>NW_026607485.1:16896605-21696605 GCF_021117445.2 Syzygium oleosum | reverse complement strand
GACCCAATATGAAGAAGGCATATGAGCATGGATTAATAAGGTTCGAGACATTTCAACTAAGTGTCTGATTTTGCGTTCGGATAAACCATTTTGAGATGGGGTTTGTGGACAAGAAAAACGTTGAATAATACCATTTTCACGTAAGTATGTTTGAAACGCATTGCTGGTATATTCACCTCCCCCATCAGTTTGTAAAAATTTAATTTTGGCATTGCACAGATTTTCGATAAAACAACGAAAGCGATGAAAGTGTGTAGGCACTTCAGATTTATTTTTCATGGGAAATGCCCAAGTGAACCGAGAATAATCATCAATGAATAACACAAAATATTTGAAACCAGAATTAGAGAAAATTGGACTCGTCCATACATCAGAATGAATTACAACTAAAGGAAAAGATGCACGATGACTAACAGACTCAAAAGGCAATCGATGAGACTTGCCTACAAGACAGGACTCACATGATATCAACTTAGAACTAGAATTGCAAACACGACTCAAAACTTGTTTATTTGGATGGCCAAGACGAGCATGCCAGCGAGTGAGTGAAGCAGAGGAAGCCACGATAGGATGCGACTGAGATGACACCATTGAGTTGGAAATCGGATAAAGACCATGAGAAGAATCAGCTTGGAGGAGAACTTTCCCGGTTTGTTTGTCCTTCAAAGAAAAGGATGAACCATTAAAATCAATGGCACAAGAATTTTTATGGCAAAGTTGAGCAACGGAGAGAAGATTGCGAGCAAGATTAGGAACATGATAGACGGGAGATAATAATAAAGATCGAGAACCAGTATGTAAAAAGGCTTTACCGACTTGCTTAACAGGCAATAAACGACCATCACCAACCGAGACTTTTGTCAAATCGTAAAAAGGTCTAGGATTTAGGATGTTACCAATATCACTAGTCATGTGTGCCGACGCTCCACTGTCAAGATACCAAGATGAATCAGAGGTCTCACCAACCGAGAGAGCTGAGAACGAGTCCGACAGATCAGTAGTGGTAAAAGCATGGTTGAATCGTTGTCGACATTGTAGTGCAGTATGCCCAACTCCGTTACATATCTGACAAGTAAGATGAGGCCTAGATCCGAGAATACCTCCCGGTGTGAAAGGGGGAACATAGGGCTTCGAACCACCACGAGACCGACCAGAGGAGGTGGAGGAGGCATAGGGAGCCGATAATGATTGCGAACCAAACCGATCATAGGAAGATTGCCAATTCGATTTATCACGCGAGAATCGTCCACCTTGTCCCCGACCAGATCTACGACCTCTAGAATTACGTCCACCTCGAGATCCTCGAAACGGTGGACTGGGTGAAGTGGTGTGACCAATCAAAGCATGATGAATATCAGATGAAGATGATGCATTGGATTTTCGGAGAAATCGTTCTTCTTGGATGAGGAGACGTGACCGCAGATCACCGAAGGAGAGAATTGTAGGGCCGTTTGTGACCATAGTGACAAAAGGATCATACTCAGATGGGAGCCCATTGAGGGCTTGAATCACCAAGTCCTTGTCGAGACGGAGCAATTGATTGCGGTGAGAGAGTCCGCAATTGACTTCGAGATCTTGGAGATAATCGACATTGACCGATCGGGTTTCTTCACGATATTCGAAAATCCAATTTTAGTCCAATTTCCTTGGCCGCGCAGCGATCAGTAAAACGTTGTCCTAGAGCAAGCCAAATCTCCCGAGATGTCCGAAGGTCGTGAACTTCACGGAAAATTTCGACTGTGAGGGTCGAATTGATCAAACTACGAACGCATTGATCTGTCTTCACCCAGGTGGAATAGGAAGTATTGACCACTACAGTGCCAGTCTGATCATTGATAAGCTTCGGCGGACATGGAAAAGAACCATCCACATAGCCCAAGATCGTTCTGCATTAAAATAGATTCAAACCGAGATTTCCACGTAAGATAATTGTCCGCATCGAGTTTGATGGAGACGAGACTTGTGATGTTGGGAAGAACAAGCGACGACGAGGATGATTGCACAATGTAATTTGAGTAGCAACAGAGATCGGAGCAAAGTGAAGAGTGAAGAAGAGGGGAAAGTGGGCGCAATATTATCGGGAGGCGATGGGAAATTGGGATTAACAGAAAAAGAAGATGGTGGGTAAAGAGATGGTAGAGAAGAAGAAAAATTTAGAGATGTATTGGACATTGTTGAGATAGTAATTGGAGCAAAGGAAGTGTTGATTTGGGGTAAAGATGTTGAAGAATTCGATTTGTTTTCCTGCTCTGATACCATGTTGATGTTTAGAGTCAGAGAGAAAACAACAACAAAGTGTTTATGGTGGCTCAACCCTAATTAGGGTTTTATGATATGTATTTATAGGAGTGACTAATTACAGAAATGGTACACATATAAACATAATTACATAAATACCCCATAATACATATAATTATACATTAATAGTAACATGTTATCAAGAGGATGAAATTGAGTTCTTGGAGATATTTGTGACCCTATTGCCAATTGCTCTAAGGTTTCATACTTTATAGAAGTTTGTAAGTACTCTTAACAGTTTAAGCGTGACTGATTATTCAATTGGTTTAAGCGTGACTGATTATTCAATTGTCAAGTTGCTCATCCGTTTTCTATGTTACTTTTGGACGGTCTATTGTCATTCTATAGATAGCAAGGAGAATGAGAAAAAAGAACAAAGCATTTTCAGAACGAAACTACTTGTTCAAACAATGTACTCGGACATGCCAAGTTATGCATAGGTTGCCTTAAAGTAGGCAAAGTACACACCCTGGGACAGAGCAAACAGCCCCTTTATTCATGTCCCGGTTTACAAAGAACTCACTTAGCAACTTTATTGTGGACATGAACCAGCAGAGGGATACATAGGTTCACTGACGTTCTCCATGGCAACACTCAAAGCTGAAATTGATCTTCATCATGCTAGGACAATCCGGGCACTTCATATTCTCCGGGATGTAATCCACTATAGTGGGAATGCAGAAGTCGTTGCACCTTGAAGGGACGGGGGCCAGGAAATCCATGATGGCCTTTTCGAACGTCTTCCCGCTCTGCTTCATCTGCTCCTTCCAATCGTATTTGGAGAAAACCTCCCTGACACTGACTATCGTGTCGATGGTCAGTGTCCGTGACCCCTTTGTGAGGACCACGAACCCGCCGTGCTTGTTGAAGTAGGTGTAGAGGTTGAGGATGTCTCGCACGAGGGCATCGGGCACATTCCCGATGGTTTGCAATTTCAAGTGCATACAGCTGTCGAGGCGGCTCCAGAAGAACGGTATGTTGACATTGTGGTAGTCGATGGGGTTGCCATCGTCTTTGATCTTCTTCAGTTGCTCCTCAATGTCCTTCGTTGCCTTGGGGTCTCCAGCTCCATAAAGGAGGATGCAATTCTCAGACTTGATCTGATCAATCATATGAAGCGAATGTGCGATCAATAAAAATAAAAATTTCTTACGGTCAGTCTTCGTATCTCCACGTTATATAGCAAACTACAACTTCTTATAATTTCAAATTTATCATGAAAAGCCTACTTTAGTATAAGATGATTCGTATGTGTTATCAATAAATAGACACTATAATAATGCGAAATGTTCTTCTTAGTTTATCTTTTTATACAATAAATCTCTCGATTCTAGATTAAAATTAAGGTTTTTCTAATCCTCCATCAGATTAATTAACATCTTTTTCTGAATTAAGTCAGAGCACAGTTTTTCTTCATAAAGCAAAAGGGTAATAGAAAAGTGAAAAAGAAAAAGAAAACAAAGAAATACTTACAGCTTCATGTATCTTATGTGGTCGTGAGCTATTTTAGCCTATTTGTTAGGCATTTTTATTATATAGATTTCTTCCTAGTATAGAATCCTTCCTATTGTATATCTCTTAATTAGGGTTGTCATATGTCCTATATATATAATAGGATTGAGCATTGTAAATGTACAGAAAACATATTCATTGAATAGAAAAATGAGAGTCTTTTCGTACATGGTATCAGAGCTCTAGGGTTTGATCCTTGGGGTACTGTACGTCAATCATCGACTACGGCGGTCCCGATCTTCTTCATCGCAATTCAGTTTGTGAATCTGATCTCATGGCCGACGAACAATGAGTGTTACAACCGACTGCGATGCTAGCGCTCGCTACGCCATCCCGGCGCACCCGACCGTCGCGATGAAGCGGCTCTTGACCCAACAGCCGCGCCGCCGCGGAACCTCCCGTTGCACCGATTGCTCCCAAGCTTGATGGCAAAAATTATGGCGTATGGTCCCAGGTTGTTGAGATGTATGTCTCGGGCAAAGACAAACTGGGTTATTTGAATGGTGATTCTCCTGAGCCCCCTCCTACAGATCCATCTTTTAGACAATGGAAGACCGATGATTCTACGGTGAAAGGTTGGCTTATCAATTCTATAGACCCAGCCTTGATACCAAACTTTATTCGGTTTCCTACTTGCCAGAGCCGTATGGGATGCTGTGGCAACGACCTTTTTTGATGGATCTGACACCTCCCAAATCTATGATATTAAGAGGCAGGTTTCTCGATTGAAGCAAGGCGGTGGACCCATCGAGAAATATTACAATGATCTTCAAGGGCTCTGGCGTGAGATTGATTTCCGCCGTCCTAATCTTATGCAATGTCCGGCCGATATTCTGAGGTACAATGCCATTGTTCATGAAGATCGAGTTTATACTTTTTTGGATGGTCTCGATGACCGCCTGGATAATGTTCGTGCTGATGTTATGAAGATGGATCCGTTTCCCACTATTGAGCAAACTTATGCCCGAGTCAGGCGAGAGGATATGCGCCAATCTGTCATGCTCTCCACTCCTGTCGAGGTCACCTCTAGTTCGGCCATGGTGTCACAGCGGGGCAAGGGTGATCAGTTAGTGCTTTCTGCCCGGGGACCTCGCCCTAAACCTGGTATGCCAATTCAATCCGAGGGATGCTCTCACTGTGGGAATCCTAAACATATAGCAGCATCTTGTTTTAAACTGCATGGTTATCCGGATTGGTGGGATGATTTTCAGACCAAGAAGAAGAAACAGGGCTCCCAAAAAGGGCGGAATGGAGGGCAAGCCTCCTTAGTGACTAGCGGCTTGTCATTAATTCCCATGGAGACTGAATCTGCTAATGCCGAATCTCTTGAAGGTAATTGTGGGTTTGTCTTTGCTAATGGACATGGTGATGGTCATCATGGGTGGATAATTGATTCTGGCGCTACAGATCATATGACTCCGGAATCTGGTGATCTTCTTACATCTACTACACCACGTCGAGATCATATTTATAATGCTAATGGATATAGCTTTCCTGTGACGGCTGCTGGGCGTGTGTCTGTCACGCCTTCTCTCTCTCTCTATCTCATACCTTGCTTGTTCCTTCATTGTCTAATCGTCTGTTATCAGTTGGACAACTTACTAGTGAGTTGAACTGTGTTGTGCTTATGTACCCTGATTTTTGCCTGTTTCAGGACATTCTCACGAAGGAGATTATTGGGCGTGGTACTAAGAGGGAGGGGCTGTATTTCGTGGATGAAATTACTTCTGGACGGACCTATCATTCTCGTGGACAGTTAGCTCAAGAGAAGGAACTTTGGTTATGGCACCGTCGGTTAGGTCACCCATCTTTTGGGTATTTACGGCATTTGTTTCCCAAGTTATTTCATGGTCTATCGAACTCTAGTTTTCAGTGTGATACATGTATTTTGACAAAGAGCCATCGCACTTGTTTTCCTCCCAGTTTGAATATAAGTTCTGCTCCTTTTTCGTTAATTCATTCTGATGTATGGGGTGCGTCTCCTATTACTACTGTATCTGGGTTTAGATGGTTTATCATCTTTGTTGATGATTGCACACGTATGACTTGGCTATATTTGATGAAACATAAGAATGAGGCTGAAGCTATCTTTCGGACTTTCCACCGTATGATTCAGACTCAGTTTGGGGCCAAACTTCAGGTTCTCAGGTCTGATAATGGTGGCGAATACTTAAGTAAACCTCTTGCAGCTTATTTTCAAGAACATGGTTTGATACATGAAACTTCTTGCCCTCAGACTCCTCAGCAGAATGGTGTTGCTGGGCGCAAGAATCGCCATCTTCTTGAAACCACTCGAGCACTCTTGGAGGGTAGCCATGTTCCCCATCGTTTTTGGGATTCTGCCGTAGTCACAGCTGCTTATTTGTTGAATCGCATGCCTTCCCGCATTCTGAGCTATCGCACGCCAATGCAAGCACTTGTTGCCCATGTGTCTCTTCCTTCGGTTCTTACATTGCCTCCTAAGGTGTTTGGATGTGTCGCTTATGTCCATCTTCACAAAAATCAGCGGACCAAACTTGATCCTTGTGCAGTCAAATGTGTGTTTCTTGGTTATGGCCCTTCTCAGAAAGGGTATCTGTGTTATGATCTTGCCGAGAAGCGCATGTATGTCACCATGGATGTAACATTTATTGAGACGGAGTCCTATTTTCCTTCCCCCCAGTGTTCTGTTCAGGGGGAGACTAGTTGTAGAACCAGACATTGGTGGGAGGTAGGAATTGCAGGAGCGACGGATGGGTGCGCACGTGATTTTGAGGTTGCACGTGATTCTGAGGCTGCTGAGGCTGAAGATTTTGAGCTACTGCCGCATGATTCTGAGGATGAACGACCAGACAACACTGAATTACAGCATGGGTCCGAACAGGTGTCAACAGATGCACAGCTGCAATTGTCAACAGATGCACAGCTGCAACAGCCCTCCTTGTCTTCGCCCTCTTCGCCCTCTTTAGTACCACTCCAAGCTCCTGAGAATGTACCTGAGGTAAGTACTTCTACTGTACTTGATTCTTTTGAAGATACTGATGTGCTTACTGGTTATAAGCTACCCGATAGGCATAATAGGGGTAAACCACCGAATCGATATTCTCCAGATGTAGAGGACCGCCGGTCTCGATACCCTATTGCAGACTATGTGTCTGCCAAGAGGCTGTCCACACCACTACAAGCCTTCGTGTTTACGATTTCCTCAGTTCAAGTTCCAAACAGGGTTGAAGAAGCCATGAAGGATCCGAAATGGCTTCAAGCGATGGAGGCAGAGATGGAGGCGTTGGAGAAAAGTCGAACTTGGAAACTTGTGGAACTACCAAAGGATAAAAAGCCGGTTGGATGTAGGTGGGTGTTCACAGTCAAACATAAGGCAGACGGCACTATTGAAAGGTATAAGGCGCGACTGGTAGCTAAAGGGTATACGCAGACTTATGGGGTGGATTATCAGGAAACATTCTCTCCAGTTGCAAAGTTAGACACTATAAGAGTGTTGTTATCTTTGGCTGCAAATTTGGACTGGCCTTTGCATCAATTTGATGTGAAGAATGCATTTCTTCATGGAGATTTAGAGGAGGAGATCTATATGGAGCTTCCACCTGGATACAGATGCGCAGATAAGCCGAACATGGTCTGTAAGCTGGAAAGATCATTGTATGGGTTGAAGCAGTCCCCTCGTGCATGGTTTGGTCGCTTTAGCTCAGCTATGAAAGGGTATGGATATTCCCAAAGTAACTCAGATAATACTTTGTTCTTAAAAGGTGCTCAAGGAATGATGCAGCCTAGTGTAGGCTACTCGAACGTTAGGATCGGGAGAGTGACTTGCACACGTGGAACAGGACGAACAGTAATTACAGTCCTACGCAAGCTCGGGAAAATGGATGTAACTTCGTCGATACAGATCGGAATGACCTGATTCCAAATCCAAATGAACAAAGACTTATGGATTGACAATTTCTCTGTTTTGAGTTTTCTCAAATAAGCACTATAGGAAGGACGAAATCGGGGTGGAAGTGGACGGATGTAAATGGACAGAACAGAGGAAAAGATAGAACTTCGTTGGTTGCTCTTCCAGGCCTCCAAGGAAGTGGATAGGGCACCGATTCTTCTAGATCGATGACTGCAACTCCTCAAGGATGCAGATTTGAAAACCTCCGACTCTTCAAGGACGGAGTGAAAACTCTTCTAGGTTTTCAGGGGTGTGAACTCTTCAAGGTTCAAGATAATTGCTTGATGCAAAATTTTCATTAATCAAATTCGTCTGTCGAATACATAAAGTAGATGGTCTTTTATAGCCAAAGAAAAACAAATGAAAAGACTCAAGCAAATGAAGAGACTAAAGAGCATTAAAGACGCTAGAAGGCATAAAACATTAAAGAACTTAGAAACTAGAAACTAGATAAATGCCCAACGTCTTCTTGATCATCCCAAAGTATCTTTTAGGCTTCCAATGTATAGGGAAAGACAAGGACTTTATTGTGGCATGGACTCGCGGATGAGACTCTTGGTCTTCGGATTGCGTCCCTTCGATATCTTCAAGACTGGTCGAGCGACTTGTCGAGCTCGGATGCGGGCTGATCTCCTTGGTCGAGTGAGCTCGTCTTCGATGCCGGCGGCATTATCAATCTGGCCTGCATCAAGGAAGAATGACAGCTCTTATCATATATGTAGACGACATGATTATTACAGGCAATGATAGTGCAGAGATTATGAGATTGCAGGAATTATTATTAAGGGAGTTTGAGATGAAGAACTTGGGAGGTTTGAAATATTTCCTGGGAATCGAGGTTGCTAGGTCGAAGGAAGGGATTTACTTGTCTCAGCGGAAGTATGTTCTTGATCTTTTGACCGAAGTTGGCATGCTTGATTGCAAGCCTGCAGACACTCCTATGGTACAAAACTGTAAGCTTGGAGAGTACCCTGATCAAACGCCTACTAATAAAGAGAAATACCAAAGGTTAGTAGGTCGATTGATTTACTTATCACATACACGTCCTGATATTGCTCATGCAGTAAGTGTGGTGAGTCAGTTCATGCATGCACCTAGTGAGGATCATATGAGTGCTGTGTGGCGCATCATTCGATATTTGAAGTCAGCCCCAGGAAAGGGGTTGCTATTTGCAAAGAATGGCCACCTTGAAATAGAAGGTTACACAGATGCAGATTGGGCTGGAAGTGTGACAGACAGGAGGTCTACATCAGGGTATCTTACATTTGTGGGAGGCAACCTTGTTACATGGAGAAGTAAGAAACAAAAGGTTGTAGCTCGGTCTAGTGCAGAAGCTGAATTCAGAGGTGTAGCAAAGGGGTTATGCGAACTTCTATGGCTTCGAAAGCTGCTAACTGAGCTCGGGTATCCACAAGGTTTGGAAATCAAATTGTTTTGTGATAATAAAGCATCCATAAATATTGCTCATAATCCAGTTCAGCATGATAGAACCAAACATGTGGAGATTGACAGACATTTCATCAAAGAGAATTTGGAGGCAAAAGTGATCCAGTTACCATTTGTCAAGTCTGAAGACCAGTTAGCTGATATATTGACAAAGGCTCTGTCAAGTAGAGAATTTCATTGCTCACTTATCAAGTTGGGTATCAAAGACATCTTTGCACCTACTTGAGGGGGAGTGTGGTCGTGAACTATTTTAGCCTATTTTAGCCTATTTGTTAGGCATTTTTATTGTATAGATTTCTTCCTAGTAAAGAATCCTTCCTATTGTATATCTCCTAATTAGGGTTGTCATATGTCCTATATATATAACAGGATTGAGCATTGTAAATGTACAGAAAACATATTCATTGAATAGAAAAAGGAGAGTCTTTTCCTACATCTTAGGAAAGATCATGTCAGTCACCAAGAGCTTAAACCGGTTAATGTCACGCTTCCAAAGGTCTGCTCCTACTGAATCAGTGAAAGGGAAAGCTTGCCATCCCCAAACCCTAATTAATCAAGCTCATGGCATTTTGGTTTGAGACTCTTCCTTGTGGATCCAACACAGTCACAATTGTCTTTCGCCTAAAGTGCCACTTCTCCTTGATGATCTTGATGGCCACCTTGTTGATAAGTGTGGGGTAGTGCACCGAGTACCACGCCATTTGCGACTGTAGATTCTTGAACTGGTTGATCACGTCCTTGCCTTCTTGCTCGATGATCGGGACCCACACGATCTCATAGCCCTCCTCTTTGAACTTGGGCTTCTTGTAGATCTTTTCAAGTTTCAAGGATGGAAATGTCGTCAAGGCTCAAGTTTTGGTCGGAGATCAGCAGCATCACATTCTTCCTTCGTAGGGACTCGAGGTTATACTTTTTGCTCTGGAACGATAATCATGGATAATCAACGTCACTTCTTTGGACCCTACCACTAAAGTCAACAAGACAAATTTACGCGAGGGCCAACTCGGTAAATAAGTGCCACCTAGGTGAAAACAAATTTTGCGTTTTGATTTTGACAAACCGTTGAAATAAAATTCTTTGAAAGGACGAGTTTACGACCATAGCATCATTTTGGTATTCAACTAGAAACATAAAGTTTGGTCAAAAATAAAAAACCCAAACTGATATCGAATTAGAGAGTTAGAAGACTGAACCGGTTCTGAGCCAATGACGAGTGGCTGAGGATCGGCCTTGAAGTAAAACAAGGCCTTGATGAGCTCCACATTATCAGTACGGGCATTGAAAAGTCGCTCCAGCCTCTGATACTCTCTCTTTTCCTCTGCATTCAGATTGAAAGTGACTAGAACGGTGGTCCAAAAGTTAGAGCATAATAATCAGAAATTGGTGATATTAAGTATTACCCTTTTGGTGTTTGTAATCTTCAAAATCTGCCTTGACACTGTGGTATATCTTGTTCATTTTCCCAGCAAAGGCTTGGAGATCTTTTTCCTTGTAGCTAAAAATCACAGGAAGCCCTCTTTAAGCACAAAGGGGAAAATAACATTCTAAAAAAAATTGAGTCTGTTGAAATAATGTTATATAATTCATTACATGTTCTGATACAGAAATAAAATAAAAGCAGTAAAACACACTTTTTCCAAAAAAAGAGACAAAAGAAGAGATGATTAGTGAATCGTACTCATCGACGAGGCTGACGAGTCTGATGAACTGAATCGAGCAAGCGAGGACACAGGTGATGATCTGATAAGCGCGGCTTGCAATGTCGATTGTTGTGGACAGCTCGGGAACATCTTTACTGTCATGCTCGAACTCCACGATGCACTCGGTCATGCTCAATGTGATCTTAATGATATCATTCAGATCTCTAAACACTTGGATCTTTTGCACATCCGGGGGCTTTGTGATTGCAGGCAACCCCTTCAGTATGGCCATCGACTTCGTTAGCTTGTCTGATGGTTGAACGAGTCGCCAAAAGTCACCATAGAGTAGAGCCAGCGACGATAGGGTAATCACAGCCTTAGTGACCCACGAGTAGCTCGACAGCTCACGAAGGAGCGAGTCCATCGTATTGTGCACATTTTTGGTATCTAATGCCTTGCATGTGATCTAATGACATGATCACAATAATGTTGATACAAGGGAGTAGTTATTTCCAAGCTGTAAACAATAAAATAGCCAAACGCAAAAGCCATTCTTTACTTGAGGAAAATCAATTATTAGGAGGGATGTGATAAAATACCTGACAAGCCACTTCGTTGATTGCTGCTATGGGTGGAGTGAAGCCTTCGTTTGGTAGCTTGTATTCTGTGCCTCCAGATCCTTGAGTGCCCTACAGTGTATGCATATGTAGACCTTGTCGTTAGAAAGGGAGGGAGGTACTAATTAAACGAAATGAGGGGAAAAATTTCTTGGTTTTCAACCGCTAGACTAAGGAAATGCACAGTTATACCATGGAAATCGCATCCTCTATAAACCTATGATCATAATTTTATACTTAAAACATGATCAGTTTTTGTGGAAAAAGTTAATTAGTGGTGAAAGTAATTATTAATGGTGCAATTTTTTGGGCGAAAAATTAAAGATTTTTAAAATATTATCCAAAAAATGATTATTTGTATCGTTTAAAAAAAATTCATTAACGGTAACAATTTATGCCTAATTATTTTCAAGTAATATAATCGATCATATTTAAGAAAATACTTTCTAAATCATTGGCTATTTACGCAACATGCGCATTCTCAAAGTAAAAATAAAAGTTTGCCTGCCCAATCCTGCGGAAGAAGAGTATAAATGAAAATCCTTAACAAAATATAGGGTGTAATCAATTAAATGAGTAATAACTTATTATGAGTTCAATTTAATCCCCTAGGTTGTATCACATTTGTGTGTGGTCGATTTATGGATAAACCGATAATCTCATAATTAGATGCCCACCATAAATTGACTGCCAGTGAATTGCTTCCTGATTAGGCAGAGGAAACCTTCTGGCAAATTTTATCTAATTTTACCTGTTGAAGATTCTCTGGCAATTCGTCCTTTTCCAACATAGTAGAGGGAAATGGAAGAGCGCATGTGGAATATGAAACTTTTGGGATGATAATCGATCGAGATATTTTCTTCTCTAGCCATTCAAATAATACCGTTAATTTCTTTTGACCCTTCAACAGTTCTACTCATCGAAAAGGACTCTTCGCAGCTAGACCCCTCCCTAATTCCAGTTTGGCGAATGAAAACAGTAATTATAATATGCTGTTTGTGTAATTTTTTCACAACGACAGTGCATGTTCTAATTGAAAGGAAAAACGAAACCCAACGAATTTGCTTTATCCAAGCGCTGAATGTTGCAGTGGATGGACAACACTTTTTTCAGAATAATTGCTTTATCTTTCTCCGTTCTCCCTGGCCATGCAAAAAGAATAGCAAGTACAAAAGTAAGCGTGGTGGAGGGGAGAGAGATGTCAGCCACTTTCCGTGTTTGATTAATTGCATAGTCTCCATCACTGTATACGTGCCATTAAATGTGTTAGGGTTCACGAAATATTTGCTCCAGGTACATGCACTGTAAGGTGCAGGAAGCATAGCTGCGAAGGACGGTTCTCTGTATAACCAAGGGAAGTAGTAAAGAGAGTGAGCTAGATAGTTCTTATATGAAGTGGAAAAGTCTATAAAAGTTGCTATGCTAACGAATATAGTTGAATACTTTGGTCTCTGTCCGCTATAGTCGACGACATTTGGGGTTTATTTGAGTAAGAACTGTTGATGTTTGGAGACAGAGAGAAAAACAACGACAAAGTGTTTATGGTGGCTCAACCCTAATTAGGGTTGTATGATATGTATTTATAGGAGTGACTAATTACAGAAAGGGTACAGATAGAAGCATAATTACATAAATACCCCATAATACATATAAATTACATATTAATACTCCCCCTCAACCCGAAGTAGGTGTAACAACTGAGAGATTGGATCTCAATAACGCGTGACACGGACTAGGTAGTCCCTTGGTGAAGATATCTGCCAATTGATCTGTTGTAGGCATGTAGCGAACATGTAGATCTCCGGAAGCAACCCGTTCTCGAAAAAAGTGGTAATCCAACTCAATGTATTTGGTGCGAGCATGAAACACAGGATTGATAGCAAGATAGGTGGCAGAGATGTTTTCACAATAAGAAATTGTTATATATGGACATGTGTGTGTGAAAAGAGATAAATATTTCAAGATTTGGACTTTTTTATTTTTGTAAGATTGTATGAGACAAAAATGATTCAAATTCTAAAATTGAAAAACGCAAGAGATAAGATAAAAATACAAATTTACGCATTTATCATAGATAGCATGGTCACAAAATAATCAATTGAAAATATTTTGAGAAAGAAAAATAACGAGTATGATCCCTTAAAGGTAGGATGTTCCCATTGACTTGATACAAAAGTATAGATATAATGGCATAGATGTTATGAAAATTACCTAGGACAATGCTAAATAAGTAATAATGGAAGTTGAAGAAAGAGAGAATTTGAAAAAGAAAAGGAACAGAAAGAAATAAAGAAAATGATCCATTAAAATAGTGACATACATTCCTGGACACGACAAAGTCCTTTTCTTGTACAGATTTCAATTTGTGCTTAAACCTTTCTTTTGCGCTTTAAAACTTTGTAATTTTGAAAAATAATTCATAGGATACTTGAGATTTTCAATGACGGAAATCCCATCACTAAATATACCTTGTATAGTAAAGCATATCACTGAGCAAAGGTTGATTCCAATGAGAGCAAAAGCCTAGATATGTATAGTTGACCTGAAGATGAGATTATCTCGTTTGATGGTGGGCAGTATCAAATCTGTCATTTCCCTTACCATTCTAAATTCATTTGTGACCAATTTACTGAATATAACTAACTCAAATAATAACTATCAAAAATGAGTTAAGAAATGCGTTTATAACTCATTTTGATAGGTATAGTTGTAAGGAACCAAGAAGCAGAAGAAGAAAAATAACTATGATGACATTGACAAAAAAATCCACATAAGCAGATGTGTGAATTTACAGCTGATGTGGAAATGCCACGTTAGATAACTAACGGCAGATTTGAGACAAAAGTAAAAGTTAGAGATTTCTTTTTTTTGCAATGAAAAAAATATTCAAGGTGGAATTGGGACACTATCTAAAGTTTGGGTTTTTTAAGGAATTTGGCGCAAAAAAAAAAAATTTAGTTTCCGAGCTATAATTTGTTAATGTGTTATACATTGTGTCTTGAGGTGTAATCACAATTTCATTATGTCAAATCAACTCTTGTTGTTATGGCAATAAATGAGAAGTTCTAATTTGTACAAAAGTTACGATGAAAATTAATATCTTTCTTCCACATCTTCCTTGACCCATTTCCTAACTGTTTGAGCTTTTTGGAAAAATGGATCCGTCTAACAATTTGTTCCTTTCTACTTATTCTCCATTCAATCGTTCAGTTTTACTATTAGACTTTTTTGGCTAGAAATTCTCTTGAAACCATTACATGTTTTACAACCCTTGCGGAACAAATGGTCATGTAACTAGTCTGTGTAGAGGAAAATATACAATCATTGAATTGATCAACCGTATGAGTTTAATTGCATCAAGTATGCGAAAAATGAATGCGCAAGATATTTTTTTAAAAATATGAGAAAATTGAATCTTTGATATGACAGTAAGAAGGATTTCTGATGTGGCTCTAGGAGTATTGGTGATTAAAAAAATAAGTTTGGGTCTCCGATACAGGCTTAGGAGTATTGATGAGACTAAAAAAGAGTTTAGGGTATCGGTGTTCCAGTGGACAAGATTTATAATATTTATAATATTCTACTTATTCTCCATTCAATCGTTCAGTTTTACTATTAGACTTTTTTTGGCTAGAAATTCTCTTGAAACCATTGCATGTTTTACAACCCTTGCGGAACAAATGGTCATGTAACTAGTCTGTGTAGAGGAAAATATACAATCATTGAATTGATCAACCGTATGAGTTTAATTGCATCAAGTATGCGAAAAATGAATGCGCAAGATATTTTTTTAAAAATATGAGAAAATTGAATCTTTGATATGACAGTAAGAAGGATTTCTGATGTGGCTCTAGGAGTATTGGTGATTAAAAAAATAAGTTTGGGTCTCCGATACAGGCTTAGGAGTATTGATGAGACTAAAAAAGAGTTTAGGGTATCGGTGTTCCAGTGGACAAGATTTATAATATTTATAATATTCTACTTATTCTCCATTCAATCGTTCAGTTTTACTATTAGACTTTTTTGGCTAGAAATTCTCTTGAAACCATTGCATGTTTTACAACCCTTGCGGAACAAATGGTCATGTAACTAGTCTGTGTAGAGGAAAATATACAATCATTGAATTGATCAACCGTATGAGTTTAATTGCATCAAGTATGCGAAAAATGAATGCGCAAGATATTTTTTTAAAAATATGAGAAAATTGAATCTTTGATATGACAGTAAGAAGGATTTCTGATGTGGCTCTAGGAGTATTGGTGATTAAAAAAATAAGTTTGGGTCTCCGATACAGGCTTAGGAGTATTGATGAGACTAAAAAAGAGTTTAGGGTATCGGTGTTCCAGTGGACAAGATTTATAATATTTGGTGGTAGACGGAGAGCATTGTCATCAACTGGTACAAGTTTGGAGTATCAGTAATACGAGAAAAAATTTAGGATATTGATATCACGCTAATATTCTTTGTGGTAGACGGAGGGTGCAAAGTTTAAGGATTTTGGTGATAGATGAATGGTATTTTTGTCATACTAGTACAATTATAGGGTTTTGGCGGCACCAAAAAAAGTTTGGGGTACCGGTATCACGGTGGACATAGTTTATGATTTATTGGTGATGTTTTTTCTCCAATTTGAAATAGTTTGAAAACGAGCAACACAACAGGCTATGTGCTTTTCTTTGTGACTGAAAAGTGCAACCTATATGTGCAAAATCACTTTTGAGAAGCTATGGGCTTTCCCCACAAAACGGGGCAAACACTGAATGTTCTTTCCTTGGCAAACGAATCCAAGTATAATCTTGTTCGTGAAACACAACATCCTCAACAGTGACATCTTTACACAACAGATTTTCCGACATCATTGACCGGTATCCTCAAAGAGTTAACGACGAGCTCAATTTACTCATAAAATATTCTAGAATTGAGAGGATTAATATGATTTTGGGTTTGGGGTTAAATTTATTCATGAGTGATGTCCGCATTAAGGATTTAGCTGGAGAAACTTTCTACTGTCTAATCTGGAATGATGGTAAGTACAGCCCTAACTAGGAAATTTATCAAAAAAGTCCTAAACCTATTATAATTATGCCAATTCAATCATAAACCTTTTTTGTTGACCAAAAAAAAAAAAATCATAAACCTTTTTTTTGCCAATCGAATGCTAAACCCTAAATCAGTCCATCCAGTCAATTTTGATCGAAAATTGCTGACATGGACACCAGTTGTCCACATGTTGCGGCCAGTGCTAACATAGACATTTTTACATAATATTTAAATGATTTTTCGAATTATTTATTTGTTTCCTTGTCCTTTTTTTCTTTTCTTTCTATTTATTTTTTTTCCCTTATTTCTCTAGTCAGTCGCTGGATCTCAATGAGGGCTGGTGAGGTTCGACCTCACCCTCGCCAGTGGCCAGTGAGGTTGAGCTCGCCAACCCTCGCCTTTGTCCAGTCGCCCCTATTCTATAAAATGCAATAAGTTTAAGACTTTTTTGGTAATTCTCTCCCCTATACTATAAAGTGCAAGTTTAGAGAAAAGAATTGTTCGTTATATCCTATTAAACCAGCTATGTAAATATCAATTCATACTGCACATTTGGTTAAAGTATAAGTTAAAGTAGCCATGTAGGAGCTCTTGGGGTTACAATGGAATAGACCCGTTAAAAGGGGTTATAGACCCATTTTTTAACCCATCTATGATGGGTTGGGTTATTATACGGATTAGTTATATTCAAGTAAATTGATTATAAATGGGTTTACAACTTACTTAGATCAAACTCATCCTTATGACTTTCTCTTCGTTCTCTCTCGCACTTATTTGATCTTGCGCTCACTCACTTTTCACTCTTACCTCAATTTGGATATGAGTTTTTTAAATTGAATTAAATATGGAAGTGTTTTAGCAATATGGGTCGGGTCGGATATGGATCACTAGAATTTGCATTGCATGGAAATGGCTCAAAACGGATTAAAATGGACTATTTAGGTTGGACCATTTCCATCCTTACCCACCCGTTTGATGGGTCTATGATGGATCAGACGCCAATGAAATTGTTAGTTTGGGCTTTGGTGTGATGAAATAGCCAATGTTCTGTACGGTTTCACTTGTAACATCAAAGGAATAGAGATAAATTGTCCAGAAATCTTCTCTTTTGTATGTATTTATTCAATAGCAATGTACTCGTTCCATTATAGATGATATAATTAAGTAATCTATGACTAACTGCAATGTACTTGTTCCATCAAATAGGTAACAGTATCATTAGAGGTGGGTATATCTAGAAAGATGATACGTTCCTACAAAGTTTACTGATCCTCTAATGTTTGTTCCGCAATTATCTTGAGAGATCAATCCGCCAACGAATCAGAAGAAGCAAGTTTCGCCCGAAATGTTTCATCCATCATCTTCTTCTTCTTCATCATCCTTTTGATTAACCTTAAACGATCTTCTATTTTCTCTTCCTTTACCCGTCGAAGAGACATGGAGACATTGGTGGAGTTGTCCTACTCCTCTTGCGGCGACGGCAAAGATCATAGTATCGAAGCGCTAATCTTATCAGACTGTTTAACGGAGTTCAATATCAATTGAAAAGGGTGGGAAACGTACAACACGACGTGATATGCGCTTTTCTTTCCAATGGTAATTACTTTTTAGATGCCATGTTCTTTCCTTAGCAGGTAAAACCAAGTATCATTTTGCTCGTGGAAACAACACCCTCGACAGCAACATCTCCGCACAAAAAGATATTCCGACATTAATGACCGGCATCTCATAGAATCAAACGACAAAGCCAAATTTACTTAACATCCATTTACTTGAAGGAAAATTATTTCCGAAAAATTATTGTTTAACTTTCCGGTATTTGGATGATGGAGAACTAATCACATATGAAAAATGTTTTTCTGTGGACTGAAAATAATAAGCTTAAATCGAGGGAAAACTTCATCTTTTGTTAAGAAAGAATTCGCTTTCCTTAAACCACCAAACAAATAAAAACTAATCATTCTCAAGGAAATTTCTCGGAAAGTATTTCCTTTATCATGAAATTTTCCCTGATTTCACTATATATTTCATGATAAAGAAATTTTTTTTCTGAGAAATCATTTTCCAAGAAAATGTTTTCTTTTTTCCAGGTTTAGAAAATTCATTTTCCTAATTTTAAGCATGCATATTTTCTTCGACCGTAGATGATTTTCTGTTGACTGATCAATTTTCAGCAAACCAAACGCGTGAAGGTCCAAAAAATTAATTCAATTTTTTTTTTTCACCCAAACAAACATGTCCTTAGAGGATATTCTGGAAGAGCGAGCATAGAGATGATTTTGGGCTATTTACATAATGGCATTCAAGGTTATCTATAAGGCGTCCTCTTAATGAAATGTGCTTTTCTGTACGGGAACATATTGGGTTAGCTCTGGGGTGCCAACCAACGTTATCGTCCATCTTCTACTTCATCCTTCTGTTAACGTCGTTTGAACTCTTGTTTTCTTCCTTCTGCCGTCGAAGATACATGGATATACAGGTGCTGTCCAGCGCCTCTCGCGGCGGCAGCAAGCCGAGTACCATGTCCAGCGTCCACATCATCGACTTCATCGATGACCACCGGTTCATAGACTCGGTCATAGGAGGGCATTCATATGATTCCTCTGATGAAGAAAAATGCAACGTGGATGATCTCCTCAGAATCGTCAACAACATCCTTTACGGTGCCACCCTACTCGTCGATAAGGATAGCTTCCCCAAAACGGTATGGAATAGGGACCGATGTCATTTCTTACTACGGAATTGGACTTTCCATTTTATCCATAAATGTCATTCCTAACGCACGGTTTTGTGCATCCGGGCGATTAATCAAACCGAAAGATTCAAACAACCCCATATAATTTAAAATTTGTCGTTCACTTGAGTAAAATTTGTATGGTCGATCAAGTAATGAAAAGGTTAGTGTAATTCTGAGAATTGAATTGTGTAGAAGTTGCCCCTAACTGCTTGAGATTTTACCATTACAGGATCTTTCAGACGCCCCGCAAATCATTTTGCCGAGCAACATTTCACATCAGATCGACTGGATCTACTGCCAGGTTTGCTATTATTATATTTTTTCCTTCGGCACGGGATATCTATACATGTATGAAATGATTAATTTCAACAAATACATGCAAACCGGCACGTTTACGTTCATAAGGTGAGGCTCCATGTACATACCCTATGGTGGGCACAGCTCCCAACGTTGAAACAGCTAGAGTAAAGTGAAAACTGGGGATGATGGTCCATGATCATGTAATGTTGCTGCAATACAAGCATTTTGATTCTCATTCGTCGTAAAACATAACTTTACAAGAGAATAATTGGATTTGAGAGATCAAAGTTATGTGATCCGAGTGTTTCCTAATGTTCAACGATTCCAAATAATTTTGCATGAGGGATGATTTATGGTGCGTTTCTCTGGATTAGTACTATCCGTTTATACATTTCAGATGTTTTTATTTGATTTGAGAAGGATAAAACGTCCAAATCATCATCATCTTCCTCATCTTCATCTTCAGATGACATGCGATGCCACGCATGGCGAAAATTTAGAAGGGAGGTTGCGGTCGATCTTCCAGGATCTACGAAGATATCGATGGACCACCCAAGTCCTGCTCGTCCTCGCGGCCTTCGCTCGACAATACGGCGACTTCTGGTACGCCTCCGAAGCTCCTCCTGAGGGCAGAGATGCCCTGACCACTTACCTCTTGAGGGCCCTGAGCTCACTGAAGAAGAAGGTCATATCCGATGAGAAGAAGAAGAAGGCGATCAAACCTCTCAACAAGGTGGTCAACGACCTCTGGGAGTTGACCACTGGCTTGTTTGATCTCTCCAAGCTGGTGGATGAGCACCGTAGGAAGCACGTGCCTGAATTGGCACAAGCATTTCGAACAATACCCGGGTGGAGCTGTGAGGCCATCATCGCCATCCTGGCCGCGGGGAACATCTTCGCCCAGATCATCGGTTTCCATAAAAGGTACGATTGCCGCTTCTTGTTTTGTTTCTCGGATGCTGCATGAGCACGCCATATGTTTCTTGTGGTGCCCAGGAGAAATGCACCTTTTGCTCTCCTGTTCTGTCTTTGTCGTTAAGACCCTTTAGATTTTGAAACAAGAGGTAACAGGACGCTCATTCGAATCAGGAACTGTTCATATATACCTTGTCTGTAACTCTGTGTTTTACTGTTACTCTATGATGACGCATAAGAAGATGGGGCTCTGCTTTCTGGTCTGGTGATTAATAGTTACGGCAATGATCTCAGGTTGGCAGAATCAGAAATGGGTATTCTTACGTCGAGGGTGTCAGACAGGAAGAGAGCTGTTCTCGCAGCGGTTGAAACTTGCAAGAATCAAATAGGTAGCCATCCATGGATAGTTGATTTAGTGTGTTGACTCTCTTCTCGTGTCGGATGGCCCTTGATCTCCATTTCATTGATGTTAGGCCTCATGGAGGATTATCAGAAGTACGTGAAAAAGGTTGAAGCTCCTGTGGACATCGCGGACTTTCTGAGATCACTGCTTGCGAAGGATTCCTCAGCGGATCCAATTGTTGCTGCTCCCAATGACACACCGGTTTGCCCTCTGCAGAATCTCCTTTTTAGCTCCTTCTTCAATCTATTTTCTAGGAAATCCATACTGTGGAATCATCAATTTGATTGGGTATAAAAAAAAAATAGTGGATCTCACATTGGTCGTTCCAAGAGGTGCATTCCAAAGTTCGTGAATATACTACAGGATTCATTCCAACTATACACTTGTCACCATATCAGTCCCCACGTCTACTCTTCCTTGGTTATACTGAAAGCTGGTTTACTACTCGAAATGCTTATGTAGCTGTTTTTATGACGATGTTATATTTGTCCTGGAAAATATAAGGCTATATAGATAATCCGACATTAAAGATTTCGTAGTACGATTCAGCAATGATAATTTACTATGGAAACTGTAAATTACCTTCCTTGGTCCATCCATTTGTGTGCATGTGTTGGTCGGGGAAAGAGATAAAGAGATAGAACAGGGGCCAGGAGAAGCATCAATTGTCATGTATGAGAAACCAAGGCCATGATCTGTAGTCCTTACCACTTTGATAGTCTTGGAACAATATCGGCAGACATCATTCATGTTGACATATTTATGGGTGTATTTACTGTCTTTCTGGCAATAGAAAGATGTTTCTTGGCCACGTTATATTCTATGAGTCTCATAAATATTCGTTTTCAGGGAGGCAGGACGCCAAGAAATTCTTCATTTATCGATGGCTTGTTTAGATATTTTCTGTAAGGTCTCTATGTCATAGCGGAAGGAGAGAATATGACTATCCTTTATTATGTGTCCAGACTCCAGACTGATCACCCCGTTTAACGCTATTATTCGAATGTGACAGTTAACTGGTAAAGCGTACATGATATCCTACCAGAGTACCAGTTAGAGATCAAAAGAGAAAAATTCAACTAACGCATAAATGTCTTTGTTAATCTTAGGAAGTATCAAACTTATTAGTTATTCCAACTCTTTGATTGCTTCTACTTATTTTACTAACCAACTCATTCACTCTCTTCTTTTCTCCATTGGACATATGCAGGTCAAGTTTGAGTCGTTCAGGAAGAAGAATGTATTGCTGATAATTTCGGACCAAAAAATCTCTGAATGTGACATTGCAACTCTTGAAAGGATACATGATGATCCTTGGCGCTTTGGAATCCCTAAAGATGACCTAAAAGATGATACTATCCAGAGTAAAACGGAGAAAACGGAGAAGGAGACACTCTATGAGCTTGTTTGGATTCCTATTGTGGATGCGGGGCATGACAAATTGGAAGCGCTGCCAAGCTTTGAGTCTATGAGGCGATGGGCTTTAATGGTGCACCCACAGAAAATGAATAGGTTCGCCGGTCGATATATCAAGGAAGAGTGACGCTTCAAGCGAGAAACCATGGTTGTGGTGTTGGACTCGCTTGGTTGGGTGGAGAACACGGATGCCATGCCCATGCTCCGGATATGGGAGACGGATGCTTTCCCTTACACAGGGAATGAAAGTACCCATCCTTGGAGGGATCCATGCAGTTGGGTTCAGCTCGTATTAAGAGAACCGGCAGTCCAGTTGGATGCGGTAAACACACTCATATTTCTAATGCTTTAAATTGGATTTATTAATCTTACACTTAACATTTGTCGTGTTCGTACAGATTCAGACCGAGTACATATTGTTTTATGGAGGAACTGCTGCTACGCAGTCAGCAGTTGATGTCACTCCTAACCTTTGCGTGGTTCCCGTTGAGGACATGAAGCTATTCCGCATCCGTTTAAGGAGTTGCTTGATTTGTAGGTTCCAAGCTCTGCAAATTCTGAACATTGAAAAAGACCCGTTGCGTGATCGCATAGTATACGAGATGTGCGAAGCCTACAAAGCCTGTCAAAGAGGCGGGGTTGCAATATTCGCCAAAGGGCGTGATCTGCAGGCGCAGCATGTAGGCCTTTTGAGTGATTTAAAATTGGTGATGGATCAGGTTGCCAAGGATGGTTGGACAGCTCTTGCAGAAAGTTTCAAGAAGAAATATAAAGACGTTCAAGGACCGCCCATGTGCCT
The DNA here is from genome assembly GCF_021117445.2 of Syzygium oleosum. Taxonomy (NCBI): domain Eukaryota; kingdom Viridiplantae; phylum Streptophyta; class Magnoliopsida; order Myrtales; family Myrtaceae; genus Syzygium; species Syzygium oleosum. The sequence continues at coordinate 21,673,551 of NW_026607485.1, read as the reverse complement.
GGACGTCTGCGTCCCAGATTACACCGGTCTTGGGGATTTGTACTGCCCCGGTTGTAGCCGATTCATGAGGTGTGATCTTAGTCTCATGTGTTGTCATTCCAATTCCGACTGAAGGGGGCTCGCAACACGCGGACCCCTTAGCTGATGCTAACACTAAATAAAAAAGCTTCAGTTCGGAGCATTTTTGGTTGTGGAGTGTGCAAGGCGTGGCAGTGTGTTTACAAGTTTGTGTGTTTTCGGTTTGTTAACATTAGCCTCTTTGTTCACAAGAGAGCTAACTTCTATTTACTTTCATATGCTTGTAATGCGCTTGTGCTTCGGACGATAAGAGCCTCTCAGGGCCTTTTATTGCCATTTTATCGAATAAACAAAGAGATTGACGAGGTTTGTTTGCGTTATCTTGGAGCAAGATTCTTGTTCTTAAGTCCTTCCGTTTCCCTTCGTCTGGTACCGTCTACATATTTTCATATGTTAGCAAATGAACTAATAGATGCTATTCTAATCACTTAAAATGCCGAAGTTGGGATTCCCATATTTAAAGAAAATAGTTTTGTTCCACTCGTACTTAAATTGACGGATCGATCAATCTTCTTTGGAACAAGATACTTCAAGGATAGAAATCACAAAACTAACTTTTGAAAATAGGTAATTACATGCGATACCACAAACTTTAGAGAGTTCCTAAAAATCTCATTTGAATCAATAAAAACATTTAAATTGTTAAGTTCACTTGATGTTATATATCAAGTACAAATGATTTTTGTGTTTGACTAAAATATATTGTGAGATGGATTTGAGAAGGTCTTTACAAAAGGTCAAACTCCTAAGGTCACTCCCATAGACTTTAGGGGTTGTAGAACCCAAAATGGGATATTTCCTCCTCCCGTTGAAAAAAAATATTTTCGATGATATACAAAACTAACTTTTGAAAGTAAGTAATTACGTGCTTTATTGTCAGAGATGAGCATACATCTCTTTTAGTAAGAACTAGCTAGACAAGTTGGGCCTAAGGGTAAAAGACTACAATTAAGGGGATACAATCCATATAGCCCACCATAATACTGCTCTTTTCGGCCTTCGCTTGTGACCAGCAAGGGTCGTTGGCACCATAGTACTACTCCTTTCAGCCCTCGCTTGTGATTGGCAAGGGTCAGGCGACGACCCTTGCCGGACTTGGAAGAAGAAAAAGAAAAAGAAAGAAAGAAAGAGAAAGGGGAAAATAAATTAATAATTAAAAATTCAAGAAATATTAAAATATTATTAAAAATTGTCCGCGGTAGCGTCGGTCGTGCCACGTAGAATGGCTTGCATCCACATTAACGATTTCTGGCCAAAATTGGCTGAATAAACTCAATTAGCAAAACGTGAAAAAGGTTTAGGATTGAATTGACAAAATTAAAAGGTTTAGGATTTAATTGAGAAAAATGTAATAAGTTTAGGATTTTTTTGATAATTCTCCCACCTTACGTGTTATGCATGTGTGGTGTGCAGAGTTGGCAACGGATGGGAGGTGGCGGATTTGGGAAGGAAGAAAAGGGCAAAAGGTGAAGGAAAAGAAAAGAAAAACGAAAGATTCGATCTTGACCGCCTTTGTCGATGTCTCAAAAGGATCTCTAAATTTACATGATAGCGTTCTACAATACAATGGTGAAAGTGTGGAAGATCGATTCGGTAATTTTTAATCAACCAGAAGCAGGCATTTTATCTTTCACTTTTCGTAATGAGTCCGAAAAAAAACAGAGTTCTAGAGAATGACCCTTGGTCTTTTGCTAGTTATCTACTGGTTCTACAACCCTGGGAACCTAATAAACTGCCGCAATGCTATAAGTTTTCCTCATGTGAATTCTGGGTCCATGTTCATGGCCTCTCGGTGGAATGGTGTACAGAGGAAATGGTTTCCCATGTCTCTCAGATCTTGGGCAGAGTCTAAGAAGTACGGGTTGAAAAAAAAGGAGCAGCTTTTCGTAGAGTGGGCAGAGCTCGGGTTAGTGTGAATTTGGATACCCTTTTATGCCCTAGCACCATGACAAATTTAGAAGGGGAGAAGGTGTGGCTTGATTTCAAATACGAGCTTCTACCAAGATTTTGCTACTCTTGTGGTAAGATTGGCCACTTTACAACAAAATGTGTTGATATCCCCTATGATGAAGCCAAGTCTGATGACAAAAGATTCAATCAATTAGGACCATGGCTTAAAGCTGAAGCAAGGGAACCAAGTCCTTATTGGAAACTCTACTATGATGAAGCTGATGATGTGTTTGATGATATTGCAGAAGAGGAAGTTATCTCTGAAACACCTATGCAAAGTTCTCAAATGGTCTGTGTTCAGCAGAAGAGGACTTGTCAAGTCCCTGAACAAGATCCGGCCTCTGATCAGGATTTGTCCCAAGCTGAAAATGGTATGGACACAGCCTTCTATCAAGGGGAGACGCAGAACAACCTTGAAAATTGTGTGAGTAAGAAAGGAGGCCAAATCCAGCGAAAGGAATGCTTGGAACTCCAAGTAAAGGGACTACTGGATGCGGGGTTATCACAAAAATACAGAGTCATTAAGGGACCAGCAAACAAGAAATTAAAGAGGTATAAGCCTTATAAATCCATACCGTTGGAATTTAATGCTCTAGATGAATCCCAATTGCAGGATACTCCAATCGGGTTCTTTTGCGAATCTGCTGAATGGGCTCTAGTGGCTAGCCTGAATAAGTCACCGGGTTACAAATGAGAGTTTTATGTTGGAACTGTCAAGGGTTGGGCAATCCTTTGACAGTTCAAGCACTACGAGCCATGGTGGTTCAGGATAGGCCCAATATGGTATTTCTAATGGAGACAAAAAATCAAGAAAGCATACTAGATCGAGTACAAAAGCAACTAAATTTTCAAAGCAAGTTTGTGGTGAACCCATTGGGGATAGCGGGGGGATTAGCTGTTTTGTGGAATAACTCTGTTGATATTAATATCGAGGAAGCCTCATAGGAACTCATCAATTTGATATGCACGGATGTGGACAATGGGAAGACAATCAGGATTACTTTTGTCCATGCTCCAAATGTGATCCAGGAGAAAGTCAAATTTTGGGACAAGTTGAGACAAGTAAGCTTATTAGATTCTTCACCATGGTTGTGTTTAGGTGATTTTAATGAGGTTCTATATGACTGGGAAAAAGTGGGAAAACGCTCGATAAGCCAATCTCGCCTAAATGCCTTCCGAGAATGCTTAGATGACTGTGCTTTGATGGAGATGGATTGCAAAGGATGTGCATACACTTGGGCGAACAATAGGGAAGGAGAAGTTTTGTAAAGGAAAAACTGGATAGGGTGTTCTGCAACTTAGACTGGCGGCTTTTATTCCCAGCAGCTGAGGCTTTTGCACTAGTGGCTATTGGTTCTGATCACAGTCCTCTTTTACTGGATTCCTCAATTGAAGTTGTACAAAGAAGAAGAGAATTTCGCTTTGAAGCGTACTGGAATGAGGAAGCGGAGTGCAGCAAGATTATAAAGGAGGCATGGCAGTCCCCATTTTTGGAAAAGCAGGCTTAAAGGAGAAATTACAGGTGGTAACCAGGGTTTTGACCATATGGAGTAAAAAGAAATTTTCGAATAGTCATCACAAAATCGAATCCTTAAAGAAGGAGCTGCTAGAAATTACAAATAACACTCATGTTCTTAAGGAAAAAAGCAAAATTCTGAGCATAAAACAGGAGATTGAAACTCTTTGGCGACGCGAGGAGATGTATTGGGGGATGAGATCGCGGATCAATTGGTTGAAATGGGGGGACAAAAATACAAAATATTTCCATGCGACAACTATTCAGAGGAGGAACATGAATAGAGTATCCATGCCGCAATCCCTTGAAGGAGAGTGGATAAGGGATAAAAATCAGCTTCAGCAGATGACTATGACATATTTTACTGATCTTTATACCACTGTGGGTCAAAGAAATATATTATCCATACTGAACCAGATTTCCAGGCAGGTAACAAATGAAGTAAATGAAACTTTGGTGACAGAGGTAACAATGGCGGAGGTTAAAACAGCAGTATTTCAGCTAGGAGCGTCTAAAGCCCCTGGACCAGACGGATTAAATGGTATGTTCTTTCAAGGCCATTGGGATGTTATTAAGCAGGATGTATTCTTGGCAGTTAAATTTTTTTTCATGTCTGGAATCATGGAACCAATACTGAATATAACTTCTATTTCCTTGGTACCAAAAAAGCCTAATCCAGAAAAACTAGAGCAATTCCGACCCATCAGCTTGTGCAATTTTGCATACAAGATTATCTCAAAAATTCTAACTAACAGGTTAAAAACTTTGCTGCCTGAACTAATTTATGAGGAACAGAGTGTTTTTGTTAAAGGAAGACAAATACAAGACAATATAATGATTGTACAAGAGGTCCTACATCAATTGAGGATCCGCAATCGCAAGAGAAAATTCCAAGCTATCCTCAAACTAGATATGCAAAAGGCGTATGACAGAGTGGAATGGGATTTCTTGGAAGCTAGCTTGTTGAAAATGGGATTTTGCACTAAATGGGTTGGATGGGTGATGCAATGTGTATCTACTATAACTTTCAGTGTGAGGCTTAATGGAGAACCTCTCTCTTTTTTCAAGCCAACTAGAGGTATTCGGCAAGGAGACCCCTTATCACCCTACCTCTTCATTCTGGTCACAAATTGTTTATCTTTTCTGATGAAAGAAGCTTATCTCACTTGTTAAACAGGTATTGTCCAACCTTATCTCACTTGTTATTTGCGGATGATTCCATCTTTTTCTTGAATGGAACAGTATTAGAATGCCAGAATATTTCAGCAGTCCTAAATCAATATTGTTATGCTTCTGGACAAGCGATAAACTTGAACAAGTCAGGGATTTTTTTCGGTAAAGGATGCCCGCAGTCATTGAGGGATAACATGGTAAGGGAATTGAGGATTCCAGAGATTAGCCATACAGGGAAATATCTTGGAATTCCATCTGATTGGGGTGCTTCTAAAAAAGATATGTTTGCTTGGATTTTGGGGAGAGTAAATTCTAAACTGGAGGGTTGGAAGGAACAATTGATATCAAAGGCTAGGAAAGAAATTTTGCTGAAAATTGTGGTCCAAGCATTGCCACAATATGCCATGTCCATATTTAAAATCCCTGTCTCTGTTTGTGAAGCCATAGAACAGAAAATAGCTAATTTTTTGTGGAAAAACAGCACCTCAAGAGCTGGAATGCACTGGAAAAAGTGGGAAATTCTAAAGACCAGGAAAGATGAGGGAGGCATGGGCTTTAGAGACTTGCTCACGTTCAACAAAGCTATGCTGGGTAAACAAGCTTGGAGGTTAATCACAAACCCAGCTACTTTATGGAGCAGAATACTGAAGGGACTTTATTTTAGCCAAAAAGAATTCTGGCATGCTGAAAAAGGAACAAGACCATCTTGGGGATGGCAAAGTCTGCTGGTGGGGAGGGATGCCATTGCAAATTCAACAATGTGGTCTATTGGAAACGGGCAGAGAGTAAATATCAGGGAAGATAAATGGTTGAAGAGGGAGTGATTGAAGGGCCAGCAAATGTTAATGAACCTAAGAAGGTAGCGAAATTGATAGATGTTGCGAGGGCCAATGGAATGAGCAAAAGCTTGAAGAACTCTTCGATGAACAAACAAAGCAAGAAATTCTGTCCATTCCAATTCAACCACAGGAAACAAATGATGAATTATTCTGGAAGGGAACAAAATCTGGATGCTACACAGTAAAAAAATGGGTATAATATAATCAGGCAAGAATCGAGCAAGAAATTGGCAGAACAACCCTCATCCTCTACTCAAACAACCAGAGCACTGTGGAACTCTATATGGAATCTAAAGGTATGCACAAAAGTGAAAATTTTTCTGTGGAATACATGTCAGAACGCATTACCAACGAAGGAAAATTTGTGGAAAAGGAAAATAGTACCTGATCCATTGTGCACTCTATGTCGAAGCGAAGTGGAAACAACAAAACACACTTTGTTGCTCTGTTCCTGGATCCAACAGGTATGGTCTAACCCAAAACTCAAATTATCTGTTTCAAAGCAGGGGATAACTCGAATTGAAGCATGGCTAATGAAGTTTACAAGGAAACAGAATGGATTACCATCTCTGGAAATGGTGGCGACTACTCTGTGGCATATCTGGAAATCCCGGAACAACTCGATCTTTAGAGGCCAAAATCCAAATGAGGAGGAAACTATAGAAGCTGCGCAAGTGATGGAAGAAAATTATGAAAAATGGGGGATTCATATGGCAAAAATAGGGAACGGAAGAGAAGGGGCAGCTTCACCAACCTGGATTGCACCGGAGAAAGGGAGGCTAAAAATCAATGTTGATGGCTCGCTTGTGGAGGGATCAACCGACGGTGCGATATCATGCATTTGCCGGGATCACACTGGGGTTCTCGTCGATGGACTCAAAATCTGTCAAGGCATCCTCGGTGGCTCAAGTTGAAACACTAGTTGTACTGGAGGCAATGAGATTTGCAAAACACCGAAGTTTGAAGGAAGTTATAGTTCAGTCAGATAGACTTGAACTGATTCGTACATTGTCGGGTGCAAATCAAGTCAATTGGGAGATTTGAGTGCTCATTAAAGAATGCAGGGACCTTCTTGTGGACCTCCCTTTGTTGCAGCTGGAGTATTGTCCAAGGAGTTCAAATTCGGTTGCAGACTGGGTAGCGAAAAACCACCGAAACCAACTTCTTCCACTGAACTGGCTGTCTTCCCCACCCCTGGCCCTCTGGGCCTTGCTTTGTAAAGATGCCCCGCGTCTGGGCTCAGCTACTCTATCACGTTTATGATATAAATAAAAATCTACTTTGGTTGACAAAAAAAAAACTAAAGATAGAGGAAGATGACATGCACGAATCTCACGCCTAGATAACTGATAAACTCAGATAAATTACTGACACACAAAACAAAAGAAAGAAAGAAAGCTCAATATACAAAATCAAAAGCGAGGATGGATAATGTTACAAAAGTATCGAAGCCCTAATCTTATCCAAACATTGAACATAATTCAACATTGTAAAATTGAAAAGGGTAAGGAATGTGGAGCACGATACGATGTAACAAGGTCTGTCGTGACCTACCCTCTCGCGGGTGCATCACCTACGGATTCGACTAATGGATTGCTAAGCCTAAACCTAGCTCGGGCTCTCCCAAGCCTATACCAATTCGTAACTTAAGGTTTGAGTTTTTAACATGCTAGATCATTTCAATTAGGAGTCGCTACTAATTATTTTTGGTGGGTCGATTGGAAACCCAAGTAAAGTATCGGGAGTTCTACTTTACTACTACGAATAAGAGATTATGGATTTGGGGACTTGGTTACACTAGATTAACCTAATGCCCTTTCGGTATATTTTCTCTTTTATTTTTCAAAAATATTTTAACAGGCAGCTTGAATTGATTTTAACTTATCCACTAACATGCAAGAGGTAATCATGTGGGTGCACAATCAACGAAATTAACACTCAAATAACAAAGCAAGCAAATTGCAAGAAAGTAAAGAAATCGGTCACACCAAAACAATCAAATATTTTTGGGGTTTTCTTTTATCTTGAAATGAAGTCTAATTTACATGACATGTGATTTCCTAACATACAAACTAGATGACATGCATATGATATTTTTGGTATTTTTATTAAAATTCGGAATTAATAAATACCCTAATTGAACTATCTAAAAAAAAATAGTTATCTAATCTAGTTTAGGGATTAATTCGAACTAATCCTATCGGCAAAATGACACTATAAGTGTCATAACTTGTGTACGGCGCTCACTTTGGTGTCATAACTTTTTTTCGGATCACTTTGGTGCCAAGTCGGAGGAAAAATGATCACTTAAGTGTCATAACTTTTTTTTGGATCACTTTAGTGCTAAAATTTTTGAAAAACGATCACTTAAGTGCTAAAATTTTTGAAAAACGAACATTTAAGTGCTAAATTTTTTGAAAAACGATCACTTAAGTGCCAATCTCCGGCGAGCCACGTCAGCTTCAGAAATTAATAAAAAAATGCCACGTCAGATTTCCGGCGAAAAATTGTGTACGGCACCGGAGTTGGCACTTAAGTGATCGTTTTTCAAAAATTTTAGCACTTAAGTGATCGTTTTTCAAAAATTTTAGCACTAAAGTGATCCAAAAAAAAGTTATGGCACTAAAGTGAGCGCCGTACATAAGTTATGGCACTTGTAGTGTTCTTTTGCCTAATCCTATCTCATCTTAGAAAACTATTTTTAAACATGCAAGCATTATCTAAAATCCCATCCACTAAGGAAAATCACATCTAAAACCTATTCTAATCTATTCTAGAATTTACCCTAATACTATTTAAATAAGCAATGTTATCTAACAATCTTATTGAGTCTAGCAAGGAATCTTTTTGTATTTTTTTTATTTAAAAAAAGCAAGTTATCTAAACCAAAGATAAAGATTTACCTAATCCACACATGTGATCCATGAAGATTTCAAATTAAAAATTACGATAATCTAAAAAATAACCCATCGTCTCATGGGTTAAATTAGAGATCATTGCAATCTTTAGGCATGACAGTTATCCAATATTAAGTTGAAATAATTAAAAAAATGATCCGATATCTTTACGGATCAAATTAGTAATTAAATCAACTTATATCGATAACACCCTAATTGGATAATGCCTAGGATCTTAATAAAATCAATCCGTGATTAGAAATTAGATATTCAAATCAAATCGGATAAAGATTATTACCTAATTTGGATGCGCTTAATCTTATTGAAATCGTATCGGATCATTGCTTGCGGATGAGGCTCAGAGGATGACTGGCGGTGTACGGTGCTCGTCAATGCTCGACGACGGGCTACTCATGGAGTGGGGTGCTCGATCGAGGATCACAAGTAGCTTGTCAGCGTCGCGGTTAAGGATGCTCCCGGTGGATGACTTATGGCCGACGGGGAGTGCTCAATGACGGGGAGGTACTCAACGTATTCCTCGGCGGATGATGGTTCGGATGCTCAGTCGGCTATGGTTACTGGTTGTGACGTTCTACCAAGGGACAACAGTTCGTAGGGCTCCGACGAACCTGCAAAAACAGAGACGAAAGTCCTTGGCTCGATGGAGGGTCGATGGCTGCAAGAGGAGGACACGATGATCCGGCAATATCACGCGTCGTTGGGCTCGACAAGGCTAGAGCAAATAGGCACAAGGTCAGCAGAATGCGAGGCCATGGGTATGGATTCTTTGAGAACTCGCTGGAATCACTCCTGGACGCCCGAAGACTTATTGGGGTTGCTCAAGTATATATATCGAGCACGTGTTTCATTTTACTTTCATGACATTTAATTACTGGTCTGAATTTCGTAAGCATTCAAATATGCCTTCCTCTCACTGAAAGCCCGAGTTTCACAATCATGCATGCCCATTATCTTTATAAATCAATGGGGAAATTATTTAAAAAGTCTTAAACCTATTATATGGTGATCAATTTAGTTCTAAACATTTCAATTGTACAAAATTAATCATAAAACTTTTAACGATTTGTCAATGTAATCATTTCGATCAATTTACGAATATCCCAAATCACCACCAAGAGCATATGGACCTGTGAGCTATAGTGAGTGCCCAATGTGTCTGGTAGGGGAGATTTTTACGACGACAAATATCCCATTATTAGCCAAAAATTTAAATTGTGGTGATTCGAATAAAAATTGCCACATCTAATTTAAGCACGTAATCACTCAGCCATCTCCTTGATATTGTTTATTTTCTGATTAGGCTACCAGGATATCAATATTTATTTATGTCTAATGGCAAGACTTGATCCAAACCATTTCAAGTACGGTTTTAAAATGAAATTTCTAGATGATAAGTTAAGTGTTGAAATATCCAACGTCACTTATCTATGAGTTTATATGCTCTTTATATATGTGGTATTCTTTTCGCCTATTAGTTTAAGTTTTTGGGTGAGACTTTTTAGTACGGTATTAAAGCCAATTTTTGTCCCAATTTACCATTTGTCAAATTTCATGTGTTATTCCTAAACTAATGGGGGTCTTTTTTCGCTTGTTGTGGTGAATAAATCTACTTGCAACTGAAAATTTTGTGAGAGCGTCGCTATCGATCCAGCAAGCAAAATGTCCAAGATATGATTCTATGACTTCTTCGAGATTCAACAGAAGCTCTCCTCTCCCGATTCAGGTGTAGGTCTAAATTTGAGAGCTTTTCTCTCCCAATCTAAATCTAGGATTGGAAGTTTCTTAGAGGCATTTGATCTATGGTGGTTCAACATGTTGTTGTGTCCGCATGGCGATGGGTGATAATTACAACAATTGGTCTCGTACTATGGAGATTGCCTTTTCTGCCAAGAACAAGATGGTGTTTGTTACTGGAAAAATTAAAAAACCAGCCGCAGCCGATCCTGCCTATGCGTCATGGATTCATGTTAACAATATGATTCTATCATAGATTCTTAATTCCATCCATCTAGATTTGGTGCTAACGGTTCTCTACTCAGAGTCAGTTGCGGATGTTTGGGCCGATCTCTGCGAACGTATTTCGCCATCGAATGGTCCTAGGGTTTTTCATCTTGAGCAAAAGACATGCACCCTTGCTCAACATGACGATGCCGTGACCAAGTACTACAACAACTTGCGAAGTTGTTGGGATGAATTGAATAATTTGGATCCGTTACCGCAATACTCTTGTTCATCTCATTCTATCATCACTAAACAACACGAGAATTGGCGATTGTTTCAATTTCTCATGGGTCCCAATTCGAGGTACGCTAATGTTATTAGTCAGATTTTACTAATGGATCCGTTACCTAGTGTTGCACGTGCATATGCACTGGTTCTTCAGGATAAGTTGCACCGCCATATCCAATTGGATCGCCTACCGTCCGATCAGACCAACACTTTTCTCAGCACTCACGGCAACCATACTCAACGGCCATACACGGATTCCTCATCCCACGGATAGCCCGGCTCTCTTGGCGCTCTTGCTTCGTCCGCCAACCTAGCTAAACGGACGAACACGTCTCGTGGCCTAGAAAGATGTGCCTACTGTGGCATCCCGGGACATACATGAGATGTGTGTTTTCGACTTCATGGCTTCCCTCCCAACCACAAGCAGCGCCGTGGATAGCCATCTACCTCCTCCCGGCCCGCGGACAACAAGTCCAACCATACTTCCGATGCGGGACCTTCTCCATTCACAAATGATCAATATAAGCAACTGATGTGCTTGCTGCAAGAGGTAAACATCCCAAAAGCCAACCTCTCAGGTAATGTTCTCGGCTTATCTTTGAGTTCATTTAATTCTGATACTTGGGTTATTGACACTGGTGCCACCAACCACATCACATTTGAATCCCGTCACCTTACAAACCTGACTCACTATCCCTCTCCACATCCCACCATTGGGATTCCTAATGGTGTTGGTGTCCCCGTGATATCACATGGTGTGGTCCCTCTTGCCCCAACTATCTCCCTTGACAATGTCCATTGCACTCCCTCTTTCAAATACAACTTATCATTGTCGCGACCGAACTCCCGAGCCCTTTTTTATCGAACATGCAAAAAAAGGGGGGGTTCGCCTGGTACGTGCTAAGTCTAGTTTTGGGACTTAACTCGGGCTCTCCCAAGCCCATACCATATCGCGACTTAGGGTTTAAGTTTCTTAACATGCCGGTGATTTATATCAAGGAGTCGCCACTAATCGATTTGGGGTGGGCCGATTAGAAACCCAAATAGGGTGATGGGAGAATCACCATATTCCTGCGAACCAGAGATTAACTGAGTTCGGGGACTTGGTTAAACTAGTTGGATAACTAATGCTCTTTCGGTACCTTTTTACCCTGTTCATTTCTGAAAACATTTGTCAGGCAATTTGGATTGATTTTAGGACCTTTCTCCTAACATGTGAGGTGATCAAGCGAGTGCATAATCAGAAACGATCAGCAGTCAGGAACACAATAATTCATGCAGCCTAAGGTTCTAACCTTAACTAAGTCAGATGACATTCAAAACACAACTCATGCAATTGTATTAAAAACATGCATAACAATACAACGGTAATAAAAACTAACATGCAAAATACTACCGCGCAACCTCAGGCTTGTCTAATTTAAACAAGACAAAAACTTACAAAATAATATCACATTAGATTAAAACAACAACAATATATCACATAAAAAAAAAATTTAAATTTTTTTTTTAAAAATAAATAAATAAATAAATAAAATAAAACAAAATACGAAATTTTTTTTAATAAAAAAATAAAAAAAGGAAGGAAAAAGAAAGAAAGAAAAAATTAATTAATTTTTTTTTAAAAAAATAAAAATAAATAAATAAATAAATAAAAAAGCGGAACCGGACCGGGTCGGAACCGACCCGGGTCAACGGACCCGACCCAGGGCGTTGACCCGGGTCGGATCGGCTGAACCGGGTCGGCTGGACTGACCCGGGTCAACGGATCCGACCCGGGTCGGATCGGCTGAACCGGGTCGGCTGGGCTGACCCGGGTCAACGGATCCGACCCGGTCGTTGACCCGGGTCGGATCGGCTGAACCGGGTCGGTCGGACCGACCCGAGTCAACAGATCCGACCTGGGGCGTTGACCGGGTCGGGTCAACTGAACCGGGTCAGACCGAACCGACGGTCGCGGGCGCCGGAGAAAGCAGAAATCGGCCGCTCGCCGGCCTACCCAAGCCAACACCGCCCCCAAATCGGCTTCTGGGAACTTCACCGAGCCTCACCGGCTGCCTGGGGTCACCGTCCGACTGCCGCTCGCCGGCCGGCGAGGTAATTAAAAAACGGCCTCTTTGAGGCATTTTATCAAATAGACGGTGAGCAGCGCAAAAAAGGGGAATCCTGACCTGTTTCGAGGCCTCGCCGTCCTCGGGACACCCTTTCTTACCTTTGACGACGATTCACGGATGGCGGGGGATGGCGGTATGGGCCGGGACTCGCGCGAAACGGCCGGCGCGGGTCTCGGCCAAACCGGGAGCAAAAACAGGGGAAAACAGAGCGGTTCGGGCCGGGGGGAGAGCTCACCGTCGACGGCGCGTCTGGGAGGCTTCCGGCTGGTCGGCGGCGTTGGCGAGGCGACGGGCTTCCTTCTCACGGCCTGAGGACTCTCAGTTCACTCTCTATCTCTCTATTTTCGCTCAATCTCTTCCTCTCCTCCGGTGCTCTGTTTTGGCCGAGAATGACCAATCGGTCGGGGACGTCGGCTCGGTGGATTGTTGGCGACTCTGGCTCGCCGGGGGCACTCCTGCGGCTGTGTTCTTCCACCTGTAAGCCAAAATATCGGAAAATTTTCACCCGATCTCTCTCTTTCTCTCGGCTCACGCTCTCTCTCCCTCTGCTATGTTTTTTCTTGAAAATGGCCGACCGGGGCTGTTTCCGGGGGTTGCCGGTCGGCTTACTGGTGACGACGAGGCCGGCTGGGACCTGCAAGACCCTCCGAGGCTTCTCGGTTTCTCTCTGATTCTCTCCGGCCTCTCTCGGACTCTCTCTCCGTTTCTCTCCAAATTCGGCCGACCGGCCTCTCTCTCTCTCTCTGGCTATTTATAGCCGGCGACGATGAACCTGTGCCTCCCCGCGTCGGCGTGACGATGGCCTGCACCGGCCTATCTGCCCCGCGACTTTCGCGGCCATAGCAGGCCGGTGCAGAGCAGAGCCGAGGGGGGCAGAGAGGAACAGGGAACCGAGAGGGATGAGGGGATAAGGGAGAGGGGAAATGGGGAGGACGGGACTGGCAATTAATGCCAGTCCCGTCGGCGTGCTCATTCGGCCCTCCTCTGGCCAGACAGCGACGGTGAGAAGCGGCGCCGCCGTGCGTCACGCTGCCGTCGGTGAGCAGAGGCGAACAGGGCAGCGAGAGCGACGGGGGAGAAGGAAGAGGGCAGCTGGGCCAGGCCAGGCCCAGTCCGCGCGGAGGAAAAAAGAAAAGGAAACGGGCTGGGCCCGCGCAGGAGGAAAAAGAAAAAGGAAGAAAAGGGCCGGGTCGGCCCAGCCCCGACCCGGCCCGAATCGATTTCGATTTTTTTTAATTTTAATTTTTTTAAGGATTAATTAAGAAAATATGCTCAAATAGGCCCTATTAATGCAAATATACCTAATTCCTATATGCAATGCATTTAAATAGAAATATTTTTTTGTTTTAGGAATTAAAGAAAATTAATTCCTAAATTTTGTGTAATTAATTTTTGGGGATATTAAAAATAGGTGTCAACAGCTTTGCCCCTCTTTGAAGGTGAGCTCGCAGAGATTGAGCTTGCAGAGGTTACGTTCAAAGATAAAATGACACCTAAATTTGGCCCATGCATGCTCAATGAATGTTATTTTTGGCGAGACCGGAGTCCCATTTTTATGATGCGATATAAGATGATGCATGCTAAAGCAAATGAAAACATACCTGGGGCTACTTACCTTGCCGAAGGGTAGAGTAATTCCAGATAGTTGATATTGTGTGTCGAGGACCCGAACCTGTCTTCGGTCGCCTTGACGAAAAAAATGGTTTGTCTAGGACCCGAACCTATCTTCGGTCGCCTTGACGGGGATTGCTTTTGTCTAGGACCCGAACCTTTCTTCGGTCGCCTTGACTGAAATTGCTTTTGTCTAGGACCCGAACCTTTCTTCGGTCGCCTTGACTGACTGGATTTTGTTTTGACAAAGTACCTGGGGGTCCTCGCCCGAGGATTTGTTGGTTTGCCTGGTGGGTCCTCGCCCGAGGATTTGTTGGTTTGCCTGGTGGGTCCTCGCCAGCAGGTCTTGAGAAGGCTCAAACGATGAGCACCTGGGGGTCCTCGCCCGAGGATTTGTTGGTTTGCCTGGTGGGTCCTCGCCAGCATGTCTTGAGAAGGCTCAAACGATGAGCACCTGGGGGTCCTCGCCCGAGGATTTGTTGGTTTGCCTGGTGGGTCCTCGCCAGCAGGTATTGAGAAGGCTCAAACGATGAGCACCTGGGGGTCCTCGCCCGAGGATTTGTTGGTTTGCCTGGTGGGTCCTCGCCAGCAGGTATTGAGAAGGCTCAAACGATGAGCACCTGGGGGTCCTCGCCCGAGGATTTGTTGGTTTGCCTGGTGGGTCCTCGCCAGCAGGTCTTGAAAAGGCTCAAACGATGAGCACCTGGGGGTCCTCGCCCGAGGATTTGATGTGAACATGGGGATCAGTCCCATGCTCAGGAGGGTGAACAACGGGGTCAATCCGATGTTCAGAGGGGGTACCATAACAATCATAGGTACCTGGATTTTTGGAACCGGCATGGGTAAAATGTACTTACCTGGGCACGTTCCTGCCTCTTAAGGGCGTGTCTCCTGTCAGACAAGTTTTTCTTTGTACAAACACATACGTATTCATCGGAGAAATAGACAATTGAGGCTATTCTTGAATATCGTATGAAATATCTTGACCAACTAGTCAAGATGCTTTTCTTTTTCAAAGAAACACCCCGTTTACCTTCTGGGTAGTTTGAAAAGAAATATGATGAAATACCTGGGATTTCTTACCCGGAGGTTTGATGTATCATCTGCTGAATACCCGACCTTTTTCAGGGCATCTTTTTTTGTGATGATAATGAGGGCTTCTCCAGTGCCCGAATTTTCATGTTCTATCACTGGGGATTAGAACTCTAAGCTGCAAAAGCATGCTGTGTCAATTCCACTTGGGGAGCGGAAGAAAATTTTTTGTGACATCTTTGGAGACGCTCCAAAGGTCATATGTTCTTTGAGTTTTTGAGGATATTTTACCTATCAAAGAGGGTTAGCGCAAACATGCATGCATTCATCAGGGATAGACAAGCTAGGCTATCCTAGAATGTGTATTTGAAAGTTCATGCATGATGATTTTGCCATGTTTGCATCACCAAACATCCACCGAAGGTCAATCAAGACAATTCTCGCTTGGGAGGTGGACTTCTCGAGATGCTGAACGAGGGATTCTCAGTCAGAAAGGACTTTCCACTCGCTCTCATTGAAAAGGGCTATTTGTCCCGTCCATTAATGCGGGAACATCGAAAACACTCAATCTGACCGTTATCACATCCGCAAGGGTCTGAGTTTTCTCGCAAGCGGTACGACGCTGCCAATCTAAGAGGTCTTCTTCAGGGTCGTAATGTTGGCTTGGTCAATAGCTTAACAAAGGTGACTGTTCAAGTCAAGGCCATGAAAGAAAAAATTATGCAATTATCTCCGGGTTTACAAGTCAAGAACCCTGCAAAACGAGATAGAAATAGTCTTGCTCGCACTTCCTCGAGCGTTGTTTATAAACATTTGAAATTTCACGTTAATTCAAGTGTCCTAATCAGAAGAGACTTTATGAGGGACGTAACGTGGGCTCGGTTCACAGGTTGAGAAACGAAAGGATCGTTAGGCTAAAAAATGTGTGTAAGGGTGAGAGTTGGTGATCATCTTGGCATTGTCACCTGTCTTTTTCTTCATCATCAGGATCCTCTTGGACAACTCCCTGGGTAATCCCGTGTTTTAGCATCTTTGACAACATTTTCTTGAGGAGCTTCTGCGTCAAGCATTTTCCTGGATACCATTCTATCTCTGTTCCAATTGCTTTCTCAAGAATAGTTTCGTCTTCATCTATCATGTGACAGATCTTTGTCAAGACAGAGTTCCTAAAGTAGGAATTTGTATCGAAGAAGAACTCAAGTTTAACCCTTTGGGGTCGTCTTTTCATCGTTTTTCTTCTTCTCTTTTTTCTTTTTCTTTGTTTTTTATTCATGGGCATTGGTCTTGCTTTTACCAAGCACACTGCTTTTTCATGCCTCTAGTTTTCAGCATATTTTTTTTTGCTGCTCTTTTGGTGTTGTCAGGACTAGCCTAAATAAGTTTGAGCAGAATAATGTTATTAGGCTCTTGGAGTCTTCATCTTGATTCGGTACTTTGGACCCTGATGCTCAAGCTGTGGTGACTTTTGCCTTGTCCCGGTGTAGGGGATGATCACCAACTGGGTTGGTACGAAATGAAATCGCCGGCTCAATTGGGCTAGCAAGGGATATGAGTGTATGGCATAGAAGAAGAACCGCTCTTCGTCATCCTAGGGCATTTAAATTATCGCGAGAGTTCATCTGCAATAAAAACACTCGAAGATTAATGCAAGTGAGAGCAAGAAAATTTCTATACATCTTTTCACCTTGTGCGAGCTGTTGCAGCTGATGATCATAGAAAATTTTAGATATTACAAACTCCTCATCCTTCTTGTCTTGCTCATCACTGTTATCAATAAGATATTGGCATTTTGGACAAGCTTTAGTTTGCTGCTTCTCTCTTGACAAAGCCCTCTTAGCCTCGACTGTCCGGCCGTCGATGGTGTGCTTGTCTTGGAAGACTCTATCGAGGACCACCGGATCCGTGAAAACGACGAGGCCGAAGTCACAGGGGCGGTGATCGAAAGGGAGGGACGCTCTTCTTGCTCCCTCTGAATTTGAATTCTCCCTGTGATGCTGATTTACCTCAAGCTGCCCCAATGTGGGGTAGTTCTTGACAGGGGTGATTTAAAGGGAACCTCCAAGTGTATGGGCTTAAATGGTCAAGCAAAGGATTAATGGAAGTGTATGGGGCAGAGAAATGAACTGCCTCTCGTCATTTTGGCTACCGTACCTTATGCGAGAAACCCCTTTACCTTGTAGAAGTGGAACCTTTTCGCTCATCTTACATGGGTTTGGTACTTGAGAATGTGTATAGGCTAAGGATTGCCTCTCATCATCCTGACACACCTCGTTCAATACCTCGGAGTAGTTCGACACCATTCGTCGAATTGTCAAAATTTTCACAGGGAATTGGTGAACTAAACAGGTAAAATTACCATGCGAAATTCTTTCCAAAAGATATGCAATGCATTTGGGGGAAAGTTAAGCATTCATTTGCTTTAATATGTTTCCTCTTTCTTTTGATTCTTTCAACTCTTAAAGTTTTAAGGGAAAGAAATACTTACCTATGCTGCAGCAGCGACGAGGTAAACCTGTAAGGCAATAAGAAAGACCGTATTAATGAACGGCTCTTTGAGGGATAGGAATTGGGAACGATACAACATTACCCTTCGTGATTCCCCTCATTTGAGATTAAATTGACAACTCCTTGAGTTTCCTCGGATGTCGATAATTCTCTCCTAACAAAAACAGGAGCTTATGTTAGAAATGAGAGGATTGAGGGT
Source organism: Syzygium oleosum (assembly GCF_021117445.2). Lineage (NCBI taxonomy): Eukaryota > Viridiplantae > Streptophyta > Magnoliopsida > Myrtales > Myrtaceae > Syzygium > Syzygium oleosum. The sequence goes on along the minus strand of NW_026607485.1, from coordinate 21,655,387 downwards.
AAATTGAGAACGATACAAATTACCCTTCTTCCATTTTGCCTTCAAAGCTAGCAGAGTCTTTTCTCCTCTTTACTTTGTTCAGCCTTCTTTGTCTCAATCTGCTCCTCCATATTCTAGGTCTCGAAGCTCGAATGAAATCCTCTATAATTAGGGATGCTCCCGAATAGAGGGTTCTATTGTCAGCGGATGCTGTGTCAATGCGGCTCCGGTACGTCGGGGAGTTTCTCGGGAATCATAGGATTCCTGACATGCACAGGGTATGTGCAATTGCTTGCATGGGGATCTTCGCAGCAAAGCTAATCTCTACTTTAAAGGTCTTTGACGAACATGGGCATGACTACCATCGAGACTTCTGTGGTTGTCAGGATCTGCCTTGACGCCATTTTGTCATATGCAAAGTCCTTTCCAGCTGCTTGTACCATGAGTGTTCTTTACTCAATTTTGTCCTATGTAAAAGGAAGAGATATGTCATTTCTATGCTAAAGTGGATGAACTTTAGGAACGAAATACACCCTTTTTGATGGACTGGGAGATCGCATGCCCCCTAGTCTACTCTTCCAATTAAGCACTTCTTCGTCATATTTCATTCGAGAGGTCCCGGCATTGGTACTCTATCCGGCTCGCTAGCACGTCAGAGTCTAGCATGTTCCCCAGTTCATCATCTGCAAAAGAAAAGGGATGGAATGTCATTTCCAAAATTTGTTAGGGAATTAGACATACCTTTTTCTTTCAAAAGGGGTAATCTTTTCTTGATCTGCCCCCGACTTTTGTACGAAATGATGTTTCGCTCATCATGGAGTCAAGGAATGCTCAGCATTCTCTTTGACTCTCTGGGGCTGATATCACCCACTGGTAATAATGAGATTTGCCCAATGCTTCATTTGAAGGTTGGATGCTCTTCGCTCGGACTGCCCCTTATCAGATGAGGTCATCCAAGGGTCTGATGTGCTCTTCAGTTTGTGTCATTTTCAAATGTCCCCTTTGTAATAACAAATCAAAAAGGAGTATGTTCTGAGACACGAAGTGAGCGAGTTAGAAAAACAAACAAGGCTATGAGCATGCACGCTTTTCCACCACCGTTCTTTTTTGCCCTTTTGAAAAATGATAAAACGTTTGTTTTATTTTCAAAAGCTTAGAAACGAGGAAACATGAGGAAGCCCGGGCCTCAGAAAACTTTCCTTTTCGTGGCTGGATATCATCAACGGGCCGGTTTGGGATACTTCCTCAGGCCCTCAAAACATTATTTATTTACAATACACGGATTTACAACCTCAAAAGAGGGTGAATTCAAAAAGACATTTCTTCCAACAGAAATGACTACAAAAAACAAAATGCAAGGATAGCCCCTTTTCCAGGGATTCATGCAAAAGGATGAGAGGAGTTCTACTCAAGCGGGCTTGCGTCCATTCCCTTCATTGGTCTCGAATGAGAAAGTCTTGGTATCCAGCAGGTTTTGAATTCGGTGCTTAAGAGTATAGCACCCATCAGTTGAATGTCCCACCTTGCCCATGTGATAATCACATTTTTTAGACGGATTGTAGTTTGAAAAGCTCTCAGGATTAGGTCGCTTTGGTTCAGTGGAGAGCAGCCCTTTCTTCCGGAGTATTGCCAGCATCTGAGACGGAGGTCCTGGGAGGGGAGTGAACTGTCTCCGGTTGTTTCGCTTTTGTGATGGAGGGATACTGGGTTTGTATTGTTCATGTTGCATGAACTTTGGGCATAGAGTGCTCAATTCCTTAGGATCAGGGGACTCGTGGACATTGTCAGCTATGACGTCTTTACCCTTTTGGTTGACACTGGAGGGCTCCATTTGAATTATCATCCCTGGTGTTGGATAGCAAAGCGGAGTCATGGTGAGTTGGTCTAAGCGGACTGACAAATGCTCCACTTGTTTTGAGAGTTGTCGAAGAAAGGCGAAGACCTGCTTCATTTCGGTTTCCATGTTATTGAGACGGATGTTTTCTTCGGCCATTTTTTGTAGCTATCTGCGAAAACGCGTATATGAATGAGTATAATGCCCAATAAAGAATCATTCTATGACTTAGTCATATTATTATTGCATATTTTCTTTATTTGCAAAGAAAAAATAAGCAAAAAGGGTTTTTATTAATATTAACATTACAGGTGGCGTCCCCGGGGTTCGAACCCCGGTCGCCTCGGACCGTTTGCGCTACATCCCCGGATACCACTGGGCCGAAGGCCGCGGTGGTGTCATTAGGGCGCAAAAAATTTTATTTAAAGCATAAAAAAAATGGCCCGAGCTATATTAACATTTGTACAACCCATAAACATTTTTACAAGAGATAACCAAAATCCCTGAACATAATTACTAGGAAATATAAAAGACAGAGGCTTTTAACAAAAGGGTGCCCTTCCCGGATACTCATTTTATAAACGATGGGGAAATCACGGTCTCTCGGAGGCGCTTATTTTTACGGACAAGCTCCGCAATAAGCGTATCCCTGGTATATAGACTGCAATCAACGGGTGGCCTAACAGTAACAAATCAGTTGAATAAGTAGGCCGTATATATAAAAAATGAGAAGGGATAGAATATATACCTTTCCTTGAACCATGGCAATCGCAACAACATGCACATAAGGAGTGAGGTTCAATTTCTATCTAGACTGGCTCAGCAAAATGAAATTAAAAGGGTGCCTGACCGTCGCAGCCTCGCGTTGGTGTCAAGTCCTTTTAACCTCGGCCAAATCGAAAGGAATATCTTATAGTCACGCAAATAGCGGCTAAAGATATTTCTTTACGATTTCTTAGAAATAAATTTCGGGGAAAAGAAAGGCAATCTCTACATCGCGGGCTCGCGTTCGAGGTCGTATCTTTCTTAACACCATCCTAAGATCCCCTATCGCGGCCCAGGTCCGGCAGCGTGGTTGTGTGTGCAACGGTGTAGTGCTAAATCATTAAAGCATGCACAACAAATTATAAATAATCAATTCGAACCTGCAAGACAAATAACACCTTAATGTCAGGATCATACCTGGAGTCCTTGCTGCCAAACAAAAATTATTTTGAACAAGATAAAAATTTTTGGCCTAAGTCCACTTTAAAAAAAGCAAGTCCCCAGCGGAGTCGCCAGTCTGTCGCGACCGAACTCCCGAGCCCTTTTTTATCGAACATGCAAACAAAGGGGGGGTTCGCCTGGTACGTGCTAAGTCTAGTTTTGGGACTTAACTCGGGCTCTCCCAAGCCCATACCATATCGCGACTTAGGGTTTAAGTTTCTTAACATGCCGGTGATTTATATCAAGGAGTCGCCACTAATCGATTTGGGGTGGGCCGATTAGAAACCCAAATAGGGTGATAGGAGAATCACCCTATTCCTGCGAACCAGAGATTAACTGAGTTCGGGGACTTGGTTACACTAGTTGGATAACTAATGCCCTTTCGGTACCTTTTTACCATGTTCATTTCTGAAAACATTTGTCAGGCAATTTGGATTGATTTTAGGACCTTTCTCCTAACATGTGAGGTGATCAAGCGAGTGCATAATCAGAAACGATCAGCAGTCAGGAACACAATAATTCATGCAGCCTAAGGTTCTAACCTTAATAAGTCAGATGACATTCAAAACACAACTCATGCAATTGTATTAAAAACATGCATAACAATACAACGGTAATAAAAACTAACATGCAAAATACTACCACGCAACCTCAGGCTTGTCTAATTTAAACAAGACAAAAACTTACAAAATAATATCACATTAGATTAAAACAACAACAATATATCACATAAAAAAAATTAAATTTTTTTTTTTAAAATAAAATAAAATAAAATAAAATAAAACAAAATACGAAATTTTTTTTAATAAATAAAATAAAAATTTTTTTAAAAAAATAAATAAATAAGGAAGGAAAAAGAAAGAAAAAAAAATTAATTAATTTTTTTTAATTAATTTTAAAAAAAATAAATAAATAAATAAATAAAAAAGCGGAACCGGACCGGGTCGGAACCGACCCGGGTCAACGGACCCGACCCGGGGCGTTGACCCGGGTCGGATCGGCTGAACCGGGTCGGCTGGACTGACCGGGTCAACGGATCCGACCCGGGTCGGATCGGCTAAACCGGGTCGGCTGGACTGACCCGGGTCAACGGATCCGACCCGGTCGTTGACCCGGGTCGGATCGGCTGAACAGGGTCGGTCGGACCGACCCGAGTCAACGAGATCCGACTGGGAGAGTTGACCGGCCTGGGTCAATCGAACCGGGTCGAGACAGAACCGACGGTCGCGGCGCCGGAGAGCGAGAAATCGGCCGCTCGCGAAGCCTACCCAAGCCAACACCGCCCCCAAATCGGCTTCTGGGAACTTCACCGAGCCTCACCGGCTGCCTGGGGTCACCGTCCGACTGCCGCTCGCCGGCCGGCGAGGTAATTAAAAAACGGCCTCTTTGAGGCATTTTATCAAATAGACGGTGAGCAGCGCAAAAAAGGGGAATCCTGACCTGTTTCGAGGCCTCGCCGTCCTCGGGACACCCTTTCTTACCTTTGACGACGATTCACGGACGGCGGGGGACGGCGGTATGGGCCGGGACTCGCGCGAAACGGCCGGCGCGGGTCCCGGCCAAACCGGGAGCAAAAACAGGGGAAAACAGAGCGGTTCGGGCCGGGGGGAGAGCTCACCGTCGACGGCGCGTCTGGGAGGCTTCCGGCTGGTCGGCGGCGTTGGCGAGGCGACGGGCTTCCTTCTCACGGCCTGAGGACTCTCAGTTCACTCTCTATCTCTCTATTTTCGCTCAATCTCTCCCTCTCCTCCGGTGCTCTGTTTTGGCCGAGAATGACCAATCGATCGGGGACGTCGGCTCGGTGGATCGTTGGCGACTCTGGCTCGCCGGGGGCACTCCTGCGGCTGTGTTCTTCCACCTGTAAGCCAAAATATCGGAAAATTTTCACCCGATCTCTCTCTTTCTCTCGGCTCACGCTCTCTCTCTCTCTGCTCTGTTTTTTCTTGAAAATGGCCGACCGGGGCTGTTTCCGGGGGTTGCCGGTCGGCTTGCTGGTGACGACGAGGCCGGCTGGGACCTGCAAGACCCTCCGAGGCTTCTCGGTTTCTCTCTGATTCTCTCCGGCCTCTCTTGGACTCTCTCTCTCCGTTTCTCTCCAAATTCGGCCGACCGGCCTCTCTCTCTCTCTCTGGCTATTTATAGCCGGCGACGATGAACCTGTGCCTCCCCGCGTCGGCGTGACGATGGCCTGCACCGGCCTATCTGCCCCGGGACTTTCGCAGCCATAGCAGGCCGGTGCAGAGCAGAGCCGAGGGGGGCAAAGAGGAACAGGGAACCGAGAGGGAGGAGGGGATAAGGGAGAGGGGAAATGGGGAGGATGGGACTGGCAATTAATGCCAGTCCCGTCGGCGTGCTCATCCGGCCCTCCTCTGGCCAGACAGCGACGGTGAGAAGCGGTGCCGCCGTGCGTCACGCTGCCGTCGGTGAGCAGAGGCGAACAGGGCAGCGAGAGCGACGGGGGAGAAGGAAGAGGGCAGCTGGGCCAGGCCAGGCCCAGTCCGCGCGGAGGAAAAAAGAAAAGGAAACGGGCTGGGCCCGCGCAGGAGGAAAAAGAAAAAGGAAGAAAAGGGCCGGGTCGGCCCAGCCCCGACCCGGCCCGAATCGATTTTGATTTTTTTTAATTTTAATTTTTTTAAGGATTAATTAAGAAAATATGCTCAAATAGGCCCTATTAATGCAAATATACCTAATTCCTATATGCAATGCATTTAAATAGAAATATTTTTTTGTTTTAGGAATTAAAGAAAATTAATTCCTAAATTTTGTGTAATTAATTTTTGGGGATATTAAAAATAGGTGTCAACAATCATCAATCTCCAAGCTCACTCAAACTTTAAACTGCTTAGTCACCTTTTTTCCTAACCACTGTCTTTTTCAGGACCTATTAACGAAGAAGATCATTGGTCGAAGCCATGAGCGTGGTGGACTCTATTACCTGAAGATTCCTATCGAACCTGCCGTCCTCTTTACTGCAACTTCTTCACCTTATCTTTGGCACACCCGCTTAGGACATCCATCTAAGTCAGTTTTATTCACTTTGCAACAAACTTTATGTTTTCGTCTAGCAAAACAATTGAGTCCATATGATGCTTTTCATTTATCCAAGCAAACATGTCTGTCTTTTGCGTTTGGCACTATTACTACTTTACATCCCTTTGAGCTTATTCATGTTGACATTTGGGGACCTTATTCTCATTTTATACATCAGACATGTCGTTATTTGTTATCTATTATTGATGACTATTTGCGCTATATTTGGATTTTTTTTGCTTACTTTTAAGTCTGATGCAATTGATTCTCTTATTCGCTTCTTTGCTTTTGTTGAGACTCAATTTCAACCAAAGTCCAAAATGTTCAATCTGGTAACGGGACCGAATTCTTTCCTCTCGATTACAAGAGTTTTTTCGCACCCAAGGTGTTCACCACCAGCGCAATTGCCGTCACACTCCTTGACAAAACGAAGTTGTTGAGCACAAGCATCGCCACCTCGTGCGTTGCGTTTTCATCATGGTATGCCTCTTCATTTTTGGGGTGATTGTGTCTTAACTGCTACTCATCTCATTAATAGACTACCTAGTCCTCACCTACACAATAAAACCCCGTATGACATTCTCTATGGCAAACCACCTTCCTATTCTCATCTTCGTGTCTTTGACTCATTATGTTACGCTTCTATCGGCCATCTTCACTCCGCTAAATTTGGCCCCCGATCTCGCCGATGTGTTCTAATCGGTTTTTCCACAAACCACAAAGGTTACCGTCTCTATGATCTCCAAGACCAAATAACTTTTATCAGTTGTGACGTCGTTTTCTATGAACAAGATTTTTCTTTCCGTCAAACAATCAAACATACCACAACAGAACAAACCTCAGTAATTCCATTACCCATACCCGACCTTGGTGAAACCTCCCCTCCTCCCTCCACCCCAGTACTTGCACTGACCTCACGTCCTTAGCCCCCTGCACCCATGGCCGCACCATCACCCATTGAACCCAAAGCCGTGCCTTGGCCATCTCAGCCGCGCCGTCCACCCGGATATCTTCGAGACTACCACTGCACTATTGTGGCCTCCGATCAATCCTCTTCGAACTCTAAGGTAACTGAATCAGGTGCTCTTTATCCCTTATCCAAATGTTTATCGTACTCGAATTTTTCGCCTACTCACCGCGTTTTTTTAGCCTCCATATTCTTAAAGCAGGAACCTGAAACTTATGACGCTACGTGTCAATCTCCCAAGTGGCGAGAGGCAATGTCTTCTGAGATACAGGCCCTTGAACAGACTGACACTTGGGAAATTGTTCCTCTTCCTCCTGACGAACAACCCATTGGATGTAAATGGGTTTACCGAATTAAATATAATTCTGATGGCACCATTGAATGCTACAAAGCTCCTCTCATTGCAAAGGGTTACACTCAAACAGAGGGGATTGATTACCATGACACATTTACGCCTGTTGCTAAAATGGTAACCGTTCACACTTTTTTAGCTCTTGCTTCAATTCGTCATTGGCCTTTCTACCAATTAAATGTGAATAACGCTTTTCTGCATGGTGATCTTGACGAAGAGGTCTACATGAGGTTTCCACCGAGTTTTCATACTAAGGGGAGAATTTAGTCTGTCGGCTTAAGAAATCACTCTATGGCCTTAATCAGGCATCGAGGCAATGGTTTGCTAAATTCTCTTTTGCACTATTTGATGTTGGTTTTCAACAGTCCAAGGCGGACTATTCACTTTTTACATTGGTCAGTGGCTCTCTCTTGACCATTTATCGTTGTTTATGTTGATGATTTGGTTATCACGGGTGCTGATACAGTTATGATTCAACTTCTCAAGCGATTCCTTAACACACAATTTCGCATAAAGGACTTGGGTACTCTCATATACTTTTTGGGCATTGAAGTTTCTCATTCCAAGTTTGGGATTTTCTTTTCACAAAGGAAATACACACTTGATATTTTGTCTGACGTTGATCTTCTTGGAGGACATCCTATTGATACTTCGATGGAACCCAATATCCAATTTTCGGATTCCTCCCCAACTCTCAAGGATCCAGGTTTATATCGATGACTAATTGGTAGATTATTATATCTTACAGTAATTCGTCTAGATTTACTCTTTGCAGTGCAACATCTTAGTCAATTTATGCACTCCCTAATGAAGACCATTAGAATGTCGCACTTCGCATTGTGCGGTATCTCAAGCATGATCCCGGCACTGGTTTGTTTTTCCCATCCAATTCTACTCTCCAACTTAATGGTTATACAGATTCTGATTGGGCATCTTGTTCTACATCTTGACGATCTGTTTCTGGCTACTGCATGTTTCTTGGTTCTTGTCCCATCTCATGGCATTCCTAGAAACAAACCACTATTGCCCGTTCCTCAGCAGAAGCTAAATATCGTGCTATGGCGTTTGCCGCTTGCGAAATCACATGGCTTCGCATGCTTCTCTCGGATCTCCACGTCAACACTACCACTGCTAATCTTTTTTGTGATAGTAAAGCGACCATCCACATTGCCACTAATCTCGTCGTCCACGAACGCACCAAACACATCGAGATTGATTGTCATTTGGTTCATGAAACAATTCAAGATGGCACTTTGCGCACTCTTCATATTCCCGGTCACTCCAACTCGCGGACTTGTTCACGAAACCGGTCACATGTGATTTATTTTGTACTTTTAAGAACAAGTTGTTGACATGTTTACATTCACCAACTTGAGGGGGGTATTGGTAGATTAGGTTTATACTAAAGGGCATAATTGTCATTGTATTGTTTTTAGCCCTAAACCCTATGCATGTATATTGTAAATTGTTTCATCAATGGAAGAAACGTTTGCCTAAACTCTACAGATGTTTTGCACGTCCGAGGGCCTTGTGATTGCAGGCAACCCCTTCAATATGGCCATCAATTCCACGAGCTTGTCCGATGGTGGAATTTGAGCGAGTCGCCAAAAGTCGCCGTAGAATAGAGCGAGCGACGAAAGGGTAATCACAGCCTTAGTGGCCCACGAGTAGCTCGATAACTCGCAAAGGAGCGACTCCAGCGTTTTGCGCACATTTTTGGTGTCTAATGCCTTGCGTGTGATCTGATGACATGACGATGATAGGGATTAGTTATTTCCAAGCTGTAAGCAGTAAAATAGCCAAAGCAGAAGCCATTATTTACATGAGGAAAATCAATTATTGAAACGGACGTAATAACATACTTGACAAGCCACTTCGTTGATTGCTGCTAAGGGTGGATTGAAGCCTTCTTTTAGTGGCTTGAATGCAGGGCTCCCAGATCCTTGAGTTCCCTACAGTGTATGTATTTGTAGACTTATTGTTAGAGAGAGAGAGAGAGAGAGAGAGAGAGAGAGAGAGAGAGAGAGAGAGTAATTAAACGAAATGATTAGAAAAATTATTTGTATTCAACTGCTAAACTAAGGAAATCGTCAGTTACTCCATAGAAATCGCTTTATGTGTAGACCTATGATCAGAATTTATATCTAAAACATGGTCAGTTTTTATTGAAAAATTCATTAGTGATGAATGTAATTAATAAGGGTGCATTTGTTTCGCAAAAAATGAAAAAAATTTCAAACATTTTGCTGAATATCCTTTTTAAATCATTGATTTTTCACGAAATAAACGCATCCTAAATTTGGAATTAAAAGTATTGCTGTCCACACCTTGTGTAACAAGAGTATAAATGAATGTCCTTAATAAAATACAGGGTATAATCAATTAAATGAGCAAAAACTTATTATGAGTTTGATGTAATCCCCTATGTCATATCAATTATTGTGTCATGACTTATGGGTAAACTGATAATCTCATAATTAGATCAAATACAAGCCCGACAAAAATTTACTGCTAGTGGATTGCTTCACGATTAGGAAAATTAAACTTTCTTACAAATATTATTTAATTTTACCTCTTGGAGATTTGCACAATAGTAAAGAGAAATGGGAGAACGCATGCGAAGTATGAAAATTTTGTGTATTACTTAGGGGATGATAACTAATCGAGCTATTTTCTTTGGCCAAGCAAGCCCTAGCTTTGAGGGCAGTGTTGGTGTACTTAGATACTGTAGCTGATACGTGGTTCGAACGTGATCTGAGCGAGGAAGTCTTCACCGATAGCTTATCAGTTGTGCAAATGGTGCTGGGAAGGGCTCCAAGCCCTTGGGAGTTGCAGGCCATCATTGAAATGTGCGAAGATAGGCTTGGCCGGTCCAAATCTATTAAGCTGGCCCATTGCCCACTTGGGTCCAACCAGGTCGCAATCTGGATAGCTAAAGTCCAACGGAAGAAGGCCCTTACCCAAAACTGGATTTTGTCGCCACCTTTACCACTTTGGGATCTCTTATATTTACAAACTCATAATCTTTGTTATCCTTTTGATGTTTGATGAGTGAAATGTTTCGTTATCGACCAAAGAAAAAATGATACCTTATTTCCTTTTGACCCTTCAACAGTTGTGCTCATCGAAAAGGACTCTTCATAGTAAGACCCTTCACTAATTCTAGTTTGGCAAATGAATAACAGTAATTGTAATATGTTGTTTGCCTAAACTTTTCTCTATAATTGGCAGTTTATGCTCTAACTTTCGCTCTAACTTTCAAAACGGGAATTGAAAGGAAAAAAAAATCGACGTGCTTTATCCAAGCGCTGAATAGTGCTTCTTGTTGCCGTACATGGATGGCACTTTTGTAAGTTCAATGGTCAAGCAGAAAAGGAAGCAGAAATGTCTCTTTCTATCTTTGATTGATAGAAAAGCTTGCTATACTTAGCAGAAAAGCAAGCAGAAATGTCTCTTTAAAAAGTTGCTATACTTACAAATTTAGTTAAGTGTTTTGGTCTCTCCCCTAACCGAAAATTCTAGGTCCACCATTGTTGACAACATCTGGGGTTTATTTGCGAAAAGAAAAAAGAAATGGTCAACTTTGCGAAGGTTTACGCCATAGACACACCCTTTTGATAGATTGCTAAGCTTACCCAAAAGAAAAACAATTTTGAAGTCTATCTCCCTAGCGCAGGCTCGCACGTACACAAGATATATAGGATTATCTCAGTTTTTACCTTAGGGTTGACAACGGGAAAAGTGTCAAAAAAGTCATAAACCTTTGATATTGATGCCAATTTAATCCTAAACCTTTTTTTGATGTCAATTCAGTCCTAAACTATTTTGCATTGGTGTCAATTTAGTCATAAACCTTTTTTTAGTGCCAATTCAATCATAAACATTTTGCATTGGTGCCAATTCAGTCCTAAACATTTTGTTTTTGTGCCAATTCAGTCATTTCGGCTAATTTTGGCCTGATTTTACTGATGTGGACGTCGGCCGGCCCGTCACCGGCGATGACGTGAACAACTTTTAATATTTCCGGCGATCAACGGCGAAGGCAAGCCTTGCCATGACTGGGCAAGGCTGGACCTCGCCAAATTTGGTGAGGACGTGCCTCACCCAGTTGCCGGTGAGGCTTGACCTTGCCAGATTCAGCGAGGCAGGCCTCGCCCAGTCGCTGGTGAGGCTCGAGCCCCCGCCAGAGGCCTTTGATCTCGCGGCCTCCGACGAGGGCTCGACCCTTGCCTGCGGCTAGGCGAGGCCTGACCTCGCTGGAGGCCGCGAGGTCGAAGGCCTCTGGCAAGGGCTCGAGCCTCGCTAGTGGCTGGGCGAGGCTCGCCCTCGCCCGTCCAGCGCGAGGCCGCCCTTGCGGTCATCCGGCGAGGGTGAGCCTCACCAATGGCAAGCGAGGTGACCTCGCCAACCTTTGGCTGGTCGCCGGTCGGGCGACCGGCTGGAGGAAGAAGGGAGGGAAGGAAAAAAAAAAGAAAAAGAAAATAAATAAATATTAAAATATTATTAAAAGTTGTCTATGTCAGCATCGGTGGCTGATCGACGTCCACATTAGCAAAATATGGCCAAAATTAGCCGGAAGGACTGAATTGGCACAAAGATAAAAGGTTTAGGACTGAATTAGCACTAATGTAAAATGTTTATGACTGAATTAGCACCAATGTAAAAAGTTTAGGACTTTTTTGACATTTTTCCCGGTTGATGACGGAGTCGACAATCGCAATAGCTTCACTGGGGGACTTCCTCGACAAGAAGGAAGAGAGACTGGACATCCACGTCTCCTTCATCGGGAGCGTGAGTGTCCATTATCTCCTTCATGAACTTCTGGTCGTCGAAAATGGCGAGCAGGTTGGTAAACATGTTCTGGTCAAATTGACGAGGCATGCTGCTCAACCGCCCAGAAACTACGGAAATGGACTTGCCCGACAGTATCTTGAATATCAAAGAGAAGAGAGAGTCTAGGCTTTCGAGCGTTTAGAGAGAGTAAAACTAGGGAAGGAAGAGTGTGTAGGAGATGCGGTGAGGGCAGATGTTACTATGCCTGCCCCATTAATAGCCGCGGATGCAAGGAAAGAGACAAAAGATAGAAGAACTTTTGTTTGAAAAAAAATTTATAGACAAATCATCTGTTTATTTCACGAAAAATAAATAATTCAAAAATAAATCAGTTGAAATAATTAGCTAATGAAAAATGTTATTCATTATTGATAACAATTTATGTTTAAATAATTTCGTAAATTATAAAAATATTTTTATTCATTTATTTTTATAAGTGATTCAAGCGATTGTTTTCGGAAAATATTTTCCAAATAATCGTTTTCCACAAAACAAACACACCCAAAAGAAAAACAACCAGGAAGGGGCGACCAATATCAACAAATCTCTAAGCATTATTATAAGAGCTGTTACAGAACATTATACGAACAATATAAAGTTTAGAAGGAGGAACTCATTATTGTAGCTCTAACGCGGTCGAGTGTGTCTAAATAAAGTCGAATACTTACTTTGTCAGCAGCTTAGATGAACCAAGCTTTTTTGAGATTGAGACGTGTTTTAGGGTACATTTATTTTGCAGAAACTGAATGATTTAGAAAATATTATTTTCAATGTCCACGAAAATATTTAAACATATATTATTGTTGATAACTGAAATACTATTCATTGAATAATTATTTTAAGCGATATAAGCGATTGTTTTTAAGAAAATATTTTTCAAATCATTCATTTTTCGTGAAAACAGACAGAGCCTTATATTCAAAGTTGGGACCGAGCTTTCTTCAAATCAGTTGGGATTAATTTCTTATGACTTGACAAATGATGGTGCCCACATTGTGTAGTGTTGTATTATTACCATCTCTATCTGAAAAAGTAATTCTTTTATCTAAGATATGCAATTTATGATAAATCAATCTCAGGGTGCTGGGAAGTCGTGTTAGACATTGTGTGAATTCATTTGGAGCTCTTCAAATGGAATAATATGTGCCATTTATTCATATAATTTTAAGAGAAGGAAGATAGTGATCAATAAATATAATTGTTTAATAATTTGAAGTTCCATGAGTGGAGTAATTTTTTTACGGGCCAGAACAGTATAGTTATGTATTTTGATATTAGTCACAATGATTAGTTGTAATTTCCAAATAATAAATCTATGCATTCTTTTTTTTTTTGTTAAGGCGCATTAAAAATATAATGCCAAAGTAATATCCGTTCAAAATGAAGATTTCGATGGTAAAAAATAAACATCAACGTCCTCTACCTAACATAGCTATTGGGAAACATGCCACCGAAGTAACATGCCTACAAGTCTACGACATTCTATTGCATAAACTCACTGGTGGATACATAAGCTAATACATTAATTTATAAACTGTGGTAAAAAAGCTGCCTAAACAAAATTTTTCGAGTCGTTTTTGGTCGGGTTTCGTTTTGGTTCAGATAGGAAGTAAAAATAACTGAGTTCTGACAGTTTTGATTCAGTTTCCCATCAAATCAGGTAGTGTTATCGGGGGTTTTTTTTTGTTTTTTACAATTAATACTTGACAGTTTACAACAATTTCTTTTCCTTTCGTTCTTTAGCGTAAATCTCTGTAATTTATGAAAAAGTACCAACTTCACTTTCTTTTAAAAGTTGTACATCGTGGATTTATTTGTTAACGACATGTATACTTCATCTAGATAAGAGACCTTTAACGGCAATCTAAATGACCTAAAGCCACTTTAGTGTCCAGATAATCCTTGTGTTTTTGTTTCCTCTCACAATATTTTCCTTGCAGTATTGTTCAGTGGGGACACAAATTGAATCGTCCCGTTGACACTCAATTGTATGAGTAACTACTAGCATTTTAAGCCCGCGATATGCACAGAGTAATTAACGGCTCGCAAAATATAATTTGAGTATAGTAAATCAAAAGAAAGATTTTGTTATTTGTTATTAAGCGAGGATTTTTATTTGGTCAACTATTAGTGTAAGAAATAACTTACACACCCACTTTTGGACTATTAATATTTGGAAGAATTCGAATGCAAAACTATCTCTAAATACATATGTCACCCATCCAACAACGAATACATATGTTTTTTCTTACATCCTTGAAAATAATATGAACTTTGAAATCTCCAAATAAGAATGGGTACTGTGCGCACGGCCATGACACGAACAAGCCCTCGCCCTATATATATGTTTTTTAAGATATATATTTAGTATGTTCAGTTTATTTAATATAAATGATAATTACCAATAATATATCCAAATATAGATCATTACGTATATTATATATTTAGTTAATAATATAGGTGGTAATTAAATTATTTGAATATAGATTGCCAATTTAACTCATGATATCAAAAGTATTCATTTAAAATTGAGAATGTTCATGATTAGAGTATGTTTAATCTTATTACTTGAACAAATTTCGATTTAACTTCACATTAATTCATATATTACAATAAAATAAACTACCCCAGGAATAGAATGATATATCTCTATAACTACTTTATCTATAATCTAGACTACTACTAAATTGGAAGAACGAATAAAACAATCTTTTGCTATTTTTATGTTGCAAGTGGTTGATGTTAAATTCACACATTTGGGGAAAAGTGTCATAAAAGTCCTAAACCCTTTGTATTTGTGTTAATTTAGTTATAAACTTTTTTTTTGTGCCAAATGAGTTCTAAACCTTTTGTCTTTGCGCCAATTCAGTTTTTCCAGCTAATTTTGATCGGATATTGCTGATGTGGATGTCGGCTGGTCTATGTGGCACCACCGGCACTGACGTAGACAATTTTTAATAATATTTTAATATTTTTTTCAATTTGTTTAATCATTTTTTATGATTTTTTTTCTTTTTTTCCTTCTTTTCTTTTTTTTCCTCCTTTCTTCAACCTTTGGCTTGGTCGGTGACCGGCCACCGGCTGCCTGGCCTTGTCTGGGCGAGGCTACTGTCGTCCAGACGAGGCCGCCGTCGCCCGCCACAGGCGAGGTCCGGCTGACCCTTGCCTGGGCACAAAGAGAAAAAAATGTTTAGAACTAAATTGGCACAAAGATAAAAAACTTGCAAGTCTTTTATTGTGATTTGTTGCTTAGACATACGTCAAAAGCAAGGATATATTCATCAATTTCTTTAAAAAAAAAATATTGCCAGAATTTTCTACCTACGGCGGGGCAAGTCCCTATTGCCCCATGCAAGATGCTTTGCCCCACGCGGGGCAAGTCCCTATTGTGTTAGCATGCTCCGGTGAAATTTTATGAACTCATAATTTGTACGCTTGTAATAATTTGATAACACTAATAAATTTATTAAAAAATAATAAATAATTCATTATTTTATTTCTAGAGAAGGAAATCAAGTTACATTTTCCTCTTCTTCTTGTTTTAAAAATACTATAATCGTAGAAGTATGCTTAACATTATTATTGTATTCTAAGATACTTCTCGGATTGTTTAGTTACTCACAATTTACAAATAACACAAATAATCCACTAACGAATTCAATGAGTACTATGGAGAAAACGGATTTATAAAAAGCAATTTATGACCAAACTCGCTCCCTATGAAGAATTTTTAGTAGTATGTACCTCTTTTTTGTCGACCGTCCACCTTGTAAAGCTGGGAAAATTTCTAAAAAAGTTCTAAACCTATTATATTTGTACCAATTCAGTCCTAAACCTTTAAATTTGGTCAACTTAGTTCTCTACTTTTTGATAATTTGCCAATTTAGTCATTCCGATCAATTTTTACCCAAAATTGCTGATGTGGATGCCGGCCGTGCCACATAGGATGCCCGGCACTGACGTGGACAATTTAATTTTTTTTTAAAATTTAAATTATTTTCTTTTCTTTTCTTTTTTCTTTTTCTTTTTCTCTCTTTCTTTTCCTTAAGGCGGCAGTCGCCGGCCATTGGACGAGGGCCGCGAAGCCCTCGCTGGCCGCTGGCGAGGGTCGTGACCCTAGCCCAGAAGACTTAAGACTAAATTGGCCAAATTGAAAAGTTTAGTACTGAATTGACACAAATACAGTAAGTTTAAAACTTTTTTGGTAATTTCTCCGATAAAGCTCGATAAATTTTTAAGAATGCAAGATAATATCATTGAGATCTCTTATTAGAATGCGTCGTAAATCTTTGCATGGGTAGTTTTTATGTTTTGTTTTTCTATATTTGAATATTCTTAAAGCAAGGTTTATGGATACACAAAGCAATAGGCTCTTTTTTCTGATGATATAGAAAAGGAAGGACAAGTTGCTCTCTCTCTCTCTCTCTCTCTCTCTCTCTCTCTCTCTCTCTCTCTCTCTCTCTCTCTCTCTCTCTCTCTCTCTCTCTCTCTCTCTCTCATAATAGGCCTCAGGGTTTTCCATAATATATTGAAACACTTAAGGTTTACGTACGTAATTCTGTAATCTCCCAAAAGTCAAGTTAATTATAACCCTTTTTCTGCATACCATTTTGAGACTTGTTTCTCGCTTATGATTATTACATCTTAGGTTTTCGAAATTTCTTGATCAGAGAGTTTTGATTGTTCCTGATCTCGGGATGTCTCATGTATAAGAGAACATATGATTGGTTGACGAATTACAAATTTAAGCTGAGTCGATGGATTTAGAAAATAGCCAACTGCAATTTCATTGGTGAATTCAAATGAAGTTCATAACATTATCAAATATTTACACTAACACAATATTGACAATATTCAAAATTTGAATTTTGATAGTAAAATCGAGTGTGAGTTGATAACTTATAAAATCAAACTACGCATTAGTAAATTCGATTTAAGTTTGTTCCAACAATGTGAATGCTTTTGTAGGTTCGCTATTCACCGTTTAAAGAACAGCATTTGAATCATGCATTTGTTCCAACAATGTGATGCGGGAGTATCGTCTCGATACATACGGAACCAGATATTCTAAAGATCGGAGACTTGATTACACTAGTCATCTAACTAGTGCCCTTTTAGTACCTAAACTTGATCGCTCACTAACTAATGTACCAGGGCAACCTATCGAGAAGCCTTAAGCTCATCCTAACCATGCTAAAAATGGAAAATAATAACCCATGTATTAAAGGTGCACAACCAAATAATCGGGATGAAAATAAAAACCAACGACCTAGTATTATCTCTAAAAAATAAAAGGCAATCAAAAGCCCTATGGTAAAGCCCTAATGGCTTGTTTAATTTTTTGACACAATTTTCAAAGGTTCTCACATTTTTTCTATTTTTTATACTAAGTCTAGAATGAAGTTCACACTAAAATCTAATGAAATTAACCCAAAAACTAATGTCTAAACCTTTCCTAATTTTTTCTGAATATTTCAGAATTTTTCACAATTTTTTTTAATTTTTTTAATTAATAATAATAAAATGACTCTGGACCGGGTCCTCTGACCCGGTCCGATTCGGCGCTCCTACCCGCCCGATAAGCCTCCTTTTTTTCTAGGGTTAATACCACGAAAAACCCCAAACTATTACACATGTGACAAATTTAACCCGAATTATTTTTTTACCACAAAAAATCTCAAACTGGTACACGTGTGATAATTTTACACCGAACTAATTTTTTTACCACCAAAAATCTTAAATTGGTATACTTGTGACAATTTTACTCAGAACTAAGTTTTTTGACTACCAAAAACCCCAAACCGGTACACCTGTGATAAATTTACCCTCCGTTAGTTTCCGTTAAAATTTACCGTCAAATTGCTAAGTTTGATGACACGTGGTAGTTGACGAGTGTACCAGTTTGGGATTTTACCCCTCTGTATGTCACAAGTTTATAAATTTGTGATTTTTTGTGATATTAATACAATTTAATAGAAGGTAAATTTGTTACAGATGTATCAATTTGGATTTTTGATGGTAAAAAAATTAGTTCGAGGTAAAATTGTCACAGGTATACCAGTTTGGGATTTTTGGCGATCAAAAAAATAGTTCAGGGTAAATTTGTCACATGTATACCAGTTTAGGGTTTTTGTGGTCAAAAAATTAGTTCGGGGTAAAATTGTTACAGGTGTACCAATTTGAGGTTTTTCGTGGTATTAACCTTTTTTTCTATTTCTTTTTTAATTTTTTATTCATTTTTCCTATTTTCCCTCTTTTTTCCTTTTCTATTTTTTCTTCTGGACATCTTCTTCTCCATGGGCTCACCGAGAACTCCTTCTTCACGCCTTTACCGAGACTACGCCAGGAACCTCACCGCCCTCTGAACGCCGGCTTGCGCGACCAATGCCGACAACCGCCATCGATTCTACACCCTCGCAGCTGGCCAACGAACCGTCGACTAACCCCGACCATGAAAATAAGTCGACGAGCAAAAACTCGATTTCCCGGCCCCCAAACTCATAGCCACCAGAGTAACATTAAACCTAAGCAACCAAACATACACGACATGGAATAGAAGATAACGAACTTACGGTGGCGGCCTCGAACCGCAGGCATCACCATTGACGAAAAGCTTTCCGGCGGGTGGGAGGTGCACACATGGCTGACTCGAACCGGAGTTAATATGCCACAAAATCACATGAAAGGAAAAAATAACTTGGAGTCAGTGACAATATTAGAACAAACCATGCATAAATCGAAGCTCTAGAGCATTGGTTTTCATAGTTTACATCCCGGGCCTCTGTTGAGCATTTTGTCAAACAGGTGGTAGGTGAGTTCAAACGAAGACTTTAGGCCGAGATTCAGGGTGTTTTTCGGCTCAAATGCGACGTGCAGAGACTTAATCGATTATATTGAACCACAACCTTGTCTCGATTTGCATTGAAACGACCAAAAAACGCAAGACCAGATTCGAAGTTTTAGGCTCAAAGAGCTTCATTGGAGCATTTCAACAAACAGGTGTGAGGCGCCTAAAAATAGGGGTTTTTAAGCCGATTTCAGCGGGATTCAAAGGTTGTTTCTTGATAAAGATTACTCAAGAACACTTCTTAGAGATGAAAAAACGTTTTCCTCATTTTGTGGTGCCGGGCAAGCACTGAATGGGCTCGGTGTGCCCGGCACCCTAGAGGCAGAGCAAGGGGGGTCAAAACAGAGAATAAAAGAAAGGCCCACCTGGTTCGCGACTAGCCGGGGGCAACGCGGTGGCCGAGGGCTCGTCGACGGCACCTCGGGGTCTCCTTCAGGCGGATGGGACCCTCTACTCTCAGGTTTCTCTCCTAAACTCTCCCGGTCTCTCCTTTGGCAGAGAGTTCCCCCTTTTCCGCGTGGACTGCACAACCCTCCATTTTAGGCCTTGGGGCCGTAAAGCTTTTCTCCATTTGCTTTCTTGTTTTCCCTGTTTTGCTTTCTTTTTGCTTACTCATGAAAACATGCGGACCCCCTTTTCTTGTCCTTTCTCGCCTGTTTCTTTATTTGTGCAAGTGTCGAAGGAGAGAGAAACAGACCCCCTTGTGTTAGTCCGTGGAGAAGAAAGAAAAGGGCTTCATTCATCATTTTTTTTTGTCTTTTTCCTTCCTTCACTCCTCTCATCTTTCTCTGTTTTTCTCCGAATTGTGGCCGAACTGCCTTTTTCTTTTTGTGTGTATAAGGTGTACGAGAGACCCCTTTGTTTGTCTTTTGTGGTCGGTGCATGTGCATGACGCGTGACTTATGTATATATAAGTCCTAAATTCTATTAATGCGGTACAGATGCTAAATGTAATGCAAATTCAAATAATGTGAATGATATTTTTGTTTAGGGGTCACATCAGTCCCTAATTTTTTATGCAACAAATTACTAAATGGGACGCCAAAATTTAGGTGTCAACAACTGCCAATAGGCACGGATAGTGAGAAGTTTGGTAAATGATCTTTAAATTGTGAAGGCTCGTACTTGGTCACGGATATTTTGACTGGCAATGCTTATCGATTGATGGATATTGATGGCAAAGAAATGTCGCAATCAATTAATGGAAAATATTTAAAAAATTATTCTCCGACCATATGGGAAGTCAAAGAAATCGAAAATGATCTATGAAGTGAAATAGATGCTGAGACATCAAAGGAAATTGTTCTATTCACAGGAACCAAAATTACATCAACAGGAAGTTCGACAAAGAAAGGAAGCGCATCAGCTCCACAAAAAATCACATGACAAGCATAACAACACTAGATGGTCACTCCGGACCAATGTGCTACCTAAATCTGACGACAAAGTCAGACAGGCGACCCTCCAAATATATGTTTTCTTCGGTGGCTCGGTGATAAGCGGACGAACCAGCTTGCATTGAGGAATAGCTTTCATCACTTTCCCTCTCAAACTTCAAGAAAGTAGCAAAGTTAGCTTCCACCTGTTCTTCTATGTGTTTCACCAACTCCTTAGAGGATCAGATGTCCTCTTCCATGACGGCCATTAGTTGAAGTATCCCCTCCTTTTCTAGTTCGTCGTCCACCCTATCTCGAGTTGTCTGACTCTTGTTCAAACGCTCGCCTACCAAAGTTAGTTGTGTTGCGAAATTCAAATTGGCATCAGTATAAATATTACAAACAATATAGAACTATAAAGAAACGAAATTGTAATAACAAAGTTGGAATCGATACAAATGAATACCGAGGCCTGTGTTTGACACAGTGTCCTTAAAACAGATTCGTTCCCTCCAATACGTGACCGAGGTTTCGCGAACGTCTGTCTCCCAGGATACAACGGTTGATAGCGAAGAAGAGAGCACGGCACTTCCAAGCTTCCGGCGAACTTGAACAAACTCGAAATGAACACTACCGAAAAACAAGTGCAAATGCGAGAGAGAGTGTTTAACCGTGAGGAAGAATGATTTCGATTAAAAGGAACAGAGGGGAGAGCAATTCGGGAATAATAACGGCCGATTAAATCTGTCGTTACAAAATCAATACGAATAACGGACGATTAAATCTGCCGTTACAAAATCAATACGAATAACGGACAATTAAATCTGCCGTTATAAGATCAATACGAATAACGGCCGATTAAATCTGCCGTTATAAGATCAATACGAATAACGAACGATTAATTCTGTCGCACGTTATGAAATTCGTAACTGTTTGAGTTGAAAGGAAAAATAAATCAGAAGGCAAAATTGGGCTCGTCGCGAGGCCCACTTTTCGGTCCTGCAATCGTGTACGCGGGATGTGCGCTCGCGCCCAAGTTTCAGCTTGTCGGGCGTCGGATTTGCACCCCCCCTGCGCCTGCGCGCGAGGCAGAGAGTTTGTGCTATGATAGTTACCACTTCAAATAAGTGTAACTGTATATAAAGCACTCCATAGCCTTCTTTCTTTTCCGATGTGGGACTAGTGTTTTTCCACATCCCACTTCCAACTCAAGGGTGTTCTTTGAGCATCAATTTCTCATTCATTCACCCATCAATTTATCCCATATTTCCAACAATCCCCCACATGAATGAAAATTGTTTTAGTTTTGACTCTGTGATAGTGTTCAACAATTGAAACCTGCATAAGATAGGTAGGTATTACCCTTTGAACCTTCCCTTGTGAAAGTATATTTACTTTACTAGTTGTCCAAGAGACATGATGTCCTTGAACTGTCCAGCTTTCTTATGTAAATGAACCATACACTTCACACAGGAATCATCTAAACGTTTGTTCAGTTCTCATAGTTATGTTCGTTTTGGCCATGAACATCAACCTGGTTCTGCAAGAGTTTCTAAAGAATTTAGCCCTAATAATTCTCCTTTGAAGCGGCCCCACTTCTCTCTTATATAGGTGATTACTTAATTTTGAGTAATTTGTTTACTCCACTTAAGAATCATTAAAGCAAAAATGCTATCCTTTCCTTTACAATATCACTGTTATTTTATATAGGAATGGTTTTAAGGATAACCCCCACAGTGACATCACTTAGTTTATATAATTAGGTTGTCCCTTTGAACCTAGATCTTGGGATCTCCAGTCAACTAGGTTGGGTTTCCTTTATATCAACTTATTCTTTCATGGGCTTCAGTCCCATTCCTCTTGTCGATTTCTCAACTAACTCTCTGTTTAACCCTTTGGTTAGCGGATCCGCAATATTATCCCTTGACTTTACGTAGTCAATTGAGATAATTCCTGTTGAGAGTAGTTGTCTAATGGTATTATGTCTACGACGTATGTGTCTAGACTTTCCATTATACATATTACTCTGTGCTCTTCCAATCGCAGATTGACTATCACAATGTATACTTATTGGTGGCACAGGTTTTTGCCATTTTGGAATATCCTCTAAGAAATGGCGTAGCCATTCAGCCTCTTCACCACTTTTATCTAATGCTATAAATTCAGATTCCATTGTGGATCGGCTATACGATTTGTTTACGGGATTTCCAAGATACATGCTCCCGCTAGTGTGAATACATATCCACTAGTAGATTTTGAGTCTTTTATATCGAGATATCCAGGTTCGCATCACTATATCCTTCCAGAACAGCTGGGTATCTGGTATAATGCATGCCATAATTCCGAGTATATCGTAAGTACCTGAATACTCTCACTATTGCTTTCCAATGGTCAACACTAGGATTGCTTGTGTATCTACTTAATTTACCAACCGTATAGGCAATGTCTGGTCTAGTACAACTCATTAAGTACATTAGACTTCCAACAACTCTAGAGTACTCTACTTGAGAAATACCCTCTCCTCTATTCTTGGAAAGATGAAGACTATTGTCTAATGGTGTTCTAGCAATACCAGAATCATTCATGTTGAATTTTTCAAGAATCTTGTCCACATAGTGTGATCGGTTTAAAATAAGACCTTCTCGATGTTCTTGTGATTTTAATTCCTAAAATCATATCAGTAGGTCCCATATCTTTCATGTCAAATCTTGAATTCAACATATACTTGGTAGATTTGATCATTTTATCATCACTACCAACAATTAATATGTCATCTACGTAAAGACACAAAATGACATAGCCATTTGTTGTCTCTTTAATGTAGACACATTTATCACATTCATTGATCTTAAAACCATTGGTAACCATTGCATTATCAAACTTTTCATGCCACTGTTTTGGTGCTTGTTTTAGGCCATACAATGATTTCACCAATTTACAGACTTTTCTTTCTTGTCCTGGAACTATAAAACCCTCAGGTTGTTCCATGTAGATTTCTTCATCCAAATCACCATTTAGGAAAGCTGTTTTTACATCCATTTGATGTACTTCTAGATTTCGCAATGCTGCAATTGCAATTATCATCCTAATGGAGGTTATTCTCGTCACAGGAGAATAAGTATCAAAGTAATCTAAGCCTTCTCGTTGTTTGTATCCTTTGATCACAAGTCTGGCTTTGTACTTATCAATGGAGCCATCTGCTTTCATTTTCCTTTTAAAAATCCATTTGGACTTTAAAGGCTTACAACCAGGAGGAAGATTCACTAGCACCCAAGTATGATTCTGCAAAATAGAATCAACTTCACTTTTTATTGCTTCTTTCCAAAGAGGTCCCTCAGAAGAATTTACAGCTTCTGCATAATTTAATGGTTCCTTTTCTAACAAATAAGTTAGAAAATCATTTCCAAAAGATTTTTCCACTCTTGCTCTTTTGCTACGTCTCGGTTCTAGTTCATGATCTGAGTCATGAATTTCATGAGCCGAATCGTGACTTTCTTCATTCATAGTTTCATTCTTTCGTTTAGATGAACTTGATCCATCATTGGATTTACAAGGAAATACATTTTCAAAGAATGATGCATTCCTAGATTCCATGATCGTATTCTTGTGTATATCTGGAATTTTAGATTCATGCACAAGAAATCGATATGCATTACTGTTATGTGCATAGCCTATAAAGATACAGTCCACTGTTTTAGGACCTATCTTTGTCTTCTTTGGTGTTGGAACCGCCACTTTTGCAAGACACCCCCACACTCGCAAGTGTTTGTAGGATGGTCTCCTACCTTTCCATAACTCATAAGGGGTTTTATCCTCTTTCTTTCGAGGTACCTTATTTAAAAGGTAATTGCTTGACAATATAGCTTCTCCCCACATATTTTGAGGCAAACCTGAATTTAGTAATACGCGTTCATCATTTCTTTCAATGTGCGATTTTTACGTTCAGCAACACCATTTGATTGAGGAGAGTAAGGCGCAGTTATTTCATGTATAATTCCGTGTTGTGCACAGAATTCACCAATTGGTACTTCATACTCGCCACCTCTATCACTTCTCAATCTTTTAATTTTCTTATTGAGTTGATTTTCAACTTCATTCTTATAGAGAACAAATTTCTCTAAGGCTTCGTCTTTGCTTTTAAGCAAATACACATAGCAGTATTTGGTGTTATCATCGATAAAAGTAATAAAATATTTATTACCACCTCTCGTTTGAATGAATTTCAAATCGCAAACATCACTATGAATTAATTCAAGGGGTTCAGTGTTTCTTTCAATTGTTTGAAATGATGATCTCGTTAATTTTGCCTCAACACAAATTTCACATTTATGTTTTGAATCAATTTGAAATGAAGGTATATGTTCCAAGTTAATTAATCTACGCAATGTATCATAATTAACGTGACCTAGTCTACCATGCCATAAATTGGAAGACTCAAGCAAATAAACGGAAGACTTATTATCTTTATTGATAATTGTCATTACATTGAGCTTAAAAAGCCCATCAGTTACATATCCCTTCCCCACATACATTCCGGATTTAGATAAAATAACTTTATCTGACTCAAATACCATACGAAATCCATGCTTGTTCAACAGAGACACAGAAACCAGGTTCTTTCGGATTTCTAGCACATAAAGAACATTGTTTAGAGTCAGCTCTTTTCCTGAGGTTATCTTCAGCAACACCTTCCCTTGGCCTTCGACAGCAGAAGAGGCAGAGTTTCCCATAAAAACCTTTTCCCCATTAATTGGTTCAAGATTTTTGAACAAGTCCTTATTGGAGCATATGTGCCTAGTAGCACCAGTGTCAATCCACCATTCCTTCGGATTGGACCCAACTAAGTTTACTTCAGAAACCATTGCAGAAAAGTTTATGTTTGACACATCTTGAGCGATGCCACTCACCATATTTGTCTCATAATTCTTCTTCTTCGGAAGTCTGCATTCCATAGATCTATGCCCCATTTTACCACAGTTGAAGCATTTTCCTTGAAACTTGTTCTTGGAAACTCCTCCTTTTGGTCCCAACTTTGGCTTGGCAATATTCTTGTTTCTGTGGCCTTGCCTAAGTTCCACAACATTTGCCTTAGCTGTAGTAGGATTGAACCCTTTGCGTTCAAATCCTCTATTGTCTTCTTCAATTCGAAGTCTAACAATCAGCTCTTCCAGGTTCATTTCCTTTCGCTTATGCTTGAGATAGTTCTTGAAATCCTTCCACCCAGGAGGTAGCTTTTCAATAATAGCAGCCACTTGGAAGGTTTCACTCAAGATCATTCCCTCAGCCAGAATTTCATGCAAGATCACTTGAATTTCTTGCACTTGACTGATCACAGTTTTAAAGTCCACCATCTTATAATCAAGGAATCGACCGACAACAAATTTCTTTGCTCCGGCATCCTCTGTTTTATATTTCCGATCCAAGGCTTCCCATAACTCCTTTGCCGTCGTTTTTGCACAATAGACATTGTACAATGAGTCATGTAAGCCATTCATGACATAGTTCCGAGGAAGTCAGAGTGCTTCCATGCTTCAACAGCATTGAAGACTTGCTTATCCGTTTCTCCATTGGATAACTTAGGAGCTTCCTCAGTCAAGAATCTCGCAAGATTCAAAGTTGTCAAATAAAACAACATCTTTTACTGCCACCTTTTGAAGTTCGATCCGTCGAACTGTTCAGGTTTCTCACCATGATGGACAGAAACCGCAGAAGGAATAGAGGATGAGCCAGACAGTTGGACAGCTGAGGCATAGGCCGAGTTTTTGGTGATGTCGTTAGCAGCCACATCGACACCATCGTTTCCAGCAGCCACATCGACGACTTCTTTACCAGTAGCCATTTGAATTTGTAAAAGCACGAATCTGTTTTAAGATTGTTGCGAAATTCAAATTGGCATCAGTATAAATATTACAAACAATATAGAACTATAAAGAAACGAAATTGTAATAACAAAGTTGGAATCGATACAAATGAATACCGAGGCCTGTGTTTGACACAGTGTCCTTAAAACAGATTCGTTCCCTCCAATACGTGACCGAGGTTTCGCGAACGTCTGTCTCCCAGGATACAACGGTTGATAGCGAAGAAGAGAGCACGGCACTTCCAAGCTTCCGGCGAACTTGAACAAACTCGAAATGAACACTACCGAAAAACAGTGCAAATGCAGAGAGAGTGTTTAACCAGAGGAAGAATGATTTCGATTAAAAGGAACAGAGGGGAGAGCAATTCGGGAATAATAACGGCCGATTAAATCTGTCGTTACAAAATCAATACGAATAACGGCCGATGCCGTTACAAAATCAATACGAATAACGGACAATTAAATCTGCCGTTACAAAATCAATACGAATAACGGCCGATTAAATCTGCCGTTATAAGATCAATACGAATAACGAACGATTAATTCTGTCGCACGTTATGAAATTCGTAACTGTTTGAGTTGAAAGGAAAAATAAATCAGAAGGCAAAATTGGGCTCGTCGCGAGGCCCACTTTTCGGTCCTGCAATCGTGCCCAAGTTTCAGCTTGTCGGGCGTCGGATTTGCACCCCCCTGCGCGCGAGGCAGAGAGTTTGTGCTATGATAGTTACCACTTCAAATAAGTGTAACTGTATATAAAGCACTTCATAGCCTTCTTTCTTTTCCGATGTGGGACTAGTGTTTTTCCACGTCCCACTTCCAACTCAAGGGTGTTCTTTGAGCATCAATTTCTCATTCATTCACCCATCAATTTATCCCATATTTCCAACAAGTTGTTCACTCGTCCTTTCTTTCGATCGGGTCAACGTGGAGAGCGTTTCGTAGTCTGCCTCTTGAATCCTGCGCTGGCCTATATAAACTTTCTCCACATGTTCGGTCTTCTCCTTTTATTCCAGTAAGTACCCTACAGTTCTAGATAGAAGTTGATTTTGGTTTTGTTCTCCAACAAGGATTGGAGACTGTGGTCGAAGGTAAGGGAGAATTCCTCGAAATCCACTCTGAATGGATGGGCCAGTGGAATGTTACGCGACTCCCCACTGTTCATGAAGATGAGGATCTTTGCCAGGATTTTTGGTTGAGTGGTTATGTAAGCATAAGAAAAGCTAAGCCTGGAGATTAACTCTTTCCAAAGAACAATGAAATCCTTGCTGAAGGGATCAGTGTAAAGAAGAGAGGAAGAAGAGGTTCGAACCATGGTTGAAACGCAAGTGCCTAGGAAAGAAAGACAGGAGTTTTAAGAATGAATGAAGAAAAGATTATCGAAAATAAGTGTAGTCCTCTTATCAGGAACACCGTTTATAGAGAGAGACCCAGCGGAAACTGAAACAACGTGCTATACTATTTGGACATATGTATGTTAGTGGGCATGATAAATGATAACAGAGCTGAATCAGCGGTACCAGAAACAGCAAAGGCTCTCAATAAAATCGAATTCGACAGGATTAAAAGACAAATAGCAACACCTCAGGAACGACTCAATCTTAGCCCGGCGCCAGGTTCGTCCCATCTCATCTTGTAATCTTAGGTACCATTGGAAAAATTGCTCATCAAAGATGGGAAGGAGTTGAATCGATGATTGGAAAGAGACTAGGAGTAGATACAAGAGAAGCTCCCGTTGATTGGGAGTATTTCCGTATAAAGCCAAGGAAAATAGTCTATGAACATAGGTGAAGGAGGGACTGATTTGAAGCAAGAACCCAAAATGGTATGATGCTAAACAAGATCATAGACAAAGATAGACAACTAACGTTTTCATAATATTGAATGTCGTCGAGGCGTTTCAAGTACATGGCTATTTCATCGGAATTGCTCTCGTGACGAAATATCTTTCACTGAAAGTCATTCTTCGATTCTTAAGTGAAAGAGAACGAGTTATGTGGCAATTTTGGACAACAAATATCTAGGCGAATTATGGAATCAACAATTTCACATCGATCGAGACTATACAAATGGGAACCGAGTCGAGATTTAATTGACAAAAAGGCTCAAAAAGTACAACAGGTACAAATGTAAACTAGTTATGCCGACATTTAATTAATGATAGGACCTGACTACACCAAGATATCACGTTGGAATTTAATCACGACGTAACATCCAAGAAAAAGATACACATTGGAATTGAATCGACGATGCGAATATAGAAGCTACAACTAGGGGGGCTGTTGTTGGATAGCCGATTGTATTTATAGAGAAGGTTATCAACCGATCCTCGATGATATTCTGTATTTTTCAAGTAACTTCCATCGATCGTATTTATACTCCTTTATTTCCGCAAGCTTTACTTGCCCACGTTTTTTAATAACTGTCTTTATCATGTGTTGACAGCTTTGTAGTCATTAATGATCATTCCATGATTGGGTCACTAAATAGTAACCATTCCCTCTTTAGTGTGCATCCTCAATGCTAACCGTCTTGATGATTTTAAGTTTTGAATGGTATTTGAAGTACTTTTAATGAAAATTTATCGTCGGCGCACATATTGGCGGCTACCAACTGTCTGTTATCGTATTTTGACAACTGGACATGTGACATTAAAGAATATCATCATCAATCGCCACGTGTTAACTCCCGTACCCGTCGATAGATTAATATGTGCAAGATGGTGCTCAAGTGCTATGCACATAACTAGATCATTTTTTGGTGTCATCTCTCGAAGAAAATACCTCATTCGCGCGCGTTTTCTTGCGGATAATCCTGACATGTGTCTTGTCTTCTCAAGCTTTGTGCTCCGTGTGCAGCCAGTCAGATCATGATCTCCTGTAGCGTTCCGACATGTTGCCCTAATTACTTATGGATAGCAAATTATCACGATTACAGATCATATGGATTGTCATCTTTGATTTCGCTGTTTATCTCGGGCAAGTGTGTATACGCAAAGATCCAATCTTTATACATCTTTTGTCTTCTTCCTTAAACCCTAACGTTCTTTTGGCCTAAAACCCATGAGTTCTTCCTCTGTTCTTTGCTTCACTATTCCTCGTGGCGTCCAATACTCCTCAATACTCTTCGGCAAGTTATATCACCAATTTTGATGATCTGCAAAGCAGTGAAAACTCTAGTAATTGTTGTTTCCGCCTTCTAAATATAGTTGACGGATCCTGAGACCCTTGTCCTCGGTCCCTGTTTACTTAATCATCAACAAATCCCAACTTCTCTCAAGCCTTGCTTTCCCAAAAAACGCGACGAGCTACTTCCCATTCAAAGGCCTTCCATCATAAACATTTGGACTACAATACATTCTTGATTCCACGATTTTCCTTCTTTTGAAGCGAAATTCTATAGGTGGTATTTACGGATGAAGAATGATAAATGGGTACAACTTGCCTGGAAAAGAGCTGATATAATGACTACTTTGGAGGTTAGCATGTTATCTTACGACTTAAACTTAGGGTTTCTGGGCGCCGCCATTAGTTTTTTTTTTTTTGATAACCCAGGGAACCCCCGCACGGCCGACAGCCGGGGAGTAAACCCTGGGGGCGACACGTGCTAGCCACCACACACGTGCCACCGGTTAAGTCACCCTGCGGCGCCCGGGATTCGAACACTCAACCTTTTGCGAGAGGAAGAGTGCGCGCTCCAGCAGCGCCACCCAGGCGGGTGGTACGCCGCCATTAGTTTCTGGCCTCCGTCGACCAACTATTTCTGTTTTCCCTGAGATCCTATGTCAATCACTCTTTTAGATATCTATGCCATAGCTTGTTTTTCTCCCAATGGCATATCTGTAAAAGACATGGGCTCCCTTGAGGTCCCCTACGTTCTTGATAATGCCCTTGCTCATGGCAGATTCCTTGATCGATTTTTTCACACTTCTGGTCCAATTGATTCTAACGAGCACACATCTTTCTTGCTTTATTGGGTTTCCAAGTATATCATTTTTAATCCGTCACTCAAAGTGTTTAGGGATTTTCTTCATATTGCCTCTAACGTTGCAGCAGATAAGTCAATTGCTTTGGGTCCACTTATTATTGCTACATTGTATAGAGGTTTCGCTCATGCATCTTTAGCTATGAGGTCCGAAGAAGACATTATCCTGTTTGGTCCATTCTAGCTTTTGCAATCTTAGATGGTTTTGTATTTCTCGTCCCTTTCCAATCGCGAGCCTCGTGTTTTTCACCATCATGCTCTACCAGCATTTCGATCACCTACTCCTCTTTCTCTTGGGTGTTAGTTGCTGAGTCATTCTCCTCTGAATGTCCCTAAGGACATTTTCTCTTTCGCATTTCATCTTCGAGCACTTCTGGAGATCAATTTAGAAAGTGTTGAATTTTTCCCTTACGATGCCAATGAGTTCAATTACCTCTCCGATTTTTCTGCTCGAGATGATTCTTATGATTTCTGAGTATGTGTACTCACTCCAGTCGACGTTCCCATGAGATTGTCCAAAAAAGGAAGATTTTATCACGGTTTTGAAATATATTCCCCGCAGTATTGTGCTTGGCAATTTGGTTTGTGGCAAGTTGTGCCTATGTCAACTTGCGTGGCATTGGTTGTTCTAATTTATGTATTCATTAGGAGTCACCACTAGCCATTATTGAGGTTCGGCTAGAAACCCTAATCAAGACGTGGGAGTGACGTCTCGATGCACGCACAACTAGAGATTCTTATAAACGGGGACTTGATTACACTATGTATTCAACTAATGCTCTTTCGGTACCTAAATTTGATCGTTTGTTCACTAAAGTGACCATGCAGTCTTTTTACCAATTATGAGTCCATGTGTTTTCATCCACTAAGTGTCCATGCGATGTTTTCATTGAAACCCTAATGATTTAACCTAACCATTCTAAAAAGGGAAAATAACAATTAATGTATTGAAAATCCGCAATCAAGTAAAATTGAAATGAAAGTGCACATACATCGACCTATCATTGTCTTCTAAACATAAAGCATTTAAAAACTTATGTGTTGACACCTAAATTTTGGCGACCCACTTAGGTATATATTGCATAGAAAAATTAGGGGTCGATCCCGACCCCTAGCAAAAGTAATAATTAAACTGCATATAGATTTTAGGATCATTTATAGTAATAGCTCATATAGTTGCATCTGCATTAGACCGACGGCAGATGGACTTAAGTGAATGATTTTGAGCTTAATTGAATTAAATGGACTCAACCCAAAGATTAAATGTATGTCCAAGCCCATTGAATACGTATATGGCCAAAATTTGTATTATAGAGCCAGTTAGAATAATTGAATTATCGAATTATTAAATAATATACTTGGAAGATAATTCATATTATTCTACAAATATTCAGTTAGAGGAAATAATCAGAAAATCACCTAAATTGAGTATCAGAATTAGGAAATAATATATCTTGGCTCTTGCAAGATAACTCTGGCTAACTCTTATAAATAGATATGTTAGGATTCACAATTGAAGGAGAGGCCACACATATCGAAACACGGCCACAGAAGTGAGAGAGAGAGAGCTTCAAATTATCCACGGCACATTGAGAGAGAGAAAGTCGTGGAAGTTGAGAACAATAGAGAGAGAAGGAGCCTCGGCCGAGACCATCACTCAGCTGCGGTCATCTTAGTCTCCGATGATGAGCTTCTACAACAACAATTTCATTATCGACGGCCATCAATCACCACAGCTGCGAGTCGAGTCTGCTGTTCCACCGTGAAACCTGCTGCCGTTGCCGAGCCTCTTCGATGATTGACATTGTGGCTGTTTATTTGCCCCACACCAGTCCACGACACTCCTGTGATCCAATTCGGTATTACTGGTGCAAAACCGGCAAGCTTCAAGTGCGCATCACAGCTTTCCCAGTGTAACCATCATGTCCCATAGCCTTGGCGTGAAGTCCAGCTCAGTCTATAACAAACCATCCTCAGTCCCACGAATTCCAGTCTCAGCCAGGACAGAAAGATTTCGGAACATCCAGGAGGCTCCAAGAGGTGATTGTGGAATTATTCCATGGCTTAGTCAGAGCAAAAGTCAAATTTTGAATGGAGATTCCTGGTGGGCTGATTCGGTGGAAAGAAGGGAACAAAGGCCAAAATGTGTTATTAGCGTTTTCCTGCAGTCCTTCATTGCGCGTCCAAGGTTTGTCGACCACACTAGAGAAACTCTCGCTCTTGCGCTTAATTTTCCCTTTGTAGGTTTAGCAAACCAAAGCTATTACTTTTCACGCCGGCAGCCTTTCCTCGGCCAATCACCAGGCCTTGCACCGTGAGCCACTATTGAAGATATAATTGAAGATTTGGAGGATATTGATTGTGATTAGATTATAGACTAATTGATTCGGTCCTTAATTAATTACGTAGAATAGGAAATTGAAATCCCATATATTTTCTTTCCTGTTTTTATGTTTCATCATTACTTGTATACGGGATATAGAAAAAAAAGTTCTTCCAATTTCTTCATTTTTTGACATGGTATCAAAGCTATCTTTTTTGGCCTAGCTTCCGAAAAAATTCTTCTGGAATTGCCTCCGGTCTTGTCTTCTGAATTGTTGTTGTAGCCCTACAATAGCAAAACAATTCAGTACCTCGATAGAAATTCATATTCTAGGATACCATGGAGAACTTGCAAAACACAAACTCCGATGGGAACTCACCACGAGCTCAAATCACGGATTAGAATGATCCGACTATAATAGAAGAGACTCCTGCTCAACATCCAGTAGGATCCACACCTCCTTCAGTCCAGATTCCCGGCCCGGTCCAGTGGCTACTAGTCCAATGGTTTCTGGTTCAAGGCCAATGGGCCGCAGGACCAATCAAGCGTGGCTTCAATATGGTCCGCCCGGAGAGGAACGAGTTCAGGGTTTTGGAATTCAACCCAACTGAGGAGGAACCATTCACTTTGCTTCTAGAACCGACCCGAATAATGGATCCGACTGGACAAATACGGGTCACAGACCCGAATTTACTCAATCGGGTACAATGACGAATCCCTACAAGGTTTTCCAACCCGGTTACCAACCTGGCTATCTACCCTTCGGAATTGCAACTAGTGGCGGCCGCTTGAGCCCGGCGACCCTCTATACACGTTGTCGGCCGACGAACTTGAGCTTCGGCTGATCAACCTTCAGCTCGTCGGACCAAACAACTACAATGCCTAGGCTGGAGACTTCCGGCAAGCGCTAGTCACAAAAGACAAAGATGGTTTCATCGATGGAGCTGTCCACTTTCTAAACGAAGAACGGCTACAGCGTCATTGGCGGAGGTGCAATCAATTGATTCGCACTTGGATTGGGAATTGTTTGGCTCCCGACATCTCTGCCGGGCTCTCACCAACAAAGGACTCAAAGATAATGTGGGAAAACATACGCGAGATGTATGGGAGGTTCGACCATGCAAAATTATTCACACTTACTAAGGCCTTCTCGAAGTTGAAGTAAGGGAACGTCTCGGTCACCGCTTGCTTCAACCGACTCTCGGCCCTTTAGAATGAGCTCAAGGCCGCTGAGGAACGACTGGAGTGACCCGAGGCCACTCTCCGACAATACCAAGCAATTAAAGAAAGGGAAAAGGTGACTCGATTTCTACTCATATTAAATGAGACGTACTCACCTTTCCCATCACAAATTCTGGCGATGTAGCCGATGCCGCCGCTCGGCCGAATCTATCAATTGGCCGTCCAAGAGGACAGCCAGCGATTGGCCGCAGCAGAACACGGACGGAACAAAGGCGTCACCCTCGCAGCTCCGACGAAGCCCCTGGGTCAAAGCCTTGGAAGCTTTGGGAGCGTTGCTATTCCAGAGCATCATGCGGTGCTCGTTTAGATGGAGGACCAGAATAACCCTAAAGGGTTTTCTCGGATGAACAGCCAAAATGCAAGATCTAGATCCAACGGCCATAATTTCATCGACCAGTCTTCCGAATCCAATGGCTTATATCAAGCCACATTAGCGCTGGTTTATAAACCATCCAATGGCTCGCGAGTCACCACGTCATCACAAAAAAATGGTGGACAAAATTTCAAAACAAAAGGTAAATTTTGTGAATATTACAAACGTCCACATCATACTGTTGACACATACTGAAAATTACATGGAAAGCCCAATGACAAAGAAAAGAAAGAAAGAGAATTTTCTGCTTACCAGGTTTCGGCACAAGGGACCGAAAAAATGCATCAGACACTCAAGATCAATACGAGAATATCATGAAAGCTCTGGGCCAATTAAGAACTACTAACAAGATTGGGAGTTTTTTAGGTACTTCTTTCTAAAAAAGGAATTCAATTTCAGTTGATGCATGGATAATTGATTTGGGTGCCAGTGACCATATAATTTGCAGTGATAAATTTCTTTCTTGTAAAAAGGCCCATCCTTCCGTTTCTATTCGTCTTCCAAATGGAAACACCACCTATGTCAGTAAAGTTGGTACTGTCCATCTCACCCCAAATATTACACTCAAGAATGTTCTTTATATCCCTAATTTTGAGTTCAATCTCATTTATGTGTCCAAAATTTGTGAAGATAATTCTTGTGATGTCATATTCAATTCCCAAAATTGCTTCTTTCTGAACCTTTCGACTGGCAAACTAATGGGCTTGGGTAGTGTCGCACAAGGATTATATTTTTGGAAAGATTTTGATTTGTTGAATAAGAGCATCTCTTGTAATGCCACTATTAGCAATAAAACTCTTATTTCTCATCAACGTCTGGGCCACAGTGCTCGTTTTCCTTATCCAAAGTATCCAATCTGCCCTTTGGCTAAACAATCATGAACACCGTTCCCAATCAGTACATCTCGAGCTACTAGTGCTTTTTCTTTAATACATATTGATATCTGGGGTCCATACCATACTCCACATCGTGATGGATCCCATTTTTTTCTCACTATTGTCGATGATTATACTCGCGCCACTTGGGTATTTCTTATGCAATCCAAGGGACAAACATTTTCTCATATATTGAAATTTCTCTCCTTAGTCAAGAATCAGTTTAATAAAACTGTCAAGAGAATTCATACTGATAATGGATGCAGGTTTTTCACCGGTGAGTGCAATTCTTTTCTATCCTCTCAAGGGATACTTCATGAAAGCTCATGCACCTACACTCCCCAACAGAATGAGATTGTTGAGTGGAAACATCAATACCTCTTGAAAGTAGCTCAAACTCTGAAATACCAAGCTTCTATTCCTGAAATTTTTTGGGGCGATTGTGTGGTCACGGCAGCCTCATTGATTAATCGCATGCCAACTCGAATTCTTGATTGTCGAACTCCTTTTGAGATGCTTTTTGGCAAACAACCTCAAATTGACCATCTAAGAGTTTTTGGATGTTTATGTTATATTACAACTATGGGCCCTCAGAATAAATTGGATCCCCGTGCTCTTAAATGTGTTTTTATGAGATATTCCTCTCTACAGGAAGGTTATCAAGTTATGGAGATATTTTTAGAACATTTCTTCATAAGCCGAGATGTTATCTTCCACGAAGATGTGTTTCCATTCCGTGAGATGGGATCTCAATCTCAATCATCCATCTCATCATTCAGCAACAGGTCCTTCTTATCAGAAAGTGATTTAGGGCCTGTTTCGCAACGTGCCAAATAGTGAAAATTTCTGTTCTTTTGTTCCTAGAATCAGTTTGGGAACAGAAATCTGTTTGTTAAATTTTTCGTGCCCGGGCACAATTTTGCAAAAAATTGTTCCCAGAATTAGTTTTGGAACAAAATTAAGAAGTAAAAAAAAGTAGTTTTTTTTTATTCTGGAACAATTTTTCCATTTCTGATTCTTCTTGGTTTTCTTTTTTTTTCTTGGTTTGTGATTCTTCTTCTTCCCGGCTTGCCGCCCGCCTGCCTCCGGCCCGCCGGCCACCGGCCATAGGCTAGGGCCGGCGAGGGTCCCCCTCACCGCCTGGAAGAGAACGGCTCGTGGCCGCGATGGCGAGGCCTCGCCTGGGTGGCGGCGGCGGCGAGGTCGGCCTTGCCATGGTTGGGCGAAGCTCGACCTCGCCCAAATCTGGTGACGGCAAAGTCGGCATCGCCAGATCTGGGTGAGGTCGAGCCTCGCCCAGCCAAGGCGAAGCCGACCTCACCGTCGCCACCCAGCGACGGACCTAGGTGGCGAGGGCGAGATCGGCCTCGCCTTGGCTGGGCAAGGCTCGACCTCGCCCAGATCTGGCATCGTCGCCACCGGTGAGGTCAAGCCTCGCCCAGCCAAGGCGAGGCCAACCTTGCCGTCGCCATCGGCGAGGCCGCGACGCCCTCGCCGGCCATGGCCAAGGAAGGAAAGGAAAAAAAAAAAGAAACAAATATTAAAAAATTCAAAATATTATTAAAATATTATTAATAAAAAGAAATTTTGTGTAGCTACCAAACGCATTTTTATTCTTTTTCTATTCTAAGAATAGAAATTTTGGGCAGTTACCAAATGCCTTCAAATGCTTAGAAATTATTCCCGGGCACGGAATAAAAAAGAATCATTTCTGAGCAGAATCTATTCTCGAGCACAGAATGATTGCCATGCGCAGCCTTATTCATAACTCCTCAAAGTGTTCTTATTACACCACAGCTAGTTCTGTCAACAACTCTGGATTCTTTAAAGAAAACTATTCGATCCCCAGTGATATCATCTCAGGAGAATCATTCATCATCATCGGAGGATAACCCATCTATTTCACCAGTGGCATCGCCACCACCACCTATTGAAGGATCTTCTCAAACAGCTCCCGGACAAATGATTACTGAATATCCTCAGTGTTCTGGACGTACCACCCGTCCTCCCATGTGGACCAAGGATTATATTTGTCCTACATTGGATTCTCTAGGTACACACTATCCAGTATCCTCTAATGTTTTGTTTAGCCAATTATCTCCAGAACATATGTATTGCATAAGTTGTATTTCTGAGGAAAAAGAACCATCCTCTTATATAGAAGAAGCATCTGATCCTCGTTGGGAATATGCTATGGAGACTAAGTTACATGCACTTATAAAGAACCATACTTGGGGCATTGTTCCTTTTATTGGGAAAACCTCCTAATAGATTTTGATGTTGACAAATTAGCCATGAGTTTTTTATAAGTCTGACAAATGCTTTTAAAGTATTCTAAGTCCAGGAAGTTATATTCTGGAAGTCCAGACTTTATGTGAATCAGAAGGAGAAGTTCAGATTCTGCACTGTAAAGAACAAAGTTCAGACTTTGTATACGGCAGTTGAAGAACTTCAGTTTATTGGAATCAAAAGATTTAGATTTTACGGAACAAATCATTTTGACTCAAGTTCTGAATGCGAGATAAGAATGATACTTTATCCAAACGTTGTCGCAAACTCAAAACGTATACAACGGCTTGTAATTTAGCTTGGATTTCACAAATGGATAGTATTGATTGATTCGATCTTAAAAGACTATTTTGCATGGAATATTTATATAACGAAATATCTTTATTTGATTGACAATCAACCTTACGACAAGTTTTCTTCATATATAGAGAAGCTCTGCTTATGGAAACCAAAGTTCTGGTTGTATGGGCGACCAGATTTAGCGAGATTCAAACTTTGTCACTCAACGGCTACTCAATCCTTTTTTATACAAATCTGTCCAAGATGAAGATTGGAAGATGATCCTCTGAAGATTGCCCAATGCCTAGTTTGGAAATAGAGGAGTATAAAAGGAGACGTTTTGAAGAGCAGAAGATAAAACGATATCTAGAATCATTTATTCCAAAGTCTGAGCATACTCTGACCAGTGTGATTTGTCTTTCTTGAGCCGAAATTTGTGATCTGGAGAAAACGATTGTGAGAGTGATTGAGTGAGAAAGAGTGACATATTTTTGTCAGAAAGTTATCACTCAGAATTTGTAATCTCTTGATTGATCATCTAGTGAAATCCAGCCAAACCACTATAAGTATTGTGTGCAATTTTTCTCATCCCTTAAACTCATTTTATTTATTGCATTGCACATTTACTTATTTGCTATTCAAAGATTGTTCAAAATCTGAACGATGTTCAGACTTTACCTTTGATCAATTATTTCCGCTTTAAATTGATCAAGAATTATTTCAAATCACCTATTTACCCCCCCTCTAGGTGATCCTTGCTAGTCATCTCACCTTTACCCCCACGTCGTAAACCATTGGGTGCAAATGGGTATACAAAATCAAATATAAAGTGGATGGCACTGTTGAACGATACAAGGCTCGCTTAGTGGCTAAAGGATTCACACAACAAGAAGATTTTGATTATCATGAAACATTTTCTCCAATGGCCAAGGAGGTAACCATTCGCTCCTTTATATCAATTGCTGCATTTCGTAATTGGCAATTGCACCAAATGGATGTTCATAATGCATTTCTACATGGGGATTTGGATGAAGAAATATATATGGAACTTCCACAGGGCTTACGTAGAGAGGGGGAGTCTCGAGTATGTCGTCTCTGTAAATCTCTTTATGGGCTTAAACAGGCTTCTCGGCAATGGTATGCCAAATTTACTAATGTGCCCATAGAAGCAAGCTTCCAGCACTCCAAACATGACTATGCCTTGTTTACCAGGACTAGAGGTACATCATCGATTTATTTATCGATATATGTTGATGATATACTTATCATGGGAAATGATGAATATGCTATTGAAAAGTTCGAAAAATATCTCCATTCTACATTTCAAATCAAAGATCTAGGACCTCCCAAATATTTTCTTGGCATTGAGATCGCTCGGTCCAACAAAGGTATCAACCTTAGTCAGCGAAAATTCATCTTGGAGATTGTTTCTAAAGCAGGATGTAAACCAACTGTCATACCTATTGAGCAGAATACTAAAGTGACAACACAAGAGTATGATATGGGTTCATCTTCTTCTATCGAGGATCCATTACTTAAGGATCCATTGGGATATCAACGACTTGTTGGGAAACTGATATATCTCATTATGACAAGACCTGACTTATGTTATGCAGTGCAAATACTCAGTCAATTCATGTGTAGTCCGAAACAGTCTCATAAGAACGCAACACTGAAGTGGTAAAATATTTGAAGGGATGCCCAGGACTTGGTATAATTTTGTCTCGTGACTGCAACATGAAGATGATAGCTTATTGTGATACAGACTATGCTACTTGCTCGATGACCAAGAGATCCATCACTAGTTTTTGCATCAAATTGGGAAAGTCCTTATTTTCGTGGAAAACGAAAAAACAGTCAACTATATCATTGTCATCTGCTAAATCTGAGTATCGAGCCACGACGAAAACTGTTTGTGAAATAGTCTAGATACGAGGCCTACTCTCGGACCTTGGAGTAGAGGTTAATGGACCAAGCGAGTTGTTTTGTGATAATGATGCTGCACTCAAGCTAGCAACGAGTCCAATTTTTCACGAAAGAATGAAGCATATAGAGGTCGATTGTCACTTCACTCGAGATAAGATCCAAGAAGGGATACTCGTCTTAAAAGGAATCGGAACTATGGAGCAACTTGCAGACATTGTCACTAAGGCATTTTATCAAAAACAACATTCATATCTACTGAGCAAGCTAGGAGTTCTTGACATATACAGATTGTCAACTTGAGGGGGAGTATTGAAGATATGATTGAAGATTTGGAGGATATTGACTGTGATTAGATTGTAGGCTAATTGATTCAGTCCTTAATTAATTGCGTAGAATAGGAAATTGAAATCCCATGTTTAAATGTACTTGTATTCTGGAAATAGAAGAAAAAGTTCTTCCATTTTCTTCATTTACTGACAGCCACAAATCCGAAAGTCCCTCGTCACGAGCCTAAATTTGGTAACGATTCTATCCGATTTGATT
Source organism: Syzygium oleosum (assembly GCF_021117445.2). NCBI lineage: Eukaryota > Viridiplantae > Streptophyta > Magnoliopsida > Myrtales > Myrtaceae > Syzygium > Syzygium oleosum. Next base: position 21,615,272 of record NW_026607485.1, on the reverse strand, counting down.
TAAATTACTCAATTGTTATTTATGGATAGATTGTGTTATCTAATTGATTGGATCAAGATTTAAGCATTATCCAATTAGGGCATTATTGGGTAGAGTCAATTTAATCATTAATTTGATCTGTAAAGATTTCTGATCATTTTTTTAATTACTTTAACTTATATTGGATGTTGTGCCTAAGATTGCGATAATCTTTAATTTTACCCGTAAGACAATGGGTTATTTTCTAAATTATCGTAATCTTTTATTTAAATTCTTCGTGGATGTCGCGTGCGGAATAAGTAAGATTCTATCTCTAATTTAGATAAACTTCCATGTCTTAAAATATCAAAAATAAAAAATAATATTATGTGCGTGTCATATAGATTAATTGCATTATGCTTACATCATCACTGCCATGTCATTTCCACGTGTCACGTATGTCATGTTGCATGTCATCTCGCTACGTCATTCACGTATGCTATGTCGCATGTCATATTGTCACGTCATTCATGACTTGTCATGTTATCGCTTGCATGTCATCAATTTTGCTCGTCCTTAGAAATTGCATGTTAGGTCATTTAAATAAGAATTGCGTGTCATGTTAGTATAGGCATGCTTTGTACATAATCGCATTAGAGTAAGTGCATTACATGCATTGCATATAGGTTAGTCCTCATTTAAATAAGAGAAAACCTTAAAAAGATTTTAGTGGAATTGCATGTTAATTAGAATCATATTTAGGATGATAATGTGATTTTATAGCTAACATTGCATATGTTTTCGTTACTTCGAGGTAAGTGCACCCTCCTTATCTTGCAATTTATTCATTGCTTTGAATATTAGGTGTTTCATTACTGGTTGTGCACCTGCATGATCACCTCACATGTTAGTGGATGGATTTAAAATCTATCTAAGCTACCTGCTAAACATTTTTGAATAAAAGAGAAAATGTACCGAAAGGGCGTTAGAGTAATCTAGCGTAATCAAGTTCCCAAACTCATAATTTCTGGTTTGTAAGAGTAAAGTAAATCTCCAAATACTTTACTTGGGTTTCTAATTGATCCACCAAAAAATAGATTAGTGGTTACTCCAAATTAAAATGATATTGCATGTTAAAAACTTAAACCTAAGTTGCGAATTGGTATAGGCTTAGAAGAGCCTGAACTAAGTTTAGTCTTAATAATCCATTAACCGAACCCCTAGGTGATGCACCTAAGGTAAGGTCGCGACATTATGGTAAAGCCTTAAAGGCTTATTCAATTTTGGGTTCAATTTTTGTTTAAATCTAAAATGTTTATTAAAAGCCCTAAACTAGGTGAATTCTAATTCCTTTTTAGCTTTTCCCACACTTTTTAATTTTTATAAATTTTGTAAATTTTTTATTTTTTTATTGAAAAATGGATTTTGGACCGGGTCAGGGAAACCGGTCCGATTCATTGGTTTGATTCGAACTCTAGAAGTCCGGGTTGGGTTTGGATTCGGACTAGTCTCTAAGACCCGGTCCGAATATAATAATGGACTAATGAGGCTCAAGCCCAATTTCTAATTTTGTTCTTCAATTCACTTAAGCTCATCCAAACACATCAATATTCAGCCCATTTACTCGGCCCATCCTTCAGCCCACAACACTCAAGTCTGACCCGGTTCTATTGATTGGATCCGACCCGACTCTTATTATATCCAGATTTTAATTTCTTTTCTAATTTTTTATTTCCTTTTTATTTTCTTTTTCTATTTCTATTTTTCTTTTTTCTTTTTTCTTTTTTTTTTCTTTTTCCTGCACATCTTCCTCCCGAGACTCCTTCACCGAGAGCATTTCCTCATGCCTTCAAGCTTGCCGGGACTTCTTTCGAGCTCGCCGGAACAAAACTTCTCCGGCCATCGGCTACCAACATTGACTTACCTTTGCTGTCATCATTCACGGCCATCAACAGATCGTCGGCCACCATGGTCATCATTTATTCTGGCCACAAAACTAACGTCAACGACAAATTTCCAACATCAACTAAAAATCACTAAATCAACGGCAAACAATTCAACAAAAACGCATTACACATATGCATAGTAAGGAGTATGAGAAGCTAACTGTGATGGCCTCTTACCGTGGCCTTCACCAGCGAGGGAGTAGTGTCTTCGGCGGAGCTCTCATCAATGGTCGACTCATGATAAGCGAATGCCATATGTTGACATTAAAATTTTGGCCAATCATTTAGCAATAAATTGCATAGAAATTTGGGGGTTATTATCTAAACAAAAATATTAAAATTGCATGACATAGAGGAGCATTTATCACATAGCTTAATTATTACATTTGCATTGGACCGGCAACAGATAAATTTAAATGGATGGCTCTGAACTTAATGAAATTGGACGAAGCCCGCGGTGAAGAAAATTATTGGCCAAGCCCATTATCCTTCGGGTAGTCGAAATTCATAAAAGCTTGATTTACTTGACTAAAATTCAAGGTAGTGAGGCCTTATTAAGTTCCCGGTCAGAAGAAGTATGACTGGAGCCCATATTGCAATAAGAAAATTTAAAAAAAATCGAGAGGGAGATATTCTTGGTCAAAAGAAGACAATTCAGGAGGATTCGTAGCAGCACAAAAGTGTGGAAGAGAAAGAACAAAATAGGCAATCAAGATTATCTTATTATTTCTCTTTGATATTTAGAATCCCACTTTTATTGCGTACAGAAATTATTTCTCTGTCACTATATAGCAACGGACCCATGTGAAAGCACTTGTCTCCTAAAACGTGTCTCTCGTGGATGCTCATGGTGTATTCCATGTAACTTGTCCCCAAGCAGAATTCCTTTAGCTGACTAGATCCTCCGGACGTATAAGTTAAACCGTGAATCGAACCATAACGAAAGAGGCCCGTACGTAGCTGGAAGTTGACATTTTGGTGGGGTTTTAGTGACGGTTGGCCAAACTCTAGCAGACCTCCTGGTGGTTAGTTTGCCATAACATTGATATGATCGACAATGCAAAGTTGGACTAGACATACCCACAACCGGAATATTCCGTGGCATGGTGTGGAGTTCTTATTGCTACACCCGGGTGAAGTAGTTATGCTAATGTACTCTTTATCAATATATATATAGAAATTGCACGATTTATTCTTCCGCGTATTTTTATCTTGGACGATGGTGCATAGGCAAAATCGGTGGCCTCAAACTTAACATCCTTTCGCGGTGATCTATAATTTGTCGATTCTGAAATGGACAAACAAAAACAAAAGAGAGAAAAAGGGTACGGCGACTAAACTCGTCGGAGGTGGGTTAGAATGTTGGAGGTAGTGCAGGTGCTTTTGATTTTCGTATGAAAGATTTCAAGAAGTACTTGACATGTGTCTATGCACAAGTGGGTCACATTATCCTCCTTCAAGATATTCGATAGAGAGACGAAAATTGACTTTATGTCAATTGGTGCACGTGAAGATCACAATGCTCACATATCTCCAAAGTCCTTCTGCCAACAACATAATAGGTCGATATCTACATATAATTAGAATTTCGATGAAATGACACTACTTTGTTTGAGTTGATCCGTTATATGGATTAACGTTTAATTAGGGAAATCTCATACTTATGAGGTTAATTTGGTGGTTAAATATGTAGGTTCGATGTGACAGATAGAATGTATATTTATATCACAACTTCTCTCACTCAGAGTAAAACACAACCACGGAGCTAGAGCGGTCAAGCAGGGGCTCCGTCTCTCTTTAGCCCTCGCAACTTATAATAAATAAACCCAAAAGAATAATTATTTAAACTTCTTTAGTGCTAGGAATTATCTTCTGGCCAATTTCTTAAATTTCATGTTAAGCTGTCACGATTCTTTTTTACGTCTGCAGGTTTAAACTAGTTTTATTATTTATTAGTATGACAAATTAAATTCCTTATTTATTTTTTGTGATTGACGATAGATAGGAGACATTTGTTTCTTAACATAATCATTTCTAATTTACACAAAGAAAGACTAACAAATTCTGACGAAATTCAGGTTTTAACTAACCGAAACCACTAACATTGTAAGTTTTGTCAACGATACTATGTACTAATTAAACTCAATAATAAATAAATATTATTTTATCTCACATTTTATATCATTCTATGTAAAAGCAAATATTAGTCAAATATTAGAGTACATATAGATTATGCTCCCCCTTTCAGTAGGATATTGGCTTTGTCACGGTTTAGAGGCCATGCCCGTCATGTATGGATGAAACTTCAACCAATCCACATGAACAGGATGGTTTACGTAACATCTATCGAGATTAATGGAAACGAAAAATTTGAATATATCATGATAAAAATAATTGGATAGATCTAGACAAAAACCATATGGATGCTTACTTTTCTAAAGAATAGGCTTGAAATGATTAGCAGCACAAGTGGAGGTTCCTCAAGTTTAGTCATTAGACGTGAGGAAATGTCAGGTTGAAATGCATTACTAACAAAGGATCTTATAAGCAAAACTTAAGCCATATTTGGTCTCTCACAATTGCACGGGTCGACGATGGACACGAAAATTCATTATATGTGGAGAATGCCACAATTAAAATGCATTTTCTCAAGTTATTTGTGTGGATACTTTTTAGGGCCACACTTAAATTTTCGAATTCCTGAGATGCATTTTCCTCCATATTTATTAGGAATTGTATTTTCGTATCATAAATTTCGACCTGACAACTAATTCGAGAAAAACCTTTGGATTTAATACAAGAAAACGATTTGTCCGCATTTTACATGTAAGTGGAACTTTATGCCCAAAACCTCACGATTCAAGGTCCTACCTTCCAAAACTCCGCCATCCGAGGGGAGTAGCTGAAAAGTCTTTTTCTCTCGCTCTCTCTTGTCCTCTCTATCATCTTCTTCAACCATCAGTCATGGAGAACGGTTTGAGCTAATCTCACCCTCCCCTCCCTCTCTTATTGATTTTTTTTAGTTTTCTTGTTCTTTTTTTATTTTTTCTTCTCTCCTGATCTAGAACTTGATCCGGGAGAGTTAGATCTAAGAGTTTTAACTCTCCCGATCTGGTTCTAAATGTAGGAGTTATCCTCTCTCGATCTAGATAAGAGATTTCAATAAATATGTTTCTAGGGATTCGATACCCCTATGCTCTGTTCGTGTACAGGTCCTCTGTCTCCAATTTCAATGGTGATCGCAGGACCTCTCAGCGTCTCGCTGAACTACAAAGATTTGCTCTTCCAATTTTTTTTATCTATGTTTGTTCAACTTATTTTGGTTGTCTCCGTATGACAATGGTGTAGAGAAAGCCGAATCTAGAAGCACACCGCAAACTGGCAACGTTGAAGTAATTGGAGAATAAATTTCCGGTGTGTGTTCATCACTGACAATAATACGAGATCCAGTGATCAGCTATCGAATGTTTTGCTTGACAGATCCATTGTTATGGAATGAGTGTGTGCTTAATCTTGTCGGTGCTCTATCGATCCTCCTTGTTTAACGGATTTGGCTTTGTTTTGTAGTATTCTAGGCTTTATTCTGCTTCGATTTACTTTGTTATGAAATTTATGTACTTTTTATGTATTCTTTTGAGTAATAAATATAATTTTATTTCGACAAAAAAGAAGTCCTACCTTCCTAAAAGGACAAAGAGGTCCTTTGTAAATAATCTCTTGTAGATAAGGGGACCAATGACATCACCGCGAACATCATTGTAATCGTCATCGTTCGTTCTTAGCCACTCCATCACCTCTATCTTTCAGCACCCATCAAAATGTTGACGGGAGAGTTACCCAAAAAGTTCTAAACCTATTCCAATTGAGCCAATTGAATTCATCTGGCCAATTGTGGCCGAAAATCGCTGACATGGACCCATGTGAAAGCACTTGTCTCCTAAAACGTGTCTCTCGTGGATGCTAATGATGTATTCCATGTAACTTGTCCCGAAGCAGAATTCCTTTAGCTGATTAGATCCTACGAACGTATAAATTAAACCAAGAATCGACGATGGACGTGAAAATTCATTTGGAGAATGCCACAATGAAAATGCATTTTCTCAAGTTATTTGAAAATTCATCTTCAGAATGTCGAATACTGATCAACGACTCTTAAATTATAAACATCAAACTCATCAGACTACATAATTCAGATTAGTGCCAAACTAAGCCACAATGCATACATTTTTAACGAAGTATGATGGGTCTCTCGACTTCTAACTTCTATCAAAAAAAAATTTGGAGCCTTCGAAATTTTAGTTTAATTCTAAACTTTGTAAACACATAAGTTTTATATGTACGTTCAATTAGAATTTTTTTTTTATGATTATCGATACGTCTGGACACTTTTCTGGGGCCACACATAAATTTTGCTATTCCCGAACTATATTTTCGTCCATGTTTATGAGGAATTATCTTTTAAGCCCGAAGCCTCGCGATTCAAGGTCCTGCCTTCCTAGATAGGACAAGGAGGTCCTTAGCAAAGACTACTCTCCAGTAGATAAGGGAACCGATGACATCACTGCGAAATCATTGTTTGTGATGGTCATTGTTCGTTCTTAGTCACTCCAGAAGACCGAAGAGTCGCGACGCGATAGATTGCCTCACTCTTTCGGCACCCGTCAAAGATATGGACAAAGAACGCGTTTATCATCTCTTGACTCACAGAGTCACGTTGGAAGACAAGTGCTTTCACATGGGTCTGTTGCTACATTGGGATGTCATGTGGTCCTTGTAAATTAATATAAATAAGTACACAAAAGATTAAAAAAAAAAAAAACAAAGGTATTGTTCGGACAACTTTGTTGTCTCAACCTGAGACAGACCTCCATTGCCTAAAGAAAGCTCAATATACAAAATCAAAAGCGAGGATGGATAATGTTACAAAAGTATCGCAGCCCTAATCTTATCTGAACGTTGAACATAATCCAACATTGTAAAATTGAAAAGGGGTAGGAAACGTGCAGCACGATACGATTTCTGACAGTGATTACTTTCTAGATGCTATGTTCTTTCCTTAGCAATTACAACCAAGTATCATCTTGCTCGTGAAAAGCAACACCCTCGAGAGTAACATGTCGATCAGAGAGAGCTTTCGGGTGTGGGGGTGAACTTAGCTTTTGGCTTTTGACTTTATCTTTAATATTTCGAATCCGACTTTGATATGTATATTTAATTCGTTATATCTTTAAAAACCAGCACATATCGGCATTCATGGTCATCGACTATACGTCTGTTCAATTAAGAATACGTTTTGTACGGGAACATATTTGTGTTAAGGGTGTATTAAGCTGGGACCCAACTATGTTTCTTTTCCTATTAATCGGTGTTATTCTCCTTTGCATGCATGCATTGGATGCTGCACGGTTGGCTATATAAAGAGACGGACGCAAGAGAAAAGAAACATGCACCTCACTCATCTTCTTCTTCTTCTTCGTCCTGCTTATTAAGCCTTACTTGGTCTCTTGTTTTCCTTCCTTCCATCCTTGGAGGATAACATGGCGAAGCGGGCATTGTCCAACCCCTCCCGCGGCAGCGACACGGTGAGTATCGTGGCCACTTCGGCCATCATCAACTTCGTCAACAACTACCAGTTCATAGACCGGATTGTGGGAGAGCATTTTTATGATTCCTCTGTTGAAGAAAAGTGCAATGTGAATGACCTCCTTGGCATCGTCAACAACATCCTCTCGGGCGTCATCCCGCTCGTCGATAAGGACAGTGGCAACAAAAAGGTATTGAATAGGGACCGGTATCATTTCTGAACACAACAAACGTCATTCCTAAGACACTGGTTATGTGCATATGTAGGATCAATTGAACCAAATCCATAAAACAAAATTTGGCTTGTTGATTATATGAGATTTTGTAGGATTACTATCAACTGTTCTAAAAGTATAAGCTATTAAATGAAGACGTGATTTAATATTTAATTATTCGAACACTCCTCCTCCCACTTAGTCTAGTCTTTTTGCCTAGTACTAAGTGAGGACACATCTAATTAGGGAGGCAAATGGGGCCTGGAAATATTTGAACTCAGGACCTCCTGTTTTGATACCATATGAGATTTTATAGGACCACTTCTAACTGTTCTAAAAGTTTAAGCTGTTAGATGAATGTGTGGTTTAATATATAATTATTCTATCAGATCAAGTAATAAAAAGGCTAGTGTAGGTCTAAGGAATGATTTGTGTAGAAGTTGCACCAATTGTTTGAGATTTTATTATTGCAGGTTCCTACAGATGACCTGCAAACCATTATTCCCAGCAACATTTCGCATTTGATTAACTGGATCTGCTGCCAGGTTTGTTGTTACTATTAATTCTTGTAACATGGGGTATTCGGATGTTTACGACCCGATTAATTTTCTACGGATACATGCAAACCGGCCCGTTTACATTCATCAAGTGAGGCTCCATTCGCATGATAGGTGTGCGTGGCCCCAACGTTAATATAAGTGGGCAATCATGGTCCGTTTGATTTAAAAATATTTTTCCTAAAAATAATCATTTGTATAGCTTGAAATAATTGATCAATTAAAAATATTTTCATTTTCGATAATAATGCATATCTAAATATTTTGGTGAACGGTGAAAATATTTTTCGTTCATTTATTTTTATAAGTAATTCAAGCGATCATTTCTTGAAAAATATTTTTCACGAAACAAATGCATTCTTATAGATAAAAATTGAGTAGCCTTTTAAAAATAACTTATTTTTAACTATTTATGATCCAAATCCCAGGGTTTTGTTTTTAATAAAGAAAGATGCCACTAAGACAGTAGTATGCACAAATGAATTTTAACGTATTTAGTTTTGTGTAACATTTGAGTCATATCACGTTATAAAGCTAATCATATTATTTCTGAATTCCTCGTCAAAATCAAGAAATTAATATATATATATATATATATATATAACAATTCCAAAATAATGATCTATGCTGAATTATTTATACGTCTTTATATATTTGGGATGCTTTTATTTGATTTCAGAAGTTAAAAAAGTCAAAACCTCCTCCTCCTCCTCTTCTTCAGATGACATGTGAGGCTGCGCGCAGCAAAAATGTAGAGACGAGGTTGCTGCAGATCTTCTCGAAGTTATCAAGCTATCGATGGACCACCCAAGTCCTGCTGGTCCTCGCGGCCTTCGCTCTGCAATACGGCGACTTCTGGTTCATCTCCGAAGCTCCCTCCGACGGCCGGAACGCCCTGTCCACTTGCCTCCTGAAGGGCCTGAGCTCGCTCAAGAAGAAGCTCATATCCGACGAGAACAAGGCGGCGGCGATGATTCCTCTCAACAAGGTAGTCAACGACCTCTTGGAGTTGACCACTCACTTGGTTCGTCTCTCCAAGCTGGTGATACAGAACCGCGGGAAGCACGTGCCTGAATTGGCAACAGCATTTCGAACAATACCCAGGTGGAGCTGCGAGACCATCGTCGCCATTCTGGCCGCCGGGAACTATTTCGCCCGGCTTATCAATGATGATAAGTACGATCTGCGCTTCGTGGTTTATTTCGCGGATACTGCATGAGCACGCCATGTGTTTTTCTCGTAATGCCCCGAGAGGAAATGCACCTTTTTGTTCGCCTGTTCTGTCTTTGTTATAAGACCCTTTAGATTTTGAAAAATGGGGTAGCATGACACTCGCATTCGAATCATGCAACTGTTCATATGCACTTGCTCTGCTATATACCTTGTGTATAACTGTGTGTTTTCCTGGTACTGCATGGTTATGCATAAGAATACGGGGTTCTGGTTTTTGGTGTAGTGATTTACGGTCACAGAAATGATCTCAGGTTGGCAGAATCAGAACTGGATATTATTGCGTTGAGCGTGTCGGACACGAAGAGTGACGTTCTCAGAGCGGTCAAGAGTTGCGAGAGGAAAATAGGTAGCCCAGTTCATAGATAGTTGATTTAGTGCGTTGATTTTCTTCTCTTCTATGGTTTAATGTCCATTTCATTGATGTTAGGCCAGATGGAGGAGTATCAGAAGTACGTGAAAAAGGTCGAAGCTCCTGTGGACATCGTGGACTTTCTGATTTCACTGCTTACTGCGAAGGATTCCTCGCAGGATCCAATTGTTACTGGTCCCAATGACACACCGGTTTGCCCTCTGCAGAATCTATAATTTTTGCCCCTTCTTCAATCTATTTTCTAGGAAATCCATACAGCAGAAGCAACAATTATGCAGAGGGGAACACATTATATTCCTTTAGGCCTTACTTTTTGTAGTTTATCCATTTTTCAGGAAGGCAGGAAGCCAAGAAATTCTCCATTTATCATTTGCTTGTATAGATATGTCATAGAAGAAGGAGAGAATATGCCTAATTTTTCTGATGTGTCCAGACTGGTCACCCAGTTTAACACTATTTTTGGTATGTAATAGTTAACTGGCAGAGCATACCTGATATCCTACGAGAGTACCAGATGGAGACCAAAAGAGAAAAATTCAACTAATGCATAAATATGTCTTTGTTAAATTTTGGGAAGTATCAAACTCATTCATTATTCTGGATCTTTGATTGCTTCTGCTTATGTTGCTAACCGGCTTATACACTTCCCTTCTTTTCTTGACTGGACATCTGCAGGTCAAGTTTGAGTTGTTCAGGAAGAAGAGTGTATTGCTGATTATATCGGACCAAAACATCTCTAGGGATGACATTGAGACTCTTAGAATTATTCATGATGATGAAACTAAGCGCTTTCGAATAAGCCCCGAGGACGACCCAAAAGCTGTTTCTATCCAGATTCAAACCGAGAAGGAGACGCTCTATGAGCTTGTTTGGATCCCTATTGTGGATGCGAGGCCGGAGAATTTGGAACCACTGCCAAAATTCAATTCTCTGATGCCATGGGCTTATAGGGTAGACCCACAGAAAATGAATGAGTGGGCCGCTACATATATCAAGGAAGAGTGGCGTTTCAAGCGAGAAACCATGGTTGTGGTGTTGGACTCGCTTGGTTTGGTGGAGAACACAGATGCCATGCCCATGCTACGGATATGGGGGACAGACGCTTTCCCTTACACAGGGAATGAAAGTACCCATCCGTGGAGGGGGCCATGTAATTGGGTTCAGCTTGTATTAAAACGGGTAGTCCAGCAGGGGACATTGGATGCGGTAAACACACTCGTCTTTCTAAATTTATCGACTAGTTTTGGTTGGGGGCGCGCACAGTTTTCATGTGCAAATTTGCCTTCATGCTTTGAAGTTGATTCAGTAAATTCACACCTAACATTTGTCATGTTAATACAGATTAAGGATGAGTACATATTGTTTTGGGGAGGACCTGCTGCTGCTGTGGAGGCAGCAGGTGCTGTCGGTGGCGGAATTCCTAACCTTAGGGCAGTTCTAATTGAGGACATGAAGCACTTCCGCATCCTCTTGAGGAGTTGCTTGATTTGTAGGTTGCAAGCTCTGCAAATTCAGAAATTTGAAAGCAGCCCATTGCGCGATCCCATAGTATACCAGATGAGTGAAGCCTACAAAGCCTGTCGAAAAGACGTGGTTGCAATACTCGCCAAAGGGCCTGAGCTGCTGTTGGAGCATGTAGGCCTTTTGAGTGATTTAAAATTGGTGAGGGATGAGGTTGCCAAGGATGGATTGACAGCTCCTGCAAAAGGTTTCGAGAAGAAGTATAAAGACGCTCAAGGACAGTCCATATGCCTGCACGTCTGCGTCCCACATTATACCAGTCTCGGGGATTTCACTGCCCTGATTGTAGCCGATTCATGAGGCACGATCTTAGCCTCACGTGTTGCCATTCCGATCCTGATTGAAGGGGGCTTGCGACGCGTGAAGCCCTTAGCCAACGCTAACGCTAAATAAAAAAGCTTCAGTTCGGAGCATGTTCGGTTGTGGAGTGTGCAAGGCGTGGCAGAGTGTTTACATTTTTCTGTGCGTTTTCGGTTTGTTAACATATTAGCCTCTTTGTTCGCAAGAGAGCTAACTTCTGTTTACTTTCATATGCTTGTAATGCGCTTGTGCTTCGGGCGATAAGAGCCTCTCAGGGCCTTTTGTTGCCATTTTATCGAATAAACAAAGAGATTGACGAGGTTTGTTTGCGTTATCTTGGAGCAAGATTCTTGTTCCTAAGTCCTTCTGTTTCCCTTCGTCTGGTACTGTCTCCATATTATCATATGTTAGCCAAGGAACTAATCTATGCTATTCTAGTCTCTTAAAAATGCCGAAGTTGGGATTCCCATGTTTAAAGAAAATAGTTTTGTTCCGCTCATGCATAAATTGACGGATCAATCAAGCTTCTTCAAACCAAGATACTTCGAGGATTGAAATCACAAAACTAACTTTTTAAAGTAGGTAATTTCATGCAATAACACAAACTTTAGAGAGTTCCTCAGAATCTCATTTAAATCCGTAAAAACATTTGAATTGTTGAGTTCTCCTGATGTTACATATGAAAGTACAAATGATTTTCGTGTTCGACTTAAATATGTCGTCATAGACCAGCATATATCTCTTTAGGTAAGAACTAGCTAGACAAGTTGGGCCATTTAGCAAACAGGCAAGTTGGGCCTGGGGTAAAAGACAGAGACTCCGCATAGCCCACCATAGTACTACTCCTTTCTCAAGTGAACTTCTGGTCGATTTGTGTTTCAGGCATTCGCTACTTTATGTAAAACGACTTGTAAGCTTTAGATACACTGATAAGCCTATAGTGACATTCTCGACAACTTTCGACTCGCAGATTCCGAGCAAACGAAGCAGTTATGACTCAAACTAAATATTGTATAATAGATCTGCAGCTTTTTGGGTAATATCCAAAGGCCTCGTTTGGTTTCCATGAATAAGGAATCATCAAATGAATTCTCGTTCCAGTGAATATCGCCCATTAGAATAAGGATTCCTTTTCAATTGTTTGGATGAATTTGGCCTTCTAGGAAGGAATATTAGTCCAGCAGATGACGACCGCTGTCGAAAGAGAATGTTTGGGACTGACATGTGTCATTTTTCTACAGGGGGAACCCTCTTTTTCTTTCCAAAACAACTTTAATGGTTTTTACTTTTCACTTGATAAGTTAAGTCTATTATTCTATTATGTTATGTCCACATTCTTTGGGAATTATTGATTATCTTGTGTGAATATGGATAAAGTTACATAACTTGTAATGTGCTCACGGAATGTTTTTATAGTTAAAGCTGTAAAAGTAGCAAAGTATAGTTATGTGCTTAGTACCTACCTTTACAATTATGTCCTTAGTAATCATTAGCTCATATAGTTATTTCAATATGGCAAAATCTACAATTACATTCGATAAAAGAATTCGTAGTAGTCATTGGCTCTCGATGTAAAAGATGTTTCGACCGAAAAAACAAAACTGTGAAGAAAGAAATGCTCGATCAATGATAATTGAGATTGGTGTGTCTTATAGGAAAGATTAAAACATTGCATATAATACACTCGACATCTTGGATATCATAATAGTTATGACCTCGATGTTGTTTGAGAGTTTACATCTACTGTGAATATCATGGTAAATACAACCTTCCGAAGCCATTATCTCAACTTAAGAGTGTACCACTATAGGATATAAAAGGGAAAATTACTCAATCGGTCCGAAATTGATTCAACAAATGCAAATGTAGTCCTAAATTTTTCAATTTTGCCAATTTAGTTCTAAACATTTGTGCGAAATTTCAACATAGTCATTTTGGCTAATTTTCGCCAGAAATCGCTAACGTAGCGTCGTGCCCCGACGAAAATTGATCGAAATGACTGCATTGAAATTTCGCATAAAGGTTTAGGACTCAATTGGTAAAATTGGATAATTTATGACTGAATTGACACATGTACAATATGTTTAGGACTAATTGAATGATTTTCCTAGATATATATTTAATATGATGATGTAAAAAGGACTCGATGGAAGGGTAATTGGCAAATTTAACTGAAATGACTGTTGAAATTTCGTACAAAGATTTATGACTCAATTGGTAAAATTAGATAATTTAGGATTGTATTGGCATCCGTACAATATCTTTAGGACTGAATGGACAATTTTCCCGAATAAATAATTAATATGATGTAAAATTACTTCAATGCAAGGGTATTTAAAAGAACATATGAAAGTGTGCAAGTAAGTAAAATTGACAATTAATAATGAGATAAAATTTTGCAAAATTTACATATGTCGATTACTTTAAGTATTGTTTAGTAACTTCTTATGATACCCACGAAAGTGCGCATGGGATTTTCCTTCTAGCTAATTTCTATACCTAGTATAGTAAAACTTATTCACCCCTTTCATTTTACAAACAAAAGGGGTGAATACCCTAAAAAATCCCAAACTTTAGGTCAAGTCCCAAATCTGCTCCAAACTTTTTTTTGTCTCGGAAAAAACCCCAAACTTTACGTTCAGTCTCAAATCTGCTCCAAACTTTGTTTTATGTATAAAAAATCAGCAAATTTCAATTTATTTTCAAAAATATACCCCTGGGATCCAGTCCCAACTTGACATGGTACTTCCACATCATAACAAATCCACATCAGCAAAGTAATGGGGCGATAAGTACAGACCAACGTCGCATTTCCACTTCAATAACAAATCAAACCAAATAAAAACTATTGAAATTCTCCAAAATAAAATCATTCTAGGATATGAAAGTTAGGGACGATAACAAATTTACCCAAAAAACTTTTTTTAATTTAAAAAAAAACCTAATTTTTAGGTTCAGTCCAAATTTGCTCCGAACATTTCTTTGTCTAAAACAAAAACCCCATTACTCTGTTGATGTGAATTTGTTATCGATATGGAAGTATCGCGTGAAGTTGGGACTGGATCATCGAGGTATATTTTTTAAAATAAATTAAATGTTGGTGATTTGTTTTTTACACAAAACAAAATTCGGGACAGATTCGGGACTGGACTTAAAGTTTATGATTTTTTCTGAGACAAAAAAAAGTTCATGGCAGATTTGGGACTTAACCCAAAGCTGGGGATTTTTTAGGGAATTAAGCCCAAACAAAAGTATCAAACTTAACCAATGAAGTAATGCCAATAAAAATGTTAATGGGAAAAAGCGCCGAAGACCAAAAGGACATTAGATTAGAAGAAATAACATGTAGATAAAATGTTAAATGTAAAAAATTATAAGAAACCATTAAACAGGGAAACATTGAGAAAATAAAAGGAAGAAGATAATAGATGTGAAAAATGATTTAAAAAACCCAAACTTTGTATTCGTAAGTAGAATGATACAATTTCTTTTAAGAAAAAGTTACCCTCTTGTCTCCAAATTGTGAGAAATAGCTATTTAACTTATCACCATGTCAACAAAAAATGATTGGACTTTATATCACTTACATATATAATAGTACTATATTTTCCATATGTTATGTGTAATATATCAATATGTTATTTATATCTAACTTGCCCCCTCCCTTCCTAAAAAATTCAATCCATAGTTATCAATGTCATCACTCCCCGATTAGAATCTTAGAATCCAATAATCTATGGAGTGAATCTATGGTATAATAATCACAAGTGAATCTACAGATTCACCACTAAATTTATTGATTTGATAGGTATGTCTTGATATGATTTTTATATTCTGCCTACTAAATTGTGTACTCTTAATATCCTGATAGTTTCTTCACTTATATCTTAAAATTTATAGATTAGTATAACGTGAATGAAATGGCATATAAACTTCATCATGATGCTTTTTAAGAAAGATAATGTCTTGCAATATCTTTTTCTACGCTTGATATGTACTTGAAATTACAATATCTTTACCTTTTAGATCATGAATATTTCAATGCTAGATTGTCCTTGAGATATATTCACGTAATATCTAATGATGCAAAACAAGATCAGAGAAGTATTCATCGTACAAAAAGATCCTATTATTTATTTTAGAGAATCCAATCTAAAAATTTAAATTGATAGATAGATGAATGCTACATGAATACAAGGCCCACTGAAACCCCATAAATTCCACTAAATTACCCTAAATTTCACTCACCATCCCACCTCAAAATGTCCAAGATTTACTATTTTTTTTCCTTTTATTAAGATGTCCAAGAAATATTTGTAATAACTTGGGTTGATATTTCAGTCATCATGCTGACTTTTCCAGAAAAAAATAAAGCTAGTAAACCCTTGAAAGTTGCTAGGTGTATTACCATGTTAGTGGACATGGATTTGACACATAAACATAGCTAATAAATAAAGGAGAAGGCACATGATTCTGATGAGAATTGATGTTCTCAATTGCCCCACCATTATGTCTTTGCTTCTTTGTGTGAATGGCCCTTCGTTGAATCATAGCATTGTGGGAAAGAATGCCTTCTTGTCTAAGCTAATGAATAGTGTGCGTGACTCTCGTGGACACAAAAATAAAAAATCTTTGGTGTAAAATTTACTGCATGTTAAGTCCCTGCTAATGTTTCTACTTCCTACAACATGATTTCATTTAAGTATCTGTTGAAATGGAGAAAATTACCAAATTAGTCTTAAACCCATTGTACGGATGTTAATTTATTTCTAAACTTTTTAATTTTATCAATTTAGTTATGAACCCTTGCACGAAATTCCAATATCGTTATTTTAATCAATTTTCGCCAGAACTCGCTGATATGGTGGTCTAGTCATCGCCAGTCATCTTAGGTGGCATACCGCCACATCGGCGATTTCCTGAAAAAATTGACCATAAGAACTACATTAAAATTCCACGCAAAGATTTAAGATTAAATTGGCAAAATCGAAAAATTTTACAACTAAATTGGCATCTGAATAGTAGGTTTAGGAGTGATTTGACGATTTTCCCATTGATATGTGATGCTAAGAAGGGGCACGAATTGCCCCATCTACTTTCTTACCGAGCAAGAAGATATATCAAGTAAACTGTTTATACCCTTATGATGTATTAAATATAACATTACCCAACCATTTAATGCCAAAATACTTTGATTGACTAGTGTTAGTACATAACCATTAGATAGCACATCTTTTTCATTAGAAGAGCGCATATACCTAACCACCACTTTTTTTTTTGCTAGAATACCTAACCACCACTTAGACCATTAGCGATCTGCACTCCAAAAGGAACGAAAAATCACAAAGCAAAAAAACAAAAGAAGGGAGCAGGTAATGCACAGTGACGTGATGTATAGGGAGTAGAGTAAGGATGATTCTTACTTACCGACTGCATTTACTCCTCCTAGAAATTATTTTCTTTACCAATTGAGTATTGGGTCCGGTATCTATATATATTTTAATAGCTTTGGATTGGTTTCTACTCATCTATTGTCGGCGTAAGAAATAACTCACTCCCTCGCCTCTGAACGGTCACCGGCCGGAACCCTAGATTTCGTGGATGTCGATGTACCTACACATCTCCAATTGACCATCATCCCCACTCCAAATTGGCCAAATGTGTGACCCGTAGTCCTTACCGAGCGGGACATCGCATAAAACAAAAATCATCCGAAGTCCAAGGACCACCTAAATTGCACACGTGAATTACTGCCTCTCTGCATTACTTTTCCTACTCCATTTCCTTTTTCTGTGGAGAAAATCTTTCGTCTTATCAAATCTTGAATTGGACGAGCACCACATATTTGGAACGAACGATTCACCGCGTTATTTGTACAAAATCTTCAATTCGATCCCACCGGAACATTAATCCACATAGAAGGGTCCATGGCACGTCCAATATATGTATGTCTTGTCAGACAGACGTTGAAGGAGAGGACAATGTAATGACCCGGTCCGATGAGGGCGGGGAGTGGTCGCCGGGTTCAAGAACCTGGACAAGGAGCGGCTCCTGGCAGGCTTCTAAGATGGCAAGAGGGGCATCTCTCTGTCCCACATCGCTTAGGGGGGAGTCCTGGGATTGCTTATAAGGCCTGGGTGGCCTATCCTGTGCAACACGTTTTAAAGCCGTGAGGGTCAGTGGGCGCAAAGCGGACAATATTACACAGTGTAGACCCGGGGTGTTACAAGTGGTATCAGAGCCGACTCCCGACCGCGTGTGGGGCCACAGCGAGGACGCTGTGCTCGAAGGAGGGGAGAATGTAACGACCCGGTCCAACGAGGGCGGGGAGTGGTCGCCGGGGTTCAAGGACCTAGACAAGGAGCGGCTCCTAGCATGCTTCTAAGATGGCAAGGGGGCATCTCTCTGTCCCACATCGCTTAGGGGGGAGTCCTGGCGTTGCTTATAAGGCCTGGGTGGCCTATCCTATGTAACGCGTTTTAAAGCCGTGAGGGTTAGTAGGCCCAAAGCGGACAATATTACACAGTGTAGACCCGGGGTGTTACATACAACGTCAAAAAGAATTTATCATTTGGAGATTTTTGTACCCTCGATGGAGTTAATATAACAATCAAAGTATGAACACATCACCATGTGATTTTTTTACCCTCGTTTGCCGGGAAATACTACAAAATGTGAATCATTTTCTTCTTTTTGGTTAACAAATATTTTGTGGAAAATCAAATTTTAGATACGATATTTCTTGAAGCATTATTGTTAGAATATTTAAAAATGACGCATTAGCTTAAATTTTTAGAATGACCGGCAGTGGTACCACAAAATTTTATATGATCTCGAATTAAATGCAGAGTTCGTATTTCTTTCCAGGTCTCTTATTTACCTCCTTTTCTAGCTATTAGTCTTGGTTCAACGTCCAGCGGGAAGTGCTAGAATATGTAAATATTAAATCACATATTCATTTCCTTTTTCATGCACATATTCATTCACTAAATTAAATTTTTAGAATAATTAGCAGTTGCTCCGACGAGGTTGTACAAATATCAAAGTCAATTCACACATACGTTGAGATCACCCGATATAAATCAATCAATTTCGTGTATCCAAATCTTAAAATCTCAACTGTACTGAATTTTCGTATTTTCTTCAGAGTGAAATGATTTCTTTTAGTAAGAAACGTGGCGCGTTTCGTTGACATTCGTCATGCATTTCCATAAATGTCTTTGTCTCCATCTCCGACAAAACACCATCGGTGCTGTCGTCGTCCTTCCTTCCTTTTAGGGCTTCGTCGCTTAGCTTCAATCACGCCACATCGTGTCTTCTCTTTTGGGACCACGTGGTCGAATGGCCATGTGCGCAAACTCTCAGCCACGCATTTCTTATCTTCGGTACGCTATCATCAGTCAATGTCAGGCTCCCCTTGAAGTACGTGTTGCTTTTTTTTTCTTTTTTTATCCTTTTCTTTTGCTATCAATTTCTGCTTTTCCTACTTTTCTTTTCATACATTTTAATAAGTTTGCTTCTATTTCTTCTTTTTGTTTTCTAGAAATACACATTCGAAACCAACATCAATTTTCTGTTTCTTTCGGAGTGAGCATTTAGAAATAATTGAGATGTAAAAAATAATAATAAATAAAGAACAAGAAAGAATAGACAATTTCCAACATACGCCGTAAAAACTAAGATCGTACAATATAAAGGCAAATTTTTGGATCCTACATTGCTGTAATTGATAGTTAAGAGAAATAACATAGCAAATTCTTTTACATGGAGATGATTCTTTTACGTAATTCTTGCTTCATGAAATGTATGGATATATTGTATAAAACGTACGAATATGTAATTGTAACTAACAAGTGATAGCGGCATAAATTAGGGTTGGACCACTTTAAATTGAAGTTAGAACTTCCCATTTGCTCAGCTCGAATACCTCAATTATGACGTGGAATAATTCTGCACAGTGCTTAGAATAATATCACATGCATTATGGTACACTGTTGAAAACTGGAATGGCTGGTCTTCAATGACGAATAAAGGGCGCTTCCGAGGGGAATTTATGGAGTCAAGACCAGAAAAAGTGAATGAAAAAGAGAGTCATAGGAACCCTTTGACATCATAAAAGCCGATTGTTATGGTCCGGCGGTGTCATGTGCACGTATTAATGTGCACCGTTGGCCTACACTTTTCTTTATCTTTTGGATCAGTAAAAATGGCAAAGAGAGACAGATCCTTGCAGTCATTTTCTATCGGCATTATCATGAGAATCTTGCACCTATTACAGAATATACAGTTTAATTCATAACCGGTCGACTTATTCGTGATTGTACAAGTCGGTTAATGCAACTTCACAAACGTGGTAGAAATTAAAAAATTTCTTCATGCGAGGCAGCAAATACCCAAAAGACGAATTAGCTAGAAATTAACTTAAGACATTAATCAAATTCAAGATTTCATTTAAGACAGCGTGACGATATCATCATTGGATATCACCCTAGATGGTGATTCGCTCTAATTTCAAGTCACGGGAGTTGGCATCCTTATCGGCAAATAAAAAAACATAAAGTACAAAAGCTGGCATCCTCATTTGCACACTACCGACCCTCCATGGGATTCATGCTCTAGGAAGAAAAGCGATTTTGCTCATGATCAGTGTGATGTTACTTGATTTTTCTGTGATTGGATGGGTCATGGACTCATGCTGTTTTTAATGAACACTCGTGGTAAACGTGTGCAATTTACAGCGGGGAACAAAGGGAAAAATAGCGGGTTTGCATTTTGAAACCCACCAAAAGCCTATCACTATAATCAGGTATATCTTAAATTTTTTTTATGACATCAAAAATCTCAAATCTATAATCGGGTGGAACATTTATCTTACTTCAATTTTTCGTCAATGAGTACCATTAAAAATTTACCTTTATAGACGGCGGAAGGCAAACTGTGTTGACAATAGCGCTTCATCGTTTTGGCTAAAAAATCATTTCGACTGAACTTTGATGGACGGTAAAAGTGTTATGCGGGTCAAAGTTTGGAGTTCTTAATATCACGAGAAAAAGTTTAGGGTAAATATGTTACAGTGAGTATAGTTATATATATTGTTTATGTCACAAAAAAATTTTATGATAAATGTGTTACAGTGAAAATAGTTTGGGGTTTTCTTTTATGATTTTTTCCCTTTATTGTAATAAGTTTGCTTCTATTTCTTTTCTTTTTTTTCCGGGAACCCTTCTTCTTTTTTTCTAGAAATACACATTCGAAACCCACATCAATTTTCTGCTTCTTTCGGAGTGAGCATTTAGAAATAATTGAGATGCAAAATAATAATAATAATAATAATAATAATAAAGGACAAGAAATAATACATCATTTCCAACGTACGCCGTAAAAACTAAGGTCCTATGATATAAAGGCAAATTTTTGGATCCTGCATTACTGTAACTGGTGATGAAGAGCAATAACATATTCATGTCGATCCTTCAAAGAATCAAAGGCGGATAATGTGAGTTTGCCATTACATTACATGAAGATGATTCTTTTACGTACATATTTTTTTAGATATATCATGTGAAATGAACGATCATGTGATAATAACTAACAAGCAATAATGGTATAAATTAGGGTTGGACCACTTTAAATTGAAGTTAGAAATTCCCATGTGCTCAGATCTAATAGTTCAATTATTACATGGAATAATTATGAACAGTGCTCACAATAATATCACATGCATTACGGCACACCATTGAAAACTGAAAAGGCTGCTTTTGGATGATGAATAAAGGGTGATGGAATCAAAACAAGAAAAAGTGAATGAAAAAGTGAGTGGTGAGAACACTTTGGCATCACAAAAGCCGATCGTTATGGTCCGGCGATGTCATGCGCAAGTATAAATGCATACTGTTCGCCTACACTTTTTGTTGTCTTTTGGTTCAGCGAAAAATGGTAAGGTGAGGCAATCGGTGCAGTTATTTTCTGTAAACATTATCATAAGGGTCTCGTCTCGCACCTGTAAGACTACATTCAATTTGATCCGTAACTAGTCGATCCATTTGTGGTTGTACAAGTCAATCATTGCAACTGCACGAGCATGGCAGAAATCAAAAGTCTATTCATGAACATAGCAAATACTTAAAAGGTGAAGTAGTTAGAAATTAACTTAAGACATGACTCGAATTCGAGATTTCAATTAAGATAGCTTGACACTATCATCATTAAATATCACGCTCGATGATTATTCGCTCTAATTTCAAGTCACGTGAATTGGCATCCTTGTCGGAAAACTAAAAAAAAAAGAAAAGCTGGCATCCTTATTTGCACAAGAACTGACCCTCCAAAGGATTGATGCTCTAGAAAGAATTAGAAAGGTGAATTTGCTCATGATCAGTGGGATGTTACTTCATTCTTTAGTGATTGGATGGGTCATGCTGTGTTTAATGAACACTCGTGTTAAACGTGTGCAATTTACAGCGGGGAAAAAGGGGAAGAAAAATGGGTCTGCATTTGTAGCCTTACTTTATATCGAGTAGGAATTTGAGACCTACAAAATTGGAATTAAGTGGGACTATTTTAGCACTATAATAAAATTCATCAAAATGTGTCTTTGCACTATTAAGTAAGTAAATAAATTGAACATGACTTTTATGGTGCATATGAATACATCCGTACATATAAATATAATATATTGTTTACAAATGAACGATCTTGTGATAATCCTTAGTTTTGTAGTTAAATCACATTTATTAGTAGTTCTTCACCCCTTTTAGGAATAAAAATATAAATTCTAGCAATATGCAAACTAGCTAAGATATTATCATTGTTTGAATAAGCTGAAAAACAAAAATGACTGAATATACTTCATGTTACAATGGATTGTTGGAAGATGACTACCGTCAAAGATGTTAATATCGCATTAATCTTGAGCTAAGAAGAAGATATCTAGTCCAAATGGAGCACATAATTTGGGAAAAATTACCAATTTAGTCATAAACTTATTGTACAAATATTAATTCAGTCTTAAATTTTTCAATTTTGCCAATGTAATTGTAAACCTTTGCACGATAATCCAATGTAATCCTTCTGATTAATTGCTGCCATATATTGTTAACATGAAGCAATTAACAATTTGTCCATGTTAACATGCCACGTAGGACGGCTAATGATGACTAGATCCCCATGTCAGAAATTTACGGCGAAAATTATTTGAAATGATTATATTGAAATTTTACACAAAGGTTTAAAACTATATTGATATAATTTAAAAAGTTTAAGTTGCATTGGCATATGTACATTAGATTTTAGATTGATTGGGTAATTTTCCCATACTTAGTCCATTCGTAAGTGTACGAGCTAGTCATTTCAATACTACCGGCATGATAGAAATCAGAAAGTCTCTTCGTATGGAATAGTAAATACCCAACGAATAAGTTGGTTCCTTATCGGCAATCCCCAAAAAAAAAAAACAAAGCTGGCATCTTATTTGCACGCTAATTAACTCTCCGACAACAAACCCAATTGGGGATCCATGTTCTAGAAAGAAAGGTGATTTTGCTCATGATCAGTGTGATGCTACTCGTCTCTTTAATGATTGGATGGGTCATGCTGTTTTTAACGAATCCTCGTGGAAAACGTGTGCAATTTACAGCGAAGGATAAAGGGAAAGAAAAACGGGCCTGCATCGTAGCCTTGCTTTCGTCTATAGTAGTAACTTTCTCAGGTAGAAATTTTGGGATTTTTTTTTGGTCGGTAAATTTTGGGATTCAGTGGCACTGTTTTAGCACTATACTGAGAGAGAGCAAATTAAATATTTCACGATATTTTCCCACGTGGATTTCATAAAAAAAAAGTGTCTTGACACTATATTTATCGACTCTTCTCATAATGTGTTCAGTCATGATTTTGGAAATTGGATATTCCCTCATCCAATGTACTCAATTAGTATCATAATGGGATTTCTATGTTTACGAATAAACGATCTTGTGAAAATCCTTAGCTTTGAAGTTAAATCACATTTATTAGTAATTTTTCACCCTATTTAGGAATGAAGATGTAAAACTCTTGCAATATGCGAACTAGCTAAGATATTACCATTATTTGAATAAGCTGAAAAAAACTGTCTCAATGTGATGACTAACGTTAAACATGTTTAAATCGAATAAATCTTAAGCGAAGAAGAAGATATCTAGTCCATAAAGAGCACAAACAAATGTATTAAAAATGAAAGAGAAAAATGAAAATGATAAAGTTCAATGAATTATTGGAAAAATAAGGAATATATACATCTAAAAGAGCTTTCTGAGGAAATTATGGATCATTTCGTGTCCCTCAAATTAACCACTCAGAGCGATTAGTGATCGTGATTTTAGTGGATCAATATAATGGAATGAGCAAGAGCAATCACCATCCATTTTGCAGCAAATAAATTATTTTGCGCGACAACTTACATGAAAATAGAGTCAACGCAAAGTGACCCGTGATAGAACGCAAAGTAAGTGGGGCAAAATCAAAGCAGAGTAGGTGCAAAGTGAGCTGTAAAGGTTCCCAAATTCATGAAGAAACTGCAATTATACCAACTTATGTTGCAACAAAGAGCTAGGTACATAAATAAAGTTGGCATAGAAGTTACTAGCAAAATCGCACACACGTTAGTTGTATCAAAAAATTGACGTTTAAAAGACATTGCAAAGTCGCCTTGTTACAGCATATTTTAAAACTTTTCACTATTATGAGAATTTGTTGACTCTATATAAGAAAAGTTATTTACAGACATATGTGTGTGCGGAAAGAGATCAATATTTCAAGATTTGGACTTTTCTTTTTGTAATATTGTTATGAGACAAAAAAGATTCAAATTTAAACATAAAAAAACGCAAAGAGATAAGACAAACTTACAAATTTATGCATTTATCCTAGATAGCATGGTCATAAAATGATCAATTGAGAATATTTTGAGAAAGAAAAATAAAAAGTGCGATCCCTTAAAAGTAGGATGTTCCCTTTAACTTGATACAATAGTATAGATATAATGGCATAGATGTTATGAAAATTACCTTGGACAATGCTAAATAAACAATAATGGAAAAGTTGAAGAAAGAGAGAATTTGGAAAATAATAAGAACAGGAAGAAAAAAAAAAATGGTCCATTAAAATAGTGACAAATATCATTCCCGGACGCGACAAAGTCCTTTTCTTGTACAGATCTTCAATTTGTAAAATGCTTAAACCTTTCTTATGAGCTTTATAACTTTGTAAGTATCAAAAATAATTCATAGGATACTTGAGATTTTCAATGACAGGAAATCCCATCACTAAATATACCTGGTAGAGTAAAGTATATCACTGACTTCAGCAAAGGTTGATTCAAATGAGAGGCAAAATCCTATATATGTATGGTTAACCAGAAGATGTGATTATTTGCGTTTGATGGTGGGCACACTCGTATAACAATCCATTCCCTATTAGCAAATATTTGTGTTGAACACTATTTTTTATTTCCCCTCCCGAAAGCCCGTGAAACACCTATAATTCTCGAGAATTGATTAACTGTAGGCAAAGAGCTGCACAAGGTCAGCTGCAGCTGGAATCGGATTACATCATGTAAAGGAAGTATGAACTATAGATCATCAAAAAGGAAGTGTTGTCTATAATTACAAGTTAAGAAGATGGGAAGAAAATTGTGCAAGATGATATGAAATTAGATATTGTTAACACCAAAAAACGTTCGAGTTCTCGACCGACAACTTAGACTAGGAGAGGTCGAGCAAAACATGGCAAAAGTAAAAGTTTGCCAAGTGTTGGGAGGTCTTGGTCGATAAATATGATCAGTTGACAAGACAACTAAGTAAATGCGGACAGCAAAAACAAAGGCTGTTGTGTTGTAATCGTCAGGAAGTGGAGCCACAAGCAGCAGAAGTAACGGTTGATTTCGAGCACGAAAGAGCGGAGAAGTAATGCATGTTGAACTAGTGGATTTACTTGGTAACTATGAGTCATGAAGAATCTGTTTACTTTTGTTGTAATCGTTGTTAATTGCCGATAATGGTATAAATAGTTGAATCGTAATTAATAAATGAAGACCAATTTGTTCAATTTTATTTTCATATTATCTTTACATTTTAGTACTCTTTTACATGGCTGATCATGATTGCCTTTAGGAATTGTGTTGATTATCCCGTGAGCCCCACAATTGACTCCGATTGCCCTTGCGAGAGAAAATGGACGGAGATGGTTGAGGAAGAATCCATGGATTGATTTCGCAAATTTCGATGACAACATTTAGAAATAAAAAATAAAAAAATTCAGAAATTATATTATGAGATGGGTGTAAGTTTACGGATATGGAGAGAATATGCTTTTTACTTTTGAAAAAATACAATTGAAAATCCTAATTTTGCCCGACATCAATATCCCAAACTTTTGTTTCGCATCACCAATACTCCAAAACTTGTGCTAGTGCGATATACACCCTCTGTCTACTATAAAAAAAAAAAAACCCTAATGTTTTCCAACCGTGACATTAATGCTCAAAACTTTTTATTTGCATCACGAATATTCCAAATTTATCCTCATATTACCATCAAAAATCCTAAATTATGGCAACTGTGAGACCAATACTCTAAACTTTTTATTTGTGTCACCAATATCCTAAATTTGTACCAATGACCCAAAAATACCTTCCGTCACAATTTTGTTCAAGACAACCATTAAAAATTCAACATAACAAGTTGCATGGATAGCACCATGCAAACGGAGTTGACATAGAGTTGACGTGGCTTTAGTCTAGTCCAAAGTAATGTCGGAATCCATTAGGACTTCATATTTTAACATAACCACTTGTCAAAGTATAAGTTTTTCTATAAAAAAATGGACCTCCATGATAACAAATAATCTCTTCAGCGATTTTTAGAGCCCTCAAAGTGATATAATCCATGAAATGACGTTGCTTTGGAATAGACTAAAGCCACGTCAGCTGCATTTGCCTACCGTTGTTCACGGAAGCCACCCTGTCAAATTTATAAAGCCCGTTTTGAACGAAACTGTGATAGAGTGTATTTTGTCAACTTATACAAGTTTGGAATTTTTGGTAACATAAAAAAGTTTGAGGTGTTGGTGTGCAGTGATAAAAAAAAAAAGACGTTTGACGTTTAGGGGTTATAATAGACATAGTTTAGGATTTTTAGTAACACAAAAAAATATTTTGGGTATTAGTGTCACAGTAAGCATTTTTAATGTTATTAATCATTTACTTTTTACTTTCGTAAATGTTGGTACTCTATTTATAATCATGAAGTATCTAAAAAGTAAAAGTATTTAGATAATCGTGCGTAAAATAATATATAAGTTTTTGATGATTTCTCAAAATACGTTTTTAATGTTAAAATTTTATAAGAATTATAAGGACAGATCTATTTACAATATGAGCAATAGTAGATATGTTAATTCACAAAATGGATATACCAAAATAAAGTCAAAGATCTCAGATGGGCGTTTAAATTATTAATTGGCGAGATTCAAATACTCGAAAATTCAACAATAATACGACCCGTCAATTTTATAAATAAGTCATTTGAAGTTTGTATATCTCTCTCCATTGAAACAGGTGCAATAATAAAATGATTCCAAAAGATTCGAGGATAAACTCTCTCGGACCACAAAGATAACATCACCAGTTTCACCCACTCTGTCGTCCCCACCGCCGTCCATCAAAGATTTCACGAGCCTCCTCGTCTCCATCCTCCACTCCCAACCGCTATAAATGAGTGCCCAAGCAAAGCACTTTCACAAACAGCTCCACACAAAACCCTAGCTTTTCTCCCCTGCGTTCTTCCCTCTTCCATCGACATGGCGGGCCGGCTCATCTCGGTGGTCTTCGGCAGCCCTCAGCGAGCCAAGCAGCCCGACCAGGGACTCCTCAACAGCCTGCTCCCGGTCTTCGACGACGACAAGTTCATGAAGGAGATGGTCGACACTCATGCCCCCGACGAGGGCGACGTCGACGTTCGGGCCCTCTTCGCCCTCGTCGAGAACACCCTCAAAGGCTCGACCGCCATTGTCGACAATGTTATTAACGTGAACAAGGTAAACAAATGTCGCTCGTCGGGTCGGGTCACGTTGTATAAAATGCCGAATAAGAAAATTGGCCCCGTCGCGAATTAATTGAAATCGGTCACGTTTTCCATTATATAATCAGCTCACGGAGTTTTGTTTTTTTTTTTTTTATATAAGTAATTATTTACCAAGAGAAGAACAAACATCAAAGCGAGTTTGATGTTCTTTTAAAATATCGTGATTTAATTGAATTAAAAATATAATTTAACCTGACTCAGTGTCTGTCTCCACATGCCCTGTCCTTATCCTAATGAGTTGAGTCACTGTTTGCTTGGGGAAATTACGTCCCAATCTGGATAATTTTTATAACTTTTCAAAAAACATTTGAAATTTGTTTTTTTTTCTTTTTTTTCTTTTTCTCCGCTAGTCGATGGGTCTCGGCGATGGCCGATAACTCCCCGGGGGCCGACCATGAGCGAGACTCGAGCTCACTAGATCCCGACGAGCTGGAGTTGCTCGCCCTTGCCATATTCGACGAGACCGAGCCTCCCCTGAGGTTTGAATTGGCCGGAAGGACTAAATTAATAAATTGTCAAAAGATTTTAGGATTCAATTGCCACAATTGAAAAGTTTACGACTGAATTGACGGAAGTGTAATAGATTTAGAATTTTTTGGTAATTTTCTCGCGTTTTCTTTGGGCAATGTTTTTGTCTAGTTTTTGTTGGAGGAAATTATCTCCGATCAAACATTTAATTGGCGAGTTATGAATACGTAAATTTAACCGAAGATAAATTCATGATATTTATGTTTTTAATCTACCGATTGACTTAGGCATGGTTAAAAAAAAAAAGATCTCAAGCATATGGAGAAAATATGGCCGGCCTTTTTTTTTTATCCCGAAATCTATACACTCTATCATCAATTGTTTTTTATGTTGTCTTAAATGCCTTTTTTTTAGCTTGCCTGAGTTCACGAGATAGTACGATTTTTATTCCAGTGGGAACATCTCAAATATTTTAAAAATACATAAATACGAAGATGTAAAATCGTACATAATTTTTCTTATAACTTTCAAAACTTGAAATATTTTTTTTTCCATTTTGAAATTCTTTGGTGGATAAGCTAGAAAATAGGAAAAAGTGCACTGTTCTTCTTGATGTATAGAGTAAAACAGCAAATGGAATATCAAGTACAAGATCCTTGTTACGAGGGATGAGCGGTTTTCAGTCCGATCTGATTCAATCCAAGAATCGGAAACCAGACCGGGAGGACCGATTTTCAATTTCTTGGATTGGGGACCAAACCAACAAGTTTTGGGATCGTGGACCGAACTTGATCATCTGTCCAATCCGATTTCAATGGGACTAATTACTTATTGGTAAAGGTAAAAGGGAATTGAGAAAATTAAATTAGGCTTTTTATTTTTTTCAAAAATTTTAAAAAGTAAATAAATATATATATGAAAAAATTAGAAAAATATATATTTACCGGTCCGATCCGATTCGGTTCCCACCTTAGAATTGGGAACCGGACCACCTGAAAATCGGTTCCATTTTTAAAAACTAGAAATTGGACAGATATTCCGGAGAACCGGATCAAATCGGTCGATTCAATCCGATCCCAATTTACACTGTCCATCTTGCTCCTCCTTACTTCTTATGGAAAGAAAACGTACAGGAGGTTTAGGTGGGTGGATCGCCTGTGATTTTGACAGGTGAATAATAAATCCAAAGGCCTACTTCTATGCTACACCTGAACATTTTATCGTGCTATGTGGGGCTAACCCACAATAACTGCAGTAGCACCTAACCCACTTTGAATTTGTGCAGGCAAGCTCGGCACCAGGTGCGACCACGGAATTTAAGCCTGCGAAGGAGGGTTTCACTCCCCCTCTATCAACAATTAGTGAAGTTACTTGCCAGGTAACATGTAGTGAAAATGTTAATCACTTCTATTTTTTTCTCCGAAATTAGAATTACGTCCTCAAAAGAACTGTGATGAACTTGATCTATATAGTCGATCTTTAGATTTACAATAAGCTAACCACTTGGTTTAGAACCTAAAAAAAAAAGGGAATTTTAATCAAAGCATTGGCTTATATGATTTTTAAATTTTCAGGTTAAATGTGGATATGATATTGGAAAATTTAGGTGGGCCTAACAGGAATCTGTCCTTTGCCTATTATTATGCATATGTGCCCACAACTTTTTCGTACGGGACTCTTAGCCCCAAAGAGCTACTTTTGGGCAGTGTTCCAGTATCTTCGATTTGAAAAACAGTGATTTTTTTTTATTATCATCATAGCGAACGGAATGAGAAGTATAGAGAATTATTAATCGTGAAAACATTCTTCATCGACTCATTAGTCTAATTGTTAAAAACAATTAAAATTAGGAAAATGCTTTTACCAATTTCTCATTTTTTGTGAAACAAACGGGGTCATTTTTCGAGAATGAGGGAACCCATGTTTATCAATTAATGGTCATTAGATTAAGTAGATTAAGGTTAAAATCTCATGTGGTGTGTTAGGCATAACCAGTATGCACCATTGAATTATAAATAGGTGAAATTTCTACCAAATTCCCGCGGGCTTTATTGAAAATCCAGCGTGATTAATTAGATGTAAACTTATCTACTAGATAGTGAATATCCACACTATTTGGCACAAATTAAAGTACCATGATCAACTTCAAAAGTTTCTAATATTTATCAAACACATTCACAATCATTTTGGCAGATTACGTGCAAAGCCTTGGACACCAAGAATGTGCGGGAAACGATGTCCTCGATCTTCCACGAGCTATCGAGCTACTCATTGGTCGCTAAGGCTGTGGTCACACTGTCATCCTTGGCGCTGTACTATGGCGACTACTGGCGGCTCGCTCAGGTCGAGCCCTCGGACAAGCTTGCAGAGTCCATGGCGGTATTGAAGGGGTTACCTGCAATCACGAAGCCGCTTGAGCCGCAGAAGATCCAAGTGTTTGGAGTGCTCAACGACTTGATCAAGACCACGCTTGAAATGACTCAGTGCATCATGGAGTTCGACCACGATAGCAAGGATGTTCCGGAGTTGGCCAAGGTCATCGACATTGCTTCCAGCGTTTATCAGATCATCATCACCGTCCTCGGTTGCTCGATCCAGTTCACTGCCCTTATTACAACTACCACGGTCGACGAGTATGGTTTTTATGCTTTTGCCACAAGCTCTTTGTCGAATTTAGTGAACTCATCTTCCTAATAAATGGTCATCTAATTTCTTGATCTTAGGTCGAAGGGACGAGATCTGCCCGCATTCGTTCGCAAAGTGAACATAATTCACCACAACATCAAGAGGCAGCTGGAGGATTTTAAGCAAAAAAAGGGTGAGCCACAAGATTCGCAATTAAATCAAATAGGATCAGAGAACTTCGATTTTGAATACTCATGAAAACAGACTGACGAATCTGATAGAAGAATGTTTATTAATCCAGAGGAGATTAGAGAGTACCAGAGGCTACAGCGGCTGTTTACGGCGCCTACGGACAATGTGGAGCTCATCAAGGCGCTGTTCCATACCAAGGACGATCCTCAGCCGCTTTACATTGGCTCCAAGAAGACCACGGTTAGCCATTAATAACATCTAATTGAACACCTAGCACCCACTTCGATTTCATCAGGAATGCTTTTGTTTCCAATTTAAGGAGTGAGATTGATCATATCTGGTTTACATGCGAGTCGGCAGGATAAGATCGAATACCTCAGGAGGAAGAATGTGTTGCTGCTCATCTCTGACCTGAAGCTATCCTCTCATGACCTCTCAATCCTCGTGAAGATCTACAACGAGCCCAAGTTCCGCGAGAATCACGAGATCCTGTGGATCCCGGTCGTGGACCAAGACAGCGAGGACATGCCCAATGTTTTCGAGAACCTGCAGTCCCAGATACCATGGTGCTCGACACACTACCCGACGCTGATAAACAAGGTGGCCATCAGGATCATCAAGGAGAAGTGGCACTTCAGGAACGAGCCCATCGTGGTGGTGTTGGATCCACAAGGGAAGGTTGAGTCCCAGAACGCA
Organism: Syzygium oleosum; assembly: GCF_021117445.2. Taxonomy (NCBI): domain Eukaryota; kingdom Viridiplantae; phylum Streptophyta; class Magnoliopsida; order Myrtales; family Myrtaceae; genus Syzygium; species Syzygium oleosum. The sequence goes on along the minus strand of NW_026607485.1, from coordinate 21,583,493 downwards.
ATGAGCATGATAAGGATGTGGGGGTTTAATGCATTTCCTTTCACCGATGGTGTGGTGGCGACCCTTTGGAGCAGGCGCAACATCAGCTGGTTCGAGCTCCTTGTGAACGACTCCATAGCCCCTAAAGTGCAGGATGCGGTAAGTGAACTGGGACTAGCATGATGAATTTCAATGTCTGTGTCACAAGAGCGTCATCCAAATAACCCAAAAGAACAACTTAAACTGCTCAAAATTGATGTCGAATCCGAGTTAAGTCACGTTCATGGCATTCAAATGTGCATTCTCTTAGGTGTAACTTTCTATCATGATTGTTTTGTATCAACTTATTGTACCAGAAATCAACCACCAAATATTATGCTATTGGAGAATTACCGCATCTCAATTTGGAAGGATAAGAAGATAGTTTACATGAATGAATTACATCATGATTTTGTTATTTCCATCAATCAGATCAAATCGGAGAAGCTCATTTTCTTGTACGGAGGCGAAGACACAAAGGAGGTGCACGATGTAGAAGTGCACTTGAAGAAGATTACCGATGACGGGAACTCCATTGTGGCCTACAACGTTGGGAAGATTCAGCTCTTCTGGACTCGCCTCGAAAGCTGCATGTTCTCCATGTTGCAGGGGAAAGCGAACATCCTCGACCCACTGCTTCAAGACATCCTCAAGCTCTACACCAACTTCAAGAAGGACGGCGGGTTCGCGCTCCTCACGAAGGGGACCCGTGTCGTGATCAACACACCCTTGGCCTCCTCGTCAAAGGTGCTGGCCCAGTACGATACTTGGAAGAAGCAAGTGAATGTGGATGGCAAGACCTTTGATGTCGCGCTCAAGGAGCACCACGACAAGGTGGTGGCTCCCCAGACGTGCCACCACTTCTACATCCCGAATATGGTCGGGTACGTGCCCGAGAATGTGAAATGCCCGGTTTGCCCCCGGGTGATGAAGAACATTGTGAAGTTTGAGTGCTGCCATGGTGCACATTAGTGTGCATCACTAGCTTGAAGGTTTGAAGCCTTTCATGTCAATAATGTGGCTCAATAGGTCAACAGGCACGGTGGATTGGAGAGAGTAGCAGCTTTCGATATATGTATTGAAGATGTTGTTTGCCACAAAGTGTGTGTTGCAATGCAACAAACTATATGTAATCTTGTTTCTGGTGATCTCTTTTCATGTACTGTGAGAATGTGTAATTTGCGTATGCTTAATTATGAGTAAGTTATGTATGAATGAGCTACATATGAATGTGTTACGTATTTCCTTGTTAAAATATCTCACATCCCTTATCTACTAAATTTTTAACTTTTTATATAAATACGACATCCCTCCATCTATTAGTTTAAGTTTTTGGGTTGTATATTCTAACATGGTATCAAAACTAGGTCTGCCCTAGTTTATTTTGCTTGTCCGCTTCCCGTTCGTCAAATTACACGTGTTTTTTTCTAATCCATCTAGCACGTGAGAACGGTTTTACAGTATCTCATATCGCTTGTCCACGGGATTTATACGCACTTTATATACATGCAGCCTTCTTCCACGGATTAACTTAAGTTGTTGAGTTGAACATTCTAACACTTTTACAACCTCGGATACCGAGTTGGTTCAAGTCCATGACTCTTAATCACGAGACAAATAGAGGCGCATGGGGGGTCACGGTTTTTTTTTTTTTGGTCGAAAGGGGGGTCACGGTTGTTAGCATCAAAATATGGCCTCAATGAACAATGAGTCCAAAGATAGGTTCAGGTCCCTAGACACTTGATTACGAAGCAAATGGAGAGACAGAGGCCGCACCGGATGGTACGTTTGGCAGCGTTGGCGATTGGGCCTCAACGCAACAACGGGTGGGGTGAAGATGGTTGGTTCTCTCTCTCTCTCCATTTGCAACCCTGATAGCGGTCGCGACATCACGTCCATGACATTTGATCACGAAGCAAATAGGGAGACAGAGGCTACAAGGGGTGGCACGGTTGGCAGCGGCAACAATAGGGCCTCAATTCAACAACGGGTGGGGTGAAGACAGCTGGTGGGCGGTAACCACGGCCATGAACGAAGGTTGAGGAGCTGCTGGTGGGCGGAAGGAGGAAGCAAAAGGGAAGAAAAGGAAAAAGAACAAAAGAACAAAGAAATGGGCAAAATGAGGAAACTTTAGGTTGTGTTAGAATAGTATAAAATTTTTTTGGTCGGAAGAATAGTATAAAATTGATTGTTGAAGATTTGAGCACATTGGTTGCTAAGCTATAGATTTAGTTTTTAGTATTATTCAAAGAATGCCTTGATTTATGATGGGTGTAAGAAGAAAAATGAAAACGAATCGGTGAAGCATGATCCATGGAAGGCGCTTCAAGAAGACTGAAGACAAAAAGCTACTAGCATTTAATGAAGAGAAACTTGTGCAACATGAAGACAAAGAAGGCTAGCAAAGCTCATTGAAGAGTTCTCCACACCCGTCTTCAAGTTCCAATATTTGGTATCAAAGCTAAAAATGGCATCCACCAGTTTCGTTCAATTGCAACTTCCAAAAGTTGAAAGGAAGGAATTTCTACAACTAGTCCGTCCATATGAAGGTTCTCTTCAGATAGCAAGAATTTTGGAATCTGGTGGAAAACGGCTATAAGAAAGTGGCCAATGCTAAAGCGTTTGAGGCCTTAAGAAAGGAAGAGAAAGATTCTTTGGTGCAATCTCAAAAGAAAGATTAGAAAGCATTATATGCGATCTTTTGAACCATGGAAGAAAAGATATTTAAAAAAACATCGAGTGCAGAGACTGCGATTGTAGCTTGGGATGTTTTGCAAAAATCCTACAAAGGCGATGATTGTGTCCGATGTGTGCTGCTTCAAACACTTCGAGGTGATTTTGATGAATTACTTTGAATCAATCTCCGCATATTTTGATCGTGTGCAAACCATCATTAACCAATTGAGGTTTTTGATTGAAAAATTTGACTACGTCATTGCACCGATCGAGGAAGGGCAAGATATGTGAACCCTAACATTGGAGCGGTTGATGGGTTCATTGTGCTCGCATGAACAAAGAATGAATCAAAAGTCCATTGGTTCAAATCCTGAGCAAGCATTGCAGAGTCGGGTTGCTCCAACAAGTCGAGGAGGCCACCAAGGCAGTTGAGGTCGCGGAGGAGGCCAAGGTAGAGGTTGAAATTCAAATTTCATCGGAAAATATAAAACACGTGACAAATCAAAAGTCAAGTGTTTTAAGTGCAATGGACATTACAAATCTGAATGCTAGGCAAAGGCGACGTACGAGCAGGCGAAACACGCGCATGCCACCGATGTTGAAGAATACATGGTGCTAGCATGTAAGAAGGATGACTCGAGCACCGTAGACATCAACATATGGCACCTAGATACGGTTACAGCAATCATATATCCGGCCAAAAGGAGTTATTCTCGCAGTTGGACAAAACGAGTCGTGGTGAAGTCAACTTCGCAAAAAATAAAATTCCCATGATGGGCAAAGTAACATCAACATCAAGTCAAAAGATGGTACTAATATTACTATTGCATATGTTTACTTTGGGCTAGGATTTTTTTTAGAATTTGCCTAGTTTTGGGCAATTTCCGAAAAAGGCCACAAGGTCTATATTGAAAATGGAGTTTGCACCGTCAGAGGTGTCAACAATAAGTTTATCATGACAGATGATGAAGAACCAGATGTTTCCCTTGACTCTTCAAACGAAGAATCTCTTAAGTTTTCAAACAATGATGAAAGAAAACAATTGGTTGTGGCATCTTTGATTCGGGCATCTAAATTTTCACGGACTAAAATACTGGTCCAAAAGAGATGGTGGCATGCCTTTGATTGACTCTCCAAATCGTTCATGCGAACGATGTCTCGTCGGGAAACAACATCAAGACTTTTTTCCAATTGAAAAAGCGAGAGGAGCAAAACAACCATTGGAGTCGGTACATACAAACATATGTGGCACTATTGAGGTGGAATCATTCGAACAAAAAATATACATGCTAATTTTCGTGGATGATTTTACTAGAAATACTTGGATATATATCTTGAGAGAAAAATCTGAAGCTTTTGACAAGTTTATAGAAATTAAAGTCTATGTTGAAAAACATAGTGGATTTAATTTGAAGACGATGAGATCAGATAGAAGGACTGAATTTACCTCAAATGAATTTAAAAATTATTGTAAAATTCATGAAATGAAACGTCAGTTGTTTAAAAAAGAAATTCTGAGATTGAGATCCACATTCAAACTTATTTTATGAACAGTAGAGATATCAAATTCCCCATTGGAGAGTTAGCATGGTGTTCCAATTTGGACGGACAAATTTTACATCCACATCACTATCACTTTGCACCAGGTCGAATTCCAGCCTTTCAACCCTTATCTTCTATAGAGTGATCTTCTATATATTCTAAGGAAACTCTTGGACACATAATTTTCATGTCGGGATTTCTTATTCACATACGACCATTTTGTGAACGCATGCATCATGTATAGCTGTAATATCATCAGGATGGTTTATTAAGCAGTCATGACTTGATTACTTCACAGGCCGATAATCATAGGTCTCATTCACTATTTAATCCTCCGTGTCAGAAAACTTTGTTAGTCTATGAGGAATGGGTGCGCAACGCCAGTCTTATGCCTCACGCGCATTGTGTTGGGGCAAGCATAGACGGGTTCACCCATTGGGGATGGTACGTGGATTGATCAATAATATGGATTAACGTTACCACTTTGTTTGAGTTGATCAGTAATATGGATTAATGTTGATGCGATGATTGGGGAGATCTCTTACTAACGAGGTTAATTTGGTGGTTGAATGCATAGTTTGGTTGCGGCATAGAGATTCTGTATTTAAATCACAACGTATACCAATGAAAGTAATATTTGAGGTAGCCATATTCCAAAATACTTATTATTTAAACTTCTTTAGAGCTGGGAATGATGTTCACGCCAATTTCTGAAATTTCCTGTTAAGTTATGACCAATCCTTTTTAACGTTTTCAAGTTTTCACTTATATTAATGATTTATTCTTATGTCAAATTAAATTTTTGTGATTAATGATAAATGGGAAGCATTTGTTTCTTGACACTAATCATTTCAAATTTACACAAGTAAGGACTCACGGTCTCTGATGAAATTCAGGTTTTAACTAATCGAAATACTAAAGTTATAAATTTCGGTGTCTTTAACAAAGATAAAACTTCACATAATGAACTTAAAATACTCCACTTAAAATACTTTCAACGGTACTCTTCATTATTTTAATCTCAATAAAAAATAAAAGAAATATTTTATAACGTCATATTTGTATCAATCTATTATGCGATTGTTTTTTATACGAGTAACAAAAACAAACATTAATCAAACATTTAAGGAGAGTACATATAGATTTTCGCTCCCCCTTCAACACGATACTGGCTCTGTCACTATTTAGAGGTCTTGCCCATCATTTCATGGGTGAAACTTCAATCGATGCACATAAACATGACGATTTATGTATGTTTTTGTAGATTAATCGAATCGAAATTTTTTGAATATATCATCATAAAGAAAAATTATAAAGATCATAAAAAATCCATATGGATGATTCCTTTTTTTGAAAGAATATGCATGAAATGATTAGCAAAATTTGAGTTTCCTCACGTGTAATCATTTGATGTAAGGACATGTAAGGTTAAAATGCATTACTGATCAATGTTCTTATAAGCAAAAGTTATGCCATAATGACTGATAAGGAAAATTCATTATATGTTATGAATGTCACAATCAAAATGCATTTTCTCAAGTTATTTGAAAATTCATCTAAGGAATGTTGAGTAATGATGGATGATTCTTAAATTATAAACACCAAACTCATTAGACTAAATAATTCAGATTAGTGCCAAACTAAGGCACAACACATACATTTTCCACAAAGCATGACGGGTCCCTTGACTTCTAACTTTTAGACTTCACTTTTTTTTATAGCACTCAACTCCTGAATTCTCATTTTGAGTTCAAAATACATTATATTCTTCGAGAAGACAATATCGGTAGATATGCTTGTCAATATGGGAGTAGCGAAACGATTGAATACAACGTTCTATTTATAACCTTCTAAAGAATTATCTCATGTTTTATTTAGCGATAAAGTTGGGATTGTAAACTTTAGACTTTAATTTATTTAGTTTGTACCATTGAGTTTACATCGAAAGATTTTAAACATATAAATTTGGAAAGGTTCGATAAATTAGGAATTTATTTTATGATTTTCAATGTGTTTGTGGACAATTTGTTGGGCCATCAAATCACATTAAATTCGAATTCACGATTATTGTCCTAAGAAGTGACAAGTGGTCCACTGCGAATGATCTCCAATGGATAAGGGGAACCAATGACCCCTCTCTCTTTTTTAGCACGTGTTGAGATAATGACGAGGAGACATGCATTCATTATCTGTTTCGGCTCGTGACTCAAAGTTGTGGTATTTTGGGGTCCACAAAGGCAATGGAGGTGTCTTCTCGTCTCAGGTTCACACAGCAAATTTGTTCGAACATTTCTTTTTTCGTGTCTGTTTTTTATGTATGTATTTGTATGTATTTGCCAGGATAAACTATACCCCGTAAACTTGTACAGCACGTTGAAGCCAAACACCGTAGTTCAGTCACTGTCATGGCACATCACAATATAGAAACAGATCCATGTATATATGTATGAGCATAATCTTCAGCATGTACGAAAAGAATCTGTAGCATTGGGGCAATGCAACGTTGGACGACAAACCCATAAACGAAATATCTGGTGACAGGGTACGGAGTTCCTATGGTTACCCCTAAGAGAGGTACTAACGCTAATTGCACACTCTCATCCTTGTCAATACCTTTTGTTTCATCGAAATGTGTCGACAAAATACTTATCGAAATAGGAATCGACAAGTAAAGTGTCCTTCGTTGGTTTTTAGAAATGAATCGTAAATGACTAGGAAATTAAAAGCATCGAGACTACTAATAATTATTGTCGGCAATGTAAAAGGTACTGGAATGTAATGATAATCCGAAAGTAAATATGAACAATTGGGCGTTATTTGATTAAGTAACAATCCTTTATATAAATTATAATGCGGGTAGCTATAACTCACAGTTGATAGTTACAATTGGTTACCAAAACTCCGCTAGTTGATGGTTACATCTACTCTACCGCTCATCGGTTTCTATCGACTATAATTCTTGGCATTTTTTGGTTTATGTCTTAACAAAAAATCACAAATCGGTACATCTATCTTTCCTTTGCATTTCGTCTTATATTCCATTAAAATGCATTGTGTCAACACGTGGCGGACGACTACAAAATGGATTTGACATGAAGAATAAGAATTCGGTATAAAAAAAAGCCACTAGTTATGTGTCTATATATATATATATATATATATATATATATATATATATATATATATATATATGGGCTGTGTACTAATTTGGGATGTTTAATAGTATTTACTATAAAAAGAAAGTAATAGTAGAGTTTTCTCATGACGATAAACAATGAAGTTTCATGATAAAATTCGATAAAAGAAAATCGATACGTATTTTACTAATAAAGTAGAAAGATATTGTCTCCGATCTTAGAGATTTTTGTGGGTGCCTATCAGTTTGTATCGGGCCCAGTTTTATCCACCTATCGAGGCAATAGAATAGAAAGCCTTAGATTTCTCCTTGGTCCCCTCCAACGTCTCTTCATTTATCCAGATTACACGTGTCTCCGTTCTGGTAGCTCGTTCTCAGTCCATTGCAATCATCAAAGCTGGTTCCCCCATCAACGTTAAAAGAGTAACTTACGTAATACTTCGTATCCGTTTATTTTACGAAAAATATATTATTTTTAAAAAATACTTTTTAAGAAGTTATTTTTAAAGAAAATAAGTTTATTTTTTGATATTTGGCTAAAACCTAAAAAAATCTTGAAAAGTATTTTCAGTTGTTTGATAAGAAAAATCTGACGGTGAAAATTATCAAAAAATTTTGTATTTTTTAAATTATTTGTTATTTTAAATTATTTTTATTAAGAAAAGAAAATACATGAATGTTTTCCTTCTTAGAAAGAAAAAGAAAAGAAAAAGAAGAAGAAAAGAAAGAAAAAGAAAAGAAAAGAAAAGAAAAAATATTAACAAATTCAAGATAAGCACTTAGATTAGAAAATTCACTTTCCTCATTTTATACATGAATGTTTTACTTGACCGGAAAGTGTTTTCAGTTGACTTATCATTTTCGGCGAATCAAACGGATGAAAATCCAGAAAACGAATTCCCGAAAAATACTTTCCCTCAAACAAACACACCCTTCATTTCCATTTGAAACAGGACAACATAAGATGTGTTTGAGAATTCAATGCATTTTTCATCCGTTTTGTGCTGACACCAATTGATGGATATATCGCTCGAATTATTACTTCATTCACTGTTAATAACCTCTGAGATTATGTCCGTCCGTCTGATGAGCAAAATCTCAAAAACGGGTCTATTTGAGAACCCATCAAGTTGAAAGATTTAGATATGTGGTATCATTCAGAGTAACATAAATTTTTTTTGCATATATACTAATATACAAGCATACTCTCTCCATGTACGAAAAGAATGCGTAAGTTGGGACAATGCAAAGTCGGACTCAACAAACCCATAAACGGAATACTTTGTGGTATGGTATGAAGTTCCCATGAATACACCTTAGAGGGAGTAGTTGCGGTGATCGCACACTCTGATCCTTATTAATAATAGACGTGTTTTTTTTTATATACACACTAGTGCAACAGAGTACTATTCACGTGTACAAAAAGGACACGTTGGTAATTGAGAGAGGGAGAAAGTAGAGTCCATCGGAGAAAATGAGGAATTTCATGGCTGATTCAAAAGGAACAGTTAATATCATCTGTTTTGCTGAATTTAATAAAACACCTTTTGAAATATGGATAGATGAGTAAATCAATAAAAGTTTTTGGACAGAAAACGTAATTTGAAGGGCAAAAGAACACTACAAGTACCATAACTTGTGTACGGCGCTCACTTTGGCGCCATAAGTTTTTTTTGGATCACTTTAGTGCTAAAATTTTTGAAAAACGATCACTTAAGTGTTAAAATTTTTGAAAAACGATCACTTAAGTGCCAACTCCGGTGCCATACACAATTTTTCGCGGAAATCCGACGTGGCATTTTTTTATTAATTTCGAAGCGACGTGGCTCGCCGGAGATTGGCACTTAAGTGATCGTTTTCAAAAATTTTAGCACTTAAATGATCGTTTTTAAAAAATTTTAGCACTTAAGTGATCGTTTTTCAAAAATTTTAGCACTGAAGTGATCCAAAAAAAACTTATGACACTTAAGTGATCGTTTTTCCTCCGACTTGGCACCAAAGTGATCCGAAAAAAAGTTATGGCACTAAAGTGATCTCCGTACACAAGTTATGGCACTTATAGTGTCCTTTTGCCTAATTTGAAGTACTAAAATAGCTATGCAAAAAGTACTGGAATGTGAGGCTAAACTGGAAGTAAAGATGAACAACGGGGTGTTTTTTGATTGATTGGTAGTCCTTTACAAAGAGTCCAACGCGAGTTTCATAACTCACAATCGACGGTTACAAGAAGTTATCAAGACTCCACTACTCGCTAGTTACGTGAACGATTACATGATTCTGTTACTCAACGGTTACATCGACTCTACTACTTGACTGTTAAATCGATTCCATTACCTTGACAGTTATATCGACTCCACTATTTGACGGTTATATCGCTTTCACTACCTTGACGATTTTTGTCGACCAAACTATCAGCTACAATACTTGGACATTTTTTTATGTCAACATATATCCTCTTTTAAAAGAATAATTTATCAATTATTCATTACTTTTAAGTTAGCTAATCAAGAGTCATCATATACCCCCTTATCATCGGTAAATTTGATTTTTTGCTACCCAATTGTCTCCTGAATTATTTTTAGGGACAATTAATTGTGTTATGGCTCAATTAATGGTGTCACTTGCAATTTGTTTACTAAATCTTCTTTTCTTGAAATTACTTGGCCTTCAGTTAATTTAATTAGGCCATTCTTTCAAAACTAAGCTGATGATTTTGTCTGATTTTTTTAATGTTGAATGACAAACTTGAGTGTCTTTAGTCTTAGCCATTGTTGTTTTCTTTTTTTTGGCAACCTTTAAGGCTGGACAAACATAAGACTTGTCGAGCACTACTTTTGCCATTGCCATTACAATATTTTTATGTTGATCAGATTCATCAATCAACTCATGTCTTTCCATTAATATGCGTTTTGTGTATTGTCTTCATGTTACTCTTTATCTCTTTCTTTAAGTAGTTGCTCATACTTAGACACTTTCATCGTCAATTGGAATAAATCAACAAAATCTTGGCCTTCGATTCTTTCTCTTATGTTGAATTTCAACCCATATAAGCCCAATTGTTGAACTCTCTCTCTAAGAGTGAAGTGAGGCATCTATTTCGAACCTTCTTAAATCGAACAAAAAATTGATTGATTGATGCATTGTTGTATTGATAGAGCCTAGCCAAGTCAACGACCGACACCTTAAGTATCTTCTATAAAATTTAGAATGAAATTGCCTTTTTATCTCTGCCTAATTATACATAAAGACAAAGGAAACAACCTAAGCCTTAAGAACTCATTTGTTCCTATTTCCGGGCTAAAAGTCGGCCAATATATTCGATGGTCGATTGTTCTTCTTTGCCAATAAAGATGGGAAAATCAAGGATTTCAAAGCATCTAGGAGAAGGGTAATTGTCGACCCATTTAGGATAAAGTTTCCTATACGCAAGTCTAACAACACCCCTATCAAAACATAAGTATTGTCTAACTTTTTTAGCAAACTGTGCTGGGGTTAATTGAGGATTTGGTTGGTCATCTTGCCCCCCTAGATGGTGATGTTGGTACTGCCGGATTATCCATATTAATATTAATCGGGAATTAGGCGTAGAAGGAATATTCACATTGAATGGTACCTATGGAATCACCAGCCTTACATTACCAATATTTGGTGTTTGACCAATGTATCGGCCAGTTTGGTTTGCCTAATTATTATTATCGATTTGGTTAATTTGACAAGCATTAATTTGATTATTTCCATTGTTCTGGCCTTGATTAGAAGATTTAGGGATTTGCATAATTCTTATGGGAGTTTGACTATTCTAACAAACATTATTAGCATCTATAATGGAGAGAGACTAGAAACTTACCATGTTACCACTAGATATGCTTGTAGCAATTGGTTGAACAATCCTTGTCTTGATAGGGCATCATTTACAATATTAGTGACGATTGGCTTGATTGCGTCTGACATGTGAATAATGACAATGTAGTTGGCCATATTATTTTGCCGCTCTTCTGACATTCTTCTCATAGTAGACACCATGTTGGAATTTGGAGCAACATATATTAATTGATCATTAATGAAACTCCTCAGAAGATCAACTTCCTCATGTCGGTTATCTTTAGCCACTCTTATCTTTTGCCACTCTCCTAGCAACTAAAGTCTCAGATTGCATGATAGCCTCATTACCTATTTGTGGTAATGGATTTTTGTTGCTACAAGCACTATCAAACTTTTATTTATTTCTGGCTCTTGCTATCGTAGTTCTTGGAACAAACAAAATGTGTCCTACCGAGCATGCCAAAAAGATGTTTTTCGCCGAAAAGTGTCAACGAAATACCTTTCGAAACATGGATCGATAAGTAAATTGATAAAGAATTTGAATAGGCTTTTGTTGATTCTTGGACAGGAAATGTCAATGAGAAATTAAAAGTAATGAGAATGGGAACTGTCATTGTCAGCCATGTAAAAGTACTAGAATGTAAAGACAAATTGGAAGTACATACGAATAACCGTGTATTCTTTGATTAATTGGCGGTCTTTACAAAGAGTACAATGCAGGTATTTATAGCCAACAATTGACAGTTATAAGCAATTAATAAGACTCCACTACTCAACAGTTACATTGTCTTTACTACTCAATGACCACATTGACTTTATGACTCAATGGTTACATTGGCTCCACTACTTGACTGTTACATGGACTTTACTACTTTGACGGTTTATGTAATGACTTAGTTTGACGAGGGCGGGGAGTGGTCGTTGGAGCCAGAGGGCCTGGACAAGTAGCAAATCCTAACAGGCTTCTAGGATGGCAAATGGGGCATGAATGAACCAAACCGTGTATTAGATAAGGAGAGAGCGATCTTGAGATATATCTGTGAAAAATTGGAATTAACTCACAATGGTACCTTTTGATGTAACTCCAAAGTTAAGCGAGCCTAGGCTAGAGCATTACTAGGATGGGTGACCTCTTGGGAAAGTGTCTGTCTGTACGCCAAATGACAAAACCATAAGTCTTGGTATGGGATGGGCCAAAACGAACAATACCTCGAGTGAGTTAATCTAGGGATATCACAGTTTATATCGACCAAACTGTCGACTACAACACTTGGATTTTTTTTGATGTCAACACTTTCAAAATTTTGAAGCTAATATTCCACGACAACTTATCCCAAATTGTTTTTCATCTTAACAAAATATCAGAAATTGGTACTCTCTGAACATATTTATTCGAAATTGACTTTCTTCTCATAAAAATCTGAAACTGTAACTCCATAACACATTTATCCTAAATTTAATTTTCGTATAACAAAAGATCCAAATTGATACCCTAACCCAAATCTATCCTCCGTTAGCATTCCTTTCTATATCCCATCAAAATGCATACGTGTCAATACAATGACATAAGACTACAAAACCGATTTGAAGTGGAGAATGACAAATTGGACATAAAAAATCCACATGTGTTATATATATAGATATATATATATATATATATATATATATATAATGGTAGATATGGGTCGCATATTAGTTGAGATTTTTAATGGTATTAACTATGAAAAGAAAGTAAGAGTTGTGTTTTTCATGAGTATAAACAATGAAGTTTCATGATAAATTTCAATAAAAGAAAATCGATATGTATTCTTCTAATAAAGTAGAAAGATATTGTTTCGCATCTAAGAGATTTTTGTGGGTGCTTATCAGTTTGTATTTGAACACGTCCAATCGGGCCCAGTTTTATCCGCTATCGAGGCAATAAAATAGAAAGCCTTAGATTTCTCCCTGGTCCCTCCGACGTCTCTTTATTAACATCAAACCTGGCCCCCCTATCAACGTCGAAAGAGGAACACCATAATTTTTCATTTCAATTGGAAACACGACAACATAAGGTAATTATGAGAATTCACTACATTTTTTGCCCGTTTTGTGCTGACGTAATGGCTTGAGTATTTTGGTGACATCCCTTAGCATACTTTTCATGACACCAATTGAAGGTCTAGTATTATCAGATTCGATTTGGATGTGATGGATGTTTCGCTCAAATTGTAACTACATACACTAAGAATAATGTTTGAGACTATGTCTCTCGTCCGGTGAGTGAAATCACAGGAATGGATCCATTTTGTATGCTTTTATAAAAAAAAAATTAATCGAATCAAAAGATTTAAATATTTTGTATTATGAAAAAAAAAAATAACATAAAGGCCCATTTATTGCCTTTAGTCATGATTGTAGTTATGCCCTTGCTTTTTAATTTTATTTTTGCAATTTTGACCATTTCATACATCTTATGACACCAGTGCTAGATTGATGCGCTGTTTCTTTCATCGGTCAATAGCGAACTTACAAAAGCATTCGCATTCTTGCCTTTGGCAGGTAACTAAGAAATCATGTGATGATGGAGCCACCGTGCCAGCAAAACTGAGTTGATATAAAGTTAGGGACAAGATTTGATTTGATTCTTGAAAGTTGTCAACGAAAGGTGGGGTCAAGCCAATTGAGCGACCTCTTTCTCAATCTTTATCATTTAAAAATCGATCATGAATCATCGTGCTTGCGTATTCTTTTGGAAGGTCACTTCGTGTGTCGATTCCTTGCTTGTATCTATTTGATATGCATGAGACATCAAGTGAAATTTATGTAATAAGATGATCCAAATGTTCCAAACACCTCACTCTTCACAAACAAAAAGATGAGGTTCAAACCCATCCGTTTCCAAAAATTAAGGGTACAAGGGAAAGTGAATACGTGATACTAGCGATCCACCGGTGAAATTGCTGAATGAATGCTTGATTAGTGAAACTGAGTACATCATCGTAAGTTATTCATTCTATAAGTGAATATACTTGGTAAATGGAAAACTATTTAGCTGGTTAGGTGTTAAATAAATACCGAAAAGCATTCAAATTTAGGGGTGTCTACCAACTTATTTTAAATTCTTTACTTGGAGGAGTACAAATATACAAAATTAAATTGAATTTACCATGGTGTGGTTTGGAAAGAGAGAGAGAGAGAGTAAAGTGAAAGTTAAAGCACCTTGTCCTATCATCATCAAAAAAGACGATGCGAAATCAAAGCACCTTGTCCTATCAAACACGTGAGGGGTGTCTACCAACTTATTTTAAATTCTTTACTTCGAGGTGTACAAATATACAAAATTGAATTGAATTTACCATGGTGTGGTTTGGAAAGAAAGAGAGAGAGCAAAGTGAAAGTTAAAGCACCTTGTCCTATCATCATCAAAAAAGATGATGCGAAATCAAAGCACCTTGTCCTATCAAACACGGGAATCACGTCCTATATTTTCTCAACCAATCTCTTTTTTATTTTCCCTCTCATTTTATAACATATAAAAAGCCGGTAAGGTTTCCCAATGATTACTAAAAATTATTACCCTACGAAGTTATCTCGCGTTACCAAAAACTATTTGTCCGTCACTAAACAAATGCTAATAAATAGTATAAAAGTATCAGGTACAAACAGGGGCTAATGAATCGAAAAATAAGCATACACAAAGTTATAATATTCTATAATCAGCGTGCTACTCTTATGAACTCATGCGGTGTCTAACACGCTTCCTAATACATTGAGATTGATTTATCATAAATTTCAGATTTTGAACAAAATAATTACTTTTTTCACATAGAGATAATAATTAAAAAAAAACACCACACGGGATTGGCATCGTAATCGGTCAAGTCATACGAAATTATTTCCAACTGATGTGGAAAAAACCTTTGGCCCCATTTTCGAATGTAAAACACATTTCAATCTCAAAAGTCCTTGGTTCATCTAAGGTGGTGCCAAGTTCAACATTTGGCTTTATTTACATACAATCGCACCTTGTTAGGATTGTAGTGATGGGCTCGTCCTTTAGGACTTTATTGTTCAAATAATAGTACGTATCGAGCGTGCCACTCTTATGATAATGCTTGAAGATTTGTTGATATTGATAGTTTTACGTTCGTCTAAAACCATTTTTTTCAAACATTATCTTTTCTATCTCTCGTCTCCTTCCTTTCATCCGTGGCTATAAATAGAGCAAGCATATCGACTGCTGCCCTCACAACACCACCTCCGAACTCTTCCTCCTCTAGTTTTGCTCTCTCTTGTCACTCCAAAGCCTAGTAGACTCTCTCTTCTCTTTGCTTTTCTCTTTGAGATTCGAGAAAATGGCGAGCAGGACCCTCGGCCAAATTCTTCGGAGGGAGAGAAGCAAGGTCGACCAAAGCATGTTGAACAACCTGCTTGCCATTTTCGACGACGAGAAGTTCATGAAGGAGATGGTGGACGCTCACGCCCCTGACGAAGGAGACGTCGACGTCCAGTCTCTCTTCCTCCTCGTCGACAACACCCTCCGTGGAGCTACCGCCATCGCCGACTCCGTCGTCAACCCAAAGGTAAAAATTGAAATAATGCCATGTATTTTGTCCATGTGGGGGTGCGTGGTGCGAGAGAGATGCAGTCCAAAATAGTTTTACTGGGTAAAAGCTTAGCAATCTATCAAATGGGTACGTCTATGGTGTGAACCGTAGTGAATTTGACCATCTTTGGCAAATAAACCCCACGACTTCGTTTGATGGACCGAATATAACTCTAGATCGGATAATTTTTATCCAATTTGATATTTGAGGAAATGTAAAATCCGGATACAAAAAAATTCCCACCTAGGAGATGAGGTATAATGTGGATTTGTTCGGATATTGCATGACCAAGGCTATGAAGCCTTGCCGCCCGTCGCCGCGTCCATAAAGAATCGCTGACCACCGCACAAGGACTCCCACCATGACAGCCGATAGTCGTTGCCTCTGCCCCCAACCACCGCTGCAACCTCTGCTTTCCCCACCCAATCACCACCCGTGCCTCAGCTCTTGGCTGGCAGCTCGTCACCTTTGATTTCCACTCAGCAGGCTGCGATCGTCGTCGTCGAGCCTAAGCTCGGCCGACACTTTCGAGCCTTAGATCTCGAATCTGAAAGTAACCAAGCGTTGGATTGGGCCGAGCGCCGCCGGGCCAAAGATCCCGCAATCACGCTCAATCTGAGGTCAAGGTCGAGCGCTAAGCCAATAGGGAAGCGAGAGATTGGAGAGCCATCCGGGCAGCTGAGGTTGAGTGCGAAGGGGAAAAAGAGAGGCCCTCGCAGCATTTTCATTTTGCGGGGGTTGTGGCTGTCATCGCCGTGGTCCGTAGGACGCTGGCGTGGTGAACATAATATCAACGTTTACCAAACACTGTATTAGATATTATGAATTTCATTACATCTTTTTTTAATGTTTTTTTATCCTATTCAATAAAAAAGTCCGGACAGTCGGGCAATTAGCTCAATTGCCCGCGACAATAATGGACCTAGATTTTTGGCGGACCAAAATATTTAACACTGCCACGCACACTATGATGGAGACTATACAATTTACCAAATACAGAAGGGACTGACACGACATCTCTCTCTCGATCTCTCGACCCTGCTTTCTTTTTCTACTTGCTTTTGTCAGAACATGGACAAGATGAAAAGAAAGAGATAAAGCAATTGCTCTCTGATAAAAGCATTATCCATGTGAGGCACCAACAGGCATTATTGAGCGCTTGGATAAAAAGCACATTCTTTGTCGCACCCCGCTTGACCTTTTCTACTTGCTTTTTCTTTTTACATGTCCAAAGGACATTGACAAACGAGAGAGATAAAGCAAATTAATCTGAAAAAATGGATTAATTAGAATTAATCAGTAAAATTGAATAATATATGCCAAAAGTTTACTTTTCCTAATCAGGAAGCAATCCACTGGCAGTCAATTTTTGTGGTCTTAGATCGATCTATTCATGAGATTATCGATTTATCTATAAGTCAACGACACAATAGTTTGATATGACATAGAGGATTAAATCCAACTCATGACAAGTTATTACTCATTTAATTAATTATACTCATATTTTATTAGGCATTCATTTGTTTTCTTTTTCCGCAGGGTTTGGACGATCATTCGTTAAGATTTACTTTTAGAGCCGTTTGTTTAGTGTGATTTAGAAAGCATTTTTCCAAAAATTGAGGAATTTATAACACTTACAAAAATGAATCGGATAAAAACATTTTCCCTTTTGATAAAAATATTTAAGCATAAATCATTCTTAATATAAATATTTAATTAATTTTTGATCTTTTGCGAAACAACTGCGCCTTGATATATACTTTCATCACTAGTGAATTTTTTAATAAAAACTGACAATGTCTTAATTATAAATTTTGATCATATATCTACACGTAATGCGATTACTATGCGATAACTGTGGATTTCCTTAGTTTAGCAGTTAAAAAAACAAAGAACTTTTCCTCATCATTTCGTTTAGTTAGTACCTTCCTCCTTCTCTAACAATAAGTCTACATATGCATACACTGTTGTAGGGCACTCAAGGATCTGGAAGCCCTGCACTCAAGCCACCAAAAGAAGGCTTCAATCCACCCCTAGCAGCAATCAACGAAGTGGCTTGTGAGGTATGTTATTATGTCTTTTGTAATAATTTATTTTTACCAAGTAATGAATGGCTTTTATTTTGGCTATTTTACTGTTTAGAGCTTGGTAATAACTAATCCCATGTATTAACATTATCAACATCATGTTGTCAGATCACATGCAAGGCATTAGACACCAAAAATGTGCGTGAAACGATGATCTCGATCTTTCACGAGCTATCGAGCTACTCCTGGGTCAATAAGGCTTTGATCACCCTTTCGTCGCTTGCCCTTTTCTATGGCGACTTTTGGCGACTTGCCCAGATTCAGCCATCGGACAAGCTCGCGGAATCGATGGCCATACTGAAGGGGTTACCTGCAATCACCAAGCCCTCGGACGTGCAAAAGATCCAAGTGTTTGGAGTTCTGAATGAAATGATCAAGACCACATTAGACATGACCGAGTGCATCGTGGAGTTCGAGCATGACAGTAAAGATGTTCCCGAGCTGTCCACGGCAATCGACATTCCAAGCAGTGTTTATCAGATCATCATCAGCGTCCTCGCTTGCTCGATTCAGTTCACCAGCCTCATCAGCCTTGTCGATGAGTATGATTCACTAACGATCCCTTTCTTTGGATCTCTTTTAAACATGAATCATCAAAAATCATTTCAACAGACTCAAATTTTAGAGGAGAGGGGTTTTTTTTTTTTCTAAAAGAGGGCTTCCTGTTATTTTCAGCTACAAGGGAAAAGATCTCCCAACCTTTGCTCGGAAAGTGAACATGATCCACCACACTATCAAGAGACATTTTGAAGATTACAAGCAAAAAAAGGGTATAAGTTAATTTCATCGACTTGTGATTATTATGCTTTGAATATTGGACTAACGTTCTCATCAGTTTCAATTTGAATGCAGAGGAAATTAGAGAGTATCAGAGGCTGCAGCGACTATTCAATGCCCCTACTGATAATGTGGAGCTCGTCAAGGCCTTGTTTTACATCAAGGACGATCCTCAGCCACTCTACATTGGCTCAAAGAAGACCACGGTTCAATCTTCTAACTCTCTAATTCCGCAACACTTTATGTTTTTTTTTTTTTGGCCAAACTTTATGTTCCTAGTTGAGTACCAGAATGATGTTATGGTCGTAAACTCGTCCTTGTTAAAAATTTTTTATTTCAACTGATTTGCTGAAATCTAAACATAACATTTGTTCTCACCTAAGTTGCACTTATTTTTCCACAAAAAAAAAAAGTGGCACTTTTGTAGCTAGTCGGCCCTCGCGTAAATTTGTCTTGTCGACTTTAGTGGTAGCGGCCAAAGGAGTGAAATATTGATCCCTGTTTATCATTCCATGACATACAGGATAAGGTCGAGTCCCTGCGAAGGAAGAATGTGATGCTGCTGATTTCCGACCTAAAATTGACCTCTCACGACCTTTCCATCCTCATCAAGATCTACAGCGAGCGCAAGTTCCATGAGGAGCGCTATGAGATCGTGTGGGTCCCGATCATCGAGCAAGAAGGCGAGGATGTGCTCAACCAGTTCAAGAATCTACAGTCGCAACTGCCATGGTACTCGGTGCACTACCCGACACTCATCAACAAAGTGGCCATCAAGATCATCAAGGAGAAGTGGCACTTTAGGCAAGAGACCATTGTGACTGTGTTGGATCCCCAAGGAAGAGTCTCAAACAAAAATGCGATGAGCATGATTAGGCTTTGGGGATGGGATGCTTTCCCTTTCACTGATTCAGTAGGAGCAAGCCTATGGAGCAAGCCTGGCATCAGCTGGTTTGAGCTTTTGGTGACTGACATGGTCATTCCTAAGATAAACGAAGCTGTAAGTAGTACTATGTTCTTTTTCTTTTTCACTTTCCTTTTACCCTTTCGCTCTACGAAGAAAAAATGTGCTCTGAGTTAATTTAGAAAACGATCTTAATTAATTTATGGAGGATTATAAAGATTTTAATTTAAATTTGAATCAATCGAGAGATTTATTGGATAGAAAATGAGAACTAAGCAGACCATTTCACATTATTATAGTGTCTTGTTTCTACTAACATATACTACTCATCTTACATTAGAGATAGGCTTTACTGGAATTTTCGTGGAAAACTTGAAATTAGAGGATGATTGGAGTTTGCTTTATATTATAGAGATATGAGGAATGACCGTAAGAACTTTTTTCATTGATCACTCCTCCGATTGATTATCATTGATCAGATCAAGTCTCAGAAGTACATCCTCCTTTATGGAGCTGAAGACACCAAGGCAATCCACGAAATTGAGGAGCCAGTGAAGAAGATCATCGAAGATGGTGTCCCCATCGTCGCCTACAATGTCACCAAAAATCAGCTCTTCTGGAGCCGCCTCGAGAGCTGTATGCTGTCAAAACTGCAAACCAAAGCGGATGTGCACGAACCCCTCATGCAAGACATCCTCAGCATCTACACCAACTTCAAGAAGGACGGCGGGTTCGCGGTCCTCACGAGGGGGTCACAGGTCGTGATCAATGACTCGATAGTCGATGTCACGAAGGTTTTGTCCCAATACGAGACTAATTGGAAGAAGCAGGTCAAAGGGAACGAGAAGACGTTCGATGCAGCCTTCAAGGAGCACCGCGAACGGGTCTTTGTCCTTCCAAGGTGCCACCACTTCTACATTCCGAACATGGTGGGTTACATCCCGGAGGACGTGAAGTGTCCTGTGTGCCCTCGCATGATGAAGAACATTGTCAAGTTTGAGTGTTGCCATGGAGCACATTAAGGTACCCATGCATCTCTCTGCTGGTCCATGTCCACAATAAAGGTGCTACGTGAGTACCCTGTAAGCCGGGACATGAATAAAAGGGCTGTTTGCTGAGTCCTTGAGTTTGTTAGTTGCCTGCGTTTAGGGCAACCATTATCTAACTTTGGCATGTACAACTGCTTTGTTTGAGCACGAAGTTTCATTTTGAAATTGCTTTGGTCTTCTTTCTCATTCTCCCTGCATCTACGGAATGACAATAGACCGTCCAAAGGCAACATAGAAATTGAATGAGCAACTTACCATTTGAATAATCAGCCACGCTTTCATTCAACAACATAAACTTTTAGAGTACTTACAAATTTTTACAGACTATCAAACCTTAGAGAAATTGGCTTAAACAAGAAATCACCGAAACAGAAAATCGAAGAAAGAGAGAATAACTAGGTGAATATTTTCCACGCGCAATATCTAATTGATGGTTATAGCAGCCTACACATGAAGTGAGAGAACGACCCAAAGGAACTAATATATACGAATTATGTCGTTGACATAAACAACAAGATTACTGTTTGATTGGAATGAGATAAAGAAATAGTGAGGGATCGAACGACAATATAAAAGAAGCAGATATAAGTGATTGAGCAAGAAGAGCGCGGAAACTTAAGTAGCGCATGATAACCATTCTGGTTCTGTCCAAAACTGGTTTTCTGTTCCCAGAAATAGCTTTGGACCAGAAACCCGTTTGGTAACGCAATTCCATTTTTCTATTTCTGGAACAACTTTTTGTTCCAAAACCGATTCTGAACCAGAATCAGAACAAAAAAAAAGTAGGTTTTCTATTTCTAGACCAAAAATGAGAATCATTTCTGAGAGAACTCTTTCTTCAAAACACATGTTCATCTGGAAGTCACGATCTTTGAGGTGGGAAAAAAAAGCAAAAAATCAAAAATTTCAAAACTTCACAGAATAATTTAGAATCTGTGGTTACCTACTTTGAGCGAAATTTAAATTTTTTAGGTGCCGAAAAAAATAAAAAAAATAAAAAATTTCAAAATTTCACAAAATGGCTTAGAATACTTATGGCCACCCACTTTGAGCGAAATTTAATTTTTTTTAGATGCAAAAAAAAAATCAAAAAATCTAAAATTTAAAAACTTCACAGAATGTCTTAGAATACATGTGGCCACCCAATTTGAGTGAAATTTAATTTTTTTCGTATCGAAAAAAATTAAAAAAGCAAAAAATAAAAAATTTCAAAACTTCACAGAATGGCTTAGAATACCTGTGGCCATCTACTTTGAGCGAAATTTAAATTTTTTTAGGTGCCGAAAAGAATAAAAAAATAAAAAATTTCAAAACTTCACAGAATGGCTTAGAATACCTGTGGCCACCCACTTTGAGCGAAATTTAATCTTTTTTAGATGGCAAAAAAATAAAAATAAGCAAAAAAACAAAAATTTTAAAACTTCACAGAATGGCTTAAAATACCTGTGGCCACCCACTTTGAGCGAAATTTTATTTTTTTTAGGTGCCTAAAAAAATAAAAAAAAGCAAAAAATCAAAAATTTTAACACTTCATAGAATGGCTTAGAATACCTATGACCATCCACTTTGAGCGAAATTTAAATTTTTTTAGGTGCCGAAAAAAATAAAAAAATAAAAAATTTCAAAACTTCACAGAATTGCTTAGAATACCTGTGGCCACCCACTTTGAGCGAAATTTAATTTTTTTAGGTGCCGAAAAAAAATAAAAATAAGAAAAAAAGAAAAAAATTTCAAAACTTCACAGAATGGCTTAAAATACCTGTGGCCACCAACTTTGAATGAAATTTTATTTTTTTTAGGTGCCAAAAAAAGAAAAAAAAACAAAAAATCAAAAATTTCAAAACTTCACAGAATGGCTTAGAATACATGTGGCCATCCACTTTGAGTGAAATTTAATTTTTTTAGGTGCCGAAAAAAATTAAAAAATCAAAAATATCATTTGGGCACCTAAAAAAAAATTAAATTTCACTCAAAGTGGGTGGCTAGAGGCATTCTAAGTCATTCTGTGAAGTTTTAAAATTTTTGATTTTTTTATGTTTTTATTTTTTTTTTTCGGCATCTAAAAAAATTTAAATTTCACTCAAAGTGGGTGGCCACATATATTCTAAGTCATTATGTGAAGTTTTGAAATTTTTGATTTTTTGCTTTTTTTTCACCTCGAAAAATTAAAATTTCACTCAAAGTGGGTGGCCATAGGTATTCTAAGCTATTTTGTGAAGTTTTGAAATTTTTGAGTTTTTGAATTTTTTTTGGGCACCTTAAAAAATTTAAATTTCACTTAAAGTGGGTGGCCACATGTATTCTAAACTATTCTGTGAAGTTTTAAAATTTTTGATTTTTTTATTTTTTGGGGCACCTAAAAAAATTTAAATTTCACTAAAAGTGGGTGGCCAAAGATATTTTAAGCCATTCTCTGAAGTTTTGAAATTTTTGATTTTTTGATTTTTTTTGAAAAAATTCAATAAATTTCCTATTTTCCCGAAATCTGAATTTTTTTTATTTTTTGGAAATTGTGATGAATTTTTCTAGAATTTTTCAATTTTTTTTTGGATTTTTTGAATTTTTTTTGAGATTTTTAGGAATTTTTTGGATTTTCTAATTATTTTTATTCCATTTCTTAAAAAATGGATTTTTGTTCCTGGAAATAGAATTTTGTGTTGTTTATCAAAGGGGTTTTTGTTTCAGGAAATAGAAATTTTGTGCTGTTATCAAACGGGTTTCTATTCTAGAAATAGAAATTTTTGGTCGTTATTAAACGGGTTTCTTTTCTCAGAAACTCATCTTGGAACCAGAAATAGAAAAATCTATTTCTGTTTCAGGAACTTATTATGGAACAGAATGGTTATCATTCGCTACCTTAGTGACAGCTTCATATATAAGGGGGCATGGAGATCACCAAGGACAAATTGAGTTGTGCTAATTGTACAACTGGACTAAAAGTCTTCTTCAAGAACTCAACTCCATCCTGTTGATAACATGTTACCACCCTGCCGGATTGATGCTGTGAAAACGGGTAAACAAAGGTCGCAACTCACAATGCTACACCCGAAGTGTACACGCACGAAAGCACAGAAAGAAGTCTCTCAATTTTTTGTATTTCTAATCCAAAATGTTTTGGACATAGATAATACAAATTAGAAACCGACATGAATTTAAAAGAAGACATTAGAATAAACCAAATCAAAAGAAGAAAGCATAGAAACAAATGGAAAAAAGCAGGGAGCTATTTATAATTGAAATTGCTAAAGAGAAAATTCAAACTCGAAAACCACTAATTAGAGATAAATTAGGAAAATCTAAAAATATTATGTTAGTCTAATTTGATATCTACTAAAAATCAAACCAAATTATCAAATGTTCTACAATAATTTCTAAAATCAAACAAATAAAGAAATATACCTCAAATTTTCAATTCCTAAATCTATTGATTAAAAGATGTAAATCGAATCATAATGGGCCCCACATTGCTGATATACGTGGATCAAGTCCCCAAAAAAATTACTTCGGAAGTGACTGCTGGAGATAGTGGCCATTTATGAGTGGCTCTTCCTAACGAATTTGTTCATAGCCCTTTCTTTTCCGGCATAGAACTTGGGAGATTACAAGCTCCCTAACTTAAAGCACTCACATCTTCGTCAATGGAAGCCCATATTGTCCATTGATAATTCCCTAATTCAATATGTAGATTAATTAATTATACCTTTTTCATTATCCTAGAAGCATGTAAAGACCTGTACTTTGTCTCAACCATCTCGCATCAGCAATCACTACACGCTATTATTGAATTTGCTTGGGGCTTACTCTTTCAGTCAAACTACATTTTACTGGAAGATGACCTACTTTTATGCCATTTGTGTAATAATCTAACTCGATCTACATGGATCAAACTCCCACAAAAGGACTAGTTAAGATGTGATCACTTACGATACTGACCAGTTTGCGGGTGGGCCTTACTTGAGTCATCTTCTAAAGTATCCCCTATCCAATGGACTTGGAGGTATCGCCAAATTTTCAAGAAACCGGTCCAACCCTTCTAGTTTTAATAAAAAGACGAGGACTAAACTTCATTTTAATAATGAGAAGAAATGAGAGAGAGAGGACATTAGACATCTCATATTTTCTATATTCTGAGATATTTTGCTTTTGTTATTACCTATCATGGTCAGTTAATAATGTAAGTCTCCCCTTGTTTTTTTCTGGTCGGAAAATAGAAACTTCTCATTACTAGAGTAAAGTTTTTTTTTTGGTCGAATTAATAAAGCAAAGTTTGCGGGTACAAAATGCTAGAATCAGAGCAAAGTAGAGCCCGCAGGGCTTTAGGGGGTTTGGACAACCAGTTAAGGGCCAGGCATCTTTTCCTACGTAAGTCTCCCCTTGTAACAACATGCATAAGAACTCTTTAATTTATGAGAAGGATTGAACTATTGACCCAGTCATGGATTTGATGTCAACGATTTCAGAAAAAATAGGCTCTATTTGCTTGACATGGACCTGTAAAGGCACAAGAAGTTCACAAACACCCATTGACGCAAGCAATCTTTTATAAAGTAAAAGAAAATTGTTTGATACTTCAAGTGAGCCAAAAAGAAGTCACAGTGAAGAAAACAAAATTTCGGTTTAAATTTTTATCTCTCCTAGTAGAGGAGGTAGGGAAAAAGTTATGAATGAATTATCCATGTTATTTCACTTGGATGAAGATCCAAGAATGTTTTGTGAGATAATGGCATCATAGATGCATAATCTTGGATAGAAGCAATAAATGACGGAATGGATGCAATTATTGCTAACAATACACGGACATTAGCTGAATTGCCTCCGGGATCAAAACCAATCAGATGTAAATGGGTATTTAGAATAAAGTATAACCTTGATGGTACGTTACAAACCTTTAAAGCAAAATTGGAAGAAGTGAACACAATTTTAAAGAGTGGGGGTTATCCTTTAAATCAATGCCACTATGTGGAGAAAATTATTCAAAAATTTAGCAATTGGGAATTAAAGAGTCAAACTTACCACTTGATGTGTCAATAAATTGATGTAAAATACCGAACAACCTTTAGCACAATTAGAATATGCTAGTATAATTGGAAGTATGATATATACTATGAATTGCACTAAACCAAATATAGCCTTTATTGTGTGTAAATTGTCCAGATTTGCTAGTAATCTTAGTTCTGTGCATTGGAAGGCCACAAGTAGAATTCGTGGTTATCTAAAAAAATAAATAAATTATGGTTTATTTTATGGAAGACAACTAACAGTACTATAGTGATATTCAGATGCTAGTTGGATAATTAGTACAATTGATAAAAAGTCAACATCTGGATGGGTTTCCAAGCTTGCAAATGGTGCAGTCTCTTGGGCATTAAAGAAGCAGACTTATATAGCTCATTCTATGATAAAATATGTATTTATAGTACTATCAGTGGCTGGTAAAGAGGCTTTATGGCTACAAAATTTACTATTGGATATAGAGTTGTGGCCACAACCAATGGTGGCCCTATCTTTACATGGCAATAGTGAGGCAACAATGTCTAAGACATACAATAAAATATACAATGAAAAATCTAGACATAATAGTTTGTAACATGAGTATGTTCGATAATTAATGACTAATGGAATTATTTTGGTAATTTATACTTGAACAAAAAATAACTTGACTGATCCATTCACTAAGGCACTTTCGAAAGGTTTAGCTAGTAGTGCTGCCAAAGGAATGGATCTTAGACCAATTGATCAGAGTCGAGCATAGTGGAAACCCAACTTTACAATTTCTAATAAAATTGTCAAAGTTTAATGGGTAACAACAAGGTATGATTGAATACTAAGGCACAAGGTTAGTACTCGTGGAAAATTAGGAGAATGACCGTAAGAAAGCACTATTAATGAAGTTTAGGTTTTAGCAAGACAAGGCTAAGGTTTAGGAACTTCACCTATATGAATATAAGAAGTGGTGCCACTTCTAACAAAAATTGGATGAAATTTTTTTAAATATTCATGAATTCGGGAGGTAGCATAAGGAGGCAAAGGAAATTTCTAGCTGAATGTGAGTATTCATATGTGTGATAATTTGATTAACAAATAAAATCATGGTTCAAAGTTTTATCTACCACTGATTTCATTAATAGAATTATTTACACTAATTGAATGTTCAAATCATAATAGAGACGTTCTTGTATTTGTGAATTTATGTAAATTAGTACAAATAACAAATTAAGTAGGGGATTGTTAAGATAATTTGTTATTTATAAATAATAAGAGAAGAGATTGAATTGGACATGAGAAGAAGTGATTGTTGGATATATATATATATATATATTTGGTCGAAGATTGTTGTATATGAAAAGAAGTTAGTACGGACATTAAGAGAAATGATGGCTGATCATGAAAAGTGGTGATAGTTTTGATAAGGTCTCTATTCCCAAGAGATGTGTTGTTTGGTTGTCTATATATAGGATTAAATCACACATTGTTCGTAACAACTTTCTCTTCTTCATAACTCTGTCTTTTTCACAACATTCTCTTCTTCATAATTCTCTCTTCTTCTTCTTTGCCACACAAGTTGGACAACACATTCAGGGCAAAAAAAGAGGAAGGACATTGAGTAATTACTTAACTCGTTTTTTTTGTGACTTTGGTGTATATCCTGAATATATATTTGCTTTAAACATGACGGTAACAATAGTGAGGGCATATAATATCTTAAAAACAGTAGTCATCATCACACTTCAAAATATAAAAAAACTATGAACTATTGTT
Organism: Syzygium oleosum; assembly: GCF_021117445.2. Taxonomy (NCBI): domain Eukaryota; kingdom Viridiplantae; phylum Streptophyta; class Magnoliopsida; order Myrtales; family Myrtaceae; genus Syzygium; species Syzygium oleosum. The sequence goes on along the minus strand of NW_026607485.1, from coordinate 21,556,134 downwards.
TGTATCTTCATCAGCAATCAAATGTTCTCAACAGAATATTGACAAGTTTGAGTGTTGCCATGGCGCATACTAGTGAATCTATGATCGAAGATCTCTCTTCTGGTCCATCCTCAAATGACCGTTGTGCAGACTGGAATTTTTGTGAATTAAAGTGATGTTTGGTCAGTCCTCCAATGCGTATGTTGCCCATGTATGGGGCAACAATATGTTTGTCCTCTTATTTTTAAATAGTGGAAACGGGTGCATTTCGTTTTGAGAAATGTTTTGGTGTCCTTTCTGTTTGCTCTTCTTGCATCTATATAATGACAATACATCATCTTAAAGAAAAATATAAAATGGAAGAGCAACTTAATATTTAAGTAATTAACCGCGTCTTCACATAAATATTTACGTTTTTAAGTAATTGGTAGTGGTTCTATACATTTCTTCATGGTATCTATTTAGATCAATTGACGACAGTCTTGTGAATTTCTTGACAAAGAAATCACCCCCAATAGAAATTTGAATTAGAGAGAGAGAACTATTGAGTGTGAATTTTCCTCACACATCTCATTGATACTGTTAGAATAAGAACCTTCCACATCTAGGTGAGATATGAAGCCAATCAACAACAACTAAAATTATGCAACGCTAGCAATAAGAGAGGATTCAAAGAGATTAATAGCAACGGGATTCATGGGCTATAAATTGTTGAGAAAGCTTCCTAATAAATTTTGAAGTTAACAAACTATCCATGTAAGTCTTGTAAGTCTGATAAATGCCTTGAAGTATTTTAATTCATGAAGTTATTCTTAGAAGAGAAGCATATAACAATCTTAATCTTATTCAAATTCAGATTGTGAAATTTACTTAAGTAAAAGAGGTTCAGACTTTACACTAAAAGAGGTTGAGACTTTATACCAGGGATGAAGAACTTCAGACTCAGAGAAATACTTATGTTCCTAACCTGACACAAGTTCAGAACGTAAGTCCAGAACGTAACACAAGTTCAGAATGTAAGTCCAGAACATGACAAAAGTTTAGAACGGGATATAAGTTCAGAACAAGTTCAGAACGTATATAATGGCTAGTGATCTGGTTCGGATTTCACATTTATAAAGATTTGATTGACTTAATCTTAAAGATTGTTTTGAAACGGTTTAATATAAAAACATCTTAAATGATTGGCAATTCAATCTCGAGACAAGTTGCTTTCTAAACGGAGAAGTTTTACTTATAGAAATCAAGATTTGGTTGTATGGGCGATCAAAATCAACGAAAATTCAGATTTTATCCCTCAACGGCTACTTAATCTTCTAGATATAGTTCTGTCCAACGGGTAGATTGAAAGACGATTCTCTTGAGACTGTCCAACGACTAGATTAGAAGTGGGGGAGTATAAAAGGAGATCAAGGTGCCAAGAAGAAAAAGAATGAGACAAGTTCAGAATCTAGAATTCCAAAATTTGAGCGATCTTCGATCTATATACTTGTCTTTTGTGAGCTTAAAAGAGTAATCATTTGAGAGGTGTATACAGTGTCATAGTGTGAGCTTAGATGTGAGATAGTGTGATCTATCAGCTTGGGTATGAGCAGTACCAACTTTAGGTAGAAGCGCTTTGGTATAAGCGGCACAACTTGACTGTAATCTCTCATTGATCATCTAATGGAATCTAGCTAGTAGGCTATCAGCATAAGAGAGTTGATGTAGCCTTGATTTAAGTCAAATCACTATACGTCTTGTGTGCAGATTTTCTCATCCCTTAAAGCTCATTTTATTACATTCCATTGCACACTTTGACAATTGCTTCCAAAAATTGTTTAAAATCTGAATGTTGCATTTTAGGTTCAGACTTTGTTCTTGATCTTTTGAATTCCGCTTTAAATTTATCAAGAATTATTAAAATCACCTATTTACCCCCCTTTAGGCGATCCTTGCTAGCTACCTCAATTGATATCGAAGATTGATCGAAGAAAACAAATTCCTTTCTCGAATTCAATGCAAACAAATGTTGCGGATGTTGCTGCTACAAAGAAGATAAAGGAACAACATTATGTTCAACGTGCACAAGCTGCAATGAAAGCTATTTGCAAAAGCTATCATGGCGACAGGGGCAGAAAAACAAAAAGGGTATGAGGAGCAAAAATGGAAAATGCAAAAGCAAAGGGGAGAATCATCTCAAAATGGTATCAAATTGAGAGGGAGGGTAAATCAAGTGTGAGAGTCGATTTAATTTTACCCGCTCTTGATTACTATGGAAGAAAAGGTAATATATGTTAGAACTTACTAAATTCTATATAATCCGGGTTATTATATCTTCTATTTCCCTTACTTTTGTCATTAACAAATCTCCTATTTATATTATCGTTTTATTATGATAAAAATGTTGTGAAATTTATTATGTGCATCCGTATTACTTGACATAATATTGCTGATGTATATGATATTTGATTCTACATAACATGAGTTACATCGAATATATATTATGTTCGCCTTAGCATGATGATTGTGAAAATTGTCTTTTATACCAAATATGTTTTGAAGATAGTATGTGAAGATGAGATGAACCGTATATTCTCTACGTGATATTCTTTCTATTGTTATCGCTTTTTGATTATGACAAAAAGGAGAGAATATAAATATGCATATGTGCTTATTGGTTAATTATATTTACTTGATGCATAATATTGAGTTGTGATTATACTTCCATATATTGTTATGGTTGTTTTGGATCATTATAGAATCTATGAATTTTTTTATGTATATATCTTTTCGTGATGCTAACAAAAAGGGGGAGAAATGTGCAGATATGATATGACATGCAAGTGATTGGATACTAAAAATATCCATAGGCAGATATATTTTGATATGCAGGTTATTGGATACAAAGGAAAGGAGATAGACCGTGAGTAAGATTTTGCACTTATACAATGCAAATTATATTCTGTACCTTATCTTATTCAAAAACAAAATAGATAATTTCACATCAAACTGACCAGAATATCTTTAATATTTGCTTTAATATATATTTGATCATATTACTCAAAATTATTTCAAAATCTATATATTTGCACAGAAAGTTTTGTCACCATAAAAAGGGGAGAGATTGTTGAGAAAGCCTTCTAAGAAATTTTGAAGTGGACAAAACTATTTATGTATGTCTTGTAAGTCTGACAAATTCCTTAAGGTATTTTGATTCAAGAAGCTATTCTTAGAAAAGAAGCATATGACAATCTTAATCTTATTCAAGTTCAGATTGTGGAATTTACTTCAAGTAAAAGAGGTTCAGACTTTATACCAGAGATGAAGAAGTTTAGACTCAGAGAAATACTTATGTTCCCAACTTGACACAAGTTCAGAACATAAGTCCAAAATGTAACACAAGTTCAGAATGTGACACAGGTTCAGAACGAGATGAAAGTTCAGAACAAGTTCAAAATGTATATAACGACTAGTTATCTAGTTCGGATTTCACACTTACAAAGATTTGATTGACTCAATCTTGAAGATTTTTTTTGCAACGGTTTAATATGAAAAACATCTTAAATGATTGGCAATTCAATCTTGAGACAAGTTACTTTTTAAATGGAGAAGCTCTACTTATGGAAACCAAGAATTTGGTTGTATGGGCGACCAAAATCAACGGAGATTCATATTTTGTCTCTCAACGGTTACTTAATCTTCTTGATATAGTTTGTCCAACGGGTATATTGGAAGACGATCCTCTGAAGATTGTCCAATAACTAGATTGGAAGTGGAGGAGTATAAAAGGAGATCAAGGTGCTGAGGAGCATAAGAATGAGACGAGTCCAGAATCTAGAATTCCAAAGTCGAAGCGATCTTTGATCTATATACTTGTCTTTCGTGAGCTTCAAAGTGTAATCATGTGAGAGGTGTAGATAGTATCATAAGTGTGTGCTTAGGTGTGAGATAGTGTGATCTATCGGCTTGGGTGTAAGCAGCACCAGCTTTAGGTAGAAGTGCTTGGGTATAAGCGGCATAACTTGACCGTAATCTCTCATTGATCATCTAGTGGAATCCAACTAGTAGGCTATCACCATGGGAGAGTAAACGTAAGCTTGATCTAAGCCGAACCACTATACGTCTTGTATTTAGATTTTCTCGTCTCTTAAAGCTCATTTTATTACATTCCATTGCACACTTGCACAATTGCTTCCAAAAATTATTTAAACTCTGAACGTTGCATTTTAGGGTCAGACTTTGTTCTTGATTGTTTGAATTCCGCTTTAAATTTATCAAGAATTATTAAAATCACCTATTCACCCCCTCCTCTAAGTGATCCTTGCAAGCCACCACATAAACAACTTCAATCGATAGCACAAAGAGGTCACCCACACCAAGAACTATAAAGAAACAAGCTTCGTCTTCTGCAAATCTTTTCACCACCAAACTCCAAATTACAAAGCATGTGCATGTACTCTCTAAGAGCAAACACAACTTATTTGAAACTGATTCAACCTTGTAGAAGACCAATGAATATAAAAAACTTCTTCAAATACAAAGCAACCTTGAATGTGTAGAAAACTCTAGCCCCTTTTTTCTCGGGTTTGTGTTATACGTGTCTTCTATTTTTCAAGATGACTCTCAATTAGCAAGAATCTCTTCCGGTGAATTAAACACATTAAAAGACTTGTGGACTGAAGTTACAACTTATGTGGTTTAGAAAATTTAATAGACTTAGTAAGAGCAAAACAATTATCCCTTAAAAGTGAAAGAAAAGGAAGGACCTAGAATATTAAGGTATCTTCTGGCTTTGACATTATGTCAACTCAAATCTTTATCTTGACCTAGCCAAGTTTTGGCAAATGTTGGTTACGAACAACAACTGCCCTTCAGACTCTACCTTAATCGCTTTGGCCTAGCCAAGTTTTTGGCGATAGACTGACATAAACCATCCATCACCTCAATTAGGGAGTAGCGTTTGAGATTAAATTTTTGAGATATTTACCAAATACTTATCCAAAATGGGGGCTAATTAGTCAACGATTGGCTCTAATATTACTTGTTGGGTTGACGCAACAACCATTTTATACTTTCAATTGAGAAGATCACTAAGAGAAAGCCCAAGTTTGAGCCCATCAACTTATCCAATTAAATTCACTTACGCCCAAAGGCTTAAACCAACGAATTATAGACCAATCGAGATATATCAACTATTCAACTTTACACCACATTCGAATGTGGGATTTCATTTTGCCTAACATTCTCACACATGCACCTAAAAAATTAGATCCACGGGCCATATTTTTCTAGGAAAAAAAGTGGGATTAGATTTCAATATGCTTCTTCTGAGCACGAAAGACGAGATTTTTAGTAAGGCCTAGAGTTGAAATCATCGAAAAAGAGAAAAGAAGCACATGGTGAAATTTTTTCTCTTCACAACAAATTTTAAGCAAACTGCCCGGCGTCGCCTCAGCCAGCCAGGCCCAGAACTCCGCCTCCACCTAGCCGGTCATCCAACCGGTCACACCTAGCTCCACCTGCCTCACACTCGGCCTCGGTCCAACTCGGCCAAACTTCGGCCGGGAAAAAAAAATGGCACGGCCCAGCTACCGGCCTACACCTAAGGTGACCTCGACGCCACAATCCTTCAATACCCATATAGGCCGCCACTCCTTCGGTTGACCTCACACCACTGATCGAGGGTAGCCCCTCATGGCCGAAAACAGGACAAACGACAAAAGAGCACTCCATCACGGAACAAAGGGAAATCACAGTCGTAAAACACACTGAGGGATGACATATCAAGCACTAAATCGACGAAAATATGCGACACCAAGACTAAGGACCAACCAACGCCCCAACATAGACCACACTTGGAGAAAAAACTCACGGGTCTAGTTCAGGCATTTTGTCGAACACTTGATATTCGCCGATTGGGAAAGGAGAACCGAGCCGATTGAAGCTCGCATCCACACCAACAAACAACGCAGATGAGACAACAACATACCATGGCGATCGGAAAAGGCTCGTCAACGCTCGAAATCGAGTGAGAGCCGGCAATGGCGAGTCTCGGCTCCGGTTGGCCGAGACAAGGGAAAACATAGCAAAAAAGAGCAAAATGGAAGGGTTGATAATGAGGTCCCTACCTAGCTCGATGACAGTGAATGGAGGGTGAGCTCAATGAATCGGACTATGTCCGATATCCTCGCACGCCGCCAAATCGAGATCCTCAGAAAAATGACCCAACCCAAGGGAAATCGAAAAATGGAAAACCGGGACTTATCGGGCGTTCGATGTAGGGAAAGGGGAAACATCGGTCGGGGCTAGTCGGCCGAGACTTAGGCGTGGCCAAGCTAGTGGAGAACACCTTCTTACTCTTGGCCTCACTCGTATCTATCACTCTTGGTCTCTCGCTCTTCGTCCCTCACTCTCAGACCCCCTCGATCTCTTTTCAAGAAATCCCACCAGTGAGTCACCTTGCCACCGCCTCTTTCCTCGGGAACAGGGATAGGTCCATTTCCAGCTAAACTGGCCTTTGAACTCATGTCTAGGACCTTCCTCTGCTGGCTGTAGGTCTATCGGCTGCCTGCCCTCTTTGTCCCCTACGCGCATGTATAAGGGGGAGAAGATGAGAGAGGAAAACATAGGGGGTTGGACCAAAAGGAGGAAAAAGAGAAAATAAGTGGGCCGAGCTGGGCTAGTCGCGAAGAAAAGGAAGAAAGGGGCGGCTGGGCCGACCTAGCCCATTTCACCCCCCTTTTTTCTCTTTTTTTATATTTAAAAGAAAACTTTAAATTTAATTTTTTTTAAAGAGAAAATATGTTCAAATAAATTCTATTAATGCAAATGCACCTAGTATCTACAAGCTATGCAATTTAATTATATTTTTAGGGAGCTAAAGTTTAACCCCAAATTTTATATACAATTTATTAAATGAGTAATCAAAATTTAGGTGCCAACAGTTACCCTTTTTTGAAGATGACAGTCACCTTGATGGGGGAAATTGCTTTTTTAGGACTCGAACCTTACTTTGATCGTTTGTCGGAGCAATAAGTTATTTATCTAGAACCTCGACCTATCTTCGGTCACCTGACATAGCAGCAAAGATTACTTGCCTAGGACCTGAACATTTTTTCAGTCGCTTGACATAGCAATCGATGATGAGTGGCCTATTTAGTGCCTCGACCTTTCTTCGGATATATTAAAAGGCGATAAGACCTATTTGCTTAGTACTCAAACCTTTCTTCAGAAGCACAACAAGGCGATAAGAAGTGCCTGTCTAGTACTCGAACCTTTTTTCGTGAGTATGACAAGCTGATAATGAATGCCTATTTAGTACTCGGACCTTTCTCTGGATGCTCAACCTATTAAGTGCTCGAACCTATCTTTGGACGCTTAATAGGTCGAAAATAGGCTACCAAATTAGTATCCAACCTTTCTCGAGCACAAAATGCGGTCAAGCATGAATGCTTGTCAAGTATCTGACCTTTCTTAGACGTATAACAGGACAATATGAATAAGTGACCTATTTAATATCCGTCCTTTCTCGGATGTATCGACCTTTCTCTAGATGAATGTTTGTTAAGTACTCGACCTTTCGTAGGACGTACCGACCTTTCCCGGGACGAACATCGACCTTTCTCGGGACGTACCACAGGTGAGTAAAACTCCTTGAAGGGAAATACCTAGATTCAAACTCAGATAATTTCGAGGTTGGCAAACTTAGGGGACAGCTTGAATAGATCAAGTGTCAGTGCAATGAGAGAGAATACATGGACAATTACAAGTACTAAAAAATTTAGAATACTTGGATGATCACAAGTATTCAAAAGTAGGGGTAGAGATGCACTTACCTAGTAGTATCTCTGATCCTTAAGGGTGTGTCTCTTGTCAAACATGATTATAGGCCACATGCAACATGCATTCATAGACAATCAAGAACAAATTTGATTATGCATGCTACAAATTCAAATGTGGGTCATGCATGACGATTTTGCCAAGTCTACATTACTAACCTTCCATTAGGGAAAATTATAGAAAGGCAACCCATATGCAAGATGTGGATACCCTAAACATGTCAAACGAGGGACTTTCAATTTGAAAGGGCTTTCCACTCACTCTCATTAAAAAGGCTGTTTTATAAAAATCACTCCATCTCACCATCATCATGTCGACAAGGGTCTGAGTATTCTTGCAAATGGTACGATCTTACTAATTTGAGAAGTCTTTGTCAGGACCGTAATGCAGGTTTGGTCAATGGCTTTGCAAAGGGGACTGTCCAAGTTGAGGCTATAAAAGAAATGATCTGCAATCATCTCCAGGTTTATAAGTCAAGATTCCTACAAAATGAGAAAGAAATAGTCTTGCACACACTTCTTTAAGCAAATCTTAAATGCATATGAATTCCTATGTTAATCCAAGTGCTCTAATCTCAAGAGACTTTGCAAGGAACGTAATGTAGGCTAGGTTCACGGGTTAATAGACGAAATGATTCGTTAGGCTCTGTTGAGGAAAATCTCCAATTAGTTTTGAAAAATGACAAAACAATATTTTACTGACCACAATTACACTTAAGTTATTTGATGCAGGTAAATGCTGAGTCATCAGATTTAGTCAATGAAAGGACTTTGTCATTAGACTTAGAATTACTCGTCAGATTCAATAAGTGTTATTTTTGGCAAGTTTATGCACGACAATCAAATTGATATTTTGAGATATTCTAATTGGCAATCACAAGATCATTCCTTAAACACGAAGAACTACACTTATGGAAACCTTGATTTGATTGTATGGGCGATCAAATCACTTGGAGATAATGGTTCTTCTTCTAACGGCTATGCATATTCTTTTGGGAAGTTTCTCCAACGGGTTGATTTGGAGATCAATCTTCTGAAGACTGTCTAACGGATAGATTGGAAGTAGAGGAGTATAAAAGGAGTGCAAACGTCGTACGAAAAGAACAAGAATCGAGAATTTTGAAAGTTTGAATAGCGTTTCGATCTTACACACTTGTGATTACTGTATTCCACGTTATGATTTTAGAAAGAAAATTACTTGAGTGAAGAGTGTATGTGATAGTGCAGTCTATCATCTGAGAGGCACTGCTCTTGTAATTTCTTGGTGATTGAATAGTGAAACACAGCCAACAGGCTGTCAGCGTGGAGAGTGGACATAAGTTTGATAAAGCCGAACCACTATAAAGATCTGTGTGCAGTATTCTCTATCTCTAAACTCTCATTTATTATTATTGATATTATACTGCAAACATATCTATCAAATAAGCTCGTTAAAACATCATCTTAGTCATCAGACGCAATCATCTGACGACAACTTATATACAAGTTTGTTATACGCATCCATCTGATATTGATCATATGAGTTGTTGACTTCGACTACATTCATTCCGCACGTTTAAATCATTCAATTTGATAAAATTACCTATTCACCCCCTCTAGGTGATATCACTAGCCGTAACAGGCTCAAAAGGTGTATAGATGGGTAAGAGTCGGTGATCATCTTGGCATTGCTACCAGTTTTCTTCTTCATCATCGGGGATTGACTTTGTAGATGCCCCATTGGTCTTGGCTCTTTGAGTACCACTCTACTGGGGATAGCTTTTGCAATTTTGACATATGCATTACCAACATTTTTACTCCCTTTTTTAGTATATGGGTATCGGTCTTGCTTTTACCAGCCACACTACTTTTTCATGCCCTCCAATTCACCATTTTTTCTTCTTTTCCTCCTTTTTGACTTTTTACTTGACTTATGGCTAGCACAGATAAGCTTAAACAAAACAATGCTTTTTGTGACATTCTGAATTTTGACCCACTTTTGGGATAAATGAAATGTGTATATTCTTTAATGATCTGTAGTTAAATCTCACCCGGAATTGATCATTTTCAGGATACTAATCTTTAGGGAATGGCTATCTAAGGAAATGTACGTGGACCTAAGAACTCGACCATGAGTCGACCTTCGGTGACAATCGAGGTCGCCATGACTTGAGTAACCACAGGTTGATATGCGTAAACCCTAAAAAGCTACCCGTTAGTCAGAGATACACTAAAGTCACGTTTAAGTGAAATTGGCCATCGTTTTGAATTCGAACTTGAATGTTGAATTTCTCGAAGTGTTACGACTAATTTATTTGGACGACGTCACATAAGCGTGGCCAACCTTAAGGTTTATTGGATTTATCAGAAAAGTAAAATTTGGACCGGGTATTGGAAAAAGACCATTTTACCCTTGGGATATTTGAATTCCTTTGAAGGGTTGAAGGGCAATTTGAAAATTGGCATTTTCCCTCCAATGGCCAAAGCTAGAGGACCATTGTGCCCCTCCCTCCTTGCATATTTTCTTTTGCTTGCCATTTATTATTTTGGGTAATTGATTGGGAAGAATTTTGTGAGCCTTAGGATCTTGACTTGGCCAACAAGATGCAATGTGATCCATTAGATGAGATAGTAGGGTTGATATTGGGGTTTATAATGGGGTTAGTAGACTTGTCTCTCTCTCTCTCTCTTTGCCATTTGATAAAAAAAAATTCTCCTCTTGCTCTCTCTCTCCCTCATCTCTCGGCCGACTCCTCCTCCTCCCCCTTGCGTGAGCAGCTGCTTGCTCCGCCTCAACCAGCCATCGTCTCAGCCCATCTTCGTCGGAACCGCCGTCCGCCCTTGTTGCTGATCCACCGAAGCCGTTGCTGCTTGCTTAGCTTGGATTTGCTTAGGTTTTTCTCTAGTAAGTGGCATTCTAAACCTTATCTAAGTTAAGGGGTTACCAATGGGCTTAGTAGGGGTTGATTAATAGCTGTGGTTAGTTGGTTTACAGGCTAGACAAGTAGATTTGCTTGTTGGCTGTGTTCCCAGATTTTGTTACTGCTGTATCGCCGAGTTTTGCTATTTTTTCTGAGACCTGTGTGGGCAGAATCTGGGGTAATTGCCCCCATGAAAGTTGTTCAAAACATCTTGAAGTATAACATAATTTAATTTAGGAATTTTTGAAAATCATTTGAGACCATTCAGAAGTCCATCTTTGGACCGAAATTAGTCTGCCGAAAACACTGTTCCTCCGACCTTCGGGTCTGTTCGAATTTTTATAAATTTTTCCAGACCTATTTTCAAAATACTTCCTTCACAAAACTTGTTGGTAACATTTGTGGATATGACATATAAAAATTTAAAAACTTTATAAGGAGATTTGGTTACTGCTTGAAATGTATTTTGAAAGCTGGATGGCCAGTCTGAATGAAATATTTTATGTCCGAATTTGGATGACAAAAAGAGGTGGTTCTAGACAGAACTGGATTTTGTGTTCTTCATGAAAAATGTTCATCAGGATATTTTCTAGGACATAGCCAAAATTCATAATTTTTGGAGTTGAATTACTGTTTATTTTAAAAGGAATTCTAGAACTGTGCATTGGCCTAGATTTGCTCCGATTCTATGTAGTCGGTTTTCTCTTCCCCTTGTGGCTGAGTTGTGGTGCTTTGTGGCTGAGTTGAATGTTGGGATGTGTGGATTTATGCCATTGAGTGTATAGCTTGAATTGTGGATTAAAAGGTGTTGGAATGATTGGGTGATATGGTTGAACTACATTGCTGCCCTTATGAATGGATTGGTTGGGCTGAGTTGTTGATTTGGAATTGAGTATGTTTGTGTGTGATTAGGGCATGTGGATGTTGTGTGAAAGGAATGAGATATGTATCGCGTATGATCGATAAGCCCTGCGGCGTGTTGACGCGGGGAATGGCATGAAATTGAATGAGGATGTATGTTTGATCCTATAATCCTTGAGGCGTGTTTATGCGAGGAATTGGATTTGTCTTGAGGTGTGTTACATGAGACAATGCCCGGATAAACTGGAGTACCGTAGACTTGAGGCGTGTTACGCGAGTCGTACAATGAGGTGGGCCTGAGGCGTGTTACACGGGTCGGTATTGATCGGGGTGGACACATATGTGTGTCGGAAGTAGAAAGATATGAGCATGTGTAGAGATTGAGATTGGAATAGGTTGGAATGTTATTATGAATGCATGTGTAGGAAATTAATTGTATCTCGGAGTACATGTGCATTGAGAAGTTGGTTATGTTATTGCGATTGTTGACACCTATTTTAATTTGCCCAAAATTAATTGCACAAAATTTAGGAGTTAATTTTCATTAATTCCTAAAACAAAAAAATATTTCTATTTAAACGCATTGCATATAGAAATTAGGCACATTTTGTATTAATAGGGTCTATTAAATTTTCTAAAAAAAAATCAAATCAAAATAAAAATAAAAATAAAAATTTCCCGAGTTGGGCCGGGTCGGGGGTAGGCCGACCCGGCCCTTTTCTTTTTTCTTTCTTTCCCCCCGCACGGGCCTCGGCCCTCTTTTTCTTTTTTTCCCCTTTCGCGCGGGCCCAGCCCATTCTCTTCTTTCTCTTTTCTTCCCCGCGCGGCTAGGCCTGGCCCGGCCCAATTTCTCTTCCTTCTTCCCTCCCCGCCGAGCTGTCTCTTTCTTCCCCCTGTTCTCCTCTGTTTCTGACGTCGACTCGACGAGCGGCTGAGCACGGCCGCGCTGTCCCCATCCGGTCAGAGGAAGCCGAAGAAGCACGCCAATGAAGGCCAGTCCCGGCTTCCCCATTTCCCAATCTCTCTCTCTCTCCTTCTTCCTCTGCCGTTCCTCACAGAACTGGCCCCCCCTCTGCACCGGCCTAAATTGTGACATTCCGAATTTCGGCCCATTTTTGGGATTTATAAAACGTGTAATTCGTCAGTGTGCTTATAGTAAAATCTCGCCCGGGAACTGATCACTCTCGGTTATTGTTTTTAAAATTGAGATTTCGCTAGAATCGCATTCGATCGAATTTGGCCGTTATTTAGAGCTCGAACTTTGATGTCGAATTTTCGGAGTTTCGTGACGAATTAAATTGGACGGTGTCGATATTATTGTGGCCAGCCTCGAGTTTGCCTAGATTAGTCGAAAAGTGAAAATTTGGACCGGATGCGGATTTTGATCGGTAGACCTCCCTCTGGGTTTATTTTATTTAGTATCCGTTGGTTTTTCCTTAGTTTATAATTAGAATTTTTAGTGAACCGTTAGATTAGTCGTCGAGTTTGAACGTGAGCAGTTAGATCGCACTCGATGAGTTTGACTTTCTCCTCCCTCTCTCTCTCCTCTCCTCCTTTCCCGCCGAATACCCCATGCTTGCTGATTTTTCCTCTGCTTCCCCACGTCCTTCACGTGCTGCTGCTCCGCTGCTTCTGTTTCTGGCTTGCTACTGCTGCTGCTGACTTCTTCATTACTGCTGACTTCTGCCCTCTGCTGACCCACGTCCCGGCTGCTGCTGCCTCTGCTGAGCTGCTGCTGACTCCACCCACTCCCCCTCTTTCTTTTCTTCTTTTCCTCTTCTTCTTTGACCTCTACCCCTTCGCTGATTGCTGCTGTTGCTTCTTCTTCGCTTCAGCTTGATTGTTCTGCTTCTGCTTCTGCACTGCTGATTGCTTCTGCTTCTGTTCTGCCTTGTTGACTGCTGCTGACCTTCCTCTCGCTCCCCACGTCTTAGCCGCCGCCCCCATGCTATTTTTGTCGCTTCTACTTCATTTTCTCGCTTCTTCGCCGCGCTACTTGCTTCTTCATTCTGCTTCCTCTGGTTTCTGCTGCTTCTCGCCCTCCATTCCAGCCCGACCAACACCACCGTTCAGCCCCCATCTCCACCCGACTCCGCCGTGAGCCGCCACCTGTCCGCTGAGGCTGGTGCTGCTCTGGCGTCGCTGCTGCTACTTTGCCGTGACTGAGCTACTCCTTTTGCTCGGTTTTCTTGCTTAGGCTAAGTGTAAGTGACTTCCTAATCCTTGGTTAGGCTAGTGGGTTACTAATGGCATGTCTAGGGACGGATTAGGGGCCGTGGATGATTGGTTTTGTGGTTGTATAATCTTGATTTGCTTAATGGTGCAAGTTTTATGATTCTCGGATTTCTGGTTGTTACTGTACCTCTGCGCTTTATTATTTTTTTAGTGATCATCGTGGGCCGAATCTGAGGAATTGTTCTTCATGGAATTTGTTCCAAAAATCTTTAAGTATAACATAATTTAAATTCAGAATTTTTGGAATTTGTTTGGGGTCATTCGGAAGTCGGTTTTCAGACCGTCACAAAACTGCCCGATTTACTGTTCACTCGACCTTCTTGTCTTTCCGAATTTTTATAAAATTTTCCAGACCTTAGTTCAACAAACTTCCTTCACAAAAATTGTTAAAAACACTTGTTTCTATGACATATAAAAATTTCAGAGCTTTCCAAAGTGATTTGGGTACTGAATGAGTTGTATTTTTTATGGTCTGAGGGTCTGTCCGAGCGAACCGGGTTCTGTCCGGCTTTGAGTGTCAAAACAAGGTATTTACGGTTGGAACTGGATTTCGAGTTCTTCACGGAAAATGTTTATCAAGATGTTTTGTACAACATATCCAAATTTCATAATTTTTGGAATTGATTTACTATTTATTTCAAATGGATTTCTGTCACTGTGCAACTGCCCAGTTTAGACCTGATTTTGTATATTCTCAATTTTTCTCTCTCTCGGACTGATTAGCGGCTGTCCATTGAGGATTTAATTGGGTCTTGTACGGCTAATATGTGGTTTGTTCGTGAATTGCCATGTGTGATTGGTTGGGCCATGTAGTGGCTGATTTGGGTGTGAATTATGCTTGATTATGCAATGTCATGTTGAGTGCTAGTGTGACCGAGAAATGAGGGGCATGGCAGGCCTTGAGTGTGCTTAATTATATTGATTAATCGTATGAATTCGGGTGCCAAATATGTGTTGTGGCTAATTTAAATTGAGTGCCCGAGTGTGATTGTTATGGCCATGAGTGTGCATATTGAGCATTGGCATAACATGTGCATTATGTGAGTATGCACGACTGGCATGAGCATGTGATCACCTAAATCGCCCTGATGCGTTTACGCGGGGTTTAGATAATAACTGGTGGATGTGTATGTGTGATCACATAAAGCCCTGATGCGTTTACGCAGGGTATTGAACTCGTCCTGATGCGTTTACGCGGGACGATGCCCGGATTGCCGGAAGACGGCCAACCTGATGCGTTTACGCGGGTGTGGTCTGTATATGGAGATCGGTGTTGCGCTTGATGCGTTTACGCGGGCTAGAGACACTGGGCCTGACGCGTTTACGCGGGCCAGGAAGTATTGGATATTGATGGACCTGATGCGTTTACGCAGGACAATGCCCAGATTGCCGGAAGACGGCCAACCTAATGCGTTTACGCGGGTGTGGTCCGTATATGGAGATCGGTGTTGCGCCTGATGCGTTTACGAGTGCTAGAGACACTGGGCCTGATGCGTTTACGCGGGCCAGGAAGTGTTGGATATTGATGGACCTGATGCGTTTACGCGGGTCGGACCTGATGCGTTTTACGCGGGTCGAAAGTGAATAATTGGAAAGTTGGCATGTGTGCAAGTGTGCATTGAATCATGCAAACATAAGCATGACATTGGCAAGTGTGCGAAAAGTGCATTTTCGAGTGCAAGTATGTGCATGGCATGTGTTCGTGGCCAATTGATATGGGTGTATGTACCATTGTTGGGCTCAGTGCCATTATTGTTATGTGCCTAACCTGCAGGATCACTATATGCTTGATTTGGGCCCGAGGGCCTAAGTCGTGTGGTTGCTCTATTATGTGTTTGGGTAAGACTTGTCTGGGTACCAATTTGCCTAGGTGGGGTTTAGGGTGTTGCTTAGTGAGACTCGTTCTCATGGTTATTATATAACCATTTCAGACCCCCGACTCCGACCATGAATGGTCTGTCACAGCGTTTTGGGATCCCGAGGAAGAGCCGATGGAGCAAGATCCCGAAGAGGAGCCCATGGAGTTGGTGGACCCTTTTTATATAGCTAGACTAACCTACCCGACCACTTGCCCCTTTTGATGATGGTGGTTTTAACCCTAGTGGCCTTTGTATGTAAGGTTGGATTTTGTAAGTACGCGCCGTTGAATGAAGTATGTGGTTCATTTGTTCAAGTGTTCTGCTACCCTTGGTCTTTAATCTTGTCTCGGTGCTTTTAATCGTTTTCGCTTGCGCTTTATGTTTTGATATTCGCATGGGTCGGCGACGAGTCCTGGGACGTCGCATTCGAAATACGACCACGGAGGGATGACGCGGGCTCGGTGGGGTCCGGGGCGTGACATAAATGGCCACGGAAGTCGCAGGCCAGGATAGGCCGGTGCAGGCCATCGTCACCAGACGTAATGGAGCAGGGGGGCACGCCGGTCGTCGGCTATATATAGCCAGAGAGAGAGAGAGAGGCCCGGTCGGCCGTTTTGAGAAACAGAGAGAGAACAGAGAGAGAGAGAGAGAGAGAGAGAGAGAGAGAGAGAGAGAGAGAGTACTGAGAGTCCGCCGGCTGCGAGAAGGAGTCCAGCAGCGTCGCCGTTGCCCCCAAATCGATCGGAGACCCCCCTAGACGCGCCGTCGATCGGTGAGCCTCTCCCGATCCCCGATTGCCCCTGTTTTGCCCTGTTTTGGTGTCCGATTTGGCCGGGACTCGTGCCAGCCGTTTCGCGCGAATCCCGGCCCATACCGTCGTTCCCCGTAGCCCATGTGTCGTCACTAAAGGCAAGCTAGGCCGCCGGAGTCGACCGGGTCGCTGGAACAGGTCAAAAATTCCATTTTTAAGCAGTGAGAGTCTGCCGGCTGCAAGAAGGAGTCCAGCAGCGTCGCCGTCGCCCCCAAATCGATCGGAGACCCCCCCCAGACGCGCCGTCGATCGGTGAGCCTCTCCCGATCCCCGACTGCCCCTGTTTTGCCCTGTTTTGGTGTCCGATTTGGCCGGGACTCGCGCCGGCCGTTTCACGCGAATCCCGACCCATACCGTCGTTCTCCGTAGCCCATGTGTCGTCACTAAAGGCAAGCTAGGCCGCCGGAGTCGACCGGGTCGCTGGAACAGGTCAAAAATTCCATTTTTAAGCAGTGCACGCCTGGCGTTCGACGAAATGCCCCAGTGAAACAGGTTTGATTTTGGTCGCCGGCCGGCGAGTGCGTGGCCGGACGGCAAGTGAGGTGACTGAGGGAGCTTCGTAGGGGTCTCTCAATGTGAAAATCGGGCCTGATTTGGCTTGGGTCGGCCAGCGAGACGCCGGATCTTGCCGGCCGACGTTCTCGCGTGCCTGTGGCACATGAGAACCGGTTCGGACCGGTCTACAGACCGGGTCGAACCAGCCCTATTTTGTCCACAAGCATCGAACCAGGCCCTAATCGGGCCCGATCCGATCTAGACCCGGGTTGACCCCTGACCTGGTTCAGATCCGACACGGGTCAACGCGATGGGTCGAGTCCGTTGACCCGGGTCGGTTCTGACCGACCCGGATCTGCTGACCCGACCCGGTTTTAATATTATATTATTATTTTTTTAAAAAAAATTTTAAAAATTTTAATTTTTTTAAATTTTTTTCTTTTTTTTTTCTCTCTCCGTATTTTCCTCTTTTTTAAAAAAAATTAATTTTTTTTTCTAAATTATGTGATATATATGAATATTTTAATTTATTATTGTATTATTATGCATGCTGTTATAATTTCATAAATTGCTATGTTTAAATTAGACATGCCTATGAGGTTGCGTGGTAGTATTTTGCATGTTATTTTTATTACTGTTGCATTATCATTATGCATGTTTTTAATTAAAATACAATTGCATGAACTGTTGTGTTTTGAATGTCATATGACTTAATTAGGGCTAGAACCTTAGGCTGCATATCTATTTTGACTGCTGATCGTTTATGATTATGTACTCGCTTGATCATCTGACATGTTAGGAGAAATGTCCTAAAATCAATCCAAATTGCCTGACAAATATTTTCAGAAATGAACAGGGTAAAAAGGTACCGAAAGGGCATTAGTTATCTAATTAGTGTAACCAAGTCCCCGAACTCAGTTAATCTCTAGTTCGCAGGAATATGGTAATTCTCCCATCACCTTATTTGGGTTTCTAATCGACCCACTCCAAATCTATTAGTGGCGACTCCTTGGTATAAACCATTTGCATGTTAAATACTTAAACCCTAAGTCGCGATATGGTATGGGCTTAGGAGAGCCCGAGTTAAGTCCCGAACCTAGACTTAGCATGTACCAGGCGAAATCCCCTTTTTTTTTTTTGCACATATTCGATATAAAAAAAGAAGCGTGAGGTCGGTCGCGACAGACTGGCGACTCTGCTGGGGAGTTGCATTTTTTTAAAGTGGACTTAAGCCAAAATTTTTTATCCTGTTCAAAATAATCTTTGTTTGGCTGCAAGGATTCTAGGTATGACCCTGACATTAAGGTGTTATTTGTTCTTGCAGGTGCAAATTGATTGTTTATGAATTGTTGTGCATGCTTTAATGATTTAGCACTACACTGTTGTTGTAAACACAATCACGCTGCCGGACCTGGGCCGCGATAGGGCATTCTAGGAATAGGGTAAAAAGGTACCGAAAGGGCATTAGTTATCCAACTAGTGTAACCAAGTCCCCGAACTTAGTTAATCTCTGGTTCGCAGGAATAGGGTGATTCTCCCATCACCTTATTTGGGTTTCTAATCGACCCACCCCAAATTGATTAGTGACGATTCCTTGGTATAAACCACTTGCATGTTAAACACTTAAACCCTAAGTCGCGATATGGTATGGGCTTGGGAGAGCCTGAGTTAAGTCCCTAATCTAGACTTAGTACATACCAGGCGAACCCCCATTCTTTTTGCATGTTGACAAAAAAAAGCGGGAGGTCGGTCGCGACACATTGGCGACTCCACTGGGGACTTGCATTTTTTTAAGTGGA
Organism: Syzygium oleosum; assembly: GCF_021117445.2. Lineage (NCBI taxonomy): Eukaryota > Viridiplantae > Streptophyta > Magnoliopsida > Myrtales > Myrtaceae > Syzygium > Syzygium oleosum. The sequence continues at coordinate 21,537,375 of NW_026607485.1, read as the reverse complement.
CTTAAGCCAAAAAAAGTTTTTTATCCTGTTCAAAATAATTTTTGTTTGGCAGCAAGGACTCCAGGTATGATCCTGACATTAAGGTGTTATTTGTTTTTGCAGGTTCGAATTGAATGTTATAGATTGTTGTGCATGCTCTAATGATTTAGCACTACACAATTGCACACACAGTCACGCTACCGGACCTGGGCCGCGATAGGGCATTTTAGGATGGTGTTAAAAAAGATACGACTTCGAACGCGAGCCTGCGATGTAGAGGTTTCCTTTCTTTTCCCCGAAATTTATTTCTAAAAAATCGTAAAGAAATATCTTTAGCCGCTATTCACGTGACTATAAGATATGCCTTTCGATTTGGCCGATGTTAAAAGGACTTGACACCAACGCGAGACTGCGACGGTCAGGCGCCCTTTTAATTTCATTTTGCTGAGCCAGTCTAGATAGAAATCGAACCTCACTCCTCATGTGCATGTTATTGTGATTGCCATGGTTCAAGGAAAGGTATATATTCTATCCCTTCTCATTTTTTATAAGGCCTACTTATTTAATTGATTTGTTACTGTTAGGCCACCTGTTGATTGCATTCTATAAACGATGGGAAGAGCTGATATCCAATCCGTCCCCGCTCCTAAGAAAGAGTTTCTGATATGGTGGGACCGACGAGACGAGGGATACGCTTATTGCGGAGCTTGTCCGCGAAAATAAGCAGCTCCGAGAGACTGTAGCTTCCCCATCGTTTATAGAATGAGTATCCGGGAAGGGTACCCTATTGTTAAAAGCCCCTGTCTTTTATTTTTCCTAGTATTTATGTTTAGGGGTTTCGGTTTTCTTCTTTAAAAGTATTTATGGGTTGTACTAATGTTAATATAACTCGGACCGCTTTTTATTCTATAAATAAAATTTTTTGCGCCTTAATGACACCACCGTGGCCTTCGGCCCAGTGGTATCCGGGGATGAACGAAAACGGTCCGAGGTGACCGGGGTTCGAACCCCGGGGACGCCGCCTGTAATGTTAATATTAATAAAAACCTTTTTTCTCATTTTTTTCTTTGCAAATAAAGAAAGCATGTAATAATATTATGAATAGGTCATAAAATGATTCTTTATTGGGCATTATACTCATTCATATCAGCGTTTTCACAGGTAGTTACAAAAATGGTCGAAGAAAACGTCCGTCTCAATAACATGGAAGACGAGATGAAGCTGGTCCTCAACGCGATCCAAAATCTCACAAAGCAGGTGGAATCCATTCAGGGCAAGCTCATGCCCACGCCTGCAGCAATCGAGGTGGTGTTACCGCCACCGTCTACCGGAAAAGACAAAGCCTCCGCCAGCGACAATAAAATGCCCCCGCTAGAGGACGATCCGCTTCCCCTTGTCGTCAGGAAGCCTGAGCTTGAAGCTGCACCGATGACAGAACATGACGAACGCCTTGCAAAGGTCGAGGAGATGCTGAAACAGCTACAAGGCCCGCAACATGCTGTCCCACTTGACTTGTCTATATACAAACAGGTCAAAGTACCAAAAAAATTCAAGATGTCGGAATTCGAGAAGTATGATGGTACCTCATGTCCCAGACATCATTTGCACATGTATCATGTGCGGATGACCCAGTACGTTGACAACGAACTCCTCATGATTCAGACCTTTCAAGCGAGTTTGACGGGACCAGCCTTGACATGGTATATGTCGAAAGATGTGGATACTTTTAAGTCTTGAGATGATGCCACTGATGCATTCCTCAAGTAGTATCAATTCAATCTCGACATCACCTTTACTCGTGACGATCTGAAACGCACTGAAAAGAAGAAGAGTAAGTCCTTTAAAGAGTATGCCACCAGATGGAGAAACTTGGCCGCCCAGGTTACCCCACAACTCACTGATCATGAACAAGTGAAGTTATTTATAAAGTCTCTTCCGTATGAATATAGACACCGCCTGGTTGGTGTCACTGCTGAATCCCTTAATCGTCTTGTTCCTGTGGGCGAACGAATCGAAATGGGATTGCGTGAAGGGTGGTTCACAGACCCCACTTTTACAAATAAGAAACTCGGCATGAAGAAGGAGAAAGAACCCCTGACAGATGTGGATGTTGCATACACCCAAACCGTTCGTCCTTCCCCAATGATTCAGATGAGCAGTGGACAGCAACCGGCCTCAAGCCGCAAGCCACCCCAAAGGCGAAATAACAAAAAGCAGTTCACGCCACTCCCTTTGCCTATGTCTCAGATCCTGCCTATTCTCCTGGAAAAGAGGTTGCTTGCTAAAGAGCCAAAACGTGAAAATCCTGAGCATTTCCCCAACTACGATCCCTCCGAGGCATGTGACTATCATTTGGGTGAAACAAGACATTCCGTCAATGACTGTGTTGTCCTAAAAAATAAGGTCCAGAAATTATTGGATGCAAAGATGCTTTCATTCCGCAACGCACTACCCAATCAAGCAGGAGGCGTCGATGTTGTCATTGAGTAAACTATAGACTCAATTTTCCTCCTTTAGAATAGAGGCATATTTAATAGTTTGAATCCTCATATGTGGGAGCTTTTCTTGCTTTCTAAAGTCTCAGCTGTTTTCTAAGATTCCCAGTTTTCTGAATTTTTAATTATGCTTGGAATTTTAGTATTGCAATTTCCATTCCAACAAATGCAATTCGCCTGAATTATTCAAAAGAATTACAAATATTTTGTTTTGAGGGCCTGAGAAAGTATCCCAAACCGGCCCGTTGATGATATCCAGCCATGTAAAGGAAGGTGTTCTGAGGCCCGGGCTTCCTCATGCTTCCTCGTTTCTAAGCTTTTGAAAGTCAAACAAACGTTTTACCATTTTTCAAAAGAGCAAAAAAAGAATGGTGGTGGAAAAGCATGTATGCTCATAGCCCTGTTTGTTTTTCTAACTCGCTCACTTCGTGTCTCAGAGCATACTCCTTTTTTATTTATTATTGCAAAGGGGACACTTGAAAATGACAAACTGAAAAGCACATCAGATCCTGATGATGCTAGCGGACCAACTCATCTGATAGGGGCAGTCCGAGTGAAGATCATCCAATTTTCAAATGAAACATGAGGCAAATCTCATTACTACCGGTGGGTGACATCAGCCCCAGAGAATCAAAGAGAATGCTGAGCATTCCTTGATTCCATGATGAGCGAAACATCATCTCGTACAAAAGTCGGGGGCAGATCAAGAAAAGATTACCCCTTTTAAAAGAAAAAAAGGTATGTTTTATTCCTTAACAAATTTTGGAAATGATATTCCATCCCTTTTCTTTTGCAGATAATGAAATGGGGAACATGTTAGACTCTGACGTGCTAGCGAGCCGGATAGAGCATCAATGTTGGGACTTCTCGAATGAAACATGACGAAGAAGTGCTTAATTGGGAGAGTAGACTAGGGGGCATGCAATCCCCTAGTCCATAAAAAAGGGTGTATTTCGTTCCTAAAGTTCATCCACTTTAGCATAAAAATAACACATATCTGTTCCTTTTACATAGGACAAAATTGAGTAAAGAACACTCATGGTAGCAAGTCTAACCGGAAAGGGTTTCGCACATGACAAAATTGCATCAAGGCTGATCCTAGTAACCACGGAAGTCTCGATGGTAGTCACGCCCATGTCCGTCAAAGACCTTTAAAGCAGAGATTAGCTTTGCTGCGAAGATCCCCATGCAAGCAATTGCATATGCCCTGTGCAGTCAGGAATCGGAGCATTTACGAGAAATTCTTCAACATGCTGGAACCGCATTGACACGGCATGCGCTGACAATAGAACCCTCTATTTGGGAGTACCCCTAATTATAGAGGATTTCATTCGAGCTTTGAGACCAAGAGTATGGAGGAGCAGACTGAGACAGAGAAAGCTGAACAAAGCAAAGAGGAGAAAAGACTCTGCTAGTTTTGAAGGCAAAATGGAAGAATGAGGGGAATTATCAACATCCGAGAAAACTCAAGGAGTTGTCAATCTAATCGCAAATGAAGGGAATCACGAAGGGTAATGTTGTATCGTTCCCAATTCCTGTTCCTCAAAGGGTCATTCATTAACACGGTCTTTCTTATTACCTTGCAGGTTTGCCTCATTGTTATAGCACAAGTAAGTATTTCTTCCCCTTAAACTTTTTTTAAGAGTTGAAAGAATCAAAAGAAAGCAGAAGCAATTTAAGGCAAATGAATGCTTAACCCTCCCCCAAGTGCATTGCATGTCTTTTGGAAAGAATTTCGCATGGTAATTTTACCTGTTTAATTCACAAATTCCACGTTAAAATCTTGACAATTCGACGAATGGTGTCGAACTACTCTGATGTATTGAACGAGGTGTGTCAGCATGATGAAAGGCAATTCTTAGTCTATACACATTCTCACTTACCAAACCCTTGCAAGATGAGCGAAAATGTTTCATTTCTACAAGGTAAAGGGATTTCTCGCATAAGGTACGGTAGCCAAAATGACGAGAGGCAGTTCATTTCTCTGCCCTATACACTACCAGTTATCCTTTGCTTGACCATTTTTGAGCCCATACACTCGGAAATTCCTTTTAAATTACCCATGTCAGGAACCACCCCACATTGGGGCAGCTTGAGGTAAATCGGCATCATAGGGAGGATTCAAATTCAGAGGGAGCAAGAAGAGCATCCCTCCCTTTCGATCACTGCTCCCGTGGCTTCGGCCTCGTCATTTTCACGGGTCCGGCGGTCCTCGACAGAGTCCTCTAAGACAAGCACACCATCGACGGCAGGACGGTCGAGGCTAAGAAGGCTTTGTCAAAAGGAGCAGCAAACTAAAGTCTGTCCAAAATGCCAACATTTCATTTATAACAGTGATATTTTCACCTAGGAATTGAGCAAGACAAGAAGGATGATGAGTTTGTAATATCTAAAATTTTCTATGATCATCAGCCGCAACAGCTCGCACAAGGTGAAAATGATGAATAGAAATTTTCTTGCTCTCACTTGCATTAATCTTTGAGTGTTTTTATTGCAGATGAACTCTCACAATAATTTAAGTGCCCTAGGATGACGAAGAGCAATTCTTTTTCTATCCCATACACTTATATTCCTTGCTAGCCAAATTGAGCCAGCGATTTCATTTCGTACGAACCCAGTTGGTGATCATCCCCCACACCGGGGCAAGACAAAAGTCACCACAGTTTGAACATCAGGGTCCAAAATACCGAATGAAGATGAAGACTCCAAGAGCCTAATAACATTGTTCTGTTCAAACTTGTTTAGGCTAGTCCTGACAACACCAAAAGAACAAAAAAAAATGTTGAAAACTAGGGTCATGAAAAAGCAGTGTGCCTGGTAAAAGCAAGGCCAATGCCCATGAATAAAAAATAAAGAAAAAGAAAAAAGAGAAGAAGAAAAACGATGAAAAGATGAAGAGAAAGGAGTTCCTAATTTCTAGGTAGCTGCTTTGAAAAACAATGAAGTTTTAGCTGAGAAGATCTCTGAGTGTGATGAAAGTGCTCTCAAATACCTCAAAGTTGTTAAGCAGTGTAGAATAGACGACCCAAAAGGGTTTAAACTTGAGTTCTTCTTCGATACAAACCCCTACTTTAAGAACTTTGTCTTGACGAAGATCTATCACATGATAGATGAAAACGAACCTATTCTGGATAAAGCAATTGGGACAGAGATCGAATGGTATCCAGGAAAATGTTTGACGCAGAAGCTCCTCAAGAAAAAGCTGTGCAAGAAACCAAAGCACAGGATTACCCAGGGAGTTTTCCAAAAGGATCCTAACGGTGGAGAAGAATACTGGTGACAATGCCAAGATGATCACCAATTCTCACCCTTACACACATTTTTGAGCCTAACGATCATTTCGTTCCTCAACCTGTGAACCAAGCCTACGTTACATCCCTCATGAAGTCTTTTCAGACTAGGGCACTTAAATTAACGTGGAATTTCAAATGTTTATAAACAACGCTCGAGGAAGTGCAAGCAAGACTACTTCTATCTCGTTTTGCAGGGTTCTTGACTTGTAAACTTGGAGATAATTGCAGAATATTTTCTTTCATGGCCTTGACTTGGACAGTCTCCTTTGTTAAGCCATTGACCAAGCCAGCATTACGACCCTGAATAAGACCTCTCAGATTGGCAACGTCGTACCGCTTGCGAGAAAACTCAGACCCTTGTTGATATAATGACGGTCAGATTGAGTGCTTTCAATATTCCCGCATTAATGGTCGGGACAAACAATCCTTTTCAAATGAGAGTGAGTGGAAAGTCCTTTCTGACTGAAGGTCCCTCGTTCAGCATCTCGAGAAGTCCACCTTGCAAGCGAAAATTGTCTTGATTGGTAATTACCCTCGGTGGATGTTTGGTGATGCAAACATGGCAAAATCATTATGCATGAACTTTCAAATACACATTCTGGAATAGCCTCGCTTGTCTATCCTTGATGAAGGCACGCATGTTTGCGCTAATCGTCGTTGACAGCTCAAAGTTTTAATCCCCAGTGATAGGACACGAAAATTCGGGCGCTGGAGAAGCCCTCATTATCATCCCAAGAGAGGTGCCCCGAAAAAGGTCGGGTATTCAGCAGATGATGCATTCAAACCTTCAGGTAAGAAACCCCAGGTATTTCATCAGATTTCTTTTCAAACTACCCAGAAGGTAAACAGGGTGTTCCTTTGAAAAAAAAACCATCTTGACTTGCTTGTCAAGATATTTCATACGATATTCTAGAATAGCCTCAGTTGTCTATTTCTCCAATAAATGCGTATGTGTTTGCACAAAAAAAACTTGTCTGACAGGAGACATGCCCTTAATAGGCAGGAACGTGCCCAGGTAAGTACAGTTTACCCATGCCCGGTTCCAAAAATCTATGTACCTACGATTATTATGGTACCTTTGAATATTGGATTGACCCTTTGTTCATCAACTGAACATTGGATTGACCCCTCTGTTCACAATGTACCTACGATTGTTATGGTACCCCTCCTCAGCATGGGACTGACCCCCTCTGTTCACCATCAAATCCTCGGGCAAAGACCCCCATGTGCTCATTATTTGAGTCTTTCCAAGACCTGCTAGCGAGGACCTACCAGGCAAACCATCAAATCCTCGGGCGAGGACCCCCAAGGTGCTCATCGTTTGAGCCTTTTCAAAACCTGCTGGCGAGGACCCACCAGGCAAACCATCAAATCCTCGAGCGAGGACCCCCAGGTGCTCATCGTTTGAGCCTTTTCAAGACCTGCTGGCGAGGACCCACCAGGGAAACCATCAAATTCTCGGGCGAGGACCCCCAGGTGCTCATCATTTGAGCCTTTTCAAGACCTACTGGCGAGGACCCGCCAAGCAAACCATCAAATCCTCGAGCAAGGACCCCCAGGTGCTCATCGTTTGAGTCTTTTCAAGACCTGCTGGCGAGGACCCACCAGGCAAACCAACAAATCCTCGGGCGAGGACCCCCAGATGCTCATCGTTTGAGCCTTTTCAAGACCTGCTGGCGAGGACCCACCAGGCAAACCATCAAATCCCCGGGCGAGGACCCCCAGGTACTTTGTCAAAGCAAATCCAGTCAAGGCGACCGAAGAAAGGTTCGGGTCCTAGACAAACGAAATCCAGTCAAGGCGACCGAAGATAGGTTCGAGTCCTAAGCAAGCGATTTCTCCAGTCAAGGCGACCGAAGAAAGGTTCAGGTCCTAGACAAAAGCAATCCCCATCAAGGCGACCGAAGATAGGTTCGGGTCCTAGACAAACCATTTCCCCTCGTTAAGGCGACCGAAGACAGATTCGGATACTCGACACACAATATCAACTATTTGGAATTACTCTACCCTTCGGCAAGGTAAGTAGCCCTATGTATGTTTTTATCTGCTTTAGCACGCATCATCTTATCGCATCATAAAAAATGGGACTCACGGTCTCGCCAAAAATAGCATTCATTGAGCATGCATTGGCCAAATTTAGGTGTCATTTTATCTTTGAACGTAACCTCTGCGAGCTCAATCTCTGCGAGCTCACCTTCAAAGAGGGGCAGCTGTTGACATCTATTTTTAATTTGCCCAAAATTAATTACACAAAATTTAGGGGTTAATGTCCTTAATTCCTAAACCAAAAAAATTATTATTATTTAGTTTATAATAGCATTGCATGTAGACATAGGTGCATTTTGCAATATTAGAATATATTAAAAAAAAATTTAAAATTTAAAATTTAAAAAAAAAATTTCAAAAAAAAATCGGAATGGGCCAGGTCGGGGCCGGGTCGACCCGGCCCTTTCTCTTCTTCCCCTACGGGCCCAGCCCACCTTTTTTTCTTTCCTCTTCCCCCCACGCGCGGGCTGGGCCGGGCCCAGCCCGCTTCTTCTTCTTTCCCTCCAGCCTAGCTGTCCCTCTCTCCCCCTGCTCCTCTATTTTCCTCTGTCCCGACCGCGCCTGGGACAGCGCGGAATACCCGCTCTACCGCGCAAATTGGCCACGAAAGTCTTCAGTAGGAGCAGTAGGCCGGTGCAGAGCATTAAAGGGAGCAGAGAGTGGCGTCATCGTCGTTGGCTATAGGCCAGCGAGAGGAGAGAGAGAGAGGGCGGAGGGCTGGTTCGGTTTTGAGGGAAAAAACACAGAGAGCGTGAGAGTGGGAGCCGAGAGAGAAAGGGAGCTTCCGGCGGCCACTGCGCCTTAGCTTCAGCCATCCATCCCTGCTGCCGAGCCGACGGCGGCGACACAGAGAGAGCCCCGGTCGGCCACAGAGAGAGAAACGGAGAGAGAACAGAGAGAGAAGAGAGAAAATAGAGAGAGAGAGAGAGAACAAACCGAGGTCACGCTGGAGCTAAAGAAGAACCAGCAGCGGTCGTCGACGCCACCAGACCAGCCGGAACCCACCCAGACGCGCCGGCAATCGGTGAGCCCTCCTCGGCCGAGAAGCTCCCCTGTTTTCCCCTGTTTTTTGGCTCGGTTTGGCCGGGACTCGCGCCTGCCGTTTCGCGCAAATCCCGGCCCATACCGACGTCAGTCCCGGTCCTTGCTCACCGTCTGAAGCGAACCATAGCCATCGGAGCCGACCAGGTATCCGAAGGAGGTCGAAATCCTCTGATTTTCATCGCGCACGCCAAGTGCTCGATGAAATGCTTCCAAGATCCGGGTTTGTCTTTGGCCACCGGCCGGCGATTGAGCAGTGGGACGGCAAGCCCAGTCGTCGGAACAGGTAGGTGGGGCTTATGGGGTGAAGACCTAGGCCATGGGTGGCCTGGGTCGTCCGGCGAGATCGACGGATTTCGCCGGCGAAGCTCCCGCGTGCCCAGACACACGGGAGCCATCCCTAGACCGAACCGGTCTGCAAGCAAATAGGGCCGGTTCGACCCGGTCGAACCGGCCCTATTTCGTCTATTTCCACCGGACTGGGACCCAACCGGGCCCGATCTGATCCGGACCCGGGTCAATGACCCGGGTTGACCCTTTGACCCGGGTCGAATCCGAAAATTCGACCCGGTCAACGCAATGGGTCGGGTCCGTTGACTCGGGTCGGATCCGACCGACCCAGATCCGCGACCCGACCCGGTTTTATTTTATTTTATTTTATTTTTCCTCTTCTGTATTATTATTATTTTTTTCTTGTTTTTTCGAAAAAAAAATTTCAAAAAAAATTCAATTTTTTTTAAAAGAAAAGAAAGATCCTTTTTTAAATTATGTGGTATATCTAAATATTTTAATTTATTGCTGTATTATTATGCATGTTATTGTCTTGTTTAAATTAGATAAGCCTGAGGTTGCATGGTAGTATTTTGCATGTTATTTTACCGTTGTATTATTATGCATGTTTTTTAATACAGTTGCATGAATTGTTGTGTTTTGAATGTCATCTGACTTAGTTAGGGTCAGAACCTTAGGCTGCATATCTATTTTGACTGCTAATCGTTTCTGATTATGCACTCGCTTGATCACCTCACATGTTAGGAGAAATGCCCTAAAATCAATCCAAATTGCCTGACCAATGTTTTAAAAAATGAACAGGGTAAAAAGGTACCGAAAGGGCATTAGTTATCCAACTAGTGTAACCAAGTCCCCGAACTTAGTTAATCTTTGGTTCGCAGGAATAGGGTGATTCTCCCATCACCTTATTTGGGTTTCTAATCGACCCACCCCAAATCGATTAGTGGCGATTCCTTGGTATAAACTACTTGCATGTTAAACACTTAAACCCTAAGTCACGATATGGTATGGGCTTGGGAGAGCCCGAGTTAAGTCCCTAACCTAGACTTAGCACGTACCAGGCGAGCCTCCCTTCTTTTTGCATGTTGACAAAAAAAAGCGGGAGGTCGGTCGCGACAATGTCCGTCTCGATAACATGGAAAACGAAATGAAGATGATTTTCAATGCGCTCGAAAATCTGACCAAGCAAATAGAATCCATCAATGGCAAGCTCACGCCCATGCCTGCAGCAATCGAGGTGGTGTTACCGCCACCGTCTATTGGAAAAGACAAAGTCTTTGCCAAAGACAGCAAAATGCCCCCGCTAGAGGACGATCCGCTTCCCCTTGCCGTCAGGAAGCCTGAACTTGAAGCTGTACCGATGACAAAACATGACAAATGCCTTGCAAAGGTCGAGGAGATGCTGAAACAGCTACAAAGCCCGCAACATGCTGTCCCACTTGACCTATCTATATACAAACGGGTCAAAGTACCAGAAAAGTTCAAGATGCCAGAATTCGAGAAGTATGATGGTACCTCATGCCCCAGACACCATTTGCACATATATCATGTGCGGATGACCCAGTACGTTGATAATGAACCCCTCATGATTCAGACCATTCAAGCGAGTTTGACGGGGCCAACCTTGACATGGTATATGTCAAAAGATGTGGATGCTTTTAAGTCTTGGGATGATGCCGCCGATGCATTCCTCAAGCAGTATCAATTCAACCTCGACGTCACCTTTACTCGTGACGATCTGGAGCACACTGAAAAGAAGAAGAGTGAGTCCTTCAAAGAGTATGCCATCAGATGGAGGAACTTGGCCGCCGAGGTTACTCCAAAACTTACTGATCATGAACAAATGAAGTTGTTCATTAAGTCTCTTCTATATGAATACAGACACCGTCTGGTTGATGCCACTGCTGAATCCCTTAATCATCTTGTTCCTGTAGGCAAACGAATTGAAATGGGATTGCGTAAAGGGTGGTTTACAGACCCCGCTTCTACAAGCAAGAAACTCGGCATGAAGAAGGAGAAAGAACCCCTGACAGATGCAGATATTGCATACACCCAAACCATTCATCCTTCCCCAATGATTCAGATGAGCAGTGGACAGCAACCGGCCTCAGGCCGCCAGCCGCCCCAAAAGCGAAATAACAAAAAGCAGTTCACACCACTCCCTCGGCCTCTATCTCAGATCTTGCCTATTCTCCTGGAAAAGAGGTTGCTTGCTAAAGAGCCAAAGCGTGAAAATCCTGAACGTTTCCCCAACTACGATCCCTCCAAGGCATGCGATAATCATTTGGGCGAAATGGGACATTCCGTCAATGATTGTGTTGTCTTGAAAAATAAGGTCCCGAAATTGTTGGATGCAAAGATGCTTTCATTTCGCAACGCACCACCCAATCAAGCAGGAGGCGCGGATGTCTTCATTGAGTAAACTGAAGACTCAATTTTCCTTCCTTAGAATAGAGGCATATTTAATAGTTTGAATCCTCCCTTATGTGGGAGCTTTTCTTGCTTTCTAAAGTCTCGGTTGTTTTCAAAGATTCCCAGTTTTCTGAATTTTTAATTATGCTTGGAATTTTAGTATTGCGATTTCTATTCCAGCCAATGTAATTCGCTTGAATTATTCAAAAGAATTACAAATGTTTTGTTTTGATGGCCTGAGGTAGTATACCAAACCGGCCCATTGATGATATCCAACCATGTAAAGGAAAGTGTTCTGAGGCCCGGGCTTCCTCATGCTTCCTTGTTTCTAAGCTTTTGAAAATAAAACAACTGTTTTATCATTTTTCAAAAGGGCAAAAAAGAACGGTGGTGGAAAAGCGTGCATGCTCATAGCCCTGTTTGTTTTTCTAACTCGCTCACTTCGTGTCTCAGAGCATACTCCTTTTTGATTTGTTATTACAAAGAAGACATTTGAAAATGACACAAACTAAAGAGCACATCAGCCCCTGGTAATGATCGCAAACCGACTAATCCAATAGAGACAGTCCAAGCAAAGATCAGCCAACCTTCAAAATGAAATGTGGGGCAAATCTTATTACTTCTAGTGTGAGATATCAATTCCAAAGAGTCAGAGGGAGTGCTAAGCATTCCTTGACACCATGATGTGCGAAACATCATTTCGTACAAAAGTCGGGGGCAGATCAAGAAAAGATTATCCCTTTTGAAAGAAAAAAGATGTCTTATTCTTTAACAAATTGTGGAAATAACATTCCATCCTTTTTCTTTTTTCGGATAATGAACTGGGGAACATGTTAGACTCTGACGTGCTAGCAAGCCGGATAGAGCACCAATGTTGGGACCTCTCGAATGAAATATGACGAAGAAGTGCTTAATTGGAAGAGTAGACTTAGGGGGCATGCGATCTCCCAGTCCATCAAAAAGGGTGTATTTCGTTCCTAAAGTTCATCCACTTTAGCATAGAAATGACATATCTTTTCCTTTTACATAGGACAAAATTGAGTAAAGAACACTCATGGTAGCAAGTCTAACCGGAAAGGGTTTCGCACATGACAAAATTGCGTCAAGGCCGATCCTGGCAATCACGGAAGTCTTGATGGTAGTCACACCCATGTCTGTCAAAAACCTTTAAAGCAGAGATTAGCTTTGCTGCGAAGATCCCCATGCAAGCAATTGCACATGCCCTGTGCATGTCAGGAATCATATGATTCCCAAGAAACTCCCCGACGTACCGGAGCCGTATTAACATAGCATGCGCTGACAATAGGACCGTTTATTTGGAAGCACCCTTAATCATAGAGGATTTCATTCGAGTTTCGAGACCAACCATGAGAGGAGAAAAGACTCCGTTAGCTTTGAAGGCAAAATGAAAGAAGGGTAATTTGTATCGTTCTCAACTTACCCTTAATCATCTCATTTCTAACATAAACTCATGTTTTTGTCAGAAGGGAATTATCAACATCCGAGAAAACTCAAGGAGTTGCCAGTTTAATCTCAAATGAAGGGAGTCACGAAGGGTAATGTTGTATCGTTCCCAATTCCTGTCCCTCAAAAAGCCATTGATTAACACGGTTTTTCTTATTACCTTGCAGGTTTGCCTCGCTATTACAGCATAGGTAAGTATCTCTTTCCCTAAAAACTCTTCTCACAAGAGTAGAAAGAAACAAAAAAGAGGAAACACGTTAAAGCAAATAAATGCTTAACCCTCCCCCAAGTGCATCGCATGTCTTTTGGAAAGAATTTCGCATGGTAATTTTACCTGTTTAATTCACCAATTCCTTGTGAAAATTTTGACAATTCGACGAATGGTGTCGAACTGCTCCGATGTATTGAACGAGATGTGTCAGGATGATGAGAGGCAATCCTTAGTCTATACACATCCTTACGTACCAAACCCTTGCAAGATGAGCGAAAAGGTTCCATTTCTACAAGGTAAAGGGATTTCTCGCATAAGGTACGGTAGCCAAAATGACGAGAGGCAGTTCATTTCTCTGCCCCATACACTACCATTTATCCTTTGCTTGACCATTTGAGCCCATACACTTGAAGGTTCCTTTTAAATCACTCCTGTCAAGAATCACCCCACATTGGGGCAGCTTGAGGTAAATCGGCATCACAAGGAGGATTCAAATTCAAAGGGAACAAGAAAAGCGTCCCTCCCTTTCGATCACCGCTCCCGTGACTTCGACCTCGTCATTTTCACGGATCCAGTGGTCCTCGACAGGGTCCTCCAAGATAAGCACACCATCGACGGCAGGACGCTCGAGGCTAAGAGAGCTTTGTCAAGAGAGGAGCAGCAAACTAAAGCCTGTCCAAAATGCCAACATGTCATTGATAACAGTGATGTTCTTACCTAAGAACTGAGCAAGGCAAGAAGGATGAGGAGTTTATAATACCTAAAATTATTCTATGATCATCAGCCGCAACAGCTCGCACAAGGTGAAACGATAAATAGAAATTTTCTTGCTCTCACTTGCATTAATCTTTGAGTGTTATTATTGCAGATGAACTCTCACGATAATTTAAGTGCCCTAGGGTGACGAAGAGCAGTTCTTCTTCTATCCCATACATTTATATCCCTTGCTAGCCCAATTGAGCCGGTAATTTCATTTCATACGAACCCAGTTGATGATCATCCTCCACACCGGGGCAAGGTAAAAGTCACCGCAGTTTGAGCATCATGGTCCAAAGTACCGAATGAAGATGAAGACTCAAAGAGCCAAACAATATTGTTTTGTTCAAACTTGTTTAGGCTAGTCCTGACAACACAAAAGAACAAAAGCAAAAAAATGAAGAAAACTAGGGGCATGAAAAAGCAGTGTGCCTGGTAAAAGCAAAGCCAATGCCCATGAATAAAAAAAACAAAGAAAAAGAAAAGGAGAAGAAGAAAAACGATGAAAAAAATGAAGAGAAATGAGTCCCTAATTTCTGGGTAACTGCTATGAAAAACAATGAAGTTTTAGCTGAGGAGATCTCTGAGCGTGATGAAGGCACTCTCAAATATCTCAAAGATATTAAGTGGTGTAGAATAGACGACCCCAAAGGGTTTAAACTTGAGTTCTTCTTTAATATAAATTCCTACTTTAAGAACTCTGTCTTGACAAAGATCTGCCACATGACAGATGAAGACGAACCTATTCTCGAGAAAGCAATTGGGACAGAGATCGAATGGTATCTAGGAAAATGCTTGACGCAGAAGCTCCTCAAGAAAAAAAGCTATCCTAGAAGCCAAAGCACGAGATTATCCAGAGAATTTTTTAGAAGGATCCTGACGGTGGAGAAAAGACTGATGACAATGCCAAGATGATCACCAATTCTCACCCTCACACACATTTTTTAGCCCAATGATTATTTCGTTCCTCAACCTGTAAACCAAGCCCACGTTACATCCCTCATGAAGTCTCTTCTGACTTGGGCACTTGAATTAATGTGGAAGTTCAAATGTTTATAAACAACGCTCGAGGAAGTGCGAGCAAGACTACTTCTATCTCGTTTTGCAGGGTTCTTGACTTGTAAACCTGGAGATAATTGCAGAATATTTTCTTTCATGGCCTTGACTCGGACAGTCTACCTTGTTAAGCCATTGACCAAGCCTACATTACAACCCTGAAGAAGACCTCTCAAATTGGCAGTGTCGTACTGCTTGCGAGAAAACTCAGACCCTTGTTGATGTGATAACGGTCAGATTGAGTATTTTTTATGTTCCCGCCTTAATGGTCGGGACAAACAATCCTTTTCAAATGAGAGTGAGTGGAAAGTCCTTTAAGGTCCCTCGTTCAGCATCTCGAGAAGTCCACCTTGCGAGCGAAAATTGTCTTGATTGGTAATTACCCTCGGTGGATGTTTGGTGATGCAAACATGGCAAAATCATCATGCATGAACTTTCAAATACACATTCTGGAATAGCCTCGCTTGTCTATCCTTGATGAAGGCATGCATGTTTGCGCTAATCGTCTTTGACAGCTCAGAGTTTTAATCCCCAGTGATAGGACACGAAAATTCGGGCGCTGGAGAAGCCCTCATTATCATCCCAAGAAAGGTGCCCCGAAAAAGGTCGGGTATTCAGCAGATGATGCATTCAAACCTCCAGGTAAGAAACCCCAGGTATTTCATCAGATTTCTTTTCAAACTACCCAGAAGGTAAACAGGGTGTTCCTTTGAAAAAAAAAAACCATCTTGACTTGCTGGTCAAGATATTTCATATGATATTCTAGAATAACCTTAGTTGTCTATTTCTCCGATGAATACATATGTCTTTGCACAAAAGAAAACTTGTCTGACAGGAGACACGCCCTTAAGAGGCAGGAACGTGCCCAGGTAAGTATATTCTACCCATGCCCGGTTCCAAAAATTCATGTACCTACGATTGTTATGGTACCCTTTGAATATTGGATTAACCCTTCTATTCATCAACTGAACATTGGATTGATCTCTCTGTTCATCATGTACCTACGATTGTTATGGTACCCCTCCTCAGCATGGGACTGACCCCCTCTGTTCACCATCAAATCCTCGGGCAAAGACCCCCATGTGCTCATTATTTGAGTCTTTCCAAGACCTGCTAGCGAGGACCCACCAGGCAAACCATCAAATCCTCGGGCGAGGACCCCCAGGTGCTCATTGTTTGAGCCTTTTCAAGACCTGCTGACGAGGACCCACCAGGCAAACCATCAAATCCTCGGGCGAGGACCCCCAGGTGCTCATTGTTTGAGCCTTTTCAAGACCTGCTGGCGAGGACCTACCAGGCAAACCATCAAATCCTCATGCGAGGACCCCTAAGTGCTCATCGTTTCAGTTTTTTCAAGACCTGCTGGCGAGGACCCACCAGGCAAACCATCAAATCCTCGGGCGAGGACCCTAGGTGCTCATCGTTTGAGTCTTTTTAAGACCTGCTGGCGAGGACCCATCAGGCAAACCATCAAATCCTCGGGCGACGACCCTCAGATGCTCATCGTTTGAGTCTTTTCAAGACCTGCTGGCGAGGACCCACCAGGCAAACCGTCAAATCCTTGGGCGAGGACCCCCAAGTACTTTGGCAAAACAATCCCCAGTCAAGGCGACCGAAGAAAGGTTCGGGTCCTAGACAAACAAAATCCAGTCAAGGTGACCGAAGAAAGGTTCGGGTCCTAGACAAAAGCAATCCCCGTCAAGGCGACTGAAGAAAGGTTCGGGTCCTAGACAAATCATTTCCCCCGTCAAGGCGACCGAAGCGTCAAGGCGACCGAAGACAGGTTCGGGTCCTCGACACACAATATCAATTATCTGGAATTACTCTACCCTTCGGCAAGGTAAGTAGCCCCAGGTATGTTTTTATTTGCTTTAGCACGCATCATCTTATCGCATCATAAAAAATGGAATCACGGTCTCGCCAAAAATAGCATTCATTGAGCATTCATGGGCCAAATTTAGGTGTCATTTTATCTTTGAACGTAACCTCTGCGAGCTTAATCTCTGCGAGCACACCTTCAAAGAGGGGCAGCTGTTGACACATATTTTAATTTGCCCAAAATTAATTGCACAAAATTTAGGAGTTAATTTTCATTAATTCCTAAAACAAAAAAATATTTCTATTTAAACGCATTGCATATAGAAATTAGGCACATTTTGTATTAATAGGGTCTATTAATTTTCGAAAAAAAAAATCAAATCAAAATTAAAAAAAAATTTCCCGAGTTGGGTCGGGTCGTGGCTAGGCCGACCTGGCCCTTTTCTTTTTTCTTTCTTTCCCCCCGCACGGGCCTCGGCCCTCTTTTTCTTTTTTTACCCCCTTTCGCGCGGGCCCAGCCCATTCTCTTCTTTCTCTTTTCTTCCCCGCGCGGTTGGGCCTGGCCCGGCCCGATTTCTCTTCCTTCTTCCCTCCTCCCCCCTCCCCCCGCCGAGCCGTCTCTTTCTTCCCCCTATTCTCCTCTGTTTCTGACGTCGACTCGACGAGCGGCCGAGCGCGGCCGCGCTGTCCCCATCCGGTCAGAGGAAGCCGAAGAAGCACGCCAATGGCCAGTCCCGGCTTCCCCATTTCCCGGTCTCTCTCTCTCTCTCCTTCTTCCTCTGCCATTCCTCACAGAACTGGCGCCCCCTCTGCACCGGCCTAAATGGCCACGAAAGTCGCAGGCCAGGATAGGCCGGTGCAGGCCATCGTCACCAGACGTAATGGAGCAGGGGGGCACACCGGTCGTCGGCTATATATAGCCAGAGAGAGAGAGAGAGGCCCGGTCGGCCGTTTTGAGAAACAGAGAGAGAAGAGAGAGAACAGAAAGAGAGAGAGAGAGAGAGAATACTGAGAGTTCGCCGGCCGCGAGAAGGAGTCCAGCAGCGTCGCCGTCGCCCCCAGATCAGCCGGAGACCCCCCCCAGACGCGCCGTCGATCGGTGAGCCTCTTCTGGCCCCCAACTGCCCCTGTTTTGCCCTGTTTTGGTGTTCGGTTTGGCCGGGACTCGCGCCGGCCGTTTCGCATGAATCCCGGCCCATACCATTGTTCCCCGTAGCCCATGTGTCGTCACCAAAGGCAAGCTAGGCCGTCGGAGCCAATCAGGTCGCTGGAACAGGTCAAAAATTCCATTTTTAAGCAGTGCACGCCAGGCGTTCGACGAAATGCCCCAGTGAAACAGGTTTGATTTTGGTCGCCAGCCGGTGAGTGCGTGGCCGGACGGCAAGTAGGGTGACTGAGGAAGCTTCGTAGGGGTCTCTCAATGTGAAAATCGGGCTTGATTTGGCTTGGGTCGGCCAGCGAGACACCGGATCTCACCGGCCGATGTTCTCGCGTGCCTGTGGCACGTGAGAACCGGTTTGGACCAGTCTGTACACCGGGTCAGACCGGGTCAAGCCATCTGGGCCGGTTCAACCCGGTCGAACTGGCCCTATTTTGTCCATAACCATCGGACTGGGCCCTAACCGGGCCCGATCCGGTCCAGACCCGGGTCAATGACCCGGGTCAATGACCCGGGTTGACCCCTGACCAGGTTCAGAGCCCAAGATCCGACCCGGGTCAACGCTATGGGTTGGGTCCGTTGACCCGGGTCGGTTTTTATCGACCCGGATCCGGTGATCCGACCCGAGTCAACGCTATGGGTTGGGTCCGTTGACCCGGGTCGGTTCTAACCGACCCGGATCCGCCGGCCCGACCCGGTTTTAATATTATATTATTATAATATTATATTTTAAAAAAAATTTAAAATTTTTTTTCTTTGTTTTTCTCTCTCCTTATTTTCCTTTTTTTTTTTAATTAATTTTTTTTATTTTTCTAAATTATGTGATATATGTGAATGTTTTAATTTATTGTTGTATTATTATGCATGCTGTTATAATTTCATAAATTGCTATGTTTAAATTAGACAAGCCTATGAGGTTGCGCGGTAGTATTTTGCATGTTATTTTTATTACCGTTGCGTTATCATTATGCATATTTTTAATTAAAATACAATTGCATGAATTGTTGTGTTTTGAATATCATTTGACTTAGTTAGGGCTAGAACCTTAGGCTGCATATCTATTTTGACTGCTGATCATTTATGATTATGCACTCGCTTGATCATCTCACATGTTAGGAGAAAGGTCCTAAAATCAATCCAAATTGCTTGACAAATATTTTCAGAAATGAACAGGATAAAAAGGTACCGAAAAGGCATTAGTTATCTAACTAGTGTAACCAAGTCCTCGAACTCAGTTAATCTCTGGTTCGCAGGAATAGGGTGATTATCCCATCATCTTATTTGGGTTTCTAATCGACCCACCCCAAATCGATTAGTGGCGACTCCTTGGTATAAACCATTTGCATGTTAAATACTTAAACCCTAAGTCGCAATATGGTATGGGCTTGGGAGAGCTCGAGTTAAGTCCCGAACCTAGACTTAGCATGTACCAGGCGAAACCCCCTTTATTTTTTTTTTGCTGCACATATTCGATATAAAAAAAGAAGCGGGAGGTCGATCGCGACAGCGATCCAACTAACGTGCAAGGATATATATATATATGCATCGAGGTAAGGCTAGAGAGTGCCTTTGAATGTTATTGCATGTTGATTAAATGTGTTGGGTGTTATCTATTTGTCTGGAGGTACGTGTTAGCCTAGGTAGGGTTTAGGGTGTTGCTTATTGAGACTCGTTCTCATGGTTATTATATAACCATTTCAGACCCTCGACCCCGACCATGAGCAATCCGCCGGATCGTTTTGGGATCCCGAGGCATACTAAGCACTCAGTGATGGAATACCACGTAGGATACGAGGAGGTCTATATTAAGCATACTACTGTGGTGTGGGTAGACGTGGGTAGTCAGACGCTGCAGCCTAATACGTATCGGGCTTACTATTATCGGGATTTATACGGCATCTATGGACTACTTCGGGACTGCGATGTTCCGTTTAATGGGGTAGGTGAGTGGGATCCCTCAGCGGCTCTCGCTCCCGATAGTGTGGTCACGAGCCCGGATACCGCTCCCGAAGATTCCGACCCCTGGCCGGTGATAGTGGAGTCTGACTTCGACGAGGAGTCAATGGAGTCAGAGCTGGGAGAGGAACCCGAGGAGGCCATCCCAAAGCCAATAGAATCCGATCCCGAAGAAGAGTCAATGGAGTTCGATCCCGAAGAAGAGCCAATGGAGGAGGAGCCCGAAGAGAAACTCATGGAGTCGGAGCTTGAGTCTGCGAGTTCCGACTCGGATTGGGAGTCGTAGTGGTGTTTTAGTGCTAAGTCTAGAAACCCTTTTTGTGGGCCCTTTTTGTATAGCTAGGCTAGCCTACCCAACCATCGGTCCCTTTTTTATGATGGTGGTTTTAACCTTAGTGGTCTTTTGTATGTAAGGTTGGATTTTGTAAGTATGTGTCGTTGAATGAAGTATGTGGTTGATTTGTTCAAGTGTTCTCCTACTACCCTTGATCTCTAATCTTGTCTAAGTGTTATAATTGCTTCCGCGTGCGTTCTATGCTTGAAGTTTCGTTTGGGTCGACGACGAGTCCTAGGACGTCGCATTCAAAATACAACCACAGAGGGATGTCGCGGGCTCGGTGGGGTCCGAGGCGTGACACTTTAAGACTCTTAGGGTCTTCATCTTCAATCTGCGCTTCGAACCATATTGTTCGAGTAGTGTTGACCTTTGCTTTGCCCCAGTGTGGGAGATGATCACTAACTGGGTTCATACGGAATGAAATTGTACGCTCAATTGGGCTATGCAATGAATATAAGTGTGTAGGATAAAGAAAGAACTGCTCTTCATCGTTATAAGGCACTTGAATCTCCATGTTAGTTCACCTGTAATAGAGACACTCAAAGATTGATGCAAGTGAGAACATGTAAATTTCTACCTATTTCCTCACCTCAAGATGCCGACTCACCTCCAGTTTGCCCCGATGTGGGTGGTTCTTAACAAGGGCAATATGAAAAGAAGCTTCATAAGTGTTTGGGCTCAAAATGGCTAAGCAAGGGTTTACTTGTAGTGTTTGAAATAGACGAATGAAACGCCTCTCATCACTTCAGTTGCCTTACCTTTTGCAAGATAACCCTTTACCCTACAGACATAGAATTTTTCCACTCAACTCATTGGGATTAGTGCATGGGACGGTGCATGGAACATGGCTTGCCTTACATCATATCGACACATCTCATTTAGCATATTCAACACTCCCTTTTACTTTGCCCAAATCATTTGTTCAAAACATTATCTATGTGGATTCTTGATGCATGATGCATGTTGTTGACACTTGATTTTGCCAGTCCGGTAAATCGGCGCCTAAAAATGTAAATGAACCGTATAATGTAAAAACTAAAAAGGGACAATAAAAATAAAAAAGGAATTGGGCCGGCTCGACCTAACCCTTTTGTTCTCTCATTTCTTGTTTAGGCCTACCCCTTTTTGCTTGTTTTTTCTTCCTTTCTTTTCTTGGCTTGGCCCTTTCTTTCTTTCCCTCCTTCTTCTCAAGACCAGCCCTCCATCCACTTCTTTCTCTCTCCCTCACGTCGTTCACGACAAAGATAGGAAGCTACGAGAAAATATTGGGTGGTCCGGGACCTTCACGTCAGCGTGGTCCCGGACCACTGACGTGGCTCCACGTGGCTCTATGGGGCCGGCTCACCAGCCCACGATTTTCTCCACAAAAAGTAATTTCATCCTCTCTCTCCTAGCCTGCACACTAGCTGATGCTCTGCTGTTTTCTCCACAAAAAAGTAATTTCTCTGCCCTTGCCGACGAAGCACATTAAGGCCACCCTGCTCTAACGAAGCAAAGGTCTCCCTCTCTCGCGATCCGACGCTTGCTCGCTGCTCTGGCGTTCCTTGTTGCTCTAGCCTTTGTCAAGCGGCTGTTCCCGACTGTCGCCGACGAAGCACATTAAGACCACCCTTGCTCCGATGAAGCTCCAGTGTATTCAGTCTGCCCACATTACAAGGAAAATATTCAGGTTCATCTGCTTTGAGAGCAGTTTGCCGGTTTCTACTTTCTTGGCTTATACTCTATCATTTCAAGCAGACTGTATTACCAGTTTTTCCGATTTAGATGTGCAGCTGGTAAATTTATTTTGATAGAAGTTTTCCAGAGTTGACTATATAACTCACTTTTTCATTATTGCAGTTTATTTTCTCCACTGCCATTGATGGGAAGATAGAAGCTTGGCTGTACGATTGCCTGGGATCTAGAGTGGACTATGATGCTCCCGGTCGATGGTACACCATGATGGCTTATAGTGCGGATGGAACAAGGTAGCATGTTGCCTCAGAAATGCTAGTTGGCTAGCTGTTTCTTCACGAAAGACAGGAACGCATTTTTGGAACACTTTTGGTTCATGGGGAATTGCCATGCGAGTACATTGTTTCTCTGTCTCTGAAACTAGATGAAGCCCATAGAAGAAGTTTTCTCAACCTAGTCCTTGGATTTCGTTTCTATGAGCTGTTGTCGATGGGGGATCTTATTGCTTGCTTTTGGTCTCTTACAGCCAACCTCAACCTAGAAGTAGCCGCTGTTCAAACACTCAGTATTATATTGTATTGGTCTTCTATTGAGGCAATATGCTGACACTACAAGCATTGGTATATCTGGCTTGCAAGCACTTGCATTCACAGTGATCATGTTGTTTTTTTCGAATAAAGTAGTAACTTTTTTTTGTTACATGTCAGAAGTGATAGGTGAACACGCATTAGTCATAATCTTAGTTCTCTCTTAATGCTTACTGCTTTAGTTGATAATACAAGGTATGGAAATTGGATGTCCATCTTGCAAGCTGTTTTCTTGTGGAACCAGTAAAGAGGGTGATTCCCATTTGGTTGAGTGGAACGAGACCGAGGGTGCTATCAAGAGGACATATTCAGGTTTCAGGAAGCGATCTTTAGGTATTGTCCAGTTTGACACAACAAGGAATCATTTCCTAGCTGCTGGAGATGAATTTCAAATTAAATTCTGGGATATGGAGAATGCCAGCATGTTGACGGCTGTTGATGCGGATGGCGGGTTGCCTGTTAGCTTTTTTCTGCTTTTATATAGATGTGCAAATTGGTACTGTAGCTGGAATTGGGAATTCAGTTCCTTTTTTCATTGCAGGCTAGCCCAAGACTTAGATTTAATAAGGAGAGTTCTTTGTTAGCTGTCACAACAAGTGATAATGGCATCAAAGTTTTTGCTAATATAGATGGTATGCGCTTGATAAGGATGCTCGAGAGCAGGGCTTTTGAGAAAAATCGAGCCCCTTCTGATAATTCTAAGGTAGCTTTAATGGTTATGTGCTAATCTATAAAATCGTTTAGCCAATCTATTTTTTGCATACGTGTTTCAATGAATTATGGTTTAATGGTTATGTGCTATCATAAAATCGTTTCATTGGATAATTTTTTATGTGCTTTTTCTCAATATATTATTTATTCCTTTGTACAGGGGTCATCAAATTCTTTTCAACATCCCAGGATGAAAGAATCGAACGATTTGAAGGCATAGACAATGCACGGTCACACCATAATTCGTTGGGAGGCGGAAGACAGCAGCATGGTGGTTGTTTTTAATGCTTGTTAGAATTATTTTGTCTTCTGTGCTGTTTGGGAAGCTTGATTGTCGAATGGTAATGAAGAAGGTATATATATTTCTATTGAGCAGTTCGTTGCGTATATAGGATGATGTGTTAAGAAGTCCTAATTTGACGAAAATAGGTGGTTTTGGTGTGTAAGCGTGTACTTCTAGTCTACTGTTTCAGAGGGGGCTTCTCTGTCAGATTTAAGACAGTAAAAATTGAATGTTTGCTTCTCTGTGTTGTTTGGAAAGCTTAATTGTTGAGCAAGTGTACTTTGTTTTTACATTAATACACAAAAGATTGCTTGGGGAGTTCATCCGCAAGTTTGGAAGTTGAAATGATAGTTGGTAGAGGAGTTGCTGATCGGTTGTTAATTTTTATCTGATGTAGTTTGGCGACTGGATTTGGAGATATAGTGAATGTAGGAGGTAAAGAGAGATTCATGTTGAGCAATTAGGAGGTAAAGAGAGATTCATTTCAATGAAATTGCTCAATAGGCGGGGAGAGAGGGCCTGCAGGCCTCACTTGCCGTCGGCGAGGGTTGCCGGCCCCTGGCTGGGGCTTAGCGACCCCCACCTGCCGTCTCCCAACCCTCGTCGACCCCTCTCGGCGATGTGGGGCAGCGGCGGCGGTGGCGGGGAGGGCTTGCCCTCTCTCCTCGCCTGTCCTCCTTCTCCTTTTTATTTTAGCTTTTTTTTAAAATTTAATTTAAATGTATTAAAAATAAAATTTGGGCTAAACGATGTCGTTTCAGCCACGTTATTGCTATGTAGGAGAGACAAAATATTAAAATAAGCCACGTCAGCATTTTCCGTTAGTAAATTTGACGGTGTTAACTTTATGACTTGATTGAATCAATTTGATAAATTTTAGGATTTGATTGCACTTTTTGCATGTTTTAAAACTCAATTGCACTTCGGAGACAAGTTTTTGGACTTCTAGTGTACATATCCCGCTAACTTATATGCAATGACGTATGAAATATGACATGCAATTAAATGACATAGCTACCATGACGGACATATGATGTATTTTTTTGTATTTTTGTTAAAACTCGTAATTAAAAAATTACCCTAAGTGAACTATCAAGATGATAATAATGTCGAACTTAAACTAGGAAATAATCTACGTTAAATCCTAATTTAAATCGGAATGTAATTATAATGTCCTAAAATCTAATAAATTTGCAATCTGTCCATAATATCCTAACTTAACAGGGAAATTTTATTTAGCATGATTCTAATATAAGATTATCTCTAAAATCTATCTAAACATGCAAGGCTATCTAACAAAATTTAACCTAATCTATCATGATATATTTTTTGTATTTTCTTTTATGGGGAAACAAATCAATTAAAAGATAAACATCCATCATCAAATAATATCCACACAATCCGCAAAATTTATCTTATTTGTTTAAATTTGAAAATAAAATAAACCAACAATCATATCCAAGTGGTTATGGATATCAATGGAAGGTTTTTTGTTTAAATTTGGAAACAAAATAAATCAACAATCATATCTAAGTGGTTATGAATAGGATTGAAGATTTTCTATACTGCCGGGCATCAGATTGTCGTCCAAGCATGTTGTTAAGTTAGGAAAGTTTCCTAACTTGGGGATATTTGAATATTTTACGGATACGCATTATCAGACTCAATTTAGATCGCAATATTTAATTAAGTAAACAAAATATTTGAAAATCAAATTAAATAAAATTCTTACCTAATTCAAAATATTGCGCCGATGGAGTTTCCGAATCGAATTTGACGGACTATGAACAGGACGGTGACCGGCGGTGGATTACGGCTCGGGACCAGCGACGTTCATGGTAGCAAGTTCACAGATGAGCTCACGGATGGGGAGGAAACTCGGCCAAAGAGGGTCTTAGCCGAGACAGCTCTTGAGAGGCACCTGCAAAAACAGAGTAACTCACGGTGTGGGGGTGTCTGGGGACTGAGCAGGATTGGGGTGAGTCAAGCAGGAGCGGCGCGACAGAGACTCGTTGCAGCTGGGTTCGCAATGTGAAGGCAGCAAAATCACCGGATCAGCGGCGACGGCAAGATTGAGCAGAAACACCGGGGAACTCGGGACGACAGCAGCTTCCCTCTAAGGGATTCGCGACACTGCAACACTAGCGGAGCAACGTCTCAGGCGTCGGTGCAGAGGCAAATCAGCAGCAGGAGCAGCACCGTTGTCGGGGTGGTCTCGGCTAGGCGTGTCGTGGGCAGAGCAGGCACGGCGGGTTGGGCAGTAACACGTCGGACAAGCTCGGATCAGTTGGCTCGTTGAGGGAGCAGGCACGGCGGCTCAGGGTGGCTGGATTCGTCGTCACGAACAGGGGCAGCTCAAACCAGAGCAACAACGTCAGGGTTGATGTCAAGCTCGCAGCAAGGAAGCAACGCCAAATCGTGGAGTTGGGGAGAACTCGGTCGCGGCCGTGGAGACGCAGGGCCAAAGGGGGAAGACGACCCTCTCTCTCTTGTCTTGTCTTTTCTTTGAGTGTCGTCAGAGAGCCCTCCTCTCTCTATTCTCTCTCAATGTCGTGTATTCTATCAATTGCCAATGTCCCTCTGTATTGTTCCTATCAACTTCTTTTATATGCAAAGCAATGGAGCCCCACCAGGAAAGAAACAAAATTTCTTTCCTCTTTTCAATCGCATGTTGCATGGCCAAAGGCACAATTTCCTTTCTTTTATTATATTTTCCTTCGGTCACCGACTTTTCCTTGGACAAATATGTGTTCTTTCCCTTTCTTTTCAACCAAATATTTCTTCCTTCTATTGACCAATCCGTGCGAATATTTTTATTTGATTGTGGCCATGAATCTCTTTCCCTACCGAATCTTCTCTCCCTGGACGATCTTCACCTCCCGTGCAATCTTCGGCCAAGAAAGCATGTAATGGGCTTTGGCCAAATTTTTATGGGTGGCGTTTTTTTCACTCCCACTGTGACTAAAATACTCAATATTACAATATTTTGACAATATTAACCTTTGTATGTCCCATCCTTTTTTGTTTGCTTATGGTGTTCCGTTTGATTTATTTTGTCTTTTCTCGTGGGTTCCATTTTCCTCCTCCTCCTTTACTTCTCTTGGTTCTCTCTTAATTTTGATAAGGGTTCGAGCCTTGGTAGTATATGTCAAAAAACTTAACGAGAGCAAGGGTGGATTCGGTAACCAAGATCAGTAGGAAGTAGGAGAGACTGTGGGGGCGAGGAAGGGCAAATCCTCGCCAATCTTGAGGATGGGATTGTCGTTCTTGAAGGTGGCATTTTCGGTTTGAGTAAACAACTTAGTGAGAGTGAGCGCATGGGCAGATTCGAGCCATGAATCTGGAGGCTAGTAGGTGATGGCGAATCGGTGATGACGGTGACTATGAGGACCAAGAAGATGAAGACGGAGAAGCGGCCATTGTTGGTGAGCTTGATGAGGATTTGGGTGAGGGCTTCAGCTCCTGGATTTGAATCTTTAATGGGGTTTTTCTTGTCTTCGTGAATGATCGATCGAATAGTTTGATGCAAAATGGGACAACAAATAAAACAGAGAGCAAAAGGGAGGGAATGGGGGTGAAGAAATGGAGATGGAAGAGGACTAGTCGCTTGTGTTGGTGACGGACGTTTTGGTGTGTGCTGGTGACGGACATAATTACAAGAAAATAATCGATCACCTCATGGTTGAATTTGAACAAAGGGGGTAAATTACAAAGCTCACACATCCATCCCAACTTACGTGGTGCACCCAACAAAGCAGATTGCAATAGCAAATAGTCAGTGTTTATTGATAAAAACAACAAGAAACAATCCAATTACATAACGAGTAAAAATGCAATAGAGAAATTCTATCGGAAATTTGTTGAAACTAAAGATCTCGTCACGCTAAGTCCAAACTTCAAGTTTAACGAGCAAAGAAACCGAGTGCAGAAAACAAAGGTATGAGATGCAAAGAAAATCTTAATGATTGAGCCTCACTTTCTCTTAGTAACAATTAAACTCAAACTACAATCTCAAAATTTCTAGTTTGAATCCAAAAGAATGCACAGAGAAAGAAGGAATTGGACTCAATTTCGCTGCATAGCTCACTGCATAAAAAACTTGTCTATTATTGGCATGAGAGCGGTTGTTTTAGAAAGAGAGAGAGAACAAAGAGACAAAAAAATGAGAAGAAGAAAAGTGGCATAGCGAGAAAAAGAGAAAGAAGAAAAACAATTGAAGAATGCTTAAGAAAAATGTGGGATCCAAAAAATGTTAATATTGTCAAAATATTGTGATAAGGAATATTTTATTTTTTTTGGTAAGGTTAAAATTTTTTTGGTAAGGGTGATAAGGAATGTTTTAGCCATAGTTGAAGTGGAAAAAGCGTCATCCAATTTTTATTCTTGTGGGAATATTTTCCAACCACATTTAAATAATGGGCTTTAATAAACTTAAGCTCAAAGCCTCCAATGTTTTAGCTCTCATGGGCTTAGTCCAATTAGTTCAATCAAGTCCATTCACCGTCGGTCCAATTAAATGCATTTAAATGAAATATGATCCTAATGGCTATATGCTTACTAGGGGCCGGGGTCGATCCCTGATTTTCTATGCAATAAATGACAAAATAAGTTATCAAAATTTAGATGTCAACAATATTAAAATAATGTTATTATATTATATTATATAAAAAAAAAAAAATGACCCGGATCGGATTTTTGGATCCGACCCAGGGCGGGACTGACTTGGGCGGCCTGGGTCCATTGTTGGAGTGGGCTCATCAAATGAGCCTAGTCCGGCAACCCCCCAAGGCCAAAAAATAAAAAGAAAAACCAAGCCCAGCCCAAAAACTATTATAAACCTAAGTCCACTATGCCTAATCTAACCAGCCCAGCCCAACAACTATGCATCTAAATCCCGCCCTATCCTAAAACCTATCATTGCTCGGCCCCGGTGAACAAACGGGTACACAACTCAACAAAACTATTCGACCCAACTCCGACTCGACTGACCCTACTCTCCCTCCAACCGAGCACAACACAGTGACGCCTCAGCCTCGGTCGAACACAGGACAAAGGACAAAAGAGCACCCATCACGGAACAAAGGGAAAACACGGCCATAAAACGCACTAAGGGATGACATATCAAGCAATAAATCGATGAAAATATGTGACACCAAGTCTAAGGACCAACCAATGCCCTGACACAGACCACACTCAGAGAAAAAACTCACGAGTCTAGGTCAGGTATGTTGTCGAACACTTGATATGCGCTGACTGGGAAAGGAGAACCAAGCCGATTGAAGCTCGTATCCACACCAACAAAGAATGCAGATGAGACAACAATGTAACACGGCGGCCGGGGAAGGCTCGCTGACGCTCGAAATTGAGTGAGAGCCGGCGCCAGCGAGTATTGGCCCTGGTTGGTTGAGACAGGGGAAAACAGAGTTAAAAAAGGGAAAAATGGGAGGGTCGACAATGAGGTCCCTACCTGGCTTGGTGACAGCAAATGGCGGGAAAACTCAATGAATCGGACTATGTTCGGTCACCTCGTATGCCTCCGAGCCGGAATCGTCAGAAAAATGACCCAACCCAAGGGAAATTGAAACAAGGAAAACTGGGACTTACTGGGCGTTCGATACGGTGAAAGGGGAAACGTCGGCTGGGGCTCGTCGGCTAGGACTCAGGTGTGGCCGAGCTACCGATGAACACCTTCTCGCTCTTGTCTCTTGCTCTTGTCTCTCACTCTCCATCCCTCACTCTCGGACCCCCATGGTCTTTTTTCAAGAAATCCCACCGGTGAGTCCCACCTTCCACCGACTCTATCAAATTATGTCTCGAGTGTAAGCTGTTTATTATATTTATTGCACCGGTGAATCCGAACTCATGTACTAAAAGATAAAAGAATGGTCACTCTTAGTTTATTATATTTATTGCACTTGTGAGGGAAAAAAAGGAGAAGAAAGAAACAAATGCAAGCATACTCTTTATCTTCACCTAATGGTCGTGCATGAGAAGACTAAGTGGGCCCAAGGGAGATTGGAGAGAAAATAAATAAAAAACAGAAAGAAACAATGTTGACACCTGAATTTTGGTACACTATTTAGGAATAATTAGATGGAAAATCAGGGACTAAATATATAGCCCCTAAACAAAAATAATTATAATTAAATTATATGGCATATAGCTTGTAGGAGCATTTATTGCACAATGCATTGGAATGGGCCTACGGTGGATGGACTTGAATGAATATTTATGTGCTTAATCAAGTTAATTGAACTAAGCTTGCGTGAGTTAAAAAAATTGGCCAAAAGCACATGTTATGGCCGAAAGTTTGGTGGACTTGGAGAATTCTTCTCCACGGCATGATTAGATAAATGAAGAATGAAGGATTTGGTCACAAGATAACAATATCCACGTTGAAAAGGGCATAATATATTGAAATATCTTCCCAAAAGTCCAACTTCCTTAGAGAAATACACATGAAAGAGTGGACAGAGCATGGAATTCGGGCTAAGCTTTCTATAGTTTTCTCCTCAAATCACTATGGCTGAAGTTCGCAGGTTATCGAGCGAATATTGCATTATTTTGTTGAAATCAGAGGCAACAGGGAAATGTTACATTTTCGGCCAAATAGAAGACTAAGAGGGAAGGAAATTAATTGCATCTGACTGTATTCTCTAAAGAAAGGAAGGAATAGCATGCAGGACACGTATAATCTTCACATGTATCTTTGATTTAAGGGCACAAGTGGGTGAACAATGCAAAGAAGAAAAGAAAATATTTGGCTGAGTTGGTGCTGTGCAGACAAAGGGAATAAAAGGAAGGCAAGAAAAAGATTTTTAGCATTATTCACATATAAGAAATATTGAATAAGAGGTAATATTGCACGTGGGACATATAGTTGATATAAAGCAATATATCTTTTTGACAATATTTGTTATGCACAAAGAAGGAAGTCGATAGATTGCTTTTCTTTCATATATTCATATTTCCTCTTTTGAGATGCCAAGGAAGATAGTATAAAAGGACCCATTACAGACAAAGGAACTCTCTCGGACAACGCAAAAAGAAAAGACAAGACAAGAGTGGGCAAAGAGAGCGAGAGAGGAGTCATCTTCTTCCTCTAACTTCACGTCCAGACTTGCTTTCTTACTGCAAGCTTTTCACGCCAACGCCCCTGTTGCCGCTTCCTGTTGCTGCTCATCCGTGAAGACGTTGCTGCCGTCCACCTCTATCGACGACGGTGCTGCTCCTGCTGCTGATTTGCCTCTGCACCGACGCCCGAGACGTTGCTCTGCTCCTGTTGCGGTGTCGCGAATCCACACACGACGCTATTGTCGTCCCGAGCTCCCCGGTGTTTCTGCTCAATCTTGCCGTCGCTGCTGATCTGGTGCTTCCCATGAGCTGTCTCGGTTAAGACCCTTTTTGGCCAAGTTTCCTCATCATCCGTGAGCTCATTTGTGAGCTTGCTACGGTGAACCTAGCCCGTCCCGAGCTGTAATCCACTGCCGGCCACCGTCTGGTTCGTGGTCCGTCGAATTTGATTCGGAAACTCCATCCACGCAATATTTCGAATTATGTAAGAATTTTATTTAATTTGATTTTTTTAAATATTTTGTTCACTTAATTGAAATATTGCTATCTAAATTGAGTCCTTGAATGATAATGCATATCCGTAAAATATTCGAATATCCCCCAAGTTTTCCTAACTTGATAACGTGCTTGGAAGACAATCCGATCTCTAACTACGAGATACGATACCCGGCGGTACGGAAAATTTTCCATTCTATCTATAACCACTTGGATACGATCGTTGATTTATCACGTTTCCAAATTTAAACGAACAACCTTCCATCAATATCCAAAACCACTTGGATATAATCGCTGGTTTATTCCGTTTCCAAATCTAAACAGATTAGACAAATTTTTTGGATTGCGTGAATGTAATTTGATAATGCTGTTTATCTTTTGTTTGATTTTTTTTCTACTAAAGAAAATTCAAAAAATTAGGTAAAATTTAAAGTGATTGTTATAGATAATTTACATGTTTGAATTTATTCTAGAAAGATAGGATAATCTTTCAATTTAAATTAGGATTTAGAATGTTTGATTTCCTAATTTAAGTTAGATATTATTCTAATCTTGATAGTTTATTTAGGGTAATTTTCAATTTCGAATTTACATAAAAATATACCAAAAATATTGTTTTAGAATAGATTAGGTTTCATTCCTTTGTCTAAAATTGTATGTTTAAATAATGATATTTTTAATTACGAATGTAATTTAAAAAATACAAAAATATATCATGTTCCTGTCATATAGAATTAGATTCATAAACCGCATGTTTTTTTAGTAATTGCATGTTTAGGGTCATTAAATTAAAATGCGTGACATGTTAGGATAGTTACATATTAAGTGTTGCCTGTCATTAGAGTTAGGTTATTTAATTAAAATCGCTTGTCATATAGCTTGCATATTAGGTTTATTAAAAGTTGCATGCCATGTTAGAATAAACATATTTTGTACATCATTGCATTTAGAGTAATCGCATTACAGTTGTATATAGGTTAGTTCTCATTTAAATAAGAGAAAACTCTAAAACATGTTGAGTGGCATTGCGTGTTAATTAGATTGATGATATAATTTTCTAACTAACATTGCAGATGCTTATGTTGCTTCGAAGTAAGGAAATCCTCCTTGTCTTGCAATTTATTTAATGCTTTGATTATTGAGTGTTAATTTGGTAGTTTGCGCATCTGCATGATCACCCCATATGGTAGAAAGTAATAAAATTAATCCAAGCAGCCTGCTCAAATATTTTTATAAAAAGAAAAGGTACCGAAAGAGCATTAGAGTAATCTAGTGTAATCAAGTTCTCGTACTCATAATCTCTAGTTCATAGAAATAGACTATATCTTCTGATACTCTATTTGGGTTTCTAATCGATCCACCGTAAACTGATTAGTGGCGACTCCAAATTGAAAATAACTTGCATGTTAAGAACTTAAACCACAAGTCGCGAATTGATAAGGGCTTGGGAGAGCTTGAGTTAAGTCTATGCTTAATAATCTATTAGCCGAACCCTTAGGTGGTATACCCCGAGGTAAGGTCACAACAAATAAAAGGGTAGGTTGTCTCTTCCTCGTGATGAACCCTAGGTAGGTCCTTGTCTCTTCAAGTCAGCCGCACAGAGAGCTCTTCCTTCATCCAACACACAAAAGCCGCACAATGGACATGTGTGGATTTCTATCTCTCCTCTTCAAGTGACCGACAGTAGCTCTTCTTGAAGAGCACAGTAGCCGCACAAGGGAATGAGGTGCCTCAGCGAGAGGTCTAGCCATACAAAGAATGCAGCCACGAGGAGGAACTTTGCGCTGTGAGTTTCTTTTCTCCAAATGAGTTGTTTATTTGTCAACACTTAGGGTTTGGGTTTAATTTATGTCTAGAAAACACTCAAGCGTGTGAATGAGCGATTATAAACTTTGGTTCTCCGATTATTAGTGGATTATGTGCTGCTGGCTCTCCCTATGGATGTAGGTACCTATACATCGGACCGAACCACGTAAATCTTGAGTGTCCTTTATCGTTATTTATTTCTCTGATAATTTCGCATAATTTGCAAGATTCTGTTTGCTTCCGCGTTCGTTAATATTACAACAATTGGTATCATAGCTACGGATATGGTCTTCTGGATTGTGATTTGGTGCTTTTGCTTGTCTGATTATTATTTAGAAATTCTGTTGTTGCAATTATGTCCGAGGCGAAAGTAGAAATTGAGAAGATTAATGAGAGGAACAACTTTGGGTTGTGGAGTGTTAAGATAGAGGCGCTATTAATAACTCGAGATTTGGCCGAAGCATTGGAGGGCAAGGATAAGTTGTGTGACATTTCAAATTTCGACTCATTTGGGATTCGTGAAATGAATGATTTCATTAATGCGCTTGTAGTTAAATCTCCACCCAGAACTAATCACTCTCGGGATACTGACCATTAGGGGAAGGCTAATTAGGGATTTAAGTTCGCGTGATCAAAGAACTTGATCATGAACCGACTATCGACTATAAGGATTGTCGAGGAGATATTTTGGGCCAATACAGGCCAATCTTATGATGGTTATAGATCGATTCGTCAGTAACACAAAAATGGATCGCGGGTGATTCCGCCTTGCCGTGATGTGAATTTGCGAACGATCCTAAAACCTATTCCGAACGATCGCGTTCTTAGGAACTAGTGATTGATCCTCGCAATTACATGACAATCGAGGTCGCCATGGTTCCAGTGAATTTACATGCGTAACTCCTAAAAGCCGCTCGTTAGTCTGAGATGCACTCAAGTCGCGTTAGTTCGATTTTAGCTATTTCTTGGAATCCGATCTTAGGTATTGAATTTCTCGAATGTTCACAACTAATTAATTGGATGACATCACAATTTGCTTGGCCAACCTGGGAATTGATCAGATTTGTCGGAAAATTTGGAAATTGGACCGGAGTGGAAAATTACCGTTTTGCCCTTGGAATTGTGTGAAGGCTATTGGTTATGTAGGAAAGGCTTAATGGTCTTTGTACAGCCCCCATTATAGCCGAATTTCATGGACTAAAATGCCCTTATCCTGTTGGCTCATTTCCTTTTTCACCCTTGGATATTTTGAGGATGGAAGTGATCTTGACCATTGATTGTAGATGAGCTTGATTTGTAGCCCTTAGATCTTGTTCTAGAGGAGAGGGTAGGATGGTCTTTTTGCTTGGGGTAGTTAGCACCAATTATTGATGTCACCCTTTTTCTTTCTTTCTTTTCTCTCTCTCCCTCATTCTCCTCTCTCCCTCACGCCAAAGCCACCACCAGCCCCATCTTTCTCTCCCCTTGGCCGAACCTTCCTTCTTCCTTGCACGCGCCGTGTGATCAGCCATCGCCGGAACCGCTCGTCGCCATTCAGCCCCGCCGGAGCGGCCGTTCGTTGCTGCTGCTGTCCACCCCCCCTTGCTGCCCCTTGTTCTTGCTTAATCTTGGCTTTTAGTGAGGTAAGTGATCCTCTAAACCTTAATTAGGCTTATGGGTACTTGTAGACTTGTTTAGGGGTTAATTAGAGGTAAATTCGGAGTTATTTTGAGCTGAATGGTGAGCTGAGCATGTGGACTGATTGGGGCTGATGGTTGGACGAATCTGTGAGGTTTTAGAGCCCACATTAGGGGCTGAGCATGGTTGGATTGAATGCTTAGGATAGTGGATTTATTTGGTGAAATTCGTAGCTTAAATGTAGCATTTTGTGGATGTACTTAGAAATGGGATTATGGCTGATATGTGGGTTGGCTTATGATGATCTAGAGATCAATATAGGGGCTGAGCATTGTTAGTTTGAGAGTGGGAAATTCGTGGGCCTTTGTCATTGAAATTTTGGCTTGAATTGTGACTTATGATGTGTTAGCTTGACAAGAGTGATGTGGCTGATTTGCTTGCTATTTTTGGCGAGTGGAATTGAGAACTTGAGCACGATAGTATGTGTGATTGATGGGCTGAGTTGTATTGGTTTCATTGTGACCAAGCTTGCTTAGTAAAAATGAATCAATTAGTGAGCATTGTGGCTGAATTGGTGCTTGCTTTGAATGAATTAAATTGATTGGTAATTGTGTACATGTGAGTGGCATTGAGACTGTGGGATGTGGTATATGAGAGTATTAATCCCTGAGGCGTGTTTACGTGGGTAAAAGAGATTGAATCGAAAGATGGTACAAATAGGATCGCATAATCCCTGAGGCGTGTTTACGCGGGGAATTGGATAAGTCCTGAGGCGTGTTACACGGGACGAGCCTGAGGCGTGTTTACGCGGGCTAAGAAAGTGTGAATGACCTGAGGCGTGTTATGCGGGTCAAGTGAGAATGTTGAGCCTGAGGCGTGTTTATGCGGGCTAAGAAAGTCTAGAGAGCCTGAGGCATGTTTATGCGGGCTAAGAATGTGTGAATGACATGAGGTGTGTTACGCGGGTCAAGTGAGAATGTTGAGTCTGAGGCGTGTTTACGTGGATTGAGAAAGAAAGTTGGACCTAAGGCGTGTTTACGTGGGTTGCAACTAAGTTGGACATATGTGTTCGAAGGTTGGACGATTATGAGGTGGAGAGTGTGAGACTGAATCGTGTTCGGATTAGTGTTGATGTATGTGCATAATTTAGCCATGTCATGAAATAGTGTGTGACTTGTGATGATTGTTTATTATTGTGATCAGAATAACGTGCAGGGTTCTGCTTATGCCAAGAAGGTAAGGTGTGAATGTGATAGCATGTTGAGTGTTGGTTGTTTATGTGTTAAAACTTGTCTGGAGGTACGTGTTAGCCTAGGTGGGATTTAGGGTTTCGCTTATTGAGAAGTGTCTCATGGTTGTTAAATCAAACTATTTTAGACCCTCGGCCGGGACAATGAATATCCCTCATCCACAACGTTTTGGGATTCCGATGCACACGGATCATACAGTTTTGGAGTACCCTATAGATGAGAACCTTACTTGGATTAAGCATATCAGTATGTTTGGGTAGATGTGGGTGAATAGTTATGGCAACCCCATACCTATGTAGCATGGTGCTTCCGAGACAGGCTAGACGAGTTTGGGCCAGTGCGAGGTTTCGATGTCCCATTTGATGGAGTAGGTGATTGGGACCCATCAGCTATAACTCCCCTCGAGGGTGAGTTGACCAGTACAGGCACCAGTTTTGCGGGGTCTGGGCACCAATTTGCACCCTGGGAGTCAGATCAGATGGAGGTAGCCTTCGAACCAATACTCGAGGAGCCTCATCAAGAGGAAGCACGGATAGAGTCGGACCTGGAGGAAGATCCCGAACTAGATTCTGAAGAGATGGAGCCAGAAGAGGAGCCCGAGGAGAAACCCCCGATAGAAATCTCGGCAGAATCAGAGTCTGAGGATGAACCGATTGAGATAGAGACAGATTCTGAGCCATAAGAGGAGTGGGCAGATGCTGAGGAGACGGACCTTGACTCTAAAGGTTTTGACCCTAGTTGGACTCCCCCTAGGTCTCATACGGGTTAGTTAAAGCGGAGTAGGGGTTGGAAGCATTTTTGGGAAGTTGTCTTTTGATGGTTGCTAACCCAAGTAATTGGTATGCTTGTAATCAATGGATAATGTAAGTTGTGGATTATGTTTATATTGATCTCTCGGTACCCCTCTCTTTAAATTTTGTCTAGGTGTTTTAAGTGCTTCTACTAGCGCATTATCTCTAGTGTATTGTGAGGTCGGCGACAAGTCCTGGGACGTCGCGTTCGATACGACTGCCGTGGGGTGTCACGGGCTCGTTGGGGTTCGAGGCGTGACAAGATGTCCAAAACAATAAAAGATGCCAAAAAGGACGTGTCAATGAGGAAGGCGACGAGTATAATATTGTTGAATTTATCGAATGAGGTGCTAATATAGGTGGTCGAGGAGAAGTGTGACATTCTGAATTTCGACCCATTCTCGGGATTTATGAAATGAATATTTCTTCAATGCGCTTTCAGTGAAATCTCGCTCGGAATTGATCATTCTCGAGTAGACTAACCGTTAGGGAAGGGCTAGCCAGGAATCGAGTACGTGGACCTAAGAACTTAGCCATGGATTGACACTTCGACCATAAGGATTGTCGAGGGAATATTTTGGACCGTTAAAGGCCGATCCAAGGATGGACGATTCGCAAATATCATGCAATTGGATCGCGGGTGATTCCGCTTGGCCATTGTATAAATTTCGAACGATCCTTAACCTAATCTGAACGATCGCGTCATTCGGAACTAGTGATTGACTCTCGCAATTACATGACAACCGAGGTCGCCATGGCTCGAGTAAACTTAGATCTGGCTCGATATCGAATCGGCCATGAGTCGATACGCGTAATTCCTAAAAGCCGCCCGTTAGTTCGAGATACACTAAAGTCGCATTCGATTGAATTTGGTCATTAATTAGACTCCGAATTGGGTATCGAAGTTTCAAGATTTCCACAACTAATTTATTGGACGTCGTCTCGTTAAAGTGTGGCCAATTATCGGGTTGATCGGAATTGCGGAAAAAGGAAAATTACGGACAAAATATTTGGATGAATAATGTTGAAAATCTCTCTCTCTCTCCTCCTCCTTCCCCGCCGAGCATCCCCACGTTTCTATTTCTGCTTCTGCGTTGCTCACGTGCTTCGCTTTCCTTCCTCGCTTTGCCGACTCCCAAGCCGCCCCACGTTGTTGACTCCCGTGCCTCACGTTGCTTCGCTTGCTCGCCGCCGACACCCCTTCTTCTGCCGACTTGTTGACCTCTCCTCCTTGGCCGACTTCCTCTGCGACCCGACCGCCGCCCACGCCTTTGTCGCCGCGCCCATGATGAACCTCACTTGTCGCTTCGTTTCGGCTTGCTACCGTCGCATCGCCGACTTATTCATTTCTCGTTGCTTCGCCGCCGTGCCGCTTCTTCCTCTCGCTTGTGTCCGCTGCGCCTTCGCTTGCCGACCGCTGCCCCAATTGCCGACTCCCCGACCTTCCCATGCCGTTGCCGACCAGCCCCACGACTCCCCACCAGCCCTCATCATTGCTTATTCTTCCCCTTCTTCTTCGCTTTGTGGCTTGCTCGCTTTGTTCCCGCTTCACCGC
The DNA here is from genome assembly GCF_021117445.2 of Syzygium oleosum. Lineage (NCBI taxonomy): Eukaryota > Viridiplantae > Streptophyta > Magnoliopsida > Myrtales > Myrtaceae > Syzygium > Syzygium oleosum. The sequence goes on along the minus strand of NW_026607485.1, from coordinate 21,499,218 downwards.
TTCTGGCTTGCCGCCGCTCACCGCCGCACCAGCCCCTTTTCCCTCTCGCCATCACCACCACCCACGATCACCCTCACACCATCACCGACCACCTGAGCTGCCATCAGCCGTCTGCCCTCGCCATTGCTTCGCCGGAGTAGCCGTTGCCGTGCCAATGCTCTCTATTGCTCCCGTTGCTTGGCTTTCTTGCTTAGGCTAAGAGTAAGTGGCTTCCTAACCTTTGACTAGGCTAAGGGGTGACTAATGGACATGTTAGGGATGGTTCAAGGGCTGTGGATAGTTGGTTTAGTGGCTGGTTGTGCTTGGTTTGCTTGGTGGTACTTGTTGGTTGATTTCCGGTAAGGTTGCTGCTGTATCTCTGGTTTTTGCTATTTTTACTGTGATTGTTGTAGACCGAATTTGGAGAAGTGTTCTCATGAAAGTTGCTCCTAACATCTTGAAGTATAACATAATTTAATTTGGGAATTTTTAGAAGTCATTTGAGGCAATTCGGAAGTCCATCTTTGGACCGAAATAAGTCTGCCGGAAACACTATTCCTCCGACCTTCGGGTCTGTTCAAATTTTTATAAATTTTTCTAGACATATTTTCAAAATACTTCCTTCACAAAACTTGTTGGAGACGTTTGTTTCTATGACATATAAAAATTTCAAATCGTTCTAAGGAGAGTTGGTTACTACTTGAAATGCATTTTGGAAGCCCGATGGCCAGTCCGAATGAAATGTTTTATGTCCGACTTTGGACGACAAAAATAGGTGGTTCTAAACAGAACTAGATTTTGTGTTCTTCATAAAAAATGTTCATCAAGATGTTTTGTACAGCGTATCCAAATTTCATAATTTTTGGAGTTGAATTACTATTTATTTCAAAGATATTTCGGTTGTTGCGCAAACTGCCCAGAATAGCCCGAATGTGTGCAATTCCGGTTTTCTCTCTCTTGGGGACTATTCGATGTTATCGTGGCGTTTGACGGATTTAGTTGACATTGGGCTAATTTACAAAGATAAGAATTGATAATGATTGCTGAGGTGTGTGCATGGTCACGACACGTTCCGTCTAGGCGGGAGTTCTAGATGATGCCCGGCGGGAGTTCGGATGCCGTCTGGTACCCGGCTTGCCGGGGGGTGTTCGATCCCAGACGATGCCGATCGCGGTGGAGGCTGGATCGATGCTCCTAAGTGGAATGCCGTTGGGTACCCGGCTTGCCGGGGGGTGTTCGATCCCCAACGTTGCCGTCGCCGACGTAGCGGGACGATGCCTGGTTACGCCAGAAGACCGGCGGGAGTTCGGTGGCCCGAGGGATCGTTAATAATCTGGACTTAATGAGTGCGATTTGCATTGGGGAATGCTTTGCCTGAGTGAATTGATGAGCACGTCTGGATTATTAACCATGTTATGCTTGATCATGCCATGAATTGCTTTGCGCATGCTTGATGGGCAATTGGCCAGGTTATGGTGATATTCTAACGTGCAGGGCTTGTGTATGTGCCGAGGCGAGGTAAGGACGCCTGTGATGTTTATGGCACGTCGATTGTTTGAATCGCATGTTTAGAATTGTTCGGAAGTACGCTTTGGCCTAGGTGAGGCTTAGGTAGTTGCTTATTGAGAAGTGTTCTCATGGTTGTATAACCAAACCATTTCAGACCAACGACCGTGATTGATCCGGAGACGCTGCCAGAATACTACGGGGATTGAGGATAGGTCAAGTTAGCTCATCTTTTGAGTGCCCCTTTTTGTAGAGGAGTTAAGCTTACCAACCACCCGATCCTTGTTGTTGTGCGTGGTTCTTAGATAGTGGCCTCGTAGAAGGCTTGCAAATGTATGTGTTGTAATCGATATTATGCTTATAAAAGTGTCTTGTTAATGTGTATCCTTTGTCTCTCTACTATCCCGTTGTTTATATGTTGTTTGGAGAGTTCGAGGTTGCTTCCGCATGCGTTGCTCGTTAGTGTTTTGGTTGGGTCGGCGACAAGTCCTGGGATGTCGCGTACATTACGACCACAAAGGGATGATCGCGCGCTCGTTCGGGTTCGGGGCGTGACAAGAAGGATGCCATGGCATTGTGGGCAAAACTTTAGGCACTCTAGGTAACAGAGGATTTGAACAATTGATTGTACATGTTGAAGAGGATGTTTCAGTTTAGATATACTAAATGTACGTCTATTAAATCCCACCTAGATGAGTTTAATAAATTCATGATGGATATGAAGAGTAGGATATGATTTTGTTAGCTTCTTTACCAGAGTCATGGGAGCACTTTATTGATTCACTACTACAGGGATACACTACAATTTTCTCGGACGCTGTAAAGTCCACCTTGTTCTCTAAAGAGTGGCAGAGAAAGTTGTAAGATGATAGTCTAGCGTAGGATGTAGCGCGGGGACTAGTGCTTCGAGGTAGAGATCAACATCGGTGGTCCAATATCAGCAGAGGTAAAAGCATGTTGAAGTCACGCTGTAAGAAGTCCAAGGAACACTTGAAATGCTTTAAGTGTTACGAGGAGAGGTACATCAGAAGAGATTGTTCGAAGCGGAAAAAATGAGGTGACAGGCAGAATGCCACAAGCAGTGTGGCGAACGTTGCTAAGGAGAGCACTAGTGATGCAGAGGCTCTTTTGTGTGTGACTACTAGTTCATCAGGAGATAAAATGGGTGTGAGATTCAGGGTGTTCTTATCATATGACGCCTCATAGGAACTGATTTACTACTTACCAAACTGCAGATAGTCGTAGAGTTCTGATGGGAAATAATGCAGCCTGCAAGGTTGTAGGGATAGGGACATTTTGGATTTGGATGCATGATGGGTGGTGCGCACACTGACAGATGTGAGGCATGTAGCGGAGCTCAAGAAAAACCTTATTTCTCTAGGGATGCTCGATGATATCGGGTGTAAGTATGCCGCTGAAGATGGAGTACTGAAGATCTCTCGAGGTGCCATGACAGTGATGAAAGGGAAGAAAGTGAATACTCTCTAACATCTACTAGGAGAGGCCGTGACAGGAGCTGCTGTAGTTTCATCAGGTGAGTCAGACTTTGACTTAACTCAGTTATGGTATATGTGGTTAGGTATGACGATGCTGAGTGAAATGGGATTGTTGAAGGGTCAGAAGACAAGGAAACTATATTTATGTGAGCATTATATCTTTGGGAAGCAATGCCGGATTAAGTTTACTATAGCTATTCATTCGATCAAGCAGCCAGTTGAGTACATTCATTAGACGTCTGGGGCCCATCTCCAGTTCCTTCGAAAGGAGATGCTCAATATATGCTGACATTTATCGATGACTATTCAAGGAAGGTATAGGTATACTTTCTAAAGCACAATTTTGATGTGTTTGATCGGTTCAAGATTTTTAAGGCATTGATTGAGAAGCAGTCAGATAAACAAATCAAGTGTCTGAGAATCGATAATAGCATAGAGTTTTGTGGTAAAGATTTTATTGAGTTCTGCAAAAGAGAGGAGATTGAGAGACACCGCATAGTACTTGGGACACCATAGCAGAATGGCGTAGTAGAACGGAAGAATATAACTTTACTAGAGCGAGCTCGGGGCATGCTTTCGCATGCAAGACTAGGAAAGGAATTTTGAGCCGAAGCATTGAACATGGCATATTTCCTGATTAATCGATTTCTATTGTCTGCTATCGAGTGAAAGACACCTGGGGACGTATAGTCGAGGAAACGTGTTGATTACTTCGGATTACAAGTATTTGGATGTTATATGTATGCTTATGCAAGTCATGGTAAGCTTGAGCCAAGGGCGAAGAAGTGCATATTTCTAGGTTATGCACATAGGGTGAAAGGCTACCGGCTGTGGTGCACTGATCTCAGATCACCCGGTTTTCTAATCAGCAAAGATGTGATCTTTAAAGAGATTGGAATGCTTCGACATAGGAGTTCTGAGACACTACTAGCAGAGTAGACGGATCATGGTGTTAGTAGTGAGGTGGAGCTTTAGGTGGAGACTCTAGAGACCTCGGAGGTACCACAGGTCGAGACTATAGATGAGGCCACAATTCCTGAAGTCGGTGATAATGAACAATCAGCATAGCCGCAACACTATAGGCGTGGACTGTAACATCCTGAATTTTGACCCGTTACCGGGATCAATAAAGTGTGCATTAATTCTCATTTGATTTTAGTAAGTCTCGCCCGGACTTGATCAATCACGGGATACTAACCAAATACGAAAGGCTAAATAGGAACAGGTACGTGGACCGAGGACCCGATCGCGATTGAGCGCCGAGTTCGAGAAACGTCGAGGGAATATTTTGAGTCAATATAGGCCGATCTTAGGAGAATGATGGGTTGATATAGTCAGCGACGCACGATCGGTTCGCGGGTGATTCCGCAAGACCGAAAGTACGCCTGACTAACGAACCCCGATTTTAATCCAAACGATCGCGACTCCCGGTGCGAGTAATAGTTCCTCTCGTTCTCTCGAAATTCGAGGCCATCATGACTCGGACAATCTTAGGTCGATACGCGTAACACCTAAACAGCCGCCCGTTAGTGAGAGGCCCTAAGACTTCGAAACGAGTTATTTTGATCGCAATATTGAGCCCGAACTTCGATATCAAAATTTCAAGGGTAATTACGACTATTTTGCAAGATGGACGTCATTTTAGAGTGGCCACGCATGTTTGGGACTAGTACGGATGAAAACGGAAATTTCTACAGAAATTGGGGAAAATTACAATTTTGCCCCTGGGGACCTCGATGTCCATTTCCGAGGCCAAGCGTGGTTATTTTTCGAGGCCGACACCATTTTTGGGTGGCCACGCATACCGGGAGTCGTTATGGACAAAAATTGAAATTTCGACAAAAATTGAAAAAATAATATTATTTTATTCTCGAAACTTCGCAGTCAGTTTTTGAGGGCTTAAAGAATGAATTTCGCAGATCAGACGCCATATTATGTTGGCCACGCACATATGGAACACGTATGTGCGAAAATTGGAATTTCGGTTCGGGATCGAAAAATTACGAAAATGCCCCTAGGGCTAATTTGGCCAATTCCGAATTTTGGATTTAATTTTGGGATTAACCAAGGTTGGTTAGGGTTAATCCAGGTCTGGTCAGCCTTGGGTTAGTGGCAAATGACCATTTTACCCCTAAATAATTGGATATGGATTAATCTTGGCCATTGGATCAAGGGCAAAATTGTCCAATTGGCCTAGATCTTGACACTTGGATTCCACCCACATCTTATTGACTCACTTTGACCAGACCCTCTCTCTCTCCTCTCAGTTTATTCGGCCAAATCCCCCGAGAATTCCTTTTCTTCTTCTCCGTTTCTTGTTCCGCAATTCCGGCTTCAGCATTTTCTCGTACCGTTCACGCCGGAACAAGCACCATCCGAGCCGCCGGGCCGCCACCTCACCCGTCGCCACAAAGACCCCTTGGACCTCCCTCTCACCTGTTCACCCACTACGCCCCTGTTCTGCCACCGAATGTAACGTAACCAGCCGCGGATCGTCGTTTCCGTCGTCGCCGTGACCGCCGGCTTGCACCCGGAACGCCGCCGTCGATCCTTACCGCGCGTCGGTGATCGACCGCCCGTTCCCGTCATCCCGAGTCGCTAATAGGCGAGTATAAACCCCTAAACCCTTAATTAGCCTAATTGTGTTCTTAGGGGGGGTAATTAGGGGTTAATTAAGCTCATTTAGGACCTAATGATGTTTATTTGGGTGTAGGATGATTATGATAGGTCATTAGGGCTTAATAAGGTTATTTAAGTGTGGATTAGTGTTCAAAACAGCCCCTGTTCTGGTACTGTTCACAAAGTACCGAAAATGTGCATATTTGTTTAAGTTTTGCACTAATTGAATTCAATGATTCAAGGCTTGAAATTAGACAATTCAAGTGTTAATTAAGTTCATTTGAGGCTTAATTATATGTATTTGGTGGTTGGATGTTTGGGGTAGGTGATTAGGCCTTAATGAGATGGTTTAAAGGTGGTTTAGTGCCTAAATGTTAATTTTTCCTGGTATCGTTCATTCAAGATCGAAAATGCCTAATTTGTGCCCAAGTTGAATATTCTAAGAATAATGGACTAATGACAAGAATTTAGGCATTTTTAGGGGATGATTAGGACGTGTATAAATCCTATTGAATGACCCCGAAGTGGTGAGAACAACTATTGAGATGGATTTGCCCAGGGCGGGCCTTTAACGCATTGAACTACTTTGGAATGAACGTGCGAATGAATGTGGGATTTGTTGAACCAAAGTGGAAATATATTGAATGTGCCAAGGATGCGTTGAATTCGTTGATTTGGTGAATGATTGTGTTCGGCATGTTGGCTTAGGTATTATCGGTGTAGTCTGGACTGGATTAGGTAGTACCAAAGGTGTAATTCGGACTGGATTGAGGATCGATCGTTGGAAATTAAGTCTAAGGAATTTAGTGGGATTATTAGAAATAATTATTGGACTAGCACAGATTAATCGGGAATTATGTGATTGGACTGCTGGGTATGCCCGGGTTGATTAACTGGTTGATTTCTGTACCCAATTGTTGGGAAATTGAGTAATGCCATGTCGCGTGACTGCGTGGCCGACTTGTGCGGAGTGTGATTGGCCATATGATGGCTTGATTGGATTATTGAATTGCACATTGTGGAATTGAGCCGCATGGTATTAATTGGCCAGTGAACGATTGTTGCGGCATGAAATTAACTGAATGCTTGAATTGTGCTGATGCTCATGTTGCATTGTTTTGCATTTCATGGCACGCATAGTGAATGCCGGGAACGAGGCGTGTGATGAATTGCGCGAAAATGCGTGTCTGCCATGAGCATGTGATCACCTAAAATACCCTGAAGCGTTATACGCTGGGTTCAGATAATAATGAGTTGTGTGATCACCTAAGGACCTTTGGGTCATGACCTTCGGGTCGATACCGTTCTCATGCACTTTGAAGCAGGACGATGCCCGGTACGTCCGGAAGACGACCATCCTCATGCACTTTGAAGCAGGCTCTGGTTAGTAAGGAGATCAGTGTTGCGTCTCATGCACTTTGAAGCAGGCTAGAGATACTGGGCCAGATCGGTTGCTGCGCCTCATGCACTTTGAAGCAGGCTAGACGCACCGGGCCGTGAATATTGTCGACTCGAGTCGTAATGAATAATAAATTGGACGATTGCCAAGGTGCCAGTGTGGGCTAGTGAGTCGAGGCATGAGTATGGTGTGACGATAGCATTGCATACATAAGAATGCATGGGCCGGTTTGCGGGTGTGCGGGACTCGATGATTGACACGCGTTATTACCATTATTAAGTATGAGCATACGTTTGACGTACGCGTGAACTGAGTGCTCGCGTATGTGACTTGATTTAAATCATGATTGTCAATAACCTGCAGGGTCAGCCAGGTAAGAGATCTGGGTCAGAGGGCCTAGGTCGGAGTTTATTTATAAATTGGTTGGTTATGTTGTTTTGTGCTGTCGGTCAGGAGATTGCACGTTAGCCTAGTTTAGGATTAGTGGTTTGTACTCGCTGAGATTCGTCTCATGATTGTGTAAACCGAAACATTTTCAGACCCCCAGCCGTAGGATGCCGAGGACACCACCACTTTTTGGGATGCTGCATTTCATCCAGCGGTCGTTGAGCGTGCACCCCTGTGGAGACGGAGCAGATCGGAGAAGTGGCTATTTGGTTATTCCTAGGAGTGGGTGTTTTATTTGAGTTGTTGGGAGCACTGAAAAAAGAGTTTTAAAATAGTGATATAAGTATGTACATATTTTCTGCGTTGATCGTTGTTTATTGCTTGGCTATCCTTAGTCTCATGCGATCAATTGTATGGGTGTATATATTTATTTATATACGTTGCTTCCGTATGTGTTTGATCTCTGATTGGGCGTTGGGTCGGCAATGTTTCCTGGGAGCGTTGCACCACATTTCGACCTATACGCGGATGTTCATGCTTCGTAGGATACGGGGCGTGACATGGACAAATAGAGAAGCCAAATTAAACCACCGGTATGTTATGGTTATATTGATATTGCTGATGCATTAACTGCAGGTGACGAGATGGAGACAGATGAGTCTTTGTCTTACTCTGTGGCGATGGCTAGTAGTGAGTCGTCACGGTGGCTAAGGGCTATGATCGAAGAGATGGAATCACTCCATCGAAATCAGACGTAGGAGTTGGTCAAGGTACCAAAGAGCCAAAAGATTGTTGCAAGCAAATGGGTCTATAAACGGAAGGAAGGCATTCTCGGTGTCGAGGCAGCGAGATATAATTGAGACTTGTGGCGAATGGGTATATACAGCGGGATGGCATTGACTACAATGAGGTGTTCTATCATGTGGCAAGACATACTTCTATTCGTGTTTTACTTGCCTAAGTTGCTATATAGGATCTCAAGTTGGAGAAAATGTCGTTTCTTCACGGTTTTTTTGATGTGCGGATTTACATGAGGCAACTAGAGGAATTTGCTATTTCGGATAAGGAAGATCATATTTGCTTATTAAAGAAATCTTTCTATGGGCTGAAACAGTCTCCTAGGCAGTGGTATTAGCGTTTTGATGCTTTTATGGCTAGTAGGACTATTCGAAAAGTCAGATGGATAGTTGTGTTTACTTTAGGAGATTGGAGGATTGGTATTTGATTTATCTGTTATTATATGTTGATGACATGTTAATAGCAACAAAGAATATGTTTGATATTGATGTGCAGAAGAGGCAGTTGAGTGTTGAGTTTGAGATGAAGGTGCTTCAAAAAAGATATTGGGTATGGAGATTTTGTGTGACAGAACTGTAGGAATTTTGTGTTTATCTCAAAAGAAATATATTGAGAAGATTATGGCGCGCTTTAATATGTAGTTAACGAAATCAGTGAGTACATCATTAGTGAAGCACTTTAAAGTTTTCAGATAAGTTATCACCGCAGACTGAGAATGAGGAGGAGCATATGTCCCGTGTTCCTTATTATAGTGCAATGAGTAGTATTATGTATGCTATGATATGCACTAGACCTAACATTTCACAGGCTGTGAGCGTAGTTAGTCGTTATACGAAGCGGCCTAGTAAAACTTATTGGGAAGCTGTGAAGTGGATTTTCAGATATTTGAAGGGGATAACAGACGTTGGTATAGTGTACCGAAGAGACAATTTGGTAGTGAGACCACTGATTATGTGGATTCGGATGACGTCGGTGACTTGGATGAGTGTAGGTCTTTAGCAGGATACGTGTTTGTACTAGCGGGTGGTGCAGTGAGTTGGAAGACGTTCTTATAGGATCACGTTGCCTTATCTTCAACTAAGGCAGAGTACATGGCCCTGATGGTTACGAGGTTTGCTCTCGGACTTTGGGTTAGAATAGAAAAGTGTCGATATACATTGTGACAACCAAGGTGCGATATATTCGACATATAATCCGATTTATCATGAGCGAACAAAGCATATTGACATCATGTACCACTTCATCTGATATGTCATAGCGAAGGGTAAGGTTGTTGTAAAAAAGATTGCTACAACGGAAAACTTGACAAACATGTTGACGAAACTTGTTCTTTTGGCAAAGCTCAAGCTTTGCTTGAACTCAATTAGCGTATGTAGAGAGTGAGCGCTCATCGAGGCATTGGGCTAGTAGCATCGATGATGAGCACTATGACTTGGCTTCAAACGTCGAGCCAAAGTATAGAATTGCCAAATTACGTCTCGAGGTTAAGCTGTTTACTAAATCCAAACTCATGCACTAAAAGACAAAAGAATGGGCACACTTAGTTTATTATATTTATTGCACTTGTGAGGGCAAAAAGGAGAAGAAAGAAACAAATGCAAACACACTCTTCTTCTTCACCTAGTGGTCGTGTAAGATAAGACCAAGTGAGCCCAAGGGAGTTTGGAGAGAACATAAATAAAAAAAAGAAAAAAACAAAAGGCTAGGTTGTCTCTTCCTCATGATGAGCCCTATAGACAAAAAAGAAACACATTGTCTCTTCAAGCCAGCCGCATAGAGAGCTCTTCCTTCAGCCAACACACAAAGCCGCACAATAGACATGTGTGGGTTTCTCTCTCTCCTCTTGAAGTGATCGACAGTAGCTCTTCTTGAAGAGCATAGTAGCCGCACAAGAGAATGAATGGGCTGCTTTAGCGAGAGGTCTAGCAGCAAGAAGAATGCAGCCACGAGGAGGAACTTTGTGCTGTGAGTTTCTTTTATCTAAATAAGTTGTTTATTTGTAAACACTTGGGGTTTGGGTTTAATCTAGATATTAGAAACACTCGAGCGTGTGAGGGAGCGATTGTAAACTTTGATTCTCCAATTATTAGTGGATTATGTGCCGCTAGCTCTCTCCGTTGATGTAGGTACCGATACATCTGACCGAACCACGTAAATTTTGGGTTTTCCTAATCGTTCCTCGTTTATTTCTCTGGTAATTTCGCATTGGGCTTAATTTGCAAGATCCTAGTTATCTTCCACGTTCATTAATATTACAACAACCTCTTCGGGATAGGTCCATTTCCAGCTAAACCGGTCTCTGAACTCGTAGCTAGCACCTTCCTTTGCCGGCCGTAGGTTTGTCGGCCACCTGCCCTCTCTGTCCTCTACGCGTGTGTGTGAGGGGGAGGAGATGAGAGAGAGGAAAATGTAAGGGGTTTGGGTCGAAAGGAGGAAAAAGAGAAAAGAAGTGGGCCGGGCCAGGCCAGGTGCAAAGAAAAGGAGGAAAGAGGGGTTGGGTCGACCAAGCCCGTTTCGCCCCCCTCTTCTCTTTTTTTTATATATATTTAAAACAAAACTTTAAATTTAATTTTTTTTAAAAAGGAAAATATGTTCCAATAAATTCTATTAAAGCAAATCCACTTAGTATCTATACGGTATGCAATTTAATTTTACTATTTTTGTTTAGGGAACTAAAGTTTAACCCAAATTTTCTATGCAATTTATTAAATGGGTAGCCAAAATTTAGGTGTTAGCAACCTAGAGGCCTCTATATGCACTTCACCTCTATCAAATCTGTGAGCTAATCTCATTGATTCTCTAGGTCTTGTTCCTAAGTTATCACTTATCAAAATGTTATTCGTATTCGAAATTGTAAAAATTGGCAAAATTTACATTCAGTTGTAAAAGTTGCAAAGAGATTACTCGAGTTTTTTGGGATCAATACACAAAAAAATCCTAAAATTTGTTGCGAAAGTATGATTGAGTCATAAAATTTTTAAAAAGTGTAATCAAGTCCCAAAATTTGTCAAATTGGTGAAATCAAGTCGTTTCTTTAACTCCGTCGTATTTGGCCAAATGAAAAATGCTGACTTGGTTTTTTTTTTTTTAATATTTTCTCTCTCCTACTTGACGTTAATTGAAAAATGCCATCGTTTTGGTGCTTTTGTTAACCTTAATGCCATGTAAGACACCACGAAAGAGACAGAAAATAATAAAAAGATAAGTCAATATTTTTTGTTAGTCGAAGTTAACGGAATGACTTGATTGTACGGATTTGATAAGTTTTAGGACTCAATAACATGTTTTAAGACTTCTGATGCTTTTATCCCCTATTTTTATAAACGTCCTTATTCATTCTTAGTATTGAAAAAACAAATTTACATTAATAGCTTGAATGGAATTTCAGTAAAAAATATTAAAATAAGAGATTTAGATCCTCGTCCAAACTTATTTTAGGAACACTAGATATATCAACCATCGAAGAGGTTAGCCTGGTGTTCCCATTTTTGACGGACAAACTTTACCCCATATCACTATCACTTTGCACCAAGTCGAATTCCAGCCTTGCAATTCTTATCTTCTAGAGAGTGATCTATTTATTTGAAGGAAACTCTTGGACGCACATAATTTCCATGTCGTAGGTTCCAATTCACACACAACCGTTGGTTGACGCAGACCGCATGTGTCATGTAAAGCCCTAACGTGATTTTTTTTGGGGGGGTGGGGGGGGGTGGGGGGTCGGGGTGGGGCGGTCGTACAATCATGACATGACTAATTTACAAGCCGATAATCACAAGTTTCATTCCTAATCTATCATCGGTATCGAGAAATTTTGGTTAGCATATGAGAGATGGATTTGGACTTGGATTCAGTGCCAGTCTTATGCCCCACTCACATCATGATGGAGCGGGATTGATTGACTCAGAAATGTCAAAGAATCCATGATTGAGTATACTTTCATAAAATTATAAAATTCATGTGAGAGATATATTTAGAAAATTCTCCATATCTTTTAAAATTGTGCATATATCTCATTTGAATGTGTGCATATCCCTCATTGATTATAATTAATATCATAATATCTTATTATCTTAAATGGTCATGTCATCTTATAAAGCCTTTATATAAGTTAATAACACTCTTTATAAATATTTCTCATTTTCTTATCTTGGTATCAAAGCTAGATGATCCTTGAGAAAATTTTGAACGCATTGGGTGCACATTGCACTCAAGGCACACTCGGCACAGGTGAAGCACACCTTGTATTTCGTGTCATTTTCTTTTTCAATTACTACTAATATCTCTTTCTTAATGTTGATCCACAATATTTTTCATCTCGTCTAATTCTCTCGGCAGTTGTCGTGTAGCCTGTCAAATCAGTTTTTTGTTACCATCGATTGATCAGATTATCAATGTCTTCACTAAAAAGCACATCCACCTATGCATTTTTTTTTATCTTTTCTTCAAAATCAAGTTGATTTCTTTTACACAACCATGAGTTTTATGGGGATGCTTTATTTATGAGATTCTCTATATCTTCTTTGATTCTCCACATCTCTCAAGATTTTGTGTACATATGTCTCTTGATTGTGCATATTCTTTATAGTCATTTTATAATATCTATAAATAGGCTAATATACTCTTTATCAAGATATATATATATATATATATATATATATATATATATATATATATATATAGAAATTGCACAATTTTTTCTTCCGCATATTTTTATCTTGGACAATGGTGCAAAGGCAAAATCGGCGGCCTCAAACTGAACATCCTTTCGCAGCAATCTATAATTTGTCGATTCTAAAACAGAAAAAAAAACAAAAGAGAGAAAAAGGGCGTGGCGAATAAACTTGTTGGTGGTAGGCTAGAATGTTAGAGGTGGTGCAAGTTCATTTGATTTACCGATGAAAGATTTCATGAAGTGGTTGTCATGTCCCATTATCCTCCATCAAGCTCTTCGATATTGAGAGGAAAAACGACTTTATGTGCATTGGTGCGTGTCAAGATCACAATGTTCATATGTCTCCAAAATGCTTTTGCCAAAAAAATATAAGTCGATATGCACATATAATTAATGCAATAGAATTTCGATGAAATGATACCACTTTGTTTGAGTGGATCAGTTATATAGATTAACGTTCAATCAGGGAGATCTCACACTTACGAGGTGTTTGGTGGTTAAATGTGTAGTTTCGATGTGGCAGAGAATTTGTATTTATGTCACAGCTTCTCCCACTCAAAGGAACTTTTAAGGCAGCCACAGAGCTAGAGAGGGATAAGGAGGGGCTCCGACCTCTCTTTAAACCAACAAATTCTAATACATAAAACCAAAAGGCTACTTATTTAAACTTCTTTTGTGCTAGGAATATCTTCTGGCCTATTTCTTAAATTTCATGTTCAGGTGTAACCATTCATTTTACACGCCTGCAAGTTTTTAACTATTTTTATAATTTATTCCCATGAAAAATTAAATTCCTTATTTACTTTTTGTGATTGACGATAAATAGGAAACATTTGTTTCTTAACATAATCATTTCCAATTTACACTAGTAAACACTCATGATCTCTGATAAAATTCAGGTTTTAAATCAGCGAAATAATAGTGTTATAAGTTTTGGAGTCTTTAAAAAAGACGAAGCTTCAAAAGTAAACTTGAAATACTTTACGTATAAGTTTTGTCAATGGTATTCTTCATTATTTTAATCTCAGTAAAAGATTAAAAAATATTTTATTACCTCTTCTTTATATCAATCTATTGCGTGATTTTATTTTCTAAATGTAACAAAAGAAAATATTAATCAAAGATTTAAGGAGAGTACATATAAATTTTCACTCCCCCATCAATAGAATTCTGGCTCCGTCACTGTTTAGAGGTCATGCCTGTCATTTTATGAATGAAACTTGAATTGATGCACATGAGCGGACGGTTTACATGCATCTATAGAGATTAATTGAATCGAAAAATTTGAATATATAATGATATAGAAAAAAATGGAGAGATCTTGAAAAAACAATATGGATGCTTACTTTTCTGAAGAATATGCATGGAATGATTAGCAGCGCAGTTTGAGCTTTCTCACGTGTAATCATTAGACGTGATGAAATGTCATGTTGAAATGCGTTACTACTCATTAATTTTAAAAAAAATTATGCCATATTTTGGTCTCACCATTGCACGTGACGTCGATGGACACGAAAATTCATTATCTGTGGTGAATGTCACAACTAAAATGCATTTTCTCAAGTTATTTGAAAATCCATCTTGAGAATGTTGAATACTGATCAATGATTCTTAATTACATATATCAAACTCATCAGACTAAATAACTCAGATTAGCGCCAAAGTAAGGCACAATGCATCCATTTTCAATCAATTATGACGGGTCTCTTGACTTCTAACTTCTATATTTTACATTTTTCATAGCATTCGAAATTTAAGTTTTTTTTGTCGAAATTTGAATTTAATTGGAAACTTTTGAAACATATAAATTTTGATGTCATGTTCAGTCATAATTTTTTTTTTATGATTTTCAATATGTCTTGAAACTTTTTAGGTCCGGACTTGAATTTTCGAATTCTCGAGCTACATTTTCTTCCATATTTATTAGGAATTGTCTTTTCATACCATAAATGACAACCATGACAGCTAGTTCGATAAAAACAGCTTTGGATTTAATACAAGAAAACAAAATGTCTGCGTTTTACAAAACTTTATGCCTAAAACGTCATGATTGAAGGTCCTACTTCCTAGAAGGGCAAATGACACAAATGATCCTTGAACTTTGGTCCAATGTATAATGTGATCCCTGAATTTTTAATTTGTTCAATGCGATCCCTGAATTTTTTGTACATGTTCAATTTAGTCCCTCAACTGTATGAAAATATTCGATATTGTCCTTTTTGAGCTAAAATTTAGGGATCACACTGTGTATTGGGTTAAAGTTCAAGGATCATTTGTGTCATCATCCTTTTTTTTAAAAAGGACAAGGAGGTCCTTTGCAAATAATCTCCGATGGTTAAGAGGACCGATGACATCATTGTAATCATCATCGTTCGTTCTTAGCCACTCCATCGCCTCTCTCTCTTTCAGCGCCCATCTAGATGTTGATAGATAATGCAATTAGGCTTCGTTCGTTTCACGAAAAATAACTTCCGAGAAAACGTTTTCCGGGTTTTCTGGTGTTCGTTTTACAGAAAATAACTTCCCACGAAAAATATTTTCCAGAAAATGGACAAAACACCTTCACTTTTGAGGAAAATATTTTCCTCTTTTTGAAAAGAGGAAAACATTTTCCCCTCCTCCTTCTTTCACCATTCATTTTAAATATTTTAATTTTTTTTTTCCTTCTCTTTTCTATTTTCTTCTCCGGCCGATCGCCGAAGCTCGAGCCTTGCCACAAGCCGGCGAGGCTCGAGCTCCCCAGATTTTGGCGAGGTCGAGCCTCGCCCGAGGCTAATGAGCTCGAGCCTCGCCAAATCCAGCGAACTAGGCTAGGCTTGAGCCTTGCCGAAGTCGCCAAAGCCTCGCTGACGTCTGGCGACCTCGGGCGAGGCGAACCTCGCCCAGCTCGCCCAATCGGACTTGGGCGAGCTTGGCCGCGCAGGATCAGGTGAGCCGGAGCCTTACAGGAATCTAGCGAGCTCGAGCCTCGCCGGCCTGTGGCGAGGCTTGAGCTGGCCGGTCGCCGGCCGCCGCCATGGCCGACGACCGCCGCCATGGCCGACGACTGGCTGAGGAAGAAGAAGAAGGAAAAAAAAAAGAAAAAGAAAAAGAAAAAGAAAAAGAAAAATAAAAAATTATTAAAAGTAGTGCAAGGAAGAAAGTCTTTTCCATATTGAACAATGGAAAATATTTTTCGAAACTTTTTTAGATTTCCACCGAACATCAGAAAATTGTGTCATTTTCTAGGAAAATGACTTTCTGGAAAACATTTTCCAGAAACGCAACATTTTCCGTGAAACGAACGGAGCCTTAGTATCTCGTGACTCACGCAGGGTTTTAGGGTTGACAAAGGCAATGGAGGTCTGTCTGAGGTTGACACAACAGATTTGTCCGAGCATTTCTTATTTTATTTTATTTTTGGTTCTTTTTCTGTATGTGTTTATCTTTGTTTAGAAGGATCAAATATGCTCCAAATTGCCTAAACAACTATGGCTAGAGCACATTGAAGCCAACCACCATAATTTAGCCATAGTTATGGCGCAACAATATAACATCACAATATAGCAACGGACCCATGTGAAAGTACTTGTCCTAAAACGTGTCTCTCGTGGATGCTAGTGATGTATTCCATGTGACTTGCCCATTCACACACTAACAGCGACAAAACAAGTGGCTATCCGTTATCGCTAACGGTATTGACTCATTGACGATTGTGCATTCAAAGAAGTTAATATCATATCTATGCCACTTCATTGCATAGATTACTAAAAATACTCTTCCTTTTTGTAAGATACTCACGTTTTTAAGTTGCATTGAGCCGTCTGGATTTTCAAGGTGATAAGATCGAAAAAAAAAGGATGGAATAGGATTGAAAGAAGAAAGGATGAGATCAGTCGTATTTTGTCATTGATGCAAAACGATTCAATCAAATATTCAATATAGACATATAGTATTTTATGCTAATTGCACACTCTCATCCTTATTAATAAGGAAAAACATGCATTTCCTTTTCTATATATACTGGTATAAGACTAATTATTTAAACTTCTGTTGTGCTAGGAATATCTTCTGGCCTATTTCTTAAATTTCATGTTAAGGCGTGACCATTCATTTTTACGCCCGCAAGTTTTTAACAATTTTTATAATTTATTCCCATGAAAAATTAAATTCCTTATTTACTTTTTGTGATTGACGATAAATAGGAAACATTTGTTTCTTAACATAATCATTTCCAATTTACACTAGTAAACACTCATGATCTCTGATAAAATTCAGGTTTTAACTTAGCGAAATACTAGTGTTATAAGTTTTGGAGTCTTTAAAAAAGATGAAGCTTCAAAAGTAAACTTGAAATACTTTACGTATAAGTTTTGTCAACGGTATTCTTCATTATTGTTTTTGGTAAGGATATTCTTCATTATTTTAATCTCAGTAAAAGATTAAAAAATATTTTATTACCTCTTCTTTATATCAATCTATTGTGTGATCTTCTTTTCTACATGTAACAAAAGAAAATATTAATCAAAGATTTAAGGAGAGTACATATAGATTTTCACTCCACCCCACCGTCAATAGAATTCTGGCTGTCACTGTTTAGTGGCCATGCTTGTCATTTTATGAATGAAACTTGAATTGATGCACATGAGCGGACGGTTTACATACATCTATAGAGATTAATCGAATCGAAAAATTTGAATATATAATGATATAGAAAAAAATTGGTGAGATCTTGAAAAAACAATATGGATGCTTACTTTTCTGAAGAATATGCATGGAATGATTAGCAGCGCAGTTTGAGCTTCCTCACGTGTAATCATTAGACGTGATGAAATGTCAGGTTGAAATGCATTACTACTCATTAATTTTAAAAAAAATTATGCCATATTTTGGTCTCACTACACGAAAATTCATTATATGTGGTGAATGTCACAACTAAAATGCATTTTCTCAAGTTATTTGAAAATCCATCTTGAGAATGTTGAATACTGATCAATGATTCTTAATTACATATATCAAACTCATCAGACTAAATAACTCAGATTAGCACCAAAGTAAGGCACAATGCATCCACTTTCAATCAATTATGAAGGGTCTCTTGACTTCTAACTTCTATATTTTACATGTTTCATAGCATTCGAAATTTAAGTTTTTTTGGTTGAAATTTGAGTTTAGTTGGAAGCTTTTTAAACATATAAATTTTGATGTCTATGTTCAGTCATAATTTTTTTTTTTATGATTTTCAACATGTCTTGACATTTTTTAGGTCGGCACTTGAATTTTCGAATTCTCGAGCTGCATTTTCTTCCATATTTATTAGGAATTGTCTTTTCATATCATAAATTACAACCCTGACAGCTAGTTCGAGAAAGACGCCTTGGATTTAATACAAGAAAACGATATGTCCGCGTTTTATAGAACTTTATGCCCAAAACGTTGCGATTGAAGGTTCCACTTCCTAGAAGGGCAAATAACACAATTGATTCTTGAACTTTGGTCCAATATGCAATCTGGTCCCTGAATTTTAATTTGTTTAATGTGATCCCTGAATTTTTTATACATGTTCAATTAAATTCCTCAACTGTATGAAAATATTCGATATTGTCCTTTTTGAGCTAAAATTCATAAACCACACTGCATATTTGGTCAAAGTTCAAGAACCATTTGTATCATTATCTTTTGTTTTTAAAAAGGACAAGGAGGTCCTCGCAAATAATCTCCGGTGGTTAAGGGGACCGATGACATCATTGTAATTGTCATCGTTCGTGCTTAGCCACTCCATTGCCTCTCTCTCTTTCAGCACCCGTCTAGATGTTGACAGAGAATGCATTTAGTATCTCGTGACTCACGCTGGGTTTAGGGTTGACAAAGGCAATGGAGGTCTGTCTGAGGTTGACACAACAGATTTGTCCGAGCAATTCTTTTTTATTTTATTTTATTTTTGGTTCTTTTTCTGTATGTGTTTATCTTTGTTTAGAAGGATCAAATATGCTCCAAATTGCCTAAACAACTATGGCTAGAGCACATTGAAGCCAACCACCATAATTTAGCCATAGTTATGGCACAACAATATAACATCACAACATAGCAACGGACCCATGTGAAAGCACTTGTCCTAAAACACGTCTCTCGTGGATGCTAGTGATGTATTCCGTGTGACTTGCCCATTCACACACTAACAGTGACAAAACAAGTGGCTATCCGTTATCGCTAACGGTATTGACTCATTGACGATTGTTGTGCATTCAAAGAAGTTAATATCAGATCTATGCCACTTCGTTACATAGATTACTAAGAATACTCTTCCTTTTTGTAAGATACTCACGTTTTTAAGTTGCATTGAGCCGTCGGGATTTTCAAGGTGATAAGATTGAAAAAAAAGAGGATAGAATAGGATTGAAAGAAGAAAAGATAAGACTAGTCGTATTTTGTCATTGATGCGATCCATCAAATATTCAATATAGACATATAGTATTTTTTGCTAATTGCACACTCTCATCCTTATTAATAAGGAAAAACATGCATTTCCTTTTCTATATATACTAGTATAAGAGTATACCCTCCGCGTGTACAAAAAGAAACTCCAGCATCGGCGTACATTATAGTGTGATGGGAAAATGCAAAGTTGGGCTCAATAGAACCACAAGCGGAATTACCATCTGCGCGTAGGAGATACTAAATGCACCTAGGAGAGGTAAATTACGGTAATCACACGCTCTCAACCTTGTAAATGATAATTAGCAATGTGTATTAATATTAATATATACACCTAAGAAAAGAATATGATGGTGGTTGAGAGAGGGATAAAGTAGAGTGCACCGGAGAAAATGAGGAACTTGATGGCTGATTTAAAAAGAAAGTAAGACCAGAGTTTTTCACGAGGACAAAAAAAAATGAAATTTCATGGTAAAATTCGATAAAACGTAAATCGATAATACACTTTTCTAATAGAAAATGGAAAGATATTGTCTCGAAAGAGAAACAAAATTAATTTTTCTTTTCAATTTGGAACACGACAGCATAAAATGTTTCTGAGACTTCGCTACCTTTCTCTTTCCCTTGTGTTCTGACATAATGGCTTGCGTGATTTGCTGACGTCCCCTAACACGTCTTTTTTCTTTTCTTACCGTAAGTGATGGTGTTAGTCATTGATTTAGATGTGATCAATATTAAGCTCAAATTATAAGGTCATCCACTCGGAATAATCTTTGAGACTACGTCCATCATTCCATGAATAAAGTTATGTGAAATGATCTATTTGTGTGCATTTAGAAAGATTAGTCAAGTCAAAATATTTAGAGATGTCATATTATTAAAAATAATAATCTAAAAGCCGATAATTGCCTCTAGTCATGTTTATAGTTATGCCCATGTGTTTTCATTTCATTTTGCAATTTGACCATTTCATCTTCTTCCGACGTGAATAGCGAACCAACAAAAGCATTCACATTCTTGCGTTTGGCAAAACACAAAAGAAATAATGTGGGTTTGAATCATCATATTTTCGTATTCTTTTCAAAGGCCACTTCGAAAATGTGGGTTCCTTGCTATGTATTTTTTTTTTATGTGCATGAGACATCAAGTGAGATTTGATTAATAGGATGCTCAAAAAGTTCCAAACACCTCATTCTTCACAAACACAAAAGACGAGGCTCAAGCCCTCGATTTCCAGAAATAATGTCCCAAGAGAGTGAATACATAATACTAGTGAGCCACAGGTAAAATTGCTGATCGATTATCCGAGATTAGTGAAATGCAATACGTGATTCTGTTAGTAAATATATATTCGGTAACCAGCAAACTATTTAGCTCATTAGGTATTAAGGAAATACCCAAATATAAAATTCAAATTTAGGGGTGTCTAGCAACTTATGTAATTCTTTACTTGAAGGTGTACATAAAGCGCCTTGTCCTATCTTTCCATATCATCAGGAAAAGAGGCGATTCAATGTTTGAGTTCTCTAGAATAATCAGTAACCTACACCTAGTCAGACACGTGAATCACGGTCCTCTATTTTCTTAAATGATTTCCTAAATTTCAGAACATATAAAAGCTGGTAAGCCTTCCCAATGATTACGAGAATTATTACTCTGTGATATGTGGCCACGACTAAGAATATAAAGCTAATAAATAAAATAAAAATATTATGTACAAAGATGGGCAAATAAAAAAAATAAGCACACACGAATTTATAATTGTAAACTCAATAATCTCGTAAAAATGAAAATTTTCAGCTAATGAATGAGGATATTACAAATGATGTCATTTAGAACTTTAAAACATGTGAATGAGCAATCAAACCGCAGTTATTAGGCGAGCACTTATCAGAAAATATCACTTTCTATTTGCAAATAAAAATTGATAAATTAAATCAACAGTCTATTTTGTGTGAAGACTTTTATAATTTACTCCAAATTTCAGCAACTCCAATGGTTGAAGTTATTATAACAATTCGGCAACTTAGAGTCCTATGTTATGCGAATTCCATCCTGGAAGTAAATGAAAATTTGCTGTTAAATAGAATATTCTGCAATATAGCTTCTTACGACTTTAACATGAGATTTAAATCATATAATGAAGTATCTTATAATTAATGCACAAAGTGCAGTTAAAGCCAGTAACCTGACCCGCGCTTTGTAGACATTTCTTTACATGTTCCTGTCCCCATCCAGCCGCAGGGAAATTCGCGCGGCCACTGCTCTACGGTGCGGGGCGTGGCATCGTGCGGGGGGCAATAGGGACCCGCCCTGCCTAAGGTGAAAAATTCTAGCAATATTTTTAAAGAAATTGGTGAATCCTTGTTTCGACATATATATTTGCAATAGATCATAAGAAAAGACTTGCAAATATTTAGGCCTCCGTTTGTTTCGTGAAAAATAAACGATTTGGAAAACATTATCTTAAAAATGATTGCTCGTATCACTTTAAATAATTAATCAATGAAAAATATTTTTATTATTTTCAATAATTTATGTCCAAATATTTTCGTGGACGATGAAAATATTTTTTGTTCATTCATTTTTATTAAAGATATAAGCGATCGTTTTTAGAAAAATATTTTTCAAATCATTCATCTTCCGTGAAACAATTGCACCCTAAATATAACATCAATCAATAACGAAGGATTGTTTTGCTCATTCTTCCAATTTTGCTAGTAGATATAGATAAATCTATAATGGAGATATATCATTTTATTCCTTGGGTAGTTTATTTTATTGTAATATATGAATCAATGTAAAATTAAATGAAAATTTATTCACATAATAAAATTATTTATACTTTAATTATGAAAATCATAATTTTGAATGGATAACTTTGATATCATGAACTAAAATGAGAACTTATATTTCAATATTCTAGTTTAATTACCTTCTATATTCTTTTACTTAATATATGTAATATTAATCTATAGTTGAATATATTATTTGTAATTATCATCTATATTAGATTAACTAAACATACAAAATATATATATTTTAGAAAAACATACAAACGGCGATGGGGCGAGGACGGGGGCGGGGGCGGGGGCGGTATCCTGATCCCTGCTATTTTCCCCAACAACCGTTTCTTGCAGGAAAAAACCATTCTGTTCGGTTTGGTAATTAAACCTCACCTAGGGCTGGCGAGGGTCGGCCACCCTCGCCCAGGGCCGGCAACCTATGCCGGCCCCTCCCGTGATGGGCAGCCACAACTCCCACCTGAAAGCTGCTTCTCTCTTTTTTTTTTTCAGTTTTGTTTTTTAAGTAAATTTTAGATTTTTTTTAGTTTTTAAATTTAATTTAAATAATATTTGAATAAATAATAATAAAAAATTCCACATATGAGAGATAAATTCATTTAAAAATGCTAGTCAGCATTTTCCGTTAGACAAATTGACGGTGTTAATTTTAAGACTTGATTGAACGAATTTGACAAGTTTTAGGACTCAATTGCACGTTTTGAAAGTTTTAGAACTCAGTTGTACTTTCGCGGCAAGTTTTAGGACTTCTAGTGAACATATTCTATCTTTTGTCTCTTTCCTTGGATCTGCGGCTATAAATTGGGCAGGCTTATTAACTTCTTTCCTCACCACACCACTTGCACACTCTCCCTCCTCCAGATTTGCTCTCTCTAAACGCTCCAAAGCCTAGACTCTCTCCTCTTTGAGATTCAAAACAATGGCGAGCTTCTTCAACAATATTTGGGATAGCATCATTCCTTTTCTGGGTGACCAGAACATATCTAAGAACCTGCTCTCCATTTTCGACGATGAGAAGTTCAGGAAGGAGATGTTGGATACTCACGCTCCCGATGAAGGAGACGTCGATGTCCAGTCTCTCTTCCTTCTCATCAACAACACCCTCAGTGAAGCTACCGTGATTGTTGACTCGGTCGTCAACCCTAAGGTAAAACTGAAATAATCCCGCATGTTTTGTGTACGCACGAGCGTGTGTGAGGGAGATAGACTCCAAAATAGTTCTTTTTTACTGGGTAAAGCTTGGCAATGTATCAAAAGGGTGTGTCTATGTCATAAACCGTCGTAAATTTGACCGTTTTTTCCCAAATAAACCCCAAATGTCGTCAACTACAGTGGACCTAGGATGTTAGGCGGGGGGAGAGACCAAAGCATTTAACCATTTTCGTAAGCATAGCAACTTTTATAAACTTTTCCACTTCATATAAGAACTTTGAACAAAATAAGAACTATCTAGCTCACTCGTTATTACGCATGAGGGGAAATGTTAGAATATTCAAATATTAAATCACGCTTTCGTCTAACAGTTTAAACTTTTAAAATAGTTAACAGTGGTCCATAAAATCTCACATGTGATATAGAAAACCAATGTCATTCCCATTCACGCTTCCAATATCTTAGAGTATATGTTCCTGGAGCAAATATTTCGTGAACCCTAACATATTTACTGGCACGTACACTGTGATGGAGACTCTGCAATTAATCAAACACAGGAAGGGGCTGACACATCTCTTTCTCTCGATCTCTCGACCGCGCTTTCTTTTCTACTTGCTTTCTTTTTTGCGTGGCCAAGGAGAAAAGAGAAAGATAAAGCAATTAATCTGAAAAAAGTATTATCCATGTACTGCAACAAGAAGCACTATTCAGCGCTTGGATGAAGCAAATTCGTCGGTTTCTTTTCCTTTCAATTAGAACATATACCGCCGTCATAAAGAAAATATCACCCAAGCAGCATCTTATAGTTACTGTTTTTCATTTGCCTAACTGGAATTAGTAAAGGGTCTAGCTACGAAGAGTCCTTTTCGATGAGTAGATCTGTTGAAGGGTCAAAAGAAAACAACGGTATTATTTGATTGGCCAGAGAAGAAAATAACTCGATCGGTTATCATCCCACAAGTAATATATACAATTTTCATATTCCGCATGCGCTCTTCCATTTCCCTCTACTACGTTGCAAAAGGACGAATTGCCAGAGAATCTTCAACGGGGAAAATTAGATAAAATTTGCCATAAAGTTTCCTTTTCGTAATCATGAAGCAATCCACTGGCACTGGCAGTCAATTTATGGTGGGCTTATATCGATCTAATTATGAGATTATCAGTTTATCCATAAATCGACGACACACTAATGTGATACGACGTAGGGGATTAAATTGAACTCATAATAAGTTATTACTCATTTAATTGATTATACCCTATATCTTATTAAGGATTTTCATTTGTACTCTTCTTCCGCAGGGTTTGGACAGGCATACTTTTAGTTTTACTTTGAGGATGCATCCGTTTCGTAAATTAAGAATGATTTAAAATATATTTTCTTAAAAAACGAGCAATTATACCGCTTAAAAATGATTAGGCATATATTGTTGCCATTGATGAATTTTTCTAAACAATACAAATAATCTTTTTATTGATAAAATTTTACACATCTTTGACTTTTTGCCCAAAAAAAATGCACCCTTAATAATTATTAATTTCATCACTAACATTTCAATAAACACTGACAATGTTTTAAAATATGAAATTCTGATCATAGGTCTATACGTGAAGCGATTTCTATGGATAACTGTAGATTTCCTTGGTTTGGCAGTTGAAAACCAAGAATTTTTCTCGTCATTTCGTTTAATCTCTCTCTAACAATAAGTTTATACATACATACACCGTAGGGCACTCAAGGATCTGCAAGCACTGCATTCAAGCCACCAGAGGAAGGCTTCAATCCACCCATTGCAGCAATCAACGAAGTGGCTTGTCAGGTCCTTTATAATGTCCCTCATAATAATCGATTTTCCTCAAGTAAAGAATGACACTTGTTTTGGCTGTTTTACTGTTAGAGCTTGGAAATAACTATTCCCTTGTAACAACATTAGCATGATCATGTCATCAGATCACATGCAAGGCATTAGACACCAAAAATGTGCGCAAAACGTTTGAATCGCTCTTTCGCAAGCTATTGACCTACTCATGGGTCGCTAAGGCTGTTATTACCCTGTCGTCGCTCGCTCTATACTACAGCGACTTTTGGCTACTCGCTCAACCAACGGGCAAGCTCACGAAGTCGATGGCCATACTGAAGGGGTTGCCTGCAATCACAAAGTCCCCGGATGTGCAAAAGATCCAAGTGTTTAGAGATCTGAATGATATCATTAAGATCATATTGAGCATGACCGAGTGCATCGTGGAGTTCGAGCATGACAGTAAAGATGTTCCCGAGCTGTCCACAACAATCGATATTCCAGGCAGCGTTTATCAGATCATCATCTGTGTCCTAGTTTGCTCGATTCAGTTCACCAGCCTCATCAACCTCGTAGATGAGTACGGTTCACTAATCAACCCTTTTTTTGCCTCTTTTGTGAAAAAAGCATGTTTACTGCTTTTAATTTTTATTTTATGAGAACATGTAATGATTCATCTAAAATCATTTCAACAGACTCAATATTTTTTAGAGTTTTTTTTTTCCTTTATGCTTAAAGAGGGCTTCCTGTTATTTTCAGCTACAAGGGAAAAGATCTCCAACCCTTTGCTCGGAAAGTGAACAAGATAAACCACAGTATCCAGGCAGATTTTGAAGATTACAAACACCGAAAGGGTAAAACTTTCAATTTTGAAGATTGTGATAATTATGCTCTAACTATTGGACTAAAGTTCTAGTCACTTTCAATATGAACGAAGCGGAAATTAGAGAGTATCAAAGGCTGGGGCGAATTTTCAATGCCCCCACTGATAATGTGGAGCTCATCAAGGCCTTGTTTTACTTCAAGGACGATCCTCAGCGACTCTTCATTGGTTCGGAACCGGTTCAGTCTTCTAACTCTCTAATTCGACATCACTTAATGATTTTCATTTTTGGCCAAATTTTAGTTGAATACCAAAATGATGCTATGGTCGTAAACTCGTCCTTTTAAAGAATTTATTTCAACGATTTGTTGAAATCTAAACATAAAATTTGTTTTCACCTAGGTGCTATATTTACCGAGTTGGCCCTCGCGTAAATTTGTCTTGTTGACTTTGCTGGTAGTGTCCAAAGGAGTGAAATGTTGATTATCCATGTTTATCGTTCCAGGACAAAAAGTATAAGGTTGAGTCCCTACGCAAGAAATGTGTGATGCTGCTGATCTCCGACCTAAACTTGAGCCCTAACGACATTTCCATCCTTAAAATGATCTACAAGGAGCCCAAGTTCAAAGAGAAGTGCTATGAGATCATGTGGGTCCCGATCATCGACCAAGAAGGCGAGGACACGATCAACCAGTTCAAGCATCTACAGTCACAAATGCTGTGGTACTCGGTGTGCTCCCCGACACTTATCAACAAGGTGGCCATCAAGATGATCAAGGAAAAGTGGCACTTTAGGCAAAAGACTATTGTGACTGTGTTGGATCCACAAGGAAGAGTCTCAAACCAAAATGCCATGAGCTTGATTAGGGTTTGGGGGTGGCATGCATTCCCTTTCACTGATTCAGTAATAGCAGACCTTTGGAAGCCTGACATTGACCGGTTTGAGCTCTTGGTGACTGACATGATCTTTCCTAATATACATGAAGTTGTAAGTAGTAGTTTGTTTTTTTTTTCCAACTTTTCTTATACCCTTTTGCTTTATGAAGAAAAAATGTGCTCTGAGTTAATTATAGAAAACAATCTTAATTAATCTGATGGAGGATGAGAAAAATCTTACTTTTAATTTAAAATCGAGAGATTGGTTGAATAAAAGATGAACTAAGCAGACCATTTCGCCTTATTGTAGTGTCTAATTTAGTAAAACATACTACTCATCTTATACTTAAAGGCTTTGTTGGAATTTTCGTGGAAATTTTGAAATTTGAAATAATTGTAGTTTACTTTATAACATAGAGATATGAAGACTTTTTTTCATTGATCGCACATTCAATTCATATGATTGATCAGATCAAGTCCGAGAAGTACATCCTCCTTTACGGATCTGAAGACCCCAAGGCAATCCAGGAAATTGAGGAGCCACTGAAGAAGATCAAAGACGATGGCATCCCCATCGTCTCCCACAATGTCAACATGCCGCTCTTCTGGAGCCGCCTCGAGAGCTGTATGCACTTGAAATTGCAAACCAACGCGAATGTGCCCGAAGCCCTCATGCGAGATATCCTCAACCTCTACACCAACTTCAAGAGGCACGGCGGGTTTGTGGTTCTCACAAAGGGGTCACGGATCGTGACCAACGACTCGATAGTTACTGTCACAGAGGTTTTCTCCAAATACGAGACTGAATGGAAGAGTCAGGTGACCCCGAACGGTATGACGTTCGACATGGCCTTCATGGATTTCCGCAACCAGGTCTATGACCCTCCAAGGTGCAACGACTTCTGCATTCCCACTATAGTGGATTACATCCCGGAGAATATGAAATGTCCGGATTGCCCTAGCATGATGAAGATCAATTTCAACTTTGAGTGTTGCCATGGAGCACACTAGCGAACCTACATATCCGTCTACTGGCCCATGTCCACAATAAGAGGTGCTCAGTGAGTACTTTGTAGGGCGGGACATGAATGAAGGGGCTGTTTGCTCAGTCCCAGAGTGTGTATGTTGCCCACTTTAGGGCAACCTATGTATGACTTGGCATGTCCGAGTACTTTGTTTGAGCATGTAGTTTCGTTCTGATAATGCTTTGGTCTTCTTTTTCATTCTCCTTACTATATATAGAATGACAATAGACCATCCAAAAGCGACATAGAAAATGGATGAGCAACTTAACAATTGCATAATCAGTCACGCTTTCATTTAACTCACTCTTTTTTTTTTGGTCGGATCATTTAACTGACTTAAACTGTTATAGTCCTTACAAACTCCTGCAAAGTATGAAACCTTAGAGCAATTGGCAATAGTGTCACAAATTTCTCCAAAAACTCAGCTCCATCCCCTTGATAACATGTTACAACCATGCCTGACCACCCGCAACTCACAAAACACACGCCCAAACCGTATATGCACAAAGGCACAGAGAGAAATCTCTCAATTTTTCCGTATTCCTAATTCAAAGTGTTGTGGATATAACAAATGCAAATTCGAAATCAACATTGAATTTAAAAAGAAGAAATTAGAAGAGACCAAATCAAACGAAGAAAGCACAGAAATGAATGAAAAATAGAAAGCACAGAGCTATTTATGACTAAAAATCCTAGAGTGAGATTCAAACTAGGAAACAACTACTTGCTTTATAATAAGCACAAAGCATTAGATGCCTTTAATGTATTTAAAACCGAAGTAGAGAAACAAAGCGAGAAGCAAATTAAGATTGTGAAATCAAATAGAGGTGGGGAATACTATGATAGATACATTGAAGATAGACAAGCACCTGGTCCATTTGCAAAGTTTCTTGAAGAGCATGTAATAGTGGCCCAATACACCATGCCTGGTTCTCCGGACCAAAATGGTGTAGCAGAAAGAAGAAATCAAACTTTATTGGACATGGTACAGAGTATGCTTAGTAGCTCCAAACTTCCTAAGTCCTTGTGGACAGAAACTCTTAAGACGGCAGTGTACATATTGAACCGAGTTCCAACCAAGTTTATTCCAAAGGCGCCGTTTGAGTTAATGAAAGGTTGGAAACCGAGTCTGCAACATGTACGTGTTTGGAGATGCCTGTCTGAGGTGAGAGTCTACAATTCACAGGAAAAGAAATTGGACCCAAGGATCGTAAGTGGGTATTTCATTGCATATGATGAAAAGTCCAAAGGGTACAGATTTTATTGTCCATCTCATACCACTAGGATTGTGGAATCAAGAAATGCTAAGTTTCTTGAAAATGACTTGATCAGTGGGAGTGATCAATCTCGGAACCTTGTTCCTAAGAAAGATCATTGAAATACTCAACATTCCACCTCTAGTATCAGATTGGTTGTTATTCACAACGCCCTTCAAGTTCAACTGGCTGTTGAACAACCAATCATTGAAGTTACACTACCAGCTGATATTAACTTCGTAGATCCAATTGTTCAGCAATGACAAGAAACTATAAAGCAACCAGTTGAACAACATGCTCCTCAAGAGAATGTTGATGCAACCTTCCACCTAAAGTATCAGATTTATTTTAGCAGATCTTCTTAATGTTGCATCAAGAACATATGCTAGAATGAAGAAATCAGCAATTCCTAGTGATAACATTGTGTATCTGCAAGAAGCTGACTATAATATTGGAGTTAAGAATGATCGTGAAACGTATTTACAAGCAATGAGTTGCAGTGAATCGAATTTGTGGTACAATGCCACGAAGGAAGAGATGAGTTTCATGGCATCTAACAAAGTCTAGGTTTTGGTTGAGTTGCCCAATAGTGCGAAGGCCATTGGTTATAAATGGGTCTTTAAAACAAAGAAGGACTCATTGGGCAACATTGAGAGATATAAAGCTATATTTGTTGCAAAGGATTCACTCAAAAAGAGGGAATCAATTACACGGAGACTTTTTCTCTTGTAAGAAAGATTCTCTTCGTATCATTTTGGCATTGGTTGCTCATTTTGACATGGAATTACATCAAATGGATGTGAAAACAGTGTTCCTCAATGGGATCTAGAGGAGGAGGTTCACATGAAACAACCAGAAGGATTCTCCTCTATTGATGGTGAGCATTTGGTGTGATAGGTTAAGAAATCTATATATAGATTGAAACAAGCATCTCGCCAATGGTATTGAAAATTCCATGATGTCATATCTTTATTCGATTTTGTAGAGAACGTCATGGATCAATGGATATACCAAAAGGTTAGTTGGAGCAAAATTTGTTCCTTATGCTATATGTGGATGACATTTTACTTGCAACCGATGATAAGAGGTTGCTACATTAGGTGAAACAATTCCTCTCTAGGAATTTTGACATGAAAGATATGAGCGAGACGTCTTATGTTATTGGCATTAAGATCCATAGGGATAGACCTTGAGACATTTTAGGACTATCTCAAGAAACTTATATCAATAAAGTCTTAAAGAGATTTCGGATGAAAGATTATTCACAAAGTATAGTATCTATCATGAAGGGTGTCCTGTTTAATTTGAACCAGTGCCCAAAGAATGATCTAGAAAGGGAACAAATGAAAAATATTCCATATGCTTCTGCTGTGGGAAGCTTGATGTATACTTAGGTTTGCACTAGACTTGACATTGCTTTTGTTGTTGGAATGTTAGGAAGATATCAGAGTAATCCAGGTATGGACCATTAAAGAGCTATAAAGAATGTGATAAGGTACCTTTAAGGTACAAAAGGTTGCATGCTTATGTTTAGACGAATTGACAACCTAAAGGTAGTCGGTTATTCGGATTCGGACTTCATTGGTTGTTGATTCTAGGAAATCAACATCTAGATATAGTTTTATATTTGCTGACGGAGGCGTGTCCTAGAGGAGTGTGAAACAAACTTTGACTGCTACTTCCACTATGAAGGCTTGTTGACACCTAAATTTTGATTACCCATTTAATAAATTATTGCATAAAAAATTAGAGATTAATGTTTAACCCCTAAAAAAAATATTTTCATTAAATTTCATAACATATAGACATTAGGTGCCTTTGCATTAATAGGGTATATTAGAGCATATTTTCCTTTAAAAAAATTATCAAAAAATCTATTTGAAAAAAAGCGAAATAGGAGCGGACTGGGGCCAGGTCGACCCAGCCCCGTTTTCCTCCTTCTTTCTTTCCTTCTCGTTGGGCTCGGCCCAGTCCACTTTTCTTTTTCCCCTTCTCTAGCCCGGCCTCCTTCTCTCTCTCTTCTTTCCCCTCCCTCTCTCCTTCGCTGTGGACGCTACAAAGCCAAGTAACGGCAGAGCGTTCCATAGCCAAGCAAGAAGCGACGGAGCAGAGCAAAGTGGGGACGGAGGTGACAGGAGTAGGTAGACCGGCTAAAAGGCCGTAAGGACAGAGAGAAGAAGGAAGGGAGGTTCGGTTTAGGTTTAGAGAAAACATGAGAGAGAGAAAGCTCGAGCGTGAGAACAAAGAGCGAGACTTAGCGTACGACTGCGTCTAAGTGTCGGCCGATGGCCCTTGGCCGGCATTACCCTCCCCCTCGGACCAAGCTCACGGTAAGACCCATTTTTGTTTTTGTGTGATTTGGAGGTTGATTTTATGAGGATCTTGGCCCGAAGGCGCGCGAGGCGACCGGACATAGTCCGATCTGTCAAACTTGCCCTCATTCACCACCGCCGAGCCGGGTAGGGAGCTCCGTCGACCCCCTCTGTTTTACCTGAACCATGCTCTATTTTTCGGTCTCGGCCGACTGGGCCGAAACTCGCCGGCGCTTGGTCGTACGTGGTTTCGAGCGTTGGCAAGCCTTCCTCGACTGTCGTGATGGTTGTCCTTAATGTTGTGTTGTTTGTGGTTGTGTCGCGACCTACCTCTTGAGAGTCGAACTCGATAAAGCGAGTTTAGAGGTAAGTGTTCATGAAACGGTCCATATGCCCATCATAAAAGACAGCTTTACCGAAGTGTCAATCTTTTAGTCATCCATACGGTCCACATGGCACATCATAAAAGATGGCTTACCAAAACGTCAATCTTTTGGTCATCCAGACGGTCCGTTTGGCACATCATAAAAGACGGCTTATCGAAGCATCGATCTTTTGGTCATCCATATGGTCAATTGATCATGAACGTAGATTTTTCCTAAATTCATACCTCGCGTGACAGTGGATCGATTTATCTTTTTTAGGAGTTGTCACTAGTCTAAGCCGGGAGTCGGCTAGAATACCCAATCGAAACACGAGAGTTTCGTTTCGATTTCTACAAAAACCAGAGATCATGAGTTCGGGGATTAGCTTACGTTAATATTTCTATTAACGCCCTTTCAGTACTGCTAAACTTATCATGGTTGTTATCTAAGTTGTTATGCATTTATTTTTTCACCATTTTCATGTCAAAGTCTTAGTCCACTAGATGATCATGCATCTTGTTTTTGTGTTTTCATTTAAGATTCTAAACTAATCCTATCTTAGTCTAGAAAAGAAAGAAACAAATAATTATATTGAAAAGAATTGCGTAAAGTAAACAACCAAGGTATTGAAAGAACTAGCTAATTCTAAGTGCAAGAAAGAAAAACGCAACTCGTCGGGTGTTTATACAACGCGTATAAGAAACCCGAGACATATGTCGGGTAATGAACAAATTTTTACAAGAAAATAGATCGGAATGGACATTGATCATCGCTGTATACAAAGAATAGAGTCGGAATGGACATCGACCTTCGCCACATTCAAGACCGTCGTCTTTTTGGACCTATTCTAACCCTAATCTAAAACTAAAACTAAAGAAAGAACAACAACAAACAATATACAATCACAAAGTACATAGCGTCACAAGTCAATCAAAGATAACAAACAAGGCACAAAAAATTTCAAAGGTGGCCTCGAGGTCGGCCTTTGTACAAACATGCATCAATACCTCTTATTGTCTACCCATGTTCATTTTAGACACAATTCATGGTTATTAACTACCATTGGTGTTCACCAACAGCAATTAATACCATGAATTCCTAAATCAGGTTCTATGTATAATCCTAATTTGGACCCACGATCATGCATCGTCCCTACGCATACATCTAAAAATCACATGCATAGCGAAGAATTAAACATGCAAACAAGTCGAAAGACCTTGATTCTCATCCAATCACTCAAATTAGTGAACCAACATCGAGTCACTTCATTCAATTCATCGCGTGCCAATCATAAGCACATGCGCTAGAAAATCGATAAATTGTGAGAATTAAAAATCGTGAAGGCATTAAAAATTGGTTCAGCATGCATTATTTTCTAAAAATCCTAAAACAAAAGATAATTCATAAAGGAAAAACAAAGAAGAGCAAAACAGGGGATTCAAGATGCATTCAATTGGAAAAGAACCCATGGTTAAAATGTTGTGGAAAATTTATGGTACATCAAGCACACAACAACGAACATTTTCTATGAGAAAACTCCTTAAGATAAGCTACACATGAATTTACAAAAATCACAGAACATGAAGAAGTGCATCAGAACAGAACATAGGAGCAGATTTCAGAGCAACCTCATGGAAATTTGGGCATGTTAATGATGTCCAAAAATTCTCAAATTTTGTCACGACCTGGGTCTAGGAATGACAATCAAAGTCCATGAAGAACTCATCATCAAAATCTTTAACGAAAAATTCACACAAAATCAGCAAATCGCAAACACAGAATTGGCACATTAAGCATTCCAAATTTACAATTTTCCAGATTTCAGGGGAACCTCATAAAAAATAGTAAAGGGGTCTATGGACATGCAAATGAGACAATCTTGGCATCATTAGAAAGCTTAAGACATGCTCTAAGACTTTCTAGAAGGCATCGAGTTTGATTAATATCAATTTCATGATCAATTGAAAAGATTTCTACAATTATGCATATCAATAACGAATTGTAGCAGATGAGCTCACAAGATACATATTGTTTACTATCCTCATGACATGGCAAAAAATGTGATATAAATCATGTGAATAGTTTACAACATGATGAACGTTTTTCATGAGAAATCCAAACCTAATTGTGATTCTAAAAAAAACCATTTAAAAATGGGAAAACAGATTAGGTTCCTTGAAATCAACAATTACAAAATAAGGATTCAACATTGAGCATGCAATTGACCATGCAGATGATGACCGAATGACATGATTTATACCTTTTTGAAACGGTAATGAACTATGCTATGACTTTCATGAAGACATCAGGGTCAGGAAATCACAATTGCACATTCAATTTTGAGCAAATCTAATTCGGGTTCCAGTAGAGGCGGATGAGACATAAGGTCAGTTCACAGAGGTTTTCACCTATCTTCTTATCTCCAAAAAATCTGAAAAATTTATATGTTGCAATCAAGACATATGTGAACAATTTTCATGAGAAACCTAAGTTTAAATCTTAGCAGAAAAATCAGAAAAAAATCGGCAACAGTGCAGGTCAGGCAAAATCAGCATGTGCAGAGGTCAAATTTCATGAGTTTTCCACACTTAGGCATATTCGAAAAATTTCGAAGAAAATCTATGTTATAACCAACCTGATTTAGATCATTTTCATGAAGACATCTCCTATTGAATCTCAACACACAAGACAACAAAAAATCATCAAACCGAACAACTTGATTCAAAGTAATCAATGCAGGAAGCCATTTTAGACCCTCGGTCGATTCACAGAGGATTTCATTCATCTAGACTCATCAGAAAAATCTAGAAAAAAACACATTTTATAGTCAAGATGATTCTCAGCAACTTTCATGGAGACCACAATATCCAGATCCGAACAGAAAAATCAGCAAAAATTTAGCAAAACTGCTCCAATCGTGTAAAAAAAACCTGAAGAAACAGAACAACAGAACTTCCTATTCTGATGCAAACTTTAGAATAGGTTTCTAGGTAGCAAACGATACCAAATCGAGTACAGTAAGATATCAAATCGAATTTCTCAAAGTGTATTACGAGAGTTCAAAAGGTGTTGAAGTCCAGAAATGAAGTTTAACAGGTCAAAATCAACAAAACAAAAAGCATGTTCAGAAACTCGAAATTGCAGATCATCTTCTAACAAAAGAACATCATAATCAAATCATCAAACATGAAATCAGCAGCCATAAGTCATCAATATAGAGTCCATAGAAAGTTCTAAGGTGAATCCTTATCACGCCCCACACCCACGGGCACACGAACATCCCATCGTGGTCGTTATGTTGCGACGTCCCAGGACGCGTCGCCGACCCATTCATCTCATCTTTCAATTATTAGCATGCGGAAACGTGTACTAAACTCCTGATAATTAAAAAACAGGGATAGCATAGGAAAACCATCATCCATAAACATATCAACAAGATGCTTTTGTGCATTTACATCATTACCCCAGGAAATTAGTATTTTTACAAACCAACACTACAGTACTTCCTATAGGACCAACCAGTCAGAAAAGGGGTTGATGGTCAAGGGTTTAATGTCACGCTTCTACTCCAAAAATGGGCTTCCATAAAGTAGACCGTATGCACCTTCATCGTTACGGTCCTAAAAAATGTTAAATAACGGGGAGTGAGATAAAATCTCAATGAGTCAACTAACTAATCCTCGATTAGGATGCTGTTCACCTCAAGCATCCCCTGTTCCTGCGTTTCAATGACGATGGTAGATCAATAGCAATGCACCTCATGCCCTGCCTTTAGTTATAATACGAGATGGCAACTCAATCATAACATGATAAATTAACCAGGCACATTCACACATAGGCAACGCTACCTGGTCCTGGCACACTTGCTGCATACGACAGGTTATAATATCACATAAATAAGCAGCATACATCACATATAATCAGAACACATCACAACAGTTCCATGAGCAATGCACCATGCGTGTTCCGATTATTAATGACCCCTCAAGCCATGGCACATCCTGAAGGATGGCGGTCTTCCGGACCTACCCGGGCATCGTCCCGTCCCATCGGGCACAGCATCGTCCCGCGTATACATACGCCTCAGGACGGCATTCCATTCGGAGCATCGAGTCCGATCTCTACCGCGGCAAGGCGTCCGGACACTTTCCGGGCATTCGATAAATTGGGCATCGTCTCGCATAAAACGCATTAGGACGGGTTCAACCCCGCGTAAAACGCATCAGAATATTATGTGACCACATAGCCACTCCTACCAAATTATAAGTTGTCTCATTTAACTTGATGCAAGAGTGCTATATGCTCATACGTCGGAATATATTCGATTTCACACGTGAAAATGCACAAAATATTCCTACGTGATCACGTACCACCAGTTAATGCACCAACACTGCATACCAAGATTACATCATGCACTCAAATATTTCATCACATGATAAATGTTTCTCATCATGAACTTCATACATTATTCCACATCTCATTACCAAGCCTTATAGCCACTATGGCAGTGTGACACCTTTCTAACTCATGGCAAATTTCACACCATAATCCAGATTCTGCCATCACATGCATAATCACATTTGTCCCATCATTTGACCTCGAATCAGAAGTTAACGTATCTCATTTGAAAGCTCGGAATGTACACATTAAGTCACCAGAAGACATCAAGTCCAAATTCCCAAGGTTTCACGTGAGAAATGGTGCATCTTTTAAATTGGGTAAATCTGGGCAGTTTTGCACAGTAACGGAAATTCCTTCAAAATAAATAGTGGATGTACTCGGAAAATTATAAAATTTGGATATGTTATAAAATACACTTGGATAAACATTTCTCATGAAGGAAAGAAAGTCTAAATCTTTCTGTAAGTGTTCTTTTTAATAACCTAAAGACAGACTAAAATTTGCTCACTGGAACAAAACCGTTGTTCCACAAAATCAGTTATGTACCACACTCAAAACATCTTCAAAAATTATCAATTTTTGTATGTTGTAGAAAAAGAAGTTATCAAAAACTTTTGTGAAGGAAGTTTTTCCAAACTCGATCCAGAAAAGTGTGTAGAAAATCAAGAAAGTGTAAACATCACAGAAATATTCATTCTGGGTAGTTTTACATGGTCCGAAAACTAGGCTTTCTTACTACTCATATCAAGTCCAAAAATTATGAAATTAAAATATGCTAAACTTAAAGATATTTGGAACAACTTTGAAGAAGGAAGTTTCTGGAAATTCGGTGCACAAAGCTCTCCAAAAAAATAACAAAATGAAGAGGTACAGAGAAACCGAATCTGGGTTTTCCAGAACAAAAACAAGAATTGAGTTCAAATGGGAAAACCACCAAATTTGATTCAACAAAACTCATACCCAGCAACTTGAATGGACATGCAACACCCATTTAGAACTCAACAACACACATGCACGATAAACATTCAGAACCGCACATGCAAGCCACCAAATTGCATCCATAATACAACGATAACTTGTCACAAATACCGATAACCTATCCCAATGACTTCTTGCGCCAATCCTAATTAAGTAACAATAACTAGGTTTACTTCTAATCTAATCTAGCCTTAAGCGTAATTAACGGCCTAATCAACGATTAGGTAGTTAACTTACCATTTAACGGTGACGGTGGCGGCGCGGTGATGACGGAGCCACGCAAGCGTTCCAAAGCACGAACCAACTTTGTAGAACGTGGCGGAAGAGCTAGACGGCAACCGATGAGGCTCGGTCCAGCGCGGCTTGAGGCCCGGCGATCGGTAGCAGTGACATGAGGTGGTGAGGCGAGTGGCGGTGGTGTTGGTGCGAGAGGGGCTAGAGAGATGAGAGGAAGAGAGGGGGATGTACGTGAGGGGAAGGGGGAGTGAATGAACGTGAGAGAGAGGAGAGAAAGAGAGAATAAGAGAGGAAGAAAGACAAGCTTCTCACTTAGGCCAAGCCAAGATTCTTATTCAATAAGTTAGGATGCTTGGCTAGGAATTGAACTTACTCAATAAGCTAGAATGCTTGGCTAGGAATTAAACTTCCAAGCCAAGTTTACCAACTATCATAAATTGCATTAATATGCAAGAAACAAAAGAAGAGAAGGAGACTATCTTGGCCTTGTCTTCTTCAATTGGGTGACCAACAAAAGAGAGGGGGGAAAGGACAACTTTGCCCAAAACGTCTTCAATTTGCACAATCCCGAATAGTAGTTTCATCTTCGATTTCTGCTTCTAAAATTGGGGTCGAAACGAGGATGTCACAACTCTCCTCCCCTTAAAGAAATTTTGTCCTCGAAATTTGCAGGATTACTCGCATCCTCAAATAAGTATGGATATTGTTGCCTCATTGTGTCCTCGCTTTCCCAGGTCGCTCCTTCGGTGTTGTGATGTTGCCATACAACCTTGACCAAGGGAATAACCTTGTTGCGTAGCACTTGCTCCTTCCTGTCCTCGATCCGCACTGGTCTTTCATTGTACGACACCCTATCGTCAACTTCAATCTCCTCGAAACTAAGCACGTGCTGGATCGGGTTCATATTTTCATAACATCGACACATGAAACACATCATGAACTTGCGCAAGTCTTGGTGGCAATGCTAGACGATAGGCCAGAGTCCCTATTTTCTCCAAAATTTCAAATGGTCCAACATACCTGGGGCTCAATTTTCTTTTCTTGCCAAAACGAGATGTTCCGCGCATCGGCGACACCTTAAGGAAAACGTGATCCCCGACTTGAAATTATAAGGGCTTTCGTCTTTTATCCGCATAGCTTTTCTAACGACTCTGAGCTGTTCTCAGTCTGTCCCTAATAATCTTTACTACATCCACTGATTGTTGAATTAATTCAGGACCAGTGATCCTCCTTTCTCTAACCTTGTCCCAACAAATGGGAGTTCTACAGGCACGACCATATAGTGCCTCAAAAGGTGCCATTCCGACGCTTTGTTGATAACTGTTGTTGTACGCAAACACGACGAGATGCAACTGTTCTTCCCATCCTCCCTTAAAATCCAACACACAAACCCGCAACATATCCTCGAGCATCTGAATGGTCCTCTCAGATTGACCATATGTTTGCGGATGATAGGCTGTGCTATATTGCAGCTTTGTCCCCATAGCAATCTGAAAACTTTTCCAAAAAGCTGCAGTAAACTTAGGGTCTCAATCCGACGTGATCGTCATGGGTACTCCATGAAAACGGACTATTTGTCGCATATATAGCTCAGCATACCTATCAAATGCGAAGTCCTTTTGTACCACAATAAAATGCGATGATTTGGTCAATCTATTGACAATGACCCAAATTGAATCATTGCCTCTCTGACTTCTCGGCAAACCCATCACGAAGTCCATCGTGATATGCTCCCATTTCCACTCGGGAATTTCCAATAGTCGCAACAGTCCACCAGGCTTACAATGTTGTGCTTTCACTTGTTGGCGCGTCAAGCACTTTGCCACGTGCTTGGCGATATCTGTTTTCATGCCATTCCACTAATAACGCTGATGAAGATTCCGGTACATCTTCGTACTACCTGGATGTATACTGTAGTTGCTTCAATGAGCTTTTGTCCAAATTTCTTCCTTGAGCCTTACGTTATTGGGCACACATAACCTTCCTCGAAACTTTAATACACCATCTTCGGCCACCTAAAAATCCAATTTTCTCTTATCCGCACTTTCTTGCAAAATCCTTTGAATTGCCGAATCCGTGCATTGCAGTGCCTTAATCTTGGTCTGCACTTCAGGTTCAATGCAGAGAGTAGCCATAAGACTTGAAAGATGACTCATTTCTAACTTGAACTCCGAATCTCAAATTCCTTCGGGTAGAGTCCACTCTCGAACCATCAAATGAGCAATCGCCGACTTTCAACTAAGCGCATCTGCCACCTTATTGGCCTTTCCAGGGTGGTACATAATGTCGCAGTCGTAATCCTTAAGTAATTCCATCCAGCGACGCTGTCTCATATTTAATTCTTTTTGAGAGAATAGGTACTTCAAGCTCTGATGGTCGGTGTAGATTTGAAACTTTTATCTGCATAGATAATGTCTCCAAATTTTTAGCGCAAAAATAATTGCTGCTAATTCCAAATCGTGTATTGGGTAATTTAACTCATAAGGTCTCAATTGACGAGACGGGTATGCAACCACTCTTCCATGTTGCATCAGTACGCAACCCAATCTCTTATGCGACGCATCACTATAGATTTCAAATCCTCCTAGACCGGACAGTATTGTCAAAACTGGTGTGATAGTCAACTTATGCTTAAGTTCTTGAAAACTACGCTCACAATTGTCCGTCCATTCAAACTTAATGTCCTTTTTCAATAATCATGTCAAGGGCGCGGCTATCGCGGAAAATCTTTCTACGAATCGTCTATAATAGCCTGCCAATCCCAAGAAACTCCGAACTTCCGTCATTGTCGTTGGTCTGGGCCAATCCATGACCGCTCCAATTTTAGCTAGGTCCACCGAAATCCCTTCACCAGAAATCACGTGACCAAGAAAGGCTACACGAGTTAACCAAAATTCGCATTTGCTAAACTTAGCATACGACTTGTGATCTCGAAGGGTCTGCAGCACCGTCTTCAAGTGCTGTTCATGCTCCTCTAGATTCCTTGAATACACCAAAATATTGTTGATAAACACAATCACAAACCTGTCCAAATATTCCTTAAACACCCGATTCATTAAATCCATAAAAGCAGCATGAGCATTTGTTAAACCAAATGGTATTACGGTAAACTCATAATGATCGTAACGCATACGAATAGCCGTCTTCGGTATATATTCTTTCCTTATTCTCAACTGATGATAACCCGTCCCCAGGTCTATCTTAGAGAATACCGAAACTCCGTGAAGTTGGTCAAACAAATCATTTATTCTTGGCAACGGGTACTTGTTCTTGATTGTCACCTGATTCAATTGCCGGTAATCGATGCACAAACACAACGATCCATCCTTCTTCCTTACGAAAAGAACCGATGCTCCCCAGGGTGATGCACTAGGACGAATAAATCCTTTATCCAACAATTCTTGCATCTGCACCTTTAATTCCTTCAATTCAGATAATGACATCCTATAAGGTGCTTTCGAGATAGGCTCTGTTCCAGAGGCTAACTCGATCACGAATTCAATTTCTCGCTCTGGGGGCAAACTCGGCAATTCCTCTGGAAAAACATCTGCAAACTCCCGCACTACTGCGATGTCTTCCAACCTTGGTCCCTCGACCAACGTATTCACTACAGTCGCTAAATAACCTTGGCAACCCTCATCTAATAGCCGGGTCACTTCATGTGACGAGATCAGAGGGGTCGAAGGTCCTCCTCTGTTCCCTACTACCTCAAAACTAGGGCGACCCAGTGGATTAAACTGGATCACCTGGCGGCAACAATCCATTACTACCTGCTGTTTGATGAGCCAATCCATCCCAATGATGATATCAAAGTTAGACATCTTCAGCACAATCAAATCTATACTTTCTTCTTGACCACCAACTATTAACTTACAACCCGGACATCCTACCGCAGTCAATACTTTCTTCTTAAACAGGGTAGTAATACTAAAGACAACTCCCAACGGTTTCGGTTCTAACCCCGTCAACTTAACAAACTGTTCAGCAATGAATGAATGCGTAGCCCTTGGGTCAAACAATGCATATGTAGCATGATCATGCAAGGATACCATACCTGTAATCACAGTCTGCGAGTCATCCGCTTCCTTTCTCGTGACAGCGTACACTTTTCCTTGCACAGGTGGCCGACTCAGATTGTTCTGCGGAGCATTCTCGGTTGGTTGTCCTATCTGCAAAGGTGGTGGCGGTGCTTGCGCTCCTGTCGATCTACGTGGACAGTTCCTCACTTGGTGGCTTTGCTGACCACATCCAAAACAGGCTCCCATCCTAGTAGGACATGGGGTTGATCTATGGCGCTTTCCACAGAATCGACATAAGCCATTATTGTTACTGTGTGCCAGCTTTCCCACGCCGTTTTTCCGATTGGAAGGGATGGAATACTTTCCTCCAGTCATTGG
This sequence comes from Syzygium oleosum, assembly GCF_021117445.2. Taxonomy (NCBI): domain Eukaryota; kingdom Viridiplantae; phylum Streptophyta; class Magnoliopsida; order Myrtales; family Myrtaceae; genus Syzygium; species Syzygium oleosum. Next base: position 21,457,520 of record NW_026607485.1, on the reverse strand, counting down.
CTTTTTCCCAAACCGATGTTGATCTCTATTCGGCGCAAACCGCGACCCAGATGCGGCTGTCCGTTCCATCATATTCCTCTCAATCACCTGAGCCCGCTCATATAGCTCATCATAATCTTTCAGGTTCAAGGGCACCAACTGGTTCTTGATTTCCGATTTCAGACCATCCATGAATCTCCTTGCCCTGTCGATCGGGTCTTCAACCAATCTTGGGGCATACTTAGAAAGCTCGGTGAACTTCGCCTCGTATTGATCGACCGACAACTGATTCTGACGAAGCTGTTGGAACTCATTCATTTTCTGCTCTCTTACGCAGTCTGAGAAATATTTCCCATTAAACGCTTCCACGAAAGCATTCCACTCCGGAACTGTGCCTTCAGGAAAGACTCTTTTCTGTGTGGCTTCCCACCAAGTACTAGCATTACCCTGAAGCTGGTAAATCGATAATGTCACTTTTTCCTCCTCAGAGCATCTTAGTAACGCAAAAGTCTATTCCAACTCCGTGACCCAGAGGGTTGCTGCCTCCGAATCTCCTACACCAGTAAACTTTTGGGGCTTCAGCTTCAGAAACTGCTCGACCAGTTTGTGCATTGGTCGATCGTTACACCTCTCTCCAGCTGCTGGGACTTCATTAGGGATGGTAGCGGCAGCAGCAGCAGCTTGATTTTGGGCCTGCTGCCCGATCATATTTCCGATGTTCTCTAGGGCCCTCAGGACTCCCGCTATGTCTGGTTCCCTTGGTGCTCTTGCCTGAGCATTAGGCGGACCTCAAGTTCCTCTCCGACGATAGCTCATCTTACAAGAGTCATAAGAATCTTATTTCATAATTCCATTAAGGAATCAGAGAGCTATATCGCCTACTCAAGTCGATCAATCCTAAGCAGCGAATCATAGACGAACACATTATATAACATAAGACGTAATCCAACTCCAAGTATCGACCAAACTCAGATCGAGCTGACCTTGCTCTGATATCAATTAAACAGGGATATCACGCCCCGCACCCACGGGCACACAAACATCCCATCGCAGTCGTTATGTTGCGACGTCCCAGGACGCGTCACCAACCTATTCATCTTATCTTTCGATTATTAGCCTGCGGAAACGTATACTAAACTCCTAACAATTAAAAAAACAGGAATAGCGTAGGAAAACCACCATCCATAAACATATCAACAAGATGCTTTTGTGCATTTACATCATTACCCCAGGAAATTAGTATTTTTACAAGCTAACACTACAGTACTTCCTATAGGACCAACCAGTCAGAAAAGCGGTTGATGGTTAGAGGTTTAACATCACGCTTCTACTCTAAAAATGATTTTCCATAAAATAGACCGTATGCACCTTCATCGTTACGGTCCTGAAAAATGTTAAACAACAGCGAGTGAGATAAAATCTCAATGAGTCAACTAACTAATCCCCGTTTAGGACACTGATTCGCCTCAGGCATCCCCTATTCTCACGTTTCAATGACGACGGTAGATCAATAGCAATACGCTTTGCGCCCTGCCTTTAGTTATAATATGGGATGGCAACTCAATCATAACATTATAAATTAACCAGGCACATTCACACACAGGCAATGCTACCTGGTCCTGGCACACTTGCTGCATACGACAGGTTATAATATCACATAAATAAGCAGCATACATCACATATAATCAGAACACATCACAACAGTTCCATGAGCAATGCACCCTGCGTGTTCCGATTATTAATGACCACTCAAGCCATGGCACATCTTGAAGGATGGTGGTCTTCCGGACCTACCCGGGCATCGTCCCGTCCCATCGGGCACAGCATCGTCCCGTGTATACATACGCCTCAGGACGGCATTCCATTCAGAGCATCGAGTCCGATCTCTACCGCGACAAGGCGTCCGGACACTTTCCGAGCATTCGATAAATTGGGCATCGTCTCGCATAAAACGCATTAGGACGGGTTCAACCCCGCGTAAAACGCATCAGGATATTATGTGACCACATAGCCACTCCTGCCAAATTATAAGTTGTCTCATTTAACTTGATGCAAGAGTGCTATATGCTCATACGTCGGAATATATTCGATTTCACACGTGAAAATGCACAAAATATTCCTACGTGATCACGTACCACCAGTTAATGCACCAACACTGCATACCAAGATTACATCATGCACTCAAATATTTCATCACATGATAAATGTTTCTCATCATGAACTTCATACATTATTCCACATCTCATTACCAAGCCTTATAGCCACTATGGCAGTGTGACACCCTTCTAACTCATGGCAAATTTCACACCATAATCCAGATTCTGCCATCACATGCATAATCACATTTGTCCCATCATTTGACCTCGAATCAGAAGTTAACATATTTCATTTGAAAGCTCAGAATGTACACATTAAGTCACCAGAAGAAATTCCCAAGGTTTCACGTGAGAAACGGTGCATCTTTGAAATTGGTAAATCTTGACAGTTTTGCACGGTAACGGAAATTCCTTCAAAATAAATAGTGGATATACTCGGAAAATTATAAAATTTGGATATGTTATAAAATACACCTGGATAAACATTTCTCATGAAGGAACCAAAGTCCAAATCTTTCTGTAAGTGTCCTTTTTAATAACCCAAAGACAGACTAAAACTTGTTCACTGGAACAGAACCGTTGTTCCACAAAATCAGTTCTGTACCATACTCAAAACATCTTCAAAAATTCTTGTTCAATAAGTTAGGATGCTTGGCTAGGAATTGAACTTGCTTAATAAGCTAGAATGCTTGGCTACGAATTAAACTTCCAAGCCAAGTTTACCAACTATCATAAATTGCATTAATATGCAAGAAACAAAAGAAGAGAAGGAGACTATCTTGGCCGTGTCTTCTTCAATTGGGCAACCAACAGAAGAGAGGGGGGAAAGGACAACTTTGCCCGAAACGTCTTCAATTTGCACAATCCCGAAGCGTCTTCAATTGTTCCAAATTTATGCAATTTAGTCCTTGAGGGACTAAATTGAAAGGAAAGATTTGTCAATTTTGAGGAAAAAATAGTCCAATTTGAAGAGAAACGGTTCAATTTTAAACCAATTAGGCCAATTAAACCAAACCTACAACTTTATGGATTTAATTACCTAATTGGTCATGAAAAATATTGGACCTATGCCATAGGTGCGCCAAATTGGATTTTTCCTAAGCTAAATTGGACAATTTCAAGCAATTTCTCGCCAAAATATGCAAATTAATCGAAATTGAATTCAATTAAACTTGCGAAATGCTTATTGAACCAATTGCCCATGCTTGTAGTGACCTATTGCATTCAAATCAACATTGAAATGGATGCGTGACCTTCATGTCAAAATTAAATTGAAGGCCAATGTTGAAATTGAACCTCAATTCATCAAATTAAACCTTAGTCATGAATGGGTCAACTTGAATTTTATCAATTGGACATCAATAACCCCTAATTCCCAAATTCAAGTGAGCTAAATGTGTAAAATTGGAGAGTTCTCAAGTGAATTTCGCAAAATTGACCCCGGATTTGTGTTTATCTCACAAAAACGAGTCAAAGGAAACCAATTATTCGTGAATCGTGAAGAATTAATTCAATCCCTAATTATGGCTAAAATTGGGGGTTTTCATTTCAAAGTGCCGATTCACAAAATTGATCGCACGAGTGATCTTATGATGATCTCTGGATCAAATGTCATAAAAGGAACTAAGCTAAAATATGAACAAAATGAAAGTAATTTTGTTTTTGGCCGATTTCGTGCCTATTTTCACAAATTGGGAAAAAGTAGGTTCTTAATCAATTTTTGCAAAATTTCAAATGCCAAAGTAAAAATTGAATGTAAAATAAGATGATTTTGGGATTTTTGTATTTTATGATTTTTTGATCAAAAGTTTGACCAAAAGTCAAACCCTAGTTGACTTTTCACTAAGAGTTTGATTTTATGCTCAAATCTTTGAATTTTTCTTGAATTTCTACTTCTAAAGTGAAATTAAACTTGAAAGGAATCTTTTTATGCGAAAAGCCCAAATTTGACCCGGGGTTGACTTTTGGTCAAAGGATTGACAAAAAAGTTAACCATTTGACTTTTCAGGTTTTTACATGAAATGAATGGTAAATCGTCTACAGAAGCTAAACCAACAAATAGAATTAAAAAAACAACACTTTTTTTTTCAAGAAATAGATTATGTTGTGATCGAAAACCCTAATCTCAAGTTTTCTATTTTTTAATGACGCGTTGACTAAAAATTAGGTGTCAACAGATACCTCTCTTTGAGTGGGAGTTCGAAGAGGTTCCGCTTAAAGACCAATTGGCACCTGCAAATTTTTAGTCGACTTGACTTGGGAACTTAAAGAAAATAAAGACAAAGACAATTGATCAGAGTCTTACCTGAAGCACTTACCATTGACCATTTGGATTGTCAGCTCATTCATGTGTTTTTCTCTTCTCTCTCCCATATGGTGGAATGAAGGAAGAAAAGAAAAAGAAAGGGTTTTGTAGGAAATCTATGGTTTAATGATAACCAAAAACATAAAGGGCAATGTTTAAGGATGACCAGAAACCTAAGACAAGATTTAAGAATGACCTAGAACTTAAGACAAGATTTAAGGATGACCAGGAACCTAAGACAAGATTTAAGGATGACTAGGAACCTAAGACAAGGTTTAAGGATGACCTAGAACCTAAGAACAAGATTTAAGGATGACCAGGAACCTAAGATAAGGTTTAAGGATGACCAGGAACCTAAGACAAGGTTTAAGGATGACCTAGAACCTAAGACAAGGTTTAAAAACCAAAGGGACAGTATGAAAACCAAAAGCGATGCATGGTTTAGGATAACCAAAAACCAAAATGAGGGGTATGGTTTAGGCTGACCAAAAACCAATCCACTGGGGAAAGATATTTTGAAAAAGAGGGAGTTCCGAGATTGTTTAACAACAAATCAAGTGGAATTATTCACATTTTGGTAAAAGACATTGATTGTCAAAATCCTTAAGAGGAAATTTTAACAAAATAATATTTGAATAACCACGTAAAGATTAGATCAAAAACGCCAAATTGGAAATAACATAATCAAAAAGGTCTTTCGCACTGGCTCTCATAAAGGCTTTGATTCCCATCCATTGATGTAAGAAAGCTATTCAATTCTTAACAAACCTATGTCAAAGGTTTTTGGAAACGTTCACAGTGAATACAAATTGATTGATTAAAAAGGTCATTCAAAAGGACCGTAATGTAGGCTTGGTCATGGGCTTACACAAAGGGTATTTGCTTTGAGGCCAATATAAGAAATATACCATCAACATCTTCAGCGAGTTTACAAGTCAAAAACCTTGGAGATAAGACAATACACGATTGCTTCCACTTCTTCTGGCGGTAACTCCCACATGAGATTCTCACTGCGACTCAAAGAGACTTTCGGATGTGGGTTGCAATATCGGTTCGAGTAAGGCTCAAAAGGCTTAAATTTTTCATACAAGGAAGGGTTTGAGGAGTTGGTGATTATCTTAGCATCATTACCATGACACAACTTCATAATGTTGTGACTCTTGAAATTTAACTTATCTCGAGAGTCCTTTAATCGATACATATGTGAGCTTTGCTCTTTTTCCTAAAAAAGATCATACTTGCAATGGATGTTTTTGCAGTTGCAATGAATATTGTTGGACTTTCAATGCTTTTCTTGCTTTTGATGCAATTTTTATGTGGGCTTAGGCCTTGCTTTTACCAGGCATACTGCTTTTGTAAGCCCTTTTTTTATTTTTTTAATTCCTTTACTTTTCTTTTGAGTATCTAAGACTCTCGAGATGCCTCTATCTTTTTACCAGCATTTTGCTTTGATGGTAAATCACATGTATTGCCCCAACGTGGGGAGATAATCACCACTCGGATTTCAAAAATGATTGCATTAGGCTCAAATTGGCTAAGCAAGGGATAATTGTGTTTGGGTAGAGAAATGAATGCTCTTCTTCACTTTGGGATGCTTCGAGCTTCTGCCAGAATTCACCTGGAGCTAACACAAGAAGGTTAATGCAAGTAAAGCAATAATATCTTTCTTGATCTTTTTACTCCATTTTTTCAACCAAAAACCTCCTGTGACTCCTCATTGTGAGGTTGTTCTTGATAGGGGACTTTGAAAAATTCTCCCTATATGGCTCAAAGTGGTTAGCAAGGGATAAGTGTTTAGGATAGAAAAGTGAAATGCCTTTCATCGCTTCAAACCAAATATACAATGTGAACCAATCCTTCATCCTAGGACATGGTTTTTTCGATCAATTTTCTTGAAATGTGTGTAGGGACGTGTTTGGTCAAAGGTTTACCTTTTATCATCCTAGGCATTTCCATTCGGCACTTTTGACAAATTCCTTTTTGCTTTTTTCAGATGATCATTTGGTTAAATCTCCCGTCTGTAGGGAATTTTGATAAACCAAAACACTTGGAAATAATTTTAAGAATAATGATTCGCTGACTCCTCTAGGATAATTGTTTTTTTTTAGAGGATCTCAAACTTGAAAAACCTTTTGGACAAATAAGGCCCTCACAAATAGGATCTACTTCCTAAGCTCTAGGGAGAAGATTGATTTTAGGTAGCTGCTTTCTTGAGGTTAACTCCTTAAGGTTTGGAATAGCCTCCCTGTAGAACAGCTGAGTACTTGCAAAATGAACAAATATGTAAAAATGTTATGTATGCATGATATGCATGATACAAATGTCCTAAAGTGGCTCGAATTCAATCCAAAAGCAATTCAAAGGCTTCTTATTCAGGGAAAGTGTTTCTTGACAGAATTAACATTTACAGGTTGTGGGAGCTCTTGGCCATCCATTTCTACAAGAATTAGTGCTCTGCTGGGTAACATTTTCTTGATGACATACGGTTCTTCATAATTGGAGGTGAACTTTCCACAATCCGGAATGATGGGTAGGACTTTCCTCAAAACCAAGTCATTGACCTCAAAATGCCTAGGTCAAATCTTACTGTTGAATGACTTAGCCACTTGCTTTTGGTAGTTTTGTCCATGGCACTGGGCTTTTACCCTTTTTTCATCAATCATGTTAAGCTGTTCAAATCTTTGTTGAATCCATTCTGCTTCAGAAAGCTTTACTTGTGAAAGTACCCTTAATGAAGAAATTTCCACCTCCACAGATAAGACTGCTTCCATTCCATATACTAATGAGAACGGTGTTGCCCCAGTCGAAGTGCAAATAGAAGTTCGATAAGCCATTAACACGTACGGCAACCGATCATGCCAATCATGGTAATTCTCTGCCGTCTTGGACAGAATCTACTTGATGTTCTTGTTTGCCACCTCCATAGCTCCATTCATTTGTGGGCGGTAAGGAGAAGAATTCAAGTGGCGAATGTGAAACTTATTGAGTAGCTCATCCTTTGTTATTCAAGTTTGATCCATTGTCAGTGATAATTACTTCTGGAACCCCATATCAAGCAATAATGTCACGATGAATGAACTTTATCATACTTTTCGCTGTGATGAGGGCATAAGAATTGGCTTCGATCTATTTGATGAAGTAATCGACAGCCACTAGAATGAAATGGTGTCCATTTGACGCCTTAGGATTAATTGGTCCAATAATGTCAATGCCCCACATTGAGAAATGCTATGCCTCGGACATTTGATATAATTCATTGAAAGGAGCATTGATTTTTGTCTCCATAAACTTGACATTGATGGCAATATCTAACATGTTGAATACAATCGGCTTCCATGTTAACCAGTAGTTGAAGAGGACCACATTCTCCGTCATTAATAAATTGGCCTCTTTGATGTCTACACACTTCAGCAAGACCGAATCAAAAGATATTTTGTATAAAGCACCTCTGCTAAGGAAGAATTTGGAAGCTAACTTAGTCAAGTATTTCCGATCAATAGCTCAACTTCCTTAGGGAAATTTTCCTTCTCGAAGGTAATTCATAATGTCATAGTACCATGGCCGACCATCAAGTTCTTCTGTCATAACCATGCAATACACAGGCTCTTTTAAAACATTAATTTGTAAATGATCAATATTCAAATCATCAGTTACTTGTAACATTGAGGATAATGTCGCCAAGGCATCAGTAAATTGATTCTGAGATCTTGGCAAGTAATCAAATGAGATCTCTTCAAATTCTTCCATAAAATCCTTAAGATACTCATGGTAAGGAATCAGTTTTAAATCACGAGTTTGTCATTCACCTCCTATTTGAAGAATGATAAGTGCAGAATCACTATAAACTTGTAACCTCTTAACTTTCATGTCGATGGCTAATTGGAGACCAAGGATGCAAGTTTTTTATTTTGAAATGTTATTGGTACAAGGGAATACCAAACTTTGCAGCTACTGGATAATGCTGACCCGCTGGGAATATCAGGACTACTCCAATGCCAGAACCAAAGAGGTTAACAGCTCCATCAAAATACATTGTCCACTTGTTATGTGACACCAAATGGATTCTTTCATCAATTTCATCCCAGTCATCTGACTTTAAGGGATTCTCAGCTAACATGTCAGCTATGGCTTGCCCTTTGACGGACTTCTGAGACATACTCTGGATATCAAATTCAGAGAGCAATATTTGCCATTTGGCAAGCCTTCCAACCAGTGCAGGCTTTTCTAAAAGATACTTGATAAGATCATTTTCATTCACTAGCAGGATACGATGGTGAAGAGTGTATTGTCGTAATCTGTGTAATACCCAAATTAAGGCTACACATGTTTTCTCGACTTTAGGGTATCAAGTTTCACCAGAGGTAAACTTCTTGCTGAGGTAGTAAATAACGCGTTCCATTCCATCCTCCAGTCCCTTCTGCGCTAACATAGCTCCTAGAGACTCATCGTGAATGGTGAGATACAAGATCAAAGGTATACCTAAAGTAGGTGGTACCAAAACTGGTAGTTATGAAAGATACTGCTTCAATTGTTCAAAGGATTTCTGACAATCTTCGTTCCATTCAACTTTGACATTCTTCTTCAATAGCTTGAAGAATGGCTTAGCTATTTCAGATAACTAGGAAATAAATCTTACAACATAGTTCAGTCTTCCCAATAAGCTTCGGACCTCCTTGACAGTAGAAAGGAGTTTCAAATCGCAAGTGGCCTTCATCTTCGAGGGATCAATATCGATGCCCTTATTACTAACCATAAATCAAAGGAGCTTTTCAGACTTTGCCCCAAACATGCTTTTTGCGGGGTTAAGCCTTAGTTTGAACTTTTTAAGTCGATCAAACAATTTCCTCAAGACTTCAACATGGTCTTCACCTTGTCGTGATTTAGCGATCATGCCGTCGACGTAAACTTCAATCTCTTTATGCATCATGTCATGGAATATTGTCACCATGGCTCTTTGGTAAGTTGCCCTCGCGTTCTTCAAGCCGAAGGGCATAACCTTATAACAGAATGTCCCCCATGGGGTGATGAAAGATGTTTTAGTCTTGTCTTCTTCCTTCATTCGGAATTGGTTATAGCCAGAGAATAATTCGAATCTTGCCGTTCTTTCAACCAAGATGTCAATATGTGGTAACGGGAAATCATCTTTGGGACTTGCTTTGTTCAAGTCGCGGTAATCGACACATACCCAAACTCGCCCATCCTTCTTCATAATTGGGACAATATTAGCAATCCAGTCGGCATAATGAATAACTTCAATGAAATCAACTTTCAATAGTTTCATGACTTCTTCCTCAATTTTCTTGGATAATTCCGGCTTCGTCCTCCTCAGCTTCTATTTCTTAGGCGGAATGGCGGGATCGAGAGGCAATGTTCATTCTACAATATTGGGGTCCAGACCCGGCATATCAGTATAAAACCAAGCAAAGACGTCCCGGTACTCCTTCAAGAGTTTGATTAGTCGATCAACATCTGTTTGAGAGAGACTTGCCCCAATCTTTGTTTCTTTGAGATTTTTAGAATCACCCAAATTTACAATGACAGTTTGTTCTTCAGTGGGGGGTTTGGATTCTTCATGTCAGATCCATTCTCTTTTAATAACCTTGGAATCTTCTTCATTTTCGGGATCAGAATAATCGGGTTTGCAAGAGTCTTTTGGACACGAATCTGAGCCATACATATGACTATCATGATTATGCAAAGTGTTATGCCTAAGATGCAATAAAAAATGGTTAGTAAATGAAGATAATAAATGTAATGCATGCAAATGTGATGAAAAAAAAACCTTTCGACTTTCAGGTTTTCGAAAATTTCATGGGAAACTCGTTCTCATATCATTGGACATCCTCATTTCAACGGATTGTTTTGAAAACTATAGATCGTGCAAAAGCCCAGACCTCAAAGCATCATTATAGGGCTGGTTTGGTATACTTTCACACGTCTATTAACAAAACATGAGAATGCTTTTACTGATATGCAATAAATGTCATATAGCATTTTGGATCCAAAGTTCGTGATTCGAATTATTACAACATATGAAATGAATAAATGAAATGAACAAATGAAAGTCCCTCGCAGGGGAGAATCATATGGATTACAACTGAAAGCAAAGTAGAACACGGAAACATCCCTTACATAGCGGGATCGGTAGGTGTATCATCTTCAAAGCTTTCGGAAATGGCACCCACAAAGCTCTCTTCAAACAGGTCGACGATACCATGGATATCTACTTCTTCATCTTGGAGCAACTTCGGCGGTCTAGGGAAGAAATCTTTCAATGGAGGAGGGAGCATATGTCGATAACTCTTTTTTTTTATGTTCGGGCCTTTCAGATTACTTTGATCTTGTTGATTGCCTTGGTAACCTAAGCCTTCTCGTTTCCTTCTCTTGGTCACCTCAACGAGTGTGAGGATGTCTCGGAACAACTTACCCAATCATTTGTTATTAGTAAATCCATGCTCGATCAGCACTTTTCTAGACATAAGGGTCGCCTTTGAATAGTAAGGCTTCCTTATGACTATACCTGCAGGCACATGAGCTACTAACATTAACTCGAATGAATGGTAGCTTGATTCCCCTTTTACTTCTGGCTCCACGTAGGGAATTGCAGTATTGTTGAAGGTTTCGGTGTCCTTCTCGCAATGGACAGTTATAATCTTGCCACACACAACGAAGCGGATCATCTGATGCAAACTTGAGGGTATAACACCCACAGTGTGAATCTAAGGTCGTCCCAGCAACAAGCTGAAGTTACTTGGGATGTCGAAAACTTGAAATTTCTGGGTGAACATGACTGGACCAATCATCAGCTGTAGGTCAATCTCTCCTAGAGCTTCCTTCTTCATGCCATCAAAGGTTCTGACTGGGTTGTGCTAGAAGGACGAACATTATCCATACCTACACCCAGACTGCATAAGGTTGCTAACGGACAGATGTTAAGAGCTGAACCGTTATCAACGAGTACTCTCGATATTTTCGTATCGAAGTGTTGAACAGAGATGTATAACGCCTTAGAGTGCGCTCGCTCTTCTGGCGGCAAGTCCTTTTCGGAAAAGGAGATTTGATCCCTAAGAAGGATGACACCTACAAACTCTTCCAACTGTTGTCTCGGGTACATGTACTTCATTAAGAATTTTTAGGAGAGCATTCTTATGCCTCTTAGAAGACTTGAATAGTAACGAGATCTGAGCCGGCATTTTCCTTAACTGCTCGATCACTTCTGCTTCACTCGTTTTGAGGGTCTTGAGGAGTTTCTCCGCCTCCTCTTCGGTTAAAGCCTTTTTCTCGACACCTTCACGAGATGGAAAATATCGGCCTAACCTAGTAACAGTGTCGATCTCATTGGACTCATAATTCCAAGAAACAATCTTGGAGTCATAAACAGGGGGTGTTCTTACCTTCAAATTCTCATCTTTCTTTGGTGGCAGCTCGATCACAACAGGCTTAAAGTCCTCATTGGAGATCTTTATATCCTTGAAACTATCAGCCATTAAATCTATAACCATAGGTTCCACAATATGCGCTTGGATTTCACAAGTAGCATTCAATTCAAGCACAATAGGATCAATCATGACTACCATGCCATCATTTTCAAATTCGAACCCCCATCCACTTGGGACGATAGTCTTAGGGTCGATAAAAGCGCTTAGAGGAGTAGTGTATTTTATCATGAAATTATATTTACCACTTGGCTACCCGAGGGTGTCAACAATTTCACCCTTTTTTTATTGCTTTCATAACGAACTCTCGATCCCAGTAGGAGGTATGGTATTCAAATTCCGAATCAGCGTCGGAAGGAACTTCTCTATTATCTTCATCATTCCATCCAGTCAGAACAATGTCTTTCAAGCTTTTCTCATGGGCCTTCTTCACAAACTCACGATCTCGATGGGCATTCTTACTCTCACATTCCAAATCGGAATATGTGTCACTTCAAGGTTCGTCAACATCTAGCTCGTATCCATCCTCGTTCGGCTTAGAGCATGAGACTTCATTTGTGAACTTGCAAGATAAATTTTTGGATGACAAATCGATTACAGCGGTCTCGATGGACCCTTCGGGTTTCTTTCCTTGAAATGGCTGAATGATGCCTAAAGCAACCATCTTGGCTAGGCAATATATTTTCTCTTCTCGGAAGATGTCTCCTCCTTTTGGTTGACATCCAGTTACGGTCAATAACTCCTTCAGCTTTTCCACTTCGACCAAGAAGGGTTTTTCATTCTCGTCTCCAAATATCACATTAACAATTTTGGTATAATTGGAGAATGGATTTTGTTGAACATTTGGTGTGGCATCCTTAAATGTCAAGATCCCCTTATCCAATAGGTTTTGGATCTTAACCTTGAGAACATAACAGCTGTCCACATCATGGCCCTTTTCACCTATGTAATACTTGCAAGATTTTGTTAAGTTAAACTCAGCAAACTTTGGCGGGTTGTCTATCGGGATTTCTTTTGCTATGAGTCTTCGTTTAATCAACACTGGCAGCAACTGGGGCATAGGTCTTGGCAACGGAGTGAATTGTCTTTGTGGAGCTTTTCTTTTTCGATCAAAATTTCGGGAAGAGTCTCCTGCTTCCATAGCGGATTTTTGAACTGGTGTGTTAAATGGCTTTTGAGTATTAGGATTTTGAATGTAAGCAACCTCCACCATTGGCTCCTTATCTTTCTTTGGGATAAATTTGCGAGTCGTCATCTCGGATAATCGACCCTCTCGCATGATTCTTTCTATGTGTTCTTCCAGTTCAACCATTGCAGGAAAATTGATGCAAGTGTTATTAAACATCTTCTCGAAGTACTCTCAAGGCAAAGCTCGAAGAAACAATTGCATGATCTCTTTCTCAGACAGCGGAGGTTTGACTTGGGATGCCGTAGTTCTCCACCTTTAGGCATACATTCTAAAAGTTTCATTTCTCCTTTTATCAACCCGGGCCAGCTCTTCACGGGTTAGAGCAATTTCGGTATTAAACTTGTAATGTTGGAGGAATTCATCTGCGAGGTCTTTCCAGGTGCAAATTTTCTCCAAATCCAACTCGATGAACCACGTTAAGACGGAATCAATCAAGCTATCTTGAATAGTGTTGATTAACAATGGAGTGTTATTGGAGTAATGAGCCATTTTGCTCAAATAATACCTCAAATGGATCTTTGAGCACCCAGTTCCATCATACTTTCTTCAAAATTCAGGATCCTTGTAAAACTTAGGAACCTTCACTTTTGTAAAAGGTGGCGGCTTATCGAAGCCTTGGAGTTGGTAACCTTGCAGTATGCACAGGCGTTCTTCCAATTTTGCGAGACGTCTCGCACTCTCTTCATCTAGGTGAACAGCAGGGACTCCTTAGGTGGAGCTTCCAAATCAATAACAGTGGGAGCAATATTAATAGGGACCTCTTCAGCAGGTCCTTTGCCACCAATGCATTAGCAAGCGCGTTGGGAGTAGAAGCTGCAGCAGCAGGAGCCACAGGTGTGAGGTTCTTTATTTAGTTTGAAAGATCAGTTAAGAGCGCCATCATTTGCACCATCTGATTCTCAATGGTAATAACGCGGGTACGAGTGTCCTCGTTTTCCATCCTTGCTTGGCGACCGGTTCATATAATAGAACACGTCTCAGCCGTATTTTAGTACCTTTTAAAAAAAAAAAACAAAAATCAAGTTAGTCTGCGGAAAATGAATTGAGACGAAACTATAAAACCCTTCAATTTTATATTTTCTTTGGATGAAATAGAGGTAAGAAATATTCTCATGATCCCAATATCATGTGAATAATTTATTATCAAAATTTCTTTACAAGAAATTATACAATTGAAGGGGTAACACACGATGATTAATCAAGATGCCCCATTTATATTCCATTAGAATCTCGAAAAAAGAAAGTGCACACAAGGGAAATTTCACTATTAACAACAAAATTCGTGAAATACAATCCCTATAGATCAATCTAAAAACAAGAAAAGAATCCTATTACATCATTACTAAAATGAGTAAAAAGGAAACCATATACATCAAATCTATAAAATGAAAATTACATGAAAGGAGATTTCCTCATGGAATATAGCCAAACACCTAATGGATCTTCTTTAGGTACAAGGTGAATACGTTTGTTTTCTTGGGTCAAATGTTTAACCTCGGCTAAAGCCTCATCCCTTTCCCTAAGAGCTCTTACAGCAATAGCTTGTTGTTGAGTTGGTTTCTCGGGGACATTAGGGAGATTCACTTTAAGCTCGGGCTCAAGGCGACAGTGTATATACTCCAGCAATGCATGGTGTATCTTCATTTCACCTTTCAATTCCGACTCATCGATAATGAGAATCGGCCCCGGGTGGCATTTTTACCACATATCAATGATGGACTTGATCATTTCCTTCAAATCCGCCATTTGGTCCTTTTGAATGACATCTTTTCGGTAGTCAAGACAATAGAACCCCAACTTGAGGAATGGCGGAATCTTTTGAAGTGTGCGATATTGACGGATCACCCTAAAAGGATAATATGACGTAGACCCCGGGAGACCCAAAAGTGAGATTGGGTTATCGGATCCATTATTAAGGCGCACCTCGGGATTTCCAAGCCAACGAACATGCCATTGGATTTGATTTGGAACAAGGTTCTTGAAAAAATTAAACCAAGTTGAGAATGACCAATAAGGAAAGATTTCTTCCTTTTCTTAGAAAAGTGAGATAGGATGACAATTTTTGGATACAACTATGATTTTTAACCTCAAACCAAAATCTTTAAGATGAAAAACCAGCCAAATTTAAAGTAAACCTATTGGGGCTCTAAAAGTACCATTTTTTTTTGTTTAAACCTATTAAGTGATACGAAGGTCTCACCTAGGATCATATTGGAGAATCTTTTGAACATACATACTTGATTAACAATGTGGACTACCAAAGTATCCATAGTCTTTTTGATGTATGGAAAGATCACAAAATCAAGAAATGCTAAGAGAAAGACGCGGGGAATTTGATTACCCGCTTCCTTTGGCAAGCTAAAAAATGTCGTTCCAAGAATGCAAAAGGGAGCGCATTGAAATTTCCTCTAAGGACGCCTTTGATTTGGAGAATGTCAACCCCTAAGAATTGGCTCAAAAGAGTTATAGGATCTATATCTATCGGAGGACTAACTAGACCAAAAGAACCGACTCTTCCAATGGCAATATCGTACTCCTCAATTGAAGGGGTCAATTCATTTTGACCAAACACAAAAGTGGATGTCTTTGAGTTTCAAAAATGAGACAATGTCTTAATCATGGCGACACGAGGCTTGATGTATAAAAGAGCAGGAAGGTATCCAATCTTCTTTTCCACGTAGTCCTTGTGCTTTGGCTCAAGGCTTTCCCACATGACCACGAGAGCTCTAGGTATGAGATGACTTGAATCTTTGACATATCCATTTTGACTAACCCTAATTTGGAGTCTCGAGATTAATCACCACGCGTTATAGAAAGAAATATAACATGATATTGAAATGACGTAAGTGAAATTACAGTAAAAATATTAAAACGATACAATCAACCTTACCGCGAAGAGAATGGCAAACACATCGACACATTGCATGAGGACGTGAGTTTTGACGCCTAAGGGTAGGATTCTAAAAGTTCAAGGTCCCCACCTTGATTAGATAAGCAGAGTTTACCCACCGCTACTAACGTCGATCGGTGCACTTCTTACTAACCAAGATGAGCGATATTGAAGAATGGATTACCATAAGGATTCACATGCGGATTCCACTCTTAATATCTCCTAAAGGTATCCTAAAAGCGATCCGGGGTTTTAGACCGCGGGACTTGGGTGCATTGTATCGTGCTAAAGCGAGTAAACATGCATTTGAATTTAAAGCAAACAACACTTCAATATAACCCAACATACACGCATACATCCTTTCACCACCTACAAAACAAAGGGTTGGCACACACGCCTCCCCTTATAACTCCCACCTAGAAAAACATTTAACACTTGATTAGCGACTTATCTCATTTTCCACGCGAATTTGACATGTAGTCGATGCTATAAAATGCAAACAAGTGAGATAACAACCAACAAGTTTATTACGGCTTTAATCCACTTAGGTTTGTAACCTAGTCCCCAGTGGACTCGCCAAGCCTATCGCGACCTACCTCTCGAGGGCCAAACTCGATGAAGTGGGTTTAGAGGTAAGTGTTCATGAAACGGTCCATATAACACATCATAAAAGACAGCTTTGGCGAAGCATCAATCTTTTAGTCATCCATACAGTCCACATGGCACATCATAAAAGACGGCTTACTAAAGCTTCAATCGTTTGGTCATCCATACGGTTCGTTTGGCACATCATAGAAGATGGTTTACTGAAGTATCGATCTTTTGGTCATCCATACGGTCTATTGATCATGAACATGGATTTTCCCCGAATCCATACCTCGCGTGACAGTGAATCGATTTTATCTTTCTTAAGAGTCACCATTCGCCTAGGTCGGGGGTCGGCTAGAATACCCAACCAAAATGCGGGAGTCTCATTTCGGTTTCTACGAAAACCAGAGATTATGAGTTCGAGGACTAGCTTACGTTAATATTTCTATTAACGCCCTTTCGGTACCGCTAAACTTATCATGGTTATTATCTAAGTTGTCATGCATTTGTTTTTTACCATTTTCATGCCAAATTCTTAGTCCACTAGGTGATCATGCGTCTTGTTTTTTTGTTTTCATTTAAGATTCTAAACTAATCCTATCTTAGTCTAGAAAAGAAACAAACAAACAATTGTATTGAAAAGCATTGCGTAAAGTAAACAATCAACGTATTGAAAGAACTAGCTAATTCTAAGTGCAAGAAAGAAAAACCCGCAACTTGTCGGGTTTTTGTATAATGCGTATAAGAAACCCGAGACATATGTCAGGTAATGAACGAATTTTTACAAGAAAATAGATCGGAATGGACATCGACCATCACCGGATACAAAGAATAAAGTCAGAATGGACATCGACCTTTGCCATATTCAAGATCGTCGTCTTTTTGGACCTATTCTAACCCTAATCTAAAACTGAAACTAAAGAAAGAACAACAACAAACAATTTACAATCACAAAGTACACAGCATCACAAGTCAATCAAAGATAACAAACAAGGCACAAACAATTTCAAAGGTGGCCTCGAGGTCGGCCTTTGTTCAGACATGCATCGATACCTCTTATTATCTACTCATGTTCATTTTAGATACAATTCATGGTTATTAACTACTATTGGTGTTCACCAATAGCAATTAATACCATGAATTCCTAAATCAGGTTCTGTGTATAATCCCAATTTAGACCCACGATCATGTACCGTCCTAAAGCATACTTCTAAAAATCACATGCATAGCAATGAATTAAACATGCAAACAAGTCGAAAGATCTTGATTCTCATCCAATCACTCAAATTAGTGAACCGACATCGAGTCACTTCATTCAATTTATCACGCGCCAATCATAAGCACATGCGCTAGAAAATCGATAAATTGTGAGAATTAAAACTTGTGAAGGCATTAAAAACTGGTTCAGCATGCATTATTTTCTAAAAATCCTAAAACAAAAGACAATTCATAAAGGAAAAACAAACAACAGCAGAACAGGGGATTCAAGATGCATTCAATCGGAAAAGGACACATGGTTAAAATGTTCTGGAAAATTTATGGTACATCAAGCACACAACAACGAACTTTTTCTGTGAGAAAACTCCTTAAGATAAGCTACACATGAATTTACAAAAATCACAGAACATGAAGAAGTGCATCAGAACAGAACATAGGAGCAGATTTTCAGAGCAACCTCATGGAAATTTGGGCATGTTAATGATGTCCAAAAATTCTCAAATTTTGTCACGACTTAGGTCTAGGAGTGACAATCAAAGTCCATGAGAACTCATCATCAAAATCTTTACCGAAAAATTCATACAAAATCAGCAAATCGCAAACACAGAATTGGCACATTAAGCATTCCGAATTTACAATTTTCCAGATTTCAGGGGAACCTCATAAAAAATAGTAAAGGGGTCTATGGACATGCAAATGAGACAATCTTGTCATCATTAGAAAGCTTAAGACATGCTCTAAGACTTTCTAGAGGGCATCGAGTTTGATTAATATCAATTTCATGATCAATTGAAAAGATTTTTACAATTATGCATATCAATAATGAATTGCAGCAGATGAGCTCACAAGATACATGTTGTTTACTATCCTCATGACATGGCAAAAAATGTGATATAAATCATGTGAATAGTATACAACATGATGAACGTTTTTCATGAGAAATCCAAACCTAATTGTGATTCAAAAAAAAAACATGTAAAAATGGGAAAATAGATCAGGTTCCTTGAAATCAACAATTACAGAACAAGGATTCAACATTGAGCATGCAATTGACCATGCAGATGATGACCGAATGACATAATTTATACCTTTTTGAAACGGTAATGAACTATACTATGACTTTCATGAATACAACAGGGTCAGGAAATCACAATTGCAAATTCCATTTTGAGCAAATCCAATTCGGGTTCCAGTAGAGGCGGACGAGACATAAGGTCAGTTCACATAAGTTTTCACCTATCTACTTATCTCCAAAAAAATCTGAAAAATTTATATGTTGCAATCAAGACATATGTGAACATTTTTCATGAGAAACCTAAGTTTAGATCTTAGCAGAAAAATAAGAAAAAAAATCCACAACAGTGCAGGTCAGGCAAAATCAGCATGTGCAGAGGTCAAATTTCATGAGTTTTCCACATTTAGGCATATTCCAAAAATTTCGAAGAAAATCTATGTTATAACCAACTTGATTTAGATCATTTTTCATGAAGACATCTCCTATTGAATCTCAACACACAAGGCAACAAAAAATCATCAAACCGAACAACTTGATTCAGAGTAATCAATGCAGGAAGCCATTTCAGACCCTAGGTCGATTCACAGAGTATTTCATTCATCTAGACTCATCAGAAAAATCTAGAAAAAAACACATTTTATAGTCAAGACGATTCTCAGCAACTTTCATGGAGACCACAATATCCATATCCGAACAGAAAAATCAGCAAAAAGTTAGCAAAACTGCTTCGATCATGTAAAAAAAACCTGAAGAAACAGAACAACAGAACTTTCGATTCTAATGCAAACTTTAGAATAGGTTTTCAGGTAGCAAACGATACCAAATCGAGCGCCGTAAGATATCAAATCGAAGTTCTCAAAGCGTATTACGAGAGTCCAGAAGGTGTCGAAATCCAAAAATGAAATTTAATAGGTCAAAATAGACAAAAACAGAAAGCATGTCCAGAAACTCGAAATTGCAGATCATCTTCTAACTAAAGAACATCATCATCAAATCATCAATCATGAAATCAGCAGCCATAAGTCATCAATATAGAGTCCATAGAAAGCTCTAAGGTGAATCCTAGCCCGAGCTACCTATTGTAGCCTCGCTTTATCAGATTTGAGATCGAGATTCTTACCTTTTGCACGATTTCAGCTAAATCGAACTCCGATTCACAATGATCTCAGCAAAACAGTACCGAAAACACACTGAGAGAACTCCAAAGGCTTCAAGGGACACCGAAAGGGGACCGATCAGCACCGGTTCACCACAGATGAACCGGTTTGAACCAGTTTAGGCAGATCGGCTCAGTTTGAGCCGATCCGCACCACCACGATAGAGAGGGGCTGGACGGGAAGATCGGAGGCTCCTCCGGCGGTGCTTCAACCAGCAAGGCATCAAGGAGAGGGAGGCAGACGTCGGAGGAGGTGACTGGAGGGGCGGCGATGCCGGCGTGTGGTCGTGGGGAGCAAAGAAGGCGACGGTTCGGTGGAAGTAGGGAGGAGGAAGAGAGAGCGAGAAAGAGAGAGTACGTGAGAGAGAGAGCTGGAAAAAGAGAGAAATGAGATAAAATTATATTAGAGAGAGAAATTTTTTTGTAAAAATTGCCCCCCTTCAAATTTTGAAGGTAAAATGAGCTATACACTCTCCTCAAGATTCAATCTCGATCGTCGATTTGATCTAACAGTCGAGATTTGTGCTTATATTTTACTTGGAGGTTAAGCAAAGACCTCATTTAACATGTGCTAATTTGAATGATTATGATTTAATCTCATCAACGGTCTTGATTCATTTTGCAATTAAGGACCTAATTATAGGCATTTTTGTAATTTCACAAAACCAGAGAATTTCTTTGCAAAATTTAAAATTTGGAGGGCACGGGGGAATTGTTCAAAGGGCGAGTCACCGGTCGTCGGTCGAAGGAGGGCCGAACCGGCCTCCTTCGCCAGTGATCGTTTGGACCGATTTTGACTGGTTCGGTCATCTCCTTGGGCGGTTGAGTCTCAATATTTTCAAATTTATGCAATTTAGTCTTTGAGGGACTAAATTGAAAGGAAAGATTCGTCAATTTTGAGAAAAAAAAATTAGTCCAATTTGAAGAGAAGCAATCCAATTTTGATCCAATTAGGCCAATTAAACCAAACCTACAACTTTATGGATTTAATTACCTAATTGGTCATGAAAAATATTGGACTCATGTCATAGGTGCGCCAAATTGGATTTTTTCTAAGCTAAATTGGACAATTTCAAGCAATTTCTCGCTAAAATTTGCAAATTAATCGAAATTGAATTCAATTAAACTTGTGAAATGCTTATTGAACCAATTGACCATGCTTATAGTGACCTATTGCATTCAAATCAACATTGAAATGGATGCGTGACCTTCATGTCAAAATTAAATTGAAGGCCAATGTTGAAATTGAACCTCAATTAATCAAATTAAACCTTAGTCCTGAATGGGTCAACTTGAATTTTATCAATTGGACATTAATAACCCCTAATCCCCAAATTCAAGTGAGCTAAATGTGTAAAATTGGAGAGTTCTCAAGTGAATCTCGCAAAATTGACCCTAGATTCGTGTTTATCTCACGAAAACGAGTCAAAGGAAACCAACCATTCGTGAATCGTGAAGAATTAATTCAAACCCCTAATTAGGGCTAAAATTGGGGTTTTCATTTCAAAGTGCCGATTCACAAAATTGATCGCACGAGTGATCTTATGATGATCTCTGGATCAAATGTCATAAAAGGAACTAAGCTAAAATATGAACAAAATGAAAGTAATTTTGTTTTTGGCCGATTTCGAGCCTATTTTCACAAATTGGGAAAAAGTAGGTTCTTAATCAATTTTTGCAAAATTTCAAATGCCAAAGTAAAAATTGAATGTAAAATAAGATGATTTTGGGATTTTTGTATTTTCTGATTTTTTGATCAAAAGTTTGATCAAAAGTCAAACCCTAGTTGACTTTTCACTAAGAGTTTGATTTTATGCTCAAATCTTTGAATTTTTCTGGAATTTTTACTTCTAAAGTGAAATTAAACTTGAAAGGAATCTTTTTATGCGAAAAGCCCCAATTTGACCCGAGGTTAACTTTTGGTCAAAGGGTTGACAAAAAAGTCAACTCAAAAGTCAATCGTTTGACTTTTCAGGTTTTCGCATGAAATGAATGGTAAACTATCTACAGAAGTTAAGCCAACAAACAGAATTAAAAAATGACACTTTTTGTTCAAGAAATAGATTTTGTTACGATCGGAAACCCTAATCTCGAGTTTTCTGTTTTTTAATGACGCGTCGGCTAAAAATTAGGTGTCAACAGGTTATACTTAATGTTGTGTTGTTTTTGGTTGTGTATTTGAGCCTTGGTTTGCTCGATTTTCGATCTCCCGGCTGGCGCCCGCCAAGTGTTTGATAAAAGGCCTCAATGAGATCAATTTGTTGCATCCCAGTTTTGTGCTTAAAATCGAGTCGTTCTTGCATCGTTCCATTCCGATACGCATTGTTATCTTAGCTGTGTTGGTCTTCGGTGTCGATTCAAGCTTTAATAGGTTCCGTTTTGCTGTCCCGATCGTCGCTCGTTATGTGTTTGCGTGTTTGCTCGAGGTAAGTCGAAAAGGGGCCGGCAGCGGTCTTGGCTATCGGCCGTCGTTCGTTAAGCTCCGACATCGTCCAGCGTGAGGGCCTAGTTGACATCGAAGTCACTTAGTAGCCTGGCAAGGGGGCCAGACAAGAGGAAAGCGCGGATCACGGAGTGCGAAATAGAGGCCAAAAGCTAGGTATGTGGTCGTCGGGTCAGAGTCGGATTCGGGTCAAACGAGGAGCCGGACCCGTTTCTTTTTTGTGTACTTTGGGTTGGGGCCGGAAAAATAAAAAGTTGGCTGGGTTGGATTAGAAAATAGGTTTGGGCCAGGCTTTTCATTTTTATTTATTTTTTTAAGGGTTGGCCGGATTGGGCTCATTTACTGAGCCCAGTCTAATCATGGACCTAGGCCGATGTGCTCGGGTCCGTTTATATATAATAATATTATATATTGTTATTTTAATATTAAAAAAATATTTTTTATTAACAAAATTAAAAAATTTCAAAAATCAAAAAATAAAAATTGGGCTTTGGAATAGTCTTTTCTTGCATGTTTTGTGTGATTAATGCCATGCTTAACTGCACGTTGTTTGCTTCGCACGTTTTAAATGGCGTGTTTAATTCGACCTTGCATATGGCCGATTAGAGGTATGTTAGGTCGTTGCTCGCGAACTTTCCATATATTAATTGTTGCCTCCCTTTAGCCTGGTTATGAAGATAACCTCATGGCTCCCAACTTGCAAGTTTGCTGCTTTTACCATTTTGATTGGTAATTGAACAAGGTTAGGTACCGAAAGGACACTAGTTATCTAACTAGACTAGTGTAATCAAGTCCCCGAACTTATTAAATTTCTAGTTCGTAGGAATAAGGCAATTCTCTCGTTGCCTTACTTGAATTTCTAATCGACCCACCCTAAACTGATTAGTGGCGACTCCTAGATAAAATTGATTTACATATTAATAACTTGAACTTTAAGTCGCGAGTTGGTATGGGCTTAAGAGAGCCCGAGTTAAGTCCTAAGTTTAGACTTAGCAATCCAATTGCCTCAAACCGGTGACATCCCCAAATTTGAGACCGAGGTAACTAAAGGTGAATGGTAATAGAATGGGCGAGCAATCTAATCCGAGAGTCGGTAATGGAATGGATAACATGATCGAAACGAGTGTACTGAGGGTTGGTCATGGTTTGATCAAAAGATTGTCCATGAATTGGTCATGGGATGACAAGGAATGACTCCCTAATCATGCAAGTCGATTAAAGTAATATGACTATGGATTGACCCTTCGACCATAAGGGCCGTTAGTAGGAAGGTCTGGGACGAACATGGATCAGTGTTGTGCCAGCATGTGTCGATCGCGGGTGATTCTACACAGCTATACATCAATTACCGATGACCATGGATTGATTCTTTGGTACTGGATTTCACACGGCTATATGACAATCGAGAGTCGATCATGGGTCGTTGATACTTGAACGTGGACTGGTCACGAATCGGCCACAGATTGTCGCGTTAAGTCGAGTAGGCCATGGACGAGCCATGTGCCAAGCCAAGAGCCTTGTGGCTTGGTCGCAAACCAGGCTTTATGCCGGCCGCGCTGGCCATGCCTTGTGCCTGGTATGAACCAGTCATTATGCCCGTCAGCTAGGCCACGAACCGACCTAGTGCATGGCCATGTATCAGTTATTGTGTCTAACCCTTGTGCCAAGCATTATGCCTATCAAATCCGGTTCCGACCTAATACCGTGCCAACTAGACTTGGCCACAGATCATGCATTGTGCCCATCCATGAACCAATGCAAGTATTTGGTCCGTGTGCCGGCCCCTTGCTCGTGTGGCTCGGCATTGCGCTCAGCATATTACCCATGCGATCCGGCGTGGCGCCCGTATGGTCCGGCCATGTGCCCGGCTATGTGCCCGTGTGGCCCGGCCGTGTGCCCGTGTAACCCGGCCGTGTGCTAGGCCCTGCGCCAGGTCAGACCCGACCGCAAAGGCCATGCGCCTCGTCAGTCAAATTAGCCCAAACTTGCACAATTGAACTCGAACTTTGGCTTGGTTATATTTGGTCATACTTGGAGGTATTCTTACACCGAACCTCAATTCGAATGGCTTGGTCAATGTTCTAAACCTGAAAATTCCCCGTTTACTTAGTCATCTTTGCTTAGTACCGTAATTGATTTTGGAAGATTATCCATAATGAAGAGGTGTACCATAAGCCGATTGTCCTTAATGAATTATTAAGTGTCATTAATGGGTAGGAACAAGTCTTGTTCGGCCAAGCTTTGGGAGCAAGAAGCTAAATTTGACCAAGTTAATATTTAACCAATAATTGAGGACTCATCATTAGGAGGATCTTATCTTATGAGATCTTCAATAATTGAGTGTGGTCTTGAGAGCCCTATAAGTGCCACATGCTTACAAGCTTGGAGGGCAATAATGGAGACCAAGACAAGGGCAATAGTTGAAGAATCATCATTAAAGACTTAGGTGTCCCTATAGACATTAATGCATAGGCCTATGTGTCCTCTTGGAATTTAATGCATAAGATGACTCATATACCCTAAGCTAGGGCATGATGACTCTAATAGAACACTTGGTAGTCAATTGGGCCAACAAATTATTAGATCTAAGATTGGATAAGCTATCCCCTAATTATAGGTGCCACTTGAATGAAGAGAATTGGTCCATTTGGCATGGTCATTATTGGAGTCTTGGCTACAAATAGGAGAGACCTTAAGCCATTTCATTATTTCCCCAAAACCGAGCAAGCCCTCTCTCTTCTCCTTCTCTCTCGGCCACATACTTTCCCTCTTGGCCATTCTCTTGGTCTCACTCCCGGTCACTTCCTCTCACCTGCCACACCATCACCAAACACCCTAGGACACCTGTGTAGGAAGTCAATTCCCTACACTTTGGTTAGGACGTGGTGTTGTTCGTTTGGGCTCGAGTGGTGACCATGTTTGATGCTTGTTTGTCTGCTTGCTATTGTGCATCATGGCCATGAATCAAGGCACGTACGGGTCACGAAACAGGGTGTCGTATGGTCTTGTATTCATATTATGGTGTTACGGAACGAGTTCGGCTTGGTGCGGGTTTACATTGAGGCACGTAGACCCGGGCCAAGTCCGGCTGCAAGCCGGCGCTCGGCATGGTGGACTAAGCCACGTGCCCTCAACCGCGCCCCGCATGTTAGGCATTTCACCTTATAAAGCATTATAGATCATACAAGCACCGCACGATTGCATGGGTTAATGTTATCAAGATAAGAACCGAATTGTTTGATATTTATTGCATGATCACACGAGGGACTAAAGCCGTCACCGATAAATTTCAGGACGTTGCCGCCACCAATAGATTTCGAGGCGATGCCGTCATCGATGGATTTCGAGACTATGTGGCCATCGACACAATGCTATGATTCAACGAAGGGCCATTCATACAAAGAAGCAAAGACATAATGGTGGGGCAATTGAGAACATCAATTCTCATCAGAATCATGTGACAATCAATAATTCGGGCACATGCATTTGCCTTCTCCTTTTTTATTAGCTATGCTTATTTGTCAAATTCATGTCCACTAACATAGTTATACACTTAGCAACTTTCAAGGGTTTACAAGCTTTATTTTTTTTCTGGAAAAGTCAGCGTGATGACTGGAATATCAACCCTAGTCATTACACAAATATTTCTTGGACATCTTAATAAAAGGGAAAAAAACATTAGTAAATCTTGGACATTTCGAGGTGGCATGGTGAGTGAAATTTAGGGTAATTTTCTTAATTTTAGGATGATGATGATATATTGAGATTGTTAAAGCAACTAAGATTATTTGTTTATGAGGTTTCAATGGACCTTATATTTGTGTAGCCTTCCTCTATCTATCGGTTTAAATTTTTAAATTGGATTCTCTTACATGAATAGTAGGATCTTTTGGCACGAAGAATACTTCTCCAATTTCCTTACCAAAAAAAAAAAAGAATACTTCTCCAATCTTGTTTTACATCATTAGATATTACGGAATTATATCTCAAGGACAAAACTGGCATTGAAATATTCATGATCTAAAAGGTAAAGATATTGTAATTTCAAGTGCATATCAAGCATAGCATTAGATATTGCAAGACATTATCTTTCTTAACAAGCATCATGATGAAGCTTATATGCCATTTCATTCATAGTATACTAACACTACAAAAAAACAAGGATTTTGCAACGAAAAATTTTTCGTCGGAAATTACCAACGACTTTTGCGACGAAAACTAAATTCGTTGGAAATTTCCGACGAAAAATTTTTCGTCGCAAAATTCGTCGGGAATTTCCGACGAAAAATTATTCGTCGCAAATTTCCGACAAAAAATTATTCGTTGCAAAATTCGTCGGAATTTTTCAACGAACGAATTTTGCGACGAAAAATTTCTGGTCGCAAAATTCTTCGGAAATTTGAGACGAAAAATTTTTCGATGCAAATTTTCGACGAATTTTTGCTGCGACGAAAAAAAAAATTTGTCGCTACCAAACTTTCAACACGGAAAATAATTTTTATGATATCCATCCCCACTAATTCCTCATATCCCCCTCAATGTTCTTTCTCCCTCTCTCTTTCGTTTCTCTCGATTTGCCTATCTGCACACACGCAAATCAATCTCGGTAAAGCTTTTCCGCCGGTAAGTGTCGTGGCTAATTTCATCACTGGATTTGTATTTTTTGGTGTTATTGAAATTTTTTTTTTCTCTTCCTTTCTGGGTTCGCTGGTCGCCGGAGACATCGCCGGCCATGGGGCGAGGTCCAGTGGATCGGCCCTCGCCGACGCCCAGATGGGCGAGCTCGGCCCTCGCCGGTGCCGGCGAAGGCTAGCCTCGCATGGCCTGACAGCGAGGGCTAGCCTCGCATGGGCTGACGGCGAGGGCCGAGCTTGCCGTCCATGGCGAGCTGGCCCTCGCCAGCACTGGCGAGCGGGCCTAGCTCGCCGGCCATGGCGAGCTCGGCCCTCGCTGGCCATGGGGAGCTCATCCCTTGCTGGCACTAGCGAGCTGGCCGAGTTCGCCGGCCATGGCGAGCTGGCCTTCGCCGGCACTGGCGAGCTCGAGCTCGTCGGCCATGGCAAGCTTGAGCTCGCCCAGAACTTGCCCAAGCGAGCTCGACGGCCATGGCGAGCTCGCCGGTCGCCGGTGGCCGGACCGGCGATCGGCCAAGAAGAATGGAAAAAAAATAAAAAGAAAAGGAAAAGAAAAAGAAAGAGAAAAAAATAAAAAATAATTACCAAAGCATCTTAAGTAATTTGTTTTTATTTTAGGTACGTGTCCATTTGAAGGTCTCGCAATCCAAGTGAACGTTGCAATTCTCATCAAATTGACCACTTTCTACTACAAAGATTTCAGTCAAATACTTTGTAAGTCTTCTTGACATGGTAATTTTTTCATTTTTTTAATGTGAAAGTAATTGTTTCGTTAAAAATGAAATTTTAAATTTTTAGAAATTTATGGTTTTAATTAACAATGTTAAACAATAGATATGATATTTTTTATATTTTGCGAGAATTTTTTAATTTTTATACAGACACAATGCAAAGAGACAGGGGTTGGATGTATAATAAGAATTTATCTGGACATCGAGGATTGACCGATGAGTTTCGTATCGGGTTGGAACTATTTTTGGACTTTGCTAGTAGTAAATATGAGTTCATGGATGGAAATAAATTAAGGTGTCCATGTAAAAAGTGCAGTAATGGAAAATTTCAAGACATTGATAAAGTTAGAGAACATCTTTGTAGATTTGGGTTTATTCCGAACTACTATAATTGGACTTGCCATGGTGAACCATTTATATCTGATGACGGATATCGAAAAAACGATCAATTTTTTGTTGGGGAAGAATGTAGCTATTATGACCAATTGAATCCATACCAGAGGATGGTGTTTGATGAAGCCGGTCATAATTTTGTTTCAGAATCGAATCATGCAAGTACTAGTTTTACTCCTACACTTGAACAAGTGGGAACTAGTCATGCATCACAATTGGATGAGGTAGTAGTTACAGGTTTTGATGAGAATGTGTGTGATCAAACTTTTCAATCTAATCAGTTCTGGGAAGTGTTGAAAACAGCATATGAACCTTTATATACAGGTTGTGACAACCACACGAAGGTATCAGTGACAGCAAGACTGTTAAATATCAAGGCAGAGCATAATGTGTCTGTGGATTGCTTCAACTCTTTTGTTGAAGTAATGCGGGAAATAATGCCTCGTGATAACATCATGCCAAGTGACTTTTACGATATGAAAAAGCTAGTGGATAACTTAGGTCTTCCAGTTGTAAGGATTGATGTATGTAGTAGGGGTTGTATGTTATATTCGAGAGATGATGAAAATGCAGAATCTTGCAAATTCTGTAGCCAACCTAGGTACAAGATTAACAGGAGGCAGGGTCATAATCAGAAGCGTAGACCATATAAACAAATGTTTTACTTGCCCTTAATCCCCCAGGTTGCAAAGGCTTTATGCGTCTCAAGCCACAGCTGAACACATGACTTGGCATGCAAATCATGAAACAGAAGAGGGTCTAATGTGTCATCCTTCAGATGCAGAGGCATAGAAACATTTTGATAGAACATACCCCGAGTTTGCGATAGAGCCTCGAAACATTGGGTTAGATCTGTGTGCTGATGGATTTGCCCCATTTGGGAAATCAGGAAAAAGTTATTCATGTTGGCCAGTTATCTTAACTCCGTACAATCTTCCACCCGGTATGTGCATAAAGACACCTTATATGTTTTTGACATTGATCGTGACGGGCTCGCAAAATCTGAAAAAGTTGATAGATGTTTATATGCAACCATTGATTGAAGAGTTACAACGGCTATGGGAGGAAGGTGTCCCTACGTATGACGTTTCTACCGATCAAACATTTGTAATGACGGCTACTCTTCTTTGAATGATAAATGACTTTCCAGCTTATGGAATGTTATCTAGATGGAGTACAGCTGGGATCTTAGGATGTCCGATATGTATGGAGAGATCGAAGTCATTCAGATTAAAGCACGGTAAGAAGCCCAGCTATTTTGACTGTCATAGGCAATTTTTGCCGCTAAAGCATACATTCAAAAGGAATAAAAAAGAGTTTATCAAGAAAAGGATCGAAAGAACACATCCACCATTGAGGTTGATCGGTGATCAAATTTGGGAGCGAGTGTAGGAGTTTCCAACGGTTGTTGAAAACCCTCACGGCACAACTATGGGTACGGAAGTACACATAAGTGGACTAAACGCAGTATATTTTGGGATCTACCATATTGGAAGGCCCATCTTATTCATCATAATCTTGACGTTATGCACATAGAGAAGAACGTTTTCAATAATGTCATAAATACTGTGATGGATGTCACTGGAAAAATAAAAGACAACTTGAACGCAAGAAAAGATACGAGGGATATTTGCGATCGGCCAACACTAGATGTGGATGCAAGCAGCAGGGGACCAAAACCAAAAGCAGTTTATACATTGGACAAGGAGCAGAGACGGGTCGTTTGTCAATGGTTGAAATCGGTGCGATTTCCTGATGGATATGCTTCGAATCTAGGGAGATGCATTGATTTGAATGAATGCAAGTTGACAGGTCTGAAGAGTCATGATTGTCACGTATTTATGGAAAGACTAATTCCAATAGCCTTCAAAGAACTTCTACTAAACTTTGTTTGGGGTGCCATTACAGAGTTAAGTAATTTCCTGCATGATATTTGCTCAACAGCGTTGAAAGTATCACATATGGAGAAACTAGAGAGAGATATTCCAATTATTCTTTGGAACTTAGAAATGATATTTCCTCTATCGTTCTTTGATTCAATGGAGCATGTCTTAGTTCACTTGCCTTATGAGGCCAAAGTTGCAGGTCCCGTCCAATTTCGATGGATGTATCCATTTGAGAGGTAAGTTTTTTGTTAAATAAATTTGAAATTACTTCATTATATATTATGTTCAGATAAAAATTTTTTCTATTGCAACTAGGTTCTTATATCATTTGAAGAAAAAAGTGAAGAATAAGGCATGTGTCGAAGCTTCAATTTGTAATGCATATATTGTGGAAGAAGTGACAACATTTGCATCATACTATTTTGAGCCGCACGTGCAGTGCAAGAGGCGAAGAGCAGGAAGAAATGATGAAGGCCCCATTGATCCCAATTGCAAATCATTCTCTATTTTCAATTATTTGGGTCGATCAAGTGGCGCAAGTAAGTTTCGGCATTTAACATGTGAAGAAAAGTAGGCAGCCCATATATATATTTTACTGAACTGTCCAGAAGTTGAGCCATACTTCAAGTAAGTGTACATTTGTAAGTATATGTATTGTGTGTCAAATATTTGCTAATATATAAACGGTATTTGTTAATAGGATTTTCCAAAATTCAATGTTTGGACTACTACCAAATGAGTTTGACCGTTTGTGCGAGGAACAATTTGCAACATGGTTCACAACATATGTAAGTTGTATGTGGACGAAATCCAAGTTATTCGAATTTTTTATACATCATATATTAAAATATATATTATTGACATCGCGTATGTGACCTTAGGTTCACAGTAATCATGATCATGAGACAGAGCAAGGATTGCTATATCATCTGGCGTGGGGTCCAAAGTCCAGAGTACGAACTTGGCCAGTATATTTCATAAACGGGTACAATTTTCACACTCGAAAATATGGAATGGGAAAAGCCACAATGAATAGTGGTGTGTGTGTTCAGTCATCCAATGGTGGCAGTTCGAAAGATGATTTTTATGGCTTGTTGGATGAAATCGTAGAGATAGAGTATCATGGACCATTAATTTTGCGGGTTGTGTTATTTAATTGCATGTGGTTCGACCCCGTCAAAGGAATGAATGTGCATACGAAATTCAATTTGGTTGAAATAAATCACAAGAAAAGATATATGAAATATGAACCATTTGTCTTGGCACAACAAGCAATTCAAGTATATTATGCATCATATCCTAGTTTGAAACGTGACAAAGCCGATTGGTGGGCTGTATGTAAAACCAAAGCACGAAAAAAAATCAAGGAACACTGGAAGGACACAGCATATCAACAAGAGAAAGTTCGTCACACGATTGAAATTGATGAATATACCATTCCAACTTTACGAGATCCATGTGGAGCGATGATCGATCTGGATCCAACTGAAATTCGCGAATCAAATTTTGAAGTTGGTACAGAACTTGATTATGAGACAGAGGATGAAGATGATGCGCATGAAGAAGATGAAGATGAAGACGAAGACGAAGACGAAGCTGAAGATGAAAGTGAAGATGAAGATGAAGATGAAGAATATGATTTTTGAAACTTTTTACTATTTATGTGCAATTATTATTATTATTGCGACATGTGTTTTTTTTTTCTCATAAATTTTTGTTATTATTGTTGTCGTAATTATTATTGTTGTTGTCGTCGTTGTTGTTATAATTAGAATTCGTGGCTAATTAGCCTCAGATTTAGCCACAGAATTGAAATAGTCGGGAAAAATATTAGAATTTTGCCACGAATTTGAAATTCGTGGAAAATTTCCCACGAATTTAAAATTCGTTGAAAATTCGTGGGAAATTTCCAACGAATATTAAATTCGTTGGAAATTTCCCACGAACTTAAAATTCGTTGGAAATTTCCAACAAACTTACAATTCGTGGGAAATTTCCAACGAATTTTAAATTCGTTGGAAATTTCCCACGAATTTTCTCACGAATTTCAAATTCTTGACAAAATATTGCACTATAGACTATTTCGTGGGAAAATTCGTGGGAAATTTCCCACGAATTTTCCCACGAATTTCAAATTCTTTGCAAAATATTGCACTATAGACTATTTTCCCACGAATTTCAAATTCGTGGCAAAATATTTGCCTATAGACTATTTTCGTGGGAAATTTCGTCGGAAATTTCCCACGAATTTTCTCACGAATTTCAAATTTTCGGCAATGGCGGAATAATTTGAAATTCGTAGGAAAATTCGTGGGAAAATTTCGTGGGAAATTTCCAACGAATTTCAATTTCGTTGGAAATTTCCCACGAAATTTTAAATTCGCTGGAAATTTCCCACGAATTTCAAATTCGTGGCAAAATATTTGCCTATAGACTATTTTCGTGGGAAATTTAATCGGAAATTTCGTGAGAAAATTCGTAGGAAATTTCCAACCAATTTCAAATTCGTTGGAAATTTCCCACGAAATTTTAAATTCGTTGGAAATTTCCCACGAATTTTAAATTCGTGGCAAAATATTTGCCTATAGACTATTTTCGTGGGAAATTTCGTCGGAAATTTCATGGGAAATTTCGTCGGAAATTTCGTGGGAAATTTCCCACGAATTTCAAATTTTCGGCAATGGCGGACTAATTTGAAATTCGTGGGAAATTTCCCACGAAATTGAAATTCGTTGGAAATTTCCCACAAATTTCAAATTCGTGGCAAAATATTTGCCTATAGACTATTTTCGTGGGAAATTTCGTCGGAAATTTCGTGGGAAATTTCCCACGAATTTTCCCACGAATTTCAAAATTTCGGCAATGGCGGACTAATTTGAAATTCGTGGGAAAATTCGTGGGAAATTTCCAACGAATTTCAAATTCGTTGGAAATTTCCCACGAATTTTCCAACGAATTTTGAATTCGTTGGAAATATTACACTATAGTCTATTTTCGCCGAGACTTCACTTTTGTTGCAAAAACACCCTAGCCACGAATCTCCTCAGCGCCGTCCTCGTTGCCGTCCTCCTCGCCGTCGCCGCCTTCGCCGTCCACCTCGCCGTCGACTTCGCCAGCCCGGTAGGTAACCCTAAACTATTCCTTGAATAAAATGGTGTCGCGGCTGTGAGGGGGTCACGGGGGTGGCCGCGGAGTTGGCCGGAGGGGGGGTCGCGGTGGAGTTGGCCGGTGGGGGGGTGGCCGCATTCATTGGCCGGAGGCCGTGGGTCGCAGCCAAGGGGAGCCGGAGGGGGTCGCGGGCGGGCGGCCGTGGGGGGGGTCGCGGCGGCCGGCCATGGGGGTCGCCGGCGACTAGCCGTGGGGGGTTCACCGGTAAGGCTGGCCGTGGGGGGTGGCCGCCGAGTTAGCCGGAGGTCGTAGGTCACGACCAAAGGGGGCCGGAGGGGGTCGCGGGCGAGCTGGCCCGGGGTGGGGGGTCGCTGCGAGCGGCTGGCGGGGGAGGGTCGCGGGCCGGGTTGCCGGAGGAGGGGGTCGCCGGCGAGCTTGCCGGAGGGGGGGTCGCCGGCGAGCTCGCCGGAGGGGGGGTCGCTGGAGGGGGGTGGCGGGCGACCTCGCCGGAGGGGGGGCTCGCGGCCGTGATTCTGGCACGGTTGTCGGTTTTTTTTAATGATTTTTGTGCTAACATATAAACTTAGGTAAAATGAAGCTTAAAAAGGGAACAAATTAATGTGTTGTATTCGTGGCAAATTTGCTTGTTGAATGTAATTTATGATCTTTTTTCTAGGTCTGTACTAGAACTTTGCGAAATAGCATATTTGGGGCATAAATTTGCACAAATGTGGCATCAGAGTTGATACTTGTTGTAATTCGTTCTGCACATTTAATATGCTTCATTTTATTTGTCGTAAAATCTGATGTGGTCCAAATTTCAATAGGTTGCTTCGACGAGGGCCAAAGATTGTTATTTATCAGAGGCGATAGTCGGTTTGTTTCAATTTGTCGAGTTTATTTATTGCTCTCTGAAACAAAATGGTAAGCAAAATGACTAACGTCATTTTCAGTCCCTAATACATGTTCATATTTTTAAATAAATTTGTCTAACCTTCCTACTTGTCAGTTTAAACGTGGAGGTTTCTTGCGTGGTTCGGGTTCACAAAGAAGATCAGCCCCTTCCGCTGCCTCATCCTCGTCCCCGACCCTGTCCTCTTCCCCTGTCCTTTCATGTAACCCTCAACCACAACATGTTCATGGACAATACGAACACATTGGCCCATCCTCCGACCCTCAACAACATATTAGGGTAGAACCTCGGGACATGTGAACTGAATTTACTTCAGTTCCATCTCCGATTCCATCTCCTTCAGTTCCACTTTCTTCTTCAGTGCAACACTCGAATGATGAAGAAGATACCCGATTCATTATATGCCCATGTGGAGATTCGTAAGTACTTCATTTTTTTACGTATATATAAATTATCGATGTAAACAAAATTGTCCATGTTGCGAATTATCCGTATGCTTCATTGTCTCATTGTCCATATTGTTATAACATGTTTTCAGATTCACGGATTCTACGTATGTTGTGAGGGAACTTAATAAAATAGTCAATAACTGTTGGATGGGCCAGTTTATTACTTTCAGCAGCGCTCCCACAGAAGTAAAGACTTTGTGGTGGAATGAGTTCAAGGTTAGTGTTGTCTTTCTTCACAAACTAAGTTCGGTGTAGCATACTGATGGTCAATAATGAAATTTATCACGAATTGTTTGTACATTGTAATGGATATGTGACATGTGACCCTAGTGGATAACTTTCAGTTGCTTTTCTATTGATTGTAGCGTAAGTTCACGTGGGATGAAATGGAAGAGGATGAGGTTAGAAGAATTTTCAAGAAGAAAATCGGTGATCACATGTGATATGTGATAAATAAAGCGAAGAGAAGAAAAGAAAAGCTGACCTTTTTTACAACTGACAATTGGACGGAAATTACGAGAACTTGGGAAACTGAGAAGCATAAGCAAAGGTGTGAACAGAACAAGAAGAATCGAGCTTCTAGTTCTAGTGACGGTCTCAAGTCGCCACATATCTTTGGGGGCTCTATCAGCATCGGGGAGCATAAAAGAAGAATGGTAAGTCTGTTTATACATGTCAGTGAATTTAATTCAATGATTACTCATTTATGTTTATATTTTGTAGGTAGATGAATTGGGGACGAAACCCACTTTTACAGTTACATTTGAACGTACATTCCAAAAAAAGAATAAGACATGGACTGGCGCTCGAGCAAAAGCTATTAAGGTATGTAAGGTTATAGTTCGGACTTTATGGAAACTAGAATGAAAATCATGAATGTTTTTAATATTTATGGTAATATATATGAATTTATTTTATTTCCATCTATAATATTAATATAGGAAAAATATGATGAACTTTTAATGAGCACTGCTAGTGGTGATGGTGGTGATGGTGGTGATGGTGGTGGTGATGATGGTGGTGGTGGTGGTGATGGTGTTGCCGTGTCTGAGCCATCGGTTGACAGTATGGCATTATGGGTGGAGGCAGCGGGTGGGATGAAAGGAGGAAAAATATTTGGGATGGGATCTTGTCAAGAATGCACAAAACGAAGGCTTCATCCTCCAATGCAGCTGTTTCAAGGAGGACACGACATGAGAAGCATATAACCCAAGAATTGAGTCAACTGAAACAGTTGCTTGTACAGAAGGACGAAGAGATGAAGCATTTACTTGGACAGAAGGACGAACAAATAAGGGTGATGCAACAACAAATGCAAATTGTCATGCGACATCTCGACATCGATCGCAATGAGGTTCCTCCTCTACCTCATATTAATCCAATTGATGATGGGCATAATGCTGAGCCATACAATGATGCGGTGATTGGTGATGATGCTGATGCTGATGATTTTATTGTCAGTCCTTCCTAGTTCATTCTCGAGTACCAAAGCTGTCAACGTTTTATGGTTGTCCCGCGTTCTTTCAATGTTTTGAATGTATCGCCTGATGTTCATTAGTGCTTAGCTGCCTCTTTGTATTATGAGATTGAATATCGAATATCATCATGTGAGACTTTGCAACTTATGCATTGTAGAAATTAATATTGCTTTCTTACCAAAAAAAAATTTAATACTGCTAATAATTAGATTTAAAATCAAAATTGTCGCTAAACAAAATTCGTCGCAAACTTAGCAAAGAATTTTGTCACGAATAGATTTCGTTGCAAATTACCAACGAAAATTGAAATTTTTTATCGAAAAAATTCGCGATTTCTCACGATTTTTGCAACAAATAATTAGCGACAAATTTTGCAACGAACTTTCCCACGAATTTTGTTTTCGTTAGAAATTACCAACGAAAATTGAAATTTTTTGTCGGAAAAAAATCGAATTTTCAACGATTTTTGCAACGAATAATTAGCGCCAAATTTTGCAACGAATTTTCCCACGAATTTTGTTTTCGTCGGAAATTACCAACGAAAATTGAATTTTTTTGTCGGAAAAAAAATCGAATTTCCAACGATTTTTGCAACGAATAATTAGCACCAAATTTTGCAACGAATTTTCCGAAGAATTTAGTTTTCGTCGAAAATTACCAACGAAAATTGTAATTTTTTGTCGGAAAAATTCGCCATTTCCCATGAATTTTTTTTTTCGTCGGAAATTACCAACAAAAATTGTAATTTTTTGTCGGAAAAATTCGCGATTTCCCACGATTTTTGCAACGAATAATCAAGAACGAATTTATATACGATTTTTCCAACGAATTTACCCACAAATTTAGTTTTCGTCGGAAATTACCAACGAAAATTGTAATTTTTTGTCGGAAAAATTTGCGATTTCCCACGAATTTTGCTTTCGTCGGAAATTACCAAGGAAAATTGCAATTTTTTGTCGGAAAAAATTCGCGGATTTCCAACGATTTTTGCAACGAATAATTAGCAACAAATTTTTCCAACGAATTATTGGCGACGAATTTTACCACGAAATTTTGCAACGAACTTTGCCACGAATTTAGCCACCAATTAATTTTCGTCGCAAATTACCAACGAAAATTCAAATTTTTTTTTCGTCGCTAATTTCGTTGGAAATTTTTTGTTCGTCGCTAATTTCGTTGGAAATTACCAACAAATATTGCCATGACATTTCCAACAAAGAATTAGCAACGAATTTTCCAACAAATTTAGCCACGAATTTATCTACGAATTTTGCAACGAATTTTTTTGCGTCGGAATTTACCAACGAAAAATTAAAATTTTTTGTCGCAAAAATTTCCAACGCCGAATTACCGACGAATTTTTTTTCGTCGGAAATTCGTTTTACCACGAATAATTACCAACGAATTTTGCCACGATTTTTGCAACGAATAATTACCAACGAATTTTCCAACGAACTTTCCAACTAATTTTGCCACGAATTTTCCAACGAAATTTTCCAACGAAAAAATTTCGTTGCAAATCACCAACGAAAATTTAAATTTTTTGTTGCAAAAATTTGCGACGACGAATTACCAACGAATTTTTTTTCGTCGCTAATTTCGTTGGAAATTCGTTTTCCAACGAATTTTGCCAAATTTTTCGTTGGAAAATTCGTTGGAAAACTCTTGTTTTTTTGTAGTGTAATGTATAAATTTTTAAGATATAAGTGATGAAACTATCAGAATATCACGATTACACCATTTAGTAGGGAGAATATAATAATCATAAATAAAAAAATTCAAGATATACCTATCAAATCGATAAATTTAGCAGATTCACTCACAATTATTATACCATAGATTCACTCCATAGACTATTGAATTATAAGATTTGAATCGGGGAGTGATGACATTGATAACTATGGATTGAATTTTCTAGGGAGGGAGGGGGCAATTTAGATATAAATAACATTGTAATATATTACACATATTATATGGAAAATGTAGTACTATTCATATATGCCAGTGATATAAAGTCAAATCACTTTTTGTCGACATTGTGATAAGTTAAATAGCTATTTCTCACAATTTGGAGACGAGAGGGTAACTTTTACTAAAAGAAATTGTACCATTCTACTTACGAATACAAATTTTGGGTTTTTAAAATCATTTGTCACATTTATTATTTTTTTCTTTTCTCAATTTTTACATTATTTAGTGGTTTCTTGTAAACTTTTTACATTTAACATTTTATCTACATGTTATTTTTCCTAATGTAATGTCCTTTCGGTCTTTGGCGCTTTTTCCCATTAACACTTTTCTTGGCATTATTTCATTGGTTAAGTTTGATACTTTTGTTTGTGAAATGGAAAAAGTTCTACTATATTTGGTATAGATATTACCTAGAAGGAAAAACCCACATGCGCACTTTTGTGGGTATCATAAGAAGTTACTAAACAATACTTAAATAATCGACATATGTCAAATTTAAATAATTTATCTCATTATTAATTATTAAATTTACAAGCTTACACAATTTTATCTATTCTTTTAAATACCCTTCCATTGAAGTAATTTTATATTCATATTAGATATTATAACCCATAGTCGTACACTCTTAAATTGAGCTAGTGGCTATCGGGATTTTTTCGATGAAGACATGCACGGGTGAAAGTAAATAAAATCGCAGCGGAAGCAAAATTTCGTGTATCTCCCAAACATTGTTCATACATTTTAATAAGAAGCACGCAGAAAGGAAGAAGAGGGCTCAATCCATTTCCCTTGTACCGTACCCAAAAAAACTTCGTTTTGATATTATTCAGTTGTGGAACACAAACGTATGATCTCCGCCTATTGTGTCTAAAGTAATATGGTTCTGATGTTCTTTAGTTCCGGTCCCACAAATGTCGGACCTCTAGTTTAGACACACTACCAATCACGCGTCGAACGTTGGAGAGAATTCGAGAGATTTCGTCACACCAATTGTGCTAGCAATTGTTCTTGTGTGTTTAGAAAGTGATTGATCTCAATCATCACTCAAGATCAGTATCAGATCCAATTTATTTAAATCAATTCAGCCGTTGAGTCTAAACCTGTTTCAGAGTTTGAATCTAGACGTTGATTCTGAAACCGTTTCAGAGCATTATTCTGGGCATTCTGTAAACGTTACAGAACTGTAATTGGGCATTAACTTTGTAACCGTTACAAAGCATTAATTCGACCGTTAAGTCTGAAACCGTTTCAGAACATTAATATGGCCATTGATTTTGAACCGTTTCAGAGCATTAAACTAGCCATTGATTTTGAAACCGTTTTAGATCATTGAACTAATCATTGATTCTGAAACCGATTTAGATAATTAATTTGGTCATTGATTCTAAAACCGTTTCAGAGTATTAATCTAACCATTTATTCTGAAATCATTTCAGAACATTAATTTGGCCAGTGATTCCGAACCCATTTCAGAATCTTTATTCAACTGTTGATTCCGAACCCGTTTCAGAATCTTAATCTTGCCCAACTCAATCTGATTACCGAAACTTGCAAACACATTTGCAATATATCTCTCCCGTTCAAATGTCATTCTGAATTGGTTATGGTGTGTGACATCCCTAGGTTTATCACTAAGATGGTAGTAGAACTTGTACTAACACATTAGTACAACCAAGGGAACTGATTGTCCTGATCAACCTCTAGGTCCTACAAACCATGAGTAACATCTAGCAATATGTCATGACTACCTAAACAGTATGAATATTTTAGAAACATAATGAACTTGTCAGCCTTGGCTACCATATAATTTAATCCTTCTGTCTTACTATGTCATGATCGAACAAATTGCATGGAATTGTTGATATGAAGTTCTTATGATTATACCTAAGAGGGGTAGTTGCGGTGATCGCACACTCTCATCCTTATTTATAATAAATAACAATATGTGTGTGTGTGTTTTTTTTATATACACCAGCACAACAGAGTACTATTCACGTGTACAAAAAGGACATGGTAATTGAGAGAGGAAGAAAGTAGAGTACAGCGGAGAAAATGAGGAATTTCATGGCTGATTCAAAAGGAAGAGTTAATCCATTTTGTTTTGATGAAAAGTGTTAGGTGGAATATCTTTCGTAATATAGATCGATGAGTAAATCGACAAATGATGTGAATGATCTTTTGTTGATTCTTGGAGAGAAAACGTAAACAACAAGAAAATTAAAAGTACTAAGATTGTGAACAATTGTTGCAAGCTAAGTAATAGGTATTGGAATGTAAAGCTAAACTGAAAGTAAAAATGAACAACTGGGTGTTCTTTGATTGATTGGCGATCCATTACAAAAAGTACAATATGGATTTTATATCCTACAATCAACAGTTACAAGCGGTTACCAAGATTCCCTTACTCGACAGTTATATCGATTCCACTACTCAACGATTACATCGAATCTACAACTCAATAGTTACATCAATTGCATTACCTGGATAATTACATTGACTCAACTACTTGACAATCACTGTTACTCGACAGCTACATTGACTGTACTACTTACCTGGACAATTACATCGACTCCACCACTTTATGGTTATATCGACTCCTTTACTTGACAATGATAGCAACTCCATTACCTTGACGGTTTCTATCTACAAAACCGTCGACTACAACAACTTGGACATTTTTAGTGTCAACATATGTCCCATTTAATGTTAGATAATCTAGAGTCATCATATACCCTCTTGTCATCTAGAAATTTGATTTTTTTTCCTACCCAATTGCCTCCTCAATTATTTTAGGGACAATTAATTCTGTATGGGTACATGAATGGTGCCACTGGCAATATTTTTTGTTTACTAAATCTTCTTCTCTTTAAATTACTTGGCCTTTAGTTAATTTAATTGGGCCTTCTTTCACAAGTAAGTCAAATATTTATCCGATTATTAATATCGAACGAGCAAACTTGAGTGGCTTAAAGGTTGGACAAACATAAGACTTGTCGAGCATTACGTTTGCCACAGCTATTTCAATATTTTTATGTTGGTCAAATTCATCCACTGACTCATATCTTTCAATTAGAGGATGTTTTGTGTAAAGTTTTCGTGTGACCATTCATCTCTTTCTTTTAGTAGTTGCTCATACTTAGACACTTTTGTTGCCAATTAGAATAAATTGGCAAAATCTTGGCCTTCAATTCTTTCTCTTACATTGAATTTCAACCCATTGAAAGCCAAAATTTTTAACTCTTTCTTTGAGAGTGAAGTGAGACGTCTATTTCTAGCCTTCTTACATCAAACAATAAACTGATGGATAAACTCATTGTTGTACGGATAGAGCTTAGGCAAGTCAGCAACTGATACCGCAAGTATTGTTCTAGTAACTTAAGAATGGAATTGACTTTCCATCTTTGCCTAATTAGACACTGAATTAAGTGGTAAATCAATGTATTATATGAAAGCAATTTTGGATAAAGACAAAGGAAACAACCTAAGCCTTAATTGGCCTACAAATCAGCTAATATGCTCAATGGTTTATGTTCTTCTTCGCCAGTAAAGATGGCGAAATCGGGGATTTCAAAGCCTCTAGGAAAAAGACTAATTGTCAATCCATTCAAGATAAGGTTTCCTATACACGGGTCTAACAACACCCTTATCCAGACATAATTGTCAAACTTCTTTAACAAACTGTGTTGGGGTTAATTGAGGATATGTTAAGCCATCTTGCCCCCTAGGTGGTGATGTTTGTTTTGTTGAATTATCTATATTAGTATTAATCTGAAATTAGGCATACAAAGAATATTCACATTGGGTGGTACCAATGGAGCTAGTAGCCTCACATTTCCAATATTTGGTGTTTGACCGACGTGTCGACCAGTTTGGTTTGCCAAATTATTGTTATCGATTCGGTTATTTTGAGTAGTATTAATTTGATTATTACTATCATTCTGGCTTTGATTATAAGATTCAGACCTTTGCATAAATCTTATAGGAGGTTGACTATTTTGGCAAACATTATTAGCATCAATAAATGGAGAAGAATATTAACTAATTTTGTTACCACTGAATTTGCTTGTAATGGTTGGTTGAACGATCCTAGCCTTGACAAGTCATTTTTTACATATGATGATTGGCTTGATCACGTCTGACATGTGACTCACGATGTAGTTGGCCATATTATTTGGTTGCTTTTCGAACATTCTTCTCATGGTTGACACCATGTCGAAATTTGGAGCAACATCCCTTAACTACTCATCAGTGAGACCTCTCAGAAGATTAACTTCCTCGTGTTGATTATCTTCAGCCACTCTCCCAGTGGTTGAAGTCTCCGATTGCGTGGTAACCTCATTACTAGTTTGTGGTAATGGGTTGTTGTTGCTAGCAGCATTGTCAAACTCTTGTTGGTTTTTGGTTCTTGCTATTATAGTCTCCTCGAATTAAAAAAATGTGTCCCATTGTGCATGTCAAAAAGATGTTTTCATAGAAAAGTGTTGATGAAATACCTTTCGAAATATGGATCGATGAGTAAATCGAAAGGATGTAAATAGTACTTTGTTTATTCTTGGACAGGAAATGTAAACGATGAGAAAATTTAAAGTACTAAGACTAGAAATAATCATTACCAGCCATGTAAATAATACTAGAATGTAAAATAATGAATAACCATCTGTTCTTCGATTAATTGGCAGTCCTTTGCAAAGAGTGCAATGTGGGTATTTTTAGCCCATAATCAGTAGCTACAAGCTATTACTAAGACTCCACTACTTGCCGGTTACATCAATTCTACCTTTCGACGGTTACATCAGTTCTACCATTCGATGGTTACATCGACTCTACTACTTGACGGGTACATCGACTTCATGACTCAATGGTTTCCATCGACCAACTGTTGACTACAACACACCTTCAATATTCAGAAACTAATATTCGACGAGGCACTTATTCCAAATTATTATTCATCTCAACAAAAAATCACAAAGCGGTACCCTCATAACACACACACACACACACACACATATACCGAAACTAGTAACCCCATAACACAATTACCCTAAATTTAATTTTCATATAACAGAAGACCCAAACTAGTACCTCGACTCAAATCTATCCTCCGTTAACATTCCATCCTATATCCCATCAAAAGCACATATGTCAATACACATGACTAACGACTACAAAAAGGATTTAATGTGAAGAATGACAGATTCGACAAAAAAAATCCACGTGTGTTATATATATCTTGGATGGTAGATAAAGGTCAGATACAAGTTTAGGATTTTTAATGGTATTAATCATAAAAAGAAAGTAAGAGTAGAGTTTATCATGAGGATAAACAATGAAGTTTCATGATAAATACCAAGAAAAGGCATTCAATATGTATTTTTCTAATGAAGTACAAAGACATTGTCTCGAATCTAAGAGATTTTTATGGGTGCTTGTCAGTTTATATTTGAACACGTCCAATCGGGGCCAGTTTTATCTGCCTATCGAGGCAATAAAATAAAAAGCCTTAGATTTCTTCTTGGTCCAAAAAAAGAACTGGTCCTCCATCAACATCTAAAGAGAAACAACGTAATTTTTCATTTCAATTCGAAACACGATAACAGAAAGTAATTCTGAGAATTCACTACAATTTTTGTCCGTTGTGTACTGACGTAATGGCTTGAGTGATTTGGTGACATCCCCTAACATACTTTTTTTGACACCAATTGAAGGTTTAGTTTTCGATTTGGACGTGATAT
The DNA here is from genome assembly GCF_021117445.2 of Syzygium oleosum. Taxonomy (NCBI): domain Eukaryota; kingdom Viridiplantae; phylum Streptophyta; class Magnoliopsida; order Myrtales; family Myrtaceae; genus Syzygium; species Syzygium oleosum. The sequence continues at coordinate 21,413,910 of NW_026607485.1, read as the reverse complement.
ATGTTTCGCTCAAATTGTAACTTCATTCACTAAGAATAATTTTTTAGACTATATCTCTCGTCCGGTGGATGAAATCACATGAGTGGATCTATTTGCATGTATTTATAAAAAATTAATCAAGCTGAAAAATTCAGATTATTAAAAAAGAGTAACATCAAGACCCGTTTATTGCTTCTAGTCATGATTGTAGTTATGCCCATTACTTTTTCATTTGATTTTTGCAATTTTGACCATTTCATTTATGACACCAGTGCTAGATTGATGCGCTGTTTCTTTCATCGGTCAATAACGAACTTACAAAAGCATTCGCATTCTTGCCTTTGGCAGGTGACTAAGAAATCATGTGATGATGGAGCCACTGTACCAGCAAAACTGAGTTGATATAAAGTTAGGGACAAGATTTGATTTGATTTTTGAAAGTCATCAACGAAAGGTGGATCAAGCCGATTAAGCAACCTCCTTCTCGATCTTTCTCGTTTAAAAATTGATTGTGAATCATCATACTTGCGTGTGTTGATTCCTTACTCTGTATCTAATTGATATGCATGAGACATCAAGTGAAATTTATTCAATAAGATGACCAAAAAGTTTCCAACACCTCATTCTTAACAAGGGTTAATACCACGAAAAACCCTAAACCGGTACACATGTGATAAATTTATCCCAAACTAATATTTTGACCACAAAAAATCCAAAACTTGTACATTTGTGACAATTTTACTCTCTGTTAGTTTCAGTTAAATTTGATTAATACAATGAAAAACCACAAACTAGTATACTTGTAATAAATTGAGGGTAAAACCCCAAACTGATACATCCGTCAATTATCATGTGTCATTTAACTCAACAATTTGATGGTAAAATTTAACGAAAACTAACGTAGGGTAAATTTGTTACAAATATATTAATTTAGGGCTTATGGTGATCAAAAAATTAATTTATGATAAATTTATCACAAATTTACTATTTGGAGTTTTTTATAAATTAACTCTTGAATTTACTAGTGTGTGGTTTGGAGAGAGAGAGAGACAGAGGAAAGTGAAAGTTAAAGCACCTTGTCCTATCATCATCAAAAAAGACGAAATCAAAGCACCTTGTCCTATCAAACACGTGAATGACGTCCTCTATTTTCTCAACTAATCTTTCTTTTATTTTCCCTCACTTTATAACATATAAAAAGCTGGTAAGGTTTCCCAATGATTACTATAAATTATTACTCTACGAAGTTATCTCGCATTACCAAAAACTATTTTTCTGTCACTAAAGAAAATGCTAATAAATAGTAGAACAGTATCATGTACAAACATGGGCTAATGAATCTAAAAATAAACATACACAAAGTTATAATACTCTATAACGAGCGTGCCACTCTTATAAACTCATATAGAGTCTAATATGCTTCCTAGTACCTTGAGATTGATTTATCATAAATTCTAGATTTTAGACGAAAGAATTACTACTTCTCACGTAGAGATGGTAATAAAAGAAACACCACACGATATTGGCACCGTGATCGGTCAAGTCATACGAAATTAATTCCAATTGATGTGAACAAAAGCTTTGGTCCCAATTTCGAAAACGGAGCACATCTCAATCTCCTAAGTCTTTGGTTCATCTGAGGTGGTGCCAAGTTCAACGTTTGACTTTATTTACAAGCATTCCCGCCTTGTTAGGGTTGCAGTAATGGGCTCGTCCTTCGGGATTTTATTGTTCAAATAATATTCTGTAACGAACGTGCCACTTTTATGATAATATTCGGAGATTTGTTGATATTGTTAGTTTTTCGTTTGTCTAAAAAACATTTTTTCAAACATTCTATAAGTGAATATACTTGGTAAATGGAAAACTATTTAGCTGGTTAGGTGTTAAATAAATACCGAAAAGCATTCAAATTTAGGGGTGTCTACCAACTTATTTTAAATTCTTTACTTGGAGGAGTACAAATATACAAAATTAAATTGAATTTACCATGGTGTGGTTTGGAAAGAGAGAGAGAGAGCAAAGTGAAAGTTAAAGCACCTTGTCCTATCATCATCAAAAAAGACGATGCGAAATCACAGCTCCTAGTCCTATCAAACACGGGAATCACGTCCTCTATTTTCTCAACCAATCTCTTTTTTATTTTCCCTCTCATTTTATAACATATAAAAAGCTGGTAAGGTTTCCCAGTGATTACCATAAATTATTACCCTACAAAGTTATCTCGCATTACCAAAACCTATTTTTCCGTCACTAAAGAAATGCTAATAAATAGTATAAAAGTATCAAGTACAAACATGGGCTACTGAATCGAAAAATAAGCATACTCAAAGTTATAATATCCTATAACCAGCGTGCTACTCTTATGAATTCACGCAGTATCTAACACGCTTCCTAATACATTGAGATTGATTTATCATAAATTTCAAATTTTGAACAAAATACTTACTTTTTTCACATAGAGATGATAATAAAAAAAAACACCACATGGGATTGGCATCGTGATCGGTCAAGTCATATGAAATTATTTCCAACTTATATGAAGAAAGCTTTGGCTCCAATTTTGAATATAAAACATATTTCAATCTCAAAAGTCCTTGGTTCATCTAAGGTCGTGCCAAGTTCAACATTTGGCTTTATTTACGTACAATCGCACCTTGTTAGGGTTATAGTGATGGGCTCGTCCTTTAGGACTTTATTGTTCAAATAATAGTATGTATATAGCGTGCCACTCTTATGATAATGCTAGGAGATTTCTTGATATTGATAGTTTTCCGTTTGTCTAAAAACATTTTTTTCAAACATTATCTTTCCTATCTCTCGTCTCTTTCCTTGCATCCGCGGCTATAAATAGAGCAAGCATATCGACTTCTGCCCTCACCACACCACCTCCGCACTCTTCCTCCTCTAGTTTTGCTCTCTCTTAACACTCCAAAGCCTAGTAGACTCTCTTTTCTCTTTGCTTTTCTCTTTGAGATTCGAGAAAATGGCGAGCAGGACCCTCGGCCAAATTCTTCGGAGGGAGAGAAGCAAGGTCGACCAGAGCATGTTGAACAACCTGCTTGCCATTTTCGACGACGAGAAGCTCATGAAGGAGATGGTGGACGCTCACGCCCCTGACGAAGGAAACGTCGACGTCCAGTCTCTCTTCCTCCTCGTCGACAACACCCTCCGTGGAGCTACCGCCATCGCCGACTCCGTCGTCAACCCAAAGGTAAAAATTGAAATAATGCCATGTATTTTGTCCATGTGGGGGCGCGTGGTGCGAGAGAGATGCAGTCCAAAATAGTTTTACTGGGTAAGCTTAGCAATCTATCAAATGGGTACGTCTATGGTGTGAACCGTAGTGAATTTGACCATCTTTGGCAAATAAACCCCACGACTTCGTTTGATGGACCGAATATAACTCTAGATCGGATAATTTTTATCCAATTTGATATTTGAGGAAATGTAAAATCCGGATACAAAAAAATTCCCACCTAGGAGATGAGGTATAATGTGGATTTGTTCGGATATTGCATGACCAAGGCTATGAAGCCTTGCCGCCCGTCGACACGTCCATATAGAATCGCTGACCACCGCACAAGTACTCCCACCATGACAGCCGATAGTCGTTGCCTCTGCCCCCAACCACCGCTGCGACCTCTGCTTTCCCCACCCAATCACCACCCGTGCCTCAGCTCTTGGCTGGCGGCTCGTCACCTTTGATTTCCACTCAGCAGGCTGCGATCGTCGTCGTCGAGCCTAAGCTCGGCGGACACTTTCGAGCCTTAGATCTCGAATCTGAAAGTAACCAAGCCTTGGATTGGGCCGAGCGCCGCCGGGCCAAAGATCCCGCAATCACGCTCAATCTGAGGTCAAGGTCTAGCGCTAAGGCAATAGGGAAGCGAGAGATTGGAGAGCTATCCGTGCAGCTGAGGTCGAGTGCGAAGGGGAAAGAGAGAGGCCCTCGCAGGTCGCAGCATTTTCTTTTGGCGGGGGTTGTGGCTGTCGTCGCCGTGGTCCGTAGGTTGCCGGCGTGGTGGAGAACATAATATGGACGTTTACTAAATACTGAATTAGATATTAGAAATTTCATTATGTCTTTCTTTAATGTTTTTTATCCTATCCAATAAAAAAATTCGGACAATCCTACAATTAGCTCAACTGCCCGCGAGAATAATGGACCTAGAATTTTGGCGGACCAAAAAATTTAACTAGTATCGTTGCTGCCAAGCACACTGTGATGGAGACTATACAATTTACCAAATACAGAAGGGACTGACACGACATCTCTCTCTCGATCTTTCGACCATGCTTTCTTTTTCTACTTGCTTTTGTTAGAACATGGCCAAGATGAAAAGAAAGAGATAAAGCAATTGCTCTCTGATAAAAGAGGCACCAACAGGCATTATTGAGCGCTTGGATAAAAAGCACATTCTTTGTCGCACCCCGCTTGACCTTTTCTACTTGCTTTTTCTTTTTACATGTCCAAGGACATTGACAAACGAGAGAGATAAAGCAAAATCTGAAAAAAATGGATTAATTAGAATTAATCAGTAAAATTGAATAATATATGCCAAAAGTTTACTTTTCCTAATCAGGAAGCAATCCACTGGCAGTCAATTTTTGTGGGCTTGGATGGATCTATTCATGAGATTATCAGTTTATCTATAAGTCAACAACACAATAGTTTGATATGACATAGAAAATTAAATCTCATGACAAGTTATTAATTATACTCGTATTTTATTAGGCATTCATTTGTTCTCTTTTTCCGCAGGGTTTGGACGATCATTCGTTAAGATTTACTTTTAGAACCGTTTGGTTAGTTTGATTTAGAAAGCATTTTTCCAAAAATTAAGGAATTTATAACACTAACAAAAATGAATCGGATAAAAACATTTTCCTTATCGATAAAAATGTTTAAGCATAAATCATTCTTAATATAAATGTTTAATTAATTTTTTATCTTTCGCGAAACAACTGCACCTTGATATATACTTTCATCGCTAGTGAATTTTTTAATAAAAACTGACAATGTCTTAATTATAAATTATGATCATATATCTACACGTAATGCGATTACTATGCGATAACTATGGATTTCCTTAGTTTAGCAGTTAAAAAAACCAAGAACGTTTCCTCATCATTTCGTTTAATTAGTACCTTCCTCCTCTAACAATAAGTCTACATATGCATACACTGTTGTAGGGCACTCAAGGATCTGGAAGCCCTGCACTCAAGCCACCAAGAGAAGGCTTCAATCCACCCCTAGCAGCAATCAACGAAGTGGCTTGTGAGGTATGTTATTATGTCTTTTGTAATAATTTATTTTTACAAAGTAATGAATGGCTTTTGTTTTGGCTATTTTACTGTTTAGAGCTTGGCAATAACTAATCCCATGTATTAACATTATCAACATCATGTTATCAGATCACATGCAAGGCATTAGACACCAAAAATGTGCGCGAAACGATGATCTCGATCTTTCACGAGCTATCGAGCTACTCCTGGGTCAATAAGGCTTTGATCACCCTTTCGTCGCTTGCTCTTTTCTATGGCGACTTTTGGCGACTTGCCCAGATTCAGCCATCGGACAAGCTCGCGGAATCGATGGCCATACTGAAGGGGTTACCTGCAATCACCAAGCCCTCGGACGTGCAAAAGATCCAAGTGTATGGAGTTCTGAATGAAATGATCAAGACCACATTGGACATGACTGAGTGCATCGTGGAGTTCGAGCACGACAGTAAAGATGTTCCCGAGCTGTCCACGGCAATCGACATTCCAAGCAGCGTTTATCAGATCATCATCAGCATCCTCGCTTGCTCGATTCAGTTCACCAGCCTCATCAGCCTTGTTGATGAGTATGATTCACTAATGATCCCTTCCTTTGCGGCTCTTTTGAAAGCATATAATGAATCATCTAAAATCATTTCAACAGACTCCAATTTTAAAGAGGAGCGTTTTTTTTCTTTTTCTTAAAGAGGGCTTCCTGTTATTTTCAGCTACAAGGGAAAAGATCTCCCAACATTTGCTCGGAAAGTGAACATGATCCACCACACCATCAAGCGACATTTTGAAGATTACAAGCAAAAAAAGGGTAAAAGTTAATTTCATCGATTTGTGATTATTATGCTTTGAATATTGGACTAACGTTCTCATCAGTTTCAATTTGAATGCAGAGGAAATTAGAGAGTATCAGAGGCTGCAGCGACTATTCAATGCCCCTACTGATAATGTGGAGCTCATCAAGGCCTTGTTTTACATCAAGGACGATCCTCAGCCACTCTACATTGGCTCCAAGAAGACCACGGTTCAATTTTCGAACTCTCTAATTCGAAAATACTTCATGTTATTTATTTTTGGACAAACTTTATGTTCCTGGTTGAGTACCAGGATGATGCTATGGTCCTAAACTCGTACTTGTCAAAGAATTTTATTTCAACTGATTTGCTGAAATCAAAACATACATTTGTTCTCCACCTAAGTGGCACTTTTACCTAGTTGGCACTCGCGTAAATTTGTCTTGTCGACTTTAGTGGTACCGGCCAAAGGAGTGAAATGTTGATCCTTGTATATTGTTCCACAACACACAGGATAAGGTCGAGTCCCTACGGAGGAAGAATGTGATGCTGCTGATTTCCGACCTAAAATTGACCTCTCACGACCTTTCCATCCTCATCAAGATCTACAGCGAGCGCAAGTTCCATGAGGACCGCTATGAGATCATGTGGGTCCCGATCATCGAGCAAGAAGGTGAGGACGTGATCAACCAGTTCAAGAATCTACAGTCGCAAATGCCGTGGTACTCAGTGCACTACCCAACACTTATCAACAAGGTGGCCATCAAGATCATCAAGGAGAAGTGGCACTTTAGGCAAGAAACCATTGTGACTGTGTCGGATCCCCAAGGAAGAGTCTCCAACAAAAATGCCATGAGCATGATTAGGCTTTGGGGATGGGATGCTTTCCCTTTCACTGATTCAGTAGGAGCAAGCCTATGGAGCAAGCCTGGAATCAACTGGTTTGAGCTCTTGGTGACTGACATGGTCATTCCTAAGATAAACGAAGCTGTAAGTAGTTCTATGTTTTTGTTTCTTTTTCACTTTCCTTTTACCCTTTCGCTCTACGAAGAAAAAATGTGCTCTGAGTTAATTTAGAAAACGATCTTAATTAATTTATGGAGGATTAGAAAGATTGTAATTGAATTTAATTCGAATCAATTGAGAGATTTATTCAATACAAAATGAGAACTAAGCAGACCATTTCACATTTTTAAAGCGTCTTGTTTCTACTAACATATGCTACTCATCTTGTATTAGAGAGGCTTTACTGGAATTTTCGCGGAAAACTTGAAATTAGAGGATGATTGTAGTTTGCTCTATATTATAGAGATACGAGGACTGACCGCAGGAACTTTTTTCATTGATAACTTATCCGATTGACTATCATTGATCAGATCAAGTCTCAGAAGTACATCCTCCTTTATGGAGCTGAAGACGCTACGGCAATCCACGAAATTGAGGAACCAATGAAGAAGATCATCGAAGATGGTGTCCCCATCGTCGCCTACAATGTCACCAAAAATCAGCTCTTCTGGAGCCGTCTCGAGAGCTGTATGCTGTCAAAACTGCAAACCAAAGCGGATGTGCACGAACCCCTCATGCAAGACATCCTCAGCATCTACACCAACTTCAAGAAGGACGGCGGGTTCGCAGTCCTCACGAGGGGGTCGCAGGTCGTGATCAACGACTCGATAGTCGATGTCACGAAGGTGTTGTCCCAGTACGAGACTAACTGGAAGAAGCAGGTCAAAGGGAATGAGAAGACGTTCGACGCGGCCTTCAAGGAGCACCGCGAACGGGTCTTCGTCCTTCCGAGGTGCCACCACTTCTACATTCCAAACATGGTGGGTTACATCCCGGAGGACGTGAAGTGTCCGGTGTGCCCTCGCATGATGAAGAACATCGTCAAGTTTGAGTGTTGCCATGGAGCACATTAATGAACGCATGCATCTCTCTGCTGGTCCATGTCCACGTTAAAGGTACTACGTGAGTACCCTGTAGGCCGGGACATGAATAAAAGGGCTGTTTGCTGAGTCCTTGAGTTTGTTAGTTGCCTGCGTTTAGGGCAACTATTATCTAACTTGGCATGTACAACTACTTTGTTTGAGCACGAAGTTTCGTTTAGAAATTGCTTTGGTCTTCTTTCTCATTCTCCCTGCATCTACTGAATGACAATATACCGTCCAAAGGCCACATAGAAAATGGATGAGCAACTTACCATTTGAATAATCAGCCACGCTTTCATTCAACAACATAAACTTTTAGAGTAATTACAAATTTTTACAGACTATCAAACCTTAGAGAAATTGGCTTAAACAAGAAATCACCGAAACAAAAAATCGAAGAAAGAGAGAATAAATAGGTGAGGATTTTCCACGCGCAATATCTAATTGATGCTTACAGCAGCCTATACACGAAGTGAGAGAAAGACCCAAAGGAACTAATACATACGAATTATGTCGTTGACATAAACAGCAAGATTACTGTTTGATTGTACTGAGATAAAGAAATAGTAAGGGATCGAACAACAATATAAAAGAAGCAAAAATAAGTGATTGAGCAAGAAGAGCCCGGAAACTTTGTGACAGCTCCATATATAAGGGAGCATGGAGATCACCCAAGACAAATAACTGGAGTGAAAGTCTCCTAGAACTAATTTCCATCCTGGTGATAGCATGCTAATTGGCATCGAGGAAATATGAGTTTAGAGGTATTGTCGAGTTAAGGGCCACTGGTTCTCAGTCGGCATGGGTTCTCCCAAACCTTTACCTTGCGCGGTATTTGAATCTTCATTTTAATTCGATTAACCCTATTAGAGTTCTATACGAGGGACTTGCCACTAGCCTATTGATGAGGATACCTCACTTTCTACGCAATCAGAGATCTAGGGACAAGGACTTGATTACACTAGTTATCCAACTAGTGCCATTTCGGTACCTAACCTTAATCATTTGTCAACTAAGGTGTCTATGCAATCTTTTTACTAAATTATGAATCCTAAGGTTCTCGTCTACTGAGTGTCCATTCAATGTTTTTGGTGTTTATCATGATCCTAGTATGTGGCCTAACTATCCAGCCAGGCTAAACAAAACATGAGAAAGTCAATCAAGGAAAAGAAATAAAAGAATGAAAACAAACACATCAAAAGTGATAATGAAAGATGAGTAAAGGTGAAGTGCGGTAAAGTAACCCGATACAAGTCGGGCAAAAAATATAACCTAACCTTGTTATTGAGCCCCAGATAGCAATCCCCACAAGCTTGACTTTAGAGAACATCCTATCTTAAAATGGGTAATGTGGGTTATCAAAACTTTCGGAGAAAAATGAAGCCCCGCGTCGGTACTTTGATATCCTAAGTCGGGGTCCCAATCCGGCCGTAGGATATTAGGTACTCATTTAATCTCCTTCAAATTTCTCCTAGGTTACAACACTTCCACGTTACCTATTCAATTATTTGAGGTGAATCCTATATTCAACTAAACTATTTACTATGATTCATTATTTTTTTTAAAGTGACGTTTCGAAACTACTATCTTTATTATCTCTCTCAAACTAAATCAATTGCATTTATTAAAACTAATCAACTAAACTAATTCTAAATTATCCTAAACTAAACTAAAAATTCAAAATCTAATTGAAAATGAACGTGAAAAATCAACAATCAATCAAGTAAAGGCAAGAATTACACTAAAAATCAAAGATTGTACTTTTCTAACTATAGGAATTCTAATAAAGTGAAACTAAGCTAAATCTAATACTATAAACCCAACAATCTAATCAAAGCCTATTTTTTCTAAACAATTTTCCAATTTTTTAAATTCAGAAATATTATTATTATTATTATTATTATTATTATTATTATTTCTTATTTAGGTCCATTTCTAGGACACCCATGAATTCACTTCTACAGATTTCTTTCTTCTTCATTTTAGAACACCTGAACCTTCTGCCATCTTCCTTCATTCACTTTTCTTGCTTGTTCTTTCTTTACTTTTTATTTCATGTTTAAACAATGTAAGTCCCTAATTCCAAAACACTAATTCCACTCAAAATCTAAGGCTGCGTTTGGTAGTCTAGATTTTTAGCCTGGATAAGACTGGATAGGATAAAATATGAAATTCAAGGAATTTGCTATATCCCATCTATTGTTTGGTGATTCGCAGTAATAAAGCCGGATATTTTCACATTTTACCATGTCTATTATTTGCTATGAACATCATATCAGTGTAAATGAACTTAAAGTTTGCACAAACAGAGATGATTAAATCTCTCACGACACTCGTACTTACTTCATTGTTTTTTTGCTTATTTTTTTTATTTTCCCTCTCTTTTTTAATTATTTTCTTTGTAATTCTTTTTTCTCCTTCCATAATTCTCTAATAAAATTTTATTAAATATTAAAATATACTAATATACCTAAAATATGTAATAAAAATATACATAGTAAATGTATTTATTTATATATATATCATAAGATAGGAAAAAATTGGAATATATAAATAAAAATAAGAATAAATAAAAATGAAATTATTTTTATTTATTATTTATTTTGAATTTTATATATTAAAATTGAAATTTTATTTATTTTCAAATATTGTTTTAATTTTATTAATTTAACAAGTTTGTTATTCGAGAAAAATAACTTTTTTATTATGGATATTAGAAATCCTATCCACATTTATCCCACCTCCCCCATGAGATAATTTTATCCGTGCTATATCTCTCATATATCCGACTTTATCGTATTTTATGTAGGCACCAAATACGGGATAGGATAAAATTTATCATATTTTGAATTTTATCCCGACTACCAAACGTAGCCTAAGTTCTCTAACATCATCCTTTGTTCTTTAATGTGAAGCTTCATAGAGCTTTGTCAGTTTTTTCTAGATTCTTTTTCTGTGCTTTCCTTGCACTTTTGATCTTACGCTTCAAAGTGACCAAATCACTCAATTTGTGAAAATTAATCCATCCTTTCCTGGTAGAAGGACAATAGAAGTGTCAAAAGTTATGTACGGTGTTCACTTTAGTGCCAAAAGTTTTTTTCCAAATCACTTAAGTGCCACTTTTTTCAAAAAGCGATCACTTGAATGCCAACTTAAATCTCGGTCACCGGAAATCCGACGTTGCCATATTTTATTAATTTCTCAGACTGACGTGGCTCGCCGGCATGCTCAGTCAACATATAACCCCTAAATGACGTCGTCTAGAGGGTTTGCCCCAATTAAAAAACCCTAAATTGCGAAATTGAAGCAAATTTCCAAATTTGAAGCCCTAACGACCATTCAACCGAAAATCGAAACCCTAAGTCAATAATTCATAAGCATGTGTCTCATGGCGATCCTTTTGATCATGAGCTGTGCGGCACTTAGACCTCGAATCACCTTGTTTGGCCTAAGTAAGCCTTACTCTCACTCTCACTCTCACTCTCACTCTCACATTCAAGGAAAGGAATTCTTAGAGAGAGAACGTAGAGAGAGAAACTCTAGAGAATGCTTATATTGCTCAAACAAAGTGGGTGATGCACATGAGATGGATGGCTCCTCCCATTTATAAAAAAAATCTCTCTAATTACGACCTTTGATCTTTTATACGATCTAACGGTAGAGAATGTCAATCCTCGTCTAATCGATCCGACAGTAGAGATTCACCTGATCTAATGGTGGAGGATATTGATCCTCGTCACATCAATCCAACGATGGAAATTGGCTCTATCCAACAGTTGACTGCATCAATCCTCGTCAAGCAAATCGGATGGTAGAGATTGAGTCCTCTTGAAATCTAACGGCTTTGATGAGCCCATTCATATCGATGACGTGGTGACCCCTTTGGATTGATGACATGGCACTCTTTGGTCCGTGACACATGCACATTCATATTACTTTAATTGAAGGAAGTTACCATAGTAACTTACCATCCTAAAAACACAATCTCCATTAGAGGCAGGTAATTAATCATATTGCTGCCAAAAGTTATATAAGTACCACAACCATTTCCAGTAAATATAATGAAAAGAATCTAGAAAACAAAATCTACCATTTTTTAGTCCTTTGACTTATCGAATTTATGCATTTCCAAAAATCGGTATATTATCGATCAGGATTTCTCAAAAGTGGATGTGCAAGAAGAATATATCATCCAACAACATATTTTATTTCAAGATTATTGAGCTCACTTATTACATTATTAAACCACCTTATTTCAAAGAAACAGAAATTTCCTAGGAATCAGGAGGATCGTCAGAGTCGTTGCCATGAGAATCAGTTGTCCGGTCTTCAATTGCTTGTGTCAACATCTTGCTCAATTCTTCACAACTTCTCTTATGAAGTTTCAGCTCCTCCAAGGAGAGTTGGTCCGCCAGTGCCTCCCAACAGTCTTTGATTGGACATTTCTCTACCTCTCGCCGGAGTTCAACAAGGGGCTTTCTTGCAGCTCTCAGTTTCTTCGACAATTCTGAGTTCTGTTGGGATAGCTCCCGCAACTTAGCCCTTTCTTCGCCTTCAGATTGCCTAACAGCATGAGAAAGGGATGTGACTGGATCTTCGACCTGACCGAGAATGGCTTGATCGCAAGGACGGACAAGAGACAAGGCCTCATTGGCTAGGCTTAGGAGTTTGGTTATCGAATCCAACGCACAATCTGAATAGATGTCAGCAGCACTCCTAGGATCTTGCTTTCGAGGACGGCCACGAGACAAGGCTGCATAGCCCAGGCCAAGGAGTACAACCATCGACTCTAGCGTACATTCTGAATAGACCTCAGAAGCCCTCCTAGGATCACGAGATCGACTTTTCGAAGCAACCTTCTTCTGAGTCTTATTGTCCATCGTTGTATATATTTGAGATTGACTCTCGCACTCGCACATGATTGAGTAGGGATTAGCTGTGATTTATAGGCCTTGACACCAATCAAACCTATCCACATCTCGTTTTGCAATTGGTATAGTAAATTGGTTTCCATGTATAGCATAATCAAGATACGAAATCCTAAAAATGTTTTATCTACCTATTTATAGATAAACATTCAATTTTTTGTCTTATTTGGTTATATTTCTTGCCAATTACGACCATGCTTGAAAATTAGTCAGAGAGCTAACTAGATTTTTTTCCTTGAATTTGTTGATACTCATTTCAGTACTCAAATTGACTTATTTTTTTAACTCAATCCATGAACTTATCTATTCTTTAATAGTTCCCAAATGGTCCAATATTCAGCCATTGTTCTTTGTATGCACTCAAGAGGTTTTTAAAAGAGCATATGTTTTGTAAGCATGTTACATGTTATTCGCAATTCTAACTGGGATGATAGAGGTATGAAAGTTGCTTTCTGTCGCTTGATTAGTTTGAGATTCCTAAAGACCCACTATGCACACATTCAGTGCTAATTTTCTCGGAAGCTCTTCACATTTAGAAAGTGCATTTCCTTTGGTTGCTCTACTTTAGTGTTGACTTGCGCAATAGGCGATTTGAGAATATATCGGGCTAAAAATCCCTGTCCAAATGCACCCTAGATTTAAAAAAGTATTAGAATTTACTCATGAATAATCAGGTTTGAGCATGTCCGAAAGGGGCTATGTAAGTGGCCAAAGCTTAGGAAGGAAATTGATAGACTAGGCCTGACCAATTTGTGTTTAGTTGGCTCAAGTGAGCTATGATAGATTGTGGGACTCATGCTCATGTCTACTTTAATGTGTTCTCCACCAGTATTTAGAATCCATTGCCATAAGGAAGTGCATCAAGCGACTTTAGAATATATTGGACATGAAAGTTGGAGAGAGCAAAAACTCTCCTTGTTCCATATTACGAACATTTTGAACTAAATGAGGAGGTCCAATGAAATAGTTATTGGCGATTACGATGAATTGGTTCTAAAGTACACATAAGCCAATTGATTTGATATGACGAATTCCATTCCATGAACAAAGATGGCACCCTCATTGAGCAGTTCCCAAAAACTTGTATAGTCTCTGTTCCTTAAGAAGAAGAACACCCTAGAGCCTTCCATTAGGTCTTCGTCCTTATATATCAATGAGTTGAAGACAACATGGAACACACTGCTCTAAATATATTGATAGAGTTGAAAAAGACAACGTCCATGCTTGGAAATGGCGGAAGAGGAGAGCCACTACTATATAATTGTTTCCATCATGGCCCATATCCTTCCATTAGATCTTTTGAATTCTGTTCATTTAAAAATTAATTTTAAAAGACCGGGCATCGGTGTCTTGCCCTAGTTATATTCTACATAACCAATAAAAATAAAAGAATTGAAATTTTCACTTTGAATAATAGTGTATATGCTGTCTGTCCGAAAAAATTTTAGTGGAGCTAATCTATTGTCTGAATAGGGGCCGAGATTGCCCAAATCCTTACCGGAACGCTCGTGTTCTCGCAGCCAACCATAGATGGGATTTCGTAAAGGAAGATGGTGAAATATTCAAAATGAATTTACTATTACAAAATTGAATATATTCAAATTTAGTTCTGAAGAATGCGAAAGATGGTGAGATATCTTTTGTTTATCCGAATTATTTTGAAATTATTATTTTGTTCCGCAAGAAATCACGTTAACAATTCATGGGATTTCTTAAAGGAAGTTTCATTCTATCCATTATCTGGGGCGAAAAGTACCAAAAAAGTCCTAAACCTATTGTATTGGTACCAATTCAATCTTAAACCTTTCAATGGGACCAATTTATTCGTAAACATTTTCGTATCGGTACCAATTGAGTCAATCCACCCAATTTAGGGTGGAATTGCTAACGTGACATCGATCATCTTACATGGCACAACTAGCGTTGATGTGAATAATTTTTTAAAATTTTTAAATATTTTTCGAATTTTTTATTAATATTTATTTTCTTTTTCTTTTTCTTTCTTTTCTTCTCTTTCTTTTTCTTTTCTACCACGGTTAGCACCAACAGCACCCCCAGCCACAACTCCACCAATGCTGGTGGCGGACCGGTCAAGCAAGTCGTAGGAAGCGCGGACAGACCTAATATCCAACCGGGTGGTGAACTCGGTGGTGCCACAACCGACACCAGCCATGTAATTTGGAGGCGGCTTCGAGTTGAGGAAGTTGAGATGAGCAAGGGGATGTGGAGGGTCACGATGGAGCTAGATCCGACGCAGAGCTAAGAGAGGAGGAGGGACTTGTCGACGCTAGAAATCGGAGGTTGGAGGAAGAGATCAGGCGTTGGAGTGAAGTGGAGGTCACTACAAAAAAACACCGGATTAGCGACGAAATTTGCGACGGAAAATTTGGAAAAATCCGTCGCAAATCGAATTTGCGACGAATTTTGCGACGGAAAAAATTCCGTCGCTACTAGGTCGTCGCAAAATTTTGCAACGGAAAATTTAAAAGTTCGTCGCAAAATTCGTCGCAAATTAGCCACGAATACAATCCGTCGCAAAATTCGTCGGAAATTCGTGGCAAATTCGTCGCAAAATTTGTCGCAAATTTCGTCGCAAATTTCGTCGCAAATTTAGCAACGAATACAATCCGTCGCAAATATTTCGTCGCAAATTTGCGACGAACGGTCGCAAGATTCGTCGCAAAATTCGTCGCAAATTACATCGCAAATTTCGTCGCAAAATTCGTCGCAAAAATTCGTTGAAAAATGTACTCGTCGCAAATTAGCGACGAACTGTAATGATCGCAAAATTCGGCTTAAAATATTCGTCGCTATGTTTACATCATTTCCGCCATAAATTCTTGTCCATATCAAACAAAGGAGACAGTGACATATAATTGAAACAGAAAAACGAACAATCCATAAATTCTGACAAACAAGCCACAATGACATATAATTGAAACAAATAACTGAAGGAAAGTTACAGAGTCTGACATGATGCTATTGGATATTCAATCTTACAATACATTCAAAATATGAACTAAGAGACGGGATAACCATAGAAGACGCAGAAAAACCATACACAAGAAAATGCAGCTTTGGTACGATGGCAGGACACCAAAAGTAGTCACTTTTGTCGAGACCTGAGGAAATGTCGATACATAAATCAGTCCAGAATATAAAAGAAGCGTTTATGCATGGATGTGGAACTAGGTGTAAACTAACAAGAGGGTTAACAAAAATACGTTTCAGAACGAACATAAATGTTCTTACTTATGAATATGAGTGAAATTATGAAAAACCAAGATTATGAAGCAAGCTTACCCCCGATTTTGAGAATTTTAACTAGAAAGACTGGAGAAAATCATCATCATCATCATCATCAGCATTCTCGGCATCAATGTGTTGGTCATCATTGTGCCCATCACCTACTGGATTGGCTGGAGGTACAGGAGGATCGTCATAGCGATTGAGGTTAAGGTGTTGCATAACGAGTCTCATTTGTTGTTCTAAGTTATTTATTTGTTCGTCCTTCTGAATAAGTAAATTATTCAGACGATGCACTTCTTGGGTCAATTGCTCGTCTTGTCGTGGCCTCCTTCGACCAGTCGCAGTGGATGATGAACTTCCAGGATTATTCGACATGTACATCCTTGACAACGATCCCATCCCAAATATTTTCCCTTTTTTCACCCCATCCGTTGCCTCCATCCATAATGCCATATTATCAACTGGTGGCCCAGACTCAGGACAATCATCACTACCACTAGCACTGCTCATTAAAAGTTCATCATATTTTTCCTACATTAACAATGTAGATGAAAATAAAATCACTATATATATATATATACATATATCTACCATAAATATTGAAAGCATTCACGATTTTCATTATAGTTTACATATAAGCCAAAGTATAACCTTACATACCTTAACAGCTTTTGCTCGATCGCCAGTCCATGTCTTATCTTTCTTTTGAAATGTGCGTTCAAATGTAGCTGCAAATGTGGGTTCCGTCCCCAATTCTTGTGCCTACAAAATGTAAACATGAGTAATTGAATTAAATTAACTTATAACTCATTTAACAGACTTACCAGTCGTTTGCGATGCTCTGCAATGTTGATAGAACCCCCAGCATATGTGGCTGACCCATCACTAGAGCTAGAAGATCGATTCTTCTTATTCTGCTCACAGAGTTCCCGACTCTGTTTAGATGCCCAAAATCTGTTAATTGCCGCCCAATTGTCAGCTGTAAAGAAAGACGGCTTCACTTGCTTGATCTTCGCTCTATTCATGACATTTCGCATAAAATCACTGTTTTTCTTATCGAAAATTCTTCTCACTTCATTGTCTTCTGCTTCCTCCCACTTGAACTTCCGCTGCAATGAATAAAAACACAAATTGAAAGTTATTATGATGATCACATATCCATAACCATGCACCAGACAAATATAGACAGATTTTGTAAAGTTCATGTCGGGGAAAATATCTGGTCCTTTAGGTATCGAAAACTACATAGTTGTTCTGGTCCCTTTACATCATTCTTGACCATCAATATACTACACCAAACTTAACTGGTGAGAAAATAAAATATGTAAAACTTACCTTGAACTCATTCCACCACATTTTTTTCACTTCTTGTGAAACACTTCTGTAATTAATATACTCTCCCATCCAAAAGTTTCTTACTATTTTGTTCAATTCCCTCACAACAGACGGAGTATCCGTGAATCTGCAATCATACGGATATTGTGCAACATCGACAATTCAGTTGACATCAATATCTAAAGCCCTAAATATTACATATACTAAAATAAAAATGAAGTACTTACGAATCTCCAAATGGGCATATGAAGAGTCGGTTATCTTCTTGACCTGTGTTTCCGTCAATATTCGATTGTTCCGCTTAATAATGGGGTGGAACGGAAGGAGAGGCAGCTAAAGGAGATTGAACTGAAGGAGATTCAGTTCGCATGTAGCCAAGTCCCGTAAAATAAAAATTTCCCTCACAATGGGTGACCACATTTATTTTAAGCCATTTTATAAGGTTATGAAAATTTTTAATATTTTAATATTTTTTGTCCTGGAACGTTAGAAACTCTAAATTTCACTCAAAATGGGTGGTCACTATTAATTTTAGCTATTTTGTGATATTATGAAATTTTAGTTTCTTAAAAATTTTAAAAAAACTTTTACGGTCAAATTTCATATTTATTGTCAACATATACCGTTTTTTTTAATTTTCCGTAATTTTACATGATTTTTTATAGAATTGTTCAATTTTCAAGCATTTTCTGTGAAAACGCTTAATCAATCACCCTATCGTCATTTAACGCTTAATCATCCACATAATAGACAAATTAACCAGTCGACCATCGATCAAAGCCACATGCAATCCTAAAATCGACCCGTAACTTAGCCAACGAAAAGTGATCATAAATAATCCCTAAACAAGTCCGACTAATTACCTAATTATACTAACTAGGGTTTAGGAATTTGCTTACTTGGTTCAAGGACAACAAAAACGGCCGATCGAACAGTTGCAGTCCCGACGCGGGCGTGGGCCCAAATGGTGACTAGTCGGCTAGGTGCTCGGCCACGACCGAGCAAACGACGGCGGAACTCGGCGGCGACGGCGTCGGGCGGCGGCTCGGCGGCGACGGCGTCGGGGCGGCGACGGCGGCGTCGGGAGGCGGCAGCGTCGGCCAGCGACTAGGAGGCGGGTGGCCCGGCTGGCCGGGCGGCGCCGGAGGCCGGGCGGCGGCGACGGTGGACGACGCTGTTGCAGCAATGGGCCGGCCGGCGGCGACGGTGGCCGTGCCCGGCGAGGGCGGCAACGGGCGGGGTCGCTCCGGCGAGAGCCTCGGCCGGGCTGATGGTGGGCGGCGACGGCGACGGCGCGGCCACGCAAGTGACAAGTGGGCGGCTCCCGGCGGGCGGGCGAGGGCGGCGAGGCCGGGCAACGACGGCGTTGGTCTCGCCGGGCCGGGCGGCGAGGCTTTTGGGCCGCTGTCGGACGCGGCGAGGGGCGGCGAGGCGGGCGAGGGCCGTGGCGCGACCGGCGGGTGACGGGTTGCGGGCCGCGGGCGGCCGCCCGCGACCGGCGACGGCGGGGCAACATTCGAGGCCGGGCGACGATGGCCGCGACGGCGATGGCGCGACCGGCGAGGGGGGCGGGCGACGGGCGGGGGGCTCGCGGCGACCGGCGACGCAGGCGGGGGAGCCGGCGGGGCGGCTGCGAGTCTGGGCGGCGACGGCGACGGCTGCGATGGCGACGGCGGCGGGGGAGCAGCGCAGATCGGGCTTGGGCGACGTCGGGGAAGGGGGTAATAATATCGCAATTTCCGACGGAAATTGAAGTTCCGTCGCAAATTTGCGACGGACTTTCTATGTCCCGTCGCAAATTTGTGACGGAACTCCTCCTTCCGTCGCAAATTTGCGACGGACTTTGAATGTCCGTCGCAAATTTTCCACCGACAAAAAATTTCCGAAGGAAAAAAAAATCCGTCGCAAGCAACGTAAAAAAAAATCCGTTCGCAAATTTCGAACAGCAAAAATTCGCTCGCAAAATTTGCGACGGATCAGTATACTCCGTCGCAAAATTTGCGACAGATTCCGTCGCAAAATTTGCGACGGACATAATTTAAGCCGTCGCAAATTTGCGACGGACTATACTGATCTGTCGCAAATTTGCGACGGAACTCCACTTTCCGTCGCAAATTTGCGACGGATTAAATTATGTCCGTCGCAAATTTTCGACCGACAAAAAATTTCCAACGTAAAAAAAAATCCGTGGCAACTTTGCAACGGAAATAAAAATCCGTCGCAAATTTTGCGACGGATTAAATTATCCGTCGCAAATTTGCGACCGATTAAATTATCCGTCACAAATTTCGAATGGTAAAATTTCC
The DNA here is from genome assembly GCF_021117445.2 of Syzygium oleosum. Lineage (NCBI taxonomy): Eukaryota > Viridiplantae > Streptophyta > Magnoliopsida > Myrtales > Myrtaceae > Syzygium > Syzygium oleosum. Next base: position 21,394,117 of record NW_026607485.1, on the reverse strand, counting down.
CTCCCAAAATATGCGACGGAATATACTGGTCCGTCGCAAATATGGACATACTACATGTTGACACCTAAATTTTGACAATCCAGTCAGTCGTTCGTTGCATAAAAATTAGGGATCGATCCCAGTCCCTAGACAAAAAATTAGCATATAGATTAGAAGCATTTGAATTTGTATTTAGGCTCACATAGTTGCATTTGCATTGGACCGCGGCGGATGGACTCAAGTGCGAGGTTGTGAACTCAATGGAAATTGGACTAAACTCGCGTGGATTAAAGATTTTGGCCTAGCCCATTTATTTTTGCGCGAGGGGTCCTACACTTAGAAAGAATTTTCGTAAGTTCACGATCTAGGGACATGCGATCAAGAGCAACATATAAATCGTGCAAAAGGTTATATTCTTGATTGTGTGTATATTATATGTTTGCCATATATTTGGTGCATAATTCTTGATCAAGAATCGATAAAAAAGAGAGAGATTCTTTTCCGAGTCTTGAAGGGCGTAATCTTGTCGGTTTAGGCGTGGAATATTGGCTGAAATACGAACAATATTCTGATTTGGGGAGTGAAGAAGACAAAACAAATATAAAAGAAGATGTGTGCGAGAGGGGAGAGGAGGAAAGAAATTGCAAAGCTAGATTGTGCAATATGTGGTTGAAAAGAGAAAATATTGTATATTTTCTTTCCTTGGTGAGCTCCATTTCTTGGCATATAAATAAGATGATAGTGCAATGCGTGAAGGGGGGGCTTTTCTTTTGGATCGGATCAGACACAAGAAACACAGAGAGAAAACACGAGAGCGAGAGAGAGGAACGGGGGGAGAGAGAGGATCACGGGTGGACTTGTCCTGCCGCCGCATCCGTGTGGCCTCACTGCCGGGCCTCCATCAACGTCGCGCACGCTCACAGCCAGACCTGTGGCCGTGAGTCACTGCTGCCCCGAAGTCGACACTGCCGTGCCCGTGTCGCCTATTCCAACGCCGGGCTGGTTGCCGTCCCACTGCTGATTGCTGAGCCGCCGCCTGTCGCTGCTTCTCTCACGGCCAGACCTGTGGCCGTGAGTCGTGACCCTCCTCGCTCCGATCTCTACCGAATCCGCACCTCTCGCTGCTCGTGCCCCGTTCAAGCCCGCACCGGTGAGTAGTCCTTACACAACGACGCCGAACCGCCCCTCGACGACGAAGCCATCGAGCGTCGCTATCGCTCCAAGTTCAACACTCACGACGTCACCGTTCTCCTTCTCTTGCCAATGCGAGACCACAGCATCCAGCAATTGGTCTGACGTCCCTGCATGACTAGATCGGCTTTTGCTTGATACACACTGAAGCATTGAAGACAGTCAAGTGGAAAGCTTAATTGTGTAGGCTTAAATAGTCAAAGTTTGATAATCGAAGAAGACCATTACAAGACCAAATGATTCGGTCAAAAGTCGAAGGACGACGATGCATTTGCTGCTCCCGAGTTGACCGAGAGCCCACTGTCGAGTCACGCCCCTGCTGTTGCGTCACTCTCGCGGCCGACTCTGTGGTCGCGAGCCAGTCCATTGTCGCCGCATCCGCTATCGATCGCTCGTCGCCCGTCATCGGTTATCCGTTGCCGGTCCACTCGCCGCGATCCCGATCCGCCACGAGTTCAAATTTGGAATTATCCGCCAATTAGGTAAGATTATCCGAATATTTATTTAATTTCCTAGTTTTCGGGTATTCGAATATTTCGTGAATATTTTGATGGATAGCTATATATCTTAGGATAATATTTGCGATATCCGCAATATTCGAAAACACCTAAAAATTAGGAATCATTCCTAATTTGGCAACGTATCTGGACGACTATCCGACCTTATCCCTAAGGTACGATACGCGGCGATACGGAAAATCGTTATCTTGTCCATAATCACTTGGATACGATAATATATTTAATTTGCTTTCCAAATTTAAACAATCAACTTTCTGTCGATATCTATAACCCTATAGATATGACCGTTAGTTTGATTTCTTTGCCTTATCTGAATTTGAAGAATCTTGCGGATTGCGTGGATTGTTTGAATGTGATTGGTATCTTTGTTTGATTGTTTTTCTTTTAAATAAAGAAAACCAAAAAAATTTGTTAGTTAGATTTAAATTAGAAATTTTGCATGCTTAGGGAATCTTAAATATATCCAAAAGAATAAGATAATTATTTGATTTAAATTGGGATTTAGGGTGGCATATTTCCTAGTTTAAATTAGAAATTATTTTAATCTTAGTGGATTATTTAGGATATTTAATAATTTCGAATTTTAATAAAAATCCCCAAAAAAAAAAGAATCACTTTAGGATAGATCAAATCATTTTCTCTAGGATAGATTGCATGTTAATTTGAGTAATTTTTAATTCCGAATTTCATTTGAAAATACCAAAAATAAATCATTTGTCCGTCATTAGAATTAGGTCACGTCGTCGCATGACATATAGTTTGCATGTTAGGCTGCATTAATCGCATGTTAATTTTTGCACGTCATTACATATAGGTTAGTTTTCATTTAAATAAGTGAAAATCCTAAAAAATATTGAGTGAACTGCTTGTTAATTAGAAATCATATTAGAATTGTTGATGTGATTTTCTAGCTAACAATGCAGATGCTTACGTTGCTTCGAGGTAAGTAATTCTCCCAATCTTGCAATTTATTTAATGTTTTGATTATTGGGTGTTACTTTGGTGGTTTGCGCACCCGCATAATCACCTCACATGCTAGTGACTAAGTTAAAATGGATCCAGACTGCCTGCACAAATGTTTTTGAAAAGAAAAGGTACCGAAAGGGCGTTAGACTAGATCTAGCGTAATCAAGTCCCCGAGCTTAGAATCTCTGTTCGTAGGAATAAAACATATCTCCCTATGTTTTATTTAGGTTTCTAATCGACCTACCACAAATAGATTAGTGGCGACTCCAAGCATGAAAACTTTCGCATGTTAAAAACTTAAACCCTAAGTTGCGAATTGGTAGGGCTTGGGAGGGCCCGAGTTAGGCTTAGTCTTAACAATCCATTAGCCCGAGAGAAATTTTAGGTCGCGACAGCTTGGCGACTCCGCTGGGGAGTTGAGTTAAAACTCTTAGTGGACTTAGGCCAGTTTTTCTTTTTAAAAAATATTTTTGTTTGGCAGCGAGGATCCCAGGTACGTCCCTAACATTTTAGGTGTTAAATGTTTTTGCAGACTGGGAGGTATAAGGGGAGGCGTGATTGTTAACCCTTGTTTTGCAGGGAGGTGTTTGGATGTATGGTTTATTTTATGTACGAAGCGCTGTATGATATAACCTGTTGTGCATGCCTTGCATTTCACTACACCGCACACACTACCCGCTGCCGAACCTAGGCAGCACAGGTTTAGGATGGTACCGAGACAGCGGACACCCCGACCACACCCGCGTGGTATGGGTCGCCCTCCTTGGTCCCGAAAGTTTTTTCACGGTGTCATTGAGTTCCCACCACGGTTGCACCCTTTGCAACCCGGGTCGGCTCCTTGACTAAGCCGGAGTCAGGGGAACCTTGGCCTAACCACAACCATGACTGGTTTAGCCCGGTAATCCTCGCGTCTCCATTTTGTAAGCCAGAGTCTAGATAGAAATCGAACCTCACATTTCATGCGCGTGTCTATGTGATTGCCATGGTCCTACCGGGTAAAGTAAGTCGTCTGAACTCTCCTTTTTACAATTTATTTAGTTATTGCATCTTTTGGGTCGGTCCATGATAGGTATAAGTCGGTTTTTAATTTGAAAGTAATAATCATTGAGTCCTTTTTTTTAAAACAAAAAAAAAGAAGAAAAAAGAAAGCTCTTTTGGAGAATTATTTTCAATCTATGTCTTTATTTTCTTGGATGTGTCATAGGTCATTATTTCCTGAGAAATTTGCCATCATTTTCACAAGTACATGGAGTAATGAAAAATGTCACGAAAAATGGGAATAAAAAGGGACAATTAGATTGAGTCATGGACTGATCGTTTTGAGGACGTATACTTACCATGCTCTATTTTTTAATTAGGTTATTACGGACCGTCAACGTTCCCCAATCCGTACTCGCTCAAGAGCAAGAATGACTGACCAAAATGAGCAGGCTCGTGTTGCTGTCCTTGAAACCGAAATGAAGCAAGTCCTGAATGTGCTCGAGAATATCACCAAACAAGTTGCTTCTCTACAGACAAGCATTTCCACACTGTCTGCACCCGCTCAACCGAGTGTAGAGATTGTACTGCCCGATGACTCTCCTCCTGTTGAGTCAAAAGACAAGGGAAAAACTGTTGCCATTGGCACTTCCTCGACCGAGAATGGTGCAACTTTAACTGACAAAGCTCGTCCGATCATTACAGATGGGGGCGATGCATCTTCTAAGCCACCAAAGAGTGATGAGGCTGAGCGTATTGATAAGCTTGAAGAAAAATTCCGTCAAATGCAAGGCTTTGATGATCAATTCTCACGAGGTCTTGCTCACATTGTCAAGGTTCAAGTCCCTAAGAAGTTCAAGGCGCCTGAGTTTAATAAGTTCGATGGCCTTTCCTGTCCTAAGGTCCATTTACAATACTACACGACGAGGATGGCGCCGTATGCTGATAATGTGCCACTCATGATCCACACTTTCCAAGATAGCTTAACCGGACCCCCCTTACAATGGTTCGTTTTGAAAAAGATTCATTCGCTCAAGACATGGGAGGATTTGTCTGATGCTTTCATTCGTCAATACAAATTCAATATTGACGTGGCCCCGTCACGTGAGGATTTGATTCGCACCGAGAAGAAAAAGACCGAGACCTTCAAGGCCTATGCTACTAGGTGGAGAGCTCTAGCCGTGCAAATTACCCCCGAGTTGAGCGAGAAGGAGATGCTTGATACCTTCATGAAGACTTTACCGTTCGAGTTTCGTAATCGAATGTTGGGTTCTAATTTCAATTCTTTAGCTGAGTTGATACCTGTGGGAGAACGCATTGAGATCGCTCTCGCGTGATGGTTGGGCCACCGAGCGGCTACCTCTGCTAAGAAGTTCACCCTCAAGAAGGATAAGGAACCGACACTGAAGTGAATGTAGCTTACTCTCAACAAAGCCGTGACACTGCTCCGACAATGCAGTCTGTTGGCAAACAACAAGGTGGACGCCAATTCACTAGTCGACAACAAGGTACTAAAAGGAACTTCACGCCTCTGCCTGGGCCGTTATCCAAAGTTTTGCCTGTCCTCCAAAAGAAAAATTTGCTTTCAAGTGAGCCGAAACGCCCGAACCCCGAGCGGTTCTCTGGTTATGACTCCTCTAAGAAATGTGAGTATCATATGGGGGAAGTCGGTCATTCTACTGATGATTGTTATGTACTGAAACATAGAATTCAAGACCTCTTGGACACAAAGGCATTCTCTTTCCGCAGTGATCAACCAAATGTCGAGCGGAACCCTCTACCTAACCATGTCGGAAGCACGGATGCTGTTATTGAGTAGAGAAATTTCTGGACTCCTCTGCGAAGGAGTCTTTCATGCTTTCTAGGATTTCAAGTGTTTCTAGGATTTCCTGCTTTCTAGGATTTCAATTCATGTTTATGTTTTTATTCGTAGGGCTTTGATTATTTGCATTTCCCTTCCAATAATGTAATTCATTCGACTCTATTCAATGAAATTACAAGTTTATTTGCATTTTGAGGGTATGTTGAAGTATACCAAACTAGCCCGGTGATGATATCCAACCATGAAAAGAAAATATCATCCAAAGAGAAATTCTGAGGGCTGGGCTTTCTCATGCTCCCTCCAAAAAAAAAACTTTCCGAAAATAAAAAGCATTTCATTGCTTTTTTTTTTTTAAAAAAAAAGAAAAAACCTTTTTCCAAATCATGCATCAAATAAACCCTGTTTGTTCGTCTGACTCATTTACTTCATGTCTCAGAGCATAATACTCTAGCTTGTTATGATGAGAAAATGACACATCCAGTTCAACGGTGATGAACCCATTGGTTCAATTGAGAGCTAACAAAGCCTTCGAAGGAAAGTGAGCTTGGAAAGACTTATCTGGGGGCAATGAATCATAACTTGATTTGGTGTGGTGCTATATCCGGAAAGCCGAAAAGGAGATGACAAATCGGGGCATGACAGACTCTCGTAGCGGCCATTGAGATAATTCCTTGGATAATCGAAATTTACTAAGTCTCATTTTGCGTTACATAGAATCCTATTCATGCACGTTCTCTTGTGCAGGGGCAAAAGCAACGATGGAGCATTCATGTGTCCATTCCTTCTAAATAGGGGCAATCAAAGGGCTCCCATTCCAAAAATGTCTCTCTGTGTTGATGTTCTCACACCTTTTGCAGGAACCATTTATTTTGAATGCTCAATGCCATATTTTTCATGCTTATGATGAAATTTTTGAGTATGATAAATATGTTCAGAAGTTGCAAACTTTTTTGTGCTTGAAGTTGATAAGCTTGTGAAATGATCACATCTTTCAAGGAAAAGAAATTTTGCTTGGTAAGTTTACCTATTTGACCCATCAATTTCATGTTGAAATTTGTCAAGATGGACAATTCAATGAATGATGTGGAACTGCTTGAGTATGCTAAATGAGATATGTTGGGATGATGAAAGGCAAGCCATATCCTATACACCGTCCCCTATTCATACACTTGTGAGATGAGTGGAAAAATTCCATATCTACAAGGTAAAGGGTTATCTCGCGAAAGGTACGGCTATCAAAATGACGAGGGGCAGTTCACTTCTCTATCCTAAACAATACAGGTTATCCATTGTTTCGCCACTTTGAGCCCAAACACTTGGAGAAGTTTTTTCAAATTACCCCTGTCAAGAACCACCCCACATCGGGGTAAACTGGAGGTAAGTCGACATCGTAAGGTGAGAAAAATAGATAGAAATTTTCTTACTCACACTTGCATCAATCTTCAAGTGTTGCTATTGCAAATGAACTCAAACATTAATTCAAGTGCCTTAGAATGATGAAGAGCAGTTCTTTCTCTATCCTACACACTTTATCCATTGCTTAGCCCACTTGAGCCTGCAATTTCATTTCATAAAAACCCAGTTGGTGATCATCCCCCACACTGGGGCAAGGTAAAAGCCATCACTGTCCATGCAGCATATCCGGAGTGCCAATAGAAGACGAAGACCCCGAGAGTCCAAATGTTAGTCATTCGGTCAAAATAAGCCAAAGTATGGTTGGCCAATGTATGCATTGTAGACGGTGTGTGTCAAAAGTCAAAAGTGAAAAAAAAACTAGGGGCATGAAAAAGCAGTGTGCCTGGTAAAAGCAAGGCCAATGCCCATGAAAAGAAAAAAGAAGAAGAAGAGAAAGAAAAAAAAATGAAGAAAAAAGAGAGAACTTTGGAGTAGAAAATGTCAAAATATGATATGTCAAAGTCACAAAGATATCCACAGTCTTAAGGAATCAAGTGACGAACTCTTGCGGCCAATAGAGCATCTACCAAGAAGACAATCCCTGGCAATGAAGAAGATCGGTGATTATGCCTAGATGATCACCAACTCTCACCCTTATACACATTTTCGAGCCTGATATATCCTTTCGTTTCTCAACCCGTGAACCTAGCCTACGTTACGTCCCTTGCAAAGTCTCTTCTGATTAGGGCACTTGAATTAACGTAGAATTTCAGATGTTTATAAGCTTAGCCCGAAGAAGTGCGAGCAAGTCTATTTCTATCTCATTTTGCAGGGTTCTTGACTTGTAAACCTGGAGATGATTGTGGAGTATTTTCTTTCAATACCCTCGACTCGAAGAGTCCCCTTTGTTAAGCCATTGACCAAATTGACACTACGGTCCTGATAAAGACCTCTTAGATTGGTAAGGTCGTACCGCTTGCGAGAATACTCGGATCTTTGTCGACATGATGATGGTGAGACGGAGTGATTCTCATAAAATAGCCCTTCTGAATGAGAGTGAGTGAAAGCTCTTTTTAACTGAAAGTCTCTCATTTAGCATTCTTAAGAAATCCACGTTATAAGTGAAAATTGTCTTAATGATAATTCTCCATAGTGGAAATTTGGTTATGCAAATATGGTAAAACCATCATGCATAAACCTCAATTGAATTAATGAATTTTGAAATGTGTGTTCTAGAGTAGCCGTGATTGCTAATCTCTTTTATGAATGCATATGTGTTTTTGCTCTAGTCATGTCCGACAGGTAATGTTTCCTCGAAGACTGAAGAGTTCCTGACACTTGAGTTGCTATCTGAAGCTTCGAATTTGTTTAAATATTTTTCAACATTCAAATATCTGATTGAAGTTTCAGGTATCATTTTCAAAAATCCGAAGGGAATTTTCGATTCTATTAATCATATCTGATTGCAGTTTCAGATATCTTTTCGAAGATCCGAAGGGAATCATCGAACCCATTCAAATACCTGATTGAAGTTTCAGGCATTATTTCCGAAAATCCAAAGGGAGTTTTCGATCCTATTAATCATATCTGATTGCAGTTTCAGATATCTTCTCGAAGATCCGAAGGGAATCATCGAGCCCTTTCAAGTATCTGATTGAAGTTTCAGATATCATTTCCGAAAATCCAAAGGGAGTTTTCGATCCTATTAATCATATCTGATTGCAGTTTCAGATATCTTCTCGAAGATCCGAAGGGAATCATCGAGCGCATTCAAGTATCTGATTGAAGTTTTAGGAATTTTTCTTGAAAGTTCGAAGGGAATTATTCGATACCTTTCATCGAAAATCTGCAGGGAATTTTCAAGCTCATCTCATCTCAAGTATCTTCTCTGAAAATCCGAAGGGAATTTTCGAGCTTTCAAATACTATTGGGAATTCCAGATACTTGGCGGGTTTCGAAAGCTGATCCATACCCCAATTTTGCTTTTCCAAATCTTCAGGTAAGTAAATGCAGGTATGTTTTCTATTTTTGCATTTGCATTTTCATATCATATTAGAAAATGGGTGTGGGCTCATTGAGATCCCATTTACTCGACAAAAAGATTAATTTTTCTCATTGCATTTGCATAGTCAAATTTCAGGTATCATTTTATCTTTGAATGAAACCTCTTCGAGCTCCCCTTCAAAGAGGGGCAGCTGTTGACACCTAAATTTTGACAATCCAGTCAGTCGTTCGTTGCATAAAAATTAGGGATCGATCCCAGTCCCTAGACAAAAAATTAGCATATAGATTAGAAGCATTTGAATTTGTATTTAGGCTCACATAGTTGCATTTGCATTGGACGGCGGATGGACTCAAGTGCAGAGGTTGTGAACTCAATGGAAATTGGACTAAACTCGCGTGGATTAAAGATTTTGGCCTAGCCCATTTATTTTTGCGCGAGGGGTCCTACACTTAGAAAGAATTTTCGTAAGTTCACGATCTAGGGACATGCGATCAAGAGCAACATATAAATCGTGCAAAAGGTTATATTCTTGATTGTGTGTATATTATATGTTTGCCATATATTTGGTGCATAATTCTTGATCAAGAATCGATAAAAAAGAGAGAGATTCTTTTCCGAGTCTTGAAGGGCGTAATCTTGTCGGTTTAGGCGTGGAATATTGGCTGAAATACGAACAATATTCTGATTTGGGGAGTGAAGAAGACAAAACAAATATAAAAGAAGATGTGTGCGAGAGGGGAGAGGAGGAAAGAAATTGCAAAGCTAGATTGTGCAATATGTGGTTGAAAAGAGAAAATATTGTATATTTTCTTTCCTTGGTGAGCTCCATTTCTTGGCATATAAATAAGATGATAGTGCAATGCGTGAAGGGGGGGCTTTTCTTTTGGATCGGATCAGACACAAGAAACACAGAGAGAAAACACGAGAGCGAGAGAGAGGAACGGGGGGAGAGAGAGGATCACGGGTGGACTTGTCCTGCCGCCGCATCCGTGTGGCCTCACTGCCGGGCCTCCATCAACGTCGCGCACGCTCACAGCCAGACCTGTGGCCGTGAGTCACTGCTGCCCCGAAGTCGACACTGCCGTGCCCGTGTCGCCTATTCCAACGCCGGGCTGGTTGCCGTCCCACTGCTGATTGCTGAGCCGCCGCCTGTCGCTGCTTCTCTCACGGCCAGACCTGTGGCCGTGAGTCGTGACCCTCCTCGCTCCGATCTCTACTGAATCCGCACCTCTGCTGCTCGTGCCCCGTTCAAGCCTGCACCAGTGAGTAGTCCTTACACAACGACGCTGAACCAGCCCTCTGACGACGAAGCCATCGAGCGTCGCTTACTGCTCCAAGTTCAACACTCACGACGTCACCGTTCTCCTTCTCTTGCCAATGCGAGACCACAGCATCCAGCAATTGGTCCGACGTCCCCGCATGACTAGATCGGCTTTTGCTTGATACACACCGAAGCATTGAAGACAGTCAAGTGGAAAGCTTAATTGTGTAGGCTTAAATAGTCAAAGTTTGATAATCAGAAGAAGACCATTACAAGACCAGCCAGATTCGGTCAAAAGCTGAAGGACGACGATGCATTTGCTGCTCCCGAGTTGACCGAGAGCCCACTGTCGAGTCACGCCCCTGCTGTTGCGTCACTCTCGCGGCCGACTCTGTGGTCGCGAGCCAGTCCATTGTCGCCGCATCCGCTATCGATCGCTCGTCGCCCGTCATCGGTTATCCGTTGCCGGTCCACTCGCCGCGATCCCGATCCGCCACGAGTTCAAATTTGGAATTATCCGCCAATTAGGTAAGATTATCCGAATATTTATTTAATTTCCTAGTTTTCGGGTATTCGAATATTTCGTGAATATTTTGATGGATAGCTATATATCTTAGGATAATATTTGCGATATCCGCAATATTCGAAAACACCTAAAAATTAGGAATCATTCCTAATTTGGCAACGTATCTGGGACGACTATCCGACCTTATCCCTAAGGTACGATACGCGGCGATACGGAAAATCGTTATCTTGTCCATAATCACTTGGATACGATAATATATTTAATTTGCTTTCCAAATTTAAACAATCAACTTTCTGTCGATATCTATAACCCTATAGATATGATCGTTAGTTTGATTTCTTTGCCTTATCTGAATTTGAAGAATCTTGCGGATTGCGTGGATTGTTTGAATGTGATTGGTATCTTTGTTTGATTGTTTTTCTTTTAAATAAAGAAAACCAAAAAAATTTGTTAGTTAGATTTAAATTAGAAATTTTGCATGCTTAGGGAATCTTAAATATATCCAAAAGAATAAGATAATTATTTGATTTAAATTGGGATTTAGGGTGGCATATTTCCTAGTTTAAATTAGAAATTATTTTAATCTTAGTGGATTATTTAGGATATTTAATAATTTCGAATTTTAATAAAAATCCCCAAAAAAAAAAGAATCACTTTAGGATAGATCAAATCATTTTCTCTAGGATAGATTGCATGTTAATTTGAGTAATTTTTAATTCCGAATTTCATTTGAAAATACCAAAAATAAATCATTTGTCCGTCATTAGAATTAGGTCACGTCGTCGCATGACATATAGTTTGCATGTTAGGCTGCATTAATCGCATGTTAATTTTTGCACGTCATTACATATAGGTTAGTTTTCATTTAAATAAGTGAAAATCCTAAAAAATATTGAGTGAACTGCTTGTTAATTAGAAATCATATTAGAATTGTTGATGTGATTTTCTAGCTAACAATGCAGATGCTTACGTTGCTTCGAGGTAAGTAATTCTCCCAATCTTGCAATTTATTTAATGTTTTGATTATTGGGTGTTACTTTGGTGGTTTGCGCACCCGCATGATCACCTCACATGCTAGTGACTAAGTTAAAATGGATCCAGACTGCCTGCACAAATGTTTTTGAAAAGAAAAGGTACCGAAAGGGCGTTAGACTAGATCTAGCGTAATCAAGTCCCCGAGCTTAGAATCTCTGGTTCGTAGGAATAAAACATATCTCCCTATGTTTTATTTAGGTTTCTAATCGACCTACCACAAATAGATTAGTGGCGACTCCAAGCATGAAAACTTTCGCATGTTAAAAACTTAAACCCTAAGTTGCGAATTGGTAGGGCTTGGGAGGGCCCGAGTTAGGCTTAGTCTTAACAATCCATTAGCCCGAGAGAAATTTTAGGTCGCGACACTACATATCGTTGTAAATTTGTGACGTCTTTTTTTCGGTAAAAAATTTAGCATCTCATTTATTTGGGTCCTAAATTTGCCACGTCTTTTTGTCAGTCCAAAATTTTGGCATCTCAAATTTTGCAATGGAAATTAGAATATCGGAAATGTTAGGGCACGTTAATAATATTTGACTTGTCGGCATTTAGAGACAAAATTTCGGATGATCAATTAAAATAAAAAGAATAATCGACAATAACAATAATAAAAAAGCACAATAACAATAATAACAAGAACAATAATGATAACAACCAAAATAGCACTTGTAGCGTTAATAATTACACATCTATAGTATTTTGTGACAAAAATTTTAATCTTCATTTTCGTCTTCGTCTTCGTCTTCGTCTTCGTCCTCGTCATCGTCATCTGTCTGAAAATCAGATTCTGAATATTCTTGTACATTTAATTTGCAAATTTCAGTTGGATCCACATCTATCATTGCTCCACACGGATCTCGTAAAGTTGGTATGTTATATTCCTCAATTTCAACCGTGTTACACACTTCCTCTTGTTGGTAAGCTCTATCCTTCCAGTGTTCGTCGATTTTCCTCCGTGCTTTGATTTTACATACAGTCCACCAATCAGCTTTGTCACGTTTCAAACTAGGATATGATGCATAACATACTTGAATTGCTTATTGTGCCAAGACAAATGGTTCATACTTCATATACCTTTTCTTGTGATTTATTTCAACCAAATTGAACTTCGTTTGCACCTTCATTCCTTTGATCGGGTCAAACCACGTGCACTTAAATAGCACAACCCGCATCATTAATGGTCCAGGGTACTCTATCTCTATGATTTCATCCAACAAGCCATAAAAATCATCTTCTGAACTGCTACCATTGGATGACCGAACAGACACACCACTATTCATTGTGGATTTTCCCATTCCACATTCTTGAGTATGAAAATTATATCCATTTACGAAATATGCTGGCCAACTTCGAACTCTTAACTGTTGACCCCATGACAGATGATATAGCAATCCTTGCCCTCCAATTTCATCATAATTACTGTGAACCTAAGGTTACACATACAAAGTCAATAATATATATTATACTAAATGATGTATATAATTTTAATAACTTGGTTTTGGTCCATAGGCAACTTACATATGTCTTGAACCATGCTGCAAATTGTTCATCGCACAAACGGTCAAACTCATTTGGTTGTAGTCCAAACATTTCAGATTGGAAAATCCTAATATTAAAAACCATATAAATATTAGCAAATATTTGACACACAAAACATATATTTGCAAATTTACACTTACTTGAAGTATGGCTCGACTTCTGGACAGTTCAGTAAAATATAAGTACGGGCTGCATGAAATTCTTCGCCTGATAAGTAACGAAACTGACATGCGCCGCTTGGTCGACCCAGATAATTGAAAATAGAGAACGCTGTGCAATTGGGATCAATGGGGCCCTCATCATTTCTGCCTGCTCTCCGCCTCTTGCACTGAACGTGCGGCTCAAAATAATATGATGCAAATATTGTCACTTTTTCCACAATATATGCATTACAAATTGAAGCTTCAACACGTGCCTTATTCTTCACTTTTTTCTTCAAATGATATAAGAATCTAGTTGAAATAGAAAGAAGCTTATCGGAACATATTATATGATAAACTAATTTGAACTGTATTTTAAAAAAAAACATTACCTTTCAAATGGATACATCCATCGAAATTGGACGGGACCTGCAACTTTGGCTTCATAAGGCAAGTGAACTAAGAGATGCTCCATCGAATCAAAAAACGCTGGGGGAATTATCCTTTCTAAGTTGCAAAGAATAATTGGAATATCTCTCAATAGTTTTTCTATGTGCGATGCTTTTAACACTGTCGAGCAAATATCATGGAGGAAATTGCTTAACTCTGTAATGGCGCCCCATACAAAGTTCGGTAGAACTTCCTTCAAAGCTATTGGAATTAGTCTTTCCATCAGGATGTGACAATCATGACTCTTCAAACCTGTGAACTTGCATTCATTCAAATCAACACATCTCCCGAGGTTCGAAGCATATCCATCAGGAAACCGCACAGATTTCAACCATTGACAAACAACTCGCCTCTACTGCTTATCCAATGTATAAACTGCTTTCGATTTTGGTCCACTGCTGCTTGCATCCACAGCTAGTATTGGCCGATCGCAAATATCTCTCATATCTTTTCTTGCGTTCAAGTTGTCTTTTATTTTTCCGGCGACATCCATCACAGTATTTATGACATTGTCGAAAATATTCTTTTCTTTGTGCATGACGTCAAGATTATGATGAATAAGATGAGCCTTCCAATATGGTAGATCCCAAAATATACTGCGTTTTGTCCACTTATGTGTACTTCCGTACGCAAAAGTCGTGCCGTGCAAGTTCTCAACAACAGTTGGAAAGTCCTGCACACGCTCCCAAATTTGATCGCCGGTCAACCTCATTGGTGGACGAGTTCTTTCAGTCCTATTCTTGGTGAACTCTTTCTTATTCCTTCTGAAAGGATGACTTGGCGGTAAAAATTGTCTGTGACAGTCAAAATAGCTGGGCTTCTTTCCATGTTTTAATCTAAATGACTTTGACCTCTCCAAACATATCGGACATCCTAAGATCCCATGTCTCCATCCAGATAACATTCCGTAAGTGGAAAGTCATTTATCGTCCAAAGAAGGGCAGCCTTCATTACAAATGTTTGATCGGTAGAAACGTCATACGTAGGGACACCTTCAACCCATAGCCGTTGTAACTCCTCAATCAATGGTTGCATATAAACATCTATCAACTTTTTCGGATTTTGCGGCCCTGTCACGATCAATGTCAAAAACATATAAGGTGTCTTCATGTACATACCAGGTGAAAGATTGTACGGCGTTAAGATAACTGGCCAACATGAATAATTTTTTCCTATTTTCCCAAATGGAGCAAATCCATCGGCACAGAGACCTAACCTGATGTTCCGAGGCTCCATCGCAAACTCAGGATATGTTCTATCAAAATGTTGCCATGCCTCCGCATCTGAAGGATGACACATTAGACCCTCTTCTGTTTCATGATTTGCATGCCAAGTCATGTGTTCAGCAGTGGCTTTAAACGCATAAAGCCTTTGCAATCTAGGGATTAAGGGCAGATAAAACATTTCCTTACATGGTCTACGCTTCTGATTACGACCCGGCCTCCTGTTAATCTTGTACCTAGGTTGGCTACAGAATTTGCAAGATTCTGCATTTTCATCATCTCTCTAATATATCATACAACCCCTACTACATACATCAATCCTTACAACCGAAAGACCTAAGTTATCCACTAGCTTTTTCATATCATAAAAATCACTTGGCATGATGTTATCACGAGGCAATGATTCCCGCATTACTTCAACAAAAGAGTTGAAGCAATCCGCAGACACATTATGCTCTGCCTTAATATTTAATAGTCGGGCTCTCACCGATAACTTAGTGTGGTCCTCACAACCTGGCCATAAAGGTTCATCTGCTGCTTTCAATACATCACGGAACTGATTAGATTGAAAAGTTTCATTATAGACATTCTCATCAAAACCCGTTACTATATCTTCCAATTGTGAAGCATGACTAGTACCCACTTGTTCACGTATAGGAGTAAAACTAGTACTTGCATGATTTGATTCTGTGACAAAATTATAACTAGCTGCATCAATCACCATCCTCTCGTATGGGTTCAATTGCTCATAATAGCCACATTCTTCCCTAACTGAAAATTGGTCACTTCTTCCATATCCTTCATCAGATATAAATGGTTCACCGTGGGAAGTCCAATTATAATAGTTCGGACTAAACCCAAATCTAGTAAGGTGTTCTCTAACTTGATCACACACAAGAAATTTACCATTACCGCACTGTTTACACGGACACCTTAACTTATTTCCATCCATGAACTCATATTTATTACTAGCAAAGTCTAAAAATAGTTCCAACCCAAGATTTAAACTCATCTCGTCAATCCTTGACGTCCAGTAAGTTCTTATTATACATCCAAGCCCTTTCTCTTTGCATTGTGTCTGTATTAAAATAAAAAATTATGGTAAAATATTTAAAATATCATATCTATTGTTCTTAATTAAAACCATAAAATTTTTGAAATTATAATTTTTGTTATTCACGCAACAATTAATATGAAATTGCAAAAATAGAAAAAATTACCATGTAAAGAAGACTTACCCAAATATTTGATTGAAATATTGGTAGGAGAAAGTGGTCAATTTGATGAGAATTGCAACGTCCACTTGGATTGCGAGACCTTCAATTAGACACATACCCAAAAAGAATAATCACTGTAGAATTATTTTTTAATAATTTTTAATGTGCGATGGAAATGAATTTGCGACGGAATCAAGGATCCGTCGCAAATTTGCGACGGATTTCCTTTATTCCGTCGCAAATTTGCTACGGATCCTTCATTCCGTCGCAAATTTGCGACGGAATTTTCACTTATTCATCGCAAATTTGCGACGGAAATGGCCGTTCTGCCTCATCCAAAGGCCGGCGAGGTGTCCACGGTCGTTCAACCGGTGATGCAGATACGAAAAAAAAACAAACATAAACATATATAAAATAAAAGAAATTACAATTCAACGATGAATAGTCACGAAGCTAGCTAATGATACTTACCGGTACAAAAGCTTCACCAAGATTAATATATGCGTACGCGAATTTTGCTGATTTCAGACATATGAAAGAGGGAGTGTTGACACCTATTTTTAATATCCCCAAAAATTAATTACACAAAATTTAGGAGTTAATTTTCTTTAATTCCTAAAACAAAAATATTTCAATTTAAATGCATTGCATATATAAATTAGGCACATTTTGCATTAATAGGGTCTATTAGAGAAGATTAATTAAAAGAAAAGAAAAAAAAATTCGAGTCGGGCCGGGTCGGAGCTGGGCCGACCCGGCCCATTTCTTTTTTCCTTTTTCCCCCTGGGCCCAGCCCCTTTTTCTTTTCTTTTTTTCCCTTCGCGCGGGCCCGGCCCGCTTTCCTTTTCTTCTTCCCCCCCCCGCCGGCAGCATGGGCCTGGCCCGGCCCAGCCTTTCTCCTTCCTTCTCCCCCCGTCGCTCTCGCTGCCCTGTTCGCCTCTGCTCACCGACGGCAGCGTAACGCATGGCGACGCCGTTTCTCACCGTCGCTGTCTGGCCAGAGGAGGGCCGGATGAGCACGCCGACGGGACTGGCATTAATGGCCAGTCCCGTCCTCCCCATTTCCCCTCTCCCTTATCCCCTCCTCCCTTTCGCCCTCGTTCTCTCTCGCCTCGGCTCTAAAGCCTCGCACCGGCCTACTTCGTGGCCGCGGTCGCGGCAGTAGGTTTGCAGTGTGCCGTCGTCACGCCGACGCAGAGAGGCAGAGAGACGAGTCGTCGCCGCCTATAAAAGCCGGAGAGAGCGAGAGAGCACCGGTCGGCCATTTTTGGAGAGAAACGAAGAGAGAGTCCGAGAGAGGCCGGAGAGAATCAGAGAGAAACCGAGAAGAGAGAGGAGCCTCGGAGGGTCTTGCAGGTCCCAGCCGGCCTCGTCGTCACCAGCAAGCCGACCGGCAGCCCCCGGAAGCAGCCCCGGTCGGCCATTTGAGAGAAAACAGAGCAGGGAGAGACACAGAGAGAAAAGAGAGAGAGAGAGAGAGAGCGCAAACAGAGGTCACGCCGGAGCCAAAAGAGAACCAGCAGTGGTCGTCGACGTCCCCAGACCAGCCGTAAGCCCCTCAGAAGCGTCGCCAAACGGTGAGCCCCCGGCCGAGAACCGCCTCTGTTTTCCCCTGTTTTCCGGCTTGGTTGGGCCGGGACTCGCGCCGGCCGTTTCGCGCGAATCCCGGCCCATACCGACGTCGGTCCCGGTCCCTGCTCACCGTTTGAAGCGAACCCAAGCCGCTGGAGTCGACCGGATCGCCGGAGGAGGTCGGAATGCCCCGTTGTTCCACGCGCCCGCCAGGCGTTCGACGAAATGCCTCAACCAGGTTGGTTTTTGTTCCATCGCCGGCCGGCGAACGGTGGTCCGACGGCGGTTCGGGTGAGTGGCACGGCCAAGAGGCGATCCCTAGTCGGGCGATTTGGGGGCGGCGGCCCGGCCCTGGGTCGGCCGATGGTCGGGCCACATCTCCCGCCGCTAGCGCCTCTCTCCCCTGGGGTGCAGTTTGAGGAGTCCGGGTCGGATTCGACCCGGGTCAACGCCCGGGTCGGATCCGTTGACTCGGGTCGGTACCGACCGACCCAGTCAGCAGATTCGACCCGGGTCAACGCCCGGGTCGGATCCGTTGACCCGGGTCAGTACCGACCGACCCGGATCAGCAGATTCGACCCGGGTCAACGCCCGGGTCGGATTCGTTGACCCGGGTCGGATCTGACCCGACCCGGTTAATATATATATATATATATATATATATATATATATATATATATATATATATATATTATTTTATTTTATTTTATTTAAAAAAAATTAAAAATTTAAAAAAAAATTTTAAAAAAATTGATTTTTTTTCTTCTTCTGTATTATTATTATTATATTTTTTTTCTTTTTATTATTTTTATTTTATTTTTCGAAAAAAAAATTTAAAAAAAAAATCTTTTTTTAAAAATCATGTTATACCTAAGTGTTTAATTTATTGTAGTATTATTATGCATATTTTTTCCATGTTTAAATTAGACAAACCTGAAGTTGCGCGGTAATACTTTGCATGTTATTTTTATTACCGTTGTATTATTATGCATGTTTTTAGTACAATCGCATGAGTTGTGTTTTGAATGTCATCTGACTTAGTTAAGGTTAGAACCTTAGGCTGCATGAATTGTTGTGTTCTTGACTGCTAATCGTTTCTGATTATGCACTCGCTTGATCACCTCACATGTTAGGAGAAAGGTCCTAAAATCAATCCAAATTGCCTGACAAATTTTTCATGAAATGAACAGGATAAAAAGGTACCGAAAGGGCATTAGTTATCTAACTAGTGTAACCAAGTCCCCGAATTCATTGAATTTCTGGTTCGCAGGAATAGGGTGATTCTCCCATCACCCTATTTGGGTTTCTAATCGGCCCACCCCAAATCGATTAGTGGCGACTCCTTGATATAAACCACTTGCATGTTAAATACTTAAACCCTAAGTCGCGATATGGTATGGGCTTGGGAGGGCCCGAGTTAAGTCCTGAACCTAGACTTAGCACGTACCAGGCGAGCCCCCATTTTTTACATGTTCGATATAAAAGGGCTCGGGAGTTCGGTCGCGACAGATTGGCGACTCCACTGGGGAGGTGCATTTTTTTAAGTGGACTTAGGCCAAAAAAAATTTTTCCTGATCAAAATAATTTTTGTTTGGCAGCAAGGACTCCAGGTACGATACTAACATTAAGGTGTTATTTGTGCTTGCAAGTTCGAATTGATTGTTTATAATTTGTTGTGCATGCTTTAATGATTTAGCACTACACCGTTGCACACACAATCACGCTGCCGGACCTGGGCCGCGATAGGGCATTTTAGGATGGTGTTAAGAAAGATACGACCTCGAACGCGAGCCCGCGATGTAGAGGTTGCCTTTCTTTTTCACGAAATTTATTTCTAAAAAATCGTAAAGAAATATCTTTAGCCGCTATTCGCGTGACTATAAGATATTCCTTTCGATTTGGCCGAGGTTAAAAGGACTTGACACCAACGCGAGGCTGCGACTATCAGGCACCCTTTTAATTTCATTTTGCTGAGCCAGTCTAGATAGAAATCGAACCTCACTCCTCATGTGTATGTCGTTGTGATTGCCATGGTTCAAGGAAAGGTATATATTCTGTCCCTTCTCATTTTATTATTCAGCCTACTTATTTATTTGATTTGTTAATGTTAGGCCACCCGTTGATTGCATTCTACATACGATGGGAGGAGCTGATATCCAATCCGTCCCCGCTCCTAAGAAAGAGTTTCTAGCATGGTGGGACCGACGAGACGAGGGATACGCTTATTGCAGAACTTATCCGTGAAAATCAGTGGCTCCGAGATACTGTAGCTTCCCCATCGTTTATAGAATGAGCATCCGGGAATAGCGTCATTTTTGTTAAAAACCCCGTCTTTTATATTTCCCTGTATTTATGTTTAGGGGTTTTAGTTATCTCCTGTAAAAATGTTTATGGGTTGTACAAATGTTAATATAATTCGGGCCGTTTTTTTTATGCTTTAAATAAAATTTTTTGCCTCTTAATGACACCATCGCGGCCTTCGGCCCAGTGGTATCCGGGGATGTAGCGTCACGGTCCGAGGCGACCGGGGTTCGAACCCCGGGGACGCCGTTTGTAATGAATATATAAATAAAAACTTTTTTGCTTCTGATATTTTTTGCAAATAAAAAATGCATGATAGACAGATGCAATACTAGGTTAAGTCATAGACTGATCATTTATGAGATTTTATACTCATTCGTTGCCATTTTTTTTTTCACAGGTAATTACGAATTATACCAACCCGCCAAGTAAAAATGGCTGAAAAAGATATGACAACTCGTGTGACGGACATGGAGACCGAAATGAAGCAAGTCTTCGCCTTTCTTCAACAACTCTCGAAACAAGTGGAACATTTGTCAGTCCGCTTAGACCAACTCACCATGACTCCGTTTTGCTATCCAAGACCAGGGGTGATGATTCAAATGGAGCCCTCCAGTGTCAACCAAAAGGGTAAAGACGTCATAGCTGACAATGTCCACGAGTCCCCTGATCCTAAGGAATTGAGCACCCTATGCCCAAAGTTCATGCAACATGAACAATACAAACCAAGTATCCCTTCATCACAAAAGCGAAACAACCGGAGACAATTCACTCCCCTCCCAGGACCTCCA
The DNA here is from genome assembly GCF_021117445.2 of Syzygium oleosum. Classification (NCBI taxonomy): domain Eukaryota; kingdom Viridiplantae; phylum Streptophyta; class Magnoliopsida; order Myrtales; family Myrtaceae; genus Syzygium; species Syzygium oleosum. The sequence goes on along the minus strand of NW_026607485.1, from coordinate 21,373,208 downwards.
TTTCAGATGCTGGCAATACTCCGGAAGAAAGGGCTGCTCTCCACTGAACCAAAGCGACCTAATCCTGAGAGCTTTTCAAACTACAATCCGTCTAAAAAATGTGATTATCACATGGGCGAGGTGGGGCATTCAACTGATGGGTGCTATACTCTTAAGCACCGAATTAAAAACCTGCTTGATACTAAGACTTTCTCATTCGAGACCGGTGAAGGGAATGGGCGCAAGCCCGCTTGAGTAGAATTTCTCTCCTCTCTTCTGCATGAATCCCTGGAAAATGGGCTATCCTTGTTGTTTTGTTTTTTGTCATCATTTCTGCTGGAAGAAATGTCTTTTTGAACTCCTCCTCTTTTGAGATTGTAAATCCATATATTGTAAATAAATAATGTTTTGAGGGCCTAAGGAAGTATCCCAAACCGGCCCGTTGATGATATCCAGCCACGAAAAGGAAAGTGTTCTGAGGCCCGGGCTTCCTCATGTTTCCTCGTTTCTAAACTTTTGAAAATAAAACAAACGTTTTATCATTTTTCAAAAGGGCAAAAAACGGTGGTGGAAAAGCGTGCATGCTGTTAGCCCTAATTGTTTTTCTAACTTGCTCACTTCGTGTCTCAGAGCATACTCCTTTTTGATTTGTTATTACGAAGGGGACATTTGAAAATGACACAAGCTGAAGAGCACACCAGACCCTGATGATGCTAGCGGACCAACTCATCTGATAGGGGCAGTCTGAGCGAAGATCATCCAACCTTCAAATGAAACATGGGGCAAATCTCACTACTACCGATAATGAACTGGGGAACATGCTAGACTCTGACGTGCTAGCGAGCCGGATAGAGCACCAATGTCGAGACCTATCGAATGAAGCATGACGAAGGAGTGCTTAATTGGGAGAGCAGACTATGGGGCATGCAATCCCCTAGTCCATCAAAAAGGGTGTATTTCATTCCTAAAGTTCATCCACTTTAGCATAGAAATGACACATTCTTTCCTTTTATGTAGAACAAATTTGAGTAAAAATCCTGTGCAAGCAGCTGGAAAAGACTTCGTACATGACAAAATGGCGTCAAGGCCGATCCTGACAATCATGAAAGTCTCGATGTTAGTCATGCCCACATCCGTCAAAGACCTTTAAAGTAGAGATTAGCTTTGCTGCGAAGATCCCCATGCAAACAATTGCACATGCCTGTCAGGAATCGGAGCATTTACAAAAAAAATTCCTCAAAATGCTGGAATCGCATTGACACAGCGTGCGCTAACAGTAAAACCCTCTATTTGGAAGCACCCCTGATTATAGAGGATTTCATTCGAGTTTCGATACCAAGAGTATGGAGGAGCAGACTGAGTCAGAGAACGCTGAACAAAGTAAAGAGGAGAAAAGACTTTGCTAACTTTGAAGGCAAAATGGAAGAAGGGTAATTTGTATCGTTCTTAATTTACCCTCAATCATCTCATTTCTAACATAAGCTCCTGTTTTTGTCAGAAGGGAATTATCAACATCCGAGAAAACTCAAGGAGTTGTCAATTTAATCTCAAATGGGGGGGAATCACGAAGGGTAATGTTGTATCGTTCCCAATTCCTGTCCCTCAAAGAGCCGTTCATTAACACGGTCTTTCTTATTGCCTTACAGGTTTACCTCGTCGCTGCTGCAGTATAGGTAAGTATTTCTTTCCCTTAAAACTTTAAGAGTTGAAAGAATCAAAAGAAAGAGGAAACATGTTAAAGCAAATAAATGCTTAACCTTCCCCCAAGTGCATTGCATATCTTTTGGAAAGAATTTTGCATGGTAATTTTACCTGTTTAATTCACCAATTCCCTGTGAAAATCTTGACAAGTCGACGAATGGTGTCGAACTGCTCCGATGTATTGAACGAGGTGTCTCAGGATGATGAGAGGCAATCCTTAGTCTATACACATTCTCACATACCAAACCCATGTAAGATGAGCGAAAAGATTCCACTTCTACAAGGTAAAGGGGTTTCTCGCATAAGGTACGGTAGCCAAAATGACGAGAGGCAGTTCATTTCTCTGCCCCATACACTACCATTAATCCTTTGCTTGACCATTTGAGCCCATACACTTGGAGGTTCTTTTTAAATCACCCCTGTCAAGAACCACCCCACATTGGGGCAGCTTGAGGTAAATCAGCATCACAGGGAGAATTCAAATTCAGAGGGAGCAAGAAGAGCGTCCCTCCCTTTCGATCACCGCCCATGTGACTTCGGCCTCGTCGTTTTCACGGATCCAGTGGTCCTCGAAAGAGTCTTCCAAGACAAGCACACCATCGACGGCCGGACAGTCGAGGCTAAGAGGGCTTTGTCAAGAGAGAAGCAGCAAACTAAAGCCTGTCCAAAATGCCAATATCTTATTGATAACAGTGACGAGCAAGACAAGAAGGATGAGGAGTTTGTAATATCTAAAATTTTCTATGATCATCAGCTACAGCAGCTCGCACAAAGTGAAAAGATGAATAGAAATTTTCTTGCTCTCATTTGCATTAATCTTTGAGTGTTTTTATTGCAGATGAACTCTCATAATAATTTAAGTGCCCTAGGATGACGAAGAGCGGTTCTTCTTATATCCCATACACTCATATCCCTTGCTAGCCCAATTGAGCCGGCGATTTCATTTCGTACCAACCCAGTTGGTGATCATCCCCTACACCGGGGCAAGGCAAAAGTTACCACAGCTTGAGCATCAGGGTCTAAAGTACCGAATCAAGATGAAGACTTCAAGAGCCTAATAACATTGTTCTGCTCAAATTTGTTTAGGCTAGTCCTGACAACACCAAAAGAACAGCAATAAAATGCTGAAAACTAGGGGCATGAAAAAGCAGTGTGCCTGGTAAAAGCAAGGCCAATGCCCATGAAAAAAAAAAAAAGGAGAAGAAGAAAAACGATGAAAAAGACGACCCCAAAGGGTTAAACTTGAGTTCTTCTTCGATACAAATTCCTACTTTAGGAACTCTGTCTTGACAAAGATCTGTCACATGATAGATGAAGACAAACCTATTCTTGAGAAAGCAATTGGAACAGAGATAGAATGGTATCCAGGAAAATGCTTGACGCAGAAGCTCCTCAAGAAAAAGTTGTCAAAGAAGCTAAAACACGGGATTACCCAGGGAGTTTTCCAAAAGAGCCCCGACGGTGGAGAAAAAGGCTGGTGACAACGCTAAGATGATCACCAATTTTCACCCTTATACACATTTTTGAGCCTAACGATCCTTTCGTTTCTCAACCTGTGAACTGAGCCCACGTTACATCCCTCATGAAGTCTCTTCTGATTAGGGCACTTGATTTAACGTGAAATTTCAAATGTTTATAAACAACGCTCGAGGAAGTGCGAGCAAGACTATTTCTATCTCGTTTTGCAGGGTTCTTGACTTGTAAATCCGGAGATGATTGCAGAATATTTTCTTTCATGGCCTTGACTTGGACAGTCACCTTTGTTAAGCCATCGACCAAGCCTACATTACGACCCTGAAAAAGACCTCTCAGATTGGCAGCGTCGTACTGCTTGCGAGAAAACTCAGACCCTTGTTGATGTGATAGCGGTCAGACTGAGTGTTTTCGATGTTCCCGCATTAATGGACGGGACAAATAGCCCTTTTCAATGAGAGCGAGTGGAAAGTCCTTTCTGACTGAGGATCCCTCGTTCAGCATCTCGAGAAGTCCACATCTCAAGCGAAAATTGTCTTGATTGACCCTCGGTGGATGTTTGGTGATGCAAACATGGCAAAATCATCATGCATGAACTTTCAAATGCGCATTCTGGAATAGCTTAGCTTGTCTATCCTTGATGAATGCATGCATGTTTGCGCTAACCCTCTTTGACAGGTAAAATATCCTCAAAGACTCAAAGAACATATGACCTTTGGAGCGTCTCCAAAGATGTCACAAAAAATTTCTTCTGTTCCCCAAGTGGAATTGACACAGCATGCTTTTGCAGCTCGGAGTTCTAATCCCCAGTGATAGAACATAAAAATTCGGGCACTGAAAAGCCCTCATTATCATCACAAAAGAGATGCCCTGAAAAAGGTCGGGTATTCAGCAGATGATACATCAAACCTCCGGGTAAGAAATCCCAGGTATTTCATCAGAATTCTTTTCAAACTACCCAGAAGGTTCCTTTGAAAAAAAAAAGCATCTTGACTTGCTGGTCAAGATATTTCATACGATATTCAAGAATAGCCTCAGTTGTCTATTTCTCCGATGAATACGTATGTCTTTGCACAAAAACTTGTCTGACAGGAGACACGCCCTTAAGAGGCAGAAACGTGCCCAGGTAAGTATATTCTACCCATGCCCGGTTCAAAAAATTCATGTACCTACAATTGTTGTGGCACCCTGTGAACATAGGATTGACCCATTTGTTCACCCTTTGAACATAGGATTGACCCCTTTGTTCACCCTCTGAACATCGGATTGACCCCGTTGTTCACCAACTAAACATCGGATTGACCCCGTTGTTCACCAACTGAACATCGGATTGACCCCGTTGTTCACCCTTTGAACATAGGATTGACCCCTTTTGTTCACCCTCTGAACATCGGATTGACCCCGTTGTTCACCAATTGAACATTGGATTGACCCCTTTGTTCACCCTCTGAACATCGGATTGACCCCGTTGTTCACCCTCTGAACATCGGATTGACCCCGTTGTTCACCCTCTGAACATCGGATTGACCCCGTTGTTCACTCTTTGAACATAGGATTGACCCCTTTTGTTCACCCTCTGAACATCGGATTGACCCCGTTGTTCACCCTCTGAACATCGGATTGACCCCGTTGTTCACCCTCTGAACATCGGATTGACCCCGTTGTTCACCCTCTGAACATCGGATTGACCCCGTTGTTCACCCTCTGAACATCGGAGTGACCCCGTTGTTCACCAACTGAACATCGGATTGACCCCGTTGTTCACCCTCTGAACATCGGATTGATCCCGTTGTTCACCAATTGAACATCGGATTGACCCCGTTGTTCACCCTCTGAACATCGGATTGACCCCGTTGTTCACCAATTGAACATTGGATTGACCCCTTTGTTCACCCTCTGAACATCGGATTGACCCCGTTGTTCACCCTCTGAACATCGGATTGACTCCGTTGTTCACCCTCTGAACATCGGATTGACCCCGTTGTTCACTCTCCTGAGCATGGGACTGACCCCCATGTTCACATCAAATCCTCGGGCGAGGACCCCCAGGTGCTCATCGTTTAAGCCTTTTCAAGACCTGCCGGCGAGAACCCACCAGGCAAATCATCAAATCCTCGGGCGAGGACCCCCAGGTACTTTGTCAAAGCAATCCCCAGTCAAGGCGACCGAAGAAAGGTTCGGGTCCTAGACAAACAAAATCCAGTCAAGGCGACCGAAGAAAGGTTCGGGTCCTAGACAAAAGCAATCCCCGTCAAGGCGACCGAAGAAAGGTTCGGGTCCTAGACAAAAACAATCCCCGTCAAGGCGACCGAAGAAAGGTTCGAGTCCTAGACAAAAGCAATCCCCGTCAAGGCGACCGAAGAAAGGTTCGGGTCCTGGACAAAAACAATCCCCATCAAGGCGACCGAAGAAAGGTTCAGGTCCTAGACAAACCATTTTTCCCGTCAAGGCGACCGAAGACAGGTTCGGGTCCTCGACACACAATATCAACCATCTGGAATTACTCTACCCTTCGGCAAGGTAAGTAGCCCCAGGTATGTTTTTATTTGCTTTAGCATGCATCATCTTATATCGCATCATAAAAATGGGACTCCGATCTCGCCAAAAATAACATTCATTGAGCATGCATGGGCCAAATTTAGGTGTCATTTTATCTTTGAACGTAACCTCTGCGAGCTCAAACTCTGCGAGCTCACCTTCAAAGAGGGGCAGCTGTTGACACCTATTTTTAATATCCCCAAAAATTAATTACACAAAATTTAGGAGTTAATTTCCTTTAATTCCTAAAACAAAAATATTTCAATTTAAATGCATTGCATATAGAAATTAGGCACATTTTGCATTAATAGGGTCTATTAGAGAAGATTAATTAAAAGAAAAGAAAAAAAAATTCGAGTCGGGCCGGGTCGGAGCTGGGCCGGGCCGACCCGGCCCATTTCTTTTTCCCTTTTTCCCCCCGGGCCCAGCCCCTTTTTCTTTTCTTTTTTTTTCCTTCGCGCGGGCCCGGCCCGCTTTCCTTTTTCTTCTTTTCCCCCCGCCGCTGCTGGGCCTGGCCCGGCCCAGCCTTTCTCCTTCCTTCTCCCCCCGTCGCTCTCGCTGCCCTGTTCGCCTCTACTCACCGACGGCAGCGTGACGCACGGCGGCGCCACTTCTCACCGTCGCTGTCTGGCCAGAGGAGGGCCGGATGAGCACGCCGACGGGACTGGCATTAATGGCCAGTCCCGTCCTCCCCATTTCCCCTCTCCCTTATCCCCTCCTCCCTCTCGGTTCCCTGTTCCTCTCTGCCCCCCCTCGGCTCTGCTTTGCACCGGCCTACTATGGCCGCGAAGACGCGGGGCAGGTAGGCCGGTTTAGGCCATCGTCACGCCGACGCAGAGAGGCAGAGAGACGAGTCGTCGTCGCCTATAAAAGCCGGAGAGAGCGAGAGAGCCCCGGTCGGCCATTTTTGGAGAGAAACGAAGAGAGAGTCCGAGAGAGGCCGGAGAGAATCAGAGAGAAACCGAGAAGAGAGAGGAGCCTCGGAGGGTCTTGCAGGTCCCAGCCGGCCTCGTCGTCACCAGCAAGCCGACCGGCAGCCCCCGGAAGCAGCCCCGGTCGGCCATTTGAGAGAAAACAGAGCAGGGAGAGACATAGAGAGAAAAGAGAGAGAGAGAGAGCGCAAACAGAGGTCATGCCGGAGCCAAAAGAGAACCAGCAGTGGTCGTCGACGTCCCCAGACCAGCCGTAAGCCCCTCAGAAGCGTCGCCAAACGGTGAGCCCCCGGCCGAGAACCGCCTCTGTTTTCCCCTGTTTTCCGGCTTGGTTGGGTCGGGACTCGCGCCGGCCGTTTCGCGCGAATCCCGGCCCATACCGACGTCGGTCCCGGTCCCTGCTCACCGTCTGAAGCGAACCCAAGCCGCTGGAGTCGACCGGATCGCCGGAGGAGGTCGGAATGCCCCGTTTTTCCACGCGCCCGCCAGGCGTTCGACGAAATGCCTCAACCAGGTTGGTTTTTGTTCCATCGCCGGCCGGCGAACGGTGGTCCGACGGCGGTTCAGGTGAGTGGCACGGCCCAGAGGCAGTCCTAGTCGGGCGATTTGGGGGCGGCGCTGGCCTGGGTCGGCCGGCGGTCGGCCAATTCTGGCTTCGCCGGCGCCCCTCTCCCCGCGGGTCTGTGAGTCCGGGTCGGATTCGACCCGAATCAGTAGATCCGACCCGGGTCAACGCCCGGGTCGGATCCGTTGACTCGGGTCGGTACCGATCGACCCGGATCAGCAGATTCGACCCGGGTCAACGCCCGGGTCGAATTCGTTGACCCGGGTCGGATCTGACCCGACCCGGTTAATATATATATTTTTATTTTATTTTATTTAAAAAAAATTAAAAATTTAAAAAAAATTAAAAATTTAAAAAAAATTGATTTTTTTTCTTCTTCTGTATTATTATTATATTTTTTTTTCTTTTTATTTTATTTTATTTTTTTTTCGAAAAAAAATTTTAAAAAAAAAATCTTTTTTTTAAAATCATGTTATACCTAAGTGTTTAATTTATTGTAGTATTATTATGCATATTTTTTCCATGTTTAAATTAGACAAACCTGAAGTTGCGCGGTAATACTTTGCATGTTATTTTTATTACTGTTGTATTATTATGCATGTTTTTAGTACAATCGCATGAGTTGTGTTTTGAATGTCATCTGACTTAGTTAAGGTTAGAACCTTAGGCTGCATGAATTATTGTGTTCTTGACTGCTAATCGTTTCTGATTATGCACTCGCTTGATCACATCACATGTTAGGAGAAAGGTCCTAAAATCAATCCAAATTGCCTGACAAATGTTTTCATGAAATGAACAGGATAAAAAGGTATCGAAAGGGCATTAGTTATCTAACTAGTGTAACCAAGTCCCCGAATTCATTGAATTTCTGGTTCGCAGGAATGGGGTGATTCTCCCATCACCTTATTTGGGTTTCTAATCGGCCCATCCCAAATCGATTAGTGGCGACTCCTTGATATAAACCACTTGCATGTTAAATACTTAAACCCTAAGTCGCGATATGGTATGGACTTGGGAGGGCCCGAGTTAAGTCCTGAACCTAGACTTAGCACGTACCAGGCGAGCCCCCCTTTTTTACATGTTCGATATAAAAGGGCTCGGGAGTTCGGTCGCGACAGGGAGAAAAGCGAGAGAGAGCGAGAGAGAGCGAGAGAGAGATAGGGCTGGAATATCACGGGCCAATAAACTACAAATTTGCGACGGACGTGCGTTTTCGTCGCAAATTTGCAACGGATTTGGCGACGGTTTTTTTTTCCGTCGGAAATTTGAGACGAAAATTTTGCGACGGATTTATTTTCCGTTGCAAATTTGCGACGAACTTATTTTCGTCGCAAATTTGCGACGGTTTTTTTTTCCGTCGCAAATTTGCGACGAACTATTTTCCGTCGCAAATTTGCGACGGAATTAGCGGCTGTTTTTTATTTCCGTCGCAAATTTGCGACGGAATTTGCGATGTATAAAAATTCCGTCGCAAATTTCCGACGGATTTTTCATCCGTCGCAAATGAGCGACGGTTTATTTCCGTCGCAAATTTCGTCGCAAAATTTGCGACGAAAAATTTCCGTCGCAAATTATATGTTTTTTTGTAGTGGGTTCAACATTTCTAGTGGATCGACTGCTTGAGACTCTAGAAGGTGTTGATGCTAGGGTTTAGGTTGAAGCACTTAGGGATGAGAATGAACACCATTGTTGGAGCTCGTTCAAGCTAATAGTCAAAAGAGAGGTTGGCCACGACGCCTTCGCTCATGGCTAGCTAGGCCATGGCGAGGCTAGCCTCACCCGTGGCCGCTTGAGCCTTGTCAGATTCGACGAGGGTGACCCTCCCCCAGGCAACGAGGGTTGAGCCCTCGTCGTCCATGGCCGAGTATCAGCCACAAGTCAAAGGAAAAGAAAAGGCCAAAAAGAAAGGGAAAAAAAAGAAAATATTAATAAGAAAATTCGAAAATTCTTTAAAAATTGCCACGTAGGACAGTCGGTATCCACGTCAGCAATTTTCGATTTAAATTGGCCAGATGAAGTGAATTGATACAAATGTAAAATGATTGAGAACTAAATTAGTCGAATTGATCTGTTCATGACTATTTTGATACTTTTCCCCACAATTTAGTGAATTACAGTAATAGAGCCGGAGATTTTTATGTCTTGTCATGTCCGTTGTTCGGTAGGAACTACATATCAGTGTAAATGCACAAATAAAAACAGTAAAAATCTCTCATGATTCACTATTATATTAATGGACACGTCTTATTCGACATCGCATATTCTGTCATTTGACGTAACTGGGGTATTCTCCTTGAACCGTGCGGGGCCTATGGTCACGGCTGGCGTTTTTCCTCATCCCCAATTGCTTGGGACGGACATCACCCATCACCATTCAGCTGGTACGAACTCTTGCCATCAAAATCTTATTTTCTAGAGTGACCTTTCATTTGTTTTCATATTCCCAAGTCGTGGTTTCTTCATTCTCTTGTTCACACAACCGTTTTTTGCATCATGTAAAAACTAACTAAATGGGTGCGGCCACATGTCGTGTTGGAGATGGTGCTTTTCATTTTTGGATTGTGATTTTCACATTGGAGATAGAGATGACAATTAATTTTGTTAAATTTAGTTCTAAATCTTTGTGAATATAATCTTTCGTTCAATTTTCATTGAAAATCACTTAGGTGATGTTGGTGTTATATGGCATACCACCATGCCAGTGGGTATAGCTTAGAATTTTTTAGACACATTGAAATAATTGGACTTTAGTGTCATAGCAAAGGTAATTTAGGATATTTTGTCGTATTAACTCGTTTACAGGGTATGCTCGTACAAAATGCTATCCATATGGAACGGCAAAATCTCAAGTGGATAATAAAGGGGAATTGATGATATCATGAGGAACATCATCGCACTCGTCATCATTCATTCCTAGTCATATGCTAGATCTCCTCCTCCTCCTTTCTTCTATTTTTAGCGCATACTTTGCAAAAGTTAAAAATGCAGCGTTGCTCATGGTCCCTTCAACGTCTCTTTCGTTCTTTGAATAAATGGATTCGGATGGTTTATTTTGTCGCTCGTTCTCGATTCCTCTACAATCCTCAAACGCAGGTAAATCAGTGAATTGTCATCTTTTCGCAGTATCTTTCACTGTTGCTATTCATATAGTGCCTCACCTTGGATTCTTGGATTTTTTAGAAACTTTTTTTTTTCATTTTCTGCCCACAGAATTAACGGTAAAATTCCATAGACAAGGTTGCAAAACAATGTAGGAGGTGGAGCTCTAGCCTAAGCTCAACCGGATTAGAGCGAAAGAAATGTATAAACTTATGAATTTGGGTTCCATTAAACACATGTACATTCTTAAGTAACTGCCACTTAGATTAAAAATAGATGATCATCGTCCGATCTCTCTCGATAGTGACCTCAATGTTACCGTCGACGCGATTATGGAGCCTTTCAACAACCGTACTATTTAGATCGGACCAATGTGGCCTTGATTACTCCCTCCAAAGCTTGCTTAATTCTTGATTAACCGTTGTCTTTTCCTTTAAAAGTTTTTTTTTTAATTTTGCCGAACAATTATCCTCCTCCTTTAGCTCCACATTCGTTGTGGCCACTGATGAAGGTAGAATCATTCGTGAAATCTTATCAGTTTACAGCCTTACAGGTGTACATTTTCTTTTGGAGGGGAAAGATACCGGGTAGATTTTCCAAACCCAGATAAGCCCCGCCAAACAAAAGGAAAATTAAAAGAAAATTGTAATTGATAAAAAGAAAAAATAATAAAGGCTGGGAGGACGGCGAGTCACGTGTATGAATAGGTGCAGGGCAGTGATGACTCTGAACGAAAAACAGGAAAGGTCTCAACTTTTACTCATATTTCTCGTACGGCCTACATCAATTGCTCTTTCTTTTTCTCGGATCAATAATAATTATTAAAATATACATATTAAATAACGCTTTTATATAATGATTTAAATAAACAAATAAATGGAGATTATATATACAAACCATCTAGACAAGAGCTGTGAAAAGAATTAAAATTCTAGATTAGTTAACAGTAATTTCACAAAGTCTTTGACATACTTATCCCATGCACCCGCTAAGCAAATCCTTAATCATTTTTAACTTAATCATCCATATTTTATTGTGAAATTTGTTTGGAGGAAGAAAATGAAAATTGCTATATGTAAGTGGATAAAGAATGTGTAGTAATTGATAGAGGAGTTACCAAAGGAGAGGTAACTACTAAATATAGATTAGGGTTAATATCACGAAATTTTTAATACATTTTTCTATGCACTTATTCTCTCTCATTAATTGCTTCGATCTGCTTCTCAATGCGAGAAAAAGGATGCCAATGTGGCATTACAAACTAATTAATTCGAAAAATATATCTCAGGAAAAAAAGATAATGCAAAGGTTTTCAATGTGTGTATTTTTAGAAGAGCAAATGCTATATTTAGTAAGAAATCTTACACTAACCGGTGAAATCAAGCCAAAATATTGCATGATATGTGTGTTTTTGCAGTGGAACAACCTTATTCCTCTAATATCTAATATCACAAAAAATATTTTAAACTCAAGATCATCTGTTTTGAAAAATAACTGACATTATCTTATATTTGTTTTGGTAATTAAAGACTAGCAAGATATATGAATGATAGCCTAGAGCATTGCGTTCTCAAAGATTAAGAGCTTAGAGTACATGGTAACATCAGTTTTGGGAGAATATATTCTCCAAACTTTTATCAGACCTGAATTTGCCTTTTCTTTTAAGGGCTTCTTTATTCTTTGAACACTTTAGACAATGATGATGAAGAAAAAGTCTTCTATGCTTAGGGTGTACGTGATGAGTCCAGTGCATCGCAGCATATAATATGGGTAAGTCCCATTTGAAACCAACACGATTTAACGATTGAAGAGCATTGTGTCACATGTACCCACTGCCCCCAAAAATGTCTTGCTTGAAGCCATAACATCCTTTGTGAACCATAGACTGCTTTTATCCCCCAACGAACTTAAAATGCCTTTTGGTTTGAACTTGTTGCTTGATCGCATTCAACATGGATCTTTTATATCTATTTTTTGATATTGTAATTCATGTTGAATTTTGTTTTATAACAATCAATAGAGTAAACTAATAACACTTGTGAATTTATTCAATTATTAGAGTTGGAGACATTAAAAAAAATTCATGGCCATCTAGTTATATGCAAAATAATAATAACACTTCTAGTTTCATTTTCCCAAAACATTGATTTGTAAGATTGTCTAGAAATGTTTATTGTTTCTCAATACTTCTTTTTAAATTCTGTAGAGAAAGTAAAAGGTATATATATGAGGAAAAAGTACCATAAAAAAAATATAAATTATATCTACTGTAACACCAATATGCCAAGATTCTTTTCATGTCACAAAAATCCTCAAATTTGTATCGGTGTGACAAAAATACCATCTACCCTACCACAAAAAGTTCCTAAACTTAGTTTCTTTTCTTTTCATCTGTTTCCAAACTTAGTTCACTATGTTACTAACACCCCAAATTTTTTTTTCGTATTGTCAATATCTTAATTTGTACTAGTGTGACAAAAAAGAGTTTGAGTGTTGATATTAATGGGTATAGTTTAAAATACCTTATGACATAGTGTGGGTTTTTTGTGGTACCATGACACCTTTATATGCAACGCTCATGCAAAAAGTGATTTTCTGTAGAAACGACAAAACCTCAAGTAGATAATAAAGGGAATAGATGATATCATTAGGAACATCAACGTACTTTTATTTTCTAATTTTAGCTAGTGCCATAATAGTGAAAAACGACTCAACGAGAGGACATTATTATCATCTTGCCAGAAAAGATCTTTATTTGTCTGTTCGTGATTCACGCTGTGTTTCGGGCTGACAAAGCAGTGGGAATCGGTCTCGAGTGCACACGACAAATTTCTCCTGACACACTGTCTTTTCTCCTCTTTCAGTCATTCCACTTTTATATTCTTTTGTTCAAAGGTTTTTCTTTTCCTTTTTAAAAAATGAAAGAGAGGTTGAGGGGACCAGGACCAAGGCTGCATTTTAACTCTTTGTAAGAAATATTCTACTTAGAAGGAAAAATGACACGACTAATTTCTGAATTTTGGCCTAATGTGCATTTTGATTCATGAACTTTTAATTTATTCAATGTAGTCCATAAACTTTAATTTAATGTGCAATGTGGTCCATGAACTTTTAATTTGTTCAATGTCATCCATGAACTTTTGGTACATGTTCAATTCAGTCCCTGAACTATATGAAAATGTTCAATGCAATCCTTTCATTAATTCAAGTTCAAGGACTACATTGAATATTTTCATATAGTTCATGGATTAAATTGAACATGTACCAAAAGTTCAGGGATGACATTGAACAAATTAAAAGTTCATGGACCACATTGAACATTAGCTTAAAGTTCAGGGACTGCATTGAACAAATTAAAAGTTCAGGGACCAAATTACACATTGGGCCAAAGTTTAGGGACTGTTTGTGTCATTATCCCTTATTCGAAAGCTATATGAAAAGAAATTTTGCTAGTGAATGCTCTAAATGGTACTTATTAGTCAATTAAAAAAAGGAAATTATTGTCTTCAGTACATTGACTAGCTCATATTGTACATGTGGAATCAACGTTGGCGAAGTTAAAAAGAGAGGGATAATTATTGACAAAAATCCTATCTTATTATTGATGTTGGCAATTATACCAATTTTAAAATTATTTTTCTATTGATAATATGTGGAGAGTCATGTTAGCTATCGCTACTACAGCATATGTTAGTTCTTTGAAAATCCTGAAATTTTCTTAATTAATTATTTACCAAGTGTTCATGATTTATGAGACATTTTCTAACAAAATGCTTAAATAATTTTAGCTTTTTAATTTTGTATTATGCAATAATTAATTTTCTACCCCCATTTTCTCCGTTTTCCAAATATCTCCCCTCTCTTTCTCTCCAAGGTAAAACTAACATGTGCCGTTATATCAGTCTTTCTTACTTTATGCAAAATAGGGGTGAGCATGGTTGCAGAGTAAAACCTCGAATCAAATAATCGGACCGGTGGGAATCTATCCGGTTCCAGATCTAGGGTATGCAGGTAGGTTCCAGATTTCAAAAGTTGGAAAACATGTATTGATGGATAAGTTCCAAGTTTTTGGTGAGTGGAACTTGGAATAAGTTTTTGTGTTTTTCTTGGTCTATGTTCGAGTGATCCTATAATATTTCATAGCGTCCAATGGTAAATATATAATCTAGAATCACTAGTTCGAGCTTCCATTTTATAATCGAGACTTTTACTTTGTTAATATTTCATATTCTTCGACGGGTAGGTTCCAAGTTCTAGGTAGGTGGAATCTGAAATAAGTTTTTGTGTTTTTTTTTCTATGTTTTCGCGTGAGCTTGCAGTATTCTATGACGTCCGATGATAAGTGTATAATCTGAAACCATTAGTCTGAACTTTCATTTTATGACTGAGACTTTCACTTTGTTAATATTTCATATTCTTTGCATGTATAAATAGAAGTTGTGGTCAGTAAATTGTAGTAGCAAGTAGTGGTTATCAAAGGTGATAATTCACTGCAATAATTTGATTAATAATACAGGTGAAACTCGAGTAGATTCTAAAACCTGTGACAAGATACGTTTCAGGTTCCAGAGTATGCAAGGTACGTTTCAGGTTCCAGAGTATGCAGGGTAGGTTCCAAGTTCCAAAAAATGAGAAACCTATTCCAACGGTAAGTTTCAAGTGAAACCTATACAGAATCTGGAATTGCTCGCCTCTAATGTGAAAAGAAATTACTAAAGCCAAACTCCTACTTCGATCCCAATTAGCATATAACATAACACAACACAACACAACATGACACCCGTTTGTTATGGGTCTCATGAATGTAATTCGAAAGATTGGGACACTTGTTAAACATACTAAACGAGAAACAATTAAATTTTCAGAGTTGTTTTTGTATATAACATCAGACAATCGTTGTATTAAAAACCATAACTATTTTCAATTATTTGATTAAGAAATACCTTTTAGAGCATTCCCCAAGGAAATTTTCTTTTCACATTGCTTTCAAATGAGTAAAATATTTCTTCCAAAAGAGTCAAAATGTAGCCTTTGTTTGTGGTCCCCTCAATAGGGGTGAGTGGCTACACGTTGGAATAAGTTCATCATTTTTTAAAACTTAGAACCTACTTTGCATACACTGAAACCTAGAACCTACCCTGTTGTAGGTTCCAGGGTTGGTTACAGGATCTATCAGGTTCCACCTGTATTATTAGTTGAATGGATCATCACCTTTACAACCACCAATTGTTGCTACAATACACACAAAAATAAGAAACATTAACAAAGTAAAAGTCTCGGTCATAAAATGGAGGCTTAGACTAGTGGTTCCAGATTATACACTCATCATTGGACGCCATGAAATACTGCAGGATTATGCGAAGATATAAATCAAGAAAAACACAGGTTCTAGGCTCTAAGTTCCAGATTTCACCTACCTAGAACTTGGAACCTACATGTCGAAATAAGTTTCCTAATTTTTGGAACCTGGAATCTACCCTACATATCTTAAAACCTGAAACCAGACAGATTCTTACCGGTCCGGTTATCAGGTTCCACCTATCTGATTCCAAGTTTCAGGTTCTACCCTAAAGCCATGCTTACCTCTACCCCTCAATGTCTCAATGGTTCTTTGAATAATGAACTTTGTGTGGGACATTTTGTCGCTCTCGTCCCAGATTACATGTGTAGCTTTGTTGCTCCTTCTCAATTCCACTCTAATCCTCAAAAGCAGGTAAAGCATTGAATTGTCGTCTTTTCTAGTTTCTTTTATTGTCGTTGTTCGTCTTGCACGAGGCACCAGATGTTACAACAAGGATTTGAATGATCAAGTGATTTTTTTTTTTAACTTCGGCATTTCCCCAAACTCAATTAAGTTAATTCAAGTTCTCAAGTCTCACGAGATGAGTATTAATCGATGAGCTCGAGCTCTCAACTTAGGATCAAGTGAGTTGATCTCGAGTGTCATTAAATCAAGCCCAACCTGCTCCAAAATAACTCCACTCAATTCCACCCGTGATTCTCGCAATAAACATCAAAAGAGAAACCACGCATGAAAATGTTTATGCAATCCCATAACATTCTTCTTTTTCCCCACTTTGTGCCGAGGTGTAAATCCTTTTGAGTCTACCATTCGTTCACAAGAAACATTATGCAAAACATCATTCGAACGATAATTGACGTGCAAATTATCTGCTCTTTAAGATTGAAAAGATTTAATATCAATAGGAGAAAGGGCAGACATTTTGAATGTAAAAACTATTTACTTCGATGCCTACTTCAATCTAGTGCTGCATATTCTAGTCTTTTGATGCAATTTAGGAATTAAAATAACATTCCAAATGCTAATGAAAGAGTAACAAAGAGTGCCTTTTCAAGTTAGGTGACTATTTCTCCTCTAATTAGATTACTAAATTGAACATTTTTATTTTGATTATGGCACTTAACGAATATAGTGCTTTTTTTGTAAGAAAAAAAAGGTTAGGTGACTATTATTGCTCCCCTGAGAGACAGACAGAGCAATTAATAAAGAACGGACAAGAAAAAAAAGGTGAAGTTTGAAGCACCTTGTCTATTACTGTAGACGATATGATGTTGACGTATCGGGCATCACTGCCCCGTGTCTATTCCAACACGTGAATTACCTTCCTTCTAGTCTTTATTTTTATTTTTTATTTCTATCAAATAACAATTTTCTCTTATGTTCTTTTCATTCTTTATTTTCTAGGGTTTCGATAACCTAACCCCATGTCTTTCTACTCCCAATGGAAACATACACCCGGTGACAGGCAATTATCCAAAAGTGATACGGTTAGTGTTATCAAATAGTTTAAGTGTAATTCTGATTAGTAAAATATTATTTTGTCATTCGTCAAAACTAATTAGGGATTTTGCTCAACAAAAAGAACGAAAGAGAGGTTGAGGGGACCATGAACAAGGCTGCATTTTAACTCTTTGAAAGAAACATTCTCCTCAATCGAAAGCAATATGAAAAATTATTTTGCTAGTGAATGCTCTAAATGGTACTTATTAATCAATTAAAAAAAGAAAATTACAGTCTTCTATACATTGAGTGGCCCGTGTTATACATGTGGCCAAGACATATGCAGAGTTAAAAAGAGAGGGATAATTTTCAATAAAATTCGTATTTGATTATTGATATTCAAAATATTTTTCTATTGATAATATGTGAAGATTCACGTTAGCTATTTCTGCTACGGCATATGTTAGTTCTTTTGAAAATCATGAAATTTTCTTAATTAATTACTTAACAAGTGCTTGTGATTTGTGAGACATTTTCTAACCAAAATGGATAAATAATTTCGGATTTTTAATTTTGTATTATGTAACAATTATTTTTTTCTTCCCCCATTTTTTCTGTTGCTCAAATATCTTCCCTCTCTTTCTCTCCCATGCAAAACTGATATGTGCTGTTATATCGGTCTTTCTTGCTTTATGTGAAAGAATTACTCGTACTTCGACTAGTTTGAATAGTAATGACCAACTTATTGAAGCCAACTTCTCCTACTTCAATCCCAATTAGACATAACACATCACAACATCTATTTGTTATGAGTCTCGTGAACGTGTTTTGGAGAGACTTGTTAAACATACGAAACGAGAAATAATTAACTTTTCAAAATAGTTTTTATATATAACACGAGATAATTATTGTATTGAAAATCATAACTATTTTCGATTATTTGATTAAGAGATACCTTTTAGAGCATTCCCTGAGGAAATTTCTTTTCATATTGCTTTTGAAGTTAAAATGCAGCCTCCATTCACGGTCCCCTCAAGGTCTTGATGGTTCTTTGAATGAATGGATTTTGTGTGGGTCGTTTTGTCGCTCTCATCCCAGATTACACGTGTAGCATTGTCGCTCCTTGTCAATTCCACTGTAATCCTCAAAAGCGGGTAAAATCATTTCTTTTATTGGTCGGAAAAGCAGGTAAAATTATTGAATTGTCGTCTTTTCTCAGTATCATTTATTGTTGCTATTCATCTCGTGACTCTCGAGGTACAACATTCATGCTGGGGGTAGACTCGAATAAAAACAGAGATATTCGAACT
Organism: Syzygium oleosum; assembly: GCF_021117445.2. Taxonomy (NCBI): domain Eukaryota; kingdom Viridiplantae; phylum Streptophyta; class Magnoliopsida; order Myrtales; family Myrtaceae; genus Syzygium; species Syzygium oleosum. The sequence goes on along the minus strand of NW_026607485.1, from coordinate 21,354,869 downwards.
CTGACTCGACAATTTATTCAATAAAGAAGTGGTTATGTATGATTTGTATGTGCCACAACAAAGATTCGAATGATTAGGTGATTTTTTTAAAATCGACATTTCCCTAAACTCAATTAAGTTATATTAAGTTATCAAGTCTCACGAGATGAGTATTAATCGATGATCTCGAGCTCTCAACTTAGGATCAAGTGAGCGATGTTGAGTGTCATTAAACAAAGCCCAACCTGCTCCAACAGAACTTAACTCAATTCCACCGGTGATTGTTGCAATGGACATCGAAAGAGAAAACACACATGAAAATGTTGAGGCAATCCAATAACATTGTTCTTTTTCCCCGCTTTGCGCTGAGGTACACAATCTTTTGAGTCTGCCATCCTTTTATGAGAAACATTATGCAAAACATTCTTCGAACAATAAATTTACGTGTAAATTATCTATTCTTTAAGATTGAAAAAATTTAAAGTAAGTAGGAGAAAGGGTAATGTGCTTTATGTAAAAACCATTTACTTCAATGGCTTATCAATCGTTCTTTAATTTAGTGCTGCATATTCTAGTCTTTTGATACAATTTAGGAATTAAAATAACATTTCAACATGTTACCTTACAAAAAAAAATAACATTTCAAATATTAATGAAAGAGCAACAAAGAGTGCCTTCTCAAGTTAGGTGACTATTTTGACCAAAAAAAAAAGGTTAGGTGACTATTATTGCTCCGAGAGAGAGAGAGAGAGATAGCAATTAATAAAGAATTGTTGAGAAAAACTGGTGAAGTTTAAAGCACCTTGTCCTTTTCTGTTGATGTATTGGGCATCACTACTGCCCTATGCCTATGCCAACACGTGAATCACCTTCCTTCTGGTCTTTATTTTATTATTTTATTTCTATCAATAACAATTTTCTCTTATGTTTTTTTCATTCTTTATTTTCTAGGGTTTGGAAAACCTAACCCCATATCTTTCTACTCCCAATAGAAACGTACACCTGGTGTCCGGCGAGATTTCCCAGATTATCATTCCTCAATATGTCGCCACCAGTTAAAAAGAGGAGGAGTAATTATTGGCGAAAATCCAAAAAAATAAAAAGTAAAAAGGAAAAGATAGGGGTTAATTAAGAATTAAGAAAGCTTTGGAGGGAGTGATCAAAGCCATTTCAATCCGATCTAAGAAGCACAATTCTTGAAAAGCTCCATAATTTAGTCGTTTAAAACATTCAGGTCGCTATCGAGAGATTGAACAATGATCATATTTTTTAAAACTAAGTGCTAGTTAGGTGCATGTGGGGTGAATGTGCGTTTGTGCGATGGAGCTATATCGATAAGCCTATGCATTTCTTTCACACTAGTCCGGTTGAGCTAGGCTATTCCTAAGTTATTTCGCAAGCTTGTCTAAGGAATTTTACTATAAACACCGTCTGTAGGAGAAAAAAGTAACCTTCATCGATTAACATTGATTTGTCAATCAGTGAAGTAATAGAGATAGTTATGACCAACACGCGTCAATAGTGATGAAATCAACTTGTGATTTTTCTTTGTTGATAGTGTCTTTAAGAACAATTCGATCAAGATAAATTTAGTTGATCTACGCCCAAACTCAGATTGCTGAATGTATTGCAATCAAGAAGATATATAATATCTGAATCTTTGGTGACTATAAAATAGATAAATCTGCATTCGATCACAATCTATAGAAATTGTAAATAGAACATTTCGAGCATTCTATTAGTGAATACAATGATGTCCTACTTTAAAAGTTCCTTTTTGAATTTTGAATTTTCCATCCTTGCCCTAACTTGTTTGCTTCTCTTATGATCTTTTGCTCATAACGGAGGACTCGTGAACCTCATTTTCCGTCTACAATAACATTACACTGAATGTAATAATTCTTTTATTTAATTTGGTACATGTATGATCTATCATTTTTTCGAAAAAAAGGTGAGCATCTCTCAATTTCATCCTAATAGTCTCATGCACGCGCAAGTGCAACATTTTAAATTAATCATGTGTTGCGGAACAACACCAAGAGATGCACAAATCAAAGCACAAATAGTAAGGATTAAAGCAAAATCGAACTACACGAGACACAAAATATACGTGAAAACCCAAAACGGGAAAAACCACGGGGAGAGAGAGGGGTTTCACTATCTTTAACAGCGAGTACAATCCAAAAGCTCAAAAAACTACATGGTGAGCAGCAAGATCTAAAGATCTACCAAGAAGATAGAAAGAACAAAGAAGGTAAAAAAATGTGGAGGTCAGGATTAGAAATGTGTTGTGCAACACATTCCTTTTATAGTCCTCCTTCAAAAACCCTAAAGTAAATGTGCATTGTCCAAAATGTCTCTGTCATCGATTTGAAAGTCAAACTCAGCATCATGTATAATTTAGGGCAAAAAACGAGCACATGATTGTCACTTGGTTATCGGAAGGTGCTTTTTATCAACCGCGATGAGGTAAGTGGGTCAATGGGAACACAATCGTACACTTTGGAGGTATTTAAAAAAAATTCTCACTCCGAGGGATCGTTTGAGAAAAGTCATCAAATCTATGGGGTCTTTTAGAATTTTTCCAAGATTATATTGAAATATAACCACATTCAAGCGGGCACGAAATAGCCAATTTTCACTTTAATTACTTTTATCTACCTAAAAATTCAGAAAATCATAAGTTTTTATACTATCATTCATTGCTTCGATTTGTTTGTCATTGTGAGGGAAATGGATGCGGATGTCGCATTTACAACCACATTAAGTAGAATTATTTTTCTCAGGAAAAAGAATAAAGCAAAGTTTTTTGATATATATATTTTTAGGAGAGCAATGCTACGTATAGTAAGAAAAATTATAGTGGCCGGGGAAATTTAAATATATCTATATTTGTTTTTATAGTGAAATGACCTTATTACTCTAGCATCTCTTATCACAAAATAATTTTAAACTCGCGATATCTGTTTTGAAAAACAATTAACATGATATTTTTATGTCTTTTGGTATCTAAAGACTAACAAGATATATGAAAAGTAGGTTAGAGTATATGTTACATCTATATCGGCATCTTCTTCTAGGGCCCTTCTTTATTCTTTGAACAGTTGCACCCAAAAACGCCTTTTAGTTCAACTTATTGCTTAAGCCGCGTATAACATGGATTTTTCATACTATCAAAAAATTAAAAAGATAAAGAGATGAAATGAGTAATTCCATGACAAAAACCACAAATATTAGATTATGCATCCACTTGTTAATTTATGCAATGATTTATTAAAGTTGGAGATATTAAAAAAAATTTGTGGCCATTTAGTTCATTAATGCATTAATATGTTGTACACGTGGAGGCCTAACACCCTAAAAAACCTCAAACTTTAGCTTTTGTCCCAATTTTATCTTTTATCTCATAAAAAATTACCAACTTTAGGTCATGTCCAAATTCTACCATACACTTTTTTTTGTCTCATAAAAAACATAAACTTTAGGTTATGTCCCAATTCTACCATATACTTTTCTTTTGTCCTATGAAAAACCTCTAACTTTAGGTCTTGTCCCAATTTTATCGTCAAGTCCCAATTTTACCCTAAAATTTTTATTGTCGAGTTACAAATCTGCCCACATTAACCTTCCTTCCAACGACCGAGAGATGGAAAATTCCCGAACACGAGTTGTTCAAGCATCCTGAGCACGAGCTGTTCGAGCGTTCTGAGTGCGAGCTCTCCTACTGCCAAAGATGAAACATTCCCAAGTATGAGAGATCGACGAGTGACGAAGGGTTAATGGAGAGCAAATTTGGGACTCAAGTAAAAGTTAATGATCTTTTATAAGACAAAAAAATAATTAGAGTGAAATTAAAACTGGACCTAAAGCTGGGAATTTTTATAAACAAATTTTTTTTTATGGTAGATTGGTACTGAATCCAAAATTGTGGTTTTTTTATAGTACAAAAAAGGTTTAGGGTAAAATGGGGATTTGATCTAAAATTGGGGGCTTTTTATGGGACAAAAAAAGTTTAAAGTAAAATTGGGACATGACCTAAAGTTGGAGGTTTTTTATGAGACATTAGGTAAAATTAAGACAAAAGTTAAAGTTTGAGGTTTTTTAGGGTTATTAGGCCCACATGTGGATTTTGTTGCGTGCCTCAAAATCATATGCTATATTACCCATATCATCGGAAATATTTACATATTCAAAGAATAATTTGACATTTCTCCGTACACATTAATGATATGAAGTTCGTAGACATGAGTCCTCGTATATATTATTTGTGACCGCCATGGCGGTAAACCAAGTGTGGCACAAGACTTATTATTTGGAGAAGTGGGGTATCCAAATTTGGACACGAAATTTCTTTTCATTCTCAAGTAATCATGATTTATCTGTAATAGGCACTTCTGTAAAAGTGAGCGACCGCTTTAGTATGAATTCATACTGGTGACAAGGTTGCGGTGACGAAAGATGGAGCATTGGAGATGTTGATTCCTTTCTCACCCTTCCCCATTTATCAAAACGTGTCCGTATAATTCGTCTCTTTCTCACATCCACAGCTATAAATAGAGCATGCACGCTAGCTTCTCCCCGCACCACACCACCTGCATCCTCTTCCTTCTCTGCTTTGCTCTCTCTAGAACACTCCCTCAAACCCTAGACACACTCTGCCCCCTCTCTCTCTCTCTCTCTCTCTCTCTCTCTCTCTTTGAGATTCAAAATGGCCACGATCCTTGCCCATCTCCTTGGCATGGAACACAAAGCCAAGCCTCACCAGATTGACCAGAGCATGTGGACCAACCTGCTTGCTTCTTTCGACGACGAGAAGTTCATGAAGGAGATGGTGAACACTCACGCTCCTGAGGAAGGAGACGTGGATGTTCAGTCTCTCTTCCATCTCGTCGACAACACCCTTCATGGGACAACTGCTATCGTCGACTCCATCGTCAACCCTAAGGTAATCACCCTTCACGGAATGCCATAAATTTGTTGAAAAATTATACATATAAAACGTCAGTGGTAAAACACTTTCCACTAGTGACCTTCTCTTCCATTGATCTAATGGTTAGTGAGAGGGTGGTAGTTATAGTGCACCAATTAAGGTTAGATAAGACTCCTAGTGGACATTTTTCTTTACACTGACAGTGTATGCTCCATAAGAAACTAATCCTCATTTCTATAACTCGAGATATTTAAGGAGTATTTTTTATATTCTCTTCAAAATCAAGAGATTTCCTTGCTTCTTTCTTCTTAGCACGCGCCGCTCCAAATACTCGAGTCTTATTTTCTCTTTTTCTTTTGGGGGAGCTTCCTCTCGTTCTTCTTCTCGAAGCCAACTCCCTTTTAGTCAAAATTATTCTTCCCTATTTTCCTGAATTTTGCATGTGTGAGCACACCTACAAAATCTTTTTTATGTGATACATCTTTAGTGTTCAAATCCTTCTTTAATCAAAAAAGAAACTATTGATAGTCATTTAAATGAAGAAGTGGGTCGGTAATCTCATGAGTGGAAAAAGTGCGCGGTGGATAAAAAATCAGAAGTGAACTTATTGGGATGCCAAACTTATTTGGTTATCGTTTGCTTATTAGTTCATACGGTGATAATTTTGGTCGAAGCCATTTTAATGTCGAGACTTTGATAAAATGATGACGACGATTATCAATTGGCCTATTCTTTTTTTCGATCTAAAAGAAGAACGATGAGAGGAAGATATACATTGTTCAACAAAGTAATAAAAAAAAACAAGTCAAATCAGATTTGGAAGTGTAAGAATCTGATCCCCTTGGAAGTGACAATATATTGAGTGGGCTACGGGGACCACGCTTGCTTTTTCTGGTTACTTTGCTCTTCACATGGCTGAAGGAGAAACAAGAAAGGTGAAGCAATTGATGTTAGAAAGCGTTGCACTATTCATGTACTGTTTTTTTTTTTCGTCAGACACTATTCATGTACTTTTAACAAGCACTAATCCAAGTAATTATGCGTTTGGATTCTTGCCACAATTTTCTTGGCCGGACTGAGCTAAAGCGTTTTAGCTGCCAAGTGTTTTTTCATTTATTTTTATATGATTCGAAATATGTGTAATCCATTTATCACGCAAATCACTTTTATCGTCTTGACTAGGGAGTTCTAATTTTGAAAAATTGAAAAATGACTAGTGCTTTTGCAAATGAAAATGAAAAGTTCAATAACTTTTCTCAAATTAAACAGGACCTATAAAAAGCACTTGTCCACACTTACCCAAAATTGTTCTTCAGACTCATTAGGCCTGAATGGGTTTGGACTGGCCCTTAGGTGTATTACACTGTAACTCCTCTATTTATATCCTTTGGTTAAATGAGCTACTTCGTTTCTTGTATGAATTGATGGAAAACTTTACTCCCTGAATTGATCATGGTTTGACATAACGAGATCTTTTCTAAGTGTTGGGTCTCACTTAAATTAATTGAAAAAACTGAACTTCATGGTAGGGCACTCAAGGATCTGGAAGCCCTGATTTCAAGCCTATGAAAGAGGGCTTCAATCCACCTTTAGCAGCCATCAACGAAGTGGGTTGTCAGGTATTTCATAATCTCCCTCCCAGTAGTTTTTTTTTTTTTTTTTTGGTAAGGATCTCCCTCCCAGTAGTTGAGGTTTTCTTTTTTTCAAGTTTTTTTGTTTTGGTTCGTTTTCTATTTTTTCGATGTGCATGCGAACTTAGGAAGCTTTAATATTCTGAAATGTTGGAATTCTAGCCTGCTGTTTAGAGGTTGCATATAACTAATCTCTTGCATCAACTCATCGTCCTGGCATCAGCTCACTTGCAAGGCGCTAGACACCAAAAATGTGCGCCAAACACTGGTCTCGCTCTTTCACGAGCTATCGAGCTACTCGTGGGTTAACAAGGCTCAGATTACCCTTTCATCACTTGCTGTGTTCTATGGTGACTTTTGGCGACTTGCTCGAGTTGAACCATCGGACAAGCTCGCGGAATCTATGGCCATATTGAAGGGGTTGCCTGCAATCACAAAGCCCTCAGACCCGCAAAAGGTCCAAGTTTTCGGTGTTCTCAACGAAATGATCAAGACCACCCTGAACATGACCCAATGCATTGTGGATTTTGAGCATGACTCCAAAGATGTTCCCGAGCTGTCTACGATGATTGATGTTCCAAGCAGCGTTTATCAGATCATCATCAGTATCCTTGCTTGCTCTATTCAGTTCACCAGCCTCATTAGCACGGTCGATGAGTATGTTTAACTAATTAAGCATAATACCTTTCTTTTTGTTTTTGCTTTCGAAAGAGTTTACTTTTTTTTTTCATGAAAGATAAGCTTTAATGGTCTAAATCATTTTCAGCTATTCTAATTAATAAACTATATGATAGAGGACTATACCTTAGCCCGATTCGTTTTCAGATTTTCGTTTTTCACAAGGGTGAAGAACTCTTACTTGTAAAAGAAGAATTTAACTTCTAATTGCTTGTTGGGGTCCCGAAAAGGCACGAGAAGTAGTTTTAGATTAAAAAAAAGATCAATACTTGATGAGACCAAATATGCATGAATTGGACTGACTCATGCCGCTAAGAGAATTCTCTTTTTGTTGCTTTTTTCCAGCAACAAGGGAAAAGATCTTCCTATCTTTGCTCGGAAAGTGAAGATGATCCACCACACTGTCAAGAGACATTACGAACATTTTTTACAAAAAAAGGGTAAAATTTGTTTTCTCTTTGTCTACTTAATTAAGGCCTAAATATATTGGACTAATTGTCAAATGAACTTTTTTTTTTTCATAATGCAGAGGAAATTAAGGAGTATCAGAGGCTGCAGCGACTCTTTAATGCCCCTACCGATAACGTGGAGCTGATCAAGGCCTTGTTTTACATCAAGGATGATCCTCAGCCTCTCTTCATTGGCTCAAAGAAGACAAGGGTTCATATCTCCTACTTTCTCTAGTTGAACATCACTCTATGTTACAAGTTCAATACATCAAGATTTTACACAACATGCCGTCATCGTAAAATTGTCTTTTGCCAAGAATTTTATCACATACATTTGTTGGAATCAAACCCAAAAATAGTTTTCATCAATTGTGCAATCAATAAAAAGCATGCGATGCGCCAATGTTTATAATTCTCTTTGTTCGTTATATAGGATAAGGTCGAGTCACTCCGGAGGAAGAATGTGTTGCTGCTGATTTCGGACCTCAAATTGACCTCTCACGACCTCTCCATCCTCATCAAGATCTACAATGAGCGCAAGTTCCACGAGGAGCGCTACGAGATCGTGTGGGTCCCTATCATCGAACAAGAAGGCGAGGACGTGATCAAACAGTTCCAGAACCTCCAGTTGCAAATGCCGTGGTACTCGGTGCACTCCCCTACACTTATCAACAGGGTGGCCATCAGGATCATTAAAGAGAAGTGGCATTTTAGGCAAGACACCATGGTGACAGTATTGGATCCACAAGGAAAAGTCTCAAACCAAAATGCCATGAGCATGATTAGAGTTTGGGGATGGGATGCTTTCCCTTTCACCGGTGCAGTCGCAGCAGACATCTGGAAGAGGCCTGGCATTAGCTGGTTTGAGCTTTTGGTGATTGACTTCATTTTTCCAAAGATACAGGAAGCTGTAAGTTTTTGTTCTTCTTCTTCTTTATTTCCTTCTTCACTTTTCTTTAATCCTTTTGCTTTTTTATACAACAAGGGTGCACGCATATGGGTGTGAAAAGAAACTATGATCTTTGAGTTTGCTTATTAGAAGATGAATTTAGTTAAATTGATGCAGTAAGAAAAGAATTTGATTCAAACTTAGAATCTGTCAGACATACATGGGATAAGAGACAACCATAAAAGACTATTTCACGTTATCATGTTGTCCATTCTTTACTAATAAACGGTCAAATTTCATCTTATATCTGAGCAGACATGGCTTTACTGGAACTTTTGTACAGAAATTTTGAAAATGTAAGATGAGTGTTTAGTTCGATTTACAATATATAGACATGAAAAATGAGCATAAGTTATTTTCATCGATAAAAACATTGATTTCACTATCTCTTTCCAGATCAAGGCTGAGAAGTACATCTTCCTGTATGGAGCGGAAGAACCCAAGGCCATCCAGGAGATTGAGGAGTCGCTAAAGAAGATGATCGACGATGGCTTTTCCATCGTTGCCTTCAATGTCACCAAATCGCAGCTCTTTTGGACCCGCCTCGAGAGCTGCATGCTCTCCAAGCTACAAACCAGAGCGGACCTGCACGAACCCCTTATGCAGGACATCCTCAGGCTCTACACCAACTTCAAGAAGGACGGTGGGTTTGCGGTCCTCACAAAGGGGTCGCAGGTTGTGATCAATGACTCCCACGTGCACGTCACGAAGGTCCTGGTGCAGTATGAGACGTGGAAGAAGCATGTGAACGTGAACGGGAAGACGTTCGACATGGTCTTCAGGGAGCAGTTCGACCGGGTCTACATCCTCCCGAGGTGCCACCACTTCTATATCCCGAACATGGTGGGTTACATCCCGGAGGATGTGAAGTGCCCTGTCTGCCCGCGTATGATGAACAACATTGTCAAGTTCGAGTGTTGCCATGGTACACATTAGTCAAGTAACGATGAGAGCGTGCTCCGTGAGTGCTCTATGTACCCCAATATAATGAATAAAGAGGGCTAGCTTAGTGTCAGCCAGCCCTCCTCTGTGAACTTTGTCTATGCAGTATGATGTATGGAACAACTATGTTCCCGTACTGTCTCTATGTAAAACGTTTCCACTTGAAGCTTGTGCTACTAAGTACTTGAAGCGTCGGTTTTGTTCTCAATAAAATGCTTCTCTGAGCACTTGTGCCTCATGACGATTAAATTATCCCATGGCAAGCTCCTATCACGCTGCAAATGACAACTTCATGGATGTCCAACATATAAGCTTACAGATCCAATTTGACTTTAACTTTACCCATTCCAACTTTTTTAGCGTATCATTGACCGAGTGTGGTGTGACTAGTAATTGCAAGAGTATGAATTTGAATTTGATCGCACACCTATGGGTGTGGAGATTTGTATTATATTTATAGCATGTATATGAACAGGGAAATCACAATTGAAAAGATTTTACAAAAGGTAAGAATCTATAATATTAGCACAGATTGTAGAAGATTTGCTCTATCAACGGAATTGGCACAAATTGTGGAAGTTTGATTCTATCAACGTGATAGACACAGATTGTAAAAGATTGCTCTATCATGGAAGATTTGCTCTATCACACCCTCTCAAGCGAAACAGTGGCGGAGTCACTGTGAGCTTGTCGCATAAAATAAGAAATCGGGATATGGATAGAGGCTTTATCATGACATCAGTCGTTTGCACCTGTGTTGGAATGAAGTGAACTTCCAACAACTTCTTGCTGATTAAATCACGAACAAAATGATAGTCTATTTCCACGTGCTTGGTTCGTGCATGGAAGATGGGATTCGTGAGCAGATAGATTGCCTCTACATTATGACAAAGAATAAGTGGTGACCGATGGAGAGTGTATCGAAGATCTTAGAGGAGTTGTAATAGCCATAGTAATTCAGAGGGTGCATTAGCCACCCCTTTGTACTCCGATTTAGTGCTTGACCAAGCGACAGTTGGTTGCTTTTTAGAACTCAAGGAAATCAAGTTGGGACCAAAATAAATGCAATAGCCACTAGTAGACTTTGGGTCATTAGGGCAGCCGGTCTGGTTGGCATTTGTAAATGCAATGAAGGTAAGTTGGCGCATAGGCCGCAAGGTAATCCCATGATGAATTGTAGTCTTGAGATAGCACAAAATCCGTTTGACGGCTGACCAATGATCGACAGTTGGACAATGCATAAATTGGCACACTTTATTTTATTTTATTATTATTTTTTGGTGTAAATGTAAGTAGTATTTATAAGATGACATACAGAAGCTTAGGGGCATTCCCCAGCATTACAAATAGAGCTAAGATTACAAAAAAATGGAGTGGGGGAGTCTCCATATAGTAGCCAAAGTTTCATTTGTTCAGGACGGTCTAAAATATTTGTAGTGCGAAGCTCGCCCTCTGACAAGTTTGCGAACTTTAGCCAAAATGATAAGGGCGTCATTTGACTTTTGTTGGAAGCGTCTACGATTACGCTCCATCCAAATGCAGTATATGATCGCTAGGAAATATACCTTCAGAAGTCTCGCCGCCAAGTCCTTACCTTTTGTAGCCTTGATCATCCATTTAAGTTCATCATTCCATCCTTCTACAGGGCGTCAAATTCCGTATTGTGCATGAATAGTGCGCCAAATGCTTCCGGTCTAGGTGCACTGGAAGAATAGATGGTCTCTGCTTTCCATACCAGACATACAAAAATTATAATGAATATCTACTTCAGGCTTCCAACGTGATATGATTTCTGCTGTTTGTAGTCTATCTCTACAAACTAGCCAGCCGATGAAGTTATGCTTGCTAATACCTCCTTTCCAGATCAATTGGGACCATTCTACAGCCGGTCTCACATTTCTGGTTTCATCGTATACCTCTTGGCAACAATATCTTGGTCTAGATATGATTGAAGCTAAAGCCGGTCTTAGTTGAAGAATACAATGCCAACTCCATGCCATAGAGCCCTTGATTTCAAGCTGCATAATCGAATTGCCTCTACACTTGGTACTATGAACTCATTTACTCCACAAGGAAGATGACGGACAATTTATGAGGTTCCAAAGCATACGGCCAAGCAAAACTTTGTTCCATAATTTTAGATGACGCAACCCTAGACCTCCTTCCTTTTTTGGCAAACAAACAGCTTCCCAAGCAACTTTGTGTGATCCGTGGCCTTCTGTATTTCCAACCCACAAAAAATGTCTAATTGGCACACTTTATTAATAGCAAAGAGCCTGGTGAGGATGAGGTATTGCAGTGCCCCAACCATACTCCAATATGTGGAGGCATCGGTCAGTGGTTTACCACTTTGCTTTGACAACTTAGAAGCCGAGGGAGCCATAGGCGATGAGCAAGGTTTTGCATTAGCCACGCGCCATACTTGAATTGAGTGAGGAACATCCCAGTAGAGGATCTATAGGCTTCAATGCCAATAAAGTAGGATAGATTTCCCAAATCAGTGATTGCAAACTCAGTGCCAAGTTGAGTGATTAATTCGGTGATAGAGGAGGTAGAGCTCCCAGTAATGATAATATCGTCAACATAGATGAACAGAAGCAGAATGTGGTTACATCTATGTTGAATGAATAATGAAGAGTCAACAGTGGTGGTCACAAACCTGATAGATAACAGGTATGAGCTTAGTCGACAAAACTAGGCCCTTGGAGCTTGTTTAAGCCCATATAGAGTTTTCCAGAAGACAATGTACATGGCCAGGATAACGTCAATCAACAAATCATTGGGTTGCTTCATGTAGACTTTTTTTTTAATGATGCCTTGGAGAAATGCATTCTTGATGTCCAATTGGCATAGAAACCAGTTATATATAACAGTTAAGGAGAGAACAACTCGAATTGTTATCGGTTTGATAACTTTACTAAAAGTTTCATTATAGTCCAAGCCAGCCTATTGAGTAAAGCCCTTCGCAATGACTCATGCTTTGTATCTATCAATGGAGCCATCGACCGTGGTGCTTAGGCGATAAATCCACTTGCAGTTGATCACATTCGTGGAAGGGTGATGAGGAATCAGTTCCCAAGTGCCATTTTGAATGAGAGCATTAAATTCACTGGCCATAGCTTATTACCAGTTAGGGTCTTTATTTGCAATGGAAAAACAAGTGGGTTCACTTGGTGTCAAGCTTGAGTAAAAACAAAAACACGGTGGGTGCTTAGTGGGAGAAAAACCTTTGGTTTACGGATGTTATTTTTTAGATGAGTGACCATTGGATGGGTCGAAGTTGGCGGTTGAGGTTGAGAAGATGGGAAGGGTGGAGCTTTTGGAGAAGAGGATCCACATGGAATTGTGGAAGTAGATGACTGTTGAAGTTGTGATGAGGAGTTGACAATGATATTAGACAAACTTAACGGAATTGTTGTTGTAGTGGACACCCCCTGAAACTATTGGGGCTTAATAGAGGAATAATTAATGCAAACAGGGGCACTTGCCAAATAGAAGCAAAAACTCATTCACCAATGAAGCAGGATGGAGCTGGCAGTGATTTATTGGACTGTAGAGGATCCTTATTGGTGGTACGTGCATTATTAAGATAATAGAGTCCAATCTTATTCTAGCCTTTGAGCAGGAGGTTCCCCTAGGATCGATCCTTGACACAGCAAAAAGTAGGATGAAATTCAAATACCATATCGTTGTCATTGGTAAATTGAGAAACAGATAATAGATACTTCTTGATGGATGGAACATGATAAACAATCCACAGATTAAAAGAACGGGTAAGAGAATGTAAGATGGAAGAACCGATATGTTATATTTTCAAACCTGACCCATTTGCAGTGCGAATTTGATCGATGCGGAATAGTCATTCAGAATGTTCAAATTTGCTATGTCAGCTGTAAGATGACGAGTGGCTAGTATGGGTCAAACGACTACCAGTTGAAGAGGCATATATTGCAGATGGAGAGCCGGTATTGGCTTTATAGCTAAGATTAAATCGCTAGTAGCATTGGAGAGCTGAGCAACATGTACAACTACACACCTAATAGATAATTCGAGAATGAGAGTAAGCTCCAAAATTGCGACCAAGGCCTTGGCCACGTCCTCATCCTCGGCTACGTCATCAACCATTGGAGAGAGTGTTCAGGGCATCAGATGTTTTGACTGCAGCATTCACAATTGGAAATGACTCTATTGGAGATTCAATGGTGCAGATTTGAAAAATAACTTCCTGATTGTAAAGAAAGATGAGGAAGTCATCAAGAGGTCGTGGATCAAGATGAGATGTAACTAAGGTAACGAATGCATCATACTTTGAACCCGGGCCACCGAGGATGCTCAAAGATGGGGTGAGCAGTCGCAGAAAGATGATCTGCAATGTTATTAGCTTTTTGAACAAAGGCTTCCATGGAAAGAGAGCCCTTCTTTAGAGATCGAAGCTGATATTCTAATTGCATCATGCGAGCTTGAGATTGAGGAGTATAAAGTTTCTCAAGTGAAGTCCAGACATTTTGAGAAGTCTCAAGATTGACAATGTGTAAGAAAACTGATTTAGTAAGAGTAGAGAGGACGCAACAGAGGATGAGCTAATCTTGATAATGCCATGCAGTATGATCCGGGTTGTGGATACTTTTAGCAGTAGTGATAGTGGGTGCCAGACAAGGATACAAGCCATCCACAATTTGAAGATACCCATGAAGACGAAATAAAGGAAGAAACTGTGCTCGCTACAAAAGGTAGTTGTTGCAATCTAACTTGATTTGAAGAACATGAGATATATTGCCGAGAGCAAATGGTGGTTGGGAGGGGGCCAGCAAGGATGGAGAGTCAACAGCGATGGTGGTGGTAATGGAGCATGTAGAAGAAGGCATTGTAATGAAGAAGACAAATAAGATTGAAAAAAAAATTAGAAGCTCTTATACCATGCAAGATATGAATCGGAATTTGATCACACACCCATCGGTGTGGAGATTTGTATTATATTTAAAGCATGTACATGAACGGGAAAATCACAATTGAAATTTTTTTACAAAAGGTAAGAATCTATACCATTAGCACAGATTGTAGAAGATCTGCTTTATCAACGGAATTGGCACAAATTGTGGAAGATTGTATCTATCAACGGATTGGCACAGATTGTTGAAGTTGCTCTATCATGAGAGATTTGTTCTATCAGTAATTGGCCTTTTAACTCAATTCGGAGCAAAAGTTGTGATCGTTGTGGGGAATGATCGATGGGACAATAACCAATTCTTTCCTTCTCTTGCAACTCCAGCAACTTTGTTCCCCAAGTACCTTTATTTAGAGGAAGAATTACGGTAACATGGAATTAACACTAGAAACGGGATGAAGCAAAGAGAGCATGAGAGGAGCAGCATGCAATACTATTTGACTCGAAGAATACCTAGTGACAAGTGAGGAATGTTGAGATGCCTCAAAGATGCCCGCTTCGTCCATTACGTGTAGTCAGCTCTACAACCTCAGTTCAAGTCCATTTAGTGAGGAACAAGCACCAAAAACTGCAAGTCGTTGTACAAAGAAGAAAGGGCGGTGTTAATACATTTGCTGTCAACAGGTAACTTTTTAGTCATTTTGATTAATGACTTATGAACTAGCCTTACAAATTACGCGCACTTTGTCGTCATTGACCATTAGGTCAGCGAAGATAGGGAATTATGTCGCCAACCATTCACGCTTAAGAAACTAATATTCTCGCATGATTTACGAAATGGGAGCTATCAAAAAGTTGGACATCTTCAACAATATATTTAGCATCAGGTTAGATAATGCCAGCATGAATACTTCTTTGATCTGCCCTCTAGTCCAACAGCTAAATCTTGCATCCAATGGGATTTTCTTCAATTTGCTATGTGCATGCCATTGCATTAACTTGTGAGTTAGACGGTCTCCGCAAGTTTTACAATTCTATGGTCAACATACGTGAGTAGGTTCAATACATGATCTCCACCCTACCGACACATCAAGACGGGGAGGTCGTGTACTTGACGTTGGAAAGGGAAGTTGAAAATTTTCCTCCAGACATAAGAACGGGGTGAAATTCAACATACAATGTGTTGAAAAAGATATACAGGAGATGGTCGCTCTAATCCACCACTCATAACGGAAGTGACGGTCTTCTGCCTTTGGCACAATAAGATTATAGGGTCGCTAAAATCTTTAGTGACTTCTTGTATGTTTTCAATGATGCAATTGATGCTTTGAGCATTAGAGATTATCCTTCAAGGAATCGAGTCATTTCGTTTCTATACATGATGTTGGTTCGATTAGCAAACGAGGAAAGTCCCTTCTTCAACGAAGCTGTAGTGGCCATGGAAGCGAAATTCTTCAAATATTATAAGAACATTTCACTTGTTTTTTGGCATCCACTATCTTGGATTTTATCTCTTGCTCTCTGTCACTCTCTCTCTCTCACGAATATGTGGATTAGGATAAGGAAGCATTTAATTATACTTGCTTTATCCCAGGTATAAATATCCACGCACTCTTCATCCTGGTCACTGTATGCATAATTCGAAACACGAAGAAAGTTTCCACCTTCTCCTCTTTCTTCTTTCCAACGTTCTAAAGCATGTCCGAAGGGACTATGTAAGCAGCCTAAATTTAGGAAGGAAATATTGGCTAGGCGAACCCAATTTATGTTTGGTTGGCTCAAGTGAGCTCCAATAAATCGCGGGATTCATGACCCTGTCTACTTTAGTGTGTTCTCCACAAGTATTTGGAATCCTTTGTCATGAGGGAGTGCATCAAGCCATTTCAGAATACAATGGACATGATGGGCATGGGTAAGTGTTTGAACAGTAATTTACAATTTTGAGCATGAGGTCTAATTTGTTGATATTCAATTTATTACATCCTTGGTGAAGCATAGGCATTTCTTAGTCATCATGCACATTCATTTACTTTAATGGGATTGAGTTACCAACGGTAACTTGCCATCCCTGAAAGGACCAAATTTCCTATGAAGGCACATAATTACAAGATGAATTAATCATGTTGCAAGTCGGAATAGAATATGAAGGGAAAATAGAGTTTTAATAAGTAGTCTTATGTCATTTAACAAGTATTATCTTATGAACAATCTTCCAAATTGTACCAAATTGATCGGTAAATCAATTCCTAGAGGAACCTTCTTCTGAGTCTCATTTGCCATGGTTGTAACGTATTTGAAATTGTCTTGTATTACTCACGTACTCACATGATTGAGTGGGGATTAGCAACAATTTACGGGATCGTGACACCAATTAAACCTACCCACTTATCGTTCCAAGATAGGTTAGTTTACAAGAACAAGGAATGCAGGGTCATATAAACCAATTATTTTTTCATAGGGGTCAATTCCCACCATTACAGGAAAACTTGATTCCCGAAATGGTTTTATTTGGAAGAAGGATGATGAACTTGTCGGTGAAATTCAGATGTCAACATTTATCTATTTCTTTTTCTCTCTCTTTTTCTATTTTTTTGCTAGAATTGTGTTATCTTTTTCATTAAAACTACGAGAAGCACTCGTGTGCGTAAGGGCTAATTTGTTCAAATTCAATTTAATCCCTCGGTGACACAAATACTTCCTTAATCTTCATGTGGGACATTAGACGTTTAACACACAATTCAATAATCCACAAGCATGCGCATTCATATTACTTCAATTGGAGAAAGTTACCATGATAACTTACCATCCTCGAAAACACAATCTCCTGTAGAGGCAAGTAATTAATCATATTGCCGCCAAAAGTTATATAAGTACCACAATCATTTCTAGGAAATAAAATGATAAGCATCCAGAAAACAAAACCTACCATATTTGAGTCCTTTGACTCACCAAATTTTTGCATTTCCAAAAATCGGAATATTATCGATCAGGATTGCTCAAAAGTGGATGTGCAAGAAGAACGTATCATCAAGAAACATACTTTATTTCAAGATTGTAAGCGGCATGAGCTCACTTATTACATTATCAAAACAACTTATTTCAAGGACACTGAAATTTCCTAGGAATCAGTACTAGGAGGATCGTCAGAATTGCTGTCATGAGAATCAGTTGTCCGGTCTTCAATTGCTTGTGTTAACATCTCGCTCAATTCTTCATGCCTTCTCTTATGAAGTTTCAGCTCTTCCAAGGAGAGTTGGTCCAGCAGTGCCTCCCACTCGCTTTTCATTGGGCATTTCTCTACCTCTCGTCGGAATTCAACAAGGCGCTTTCTTGCGGCTCTCGGTTTCTTCGACAATTCTGAGTTCTGTTCGGAGGGCTCACGCAACGTCGCCATTTCTTCACCTTCGGATTGCCTAAGAGCATGAGAAGGGGATGTGCCTGGATCTTCGACCCGGCCGAGACTGGCTTGATTGCTAGGACGGACAAGAGACAAGGCCTCGTTGCCCAACCTGAAGAGTACCATTATCGACTCAAGCGCACAATCTGAATAGATGTCAGCAGCACTCCTAGTATCTTGCTTGCGAGGACGACCATGAGACAAGGCTGCATAGCCCAAGCCGAAGAGTACAATCAACGACTCTAGCGAACATTCTGAATTGACATCTGCAGCCCTCCTAGGATCACGAGATCGACTTTTCAGAGCAACCTTCTTCTGAGTCTTATCCTCCATCGCTATATATTTGAGATTTACTCTTGCACTCGCACATGATTGAGTACGGATTAGCTGCGATTTATAGGGCCGTGACACCAATTAAATCTATCCACGTCTCGTTTTGCAATTGGTCAGTTTAGATGGTTTCCATGTATAGCATAATCGAGATACGAAATCCTAAAAATGTTTTATCTAGCTATTTATAGATAAACATTCCATCTTTTATCTTGTTTGGTTATATTTCTTGCCAAATACGATCATGTATGAAAGTCGGAGAGCTAATTAGATTTTTTTCCTTGAATTTGTCGATGCTCTTTTCAGTACTCAAATTGACTTCTTCTTCTTCTTTTTTTAACTCAATCCATGAACTTATCTATTCTTTAATAGTTCCCAAATGGTCCAATATTCAGCCATTATTCTTTGTATGCACTCAAGAGGTAATTAAAAGAGCGTATGTTTTGTAAGCATATTACATGTTATTCCCAATTATAGCTGGGATGATCGGTGCAGAGATATGAAAGTTACTTTCTATCGCTTGATTAGTTTAAGACTCCTAAAGACCCACTATGCACACATTCAGTGCTAATTTTCTAGGAAGCTATTCACATTAAGAAAGTGTATTTCCTGTTGGTTGCACTACTTTAGTGTTGATCTGCACAATAGGCGATTTGCGAATATTTCAGGCTAAAAATCCGTGTCTAATTGCACCCTTGGTTTTAAAAAGTACTAGATTTTACTCATGAATAATCAGATTTGAGCATGTTGGAAAGGGCTATGTAAGTGGCCGAACCTTAGGAAGGAATTTATTGACTAGGCCCACCCAATTTGTGTTTAGTTGGCTCAAGTGAGCTTTGATAGATTGTGGGGCTCATGCTTATGCCTCCTTTAATGTGTTCTCCACCAGTATTTAGAATCCATTGCCATAAGGAACTGCATCAAGCGACTATAGAATATATTGGACATGAAAGCTGGAGAGAGAAGAAACTCTCCTTGTTCCATATTATGAACATTTTGAACAAAATGAGAAGGTTCAATGGAATAGTTATTGGCCATGACGATGAATTTGTTCTAAAATATATATGCTACATAAGCCAGTTGATTTGACATGACGAGTTCCACTCCATAAATAAAGATGGCACCCTCATTGAGTAGTTCCCAAAAACTTGTATAGTCTCTGTTCCATAAGAAGAAGAACACCCCATAGCCTTCCATTAGGTCTTCGTCCTTATATACCAATGAGTTGAAGACTACACGGGAACACACTATTTTAAATACATTGATAGAGTTAAAAAAGAGAATGCTTGGAAATGGTGGAATAGGAGAGCCACTACTTATATCATTGTTTCCATCGTGGCCTATATCCTTCCATTAGATCTTTTGAATTCTGTTCATTTAAAAATTAATTTTAAAAGACCAGGATATCGTAAAGGAAGTTTCATGGAGCAACTTCACCTTCTCTCCTCTACATGCGTCCATTCCAGTTATATAGCGAGTATAGCCAATTTGATCGTCTGAATTCTTAACCATGATAGAATTGGATAAAATAGAATGTGAGATTCAGGGATTTTGTTATATTTTATTCATTATATGGGAGGAAAAGTACCAAAAAAGTCCTAAACATATTGCATTGACACCAATTTAGTTATAAAGCTTTTAATTGAACCAATTTATTCCTAAACATTTTCGTATTGGTACTAATTGAGTCCATCCACCCAATTTAGGCTGAAATTACTGACGTAGACATCAGCCGCCTTACATGGTACGACTGGCATTGACGCGGATAATTTTTTTAAATTTTAAATATTTTTTCGAATTTTTTTATTAATATTTATTTTTATTTTTATTTTTATTTTTCTTTCTTTTCTTCTCTTTATTTTCCTTCTTTTCTTTTTCTTTTCTACCGTAGCCGGCACCAACAGCACCCCCAATTGTAGCTCCACCAATACTGGTGTCGAACCAGTCGGGCAAGTTGCGAGAAGCGCAGGCAGGCCCGATATCCAATCGGGTGGTGAACCCGATGGTGCAACAACCGACACTGGCCACGTAATTTGGAGGTGGCTTTGAGTTGAGGAAGTCGAGATGAGCAAGGGGATGTGGAGGGTCATGATGGAGCTCGATCCGACGCCGAGCTAAGAGAGGAGGAGGGACTCGTCGGCGCCATCAATCGGAAGTTGGAGGAAGAGATCAGGCATTGGAGTGAAGTGGGGTTCAGGATTTCTCGTGGATCGACTGCTTGAGACTCTAGACGGTGTTGGTGCTAGGGTTCAGGTCGAAGCACAATGTTTTGTCGTTACGGATGAGAATGAACACCATTGTTGGAGCTCGTTCGAGCTAATAGTTGAACGAGAGACAGCCGCAGGAGAGGTCACCTTTGCCGGCGGCCGACTAGGCCATGGCGAGGCTGGCCTCACCTGCGGCTACCTACACTTCACCTAGGCGGCAAGGGTAGAGCCCTCACTAGATTGGCGAGGGCGACCCTCGCCCAGGCTGCGAGTGTTGAGCCCTTGCCACCGCGACGCCCTCGCTGACCATGGCCGAGTAACGGCCACAAGCCAAAAGAAAAGAAAAGGCAAAAAAGGAAAGGAAAAAAGAAAAAAAATTGAAAAATTATTTAAAAATCACCACGTTAGCATTGGCCATGTCACGTCAGACGGTTGGCGTCCACGTCAGTAATTTTTGGCTTCAATTGACCGGATGGAGTGAATTGATACCAATGTCATAAACTAGTATAATTAAAAGGTTTATGACCGAATTGGTACCAATGCAATAAGTTTATGATTTTTTTTAATATTTTTCCCCACTATTTGGTGAATTGCAGTAATAGAGCCGAATATTTCTATATTTTGTCATGTGCGTTGTTCGGTGGGAACTGCATATCAGTGTAAATGTACAAATGAAAATAATAAAAATTTCTCATGAGTCACTATTATATTAATGCACACGTAATATTCGACATTGCATATTCTATCATCCGACCGACATAACAGGGGCATTCCCCTTGAACCGTGCGGGGCCAATGGCCACGGCTGGCGTTTTTGCTCATTCAGCTGGTACGAACTCTTGCCTTCAAAATCTTATCTTCTATAGTGATCTTTCATTTGTTTTCATATTCCCAAGTCGTAATTTCTTCATTCTCGTGTTCACACAACCGCTGTTTGCATCATGTGAAAACCAACAAAATGGGTGCGGCCGCATGTCGTGTTGGCAATGGTGCTATTCATTCTTCGATTGGGATTTTCACATTGGAGGTAGAGATGGTCCTCTACCGTTTTTGTACCACTTTCGCATCACGTTGCGACGACCAATCGAAAGTAAAATCAACACTATGTAGAATGAGATTCGCATATAAGACGTACGAAATAATAATTGATCGGTTACACCATACGGTCATTATGATGTGGTGTATCTATCACATGAAAATACTTTTTTCGTCCTCGAACCATTTGATAGTAGGACAAACATCTTTTGACAACACTCATAGATATACAATGATGCCAAGTTAGAACATGAACCCTCTACTCCGTATGGTACTCTATTTGATGTCTCAATGAATCTCAACATCTAATTTATAAGAATGAGGTATTTATCAGTAATTAATATTTGTCGAGACACCCAAAGAAGCATTTTAAGATCTCCACCCACTAAACTAAGGGTAGAAAGCTTGTATTTTAAATTAAATAGGGAAACTTACCCAATCAATTCTAAACTTATTAAACAGATATCAATTCAATTCTAAACTTTTTAATTTTATTAGTTAGGTCCTAAACCTTCGCACAAAATTCGTATGTAGTCCTTCCGATCAATATTCATTGAAAATTATTGACGTGCCAGTCTGGTCATGTTAATGGTAGAGCTTAGGATTTTTGTAATATGATAAAATAATTGGAGCTTTAGTGTCATAGCAGACATAATTTAAGGTATTTGGTGACTTAATTACATGGTATGCTTGTGCAAAAGGTTATTCATGTAGAACGGAAAAATCTCCAAGTGGAGAATAAGGGGGATTGATGATATCATGAGGAACATCATCGCACTCGTCATCATTCATTCCTAGTCGCATGCTAGATTTCCTTCTCCTTCTTTCTTCTATTTATAGCGCATGCTATGATAGTGGAAAACGACTGAAGGAGGACAATATCATATTGCCTTGAAAAAGTCAAAATGCAGCGTTGCTCATGGTCCCCTCAACGTCTCTTTCATTCTTTAAAATGAGTGGACTTTGCGTGGGCCATTTTGTCGCTCGTTCTAGATTCCTCTATAATCCCCAAACGCAGGTAAATCAGTGAATTGTTGCTATTCATGTCGTGCCTCACCTTGGATTCTTGGATTTTGGAGAAGCTTTTTTTTCTTTTTCTGCCCACAGAATTTACAGTAAAATTCCATAGACAAGCTTGCAAAACAATGTAGGAGCCGAATTAGAGTGAAAGATACATATAAACTTATCGATTTAGGTCCATTAAAATTCATGTACATTCACCCTACGTCCACCTAACTCGATGTTAGGTCTATTAAATAAAGATGATCGTTGTTCAATCTCTCGATAGCGACCTCAATGTTATTAATGACACGATTATAGCTCTTTTTAACAACCGTGCTGTTTAGGTTGTACCAATATGGCCTTGACTACCCTCCAACGCTTGCTTAATTCTTAATTAACGTTTGTCTTTTCCTTTAATTTTTTTTTGGATTTTTCCAATAATTATCCTTCTCTTAGCTCCACATGCGTCGGGGCCGCGTGTCAAGGTACAATCATTGGTGAAATCTTATCGGCCTACAGCTTTACAGGTGTACATTTTCTTTTGGAGGGGAAAGATGCGGGGTAAGTTCTCAAGTTTCCTAAACCCAGAAAAACCCCCCCAAAAAAAAAGAGAAAATTAAAAGAAAATTATTATTGATAAAAAGAAAAAAATAAAGGCTAGGCGACGACGGTGATTCACGTGTTTGCATAGGTGTAGGGCAGTGATGCCTCTGAACGAAAAAAGGACAAGGTGGTTTAGCTTTACTTTATATTTTTCGTACGGCCTACATCATCAATTGCTCTTTCTTTCTGTCGGATCAATAATAATTACTGAAATATTTAAATATTAAATAGCAATTTAAATAATTAAACAAATAGAGATTATATATATAAACTATATAAACGAGCAATGTGATGTATTCTAACACCCTAGTTTTCAAGTGGTAATGATTTTAAATATTTCTAAACCTCTTATTTACTTTCCTTATTAGTTCAGTCTCCGCATGAGAAGGAATGTTAAATCATGCTTTCATCTTACAGTTCAAAATTTTAGATTAGTTGATGGTGATTTCATAAAATCTTTAACGTACTTGTCTCGTACAAGTGCTAAGTAACTCAACAAATCATTTTTAAGTTAATCATCCATATTTTATTGCGAAATTTGTGTTGGTGCAAGAAAAAGAAAATTGTCATATGTAAGTGGATAAAGAATGTGTAGTAATTGAAAAGGAAGTTACCAAAGGAGAGGTAACTACTAAATCTAGATTAACCGCTTGTCTCCTTGTATTCCTAATTTGAAGAGTCAGACAAAGGTCAGTTTTGACCTAAACATATGGATATGTAGATAAGAGGGAAAGTTTCATAGACCCCCTAAGATTGGATGCCTTTTGTCAATATACCCCCAAATTGTGCTATGGACAATCAATTGGAACAATCAAGTGGCTTCTTAAAGCGATTGAAGTTTAGAGCGAGTTCTTCAGCTATGTTTCACGTGGAATCAATGGCAAGCTCGCATGGGTGAAACAAGAGACCGACGAATGCGACAGTACATTTTTCTGTACACTTATTCTCTCTCGTTAATTGCTCCGATCTGTTTCTCATTGCGAGGAAAAGGGATGCCAATGTGACATTACAAACTAATTCATTCGAAAAAATTTCTCGGTGAAAAAAGATAGTGCAAGGGTTTTCAATGTGTGTATTTTTAGAAGAACAAATGATATATATAGTAAGAAATCTTAAACTGACTGGTGAAATAATGCCAAAATATTACATGATATGTGTGTGTTTTTACAGTGGAATAACCTTATTCATCTAGTATCTACTATCACAAAAAGATTTGCAACTCAAGATCATCTGTTTTGAAAAATAATTAACATTATCTTATATTTGTTTTGGTAATTAAAGACTAGCAAGATATATGAATGATAGCCTAAAGCATTGCCTTCTCAAAGAATAAGAGCTTAGAGCATACGGTAACATCAGTTTTTGGAGAATATATTCTCCAAACTTTTATCAGACCTAAATTTGCCTCTTCTTTTAAGGGCTTCTTTATTCTTTGAACACTTTAGACAATGTTGATGAAGAAAAAGTCTTCGATGCTTAGGGTGTACGTGATGAGTCCAGTGCATCGCAGCTTTTAGCATGGGTAAGTCCCATTTGGGACCGACACGATTTAATGGTTGAAGAGCATTAGGTTACATGCACCCGCTGCCCCCAAAAATGTCTTGCTGATGAAGCAATAACGTCCTGCGTGAACCATAAACTGTTTTTGTCCTCCAATGAACTTAAAATGCCTTTTGGTTTGAACTTGTTACTTGATCGCATTCAACATGGATCTTTTATATCTATTTCTTGATATTGTAATTCATGTTGAGTTTTTTTTATAACAATCAATAGAATACACTAATAACACTTGCGAATTTATGCAATGATTTATTAGAGTTGGAGATATTAAAACAATTTATGGCCATTTAGTTATATGCACAAAAAAAAAAATGGTAACACTTCTAGTGTTCTTTTCCCGAAACATTGCTTTGTAGGATTGTCTAGAAATGTTTATTGTTTCTCAATATTGTTTCTCTTTTTTAAATTCTGTAGAGAAAGTAAAAGGTATATATACAAGGAAACAATTACCATAAAAAATCTAAATTATATCCACTGTAACACCAATATGCTAAAATTCATTTCATATCGCCAATTTTTCAGACTTGTACAAAAAAAAGTGTAAGTATTAGTATCAATTGGTATAGTTGAAACTACTTTATGACATAATAAAATATCTGGGGCTTTAGTGAGGGTTTTATGTGGTACTATGACACCTTTATATGCAACGCTTATGTAAAAGGTGATGTCCTGTAGAAACGACAAAGCCTCAAGTAGATGATAAAGGGGATAGATGATATCATTGGGGAACATCAACGCACTTTTGTTTTCTAATTTTAGCTAGTGCTTTAATAGTGGAAAACGACTCAATAAGGACATTATTAGCACCTTGCCAGAAAAGACCTTTCTCTTTCTTTTCGTGATTCACGCTGTGTTTCGGCTAGACAAAGCAATGGTGATCGGTCTCGAGTTCACACGACAATTTTCTCCTGACACACTGTCTTTTCTCCTCTTTCAGTCATTCTACTTTTGTATTCTTTTGTCGAGATGTTTTCCTTTCTCTTTTTCAAAAATAAAAGAGAGGTTCGGGGGACGATGACCATGGCTGCATTTTAACTCTTTGAAAGAAATATACTCCTTATTCGAAAGCAATATGAAAAGAGATTTTGCTAGTGAATGCTCTAAATGGTACTTATTAATCAATTAAAAAAAATAAAATTACAGTCTTCAGTACATTGACTGTCTCGTATTGTACATGTGGAATCGACGTATGCAAAGTTAAAAAGAGAGGGATAATTATTGACAAAAATCCAATCTTATCATCGATGTTGGCAATAGTATTTCATACTATACCGATTTAAAAATTCTTTTTCTATTGACAATATGTGAAGAGTCACGTTAGCTATTGCTACTACGACATATGTTAGTTCTTTGAAAATCCTAAAATTTTCTTAATTAATTACTTAACAAGTGTTCATGATTTATGAGGTAATTTCTAACAAAATGCATAAATAATTTCAGCTTTTTAATATTGTATTATGCAATAATTATTTTTCTACCCCCATTTTCTCCGTTTTTC
Source organism: Syzygium oleosum (assembly GCF_021117445.2). Classification (NCBI taxonomy): domain Eukaryota; kingdom Viridiplantae; phylum Streptophyta; class Magnoliopsida; order Myrtales; family Myrtaceae; genus Syzygium; species Syzygium oleosum. The sequence continues at coordinate 21,328,795 of NW_026607485.1, read as the reverse complement.
AAACATCTCCCATCTCTTTCTTTCCAAGGCAAAATTGACACGTGTCGTTATATCGTTATTTCTTGCTTTATGTGAAATAGGGGTGGGCATGGTTTTAGGGTAGCACCTGAAACCGGATAATCGGACCGGTGAGATTTCAAGGTATACATAGTAGGTTCCAGATTTTAAAAATTAGAAAACATGTTTTGATGGGGTAGGTTCGGTGGATGGAACTTGGAACAAGATTCTGTGTTTTTCTTTGTCTATACCTTCGCGTGATTTTGCTGTAAAGGGGTGCTAAGATGCAGATTAGGGAAAACAAAACAAGGCTTATGGCATGTATGTTATCCCATACACAGACGGCTCTCCAAGCCGATATAAAAGGGACTGCCTTTTAGCCATTAAGCCCCTCTTTGAATTTTGATCCGCACCTTATAACTACTTTATAGTAACAGAATTCTGGTATACAGGTTTCATATCATGGCAAGTGCAGAGTACACTACCAGGACTAATCAGCACGCATGCAATTGTTTAAATAATCATGACGGGCAGAAAGGTAGAAGTGAAGATTTAGGAACTCATAATGCACACACAAGTTTTATTTCTTGAAGCTTTTCTGGAAGCATATCGTGCCTCCAAATTTTATAGGAGTGGCCTTTTATAGGCTCAAACAATTACATAGACGATTAATTATTGGTGAGGTTCTGGAAATCACCAATAATTTGACACTATACGGCTGAATATATAGGCCTTTACAACTGACAGACGACTTTTACAACTGACAAATGACTGACAGACGCATAATAAGCTTTCGGACGACATTTTTCTTTTTTGCTACAGTGTTGCTACAGTGTTGCTACAGTGTCAAATAGTGCATGAACAGTGGCGCCAGAGCGATGAATAGTGCGTGAACAGTACATTACTACAGCAACTTTCCCGACAACAAGCTAATTTTTCAAACACAACGAGCTGATTTTTCAAACACGCTTGGCACGGCTTCAGAGGTCATATTTATGGATGGGCGGTTCTTCAGTGTTATCATCATCATAGCTGTCCGAACTTCCTCCGTCCTTTTGTCTCCTATAATATCTAAGGATCCTTTCAATTTTCGCGATCTCTAGGCCCACGTCTTCATGAAGTTCTGACTTTTGTCTTTTTTGTGGAGACTCATAAGAAGTTCCTGGAATATCTGCAAAACTTGAGGCGATATCAGTGGAACTGGGTGGAATTCTTGGCTAAGGAAGATTTTCTGGTTGCAGTGATGGACTGTTTCTGTCAAGACCTAAACTGAGTGCTAGTTGTAGCTTACTGTAATCATACAGGTCTTACGACAATGGTCCTTCCCATTGATTCTGTGACTGCGGATCTTGAGGTGATGACGAGGCCTCTTGAGATGAGGATGAGGTAGTAGGATACGAGGCAGAGGCAGCAGAATCTGAGACAAAGGCAGCGGCAGTGGTATCCATATCAGCTCGCATATCTATGCCATAATATTGTCCCAATGCTATATCAATTATCGCCTGATACCTGTGATCAGCTGGATGATCCCAAGACACGTTGCTAGAACTGGTTAGCCATATTTCTGGCAATATCACTTGGTTATATTGACTTAGAAGTCTCTAGAGTTCTCTATATTCCTAGGAAAGTGATGAGATTTTGCATGGAAGGGTTTTGAATAACTTTTCTGGAATCGACTGAGGTTTGTAGGTAGGTACTCCTACATCACATGGAGTTTTGCTCATATCTTCATTTGGACAAATAAAGACCCATGGCCTGTGAAACAGGACTATTATATGCAACTCTGGATTGGGTCTACAGGCTCTACGTTGTTCCTGAAACATGCATTTTCAAGCTCTCAATGATTTGAACCAATTAAGCATATCACCTAAATGCTTAAACTTCTTTTCTCCCAAGAGAATTCTGCCAATAATGAAAATAATTCTGGTTGTTGGAAATTCAATGGCTATGATATAAGGATTAAACAAATATCAATAAAACCACTTGAATTCCTCTGGAAATTCGTCTTCAAGATTGAGGGAGATAGGATGGATGAAAGGATATTCTGGATACAACTCATTGGGCTCGAGACTTAGTCCTTCGAACCTGCTGAAAATCAGCAGTTGATAATTCCACATTAATGATGGCAGATTTTCAAAAAGGTTGTTGTTCTGAATGTATTCAGGAACTTCTGGCGGGTATTGCCTGCTTGGCCAAGAAGGTTTCATCTTGATAGGTTTGTATCCACCAAACAGATTTTTGGATACATACATATTTATAGATGAAACTGGTGCAGCAAATTCTTTTGACTGTGATAAGAAATCAGCAAGCACATTCTTCTTTTCTGATATATGCCTGGCTTCAAAGAATATTTTGAAAACCATTTTGCCCATATGAGGAGTTGAGGATGAGGAATTTACTGTTGTTTGAACTTCAGCGTATGGAAGAATGAGGACATATCTAGTTCCACTAGAACATGATGTCCTATGAGATGAAATTCAAACTTCTTGATGCCATACTTTACCGCCAAGATTTTCTTGAAGGTAGAGTGATTGTGCATTTCACTCTGCATAAATCGTTCACTTTTGTGTCCATAGATCTTACATTTGCCATCAATTTCTTCGAGTAGAACGGCAACCCAATATTCATTGCTAGCATCTATTTGCAGAATTCTCTTCCTAGTAAAAGGGATTTGTAAGGGAGGAAGATGTTGCATAACTACCTTAAGGCGTTTGACTGATTTAGTCTATTGAGTTCCCCATGCAGGGGCATCCTTTTTTAGCATCTACTGCAGTGGGCTCACCAAGTTGGTGATTTTTGGAACAAAGTCTTTGAGATAATTGACTATCCCAAGAAATTATCGGATATGTTTGAGAGAAAGATTTTCATCAGGAAATTTTCGCAATTCTTCAGCAATATGGGGACTGGGATAATATGTCTGGTCCTTAAGATGCATTCCGAGAAATTCAATTTCTCGTTGGGTAATAATCATCTTTTTCTGTGATAGCATGATGCCATATTTCTGGACTAATTTAGCAAATTGGCTTAATAGTTTACAATGAGAATCCTCATCAGGGCTGTACAGGAGGATATCATCAATAGAAATTTGGGCATTGGCCAAAACAGGCTGGAAGATTTGTACATAGCTTTCTGGAATAATGAAGGAGCTGTTTTAAGAGCAAAAGAAAGTATTGTCCACTGAAAGTGTTGATTAGGGATGCAAAATCCAATTTTGTGTATATCATCTAGATGGATTCCCAATTGCCAAAATCCAGCGTTAAGGTCAAACTTAGAATATACCTTAGCTTGGGTTAGGCTGGAGAAACTTATCATCCTAGAAGAACTTATCATCTTGGAGGAACTGATTGAGTGGCTAGTAGTTGATGTCCAACCTTATTTTCCCTCTATTCTACTCGGATCTCTTATTCACATAGAATGCTTTATAAGACCACTGAGAATCATATGGTTCGATTAATCCTTGGTGAAGTAAGTCTGAGCATTCCTTTTGAGCTAAGATCAAATGATCTGGATTCATCCCCGAATGAGTTGCTTTTGTGGGATTAATATCTTCATTTTTCTTAAAAGGTAAATGAATGAAAAAGTCAGGATTTTTCCATAAAGGGTTTGGACATTTTAGGACAAAGTCTGAATGGGATTCTGCACATGCTCCAAGAAGGGTTTGGATGATAGAATCTAGTATGTGCATCTGGATGGCAAAAAATCGTTGGATGGGTTTATAGAAGGGTGCTTTAGGTAATTGTAGAGGATAGGAATTTTTCCTAATTTATTTTTGGATGGGTTTATAGAAGGGTGAAACAACTGGCTTTTGTGGTGGAGCTTTTCTGGGTGGTGATTGTGGTGGTGAGGGAAGCTCACAAGGTTTAGGAATAGAAGGAGGAGTTTGTGGCTGAGGTGGTCCATATGAAATCATGAATTGATATTTTCCTCTATCATCACCAAGTGGTCCTATAGTAGGATCTCCATCAAGATATTTTTGATAGAGACTACCTTTAGGCCGCTTCTTTTTCTTTTTGGATGGTCTGTCATTTTTGTTGTCATTACGAGGGCTTGTACAAAGGGAATATTGACAGTCAAGATCCCAGAAATAATGTCCTGTTCGAGGATCTTTGTAATAATGGATGGGTCGTCCCTCTTGATCAAAAGACTCGATCATAGTCTTCGGATTTGAGTCACCCTCCTCAATAGGAACAGCATGATAGGGTTGCATCATAAAGATAGTAGGAAAATTGGAAGAAAAGGCTTCTTTTTTCCTTATTAAATTTAATGATAACCGTACCATCTTTTTTTTTTTGGTGAACTGAGATTCCATGGACTGGATAGGCCTAGAATTCTGATGAAGTTTTTCATAATTAGTCACCCAAGTGTCAGAGAATAACTTAACTAGTTGATCTCGACGAATCTGTCTAGGTACATGGACGCAGAAAGTCTGATCATTGTCTAATGAGATATAAAGAGCGTTCTCCGTGCCCGGGAAATTGAGATCAATAGCGTGGTTCTGGACCTGGTATACCATTTGGTAGTGTAAAGTAGAGGCTATAGAATCATGAGTCTAAGAGGCTCTAGTAAGCTGTAGTTGAACTTTAAGAGCAAGAAGGAGTCTTGGGTCCGTAAGGGCCATGTTAAAATTTGGAAACAGTGTAACAAACACTGTTCCAGTATTGAGGGTGGTTTGGATTGTATCAATACAAGCATATTGGTAATCCAAGAAATGAGTGTCTAAAAGGGCCATGCGACCGACAACAGGTAATCATTTTCAACCATAGAAAGAGAGAGCAAGGCTAATAGCACCAAAGTGGAGATGCGTATACCCTTGTTGTACCCACTGATGTGGAAAATCGGAATGTATCTGGAGGGTAACGAAATGTTCTTGCTGAGTAGCAGGAATATGATGTTGGTTGAATCGGGATGACTGGACATATACCTTAACTTCTCGAGAGGTATGTTTAATGAGTTGTTTGATGGAACGGAGAGAGGAGAAAGAAAGTGGTTTTGCGAAAGCAGAATATGGATTTATAAGTGGAAGGTGAGTTTGTGAAATTTTACCATCTTCATTAAGGTATGAAACCTCATAAAGATAGTCAATTTTAGAAACATTTGAAGTACGAAGATCTAAAGGGGCATTTATAGTGACTGGTGGACTGAATCAGTAGAATCACTCATGATGGAACAAGTCTACCTTTTCTGCCTGGTGTTTCATCTAAAAACAAATAGGTATGTTGAATAGAACACTGGCTCTGATGAGTGTATAATCTGAAATCACTAATTCAAGCTTCCATTTTATGATTGAGACTTTTACTTTGTTAATATTTCATATTCTTTGACGGGTAGGTTCCAAGTTCTAGGTAGGTGGAACTTGAAATAAGTTTTTGTATTTTTCTTGATTTATGTTTTCGGGTGATCCTACAGTATTCCATGGCGTCCGATGATGAGTGTATAATCTGAAACCATTAATCTGAGCTTTTATTTTATGACCGAGACTTTCACTTTGTTAATATTTCATACTCTTCGTGTATGTAAATATAAGTTGTGGTCAGTGAATTGTAATAACAAGTGGTGATCATTAAAGGTGATAATTCACCGAAATCAATCTATTAATAATACAGGTGGAACCTGGGTAGATCCTTGAACTTGTGACAGAGTAGGTTTCAGGTTCCATGGTATGTAGGATAAATTCTAGATTCCAAAAAAATGAGAACCCTATTCCAACAGGTAGGTTCCAGATGGAATCTGTACAAAACTTGAAATTACTCACCTCTAATGCGAAAAGAATTACTTTTACTTCAACTAGTTGGAATAGTAATTACCAACTTATTGAAGCTAAACTCCTACTTCGATCCCAATTAGCATGTAACACATTACAACACAACATGACACCCGTTTGTTATGGGTCTCATGAACGTGATTCGGAGAGATTGGGATACTTGTTAAACATACTAAACGAGAAATAATTAAATTTTCAAAGTAGCTTTTATATATGACACGAAACAATAGTCGTATTAAAAACCATAATTATTTTCAATTATTTGATTAAGGAATACCTTTTAGAGCATTCCCTAAGGAAATTTTCTTTTCATATTGCTTTCGAATGAATAATATATTTCTTCCAAAACAGTCAAAATGCAGCCTTTGATCGTGGTCCCCTGTGGGACATTTTGTCGCTCTCGTCCGAGATTACACATGAAGCATTGTCGCTTCTTCTCGATTCCACTGTAATTGTCGAAAGCAGGTAAAGCATTGAATTGTCGTCTTTTCTAGTATCTTTTATTGTCGTCATTTGTATCGCAAGAGGCACCAGATGCTACAAGGACTCAAATGATCAAGTGATTTTTTTCGAACTTCCGCATTTCCCCAAACTCAATTAAGTTAAATTAAGTTCTCCGTTCTCACGAGATGAGTATTAATCGATGAGCTTGAGCTCTCAACTTAGGATCAAGTGAGTTGATCTTGAGTGCCATTAAATCAAGTCCGACCGGCTCCAACATAACTTAACTCAATTCCACTCACGATTCTCGCAATAGACATCAAAAGAGAAACCACATATGAAAATGTTTATGCAATCCCATAACATTCTTCTTTTTCCTAGCTTTGGGGTGAGGTGCACAACCTTTTGAGCTTGTCATTCATTAATGAGAAACATTCTGCAAAATATCCTTCGAACGATAAATTGACGTGCAAATTATCTACTCTTTAAGATTGAAAAGATTTAATGTTAATAGGAGAAAGTGCAGGTGTGCTGAATGTAAAAACCATTTACTACGATGCCTTATCAATCTTACTTTAATTTGGTGCTGTATATTCTAATCTTTTGATACAATTTAGGAATTAAAATAACATTTCAAATATTAATAAAAGAGTTATAAAAGGTGCCTTTTCAAGTTAGGTGAATGTTATTGCTGAGAGAGAGAGTAATTAATAAAGAACGGACGAGAAAAGTCGGTGAGGTTTAAAGCACCCTGTCCTTTTCTGTAGACGATATGATTTGATGTACTGGGCATCACTGCCCTATGCCTGTTCCAACACGTGAATCACCATCCTTCTTGTCTTTACTTTTTTTTTTTTTTTTAATTTCTATCAATAACAATTTTCTCTTATGTTCTTTTCATTCTTTATTTTCTAGGGTTTCGAAAACCCAACACCATATCTTTCTACTCACAATAGAAACGTACACCTGGTGACCGGCAATTATCCAAAGAACGAAAGAGAGGTTCAGGGGACCATGACCATGGCTGCATCTTAACTCTTTGAAAGAAATATTCTCCTTATTCGAAAGCAATATGTAAAGTAATTTTGAATGGTACTTATTAATCAATTAAAAAAAAGAAAATTATAGTCTTCAGTACATTGAGTGGCTCGTGTTATACATCTGGCCAAGACGTATGCGGTGTAAAAAAGAGAGGGATAATTGTCGATAAAAATCGCTGTTGACACCTATTTTTAATTTGCCCAAAATTAATTACACAAAATTTAGGAATTAATTTTCTTTAATTCCTAAAACAAAAAAATATTTCTATTTAAATGCATTGCATATAGACATTAGGCATATGTGCATTAATAGGGCCTATTAGAGCATATTTTCTTAAATTTTAAACAAAAATTAAAAAAAAAAAAATCGAGTCTGGCCGGGTCGGACCTGGGCCGACCCGGCCCATTTCTTTTTTCCTTTTTTCCCCCCGCATGGGCCTAGCCCATTCTTTTTTCTTTTCTTTTCCCCCCCGCGGCTGGGCCCAGCCCGGCCCAGCTTCCTTTCCTTCTCTTTCCCCCTGCGCCGGTCGCTCTCCTCGCCCCTGTTCTCCCCTGCTCGCGACGGAAGCGTGACGCACGGCGGCACCGCTCCTCATCGTCGTCATCCGGTCAGAGGAGGCCCAGGCGGGCACGCCACAGGGACTGGCCATTAAGGCCAGTCCCGTCTTCCCCATCTCCCAGGCTCTCTCTCCCTCTCTGCACCCTCTCTGCACCGGCCCCCCCATCTGCTCTGCTCTGCACCGGCCTGCCATGGCCGCGAAAGTCGCGGGGCAGGTAGGCCGGTGCAGGCCATCGTCACGCCGACACGGCCGGGCCCAGACTCGTCGTCGTCGGCTATGAAAGACAGAAAGAGAGAGAGAGAGATGGTCGGCCATTTTTAGAAAAAATACAGAGAGAGCGTGAGAGCGTGAGCCGGGAGAGACAGGAAGCCTCCGGCAGCCACCGCGCCTCAGCCATCCATCCCCGTCGCCAAGCCGACGGCGGTGACACAGAGAGAGAGAGAGTGGGTCGGCGATTTTCAGAGAAAAACAGAGTGAGAGAGAGAAACCGAGAGAGACCGAGAGAGAATAGAGAGTGAAACAGAGAAGAGAGAGGGAGCCGAGAGTCCGCCGGAGCTAAAGAAGAACCAGGCGGTCGTTGACGCCGCCGCACCTGCCGGAAGCCGCCCGGACGCGCTGTCGACCGGTGAGCCCCCTCGGCCGCGAAGCTCCCCGTTTTCCCCGATTTTTGGCTCGGTTTGGCGGGACTCGCGCCCGGCCGTTTCGCGCGAATCCCGGCCCATACCGTCGTCGGTCCCGACTCCTAGTCGCCGTCGGAGGTGAACCCAAGCCGCCGGAGTCGACCGGATCGCCGGAGGAGGTCAGAATCCCCCGTTTTTCCACGCGCCCGCCAGGCGTTCGACGAAATGCCTCAACCACGCCGGTTTTTGTTTCATCGCCGGCCGGCGAACGGTGGTCCGACGGCGGCTCAGGTGAGTGGCACAGCCCACAAGCGGTCCTAGTCGGGCGACTTGGGGGCGGCGCTGGCCGGGGTCAGCCGGCGGACGGCCAATTTTGGCCTCGCCGGCGCCCCCCTCCCCGCGGGTCTGTTTGTTCGGGTCGGATTCGACCCGAATCAACAGATCCGACCCGGGTCAACGCCCGGGTCGGATCCGTTGACTCGGGTCGGTTCCGACCGACCCGGATTAACCGTCAACGCCCGGGTCGGATCCGTTGACCCGGGTCGGTTCCGACCGACCCGGATTGACCGATCCGCCCGGGTCAACGCCTTGTTCGGATCCGTTGACCGGGTCTGCTCCGACCGACCCGGATTGACCGATCCGACCCGGGTCAATGCCCGGGTCGGATCCGTTGACCCGGTCGGATCCGACCCGACCCGGTTAATATTATATTATTATTTTATTTTATTTAAAAAAAATTTAAATTTTTTTTTTAAAAAAAAATTAAATTTTTTTGTATTATTATTATTATTATTATTTTTTTCTTTTCTTTTCGAAAAAAAAATAATTAATTAATTATTTTATATCTAAGTTTTAAATTTATTGCTGTATTATTATGCATATTATTGTCTTATTTTAAATTGGACAAGCCTGAGATTGCGCGTTAATATTTTGCATGTTATTTTTATTATCGCCGTATTATTATGCATGTTTTTAATACAATCGCATGAGTTGTGTTTTGAATGTCATCTGACTTAGTTAAGGTTAGAACCTTAGGCTGCATGCATTGTTGTGTTCCTGACTGCTAATCGTTCCTGATTATGCACTCGCTTGATCACCTCACATGTTAGGAGAAAGGTCCTAAATCAATCCAAATTGCCTGACAAATGTTTTCAGAAATGAACAGGGTAAAATGGTACCGAAAGGGCATTAGTTATCCAACTAGTGTAATCAAGTCCCCGAACTCATTTAATCTCTGGTTCGTAGGAATAGGGTGATTCTCCCATCACCCTATTTGGGTTTCTAATCGGCCCACCCCAAATCGATTAGTGGCGACTCCTTGATATAAACCACTTGCATGTTAAAAACTTAAACCCTAAGTCGCGATATGGTATGGGCTTGGGAGAGCCCGAGTTAAGTCCCGAACCTAGACTTAGTATATACCAGGCGAGCCCCCCTTTTTTGCATGTTGTTTAAAAAAGGGCTCGGGAGTTCGGTCGCGACAGACTGGCGACTCCGCTGGGGACTTGTTTTTTTTAAAAAGTGGACTTAGGCCAAAAAAATTTTATCCTGTTCAAAATGATTTTTGTTTGGCAGCAAGGACTCCAGGTATGAACCTGACATTAAGGTGTTATTTGTTCTTGCAGGTTCAAATTGATTGTTTATAATTTGTTGTGCATGCTTTAATGATTTAGCACTACACCGTTGCACATACAACCACGCTGCCGGACCTGGGCCGCGATAGGGCATGTTAGGATGGTGTTAAGAAAGATACGACCTCGAACGCGAGCCCGCGATGTAGAGGTTGCCTTTCTTTTCCCCGAAATTTATTTCTAAAAATCGTAAAGAAGTATCTTTAGCCGCTATTCGCGTGACTATAAGATATTCCTTTCGATTTGGCCGAGGTTAAAAGGACTTGACACCAACGCGAGACTGCGACGGTCAGGCACCCTTTTAATTTCATGTTGCTGAGCCAGTCTAGATAGAAATCGAACCTCACTCCTCATATGCATGTTGTTGCGATTGCCATGGTTCAAGGAAAGGTATATATTCTATCCCTTCTCATTTTTTTATATATACGGCCTACATATTCAATTGATTTGTTACTGTTAGGCCACCTGTTGATTGCAGTCTATATACCAGGGATACGCTTATTGCGGAGCTTGTCCGTAAAAATAAGCACCTCCGAGAGACAGTGATTTCCCTATCATTTATAAAATGAGTATCCGGGAAAGACACCCTTTTGTTAAAAGCCTCTGTCTTTTATATTTCCTAGTAATTATGTTCAGGGATTTTGGTTATCTCCTGTAAAAATGTTTTTAGGTTGTACAAATGATAATATAACTCGGGCCATTTTTTTTTTATATGCTTTAAATGAAATTTTTTGCCGCTTAATGACACCACCACGGCCTTCGGCCCAGTGGTATCCGGGGATGAGCAGTAACGGTCCGAGGCGACCGGGGTTCGAACCCCGGGGACGCCGACTGTAATGTTAATATTAATAAAAACCCTTTTTGCTTATTTTTTCTTTGCAAATAAAGAAAATATGCAATAATAATATGACTAAGTCATAGAATGATTCTTTATTGGGCATTATACTCATTCATATACGCGTTTTCGCAGGTAGTTACAAAAAATGGCCGAAGAAAATGTCCGTCTCAATAACATGGAAGATGAGATGAAAATGGTCATCAATGCGATCCAAAATCTCACAAAGCAGGTGGAATCCATCCATGGCAAGCTCACACCTACGCCTGCAGCAGTTGAAGTGGTGTTACCACCACCGTCTACTGGAAAAGACAAAACCTCCGCCAGCGATAGCAACATGCCCCCGCTAGAGGACGATCCGCTTCCCCTTGCTGTCAGGAAGCCTGAACTTGAAGCTGTACCGATGACGGAACAGGACAAACGCCTTGCAAAAGTCGAGGAGATGCTGAAACAGCTACAAGGCCCGCAGAATACTGTCCCACTTGACTTGTCTATATACAAACGGGTCAAAGTACCAGAAAAATTCAAGATACCGGAATTCGAGAAGTATGACGGTACCTCATGCCCCAGACATCATTTGCACATGTATCATGTGCGGATGACCCAGTACGTTGACAATGAACCCCTCATGATTCAGACCTTTCAAGCGAGTTTGACGGGGCCAGCCTTGACATGGTATATGTCGAAGGATGTGGATACTTTTAAGTCTTGGGATGATGCCGCTGATGCATTCCTCAAGCATTATCAATTCAACCTCGACGTCACCTTTACTCGTGACGATCTGGAACGCGCTGAGAAGAAGAAGAGTGAGTCCTTCAAAGAGTATGCCACCAGATGGAGAAACTTGGCCGCCTAGGTTACCCCACAACTCACTGATCATGAACAAGTGAAGTTGTTCATAAAGTCTCTTCCATATGAATACAGACACCGCCTGGTTGGTGCCACTGCTGAATCCCTTAATCGTCTTGTTCCTGTGGGCGAACGAATCGAAATGGGATTGCGTGAGGGGTGGTTTACAGACCCCACTTCCACAAGCAATAAACTCGGCATGAAGAAGGAGAAAGAACCCCTGACAGATGCAGATGTTGCATATACCCAAACCGTTCGTCCTTCCCCAATGATTCAGATGAGCAGTGGACAGCAACCGGCCTCAGGCCGCAAGCCGCCCCAAAGGCGAAATAACAAAAAGCAGTTCACGCCACTCCCTTTGTCTATGTCTCAGATCCTGCCTATTCTCCTGGAAAAGAGGTTGCTTGCTAAAGAGCCAAAGCGTGAAAATCCCGAGCGTTTCCCCAACTACGATCCCTCTGAGGCATGTGACTATCATTTGGGCGAAATGGGACATTCCGTCAATGACTGCGTTGTTTTGAAAAATAAGGTCCAGAAATTGCTGGATGCAAAGATGTTTTCATTCCGCAACGCACCACCCAATCAAGCAGGAGGCACGGATATCGTCATTGAGTAAACTGTAGACTCAATTTTCCTCCTTTAGAATAGATGCATATTTAATAGTTTGAATCCTCCTATATAGGAGCTTTTCTTGCTTTCTAAAGTCTCAGTTGTTTTCTAAGATTCCTAGTTTTCTGAATTTGTAATTATGCTTGGAATTTTAGTATTGCAATTTCCATTCCAACAAATGTAATTCGCCTGAACTATTCAAAAGAATTACAAATGTTTTGTTTTGAGGGCCTGAGGAAGTATTCCAAACCGGTCCGTTGATGATATCCAGCCATGTAAAGGAAAGTGTTCTGAGGCCCGGGCTTCCTCATGTTTCCTCGTTTGTAAGCTTTTGAAAATAAAACAAACGTTTTATCATTTTTCAAAAAGGCAAAAAAGAACGATGGTGGAAAAGCGTGCATGCTCTTAGCCCTGTTTGTTTTTCTAACTAGCTCACTTCGTGTCTCAGAGCATACTCCTTTTTGATTTGTTATTACAAAGGGGACATTTGAAAATGACACAAGCTGAAGAGCACACCAGACCTTGATGATGCTAGCGGACCAACTCATCTGATAGGGGCAGTCCGAGCGAAGATCATCCAATCTTCAAATGAAGCATGAGGCAAATCTCATTATTACCAGTGGGTGATATCAGCCCCAGAGAGTCAAAGAGAATGCTGAGCATTCCTTGACTCCATGATGAGCGAAACATCATTTCGTACAAAAGTCAGGGGCAGATCAAGAAAAGATTATCCCTTTTGAAAGAAAAGGTATGTCTTATTCCTTAACAAATTTTGGAAATGACATTCCATCCCTTTTCTTTTGCAGATAATGAACTGGGGAACATGCTAGACTCTGACGTGCTAGCGAATCGGATAGAGCACCAATGTCGGGACCTCTCGAATGAAACATGACGAAGAAGTGCTTAATTGGAAGAGCAGACTAGGGGGCATGCAATCCCCCAGTCCATCAAAAAAAGGATATATTTCGTTCCTAAAGTTCATCTACTTTAGCATATAAATGACATATCTTTTCCTTTTACATAGGACAAAATTGAGTAAAGAAACACTCATGGTACAAGCAGCTAGAAAGGACTTCGTACATGACAAACTTGCGTCAAGGCCGATCCTGGCAACCACGGAAGTCTCAATGGTAGTCATGCCCATGTTCGTCAAAGACCTTTAAAGCAGAGATTAGCTTTGCTGCGAAGTTCTCCACGCAAGCAATTGCACATGCATGTGCAGTCGAGAATCGGAGCATCCACAAGAAACTCCTCAACATGCTGGAACCGCATTGACACAGCATGCGCTGACAATAGAACCCTCTATTCGGGAGCACCCCTAATTATAGAGGATTTCATTCGAGCTTCGAGACCTAGAATATGGAGGAGCAGACTGAGACAGAGAAGGCTGAACAAAGTAAAGAGGAGAAAAGACTCTGCTAGCTTTGAAGGCAAAATGGAAGAAGGGTAATTTGTATCGTTCTCAATTTACCCTCAATCATCTCATTTCTAACATAAGCTCCTGTTTTTGTCAGAAGGGAATTATCAACATCTGAGAAAACTCAAGGAGTTGTCAGTTTGATCTCAAATGAAGGGAATCACGAAGGGTAATGTTGTATCGTTCCCAATTCCTATCCCCCAAAGAGCCATTCATTAACACGGCCTTTCTTATTGCCTTGCAGGTTTGCCTCGTTGCTGCTGCAGCACAGGTAAGTATTTCTTTCCCTTAAAACTTTAAGAGTTGAAAGAATCAAAAGAAAGAGGAAATATGTTAAAGCAAATAAATGCTTAACCTTCCCCCAAGTGCATTGCATATCTTTTGGAAAGAATTTCGCATGGTAATTTTACCTGTTTAATTCACCAATTCCCTGTGAAAATCTGGACAATTCGACAAATGGTGTCGAACTGCTCCGATGTATTGAACGAGGTGTCTCAGGATGATGAGAGGTAATCCTTAGTCTATACACATTCTCACGTACCAAACCCATGTAAGATGAGCGAAAAGGTTCTACTTCTACAAGGTAAAGGGGTTTCTCGCATAAGGTACGGTAGCCAAAATGACGAGAGGCAGTTCATTTCTCTGCCCCATACACTACCATTAATCCTTTGCTTGACCATTTGAGCCCATACACTTGGAGGTTCCTTTCAAATTACCCCTGTCAAGAACCACCCCACATTGGGGCAGCTTGAGGTAAATCAGCATCACAGGGAGAATTCAAATTCAGAGGGAGCAAGAAAAGCGTCCCTCCCTTTCGATCACCGCCCCTGTGGCTTCGGCCTCGTCATCTTCACAGGTCCGGCGGTCCTCGACAGAGTCTTCCAAGACAAGCACACCATCGACGGCCCGACAGTCGAAGCTAAGAGGGCTTTGTCAAGAGAGAAGCAGCAAACTAAAGCTTGTCCAAAATGCCAATATCTTATTGATAACAGTGATGTTGTCACTGAGCAAGACAGGAAGGATGAGGAGTTTGTAATATCTAAAATTTTCTATGATCATCAGCTGCAACAGCTCACACAAGGTGAAAAGATGAATAGAAATTTTCTTGCTCTCATTTGCATTAATCTTTGAGTGTTTTTATTGCAGATGAACTTTCACAATAATTTAAGTGCCCTAGGATGACGAAGAGCGGTTCTTCTTCTATCCCATACACTTATATCCCTTGCTAGCCCAATTGAGCCGGCGATTTCATTTCGTACCAACCCAGTTGGTGATCATCCCCTACACCGGGGCAAGGTAAAAGTCACTACAGCTTGAGCATCAGGGTCCAAAGTACCGAATCAAGATGAAGACTCCAAGAGCCTAATAACATTGTCTGCTCAAACTTGTTTAGGCTAGTCCTGACAACACCAAAAGAGCAGTAAACAAATGCTGAAAACTAGGGGCATGAAAAAGCAGTGTGCCTGGTAAAAGCAACGCCAATGCCCATGAATAAAAAACAAAGAAAAAGAAAAAAGGAGAAGAAGAAAAACGATGAAAAGACGACCCCAAAGGGTTAAACTTGAGTTCTTCTTCGATACAAATTCCTACTTTAGGAACTCTGTCTTGACAAAGATCTGTCACAGAGATAGAATGGTATCCAGGAAAATGCTTGACGCATAAGCTCCTCAAGAAAAGTTGTCAAAGAAGCTAAAACACGGGATTACCCAAGGAGTTTTCCAAAAGAGGTCCCGACGGTGGAGAAAAAGACAGGTGACAATGCCAAGATGATCACCAACTTTCGCCCTTACACACATTTTTGAGCCTAACGATCCTTTCGTTTCTCAACCTGTAAACCGAGCCCACGTTACGTCCCTCATGAAGTCTCTTCTGACTAGGACACTTAATTAACGTGAAATTTCAAATGTTTATAAACAACGCTCGAGGAAGTGCGAGCAAGACTATTTCTATCTCGTTTTGCAAGGTTCTTGACTTGTAAACCCGGAGATGATTGCAGAATATTTTCTTTCATGGCCTTGACTTGAACAGTCACCTTCATTAAGCCATTGACCAAGCCTACATTACGACCCTGAAGAAGACCTCTCAGATTGGCAGCGTCGTACCGCTTGCGAGAAAACTCAGACCCTTGCGGATGTGATAGTGGTCAGATTGAGTGTTTTCGATGTTCCCGCATTAATGGACGGGACAAATAGCCCTTTTCAATGAGAGCGAGCGGAAAGTCCTTCCTGACTGAGAATCCCTCGTTCAGCATCTTGAGAAGTCTACCTCCCGAGTGAATATTGTCTTGATTGACCCTCAGTGGATGTTTAGTGATGCAAACATGGCGAAATCATCATGCATGAACTTTCAAATACACATTCTGGGATAGCCTAGCTTGTCTATCCTTGATGAATGCATGCATGTTTGCGCTAACCCTCTTTGACAGGTAAAATATCCTCAAAGACTCAAAGAACATATGACCTTTGGAGCATCTCCAAAGATGTCACAAAAATTTCTTCCGTTCCCCAAGTGGAATTGACACAACATGCTTTTGCAGCTCAAAGTTCTAATCCCCAGTGATAGAACATGAAAATTCGGGCACTGGAGAAGCCCTCATTATCATCCCAAAAGAGATGCCCTGAAAAAGGTCGGGCATTCAGCAGATGATACATCAAACCTCCGGGTAAGAAATCCCAGGTATTTCATCAGATTTCTTTTCAAACTACCCAGAAGGTAAATCGGGTGTTCCTTTGAAAAAAGAAAAAAGCATCTTGACTAGCTGGTCAAGATATTTCATACGATATTCAAGAATAGCCTCAGTTGTCTATTTCTCCGATGAATACGTATGTCTTTGTACAAAGAAAAACTTGTCTGACAGGAGACACGCCCTTAAGAGGCAGGAACGTGCCCAGGTAAGTACATTTTACCCATGCCCGATTCCAAAAATCCATGTACCTAGGATTGTTATGGTACCCTCTGAACATCGGATTGACCCCGTTGTTCACCCTCCTGAGCATGGGACTGACCCCTATGTTCACATCAAATCCTCGGGCGAAGACCCCCAGGTGCTCATCGTTTGAGTCTCTCCAAGACCTGCTGGCGAGGACCCACCAGGCAAACCATCAAATCCTCGGGCGAGGACCCCCAGGTACTTTGTCAAAGCAATCCTCAGTCAAGGCGACCGAAGAAAGGTTCGGGTCCTAGACAGACAAAATCCAGTCAGTCAAGGCGACCGAAGAAAGGTTCGGGTCCTAGACAGACAAAATCCAGTCAGTCAAGGCGACCGAAGAAAGGTTCGGGTCCTAGACAGACCAAATGAAATCCAGTCAAGGCGACCGAAGAAAGGTTCGGGTCCTAGGCAAGCGATTTCCCCAGTCGAGGCAACCGAAGGTAGATTCGGGTCCTAGACAAATGAAATCCAGTCAAGGCGACCGAAGATAGGTTCGGGTCCTAGGCAAGCGATTTCCCCCAGTCAAGGCGACCGAAGAAAGGTTCGGGTCCTAGACAAATGAAATCCAGTCGAGGCGACCGAAGATAGGTTCGGGTCCTAGGCAAGCAATTTCCCCAGTCAAGGCGACCGAAGAAAGGTTCGGGTCCTAGACAAAAACAATCCCCGTCAAGGCGACCGAAGATAGGTTCGGGTCCTAGACAAACCATTTTTTCCGTCAAGGCGACCGAAGACAGGTTTGGGTCCTCGACACACAATATCAACTATCTGGAATTACTCTACCCTTCGGCAAGGTAAGTAGCCCCAGGTATGTTTTTATTTGCTTTAGCATGCATCATTTTATATCGCATCATAAAAATGGGACACCAGTCTCGCCAAAAATAGCATTCATCGAGCATGCATGGGCCAAATTTAGGTGCCATTTTATCTTTGAACGTAACCTCTGCGAGCTCAATCTCTGCGAGCTCACCTTCAAAGAGGGGCAGCTGTTGACACCTATTTTTAATTTGCCCAAAATTAATTACACAAAATTTAGGAATTAATTTTCTTTAATTCCTAAAATAAAAAAATATTTCTATTTAAATGCATTGCATATAGACATTAGGCATATGTGCATTAATAGGGCCTATTAGAGCATATTTTCTTAAATTTTAAACAAAAATTAAAAAAAAAAAAAATCAAGTCGGGCCGGGTCGAACCTGGGCCGACCCGGCCCATTTCTTTTTTCCTTTTTTCCCCCCGCATGGGCCTAGCCCATTCTTTTTTCTTTTCTTTTCCCCCCCGCGGCTGGGCCCAGCCCGGCCCAGCTTCCTTTCCTTCTCTTTCCCCCTGCGCCGGTCGCTCTCCTCGCCCCTGTTCTCCCCTGCTCGCGACGGAAGCGTGACGCACGGCGGCGCCGCTCCTCATCGTCGTCATCCGGTCAGAGGAGGCCCAGGCGGGCACGCCACAGGGACTGGCCATTAAGGCCAGTCCCGTCTTCCCCATCTCCCAGGCTCTCTCTCCCTCTCTGCACCCTCTCTACACCGGCCCCCCCATCTGCTCTGCTCTGCACCGGCCTGCCATGGCCGCGAAAGTCGCGAGGCAGGTAGGCCGGTGCAGGCCATCGTCACGCCGACACGGCCGGGCCCAGACTCGTCGTCGTCGGCTATGAAAGACAGAAAGAGAGAGAGAGAGATGGTCGGCCATTTTTAGAAAAAATACAGAGAGAGCGTGAGAGCGTGAGCCGGGAGAGACAGGAAGCCTCCGGCAGCCACCGCGCCTCAGCCATCCATCCCCGTCGCCGAGCCGACGGCGGTGACACTGAGAGAGAGAGAGAGTGGGTCGGCGATTTTCGAGAAAAAAGCAGTGAGAGAGAGAAACCGAGAGAGAGGCCGAGAGAGAATAGAGAGTGAAACAGAGAAGAGAGAGGGAGCCGAGAGTCCGCCGGAGCTAAAGAAGAACCAGCAGCGGTCGTTGACGCCGCCAGACCTGCCGGAAGCCGCCCAGACGCGCTGTCGACCGGTGAGCCCCCTCGGCCGCGAAGCTCCACATTTTCCCACGATTTTTGGCTCGGTTTGGCGGGACTCGCGCCCGGCCGTTTCGCGCGAATCCAGGCCCATGCCGTCGTCGGTCCCGACTCCTAGTCGCCGTCGGAGGTGAACCCAAGCCGCTGGAGTCGACCGGATCGCCGGAGGAGGTCGGAATCCCCCGTTTTTCCACGCGCCCGCCAGGCGTTCGACGAAATGCCTCAACCACGCCGGTTTTTGTTTCATCGCCGGCCGTGCGA
Source organism: Syzygium oleosum (assembly GCF_021117445.2). Taxonomy (NCBI): domain Eukaryota; kingdom Viridiplantae; phylum Streptophyta; class Magnoliopsida; order Myrtales; family Myrtaceae; genus Syzygium; species Syzygium oleosum. The sequence continues at coordinate 21,309,843 of NW_026607485.1, read as the reverse complement.
ACGGTGGTCCGACGGCGGCTCGGGTGAGTGGCACGGCCCACGCCGGTCCTAGTCGGGCGACTTGGGGCGGCGGCGGCCGAGTCGGCCGGCGGACGGCCAATTTTGGCCTCGCCGGCGCCCCCTCCCCGGGTCTGTTTGTTCGGGTCGGATTCGACCCGAATCAACAGATCCGACCCGGGTCAACGCCCGGGTCGGATCCGTTGACTCGGGTCGGTTCCGACCGACCCGGATTAGCAGATCCGACCCGGGTCAACGCCCGGGTCGGATCCGTTGACCCGGGTCGGTTCCGACCGACCCGGATTGACCGATCCGCCCGGGTCAACGCCCGGGTCGGATCCGTTGACCCGGGTCGGTTCCGACCGACCCGGATTGACCGATCCGACCCGGGTCAACGCCCGGGTCGGATCCGTTGACCCGGGTCGGATCCGACCCGACCCGGTTAATATTATATTTTTATTTTATTTTATTTAAAAAAAATTTAAAATTTTTTTTAAAAAAAAAATTAAAATTTTTTTGTATTATTATTATTATTTTTTTTTCTTTTCTTTTCGAAAAAAAAAAATTAATTAATTATGTTATATCTAAGTTTTAAATTTATTGCTGTATTATTATGCATATTATTGTCTTATTTTAAATTGGACAAGCCTGAGATTGCGCGTTAATATTTTGCATGTTATTTTTATTATCGCCGTATTATTATGCATGTTTTTAATACAATCGCATGAGTTGTGTTTTGAATGTCATCTGACTTAGTTAAGGTTAGAACCTTAGGCTGCATGCATTGTTGTGTTCCTGACTGCTAATCGTTTCTGATTATGCACTCGCTTGATCACCTCACATGTTAGGAGAAAGGTCCTAAAATCAATCCAAATTGCCTGACAAATGTTTTCAGAAATGAACAGGGTAAAATGGTACCGAAAGGGCATTAGTTATCCAACTAGTGTAATCAAGTCCCCGAACTCATTTAATCTCTGGTTCGTAGGAATAGGGTGATTCTCCCATCACCCTATTTGGGTTTCTAATCGGCCCACCCCAAATCGATTAGTGGCGACTCCTTGATATAAACCACTTGTATGTTAAAAACTTAAACCCTAAGTCGCGATATGGTATGGGCTTGGGAGAGCCCGAGTTAAGTCCCGAACCTAGACTTAGTACATACCAAGCGAGCCCCCCTTTTTTGCATGTTGTTTAAAAAAGGGCTCGGGAGTTCGGTCGCGACAATCGCCTTTGATTATCGATATTGAAATTAGTATTTCATACATTGCCGATTTTGAAAATATTTTTCTATTGACAATATATGAAGATTCACGTTAGCTATTTCTACTACGGCATATGTTAGTTCTTTTGAAAATCATGAAATTTTCTTAATTAATTACTTAACAAATGTTCGTGATTTACGAGACAATATATAACAAAAATGGATAAATAATTTTGGCTTTTTAATTTTGTATTAAGTAACCATTATTTTTCTACCCCCATTTTCTCTGTTTCTCACATATCTTCTCTCTCTTTCTTTGCCAAGCAAAACTGATATGTGCCATTACATCAGTCTTTCTTGTTTTATGTGATAGAATTACTTATACTTCGACTAGTTTGAATAGTAATGACCAACTTATTGAAGCCAACTTCTCCTACTTCAATCCCAATTAGCACATAACACATCACTACACAACATGACACCGGTTTGTTACGGGTCTCGTGAACGTGTTTCGGAGAGATTGCGGCACTTGTTTAACATACGAAATGAGAAATATTTAACTTTTCAAAGTAGTTTTTGTATATAACATAAGACAATCGTTGTATTAAAAATCATAACTATTTTCAATTATTTGATTAAGCAATACCTTTTAGAGCATTCCCTGAGGAAATTTTCTTTTCATATTGCTTTCGAATGAGGAGCATATTTCTTTGAGAAGGAGTTAAAATGCAGCCTCCGTTCATGGCCCCTCAACGGCTTTGATGGTTCTTCGAATAAGGGTGTGCATGAATATCATTATGTGCCCGGGAACTATTTCTGAACAGAAATGATTTTTTTTTTCTGTGCCCGGAAACAATTTCTGAGTATTTGAAGGCGTTTGATAAACTGTCCAAAATTTCTATTCCTAGAGTAGAAAAGAACAGAAATGCGTTTGGTAACTACACAAAATTTCTGTTCCCAAATAATATTTTAATAATATTTTGAATTGTTAAATTTTTTTTTTCTTTCTACCATTTTCTTCTTTGGCCATGGCTGGTCGCCGGCGACCGGGGGCTGGCGGCCGGCGACCGGCTACAACCCAGGGCCGGTGAGGGCGTCATGGCCCTCGCCGGCCGCCGGCGGAGGTGAGGGTCGCCCTCGCCGCCTGGGCGAGGCCGAGCCTCACCGTCTCTGGGCGAGGGCGCCTCGCCGGCGAGGGCGACCCTCGCCTCCGACGGCGGCCGGCCCAGCCCAGGGAAGAACAACACAAAAATAAGAAAAGAAAAAAAAGAAAAAGAAGAAAAAAAAACTGATTTTCAAAATTGTGCCGAGAAACAAGAAGGAACTTTTTTTTACTTCTTGTTTCTCTTCCAAAACTGTTTCTCGGCACAAATTTTTGCAAAAATGTGCCCGGGAACAAAAAGTTTACCAAACGCATTTCTGTTCCCAAACTATTTCTGGGAACAAAAGAACAGAAATTTTCACTGTTTGACACGTTACCAAATGGGCCCTAAATAGACTTTGCGTGGGTCGTTTTGTCGCTTTCATCCCAGATTACATGTGTAGCATTGTCGCTCCTTCTCGATTCCATTGTAATCCTCAAAAGCAGGTAAAATCATTTATTGTTTGGTCAGAAAAGCAGGTAAATCATTTATTTTTTGGTCGGAAAAGCAGGTAAAAATCATTGAATTGTCGCCTTTCCTCAGTATCATTTATTGTTGCTATTCATCTTGTGCCTCACGCCTCGACTCTCAGGTGCAAAATTCATGCTGGGCTAGACTCGAATAAAAACAGAGATATTTGAATTCTGTTTCGACATTTTATTTGATAAATAAGTGGATATGTATAATTTATATATGCCACAGCAAAGATTCGAATGATTAGGTGACCTTTTCAACATCAATATTTCCCTAAACTCAATTAAGTTATATTAAGTTATTAAGTCTCGTGATATGAGTATTAATCAATGAGCTCAAGCTCTCAACTTAGGATCAAGTGAGTTGATTTCAAGTGTCATTACATCAAGCCCGACCTGCTCCAACATAACTCAAACTCAATTCCACCCGTGATTCTCGCAATAGACGTCAAAAGAGAAAACACATGCAAATGTTTAGGCAATCCCATAACATTCTTCTTTTTCCACGCTTTGTGCTAAGGTACACAATCTTTTGAGTATGCCATTCATTCATGAATAGCATTATGCAAATCATCCTTCGAATAATAAATTGACGTGCAAATTATCTACGGGATGCTGAATATAAAAACCATTTAATTCGATGCCTTATTGATCCTACTTTAATCTGGTACTGCATATTCTAGTCTTTTGATACAATTTAGGAATTAAAATAACATTTCAAATGTTAATGAAAGAGTAAAAAAGAATGCCTTTTAAAGTTAGGTGACCATTATTGCTCCGACAGAGAGAAATAGAGTATAGGGGTGAGCACTATTTCAAGGTAGAATCTGGAACCTGAGAATCGGATCGGTGGGAACCTGTCGTTTCCAGGTTCCAATGTATGTAAAGTTGGTTCAAGGTTCCAAAAATTAGGGAATTTGTTTCGATGGATAGGTTCCAGGTTCTAGGTGGGTGGAACTTGGAACCTGACACCTAAAACCTAAAATAAGTTTTTGTGTTTTTTTTTTCTATGTCTTCGGGCGGTCATGTGGTATTTCATGGCGTCCAATGATGAGTGTATAATCTGGAACCACTAGTCTGAGCTTTCATTTTATGACTAAGACTTTTACTTTGTTAATGTTTCATATTCTTCGTGTTTTTAAATATAAGTTGTGTTCAGTGGATTGAAGTAACAAATGGTGGTTATTAAAGGTGATGATTCACTGCAATCTTTCAATTAATAATACATGCGGAACCCGAATAAACTTTGAAACCGACCATGAAACTTGCAACAGGGCAGGTTCTAGGTGTCAAGGTATGCATAGTAGATTTTAGGTTCTAAAAAATAAAAAATCTGTTCCTACGAATAGATTTCAGGTTTCAATCGAAATTTGTATGGAATTTGAAATTGCTCGGTCCTAACTAGGGAGAGAGAGCAATTAATTAAATACGGATGAGAAAAATAGGTGAAGTTTAAAGCACCTTGTACATCAGAAAGGAGAGAGACGATATGATGTTAATGTGTTGGGCATCACTGCCCTATGCCTATTCCAACACGTGAATCACCTTCCTTCTATTCTTTATTTATTTTTATATCTATCAATAACAATTTTCTCTTTTTTTTCATTCTTTATTTTCTAGGGTTCAGAAAACCTAACCCCATATCTTTCTACTCCCAATAGGACACGTACACCTGTGACCGGCAGATTTTCCCAGATTGTCGTTCCTCAACATGTGGCCACCAGTTAAAAAGAGGAGGAGTAATTACTGGCAAAAATCCAAAAAAATAAAAAGGAAAAAGGAACAGATAGGGTTCATTCAAGAATTAAGAAAGCTTTGGAGGGAGTGATCAAGGCCATTTCAATCCGATTTAGGAAGCACGATTCTTGAAAAACTCCAAAATTTAGTCGTTTGTAACATTAAGGTTGCTATCGAGAGATTGAACAATGATCATTTGTTTTTAAAAACTAAGTGATAGTTAGGTGTATGTGGGGTGAATGTGCATGTGTGTGATGGGAGCTATATCGATAAGCCTATGCATTTCTTTCACACTAGTCTGGCTGAGCTAGGTTATTCATAAGTTGTTTCAAAAGCTTGTCTAAGGAATTTTACTATAAATACCATCGGTAGGAGAAAAAAGTAACCTTCATGGATTACCATTGATGTATCAGTCGGCGAAGTAATAGAGAGAGTTATGACCAACACGCGTTAATGGTGATGAAAGCAGCTCGTGATTTTTCTTTGTTGACAGTGTCTTTAAGAATAATTCGATCATTGAAAAATAAATTTAGTTGATCTACGCCCAAACTCATAGATGAATGTATTACAATCAAGAAGAAATATTATATCTGAATCTTTGGTGACTATGAAACATAAAAATCTAACTTCGCTGACAATCTATAGAAATTGTAACTTAAACTTTATGAGCATTCTATTAGTAAATATGACAGTTTCCTCTTTTAAAAGTTTCTTTTTTGAATTTTGAATTTTCCATCCTTGCCCTAACTTGTTTGCATCTCTTCTGATATTTTGCTCATAACGGAGGACTCATGAACCTCGTTTTTCCTCTACAATAAAAATACACTCGAAGTAATAATCCTTTTATCTAATTTGGTATGTGATGCAGCCTGGTGTAGGCTACTCGAACGTTAGGATTGGGAGAGTAACTTGCACACGCGGAACAGGACGAACAGTAATTACAGTCTTGCGTAAGCTCGGAAAAATAGATGCAACTTCGTCGATACAGATCGGAATGACCTGATTCCAAAGCCAAATGAACAAAGACTTCTGGATTGACAATTTCTTTGTTTTGAGTTTTCTCAAATAAGCACTGTAGGAAGGACGAAATTGGGGTGGAAATGGACAGATGTAAATGGACAGAACAGAAGAAAAGATAGAACTTCGTTGGTTGCTCTTCCAGGCCTCCAAGGAAGTGGATAGGGCACCGATTCTTTTAGATCGATGACTGCAACTCTTCAAGGATGCAGATTTGAAAACCTTCGACTCTTCAAGGACGAAGTGAAAACTCTTTTAGGTTTTCAAGAGTTTGAACTCTTCAAGGTTCAAGATAATTGCTTGATGCAAAATTTTCATTAATCAAATTCGTCTACCATTTACAGAAATTTGATGGCCTTTTAGCCAAAGAAAGAAAAGAAAACGCATAGGAAAATACTAAAGTCAAAACCTAGAAACTAGAAAGCATTAAAGAACATAGAAACTAGAAATCATTAAAGATCATAGAAACTAGAAAATATTAAAGATCATAGAAACTAGAAGCTATTAAGAGCGAAACATTTTCCAACTTCTTCATGGTTGTCCCAAGGTGTCTCCTCAAGCGTTTTGTGTTCTTCGATGCAAATTCATCGAATCGGCAACTTTCGACAAGAGGCTCTTGAATGCAAGTTCATCGAATCGGCAACTTTCGACGAGCTTGCATGCGGGTTGATCTTCTTGGCTGAGTGAGCTGGTCTTCAATGCGGATTGCATCATCCTCCCCTTCTTTAAAAGAATTCGTCCCCGAATTCATGTCATCATCGGAAGAATCACCCACATAAGGTGTTAAATGCCGAACGTTGAATACGTTGTGTATCTTCATATGAGAAGGAAGCTTTAATCGATACGTATTAGGATTGATGCGCTCAAGGACTTCGAGGGGACCAAGCTTTCGATCACTAAGCTTGTTATAGCTTCCGACAGGATGGCGTTCCGGTGGCAAATAAGCCCAAACAAAATCTCCAGGTTCGAAGATAACTTCACGCCGCTATTTATCGATGTCCGCTTTATAGGACTCAGTTTTACTCTCCATCCTTTGGCGTACATCTTCATGAATTGTTCTCATTTGAGAAACAATATGGTCGACTTTACTGCTCGATTTCTCAGCAAAAGGAATCGGTGCAAGATCAAGAGCAGAGTTCGGTTGTCGTCCATATACGATGACAAAGGGATTATATCCAGTGCTACGATTCTTAGAACAATTATATGCAAATTCGCCAAGTGACAACCATGTCTCCCAAGAGCGGGGATTATCATCGATCAAAGTCCTCAATAGATTTCCTAATGTTCAATTGACGACTTCAGTTTGCCCATCCGTTTGGGGATGAAACACAGTTTTATATTGCAGTTTAGTACCGACATTCTTCCACAGTTGCCGCAAAAAATGACTAAGAAATTTAGTATCCCGATCCGAAGTAATAGTCTTCGGAATACCATGCAATTTATAGACTTCCTTGAAAAATAAGTCGGCAATACGCAAAGCATCCATGGTTTTTTGACAAGGAATAAAATGTGCCATCTTCAAAAATTGATCGACAACAACAAAAATCGAATCCATACCTCTAAGTGAGCGTGGTAGTCCGAGGACAAAGTCCATAGAGATATCTTCCCATGGGGCTTGTGGGATTGGCAAGGGCAAATAAAGGCCAGCATTGGTAGCTTGTCCCTTTCCAATTTGGCAATGTCGACACCTCATCACATGTCGGTGTACATCGCGTTTCAAATGAGGCCAAAAGTATTTGGTTGAAACGAGTTGTACAGTCTTGTCGCACCCAAAATGTCCTTCGCGGTGAACTTCAACGATCACCCTTTGCCGAAGAGAACAATCCGACACACATAAACGGTTCCTTTTGAAAAGAAAACCATCACGTACGATAAAATCAGCAAGCTTCTTTTCTTGTGCGTCGGGAATGATCTTGGAAAAGTAGGAGTCTTCTTGATACAACTCCCAAAAAGAGTCAAATCCAAGAACAGTAGAATGCATTGTACGAAGTAAGCTCTTCTTCCTACTAAGAGCATCGGCAACCTGATTCTAAACTCCAGCCTTATGCTTAATGATGAAGGTGAACTCCTGGACGTATTCAGCCCATTTTGCACACCTGGAGTTAAGCTTTTGCTGCCCTGAAATATACTTGAGAGCTTCATGATCAGTATATAAAATAAACTCTCGATGAATAAGATATTGCCTCCAATGCTCAAGTGTGTGAAACAATGTGTAGAATTCCAGATCATAGGTGCTATAACGAAGTTTTGCACTATTCAGTTTTTCGCTAAATAAGGCAATGGGTCGACCTCTTTGACTTAGAACTCCTCCTATGCCAGTACCTGATGCTTTGCAATGCACTTCAAAAACAAGATCAAAGTTAGGCAAAGTAAGTACCGGGGCCGTGCTCAATTTTTCTTTGAGTTGTTCAAAACTTTTCTGAGCCACATTCGTCCATTGAAAACTCCCTTCTTCATGCAAGAAGTGAGCGGGGCCGCAGTGGTGCTAAAATGCGCAATAAACCACCGATAGAAAGAAGTGAGACCATGAAAGCTTCGCACTTCATGGACATTTGTTGGAGTCGGCCATTCTTGAATCACTTTTTCCGAAAAAAAGGATGAGCATCTCTCAATTCCATTCTACTAGTCTCGTGCGGGCATGAGCGCGATCACTTTTAAATTGATCATGTATAATTTAAGGCAAGAGAAGAGCACGTGAATGTCGCCTGGTCATGGGAAGGTGCTACTTATCAACCGCGATGAGGTAAGTGGGTCAATGGGAACACAATGGTACGCTTTGGGAGGTATTTAAATGCGGATGTGGCATTTACGACCACATTAAGAGGAATTATTTTTCTCAGGAAAAAGAATAACCCAAAGATTGTCAATATATAGAAGAGTAATGCTACGTATAACCTTATTACAATGGCCGGTGAAATTTATATATATATATATATATATATATATATATATATATATATATATTTGTTTTTACAGTGAAATAACCTTATTGCTCTAGCATCTATTATCACAAAATAATTTTAAACTCACGATATCTGTTTTGAAAAATAATTAACATGATATTTTATGTCTTTTGGTAACTAAAGACTAGCAAGATATATGGAAAGTAGGTCAGAGTATATGTTACATCTGTATTGGCATCTTCTTCTAGGGCCCTTCATTATTCTTTGAACAGTTGCACCCAAAAACACCTTTTGGTTTCCACTTTTTGCTTATATAGCATGGGTTTTTCATACTATCAAAAAATGAGTAATGCCATGACAATCAAAATATTAAAAAGATAAAGAGATGAAATGAGTAATGCCACGACAAAAAAACCACAAATAATAGATTATGCATCCACTTGTTAATTTATGCAATGATTTATTAAAGTTGGAGATATTAAAAAGGTTTTGTGGCCACTTAGTTAATTAATGCGGTAATATGTTGCACACATGTGGTTTTTGTTGCGTGCCTCATAATCATATGTTATTTCAGGCATATATATCAACAGAAATATTTACATATTCAGAGAATAATTTGACCTTTCTTTATATATATTAATGATTTGAAATTCGTAGACATGAGTCATTGTATTTATCACTTTTGACTGCCATGGAGGTAAATCAAGTGTGGCACAAGACTTATTATTTGGAGAAGTCAGGGATCCAAATTCGGATCCTAAATTTCTTTTCATTCTCAAGCACTCTTGATTTATCTGTAATAGGCACTTTAATATAAGAGAGCGACCGCTTTAATATGGATTTGTACGGGTTGATAAGGTTGTGGTGACGAATTTCTCCTTTCTAGATGGAGCATTGGAGATGTTGGTATCCCTTTCTCACCCTTCCCCATTTATCAAAACGTGTCCGTATAATTCGTCTCTTTCTCACATCCCCGGCTATAAATAGAGCATGCACGCTTAAGTTCTCCCCGCACCACACAACCTTCATCCTCTTCCTTCCCTGCTTTGCTCTCTCTAAAACACTCACTCAAACCCTAGACCCTCTCTCTCTCTCTCTCTCTTTGAGATTCAAAATGGCCACGATCCTTGCCCATCTCCTTGGGATGGATCACAAAAGAAAGCCTCACCAGATTGACCAGAGCATGTGGACCAACCTGCTTGCTTCTTTCGACGACGAGAAGTTCATGAAAGAGATGGTGAACACTCACGCTCCTGAGGAAGGAGACGTGGATGTTCAGTCTCTCTTCCATCTCGTCGACAACACCCTTCACGGGACAACCGCTATCGTCGACTCCACCGTCAACCCTAAGGTAATCACCAACGTAATGCCATAAATTTGTTGAAAAATTATACATATAACGTCAGTGGTAAAACACTTTCCACTATTGACCTTCTCTTCTGTTGATCTAATGGTTAGGGAGAGGGTGGTAGTTATAATCCTCCAATTAAGGTTAGATAAGACGGCTCGTGGGCATTTTTCTTTACACTAACCGTGTCAAGAAACTAATCCTCATTTCTATAACTCCAGATACTCAAGGAGTACTTTTATGTTCTCTTCTAAGTCAAGCGATTTACCTGCTTCTTTCTTCTTAGCCCGCGCCGCTCCAGAAACTCGAGTCTTATTTTTTCTTCTTCTTTTGGTGGAGCTTCCTCTCGTTGTTCTTCTTGTAGCCAACCCCCTTTTATTCAAAATTATTCTTCCCTATTTTCTTGAATTTTGCATGTGTGAGGACATATACCAAATCTTTTTCATGTGATACTTCTTTAGTGTTCAAATCCTTCTTTAATAAAAAAAGAAACTATTGATAGTCATTTAAATAAAGAAGTGGGGCGGTAACCTCACGAGTGGAAAAAGTGCGCGGTGAATAAAAACTCTTAAGTGAACTTATTGGGATTCCAAGCTTATTTGGTTAACGTTTTCTTATTATTTCATACGGTGATAATTTTAGTTGAAGCCATTTTAATGTCGAGACTTTGATAAAATGATGACGATACGATTATCAATTGGCCTATTCTTTCTTTCGATCTAAAAGAAGAACGATGAGAGAATGATATACATTGTGTTCAACTAAGTAATAAAAGAACAAGCCGAATCAGATTTGGAAGTGTAAGAATCTGATCCACATGGAAGTGACAATTTATTGAGTGGCTAGGGGGACCACGCTTGCTTTTTCTGGTTGCTTTGCTCTTCACATGGCTGAAGGAGAAACAAGAAAGGCGAAGCAATTGACGTTAGAAAGTGTTGCACTATTCATGTACTTTAAACAAGCACTAATCCAAGTAATTATGCGTTTGGATAAAGGGTTCTTTTGTTTTCCTTGCCACAATTCTCTTGGCCAGCCTGAGCTAAAGCGTTATAGCTGCCAAGTTTATTTTCATTTTATTTTCATATGATTCGAAATGTGTAATCCATTTATCACATAAACCACTTTTATCGTCTTGACATGGGAATCTTAATTTTGAAAAATCGACCAGCTGTCTCTGTGACATTCCGAAATTTCACCAATTGGAATTTATTGAATAATTGAGTTTTATGAGATGTGCTCGCAGTAAATTCTCCCCCGGAACTGATCATTCCTGGGAATGCTAACCATTAGGGAAAGGCTAATAGGGGAATTAAATTCGCGCGACTAGAGAAAATTCGATCGTGAATGGATTTCGACCATTAAATCGCGGAAGTGATATTTTGAGCCACTGTTGGCCGATCCAAGGATAGTTAGGGGTCAGTTCGTCATCGTCCTAGTAGTGGATCGCGGGTGATTCCGTTGGACCACGAAGCGACTTGACGAATGATTCCGATTAGGGTTCGGGGCGTGACAGTCTCAGTCAATGGATATAGAGAGGGGTTATGTAAATGACTAGCGCTTTTGCAAATGAAAATGAAAAGTTCGATAACTTTTCTTAAAATAAACAGGACCTACAAATAGCATTTGTCCACGCTTACCCAAGATTGTTCTTCAGACTCATTAGGCCTGAGTGGGTTTGGACTGGCCCTTAGGTTGCAGGCCCATGATCATGTGTATTACACAGTAACTCCTCTAAACTGACAATGTTTTACTCCTAACTTTACTCCCTGAATTGATCATATGGTTTGACATAACGAGATCTTTTCTAAGTGTTGGGTCTCGCTTAGATTAACAGTGAAAACTATCGCACCACTCGTTTGCTCTCTCCTCTCTATTTCCTTTTCTCAGAATAAAGTGATCTTCATCGTAGGGCCCTCAGGGATCGGGAAGCCCTGAATTCAAGCCTCTAAAAGAGGGCTTCAATCCACCTTTAGCAGCCATCAACGAAGTTGGTTGTCAGGTATCTTATAATCTTTCTCCCAGTACTTGATTTTTTTCATGTGCATGTGCTTAGACTAAACTTAGGAAGCTTTAATATTCTGAAATGTTGGAATTCTAGCCTGCTGTTTAGAGGTTGCGAATAACTAATCTCTTGCATCAACTTATCGTCCTGGCATCAGCTCACTTGCAAGGCATTAGACACCAAAAATGTGCGCCAAACACTGGTCTCGCTCTTTCACGAGCTATCGAGCTACTCGTGGGTTAACAAGGCTCTGATTACCCTTTCATCACTTGCTGTGTTCTATGGTGACTTTTGGCGACTTGCTCGAGTTGAACCATCGGACAAGCTCGCGGAATCTATGGCCATACTGAAGGGGTTGCCTGCAATCACAAAGCCCTCGGACCCTCAAAAGATCCAAGTTTTTGGTGTTCTCAACGAAATGATCAAGACCACCCTGAAAATGACCCAATGCATTGTGGATTTTGAGCATGACTCCAAAGATGTTCCCGAGCTGTCTACGATGATTGATGTTCCAAGCAGCGTTTATCAGATCATCATCAGTATCCTTGCTTGCTCTATTCAGTTCACCAGCCTCATTAGCACGGTCGATGAGTATGTTTAACTAATTAAGCATAATACCTTTCTTTTTGTTTTTGCTTTCGAAAGAGTTTCCTTTTTTTTTTTTTTCATGAAAGATAAGCTTTAATGGTCTAAATCATTTTCAGCTATTCTAATTAATAAACTATATGATAGAGGACTATACCTTAGCCCGATTCGTTTTCAGATTTTCGTTTTTCACAAGGGTGAAGAACTCTTACTTGTAAAAGAAGAATTTAACTTCTAATTGCTTGTTGGAGTCCCGAAAAGGCACGAGAAGTAGTTTTAGATATAAAAAAAAGATCAATACTTGATGAGACCAAATATGCATGAATTGGACTGACTCATGCCGCTAAGAGAATTCTCTTTTTGTTGCTTTTTTCCAGCAACAAGGGAAAAGATCTTCCTATCTTTGCTCGGAAAGTGAAGATGATCCACCACACTGTCAAGAGACATTACGAACATTTTTTACAAAAAAAGGGTAAAATTTGTTTTCTCTTTGTCTACTTAATTAAGGCCTAAATATATTGGACTAATTGTCAAATGAACTTTTTTTTTTTCATAATGCAGAGGAAATTAAGGAGTATCAGAGGCTGCAGCGACTCTTTAATGCCCCTACCGATAACGTGGAGCTGATCAAGGCCTTGTTTTACATCAAGGATGATCCTCAGCCTCTCTTCATTGGCTCAAAGAAGACAAGGGTTCATATCTCCTACTTTCTCTAGTTGAACATCACTCTATGTTACAAGTTCAATACATCAAGATTTTACACAACATGCCGTCATCGTAAAATTGTCTTTTGCCAAGAATTTTATCACATACATTTGTTGGAATCAAACCCAAAAATAGTTTTCATCAATTGTGCAATCAATAAAAAGCACGCGATGCGCCAATGTTTATAATTCTCTTTGTTCGTTATATAGGATAAGGTCGAGTCGCTCCGGAGGAAGAATGTGTTGCTGCTGATTTCGGACCTCAAATTGACCTCTCACGACCTCTCAATCCTCATCAAGATCTACAACGAGCGCAAGTTCCACGAGGAGCGCTATGAGATCGTGTGGGTCCCTATCATCGAACAAGAAGGCGAGGACGTGATCAAACAGTTCCAGAACCTCCAGTTGCAAATGCCGTGGTACTCGGTGCACTCCCATACACTTATCAACAGGGTGGCCATCAGGATCATTAAAGAGAAGTGGCATTTTAGGCAAGACACCATGGTGACAGTATTGGATCCACAAGGAAAAGTCTCAAACCAAAATGCCATGAGCATGATTAGAGTTTGGGGATGGGATGCTTTCCCTTTCACCGATGCAGTCGCAGCAGACATCTGGGAGAGGCCTGGCATTAGCTGGTTTGAGCTTTTGGTGACTGACTTCATTTTTCCAAAGATACAGGAAGCTGTAAGTTTTTGTTCTTCTTCTTCATTTCCTTCTTCACTTTTCTTTTATCCTTTTGCTTTTTTATACAACTAGGGTGCACGCATATGGGTGTGACAAGAAACTTTGATCTTTGAGTTTGCTTATTAGAAGATGAATTTAGTTAAATTGATGCAGTAAGAAAAGAATTTGATTCAAACTTAGAATCTGTCAGACATACATGGGATAAGAGACAACCATAAAAGACTATTTCACGTTATCCTGTTGTCCATTCTTTACTAATAAACGGTCAAATTTCATCTTATATCTGAGCAGACATGGCTTTACTGGAACTTTTGTACAGAAATTTTGAAAATGTAAGATGAGTGTTTAGTTCGATTTACAATATATAGACATGAAAAATGAGCATAAGTTATTTTCATCGATAAAAACATTGATTTCGCTATCTCTTTCCAGATCAAGGCTGAGAAGTACATCTTCCTGTATGGAGCGGAAGAACTCAAGGCCATCCAGGAGATTGAGGAGTCGCTAAAGAAGATGATCGACGATGGCTTTTCCATCGTTGCCTTCAATGTCACCAAATCGCAGCTCTTTTGGACCCGCCTCGAGAGCTGCATGCTCTCCAAGCTACAAACCAGAGCGGACCTGCACGAACCCCTTATGCAGGACATCCTCAGGCTCTACACCAACTTCAAGAAGGACGGTGGGTTTGCGGTCCTCACAAAGGGGTCGCAGGTTGTGATCAATGACTCCCACGTGCACGTCACGAAGGTCCTGGTGCAGTATGAGACGTGGAAGAAGCATGTGAACGTGAACGGGAAGACGTTCGACATGGTCTTCAGGGAGCAGTTCGACCGGGTCTACATCCTCCCGAGGTGCCACCACTTCTATATCCCGAACATGGTGGGTTACATCCCGGAGGTTGTGAAGTGCCCTGTCTGCCCGCGTATGATGAACAACATTGTCAAGTTCGAGTGTTGCCATGGTGCACATTAGTCAAGTAACGATGAGAGCGTGCTCCGTGAGTGCTCTATGTACCCCAATATAATGAATAAAGAGGGCTGGCTTAGTGTCAGCCAGCCCTCCTCTGTGAACTTTGTCTATGCAGTATGATGTATGGAACAACCATGTTCCCGTACTGTCTCTATGTAAAACGTTTCCACTTGAAGCTTGTGCTACTAAGTACTTGAAGCGTCTGTTTTGTTCTCAATAAAATGCTTCTCTGAGCACTTGTGCCTCATGACGATTAAATTACCCCATGGCAAGCTCTTATCACGCTGCAAATGACAACTTCATGGATGTCCAACATATAAGCTTACAGATCCAATTTGACTTTAACTTTACTCATTCGAACTTTTTTAGCGTATCATTGACCGAGTGTGGTGTGACTAGTAATTGCAAAAGTATGAATTTGAATTTGATCGCACACCTATGGGTGTGGAGATTTGTATTATATTTATAGCATGTATATGAATAGGGAAATCACAATTGAAAAGATTTTACAAAAGGTAAGAATCTATAATATTAGCACAGATTGTAGAAGATTTGGTCTAGCAACGGAATTGGCACAAATTGTGGAAGTTTGATTCTATCAACGTAATAGACACAGATTGTAGAAGATTGCTCTATCATGGAAGATTTGCTCTATCACACCCTCTCAAGCGAAACAGTGGCGGAGTCACTGTGAGCTTGTCGCATAAAATAAGAAATCGGGATATGGATAAAGGCTTTATCATGACATCAGTCGTTTGCACCTGTGTTGGAATGAAGTGAACTTCCAACAACTTCTTGCTGATTAAATCACGAACAAAATGATAGTCTATTTCCACGTGCTTGGTTCGTGCATGGAAGATGGGATTCGTGAGCAGATAGATTGCCTCTACATTATCACAAAGAATAAGTGGTGACCGATGGAGAGTGTATCGAAGATCTTGGAGGAGTTGTAATTGCCATAGTAATTCAGAGGGTGCATTAGCCACCCCTTTGTACTCCGATTTAGTACTTGACCAAGCGACAGTTGGTTGCTTTTTAGAACTCAAGGAAATCAAGTTGGGACCAAAATAAATGCAATAGCCACTAGTAGACTTTGGGTCATTAGGGCAGCCGGTCTGGTTGGCATTTGTAAATGCAATGAAGGTAAGTTGGCGCATAGGCCGCAAGGTAATCCCATGATGAATTGTAGTCTTGAGATAGCACAAAATCCGTTTGACGGCTGACCAATGATCGACAGTTGGACAATGCATAAATTGGCACACTTTATTAACAGCAAAGAATAGATCTGGCCTGGTAAGGGTGAGGTATTGCAGTGCCCCAACCGTACTCCAATATGTGGGGGCATTGGTCAGTTGTTTACCACTTTGCTTTGACAACTTAGAAGCCGAGGGAGCCATAGGCGATGAGCAAGGTTTTGCATTAGCCATGCGCCATACTTGAATTGAGTGAGGAACAGCCCAGTAGAAGATCTATAGGCTTCAATGCCAATAAAGTAGGATAGATTTCCCAAATCAGTGATTGCAAACTCAGTGCCAAGTTGAGTGATTAATTCGGTGATAGAGGAGGTAGAGCTCCCAGTAATGATAATATCGTCAACATAGATGAACAGAAGCAGAATGTGGTTACATCTATGTTGAATGAATAATGAAGAGTCAACAGTGGTGGTCACAAACTTGATAGATAATAGGTATGAGCTTAGCCGACAAAACTAGGCCCTTGGAGCTTGTTTAAGTCCATATAGAGTTTTCCAGAAGACAATGTACATGGCCAGGATAACGTCAATCAACAAATCATTGGGTTGCTTCATGTAGACTTCTTTTTTAATGATGCCATGGAGAAATGCATTCTTGATGTCCAATTGGCATAGAAACCAGTTATATATAACAGCTAAGGAGAGAACAACTCGAATTGTTATCGGTTTGATAACTTTACTAAAAGTTTCATTATAGTCCAAGCCAGCCTATTGAGTAAAGCCCTTCGCAATGACTCATGCTTTGTATCTATCAATGGAGCCATCGACCGTGGTGCTTAGGCGATAAATCCACTTGCAGTTGATCACATTCGTGGAAGGGTGATGAGGAATCAGTTCCCAAGTGCCATTTTGAATGAGAGCATTAAATTCACTGGCCATGGCTTATTACTAGTTATGGTCTTTATTTGCAATGGAAAAACAAATGGGTTCACTTGGTGTCAAGCTTGAGTAAAAACAAGAACACGGTGGGTGCTTAGTGGGAGAAAAACCTTTGGTTTACGGATGTTATTTTTTAGATGAGTGACCATTGGATGGGTCGAAGTTGGTGGTTGAGGTTGAGAAGATGGGAAGGGTGGAGCTTTTGGAGAAGAGGATCCACATGGAATTGTGGAAGTAGATGATTGTTGAAGTTGTGATGAGGAGTTGACAATGATATTAGACAAACTTAACGGAATTGTTGTTGTAGTGGACACCCCCTGAAACTATTGGGGCTTAATAGACGAATAATTAATGCAAACAGCGGCACTTGCCAAATAGAAGTAGAAACTCATTCACCAATGAAGCAGGATGGAGCTGGCAGTGATTTATTGGACTGTAGAGGATCCCTATTGGTGGTACGTGCATTATTAAGATAATAGAGTCCAATCTTATTCTAGCCTTTGAGCAGGAGGTTCCCCTAGGATTGATCCTTGACACAGCAAAAAGTAGGATGAAAGTCAAATACCATATCGTTGTCATTGGTAAATTGAGAAACAGATAATAGATACTTCTTGATGGATGGAACATGATAAACAATCCACAAATTAAAAGAACGGGTAAGAGAATGTAAGATGGAAGAACCGATATGTTATATTTTCAAACCTGACCCATTTGCAGTGCGAATTTGATCGATGCCGGAATAGTCATTCAGAATGTTCAAATTTGCTATGTCAGCTGTAAGATGACGAGTGGCTAGTATGGGTCAAACGACTACCAGTTGAAGAGGCATATATTGTAGATGGAGAGCCGGTATTGGCTTTATAGCTAAGATTAAATTGCTAGTAGCATTGGAGAGCTGAGCAACATGTACAACAACACACCTAATAGATAATTCGAGAATGAGAGTAAGCTCCAAAATTGCGACCAAGGCCTTGGCTACGTCCTCATCCTCGGCTACGTCATCAACCATTGGAGAGAGTGTTCAGGGCATCAGATGTTTTGACTGCAGCATTCACAATTGGAAATGACTCTATCGGAGATTCAATGGTGCAGATTTGAAAAATAACTTCCTGATTGTAAAGAAAGACGAGGAAGTCATCAAGAGGTAGTTGATCAAGATGAGATGTAACTGAGGTAACGAATGCATCATGCTTTGAACCCGGGCCACCGAGGATGCTCAAAGATGGGGTGAGCAGCCGCAGAAAGATGATCTGCAATGTTATTAGCTTTTTGAACAAAGGCTTCCATGGAAAGAGAGCCCTTCTTTAGAGATCGAAGCTGATATTCTAATTGCATTATGCGAGCTTGAGATTGAGGAGCATAAAGTTTCTCAAGTGAAGTCCAGACATTTTGAGAAGTCTCAAGATCGACAATGTGTAAGAAAACTGATTTAGTAAGAGTAGAGAGGATGCAACAGAGGATGAGCTAATCTTGATAACGCCATGCAGTATGATCCGGGTTGTGGATACTTTCAGCAGTAGTGATAGTGGGTGCCAGACAAGGATACAAGCCATCCACAATTTGAAGATACCCATGAAGACGAAATAAAGGAAGAAACTGTGCTCGCTACAAAAGGTAGTTGTTGCAATCTAACTTGATTTGAAGAACATGAGATATATTGCCGAGAGCAAATGGTGGTTGGGAGGGGGCTAGCAAGGATGGAGAGTCAACAGCGATGGTGGTGGTAATGGAGGATGTAGAAGAAGGCATTGTAATGAAGAAGACAAATAAGATTGAAAAAAAAATTAGAAGCTCTTATACCATGCAAGATATGAATCGGAATTTGATCACACACCCATCGCTGTGGAGATTTGTATTATATTTAAAGCATGTACATGAACGGGAAAATCACAATTGAAATTTTTTTACAAAAGGTAAGAATCTATACCATTAGCACAGATTGTAGAAGATCTGCTTTATCAACGGAATTGGCACAAATTGTGGAAGATTGTATCTATCAACGGATTGGCACAGATTGTTGAAGTTGCTCTATCATGAGAGATTTGTTCTATCAGTAATTGGCCTTTTAACTCAATTCGGAGCAAAAGTTGTGATCGTTGGGGGGAATGATCGATGGGACAATAACCAATTCTTTCCTTCTCTTGCAACTCCAGCAACTTTGTTCCCCAAGTACCTTTATTTAGAGGAAGAATTACGGTAACATGGAATTAACACTAGAAACGGGATGAAGCAAAGAGAGCATGAGAGGAGCAGCATGCAATACTATTTGACTCGAAGAATACCTAGTGACAAGTGAGGAATGTTGAGATGCCTCAAAGATGCCCGCTTCGTCCATTACGTGTAGTCAGCTCTACAACCTCAGTTCAAGTCCATTTAGTGAGGAACAAGCACCAAAAACTGCAAGTCGTTGTACAAAGAAGAAAGGGCGGTGTTAATACATTTGCTGTCAACAGGTAACTTTTTAGTCATTTTGATTAATGACTTATGAACTAGCCTTACAAATTACGCGCACTTTGTCGTCATTGACCATTAGGTCAGCGAAGATAGGGAATTATGTCGCCAACCATTCACGCTTAAGAAACTAATATTCTCGCATGATTTACGAAATGGGAGCTATCAAAAAGTTGGACATCTTCAACAATATATTTAGCATCAGGTTAGATAATGCCAGCATGAATACTTCTTTGATCTGCCCTCTAGTCCAACAGCTAAATCTTGCATCCAATGGGATTTTCTTCAATTTGCTATGTGCATGCCATTGCATTAACTTGTGAGTGAGACGGTCTCCGCAAGTTTTACAATTCTATGGTCAACATACGTGAGTAGGTTCAATACATGATCTCCACCCTACCGACACATCAAGACGGGGAGGTCGTGTACTTGACGTTGGAAAGGGAAGTTGAAAATTTTCCTCCAGACATAAGAACGGGGTAAAATTCAACATACAATGTGTTGAAAAAGATATACAGGAGATGATCGCTCTACTCCACCACTTATAACGGAAGTGACGGTCTTCTGCCTTTGGCACAATAAGATTATAGGGTCGCTAAAATCTTTAGTGACTTCTTGTATGTTTTCAATGATGCAATTGATGCTTTGAGCATTAGAGATTATCCTTCAAGGAATCGAGTCATTTCGTTTCTATACATGATGTTGGTTCGATTAGCAAACGAGGAAAGTCCCTTCTTCAACGAAGCTGTAGTGGCCATGGAAGCGAAATTCTTCAAATATTATAAGAACATTTCACTTGTTTTTGGCATCCGCTATCTTGGATTTTATCTCTTGCTCTCTGTCACTCTCTCTCTCTCACGAATATGTGGATTAGGATAAGGAAGCATTTAATTATACTTGGCTTTAACCCAGGTATAAATATCCACGCACTCTTCATCCTGGTTAGGGGTGAGCGCAGTTCCAGAGTAGAACCGGGAACCGAAGAACCGGATCCGGTGAATCCAGTTCGGTTCCAGGTTCCATGGACAGAGGGTCCGGTTCCCGGTTCCCCATTTTTAGGAATCGGCTGTTCCGGTTCCGGTTCCCGGTTCCTATAGGAACCAGAACCGGAACCTGGAACCGGAATCGGTAACCGGAACCGGATCGGAACCGGGAACCAGAACCTGGAACCGGAAGAAACCCTAATTCAGTAATTCCTAAATGCTCCCTGCTCCTCTTGAATCACACCTTTGAAATTCCAAAGCATCCGTTTCGCCACACACGCACACCCCCCAAACCCATCCACAGACTCACTCACTCTCACACACACGCCACTCTCTCTCTACACTCTCGTAATCGAACGAATTTCCGGCGAGAAGCGACGATTTCCTCACCGTTCGCCGGCCCTCCGTCTCGCGGCTGCGGACCCCTGCATTTCCCGGCGGATTCCTCCGGCAATCGCCCCGGATCAGCCCGAGGTGAGCTTCTGGCGTTGCTCTCTCTGATTTCTGCGCGCTGTTCGATTTTCCCTTCCGCGATGTCGAGCGCCGAGCTTGATTTTAGCTCGGATGCTGGTGGTCGTTCGTTTTCGGTTCGGTTCGGTCAGTCGATTCTAGTCTTTTGCCTCGTGTTTGGCAGCGAAACGGGTCGACCGGTGCGTGTCTGGAAGCGCTAGTCAGTGCTCCGAGCTTCGCGCGTGTGGAGCATTTCGAGTAGCTTCTGGGGAGAGCAAGCTGAGTTGGGGGTAATCATGGTGGTCCTTGGTGCCATGGTGCTGAATTGGGGGGAAATCCAGCTGCTGTGATCGAGATGCTCTTATTGGGTGTTTGGTGTCGTGGCTCAGTTCCTTGTCTTGGGATCCATAGGGGTGCTGAGTTTGGGTCGGGTGACGTGGTAGTTTTCGTTTGACTCGGAATGATTTTCTTTGGGTCTAGATCTGAGTCCGATTTCGGAAAATGTTAAATTCCTTCTCCTTACCACGTGCATACCACATGCTCTACCAAATGTTTGAACCAGACTCACACAAGCTTGTCTCTGTGCCATATGTACGAACTGACCACCATATGTTTGTAATAATGTTTGAATGAAGCTATGTTTATTTTTAAGGAAAAACTTTTGAACCAAAACACTTGGTTGCCCATTTCATTACTTGAATCGCAACATTAGTCTTCGATTCATCTATATCGCATTCATTCTCCCGCGATTTGAGTCTATGTCTGTGTGCCTCCTCATTTCATTACTGGCCGATTATGGAGAACATAGGGATCTGGTTTGCTGGACTGTCAGGATGCACATTGGTTTGTGATTTCTGAAGATGGTGTTGGGTTATGTTCTCCGGTTTGCTGGACTGTCAGGATGCACATTGGTTTGTGATTTCTGAAGATGGTGTTGGGTTACATAATTTTCTGAAGTGTGTTGTTCATGATAAATGCTTTCGTTGTTCTGCTCTTCAGAATAAAAGCACTTGTAGTCAAGCTTATAACTTGAGAAGTCCTTTCATTCCGTGTGGTAAAATGTGTACGCATTTTTCTTTTCTTGGTTATATATAGCTGTAGGTTGGTCAAAAGTAACCCATTTTTGAATTTTTTCTATGGTCCGTAGTTGTGCAATGACTTATTGTTTCTCAAGAATTGTAACATGCCACTTCTTTTCCTTGTTTTAATGCTTGTTAGTTCATATGATATCAATTAGAAAATTTTTTGTTAGCTGACCACATTCATTATCTTCAAGCCAGTATGCTTCAAACTTAATTTCTCTCTTTCTTTTTGCAGGTTCCGCTGAGAGAGTTAGCAAGATAGGATTACGGTCGGAGTCTATAGCAGGTAATTTTGTTTGTTTTGTATTCTCTCTTATTCGGTATTATTGCATTCATTTTTCGTTTTGTTTAATTAAAAATGAAATAAAAAAAGGAACCTGTTGGACCCTGGAACCGACCCTGGAACCTGTGACAGGGTAGGTTCCAGGTTTCACGTTCTGAGGGGTAGGTTCCAGGTTCCTCATTTTGAGGAACCTGTACCCGAGGGTAGGTTCCAGGTTCCAGGCGGAACCTACCCGGAACCTGGAACTGCTCACCCCTAATCCTGGTCACTGTGTGCATAATTCGAAACACGAAGAAAGTTTCCACCTTCTCCTCTTTCTTCTTTCCAACGTTCTAAAGCATGTCCGAAGGGACTATGTAAGCTGCCTAAATTTAGGAAGGAAATATTGGCTAGGCGAACCCAATTTATGTTTGGTTGGCTCAAGTGAGCTCCAATAAATCGCGGGATTCATGACCCTGTCTACTTTAGTGTGTTCTCCACAAGTATTTGGAATCCTTTGTCATGAGGAAGTGCATCAAGCCATTTCAGAATATAATGGACATGATGGGCATGGGTAAGTGTTTGAACAGTAATTTACAATTTTGAGCATGAGGTCTAATTTGTTGATATTCAATTTATTACATCCTTGGTGAAGCATAGGCATTTCTTAGTCATCATGCACATTCATTTACTTTAATGGGATTGAGTTACCAACGGTAACTTGCCATCCTTGAAAGGACCAAATTTCCTATGAAGGCACATAATTACAAGATGAATTAATCATGTTGCAAGTCGGAATAGAATATGAAGGGAAAATAGAGTTTTAATAAGTAGTCTTATGTCATTTAACAAGTATTATCTTATGAACAATCTTCCAAATTGTACCAAATTGATCGGTAAATCAATTCCTAGAGGAACCTTCTTCTGAGTCGTATTTGCCATGGTTGTAACGTATTTGAAATTGTCTTGTATTACTCACGTACTCACATGATTGAGTGGGGATTAGCAACAATTTACGGGATCGTGGCACCAATTAAACCTACCCACTTATCGTTCCAAGATAGGTTAGTCTACAAGAACAAGGAATGCAGGGTCATATAAACCAATTACTTTTTCATAGGGGTCAATTCCCACCATTACAGGAAAACTTGATTGCCGAAATGGTTTTATTTGGAAGAAGGATGATGAACTTGTCGGCGAAATTCAGATGTCAACATTTATCTATTTCTTTTTCTCTCTTTTTTTCTATTTTTTTTTTGCTAGAATTGTGTTATCTTTTTCATTATAACTACGAGAAGCACTCGTGTGCGTAAGGGCTAATTTGTTCAAATTCAATTTAATCCCTCGGCGACACAAATACTTCCTTAATCTTCATGTGGGACATTAGACGTTTAACACACAATTCAATAATCCACAAGCATGCGCATTCATATTACTTCAATTGGAGAAAGTTACCATGATAACTTACCATCCTCGAAAACACAATCTCCTGTAGAGGCAAGTAATTAATCATATTGCCGCCAAAAGTTATATAAGTACCACAATCATTTCTAGGAAATAAAATGATAAGCATCCAGAAAACAAAACCTACCATATTTGAGTCCTTTGACTCACCAAATTTTTGCATTTCCAAAAATCGGAATATTATCGATCAGGATTGCTCAAAAGTGGATGTGCAAGAAGAACGTATCATCAAGAAACACACTTTATTTCAAGATTGTAAGCGGCATGAGCTCACTTATTACATTATCAAAACAACTTATTTCAAGGACACTGAAATTTCCTAGGAATCAGTACTAGGAGGATCGTCAGAATTGCTGTCATGAGAATCAGTTGTCCGGTCTTCAATTGCTTGTGTTAACATCTCGCTCCATTCTTCATGCCTTCTCTTATGAAGTTTCAGCTCTTCCAAGGAGAGTTGGTCCAGCAGTGCCTCCCACTCGCTTTTCATTGGGCATTTCTCTACCTCTCGTCGGAATTCAACAAGGCGCTTTCTTGCGGCTCTCGGTTTCTTCGACAATTCTGAGTTCTGTTCGGAGGGCTCACGCAACGTCGCCATTTCTTCACCTTCGGATTGCCTAAGAGCATGAGAAGGGGATGTGCCTGGATCTTCGACCCGGCCGAGACTGGCTTGATTGCTAGGACGGACAAGAGACAAGGCCTCGTTGCCCAACCTGAAGAGTACCGTTATCGACTCAAGCGCACAATCTGAATAGATGTCAGCAGCACTCCTAGTATCTTGCTTGCGAGGACGACCATGAGACAAGGCTGCATAGCCCAAGCCGAAGAGTACAATCAACGACTCTAGCGAACATTCTGAATTGACATCTGCAGCCCTCTTAGGATCACGAGATCGACTTTTCAGAGCAACCTTCTTCTGAGTCTTATCCTCCATCGCTATATATTTGAGATTTACTCTTGCACTCGCACATGATTGAGTACGGATTAGCTGCGATTTATAGGGCCGTGACACCAATTAAATCTATCCACGTCTCGTTTTGCAATTGGTCAGTTTAGATGGTTTCCATGTATAGCATAATCGAGATACGAAATCCTAAAAATGTTTTATCTACCTATTTATAGATAAACATTCCATCTTTTATCTTGTTTGGTTATATTTCTTGCCAAATACGACCATGTATGAAAGTCGGAGAGCTAATTAGATTTTTTTCCTTGAATTTGTCGATACTCTTTTCAGTACTCAAATTGACTTCTTCTTCTTCTTTTTTTAACTCAATCCATGAACTTATCTTTTCTTTAATAGTTCCCAAATGGTCCAATATTCAGCCATTATTCTTTGTATGCACTCAAGAGGTAATTAAAAGAGCGTATGTTTTGTAAGCATATTACATGTTATTGCCAATTATAGCTGGGATGATCGGTGCAGAGATATGAAAGTTACTTTCTATCGCTTGATTAGTTTAAGACTCCTAAAGACCCACTATGCACACATTCAGTGCTAATTTTCTAGGAAGCTATTCACATTAAGAAAGTGTATTTCCTGTTGGTTGCACTACTTTAGTGTTGATCTGCACAATAGGCGATTTGCGAATATTTCAGGCTAAAAATCCGTGTCTAATTGCACCCTTGGTTTTAAAAAGTACTAGATTTTACTCATGAATAATCAGATTTGAGCATGTTGGAAAGGGCTATGTAAGTGGCCGAACCTTAGGAAGGAATTTATTGACTAGGCCCACCCAATTTGTGTTTAGTTGGCTCAAGTGAGCTTTGATAGATTGTGGGGCTCATGCTTATGCCTCCTTTAATGTGTTCTCCACCAGTATTTAGAATCCATTGCCATAAGGAACTGCATCAAGCGACTATAGAATATATTGGACATGAAAGCTGGAGAGAGAAGAAACTCTCCTTGTTCCATATTATGAACATTTTGAACAAAATGAGAAGGTCCAATGGAATAGTTATTGGCCATGACGATGAATTTGTTCTAAAATATATATGCTACATAAGCCAGTTGATTTGATATGACGAGTTCCACTCCATAAATAAAGATGGCACCCTCATTGAGTAGTTCCCAAAAACTTGTATAGTCTCTGTTCCATAAGAAGAAGAACACCCCATAGCCTTCCATTAGGTCTTCGTCCTTATATACCAATGAGTTGAAAACTACACGGGAACACACTATTTTAAATACATTGATAGAGTTAAAAAAGAGAATGCTTGGAAATGGTGGAATAGGAGAGCCACTACTTATATCATTGTTTCCATCGTGGCCTATATCCTTCCATTAGATCTTTTGAATTCTGTTCATTTAAAAATTAATTTTAAAAGACCAGGATATCGTAAAGGAAGTTTCATGGAGCAACTTCACCTTCTCTCCTCTACATGCGTCCATTCTAGTTATCTAGCGAGTATAGCCCATTTGATCGTCTGAATTCTTAACCATGATAGAATTTGATAAAATAGGATGTGAGATTCTGGGATTTTATTATATTTTATTCACTATATGGGGGGAAAAGTACCAAAAAAGTCCTAAACATATTACATTGACACCAATTTAGTTATAAAGCTTTTAATTGAATCAATTTATTCTTAAACATTTTCGTATTTGTGCTAATTGAGTCCATCCACCGAATTTAGGCTGAAATTACTGACGTAGACGTTAGCCGCCTTACATGGTACGACTGGCGTTGACGTGGATAAATTTTTTTAAATTTTAAATATTTTTTCGAATTTTTTTATTAATATTAATATTTATTTTTATTTTTCTTTCTTTTCTTCTCTTTATTTTCCTTCTTTTCTTTTTCTTTTCTACCATAGCCGGCACCAATAGCACCCCCAACTGTAGCTCCACCAATACTGGTGTCGAACCAGTCGGGCAAGTTGCGAGAAGCGCAAGCAGGCCCGATATCCAATCGGGTGGTGAACTCGATGGTGCAACAACCGACACTGGCCACGTAATTTGGAGGTGGCTTTGAGTTGAGGAAGTCGAGATGAGCAAGGGGATGTGGAGGGTCATGATGGAGCTCGATCCGACGCTGAGCTAAGAGAGGACGAGGGACTTGTCGGCGCCATCAATCGGAAGTTGGAGGAAGAGATCAGGCGTTGGAGTGAAGTGGGGTTCAGGATTTCTCGTGGATCGACTGCTTGAGACTCTAGACGGTGTTGGTGCTGGGGTTCAGGTCGAAGCACAATGTTTTGTCGTTAGGGATGAGAATGAACACCATTGTTGGAGCTCGTTCGAGCTAATAGTTGAACGAGAGACAGCCGCAGGAGAGGTCACCTTTGCCGGCGGCCGACTAGGCCATGGCGAGGTTGGCCTCACCTGTGGCTACCTACACCTCACCTAGGCGGCAAGGGTAGAGCCCTCACTAGATTCGGCGAGGGCAACCCTCGCCCAGGCTGCGAGTGTTGAGCCCTTGCCACCGCGACGCCCTCGCTGACCATGGCCGAGTATCGACCACAAGCCAAAAGAAAAGAAAAGGCAAAAAAGGAAAGGAAAAAAGAAAAAAAAATTCAAAAATTATTTAAAAATCACCACGTTAGCATTGGCCATGTCACGTCAGATGGTTGGCATCCACGTCAGTAATTTTTTGCTTCAATTAACCGGATGGAGTGAATTGATACCAATGTCATAAACTAGTACAATTAAAAAGTTTATGACCGAATTGGTATCAATGCAATAAGTTTATGATTTTTTTGATATTTTTCCCCACTATTTGGTGAATTGCAGTAATAGAGCCAGATATTTCTATATTTTGTCATGTGCGTTGTTCGGTGGGAACTGCATATCAGTGTAAATGTACAAATGAAATTAATAAAAATTTCTCATGAGTCACTATTATATTAATGGACACGTAATATTCGACATTGCATATTCTATCATCCGACCGACATAACGGGGGCATTCCCCTTGAACCGTGCGGGGCCAATGGCCACTGCTGGCGTTTTTGCTCATTCAGCTGGTACGAACTCTTGCCTTCAAAATCTTATCTTCTATAGTGATCTTTCATTTGTTTTCATATTCCCAAGTCGTAATTTCTTCATTCTCGTGTTCACACAACCGCTGTTTGCATCATGTGAAAACCAACAAAATGGGTGTGGCCGCATGTCGTGTTGGCGATGGTGCTATTCATTCTTCGATTGGGATTTTCACATTGGAGGTACAGATGGTCCTCTACCGTTTTTGTACCACTTTCACATCACGTTGCGACGACCAATCGAAAGTAAAATCAACACTATGTGGAATGAGATTCGCATATAAGACGTACGAAATGATAATTGATCGGTTACACCATACGGTCATTATGATGTGGTGTATCTATCACATGAAAATACTTTTTTCGTCCTCGAACCATTTGATAGTAGGACAAACATCTTTTGACAACACTCATAGATATACAATGATGCCAAGTTAAGAACATGAACCCTCTACTCCGTATGGTACTCTATTTGATGTCTCAATGAATCTCAACATCTAATTTATAAGAATGAGGCATTTATCAGTAATTAATATTTGTCGAGACACCCAAAGAAGCATTTTAAGATCTCCACCCACTAAACTAAGGGTAGAAAGCTTGTATTTTAAATTAAATAGGGAAAATTACCCAATCAATTCTAAACTTATTAAACAGATATCAATTCATTTCTAAACTTTTTAATTTTATTAGTTAGGTCCTAAACCTTCGCACAAAATTCGTATGTAGTCCTTCCGGTCAATATTCATTAAAAATTATTGACGTGCCAGTCTAGTCATGTTAATGGTAGAGCTTAGGATTTTTGTAATATGATAAAATAATTAGAGCTTTAGTGTTATAGTAGACATAATTTAAGGTATTTGGTGGCTTAATTACGTGGTATGCTTGTGCAAAAGGTTATTCATGTAGAACGGAAAAATCTCCAAGTGGAGAATAACGGGGATTGATGATATCATGAGGAACATCATCGCACTCGTCATCATTCATTCCTAGTCACATGCTAGATTTTCTTCTCCTTCTTTCTTCTATTTATAGCGCATGCTATGATAGTGGAAAACGACTGAAGGAGGACAATATCATATTGCCTTGAAAAAGTCAAAATGCAGCGTTGCTCATGGTCCCCTCAACGTCTCTTTCATTCTTTAAAATGAATGGACTTTGCGTGGGCCATTTTGTCGCTCGTTCTAGATTCCTCTATAATCCCCAAACGCAGGTAAATCAGTGAATTGTTGCTATTCATGTCGTGCCTCACCTTGGATTCTTGGATTTTGGAGAAGCTTTTTTTTCTTTTTCTACCCACAGAATTTACAGTAAAATTCCATAGACAAGCTTGCAAAACAATGTAGGAGCCGGATTAGAGTGAAAGATACATATAAACTTATCGATTTAGGTCCATTAAAATTCATTTACATTCACCCTACGTCCACCTAACTCGATGTTAGGTCTATTAAATAAAAATGATCGTTGTTCAATCGCTCGATAGCGACCTCAATGTTATTAATGACACGATTATAGCTCTTTTTAACAACCGTGCTGTTTAGGTTGTACCGATATGGCCTTGACTACCCTCCAAAGCTTGCTTAATTCTTAATTAACGCTTGCCTTTTCCTTTAATTTTTTTAAATTTTTTTTTATTTTTCCAATAATTATCCTTCTCTTAGCTCCACATGCGTCGGGGCCGCGTGTCAAGGTACAATCATTGGTGAAATCTTATCGGCCTACAGCTTTATAGGTGTACATTTTCCTTTGGAGGGGAAAGATGCGGGGGTAAGTTCTCAAGTTTCCTAAACCCAGGAAAACCCCCCAAAAAAACAAGAGAAAATTAAAAGAAAATTATTATTGATAAAAAGAAAAAAATAAAGGCTAGGCGAGGACGGTGATTCACGTGTTTGCATAGGTGTAGGGCAGTGATGCCTCTGAACGAAAAAAGGACAAGGTGGTTTAGCTTTACTTTATATTTCTCGTACGGCCTACATCAACAATTGCTCTTTCTTTCTGTCGGATCAATAATAATTACTAAAATATTTAAATATTAAATAGCAATTTAAATAATTAAACAAATAGAGATTATATATATAAACTATATAAAAGAGCAATGTGATGTATTCTAACACCCTAGTTTTCAAGTGGTAATGATTTTAAATATTTCTAAACCTCTTATTTACTTCCCTTATTAGTTCAGTCTCCACATGAGAAGGAATATTAAATCATGCTTTCATCTTACAGTTCAAAATTTTAGATTAGTTGATGGTGATTTCATAAAATCTTTAACGTACTTGTCTCGTACACGTGCTAAGTAAGTCAACAAATCATTTTAAAGTTAATCATCCATATTTTATTGCGAAATTTGTGTTGGTGCAAGAAAAAGAAAATTGTCTTATGTAAGTGGATAAAGAATGTGTAGTAATTGAAAAGGAAGTTACCAAAGGAGAGGTAACTACTAAATCTAGATTAACCGCTTGTCTCCTTGTATTCCTAATTTGAAGAGTCAGACAAAGGTCAGTTTTGACCTAAATATATGGATACGTAGATAAGAGGGAAAGTTTCATAGACCCCCTAAGATTGGATGCCTTTTGTCAATATACCCCCAAATTGTGCTATGGACAATCAATTGGAACAATCAAGTGGCTTCTTAAAGCGATTGAAGTTTAGAGCGAGTTCTTCAGCTATGTTTCACGTGGAATCAATGGCAAGCTCGCATGGGTGAAACAAGAGACCGACGAATGCGACAGTACATTTTTCTGCACACTTATTCTCTCTCGTTAATTGCTCCGATCTGTTTCTCATTGCGAGGAAAAGGGATGCCAATGTGACATTACAAACTAATTCATTCGAAAAAATTTCTCGGTGAAAAAAGATAGTGCAAGGGTTTTCAATGTGTGTATTTTTAGAAGAACAAATGATATATATAGTAAGAAATCTTAAACTGACTGGTGAAATAATGCCAAAATATTACATGATATGTGTGTGTTTTTACAGTGGAATAACCTTATTCATCTAGTATCTACTATCACAAAAAGATTTGCAACTCAAGATCATCTGTTTTGAAAAATAATTAACATTATCTTATATTTGTTTTGGTAATTAAAGACTAGCAAGATATATGAATGATAGCCTAAAGCATTGCCTTCTCAAAGAATAAGAGCTTAGAGCATACGGTAACATCAGTTTTTGGAGAATATATTCTCCAAACTTTTATCAGACCTAAATTTGCCTCTTCTTTTAAGGGCTTCTTTATTCTTTGAACACTTTAGACAATGTTGATGAAGAAAAAGTCTTCGATGCTTAGGGTGTACGTGATGAGTCCAGTGCATCGCAGCTTTTAGCATGGGTAAGTCCCATTTGGGATCGACACGATTTAATGGTTGAAGAGCATTAGGTTACATGCACCCACTGCCCCCAAAAATGTCTTGCTGATGAAGCAATAACGTCCTGCGTGAACCATAAACTGTTTTTGTCCTCCAATGAACTTAAAATGCCTTTTGGTTTGAACTTGTTACTTGATCGCATTCAACGTGGATCTTTTATATCTATTTCTTGATATTGTAATTCATGTTGAGTTTTTTTTATAACAATCAATAGAATAAACTAATAACACTTGCGAATTTATGCAATGATTTATTAGAGTTGGAGATATTAAAACAATTTATGGCCATTTAGTTATATGCACAAAAAAAATGGTAACATTTCTAGTGTTCTTTTCCCGAAACATTGCTTTGTAGGATTTTCTAGAAATGTTTATTGTTTCTCAATATTGTTTCTCTTTTTTAAATTCTGTAGAGAAAGTAAAAGGTATATATACAAGGAAACAATTACCATAAAAAATCTAAATTATATCCACTGTAACACCAATATGCTAAAATTCTTTTCATATCGCCAATTTTTCAGACTTGTACAAAAAAAAGTGTAAAGTATTAGTATCAATGGGTATAGTTTAAACTACTTTATGACATAACAAAATATCTGGGGCTTTAGTGAGGGTTTTATGTGGTACTATGACACCTTTATATGCAACGCTTATGTAAAAGGTGATGTCCTGTAGAAACGACAAAGCCTCAAGTAGATGATAAAGGGGATAGATGATATCATTGGGGAACATCAACGCACTTTTGTTTTCTAATTTTAGCTAGTGCTTTAATAGTGGAAAACGACTCAACAAAGACATTATTAGCACCTTGCCAGAAAAGACCTTTCTCTTTCTTTTCGTGATTCACGCTGTGTTTCGGCTAGACAAAGCAATGGTGATCGGTCTCGAGTTCACACGACAATTTTCTCCTGACACGCTGTCTTTTCTCCTCTTTCAGTCATTCTACTTTTCTATTCTTTTGTCGAGATGTTTTCCTTTTTCTTTTTCAAAAATAAAAGAGAGGTTCAGGGGACGATGACCATGGCTGCATTTTAACTCCTTGAAAGAAATATTCTCCTTATTCGAAAGCAATATGAAAAGAGATTTTGCTAGTGAATGCTCTAAATGGTACTTATTAATCAATTAAAAAAAATAAAATTACAGTCTTCAGTACATTGACTGTCTCGTATTGTACATGTGGAATCGACGTATGCAAAGTTAAAAAGAGAGGGATAATTATTGACAAAAATCCAATCTTATCATCGATGTTGGCAATAGTATTTCATACTATACCGATTTAAAAATTATTTTTCTATTGACAATATGTGAAGAGTCACGTTAGCTATTGCTACTACGACATATGTTAGTTCTTTGAAAATCCTAAAATTTTCTTAATTAATTACTTAACAAGTGTTCATGATTTATGAGATAATTTCTAACAAAATGCATAAATAATTTCGGCTTTTTAATCTTGTATTATGCAATAATTATTTTTCTACCCCCATTTTCTCCGTTTTTCAAATATCTCCCATCTCTTTCTTTCCAAGGTAAAATTGACACGTGTCGTGATATCGGTCTTTCTTGCTTTATGTGAAATAGGGGTGGGCATGGTTTTAGGGTAGCACCTGAAACCGGATAATCGGACCGGTGAGAATCTATCCGATTCCATATTCTAAGGTATACAGAGTAGGTTCCAGATTTCAAAAATTAGAAAACATGTTTTGATGGGGTAGGTTCGGTGGATGGAACTTGGAACAAGATTTTGTGTTTTTCTTTGTCTATACCTTCGCGTGATTTTGCTGTAAAGGGGTGCTAAGATGCAGATTAGGGAAAACAAAACAAGGCTTATGGCATGTATGTTATCCCATACACAGACGGCTCTCCGAGCCGATATAAAAGGGACTGCCTTTTAGCCATTAAGCCCCTCTTTGAATTTTGATCCGCACCTTATAACTACTTTATAGTAACTGAATTCTGGTATACATGTTTCATATCATGGCAAGTGCAGAGTACACTACCAGGACTAATCAGCACGCATGCGATTGTTTAAATAATCATGACGGGCAGAAAGGTAGAAGTGAAGATTTAGGAACTCATAATGCACACACAAGTTTTATTTCTTGAAGCTTTTCTGGAAGCAGATCGTGCCTCCAAATTTTATAGGAGTGGCCTTTTCTAGGCTCAAACAATTACACAGACGATTAATTATTGGTGAGGTTCTGGAAATCACCAATAATTTGACACTCTGCGGCTGACTATATAGGCCTTTACAACTGACAGACGACTTTTACAACTGACAAATGACTGACAGACGCATAATAAGCTTTCGGACGACATTTTTCTTTTTTGCTACAGTGTTGCTACAGTATTGCTACAGTGTCAAATAGTGCATGAACAGTGGCGCCACAGTGATGAATAGTGCGTGAACAGTACATTACTACAACAACTTTCCCGACAACAAGCTAATTTTTCAAACACGACGAGCTGATTTTTCAAACACGCTTGGCATGGCTTCAGAGGTCATATTTATGGATGGGTTCTTCAGTGTTATCATCATCATAGCTGTTCGAACTTCCTCCGTCCTTTTGTCTCCTATAATCCCTAAGGATCCGTTCAATTTTCGCGATCTCTAGGCCCACATCTTCATGAAGTTCTGACTTTTGTCTTTTTTGTGGAGACTCATAAGAAGTTCCTAGAATATCTGCAAAATTTGAGGCGATATCAGTGGAACTGGGTGGAATTCTCGGCTAGGGAAGATTTTCTGGTTGCAGTGACGGACTGTTTCTGTCAAGACCTAAACTGAGTGCTAGTTGTAGCTCACTGTAATCATACAGGTTTTGCGACAATGGTCCTTCCCATTGATTCTGTGACTGCGGATCTTGAGATGAGGATGAGGTAGTAGGATTCGAGGTAGAGGCAGCAGAATCTAAGACAAAGGCAGCGGCAGCGGTATCCATATCAACTCGCATATCTATGCCATAATATTGTCCCAATGCTATATCAATTATCGCCTGATACCTGTGATCAGCTGGATGATCCTAAGACACGTCGCTAGAACTGGTTAGCCATATTTCTGGCAATATCACTTGGTTATATTGACATAGAAGTCTCTGGAGTTCTCTATATTCCTACGAAAGTGATGAGATTTTGTATGGAAGGGTTTTGAATAACTTTTCTGGAATCGACTGAGGTTTGTAGGTAGTTACTCCTACATCACATGGAGTTTTGCTCATATCTTCATTTGGACAAATAAAGACCCATGGCCTGTGAAACATGACTGTTATATGCAACTCTGGATTGGGTCTACAGGCTCTACGTTGTTCCTGAAACATGCATTTTCAAGCTCTCAATGATTTGAACCAATTAAGCATATCACCTAAATGCTTAAACTTCATTTCTCCCAAGAGAACTCTGCCAATAATGAAAATAATTCTAGTTGTTGGAAATTCAATGGCTATGGTATAAGGATTAAACAAATATCAATAAAACCACTTGAATTCCTCTGGAAATTCGTCTTCAAGATTGAGGGAGATAGGATGGATGAAAGGATATTCTGGATACAACTCATTGGGCCTTAGACTTAGTCCTTCGAACCTGCTGAAAATCAGCAGTTGATATTTCCACATTAATGATGGCAGATTTTCAAAAAGGGTGTTGTTCTGAATGTATTCAGGAACTTCTGGCAGGTATTGCCTGCTTGGCCAAGAAGGTTTCATCTTGATAGGTTTGTATCCACCAAACAGATTTTTGGATACATACATATTTATAGATGAAACTGGTACAACAAATTCTTTTGACGGTGAAAAGAAATCAGCAAGCACGTTCTTCTTTTCTGCTATATGCCTGGCTTCAAAGGAATATTTTGAAAACCATTTTGCCCATCTGAGGAGTTGAGGATGAGGAATTTACTTTTGTTTGAACTTCAGCATATGGGAGAATGAGGACATATCTAGTTCCACTAGAACATGATGTCCTATGAGATGAAATTCAAACTTCTTGATGCCATACTTTACCGCCAAGATTTTCTTGAAGGTAGAGTGATTGTGCATTTCACTCTGCATAAATCTTCCACTTTTGTGTCCATAGATCTTACGTTTGCCATCAATTTCTTCGAGTAGAACGGCAACCCAATATTCATTGCTAGCATCTATTTGCAGAATTCTCTTCCCAGTAGAAGGGATTTGTAAGGGAGGAAGATGTTGCATAACTTCCTTAAGGCGTTTGACTGATTTAGTCTATTGAGTTCCCCATGCAGGGGCATCCTTTTTTAGCATCTACTGCAGTGGGACAAAGTCTTTGAGATAATTGACTATCCCAAGAAACTATTGGATATGTTTGAGAGAAACATTTTCATCAGGAAATTTTCGCAATTCTTCAGCAATATGGGGACTGGGATAATATGTCCGGTCCTTAAGATGCATTCTGAGAAATTCAATTTCTCGTTGGGCAATAATCATCTTTTTCTAGGACAGCATGATGCCATATTTCTGGACCAATTTAGCAAATTGGCTTAGTAGTTTACAATGAGAATCCTCATCAGGGCTGTACAGGAGGATATCATCAATAGAAATTTGGGCATTGGCCAAAACAGGCTGGAAGATTTTGTACATAGCTTTCTGGAATAATGAAGGAGCTGTTTTAAGATCAAAAGAAAGTATTGTCCACTGAAAGTGTTGATTAGGGATGCAAAATCCAATTTTGTGTATATCATCTAGATGGATTCCCAATTGCCAAAATCCAGCGTTGAGGTCAAACTTAGAATAGACCTTAGCTTGGGTTAGGCTGGAGAAACTTATCATCCTAGAAGAACTTATCATCTTGGAGGAACTGATTGAGTGGCTGGTAGTTGATGACCAACCTTATTTTCCCTCTATTCTACTCAGATCTCTTATTCACATAGAATGCTTTATAAGACCATTGAGAATCATATGGTTCGATTAATCCTTGGTGAAGTAAGTCTGAGCATTCCTTTTGAGCTAAGATCAAATGATCTGGATTCATCCCCGAATGAGTTGCTTTTGTGGGATTAATATCTTCATTTTTCTTGAAAGGTAAATGAATGAAAAAGTCAGGATTTTTCCATAAAGGGTTTGGACTTTTTAGGACAAAGTCTGAATGGGATTCTGCACATGCTCCAAGAAGGGTTTGGATGATAGAATCTAGTATGTGCATCTGGATGGCAAAAAATCGTTGGATGGGTTTATAGAAGGGTGCTTTAGGTAATTGTAGAGGATAGGAATTTTTCCTAATTTATTTTTGGATGGGTTTATAGAAGGGTGAAACAACTGGCTTTTGTGGTGGAGCTTTTCTGGGTGGTGATTGTGGTGGTGAGGGAAGCTCACAAGGTTTAGGAATAGAAGGAGGAGTTTGTGGCTGAGGTGGTCCATATGAAATCATGAATTGGTATTTTCCTCTATCATCACCAAGTGGTCCTATAGTAGGATCTCCATCAAGATATTTTTGATAGAGACTACCTTTAGGCCGCTTTTTTTTCTTTTTGGATGGTCTGTCATTTTTGTTGTCATTACGAGGGCTTGTACAAAGGGAATATTGACAGTCAAGATCCCAGAAATAATGTCCTGTCCGAGGATCTTTGTAATAATGGATGGGTCGTCCCTCTTGATCAAAAGACTCGATCATAGTCTTCGGATTTGAGTCACCATCCTCAATAGGAACAGCATGACAGGGTTGCATCATAAAGATAATAGGAAAAATGGAAGAAAAGGCTTCTTTTTCCTTATTAAATTTAATGATAACCGGACCATCTTTTTTTTTTTTTGGTGAACTGAGATTCCATGGACTGGATAGGCTTAGAATTATGATGAAGTTTTTCATAATTAGTCACCCAAGTGTCAGAGAGTAACTTAACTAGTTGATCTCGAGGAATCTGTCTAGGTACATGGACGCAAAAAGTCTGATCATTGTCTAATGAGATAAAAAGAGCGTCCTCCATGCCCGAGAAATTGAGATCAATAGTGTCGCGACCGAACTCCCGAGCCCTTTTTTTATCGAACATGCAAAAAAAGGGGGGCTCGCCTGGTACGTGCTAAGTCTAGGTTCAGGACTTAACTCGGGCCCTCCTAAGCCCATACCATATCGCGACTTAGGGTTTAAGTATTTAACATGCAAGTGGTTTATACCAAGGAGTCGCCACTAATCGATTTGGGGTGGGCCGATTAGAAACCCAAATAGGGTGATGGGAGAATCACCCTATTCCTGCAAACCAGAGATTTAACTGAATTCGGGGACTTGGTTACACTAGTTGGATAACTAATGCCCTTTCGGTACCTTTTTACCCTGTTCATTTCATGAAAACATTTGTCAGGCAATTTAGATTGATTTTAGGACCTTTCTCCTAACATGTGAGGTAATCAAGCGAGTGCATAATCAGAAACGATCAGCAGTCAAGAACACAACAATTCATGCAGCCTAAGGTTCTAACCTTAACTAAGTCAGATGACATTCAAAAACACAACAGCTCATGGAATTGTATTAAAAACATACATAGCAGTAATAAAATTAACATGCAAAATACTACCGCACAACCTCAGAATTGTCTAATTTAAACAAGACAATAACATGCATAATAATACAACAATAAATTAAAACACTTAGATATAACATAATTAAAAAAAACATTTTTTTTAAAAAAAAAATTTGAAATTTTTTTTTTCGAAATATATATATATATATATACATATATAAATAATAGTACAGAAGAAAAAAAAAATTTTAATTTTTTTTAATTTTCTTTTTTTAAATAAAATAAAATAAAAATATTAATATAATATTAAACCGGGTCGGGTCGCGGATCCGGGTCGGAACCGACCCGGGTCAACGGATCCGACCCAGGGCGTTGACCCGGGTCGGATCGGTTGATCCGGGTCGGGTCAACCCCGCGTGTACAGACACGCGGGGGCGCCGGCGGGGCCAAAATTGGCCGTCCGCCGGCCGACCCAGACCTCCGCCGGCCCAAAACCGGCCTCTGGGAACGCCACCAAGCCTCGCCGGCCACCTGGGTCGCCGTTCGACCGCCGCTCGCCGGCCGGCGACCGAATTAAAAATCGGCCTCTTTGAGGCATTTTGTCGAACACCGGGCGTGCGCGATCAAAAACAGGAGGTTCCGACCTGTTTCGAGGCCCCACCGTCCTCGGGAAACCTGTTCTTACCTTTGGCGACGACGCACGGACGGTGGGGGACGGCGGTATGGGCCGGGACTCGCGCGAAACTGCTGGCGTGGGTCCCGGCCAAACCGGGAGCAAAAACAGGGGAGAACAGAGCAGTTCGGGCCGGGGGACGACTCACCGGTCGACGGCGCGTCTGGGAGGCTTCCGACTGGTCGGGGGGGCGACGGCGACGCTGCTGGTTCTCGCTCGTACTCCGGCGTGATCTCGGTACGCTCTAAACTCACTCTTTCTCTCTCTTTTCTCTCTCTGTCTCTCTCTGCTCTGTTTTTCTCTCTCAAATGGCCGGGAATCCGATCCGGTCGGCGACGTCGGTTCGGCGGATCACCGGCGGCTCTAGCTCGCCGGGGGGGACTCCTGCGACTATACTCTCCTACCCGTGAGCCAAAAGAACGGGAAAAAGCACACCCAATCTCTCCTTCTCTCGGTTTTTCTCTCTTTCCCTGTTTTTGTTCAAAACGGCCGACCTAGGCTCTCTGGCTCTCTGTGTCGCCGCCGTCGGCTCGGCGGCGGGGATGGATGGCTGAAGCTGAGGCGCGGTGGCCGCCGGAAGCTCCCTTTCTCTCTCGGCTCCACTCTCACGCTCTCTGTGTGTTTTTTCTCAAAAATGGCCGACCCCCTCTCTCTCTCTCTTTCTGTCTTTCATAGCCGACGACGACGAGTCTGGGCCCGGCCGCGTCGGCGTGACGATGGCCTGCACCGGCCTACGCCACCCCACGACTTTCGTGGCTATGGCGGCCGGTGCAGGCGAGAGGGCCGCTCAATGTGCGAGACGACAGAGAGGAGAAGGAGAGAGAGAGAAAAAAGAGAGACCGGAAACGGGGGAGAAGGGATCGGCCTTAATGGCCGTCCACGTGGCGTCTTTGCCCGGTCTGCTCTGGCCGGATGGGGACGGGGCGGCCGCGCTCAGCCGCTCGTCGCCTCTGCGTCAGCGGCAGAGGAAAACAGGGGGAAGGAGAGCGACGGCTTGGCGAGGGGGAAGAAGAAAGGAAGGGGCTGGGCCGGGCCAGGCCCAGTCCGCGCGGGGAGAGAGAAAAAGAAAAGGAAGTGGGCTGGGCCCGCGTGGGGGAGAAAGAGAAAGAAAAGAAAAGGAAAAGGAGCGGGCCGGGGGCCCGCGCGGGGGGAAAAGAGAAACGGGCCGGGTCGGCCCGGCCCCGACTCGGCCCGACTCGATTTCTTTTTTTTTTTTTTTCTTTTTTTTAATTTTTTTTAAACATTCTAATAGACCATATTAATATAAAATGTACCTAATTTCTATATGCAATGCATTTAAATTGAAATATTTTTTTTTGTTTTAGGAATTAAAGAAATTAACTCCTAAATTTTGCAATTAATTTTGGGCAAATTAAAAATAGTTGTCAACAAATAGCGTGGTTCTAGACCTGGTATACTATTTGGTAGTGTAAAGTAGCGGCTATAGAATCATGAGTCTAAGAGGCTCTAGTAAGCTGTAGTTGAACTTTAAGAGCAAGAAGGAGTCTTGGGTCCGTAAGGGCCATGTTAAAATTTGGAAACAGTGTAACAAACACTATTCCAGTATTGAGGGTGGTTTGGATTGTATCAATACAAGCATATTGGTAATCCAAGAAATGAGTGTCTAAAAGGGCCATGCGACCAACAACAGGTAATAATTTTCAACCATAGAAAGAGAGAGTAAGGCTAATAGCACCAAAGTGGAGATGCGTATACCCTTGTTGTACCCACTGACGTGGAAAATCGGAATGTATCTGGAGGGTAACGAAATGTTCTTGTTGAGTAGCAGGAATATGATGTTGGTTGAATCGGGATGACTGGACATATTCCTTAACTTGTCGAGAGGTATGTTTAATGAGTTGTTTGATGGAACGGAGAGAGGAGAAAGAAAGGGGTTTTGTGAAAGCAGAATATGGATTTATAAGTGGAAGGTGAGTTTGTGAAATTTTACCATCTTCATTAAGGTATGAAACCTCAGAAAGATAGTCAATTTTAGAAACGTTTGAAGTACGAAGATCTAAAGGGGCATTTATAGTGACTGGTGGACTGAATCAGTAGAATCACTCATGATGGAACAAGTCTACCTTTTCTGCCTGGTGTTTCATCTAAAAACAAATAGGTATGCTGAATAGAACACTGGCTCTGATGAGTGTATTATCTGAAATCATTAATTCGAGCTTCCATTTTATGATTGAGACTTTTACTTTGTTAATACTTCATATTCTTTGACGGGTAGGTTCCAAGTTCTAGGTAGGTGGAACCTGAAATAAGTTTTTGTATTTTTCTTGGTTTATGTTTTCGGGTGATCCTACAGTATTCCATGGCGTCCGATGATGAGTGTATAATCTGAAACCATTAATCTGAGCTTTTATTTTATGACCGAGACTTTCACTTTGTTAATATTTCATACTCTTCGTGTATGTAAATATAAGTTGTGGTCAGTGAATTGTAACAACAAGTGGTGATCATTAAAGGTGATAATTCATCGCAATCAATCGATTAATAATACAGGTGGAACCTGGGTAGATCCTTGAACTTGTGACAGAGTAGGTTTCAGGTTCCATGGTATGCAGGATAAATTCTAGATTCCAAAAAAATGATAACCCTATTGCAATAGGTAGGTTCCAGATGAAATATGTACAAAACTTGAAATTACTCACCTCTAATGCGAAAAGAATTACTTTTACTTCAACTAGTTGGAATAGTAATTACCAACTTATTGAAGCTAAACTCCTACTTCGATCCCAATTAGCATGTAACACATTACAACACAACATGACACTCGTTTATTATGGGTCTCATGAACGTGATTCGGAGAGACTGGGATACTTGTTAAACATACTAAACGAGAAATAATTAAATTTTCAAAGTAGCTTTTATATATGACACGAAACAATAGTCGTATTAAAAACCATAATTATTTTCAATTATTTGATTAAGGAATACCTTTTAGAGCATTCCCTAAGGAAATTTTCTTTTCATATTGCTTTCGAATGAATAATATATTTCTTCCAAAACAGTCAAAATGCAGCCTTTGATCGTGGTCCCCTGTGGGACATTTTGTCGCTCTCGTCCCAGATTACATGTGAAGCATTGTCGCTTCTTCTCGATTCCACCGTAATTGTCGAAAGCAGGTAAAGCATTGAATTGTCGTCTTTTCTAGTATCTTTTATTGTCGTCATTTGTATCGCAAGAGGCACCAGATGCTACAAGGACTCAAATGATCAAGTGATTTTTTTCGAACTTCCGCATTTCCCCAAACTCAATTAAGTTAAATTAAGTTCTCCGTTCTCACGAGATGAGTATTAATCGATGAGCTTGAGCTCTCAACTTAGGATCAAGTGAGTTGATCTTGAGTGCCATTAAATCAAGTCCGACCGGCTCCAACATAACTTAACTCAATTCCACTCGCGATTCTCGCAATAGACATCAAAAGAGAAACCACATATGAAAATGTTTATGCAATCCCATAACATTCTTCTTTTTCCCAGCTTTGGGCTGAGGTGCACAACCTTTTAAGCTTGTCATTCATTAATGAGAAACATTCTGCAAAATATCCTTCGAACGATAAATTGACGTGCAAATTATCTACTCTTTAAGATTGAAAAGATTTAATGTTAATAGGAGAAAGTGCAGGTGTGCTGAATGTAAAAACCATTTACTACGATACCTTATCAATCCTACTTTAATCTGGTGCTGTATATTCTAATCTTTTGATACGATTTAGGAATTAAAATAACATTTCAAATATTAATAAAAGAGTTATAAAGGGTGCCTTTTCAAGTTAGGTGAATGTTATTGCTGAGAGAGAGAGAGTAATTAATAAAGAACGGACGAGAAAAGTCGGTGAGGTTTAAAGCACCTTGTCCTTTTCTGTAGACGATATGATTTGATGTACTGGGCATCACTGCCCTGTGCCTGTTCCAACACGTGAATCACCATCTTTCTTGTCTTTACTTTTTTTTTTTTAATTTCTATCAATAACAATTTTCTCTTATGTTCTTTTCATTCTTTATTTTCTAGGATTTCGAAAACCCAACACCATATCTTTCTACTCACAATAGAAACGTACACCTGGTGACCGGCAATTATCCAAAGAACGAAAGAGAGGTTCAGGGGACCATGACCATGGCTGCATCTTAACTCTTTGAAAGAAATATTCTCCTTATTCGAAAGCAATATGTAAAGTAATTTTGAATGGTACTTATTAATCAATTAAAAAAAAGAAAATTATAGTCTTCAGTACATTGAGTGGCTCATGTTATACATGTGGCCAAGACGTATGCGGTGTAAAAAAGAGAGGGATAATTGTCGATAAAAATCACCTTTGATTATCGATATTGAAATTAGTATTTCATACATTGCCGATTTTGAAAATATTTTTCTATTGACAATATATGAAGATTCACATTAGCTATTTCTACTACCGGCATATGTTAGTTCTTTTGAAAATCATGAAATTTTCTTAATTAATTACTTAACAAATGTTCGTGATTTACGAGACAATATATAACAAAAACGGATAAATAATTTTGGCTTTTTAATTTTGTATTAAGTAACCATTATTTTTCTACCCCCATTTTCTCTGTTTCTCACATATCTTCTCTCTCTTTCTCTGCCAAGCAAAACTGATATGTGCCATTACATCAGTCTTTCTTGTTTTATGTGATAGAATTACTTGTACTTCGACTAGTTTGAATAGTAATGACCAACTTATTGAAGCCAACTTCTCCTACTTCAATCCCAATTAGCACATAACACTTTACTACACAACATGACACGGGTTTGTTACGGGTCTCGTGAACGTGTTTCGGAGAGATTGCGGCACTTGTTTAACATACGAAATGAGAAATATTTAACTTTTCAATGTAATTTTTGTATATAACATAAGACAATCGTTGTATTAAAAATCATAACTATTTTCAATTATTTGATTAAGAAATACCTTTTAGAGCATTCCCTGAGGAAATTTTCTTTTCATATTGCTTTCGAATGAGGAGAATAGTTCTTTCAGAAGGAGTTAAAATGCAGCCACCGTTCATGGCCCCTCAACGGCTTTGATGGTTCTTCGAATAAATGGACTTTGCGTGGGTCTTTTGTCGCTTTCATCCCAGATTACATGTGTAGCATTGTCGCTCCTTCTTGATTCCATTGTAATCCTCAAAAGCAGGTAAAATCATTTATTGTTTGGTCAGAAAAGCAGGCAAATCATTTATTTTTTGGTCGGAAAAGCAGGTAAAAATCATTGAATTGTTGCCGTTCCTCAGTATCATTTATTGTTGCTATTCATCTTGTGCCTCACGCCTGGACTCTCAGGTGCAAAATTCATGCTGGGCTAGACTCGAATAAAAACAGAGATATTTGAATTCTGATTCGACATTTTATTTGATAAATAAGTGGATATGTATAATTTATATATGCCACAGCAAAGATTCAGATGATTAGGTGACTTTTTCAACATCAATATTTCCCCAAACTCAATGAAGTTATATTAAGTTATTAAGTCTCGTTATATGAGTATTAATCAATGAGCTCAAGCTCTCAACTTAGGATCAAGTGAGTTGA
This sequence comes from Syzygium oleosum, assembly GCF_021117445.2. Taxonomy (NCBI): domain Eukaryota; kingdom Viridiplantae; phylum Streptophyta; class Magnoliopsida; order Myrtales; family Myrtaceae; genus Syzygium; species Syzygium oleosum. Next base: position 21,266,216 of record NW_026607485.1, on the reverse strand, counting down.
TTTCAAGTGTCATTACATCAAGCCCGACCTGCTCCAACATAACTCAAACTCAATTCCACCCGTGATTCTCGCAATAGACGTCAAAAGATAAAACACATGCAAATGTTTAGGCAATCCCATAACATTCTTCTTTTTCCCCGCTTTGTGATGAGGTACACAATCTTTTGAGTTTGCCATTCATTCATGAATAGCATTATGCAAATCATCCTTTGAATAATAAATTGACATGCAAATTATCTACTCTTAAAGATTGAAAAGATGGGAAACGTATCAAAAAAGTTCTAAACTTATTGCATTGATACTAATTCAGCCTTAAACCTTTCAATTTGATCAATTTAGTCCTAAACATTTTCACATTAGTACCAATTTTGTCTATCCGCCCAATTTAGGCCCAAAATCGTTGACGTGAATGCCGGCTGTCCTATGTGGCACAAACGGCGCTGACATGGACAATTTTTAATACATTTTTTTAATTTTTAATGTTTTTTTTCCTTTTTTTTTTCCCTTCCTTCTCCTTGCTTGGGCCGTGGCCGATACCCGACCACAGGTGAGGGCGTTACAACCCTCGTTGGCCACGAGGGAGGGTCACCCTCGCCTGAGTCGGTGAGAGCGACTCACAACTTGGGCGAGGGCGGTCCTCACCGAATCTGGCGACGGTGACTCTTGCCCAAGCCGCGAGGGCCCAGCTGTCGCCAGATCCGGCGAGGGAAGCCATTTGGTGAGGGCCGCGCCGCCCTCGCCCAGGCTGCGAGGGTCCAACCCTTGCCCTCACCGGCAAGGCTGACCCTCCCCTATGGTCGGTGAGGGCCGCAATGCCCTCGCCTGTGGCAGGTTGCCGGCCATGGCAATTGGCCACGGAGAAGGAGGGAAAAAAAACAAAGGAAAAAAAAAGGAAAGAAAGGGAAAAAAGAAAAAAAATTAATTCAAAAATTCAAAAAAGTAATATAAAATTATTTAAAATTATCCACATCAGCGCCGCCGTGCCATGTCGGATGGCTGGCATCCATGTCAGCGATTTTCGGCCTAAATTGGTCGGATGGACAAAATTGGTACCAATGTAAAAAGGTTTAAGACTAAATTGGTGTAATTGAAAGGTTTATAACTGAATTGATATCAATGCAATAGGTTTATGGCTTTTTTAGTACTTTTCCCTTGGAAAGATTTAATGTCAATAGGAGAAAGGGCAGGCATGCTGAATATAAAAACCATTTAATTCGATGCCTTATTGATCCTACTTTAATCTGGTACTGCATATTCTAGTCTTTTGATACAATTTAGGAATTAAAATAACATTTCAAATGTTAATGAAAGAGTAAAAAAGAATGCCTTTTAAAGTTAGGTGACCATTATTGCTCCGACAGAGAGAAAGAGAGTATAGGGGTGAGCACTATTTCAAGGTAGAATCTGGAACCTGAGAATCGGATCGGTGGGAACATGTCGTTTCCAGGTTCCAATGTATGTAAAGTTGGTTCAAGGTTCCAAAAATTAGGGAATTTGTTTCGATGGATAAGTTCCAGGTTCTAGGTGGGTGGAACTTGGAACCTGACACCTAAAACCTAAAATAAGTTTTTGTGTTTTTTTTTGTCTATGTCTTCGGGCGGTCATGTGGTATTTCATGGCGTCCAATGATGTGTATAATCTGGAACCACTAGTCTGAGCTTTCATTTTATGACTAAGACTTTTACTTTGTTAATGTTTCATATTCTTTGTGCATTTAAATATAAGTTGTGTTAAGTGGATTGAAGTAACAAATGGTGGTTATTAAAGGTGATGATTCACTGCAATCTTTCAATTAATAATACATGCGGAACTTGAATAAACTCTGAAACCGACCATGGAACTTGCAACAGGGCAGGTTCTAGGTTTCAAGATATGCATAGTAGATTTTAGGTTCTAAAAAATAAAAATCTGTTCCTACGAATAGATTTCAGGTTTCAAGCGAAATTTGTATGGAATTTGAAATTGCTCGGTCCTAACTAGGGAGAGAGAGCAATTAATAAAATATGGATGAGAAAAATAGGTGAAGTTTAAAGCACCTTGTACATCAGAAAGGAGAGAGACGATATGATGTTAATGTATTGGGCATCACTGCCCTATGCCTATTCCAACACGTGAATCACCTTCCTTCTATTCTTTATTTATTTTTATATCTATCAATAACAATTTTCTCTTTTTTTTTCATTCTTTATTTTCTAGGGTTCAGAAAACCTAACCCCATATCTTTCTACTCCCAATAGGACACGTACACCTGTGACCGGCAGGATTTCCCAGATTGTCGTTCCTCAACATGTGGCCACCAGTTAAAAAGAGGAGGAGTAATTACTGGCAAAAATCCAAAAAAATAAAAAGGAAAAAGGAACAGATAGGGTTCATTCAAGAATTAAGAAAGCTTTGGAGGAGTGATCAAGGCCATTTCAATCCGATTTAGGAAGCACGATTCTTGAAAAACTCCAAAATTTAGTCGTTTGTAACATTGAGATTGCTATCGAGAGATTGAACAATGATCAATTTTTAAAAAAAAACTAAGTGATAGTTAGGTGCACGTGGGGTGAATGTGCATGTGTGTGATGGGAGCTATGTCGATAAGCCTATGCATTTCTTTCACACTAGTCCGGCTGAGCTAGGTTATTCATAAGTTGTTTCAAAAGCTTGTCTAAGGAATTTTACTATAAATACCATCGGTAGGAGAAAAAAGTAACCTTCATGGATTACCATTGATGTATCATTCAGCGAAGTAATAGAGAGAGTTATGACCAACACGCGTTAATGGTGATGAAAGCAGCTCGTGATTTTTCTTTGTTGACAGTGTCTTTAAGAATAATTCGATCATTGAAAAATAAATTTAGTTGATCTACGCCCAAACTCATAGCTGAATGTATTACAATCAAGAAGAAATATTATATCTGAATCTTTGGTGACTATGAAACATAAAAATCTAACTTCGCTGACAATCTATAGAAATTGTAACTTAAACTTTATGAGCATTCTATTAGTAAATATGACAGTTTCCTCTTTTAAAAGTTTCTTTTTTGAATTTTGAATTTTCCATCCTTGCCCTAACTTGTTTGCATCTCTTATGATATTTTGCTCATAACGGAGGACTAATGAACCTCGTTTTTCCTCTACAATAAAAATACACTGGAAGTAATAATCCTTTTATCTAATTTGGTACGTGATGCAGCCTGGTGTAGGCTACTCGAACGTTAGGATCGGGAGAGTGACTTGCCCACGCGGAACAGGATGAACAGTAATTACAGTCTTGTGCAAGCTCGGGAAAATAGATGCAACTTCGTCGATACAGATCGGAATGACCTGATTCCAAAGCCAAATGAATAAAGACTTCTGGATTGACAATTTCTCTGTTTTGAGTTTTCTCAAATAAGCACTGTAGGAAGGACGAAATTGGGGTGGAAATGGACAGATGTAAATGGACAGAACAGAGGAAAAAGATAGAACTTCGTTGGTGGATAGTGTTAGTGGTCTGCCCTAGGAATCAATTAAGGTTGATACTCTAATATTAGTTGTGGATTAGGTTGTGTCGGAAAATTGACCTTCACTATACTTAGGTAGTCATAATGTCTTGCTAGATACCGCTTATGACTTGTGGGCCAAAAAGAGTTTTGAGCACACTGTTAATGTTTAGTGAACCTACATGGTCGCACACAAAAGCGAACTGAGTTAATATTTTCTGTGCGTCGGGATCTACTTAAAATAAGAAGTAGATTTTAATTTATTCTCATATTCAACTTATTTACGCGGTCGTGCGCGTTATGAGATAACGATTAAATGTACGATTAAAGGTGGACGGTTTGGCGGACCCAAATCGCCTGGCCTACTTCTTTTAATTCCGCCGGATAATGAGGCTGTATAAATAGATAAAGAATCGTTCTCTGTCTAGGGTTTTTCGATAGAGTATCAAAAATCAAAAGGCGTTGAAGAAAAGAAACTTCAAGATCTTTAACTAGCACTTGGATCGTTAGAGACTTCTGTTCGCGTGTGTGGATACCGGTAGAAGCGCAACACTTGGGGCGCTAATTCAGACACAATCAATTGTCAATTTACGTTCGATTTGCAAAAGGTACGTATCAAACTTCTATCTCGATTTCAATATACACATGGATCCTGTCTAGGATTCTAGGGTTTCGGTTTACAAATATATTCCGCTGCGTTTTAACAACTGTGGAACCCTACGTCGAACCCTACAGATAGGGCACCGATTCTTTTAGATCGATGACTGCAACTCTTCAAGGATGTAGATTTAAAAACCTTCGACTTTTCAAGGGCGGAGTGAAAACTCTTTTAGGTTTTCAAGAGTTTGAACTTTTCAAGATTCAAGATAATTGCTTGATGCAAAATTTTCATTAATCAAATTCGTCTACCATTTATAGAAATTTGATGGCCTTTTAGCCAAAGAACGAAAAGAAAACCCATATACTGAAGTCAAAACCTAGAAACTAGAAAGCATTAAAGAACATAGAAACTAGAAAACATTAAGGATCATAGAAACTAGAAAATATTAAAGATCATAGAAACTAGAAGCTATTAAGAGCGAAACATTTTCCAACGTCTTCATGGTTGTCCCAAGGTGTCTCCTCAAGCGTTTTGTGTTCTTCGATGCAAATTCATCGAATCGGCAACTTTCGACGAGCTTGCATGCGGGTTGATCTTCTTGGCCGAGTGAGCTGGTCTTCAATGCGGATTGCATCATCCTCCCCTTCTTTAAAAGAATTCGTCCCCGAATTCATGTCATCATCGGAAGAATCACCCACATAAGGTGTTAAATGCCGAACGTTGAATACGTTGTGTATCTTCATATGAGAAGGAAGCTTTAATCGATACGTATTAGGATTGATGCGCTCAAGGACTTCGAGGGGACCAAACTTTCGATCACTAAGCTTGTTATAGCTTTCGACAGGATGGCGCTCCGGTGGCAAATAAGCCCAAACAAAATCTCCAGGTTCGAAGATAACTTCACGCTGCTATTTATCGATGTCCGCTTTATAGGACTCAGTTTTACTCTCCATCCTTTGGCGTACATCTTCATGAATTGTTCTCATTTGAGAAACAATATGGTCGACTTTACTGCTCGATTTCTCAGCAAAAGGAATTGGTGGAAGATCAAGAGCAGAGTTCGGTTGTCGTCCATATACGATCACAAAGGGATTATATCCAGTGCTACGATTCTTAGAACAATTATATGCAAATTCGCCAAGTGACAACCGTGTCTCCCAAGAGCGGGGATTATCATCGATTAAAGTCCTCAATAGATTTCCTAATGTTCAATTGACGACTTCAGTTTGCCCATCCGTTTGGGGATGAAACACAGTTTTATATTGCAGTTTAGTACCGACATTCTTCCACAGTTGCCGCCAAAAATGACTAAGAAATTTAGTATCCCAATCCGAAGTAATAGTCTTCGGAATACCATGCAATTTATAGACTTCCTTGAAAAATAAGTCGGCAATACGCAAAGCATCCATGGTTTTTTGACAAGGAATAAAATGTGCCATCTTCAAAAATTGATCGACAACAACAAAGATCGAATCCATACCTCTAAGTGTGCGTGGTAGTCTGAGGACAAAGTCCATAGAGATATCTTCCCATGGGGCTTGTGGGATTGGCAAGGGCAAATAAAGGCCAGCATTGGTAGCTTGTCCCTTTCCAATTTGGCAATGTCGACACCTCATCACATGTCGGTGTACATCGCGTTTCAAATGAGGCCAAAAGTATTTGGTTGAAACGAGTTGTATAGTCTTGTCGCACCCAAAATGTCCTTCGCGGTGAACTTCATCGATCACCCTTTGCTGAAGAGAACAATCTGACACACATAAACGGTTCTTTTTGAAAAGAAAACCATCACATACGATAAAATCAGCAAGCTTCTTTTCTTGTGCATCGGGAATGATCTTGGAAAAGTAGGAGTCTTCTTGATACAACTCCCAAAAAGAGTCAAATCCAAGAACAGTAGAACGCATTGTATGAAGTAAGCTCTTCTTCCTACTAAGAGCAACGGCAACTTGATTCTAAACTCCAGCCTTATGCTTAATGATGAAGGTGAACTCCTGGACGTATTCAGCCCATTTTGCACGCCTGGAGTTAAGCTTTTGCTGCCCTAAAATATACTTGAGAGCTTCATGATCAGTATATAAAATAAACTCTCTATGAATAAGATATTGCCTCCAATGCTCAAGCGTGCGAAACAATGCGTAGAATTCCATATCATAGGTGCTATAACGAAGTTTTGCACCATTCAGTTTTTCGCTAAATAAGGCAATGGGTCGACCTCTTTGACTTAGAACTCCTCCTATGCCAGTACCTGATGCTTCGCAATGCACTTCAAAAACAAGATCAAAGTTAGGCAAAGTAAGTACCGGGGCCGTGTTCAATTTTTCTTTGAGTTGTTCAAAACTTTTCTGAGCCACATTTGTCCATTTGAAAACTCCCTTCTTGATGCAAGAAGTGAGTGGGGCCGCAGTGGTGCTAAAATGCGCAATAAACCACCGATAGAAAGAAGTGAGACCATGAAGGCTTCGCACTTCATGCACATTTGTTGGAGTCGGCCATTCTCGAATCACTTTTTCCGAAAAAAAGGATGAGCATCTGTCAATTCCATTCTACTAGTCTCGTGCGGGCATGAGCGCGATCACTTTTAAATTGATCATGTATAATTGAAGGCAAGAGAAGAGCACGTGAATGTCGCCTGGTCATGGGAAGGTGCTACTTATCAACCGCGATGAGGTAAGTGGGTCAATGGGAACACAATGGTACGCTTTGGGAGGTATTTAAATGCGGATGTGGCATTTACAACCACATTAAGAGGAATTATTTTTCTCAGGAAAAAGAATAACCCAAAGATTGTCAATATATAGAAGAGCAATGCTACGTATACCTTATTACAATGGCCGGTGAAATTTATATATATATATATATATTTGTTTTTACAGTGAAATAACCTTATTGCTCTAGCATCTATTATCACAAAATAATTTTAAACTCACGATATCTGTTTTGAAAAATAATTAACATGATATTTTATGTCTTTTGGTAACTAAAGACTAGCAAGATATATGAAAAGTAGGTCAGAGTATATGTTACATCTGTATTGGCATCTTCTTCTAGGGCCCTTCATTATTCTTTGAACAGTTGCACCCAAAAACACCTTTTGGTTTCCACTTTTTGCTTATATAGCATGGGTTTTTCATACTATCAAAAAATGAGTAATGCCATGACAATCAAAATATTAAAAAGATAAAGAGATGAAATGAGTAATGCCACGACAAAAAAACCACAAATAATAGATTATGTATCCACTTGTTAATTTATGCAATGATTTATTAAAGTTGGAGATATTAAAAAGGTTTTGTGGCCATTTAGTTAATTAATGCGGTAATATGTTGCACACATGTGGTTTTTGTTGCGTGCCTCATAATCATATGTTATTTCAGGCATATCAACAGAAATATTTACATATTCAGAGAATAATTTGACCTTTCTTTATACATATTAATGATTTGAAATTCGTAGACACGAGTCATTGTATTTATCATTTTTGACTGCCATGGCGGTAAATCAAGTCTGGCACAAGACTTATTATTTCGAGAAGTCAGGGATCCAAATTCGGATCCTAAATTTCTTTTCATTCTCGAGTACTCTTGATTTATCTGTAATAGGCACTTTAATATAAGAGAGCGACCGCTTTAATATGGATTTGTACGGGTTGATAAGGTTGTGGTGACGAATTTCTCCTTTCTAGATGGAGCATTGGAGATGTTGGTATCCCTTTCTCACCCTTCCCCATTTATCAAAACGTGTCCGTATAATTCGTCTCTTTCTCACATCCCCGGCTATAAATAGAGCATGCACGCTTAAGTTCTCCCCGCACCAAACAACCTTCATCCTCTTCCTTCCCTGCTTTGGTCTCTCTAAAACACTCACTCAAACCCTAGACCCTCTCTCTCTCTCTCTCTCTCTTTGAGATTCAAAATGGCCACGATCCTTGCCCATCTCCTTGGGATGGATCACAAAAGAAAGCCTCACCAGATTGACCAGAGCATGTGGACCAACCTGCTTGCTTCTTTCGACGACGAGAAGTTCATGAAAGAGATGGTGAACACTCACGCTCCTGAGGAAGGAGACGTGGATGTTCAGTCTCTCTTCCGTCTCGTCGACAACACCCTTCACGGGACAACCGCTATCGTCGACTCCACCGTCAACCCTAAGGTAATCACCAACGTAATGCCATAAATTTGTTGAAAAATTATACATATAACGTCAGTGGTAAAACACTTTCCACTATTGACCTTCTCTTCTATTGATCTAATGGTTAGGGAGAGGGTGGTAGTTATAATCCTCCAATTAAGGTTAGATAAGACGGCTCGTGAGCATTTTTCTTTACACTAACCGTGTCAAGAAACTAATCCTCAATTCTATAACTCCATATACTCAAGGAGTACTTTTATGTTCTCTTCTAAGTCAAGCGATTTACCTGCTTCTTTCTTCTTAGCCCGCGCCGCTCTAGAAACTCGAGTCTTATTTTTTCTTCTTCTTTTGGTGGAGCTTCCTCTCGTTGTTCTTCTTGTAGCCAACCCCCTTTTATTCAAAATTATTCTTCCCTATTTTCTTGAATTTTGCATGTGTGAGGACATATACCAAATCTTTTTCATGTGATACTTCTTTAGTGTTCACATCCTTCTTTAATAAAAAAAGATACTATTGATAGTCATTTAAATAAAGAAGTGGGGCGGTAACCTCACGAGTGGAAAAAGTGCGCGGTGAATAAAAACTCATAAGTGAACTTATTGGGATTCCAAACTTATTTGGTTAACGTTTTCTTATTATTTCATACGGTGATAATTTTAGTTGAAGCAATTTTAATGTCGAGACTTTGATAAAATGATGACGATACGATTATCAATTGGCCTATTCTTTCTTTCGATCTAAAAGAAGAACGATGAGAGGAAGATATACATTGTGTTCAACTAAGTAATAAAAGAACAAGCCGAATCAGATTTGGAAGTGTAAGAATCTGATCCACATGGAAGTGACAATATATTGAGTGGCTAGGGGGACCACGCTTGCTTTTTCTGGTTGCTTTGCTCTTCACATGGCTGAAGGAGAAATAAGAAAGGCGAAGCAATTGACGTTAGAAAGTGTTGCACTATTCATGTACTTTAAACAAGCACTAATCCAAGTAATTATGCGTTTGGATAAAGGGTTCTTTTGTTTTCCTTGCCACAATTCTCTTGGCCAGCCTGAGCTAAAGCGTTATAGCTGCCAAGTTTATTTTCATTTTATTTTCATATGATTCGAAATGTGTAATCCATTTATCACATAAACCACTTTTATCGTCTTGAAATGGGAATCTTAATTTTTAAAAATCGACCAGCTGTCTCAGTCAATGGATATAGAGAGGGGTTATGTAAATGACTAGTGCTTTTGCAAATGAAAATGAAAAGTTCGATAACTTTTCTTAAAATAAACAGGACCTACAAATAGCATTTGTCCACGCTTACCCAAGATTGTTCTTCAGACTCATTAGGCCTGAGTGGGTTTGGACTGGCCCTTAGGTTGCAGGCCCATAATCATGTGTATTACACAGTAACTCCTCTAAACTGACAATGTTTTACTCCTAACTTTACTCCCTGAATTGATCATATGGTTTGACATAACGAGATCTTTTCTAAGTGTTGGGTCTCACTTAGATTAATAGTGAAAACTATCGCACCACTCGTTTGCTCTCTCCTCTCTCTTTCCCTTTCTCAAAATAAAGTGATCTTCATCGTAGGGCCCTCAGGGATCGGGAAGCCCTGAATTCAAGCCTCTAAAAGAGGGCTTCAATCTACCTTTAGCAGCCATCAACGAAGTGGGTTGTCAGGTATCTTATAATCTCCCTCCCAGTACTTGATTTTTTTCATGTGCATGTGCTTAGACTAAACTTAGGAAGCTTTAATATTCTGAAATGTTGGAATTCTAGCCTGCTGTTTAGAGGTTGCGAATAACTAATCTCTTGCATCAACTTATCGTCCTGGCATCAGCTCACTTGCAAGGCATTAGACACCAAAAATGTGCGCCAAACACTGGTCTCGCTCTTTCACGAGCTATCGAGCTACTCGTGGGTTAACAAGGCTCTGATTACCCTTTCATCACTTGCTGTGTTCTATGGTGACTTTTGGCGACTTTCTCGAGTTGAACCATCGGACAAGCTCGCGGAATCTATGGCCATACTGAAGGGGTTGCCTGCAATCACAAAGCCCTCGGACCCTCAAAAGATCCAAGTTTTTGGTGTTCTCAACGAAATGATCAAGACCACCCTGAAAATGACCCAATGCATTGTGGATTTTGAGCATGACTCCAAAGATGTTCCCGAGCTGTCTACGATGATTGATGTTCCAAGCAGCGTTTATCAGATCATCATCAGTATCCTTGCTTGCTCTATTCAGTTCACCAGCCTCATTAGCACGGTCGATGAGTATGTTTAACTAATTAAGCATAATACCTTTCTTTTTGTTTTTGCTTTCGAAAGAGTTTGCCTTTTTTTTTTTGTCATGAAAGATAAGCTTTAATGTTCTAAATCATTTTCAGCTATTCTAATTAATAAACTATATGATAGAGGACTATACCTTAGCCCGATTCGTTTTCAGATTTTCGTTTTTCACAAGGGTGAAGAACTCTTACTTGTAAAAGAAGAATTTAACTTCTAATTGCTTGTTGGAGTCCCGAAAAGGCACGAGAAGTAGTTTTAGATATAAAAAAAAAGATCAATACTTGATGAGACCAAATATGCATGAATTGGACTGACTCATGCCGCTAAGAGAATTCTCTTTTTGTTGCTTTTTTCCAGCAACAAGGGAAAAGATCTTCCTATCTTTGCTCGGAAAGTGAAGATGATCCACCACACTGTCAAGAGACATTACGAACATTTTTTACAAAAAAAGGGTAAAATTTGTTTTCTCTTTGTCTACTTAATTAAGGCCTAAATATATTGGACTAATTGTCAAATGAACTTTTTTTTTTCATAATGCAGAGGAAATTAAGGAGTATCAGAGGCTGCAGCGACTCTTTAATGCCCCTACCGATAACGTGGAGCTGATCAAGGCCTTGTTTTACATCAAGGATGATCCTCAGCCTCTCTTCATTGGCTCAAAGAAGACAAGGGTTCATATCTCCTACTTTCTCTAGTTGAACATCACTCTATGTTACAAGTTCAATACATCAAGATTTTACACAACATGCCGTCATCGTAAAATTGTCTTTTGCCAAGAATTTTATCACATACATTTGTTGGAATCAAACCCAAAAATAGTTTTCATCAATTGTGCAATCAATAAAAAGCACGCGATGCGCTAATGTTTATAATTCTCTTTGTTCGTTATATAGGATAAGGTCGAGTCGCTCCGGAGGAAGAATGTGTTGCTGCTGATTTCGGACCTGAAATTGACCTCTCACGACCTCTCCATCCTCATCAAGATCTACAATGAGCGCAAGTTCCACGAGGAGCGCTACGAGATCGTGTGGGTCTCTATCATCGAACAAGAAGGCGAGGACGTGATCAAACAGTTCCAGAACCTCCAGTTGCAAATGCCGTGGTACTCGGTGCACTCTCCTACACTTATCAACAGGGTGGCCATCAGGATCATTAAAGAGAAGTGGCATTTTAGGCAAGACACCATGGTGACAGTATTGGATCCACAAGGAAAAGTCTCAAACCAAAATGCCATGAGCATGATTAGAGTTTGGGGATGGGATGCTTTCCCTTTCACCGGTGCAGCCGCAGCAGACATCTGGAACAGGCCTGGCATTAGCTGGTTTGAGCTTTTGGTGACTGACTTCATTTTTCCAAAGATACAGGAAGCTGTAAGTTTTTGTTCTTCTTCTTCATTTCCTTCTTCACTTTTCTTTAATCCTTTTGCTTTTTTATACAACAAGGGTGCACGCATATGGGTGTGAAAAGAAACTATGATCTTTGAGTTTGCTTATTAGAAGATGAATTTAGTTAAATTGATGCAGTAAGAAAAGAATTTGATTCAAACTTAGAATCTGTCAGACATACATGGGATAAGAGACAACCATAAAAGACTATTTCACGTTATCATGTTGTCCATTCTTTACTAATAAACGGTCAAATTTCATCTTATATCTGAGCAGACATGGCTTTACTGGAACTTTTGTACAGAAATTTTGAAAATGTAAGATGAGTGTTTAGTTCGATTTACAATATATAGACATTAAAAATGAACATAAGTTCATTTCCATCGATAAAAACATTGATTTCGCTATCTCTTTCCAGATCAAGGCTGAGAAGTACATCTTCCTGTATGGAGCGGAAGAACCCAAGGCCATCCAGGAGATTGAGGAGTCACTAAAGAAGATGATCGACGATGGCTTTTCCATCGTTGCCTTCAATGTCACCAAATCGCAGCTCTTTTGGACCCGCCTCGAGAGCTGCATGCTCTCCAAGCTACAAACCAGAGCGGACCTGCACGAACCCCTTATGCAGGACATCCTCAGGCTCTACACCAACTTCAAGAAGGACGGTGGGTTTGCGGTCCTCACAAAGGGGTCGCAGGTTGTGATCAATGACTCCCACGTGCACGTCACGAAGGTCCTGGTGCAGTATGAGACGTGGAAGAAGCATGTGAACGTGAACGGGAAGACGTTCGACATGGTCTTCAGGGAGCAGTTCGACAGGGTCTGCATCCTCTCGAGGTGCCACCACTTCTATATCCCGAACATGGTGGGTTACATCCCGGAGGATGTGAAGTGCCCTGTCTGCCCGCGTATGATGAACAACATTGTCAAGTTCGAGTGTTGCCATGGTGCACATTAGTCAAGTAACGATGAGAGCGTGCTCCGTGAGTGCTCTATGTACCCCAATATAATGAATAAAGAGGGCTAGCTTAGTGTCAGCCAGCCCCCCTCTGTGAACTTTGTCTATGCTGTATGATGTATGGAACAACCATGTTCCCGTACTGTCTCTATGTAAAACGTTTCCACTTGAAGCTTGTGCTACTAAGTACTTGAAGCGTCTGTTTTGTTCTCAATAAAATGCTTCTCTGAGCACTTGTGCCTCATGACGATTAAATTACCCCATGGCAAGCTCTTATCACGCTGCAAATGACAACTTCATGGATGTCCAACATATAAGCTTACAGATCCAATTTGACTTTAACTTTACTCATTCGAACTTTTTTAGCGTATCATTGACCGAGTGTGGTGTGACTAGTAATTGCAAGAGTATGAATTTGAATTTGATCGCACACCTATGGGTGTAGAGATTTGTATTATATTTATAGCATGTATATGAACAGGGAAATCACAATTGAAAAGATTTTACAAAAGGTAAGAATCTATAATATTAGCACAGATTGTAGAAGATTTGCTCTATCAACGGAATTGGCACAAATTGTGGAAGTTTGATTCTATCAACGTGATAGACACAGCTTGTAGAAGATTGCTCTATCATGGAAGATTTGCTCTATCACACCCTCTCAAGCGAAACAGTGGCGGAGTCACTGTGAGCTTGTCGCATAAAATAAGAAATCAGGATATGGATAGAGGCTTTATCATGACATCAGTCGTTTGCACCTGTGTTGGAATGAAGTGAACTTCCAACAACTTCTTGCTGATTAAATCACGAACAAAATGATAGTCTATTTCCACATGCTTGGTTCGTGCATGGAAGATGGGATTCGTGAGCAGATAGATTGCCTCTACATTATCACAAAGAATAAGTGGTGACCGATGGAGAGTGTATCGAAGATCTTGAAGGAGTTGTAATAGCCATAGTAATTCAGAGGCTGCATTAGCCACCCCTTTGTACTCCGATTTAGTGCTTGACCAAGCGACAGTTGGTTGCTTTTTAGAACTCAAGGAAATCAAGTTGGGACCAAAATAAATGCAATAGCCACTAGTAGACTTTGGGTCATTAGGGCAGCCGGTCTGGTTGGCATTTGTAAATGCAATGAAGGTAAGTTGGCGCATAGGCCACAAGGTAATCCCATGATGAATTGTAGTCTTGAGATAGCACAAAATCCGTTTGACGGCTGACCAATGATCGACAGTTGGACAATGCATAAATTGGCACACTTTATTTTATTTTATTATTTTTTTGGTGTAAATGTAAGTAGTATTTATAAGATGACGTACAGAAACTTAGGGGCATTTCCCAGCATTACAAATAGAGCTAAGATTACAAAAAAATGGAGTGGGGGAGTCTCCATATAGTAGCCAAAGTTTCATTTGTTTAGGACGGTCTAAAATATTTGTAGTGCGAAGCTCGCCCTCTGACAAGTTTACGAACTTTAGCCAAAATGATAAGGGCGTCATTTGACTTTTGTTGGAAACGTCTATGATTACGCTCCATCCAAATGTAGTATATGATCGCTAGGAAAGATACCTTCAGAAGTCTCGCCGCCAAGTCCTTACCTTTTGTAGCCTTGATCATCCATTTAAGTTAGTCATTCCATCCTTCTACAGGGCGTCGAATTCCGTATTGTGCATGAATAGTGTGCCAAATGCTTCCGGTCCAGGTGCACTGGAAGAATAGATGGTCTCTGCTTTCCAGACCAGACATACAAAAATTGCAATGAATATCTACTTCAGGCTTCCAACGTGATATGATTTCTACTGTTTGTAGTCTATCTCTACAAACTTGCCAGCCGATGAAGTTATGCTTGCTAATACTTCCTTTCCAGATCAATTGGGACCATTCCACAACCGGTCTCACATTTCTGGTTTCATCGTATACCTCTTGGCAACAATATCTTGGTCTAGATATGATTGAAGCTAAAGCCGGTCTTAGTTGAAGAATACAACGCCAAGTCCATGCCATAGAGCCCTTGATTTCAAGCTGCATAATCGAATTGCCTCTACACTTGGTACTATGAACACATTTACTCCACAAGGAAGATGACGGACAATTTATGAGGTTCCAAAGCATACGGCCAAGCAAAACTTTGTTCCATAATTTTAGATGACGCAACCCTAGACCTCCTTCCTTTTTTGGCAAACAAACAACTTCCCGAGCAACTTTGTGTGATCCGTGGCCTTCTGTATTTCCAACCCACAAAAAATGTCTAATTGGCACACTTTATTAACAGCAAAGAATAGATCTGGCCTGGTAAGGGTGAGGTATTGCAGTGCCCCAACCGTACTCCAATATGTGGAGGCATCAGTCAGTGGTTTACCACTTTGCTTTGACAACTTAGAAGCCGAGGGAGCCATAGGCGATGAGCAAGGTTTTGCATTAGCCATGCGCCATACTTGAATTGAGTGAGGAACAGCCCAGTAGAGGATCTATAGGCTTCAATGCCAATAAAGTAGGATAGATTTCCCAAATCAGTGATTGCAAACTTAGTGCCAAGTTGAGTGATTAATTCGGTGATAGAGGAGGTAGAGCTCCTAGTAATGATAATATCGTCAACATAGATGAACAGAAGCAGAATGTGGTTACATCTATGTTGAATGAATAATGAAGAGTCAACAGTGGTGGTCACAAACTTGATCGATAATAGGTATGAGCTTAGCCGACAAAACTAGGCCATTGGAGCTTGTTTAAGTCCATATAGAGTTTTCCAGAAGACAATGTACATGGCCAGGATAACGTCAATCAACAAATCATTGGGTTGCTTCATGTAGACTACTTTTTTAATGATGCCATGGAGAAATGCATTCTTGATGTCTAATTGGCATAGAAACCAGTTATATATAACAGCTAAGGAGAGAACAACTCGAATTGTTATCGGTTTGACAACTTTACTAAAAGTTTCATTATAGTCCAAGCCAGCCTATTGAGTAAAGCCCTTCGCGATGACTCATGCTTTGTATCTATCAATGGAGCCATCGACCGTGGTGCTTAGGCGATAAATCCACTTGCAGTTGATCACATTCGTGGAAGGGTGATGAGGAATCAGTTCCCAAGTGCCATTTTGAATGAGAGCATTAAATTCACTGGCCATAGCTTATTACCAGTTATGGTCTTTATTTGCAATGGAAAAACAAGTGGGTTCACTTGGTGTCAAACTTGAGTAAAAACAAGAACACGGTGGGTGCTTAGTGGGAGAAAAACCTTTGGTTTACGGATGTTATTTTTTAGATGAGTGACCATTGGATGGGTCGAAGTTGGCGGTTGAGGTTGAGAAGATGGGAAGGGTGGAGCTTTTGGAGAAGAGGATCCACATGGAATTGTGGAAGTAGATGATTGTTGAAGTTGTGATGAGGAGTTGACAATGATATTAGACAAACTTAACGGAATTGTTGTTGTAGTGGACACCCCCTGAAACTATTGGGGCTTAATAGAGGAATGATTAATGCAAACAGGGGCACTTGCCAAATAGAAGCAGAAACTCATTCACCAATGAAGCAGGATGGAGCTAGCAGTGATTTATTGGACTGTAGAGGATCCTTATTGGTGGTACGTGCATTATTAAGATAATAGAGTCCAATCTTATTCTAGCCTTTGAGCAGGAGGTTCCCCCAGGATTGATCCTTGACACAGCAAAAAGTAGGATGAAATTCAAATACCATATCGTTGTCATTGGTAAATTGAGAAACAGATAATAGATACTTCTTGATGGATGGAACATGACAAACAATCCACAGATTAAAAGAACGGGTAAGAGAATGTAAGATGGAAGAACCAATATGTTATATTTTCAAACTTGACCCATTTGCAGTGCGAATTTGATTGATGCCGGAATAGTCATTCAGAATGTTCAAATTTGCTATGTCAGCTGTAAGATGACGAGTGGCTAGTATGGGTCAAACGACTATCAGTTGAAGAGGCATATATTGCAGATGGAGAGCCGGTATTGGCTTTATAGCTAAGATTAAATCGCTAGTAGCATTGGAGAGCTGAGCAACATGTACAACTACACACCTAATAGATAATTCGAGAATGAGAGTAAGCTCCAAAATTGCGACCAAGGCCTTGGCCACGTCCTCGGCTACGTCATCAACCATTGGAGAGAGTGTTCAAGGCATCAGATGTTTTGACTGCAGCATTCACAATTGGAAATGACTCTATTGGAGATTCAATGGTGCAGATTTGAAAAATAACTTCCTGATTGTAAAGAAAGACGAGGAAGTCATCAAGAGGTAGTGGATCAAGATGAGATGTAACTGAGGTAACGAATGCATCATACTTTGAACCCAGGCCACCGAGGATGCTCAAAGATGGGGTGAGCAGCCGCAAAAAGATGATCTGCAATGTTATTAGCTTTTTGAACAAAGGCTTCCATGGAAAGAGAGCCCTTCTTTAGAGATCGAAGCTGATATTCTAATTGCATTATGCGAGCTTGAGATTGAGGAGCATAAAGTTTCTCAAGTGAAGTCCAGACATTTTGAGAAGTCTCAAGATCGACAATGTGTAAGAAAACTGATTTAGTAAGAGTAGAGAGGATGCAACAGAGGATGAGCTAATCTTGATAACGCCATGCAGTATGATCCGGGTTGTGGATACTTTCAGCAGTAGTGATAGTGGATGCCGGACAAGGATACAAGCCATCCACAATTTGAAGATACCCATGAAGATGAAATAAAGGAAGAAACTGTGCTCGCTACAAAAGGTAATTGTTGCAATCTAACTTGATTTGAAGAACATGAGATATATTGCCGAGAGCAAATGGTGGTTGGGAGGGGGCCAGCAAGGATGGAGAGTCAACAGCGATGGTGGTGGTAATGGAGGATGTAGAAGAAGGCATTGTAATGAAGAAGACAAATAAGATTGAAAAAAAAATTAGAAGCTCTTATACCATGCAAGATATGAATCGGAATTTGATCACACACCCATCGGTGTGGAGATTTGTATTATATTTAAAGCACGTACATGAACGGGAAAATCACAATTGAAATTTTTTTACAAAAGGTAAGAATCTATACCATTAGCACAGATTGTAGAAGATCTGCTTTATCAACGGAATTGGCACAAATTGTGGAAGATTGTATCTATCAACGGATTGGCACAGATTGTTGAAGTTGCTCTATCATGAGAGATTTGTTCTATCAGTAATTGGCCTTTTAACTCAATTCGGAGCAAAAGTTGTGATCGTTGTGGGGAATGATCGATGGGACAATAACCAATTCTTTCCTTCTCTTGCAACTCCAGCAACTTTGTTCCCCAAGTACCTTTATTTAGAGGAAGAATTACGGTAACATGGAATTAACACTAGAAACGGGATGAAGCAAAGAGAGCATGAGAGGAGCAGCATGCAATACTATTTGACTCGAAGAATACCTAGTGACAAGTGAGGAATGTTGAGATGCCTCAAAGATGCCCGCTTCGTCCATTACGTGTAGTCAGCTCTACAACCTCAGTTCAAGTCCATTTAGTGAGGAACAAGCACCAAAAACTGCAAGTCGTTGTACAAAGAAGAAAGGCGGCGTTAATACATTTGCTGTCAACAGGTAACTTTTTAGTCATTTTGATTAATGACTTATGAACTAGCCTTACAAATTACGCGCACTTTGTCGTCATTGACCATTAGGTCAGCGAAGATAGGGAATTATGTCGCCAACCATTCACGCTTAAGAAACTAATATTCTCGCATGATTTACGAAATGGGAGCTATCAAAAAGTTGGACATCTTCAACAATATATTTAGCATCAGGTTAGATAATGCCAGCATGAATACTTCTTTGATCTGCCCTCTAGTCCAACAGCTAAATCTTGCATCCAATGGGATTTTCTTCAATTTGCTATGTGCATGCCATTGCATTAACTTGTGAGTGAGACGGTCTCCGCAAGTTTTACAATTCTATGGTCAACATACGTGAGTAGGTTCAATACATGATCTCCACCCTACCGACACATCAAGACGGGGAGGTCGTGTACTTGACGTTGGAAAGGGAAGTTGAAAATTTTCCTCCAGACATAAGAACGGGGTGAAATTCAACATACAATGTGTTGAAAAAGATATACAGGAGATGGTCGCTCTACTCCACCACTTATAACGGAAGTGACGGTCTTCTGCCTTTGGCACAATAAGATTATAGGGTCGCTAAAATCTTTAGTGACTTCTTGTATGTTTTCAATGATGCAATTGATGCTTTGAGCATTAGAGATTATCCTTCAAGGAATCGAGTCATTTCGTTTCTATACATGATGTTGGTTCGATTAGCAAACGAGGAAAGTCCCTTCTTCAACGAAGCTGTAGTGGCCATGGAAGCGAAATTCTTCAAATATTATAAGAACATTTCACTTGTTTTTGGCATCCGCTATCTTGGATTTTATCTCTTGCTCTCTGTCACTCTCTCTCTCTCACGAATATGTGGATTAGGATAAGGAAGCATTTAATTATACTTGGCTTTAACCCAGGTATAAATATCCACGCACTCTTCATCCTGGTCAGGGGTGAGCGCGGTTCCAGAGTAGAACCGGGAACCGAAGAACCGGACCCGGTGGATCCGGTTCGGTTCCATGGACAGAGGGTCCGGTTCCCGGTTCCCCATTTTTAGGAATCGGCTGTTCCGGTTCCGGTTCCCGGTTCCTATAGGAACCAAAACCGGAACCTGGAACCGGAATCGGTAACCGGAACCTGGAACCGGAACCGGATCGGAACCGGGAACCGGAACCTGGAACCGGAAG
The DNA here is from genome assembly GCF_021117445.2 of Syzygium oleosum. Taxonomy (NCBI): domain Eukaryota; kingdom Viridiplantae; phylum Streptophyta; class Magnoliopsida; order Myrtales; family Myrtaceae; genus Syzygium; species Syzygium oleosum. The sequence continues at coordinate 21,246,634 of NW_026607485.1, read as the reverse complement.
AAACCCTAATTCAGTAATTCCCAAATGCTCCCTGCTCCTCTTGAATCACACCTTTGAAATTCCAAAGCATCCGTTTCGCCACACACGCACACCCCCCAAACCCATCCACAGACTCACTCACTCTCACACACACGCCACTCTCTCTCTACACTTTCGCAATCGAACGAATTTCCGGCAAGAAGCGACGATTTCCTCACCGTTCGCCGGCCCTCCGTCTCGCGGCTGCGGACCCCTGCATTTCCCGGCGGATTCCTCCGGCAATCGCCCCGGATCAGCCCGAGGTGAGCTTCTGGCGTTGCTCTCTCTGATTTCTGCGCGCTGTTCGATTTTCCCTTCCGCGATGTCGAGAGCCGAGCTTGATTTTAGCTCGGATGCTGGTCGTCGTTCGTTTTCGGTTCGGTTCGGTCAGTCGATTCTAGTCTTTTGCCTCTTGTTTGGCAGCGAAACGGGTCGACCGGTGCGTGTTTGGAAGCGCTAGTCAGTGCTCCGAGCTTCGCGCGTGTGGAGCATTTCGAGTAGCTTCTGGGGAGAGCAAGCTGAGTTGGGGGTAATCATGGTGGTCCTTGGTGCCATGGTGCTGAATTGGGGGGAAATCCAGCTGCTGTGATCGAGATGCTCTTATTGGGTGTTTGGTGTCGTGGCTCAGTTCCTTGTCTTGGGATCCATAGGGGTGCTGAGTTTGGGTCGGTTGACGTGGTAGTTTTCGTTTGTCTCGGAATGATTTTCTTTGGGTCTAGATCTGAGTCCGAGTTCGGAAAATGTTAAATTCCTTCTCCTCACCACATGCATACCACATGCTCTACCAAATGTTTGAACCAGACTCACACAAACTTGTCTCTGTGCCATATGTACGAACTGACCACCATATGTTTGTAATAATGTTTGAATGAAGCTATGTTTATTTTTAAGGAAAAACTTTTGAACCAAAACACTTGGTTGCCCATTTCATTACTTGAATTGCAACATTAGTCTTCGATTCATCTATATCGCATTCATTCTCCCGCGATTTGAGTCTATGTCTGTGTGCCTCCTCATTTCATTACTGGCCGATTATGGAGAACATAGGGATCCGGTTTGCTGGACTGTCAGGATGCACATTGGTTTGTGATTTCTGAAGATGGTGTTGGGTTACATAATTTTCTGAAGTGTGTTGTTCATGATAAATTCTTTCGTTGTTCTGCTCTTCAGAATAAAAGCACTTGTAGTCAAGCTTATGACTTGAGAAGTCCTTTCATTCCGTGTGGTAAAATGTGTACGCATTTTTCTTTTCTTGGTTATATACAGCTGAAGGTTGGTCAAAAGTAACCCATTTTTGATTTTTTTCTATGGTCCGTAGTTGTGCAATGACTTGTTGTTTCTCAAGAATTGCAACATGCCACTTCTTTTCCTTGTTTTAATGCTTGTTAGTTCATATGATATCAATTAGAAAACTTTTTTGTTAGCTGACCACATTCATTATCTTCAAGCCAGTATGCTTCAAACTTAATTTCTCTCTTTCTTTTTGCAGGTTCCGCTGAGAGAGTTAGCAAGATAGGATTACGGTCGGAGTCTATAGCAGGTAATTTTGTTTGTTTTGTATTCTCTCTTATTCGGTATTATTGCATTCATTTTTCGTTTTGTTTAACTAAAAATGAAATTAAAAAAAAAAAAAAGGAACCTGTTGGACCCTGGAACCGACCTTGGAACCTGTGACAGGGTAGGTTCCAGGTTCCACGTTCTAACGGGTAGGTTCCAGGTTCCTCATTTTGAGGAACCTGTACCCGAGGGTAGGTTCTAGGTTCCGAGCGGAACCTACCCGGAACCTGGAACTGCTTACCCCTAATCCTGGTCACTGTATGCATAATTCGAAACACGAAGAAAGTTTCCACCTTCTCCTCTTTCTTCTTTCCAACGTTCTAAAGCATGTCCGAAGGGACTATGTAAGCAGCCTAAATTTAGGAAGGAAATATTGGCTAGGCGAACCCAATTTATGTTTGGTTGGCTCAAGTGAGCTCCAATAAATCGCGGGATTCATGACCCTGTCTACTTTAGTGTGTTCTCCACAAGTATTTGGAATCCTTTGTCATGAGGAAGTGCATCAAGCCATTTCAGAATATAATGGACATGATGGGCATGGGAAACTGTTTGAACAGTAATTTACAATTTTGAGCATGAGGTCTAATTTGTTGATATTCAATTTATTACATCCTTGGTGAAGCATAGGCATTTCTTAGTCATCATGCACATTCATTTACTTTAATGGGATTGAATTACCAACGGTAACTTGCCATCCTTGAAAGGACCAAATTTCCTATGAAGGCACATAATTACAAGATGAATTAATCATGTTGCAAGTCGGAATAGAATATGAAGGGAAAATAGAGTTTTAATAAGTAGTCTTATGTCATTTAATAAGTATTATCTTATGAACAATCTTCCAAATTGTACCAAATTGATCGGTAAATCAATTCCTAGAGGAACCTTCTTCTGAGTCTTATTTGCCATGGTTGTAACGTATTTGAAATTGTCTTGTATTACTCACGTACTCACATGATTGAGTGGGGATTAGCAACAATTTACGGGATCGTGACACCAATTAAACCTACCCACTTATCGTTCCAAGATAGGTTAGTCTACAAGAACAAGGAATGCAGGGTCATATAAACCAATTATTTTTTCATAGGGGTCAATTCCCACCATTACAGGAAAACTTGATTCCCGAAATGGTTTTATTTTGAAGAAGGATGATGAACTTGTCGGCGTAATTCAGATGTCGACAGTTATCTATTTCTTTTTCTCTCTCTTTTTCTATTTTTTTGCTAGAATCGTGTTATCTTTTTCATTAAAACTACGAGAAGCACTCGTGTGCGTAAGGGTTAATTGTTCAAATTCAATTTAATCCCTCGGTGACACAAATACTTCCTTAATCTTCATGTGGGACATTAGACGTTTAACACACAATTCAATAATCCACAAGCATGCGCATTCATATTACTTCAATTGGAGAAAGTTACCATGATAACTTACCATCCTCGAAAACACAATCTCCTGTAGAGGCAAGTAATTAATCATATTGCCGCCAAAAGTTATATAAGTACCACAATCATCTCTAGGAAATAAAATGATAAGCATCCAGAAAACAAAACCTACCATATTTGAGTCCTTTGACTCACCAAATTTTTGCATTTCCAAAAATCGGAATATTATCGATCAGGATTGCTCAAAAGTGGATGTGCAAGAAGAATGTATCATCAAGAAACACACTTTAATTCAAGATTGTAAGCGGCATGAGCTCACTTATTACATTATCAAAACAACTTATTTCAAGGACACTGAAATTTCCTAGGAATCAGTACTAGGAGGATCGTCAGAATTGCTGTCATGAGAATCAGTTGTCCGGTCTTCAATTGCTTGTGTTAACATCTCGCTCAATTCTTCATGCCTTCTCTTATGAAGTTTCAGCTCTTCCAAGGAGAGTTGGTCCAGCAGTGCCTCCCACTCGCTTTTCATTGGGCATTTCTCTACCTCTCGTCGGAATTCAACAAGGCACTTTCTTGCGGCTCTCGGTTTCTTCGACAATTCTGAGTTCTGTTCGGAGGGCTCACGCAACGTCGCCATTTCTTCACCTTCGGATTGCCTAAGAGCATGAGAAGGGGATGTGCCTGGATCTTCGACCCGGCCGAGACTGGCTTGATTGCTAGGACGGACAAGAGACAAGGCCTCGTTGCCCAACCTGAAGAGTACCATTATCGACTCAAGCGCACAATCTGAATAGATGTCAGTAGCACTCCTAGTATCTTGCTTGCGAGGACGACCATGAGACAAGGCTGCATAGCCCAAGCCGAAGAGTACAATCAACGACTCTAGCGAACATTCTGAATTGACATCTGCAGCCCTCCTAGGATCACAAGATCGACTTTTCAGAGCAACCTTCTTCTGAGTCTTATCCTCCATCGCTATATATTTGAGATTTACTCTTGCACTCGCACATGATTGAGTACGGATTAGCTGCGATTTATAGGGCCGTGACACCAATTAAATCTATCCACGTCTCGTTTTGCAATTGGTCAGTTTAGATGGTTTCCATGTATAGCATAATCGAGATACGAAATCCTAAAAATGTTTTATCTACCTATTTATAGATAAACATTCCATCTTTTATCTTGTTTGGTTATATTTCTTGCCAAATACGATCATGTATGAAAGTCGGAGAGCTAATTAGATTTTTTTCCTTGAATTTGTCGATACTCTTTTCAGTGCTCAAATTGACTTCTTCTTCTTCTTTTTTTAACTCAATCCATGAACTTATCTATTCTTTAATAGTTCCCAAATGGTCCAATATTCAGCCATTATTCTTTGTATGCACTCAAGAGGTAATTAAAAGAGCGTATGTTTTGTAAGCATATTACATGTTATTCCCAATTATAGCTGGGATGATCGGTGCAGAGATATGAAAGTTACTTTCTATCGCTTGATTAGTTTAAGACTCCTAAAGACCCACTATGCACACATTCAGTGCTAATTTTCTAGGAAGCTATTCACATTAAGAAAGTGTATTTCCTGTTGGTTGCACTACTTTAGTGTTGATCTGCACAATAGGCGATTTGCGAATATTTCAGGCTAAAAATTCGTGTCTAATTGCACCCTTGGTTTTAAAAAGTACTAGATTTTACTCATGAATAATCAGATTTGAGCATGTTGGAAAGGGCTATGTAAGTGGCCGAACCTTAGGAAGGAATTTATTGACTAGGCCCACCCAATTTGTGTTTAGTTGGCTCAAGTGAGCTTTGATAGATTGTGGGGCTCATGCTTATGCCTCCTTTAATGTGTTCTCCACCAGTATTTAGAATCCATTGCCATAAGGAACTGCATCAAGCGACTATAGAATATATTGGACATGAAAGCTGGAGAGAGAAGAAACTCTCCTTGTTCCATATTATGAACATTTTGAACAAAATGAGAAGGTCCAATGGAATAGTTATTGGCCATGACGATGAATTTGTTCTAAAATATATATGCTACATAAGCCAGTTGATTTGATATGACGAGTTCCACTCCATAAATAAAGATGGCACCCTCATTGAGTAGTTCCCAAAAACTTGTATAGTCTCTGTTCCATAAGAAGAAGAACACCCCATAGCCTTCCATTAGGTCTTCGTCCTTATATACCAATGAGTTGAAGACTACACGGGATCACACTATTTTAAGTACATTGATAGAGTTAAAAAAGAGAATGCTTGGAAATGGTGGAATAGGAGAGCCACTACTTATATCATTGTTTCCATCGTGGCCTATATCCTTCCATTAGGTCTTTTGAATTCTGTTCATTTAAAAATTAATTTTAAAAGACCAGGATATCGTAAAGGAAGTTTCATGGAGCAACTTCACCTTCTCTCCGCTACATGCGTCCATTCCAGTTATATAGCGAGTATAGCCCATTTGATCATCTGAATTCTTAATCATGATAGAATTGGATAAAATAGGATGTGAGATTAAGGGATTTTATTATATTTTATTCACTATATGGGGGAAAAGTACCAAAAAAGTTCTAAACATATTGCATTGACACCAATTTAGTTATAAAGCTTTTAATTGAACCAATTTATTCCTAAACATTTTCGTATTGGTACTAATTGAGTCCATCCACCCAATTTACGCTGAAATTACTGACGTAGACATCAGCCGCCTTACATGGTACGACTGGCATTGACATGGATAATTTTTTTAAAATTTTAAATATTTTTTCGAATTTTTTTATTAATATTTATTTTTATTTTTATTTTTATTTTTATTTTTATTTCTTTTCTTCTCTTTATTTTCCTTCTTTTCTTTTTCTTTTCTACCGTAGCTGGCACCAACAACACCCCCAACTGTAGCTCCACCAATACTGGTGTCGAACCAGTCGGGCAAGTTGCGAGAGGCGCAGGCAGGCCCGATATCCAATCGGGTGGTGAACCCGATGGTGCAACAACCGACACTGGCCACGTAATTTGGAGGTGGCTTTGAGTTAAGGAAGTCGAGATGAGCAAGGGGATGTGGAGAGTCATGATGGAGCTCGATCCGACGCCGAGCTAAGAGAGGAGGAGGGACTCGTCGGCGCCATCAATCGGAAGTTGGAGGAAGAGATCAGGCGTTGGAGTGAAGTGGGGTTCAGGATTTCTCGTGGATCGACTGCTTGAGACTCTAGACGGTGTTGGTGCTAGGTCGAAGCACAATGTTTTGTCGTTAGGGATGAGAATGAACACCATTATTGGAGCTCGTTCGAGCTAATAGTTGAACGAGAGACAGCCGCAGGAGAGGTCACCTTTGCCGGCGGCCGACTAGGCCATGGCGAGGCTGGCCTCACCTGCGGCTACCTACACCTCACCTAGGCGGCAAGGGTAGAGCCCTCACTAGATTGGCGAGGGCGACCCTCGCCCAGGCTGCGAGTGTTGAGCCCTTGCCACCGCGACGCCCTCGCTGACCATGGCCGAGTATTGGCCACAAGCCAAAAGAAAAGAAAAGGCAAAAAAGGAAAGGAAAAAAGAAAAAAAAATTGAAAAATTATTTAAAAATCACCATGTTAGCATTGGCCATGTCACGTCAAACGGTTGGCGTCGACGTCAGTAATTTTTTGCTTCAATTGACCGGATAGAGTGAATTGATACCAATGTCATAAACTAGTATAATTAAAAGGTTTATGACCGAATTGGTACCAATGCAATAAGTTTATGATTTTTTTGATATTTTTCCCCACTATTTGGTGAATTGCAGTAATAGAGCCGGATATTTCTATATTTTGTCATGTGCGTTTGACGCAGATAGAAGCGATAACTTGAAAAACTCTTCCACGATTCGACTGGAATTCAATTCAATTTCATAATATCTGAATACAAAGCTGGACGTCCTTTTATAATGATAGGACTCCTAAAGATATCCGAATTAATGAAGATAATATCAAAGCAAATCAAATCTAATCTTATCTAATAAAATCAAATCTAATCTTATCTAATCAAACGAAATATTGATAATTCGAAATTGCCTAAAGTAAAAAAAACTGCATAATCAGAAAAACTACCGAGATTTCCGGCGATTACGGCGATCACATTCTTCAAGATAATTACAGGCTAACTGTTCTACATCAGCGTTGTTCGGTGGGAACTGCATATCAGTGTAAATGTACAAATGAAAATAATAAAAATTTCTCATGAGTCACTATTATATTAATGGACACATAATATTCGACATTGCATATTCTTTCATCCGACCGACATAACGGGGGCATTCCCCTTGAACTGTGCGGGGCCAATGGCCACGGCTGGCGTTTTTGCTCATTCAGCTGGTACCAACTCTTGCCTTCAAAATCTTATCTTCTATAGTGATCTTTCATTTGTTTTCATATTCCCAAGTCGTAATTTCTTCATTCTCGTGTTCACACAACCGCTTTTTGCATCATGTGAAAACCAACAAAATGGGTGCGGCCGCATGTCGTGTTGGCGATGGTGCTATTCATTCTTCGATTGGGATTTTCACATTGGAGGTAGAGATGGTCCTCTACCGTTTTTGTACCACTTTCGCATCACGTTGCGATGACCAATTGAAAGTAAAATCAACACTATGTAGAATGAGATTCGCATATAAGACGTACGAAATGATAATTGATCGGTTACACCATACGGTCATTATGATGTGGTGTATCTATCACATGAAAATACTTTTTTCGTCCTCGAACCATTTGATAGTAGGACAAACATCTTTTGACAACACTCATAGATATACAATGATGCCAAGTTAGAACATGAACCCTCTACTCCGTATGGTACTCTATTTGATGTCTCAATGAATCTCAACATCTAATTTATAAGAATGAGGTATTTATCAGTAATTAATATTTGTCGAGACACCCAAAGAAGCATTTTAAGATCTCCACCCGGGTAGAAAGCTTGTATTTTAAATTAAATAGGGAAAATTACCCAATCAATTCTAAACTTATTAAACAAATATCAATTCAATTCTAAACTTTTTAATTTTATTAGTTAGGTCCTAAACCTTCGCACAAAATTCGTATGTAGTCCTTCCGATCAATATTCATTGAAAATTATTGACGTGCCAGTTCGGTCATGTTAATGATAGAGCTTAGGATTTTCGTAATATGATAAAATAATTGGAGCTTTAGTGTCATAGCAGACCTAATTTAAGGTATTTAGCGGCTTAATTACATGGTATGCTTGTGCAAAAGGTTATTCATGTAGAATGGAAAAATCTCCAAGTGGAGAATAAGGGGGATTGATGATATCATAAGGAACATCATCGCACTCGTCATCATTCATTCCTAGCCACATGCTAGATTTCCTTCTCCTTCTTTCTTCTATTTATAGCGCATGATATGATAGTGGAAAACGACTGAAGGAGGACATTATCATATTGCCTTGAAAAAGTCAAAATGCAGCGTTGCTCATGGTCCCCTCAACGTCTCTTTCATTCTTTAAAATGAATGGACTTTGCGTGGGCCATTTTGTCGCTCGTTCTAGATTCCTCTATAATCCCCAAACGCAGGTAAATCAGTGAATTGTTGCTATTCATGTCGTGCCTCACCTTGGAATCTTGGATTTTGGAGAAGCTTCTTTTTCTTTTTCTGCCCACAGAATTTACAGTATAATTCCATAGACAAGCTTGCAAAACAATGTAGGAGCCGGATTAGAGTGAAAGATACATATAAACTTATCGATTTAGGTCCATTAAAATTCATGTACATTCACCCTACGTCCACCTAACTCGTTGTTAAGTCTATTAAATAAAGATGATCGTTGTTCAATCTCTCGATAGCGACCTTAATGTTATTAATGACATGATTATAGCTCTTTTTTAAAAATCATGCTGTTTAGGTTGTACCGATATGGCCTTGATTACTCTCCAAAGCTTGCTTAATTCTTAATTAACACTTGTCTTTTCCTTTAATTTTTTTTTTTGGATTTTTCCAATAATTATCGTTCTCTTAGCTCCACATGCGTCGGGGCCGCGTGTCAAGGTACAATCATTGGTGAAATCTTATCGGCCTATAGCTTTACAGGTGTACATTTTCTTTTGGAGGGGAAAGATGCGGGGTAAGTTCTCAAGTTTCCTAAACCCAGAAACCGACCCCCCCCCCCAAAAAAAAGAGAAAATTAAAAGAAAATTATTATTCATAAAAAGAAAAAAATAAAGGCTAGGGGAGGACGGTGATTCACGTGTTTGCATAGGTGTAGGGCAGTGATGCCTCTGAACGAAAAAAGGACAAGGTGGTTTAGCTTTACTTTATATTTCTCGTACAGCCTACGTCATCAATTGCTCTTTCTTTCTGTCGGATCAATAATAATTATTAAAATATTTAAATATTAAATAGCAATTTAAATAATTAAACAAATAGAGATTATGCATATAAACTATATAAACGAGCAATGTGATGTATTCTAACACCCTAGTTTTCAAGTGGTAATGGTTTTAAATATTTCTAAATCTCTTATTTACTTTCCTTATTAGTTCAGTCTCCGCATGAGAAGGAATGTTAAATCATGCTTTCATCTTACAGTTCAAAATTTTAGATTAGTTGATGGTGATTTCATAAAATCTTTAACGTACTTGTCTCGTACACGTGCTAAGTAAGTCAACAAATCATTTTTAAGTTAATCATCTATATTTTATTGCGAAATTTGTGTTGGTGCAAGAAAAATAAAATTGTCATATGTAAGTGGATAAAGAATGTGTAGTAATTGAAAAGGAAGTTACCAAAGGAGAGGTAACTACTAAATCTAGATTAAACGCTTGTCTCCTTGTATTCCTAATTTGAAGAGTCAGACAAAGGTCAGTTTTGACCTAAATATATGGATATGTAGATAAGAGGGAAAGTTTCATAGACCCCCTAAGATTGGATGCCTTTTGTCAATATACCCCCAAATTGTGCTATGGACAATCAATTGGAACAATCAAGTGGCTTCTTAAAGCGATTGAAGTTTAGAGCGAGTTCTTCAGCTATGTTTCACGTGGAATCAATGGCAAGCTCGCATGGGTGAAACAAGAGACCGACGAATGCGACAGTACATTTTTCTGCACACTTATTGTAACATCCTGAATTTTGACCTGTTATCGGGATCAATAAAGTGTATATTAATTCTCGTTTGATTTTAGTAAGTCTCGCCCGGACTTGATCAATCACGGGATACTAACCAAATGGGAAAGGCTAAATAGGATCAGGTACGTGGACTAAGGACCCGATCGCGATTGAGTGCCGAGTTCGAGAAACATCGAGGGAATATTTTGGACCAATATGGGCCGATCTTAGGAAAATGACGGATTGATATAGTCAGATACGTACGATCGGATCGCGGGTGATTCCGCACGACCGAAAGTATGCCTGACTAACGAACCCCGATTTTAATCCAAACGATCGCGACCCCCGGTACTAGTGATAATTCCTCTCGTTCTCTCGAAATTTGAGACCATCATGACTCAGACAATCCTAGGTCGATACGCGTACCACCTAAACAGCCGACCGTTAGTGAGAGGCCCTAAGACTTCGAAACGAGTTATTTTGATCGCAATATTGAGCCCAAACTTCGATATCAAAATTTCAAGGGTAATTACGACTATTTGGTAAGACGGACGTCATTTTATAGTGGCCAAATAAGTTTGGGACAAGAACAGCTGAATATAGAAATTTCGACAGAAATTGGGGAAAATTACAATTTTGCCCCTGGGGACCTCGATGCTCGTTTCCGAGGCCAAACGAAATTATTTTTCGGAATCGATGCCATTTTGGGGCAACCATGCACGTCTGGAGTGCATACGGTCAAAAATTGGAATTTCGACCCCGGAACGAAAAATTACGGTTTTACCCCTCGAGACTTTTGGACCGGTTTTCGAGGGCTTAAAGGATGAATTTTAAGGATCCGACACCGGATTATGTCTACCATGAATATATAGGACCGGTATGGACAAAAATTGAAATTTCGGTTCGGGATCGAAAAAATTACGAAAATGCCCCTAGGCCAATTTTAATTAATTCCGAAAATTGAATTTAATTAGGGGTTTAACCAAGGTTAAATGGGACTAACCAGGTCTGGTCAGCCTTGGGTTAGTGACAAATGACCATTTTACCCCTAAATTATTGGATGAGAAGGAAAGATAGCCATTGGATCAAGGGCAAAATTGTCCAATTGGCCTAGATTGAGACACATGGAATCCACTCACACTTGTTGACCCATATTTGACCAGACATTTCTCTCTCTCTCTCCCATTCTGTTCTGATCTGCCGAGCCATTCTCCTCCTCCCCTTCCCCGTGAATTTCTTTTCCCGTTTCTGTTTCTGGCGTGCACGGTTCTGTCCATTCTGGTACTGTTCACGCCGGAACAGTACCAGCCGGAGCTGTCCCCGCCAAGCCAGCACCACCAGCAGCCCTTTCTGCTCAAGACAAGCCACCACAGCCCCGGTTTCAGCCTAAACAGAACAGAAACAGCAGCTAATTGTCTTCGCCGGTGTCGCTGCGGACCGCCGGCTTGCACCGGAGCGCCGCCGTCGATCCTTACCGTTCGTCGGTGATCGACCGCCCGTTCCCGTCGTCCCGAATCGTTAATAGGCGAGTATAAACCCCTAAACCCCTAATTAGTCTAATTGTGCATTTTTAGGGGTTAATTAGGCCTAATTGAGGGTTAATTAGGCTTAATGGTGTGTGGGATGTTTTGTATGGGTCATTAGGACCTAATGAGATGATTTAATGGTGGTTTAATGGCCTAAATTGTGATCTGGTCTGGTACTGTTCATGAGTACCGAAAATGCTAAATTTTGTTCAAGTTTTGTACTAATTGAGTTCAATGGTTAATGACTTAAAATTAGGCATTTGGTAGACTAATTAAGCTTATTTGAGGCTTAATTATGTGTATTTGGTGGTTGGATGTTTAGGGTAGGTGATTAGGGCTTAATGAGATGGTTTAAAGGTGAATTAGTGCCTAAATGTGCATTTTTCCTGGTACTGTTCATGGGGCTCCGAAATTGTTTTAATTTGTCTAAGTTTGTACTAATTGGGTTCAATTGTTGGTGACCTTGAATTGGTCATTATAGGGCTTAATTAAGCTTAATTGAGGCTTGATTATGTGTATTTGATGTTTGGGTGATTATAGTATTTGATTGAGGCCTAATGGAATTGTTTAGGGGTAGTTTGGTGCAAAATGGACATTCGGTTCTGGTACTGTTCACCAGAACCGAATTGTACCATTGGGCTTAATTGGAGACTTAATTGGTTCTTTGGCTATTGACTTGAGTTTAGGCATTTTTAGGGGTTGAGTAGGACTTGTATGAATCCTATCGTATGACCCCGAAGTGGTGAAAACGAATATTGAGATTGAATTGCCCAAGGCGGGCCTTAGGCGCATTAGATTGAGGTGTGAAATGAATGCGCGGAATGAACTTGAAATGGATTGGATTAGAGTGGAAATGCTTGGGTATGCCAAGAATGAGATGAACATGTCTAATTTGAGCATGGTTATGCTTGGTGTTTTGGCATCGATATTTAACCTTAAATTCCCGAGCATATGTTTTGCATATCAAGTGGTGATTGGTTGAAATTGAGTGAAACGATGTACTTGCCTGAGTTATAATCAATTGTGGCCTTCGGGTCGGGCCTACGGGTCGTTTTATCAACTGTGGCCTTCGGGTCGGGCCTACGGGTCGTTATAATCAATTGTGGCCTTCGGGTCGGGCCTACGGGTCGATTTATCAACTGTTGGCCTTCGGGTCGGGCCTACGGGTCGTTTTATCAACTGTGGCCTTCGGGTCGGGCCTATGGGTCGTTATATCCAACTGTGGGCCTTCGGGTCGGTATAATTGCACTTGACTTATAGTGATGCCAAATGCCTAACCTGCAGGGCTATGAGACATTATATTGGGCTGTGAGCTCGGGTGAATTAATGTTGTATTACTGGTTCATATTTTGATGCGTTTTATTTACCTTCTGGAGGTGCACATTAGCCTAGTTTAGGATTAGTGGTTTGTACTTGCTGAGTTTTCTCACGGTTGTGGTAAAACCGACATTTTCAGACCCCCGTCCATAGAATGCCGAGGAGCAGGACCCCGAGCCCGAGATAGAGTTTGAGGCTATGAGTTCAGAGGAGGAACCAGAGCATTCCGAGAATTCTTCCGAGACGTCTGGGTCTGACCCCAACTGGATATCCTAGGGCAGACCTCAGTTTTAGGGGCGAGGGCCGATACTTTTTGACTGTAGCCTCTAGTGGTTAATCGATCCCCCTAGGCCACCGATCCCTTTTTGTACTCGTAGCCCTTTTGTTGTAGCTCTGGTTTTAATGGATATTGTATATATAAGTGTTATAATGAATGTATATGTTGTTTTTAATCGTTTGAATTTTGTTGGCTTGTGCTACTCATGGTTGCTTTTAAATTGTCTGGGTGTATATATATAATATATATACGTCGTTTCCGCATGTGGCGTGTTTTCTCTGATTTGGGTTTTCGGGTCGGTGACGTAACCTGGGAGCGTCGCACCTTATTTCGACCTATACGCGGATGTTCATGCTTCGTGGGGTACGGGGCGTGACACTTATTCTCTCTCGTTAATTGCTCCGATCTATTTCTCATTGCGAGGAAAAGGGATGCCAATGTGACATTACAAACTAATTCATTCGAAAAAATTTCTCGGTGAAAAAAGATAGTGCAAGGGTTTTCAATGTGTGTATTATTAGAAGAACAAATGATGCATATAGTAAGAAATCTTAAACTGACTGGTGAAATAATGCCAAAATATTACATGATATGTGTGTGTTTTTACAGTGGAATAACCTTATTCATCTAGTATCTACTATCACAAAAAGATTTGCAACTCAAGATCATATGTTTTGAAAAATAATTAACATTATCTTATATTTGTTTTGGTAGTTAAAGACTAACAAGATATATGAATGATAGCCTAAAGCATTGCCTTCTCAAAGAATAAGAGCTTAGAGCATACGGTAACATCAGTTTTTGGAGAATATATTCTCCAAACTTTTATCAGACCTAAATTTGCCTCTTCTTTTAAGGGCTTCTTTATTCTTTGAACACTTTAGACAATGTTGATGAAGAAAAAGTCTTCGATGCTTAGGGTGTACGTGATGAGTCCAGTGCATCGCAACTTTTAGCATGGGTAAGTCCCATTCGGGACCGACACGATTTAATGGTTGAAGAGCATTAGGTTACATGCACCCGCTGCCCCCAAAAATGTCTTGCTGATGAAGCAATAACGTCCTGCGTGAACCATAAACTGTTTTTGTCCTCCAATGAACTTAAAATGCCTTTTGGTTTGAACTTGTTACTTGATCGCATTCAACATGGATCTTTTATATCTATTTCTTGATATTGTAATTCATGTTGAGTTTTTTTTATAACAATCAATAGAATAAACTAATAACACTTGCGAATTTATGCAATGATTTATTAGAGTTGGAGATATTAAAACAATTTATGGCCATTTAGTTATATGCACACAAAAAAAAAAGGTAACACTTCTAGTGTTCTTTTCCCGAATCATTGCTTTGTAGGATTGTCTAGAAATGTTTATTGTTTCTCAATATTGTTTCTCTTTTTTAAATTCTGTAGAGAAAGTAAAAGGTATATATACAAGGAAACAATTACCATGAAAAATCTAAATTATATCCACTGTAACATCAATATGCTAAAATTCTTTTCATATCGCCAATTTTTCAGACTTGTACAAAAAAAAAAAGTATAAGTATTAGTATCAATGGGTATAGTTTAAACTACTTTATGACATAATAAAATATCTGGGGCTTTAGTGAGGGTTTTATGTGGTACTATGGCACCTTTATATGCAACGCTTATGTAAAAGGTGATGTCCTGTAGAAACGACAAAGCCTCAAGTAGATGATAAAGGGGATAGATGATATCATTGGGGAACATCAACGCACTTTTGTTTTCTAATTTTAGCTAGTGCTTTAATAGTGGAAAACGACTCAACAAGGACATTATTAGCACCTTGCCAGAAAAGACCTTTCTCTTTCTTTTCGTGATTCACGCTGTGTTTCGGCTAGACAAAGCAATGGTGATCGGTCTCGAGTTCACACGACAATTTTCTCCTGACACACTGTCTTTTCTCCTCTTTCAGTCATTCTACTTTTGTATTCTTTTGTCGAGATGTTTTCCTTTTTCTTTTTCAAAAATAAAAGAGTGGTTCAGGGGACGATGACCATGGCTGCATTTTAACTCTTTGAAAGAAATATTCTGCTTATTCGAAAGCAATATGAAAAGAGATTTTGCTAGTGAATGCTCTAAATGGTACTTATTAATCAACTAAAAAAAATAAAATTACAGTCTTCAGTACATTGACCGTCTCGTATTGTACATGTGGAATCGACGTATGCAAAGTTAAAAAGAGAGGGATAATTATTGACAAAAATCCAATCTTATCATCGATGTTGGCAATAGTATTTCATACTATACCGATTTAAAAATTATTTTTCTATTGACAATATGTGAAGAGTCACGTTAGCTATTGCTACTACGACATATGTTAGTTCTTTGACAATCCTAAAATTTTCTTAATTAATTACTTAACAAGTGTTCATGATTTATGAGATAATTTCTAACAAAATGCATAAATAATTTTGGCTTTTTAATCTTGTATTATGCAATAATTATTTTTCTACCCCCATTTTCTCCGTTTTTCAAATATCTCCCATCTCTTTCTTTCCAAGGTAAAATTGACACGTGTCGTGATATCGGTCTTTCTTGCTTTATGTGAAATAGGGGTGGGCATGGTTTTAGGGTAGCACCTGAAACCGGATAATCGGACCGGTGAGAATCTATCCGATTCCATATTTCAAGGTATACAGAGTAGGTTCCAGATTTCAAAAATTAGAAAACATGTTTTGATGGGGTAGGTTCGGTGGATGGAACTTGGAACAAGATTTTGTGTTTTTCTTTGTCTATACCTTCGCGTGATTTTGCTGTAAAGGGGTGCTAAGATGCAGATTAGGGAAAACAAAACAAGGCTTATGGCATGTATGTTATCCCATACACAGACGGCTCTCCAAGCCGATATAAAAGGGACTGCCTTTTAGCCGTTAAGCCCCTCTTTGAATTTTGATCCGCACCTTATAACTACTTTATAGTAACTGAATTCTGGTATACAGGTTTCATATCATGGCAAGTGCAGAGTACACTACCAGGACTAATCAGCACGCATGCGATTGTTTAAATAATCATGACGGGCATAAAGGTAGAAGTGAAGATTTAGGAACATATAATGCACACACAAGTTTTATTTCTTGAAGCTTTTCTGGAAGCAGATCGTGCCTCCAAATTTTATAGGAGTGGCTTTTCTAGGCTCAAACAATTACACAGACGATTAATTATTGGTGAGGTTCTGGAAATCACCAATAATTTGACACTCTATGGCTGACTATATAGGCCTTTACAACTGACAGACGACTTTTACAACTGACAAATGACTGACAGACGCATAATAAGCTTTCGGACGACATTTTTCTTTTTTGCTACAGTGTTGCTACAGTATTGCTACAGTGTCAAATAGTGCATGAACAGTGGCGCCACAGTGATGAATAGTGCGTGAACAGTACATTACTACAGCAACTTTCCCAACAACAAGCTAATTTTTCAAACACGACGAGCTGATTTTTCAAACACGCTTGACACGGCTTCAGAGGTCATATTTATGGATGGGTTCTTCAGTGTTATCATCATCATAGCTGTTCGAACTTCCTCCGTCCTTTTGTCTCCTATAATCCCTAAGGATCCGTTCAATTTTCGCGATCTCTAGGCCCACGTCTTCATGAAGTTCTGACTTTTGTCTTTTTGGTGGAGACTCATAAGAAGTTCCTGGAATATCTGCAAAATTTGAGGCGATATCAGTGGAACTGGGTGGAATTCTCGGCTAGGGAAGATTTTCTGGTTGCAGTGACGGACTGTTTCTGTCAAGACCTAAACTGAGTGCTAGTTGTAGCTCACTGTAATCATACAGGTCTTGCGACGATGGTCCTTCCCATTGATTCTGTGACTGCGGATCTTGAGATGATGACGAGGCCTCTTGAGATGAGGATGAGGTAGTAGGATTCGAGGCAGAGGCAGCAGAATCTAAGACAAAGGCAGTGGCAGCGGTATCCATATTAGCTCGCATATCTATGCCATAATATTGTCCCAATGCTATATCAATTATCGCATGATACCTGTGATCAGCTGGATGATCCCAAGACACGTCGCTAGAACTGGTTAGCCATATTTCTGGCAATATCACTTGGTTATATTGACATAGAAGTCTCTGGAGTTCTCTATATTCCTAGGAAAGTAATGAGATTTTGCATGGAAGGGTTTTGAATAACTTTTCTGGAATCGACTGAGGTTTGTAGGTAGTTACTCCTACTGTAACGACTCGGTCCGACGAGGGCGGGGAGTGGTCGCCGGGATTCAAAGACCTGGACAAGGAGCGGCTCCTGGCAGGCTTCTAGGATGGCAAGTGGGGCATCTCTCTGTCTCACATCGCTTAGGGGGGAGTCCTGGGGTTGCTTATAAGGCCTAGGTGGCCTATCCTGTGTAACGCGTTTTAAAGCCGTGAGGGTCAGTGGGCCCAAAGTGGATAATATTACACAATGTAGACCCGAGGTCCTTACAAATGGTATCAGAGTCGACTCCCGACCGCGTGTGAGGCCACAGCGAGGACGCTGTGCTCGAAGGAAGGGAGAATGTAACGACCCGGTCGGACGAAGGCGGGGAGTGGTCGCCAGGGTCCGAGGACCTGGACAAGGAGCGGCTTCCGGCAGGCTTCTAGGATGGCAAGGGATTGCATTGCTCTTGTCCCACATTGCTTAGGGAGTGAGATCTTGGTGAGTTTATAAGGCTTGGCCCCTAACCCTTGTGTAACGCGTTTTAAAACCGTGAGGACTTAGTGTCCAAAGCAGACAATATTACTCAAGGAGTGGCGCAGCGGAAGCGTGGTGGGGCCGAGGTCCTGCCGGGGTTCAAAGACCTGGACAAGGAGCGGCTCCTGGCAGGCTTCTAGGATGGCAAGGGGGGCATCTCTCTATCCCACATCGCTTAGGGGGGAGTCCTAGGGTTGCTTATAAGGCCTGGGTGGCCTATCCTGTGTAACGCGTTTTAAAGCCGTGAGGGTCAGTGGGCCCAAAGCGGACAATATTACACAGTGTAGACCCGGGGTGTTACACCTACATCACATGGAGTTTTGCTCATATCTTCATTTGGACAAATAAAGACCCATGGCCTGTGAAACATGACTGTTATATGCAACTCTGGATTGGGTCTACAGGCTCTACGTTGTTCCTGAAACATGCATTTTCAAGCTCTCAATGATTTGAACCAATTAAGCATATCACCTAAATGCTTAAACTTCTTTTCTCCCAAGAGAATTCTGCCAATAATGAAAATAATTCTGGTTGTTGGAAATTCAATGGCTATGGTATAAGGATTAAACAAATATCAATAAAACCACTTGAATTCTTCTGGAAATTCGTCTTCAAGATTGAGGGAGATAGGATGGATGAAAGGATATTCTGGATACAACTCATCGGGCCTCAGACTTAGTCCTTCGAACCTGCTGAAATTCAGCAGTTGATATTTCCACATTAATGATGGCAGATTTTCAAAAAGGGTGTTGTTCTGAATGTATTCAGGAACTTCTGGCAGGTATTGCCTGCTTGGCCAAGAAGGTTTCATCTTGATAGGTTTGTATCCACCAAACAGATTTTTGGATACATACATATTTATAGATGAAACTGGTGCAGCAAATTCTTTTGACTATGATAAGAAATCAGCAAGCACATTCTTCTTTTCTGCTATATGCCTGGCTTCAAATGAATATTTTGAAAACCATTTTGCCCATCTGAGGAGTTGAGGATGAGGAATTTACTTTTGTTTGAACTTCAGCATATGGGAGAATGAGGACATATCTAGTTCCACTAGAACATGATGTCCTATGAGATGAAATTCAAACTTCTTGATGCCATACTTTACCGCCAAGATTTTCTTGAAGGTAGAGTGATTGTGCATTTCACTCTGCATAAATCTTCCACTTTTGTGTCCATAGATCTTACGTTTGCCATCAATTTCTTCGAGTAGAACGGTAACCTAATATTCATTGCTAGCATCTATTTGCAGAATTCTCTTCCCAGTAGAAGGGATTTGTAAGGGAGGAAGATGTTGCATAACTTCCTTAAGGCGTTTGACTGATTTAGTCTATTGAGTTCCCCATGCAGGGGCATCCTTTTTTAGCATCTACTGCAGTAGGCTCACCAAGTTGGTGATTTTTGGAACAAAGTCTTTGAGATAATTGACTATCCCAAGAAATTATTGGATATGTTTGAGAGAAAGATTTTCATCAGGAAATTTTCGCAATTCTTCAGCAATATGGGGACTGGGATAATATGTCCGGTCCTTAAGATGCATTCTGAGAAATTCAATTTCTCGTTGGGCAATAATCATCTTTTTCTAGGACAGCATGATGCCATATTTCTGGACCAATTTAGCAAATTGGCTTAGTAGTTTACAATGAGAATCCTCATCAGGGCTGTACAGGAGGATATCATCAATAGAAATTTGGGCATTGGCCAAAACAGGCTGGAAGATTTTGTACATAGCTTTCTGGAATAATGAAGGAGCTGTTTTAAGACCAAAAGAAAGTATTGTCCACTGAAAGTGTTGATTAGGGATGCAAAATCCAATTTTGTGTATATCATCTAGATGGATTCCCAATTGCCAAAATCCAGCGTTAAGGTCAAACTTAGAATAGACCTTAGCTTGGGTTAGGCTGGAGAAACTTATCATCCTAGAAGAACTTATCATCTTGGAGGAACTGATTGAGTGGCTGGTAATTGATGACCAATCTTATTTTCCTTCTATTCTACTCAGATCTCTTATTCACATAGAATGCTTTATAAGACCACTGAGAATCATATGGTTCGATTAATCCTTGATGAAGTAAGTCTGAGCATTCCTTTTGAGCTAAGATCAAATAATCTGGATTCATCCCCGAATGAGTTGCTTTTGTGGGATTAATATCTTCATTTTTCTTGAAAGGTAAATGAATGAAAAAGTCAGGATTTTTCCATAAAGGGTTTGGACATTTTAGGACAAAGTCTGAATGGGATTCTGCACATGCTCCAAGAAGGGTTTGGATGATAGAATCTAGTATGTGCATCTGGATGGCAAAAAATCATTGGATGGGTTTATAGAAGGGTGCTTTAGGTAATTGTAGAGGATAGGAATTTTTCCTAATTTATTTTTGGATGGGTTTATAGAAGGGTGAAACAACTGGCTTTTGTGGTGGAGCTTTTCTGGGTGGTGATTGTGGTGGTGAGGGAAGCTCACAAGGTTTAGGAATAGAAGGAGGAGTTTGTGGCTGAGGTGGTCCTTATGAAATCATGAATTGGTATTTTCCTCTATCATCACCAAGTGGTCCTATTGTAGGATCTCCATCAAGATATTTTTTATAGAGACTACCTTTAGGCCGCTTCTTTTTCTTTTTGGATGGTCTGTCATTTTTGTTGTCATTACGAGGGCTTGTACAAAGGGAATATTGACAGTCAAGATCCCAGAAATAATGTCCTGTCCGAGGATCTTTGTAATAATAGATGGGTCGTCCCTCTTGATCAAAAGACTCGATCATAGTCTTCAGATTTGAGTCACCCTCCTCAATAGGAACAGCATGACAGGGTTGCATCATAAAGATAGTAGGAAAAATGGAAGAAAAGGCTTCTTTTTCCTTATTAAATTTAATGATAACCGTACCATCTTTTTTTTTTTTTTTGGTGAACTGAGATTCCATGGACTGGATAGGCCTAGAATTCTGATGAAGTTTTTCATAATTAGTCACCCAAGTGTCAGAGAGTAACTTAACTAGTTGATCTCGAGGAATCTGTCTAGGTACATGGACGCAGAAAGTCTGATCATTGTCTAATGAGATAAAAAGAGCGTCCTCCGTGCTCGAGAAATTGAGATCAATAGCGTGGTTCTGGACCTGGTATACCATTTGGTAGTGTAAAGTAGCGGCTATAGAATCATGAGTCTAAGAGGCTCTAGTAAGCTGTAGTTGAACTTTAAGAGCAATAAGGAGTCTTGGGTCCGTAAGGACCATGTTAAAATTTGGAAACTGTGTAACAAACACTGTTCCAGTATTGATGGTGGTTTGGATTGTATCAATACAAGCATATTGGTAATCCAAGAAATGAGTGTCTAAAAAGGCCATGCGACCAACAACAGGTAATCATTTTCAACCATAGAAAGAGAGAGCAAGGCTAATAGCACCAAAGTGGAGATGCGTATACCCTTGTTGTACCCACTGACGTGGAAAATCGGAATGTATCTGGAGGGTAACGAAATGTTCTTGATGAGTAGCCGGAATATGATGTTGGTTGAATCGGGATGACCGGACATATTCTTTAACTTCTCGAGAGGTATGTTTAATGAGTTGTTTGATGGAACGGAGAGAGGAGAAAGAAAGGGGTTTTGCGAAAGCAGAATATGGATTTATAAGTGGAAGGTGAGTTTGTGAAATTTTACCATCTTCATTAAGGTATGAAACCTCATAAAGATAGTCAATTTTAGAAACGTTTGAAGTACGAAGATCTAAAGGGGCATTTATAGTGACTGGTGGACTGAATCAGTAGAATCACTCATGATGGAACAAGTCTACCTTTTCTGCCTGGTGTTTCATCTAAAAACAAATAGGTATGCTGAATAGAACACTGGCTCTGATGAGTGTATAATCTGAAATCACAAATTCGAGCTTCCATTTTATGATTGAGACTTTTACTTTGTTAATATTTCATATTCTTTGACGGGTAGGTTCCAAGTTCTAGGTAGGTGGAACCTGAAATAAGTTTTTCTATTTTTCTTGGTTTATGTTTTCGGGTGATCCTACAGTATTCCATGGCGTCCGATGATTAGTGTATAATCTGAAACCATTAATCTGAGCTTTTATTTTATGACCGAGACTTTCACTTTGTTAATATTTCATACTCTTCGTGAATGTAAATATAAGTTGTGGTCAGTGAATTGTAACAACAAGTGGTGATCATTAAAGGTGATAATTCACCGCAATCAATCGATTAATAATACAGGTGGAACCTGGGTAGATCCTTGAACTTGTGACAGAGTAGGTTTCAGGTTCCATGGTATGCAGGATAAATTCCAGATTCCAAAAAAATGAGAACCCTATTCCAACAGGTAGGTTCCAGATGAAATCTGTACAAAACTTGAAATTACTCACCTCTAATGCGAAAAGAATTACTTTTACTTCAACTAGTTGGAATAGTGATTACCAACTTATTGAAGCTAAACTCCTACTTCGATCCCAATTAGCATGTAACACATTACAACACAACATGACACCCGTTTGTTATGGGTCTCATGAACGTGATTCGGAGAGACTGGGATACTTGTCAAACATACTAAACGAGAAATAATTAAATTTTCAAAGTAGCTTTTATATATGACACGAAACAATAGTCGTATTAAAAACCATAATTATTTTCAATTATTTGATTAAGGAATACCTTTTAGAGCATTCCCTAAGGAAATTTTCTTTTCATATTGCTTTCGAATGAATAATATATTTCTTCCAAAACAGTCAAAATGTAGCCTTTGATCGTGGTCCCCTGTGGGACATTTTGTCGCTCTCGTCCCAGATTACATGCGAAGCATTGTCGCTTCTTCTCGATTCCACTGTAATTGTCGAAAGCAGGTAAAGCATTGAATTGTCGTCTTTTCTAGTATCTTTTATTGTCGTCATTTGTATCGCAAGAGGCACCAGATGCTACAAGGACTCAAATGATCAAGTGATTTTTTTCGAACTTACGCATTTCCCCAAACTCAATTAAGTTAAATTAAGTTCTCCGTTCTCACGAGATGAGTATTAATCGATGAGCTTGAGCTCTCAACTTAGGATCAAGTGAGTTGATCTTGAGTGCCATTAAATCAAGTCCGACCGGCTCCAACATAACTTAACTCAATTCCACTCGCGATTCTCGCAATAGACATCAAAAGAGAAACCACATATGAAAATGTTTATGCAATCCCATAACATTCTTCTTTTTCCCAGCTTTGGGCTGAGGTGCACAACCTTTTGAGCTTGTCATTCATTAATGAGAAACATTCTGCAAAATATCCTTCGAACGATAAATTGACGTGCAAATTATCTACTCTTTAAGATTGAAAAGATTTAATGTTAATAGGAGAAAGTGCAGGTGTGCTGAATGTAAAAACCATTTACTACAATACCTTATCAATCCTACTTTAATCTGGTGCTGTATATTCTAATCTTTTGATACAATTTAGGAATTAAAATAACATTCCAGATATTAATAAAAGAGTTATAAAGGGTGCCTTTTCAAGTTAGGTGAATGTTATTGCTGAGGGAGAGAGAGAGTAATTAATAAAGAACGGACGAGAAAAGTCGGTGAGGTTTAAAGCATCTTGTCCTTTTCTGTAGACGATATGATTTGACGTACTGGGCATCACTGCCCTATGCCTGTTCCAACACGTGAATCACCATCCTTCTTGTCTTTACTTTTTTTTTTTTAATTTCTATCAATAACAATTTTCTCTTATGTTCTTTTCATTCTTTATTTTCTAGGGTTTCGAAAACCCAACACCATATCTTTCTACTCACAATAGAAACGTACACCTGGTGACCGGCAATTATCCAAAGAACGAAAGAGAGGTTAAGGGGACCATGACCATGGCTGCATCTTAACTCTTTGAAAGAAATATTCTCCTTATTCGAAAGCAATATGTAAAGTAATTTTGAATGGTACTTATTAATCAATTAAAAAAAAGAAAATTATAGTCTTCAGTACATTGAGTGGCTCGTGTTATACATGTGGCCAAGACGTATGCGGTGTAAAAAAGAGAGGAATAATTGTCGATAAAAATCGCCTTTGATTATGGATATTGAAATTAGTATTTCATACATTGCCGATTTTGAAAATATTTTTCTATTGACAATATATGAAGATTCACGTTAGCTATTTCTACTACGACATATGTTAGTTCTTTTGAAAATCATGAAATTTTCTTAATTAATTACTTAACAAATGTTCTTGATTTACAAGACAATATATAACAAAAATGGATAAATAATTTTGGCTTTTTAATTTTGTATTAAGTAACCATTATTTTTCTACCCCCATTTTCTCTGTTTCTCACATATCTTCTCTCTCTTTCTCTGCCAAGCAAAACTGATATGTGCCATTACATCAGTCTTTCTTGTTTTATGTGATAGAATTACTTGTACTTCGACTAGTTTGAATAGTAATGACCAACTTATTGAAGCCAACTTCTCCTACTTCAATCCCAATTAGCACATAACACATCACTACACAACATGACACCGGTTTGTTACGGGTCTCGTGAACGTGTTTCGGAGAGATTGCGGCACTTGTTTAACATACGAAATGAGAAATATTTGACTTTTCAAAGTAGTTTTTGTATATAACATAAGATAATCGTTGTATTAAAAATCATAACTATTTTTAATTATTTGATTAAGCAATACCTTTTAGAGCATTCCCTGAGGAAATTTTCTTTTCATACTGCTTTCGAATGAGGAGCATATTTCTTTCAGAAGGAGTTAAAATGCAGCCTCCGTTCATGGCCCCTCAACGGCTTTGATGGTTCTTCGAATAAATGGACTTTACGTGGGTCGTTTTGTCGCTTTCATCCCAGATTACATGTGTAGCATTGTCGCTCCTTCTCGATTCCATTGTAATCCTCAAAAGCAGGTAAAATCATTTATTGTTTGGTCAGAAAAGCAGGTAAATCATTTATTTTTTGGTCGGAAAAGCAGGTAAAAATTATTGAATTGTCGCCTTTCCTCAGTATCATTTATTGTTGCTATTCATCTTGTGCCTCACGCCTCGACTCTCAGGTGCAAAATTCATGCTGGGCTAGACTCGAATAAAAACAGAGATATTTGAATTCTGTTTTGACATTTTATTCGGTAAATAAGTGGATATGTATAATTTATATATGCCACAGCAAAGATTCGAATGATTAGGTGACTTTTTCAACATCAATATTTCCCCAAACTCAATTAAGTTATATTAAGTTATTAAGTCTCGTGAAATGAGTATTAATCAATGAGCTCAAGCTCTCAACTTAGGATCAAGAGAGTTGATTTCAAGTGTCATTACATCAAGCCCGACCTGCTCTAACATAACTCAAACTCAATTCCACCCGTGATTCTCGCAATAGATGTCAAAAGAGAAAACACATGCAAATGTTTAGGCAATCCCATAACATTCTTCTTTTTCCCCGCTTTGTGCTGAGGTACACAATCTTTTGAGTCTGCCATTCATTCATGAATAGCATTATGCAAATCATCCTTCGAATAATAAATTGACGTGCAAATTATCTACTCTTAAAGATTGAAAAGATGGGACAAGTATCAAAAAAGTTCTAAACTTATTGCATTGATACTAATTCAGCCTTAAACCTTTCAATTTGACCAATTTAGTCCTAAATATTTTCACATTAGTACCAATTTTGTCTATCCGCCCAAGTTAGACCCAAAATCGTTGACGTGAATGCCGACTATCTTATGTGGCACAAACGGCGCTGACATGGACAATTTTTAATACAATTTTTTAAATTTTTAATGTTTTTTTCCTTTTTTTTTCCCTTCCTTCTCCTTGCTTGGGCCGTGGTCGATACCCGACAACAGATGAGGGTGTTACAACCCTCGTTGGCCACGAGGGAGGGTCACCCTCGCCCGAGTTGGTGAGAGTGACTCGCAACTTGGGCGAGGGCGGTCCTCACCGAATCTGGTGAGGGCGACCCTTGCCCAAGCCACGAGGGCCCAGCTGTCGCCAGATCCGGCGAGGGAAGCCATTTGGTGAGGGCCGCGCCGCCCTCGCCCAGGCTGCGAGGGTCCAACTCTTGCCCTCACCGGCGAGGGCGACCCTCCCCTATGGTCGATGAGGGCCGCAATGCCCTCGCCTGTGGCAGGTCGCCGACCATGGCGACTGGCCACAGAGAAGGAGGGAAAAAAAACAAAGGAAAAAAAAAGGAAAGAAAGGGAAAAAAGAAAAAAAAAATTAATTCAAAAATTCAAAAAAGTAATATAAAATTATTTAAAATTATCCACATCAGCGCTGCCATGCCACGTCGGATGGCCGGTGTTCATGTCAGCGATTTTCTACCTAAATTGGTCGGATGGACAGAATTGGTACCAATGTAAAAAGGTTTAAGACTAAATTGATGTAATTGAAAGGTTTATAACTGAATTGGTACCAATGTAATAGGTTTATGACTTTTTTAGTACTTTTCCCTTGGAAAGATTTAATGTCAATAGGAGAAAGGGCAGGCATGCTGAATATAAAAACCATTTAATTCGATGCCTTATTGATCCTACTTTAATCTGGTACTGCATATTCTAGTCTTTTGATACAATTTAGGAATTAAAATAACATTTCAAATGTTAATGAAAGAGTAAAAAAGAATGCCTTTTAAAGTTAGGTGACCATTATTGCTCCGACAGAGAGAAAGAGAGTATAGGGTTGAGCACTATTTCAAGGTAGAATCTGGAACCTGAGAATCGGATCGGTGGGAACCTGTCGTTTCCAGGTTCCAATGTATGTAAAGTTGGTTCAAGGTTCCAAAAATTAGGGAATTTGTTTCGATGGATAGGTTCCAGGCTCTAGGTGGGTGGAACTTGGAACCTGACACCTAAAACCTAAAATAAGTTTTTGTGTTTTTTTTTGTCTATGTCTTCGGGCGGTCATGTGGTATTTCATGGCGTCCAATAATGAGTGTATAATCTGGAACCACTAGTCTGAGCTTTCATTTTATGACTAAGACTTTTACTTTGTTAATGTTTCATATTCTTCGTGTATTTAAATATAAGTTGTGTTCAGTGGATTGAAGTAACAAATGATGGTTATTAAAGGTGATGATTCACTGTAATCTTTCAATTAATAATACATGCGGAACCTGAATAAACTCTGAAACCGACCATGGAACTTGCAACAGGGCAGGTTCTAGGTTTCAAGGTATGCATAGTAGATTTTAGGTTCTAAAAAATAAAAAATCTGCTCCTACGAATAGATTTCAGGTTTCAAGCGAAATTTGTATGGAATTTGAAATTGCTCGGTCCTAACTAGGGAGATAGAGCAATTAATAAAATACGGATGACAAAAACAGGTGAAGTTTAAAGCACCTTGTACATCAGAAAGGAGAGAGACGATATAATGTTAATGTATTGGGCATCACCGCCCTATGCCTATTCCAACACGTGAATCACCTTCTTTCTATTCTTTATTTATTTCTATATCTATCAATAACAATTTTCTCTTTTTTTTTCATTCTTTATTTTCTAGGGTTCAGAAAACCTAAACCCATATCTTTCTACTCCCAATAGGACACGTACACCTGTGACCGGCAGGATTTCCCAGATTGTCGTTCCTCAACATGTGGCCACCAGTTAAAAAGAGGAGGAGTAATTACTGGCAAAAATCCAAAAAAATAAAAAGGAAAAAGGAACAGATAGGGTTCATTCAAGAATTAAGAAAGCTTTGGAGGGAGTGATCAAGGCCATTTCAATCCGATTTAGGAAGCACGATTCTTGAAAAACTCCAAAATTTAGTCTTTTGTAACATTGAGGTTGCTATCGAGAGATTGAACAATGATCATTTTTTAAAAAAAACTAAGTGATAGTTAGGTGTATGTGGGGTGAATGTGCATGTGTGTGATGGGAGCTATATCGATAAGCCTATGCATTTCTTTCACACTAGTCTGGCTGAGCTAGGTTATTCATAAGTTGTTTCAAAAGCTTGTCTAAGGAATTTTACTATAAATACCATCGGTAGGAGAAAAAAGTAACCTTCATCGATTACCATTGATGTATCAGTCAGCGAAGTAATAGAGAGAGTTATGACCAACACGCGTTAATGGTGATGAAAGCAACTCGTGATTTTTCTTTGTTGACAGTGTCTTTAAGAATAATTCGATCATTGAAAAATAAATTTAGTTGATCTACGCCCAAACTCATAGCTGAATGTATTACAATCAAGAAGAAATATTATATCTGAATCTTTGGTGACTATGAAACATAAAAATCTAACTTCGCTGACAATCTATAGAAATTGTAACTTAAACTTTATGAGCATTCTATTAGTAAATATAACAGTTTCCTCTTTTAAAAGTTTCTTTTTTGAATTTTGAATTTTCCATCCTTGCCCTAACTTGTTTGCATCTCTTCTGATATTTTGATCATAACGGAGGACTCATGAACCTCGTTTTTCCTCTACAATAAAAATACACTGGAAGTAATAATCCTTTTATCTAATTTGGTATGTGATGCAGCCTGGTGTAGGCTACTAGAACGTTAGGATTGGGAGAGTAACTTGCACACGCGGAACATGACGAACAGTAATTACAGTCTTGTGCAAGCTCGGGAAAATAGATGCAACTTCGTCGATACATCTCGGAATGACCTGATTCCAAAGCCAAATGAACAAAGACTTCTGGATTGACAATTTCTTTGTTTTGAGTTTTCTCAAATAAGCACTGTAGGAAGGACGAAATTGGGGTGGAAATGAACAAATGTAAATGGACAGAACAGAAGAAAAGATAGAACTTCGTTGGTTGCTCTTCCAGGCCTCCAAGGAAGTGGATAGGGCACCGATTCTTTTAGATCGATGACTGCAACTCTTCAAGGATGTAGATTTGATAACCTTCGACTCTTCAAGGACGGAGCGAAAACTCTTTTAGGTTTTCAAGAGTTTGAACTCTTCAAGGTTCAAGATAATTGTTTGATGCAAAATTTTCATTAATCAAATTCGTCTACCATTTACAGAAATTTGATGGCCTTTTAGCCAAAGAAAGAAAAGAAAACGCATAGGAAAATACTAAAGTCAAAACCTAGAAACTAGAAAGCATTAAAGAACATAGAAACTAGAAATCATTAAAGATCATAGAAACTAGAAAATATTAAAGATCATAGAAACTAGAAGCTATTAAGAGCGAAACATTTTCCAACGTCTTCATGGTTGTCCCAAGGTGTCTCCTCAAGCGTTTTGTGTTCTTCGATGCAAATTCATCGAATCGGCAACTTTCGACAAGAGGCTCTTGAATGCAAGTTCATCGAATCGGCAACTTTCGACGAGCTTGCATGCGGGTTGATCTTCTTGGCCGAGTGAGCTGGTCTTCAATGCGGATTGCATCGTCCTCCCCTTCTTTAAAAGAATTCGTCCCCGAATTCACGTCATCATCAGAAGAATCACCCACATAAGGTGTTAAATGCCGAACGTTGAATATGTTGTGTATCTTCATATGAGAAGGAAGCTTTAATCGGTACGTATTAGGATTGATGCGCTCAAGGACTTCGAGGGGACCAAGCTTTCGATCACTAAGCTTGTTATAGCTTCCGACAGGATGGCGCTCCGGTGGCAAATAAGCCCAGACAAAATCTCCAGGTTCGAAGATAACTTCACGCCGCTATTTATCGATGTCCGCTTTATAGGACTCAGTTTTACTCTCCATCCTTTGGCGTACATCTTCATGAATTGTTCTCATTTGAGAAACAATATGGTCGACTTTACTGCTCGATTTCTTAGCAAAAGGAATTGGTGCAAGATCAGGAGCAGAGTTCGGTTGTCGTCCATATACGATCACAAAGGGATTATATCCAGTGCTACGATTCTTAGAACAATTATATGCAAATTCGCCAAGTGACAACCGTGTCTCCCAAGAGTGGGGATTATCATCGATCAAAGTCCTCAATAGATTTCCTAATGTTCAATTGACGACTTCAGTTTGCCCATCCGTTTGGGGATGAAACACAGTTTTATATTGCAGTTTAGTACCGACATTCTTCCACAGTTGCCGCCAAAAATGACTAAGAAATTTAGTATCCCGATCCGAAGTAATAGTCTTCGGAATACCATGCAATTTATAGACTTCCTTGAAAAATAAGTCGGCAATACGCAAAGCATCCATGGTTTTTTGACAAGGAATAAAATGTGCCATCTTCAAAAATTGATCGACAACAACAAAGATCGAATCCATACCTCTAAGTGTGCGTGGTAGTCCGAGGACAAAGTCCATAGAGATATCTTCCCACGGGGCTTGTGGGATTGGCAAGGGCAAATAAAGGCCAGCATTGGTAGCTTGTCCCTTTCCAATTTGGCAATGTCGACACCTCATCACATGTCGGTGTACATTGCGTTTCAAATGAGGCCAAAAGTATTTGGTTGAAACGAGTTGTACAGTCTTGTCGCACCCAAAATGTCCTTCGCGGTGAACTTCATCGATCACCCTTTGCCGAAGAGAACAATCCGACACACATAAACGGTTCCTTTTGAAAAGAAAACCATCACATACAATAAAATCAGCAAGCTTCTTTTCTTGTGCGTCGGGAATGATCTTGGAAAAGTAGGAGTCTTCTTGATACAACTCCCAAAAAGAGTCAAATCCAAGAACAGTAGAACGCATTGTATGAAGTAAGCTCTTCTTCCTACTAAGAACATCGGCAACCTGATTCTAAACTCCAGCCTTATGCTTAATGATGAAGGTGAACTCCTGGACGTATTCAGCCCATTTTGCACACCTGGAGTTAAGCTTTTGCTGCCTTGAAATATACTTGAGAGCTTCATGATCAGTATATAAAATAAACTCTCGATGAATAAGATATTGCCTCCTATGCTCAAGCGTGCGAAACAATGCATAGGATTCCAGATCATAGGTGCTATAACGAAGTTTTGCACCATTCAGTTTTTCGCTAAATAAGGCAATGGGTCGACCTCTTTGACTTAGAACTCCTCCTATGCCAGTACCTGATGCTTCGCAATGCACTTCAAAAACAGGATCAAAGTTAGGCAAAGTAAGTACCGGGGCCGTGCTCAATTTTTCTTTGAGTTGTTCAAAACTTTTCTAAGCCACATTCGTCCATTGAAAACTCCCTTCTTCATGCAAGAAGTGAGCGGGGCCGCAGTGGTGCTAAAATGCGCAATAAACCACCGATAGAAAGAAGTGAGACCATGAAAGCTTCGCACTTCATGGACATTTGTTGGAGTCGGCCATTCTCGAATCACTTTTTCCGAAAAAAAGGATGAGCATCTCTCAATTCCATTCTACTAGTCTCGTGCGGGCATGAGCGCGATCACTTTTAAATTGATCATGTATAATTTAAGGCAAGAGAAGAGCACGTGAATGTCGCCTGGTCATGGGAAGGTGCTACTTATCAACCGCGATGAGGTAAGTGGGTCAATGGGAACACAATGGTACGCTTTGGGAGGTATTTAAATGCGGATGTGGCATTTACAACCACATTAAGAGGAATTATTTTTCTCAGGAAAAAGAATAACCCAAAGATTGTCAATATATAGAAGAGCAATGCTACGTATAACCTTATTACAATGGCCGGTGAAATTTTTATATATATATTTGTTTTTACAGTGAAATAACCTTATTGCTCTAGCATCTATTATCACAAAATAATTTTAAACTCACGATATCTGTTTTGAAAAATAATTAACATGATATTTTATGTATTTTGGTAACTAAAGACTAGCAAGATATATGAAAAGTAGGTCAGAGTATATGTTACATCTGTATTGGCATCTTCTTTTAGGGCCCTTCATTATTCTTTGAACAGTTGCACCCAAAAACACCTTTTGGTTTCCACTTTTTGCTTATATAGCATGGGTTTTTCATACTATCAAAAAATGAGTAATGCCATGACAATCAAAATATTAAAAAGATAAAGAGATGAAATGAGTAATGCCACGACAAAAAAACCACAAATAATAGATTATGTATCCACTTGTTAATTTATGCAATGATTTATTAAAGTTGGAGATATTAAAAAGGTTTTGTGGCCATTTAGTTAATTAATGCGGTAATATGTTGTACACATGTGGTTTTTGTTGCGTGCCTCATAATCATATGTTATTTCAGGCATATATATCAACAGAAATATTTACATATTCAGAGAATAATTTGACCTTTCTTTATACATATTAATGATTTGAAATTCGTAGACATGAGTCATTGTATTTATCATTTTTGACTGCCATGGCGGTAAATCAAGTGTGGCACAAGACTTATTATTTGGAGAAGTCAGGGATCCAAATTCGGATCCTAAATTTCTTTTCATTCTCAAGTACTCTTGATTTATCTGTAATAGGCACTTTAATATAAGAGAGCAACCGCTTTAATATGGATTTGTACGGGTTGATAAGGTTGTGGTGACGAATTTCTCCTTTCTAGATGGAGCATTGGAGATGTTGGTATCCCTTTCTCACCCTTCCCCATTTATCAAAACGTGTCCGTATAATTCGTATCTTTCTCACATCCCCGGCTATAAATAGAGCATGCACGCTTAAGTTCTCCCCGCACCACACAACCTTCATCCTCTTCCTTCCCTGCTTTGCTCTCTCTAAAACACTCACTCAAACCCGAGACCCTCTCTCTCTCTCTCTCTCTCTTTGAGATTCAAAATGGCCACGATCCTTGCCCATCTCCTTGGGATGGATCACAAAAGAAAGCCTCACCAGATTGACCAGAGCATGTTGACCAACCTGCTTGCTTCTTTCGACGACGAGAAATTCATGAAAGAGATGGTGAACACTCACGCTCCTGAGGAAGGAGACGTGGATGTTCAGTCTCTCTTCCATCTCGTCGACAACACCCTTCACGGGACAACCGCTATCGTCGACTCCACCGTCAACCCTAAGGTAATCACCAACGTAATGCCATAAATTTGTTGAAAAATTATACATATAACGTCAGTGGTAAAACACTGTCCACTATTGACCTTCTCTTCTGTTGATCTAATGGTTAGGGAGAGGGTGGTAGTTATAATCCTCCAATTAAGGTTAGATAAGACGGCTCGTGGGCATTTTTCTTTACACTAACCGTGTCAAGAAACTAATCCTCATTTCTATAACTCCAGATACTCAAGGAGTACTTTTATGTTCTCTTCTAAGTCAAGCGATTTACCTGTTTCTTTCTTCTTAGCCTGCGCCGCTCCAGAAACTCAAGTCTTATTTTTTCTTCTTCTTTTGGTGGAGCTTCCTCTCGTTGTTCTTCTTTTAGCCAACCCCCTTTTATTCAAAATTATTCTTCCCTATTTTCTTGAATTTTGCATGTGTGAGGACATATACCAAATCTTTTTCATGTGATACTTATTTAGTGTTCAAATCCTTCTTTAATAAAAAAAGAAACTATTGATAGTCATTTAAATAAAGAAGTGGGGCGGTAACCTCACGAGTGGAAAAAGTGCGCGGTGAATAAAAACTCATAAGTGAACTTATTGGGATTCCAAACTTATTAGGTTAACGTTTTCTTATTATTTCATACGGTGATAATTTTAGTTGAAGCCATTTTAATGTCGAGACTTTGATAAAATGATGACGATACGATTATCAATTGGCCTATTCTTTCTTTCGATCTAAAAGAAGAACAATGAGAGGAAGATATACATTGTGTTCAACTAAGTAATAAAAGAACAAGCCGAATCAGATTTGGAAGTGTAAGAATCTGATCCACATGGAAGTGACAATATATTGAGTGGCTAGGGGGACCACGTTTGCTTTTTCTGGTTGCTTTGCTCTTCACATAGCTGAAGGAGAAACAAGAAAGGCGAAGCAATTGACGTTAGAAAGTGTTGCACTATTCATGTACTTTAAACAAGCACTAATCCAAGTAATTATGCGTTTGGATAAAGGGTTCTTTTGTTTTCCTTGCCACAATTCTCTTGGCCAGCCTGAGCTAAAGCGTTATAGCTGCCAAGTTTATTTTCATTTTATTTTCATATGATTCGAAATGTGTAATCCATTTATCACATAAACCACTTTTATCGTCTTGACATGGGAATCTTAATTTTGAAAAATCGACCAGCTGTCTCTTTCAATGGATATAGAGAGGGGTTATGTAAATGACTAGTGCTTTTGCAAATGAAAATGAAAAGTTCGATAACTTTTCTTAAAATAAACAGGACCTACAAATAGCATTTGTCCACGCTTACCCAAGATTGTTCTTCAGACTCATTAGGCCTGAGTGGGTTTGGAATGGCCCTTAGGTTGCAGGCCCATGATCATGTGTATTACACAGTAACTCCTCTAAACTGACAATGTTTTACTCCTAACTTTACTCCCTGAATTGATCATATGGTTTGACATAACGAGATCTTTTCTAAGTGTTGGGTCTCGCTTAGATTAATAGTGAAAACTATTGCACCACTCGTTTGCTCTCTCCTCTCTCTTTCCCTTTCTCAGAATAAAGTGATCTTCATCGTAGGGCCCTCAGGGATCGGGAAGCCCTGAATTCAAGCCTCTAAAAGAGGGCTTCAATCCACCTTTAGCAGCCATCAACGAAGTGGGTTGTCAGGTATCTTATAATCTCCCTCCCAGTACTTGATTTTTTTCATGTGCATGTGCATGTGCTTAGACTAAACTTAGGAAGCTTTAATATTCTGAAATGTTGGAATTCTAGCCTGCTGTTTAGAGGTTGCGAATAACTAATCTCTTGCATCAACTTATCGTCCTGGCATCAGCTCACTTGCAAGGCATTAGACACCAAAAATGTGCGCCAAACACTGGTCTCGCTCTTTCACGAGCTATCGAGCTACTCGTGGGTTAACAAGGCTCTGATTACCCTTTCATCACTTGCTGTGTTCTATGGTGACTTTTGGCGACTTGCTCGAGTTGAACCATCGGACAAGCTCGCGGAATCTATGGCCATACTGAAGGGGTTGCCTGCAATCACAAAGCCCTCGGACCCTCAAAAGATCCAAGTTTTTGGTGTTCTCAACGAAATGATCAAGACCACCCTGAAAATGACCCAATGCATTGTGGATTTTGAGCATGACTCCAAAGATGTTCCCGAGCTGTCTACGATGATTGATGTTCCAAGCAGCGTTTATCAGATCATCATCAGTATCCTTGCTTGCTCTATTCAGTTCACCAGCCTCATTAGCACGGTCGATGAGTATGTTTAACTAATTAAGCATAATACCTTTCTTTTTGTTTTTGCTTTCGAAAGAGTTTGCTTTTTTTTTTTCATGAAAGATAAGCTTTAATGGTCTAAATCATTTTCAGCTATTCTAATTAATAAACTATATGATAGAGGACTATACCTTAGCCCGATTCGTTTTCAGATTTTCGTTTTTCACAAGGGTGAAGAACTCTTACTTGTAAAAGAAGAATTTAACTTCTAATTGCTTGTTGGGGTCCCGAAAAGGCACGAGAAGTAGTTTTAGATAAAAAAAAGATCAATACTTGATGAGACCAAATATGCATGAATTGGACTGACTCATGCCGCTAAGAGAATTCTCTTTTTGTTGCTTTTTTCCAGCAACAAGGGAAAAGATCTTCCTATCTTTGCTCGGAAAGTGAAGATGATCCACCACACTGTCAAGAGACATTACGAACATTTTTTACAAAAAAAGGGTAAAATTTGTTTTCTCTTTGTCTACTTAATTAAGGCCTAAATATATTGGACTAATTGTCAAATGAACTTTTTTTTTTCATAATGCAGAGGAAATTAAGGAGTATCAGAGGCTGCAGCGACTCTTTAATGCCCCTACCGATAACGTGGAGCTGATCAAGGCCTTGTTTTACATCAAGGATGATCCTCAGCCTCTCTTCATTGGCTCAAAGAAGACAAGGGTTCATATCTCCTACTTTCTCTAGTTGAACATCACTCTATGTTACAAGTTCAATACATCAAGATTTTACACAACATGCCGTCATCGTAAAATTGTCTTTTGCCAAGAATTTTATCACATACATTTGTTGGAATCAAACCCAAAAATAGTTTTCATCAATTGTGCAATCAATAAAAAGCACGCGATGCGCCAATGTTTATAATTCTCTTTGTTCGTTATATAGGATAAGGTCGAGTCGCTCCGGAGGAAGAATGTGTTGCTGCTGATTTCGGACCTCAAATTGACCTCTCACGACCTCTCAATCCTCATCAAGATCTACAACGAGCACAAGTTCCACGAGGAGCGCTATGAGATCGTGTGGGTCCCTATCATCGAACAAGAAGGTGAGGACGCGATCAAACAGTTCCAGAACCTCCAGTTGCAAATGCCGTGGTACTCGGTGCACTCCCATACACTTATCAACAGGGTGGCCATCAGGATCATTAAAGAGAAGTGGCATTTTAGGCAAGACACCATGGTAACAGTATTGGATCCACAAGGAAAAGTCTCAAACCAAAATGCCATGAGCATGATTAGAGTTTGGGGATGGGACGCTTTCCCTTTCACCGGTGCAGTCGCAGCAGACATCTGGAAGAGGCCTGGCATTAGCTGGTTTGAGCTTTTGGTGACTGACTTCATTTTTCCAAAGATACAGGAAGCTGTAAGTTTTTGTTCTTCTTCTTTATTTCCTTCTTCACTTTTCTTTTATCCTTTTGCTTTTTTATACAACTAGGGTGCACGCATATGGGTGTGACAAGAAACTTTGATCTTTGAGTTTGCTTATTAGAAGATGAATTTAGTTAAATTGATGCAGTAATAAAAGAATTTGATTCAAACGTAGAATCTGTCAGACATACATGGGATAAGAGACAACCATAAAAGACTATTTTACATTATCATGTTGTCCATTCTTTATTAATAAACGGTCAATATTCATCTTATATCCGAGCAGACACGGCTTTACTGGAACTTTTGTACAAAAATTTTGAAAATGTAAGATGAGTGTTTAGTTCGATTTACAATATATAGACATGAAAAATGAGAATAAGTTATTTTCATTGATAGAAACATTGATTTCGTTATCTCTTATCAGATCAAGGCTGAGAAGTACATCTTCCTGTATGGAGCGGAAGAACCCAAGGCCATCCAGGAGATTGAGGAGCCGCTAAAGAAGATGATTGACGACGGCTTTTCCATCGTTGCCTTCAATGTCACCAAATCGCAGCTCTTTTGGACCCGCCTCGAGAGCTGCATGCTCTCCAAGCTTCAAACCAGAGCGGACCTGCACGAACCCCTTATGCAGGACATCCTCAGGCTCTACACCAACTTCAAGAAGGACGGTGGCTTTGCGGTCCTCACAAAGGGGTCGCGGGTCGTGATCAATGACTCCCACGTGCACGTCATGAAGGTCGTGGTGCAGTACGAGACGTGGAAGAAGCATGTGAACGTGAACGGGAAGACGTTCGACATGGTCTTCAGGGAGCAGTTCGACCGGGTCTACGTCCTCCCGAGGTGCCACCACTTCTATATCCCGAACATGGTGGGTTACATCCCGGAGGATGTGAAGTGCCCGGTCTGCCCGCGCATGATGAACAACATTGTCAAGTTCGAGTGTTGCCATGGTGCACATTAGTCAAGTAACGATGAGAGCGTGCTCCGTGAGTGTGTACCCAGTTTAATGAATAAAGAGGGCTTGCTTAGTGTCAGCCCAGTCCTCCTCTGCGAACTTTGCCTATGCAGTGTAATGTATGGAACAACTATGTTCCCTTACTCTCTCTATGTAAAACGTTTCCACTTGGAGCGTGTGCTATTAAGTAATGAAGTGTGTGCTTTTGTTCTCAATAAAATGCTTCTCTGAGCACTTTTGCCTCATGACGTTTAATTAGCCCATGGCAAGCTCCTATTACCCTGCAAAATTTGAGAGGACCAAATTTCCTATGAAGGCACATAATTACAAGATGAATTAATCATGTTGCCAGCCAAAAGTTACATAAGACCAAAGTTATTTCCCGTAAATAATATGAAAAGCATATAGACAACAAAACCTACCACAAATTTCCTAATTTGACTGATCGAATTGATGCATCTCCATAAATCCATATAGATTTCATGTGTTTTGACATTGTCTTGTATTACTCACGTACTCAAGAGAATATGAAGATAAATCACCAAGTCTCATGGGGGGGGGCTGGGGAGAGGAAGTTTGGGGCCGAAATGAAAGTCGGCATAGAATAAGAAGGAAAAATAGAGTTTTAATAAGTGGTCTTATGTTATTTAACAATTATTCAATCTTATGAACAATCAACGAAATTGTACCAAATTCATCGGTAAATCAATTCCTAGAGCAACCTTCTTCTAAGTCTCATTTGCCATGGTCGTACTGTTATTTGACATTGTCTTGTATTACTCACGTACTCACATGATTGAGTGGGGATTAGCAACAATTTATAGGACCGTGACACCAATTAAACCTACCCACTTATCGTTCCGAGGTAGGTTAGTCTGCAAGAACAAGGAATGCATGGTCATATAAACTGACTCTTTTTTCATAGGGGTCAATTCCTGCCATTACAGGCGAACTTGATTCCTGAAATGGTTTTATTTGGAAGATGCATGATGAGCTCGTCGGCGAAATTCAAGTGTCAACATTTATCTATTTCTTTTTCTCTCTCTCTTTTTTTGCTAGAGTTGTTTATCTTTTTCACTAAAACTACAAGAAGCACTCGTGTCCGTAAGGGCTAATTTGTTCAAATTCAATTTAATCCCTCGGTGAAGGACAAATACTTCCTTAATCTTCTTGTGGAACATTAGACATTTAACACACAATTCAATAATTCATGAGCATGCACATTCATATAGCTTTAATTGGAGAAAGTTACCATGGTAACTCACCATCCTAGAAAGCACAATCTCCTGTAGAGGCAAGTAATTAATCAAATTGCCGCCAAAAGTCATATAAGTACCACAATCATTTCTAGGAAATAAAATGATAAGTATCTAGAAAACAAAACCTACCATATTTGAGTCCTTTGACTTACCAAATTTTTGCATTTCCAAAAATCGGCACATTATCAATCAGAATTGCTCAAAAGTGGATGTGCAAGAAAAATGTATCATCAGCAACACACTTTATTTCAAGATTAGAAGCGGCATGAGCTCACTTATTACATTATCGAACCACCTTATTACAAGGACACTCCTAGGAATCAGCACTGGGAGGATCGTCAGAATCGTTGCCATGAGAATCAGTTGTCCGGTCTTCAATTGCTTGTGTTAACATCATGCTGAATTCTTCAGACCTTCTCTTATGAAGTTTCAGCTCCTCCAAGGAGAGTTGGTCCAGCAGTGCCTCCCACTCGCCTTTGATTGGGCATTTCTCTGCCTCTCGTCGGAATTCAACAAGGCGCTCTCTTGCAACTCTCGGGTTCTTCGACAATTCTGAGTTCTGATCGGAGGGCTCACGCAACTCCGCCATTTGTTCGCCTTCAGATTGCCTAACAGCACAAGAAAGGGATGTGCCTGGATCTTCAACCCGGCCGAGACTGGCCTGATTGCTAGGACGGACAAGAGACAAGGCCTCGTTGCCCAGCCTGAAGAGTACAATTATCGACTCAAGTGCACAATCTGAATTGATTTCGGCAGCACTCCTAGTATCTTGCTTGCGAGGACGACCAAGAGACAAGGCTGCATAGCCCAAGCCGAAGAGTGCAATTAACAACTCTAGCGTACATTCTGAATTGACGCGGGCAGCCCTCCTAGGATCACGAGATCGACTTTTCAAAGCAACCTTCTTCTGAGCCTTATCATCCATCGCTGTATATATTTGAGATTGACTCTTGCACTCGCGCATGATTGAGTACGGATTAGCTGCGATTTGTAGGGCCGTGACACCAAATAAATGTATCCACATCTCGTTTTGCAATTGGTAAATTTAATTGGTTTCCGTGTATAGCATAATCTAGATACGAAATCCTAAAAATGTTTTATCTACCTATTTATAGATAAACATTCAATCTTTTATCATGTTTGGTTATGTTTCTTGCCAAATACGACCATGCACGAAAGTTAGTCAGAGAGCTAATTAGATTTTTTTCCTGAATTTGTCGATACTCATTTCGGCACTCAAATTGACTTATTTTTTTTTAACTCAATCCATTAACTTATCTATTTTTTGATAGTTCCCAAATGGTCCAATATTCAGCCATTATTCTTTTTATACACTTAAGAGGTAATTAAAAGAGCGTACGTTTTGTAAGCATAATACATGTTATTCCCAATTCTAAATGCGATGATAGATGCAGAGATATGAAAGTTGCTGTCTGTCGTTTGGTTAGTTCAAGATTCCTAAAGACCCACTATGCACACATTCAGTGCTAATTTTCTAGGAAGCTGTTTTTTTTTTTTGGGGGGGGGTGGGGGGTCAAGAAAGACGACTTTCATTACTATCCAAAAGATAGATTACAAAAGTTTCCGAGATCATGACATAAAATTAACCATAGGGAATGGGGAGGTTTAGAAAGCCAATTGGGCAGGAGGGAACCAGTTCTATGGGCCTTGGCGATCCAGTCCGCGGCCTGATTAGTATCTCCAGGCTCATATCTTATTTTGACTCCACGTAGCTGGGCCTAGGGCTGTAAAAAAAAAGCCCGGCCCTGGCCCGGCCCCAGCCCATACCCACCCGACCCGGCCCGAAAAATTTGGGCCTTTTTGTTTGGGTCTACTCCGGTCCGGGTAAGAGCTCAAAAAGTTGGGTATTTTCCCTGTTTTGGGCCAGGTCGGGCTTCATCCGTGACTTAAAAAATACCCTAATCATTTCCCAGAATTCGCACAGCCTCGTCCTCGTCTCTGCTTGGCCTCGGCCTCAGCTTTGGCTTCCATTTTCCTCCACAAACCCAAAAATCAAACGTCCTCTGCAAATCAAACGTAGCACAGCGGCACATCTCTCTCGCTCGCTCAAGCATGATCGTAGCTCTGCTCGACAAAACCTCAATTTAGGGTTTCTCATTTTATTCAACTTTATGGGTGTCTTCGGTCTAGCGTCTTGTCGGTGATCAGGGGATTTCTAGCTCAAGTCGTGGTTTGATCGTTCGTAGATTAGGGGACCATTTTTCAATGGCAGAAGCATTCGACTTGGATTTGAACTAGGTAGAGAGAGAAATAGCGGCAACGCACCATCTCGGTGGAACCAGGAGCATCCAAGCTGTGTTTTGTGCAGAGGGAAGCTACTTTTGACAGTTTCTGTTGCGGCATTTTCATTAATCTTTCGCGTCTTATTAGAGAAGTGAAGATCCATCATCTTCTTCCTCGCTCCAGAGCATTTACCTCAAAAGGTCTCTCCTTTTCTTTCTTTTTTGCAAGGAAAAAGCTAGCAATAGTACCTTTGTCAAACTAAATTTGTCTTCAATCTTTCGAAAGGAAAACGACCCACATCATGTTTTGGGTCGGGTTCCTTTTTACAACTTGAATCGGATTGTATATTCAAGTAGAATGGGATATTGATGCTGTTGCCGATAGTGACGGATCAAGAATGTGTATGCTGAAATCTTCTTTTTCTTTTGTCTCTTGATTTGCTCAATAATTTAATGCCCTGAACTTTCCTTCTTGCATTTTTTGTGAGATCTTTTCGGGTCGTCACCTCGTGTTCGTTCTGCCCGGTCTTTGAGTGGGTAAACAAATTTCCTTTCTTTTTATATATATATATCACTTTTTATATATTGCTGAACTTGCTTCTAAACGTACCCCGCGAGAAACCCCCTCCCAAAAAAAAAAAAACCCGAAACCCGACCCGGATCGACCCAACCCATCTCTATGGTTATTTGCGGAACGGGTCAGGTCTAGTATCATGAAGACCCAGCCCGACCCGACCCATTAACACTCCTAGCTGGGCCAATAGAGATCTGCAGTCATTGATAATGGACCGAGCAGCCCATGGAGCTTCCATTCGGCCTGATACGCACTCCACCACCACTGACACGTTATCCGAAGAGATCTCCACGTGCAAGTCAGTTTCCATCTCTTGTTCAGTTCGTGCACCTTGTTTACGCTTCAGCCATGACAGAGCCTCCCTCATAGCTGGGGTTTCAGCAACAAGGGCCAGAGGGAGCGTGAATCTGTCTTACAAAGCCGTCCGTGAGAAGGCCAAAGGCATTTCTGCAGATACCCGCGACGGAACCAGCCATGGTCGAGCAACACCACGTACTATCCACGTTGATTTTCCTGGTGTTTTCCGACGGCGGGCTCCACTGCGTCTTTGGTGAGCTAGTTCCTTCATCGATATGCTTGCCATACTCAGATTCCATTTCACGAAGAGTTGATTCATGGAAGTAGCGTCTCTAATAAGCAAAGCTTGGATTGGGCCTCCGTGCTTGGAATATCATGGCGTTGCGCGCCTTTCTAGGAAGCTGTTCACATTGAGAAAGTGTATTTCCTTTTGGTTGCTCCATTTTAGTGTTGACCTACGGCGATTTGAGAATATATAGGGCTAAAACCCCTATCCAAATGCTCCCTTGGTTTAAAAAAGTACTAGAATTTATTCATGAATAATCAGGTTTGAGCATGTCTGAATGGGGCTATGTAAGTGGCCCAAGCTTAGGAAGGAAATTGATTGACCAGGCCCACCCAACTTATGTTTAGTTGGCTCAAGTGAGCTCTGATAGATTGCTGTACTTATGCTCATGTCTACTTTAATGTATTCTCCACCAGTAATTGGAATCTATTGCAATAAAGAAGTGCATCAAGCCACTTCAGAATATATTAGACATTAAAGTTGGAGAGACCAGGAACTCTCCTTGTTCCATATTACGAACATTTTGAACTAAATGAGGAGGTCCAATGGGAATAGTTATTGGCGATGACGATGAATTGGTTCAAAAATATATGTACTACATAAGCCTATTGATTTGATATGACGAGTTCCACTCCATGAAAAAAGATGGCACCCTCATTGAGCAGTGCCCATAAACTTGGATAGTCTTCGTTTCTTAAGAAGAAGAACACCTAACGGCCTTCCATTAGGTCTTCGTCCTTATAGACCGATGAGTTGAAGACTTGCATGGGAACATACTACTTAAAATATGTTGATAGAGTTGACAAAAGACAATGTACATGCTCGGAAATGGTGGAAGAGGAAAG
This sequence comes from Syzygium oleosum, assembly GCF_021117445.2. NCBI lineage: Eukaryota > Viridiplantae > Streptophyta > Magnoliopsida > Myrtales > Myrtaceae > Syzygium > Syzygium oleosum. The sequence goes on along the minus strand of NW_026607485.1, from coordinate 21,203,831 downwards.
CTACTGCTTTATAATTGTTTCCATCACGGCTCATGACTTACTCACGTCACCACCATCTACAATACCCGAATGTCCACATTCTATACTTGCCAACAGATCTTGGAAGACAATAGATTCAACTTGTTGGAAACAGATTCCTAAACAAAATGCGGAAAAACGGAAACAAATTCCTAAACGACGAAAAACTGGAACTAACGAGTAACGCTAAAAACATATGCGAAAACGTGCCCAGTTGAAACTTGAATCACCGATCGTTTAAAGTATATCACCAAGAAGGATGTACCTTATTTTCCACGGATTAAATGCTCCGATTGCAACACCGAGAGAGTACGATTCTTCGATCATCAAGTGAGAGCCCTTTTTCCTTTTGAGTGAAAGAAGTTTTGTTCTTGTTAGTGTGAATATCAAACTTACAGAACGTACATTTTTTTTTTCATCTGCCTCACCCTTTTGTTCTTTTTGCAGTTTCCCATAAATAACTGTCTCGGCGGTTATCTCTCTCTCATGGGCTCTTTCAAGTCTAATGGGCTGGGTTAGCCCAATATGGGTGGCCTAAAATTATAAAACCCATCATCTCCCACTCGCACATGGTGAGCTAAACATAACTCTCTCTTCTCTGCAAAATTCATACTAGCAAATAATCCGTGCGATCAGCATATTTCGAGAGCTCGTTGCCATGTATCTGTTAGGAGTACATAGCAGCTCAAATTGGGCATAACGTTTTTTAGCAGATATAGTATGCAGTACCCTAGATCAATCAATCACATTTATATCTCTCTTGATCTCTTTTAGTATCTCGTATATTGTATTCACAACTATGATTTACTCAAAATCATAATTGATCGACCTGTGACTACAAAAATAGAATGTGACATCATAAACAAATTGATCTTCCTCTTTCCTTAAACCTCTCCATTTCAGTCCAGCTCGCTGTTCTAGAAATGCCCCATTAGATCGAATCATTCATAACCATTGGCAACACCCTAAGATAGCAAACACTAAATAGAAACTTTGAGAATAAGTCAAAGTTGTAAATGCACTAAATGAGGAACGCTTATCCTCAAGAGTCTTACACAGCATAAAGTTGAGATCAAAACTTTTGCCACTCTTATTGGTCGTCTCATGCATACGTAGTATGAAATATATATTACGATATCAACTCATTTCCCATGGAGCGTATGTCTTCACATTCAATACAGTACAGATGATAGTTTAGACATACTTAATGTCTAAACTTGTGTTCACGTATCTACTCTTTCAAAGAATCCATCAAAACTCACATCTGACATCAAAAACAGATAAAGTAAAATATGTGGGCTATTTTACTTTCAGATATAGTAAATATTATGTCCTTATCTTAACACTCAGCTAAGGCGACATTTATATTTTAAGCTTGAGCTCTCGATTACCACCTGCATAATAAGCTTAAAATTGTCTCATCTTTATTTATCACACAGTAAATAGACGCGATTACCCGTGTGAATGGGCTAATTTCATCTGTCCGACATACTTTCTCAACATAATGCACTAAGCATTAAGATGCATAAATATAAAATAAACTCATAGGCATTAAGAATGATAGAACAACTTCATTAAATGTGAACATTCAGGGAAAAATACAATATTCAGTACATCACTCTTTACGCAGTCCAAGAGATTTTACATGACCATAGAAAATATCTCTAGGAATTGGCTTTGTCATAGGATCTGCTATCATTCTATGCGTAGATATGTACTGCAAATTCACATTCTTTCGTGCTATCATATCTTTAACAAAGTTGTACTTGGTGTCTATATGTTTGATCTTGCAATAATATTTTGGATCCCTGGTGTAAGCTATCGCTGTTTGGTTATAACAATTAACCAATAATGAGGTTGCAGCATTCTTAGTAATACTTAAATGATCCAAAAATCTCTTAAGCCAAACTCCCTCTTGTACTACTGCTGACAATGCCACGAACTCAGCTTCCATGTTGAGGCTATACAAGTTTGTTTCTTACTGCTCCAAGATATGGCGCCATTATTCAGTAAGTAAACAAATCCAGAGGTAGATTTCCTTTCATCCAAATCTCCTTGCCAGTTAGCATATGAGTAGCCTTCAAGTCGTAGATCCTTTCCTTAATAACTCAAAGAATAATCAGCAGTACCCTTTAGATACCTTATGATTCTTTTGACGGCTTTCCAATCTGCTTGACCTGGATTGGATTGGTATCTACTTATCATTCCAACTGCAAAACATATGTTAGGCCTTGTACACATCATAGCGTACATTAAACTTCCAATGGCGCTAGCATAAGGAACACGTTTCATTTGTTCCGTCTCTTGTGGAGTCTTAGGACGCAATATATGGCTCAATCCTTCACCTTTTGCAATAAGAGCATCCATGGGTTTACAGTCATGCATACAAAATCATTCAAGAACTTTGTTTATATAAGTCTCTTGCGAAAGAGACATTAATCTCTTGGAACGATCTCTTGAAATCTTAACTCCAAGAATATATGCAGCCTCACCCATATCTTTCATCTCAAAGTTAGACGATAATCAACTTTTTACAATATTAACCAACTCCATATTGCTTCTGGCAATCAGTATGTCATCAACATATAATGATAAGATCACAAATTGATTTTTGGATCTTTTGATATATACGCAATGATCTTCATCAATCATTGTAAAATCATACGTTACTATGGCATTATGAAAACGTACATACCATTGTCTCGAAGACTGTTTAAGACCATATATCGATCTTAAAAGTCGACATACTTTTTGTTCTTGGTCTTTCACAATGAAGCCAACGGGTTACTTCATGTAAATTTCTTCTTCTAATTCTCTATTTAGAAAAGCAGTTTTTACATCCATTTGATATAATTCAAGATCCATACTTGCCACTATTGCCAGAATAAGGTGAATTGAGGTAAATCTCACTACATGAGAAAAAGTTTACTCATAATCAATTCCTTCATGTTGATTATACCCTTTCGCCACGAGGCAAGCCTTATATCTTTCTATTAAGCCATCAGCTTTACGCTTTATTTTGAGAACCCATTTATTCCCAATAGCTTTGCGTCCTTTTGGAAGATCAACCAGTTCCCAAACATGATTTGACTTCATTGACTCTATTTCTTATTCCATTGTAAACATCCATTTTTCCTTATTATGGCAACTTAGAGCCTCATTTACATTTCTTGGTTCATCTTCATCTTTTGGAGCGACCATGAAAGTTTCCCCTTCAATGTCAAAACATCATCAGGGAATACTTTTGCAACTTGTTCGCCATATAGGAGTTCGTACACGTGGTACATCATTCTCCATTACGTTCCCACTTGGATTTGATAATGACGGTATCGTCTCGTCAAACGATTACAATTGAGATTGAGTCGAATTTAATTCCTCACTTCTCACATTGCTCCCACTTGGACGAACTTCATCAATTTCATTATCAGGATCCAAGATTTCAAATAGTGAGTAGTTATCACCTATTTCGCCCTTCTTAGGAAACTCATTCTCTAAGAATGTGACATCTCATGATTCAAATTCAGTTATTCTCCCACTTTCTTGCTCACCTATAAACACATACCCTTTCGAGTGCTCTAAGTATCTTATGAAAATACTCTTCTTACCTCTGGGACCCAATTTTTCATATTTGTGAGAGGGCTCTTGAGTATAAGCAGCATAACCCCAAGGTTTAAGAAAACTTAAATTGGGTTTTCTACCTATCCATAACTCATACGGAGTGGAAGTAACTGATTTAGAAGGCGCACGGTTAAGTACATAGGTAGCAATTAACAAAGCATCACCCCAAAAGGTGATTAGTAAGTTAGTTTGTGCCATTATGGACTTAACCATTTTCAATAGGGTTCTGTTTCTCTTCTCGGCAACACCATTTTGTTGAGGAGTATATGGAATAGATAACTGTCTTTCTATTCCTTTTTCATCACATAAATTTCTAAACTCATTAGATAAATATTCTCGACCTCGATCGGATCTTAATGCTTTTATTTTCTTATCTAGTTGATTTTCTACCAAGTTCATACATTTCTTAAAGCAACTCAATGCCTCAAATTTATGAGAAATCAAATAGACATATCCAAATCGAGTACAATCATCTATGAATATGATGAAATATACAGCCCCATGTCTTGCTCTTACATTAATTGGACCACAGATATCATAATGGATTAGTTACAAAGGAAACTCAGCTCTTGTGCCTTTTCCGAATGGTTTTCTTGATGTTTTCCCCATCAGGCAATTCTCGCAAATAGGCAAATTGACTTTTTCAATATTGCCTAATAAGCCCTATTTGGCTAATCTATTCATTCGTTGTTAGCCAATATGACCAAGTCTAGCATGCCACACATTCACATCATTATCATAGGAGTTGGAAGATGTAAATAGAGAATAACAAACGTTAACATCTAATACAATAAAACCATCCAGAAAGTATCCACAACCATAGTAATTCATATTCAAATACAAGTCAACACCATTATTATGAAAGTTCAAATTAAAACCAAGTTTAACCAACACTAATACAGACACTAAATTCCGACGAATCTTCGGAGCATATAATACATCATGTAGGAACAATGTGCGTCCACCACACATCATTAACTGGCAGGTGCCAATCCCTTTAACTTTAGCTTTGGAGTTGTTCCCTACATTAATCCATTTTGTTCCGATCGGAATCCGTCGGAACTCCACGAAGGCAGCTCTGTCCTTCGCTACATGGTCTGTGGCTCCCGAATCTACGGTCCACAAAAGATTAGACTCGGTTAGAAATATGGAACTTGACAGATAAGCAAAGTTCTCAATAATACAAGGGATGTTTACCTTCTTTGGCTCGCCACAATCGCGAGCGAAATGGCCCTTCTTGCTACAGTTGTAGCACTTCACCATTGATATCTTCTTAACGAAAGGACGCTTTTCTTTATCATGTTGGTTAAATTTCGGTTTCTTACCCAAAGAACTTGCTCCCTTGCCTTTCCATTTCATGAACCTTTCGACGCGCTTGCGCTTAGAGCTCGAAGCCCAATGTGAGCTAGAACCAGCATAATAGATGTCGATTTTTGGTTTAATCTCCAGGAGGCGATCCTCTTCCAACTCAAGATGGCGCATGTCATCCTCAAAGGGCTTGATGTTCTCATTGTGGGTCAGGTGCACCTTCATGTGCTCCCAGCTTTAAGGCAAGGAACGGATCACTGCATGTACTTACTGCTCATCAGTCAGAATGTGGCCAGCATCCTTCAGCTCATTGATCATGTTTGACATCTTTCTCAAGTGTTGTTTCATGGTCTGACCATGAGGCTTCTTGTACGAGTTAAACCTTATAGTGAGCTATCTCAGCTTGGTCACTGATGTATGACCAAATCTTGCTGCTAGTGCTTCCAATATTTCTTTGGTATGCTCAAAGCGCCTAAACTCTCGCATGATGTCATTCTCCATACTACTCAGCAATGTGATGCGAGCAAGAGAGTTCTTTTTCTTCCAAACAGCAAATGCATCCTTGTCCCTTTTGTGCTGGGTAGTGTTTCCATCTTCAGGCTCTTCCATGACTTGGTTAAGAGCTTCTAGTGCCTCTTGCTTTTCCAGCACATATTGAATTTTCATGTTCCATATTTCATAATTTTCGCCGTTCAATTTCTCTCCTTTGTTCAATTCAGCTATTATGTTCTTAGTTGCTGAAGCCATTGAATCTGAACATTTTAGACATATACGTATGAATTATTAATGCCACTCATTTATGCATCAATTTTACACAAACTGATTATATTAATGAGTAATTTCACATAGTTTTTATATTCGAAAGTTCACTATGCTCCCAATCATCATCTAAAATCCCAATATGAAATTATCGTTAATATAATCATTAAGGTAAAATTACATTCTTCAAAGTTACTAAAACTTTTAGAATTCCCACTCAACCACATGATACTAATAAGATAGGTATTAAAATATAATAATACCATAAACTATTCACAACAAAAAAATATCCATCAATATTCATTAACTAAACACTATTTACATAAGGAACGAATCCAGCATAGGAAAGAAACAATAACATCAACGTGAAAAGAAATATCCACCTAGGACATCTAAAACTAACCTAAAACATATATAAAAATCAATGATACCTAACTTTCCTATAAACAGGGAATGATTTATCAAATTTATTAGGAAACTTAATCTCTTTCTTTGGCAACCAAGAAAAGATTATCGGGTATCCCTTAGGGTTTCTCCATGGTGCATTCATTCTTCGCCAAGTTCCATTCATCCCTAAGGTTGAAGTCTTTGTTGTTTCAATCCTATAGTATTCCCTCACAAAATATATTGTAAGTTTTTTGTAGGATGGGACCATGTTGACCTCCCATAGGTGATGCAACACCTTTTTCCATTCAGATGGAAGAGTGTTAATCACAACATTCAACTTCTCAAAGTCGAGCATATAGTAACCATTCCAGATGATTTTCTGTATCATCTTTTTAACCTTGACCATGTGATTCTCCAAATGACCACTTTCCCATCGATAAGCATCTAACTCAGCTCTTAACGCTACAAGTCTTGCCTTTTGTTTAGCCATTCGTGGGATAATAGGTGTACACATCGTACGGGGCGACATTGTTCCTGCAACAAATGCAGAACCAAATAGGATTACACATAATCCTTACAGCATATGATTAGCAAATTTATTTATTTATTTTTTGATGGTCAACGCCGATCAACGGTCAACGGTAGTTAACACCAGTTAACGGTCAACGGATGACCGGGTCAAGTCAACGGGTCGAAAAATGGGTCAGATCGGACCAATCGGGTAGGGCTTTCCGGGTCAGGCCGGGCCTTCGGCCCGGGAGAATCACTGTGTGGCTGATGTCAGCCACGTCCACACGCTCATGCTTGGCGCGTGCGCGCGGTAACCGCTGCGCACGTGCGACGCACATGTTGGCGAGCCGCCACTTGCTGCAGCGCGTGGAGGCGCGTCTGGCCTCCCCCGGAGGCGTGCCACTCATCGTTTTTCTCGTCTCAATGAGTACTACGACCCTACACTTTCAAAAATAAATTTTGACGCACGAAAATCGAGAAACGACCTCGAACAGTATCGCCAGGTGTCGGTTTTTCGTACCCGAGCTTTCGTCGGCGCCGTTTCACGAATTCCAACCAACAATCCGTTTTATAAACACGTTAAACGATCAGGAAACAAGACACATTGCTTTGATACCAATGTTGGAAACATATTCCTAAACAAAATGCAGAAAAACGGAAACAAATTCCTAAACGATGAAAAACTCGAACTAACGAGTAACGCTAAATACATATGCGGAAACGTGCCCAGTTGAAACTTGAATCACCAATCGTTTAAAGTACATAACCAAGAAGGACGTACCTTGTTTTCCGCGGATTAAATGCTCCGATTGCAACACCGAGAGAGTACGATTCTTCGATCGTCGAATGAGAGCCTTTTTCGTTTTGAGTGAGAGAAGTTTTGTTCTTGTTAGTGTGAATATCAAATTTACAAAACATACATTTTTTTTCATCTGCCTCACCCTTTTGTTCTTTTTGCAGTTTCCCATAAATAACTGCCTCGGCTGTTATCTCTCTCTCATGGGCTCTTTCAAGTCTAATGGGCTGGGTTAGCCCAACATGGGCGGCCCAAAATTATAAAACCCATCACAACTTGTCTGCGATAAATTTAGAAATGCTTTCGTTGGGTATGATTGGTTGTTGCAAGTATTGTCTCCAAAGGAACATGCTCGACGTGAACAAGAGGATGATTATGATATTGTATCATCTAAATCATGGCGAGGGACACGACCTCGGAAACATCAAACTTGTTAGACATTCTCTTTTGTGTGATCTGTGTGTATTTTTTTTTTTCCAAATTATTTGAAGATGTACTTGCATTTCAATTTGTTTTTAACTGAATGAGTGTTTTTCAGTGATTTCCCTCAATCAATTTTTCTTTTAAAATTCAATATCTTTTGAATTCTGTTCATTAAAAATTAATTTCGAATGATAGCTCATATGATGTCTGCACTGTACAAAAACTGTTTTTTGGAGCTAATCTTGTTGTCTGAATACAGGCAGAGATGGCCCAAATCCTTACAAGAACGCTCGTGTTCTCGCAGCCAGCCATACATGTTGATATTACCATTCGTTCCCTCTCCAAAGAACCATAGTTTCAAAGGCCAAAACCTCTCCAAAGTCTCAACAAAACTCACTGTCATCGCCACGAGCTTCACCCGTTTCCCACAATTTGTTTCGTTATCTTGATGATTTGATTCATACGGGTACCTCTCTCTTTGATGGCTACGGTCCTAGTTCTATACCTCCCTCAGTTTCCAAATTCGGTAGCCGATGTTGTACACAGATGGCTCTGTTCCATGCCGAAACTTCATTGATTCTACAGTAAAATGTTTGCAACACCACAGAATGTTTGCAACACCGCAGATCGGCCTTGTCTGATGTTGTATTTTAGGAACAGAGAGACATGCACATCAAGAGTTTGAGTTGGACAACGCAGAGATATCCCGGGAACTTTACAAGATGTTTGTTATCTGATATGTTCTTCCTTTCTAGGATAAAACATTCTCCACTATTCATCTTCTTAGTCATGGAGAACTGAATGAGTGTCTACACTTCAGGATAGGAAGATTCTTGGCCAACCTGAATTTCTCTCATGTTCTATCCCTCGATAATTAGTTGATAAGTTTTCGGCATTTGCATCCCCCTTACTTGATGAACATGCTGCTGTATGATGAACTCATTGGAAGACTGTTTTATCCGGTCTAATCGAGTCGCGTACAGTTTGCCATGAATGTCCTAGAGGGAGATTTTGTGGTTCAACGAGTCCTACTTTTGAATGTGTGGGTTGGGTTCGACAAGAACAACAGGGAGTGGTACTGGGACATAGGTTTAATTGTTGTCATGATACTTCAAGCAGGAAGCAACTAGTTCCAGAGATGAGAACCACCATATATTGGTTTTCGACGACCGGCTGCCTCTTCCGGTAACTGGGCAACACCATCGCAGAAACTCTGCACCCTGCCACAGAATGTTCAACTCGCGAGACAAATCCATCGTTCGCATCAACCGTGCCTATTTACGTGAGATCCAAAGCACCCACCTACAAATGCAACCGTCCTTTTTCCTAGTCAAAAGAATACACTATATGTAATTGACCCGCCATGACATAAAAAATAAAGTTAAGATGTTCTGGAATTGGTAGAGCCAATGTTTATCTAATATATTTTCATAGTTTATTGCACTTTTAAAGTTATTTATTTTGCGAAAAATGAATAATTTAAAAAATATTTTAAAAAAAATGATGACTTATATTACCTAAGAAAACGAATGAACAACGAACGACATAAATTATTATTGATAATGAAAATATTTATTACCGATAAATTATTTCGGGCGATGATTTTGAAGTTAAGGCTGCGCATGACAACTTGCCAAACAGTGTTTGATTCTGTTCTTTTGTTCCCAGAATCAGTTTGGGAACAGAAATGCGTTTGTTTAATTTTTTGATTCTGGACACAATTTTGTCAAAAATTGTTCCCAGAATTAGTTTTCAAGAATAAAAAAAAAGTAGCTTCTTGATTCTGGGAACAATTTTGAAAATCAATTTTTTTTTCTTCTTCCTTTTCTTGGTTTTTAATATAGCTTCTAATGTCCGGCCCGAGGACCGCCCTCGCTGGATCTGACGAAAATAAAATATTTTAATAAAAAATAATATTTAAATAAAAAATATTTTATCGGTCATGGCCAAAAAAAAGAAAAAAATATTTTTAATAAAAAATATTATTAAAAAAATATATTTTACCTACCATGGCCGGTGACCAGGCCATGGCAAAAAAAGAAAAAATATATATTTTTAATAAAAATATTATTAATAAAAAAATATTTTACCTACCATGGCCGGTGACCAGGCCATGGCAAAAAAAGAAAAAATATATATTTTTAATAAAAATATTATTAATAAAAAAAATATTATTAATAAAAAAAATATTTTACCGGCCATGACCAAAAAAATACAAATATATATATTTTAATAATAATATTTTAATAAAAAAATTATTAATAAAAAAATTATTTTACCGGTCATGGCCGGCGACCAGGCAATGGCAAAAAAAAAGAAAAAATACTTTTAATAAAAATATTATTAATAAAAAAATATTTTACCGGTCATGGCCGGTGAGTAGGCCATGGCCAAGAAGGAGGAAAAGAAAAAAAGAAAAAAAATAAATATTAAAATATTTAAAAATATTATTAATAAAAAGAAATTTTGTGGTGTTACCAAACGCATTTCTGTTCTTTTTTTATTTCAGGGAATGAATTTTGGGCCGTTAGCAAATGCCTTAAAATGTTCAGAATTAATTTCGAGCACAGAATAAAAAAAAATCATTTATGAGCCGAATTTATTTTCGGGCACAGAACCGTCGTCATGCGCAGCCTAAATATCACGGGATCTTTTTCCATTTCTGCAATGGACAAGCGGATTTAAAAATCTTGAAGAAAAGGTGGAGGAGGAGAAAGAACAGATTGTCGTAACACGCCAAGCGAAGTCATCAAAAGGGGAAGGTCGTCGTCTTCTTCCATCGCGCCTCTGGGTTTCAACTGAAATCTCCCCTCCTCTCTCTCTCCCCCACACACCCCCACCTCGAGCACTGGCTATGGCAGCCTAGAGCCCTACAGCTCCGTCGCGCAGTGACCAGAACGCCGCCGCCGCTTCTCCTCTCTCCCTTGAATACCGATAGATCCGAGAGAGAGAGAGAGAGAGAGAGAGCAATGAGGTCGCTGATGCATCTCTTCTCTCTCTACTTGCTCATCTTCTCGGCGAGGTACGACTCCTTCGTGCACTGAGCCCTCGCCGACGGCGTTACTCCGGAGGAAGCTCAGCAGCTCCGCGACGAGGTAAATTTCGACTCTTGGCCCTCCCCTTTCGATCGACACTCACGCCTCGATCGAATCCCAATCGATTCGATAATCCCGCGGCTGTTCGCCCCTCACCGTCTAAGTTGAAGCATTTTCTGCTCGCGGCTCACTGAATCCGGGAGTGATCCTGAAGTATTCTGCTGATGGGTCTTGTGAATTAAAAGAAAGTTCGAGTCTTTATCCTCGCTATCGATCGTCGGGATTGCCGCACCGTGCGATTAAGATAGGGCTGTCAAAAAAACCCGGCCAAACACGAGCCAATCCGACCAAAAAAATTTCGTATTTGGTCGGGTTGGACCTCACAGAAAAAATAATTGGGCTCGGATAACGAGGAAATACTATCTTCTTCTTGTTCACAGCCGAGCCCAATCGAAACAACAAGCTAAGGTTCATTCTATCTTCTTCTTCGTTCTTCCATCGGCGACAAACAACAAGCTGAGAGGGTTGCGGAGCGTCTTGACGAAAAGTGTGGGTCTGCGCGCGCACTGTGCGATAAGTGTAAAGCGTCTTCCTTCCTTCCTTCCCTTGATCGATTCGTTCGCGCTCTTGCGAAGGGATGGCGGTTGCAGAGCGTGATCTCGATCGCACGCTGCGGATTTCACCTGCGATGGGTTTCTTGTGTTGGTTGTCTGATTGGGTGAGTCTGAATTCGATTCAGGTGAAAAGAAGCTGTCGAAGGTGATAAGTGGAAGGACGGAGCCAGCAGCACCCCCAAAGGCGGTGGTCGCAAGATCAACGAGAACAAGCTCCTCTCCAGGGAGTCGAGGTTACCCCTCTCTCTCTCTTTCCCTTTTCTCTGGAAGCATTGGACTAGGCGGTGGCCCGACCTGACCCGTTCAGGGCTTGGTTCGGGTCCGGCCAAGCACAAATGTTCAGTATTTCAGGTCGGATTGGGTCGAGAGAGAGAACAGATGGAGATATCTTCCTAAGAACTGGGCCAACTTCTTAACTTATAAGCTGTTAACAACAGCCGTTCTACTTGCTGATGTAACAGTAATTAGTAAGTGGAAGAAGAAAGAAAGGATGTGACTAATACGGGAGAATGATAATTAAATATATATCAAGAGACTGGGAAAGACTCCGCGCGCCTTTCTTGAGGGTATCATCACCCCTTCCTTGCTTTTCTCTTCCATATAAAGAATTCTCGATACCGCGTTGATCTGCACGCGTGTCGCTGAATTTGGAAATGCAGAACAAGCAAAAGAATAACAGGCTTGTAGCCGAGCTGAGAGGGCACTGCAGATTCAGAACAGTAGATTCAGGTACAGAGTGATCCATCCAACCATAGAGAAGATTGCGAATATGTGAACCCAAAACAGGACAGCAGCCGCCTCCCTACCGCAACCACATAAGTTAGCAACCGCACCTGTGGACAAGATACGAGTGATCACTGGTTTCTTTTGCACACCTCCAAAGTATGTGAGGAGTAGATTTCAACATGCTAAAGTCCCAAACTAGTCCTTGCTTAGTGTTGTATCGATCAAATAGCTCTGACAACACGTTTAGACGATGTTAGTTTGGATACTTAAGCACACCCCTAGTTTCAAAGGCCAAAACCTCTCCGAAGTCTCAACAAAACTCACTGTCATCGCCACGAGCTTCACCCATTTCCCACAATTTGTTTCGTTATCTTGATGATTTGATTCATACAGGTACCTCTCTCTCTTCGATGGCTCTTGTCCCTCCCCGTCAATTCTACCCATCAACGTTTCATGGAACCCGCTTCCACTTCCTGAGGTATGATTCTCCAACTCGTCGAAAGACCCACTCTCTGTGTGCGGCGAAGTTTAATGTCTTTTCTTTTGCATCCATTGAACAAAACCCTTGTAGGAAATCGAGTGTTTCGGCTCCTGCTAGAGGCAAGCCCGTTTCTTTGTTTAATCCCAGCTTAAGCTTTAGTAGCAGCAACGGTTGGTTAGATAAATGGAACGAACCCAACAAGCAAAACAGCCCCAAATTGCCTCGAGCTGTGATGAATTACAGAAATGGCGGCGATACTGGTGGTGGCAGTGGGTCCACAATGCAGAGAATCGTGGAGAAATTGAAGAAATTTGGATACGTGGATGATGGGTATGAGAGGAGAGAGAGACCGCCGGAAAGAGTGGTGGAGAAAGGATCTGTGGAGGATATCTTTTATGTGGAGGAAGGATTGTTGCCGAACACGCGAGGCGGGTTTTCGGCAGAGTCGAGAATCGCGGAAGCAAACGTGATTGGGGAGAGCAGTGGAGCAAGGTTTCCGTGGGATAAGCCAAAAGGGAAGGGGGAGGAAGAAGATTGGTCTGCAAGGAGTAAGAGCAACACCTCAGTGGCGGAATTGACGCTTCCGGAGCCGGAGCTGAGGAGGTTGAGGAACTTGACTTTTCAGACGAAGAGCAAGATGAGGATTGGCGGAGGTGGTGTTAAGCAAGCGGTCGTGGACACGATTCACGAGAGGTGGAAGACCTCGGAGATTGTGAGGTTGAAAATTGAGAGTGCGGCTGCGCTTAACATGAAGAGGACACACGAGATATTGGAGGTATGCTTCTTCCATACATGTATTGATTTCTCAAGTCTCGTATCATTTATCTTCCTCTTGTTAACAAGGAATCTGTGGTTAATCTAATACGCTGCTTGACGGAAAGGTCTATGAGACTTGTACTTATACCAGATTTTCACGTCTCTTTCATTGAGGTGGTGGTTTTCTTGTTTGATGTTTATCAAGGTAGCTGAGATTGATTTGGTAGCTTCATGTGCTCTCTGTTTTAGCCACATAGACTACATTCAACTACTGATTTCACTGAAAATGAGCAAGAGATATGCAACCTATGTTTCAATAGTCAGATTTGTTCTAATGGAATTCAAGAGGATTGCGAATTTTCATTGGTCAGTTATTTACGAGTCAAAGTTTAGCATGGTTTAGATGGGTTTCAGCTTCCAACAATTGGACAGTGTTCAGATTATGTCTTTTGATTCATGTGCATCTGGCCCAAGCTCTAGTCAGTAATCAGATAAAGCTATGATCACCTTTCACATAACCATTAAGATAGAACGCGCCTTTTGTTTTTTAAAGTTTCTAGTTTAATTAACATGCTTGGTAGAAACTGGAAGCACGACATGAAGGTAAAGGCCAGCTGTTGTTGATAATTATTCACTACCATTTTCATATTAGACAAGTATGCATCATGTAAACCCATGGAAATGGAATAGCATACATTCAAGCTTGTTCTCTCTATCCACAATGCTGCCAGGCACTGCGGGCATTTAGTAATATCTTTAAATTGTCACGGTTTATAGCCCTGCAAAAACCAACCTAATTAATGGTACTATTAAAGGTTATTTCAGTATTATTATCTATTGATGATGCTTGTATGCACATGTACAGAGGAAAACCGGTGGTCTAGTGGTTTGGAGATCTGGAACGTCGGTTTCATTGTACAGAGGTGTGAGCTACAAAGACCCTTCAGTGCAACTGAATAAACAAATATATAGAAAAGAAGGAAGCTCAGCTACTTCATCAGCACCTGCTGATACCATTGGTAGGGATCCTTCGCAATGTGGAAGCGGCGAGGATGCGCGGGCATCTGATATTGCATCTGGGAATAAAGATTCAGAGTCAACGCCAGAAGTTGAATATGAACATGAAATGGACAAATTGCTAGATAGCCTGGGTCCTAGGTACAGAGACTGGCCAGGATGCGAGCCCTTGCCTGTGGATGCAGACATGTTGCCTGGAACAGTTCCTGGTTACCAACCTCCTTTCAGAATCCTTCCTTATGGAGTACGAGCAACGATTAGCCAAAAGGAGGCAACGGCTTTGAGAAGGCTTGCTAGAGTACTTCCTCCACATTTTGCTTTAGGTATGCGATGTCATCATCTTACTTGGTTGGCTCTCATAGTGGCATTCTCATCGTTCTTGTATTTTCTTGTACCCAGGAAGAAGCAGGCAGCTCCAAGGTTTGGCTGTGGCCATGATCAAGCTATGGGAAAAAAGTTCAATTGCGAAGATTGCACTAAAACGTGGCGTACAGCTTACAACTAGTGAGAGGATGGCGGAAGATCTTAAGGTAATTGCTCCAGGAAACTTGTCCAACCCATTAAGTACTATGTTTGTTGTTTATTTTTATCTGATAGTTTACTCTAGTAATGTCTTGGGTAATTTGTCACTGGACCTAAAAAACGATGGCTGTCCATAGAATTGTGATCAAATCTTATTGCGTGTTTATTCTTCTCATGACTGCAGTTTTTCACTTGAGTCTACTGAATTTTTTTTACGCAATCAAGAAAATTCATAATGAGCTTACTAGTTCGTTTCTGATTGCATCGACTTTGGATTGTTTTGCCTTTTTTCATGAGCAGTAGAAAAGTATGGTTTGAGTCAAGCTTTTTGATATAGAATTTGACAGGGGGAGTACTGCTCTCAAGAAACAAGGACTTCTTGGTTTTCTATCGAGGTAAAAATTTTCTCTCGCTAGAAGTCACTGAAGCATTATTGGAGAGGGAAAGACTAGCAAAGTCCCTTCAAGATGAGGAGGAGCAGGCTCGCTTGAGGGCATCAGCCTCGGTTGTTCCAACCGATCATATGTATGAGCAGCCCGGAAATACCGGTACGCTTATGGAGACTCTTGATGCCAATAAAAAGTGGGGAAAGAAGTTGGATGAACAGCACAAAGAAAAAGTAATGATGGAAGCAGAAATAACAAGGCATGCAAGCCTCGTCAGGAAGCTTGAAAGAAAGCTTGATTTTGTGAGTATTCTCAATTCTTGTACAGCATCTCTCTTTGCTTTAAGAGCATAAATGGCCTCTTCCTGTAAATAATTGTCTTTAAAACCAAGCAACTTTAGTTCTAGTGAAAGCACAACTGTTGTTGATGGGTCACCCGTGATTGATATCGTGCTTGAAAAATTCCATTTCTTTTCTGCCAAAAAGACATTGTTCAAAAGTATTGATCAAATAAGTAAGGTACTGATGCATAGTTGAATTCAATAATGAGGTGTGTAATTTATGGCTTAATATGCTGAAAGCATCAGCGGACATGGTGTTAGTACTAAATGTGCTATCTGCTTGCAACCTAAATTTGAATAAATCTCCTAGGCTGAGAAAAGGCTATTTCGAGCCGAAAGAGCTTTGTCAAAGGTTGAGGAGTTCCTGAAACCAGCAGAACTGCGAGCAGACCCGGACAGCATCTCTGATGAAGAGAGATTCATGTTCCGCAAGCTTGGCTTAAGGATGAAAGCATTTTTGCTTCTTGGTAAAAACACTTGACATTACCATTCACGTGTTTAAACCCTGGAGACTAATACTTATATTGCTGATTGATCTCTTTCTTCCAGGAAGACGGGGTGTTTTTGATGGTACGGTGGAGAACATGCACTTGCATTGGAAGTATCGAGAGCTGGTGAAGATCATTCTGAAGTCAAAGACCTTCGACCATGTTAAGAAAATAGCTTTGGCTCTCGAAGCCGAGAGTGGTGGGGTCTTGGTTTCTGTTGACAAAGTCTCCAAAGGGTATGCCATTGTGGTGTTCCGTGGAAAGGATTATAAGCGGCCTTCCACCTTGAGGCCAAAGAATCTTCTAACGAAGAGGAAGGCTCTGGCTCGTTCTATTGAGCTTCAAAGACGCGAGGTACGGCTATACAATTGCATCTATTTTCACCAAAATTCCTGATTTTCTGGTATTAAATTTGTAGGTCCACACATATCTCACCTTGTTTGATGTGCATGTTTGCATGTATCTGTGCTGATGCTAGTGGTCTGCTCCAATAATATGTTCCTATCATTGTCGAGTTCCAGATATTAAAACAGAGTGCATTTGTGTGTATGCTAATCGGTATGCTTGAGTTTGGCTGGTAATTTTCCATTGCAGTCTTGGTTTGGAAACACATTTCTGAATATTGTGAAAGCACGATGGCATGAGTCACTTGTTGATGACCTGATGGCTGTCTAGCTTTGTTGAAGTTACATGGTTTCCTGAATTAAATGCTGAAAGCACCTAGATTGACACTGGCATACGATATGTGTTATACATTGTGGTGCATTCTGGCATTACTATTCATGTGAGATGTCTATTTTTGGGGAGGGGATGATGAACAATGCAGAAATTTCTGATGGTACTCAGACATCTCTATTCACGATTTGGTGATTTTTTTCTGGAAGTATGCTGCTAGTTGAAACACTCAGAGATCTTTGCTGAAATGGTTTTTTTTGTTTCGTTGAAACAGGCACTCCAAAATCACGTGTCCAATCTGCAGAAAAAGGTGGAGCAACTTCAATCCGAAATCGTAAGGCCCCCGATACTTCTTGAATTTGGCCAGTTCGGTCCAGCTATCTAAACAGTAAAATACGTAACTCCACCATTAAAACCACTTGCACATTCACAGGAACAAATGGACCGCATGAAAGAGAAAGGCGACGACGCTTTTTACGACAGATTAGATTCTGCTTACCCCACTGATGAGGAGGACAATGAGGTATACCTTAGCTTGTTCTTATCTTGCTTTTCCTTATATCTATTTTAAATTAGGTTCCAAGGTACCTGTTTCTCTTTTTGTTATCTGTTTCTGATCCTTTTAAATAGGAGGAAGGAGATGAGGCATATCTGGGGATGTATAACAGCGAAAATGGTGGTGAAGATGAACACAGCAATCCGAGTTATGAACTGCTCTCAGAAGCCGAATTTTCAGATGATGAAGAAAACGAGGAGTCTCAACCAGATTCAGAAGGCCCGACTACACGTGCGTATGCAGCGTCGAGCACCACTGTGCATTAGGGGTGTAAATGGTTCGGTTTTCCTGAAAAACCGAACCGAACTGAACTGGTAGGGGTGCACTCTTGAACCAAACCGTATCTCGCTTGAACCGAACCGAAAAACCGTTTTGGTTCGGTTTGGTTCCGCTCAGTTTTCGGTTCCTTCTTCCTTTTTCTTTGTTCTTTTTTTATGCTTTTTATTCGTAAAAACTGAATTCCGCCAAGCACAATAGTCGCAAAATTAAGTCCCGAAAGGCCAAGAATCTTCGGCGCCGAACCCACAAACCCGCTGATCTACATCTTCCTTCCACAAATTAAGCATAATCATAGTAGCGAACAGTCGCAGAAATTCTTGGGAATCACAGCAACAGGAGAGATTCTTCACGAGAAAGCAGCCAAAGCTCAAAACTTGACAGCCCAGAAATCGACCAAAACTCATACCCAGATAGAACCAAAACAAAGAGAAGAAAACTCGAGCACATCCACCGACCCAAAAGCTGAAGCTGCCGGAAAAAGCAACCAATAGCCAGAGAAAGCTCAAGGAAACATGCAGATCAACGATGGCGCAAGCTAGGGCCACGGACCCATAGACCCGCAAACCCCAAATCCGACACGCTGGAAATCTTCGCGGAGCCAGCGGCCTAGAGGTCAATCGAGCAAGGGGGGTCGAGAGAGATGAATCTGATGTCGACGGCTGCTTCAGATGAACGAAGAGAAGAGTGGGAGGGGAGGGAACGATCGTTCGATGGATTGAGATAAGGAAGGGGACTGGAGAAGCTGGCGGCGATTGGGTCGGGGAAGCTCCTCAGATCTAGAGCGCGAGATGCTTAAACAAGGGCTTTCTCTAGTTTCTTCGTCTGAGAGGGGTGAGAATGAGAAAGATTTTAACTTTAAGTTGGCTTTCAGTTCGGTTTTCTTAGCCGAACCAAACTGAAATTACCCAAACAAAAAAAAAAAAGACAAGCTGATTTTCCATGATTTGAACCGAAACCGGAACCGAACCAAAATTGACGAAATTTTCGGTTCGGTTTGGTTCCGGTTTTGGTTCGGATTTTTGGTTCGATTCTAACACCCTTGCCGTGCATGCCACCAATGATCATGAGAAAGAAACTGGTCGTAATTGGTCCTAGTCGCAGAACTGCACCGAAAAACGAACTTCAAGCATTTTCCGGCATAACATTGAATGCTTGGACGAGTTTATAGCTTAAGCTCGCGCGAAGGAAGCATGATAACGATAGCTGCGCTTGTGGCTTATAGTTTCGCAGGTGTAAGATATCTTCTCCATCTCATGTACAGAACGCGTGGGGTATAATATGAACATGGTAGGTTTTATATGGGCTGACCATTGTTCGACGATTTGATTAGATGAGGCAGTGCCATGCAAAGTGTGATTCTTTAGCCTTTTCCAGCATGTTTTATCACGCTTGCTACACCGCGTCCGAAACAAAAGGGGACCCTACAATCAGAAGTCCGAACGCGACGGGCATATAAAGTTCTTGGCAACAACATGACTCCTTTGTGGATGATAGTTTTCTGTATTTTTGTTCTTTTCCTATTTTGTCGGCACCAAACATTGCCAATGCTATCAACGGTAACTTGAGACTTGAGTTATCCAGAGGATCCAAACGGTGCTCATATTCTGTCTTCTATTGAAGGGTATGTTCCGTAACTCCTGCTGACTTTGCTTCTCAGCTTTGACTGAACTTTTTGTCAAGCTCTTCCAATGGGCAGATTGAGGTTAAGCAATTATTTTAGTTGCTAAGTGATTAGGGTTTCTCCAAATAGATTGTGATTCACGTGGCCTTTGACACGGTAATACTCCTGCCATATTCGCTATCAAACATTTAGCTTGATCCATAACTCTACCGCAATCTTAATTCAAAGGGTTAAAATCGATCGCACGGCAACTCCATCAGGGTCAAAAGCGCGATTGCTCCCGCAAGGCTTTCGACATTCCATGCTCACAAGGATTTCGACTTTACAATCTCACATTTGTGAAGATAATCCGTATGATATTCGCATTCAATATCGTCTCGTCGTAATCGCTTTGTCCCAACATACACGAGCATTTTTTTCTATGGCGATAAACCTTTATATTAATCGGTTGACTAAAGCTCTTAGCCTTACCTGGTGCTGTGTGTGAACATAGAAAGTCATCTGACCTAAAAGGAGAAATAAAAAAAAACGAGAGGAGAGAAATTAGAAAGTCAACCTCCATATTAGCCATCACCTGGTCTAGAGAATTGCTGATCTCATCTGATGGACTTCCCCTTTTGTCCGTTGATTTCGCATCAAACGGACCACACTTCTCGGTCAGCCCAGTGGTTTTAAACCGAAGACTATTCTTAGCCTTTGACCAGCTTTCGACAGTGACTCCTGAACTGCCCCCTCCAAAAGATTTCTATGAAACCGCATGCGCAAAATTTGACTGCATAGGAGTCTCCGAGACTGGAGACAACAGAGTTGACCACGCTTTAATTCCCCAAAAAAAATGCCACGTTTTTAATTACCCTCTTCAAGCCTCCTATGTGGTAAGAAAACACCATGTCAGGACGACCGTTATAAATAACTGCTGCAGCAGAAATTTGAAAATCCCCGGCAAAAGTAGAAGGGAGAGAGAGAGAGGGAGAGGGAGAGAGGAAGAGAGGAGGGTGTGTCATGGATTCGCTCTTCCAAGAAGAGATTCAAAGCGACATCTTCTGGTTTGATCAATCGCCGCCGCCGCCGCCAGTGAACCGGAGCGCCTTTTCACCGTACGCAGCATCGTCGCCCGTCGATCCGTACTGGCTGCCGGGTCAAGACCGAGGCTTCAAGCCGAACCCAGGGAAGAACATGAACCAGCGGATGATGGAGTTCTTGAGGAGGAGCTGGGCCGAGCCGAGGCAGACCCAAGAGTTCGAAAGCGAGCGGGGCTTCCGACACATGATGAACGAGAGGATGAGGAGGGAGAGGCAGAAGAATAGCTACTCGGCACTGCACTCCGTATTGCCTCTTGGTACCAAGGTTTGTAAAGCTATTCTTTTGTAGAGCGGGTTAACTCTCGACACCGGACAGAGCTTCAGAAAGCGGGACTCAAATTCCCGGGCACGCCGCTTCTTGAGGCCGCCCGCCCGCGAGTCTCCTGTCTTGGTAACTAGCCCGCTGCGGCAGGCTGGGGCAAATTTTTTGATCTGGTTTTGGACAAGTAGCATGCTCAAAAAGTCCCGGATACCCAATCATCGAAAAGAGAGTGTTAGCTTTTCACAAGTAAAATATTTTTGCGTCTCTCTAACTCCGATGCGATTCTCGATTGCAGAATGATAAGAACTCCATCGTCCAAACAGCTTGCATGAGGATCAAGGAGCTGGTGAGATACAAGCAAGAGCTGGAGAGACAGAACCGGGAGTTGAAGTCTGGTCCAAATGAGAAGAGAGGGGACAAAGCCGGAGGAGGGACCAAAATTAGAGTCAAGATTGCAAACCCAACGTCTGGGGTTGATTCCATGCTGGAGGTCCTCAAGTGCTTGGACAACATGGGACTGAAAGTTTCGGCGATTCAAACGCAGTGCTCGACCGACGAACTTCTCGCCGTAATCGAGGTTCAAAATGAGGTATATACACAACATATCCGATACCGATGTACACCTATCACTATTTCATGACATCGACACATATAAGATCTTCATGCAACACACATTCGAAATTTTCCCAGTCCATGGAAAAGTCGACATCTTTCGTTACTATCGCCAAAGCTTGAATCTCGAAACACACGTTTTTTATGCACGACCTCTTTTCGCATGTTGTTCTCGTGCGTCGAATTGACCGTCCGTTTTCGGTGTCTAGCTTGCGTTCTGATGTATTTTCTTCTCATGAGCAATTTTCACCGAGTTCTATGAAGTCCCGAGAGGTCTATTTACACATGGCAAATGGACGAAACAGTTGCAACGTTGAACAAGCCCTAGATAAGCTCGATCAACTTCGAGAAATAGTATTTGGTCAGGATCATGAAGAAGAGAAAGGAAAAGTCAAACCTAGCGAAAGGATTAGTGACTAAGCTCCTTAATTAGCATTATTACCAATCGTTAATCGACAAAACGTGCACGTGCGATGTTTGACGACAAGGCCTTCTGCTGAGAATTATTTAGTGATTTTGACTATTCATCGTCTTTCCTTGGTGCTAGAAGATTGAAGCAGCAAACGTTGAACAGGTCATCCAGTGGACACTGCTCGAAGCCGAGAGGAAACTTCTTCACAATAATTTCGAGGGCAAGATGGACTGGTTAAGCTAACAACGTACGAACATCGACCCCAAGTTCCTTCCACGTCAGCTGGGGACTTTTCTCCTCCTTACATGTTTGTGAATAGGACGAAATTTCCCTCCGATCCTACATTTGATCGACTAGTCAAACGTTATGAGTATCATCCACGTGCATATTTGATCATATAAAGATGTGGATAACGTTCATACTTGTAACTCACCAATCAAAAGTATGGTTCTTCTTTAAAAAAAAATCAAAAGTATGGTTGGAGAAGGTTTTTTTCGAACAGGATTGTATGGAAATATGGTTCTCGTAAATAAAACATCAGCGGTTCTTAATGAGCTGCTTTTGACCAAATAAGGCTTTTGTATTCGATCAAGTTTCGTCCACCGTGCTCTACGAGAAAGTTTATATTCATGTACAGTGTTACCAAATTTAGAATTGAGATATGTATACTTCAATCATCAACGGAAGAAGGGGTTAACCCATTTCACTAGTATGGTATCGGACTCGCACGCGTGCAAAAGCTTTCTAATCGGCTCACTCAGAGACGCTACATGCTAACCACTAGTAATTGAAAAGTAGGGTTATATGATGCTAGTGGATACACCAAAAGATATGAGACGTTGAAGGGTCAAAAACGCCGTCGAAGGAACCCAATGACTTAGCGTTGATATGAGAGAGGGGTCAACAAAGCCGCTGATCCAAAACCATCATGCAAAGGCACAAGAAATTGACAATTCAAGCGAGACCCACCAAGGTTTGATGACCAGCCAATCCTTTTCTGACTCTTTTGAGTCACGCACACGGGCACGCATATGTCAGTATAGCCTTAGGAATCTTGGAAAAAATGGTGGGGAATCTCGTGGGTTGTCCCCGTACATGTTGACAATGATCTAAAGTTGTCCGTGGGAAGAGGTTCGTCTTTTAGCGCCTACTTGGGAAGGACTTCACGTGATGAATGTTACCCGCTAGCTTCGTATTTAGTTGATGAAAATAGATAATTTAATGGGATGTGGATGTTGTTTTCATTCGCGTTCCCACGTACTGTTTTCTTCTTCATCAGATCACATTAAGTTTCATGTTTTGAACCTCGCAATAATCAAATCCCAATCTCGTCTTCTCGCCGAGCCCCTCTCTCTTGGCCGCCATATCTCAACAAGGTCTCTGCAACGCCCTCCCCTCCATGACCTGGCTATCGAGAGACACCTCCAGATCTCATTGCTTTCGCCAAAATTGCATCTTCAATGACAACGAGACAGTGCTCAGCATGCAACGACGAGCTCCTCCAAGGGTGATGAAGATGAACATGACGTCCACGAGCTCTACCTCGAGGGAGAGAGCCCCTGTAAAAACGAGTGGTGGAAGGCCGAGCGGCAAAGATCGCCTTAAACAAAGGCGGCGTACGCCCAGTGGTAGCACGGTCATGGAAGGATTCAAATGAAGAAGAATCTTCATGGACAAGCCCATTAACTACGAAGGAACATGATGTTTTTTTAATGTAAAAGCCAACTGAGTTGATGGACAACGTCTGGGGGCAACCTAATAAACCTAATCAAATAGATGATCGATTTCAATTCAATTAACATGGATCAGCGCTGGAACTCAGCCTCTATGTACTCTTGTATTCAAACGTGTGTAAATACCAGATCACACGCATCAATATAACTACACAGCAGAATAGGTACTGTGAATGCCCGGTGATTTGACTATAATACAAACTAAACTGTCGAATTTGCATCTTTTGCAGGGCTTCGAAACTTTAATTAACCCAAGCTCGTAACAGCACCTTTCCCATGTAAGACATAACAACAGAACAGGACAACTAGAAAAAAGTTTAGCACCACGACTTCATAGGAGCTACCGCACAATGTATGAACCATCCAGAAAATTCGCAACATTCTGTGAATGCCTCAACTGCTACCACAACTTATATTTTAACTAAATGAAGAATTCTGCCTCGGATGTATCTCTGACACTCTTGAAACATTAGCTAAAGAAACATAGCAACTGACATCCAAAATAATCACGGTCGTCCTTGCAAAGAGAAAGACAAATGCGATGGCCTCCCAGTTTGCCCCATCTCCAATTTACTTGAGAGGAATGAACCTTGACGAATGGGTGGCACCAATACCTGGTCTACCGTGCTTGACAGGCTTGTAACTGATGGAGAATTCAGCCAGGTAATGTCCAATCATCTCGGGCTTTATTTCGACTTGGTTGAAGGTTTTACCATTGTAGACTCCAATGATGCTTCCAATCATCTCTGGGACAATGATCATGTTGCGCAGGTGAGTTCTAACTGGTTCGGGCTTCTCACCTGGGGGAGCCTCCCTTTTCTGATCCATTAGAGATGAAAAAAGGATTCAATAACCAAGGTTTATCTTATCAAATAAGTAGTTAAATGATACTGACCAACAGTTTTTACGCAAGGACCTTCCTTTCTAGTAAACAAGAATTCATATAGGAAGTTACATACAGCATAAAGCTGTAAATTGAGTCAAACATAGTGGAACTGGAAGAACGTTCAATGATCCATCAGTCCCTGATGCCTAACTAGAAGTAAACAATATAATGCTCCCAAGCAAGAAAAATTTTTAGTTCCTCCAAACCTAACTAGGAATCCGTTATGTTCATAGGTATCATGCAAGCATTAAGCACTCAAACATCAAGTTTCAGCTTAATTATAATTTTAATGTTTTCTTTTTAACTTTCATAAAACTCCACAACATATCATTACTTTACTACTCTATACAAATAATAGATTATGGCTTAGATGATTTCAAAGTACTAATGACCCGTTAAGAAAGGAGATACATGAGTATCTAAAATTTCCTACAAAGTAATGTATTTGGAAGCCAGTTCTCTCCAATATTTTCTTCTTCAAAAAGGTTTAACATCCCAAGGGAATATGTAAGATGGATTTAGTAGGCAAGCAGCACTTGGGGCTATTCACCTGTGGATCCATCTCAGCGGTTGTCTGGCCGCCGCTGATTTAACAGCTATTAATATCTGCACCATCGTTCAAGGCCACACTAACAAGTGGAGGGAGGCCTATATACGAATGCAAAACTCCAAACTAAATATCAGCAGTCGGCCCTCATGATTCCACTCAAATTACTATGCCCCCGGCGTCAAGTCAACGAACTTTTAAAGCACCAGCTTTGACGTAGAACTTG
Source organism: Syzygium oleosum (assembly GCF_021117445.2). NCBI lineage: Eukaryota > Viridiplantae > Streptophyta > Magnoliopsida > Myrtales > Myrtaceae > Syzygium > Syzygium oleosum. The sequence goes on along the minus strand of NW_026607485.1, from coordinate 21,178,756 downwards.
AACAATCTTTACGACGGAAAACGATCCACAATCACAAGAAAAACGTGATTGCCCATCTCACATTCTTATTAATTTATAATAACAGATCCTCTTGATTAGAGAAAGACATTGAAAATTGCTCTCGCCTATACACTGCTATGCTTTACCTCAGCCGCATCAACTCCTCTCAAAAACACGAAGCCCCCCAAAGCATGGTACGTCAAGTATCAACCATTGTAATGGTAAAGCACTAATACTGCACAGCAAAACCATCACACGAAAACTACCAGATTCCACATTCGATGCGCACAACAAACCAATACTACAGAAATATAACTCATTTCACAATGCTTGCAGTAATAGTCTAATCAAACTCGCTCATTAGATAGAGACAACCAAAAGAGCATGCTTTGAAACACAGCGGCAATCAGCAAACGAAATGCACTCATGGGGCAAACAACAATGAACGAGAAACAAGCAATTACCGCTTTGCGCAGCTTCTTGATCAGAGCCATAGGCTTCCTCTTGAGACCTCTCTGGAACCTATCCAAAACCAACAAAATCAAACCACGCAAAACCACATCATCAACTCAACAGTCCAATCTCCGACCAATCACAAGATCGCTCTAACACAGCGGCATAACAAATGAGAGCAGGTACCTTCTGCGAGCACGGGCGGTGAAGAGCTTGACGAGCTCGTCCGTGGACATGTCGAGGAGCGCGTCCAGATCGACGCCCCTGAAGGAGAACTTCTTGAACGTCCTCTTCTTCGGCTGGCCCGCGACCGCGACGTCCGCCTCCACGTCCGCCTGCAAAGAAGAGACCAGAACCGCATCCGCCATCGGTGAGCCAAACTCAAGCTAGAATCTCGAGCCGCGAGCAACGAAGAAGGAGGAGGAGGAGGAGGAGTCACCATGGTTCCTCTGTTAGCAGGAAACGGGAAGATCCGATGCGGCGGCGAAGCTCGAGCAGAGGACGAGGAGGTGGTGGCCGCTAGGGTTTTCCGAGAGAGCGATGAGCGGAGGGAGCTGAGGCTTTATATAGGGGAATGGAAGTGGCGAAGCGTTAGCCCTAGATTGCGAGTTCTTGTGGGCTTGGGCCGTTGCATTGGGCATTTCCATTTGCTTCATTGAATTTGGGCCTATTGGGCCTTACAAGGATTTTTTTGGTTTTTTTTTTTTTTGGTACTTTAATTGGATGAAAATGAAAAAAAAAATTAATCTAATACTAGGGCAAAACGCTAAACCATTTGAAACACATAAAGGAAACAAGTCGGACGGGAAGTGGCATTTCCAGTGACGGTCAGTTTGATAATAATGTAAGAAATCAAAGCATCTTGGGCTGATCTCATGACTCGATCTGGAATTCGCCCTATGAAACGAGGCATGGAACGAAGCGTGATTCATAAAAATTCGATTGGTTAATATGGATGGTAGGATACTTATTTGGTCCTATGAGTCTCCCGCGACATGCTTTCGATGCTTTTTTGTTATTTTGTTTGTTCGTGGACGCGAGAAAATATGTGTAGAGACCTTAATTTTGACATCGATGCTCTTACTGGCCCCAATAGACCGGTGGCCCGGGAATTGACTGCACTTGGACCAGAATATGTGAACATCGATATTAGCTTGAATGATTTTGTACCTTGCAAAGATGGGTGCAAGTGAATCGATTTACTTGTGAGCTACTCGACTTCAACTAGTAAGACTAATCTAGCTTGGGCTAAGTTTGAGTCAAGAGTTCAAATGTATCGAGTGCTTAGTCGAGTTGAACTTAAACATGAAAATACTTAGCTCGAGTATCTCGCAAGCCTAATCAGGTAATGAAAATTTAATCTATTTTAATTATATATACATTTATGAGTATGCATAAATACCGAAAATTATTAATCTTCCAATTATAGATTATGCTCTTGATTCGAGCTTAAGTTTAATTCAGGCTTTTAGTAGAACTTATTGACCAATCAATTCGACGCGAGTTGAGCTCAAGCTTGAACATTGAAGCCAAGTCAAGTTCAAGTATTAAACTCCATCGACTTGACTCGATTGCACTGCTATTTGAATGTACGTTTCACGTCCATTCGATCAGTAACTTGCTTGGCCTAGTTGAGAGCTCGGATACTTAAGTAGCGACTGACTCAAGATACTCTAAGTCCGCCCTTTCGTCCCCTTACATATTTAGAAACCCAAAAAATTGGATCCAAAGTGAAACGTGTGTTTTTGTTTTTGCAGTAGGATCCCAACTCTTAAAATTATAAATGGTAAAAGCTATAAAAAAAACTCTAAATTATGTCCACTGTGATAAATTTATCATGAATTTTTTTTGTAATATAAAAAACCTCAAACTATGCTCACTGTGACATATTTAATCAAAAAATTTTATTGTGACTTAAAACATCATGAACTCGTACCAGTGTGATACAATTACCTTCGGTCAAAGTTTCGTCAAATGATTTTCCAGCTAAAATATCGTTTTTACTTCACTTAAGCCACTCGGGCATCATGTCAACATCGTTAACCTTCAGTTGTTCATGTAAGTAAATTTTTAACCATGTTCATTGAGGGAAACTTGACGGAGGGTTGATATATTACATAAGTACGATTTTGGGATTTTTTTTTTCATAAAAACATGGGAAATTTACCAAAAAAGTCTTAATCTTATTGCAATTGTGCCAATTCAATCCTAACTTTTTTTGGCCAATTTAGTCCTAAATATTTTTCATTTGTGCTGATTCAATCCATCTGACTAATTTTGGCACTGACATAGACGCCGGGCATCCAGCCAACCTTGACTTGACAATTTTTTAAATATTTTTTATTTTCCTTTTATTTTTCTTTTCTTCCTTCTGTTTTTTTTCCCATATTGGCCAATGAGGCTGGCCGACCACTGGGCTAGGCCTGGGGGCTGTAGGCGAGGCGACCTCGCCTTTGTCTTGCAATATGGGAGCGACGCTTGGGGCTGCGTGCGAGACGGCCATGGCCTCACTAGCCGCGGGCGAGGCTGGCCATGCCCAAATTCGGGCGAGGCCGGGCGAGGGCTTTGCGGTCTTCACTCAGTGGGCGGTGTGGTGAAAAAAAAAAAAGAAAAGAAGGAAGAAAAAAGAAATAGAAAAAAATTCGAAAAAAATTATTAAAAAATTACCATATCAGCATCGGCCAAACAGCTAGCGTTCGTGTTAGCGCAAGCCGATCAAAATTGGTCAAATAGACTGAATTGACACAATTACAATAAGTTTATTGACTTTTTTTGTAATTTTTCCCAAAAAAATTCATGATAATTGCGTCGTAGTGATTATAACTTGGAGGTTTTGGTAGCTTTTTCCCTATAATTATAAATGGTTAATACCATGAAAAACCTCAAACCGATACATTTGTGACAAATTTACACAAAACTAATTTTTTGACCACCAAAAACTCCAAACTAGTACACATGTAATAAATTTACCTTCCGTTAGGTGATCAAAAAATTAATTTGGGATAAATTTATCATAGATATACCATTTTGAGGTTTTTGGTGGTCAAAAAATTAATCTTGGATAAATTTGTCACAATTGTATCGATTTGAGATTTTTGGTGATCAAAAAATTAATTTGGGTTGTCACAGGTGTACCAAGTTGAGATTTTTCGTGATATTAACCCAATTATAAAAATACCATATGAGCCGATAACAAGATATGGGGCTTTCCTCTCCGCATGTCAAATACACAAATATCAAATCAATGTACAAACAAGAGATGAGAAAAGCAAAAGCACAAGCGTTCGACATAAGCCAGCCATTCGATTAGAGGGGGATTGGCCAGCTGACTCACGAGACCGAGACTTCACCTCTTTTGGTCTTCGACCTTCTTAACGACGGCCATCAACTCGGAAAGGAGACTTGCCCTTGATGGTGATAGAAGAACACCGTTCCAAACCGAACCAGGTTCGTAGATCGGGCTCGGATCCGGGTAAAGTTCATATATGGATTCGGCGTCCGGGTTCAATTTGCTCAATGCAGTCAGCCACTTGATCTCTTCTGGATCAACAAGTAATTTGTTTCCCCCATCTTTCCATGCCATCAACTGCATTTCCCACACTCCAAAATAATCAAATTTCTCGTCCATGAGAAAGCTATTAACAGGGACAAGATAACTAATTGCATAGGCTAATCCATCGTCATTGATTAGGACTTATAAGACAGGTAAAACGGTTGATAAGCGAATCGCGGAACGGGAATTTCGCATGGATGAGCAACTCGCTGCGAAATATGAGAATGGCATGATTATGGATAAAAGTTTAGGAACCCAATGAACCAATTAGAATTTAGGAATGACGTTGCATGTCGGTCAAAACTATTCCTGAATCCAATCGAACCAATCGAAGGTTCATGGATGACATTTTTCTGTTGAACGAAAGTTTTGTTAACGACAGTGAGATTATCTCGAAAACATTGTCATCTGTTACTGTGGAAAGTGAACAAGACTTACCGAAGGTGAGCCACCCGTAGCATTGGTACAATAGAGCCTGGCGTTGTCAACGAGCTGGCAATACCTTGGAAATGCTTCTGCGAATCTCTTGTGGGACTTCAGCTGGGAGTTCACTCTCACAGCTCTACCCGTGATTATGGCTCTTCTGTGTTAATGTCGAAACAGACGTGATCAATTGATTAGTCAATCAGTGCGATCTATACATAGCATTAACTCAGTGTAAATACACCATCTGAACCCTGCCGAAGAGGTAGGAGACTGTTACCTAATGCCTCTGATGACAGCAAGATAAGCATCACATACAACCCCAACAAGCTCGATTCTGTACGGCTTCCTATTGAGATCATTACCATGTTCTCCTTCTTCTTCCCCTTCTTCACCATCCGGAATTCGCTCCCAATAGTTCTCGGTGATGGTGCCATCGCTGGCGACCTTGTATCCGACCCCCATTCGGTAACGAGACTTGTGGACATTACGAACCATCTCGATCGTCTGATTCACAAACGGCTCCCACGCAAGTGTGCCATCCATGATCACGTCTCTTCCTTCATTGAGTGCGGTCACCAGAACTGAAGATGCAGCATCGGTTGATGACTGGTGAACCTGCGTGTCGAGGGTACACGATACAGAGCGCGCGAGTCCCACATATTACTATGGTCAGCAGATATAAGCTAGGCAAAGATCAAGAGATTAACGAGAAGCTAGGGACGAATGATGCACACCAATTCAGCAGTTTGGAGCATGTCGCCATGACGACCCTTTGAATTGAGGGCCTTATATATAACATCTGTCTCCTTGAATGCGTCGGCCTCCACAACCACCGCATTTGCCGCTGCTTCGGCCCAAAATGGTCTGCCAAAAAACCCCCCAACAAACCAGTTCAATCTTCTTGATTAGGAGAGAAATATTCCGCTGATTCTTGCTAGAGATTCTCGATCCAATCCATTCCGAAAAGGGCAATCCAAGATCATATGCAGAAACAAGTGGGAAAAAGATGTGTGCAGTATTTACTGTTTAAGGATGTCTTTAAGGACGGTGCTCTTCCCTGCTCCCATGCCTCCACCCATGAACAAGAGGACCGGGCTTCTCTCACTGAGAGCCACCGGGACCATCACGTCGACGCACTCGTCGCCTTTGTGTACAGACCCGCCGATCACCTTCATCTCATTTACTAAAGTAGAGAAAACCCTCGTTACCTTCAAGTCCTCGGTCACCCTCTCAAATCTCTGTTTCCTGTTGCAGTCAAAGAGCAAACATATCGCAACTTTCATCAAATGGTCGAAAGCTGTTTTTTTTTTCTTTTTTGGCTAGAAAATTTGAAGGATGTTAAGAAGTAAGTGTGCTATACATACATTATATAGCATATTTCGCAATTTTCAATCTCATATGTAAGTCGGGCCTTACACTTAATTAGAAAAATGACGTTTAAATTGTAGGTTTATGTACTAACAAACAGATCACTGAAAGGAGGAAAATATACAAAGTAACATGAAAAACAAATCATGATGAAAATTAAGATGGTGGTTTTTGGCTCAAGTCTAAGTGGGAGCACTCCAGGAATAAAATCCCGAACGCATCAGGCCCATGTGTGGAAATACGCTCCATAAAATCGCCCGAGAAAGTGAACCGATTGATATTTGCAAAGCTAATTTGGACATCACCTGACCGCTTATATAAAAGAGAAAAGAAACAGAGACGGTGTGCTAGGATGCATGTCTAAAGTCCTTGCTCTATACGGTGTTAGAAGAATCTTTTGTTCTCCCATCAAGATGTTAAAAACCGACCAAGAAATATGCATGGAAAGCATATTGCACAACGAAAGAGAAGTCACAAAGAAAAATTAACAATTCAAGATGATGATATTGACTCTTAAACTATAGTTTCCCCAAAAAAATTGTCGATCACAAAGTGTAGCAACATGCAAAAATTATCATGCAAGGAGCACTATCATTAACCAAATCATTTAAGATTTGCCCAGCGATCTAGTAGATGAGTTTCATTATGCACATATACACCATTGCTTAATTTGCCTCTAAGGCTTCGTCTATTTCGTGGAAAATGAATGATTTAGAAACTATTTTCCAAAAAACGATCACTTATATCGTTTAGAAAAATGAATATATTTTCACAGCCCGCGAAAATGTTTAAACATAAATTGTTGTCGACAGTGAAAATATTTTCTGTTGACTAATTTTTTCAAGCGATACAAGTTCATTCCTAGAAAAAAATTTAAATTATTCTTTTTTCGCGAAATAAACGAAGCCTAAATTAGATTATTGGATTAATACCACAAAAAACCCCAAATTGGTACACCTGTGACAAATTTACCACAAACTAATTTTTTGACCACAAAAAACTCCAAACTAGTACACATTTGACAAATTTACCCAAATTAATTTTTTGACCACCAAAAACCCTAAACTGGCACACTTGTAATAAAGTTACCCTTCATTAGTTTCCGTTAAGTTGGATTAATACCACGAAAAATCCCAAACCGATACACCCGTGACAAATAAAGGATAAAACCCCCAAACCGGTACACCCGTCAACTGCCACGTGTCATCTAACTCAGCAAAATGATGGTAAAAATTAACGGAAACTAATTAATGGTAAATTTGTCACAGGTATACCAGTTTGGGGTTTTTGATGGTCAACAAATTTGTTTGAGGTAAATTTATCACAGACGTACCAGTTTAGGATTTCTATGATATTCACTCTAAATTATTTGCCGGACATTCAACTGTCGGCTCTAAAAGACTTCCACGATGCCCTAATAGTCCTCCATATGTGGACCTGCGGATGTGGACTTATGGGTCACTCCGAGATGAGATTAGGTTATTTAGTGCGCTCATTAGTTGTTCCCAAAAAATTATTTAATGAGCTTCGTGTGTGGCTAATCCACAAATTAACTATCAGTACGCCAACGCATTCCCGGTATGGAATGATTAAAGAATTGCATAGAATCCAAAAATGATCTTTCGAGATCTTTAATTGACTAATCCTTTCGTCCCCGATATTGACGGAATCTTGAAAGAGACTATTGAGACGGATGAAAGGGTAAAATGCATGTGAAAGCAAGGAAAGTACATTAACGAAACCCACTCAAATGTATATATAATCATTCTCGTGAATTAGGTCAATGCGCCCGAGAAATTTAAAACACGATATAAATAAACGATATCTAGTAATTTCGCACCTCACCTATATGACTGTCCGAACCATTGGACTCACTCGATGATCTACGCACCAAAAATGCAAGTGGCACTATAATACATTTTACTTGACCGAGAAAAAGATAATGTCTTCCTATAATCAAATCAATTCGATTGCTAAAGCAACTTGCACTATAATTAGTAGCATATGGCATCATTAAATTTAGTCAAAAAATGGGTGGGACAGAGAGAGAAGCCATAGTGGAAACAATTATTGCCGATTTGACAATTATCAGGAAGATAATATAATGGGAGGTGTAAAGTTATATTCCGAGATAAATTCAGTTTTTTGATCGAAAGATAATCAAAAAGTTTACACGGGCGAGGCTAACAAGAGAAGGGAAAGAGAGCAGACTGACCTTGTTGCTGCCAACACGAAGCCCTTGAACTTCGCTTTCTCCTCAGTCTCAGTACTCAACACCTGCTCATCAAGAATCAAATGACCCCCGAAACCGAAAAAGATGTCACAAAACACAGTTGCAGGAGCAGATCAAGAAACGTTGACCGGATTTAGGGTTGTCCGGTTCATGGGTTTATTTCAGCTCTTGACCTGATTGATCATGGAAGAAGCTTGGCTCCAATGGAATGCGAAGTAGCTGAGGATGCTTCTCTCGAGCTCTTCCACAAGCTTCTCGCGCAGCGACTCTGCATCTTCTTCGCTAGCGAAGAACTCGTATATGTTCTCTTCACACCCTTTGCTCCTCTTCAAGTACTCGATCGCCAGCTTGCTTAGCTGTGGACACTCGCTCTCGTCTTTAAACCCCATTTGCCTAGCTGCAAACCGTTTTTCACGAATGTCATTAGATTAGCTGCAAACAGATGACCAATCGAGCTTCGGAAAATGAGTTCGCCCTATGGATGTCCTTACCGACGTAGTTGGAGAAGCGCTCGAGCTTCGCGAGGTGGCCTGATTGGGTCCTGTCCAATCGGGGGACAACGTCGTCGTGATCCTTCGCCGGCTTAGAGCTGCTTGGCCTCCGACGCCGTCGACTGGCATAGGTGGCCGCCAGTCCCACGATGGTGGCGGCGACAATGTCCGCGACCCCGAATTCTCCGTAGCCATCTGAAAAGGATGAAAGGGTTTGTGGAAGAAACTCTTACGAGAGAGGGAGAGAGAGAGAGAGAGAGAGAGAGAGCGAGAGGGAGATGTCTCACCATGTTGCATCTTCTCAAAAGCTCGACGGGTGATCAGCGGAACCGGTGATGAAATCGTGCAAGGTCTCTCAGAACTTTGGAGAGATGGAGATGATTTGACAAGTCTTTAATTATGCATAGATCTGCGAGTCCAATCTGAAAGCTCATCGTGCAATATATGGTGGGGCACACCCGACTGGTGGTAATAAACAAGTATCTTTTTCAGGAATATCTGGTGATTATCTGATAAAAGAAGAAAGGGTATATGCGTGTCATTTTCTTGGCCTCTTTCTTCAATTGTCTCTCTTTAATTGTTTAATCTCTTATGTAATTTGCAGGTTTTTCAATATTACTCTTGCATAATGCAGTCGCCAGACCACGTGATTCACGCACCGAAGCTGATACATATGATCCTCACATTCTCCGATTTAATCCTCTCAATCATGTAATGACAGATACAATGCCATATCATCATTTTTTTTAACGGACTGGACGCTAGTAGTGCTCCCTTAGATGTCATAACTGTCAAAGTAATTAATTAGGTGCTGGGATGCAACTTGTTAAAATTGATATTGTGGTGGTGCTGGTGGTGTCCGAAGTGAATCATTAACTTTTTGTTTCAATTGAAAAATGGTTTTGATTTCAACCTAATTTAGTTCCAAATCCTCAAATTGAGGGCAAGAAAGGTCTTAAACAGTCCTTTTAGAACATTTTTGCTTTCATCATTTCTCCGACGAGTCACGTCCGATGATTTGATATTGAATTAATGCCACATAGGAATTTCAAGCAAGAAAATCGCTAGAGCAACTCAAATAATAGTTTTTTTTTAAGTTATAACATTGAAATGATCATTCACATCTGTCATCATCTATCTGAAGAGTCATGTCGGATGATTTAATATTGCATTAATGCCATGTAGGAATTTAAAGCAAGAAAATCGTCGGTGTAACTCAAATAATAGTTTTTTTAAAAGTTATAGTACCGAAATGATCGTTCACAAAGTTATGACATCAAAGTGATCGTCGTATGAAAATAATGACACTGCCAGTGTCATTTTCTCTCTTCCTTTAATGCTGAAAGATAATGACATGTTAATTTTCGTTTTGGTTTTCCCTTTTTTAAAAGCAATATGTGTAAGTTTTTAATGTTGATCACACCATAATCTCTAACGGCTTAAATTTATAGAACAGTTAACAATGATCCTATAAAAATTTTACATAAATTCAAAGCAGAAAGTCTCAAGTTCAAAACTTTCCAAGCTCTTATTTGTCTCCACTATTATATATTTCCACACTTGAATCTTAGGCTAAATTCCATTATAAATATGAGGGAATGCACCTAAAATTTATGTGGAAGAAATGTCATGCTAACCTCCTATATCATGTAAGACGCCATATACAGCTTCGATGGATGGAAATTGTTTGCACACACGGCATCTTGAAACTCGAGGGTACTCCTAAACCACACGCAAAAGCCCGCTTCTTAGCATTAAGCTAACCCTTTAGAATGTGTTTGATTGTCTTCATAAAAAGCCAAATATTATAAAAATCACCTAGAACTAGGATAAAGTTTATAACATCCCTACATTAACTCATTGAGGTATTGTCCGCTTTAGCCCATCTCATACCAAGCTTCACGATTTTGTCATTTGGCGTACAGTTGGGCACATTCCTAGTAGGTCACCCATCTTAGGAGCGCTCCCACATAAGCACGCTTAACTTTGGAGTTTCAAAGTTAAGCATTGCAATAAACGTCAAAAGGCACTTATTATGAGTTAATTCCAATTTTCACATATATATTCAAGAATTGCTCTTCCCCTGTTTGGTGCACAGTTTGATTCATTCTTACCCCATTTGCCATCCACGAAGCATGCTAGGAGCATCTCATTATCCAGACCCTCTGTCTCGGCGACCACTCCTCGCCTCGTCTGACCAGGTTGTTATAGGCCCACAAGCTTCCGCCTAGTCATAGCCTAACCACACATCTATTAGAAAGGGGGTCCCACTGTGATACCATATTCTGACATTCCTAGATCAATTCATTGAAGTATTGTCCACTTTGGCTCGTCCCATATTGAACCTCACGATTTTGTCCTTTAACGTACAAGTGAGCACATTCTTAAGAGATCACCCATCCTGGGAGTGTTCCCACCTGAGCATGTTTAACTTTGAAATTCCAAATCTATGTATTGCTGTTACGTCAAAGGGAGCCTCCATAAGTTAATTCCAATTTTCACATAAATATTCTAAAATCGATCTCCCCTTGTTCGATGCACAATTCAATTCATTTATGCCCCATTCGCCATCCTAAAAACCTACTAGGAGCCACTTCTTATCCAGCCCCTCTGGCCTCCCCGACCACTCCTCGCTCTCGTTAGACCTAATCATTACAAAGTCTGAATGAAATGTCAAATAATTGATCCAAGCAATAGGGGATGAGATAAAATAATCCCACCCAAAGAGAATTAGAGAACTTTAAAATATGGGATGATTATCCAAAAGTCGTAAACCTATTGTACGATGGCCAATTCAGTCCTAAACCGTTCAATTGTTCCGATTTAAACATAAACATTTTGACAATTTGTCAATATAGTGCTAAACCATTCAATTCTATCAATTTAGTCATAAAACCTTTTGAAAATTTGCCAAGTTAGTCCTAAATATATTATTTGGATAATTAGCTGAAAGATATTTATTAACAAATCGTTAAAATGTTTAGGATTAAATTGACACAATTAAAAGGTTTATGATTGAATTGACAAATCGTCAAAAGATTTAGGATTTAATTGGCACAATTAAAAGGTTTATGACTGAATTAGCCTCCATACAACATGTATAAGACTTTTTGGACAATTTCCCAAAGAAATTAGAAAAATAAAAAGGGTAGAAGCCTTATGCGACAACAACACTAGCACCATTGCTGGTGCCGCTAGTAACTATTGAGAAAACCTCCTAATAGATTTTGAAGTTGACAAAACTATCCATGTGTATCTTATAAGTCTGATAAATACCTTGAAGTATTTTAATTCAGGAAGTTATTCTTGGAAGAAAAGCATATGGCAATCTTGATCTTGTTCAAGTTCAAATTGTGGAATTTACTTCAAGTAAAAGAGGTATAGACTTTATACGACAGATGAAGAAGTTCAGACTTTACACTGGAAATGAAGGATTCAAACTTTAAAGAACAACCCATCCTGACATAAATTCTGAATACATGTCCAGACGATATAAATCCATATTTTGGCATAAATTCAGAACGTACATAACGGTTAGTGATCTGGCTCGGATTTCACATATAAACAGATTTGATTGCCTCAATCTTGAAGATTGTTTTGCAATTGTTTAATATGCAAAACATCGTAATTGATTAGCAATTAATCTCAAGGCAAGTTATTTTCTAAGCGGAAAAGCCCTACTTATAGAAATCAAGATTTTGATTGTATGGGCGATCAGATTAAGTGGAGATTCAGATTTTGTCCCTCAGCGGTTACTTAATCTTCTTGATATAGTTCCATCCAACGGCTAGATTGGAAGTGGATGAGTATAAAAGGAGACCAAATGTCGAGGAGCAGAAGCAAGAGACGAGGTCTAGAATCTAGAATTCCAAAATCTGAGCGATCTTCAATCTATATACTTATCTTTCGTAAGCTTTAAAGTGTAATCTTTGAGAGAAACTGAAAAGAGTGATTGAGTGAGATAGTGAGATGTATCATACACTAAGGCTTATCACTTACAGTAGTAATCTCTTTATTGATCATCTAGTGAAATCCAGCCAATAGGCTATTAGCATAGGAGAATGGATGTAGGCTTGATCTAAGCCGGACCACTGTATGTCTTGTGTGCAGATTTTCTTATCCGTTAAAACTCGTTTCTTTTATTACATTGCACACTTGCACAATTGCTATCAAAATCTATTTTAAATCTGAATGTTATTTAGACTTTATTTTTGATCTTTTACTTCCGCTTTAAATTGGTCAAGAATTTTTTAAATCATTTATTCACCCATTCTAAATGGTCCTTGCTAGCCACCTTTGTAACCACTCACGATGGTTGCAACTCTTTGACGACCCGCCTAAGAAATCTTGGTCCCTCGCTCCTATTTTCATCACCCTCTTTCAATGTCGTTGGTGGTTGATGTGGTTAATAGGCGACACACCGGGACGATGGAGTCCCCTCTTTCTTTTGCATTGGTCTTAGGCCACCACCGCGACAGACACGACTACAACTACGATGGTCACCAAGCTGACCATCACAACAACGGTGGTTCACAGTCAACCACCGCAATTTCCTATCCCAATTTTTTATTTTTTATTTTTTATTTTTAATTACAATATCTCTCGTGATGCCAGCTATTTTACCAAACAGAAGATATGATATAATGTATCATTCACATTTCTTATCCTGTTTTATTTTACTCTATCACAATCGTTGTCCCGTAGATCAGATACAGCCTTCAAGGTTATGCCAACTTTTCTATTCATTTTCACACTTTGAGTCTCAGTAGTTAATATATGTACTGGAACATTGACCTACAAAAGCTCTCATTGTAAATATAGTCGAAGATGGCCTATTCTAACGGACAGGTGAATCATGTCCTGAGTATGGGTGTCGGAACCGATCCGAAAAATTGAACCGAGATACAAACCGAACAAAAAATTTTATGCATTTCGGTTCGGTTCGATTTTCGATTTGGATAATGAAAATTAACCATTCTTTTTTTTTTCAGTTCAGTTTTCGGATCGAACCGAAACCGAACTGAAAATAACCTTTCGGTTTTTACCCTAAAGCTAAAAGGGCTAAAACCACAAAGGGCTAAATCCTCTCTGTTGGTGCTGCTCAGCTCAGCCCCTCTCTCCGCCGTGCGAGCACCCAGACGGCTGTGGCCATGTGGCATTCTGCAATGGCAGCCTCACGGTGAAGAGACGGCGAAGATCTAGCAGAAGTGGCGCTCGAACAAGCGAGATTCTGCGGAGTTCCTGTGATCGACAAGGAGAACTCGGACGAAATGGCTCGGATTCGAGGTAGATGCGATGTTGGTTCGCGAGCACAGGTGGGAAAAGTTGCTGTTCTGGTCGACCCGTGCTCGTATCGTACCTCATTCGCATCGGAGTATGTGTGCATAGGTTTCGGTTTCGGCGACGACCACCACAGCGAATCTTGGACACCCATATAAAGAAACAGAGCACCCCAAAAAACAGAAATACCCAATAAGATTGATCCCAGAACCAGCACGAGAAAGCAAGGGAAGGCAAAGGGCGGTGGAGGGATCGAGCGACGGAGAGACCCATCTCGAGAAGGATCAAGATTTGCGAAGCGTGAGATCGTGCGAGCATGGGGAGACATAATGAAGAGGAGGAAACAGAGGGAAGTGGTGGTGGTGCTTCTTCGGCTTCCTTTTTCTTGCTTTGCTTTCTCGCTTGCGTCACTGGGTACCAAAGAAAGAAGAGTAAAGAAAAAAGGGGAGGGGCGCTGTGGGAGAGAGAAGTGGACGAGAGAGAGAGAGAGAGAGATCGTGTGTGCACTTCAACGAGCTTGTTGGGTCCGAATGCCCTCTCCTCCGCCTCCTCGACACTTTCAGAAAAAATAAGAAAAAATCGAAAACTGAGTTGAACGAAACCGAACCAAACCGGTTTTTCGGTTCGGTTCGGTTCATATTCGGTTCGAGCGAGATTCAGTTCGGCTCAAGGGTGCACCCCTAACGGTTTGATTCGGTTTTTTTTACAACCCTAGTCCTGAGTATATTCACTAACACAAGGTATTCTGCAATTTTTCTGGTAATTTTCTTTTAAACGTTTTGATAACACACGGGTACGGCCACAAAAACCGGCTACCTAGAGGCCCATTGAACACCCCAAGCTCAATGGATCGATTTAAGTTCAGACTTTTGACTCGTGCAAATGACTCGACATAAAATAGTTTGTACGCAATTGAATTTTTTAATAAATTTTATAAGATAAATAGAGCATACACTACTTATGTATAGGAAATCTTACACAAGCGGCCTTTGCCCGCCCTTGATTTGAGGGCTATAACCACCCCCGTCTCTCAGGTTTAAAGCTACTTGTCTAAATTATTGATTTACACCCATCACAATATGCTATAATTGCTTGTTTTAATATCTATATAGCTTTGTTTCGTAGTAGGATCGTTTGCCTTCGCTTTTGCTATGGTCCTATCCACAAAGATGGTCCCACGCCAGTTGTTCATGAGTTGTTCGTGTTCCTTTTTATAATAAAAAATGAGGAAAAACCAATAAATGTCTCACGAGAATGACAAAAACTATGCATTATTGGGGGGAGAGAGAGAGAGAGATTCATGGAAAGAAAGTCTAAATGAATTATAAATGACTCAATATGCAATGCTTATGTTTTTGTAGTTTCAAGCTGTTATTTAGAGTGGAATAGTCTATAGTCTAAGTCCTTTTTTATATATGCAACCTTTCTGTTCTTAGTTTAAAATAGCTTCATTTCTAAGTTGCAACTATACATATGGGTGCGTTTGGGAAGGGCTTTCCAAGGCCCCTTGAACCAAAATATAAGTGTTTGGGAACAATTTTACAAACCTCATTTAGCAAAAGTCAGCTTTACGAAGGGTGAAAGCCCAAGGCAGATCCTAGGCTACATTGGGCTTTTAGCTTTCTCGACATGCAAGACTCCTGGATAAGTAAAAAAAATTTCTTCCAAAACTACCATCATCTATTTTTTGGTTTTTCAATTTTGCCCTTGTTTATCACACTTCATCATCTTCTCCACTTAGCTCAACCGACGTGGTTGCACGTGGCTATGAGGGGACGGCGACGGGCTAGAGAGGGGCCGGCGTGGTCGCGCAACCCAGCGACCGTTGCCTAGGGTCGCACGACCACCGCGAGGCGCTACGCGACCCAGGCGAGGGCAGTCTGAGGTTGCGCGACCTAGACAATCCTCGCCAGGAACTCACGTGACCTTAGAGAGGCGCTACGTGATTCAAGTAAGGTCGCCTGAGGTCAAGCTACCGAGACGATCCTCGAGGGTCGCACAACCTTGGCGAGGGGTCACTTGGGGTCGTGCGACCCAGACGGCCCTCACCAGGGTCGAGCGACCTCCTTAAGGGGTCGCGTGACCCCAAGCAACCCTCGCTTGGGTTTCGCAACCCTCGTCGGGGGTCGCTCGAGCCCAAGCGGCCCTCGTTGGTGATCATCGGGGGCTGCCTGAGGTCGTTCGACCTTAGACGACGGCCGCCGACGCCAGATCTGGGTCGCCAACGGCCCTCACCTCAGTTTCGCGACCCTCGACCAAGCAACCCTCGTCGGTGGTTGCCGGGGGCTACCTGAGGTCGTTTGACCTCAGACTACGATCGCCAGTGCCAGATCTGGGTCGCCGTGACACCGACCGCCTGCCCTTTGCTGGCTCCGACGAAGGGTTCGAACTTTTTTTTATTAAAAAATAAGAAAAGTCCCTTGCAAAAATAATTTTTCCAAATACTATTTTACCCAAAGTTGCTTTGCAATGGACTTTTAAATTACCATTTAACAAACAGAATTTTGCATTTTGAAAAACTCCTTTAACTTAAAATCCTTTGCATTTTTCCAAAGATTTTCTCCCAAAGTGTTCCCAAACACAGCCATAAAGCACTATGCAAGCCAATCGATCTAACATATCTTTGGATTTATCCTCTCTTCACGAACAAAGGGCAAATCCCAAACAAAACAAGGATTAAATCAAAACTTAGGGTTAAATTCCAAGACTTTCAAATTGCCTGGTTTTCAACTTTCTTAACCGCAGTCCTCAGTTCCGAAAGGATGGTTGGCCTCGACGGCGAGAGAACGACATCGTTCCAAACCGACCCGGGTTTGTGGAGTGGGCTCGGATCCGGGTAAAGCTCACCTACGGAGTCTGCATCCGGATTCAATTTGCCTATGGTGGCCAAACACTCGATCTCGTCCGGATCAACAAGCAGCTTGCTGTCCCCATCTTTCCATGCTATCAACTGCATTCACCCAAATACACTCGAATTCAATTCAAAGTGTGAAAACATCTACATGGAATCCTATAAAACTAATTTGGTTCCTTACTTTTTCCATCACTCCACTTAGAAAACTAAGTCGTTCCATCGTAATATAACTATACAGCACAAACAAGACGTCATTAACAAGTTACCGCAGGTGAGCCACTCATGGCGCTGGTGCGATAGAGCCTGGCACTGTCCACGAGCAGGCAATACCTCCGAAATGCGTCCGCAAATCTCTTGTGGGATTTGAGTTGTGTATTCACTCTTACAGCTCTTCCTTCGATTATGGCTCTCCTGCGTTCAAATAAATACATCGACGCGAGTCATACCAACGACGATTTGGCTAAACATAATCTCCTCATTGCCAAGCAATCGAGTGAAACGTTGTTGTAACATTGGCTAAGTTTGCCAATCGATGCTTCTGAAACACTCGTCAACGTGAGCCTTGTACAAAACCATGACATTCCACCACACGACACAAAGACATCAACAATAGCAAGCGAGTTTTACCTAATGCCTCTCACCACGGCGAGATAAGGATCACACACAATTCCCAACAGCTCGATTCGGTACGGCTTTCTGTGGGGATTTGGTTCGTCTTGTTCGTCTTCCGGAACTTGCTCCCAATAGTCCTCGGTGACGGTGCCGTCGGCGGCCACCTTATATCCGACCCCCATTCTATAACGATGTCTGTGGACATTCCGAGCCATCGTGACTGTCTGCTCAACGAACGGCTCCCATGACAGTGTGCTATCCAGGATCACGTCTCTTCCCTCATTGAGTGCAGTCACCAGAAGCGAGGATGCTGCATCTGCAGATGACTGGTGAACCTGGTGTACGTTGGGAGTATGAGGGAGGCTTTAGCATCGAACTCTGAGGCTTTATTATAAACTTAAAAGCGGTGGATGAACCAAACACATGTAATACTGGATGCATCAGCTATGTAGACGTGATCAAAAGGCGATCTCTCGCCGGATCGAACTTATGCATGGGGCCTAGCTCGTTGCCTAGACCTACCTATCAACAAAAATTTCTTAGTAATTTTGTGGGCTAGGTGTTGCTGGGCTCGGCCCGTAATAACTACAGCACCAAATCCAACCCCCAGTTACCTTGAGGCCCTTGTGATGCGAGTATAGAAATGACAATTTCTAACATGACACGATAATACGACTTGACCACGAGAAGAAATTAGACGATTTGGATTGAGGCTTGTTGTGTTCGGGTCAATTTCGTGTCAACCAATGTGACACGAGTAATAATCTTGTCATGTTCGTGTCTAACCCGCCAACACAAAATTGACTCGTATAATGCGCTTGAATTAACAGATTAATGTTGACATGACTTGTATCTAACCCGTTGTTACACAATTAGCTACAAGAATATTTTTTTAATGCTATCGAATACTAAGATTTCGAATTGATGATTCTTCATTGACTACCAAAATGTTTTAAATATGATTTGATGGTATTTTGTTGACAAATATAAGATTATAATTCTATACCTAGTGATACCATGGAGGGTTTATGGTAAAAATTATCAAACAATCTGCGACGGTATCCTATCCCCACAATAACAGTCCTTCTCTAGGCCTACAAAAGGGATTGCTTTTAGTCTCCAGACTTTATCAATCTATATTATAAGGCACAAGGCCTCATAAGCTTTCTGATTTACAGGATCCACACAGTGGTAAGTAGAAAGCATGCTCGTGAAACCAACTCAACTTATTAGTCCAACAAAATGATCCTAACTTTCTAATGCCATCACGCCTTGAGGTAGAAAAAAAAGTGTTTAGAAGACCATTGGAGAGTATATATAGATGGAAATTTTAGCCCGACTTTTATCCCAACTTATCATAGAAGTTAGCTTTATAATCGAAAAGCTAAGGACATGACACACCTTTTGCGTACAATACATGGGCTCTTAGAGGACAATAATATTTGATAATAAAGTACGACCACACATACATATGCAAGATTCTTTCACCAGACAATTTTTCAGATAGAAGGACAATAAATAAGTACTTTGGCCAAAAGTAGTGACTAGCGTTTCACACAGTGCAATACAACGACCATTGCTTTGCTATAGCTAGTACTTCCTAAAGGGCTCGTGATCTAGATCAAGATCAGGGCTGCATCATCTAAGCTTAAGTCTTGATTTTCTAGGCTAGTGCTTAGTCCTAGCCAGAGATTGAGGTCTATTTGTTCATTGTTGCAGCCGAGTCTTGAAGGTCACATGCTGGGTCTGGAATTTGGTCGCCACCTGTCTAGATTGATACTTTCTCGTGGCCAGTTAATCAAATTTAGGAGCTAAGCTTAGAGCCATGGTCTCCATAATCCCAAGGGTTCTGGAAAAATCCATAGGTTATGGCTAATTCATTCTGTATTCTTGTAAAACTTGATGGATGACCTCTCTAGTCTTTTCATATGCTTCGAAATAATCCCATGGCACCTCTTCTGGGTAAGCACGCGACCATATGACTGGAAAACAGTATGATTTTTTCCACAGAGAATTCTTTGAATTTCTGTGTATTCAGCTGGAAGATCTGCAATGCTAAATCCAAAGGAGTTGTATACCTTTACCATAAAATATATACAGCTAGGTTATATGGGGAGGACATAATTGCTTGGACGAACATAGAATCTTCCTGCAAAGTTGTAAAACATCCACAACCTATAAGATCTCTACCACCAATGAATAATTATCCTGTAGAAATAAGCTCTAATGTTGCTGGGGGATAAGATATGGAGGATCAAAGTCAAAGGATGGGCCTCCTAGACCTCCTCCCAGAACCAGGCGAGGGCCGTGACCCTCACAAGTTGGCCGGTGAGGGCGTCCCGGCCCTTGCCTCGCCCAACGCCCTTGCCTGGTCTAGGCCAGGGCCGACACCCTCACCTGTGGCCAACGAGGGCACGGAAGCCCTCGTTCGTGGCTGATGAGGGCCACGACACCCTCGCCCATACTAGGAGAGGGTCGGCTGGCCTAAGATTAGAAAAAAGAAAGAAAAATGAAAAAAAAATAACAAATTAAAAAAAAAATTAAAAAAATTAAGAAATCGTCCACGTCAACGCTGATCGTGCCATGTATGATGGCCAGCGCTGACTAGATCGCCACATCAATGATTTTCGACCAAACCGGAATGACTAAATTGGCAAATCGTAAAAAAATTTAAGATTAAATCAGCAAATCGTTGAAAGGTTTATGACAAAATTAGCACAATTAAAAGGTTTATGACTGAATTAGCACATATACAATAGGTTTAGGACTTTTTTGATAATTTTTCCATGGTTGTATTATATTATTATGAGTAACATTGGCCACTATTTTTGGCCAAAATACTTTTCTTTATCGTCCTTCCCTCTTGGAAAAGTTATCCTGTAAAAGCATCTTGTAGATGCATGTGTGCTTATATCTTGTCTACGGCACTTCATATTATTGTCCTGTAAGAACATCTTATGGTGCCCGTGGGTTGTATGCAAAAGGTTTCTAATGCACTCAGTCTTTCATACAGGAGGCTAAGTTCAGCGAGAAGTTGGAATAAAAATTGGCTAAGTTTTCAATCTGCATACACTCTTCAATGATCTTTTAAACACTTTGTTCCCTTCATTAACACTTGATGCCGATGGCATTAAAAAGTTAGAATTATTCTGTTAGTTAGATAAGATGAATTGGTTTCATGATCATGCTCTCCACTTGTCATTCTATGGATACCGTGAATCAAAAAGTTTCTGGGAGGTGAGTGCCTTGTAGTGTAGATTAATAGTTTTGGAGACTAAAAGGCCGAGAGAAGGGCCGCTGTTGTGAGGATATCATACATGTCTCAGATTGTTCATTAATCCTAACCGTAAACCCTCTCTTATTCCAGCTCAAATGAAGTAGACGCGAATCTTGATCAATCATATCATCTTTCATTGTGGTAAGACACCTCATAAAAATAATCAATCTTAAAAGAGGCATATTTGAAAAATTGAGAACAATTTTTATCAAGTTCGTATTGATGGGTTGATTTCGTACAGGTGGGTTGATTTCATGTCTCAACGGGTCACATAATTGTGTTGACCCATCAACCTGTTATCTAATCGTGTCACATGGATCGTGCCATGTCAACATGTTTTTCAGGTGACATTCATGTCAAGTAGGTTTACACGATCAACTAATCATGTCATATTCCAGTCAACCTATTGCATAGTATACCCTTATTGGACACAACATGAACACGACCTGCAAACGCGAATTGCCACCCTAGGGAAGCAGTCCTAGGAAAAATTGCTTCTATCCTCATTGCATACATGTCAAAGTCTTTAAATGGTAAATCACATTTTCATCTAGATTTTTAGAGCAGTAGTCCTACAAAATTTTTCTCCACGAGTGACTTTTATCATTCGTCGATATATAAGTTAGTGAAATGGTAGACAACCACAACACATACATAAACGGTGATTTTAAGAGGAATCCTTAAAATTATTAAGGAAAGAAGATGCATACCAGTTCAGCGGTATGAAGCATGTCATTATGACGACCCTTTGTATTGAGTGCCTTATACAGAACATCCGTCTCCTTGAATGCATCAATCTCCACTACCACAGCATTACTTGCTGCTTCAACCCAGAGTGGCCTGCAAATATCCCCAAGAAACCGATTATAACCAGCTTCTCTTCAATTAAGAGAAAAAGGAATGTCCTTAATCTTGTAGAAAATGAGAGAAAGAGACAGGGTAACTGATATTTACTGCTGAAGAATGTCTTTGATGATGGTGCTCTTTCCGGCTCCGGTGCCTCCACCGATGAGCAAGAGGACCGGGCTTCTCTGACTGTGAGCCACCGGCATCATCACTTCTGTCGATTCGTCGCCCTTGCACACGGGCCCTCTGATCAGCTTCATCTCTTCTACCAAAGTGGTTATCACCCTCGTCACTTTTAGGTCCCTGGCCACCCTCTCAAACCTCTGTTTCCTGCCCCAAATCATAGTCCATTGTCCTTAGTCCACCACTCCAATTCTCAAAAACCAAACTCATCCCACATAGTTCTCAGCATTACTAACCTTGTAGCGGCCAGCACAAAGCCCTTGAGCTTTGTCTTAGTCTCGGACTCAGCACTAAGCACCTATCACATTCATCATCAGATCCCATTCACAGATACATCACCCCAATTCACAAACATTGAAGAAAAGGCATCGACCGACACGGAGATGTTCGACTCGTGGGGGTTTCGAGTTTTCGACGGTCCTGTATATACCAAATTTACCTGACTGATCATAGCAGGGGCTTGGCTCCAATGGAACGCAAAGTAACTGAGGATGCATCGCTCGAACTCATCCATGAGCTTGTCGCACAGCGACTCTGCGTCTGGTTCGCTAGCGAAGAACTCCCAGATGTCCTCTCCACACCCTTTGGTCCTCTTCAAGTACTCCATCGCCAGCTTGCTAAGCCGCGGGCACTCCTCTCCACACCCTTTGGTCCTCTTCAAGTACTCCATCGCCAGCTTGCTAAGCCGCGGGCACTCCCTCCCATCTTCGAATCCCAGTTGCCTAGCTGCATCATTTGTCACACAAGCAACACACGCTTCTTTACCATTTGAAAAAGAAAAAAATACTTCGTTTCCTACTCTGTCAAAAGTTCAAACACTGTCTAAATTTAAAAGAAAAACAAAGTCAATGACTCACCCACGTAGTCGGAGAAGCTCTCGAGCTTAGCGAGGCGGCCCGATTCGGTCCGATCTAAACGTGGGATGACACGGCGATGGCGGCTTCGCCACCGGTCGCGGCGGCGGCGGCGGCTCGCCACGGCGGCGGCGGCGAGCCCCACGAGGGAGGCGGCGAGGATGTGGGCGACGGGGATCCCGCGGAGCATCTTCCCAGTTGGATACGAAGTGCGTGACTGTGAACCGTGGACGAAGACCAAGGCGGGTCACCTGACAAGTTTCTTGTGTCTGACTGTGACCCGTGGAAGAAGACCAAGTTTGGGTCACCTTACTTTTTGCTAATCAAAAACAAAGAAAAAAAATAAAATATCAATAATAATAATAATAATAATAATAAATATGGGGTCACTTTCGTGCCCCAAACAAAAAGAATGGGGACCCAATCGAGAAATACTGCTTATATTAAGATTAATTTATAGGATTTCCGTACTAAATAATGTGTTAGTTTATTTGTTGTTGTGTTCTTGTTTTTTTGGTCGGTATATTAGTTGTTAAATAAGGCTAACCTTTTTAGAGGCTCGACTAGGTGTTTGGTTCTTGATTGATACACTTCACGAGAAATTCTCAAATTCATTATATTCTCAAATTCATTATAATCTTGTTAATGATAAGGTATTCTTGGTATTGATAAATAGTAATATAGTTTCCGGAACCAATTCATAATTCTCTCTTTTCTTCCCTTTTTGATATTACCCCCACCTAATAATTAATGGAAAAACTAAAAAATGGCGAATTTTTTTTTTTGCTGAAGAGGCCAACTCGAACAATTGTAAAAAAATCCCAAGATTTATAAAGCATAAAATGTTGGTAGGTGATACTCATCCAATAAATAATACTCCAAATTCATATTTTTTTTAACAAGAGTGAGTTTAAGGGGGACCAAAATAGTAAAGTATTTCGTTGATAAATACTTCCTCAATACATATTAATCGCGCCAATTAAAAAAAATTATTTTTAACTTATTGATTACGTAGAACATGAGATAAAAAAGTGTGTCAAAAATGATAAATTTTCCTTAATTATCTCTTAAACAAGGGTCCACATTTACAAGGAGGGGGAGCATTTAAAAGTTAGTGGGAGACAGACGGACAACTGTTAGTGTCAAGAAAACGTGCAAAAAGATAATATCCTCAATTTATATCACGTGGCCTAACATACTTTATAAAAAGCATATTAAATTACAAAATTCAAATTCCGACCAAAAAAAACGAATTTACAAAATTTAAACATTAATAAAAACGACAAACATATTATCCGAACAGCGTGATCAATCCACCATGTGATGCACGATGGAAATCTTTTTTTTTTTTTCCTGTAGATAGTGGAGAATATCGGAAAAGATAAAGGGAGGCAAGATGGTGATGTCCAGAATTCTAAATTAAAAGCGTCGTACCATGAATTGCTTGGAGTTGTTTTATTTCGCGTAATCATCAATCAATGTCGAGAGATGACTGGCGGATGAGGAGGCCCCGATACGACTTGATTTTCTTCTAATGTCAATATGCAAAGTTAGTACAATTGGACAATAATTGAACGAGGATGAACTGAAATTCTGGCAGCATCAATGTAGGTTCACTTCCACCAAAAGGTAAGACAGATACAAGAGTATTATAGATTGAAGGAGAAATCAGAGGGATGGCACGTGAATCGTGTGTAGAAAGGGGTGTCTTGTTTGCCAAATGCAACCAGTGGCATGCCACAAAAAAAATTCGGGATAATTAACAAAAAAGTCCTAAATCTATTGTAAGAATACCAATTCAATTTTGAACATTTCAATTTTATTAATTGAGCCATAAACATTTTGATGATTTAGTAATGTGTTCTTTTCGGTCAATTTTGGCGGAAATTGCTGACACGGATACCGGCCGTCCTATGTGGCATGGTCGGCGCTAACATAAACAATTTTTATGATTTTTTTTATAATTTTAAAAGGATTTTATAATTTTTTTTCTTTTCTTGTTTTTTCTTGAAATTCGGATGAGAGTCACTGCTGACCCTCGTCGGTCACTCTCAAAGGCCCACAAGGGTCGTCGGCCACCGGGTGAGGGCCACAAGGCCCTCGTCGGCCGCGGGTGAAGGTCGTAGCCCTTGCCAGTAGCCAATGACGGTTAGCTAGACCTCACCAAACTTGCTAGAGAAAAAGAAAAAGAATAAAGAAAAGAATACAAAATTTATAAAAAAAAAATTTAGAAAATTGTTCACGTCAGCACAGGCATGCCACACGTAGAATAAAATGGTGTCTATGTCAGCAATTTCCGGCCAAAATTGGCAACGCTGACTATATTGGCAAATCAAAAAAAAATGTTTAGAACTTAATTAGCACAATTGAAAAGTTTATAACTAAATTGACATATGTATAATAATTTATAACTTTTTTTTATCATTTTCCTAAAATATTTCTTCGTCCTTTTCTGAAGAGTGGCGTAAAAAATGTATGGCCTCGGGTTCATTTTGTTTACTTTTGTCGTCCATGCCTACCAATTTTAAGTCTTACTCGTTGCGTGAATTACATTTTTTATAATCTTCTTAGTATGGTCAATATTAGCCTCTTCAATTTAAATATATTGGGGACGAAATTTGAAAAACCTAATTGTTAAATGACTTTTAATGACGAAGGAATTTATATATCACTATCTTCATGAATTCGGTAAAAGACGAGCACATTTGTTTCACCAAAAACAGGCGCTGCCCAAGTAGTGAAAAATCTTTTACTAAAAAATTGATCTTTGGTTTTTTGTGAGACGGGTTCGGCGGTGATTTCGGATTGGAATTCAATCGGCATTGCAACAAATATAAACAAGATGAATTTAAAGGTATAAAATTACAAATAACGAAAACTGAAAAGCCAATAACATTAATAAATTGATAAAAATTCATCGAGACACATGTTTCGAATGACTGATTCCTTTTCCCATAATTACACGTCGTGTTTGATAGCTTACTAAACATAGCTGCTTATAAACAGTTAATATTCTTAATGCGCTTACAGCTGCATTTTCGTGATTCTAGGCTTCTTATCCGCGTGCTAATCCCGTCTGCAAGCGGTTACAGCTACTGGTGCCATCGGGTTTCGCAACCATAGCTTGATATCCATATTTTTTTATTGACATGTTCAATATTTCTCTTTCTTTTTTCATCCACTCCCTGTGTCCAACACTTAAACCAAATCTATCATTACGGGTTATATATATTGGTTTTGATATCGAACGAGACATTCGTCGACAATTCACCATCGTACATTGACAGGCATACTTCATGGTCGTCGATAATCGTCGATCATAATAATTGATGAGCTCTTTTTACGATCATCGGCACTCCCATCGGGTAGTCGTCGAAAATTATATCAGTTTCACCAACCGAACTCTGCCTGACCAAACCAGTTATGAGTAGTGTAAACAAAAAGCTTGAAGGCATGGTAAAAGATGAGATCACTTATATGTGAGAATTGAATGCGGGTCATCTGCTCTTACATAAAGTACCTTGAAAAGAAAATTTTGAGAGGGAGAGGACAAGAGTGAAAAAGAAAAGAGATGGGGTTGGAATTTAGGAGAGCTCACGCGGGAGAGAGAAACTGGAGGTACAACGGGCAGGTGTAATACTTTTTTTTTTCTTTTTCTGCCATATTTATTGCTGTGCAATTTTGAGGATTTCATGAAATGAAGTAATAAGTCTCTGTTATATCCAAAAGAAATTTTTTTTTGGAGGATTTCATGGCCATTGTACTGTCCCTATTTTGATGTCAAAACTTTTTAGACGGAATTTAAATGTTACGTCTTTTAAAAAACGATCATTTAAATGATTTCGATAATGAAAAATCTGATGTAGCTGACATTAGTCATTTAAATGGATGCTTTTAAAAAAATTTAGTACTAAATTTAATCATTCGTAAATTTTTGGCGTAAAACATTTTAGTTAGTGTTGTGCGTAATTTATGTACCAAACAATCTTATTGGTTAAGAAATGGGTTCATATCGGTTCCTGAATATTCCCTAGCATTGATCCTTGCCATTGATCTAAGAGAAGTAGTCCATTTTCACAATGCATCAAGCTATGCTGTTGAATCTCAAAACAAAGCAAAGTAAAAGAAGAAATAAATGTGAAGTTACGAGGGTGAATGAAATTTTACATACTTCCATTTTTGTTTTTTGAGGAAAACAAATAAGTCTTAGTGTTGCTAAATGAAATTATTCAGAAAGAATGTTTGCTCCATGATTTTGCTTTTGACTCTAATAGAAAAAAGTGGCAAGGTTAGAATGACGACATCTGGTCGAATTTCTAATTTTAAAATATAAAAGAAATTTTTATACAAATGATCAATTTAGTAGTGATACTATATGAAAGATCACTTTAATTACAAAAACTTTTTAAAAGTGTTTCCTTACATTTTTCGACAAACCGAGTTGCCATAGTCACTTAAGCGACACTTCTTAAAAGTTGTGACACTTGAGTGATTATTCGAAAGGTTTTAGCATCAAAATGAGAGCCGTACAAAAGCCATGATATTGATACGATCCTTTCTCTTCATATTTATCATTCATCTTTTTTGCCGACTCACATGTTTATCATTGCATTGTTTGTAAGAAGAAGAACAACGGGAGGATTGAAGTGGGTGTGAAAATCATGGGAAGTTTTCACATTCTCTCCATAATTTTTCCCCTAATGCTCTCCAACAAAGCCCCACTTGGAGTCTACATGGGTCAATCAATCAAGCATGATGGTGAGACTTTAATTTTTTTTTTATTGTTGACGTGCTTAATAATTGTACTCTTTTCCTTATTGGCCTTTTAATATTGCCAAGTTGGATTAGATATAGTTTAGAATAATATAACCTTATCTCTTCCTCACATGTTATCTCGATTCTTCGAGTGGAAGAATGTCTTGATGAATTTGAATTCCTTAATATGAACCCATTTTTCTCGAGAAAGTATTTTAAAAATCTAGTACATGTACTAAATTCAATCCAGACTACCAAACTTAATTAACTCACACAAAATCCGTCGTATTTTCAATGGTCTAGATTCATTTTAAATATATATATTTTTTATACTATGGCTTTGACATAGAACTGGTTGGAAGAAAGCTTTGGGCCTTGCATTGGGCCATGGTGTCTCATCCTTCCACGCAAGTTTAATTCTACAAGAATCAAGATATGTCCATGAGCCTTAGGGATGATTGGTTCCCGATTCGGTTTGATTCAATGAAATCGCTCACTTAAGATTTGGTTCACATTTTACTAATTTTTATCAATGAATTTATATCAATTAAGTTCACTTAGGATTTAGTTCATATTTTACTAATTTTTTTCCAATGAAGTTCACTCAGGGTGTAGTTTACATTTTGCTAATTTTTTTGAAGAATAAAAAAAAAAAAAAAAAGTATATGTAGTCGGTCCGATTTCCCTTTGGAACTGGGAACTGGACCGACACTCTCGGAAACCGGACCCAACCGGCCGGTTCGGTTCGGTTCGGTCGGGTTCGGGTGGTTTCTAGTTTGGGCAGTCCGTTTTGTACACTTCTATTGAGCATGCCCAGATTCATGGTCCTCGGAACATTTTCAGTTTCGGCGATTGATCATGGAGTTGAGATGGAACCGATGGATGTTGAGTCGGGTCCAAACAAGTCTCATTGCTTTTTACTCTTGAAGAGCCTCGGCTAGCCGCCGTTTATCTTACGCACGACGGATCGAGACATTGTATAACTCGATATCGAGAATGTATTTTTGTATGAGTTATTCTTCGGAGCTAGTCGTTATGGAGCAACCACCTGGATTAATAGACTCGGTCTAAGCCTCCTCTCCATGTTGTTAAGCTAAAACATGCTTTTACAGGACCTTTGTCAAGCTAATGGTTTGTTTCATCTCTGCGGTGGTCCATGGGCGCAAGCTGAAACATGCTTTTTCTTCTTGATTTCCTTAAAAAAGGTACGAAACACGGCGTCAAGCGATGGCATTACCAACAACTACGGAAACAAGGTTGAGACTACAATCCAAACTAGATTGTGCATGAGATATAAAACTAGACAGACAACTACCAGTTGACAATGTTTCAGATCATTACTAAATGGATGAAGCCTGCAAATATAATCCGTCTTCTTCCCTGAGACAAACGAGCAGAGCATTTGGCAATCTTCTTATCCGCTCGGTAGCTTCTAGCATTGAGAGTCAATGTCCACGCTGCTTCTGCTTCTGCTTCGCGGGGAGATTCAACAACTATAAGTCTGCACCAAGCGCCCAGTACATGTCCTTGATGGTTCCTAGCAACAACAGCAACCTGAAATTTTCCTGTTTCCAAGCTGCAACATAGTTCAAAGCATTAGTGTTTCAAATCAAACGCCAAAGTCTCTCATTAGGAGCAGTAAGGTTACAGCTAACGACATCCCTTTAGGCCGACTTGACCGAGAAGTCCCCGGAATTCTCAGGTAACCATTTAAGACCATCTTGAGTTGCAGATTCGGGAGTTCTCTGACCGTCTCATCAGAAAAAAACTATGCAAAATCTAGAGACATTCCAGCTTCTCTCATCTTCAGCAATGGTTGCTTCCACATTACTCATCCCATTCCACGGTTTTGGTAATCCATCGTAGTAGCCCCCAGTTCTACTGTTTCACCATTGCCAATCTGATACAAAACTCCCTGGTGGATGATGTTCCTATAAGCGGCAGTAGCTTTCCACGCTCTTTGATGCCGTGGGCTTGACAGCATGCTGTAAGAATGGACTGCCTTGTAAATACTTAGCCTGCACACTCTAACCCATAGCCATCCTTTTCCTTCAACATGGCATTGAGTGCACTGTCAATTTTAAACCCTGGCCTCCTACGTTTTCCGGTTTACAAATGACGTTGCAGCTCTTTAGCACGAGGTCATGGGACTCGCTTTCATCCACATTCCGCCAAAATCACCGCATTTGTTTATCAATGTTCTCACACCATCTTTTGTGCAATCATTAAATAAGGATAGCGTAAATCGGAGTGTTCTGCATCACTGATCTTAGGAAAGTTGTTAGGCCTGCACAGAACAAGCATTTCCGCTTCGATGGCAATATATCAGACTCCAATTTGGTTCCATGGATTATATTCGAGCCTCTGTCCATTTCCTCAAAAAGGGTTCTTGATATTTTGAAGATTATGAAGAGTACAAATGTAAATATCCGTTAAAATCAGAGCCGCAACAGTACACAACTTTTGAGAACACATCCACATGGTATTGCGATGCAAATTTTGCCCCCATGACCCACATTGGGTTGAATCAGAGAGACCCACATTGTTTTAGAAAGTGAAGAATTGGCCGAGACTAATTAAAGGAGATCTCATGATGGCAAAATCTCAAGGGGCTCACAAAAGCATAGTGAATTCAAGGCTTGCAGCTCTTTGATTGGCGATAGTACTTGCTCTCGTCCAACAAAATCAAAAGCAAAAAGTCCCTAGGCTCATATATTCTTCCTTGCTCTCCACAAGCAAAGCCAGATACGTCTTGTATTCAACCGCGAAAAGCCGAAACTTAACTTTCTTTAAACTTTTTTCTCCCTCTTAAGTCATGTTTTCACACTGGTGTAGATGTTTTTCAACGGATTTGGTAATAAGTTGAATAGATTAACGGGAAGCAAATTCCAAGAAGTTATAGTTCTCAGTGGTGCGCTCTGGGATTCATTTTCTACACGGTGAAGATCCAGGTAAAGAATTACCTAAAAAAAGAAAAGAAAAACAATTCCAAAGTTCCAAGGTTTGCTTTTCATTTTCGAAAAATATTATCGATCCTCACATTACTCAGTGGCGCATTCGCATTCTTAAGAATCTTGCAATCGCGATTACAACTACAATTTGTGCACGAAGAATTCCCTTTGCTAACTGGTGATCAAGTAAAATTTGCACCGTAATCACAATTATCGCTTTATATGTTCAACAGAAGAGAGTTATGCACTCCTGAAGACCAGAAATGCCTGGATTGAAGCATTTGTAATGCATAACAAAAATCACTTCCAGCACAATATGTCATCGAAGTTTCTTCTATACTTATCCTGAAACAAAAGCAAAGTAAATGACTTCAATTTAGAATTCTTACCGTTGTCGCTTGATATCGAAAAGAAAGGCGTTCTCAATTTGCTGCGGCTGCATCTTCAACTTTTCTTGGCTGCAATAAGAACAGCAGAACAATTTAGTTCATCTGAGAAATTTTGCTGATACAGTTACATATGAGGCACACGCATGCCATTCTATGGAGGGTCTAACGGAGAGCAGATCATATATCGCGCACATAATGTTTCGAGTTGAGGGGAATGAAGCCTGGTCCGAGATCGTTCTGTCGAAGTCACTCCCCCCCGAAAACTTGAGCGGTATCGAACCAGACAGCATCCCCCTCAACACAGAGAGAGAGAGAGAGAGAGAGAGAGAGAGAGAGAGAGAGAGAGAGAGATGACGGAGGAAGTTCTGAGTTCTTTCATGGGCCCTTATATACGTGAGGAGGATGAGACTTTCTTTTGTGGGTCAAGATCGCATGTAGACAACAAGATGCTTTTTTTTTCTCAATCTGCTTTAACATGCTTTTTTTAACAGAGGTGAATTGAAGTAGATCATATATTCAACTCATCTGTTAATTACTTCATCTACAATTCACTCAAATTTCAACTAGGTATACCTGAGGCATGTTCTTGAATGTGGAACATTAAGTCAATCTTTTCAGTGAAACAAAAACTTGAACAAAGTCGTCCAATCGTCTGAGCTGAAGTCTGCTGATTTCTTTATAGTATGCTCTCCAAAAACAGGCAATTTACAAAGATATAGAGCATCTTTTTCTTTAGACAACCGATATCCAAAAAGAAACAATGGATATGATGTTTGAAGCTCTACAGTCAATATTAATGAGGTATGACTTCCTCAGGTATGGTAAAATCTGTTGAATAAATCGGTATGCTTATCAGTATCGAACCCTTTTGCTCATGATATAATTGACATGGAAAAATGTACACTCTGGTGTAGGAAATAGATGCAAATGCTCATTAAGAATTAGTTGTGCATGGCATATCAACTAAAGATAGAAATAAAAGAGCTGTTTTTTAGCAACCAATAAATAGTTACAGTGCAAAAGTTCTCTACTACCACCCCACATTGCTTTCCTCATCAACCTAATACATGCACAGACAACTCTCTTTTATTTTGGTGATTAAATATAAATAAAGACTTAATATATGTAACATCAACAATCACCACTTGATTATTACTCAGAGAACTGTTCTTATTTATTTGATTGAAACCCACTTAAATTATCATCTCAATGGCTAATGGCCAATTTGAGTGAAAGTCTCTCCTTTTTCCTACCCACCTAGGGACAAAAACAGTAATAAGTCTTGAGAGATGCCAAAACCTAGTCATCAATGAGGACAAATTCCCCAAATTGGTTTGATTCCACGCTTAAATGGAAAGTTATTTTTGGCTGGTTGGCCCTCTTAAAGAAATCAAAAAGAGCAGGTGGGCACAGAGTAGTTCAAAAAGCAGGGGAAAATAAAGGAAGCACATTGACGAGTGTTGCCACTGAATTACTTGGATCATTGGATGTTTCGATGAAAGTTTCTAATGCTGTGAAAGTCCAACCCTCACATTAATAAGACAGTTTGATTGTTTCATGTGACTTCGTTTATCAACATGGGGCGTGTCGGTTGGCGAAAGAAATTGTTCATGTGATCAAAATATCAAGAAGACAGTAATATTGAAAAAAAGAATAACATGTCACCACTACCATCTACATCCAAATCATCGTCACTTATACCTCTCAGTTTTCATCTAGAGAAAAATCATTTTGATCACGAACCCATCTCGTCGGTGAGGTACATACGTTTGAGAGCACCGTAGATGAAGCAAAGGGAAGGAGAACATCTACAAATGTTAAATTTTCCCTCTTTTTTCACCTACAAAATAGTTAAATTTTCTTTAAAAAATTTCCACTAAAATTTTCATCAACCCCATTTTCCCCTGTTTCCCAAACGTACCACAGATGAATCTAGTGAAGTAAATTTTGTGAGTGATATTGGTTTTACACTGATCCCCCTTTGGTTATCAAGATATATGTCACACCATCTTGTAGTAGAGAGAGAGAGAGAGAGAGAGAGAGAGAGAGAGAGAGGCTGAGTCATATTGGTTTTACACTGTTGGAGTTTGGAGCTTAGATGTGGGAGAGAAAGAAGCTGAGTCATACTGGTTTTACACTGTTGGAATTTGGCGCTAAGATAGGGGAGCTGTTAATGTTTCTTTGTAGGAGAAAAAATGGAAATGCTTGTTGAAATTCACATCAAAGTTTTTGTGTTATCCCGCAAATAAGACGTGTGGAACTTTTAGAGCACTCGATTAAAGTTATTCCTAGATATGTTGAAATTATGATTCAAATTGGTATCAATACTTGATCTGGGGAGATTAGTATTGAAGTGTGTTCTTCATGCACAATTATGCTACTGATAATTCTATCGCGGCGGCTTACAAATCTAAGGACTTGCTTAATAAGTACAAATCAGCTGGTACTATTTCAAAAGATAAACTCGACATGACAGCAACACAAAAATGAAAAAAGAGTAGAAAAGTATGCAATAACAAAGTCTTATTTCAATGCTTATGATGAAATTTTAAAGCTCAAAGCAATGAAAAAAGGTAAAGCTTTGTGAATTTTCACAAGCATAGTGTTTTCAAAAGGTCATTTTCCTCCTGTTTAGCGAGACAAAGCTTGTGAAAATAGGCCCTTTACGCAGTAGGGGCTTCTTTTTATCCTTTTGCTTTAGTACCTTTTCATCATGACGAAAACAGAAATAATGAGCAAGAATTTTTGTCATCACAAAGCACTTGTTGACACTGGCCTTTCTCAACTTTACATGCATAGCAAGTCATGATATCCCAAATTGTGAATCTGGGACACCATAGACAATAAAAGATAATTGCTTCACTGAAAACAAAAAGAAAAATGCTTGCACTTGTTTATAGCTTCATTCCATCATTCAGTGCCACCAGCAAGTCTGTATTCAGCAAAAATTACTTGCAATAGATTATAGCTAATTCATATTTGCATGAGCAAGGATTGTCTTTTTCGCCCCATACATCGACATGTATTCAGGACAGAGTTGGAGATCAAAGTCATCAAAGATGATAGGACAAAATTCAAAGCAAGAATGCAGGAGGGGAAAAAAGAACTCATTATTTGGAGGACAGTAATAGACAATATTATCATGGAAAGTCATGAAAATCTTTTATATGTACGACCATATAACTTACAGGAAATTTACACTTCATTAAGTTACACAAACAACTGCAGCAAGTATTGGAGAATCGAAATTGATAAACTGGTCTCTCTCGAGAATTTTTTTCTCCCGGCCTCTCTCTTGAAGTTCCATGTCATTCTTGAGATTGGTCTCCAATCCCAAGTCCGTTCATCCTCGGGGGAGTCGACTCTTCTCTTTCCATAACTTGTGTGAGATCATCCTCAGAGTTGTGAAAACTATCAAGAGTGACGCTGGCAGTGTTGCCTAACTCGCAACGGCTCAGGCTTCGACGATTTCCCTCAAGAGAACTTGGTTTCACCGGATTTCTTTGAGTAGAACTATATGAATTTCCATGACTCTTCCTTCGGCCCAGTTTTGGTGATTTTGCACGGGTTGGTGGCACCTGCCATCCAGAAATAAGTTTTCAAAATGATATGGGAAGGTCACTGAATAAATTGAAACTTAATGCTCTCGAACTCAATATACCTTTTTGAGTTCGGCCTTTGGAGGAGGCCCCTCATGGTAGAAGCTCGGCATTGGGGTTGCCTTGAATGTCATACTCTTTCTCAGTTGCTTAATAGCTGCTTCACTCTCTTCCTAGTGTTTCGACATGTGAAGGTACTATAATGAAGAGGAACAACAGAATCGCCAAACCAAGATTGATGAGGAATTACACTTAATAATGCGCCATACCTTGGTCCTCGTCTTGGACTGGGTTTTCTCCACCTCCATTGCTTGGTGTTTCTCTTCCAACTTGGAGTAAAACTAAGAAAATGAAAAGACATAAGAGCCATTTATAGTATCTTTCTCAGCTTACAGACATCATTAACGCAGACATGTCGAGGTCAGAACAAGATAATATTACCTCTCTTCGTTTCTCTGCACGTTCAGTGCATCTTAACATGGGAGCTGATGCCATGGTCATTTGGGACTTGACATGAGCCGATCCAGGATTGCTAAATCAGGTTAAGGAGAAACTCCAAAATTCAATTGAAAAAAGAAATGATAATCTTGAAAACATAAAAGCGCATTACAAAAGAAAAGCTTAACAACTAGTGCTGTAGGTACAAGAGGATACATGGAAGCAATGGTACACGAATCTTCCTCATTGGGATTTTTCTTATTATCTGGTTGCAAGGGCTTCCCTGATAATGAAGGTGGTGTCTGTAGCCATCGTGACAATTTTTCCAATGTCGAAAAAACAAAGTCAAAGTCTAAATATGTCAAGTTAATTTATAGCTCCCACATAAGCAATGTTTAATACAAACAAAAAAGAAAGAAAGAAAAGAAAGGATGTTTACACAATCGATCTTTTGACCCTAGTTAAATCAGTATGCAAAAGAACAGAACTTAGCCTAAGCAAAAGCATTTACCTGATTCCGTTTCATGTCAGTATCCGGTGCTTTCACTGACTTCCCATTTATGTACTTATCAGCAGCTTTTGGCCCGTCTGGTTCAGCCCCACTCTGGCGGACGCCATTAGCACGCTTTGCAGTTGCCAAGGCGAACGGTTGTGGGACAGTATACTGCGTTCGATTGCATTTCATCCCGTGCTTCGCCAACATTGATGACTTGCTGTTGTCCTTTTTCGTCTGAGCTTCTGATTTGGCCTTCTCATCACGCAAGCCAGTCCTAGGGTGTTTTGTCACCATAGTCTTGCCGTCCTCGTGTTTTTCTTTGAGGCCAAGTTTAGATATTGCAATGGAGTTTTCAGCAGGGCATTTCTTGACCTCATAATATTCTATCATCTCCATTGTTTCCTCATTTTGATGGATCGAGTCATTTGAACCTACAGCAACATGATCCGGCTTTTTAACCGTGCTTGTATCAATTACTTCTGTTCCCATCGCTCTGCATATCAGAGAACAAAACGCAGTAGTTTAGTTAAACGAATGGGGAAAGCATAAGGTACTCAATTATGAGGCCCGAACCCCCGTGAAATTTTTTCATTCCTTCTCTGAGGTCTAGTTGCTACCTTAAGACAATAACTTCCAAATCAGATGGCTAGAGATTAGGCTGAAAGCTGCTGAGATGTTACCTCTCAACTAACCGATAACTCTAACATTTAATTTAAATAATCTTATTCTGGAATGTCATTCTCTGAGGAGATGATATAATGGAAAGAGGCAATTTTTGCAGGACGGTTTGCCATGCAAGGAAAAATAAATGGTCCCAAGGATAAGAAAGCATGTTTTACACAATCATGTGAAAAGGACTGATCTTCAGAATCACGAAATGTCAAGAAAGCACAGTATCAGACTTTATTTTAAGATAAATCATGATGATACATTCTTTTTTCCCCTTAACTAATCTGGGTGATACTTTAAGGCAGTTGTAAATTATGCACGAGCATGAATTGAGGAATCCACTGTGGTCAGGAACGAGATCAGTTCAATTATGAAAATTTGAGAGAGAGTAGGGAAAGGTGAAGCACAGGAAGCAATTTCTGCTACCAACAACAGGATTGATAGCTTTCAAGAGAATTGAATCACATTGAGACTAGAAGATATAATCTCATAATCAAGTGTGATTTGCAGGCTATTAAGCCTACCATTTAAGAGTTATCACAAGAACCAAAAGTTAATCATAAAGCTCTAAACCAGTCCAACAGGTCACTAAAGGACATATTCACGAAAAACAGAGAAGACGAGCATATAATGGTCCTTCTTATCTTTTCCACATTCCTCGTGAATGAATCGACATTGCTTCTTAATATCACAGACCCAATCAAGTAAAAGGGACTAGGCATGCTTAATCGAGGCGCATTTCATCCCTACGGGTCTCGCCGAAATCTACCCAAAATCATCCTACATTTCATCAGCTCATAAACACAGATGCCTCACATTTCGGCAGCAACCAAGAAACATCTAAACATGATCTGTTGATCCAGCAACAGGAACACGGAAAAACCAAATCCAATGCCACGAAAAACAAAACAGCACGGGAGCAAAACAAAGACGGAAGTAAAAAAACAGCGAAACCCAGTTCGGATCAAGCAAAGAACAATGACCATCAATTGGGAAACGGGAAAGAAAAGCTTGACACGCAGATCAAAACTGGGCAAGTGGGACAAGAACTCAAACCACATTACACTGCTGCTGCTGCATCAGACGGGAACCCAGATCACGAAAAGCAAGTACGAGGAGAACCCAGAGAATGCTGCGGATCGACTCACGTTTTTCGCAGCTCGGTCTAGGGGAAAGACGAGAGCTTTGGCTTCAAGGGTCCCTCCAGCTTGGCTCTGTGTTGGCCTGTGCTTGCGTTCCTTCAGTTGGTGTGCTGTGTTTCGGTTACTCTTCGCTTTTCTCTTTTCCTTTCTTTATTTTTTTATTTTTTTTTTATTTTTTTCCGTTTTAATACGTGAGGTGGCCCAGTTGGCAATTGGCAATTTCACGGCTTCTTGTTGGGGGCTCAACGTTAACAAAAACGCTTCCAAATCAGCCCCGTTATCTTTTTCTAGATAATGCCTTTTTTTTTTTTTTATTTCCCTTTTTAATTCATAAGTGATTTTTTTTATAAGGTTTTATTACCACGAAAAACTCCAAAATCGGTACACCTGTGACAAATTTACCATCCGTTAGCTTTCGTTAAATTTTACGGTCAAATTGCTGAGTTGGATGACGAAGTGGTAGTTGACGGATGTACCGATTTGGGATTTTACCCCTCCTTTTGTCACAAGTGTACCGGTTTGTGATTTTTCGTCGTATCAATCCAATTTAACGGAAATTAATAATGGATAAGTTTGTCACAAATGTATTAATTTGGGGTTTTTAGTGCTAAAAAAATTAATATGGAGTAAATTTATCACGGATGTACCAGTTTGGGGTTTTTCGTTGTATTAACCCCTTTTTATATGCCGGTAAATTGCATTCATAGTCCCACTTTTCTTTTGTAATTTTGTTCTGGGTACTTAAGGAAATTGAGTTTTAGGTCCTAAATTTTCAGTTTTTTTTTTTTGTGATTTTGGTCCCTGGTTCTCATCTACGCCGAATTTGTTTTGCTCCTAAGCGAGATCTACCTGTAATGTGATATACCTGCATCGATCTTTTAAGATGTCATTGGGATACTTTTAAAGTTTGAACGACATATTCTAGAGATGTGATTAAAGCAAAATGCAAAATGAGGAGTGAGGACCACAGTTTGAATAAAATTAAAGTTTAGGACGTAAAATCTCTATTCTAAAAATCAATTATTATACTGTAAAATAGGTCAAGCTTTTAGAGAGATCGCATGCGATACCAATACTATCTTGTAAA
The DNA here is from genome assembly GCF_021117445.2 of Syzygium oleosum. NCBI lineage: Eukaryota > Viridiplantae > Streptophyta > Magnoliopsida > Myrtales > Myrtaceae > Syzygium > Syzygium oleosum. Next base: position 21,140,800 of record NW_026607485.1, on the reverse strand, counting down.
GCCAATTCTCAAAATTGGTGTTCACCTCGTAAACGACGAATTTAATGATATTTTCTGTAAACAAAGTGAAAAGACAATTACATGGATTAATACTATTAATGGGACCTTATTATGTTGAGTGAGTTATCATGTGTATGACGTTCCTTTGTTAGACAAAGTGCAATTTCTACCTTAAACGAGATTATTGAGCATTGAGTCATTTAATTCATGACAATTTCATCGTCAATCAAATCCAAGTGGAGTGGATGGGAAACCTCGAAATCGATGGGGGAAACGGCGTTTATGAGTTGCCTCGACGAAGTGGGGCATGGACTTCATTAGAAGACATTCTTATCTTAACCAAAAAGGGATTAAAAGAGAAGATGTTTCATCGAATTATTGCAATAGGACCCATCTTTGATTATTCCTCCTAACCCCTTTTGACAATGCCATAACACCCTTCTAAATATTTAATTAAGACCCAATTTCTTTACACCTAATTATCCTTTTTTTTTAATTTTTTTTTGTCCTTTTGAGCTTCCAAATGCCATACCTGCCAAAGTAGCTTTCTCTAGAGTTGAGTTGTTTCTCCTTCTCCATTACTCCTACTTAGCTTATATGTTGAATTGGATAATGTGTTCATGTAACCATCTAGATAAGGTGCTTCATGAGTGGATTGGGAGTTATCTCGCCGTTTAAAACGGCTATTAACTAGCTGATGCGATGCCGACATGGCGTTAATATGACGGCTTTTTTTTATTGCAAGATAAAAATATAAAAAAAAATTGTTGAAAAATCAAGAGATGAGTACACATAAGCAAAGAGAGAACCTAACAAGAGAGAAGAGAGAGGAGAAGGAATGGTTACTGGTAATGGTGGCTATCACTGTTGTCGCTGCCACCTCTGAACTGACGTCGGGAAATCGGACTCAAAATTTAGAGCTACCTCATGAAACGTGGTGCGACAATTGTCGAGGTCCTATGGTCAATTTAATTATCCATCTAGAATTGGTAACTTTTTTTATTTTAAAAATTTTCCTAACAAATTTCTTATCCGGTTTATTGTATTGATTAAAAAAATCTTTCCATACAGCTGGGTTAAACAACAATTAAAGGAATAGAGGATTTCTTTTCTAAAAAAGAGAGTTATAATTGAGATCAAAGAAAAAGTTATGGTACTTGTAATCTCTTTTTTCTGGTTTTGTCATATTTTTCACCTACATGGATGTGAATCCTCTGTAGTAAAACGCCTCTACTTTCAAGAGAATTTCTGCAAAAATCCAAATCCTAATACCTTCTCTCTCTCTCTCTGCGCGCTAGCACGAGTCGATCTTGACCTCAAGGATCAAGACCTCCACGCATGGTGGCCAAACCTTAGGTAGCAGGTCGTCCAAACTGCATTGTGCGGAGGTTGCGCAACCTTAAAGTAGCATAACGAGTTTGAAAGCCATTGATGATTTGCGATAAGAACCGGAAATATCATGCTAGCGACGGGTTGGGGCTGTCTTCACTATTGCGGGTGTGTATATTGGTAGATCATCTAAGCATGCGGTAACCCAAAAGACAGAAAGTACAATAACGAGAGGATCTAAACACAAAAGGAGAGAAAGGGAGAGAATATACGTAGAAACAATGGGGAAATTACCAAAAAACTCTTAAACCTATTACACTTGTATCAGTTCAGTTCTAAACTTTTTAATTTGGCCAATTTAGATATAAACCTTTCAATTGTATCAATTTAGTCCTAAACCTTTTGACGATTTGTCAATTTATAACTAAACCGTTTGAAGATTTGCCAATTTAGTCATTCTGGCTAATTTTAGCCGGAAATCGCTGATGTGGCGGTCTAGTTAGTGCCCATCATCCTATGTGGCACCATTGGCACTGATGTAGATAAATTTTTAAAATTTTTATTGAATTATTTGTTATTTGTTTTTATTCTTTTTTTTTTCTTTCCTTTGTTTTTCTAAGCACAAGCTGGCGAGGGTGTTGCAATCCTCACCTATGGCAGGGTTAGGAAAAAAAAAGAAAATAAGAAAAAACTGATAATAATAATAAATAAAAATAAAAAAATTCAGAAAAATTTTACAAAATTCTCCACGGAAGCTTTGGCCGAGCCATGTAGGACGGCCGGCGCTGACTAAACAGCCATGTCAGCGATTTCCAGCTAATTGATAAATTATCAAAATGTTTATGACTAAATTGGTGCAATCGAAATATTTAGAACTAAATTGACACAAGGGCAATAGGTATAAGACTGAGTTAGTTAAATTGAAAGGCTTAGGACTGAATTGGTATAAGCGCAATTGGTTTAACACTTTTTTGATAATTTTCCTTAAGAACAATCCCATACCAAGAAAGTAATTTGTTTATCTTTTTTACTAAACGATAAAATACGATATGATAGACTAATATTTGATTGCATGCTTGCCTCTATCTGGAAAGAGAATTTCATTAAAATACACGACAATTACTAAAGATGAATTGCAATTCTATAGTGAACTCGAATGGGTAATCACGTAGATTCACAATCTACTGTTAAGATTTAGAATATCCTCATCGGGCGATACTTTGCACATATCTAACTTTGTTTCTCGCCTTGTAATTTTTCTTCATCATTTCTACGGGAAAATTACCAATTCAATCCTCAACCTATTGCATTTGTGCCAATTCAGTCCTCAACCTTTCAATTTGGCTAATTCAATCCTAAACCTTTTGCAAATCAGCCAATTCAGTCCTTTTGGCCAGCCGGCGCTGACGTGGCCGCCGGCCGGCTGACGTGGTGCCGGCCGGCGTCCACGTGGCAATATTTTAATATTTATTATTATTATTTTCGAATTTTTTTTCCTGTTTTCTTTTTTTTTTCTTTTCCTTCTCCCCCTTGGCCTGTCCGGCCAGGGGGGAGGCTCGCCGGCGAGGGCCCAGCTCCGGCGAGGCGAGCCGGGCCCTCGCCGCCGCGGCCGAGGGCGGAGCTCGCTCGGCCAAGGCGAGCTCCGCCTCGCCGAGGCCGGGCGAGGGCGGAGCTCACCCGGCCAAGGCGAGCTCCGCCTCGTCGGAGCCGGGCGAGCGGCGAGGGCCCACTCGCCATGGATGGGCGAGCTCCGCCCTCGCCCAGATCTGGCGAGGCGGAGCTCGCCATGGCTGGGCGAGCTCCGCCTCGCCGGATCTGGGCAAGGCGGAGCTCGCCTTGGCTGGGCGAGCTCCGCCCTCGCCCAGATCTGGTGAGGCGGAGCTCACTATGGCAGGGTGAGCTCCGCCTCGCCGCCGCTGGGCGAGCTCCTCCCTCACCCAGCGGCGGCGAGGGCCCAGCTCGTTTCGCCGGAGCTGGGCCCTCGCCGGCGAGCCCGGGGAGAAGGAAAGAAAAAAAAATTCGAAAATAATAAAAAAAATATTAAAATATTGCCACGTGGCGCCGGCCGGCGTCACGTCAGCCGGCCGCGCGGCCACGTCAGCGCCGGCCGGCCAAAAGGACTGAATTGGCCAAATTGAAAGGTTAAGGACTAAATTGGTAATTTTCCCTCATTTCTACCGTCTCGCGTTGGTTGGATCACCTTGTTTGTCTGATGAGCCACGCCAAGCCAGCTCCAACATTTCTTGAAGTTGGCATCAAAATTTATGTCCTTGTTGAAGATTCCAAAAGCCAGAAATGGAGGAGAACCAATCGATGCACCGAGCTACTTTATATAACACGCAATCCTTGCACAATGCAGATCGTCGTAGGGCGATATAGATGGAAGAACGTGGACTTCAGAACGTCCCAAAGATAGGATATTTGGCGGATGGATGCAAAGGTAAAGTGCATGGATTGTTCTTCTCTTTCTGGAATTCACTTGGAGACCATCACCATTCCAATCCCTGTTCCATCATCACGTGTGGATTCATTTTTCAAAATGGGATTGTGGATGTTCTTGGAGATGGACAGAGTTTCCCTTAAGTAGCTAAATAGACATATTTCCAATTTCCAATTCAATAGGTTCTAGATGAGACTTGCAGGATGTTATATGGGATTTCTAGGAATTGGAGATGGACAGAGTTTCCCTTATGTATTATGTACGCTTAATAAGTATCTCAGGTAACTTTTTCGAAAACATACGATTTGTTCTAAATTCTTAAGTCCCTCGTTATATACATACTTCACGAAAGCCACATAAAAAATGGTAAATAGAATAAGTTCTGGTATGTAAATAAATGAGTTAAAGTATTATAGGATGTTTTAATATGAGCTACATACTGATTTTTCCATGAACAGTTTGCTACATCACATAGCTATGTAAAATCCCAGGCTCCAAGCATGAATCACCTAACCTTAGAAGATGAGCAATTCTTCTCTTATTTTCTATCCTTTGCCTTCTACTTCACCTTGTGAGATTGATATCAAGCAGGAAAGAGCAAATGGCCGGAGCTGGTGGGAGTCGAAGGACATGTTGCGGTAGCGACGGTGGAGGCGGAAAACCCCAATGTGAAGGCTGTGATTGTTCCGGAAGGACATCTCGTCATCACTGATTTTGTGTGCACAAGGGTTTGGATCTGGGTTAACAAAGGTGGATATGTCTTTCAAGTTCCTATTATTGGTTAGGGCCTTGAAATGAGCCCTTTCTATCCATATCGACCTCAGTGTTTGTTGAATCATATTTCACTGAAAATAAAGTTGTAACTACATGAATAAGCAAACAAGGAAAATGGAAATACTCTAATCTGTGATAATAGCACTAAAGTGCATGATCTCTCTCTCTCTCTCTCTCTCTCTCTCTCTCTCTCTCTCTCTCTCTCTCATGTATCAGGGAAATTTTGATTTGTAGAGATCGCGGATGATTCTAGGGTTCCTTTTTTTTAATCAAAAGAAAATATCATTCATTTGTCAAGATCAAACATAAGAGAACCATAAAAAGCTTTAACACAACAAATCCCAAATAGCTACAAAACAAAATAAAACCTAGAAAACAAAAGAGTACAGCGTGCAGCTATGAGAATGCTCTCATTCCAAAAGATCATATCTATTACAACATCAAAAAATAATTGGTGATCGATTATCGGAACTATTAGTGATAGGCACACGCCGAGATCTTCCCCTAAAAAACTATGGCTTGCAGTATGCGCTTAAGTTCGATGCCCTCAACACCATCGCTATACGAAGACGACAACAACAACAACAACATGTTGAACCAACATAGATCAAATGCCTCTAAATAACTTCCAGGTCTAGATTTAGATTGCAAAAGAAAAGCCCCCAATTTAAATCTAGACATAAATAGAGAGAGGAGAGCTTTTGTCGAATCTCGGAGAAGTCATACAACCATATCCTGAGTATTCTGCTGGTTGGACTGGTGATAACGTTCTCACAAAATTTTTAGTTGCAAATAGATTTATTCACCATGACAAGTGAAGAAAAACAATAACAACAAGTGAAAGAAGACGCCAAACGAGGCAAAAAAAGACTCATATTATATTGAGAGAAAAAAAAGGAAATTAGACCTTGAAAAAGAAAAGTAGAGTAAAGCAGGCTCTCAGCTTCAAAAATTGAAGCTGAGAGCCTGCATGTGAAGTGTCTTTGAGGGAGGGTTTTTTGGGAGAGAGAGGGTTATGACAGAGAGAATACGGTTTTTGTTGGATGTGACGATACTAGGGTTTAGTCAAGGAACAATCCGAAAAGTTTTTCGTAGTCAGTAAATTTTTGAATTTGATGGTAAATTTCAAATACCTTTGGTAAAAAAAGTATATCCGTAACTAAATTATGAGGCAACCAACTAGCAAATTACCAAAATTATTGGGAATTTACCAATATGTACTTTCGAAAAATAGTACATTGAATATAATTATATTTGATAAAATATTTACATATTAAACCATGCTTTGATTTAATAACTTAAATTTTTAGAATAGTTAGCAGTGATTCCATAAAATCTCATTTGGTATCAGAAAAGACCAAACTAAACGTAAGAGGGAGTGATAGAATATTTAAATATTAAATTATATTTTCATTTAACAGCCTAAGCTTTTACAACAGTTGGTATTAATTACACAAAATCACACTATATTCACATAAAAAGGGCAATATAATTTAAAGTTAACATATCGTAATTGCCATATCATTTGAAATTATGACGATGTTGAAAAATTCTCTTTTGATAGCAAGTTATAATTGTAAGAAAGAAATGTCTCACGTGCGCTAAATGTGGGTCCCAAATTGAATTTCCATGTATAAAGATAATAAAGAATTAAATTTAGAGTTAACTTAAGAATGGAAGTAAGTTATTTTATGAGAGGAGGGAATGGATGATGTGCAGAGACTAAGGCTTTCTGTAGTTCGGTTTGCGGGAATGTCTTTGAAAAAATGCAAAAATTTTTGGGCTAAAGGAGTTTTATGAAATGCAAATATTATTTGGTAAAGTGAATTTTAAAAATACATTGGGAAGAAACTTTAACCTAACTGTCGTTTGGTAAAAACTACACATTTTTATTTCTTTTTAAAAAATCTCAAACTATTTGCCGGCGGTCAAATCTAGCAACTGGCCAGCCTTGCCTGAGGTTGCCCGACCTCAGGTGAGGGTGTTGGCGGCTCGTCGGTGGCTCATTAGTGGTTCGTCGGCTGCTGAGGCTTTCACTGGCAAGTAAGGGTTTTCAAGGATAATTTTGGAATGAAAGTTGAGCGAGGGCAAAGTTGGAAGAAAAAAATGTCTATTTGCATTCCAAGAATACTACTTTCCAAAGTACCTCCGAATTTGTTTGGGGTAAAGGTCTTTGGGAATACAATTGCATTTGCCCAAGAGTTGAGCAAAAAACGAATCGAACACCATTTGCATTTGTCCTAGAGACTCTAGAGCCCCAAAACCTATTTGGAATACCGAACCAATCGGAGCCTAATTATGAGTTCGCTTTACTGATGATGATAACTTATAGTTATATTTTTCTCAGTTCATTAAGAATAAAAAATGAGATAGAGTGATGTTTTGGCTTGATAATGCAAAAGATGAGAAGAGATATAGACACAGACAAGAAGAATCAAATCTTTTATTCTAAAATAAATATGAATAAATCTCGATCGTTGACTGACCTTTTTTAGGACAGTACATTTAAAAAGAAAACAAAACAAAACATGCTCACGAGTCCTTTCCTTACGATGAAATATGTGTTAGCCTTTTTTTTTTTTTGATGAATGAAATATTTAGGGTTAATATCACGAAAACCTCAAACTGGTACACCTGTGATAATTTTACCCTGAACTAATTTTTTGACCATAAAAAACCTCAAATTGATAATTTTTTGACCATAAAAAACCTCAAATTGATACACCTGTGATAAATTTACCCTCAGTTTGTTTCCGATAAATTTTATTGTCAAATTGCTTTGTTAAATAACACGTGGCAGTTAACTGATGTACTAGTTTTATGTTTTACCCTCCGTTGGTCACAAGTGTACCAGTTTGTGATTTTTTGTGGAATTAATCCAATTTAACAGAAATTAACAGAGAGTAAATTTATCATAAATGTATAAGTTTGGGGTTTTTAGTGGTCAAAATATTAGTTTGAGGTAAATTTATCATAGGTGTACCAGTTTGGGGTTTTTCATGGTCAAAAAATTAATTTTGAGTAAAATTATTATAAATGTACCAGTTTAAGGTTTTGCGTGGTATTAATCCAAATATTTATGAGTCTTGTCAATATTCACATCCTGGAACAATTAATTAAAGATGTTATTGTTATGAAATTTATTTTCGTCAATAAAAATTTACTAGTATACTAATTAATATGTCAGATTGTTATTGAATTCTTCGATATGACACATTGAGTAATGCTACATTTACTAAAGGTCAACTTAAATTGGTATGCTAAAAGAGGTGGCATCTTATGTGAGCATGTAGCAAACAAACAGCACACAGGAAAATGAAAAAGATTACGAATGATCTCCATTGCAACATCACTCCAAGCTATCAAAGTTGACATGTGGTGCAGAAATTTTGTATTGGACCAACGCGTCGGTATGAGATTAGAATCAACCGCCCCTAATATATGCGGATCGGGCCGAGGCCCGAATTAACTCCGAAACACGAACCCGGTGGATCAATCGGGCTGGGATGGGATCCCTGCTTGGGCTCGATCACCCTCAAAGCACTCCCAGCAATCTCCTTTGCAGTAGATGCTGTCTAAGCCCCACTTCAATTCCTCTAAAATTTGATTACTAAGGTGGATTATAAAATTTGATTACTAAGGTGGATTAGTCATCAGAAATACGGTAGAATCGATGTGATCTCCCGTTGCTCCGAACATGCGGCTCCTTTTGCGACATGTAAATGATTATTAGTCTCGAGATTAAATTATATCTGACCCCATCAAAAGACAAAACCCGAGTTTGTTTCTGCAACACGAATCTCCGCGAGGAAGACGAGTGATGGAGACGTCAGTCTCTTTGATTGAAAGGATGTGTCTAGAGCCAATTAAGATGTGGCTTTGGCTTTGGGAAATAGAGAGCATACCATTCTGCTCAGAAATGATTCTTTTTGATTTCGTATCCGGAAATAATTTTTAAGCATTTGAAGGCGTTTGGTAACTATCTAAAATTTCTATTCTTAAAATAGAAAAAGAACAGAAATGCATTTGGTAACTGCACAAAATTTCTTTTTATTAATAATATTTTAAATTTTTTTATATTTCTTTCTCTTTTTTTCTTTTTTTTTTCTTTCCCTTCCCCTTCCTTGGTCATGGCCGGTCGCCGGTGTCGGTGATTAGCCACAGGCTAGGGCCGACGAGGGTGTTGCGGCCTGGGTGAGGGTTGCCCTTGCCCAGGCGACGAGGGCCGCGACGCCCTCGTCGGTTCTAGCCTGTGGCCAATCGACGGCGGCCAACGGCAGGTCAGGAACGAAGAAGAAGAAGAAACCAAGGAGAAAGAAGAAAACCAAGAAGAAGAAAAAAAAAATTTCTTTTCCATTTCTGATTCTCGATTCTGTTTCAAAATCGATTCTAGAAATAAATTTTTGTAAATTTGTGCTCGGGAACAAAAAATTTACCAAATGAATTTCTGTTTCAAAACTAATTATGAAAATAAAAGAACTATTTGTTAACTTGCCAAACGCGCCCCAAAAAGCTTTGCAATATAATCTCGTTTTGGACTGATGGGGTTCGACTAGACATGGCCACGGTTCGGAACCGGCGGTTCCGGTTCGTGGCCATGTATGAACCGGAACCGGCGGTTCCAGGTCGGTTCCGGTTTCGGCCCGGTTCGGAACCGGCTGGTAAAAATTAAAAAAATAAATTATGAAATAAAAAAATAATGAATTATCAAATTATAAAATAATGAATTATTCAATATAAAATGTAATCAAAATGTTCATTGTAATCAAATTTGGGGAAAAAAAGAGTTTCTCCACTTATCTACAATTTTTTTTTTTGAAACAGGACCCGGAACCGGCGGTTCCGTTGGTTCCAAAATTGTTGGAACTGGAACCGGGCCCGTAGGCCACGGGCCGGTTCTGATTCTGAACTGCAGGCCCGGTCAACAGGCTGGTCCCGGGCCGGTTCCGGGCCGAAACCGGCCCGTGGCCATGTCTAGGTCCGACGGAGAATTTTCAAGCCTTGCCCGTCAAGGTCCACCTTCTCCAAAGTCAAAGCCACACTTTCGTAAGACAAAACAAATGAAGTGATTGGTTGGTCTGACAGTCTCAGGATTGGAAAAGTTAAGGCTATCTTTCCAACACGTGTGGGACTGAGGATGTTCATAGCTTAAACTTTAGTACTTGTAGGACAAGAGAATAACGTATGCAACGACCCTTGCCAACTTCGGATTTTAGTGCTGCATAGTAACCATGACTATTCATATATTTTAGGGTTAATACCACGAAAAACCCTAAATTGATATATTTGTGACATATTTACTCCAAATTATTTTTTTGACCATAAAAAACCCCAAACTAGTACACCTATGACAATTTTACCCTGAACTATTTTTTTGACCATAAAAAACCTCAAATTGGTACACCTGTGACAATTTTACCCTGAACTTACCATAAAAACCCAAAACTGGTACATATGTGACAATTTTACCATGAATTAAAATTTTAATATTATTATTTTTTTATTTTTTTCGAATTTTTATTTATTTTTTTCCTTTTATTTTTTTTTCTTCATCTTTAACCTCTGGCCGGTCGCCGGTCCGGCGACCGGCCAGAGGCGGAAGCCGGCGAGGGCCGCCCTCGCCGGCGTCGGCTCGGGCGACCCTCGCCGGTATTGGGCGAGGGATTCCCTCGCCTGCGTCGGGCGAGGGCCGCCCTCACCGGTATCGGGCGAGGGATTCCCTCGCCTACGTCGGGCGAGGGCTGCCCTCGCCGGCGTCGGGCGAGGGCCGTTCTCGCCGGATCCGGCGAGGCCAACCCTCGCTGCGTGGGGCGAGGGCCGCCCTCGCCGGCATCGGGCGAGGGCATCCTCGCCGCCCAAGGCAAGGGCGACCTTCGCTGCGTCGGGCGAGGGCAACCCTCGCTGCGTCGAGCGAGGTTGCCCTCGCCGGCGTCGGGCGAGGGCTATCCTCGCCCTCCCAGGCGAGGGCGACTCTCGCTCGACGCAGGCGAGGGCCGCCCTCGCCGGTGTCGGGCGAGGACAGCCCTCATCCGACGCCGGCGAGGGCCGCCCTCGCTAGATCCGGCGAGGGTCGCCCTTGCCGAGTCGAGCGAGGGCGGCCCTTGCCAGCAGCTGCCGAGGGCGGCCCTCGTCGGCTTCCGCCTCTAGCCGGTCGCCAGACCGGCGATCGGCCAGAGGTTGAAATTGAAGAAAAAAAAAAGAAAAGAAAAGAATAAAAAATTCAAAAAAATTAAAAATAATATTAAAAATTAGTTCGGGGTAAAATTGTCACATGTGTACCAGTTTGGGGTTTTTTGTGGTATGTTCGGGGTAAAATTGTCACAGGTGTACCAGTTTGGGGTTTTTTATGGTCAAAAAAATAGTTTGGGTAAATGTGTCACAAGTGTATCAATTTAGGGTTTTTCGTGGTATTAACCCTATATTTTATAGCAGGTATGACCCTTATGATGAAGCCTGTACGAGGTCGATACTACTGGTCGCCCTCACCGTCACTTTTACTCGTAAGAAAAAGAATCACCGCAATGTTTTAAATTTCTGCTAAATGAGTAGTTCAAGCGGGGAGAATTACCATGGAAAATTAGTCGCTTTGCAAATAAATAGCAACAAAGCTTGTGTTAAACTGATACGATATTTAGATCCAAAATCCGAAAATGTACGAGGTAGAAAAGTGGAAATCATGTGCTTAATCATTTGATCTAATTGATGTGTGTACAGAGAGATCCTCCCCCTAATCTTAGTACAGTGTTTCTCATAATGTTATGCAGCATATACTATTGTACAACTCAAACCATCTAACCAAGTAGGTTCAAAGTTTCGTGGAATGTCTGAATACAAATTACGAAAGAGCACTATTAGCCTCTCCTCTATGGGCAAAGGGTCTTTCAGTTCATGTTTAGACAAAGAGCTACTCAACTTATGTCCTGTCCCAATATATGAAGAAAAAATGTTTGGCTCTGATCTGGGCACGAGTTACCTCATGTCCTACATTGTTTGCGTTTTACAAATCATGACTGATTGTTTCGAACTCAACATTATTTATGGAAATCTCAGTATCAACATACATGTCAGAGGCTCGTGGACGAAGGTGATCCTAAACAAAAAAAAGTTTGACCGAGCTCGTCATGAAGTCAAGATTGTTCAGCCAAATGATTGCATACGAACGAAAAATTAAAAGTTGAAAAGTCGAAAAGTGCACCTAGAGAAATTTGGCCAAATAAATGACAAAAAAACAACGCTCCAAAACAAACGCTGACGGGCATACCAATCGAAGCCGGTTTTGTTTGGAATGGTAAAGCAGCCGCCACGTCCCGTGAGGTGCAAGATGGTGTGGTGCGCAAGAAATACTGCGTGTATGCACGGGACTCTTATTTGACCGTGATTAACAATACATCAGTCAAACACAAGTACTGCAGAACATGAAACGTTGGTGTGCTATGAGTGTGTGTATATATATCCAAAAAACCCTAACATGAATCTTGGACAACCTCCTCATTTTACTGCAGAATTCTCAAGAACAGCTTAGGTTACAAACTCCCAAGTGCAGAGTTAAACTATGGAGCGGCATACACCCCCTCTCTCTCTTTGCCACGTCAACACAAAATCCATCATCATCAACCGCACACACATGCTCATCCATGCAATAGCTCTGATCATCCTCATACGCTACAGAGCTTCTTTTTTCTTCAATGAGATTACTTCCACAGACAAACCCACGGTTTTGGCTTGGCTCCTCATGTTCCTAGCCGAATTAATGTTATCCTTCTCATGGCTGCTCAACCAAGCCTACCGGTGGCGACCTGTCACACGGACCGCCTTCCCCGAGAGGCTGCCGGAAGACGGCAAACTTCCGCCTATAGACGTGTTCGTGTGCACGGCGAACCCCGATAAAGAGCCGACCGTGGAGGTGATGAACACAGTGATATCTGCGATGGCACTCGACTATCCGCTGGAGAAGGTCCATGTGTATCTCTCGGACGATGCAGGGTCGCCACTCACCTTGTACGGGATGAGGGAGGCATACGATTTCGCGAGGTGGTGGTTGCCGTTCTGTAAGAGGTTTGGGATAAAGACGAGGTGTCCAAAGGCTTATTTCATGGATGATGGGGATGATGATAATGAAGCGGATGACGATGGGGTTAATGTGAGATCTAGTGATGAGTATGACTCGGAGAAGCGGAAAGTCAAGGTTGGTCTTCTATAATTTCACACAGGAAATGGATCAAATATTAACAATAAGAATACCATTAACAAAAATACATATGTTTGGACTATCTCTTGTTTTCCCCGAGAAGCAAAACAAAATCTGCATGAATTGTGGCATAATTTTTTTTTCTGGTGCACCAAAATTTTATTGGTCCTATAGTTAAGCGCAATGAATTCCTATGGAGGTCTGAATGTAGTTTAATGTATTGCAACTTTTTTTATGGAGACCAATCGCATGAAATATCCTATTGAACCACAATTTGTGCTCTCTTATTGTTAATTTTGTATTGCAGGAGAAGTATGAGTTATTTAAGGCACGAGTGAATGGATATAAAGCTAGGCACTACAAAGACTCGAGTCTTAGTAGTCGGGATCATCCATCTACAGTTGAGGTACTTATAAATCTTATTTCTCATTAAAAAACAACTTAATTTTCCTTTTCTTTATAGAACTTGACTCTGATAATATATGTTATAGTTGATCGGAGGAAGTTCCGTTGATGAAGTCGTGCAAGCAGACCAACAAAACATGCCTCTTCTTGTATATGTCGCAAGAGAAAAGAGACCTTCGCACCATCATCACTTTAAAGCTGGAGCTCTAAATGTTCTTGTATGCTACAAAATCCAATTTTACATCCTCTTTCTTTACAAAATTATCAAAGATATCTAATTTTGTAATGATTCATTGATCGATGATTTGGATATCGCCCTTCCATTGCACAGCTCCGAGTCTCGGGAGTGATGAGCAATTCGCCTTATGTTCTGGTATTGGACTGCGACATGTACTGCAGTGGTCCTTCTTCAGCAAGGCAGGCCATGTGCTTCCACTTGGATCCGAAAATATCTCCTTCGCTATCGTTTGTCCAATTTCCTCAAAGATTTTATAACATCAGTGAGAACGACATCTACGATAGCAAAATGCGATCGTACTTTTGGGTGAGGAAAATAATGAAAGACTGGCACATTTTTCGGTTATGCGTGTACAAATTTCTTATGATTTCTCACTAATTTGAAATTTGCCCTTATTTTAGACATCCTTGTGTGGAATGGATGGACTGAAGGGGCCTGGATTATCTGGTACCGGCTTTTATATCAAGAGAGAGTCATTGAATGGGAAATCCATACGTGAAGGTAAGTAAATAGATAGATCAATTTAGTTACTAATAATTGTGAAAAACAAAGAATTCTCTTTCATTTATCTACGAAGTAAAAACTAGCTTCCTAAATTACTGCAACTATGATATTTATTGTATGCCCTGCTAATTCGATAGGGACTGATGTCATGGACTTAAGAAAGCTCTTTGGCAATTCGAAAGAATTCATTAAGTATCTCCAGCAGAACGACCTGCCAAGCAAGAACGTTATTCTTGGCAACTCTGCAGCATTCTGGAAAGAAGCCCAGTTCTTAGCTTCTTGTGGATACGAAAATGGCACCAAATGGGGTCAGGAGGTGAGTATAATTAGTAACATTTTGGTTTGCCATAGGTAATTTTTCAACTTTTTTTTTACCGTTCGTTTATCCGATATTCAGGTGGGCTTCCTGTACCAATCCGTGGCGGAAGACTACTTCACAGGCTTTACCTTGCACTGCAAAGGGTGGACATCGGTGTATTATAGCCCGTCAAGGCCACAGTTCATGGGAACAGCGACGACAAATTTGAATGACCTGCTGATTCAAGGCACGAGATGGAGTTCGGGCCTTGCCGAAGTCGGCTTCTCTGGATTCTGTCCTCTGATATACGGCTCACTGAGGATGCCAATTTTGCACAGCATGTGCTATGCTGAACTTGCATTTTTTCCACTCTATTGCTTGCCCATTTGGATCTTTGCCACTATTCCTCAGATCTGTCTATTGAATGGCATCGCCATATATCCAAAGGTAACTTGACACTCTTAAGCGCTAGATTAGTACATTGTCAAAAATCACTCTAGTCTTATTCCTATTTAGGATTGCTAATAATGTAGTTGACCTCTGTGCACTTGAATTTATTTTATGGTAGGTTTAGTTGTGGTGTTGATTGACCTGGCGAATTAGATGCAGATTAACATCAATTGTTTTTCTATCCGTCAGGTTTCAAGTACATATTCCATGGTACTTTCCTTGGTGTTTGTTTCATCACTCTGCAAGCACTTGTATGAAGTCGTTGCGAGCGGTCACTCGGTTCGAACATTCATGAACGAGCAACGGATGTGGATGATCAGGTCGGTGACTAGTCACGTGTATGGAACGATGGACGCTATCCTGAAGCAACTTGACATGAGAAAAGCTAGCTTCTCACCGACAAATAAGGCTGCCGATGACCAGCAATCGAAGAGATACAAGATGGGCTTATTCGATTTCCAGACGTCCATAATGTTTTTGGCTCCGATGGTGGCTGCAGTGATATTGAACGTGGCTTCCTTCGTCGGAGGAATCACTAGGGTGCTTGCTTTGGGGGGTTGGGACAAATTGCTTATGCAAATGGTTCTGGTACTTTTCGCCATAGTGATGAGTTACCCTGTGATTGAAGGGATGGTGCTGAGGACGGACAAAGGACGTGTTCCGCCAACGGTCACTTTAGTATCGGCTATACTTTCCTCGGCATTATTTTATCTAGGTTCGTCTTTCTTGTGAACTAAGTGATTGGAGTTGATGATCCTTGTCCGATGGATGAGACCTAAGTTAGATTTGTTTCAGTACCTTCAATATATAAAGCTAGAGAATTGCCAAGGTTATGCTCAAACCTTTGCTACAAGAAGTCATGGGAGGCATTCTATCTTAAAGCTGCGATCAATTTTACTGTCCTTTTTCTTTCATTTTCAAGATTACAAGTGTTTTAGGAGACAAAAGTGGCTTATGTGTACGGAAACGTGAATCAAATGACACAACGAATAAGGAGGGACTGCCGAGATTATATAAGTGAAATAAGAATCGGCTTACGAGAGGCATTTTGGCAGTCTAACAATCTCCGATGTATATGAGATGGACCCGATTGCAGGATGTAGACCGATCCGCCTTGTGGGGACAATTGGACGAGGCGTTCAAGAAAGTCTTAATTGGACTTTGATTTGGTCTTGCCCTAGGTTGCCGATTATAATTTGTTTTTTCTGCTGGATACGCAAATCCAAGATTCGGTCGACACGATATCCAAGGTGGTGGTTTGTTTTTTTCATGGAGATAGATATTCAAGGTTGACCGGGGAGCAAAGCAAATCCAAGTTTGACCGCATGGTGGACACGTATAGGTATTGCCGCATAGTCGGTGACCCCTTTTTGAGCCGCACAAGCAAACGGAAAAAGAAAAAGAAAGAAGGACGCTTCTCCAACTCGCACAAGGGAAAAGCTCTCCGAAGGAGGCCGCAAAAGGACAAAAGAAGGGACAACACAGGAAATATGCACTTGAATAATATTGCAAGATTCATTAGCTTTTGCGTTAATTTTATAACACATGGTGAGAAGTGAGCAATATGTCGAGTAAGTTAGCCTGGATGCCAAAATATCGTTGCACGAGTGTCAAAAGATATAAGTTCAAGTTCAGGGCGCCCTCTTTTACTTACTCTGTCTCTCTATCTTAGAATTGTTTGGTCAAGGTGGTGATGTGTGTGTGGGTGGCAAATGTGTTTTAAGTGATAATAGATAGATTACGATCGCAACCAACTCATAAGGGCGCGCCACCAGTCAAGCATAAAAATAGTGATAAATGAAGTTTACCACTAAAGCTTAAAGGACAAGCCACCCACTTAGCATAAAAGATTTTGGAATAAAAGAAGTTCACCACCAAAACCTAAAGGAAAACTACTAGTAAAAGATAAATGACTTATTGGTTCACCAGTAAGGAAGAAGCCACCTAAGATAAAGAATCAGGATAGAATTTTGTTCTCTTGAGGAAAATCTCATAAATTCATCATATTTAAGATTTCTATTTTACAGCTGAGATTACACATTTATTATAGGGTGATTCTACTAAACAAAAGAAAAGACTCCTGGAATCCTAGAAATTGAAATGACTCTTGGAGTATTCATATAAAGACTCTTGAAAGCAACATAAAAAAAAAGACTCTTAAAACTATGAATTAACACACTTGGTAACTAGGACTAGATGCATTTAACTAAAATTTGATGCATTTAAACTCAACTTGATCATTCAAATTCAAGCACCAACCTTAGAAGCCGAATAATCGTCTTAGAAGATGAACAAATAATGGTGGAAATCGATTAGAACAGCCTCCGGTTACTAAGTAGTCGATTGGAAGCTTCAAAGTCCAAAACAAATCTTGAAAATCAACAACTATGTCGCATAATCAGCAACTTCAACCTTGAACCCATCTAATTAAGTTGTAGCCGAAGTTGGCTTTTGCATGTATGAATAACGAATGTGTTGGTTTAATCGATGAAACATGAGTTGAGCTTGAGAGTTGATCAATATAATCCGATGCTCCCGCATCAATCTCCTCAAGTTGTTTGAGATTTGTCATCAACTCTGATATGCCTTCTTCATCTTTAAAATAAGGAGAAAGGTCTCCCACATTGAAAGTTGTCAAGTTATCATAATCACCTCTACTGAAAGGAATTCGAATCCGACAAGTTTCTTAGACGGCCTCTCTAACAAACTGGATAATACACAGCTTCATCCGCATAAAAATCTTTGGCATGTAGAAAAGTTGAAAATACATTAAACATACTTCGAGAATTGATGAAGCTTGAAGTTTCAAACTTGGTTTGCTTGACAAAAGTCATAGCAACCAAATAAGTGTTTTAGCTTTTTTTTCTTCAATTTGCTTGGAGATGATTGCTATCTTCTAAGATATATTGATAAAAACCTTCTTGTTAACTTCATCGTCGGAATACGCTAGAGGTTTTTGGGCTCGAGCAAGAACAGTCCCGATGATGACATCACTTGCATCGCATTGAACCTCAAACACTTTGTAAAAATCGGGAAGGGCAATGACATGAGACTCAAAAAGCATTTGTTTAATGATTTCATGAGCATTGTGGGTAGCTTTAATCCATTTAAAAGATCCATTCTTCATGTGTTCTGTAATTATGTGCGGAAATTCTTCACAAACCGTTAGTAGAAAGAAGTAAGTCCATGGAAGCTCCTTACATCGGAAATCGATTTTGGAATCGGCCAAGTTTTGATTTCTTCCATTTTGGATTGATCAACAGAGATCCCATCCTTGGAAACTACATAGCCCAATAATATGATGCTTGTCGAAAAGAATTGACATTTCTTCCGTTTTGCATAGAGTCTTTGTCTTCTCAAAACTTTGAAGACCTATTTTAAGTGAGAAACATTCTCCTCCTCATTCTTGCTACAAACAAGAATGTTATCGAAATCAACAACAAAAAAAATCAATATTCGCGTAATAGGGGCATTTCCTCGTCCATATTCGCGTAACCTGCTGATGCGGTCTTTGTATGTATTTTTCTTAGTTAGTTGGCTGTCTTTTCAGCCTTCTTGCTTTGCTTCCGTACCTTGTTTAGCCTAACACCTTTGCACCTGTTGGGACACTTAGGTGTCGCTCTATGTGCGGGGTTTTTGTGTTTGGCTACAATCTTTGTAAGCTTCGGTTTGAAAAGTTAATACAATCCTTACCTTACCAAAAAAAAAAAAAAATCAACCAATAAAGAAAAGAAGGACCTTTATCACGAGTCTCATAAAGTTGGTGGAGCATTCGACAAACCACATGGCATGACTAGCCACTCATAAAGGCATGACTTGGCTGTTGACACACATTATGAAGGATTTATCCCTTTTCAGTACGAGTAGGGCTGTAACCAAACGAGGACTCATTCTTTTCCATACATATCTTCTTGCAATTTGCTCATTGACTTGTGGTTGTAGCTCCTTAGTTTCCTCCGAATTGCAGCGATAAGCAGCTTTATTGGATAAAGAAACACTAGGAAGCAAATCGATTTGATGCTCAATTCCTCCTATGGGAAGTAATCCAGGAGGCAAATCACCTGGAAAAATATCTCCAAACTCATATATCAAAGCTCTTTTGATAACGAACAATTTACTTTCATTTAGTTGTTTCACGATATCATCTTCCTCCTCAGATTGGGATTCCATTTGGTCGGGATCATATACAACTTCTTCTAGCCCCATATCGATCTTCTTGATTTCTTGAAAAGTCATAATTCTTCGGTTAGGACAATCGACTTGAAAGTGTCCATAAGTATAGCGCTTGAAGCACTTTCGAACACTGCCATCAACCTTTTTGGGGAGTTTTTTTTTACAAACTCCATGGCTTTCTCTTTGCCTTTGTCCTTTATCAACGTATTCTTGGCCTTGCTAGAAGAAGCACCCTTAAAGAAGGATGCTCCCCTTGTCGATGATTTGTTCGACTAACTCTTGCCACTCTTCAATTGTTTCTCCACCTTCATGGCTAGTTTGCAAACATCTTCGAAGGACCAATATGGTTGAAATTTAACCAAGTCAGCAATCTCTCTGTTCATCCACAAACGTAACAAGCGATGGTTTGCTCTGGTAATTCGGAACATCACGCTTCATAAGGAGTTGTTCAAACTCCCTGATATATTCTTCAATGCTAATTCCATTTTGCTTGAGGAATTCATCTTGCGGAATAGATCTTGCTTGTAGTTGTTGGGCAAGAATCTCTTCTTCATCAGTTTCTTGAGTTTTTCCCAAGATTTGATTCGACTTTTTCCATCACAAACTCTCTAATTCTTCAAGTTTTCCCACCAAAGTGAAACATATTTATTCAACTTGAGAACAACAACTTTGCATCACTTTTCGTCCAAGTATGAGTGGAAATCAAATACTCATTCGATATCATGTAGCTAGTTGATAAAGTTGTTTGCATTGAGGTTACCCTCAAATTCTGGCATTTTCGCTTTGATTTCACGGTCATGTCCTCGCACCTTTTTTTTCTCCTACTGACTTGGTAATTGGAATCACTAGAATCGCCTCCAATGTCGTTAGATTCATCAGTAGAGTTTTGAGGAGGATATGTATTGTCAAGGCGCGGTCAATTAATAGAAGGTATTGGTGGCGGCTCTTGCCTTGCCTGATTCTCCAAGAGGTTGAGGATTTTTCAATTTCGTTAGATTCATCGTTAGAGTTTTGAGGATGATTTGGATCGTCATGGCGTGGTCAATTAATATGAGATATTGGTGGTGGCTCTTGCCTCACCTGATTCTTTAGGTGGTTGATAACTCGCTCCATTTGTTGTTGGAGATCCGTTATGGCACAGTCACGCCTTTCGTTGTGTGCTTGCTCCAAAGTTAAGTCTCTTGGAACCTAACCAACCATTTTCATTTATGAGAGTATGAGACAGGATGTCAAATGGGTATCATAAGGAATCACTCAAAACGAGTTCAACTTTAAACTCTGATACCAATTTGACACGTGTGCAGGGTGGGGAATGTGTTTTGAGTGATAAGGGATAGATTACGATCACCACCAAGGTATTAAGTACGTGCCACCAACTAAGGATAAAGATCGGTATAGACGATATTCACCACCAATGCTTAGAGGATAAGCTTCCCGCCAAGAATAAAAGATTTTAGGATAAGAAAAGTTCACACCAAGGCCTAAAGGAAAATAACCAGTCAGGAATAAAGGACTTCTAGATTTATTACCAAGGATAAAGAACTTGGATAGAATTTCGCTTTCTTGAGAAAAATCTCATATATTCACCATATTTAAGTCTTTTGTCGTGCAACTGATATTGCAACTCTATTTATAGAGTGATTTTAATAACAAAAGAAAAGATTTTTGAAATCTTAGAAACTAAATGACTCTTGGAGTATTCACATAATAAAGACTCTTAAAAGCAATATCAAAATAAAGACTCTTAAAATTATGAATTAAGACACTTAATAATTTGGACTAAATATATTTAACTAAAATTAGATGCATTCAAACTTGACTTGATACTCCAAATTTGCGCACCAGCCTTGGAAGCCAAATAGTCTCCTTAGAAGTTGAACAAACAGCAATGGAATCAATTAGAATAGCCTCCGGTTGCTATGTAGTCAAATTAAAGCCTCGAATTAGAAACAAAAAAAAAAAATTAAAGCCTCCAAGACGACAACAATTCTTGAAAATCGACAACTATACTGCATAATTGACAACTTGACCCTCGGGCCCATCTAATTAAGTTGTAGCCAAAGTCGGCTTTTGCCTGAATGAATAACGAATGAGTAGGTTTAATCAACGAAACACGAGTTGAGCTCAAGAGAAATGATTTGCATGAGCCTCAATATGGATTAAATTGGAAGTTTCTTTTGGTTAGTTGTTTAAACAGCCATTTCCTTTCGCATTAGGATAAGGATGGAGAACCAAAAACAAAAATAGATAACATTAATATTATAATAATTAAATATTAAATCACGTTTTGACGTGACGTTTAGATTTTTAGAACTGTCTTTTTAGAAATATCTTTCAACTTTTCGTAGTGGGGACGTTCTTTGCCTGCTCAGTCAAACTCGATCGATATAGAAAATTGAGAATACATGGCCGCCCGTCTTAAACTCACGTTAATCACGGCGAACGAGTATCCAGGAGAAAGAATATCATAATAGCAACATGGTCTTTTGCTATCCAGTGAACTCCACTATCAATAGAGACAGCTCATACAAATGGACAAGAAAAAATGTATACTGTTAAGGGATAATACCATAAAAAATTCCAAACAACGTCACTTGACACATTTATCTCGAATTTTTTTTGTGACAGTGAAAATCACAAACTATACTCATTGTGACACATTTACCTTAAATTTTTTTTTGTGACATCAAAAATCTCAAACTATGCACTTTGTGACATCTATTCTCAGTTCAAAATTACTGTTCATCACACTGTTTATCATCTTTCTCAAGAAAATTGTACTGTTCATCATCTTTGAAGTTACTGTTCATCACCTTCTCGCTCGGCCAAAGCTCTTCCAGAGCTCGTCTGTCGCTGCCCATTGCCGCCTAGACCTCCGGGAGCTTTGTCGTAGTTGCCGACCATGGCGGCCGCTCAAGGTCGAAATTTGACCATGGCCACTCCGCTCGTGCACGAAGCTCGGACTGAGAACGAAAAGAAAGGGACCCTCTGTTTCCACTATCACCCGAGCCACCAACAAGGACAAGTTTCTTCAGCCAGCCACGTGATAATGAACCCACATTCAGCACGTAAACGAAGGAGAGGTCCAACATAACAGAGTTCCCGAAAAGAAGCATTGACTTATGTACTCGCCGAATTTCTTTACATGTTGCGAGCACTTCAAACTTTTAGATCCTTCGAAACTTTAGACAACAACGAGCCTGTATCATCACTGCCAAAGTTTTTTCACTCACTTCCTCTTCTTAATTTCCTCGTCAACTAAAGAGATTAGCCTCGCAAGCCAAAAGCCAGTGATATGCAGCCATACAGCGACGAAACACAGTACCAAAAATAGAAAGAAGCGAGGAGAAGAAGAACGGAACTTCAGATCTATGCCAGCAGCCTCAGCTCTTCGAGCTCGAGCGGCCGCCATGGCCAAGCTTCGAGCACGAGCGGAGCGGCCATGGCCAAGCTTCGAGCTCGAGCGGCCGCCATGGTCGGCAACTACGACGAAGCTCCCGGAGGTCCAAGCGGCAATGGGCAGCGACGGACGAGCTCCAGAAGAGCTTCGGCCGAGCAAGAAGGCAATGAACAGTAATTTCGAAGACGATAAACAGTACATTTTTCTCTTGGAGAAGACGATGAACATTGTGATGAACAGTATTTTTGGACGGAAATTAGATGTGTCATAAAGTACGTAATTTGAGATTTTTTATGTCATAAAAAAAAATTTATGATAAATATGTAGTTTGAGATTTTTACTATTACAAAAAAAATTTGAAATAAATTTATTACAAATAATATAATTTAGGGTTTTTGATGATATTAACTTTATTATTAATATAAAATTATGGCCAAATATTCAACAGCCTCAGGTTGAAACCTCTACATCTTCCAGCTGCTTGCGTTAGGTCAAGCTCGCTTTTTCCTAATACCTAGTCTAAAAAATTTCTGGCGATAGAGTTCCTCCATATTCAAAGAGGTTAGACGTAGGGCTGCGCATGACAATCATTCTGTGTCCAGAAATTATTTCTACTCAAAAATGATTCTTTTTTATTCTGTGCCCGAAAATAATTTCTGAGCATTTGAAGGCGTTTGGTAACTATCCAAAATTTCTATTCCTGGGATAGAAAAGAACAGAAATACGTTTGGTAACTACACAAAATTTCTTTTTATTAATAATATTTTAAATTATTTGATATTTTTTTTCTTTCTACCCTTCCCTTCTTTGGCCATGGCCGGTCGCCGGTGCCGGCGACCGGCCACAGGCCAGGGCGTCGCGGCCCTCGCCGCCGCCCTAGCCACCTGCCTCACCACCGGCCTCGCCCAGATCAGGCAAGGCCAACCTCACCGTGGGTCGCGACGGCGAGGCTCGGCCTCGCCCAGATCGGGCGAGGCCGAGCCTCGCCGTCGCGACCCACGGCGAAGTCGACCTCGCCCTCAGTCGCGACGGCGAGGTTCGGCCTCGCCCGATCTGGGCGAGGGCGACCTCGCCATGATCGACGGTGAGCCGCCTCGCCTAGGCGGCAAGGGTCCAGTCCTCACCCTCGCCTTCGCCTTCGCCGGCGAGGGCCGTGACGCCCTCGTCGGCCCTGGGCTATGGCCGGTCGCCGGCGGCCGGCCTGCCACAGCCCAGGGAAGAACAACACAAAGAAGAAAAGAAAAAAAAGAAAAAGAAGAAAAATAACTCATTCTCAAAATTGTGCCGAGAAACAAGAAGCAACTTTTTTTTACTTCTTGTTTCTCTTCCAAAACTGTTTCTGGGCACAAATTTTTGCAAAAATGTGCTCGGGAACAAAAAGTTTACCAAACGCATTTCTGTTCCCAAACTATTTCTGGGAACAAAAAAATAGAAATTTTCACTGTTTGGCACGTTACCAAACGGGCCCTTAGAGCAGTGATTATTTCGTGGTTGAAATATCTTTTTAATTTTGAAAAATAACATAAATAATCTATGGAGTTTTTTTGAAAGTGCAATGTGATCCCTGAGCTTTTAATTTATTCAATATGAGCTCCGATCTTTAGCCCAATATACAATGTCATTTCTGAATTTTTAATTTATTCAATATGGTCATTGAACTTTTGATACATATTCAACATAGTCCCTAGATTGTACGAAAATGTTCAATATTATCCCTAAACTTGAATTAATAGAAGGATAATATTGAACAATCTTCATATAGCTTAGGGACTAACTTACATATGTACCAAAAGTTTAGGAACTATATTTATGGACAATTCCTCAATATCTTGTTCATTCGCAACAAAATAATTTCTTTGTGCAGCGGTAAACAAAAAATATAACAACTTCAAAGTTTAAGGAATGTATTACAAATTGGGCTAAAATTTAAAGACCATACCGAACAAATTAAAAGTTCAAGGACTACATTACACATTGAGCAAAAGTTTAAGAACCATTTGTGTCATTATCTATTTTTATTTCTTTTGAAGAAATTTCTTTATAATTTCCAAGAATGTAAGTTATTAGAAAAGGATTCAACAAAATATTTACATATATATTACTTAGTACTCTCGCAGTACAAGATGTGAACGTAATAATATTTACGAGATAATTGAAGGGGAAAACAAAACAGGCAGCATAAGAGATTGGAGAAAATAAAAAAAGGCGTCATGTTTGGAGCCTTAAACCCTCCCTCTTTGACATCATGTAGACATGCGATTTCTCTCCAAAACGTGTGACACACTTTTTATCCTTTCACTCTCTTTCCATCCCTTCTCTATTCTTCTCCCGACCCCAGATATCAACATTTGCGCTGTCGCCTACCCGTCGCTGCCGTAAGCCCCGGTAGATGAGCCTTCATCAGTCGACGCCGCCACCACCTCCGCCCGACTCCTCGAATTTTTTACCTTTTTTACCGGGCTATTTTGCTTCAACTTTAGCGTTCATTGTCTCCATGCCAGAGCCTAAGTGTCATAAAAATTATGAAAAAGAGCCGCATCGAATTCTTCCATCGCTCGACCGAGCTAATGGAATTACTTAATTTGCTATTTCGTGCAAATTTCAAAAATTAATTGCGCTTTTTTAAAAAAATTCTAAACTTGCTATCCTTTCGAAATTTTAGGACTCCCGGCATTTGTCAACATAAAAAATCATTGCGGGCAGGCGAGAAGAGTCAAATGATGCCAGAAGCGGTTGTTGGTTTACGTGGGGAGTTCAATAATTGTGCAAAACGTACAAAATTACTCGAGTGCATCGAGAGAATATTTTGACTTTTTCGGCTAATGATTTGATCCAAGAGGAATTTTTTTTTTGGCGGAAAATTTCAATTTGATACTTATTATATAGGCTCCGTTCGTTTGGCGGAAAATATTTTCCTGAAACACAATTTTCTGGTGTTCGGCTAAAATCTGAAAAAGTTTCGGAAAATATTTTCTGGTGTTCGGTGACCGCCGATCCGGCGGCGGCGACCGGCGGTGGCGACCGGAGACCGGCGGTGCCGGCGACTGGTGGAGGCGACCGGCGGCGGCCGACAACCGGCGTCGGCGCCGGCGGCGTCGACCGGCTACCGGCAGTGGTGACCGACATCCGGGGGGGCAACGGCGGCAACCGGAGGGGGGAAGGAGGAGTTTGGCGGAAAATGATTTCCGCTTTTTAGAAGCGGAAATCATTTTCCACCAATTTGGTCATGTTTTCCCTCATTAAGGGGAAAATGTTTTTCCGGGGGAAAATGTTTTCTGCCCCCAGACACCGGAAAATGTTTTCCTGGAAAACATTTTCCGCCAAACAAAAGCGGACCCCTTTTCTCAAAAAAGGATTTAAAGTGGATAAAGTACCAAATAAGGATCTGAAAAATCAAATCAGTTTTAAATAAGGGTCCGTAGTGCCTAATTAGTCTTAAGTAACGGCCTAGGTTTGCCGGCCGGTCAAATGCTCACCGGCCGGCAAGCACATCACTGTTCTGACAATTGGAACAGGGGCAATTTCGTCTTTTATTTACTTTTTTTTTCCTCTTTTCCTTTGTTTTTTCTTCTTTTTTTTCTCTTTTCCCTCGTGGGCGGCCTTAGGCGGAGGCCGCCCTCGCCTGGGCTGGGCGGGCGAGGGCGACCCTCTCCAAATCCGGCGAGGGCGAGGGCGAGGGTCGCCCTCGCCCGACGCCAGCGAGGGTCGCCCTCGCCCGCCCAGCCTAGGCAAAGGCCGACCCTGGGTTTCCCTAGCCGGCGTCGGGTGAGGACCGCCCTCGCCTA
Organism: Syzygium oleosum; assembly: GCF_021117445.2. Taxonomy (NCBI): domain Eukaryota; kingdom Viridiplantae; phylum Streptophyta; class Magnoliopsida; order Myrtales; family Myrtaceae; genus Syzygium; species Syzygium oleosum. Next base: position 21,114,816 of record NW_026607485.1, on the reverse strand, counting down.
GGCTGGGCGGGCAAGGACGACCCTTGCTAGATCTAGCGAGGGCGAGGGTTGCCCTCGCCGGATTGGGCGAGGGTCGCCCTCGCCCGCCCAGCTCAAGTGAGGGCGGCTCTCGCCGGCGTCGGGCGACCCTCGTCGGCGTCGGGCGACCTCCGCCTGAGGCCGCCCACCTCCGCCGGCGAAGGGAAAAGAGAAAAAAAAGAAGAAGAAGAAAAGGAAAAGGAAAAGAAAAAAAAAAGAAAGTAAAAGACGAAATTGCCCCTGTTCCGATCGCCGAAACAGTGACATGCTTGCTGGCTGGTAAGCATTTGACCGGCCGGCGAACCCAAGCCCTTACTTGAGACTAATTGGGCACTTCGATCCTTATTTGAGACTGATTGGGTTTTTTGAGAAAAGGGATCCACTTTAGGTACCAAATTGAAATTTTCCCATTTTTTCGGCACGTCAAGAACTTGTATTCTCAAATCATCTTAGTGGGATTTGCAGTCATCATGGAAATTCCATTTTCCCCATGATAAATAAAAGAAATAACAAAATCTCATAATTTTCGATTAATTCATTCCATATTTTCTTTTTTACATGATAAAATTTCACATTTAGATTATATGTTGGATGTACTATTATTATCACATCAATCTGGAAATCTTGATCGAAACGGTAGGAGCAAGATTTTCTAGGCACGTGTACTTTTTTTTTTTTCTTTTGAGTCCACCGACTCCCATCAAACCTGCGAATACAAACAAATTTATTAATATATTTTACATATGTACATACTCATTGGTTGATATATAAATTGTGGGGGGGGGGGGGGGGGGACATGGGACATAAAACACTATGTACTAAGAATCTTCGAGAACTTCCAATTCATATCAGAAGAATAATATCAAGAACCGATCCTGTCATATGGAGCATCGCTCAGGCCCTCTCAATCTTTGTCATGTCCTCACAAAATCAATCATCATCAACCGCACGCACATGCTCGTTCATGCCACAGCTCTATCCACTCTTATCTACTATAGAGCTTCATTTTTCTTCAATGAAAACAACTCGAGAGTCAAATCCACAACTCTAGCATGGCTCATCATTTTCCTTGCCGAGCTAGTGCTATCTTTCCAATGGCTCCTGAGCCAAGCCTTCCGGTGGCGGCCCGTCTCGCGGGCTGCCTTCCCCGAGCGGCTGCCGGAGGACGGGAAGCTCCCGGACATCGACGTGTTCGTGTGCACGGCAGACCCAGACAAGGAGCCGACTGTGGATGTGATGAACACGGTGGTATCGGCGATGGCGCTCGACTATCCCCCAGAGAAGCTCCATGTGTATCTCTCGGACGATGCCAGCTCGCCGCTGACGTTGCACGGGATGAGGGAGGCTTACGGTTTCGCAAGATGGTGGCTGCCCTTCTGTAAGAGGTATGGAATAGAGACGAGGTGTCCAAAGGCATATTTTAGGGAAGAAGAGGATGATGAGGGGATTGGTATGAGCTCTGAGAATGAGTTTGGCTCGGAGAAGAAGGAAGTCAAGGTACGCTTTCCCTTTCGGTGATCTTATGTCCATACGCCTGCCCTTCCATTTTCTCTTAAAATGTTGGCTTGCTATATTTGTCTCGCTTAAGTGTCTTTGTCATAAAATTAGTCGTCGGGTCATATTTGAGAAGGAATTGCTTATTCAATTTCATGTTGAAGATTGCACTACAAAAAAACATCTTTTTTCTAACGAAATTTCCAACGAAAAATTGGGAAAAATTCGTTGGAAAACGAATTTCCAACGAATTTTCCAACGAAAAAAAATTCGTCGGTAATTCTTTGTCGCAAATTTTTCCAACGAAAAATTTCAATTTTCGTTGGAAATTTGCGACGAAATTTTTTTCGTTGGAAAATTCGTGGCTAAATTCGTTGGAAACACTACAAAAAAACAACTTTTTTCCAACGAAAAATTTGGAAATCCAACGAAATTTTTTTTTGGTCGAAAAATCGTGGCAAAATTAGTTTCGTCGTGACAAAAATCGTGCGGGCGAGGGCCAGCCTCGTCGCCGGCGAGCTCGAGGTCGCCCAGATCTGGGCGAGCTCGAGCTCGCCTAGATCTGGGCGAGTTCTGGGCGACCTCGAGCTCGCCGGCCATGGCGAGCTCGGCCCTCGCCATGATCGGCCGAGGGCCAGCCTCGTCGCCGGTGAGCTCGAGGTCGCCCAGATTTGGGCGACCTTGAGCTTGCCGGCCATGGCGAGCGTTCTGGGTGAGCTCTAGCTCGCCGGCCATGGCGAGGCCCAGCCTCGTCGCCGGCGAGCTCGAGGTCGCCCAGATCTCTGGGCGAGCTCGAGCTCGCCCGCCATGGCGAGGGCCTGGCTCACGGCGGTCGCGCTCGGCCTCGCCGCCGCGAACGCGACGGACACCGCCCCCTTCATCGGCCGGATGCTCGGCGGCGGCGGGGGGAGCTTGGGCCCGGCGGTGGAGCAGTGCCTCAGCGAGTGCGCCGACCAGTACGCGGACGCGGTGGAGCAGGTGGAGGCGTCGATCGCGGAGAGAGAGAGAGAGAGAGAGAGAGAGAGAGAGAGAGAGAGAGAGAGAGAGAGAGAGAGAGAGAGAGAGAGAGAGAGAGAGAGAGAGAGAGAGAATGTGGAAATTGAGAATCGTTGTGGGAATAATGAGCGCAAAAATGTTGAATAAGGAAGGAGTAGGGTTTTCGTTGCAAAATTCGCGGGAAATTTCCAACGAATTTTACAACGAAAATTGTACACACTAAAATAATTGCCTGGAAAATTGAAATTCGTGGGAAAATTCGTTGGAAATTTCCAACGAATTTTCCCACGAATTTAAAAAATGCCGAACAATACCGGGTTTTTTTGAATTCGTCGCAAAATTCGTTGGAAATTTGCGACGAAAAATTTTTCGTCGCAAAATTCGTTGGAAAAGGTTGCGGCCAGAGGCGAGGGCCAGCGAGGCTCGAGCCCTCGCCATATCTGGCAAGGTTGCGGCCTTTGACTTTGCGGCCTTTGGCGAGGCCTCGACCCTTGCTTAGCCATGGCAAGGCTTGCCGGCTCTCGCCTCTGGCCGATCGTTGAGGTCTAGCGACTAGCTGGAGGAAGAAGGAAGGAAAGGAAAAAAAAAAGAGAGAGAAAGAAAAGAAAAATGAAAGAATAAACAAAAAATTCAAAAAAATATTATTAAAAGTTGTATACGTCAGCGCCGATCGTGCCACGTAGGCCGGCTGACGTCAACTTCAGTAATATCTGGCCAAAATTAGTCGGAATGACTTAATTGGAACTATTAAAAAGTTTATGATTAAATTGGCATAAATACAATAGGTTTATGACTTTTCCGACACTTTTTCCTTTGATCAACCATACATTGTTTTATAGATTTAGATTATAGCATGTTATACAGCGTTATAGTTTATGGCGAAGGAATGCAATAAAAGGGATGGGCACGAAGAACCGAGAATCCGTGCCCTGCCGACCGGTTAAATATTGGCTACGTACGTGGGCATTCACCTTAGGCGTAGATGGAGATTGGATTATAATTTTGAAGTTCGTTTTTCTATGCAACCGCCAATTCACTATCCACCATGGGGGTACACTTAGGCAATGTTTAACTCACGTCACAGTCCGGCGTCTTCGATAGCCACATCAGCTGGAATTGGTCGGATTTTATCTAGCAGAGACTAGATTAAACATTTTGTATAAATTGAAAGACTTGATTGAAAATTGAAATTGCCGTAGCTTTTATTAGAAAAATAGTGAAAACTTAGAGACAGAAAAGTACAATTTCTCATTTCTTTTCTGCGTAGTTATTGTTTGTAACTTAGGACACAAGTTGCCAAAGACCGAGGACCAAGATAGAAATTAACTTTGTTCAATTCAATGCATGTTCACAATCTTAATGTGATGTAACTTGCTTAGATCGATCAAACTTTTTTTCTTTCTTTTAGGAGAAGTATGAGTTGTTCAAGGAACGAGTAAATGAGTATCGAAAGAGGCACTGAGGTGACTCTAGCCGCACTGGCCGAGACCATCCGCCTACCATCGAGGTAATTCTAAATTTAAAATTGAATTTGCAATTTCTAAGGTTGTAACTCGATTGAACAAATTTAATAGGTGAGCTAAGAATAGGCTCCAGTAAGAAAATTTTCAAAACATGTCTTAGATGAATATAACAAAAATCAATGGATGCTACCCTCATCGAAAGAAGGGAGCTTTCACTCCTATGAAGGCCTTCACGGCCTATTCCATCCTATGGGGCGGGCACTACGGATGCCTTCCTTGTTTTAATGTGTTAATATCCGCATGCCTTGAACTCCCAATTCCCTCTTTATGTAAGTCTTTCTCGGAGAGAAGGAATACTCTTTAAAAGTTTTACATCCGGTGATCCTGAGGTTCGGATGAGAATCGAGATGAAGCCTTCTAAGGACATGTTTAGGTCCCGAGCTAAGAATAGGCTCTAGTAAGAAAATTTTTCCAAACATATGTCTCAATGTATATTGCAAAAATCAATGGATGCGACAGGTGGTCGGAGGAAATGTCCCTGATGAAGTTGTGCAAGCACACCAAGACCCCATGCCTCGGCTTATATATGTCTCAAGAGAAAAGAGACCTGCTCATCACCATCACTTCAAAGCTGGAGCTCTCAACGTTCTTGTACGCCGTTTTAAATTTCAAATCCGAAACAAACATAATCTATGTTCTTCTTCTCTGTACAGCCGATAATAATTTGCCGTTGCTCGTGCCATACAGCTTCGGGTATCTGGAATAATAAGCAACTCGCCTTACATTTTAGTGTTGGATTGCGACATGTACTGCAATGGCCCTTCTTCGGCTCGGCAGGCGATGTGTTTCCATTTGGATCCGAGATTATCTCGATTTCTCATGTTGGTTCAATTTCCTCAAAGATTTCATAATATCTGTAACAACGACATCTACGATAGCAAGAACAGAAAGTACTTCTGAGTAAACGAAAAGAATCATATGGAGTTTTTCAATTGTGCATTCACAGATTCCTATCTTATGGAGTGCAAATTTTCTTTTGTTATCTAATGATTTTTGCTCTGTTTTGTATCGTAAACCCATACAAGAAGGCAAGTACAACGATCCTCTTAACTTTTTTGTTTTCAAGAAAGTACAGTAGACAAAGTAAATGCAGTAATGAAATAATTCACCCGTTTTCCTGCGAATCTAACAGGTTCTGATCTCATGGATTTAAAGAAACTCTTTGGCCATTCGAATGAATTCATCAAATATCTTTGGCGAAAGGAGAAGCCAAGCAAGAATACCATTGCTGGTGACTCTGCAGCATTGTGGAAAGAAACCCAACTGTTAGCTTCCTGTGGCTATGAAAATGGCACAAAATGGGGTCAAGAGGCAAGTATAATTTAAAGAAACATTATAATTAGTCCTTGTTATTTTCAATAAATGACCACATTTCTGTTTTTTATTTGAGTTTTGTTGACATGATCTCAGGTGGGCTTCATGTACTATTCTGTGGTAGAAGACTATTTCACAGGTTTTACCTTACACTGCAAAGGCTGGACTTCAGTGTATTATAACCCATCAAAGCCGCAATTTTTAGGCACCGCAGCAACGAATTTGAATGACCTGTTGATTCAAGGCACGAGATGGGGTTCTGGGTTTGTGAAAGTCGGTGTCTCAAGATTTTGTCCTCTGATCTATGGCTCATTGTGGATGTCCATTCTTCAGAGCATGTGCTATGCTGAACTTGCATTTTTTCCCTTCTATTTCTTGCCAATTTGCTGCTTTGCTACACTTCCTCAGATCTGTCTAGTAAATGGCATCACTATAAACCCGGAGGTAAAGTTGACTCCTGGCTCTACAACATAACATTCTTAGTGCCTTCATAGTATAAAATATGCTTCAATTTTGTTCTCGATTTATTTGTTTGAAAGACTTAATCAATGATTTCTTCATTATCAGGTTTCAAATTCATATATCATGCTATTTGCCTTCATCTTCCTATCATCACTTTGTAAGCATCTCTACGAAGTTGTCGCAAGTGGCCATTCAGTCCAAACATGCTCGAACGAACAACGAATCTGGATGATCAAGTCAATGTGTCATGTATACGGAACCATAGACGCGATTATGACACAAATCGGCATGAGAAGAGCTAGCTTCTTGCCTACAAATAAGGTCGACAATGACGAGCAATCCAAGAGATACAAGATGGGGATATTCGATTTTCAAACGTCAATAAAGTTCCTGGCTCCGATTGTGACTCTAGTGATATTGAACATGGCTTCATTCATCATTGGAGTCGCTAGAGTTCTTACTTTGGGAGGCTGCGACGAACTGTTTATGCAGATTGCTCTATCATTTTTCATCTTAGTGATGAGCTACCCTGTGTTGGAAGGGATGGTATTGAGGAAGGACAAAGGACGCATTCCACGATCAGTCACTATACTGTCAGCTTTTCTTTCCTTGGTATTGTTATTGCTAGGTTCAAGTTTTCTCATGTAATAATGAACGTTGTGCATAGGAAGTTATAAGTCATTTCATATCAATTCCTCAATTATCATAATTGTAGTACATTCTGCAGAATATATTCAGAAGTGATGCTTGATTATCATGGACTACAATTGTGTGAACTTTAAATTGACTTGTGGGACAATTGCAGCAAGATGAGTTGTTCAAGAAATTGATTTACGATTGCTTGGCTTGTAGCTCAAAAGATAGAGTAGCAACATGGAGTCCTCGTGTTGATGCAACTTGCAAACTCTGCAATGCTTCGTTGGATGAGTCAAGGGAACATCTGTTCTTTGGGTAGAGATCTTGCCTGGCTTTCATTTCAGTAGGCATCGTCAAGGCCGAAGCTCAAAGCTGAATGGGCTATTTGACAACTAAGTGGCAAAAGCATTCCATGCTTAATCGTTCAAAATGGCATGGATTACTTTTGACTCTATGACTTAGAGAGTTTGAAGAGGCAAATAGTTTAAATTGTTTTATCATTAGCTATTCCTCACCCTATTCCCTCATTGGGTAGGCACAAACCATTAGAATCGGTATGTTCACATGAACAAGCAGTAGAGAAATTCCTAACAGAAGAAGAAGCATAGGACAAGGTGATAGGTCAGAAAAGCGACAACTACGATATATGCAGCAATAAGAACATGGAAAAGGATTGAGACCATTTACTATTTCTTGAAGCTCGATCTTTCCCTTCCTTTCTTGCCCAACATCTTCTCTTTGCTTTGGTTGAGCTGTTTCGCTTAATTCATAATCAACTTCTTTTTTTAGTACTCTACCCCTTAGGAGAAATCGAATCCCCCTGCCTCCTTGAAAGAGAGATGTCCTAAACCACTAGACGATAGGGGCAAGTAGCGAGACCAGCCGAGCCAAGGAAAGCGGATCTTAGAGTGACGCCTTCGGCATCCAGGGATTGTGGACCGACCATTCCATGAGTATTTAGCCTTGCAAGGTGGTCCTTCTTGATTCACATGGGATTCCACGTGCCCCAAAGACGTTCCGTAGCTGCTTGTGAGCTAGACTTGCTTGTCTGATCACCGCTCTTCTCCTTGGCAAAGAGATCTTAGACTATTCGACTAAATCTGTGTTTTTTTCGTTTCTAACTACTGCAACTAACGTGGAAGCGCGAACAAACGAAACACTTCGAGCAAGAAATAAATTGCAAAAAATAAAAGCCGAACATTGTTGATTTATGTGGTTTGGCTGCGTCCTACTCCACAAGCAAAGACCGACGAGATGATTTCACTGTAATTAGCAAATAGAATATTAGAATCACTCAAACGCTCACGCTCAAGTGTTTTCCTAATCTACAGTCCTAGATAACGTCTGAACTCACAAGAATCAATCACAAAAGATGATTTCACTGTAATAATGAACGTTGTGTCTAGGAAGTAATAGGTCATTTTATATCAGTTCCTCAATTATCATAATTGTTGTACATTCTGCAGAAAACATTCAAGAGTGATGCTTTATTCTCCTGGACAGCAATTCTACAAACTTTTAATTGATTGACGGTACTATTGCAACAAAATGTGTTATTCAACAAATTGTTTTACGAGACTAATTGTGTAGCTCATAAGATAGAACAGCAAAGCAGAGTCCTCGCATTGATGCAACTTGTGAACTCTGCTATGCTGCGTTGGGGGAGTCAAGGGGACATCTTTGCATTGTATAGAGATCTTGCCTGGCTTTCATATCAGAAGGCATTGTTAAGGCCGAAGTTCAAAAGGGGCAAAAGCATTCCACGCTTAATTGTTGAAAATGGCATGGATTACTTTTGACCATATGACTTGAGAGTTTGAAGAGGCAAACAGGTTAGTTTTTGTCTCTTAGGACTAATGCGGAAGCGCAATCTAACGATACGATCCGAGTAAGAAATAAATTATAAAATGAAATCCGACCACAACGGATTTACGTGGTTTGGTAGTGTCCTTATTCCACGGGCAGAGGTCGACAAAATGGTTTTTCTGTAATCAAGCAAGAGAAGATTACAATTGTTTGAAACACTTGCATCAACTATTGTTCAATCCTTGATAACAACTGAACCTACAAGAACCAATGACAAACTAGGAGTATCTCATGCTCTCAACTCTCTTGAGCAAGGGATGGACTAAATTGGCAGTAGCATATGTTGCACGTCAGCGCCCGTGGAGTAAGAAAAAATGTGGGGAAATTACCAAAAAAAGTATTAAACTTATTGCAATTGTGCCAATTCAATCCTAAACATTTTAATTTGGCCAATTTAGTCTCAAACCTTTTGACAATTTGCCAATTCATTCTATCTAGCCAATTTTAGCTGAAAAATTGACAACGTTGACACCAGTCATCGTACGTGATGCAAATGTGGACAACTTTCATAATTTTTTAAAATTTTATGAATTATTATTATTTTTCTATTTTTTTCCTTCTTATTTTCCTCTTTTCAATTGTGGTCGGCGACCTCAACCTTGCCAGAGGCCACGAGGGCGAGCCTCGCCAACCCGGCTGCTAGCGAGGTCAACTTTGCCCATGTCACGACCTACCTCTTGAGGGCCGAACTCGATGAAGCGGGTTTAGAGGTAAGTATTCATAAAACGGTCTGTATGGCATATCATAACAGACGGCTTACCGAAACGTCAATCTTTTGGTCATCCATACGGTCCATTGATCATGAATGTGGATTTTCCCTAAATTCATACTTCGCGTGACAACGGATCGACTTTATCTTTTTTAGGAGTTGCCACTAGCTAGGTCGGGAGTCGGCTAGAGTACCCAATCGAAACGCTGGAGTTTCGTTTTGGTTTCTATGAAAACCAGAGATCATGGGTTCGGTTTATCCTTTCAAAATTTATTTTATGCAATTAAACCCGATTTACGCTTCGGAGACTAAATCGCAAAGAATTTTTGCCCTATTAGCCAATTTGTGAGCCAAGTTAGAATAATCTAGTCAAACCCGGTCGATTAAGCTTGGCCCAATTCATTCCCGATGTCCAATTGGTTTAGTTTGTCCAATTTTCAACATGGGTAATGCCAATTCCATTTCAATTGACTTGTTTTACACAAAATTGGGGATTTTCATCAATTGGTACAATTTGTGGAATTTTTATCCCTAATTGGCAAAAATTAATTCTAATTAAACCTAATTAATTCTAAGAATGATCAATTGGTTCAATTAGATAAGCTTGAAACCTTTCAATATGCTCAAATTGAGGTTACCCTCAAATTTTGGCATTTCCGCATTTATTTCACGGTCATGTCCTCGCACCTTTTTTTTTCTCCTATTGACTTGGTAATCGGAATCACTAGAATCACCTCCAATGTTGTTAGATTCATCATTAGAGTTTTGAGGAGGATATGTACTGTCAAGGCGTGGTCAATTAATAGAAAGTATTGGTGGCGGCTCTTGCCTTGCCTGATTCCCCAGGAGGTTGAAGATTCTTCAATGTCGTTAGATTCATCATCAGAGTTTTGAGGATGATTTGGATCGTCATGGCATGGTCGATTAATATGAGATATTGGTGGCGTCTCTTGCCTCGCCTGATTCTCTAGGAGGTTGACGACTCGCTCCATTTGTTGTTGGAGATCCGTTATGGCACAGTCACGCCTTCCATTGTGTGTTTGCTCCGAAGTTAAGTCTCTTGGAACCTAACCGACCATTTTTATTTATGAGAGTATGAGATAGGATGGCAAATGGGTAACAAAAGGAATCACTCAAAACGTGTTCAACCTTGAACTCTGATACCAAGTTGATACATATGTAGGGTGGGGAATGTGTTTTGAGTGATAATGGATAGATTACGATCACCACTAAGGTATTAAGCACGTGCCACCAACTAAGGATAAAGATCGGGATAGACGATATTCACCACCACCAATGCTTAGAGGATAAGCTTCCTGCCAAGAATAAAAGATTTTGGGATAAAAAAAAGTTCACCACCAAGGCCGAAAGGAAAATAACCAGTCAGGAATAAAGGACTTCTTGATTTATTACCAAGGATAAAGAACTTGGATAGAATTTCGCTCTCTTGAGAAAAATCTCATATATTCACCAAATTTAAGTCTTCTGTCATACAACTGATATTGCAACTCTATTTATAGAGTGATTTTAATAACAAAAGAAAAGACTTCTGAAATCTTAAAAACTGAAATGACTCTTAGAGTATTCACATAATAAAGACTCTTAAAAGCAACATCGAAATAAAGACTCTTAAAACTATGAATTAAGACACTTAATAATTTGGACTAAATGTATTTAACTAAAATTAGAAAAATTCAAACTTGACTTGATCCTCCAAATTTGCGCACCAGCCTTGGAAGCCAAATAGTCTCCTTAGAAGGTGAACAAACAGCAATGGAAATCAATTAGAATACCTCCGGTTGCTAGGTAGTCAAATTAAAGCCTCGAATTAGAAACAAAATAAAAATAAAATTAAAGCCTCGAAGACGACAACAAATCTTGAAAATTGATAACTATACTGCGTAATTGACAACTTGACCCTCGGGCCCATCTAATTAAGTCGTAGCGAAGTCAGCTTTTGCCTACATGAATAGCGAATGAGTTGGTCCGATCAATGAAACACGAGTTGAGCTCAAAAGAAATGGTTAGCATAAGCCTCAATATGTATTAAATTGTAAGTTTCTTTTGGTTAGTTGTTTAAACAGCCATTTCCTTTCACATTAGGATAACGATGGAGGACCAAAAACAAAGATAGATAACACTATTGTTATAGTAATTAAATATTAAATAACGTATTCATCTAATAATTTAGGCTTTTACAACAATTGAGTTCTATCAAAATCTCATAATTATTGTGGCAAATATTTTTCAACTTTTCGTAGTGGGGACGTTCTTTCCCTGCTCAGTCAAACTCGATCGATATAGAAAATTGAGAATACATGGCCGCCCGTCTTCAGCTCACGTTAATCACGGCGAACGAGGGTCTAGGAGAAAGAACATCATAATAGCAACATGGTCTATTGCTGTTCAGTGAACTCCACTATCAATAAAGACAGCCCATACAAATGGACAAGAAAAAATGTATACTATTAATATAAAATTACGGTCAAATATTCAACAGCCTCAGGTTGAAACCTCTACATCTTCGTGCCGCTTACGTTGGGTCAAGCCCGCTTTTTCCTAGTACCTAGTCTAAAAAATTTCTGGCGATAGAGTTCCCCTAGATTCAAAGAGCTTAGAGTAGTGATTATTTCGTGGTTGAGTTATCTTTTTAATTTTGAAAAATAACATAAATGCTCTCTGAATTTTTTTTTAAAGTATAATATGGTCCTTGAATTTTTAATTTATTCAATATAATTTTTGAATTTTAGCTTAATATATAATGTCATCAATGAATTTTCAATTTGTTCAATATGGTCATTGAACTTTTAATACATATTTAGCCTAGTCTCTATATTGTACAAAAATATTCAATATTATTCCTAAATTTAAATTAATGAAAAGACAATATTGAATATTTTTGTACAATCTAGAGACTAGGCTAAACATGTATCAAAATTTTAGGAACTACATTTATGGACAATTCCTCAATATCTTGCTCATTCGCAACAAAATAATTTCTTTGTGCGGTGGTAAAAAAAATATAACAACTTCATCAGTCGATGCCGCCACCACCACCTCCGCCCGACTCCTCGAATTTTTTAACTTTTTTTCCACGCTATTTTGCTTCAACATTAGCGTTCATTGTCTCCATGCCACAGCCCATGTGTCATAAAAATTATGAAAAAGAGCCGCATCGAATTCTTCCGTCGCTCGACCGAGCTAATGGAATTACTTAATTTGCTATTTCGTGCAAATTTCAAAAATTAATTGCGCTTTGTTTAAAAACTTCTAAACTTATTATCCTTTCGAAATTTTAGGACTTCTGGCGTTTGTCAACATAAAAAATCATTGCGGGCGGACGAGAAGAGGCAAAATGATGCCAGAAGCGGTTCTTGGTTTACGTGCGGAGTTCAATAATTGTGCAAAACGTACAAAATTACTCGAGTGCATCGACAGAATATTTTGACTTTTTCGGCTAATGATTCGATCCAAAATCAATTTTTTGGGCACATGAAGAACTTGTATTCTCAAATCATCTTGGTGGGATTTGCAGTCACAGTGGAAATTCCATTTTCCCCATGATTAGCATCTTCCTTATAAATAATAAAAATAACAAAATCTCATAATTTTTTATTAATTCATTTCATATTTTCTTTTTTATATGATAAATTTTCACATTTAGATTATGTGTTGGATGTACTGATACCTTATCACATTCGTCTGGAAATCTTGATCGAAACAGTAGGAGCAAGATTTTCTAGGCATGTGTACTTTAAGTCCACCTACTCCCATCAAACCTGCGAATACAAACAAATTTATTAATATATTTTACATATGTATATACTCATTGGTTGATATTTAAATTGTGGGGGGGGTGGTTTGGTACATAAAACACTATGAATCTTGGAGAACTTCCAATTCATATCAGAAGAACAATATCAAGAACCGATCCTGTCATATGGAGCATCGCTCAGGCCCTCTCAATCTTTGTCATGTCCTCACAAAATCAATCATCATCAACCGCACGCACATGCTCGTTCATGCCACAGCTCTATCCACTCTTATCTACTATAGAGCTTCATTTTTCTTCAATGAAAACAACTCGAGAGTCAAATCCACAACTCTAGCATGGCTCATCATTTTTCTTGCCGAGCTAGTGCTATCTTTCCAATGGCTCCTCAACCAAGCCTTCCAGTGGCGGCCCATCTCGCGGGCTGCCTTCCCCGAGCGGCTGCCGGAGGACGGGAAGCTCCCGGACATCGACGTGTTCGTGTGCACGGCGGACCCAGACAAGGAGCCGACTGTGGATGTGATGAACACGGTGGTATCGGCGATGGCGCTCGACTATCCCCCAGAGAAGCTCCATGTGTATCTCTCGGACGACGCCGGCTCGCCGCTGACGTTGCACGGGATGAGGGAGGCTTACGGTTTCGCGAGATGGTGGCTGCCCTTCTGTAAGAGGTATGGAATAGAGACGAGGTGTCCAAAGGCATATTTTAGGGAAGAAGAGGATGATGAGGGGATTGGTATGAGCTCTGAGAATGAGTTTGGCTCGGAGAAGAAGAAAGTCAAGGTACGCTTCCCCTTTCGGTGATCTTATGTCCATCCGCCTGCCCTTCCTTTTTCTCTTAAAATGTTGGCTTGCTATATTTGTCTCGCTTAAGTGTCTTTGTCATAAAATTAGTCGTCGGATCGTATTTTAATGGCTTCAATTTTGAGAGAGAAGGGATTACTTATTCAATTTCATGTTGAAGATTGGTGCGACGTGATGGGCACAACTATTTGCTCCCGACAATTTGATCAATGTAAAGAGTGTCAGAAAAGTTTTAAAATTATTGCATTGATGCCAAATTAGTCGCAAATTTTGTAGTGCCAATTTAGTTCTAAACATTTTGACCTAAAATCAATTCGGTCCTTTCGGATAATTTTAGCTTGATATTGTTGACGTGAATGCCAGCCGGCCTACATAGCATAGTTGGTGCTGACGAGGATATTTTTTAATAATTTTCAATTTTTTTGTTTTTTGTTTTTTTATTTTTCTTTCTATTTTTCCTCCTCTTTTCTCCTGTGGCTAGCATGGCCATGGCCGGTGAGGGCTGCCCTCGCCTGAGCGACCGGCCAGAGGTGAGGGCTAGCGAGGCTCGAGCCCTTGCCAAATCCGGCAAGGTTGCGACCTTTGACCTTGTGGCCTTTAGCGAGGGCTCAACCCTTGCCTAGCCATGGAAGGCTTGCCGGCCCTCGCCTCTGGTCGGTTGCTGAGGCCCAGCGACTAGCTAGAGAGGAAGAAGGAAGGGAAGGAAAAAAAAAAAGAAAAAGAAAAAGAAAGAAAAGAAAAATGAATGAATAAATAAAAAATTTCGAAAAAAAAATTAAAATATTATTAAAAGTTGTCTACGTCAGCGCCGATCGTGCCACGTAGGCCAGCTGACGTCCACTTCAGTAATATCTGGCCAAAATTAGTCGGAATGACTGAATTGGCACCATTAAAAGATTTATGATTAAATTGGTATAAATACAATAGGTTTATGACTTTTCCAATACTTTTTCCTTTGATAAGCCATACATTGTTTTATAGATTTAGATTATAGCATGTTATACAGCGTTATTGTTTACGGCGAAGGAATGCAATAATAGGGATGGGCACGAAGAACCGAAAATCCGTGCCTTGCCGACCGGTTAAATATTGGCTACGTACGTGGGCATTCACCTTAGGCGTAGATGGAGATTGGATTATAATTTTGAAGTTCGTTTTTCTATGCAACCGCCAATTCACTATCCACCATGGGGGTACACTTAGGCAATGTTTAACTCACGTCATAGTCCGGCATCTTCGATAGCCACATCAGCTGGAATGGGTCGGATTTTATCTAGTAGAGACTAGATTAGACATTTTGTATAAATTGAAAGACTTGATTGAAAATTGAAATTGCCGTAGCTCTTATTAGAAAAATAGTGAAAACTTAGAGAAAGAAAGCACAATTTCTCAATTTTTTTTTCTGCATAGTTATTGGTTGTAACTTATGACGCAAGTTGCCAAAGACCGAGGACCATGATAGTAATTAAATTCAATGCATGGACATAATCTTAATGTGATGTAACTTGCTTAGATTGATCTAACTATTTTTCTTCTTTTAGGAGAAGTATGAGTTGTTCAAGGAACGAGTAAATGAGTATCGAAAGAGGCACCGAGGTGACTCTAGCCACACTGGCCGAGACCATCCGCCTACCATCGAGGTAATTCTAAATTTAAAATTGGAATTTGCAATTCCTAAGGCTTTAACTGGTTTAAACAAATTTAAATAAGTGAGCTAAGAATAGGCTCTAGTAAGGAAATTTTCAAAACATATGTCTCGATGAATATAACAAAAATCGATGGATGCAAAGAAAGGAGCTTTCACTCCTACGAGAGCTTTTGTGACCTATTCCATCTTGTTAGGCGGGCACCGCGGATGCTTTCTTTATTTTTAAGGTGTCATTGCCTGCACACCTCACACCCTCAATTCCCTTTTTGTGTTTGTCTTTTCTGAAAAGAGAAAATACATTCTAAAAGCTTTACATCCGATGATTCCGAGATTCGGATGAGAACCGAGATAAAGCCTTCCAAGGACATGTTTAAGTCCCAAGCTAAGAACAGGCTCTGGTAAGAAAATTTTTCAAAACACATGCCTCGATGTATATGACAAAAATCAATGGATGCGACAGGTGGTCGGAGGAAATGTCCCCGATGAAGTTGTGCAAGCACGCCAAGACCCCATGCCTCAGCTTATATACGTCTCAAGAGAAAAGAGACCTGCTCATCACCATCACTTCAAAGCTGGAGCTCTCAACGTTCTTGTACGCCATTTTAAATTTCAAATCCGAATCAAGCATATCTATATTCTTCTTCTATGTACAGCGGATAATAATTCGCTGTCGCTAAACCCGTGCAGCTTCGGGTATCGGGAGTAATAAGCAACTCGCCTTACATTTTGGTGCTGGATTGCGACATGTACTGCAATGGCCCTTCTTCGGCTCGGCAGGCGATGTGTTTCCATTTGGATCCGAGATTATCTCGATCTCTCATGTTGGTTCAATTTCCTCAAAGATTTCATAATATCAGTAACAACGACATCTACGACAGCAAGATCAGAAAGTACTTCTGGGTAAATGAAAAGAATCATATGGAGTTTTTCAATTGCGCATTCACAGATTCCTATCTTATAGAGTGCAAATTTTCTTTTGTTATCTAATGATTTCTGCTCTGTTTCAGACATGCTGGTATGGAATGGATGGATTGAAGGGACCTATTTTATCTGGGACTTGCTTTTACATTAAGAGAGAGTCCTTGTATCGTAAACCCACACAAGAAGGCAAGTAGATCGATCCATATAACTTTTTTGTTTTCAAGAAAGTACGGTAGAAAAAGTAAATGCAGTAACGAATTAATTCACTCGTTTTCCTGCGAATCTAGCAGGTTCTGATCTCATGGATTTAAAGAAACTCTTTGGCCATTCAAATGAATTCATCAAATATCTTTGGCGAAAGGAGAAGCCAAGCCAGAACACCATTGCCGGTGGCTCTGCAGCATTAAGGAAAGAAACCCAACTGTTAGCTACCTGTGGCTATGAAAATGGCACAAAATGGGGTCAAGAGGCAAGCGTAATTTAAAGAAAAATTATAATTAGTCCTTGTTATTTGCTATAAATGACCACATTTGTTTTTTTATTTGAGTTTTGTTGACATGATCTCAGGTGGGCTTCATGTACTATTCTGTGGTAGAAGACTATTTCACAGGCTTGACCTTACACTGCAAAGGCTGGACTTCAGTGTATTATAACCCATCAAAGCCGCAATTTTTAGGCACCGCGACAACAAATTTGAATGACCTGTTGATTCAAGGCACGAGATGGGGTTCCGGGTTGTCAAAAGTCGGTGTCTCAAGATTTTGTCCTCTGATCTATGGCTCATTGAGGATGTCCATTCTTCAGAGCATGTGCTATGCTGAACTTGCATTTTTTCCCTTCTATTTCTTGCCAATTTGCTGCTTTGCAACTATTCCTCAGGTCTGTCTAGTAAATGGCATCTCTATATACCCGGAGGTAAGTTGACTCGTGGCTCTACAACATAACATTCCTATTTGCCTTCATCGTATAAAATATGCTTCAATTTTGTTTCTCGATTTATTTGTTTGAAAGACTTAATCAATGATTTCTTCATTATCAGGTTTCAAGTTCATATATCATGCTATTTGCCTTCATCTTCCTATCATCACTTTTGAAGCATCTCTATGAAGTTGTCGCAAGTGGCCATTCAGTCCAAACATTCTTGAACGAACAACGAATCTGGATGATCAAGTCAACAACGTGTCATGTATATGGAACCATAGACGCAATTATGACACAAATCGGCATGAGAAGAGCTAGCTTCTTGCCTACAAATAAGGTCGATGATGATGAGCAATCCAAGAGATACGAGATGGGGATATTCGATTTTCAAACGTCAATAATGTTCCTGGCTCCGATGGTGACCCTAGTGATATTGAACATGGCTTCATTCATCATGGGAGTCGCTAGAGTTCTTACTTTGGGAGGCTGCGATGAACTGTTTATGCAGATTGCTCTATCATTTTTCGTCTTAGTGATGAGCTACCCTGTGTTTGAAGGGATGGTATTGAGGAAGGACAAAGGACGCATTCCACGATCAGTCACTATACTGTCAGCCTTTCTTTCCTTGGTATTGTTATTGCTAGGTTCAAGTTTTCTCATGTAATAATCAATGTTGTGCATAGGAAGTTATAAGTCATTTCATATCAATTCCTCAATTATCATAATTGTAGTACATTCTGCACAATATATTCAGAAGTGATGCTTGATTATCAGGGACTACAATTGTGTAAGCTTTAAATTGACTTTCGTGACAATTGCAGCAAGATGAGTTGTTCAACAAATTGATATACGATTGCTTGGTTTGTAGTTCAAAAGATAGAGTAGCAAAATGGAGTCCTCGTGTTGATGCAACTTGCAAATTATGCAATGCTTCGTTGGATGAGTCAAGGGAACATCCGTTCTTTGGGTAGAGATCTTTCCTGGCTTTCATATCAGTAGGCATCGTCAAGGCCGAAGCTCAAAGTTGAACAGGCTATTTGACAATTAAGTGGCAAAAGCATTCCATGCTTAATCGTTCAAAATGGCAGGGATTACTTTTGACTATATGACTTAGAGAGAGTTTGCAGAGCCTAATAGTTTAAACTTTTTTTATCATCCTAGCAATTCCTCACCCTATTCCCTTGTCGGGTAGGCACAAACCATTAGAATCGGTATGTTCACATGAACAAGCAGTAGAGGAATTCCTAACAGACGAAGAAGCATAAGACAGGGTGCTAAGTCAGAAAAGCGACAACTACGATATATGCAGCAATAAGAACATGGAAAAGGATTGAGACCATTTACTATTTCTTGAAGCTCGATCTCTCCCTTCCTTTCTTGCCCAACATCTTCTCTTTGCTTTGGTTGAGCTGTTTCGCTTAATTTATAATCGACTTCCTTTTTTAGTACTCTACCCCTGGGGGAAGTCGAATCCCCCACCCCTGCCTCCTTGAAAGAGAGATGTCCTAAACCACTAGACGACGGGGGCATACTTGTCCAAGCGAGACCAGCCGAGCCAAGGAAAGCAGATCTTAGAGTGTGACGCCTTCGGCATTCAGGGATTGTGGACCAACCATTCCAGGAGTATTTAGCCTTGCAAGGTGGTCCTTCTTGATTCACACAGGATTCCACGTGCCCCCAAGACATTCCGTAGCTGCTTGTGAGCTAGACTTGCTTGTTTGATCCCCGCATCTTCTCCTTGGCAAAGAGAAATTTAACCATTCGACTCTATCTGTGTTTTTTTCGTTTCTCACTACTGCAACTAATGTGGAAGCGCGAACAAACGAAACAATTCGAGCAAGAAAAAAATTGCAAAAATAAAAGCCGAACATTGTTGATTTATGTGGTTTGGCTGCGTGCCTACTCCACGAGCAGAGACCGACGAGATGATTTCACTGTAATAAGCAAAGATTAGAATCGCTCAAACGCTCACACCCAAGTGTTTTCCTAATCTACAGTCCTAGATAACGTCTGAACTCACAAGAATCAATCACAAAAGAGGAATATTATCATGCTCTCAACTCTCTTAGACGGTGGCTCTCGAAAGCACTCCAGAAATCTTGTAAGTTTCTCTACTTAAATAAGTTTGAAATATAGAATTTTAACAAGTCTGAATCGAGGCCCGGCTAAAGCACCGAAGAACATCACCGCTATTGGGCACTGTTTGGGAGCCCGACTAGCTTTGCTGGCGTGCCCAAAACTAGCTGGCAGCATGGCCATTCCTTAGCTGTGCGCTTTCCTGGTGGTCTAGTTCTTCCAGGTGCCAGTCGGCCATTTCCTTGCATATCCAGTCGTTTGCCTCTGTCTCCGGGCCTTTGCAAACACTCCAAGTTCCCGAAAATCATGAGCTTGTGTCCACCAAAAGTCCAACTTTGGCTCAGCAGGCGATGTGTTTCCATTTGGATCTGAGATTATCTCAATCGCTAACATAGGTTCAATTTCCTCAAAGATTTCATAATATCAGTGAGAACGACATCTATGATAGCAAGATCAGATCTTACTTTTGGGTAAGCAAAAAGAATCGTTTGGAGTTTTTTAATGGTGCATTCACAGATTCCTATCATATAGAATGCAAATTTCCTTTGTTATCTATGATTTTTGCTCTGTTTCAGTCATGTTGGTATGGAATGGATGGATTGAAGGGACTTGTTTTATCTGGGACTTGCTTTTACATTAAGAGAGTTCTTGTATCTTAAATCCATACAAGAAGGCAAGGAGATCGATCCTTAATAACGATTTTGTTTTCTAGGAAGCACAGTAGAAAAAATAAACGCAGTAATGAATTAATTCACTCGTTTTCCTGTGAATCTAGCAGGTTCTGATCTCATGGATTTTGAAGAAACTCTTTGTCTATTCGAATGAATTCATCAAATATCTTTGGCGAAAGGAGAAGCCAAGCAAGAACACCATTGCTGGTGACTCTGCAGCATTAAGGAGAGAAACCTAACTGTTAGCTTCTTGTAACTATGAAATGGCACAAAATGGGGTAAAGAGGCAAGTATTGTAGCTAGTAGAGACATTATAATTAGTCCTTGTTCTTTGCTATAAATGACACCATTTCTTTTTTTATTTGACTTTTGGTTGCCATGATCTCGGTGGGCTTCTTGTATTATATTCTGTGGTAGAAGACTACTTCACCGGTTTTACCTTACACTGCAAAGGCTGGACTTCGGTGTATTATAGCCCATCATGGCCGCAAATTTTAGCGACCGCGACAATGAATTTCAATGATCTGTTGATTAAAGGCACAAGATGGAGTGCCAGGTTTTTGCAAGCCGGTGTCTCATGATTTTGTCCTCTGATCTATGGCTCGTTGAGGATGCCCATTCTTCAGAGCATGTGCTACGCTGAACTTGCACTTTTTCCCTTCTATTGTTTGCCAATTTGCTGCTTTGCAACTATTCCTCAGATCTGTTTAGTAAATGGCATCTCTATATACTCTGAGGTAAGTTGTCTCCTAGCTCTAGAACATACCATTCTCATTGCCTTCATTGTATATAATATGCTTCAATTTGTTGCTTGATTTATTTGTTTGAAAGAGCGAATCAATGATTTCTTCATGGTCATGTTTTAAGTTCATATATCATGCTATTTGCCTTCATCTTCCTATCATCACTTTGTTAGCATCTCTATGAAGTAGTAGCAAGTGGCCTTTCAGTCCAAACATTCTTGAACGAACCGCGAATCTGGATGATCAAGTCAACAACAGGTCACATATACGGAACCATAGATGCGATTATGATGCAAATTGGCATGAGAAGAGCTAGCTTCTTGCCTACTAATAAGGTCTACGATGATCAGCAACCCAAGGGATACGAGATGAGGATATTCGATTTTTGAACGTAAACAATCTTTTGCGCTCCGATGGTGACTCTAGTGATATTGAACATGTCTTCATTCATCAGTGGAGTTGCTAGAGTTCTTACTTTGGGAGGCTGCGACGTACTATTTATACAGATTGTTCTATCAGTTTTCGTCTTAGTAATGAGCCACCCTGTGATTGAAGGGATGGTATTGAGGACGGACACAGGACGCATTCCACGATCAGTCTATACTGTCAGCTTTTCTTTCCTTGGCATTGTTGTTGCTAGGTTCAAGTTTTCTCATGTAATAATGAAAGTTGTGTATAGGAAGTTATAGGTCATTTTATATCAGTTCCTCAATTAGCATAATTGTAGTACATTCTGCAGAAAATATTCAGAGGTGATGCTTTCTTATCCTGGACTGCAATTCTACAAACTTCTAATTGATTTATGGTACTATTGCAACAAAATGTGTTATTCAACAAATTGCATGCTTTACGAGACCAATTGTTGCTTGGCTTGTAGCTCATTGATAGAACAGCAAAGCGGAGTCCTCGCATTGATGCAACTTGTGAACTCTGCGATGCTGCGTTGGAGAGTCAAAGAAACATCTTTGCTTTGGGTAGAGATCTTGCCAGGCTTTCATATCAGTAGGCATCGTCAAGGCCGAAGCTCAAAGTTTGAATACGCTATTTGTCATCTAAGGGGCAAAAGCATTCCATGCTTAATCGTTGAAGATGCCATGGATTACTTTGGAATATATGAATTAGAGAGTTTGAAGAGGCAAATAGTTTAGTTTGTTATCTATTAGGACTAATGCAGAAGCACAATCAAACGATATGATTCGAGTAAGAAATAAATTATAAAATCAAATCCGACCACAACGGATTTACGTGATTCAGCAATGTCCTTACTCTGCGGGCAGAGGTTGACAAGATGGTTTTATTGTAATCAAGCAAGAGAAGATTACAATTGTTTGAAACACTTACATCAACTATTGTTCAATCCTAGATAACAACTGAACCTTCAAGAACCAATGACAAACTAGGAGTTTCTCATGCTCTCAACTTTCTTGAGCAAGGGATGGACTAAATTGGCACTAGCATATGTTCGACGTCAGCGCCCGTGGAGTAAGAAAAATTGTGGGCAAATTACCAAAAAAGTCTTAAACCTATTGTAATTGTGCCAATTTAGTCCTAAACATTTTGACAATTTGCCAATTCATTACATCCGATCAATTTTAGTCGAAATCAATGACGTGGATGCCTACTGTCATACATGGCACTGCCAGCACTGACGTGTACAATTTTTATAATTTTTAAAAATTTTGTGAATTATTATTTTTCTCTTTTTTTCCTTCTTATTTTCTGTTTTCAATGTGGCCTCGCTAGGGCTGGGCGAGGTCGACCTCGCAAAGCTCACCCTTGTGGCCTCTAGCAAGGGCGAGGTCGACCTCGCCTAGCAGTAGCAAGATTGAGCCTTGCCAACCTAGCCTTGATGAGGTCGAATCTTGCCGGCCACAATGAAAAAACAGAAAATAAAAAAGGATAAAAAGAGAAAAAATAAAAATAAAAAGTAAAATATTCATAAAATGAAAAAAATTTCTACATCAGCGTCGGTGGTACCACATAAGATGGTTGGTGTTCACGTCATCGATTTTCGGCCAAAATTGGCTAGATACACTAAATTGGCAAATTGTCAAAAGGTTTACGACTAAATGCGTTTATTAAAAGGTTTGTGACCTTTTTGGTAATTTTCCTAAAAAATGTTCATGTCAACGCCAACCATGCCACATAGGACGGCCAGTGTCCACGTTAGCAATTTCTGGCCTAAATTGGCTAGATGGACTCAATTGGTACCAATATGAAGATGTTTAGGACTAAAATAGTTCAATTGAAAGGTTTATAACTGAATTGGTACCAATATAATAGGTTTATAACTTTTTTGGTTTTTTTCCCATTTGGGGAAAAGATGTGCAACACTAGCATAAGAAACAAGGGGCATATGTCCCTGATCTTCCTCTGACTAGGGTGCAAGGTTGGCTAATAGTTTAAGGTGGCTCACACAAAATAGGAGTCGTGCCCTTTCCACAAAAATTATGCCAAGTCATGCATGTTAAAAAAATTGGCTTGCACGCAACAACAGTGTTCAGTAAAAAACTTCCACTTCGCTTAAATACGCGGTTATAATATATCTTATCTATATGTTATCTCCCTCAATTTTTTAGTCCAAGTTTTTAGGTTGAATATTCCAACAATTCACACAAATACGGTCGATCACCGGACAAGTGTAAAGATTCGGTTGCACGTATACACTGTTCAGAACCATTTACATGTCGGGAGATCGACAATGCATATATTTAAGAGAGATCACTAGTCTGGGTTGAATCAATAGAACAAGTAAATAATTCCAGTTCAGACGAACAGTGGGCATCGAGTATCTACTCTCGATCATATCGAGCCGTCGAGGATCATTGCTTTGAGAAAGATGAATCGGGCCAAGCCCCAAAATTACGCAAGAGGTTTGTGCTTCCTTCAACATGCTTCGGAGGCAGTCGACATGCTGCTGTACTCCAGTACTAGTTCGGTGTTAACAAGGTTGATGTCGGGAATCTATGTAATTTGTCCAAGCAGCCCCGGAAGAATTCTCCACCTTGAAAGATGCCCCCGAAAATCTTTGAACTTGTCATGTACAGCTGATTCTCTGTGGCTAATTATACACGTACGTCTCAACAAAGTGATTTTAAAAACAACTCCATGTCGTCGTCGTCCTCTTCGTCGCGATATTTCTTCTTTAATCGCAGGTTTCTTGATGAGTACTTGGACGTCCACGTACAAAGACCATAAAAGTCTCAAATGCAGGCGATACAAGTTATTGATACATACATGACTGTAGTGATGATTTTTCAAGAACTGGGTCAAAGGCATTGATCTAAACTTTCTTTATGCAGAGGAAAATAGGGTTTGCGTTCCAGGGTTCAATTAAGAATGAACTGGCAGTGGAAGCAGTTACAGCACTCATGTTGCTGTCACCGACGATGCGCTCCTCCTTCCATTTGTCTTCGACATAACCCCATTAATTACGAGCTTGATTCCATTTGAATAACATTATCAAACTCGAAATACGCAGCAGCCGTCTTCTCTCTCTCTCTCTCTTTGTGTCGCCATTGATCGAGGACGTGGTCAAAGCTCGAAAAAGAAAGGAAAATGTTGTACGAGATAGATGCCAAAAATTCTTTGAAATAACGCGTTTTGAGGCCGTCTAGGTCTGATATGTCCATGCACGAAGAACCGGTAAAACCCCCCTCGCTAATTACTAATTGGCACACAACCAGACACCAGATAATGGTAGTGAACAACCAAATGATATGGACACAAATGTCTTACGTCAAATCATTCTTTTGAACAACTCCTCCTCGAACCTTATGCATGCACTTTTCTCTTCTTTTCTTTTATAGCCAGCAGACGCTTTACTAATGAAGTGTGAGTTGTTCATCAGTTGAAAGTTTCTTGCCCCTTAATTAAATGATAATAACACTAATTAAAATCAAAAGGATGGCAAATTAAGGACCAACGAGGGTTTTCCAGAAGTGGGTTAAGATAATTATTCCTCGAGTCACAACTAGAAGCAAATGGGTCAAGAGGTTTCTAGGGATATTATGTTCTGTAAATCAAATTACCTATGTACAAATTATCTTCTTTTTGTAGAAAAGATGTACGCTTCAATATTGGAAAGTGAAAACGAGTTGATATGCAGAATCTCCTTAGCGCAAAAATGGACATTTGAGTATGCTGATTGTTGGCAACTTTGGCCAAAGAAGAAAATGTAGCTGATGGTAAAATTCCCTTAAGTTTGTCTGCTTGTGCACGAGAAGTAAGTAATACTGATTTTTTTTTATAAGTTATTATTAGACTTATCTTTGGCACAATGAAATACATAATGCTGCCACGCATTTTAGAGTATAATTTGAATCGGATCATTTTAGAAATTCCCAGTTAGGAGTGTGCACAGAACTAGACCGAACCGTAGCGGGCGGTTCTGGGCAGTTTCTAGTTCCAATTTTTTTCGAATTGGGAATAATCGGTCCAGTTTCACGTGCGGAACCGAACCGTCCGGATTGACTAAGACTGAACTGATATGATTTTTTTTTTAAAAAAATTCCTTTTCTTTTAAAGAGTAAAGAAAAGGAAATTACCAAAATCCTAAACCAGACCAATCCAACTTGAGAATTGGACCAGGATAGGTCCGTTCTTGGCCCTACTGTTCTGGTTCTTGGTTCTAGGGTGGAACTGGCCTAACCTGGAAACCGATCACCTCTACTTCTGGTTATGTTTCAAATATAAACCCCTCAAACTCTTAGTTTTATTTCGACCGAAAAAAGAACTCTTCGTTTTATCGAGTTTGATTTTGAAGCAAAAAGTAGAGTGAAATGTGACGAGAATGACTTAAAATTTTCGATGAACCTCAACATTTGAGTGAGAATACAATTCTCGGAGTGCCTAGTTAGAAATTGATTAGAAAATCTGCTATTTTCAGATGGCGATGGCCTCACATTGGATGAATGAGTACGTGCTCGAACTTAAAAGATTGCTCGCATCACCTCCAATGCTAGAAAAATAAATCATAGGAATCAAACTAAAAATGGGTAGGAATCGTGACTTCATTCCAACATCAAGAGCTTGCTCTAATAGACCGTAGAATAAGAAGGCCCTTTTCTTGAAAAAGAGTGTGAACAAATTCTACGGAGATCAGTTCACATGCAAAATATAGGACTCTTCCCTCGTGCATAGGATTACCATTAACAACACTAGTAGCTGAACGTTGTGGACTACTATATTAGTGTCCTCTCCAAAAAACGATAACTTACACACAGTCACTTGCCCTTTAACTACTGCGTTAAGAAAACTTGGGTTGAAAGCTATATGACAACGAGACGCTAGTGGGGGAGGATCTTCTTCTTCTGTACATGCGAGAGAGAGAGAGAGAGACCCCATCAAAGAGCCGGCCAAAAGAATGGTTCTCGGAACAAAGGCCAAACTTTATGTCTCTATATATACAAATCCGCTAAATCCACACTGGTAATGCCAATGTCTTCTAATTGTCGTCATTTCATACATCCCTCCTCACCTTTTTCCTTCACATAAGAACCCCCTCTCTCTCTTCCTCCCCCTCAACCCACGCCTCTCCTCCCACCCCCCCCCTCTCTCTCTCCAATTGCTATCACCCGTCACCATATTCTTCATCTCCCCATAAATTCTTTCTTGGCGGTTTTGGGACAGCAAATTGCAAAAAAATTGCTCTTGAGAAAGAGAAGAGGGTTTCCAATGGAACCGGGGAAGCTGAGCTCAGAGTCGTCAAGCGAAGAAAGTGATCCGATCGAGCAACCGAAGGAGGAAGGGAGCGTCAAACGGTCCTACGAATGCACGTTTTGCAAGCGGGGTTTCACGAACGCTCAAGCTCTGGGTGGTCACATGAACATCCACCGGAAAGATAGAGCCAAAGGAAAGCAAGCTCCAAGTGCTTCTCCCACTATGAGGAAGATCTACGATCCTTATGTCATCTCATCTAATCATATTGGATCGAAATCGGGCCGAGTACCCCCGGATTACGACCTGGGCAAAGATGACGAAGCACAAAGAAATTATTGCCACAAGGGTCTGCAAGCATCTGCTATGAACCCTAACAATTATCTTGAAAGCTTGCACTCTTTGCAAAGAGGAGATGACATTATATTGGATGCTAGTCTTAGCCTACGAATCGGCCCGTCGAACATGGAGCGCACCTGCGAAGTGAAGCGAGATGAGAATCGGGAGGAAGTCGACTTGGAGCTTCGACTCGGCCGCGACCCGTAATTTATTATGCTTTGATTTAGGTTTGAGAAATTTATAATTATTGAACAGATGATATTCTTTCAGAGTTGCTATATATTCTATAAGGAGTGGGAATGTCGATTTCAAGGGTTTTATGAAGGAGGCTTACAGCATACCATGAGTTGAATCTTGGCTCTGATTACCGTTTTATCAAGGTAATGAAAATGTGACTTTTTTTTCTCTAATGAGTTTTTCTTTTTCATGCTTTGTCTGCAGCACAAGTTAAAAAAAGCGACATACATGTGCTGAGTTTGTTTAACTTATAGAGCAATTTCTTTTTTCTGGCGACACAACTTATAGAGCAATTGACATGATAAGAAACGTGGCATATTTTGATTAAACCAGATGCATAACAAAGATACCCATCAGAAGTTGATTCTTATTTGAAATGGCAATTAGCATCAGACTAAAGTTTGATCTCTTGTTGTGCGATTGCCCCTTTATTTTCCTGAGGGTTATAAGAAGGCTCTGCACTTGAGAATTAAACTACATCTGATTACCTTACCAGTTGCTGCTGATCCAAATTTATGCCAAGTTTTCCAAGAAGAAAAGGTGAAAATCGATGCCGGGTATTCGATCGTTTGCATTCTTCTGTTCATCAACAGACAAGATCAATATTTTGCTTAACGATTTTTGAGAATGCATGTCATTCTCTTGTTTTAAGCATCATGTGGCTGTTGGTCGATCAAAGAGAGATGATTGTTTACCAAGAAGAAAGTGTAGATGCAAAGTATGAGTTCTTAACTTAATCTGAAGTATCTCTTATGTTTTGGCATAAGCAGCACTCTTTATGTGAATGCTGGGAACGTAATAATGACAAAAACAGAAAAATTCACTTTTTTTTTCCTTCGAATTTTCATCCGAAATTCCTTTTTCCCTCAGATAAATTGTTCAAAAATCCGCGTGACTTCCCTTGCATATATAATTTGCTTAAAAGAAATCATATTCTCATTTATGGTTGCATGATTAGTAAATTATGCTTGTGAAAATTTGATGATCGCATGCTGACAGAGAAGTATTTGAGAAAGGTCGATTTCTTCATATTCTCCTAGTAATAAACGATGTAATGGTGTTGACCATGTCTTATGTAGCCGATATTCCTGGATGCTGGCAACTTAATTAATACGTGATAATAGTGTTTCGACACAATATACCAGCTCCTTCTTAAAATGGTAAACCGAAAGTATGATTAAGCTCGTCCTACATTGTGTAGCGCGCGTTAGTGTTGCACGAATGTCTATGTGCAAAATGAAATCTTCATGTTTAAGTTATGAACTTCCATGTGCATAACATTGTAACTTCATTGGATTTAGTCAATGATTATGGTTTTTTTAAGTTGTTACCGAAAGTTGATCAGATAATTAAAGTGATGCATAGAACATGAAATTACTAATTGAGATTAAGATAGCTAGCTAATACCTATGTGTCATCAAACTTTACTTTTAGGGAACCTATAGAGGGGCTAAGATGAATTGATTTTGCTCAAACCGTCATGCCACCAATGTGGAGTTTTTCTTTTCCTTCTTTAATGTGCAAAAAGTGAAGCTATAACTAAGAGTGTGAAATTATGTACGAGGAAACTTTGGCAAAAGTGGAATTGTTCATGGAAGTAAATTATAGTATCTAAATAATATTAATAGAAATAAAATTTGAAGATGAAAACAAATGCCCAACATTTGCCCTTTCTAGCTATTTTTAT
Source organism: Syzygium oleosum (assembly GCF_021117445.2). NCBI lineage: Eukaryota > Viridiplantae > Streptophyta > Magnoliopsida > Myrtales > Myrtaceae > Syzygium > Syzygium oleosum. The sequence goes on along the minus strand of NW_026607485.1, from coordinate 21,086,321 downwards.
TTCCCCTTTATTATACCTCTCTTCTTCTTTTTTCAAGTTCTTTACCTATAAGTGCTTTTCATTTTTTCTTGGATTTTTCTTCTTATTGCTAGTTTCAAAATTTCTTAGGACATTCAATTATCAATTAAGAAAACAAATTTTTTTAGGACTAATCCTACTCCAAGCCCACTTCCTTAATTTTGGGCAAACTTAGCTCCACTTTCTCAAACTTGTCATAAGTTTTCATTTTGAACATATATATTTGGGATATCATTCTCCTTTTGATTCCATATTCTACTCCTTTTCCCTTTCAAGAGGGTATTGTGCCAAATGAAAGGATTAAAGATTTTAATTAAAACACTCCATGTTTATCTATTTATTGATTTCTTTTTTCCTTCCATATTCCACCTGAAAATTTTAATCAAAAAATTAAAAAAAAGCTTCATTTTATTATTTGTCCGCTCTTCAAGCAGTATATGGCGAGATACTTGTCCAAAAAGTCCTAAACCTATTGTACGGCGGTCAATTCAGTCCTAAATTTTTCAATTGTGCCAATTTAAATTTATTCCCGAACCTTTCAAATGTGCCATTTTACTCCTAAACCTTTTGAAGATTTGCCATTTTAGTATTAAAACTATTATTTGGATAATTGGCCGGAAGGACTACATTTAACTACATTGGCAGATCGTCAAAAGGTTTAGGACTAGATTAACACAATTAAAATGTTTATAACTAAATGGGCAAATTCTCCAAATATTTAGGACTAAAATTACGCAATTGAAAGTTTTAAGATTGAATTAGCCGCCAAACAAAAGGTTTATGACTTTTTGAATAATTTTCCCGGTACATGACATTAGTGTGCGATGAGAGATATCGGTGCTGCCCAAATTAAGAGTTATTTAGGGTTTTTCGAACGTCGTCGTAACAAAACAAATAAGCACCCAATAATTATCGATCGGCAAGGAGTAATCTGTCCCGGAAGATCAGAACCGGTCAACTTTTCTTCACGGGTCAATGTTGGTAGAGGTCCACCATCGTGACTTTTGCTCTCTCTTAACCAAATCAACCTCAATCGCCAAAAGAGTTATTTAAATAATGCATGTTAATAGGTACATGACAAAATACTAGTATAACCTACTTTTGAATGGGGCCGAGCATAATTTGGCTTCCATCGTCGACTCGAACTGAACCGAATGGTTGAATTCGCTCTAGGTAGGCGATTTCAATAAGTAGATTTATATATTGAACCTGAGTGAAATTTGACAGTTTAGTTCAGTTTGGGATTTTTTTTTTCCAAAACGAACCAAATCGTCAAGTGAATTTTTATTTTTTTGCTATTTTTCTTACTTAAAATCAAGCTTTTTGTCACGACGATGTTGCTTTCATTTTTTTTTCGCTTGGTTTCTATTGGCTTGAGACCTTGACCAATTCAAAACTGACGAAAGTAGATGAAAATCAAGAGCACTAAATAAGAAAAATGAAGAAAAACGCGAAAATGATAAGTTCAATCCGATTCCATTTCAAATTGAACTGCACTAAAAAATTCAATTCAGTTCAATTTCAAACCCCTATTTAGTTTAGTTCGATTTTTCATCCACACCGAACAGAGCTGAACTGTGCTCACCTTGAGTTGTAAATTGGCCTTTTCATAGCGTGACCTGATTTTGTATGGGATTGGGGATTCTTTTCTTCAATTTAAAGGGTATAATTTGTCCACCAATGATCACAATGAAGAAGGCACAAACAGCTTCATTTCTGCAAAATTAATCGAGGAGAAACTACTTGATAGACATTGAAGAGATCGAATGCTTGGAGGATTCATGTTTTGGGGTCACTCAAGCATAGCCTTACCGTATTCGGCCATGCATATATAAGCATTGATTTAAGGATGCTTCCCATTATGTTTTATGTTGTTCGTAAGTTTAACACATTGATGTGAGTGCCTTTGTGGACATACGGTCATATGTAGTTAGAACAACCACCCCAACACCCTCTCTAGATAAAAAAAAAAATTGCTGGAAGACGCAATACCAAGTTGGTAATATCTGATTTATCTTGCAACCGAAAATCGACCATTAATTTAGTGGTAGAGCGCACTATTGATAATTACGCCATCGTGCTTGGAGACTATCGACTAGACACAATGACTTGACCCACCCGAACGAACATCTACTATGCTCCATCTCAAATGGGCTAGCCCTAACTCACAACCCATCGTGCCTGCACCATGACCCTTTCGCGTATTGTTAATATAAGATTGTTCATATTTCTTTAGGAAAGTGCATCAAAAGGGCTTAGGCTCTGTTTGGGAACCACTCTCTCAAGAGGCAGGAGAAAATTTGGAGTGTTTTGGCAAATTTTGTTGGAACCTCTTTGGCAAAATGCTGGTCTTGGCAAAACTAAAAGCCTAACCTGTTTTGGGTTTTTAGCATTTGTGGAAGGCCATTCCTAGGGTAAAATAATATTCCTTCTTCCAAAATTACCCTCACTCATTTTTTCGTTTACCAATTTTTCCCTCGGTATAACTGTTCGTCTTCTATGCATAGATTGCCGGTGAAGCTTCGTTAATAGTTGCGTGAGGCTGGCTGATTACCGTCAATGGTCACGCAACCCCAAGCGGCTCCTCATTAGGATCGCGTGACCTCAAGCGGCACTTGCCTGGGGTCGCGCGACCCTTGCTGGGGCTTACCGAGGGACGCCTAAGGTCGTACAACCTCAAACAACGATTGCCAACACCAAATCTGGCTTGCGGCGGCTTGAGCCCTTCGCTGGAGCTAGTGAAGGGTTTGAGTTTTTTTTTTTCCTTTTTTAATAAAAAAATAAGAAAAGCCCTTTGCAAGAATAATTTTTCTAAATACTATTTAACCCAAAATTTCTTTACAATGGATCGTTGAATTACAATTTAACAAACACTGTTTAGATTTGGAAAACCCCTCTAAAAGTCCTCTATATCTCCCAAAAGCTTTCCTCAAAAGTTTAACCAAACGTAGCCTTAAAGATATATAATTTGAGCGCATTTCAGTCGCAAATTTACATATCACTTGTGCCAGTCGAGTGTCTCTGTTACACCGATTAGTTTTAGGCGACGTAAGAATTTGATATGACCTTTCTTATATAGTTTTTTTTTTCTTTTTATTCTATTTTATATAATTTCAAGACGCTTCGCCCTAATGTCTCGTCAAAAGAGTGCAAAATCAGCCTACAAGACTCGTACCTAATAGGCTTCGTACTAATTAGTCTATACTCGCAAATTCATTATCACTAGCACGAGCTCAAACCGGTTCGACAAGGCATTCGAATCGCTTTGAATTGGAGCTTAATTGTCGCACCACTTCTAGCATTGATGAATACTTCGTACCTACCATCGTATTTTTTTTGGGGGGGCATGACGTCATAATTCTCCTCTTTCTATTTTCCACAACAATACCCAACTACCCAAAAAAGCCATAGAGAAATTCGCCCCATCCTTCGCATAATATTCAACATCGATCGATCGCATCCTCCTAGCACGCAAGCCCAACGCCTCTTCCTCCCCTTCTTCTTCGCCGCCGCCGCCGCCGCTGCCGCCGTCGCCGTCGCCGTCGCCGCCATGTGCACGCTCGAGAAACGCGGCGACGTCTTCTACCTGACCCTGACCGGATCCGACGAGCACCGGCTCAGCCCCACCCTGATCGCCTCCCTCCTCTCCGCCCTCGCCGAGGCCGCATCCCAGTCCACCCGCGGCTCCGTCCTCGTCACCACCTCCGCCGGCAAGTTCTTCTCCAACGGGTTCGACCTCGCCTGGGCCCAGTCCGCCGGATCCCCCGACGAGGCCCAGCGGCGCCTCCACCAGATGGTCGAGGAGTTCAAGCCCGTGGTGGCGGCGCTGATCTCGCTGCCGATGCCCACGATCGCCGCCGTGCAGGGGCACGCGGCGGCGGCGGGGCTGCTGCTGGCGCTGAGCCACGACTACGTGGTGATGAGGAGCGACCGCGGGGTGCTGTACATGAGCGAGGTGGACATCGGGCTGTCGCTGCCGGACTACTTCGGGGCGGTGCTGAGGGCGAAGGTGGGGTCGGCGGCGGCGAGGAGGGAGGTGGTGCTGAGGGGGAGGAAGGTGAGGGGGGAGGAGGCGGTGGCGATGGGGATCGTGGAGGGGGCGCACGACGGCGAGGAGGGGGTGGCGGGGGCCGGCGGGCGGCTGGCGGAGGAGCTGGCGGGGAGGAGGTGGGACGGCGAGGTGTACGCCGAGATAAGGAAGGGATTGTACCCGGAGCTGTGTGGCGTGTTGGAGTTGACCACCAAAGTCATCGCGACTCCTAGGCTTTGACGAGTTGGTCTGGTCTGATGGCAAAAAGTTGCAAGTGCTGGCTTTCCTATGTATGTCGTCTCTTACGTTTTCTTGCAATGTAATGTCGAAACTATGTTCACGCCGATCTATCTATCTCATCAGCTTTGTTGCTTGCTCATGGAGTGATAAGTGTTCATGTTGATACATTTCTCCTGTTTCTTCTTGGGTGGTATTCTGAATCGACCTATGCATCGATTTATCTTTCGATCAGGTCTCTCCTATCAGGTCGGTACCTCGGTGATCGTTTTTGCCTCATGATCTGTGCTCCAGCCGGATCGATGACCCGAACCTTCCATTTCGGGCTCTCGAATGTTTGACGACTCAAGTTATCCTCATCTCGATCTATCATCGTCCCAGCAGGCACATGGATACTTTCCTCGATGCACGGAGTAACCGTACTCGTGGATAGGGTATTAGCTCAGTAATTCGTTAAGAGGGCTTGTTTACACCAAGCAAATGCATTCATGCTTTTTCTGGTTCCCACGGCTTCTCTGGCCCATGTGCTCGAGCAATGGTGTTTCTTCAAACCCTGCTTCTCTCTGGAGGTATGCCGAATTCGGGATCCTGCCCTCCGGCATAATTTGATTTCGCTGCTAATGTTTCTCACAAGGATTTATATTCCTCAAATCTAGAGCACCCTAACTTTTACCAGTCAGGTTCGAGTCTTGCATAAGATCCGTCAAACACAAACACAAACAATTAAAAAGAGAGACCTTTTAAGAATCCTGAACATCTAATGATAAATTCAAACCCTTTGAAGAGTAAGCCTTCGTGAACCGACTGACTTAACCAAAATGACAAAATATCATCATTCCCGTCACTCGAGAATCATCCTAACAACCTTTGGAGTCGAAAAATCACAGCAATGTGTACCAAAAAGAGTAGCCCGAAAATCGTTTTATAACCTGGGGATGCTGCAAGAGATGCCATAACATACCAACTCAAAACCCCACCACCCATATGAAGACCCCGCCCCACTAACTGGAAGCGCTCGAGACCGTTCAATGCACCTCCACTTCTAATTTGCTTTCACTTTTGGGCTCTTCTTCTTGAGTTGCCTCCTTGGAATCGAATTCTTCATCCCTATGAAGAACAGAAGGGCACCGAAAAATGCCATGTTCTAGAAGGAGAGCAGGGGAGAAAGCATCGATTTTAGTGTCTGTCACAAAGTGCAAAAAAAGTACATCAAACAGCCGACGAAAAATAGGCGAGATCGAATGCATACCTGTGTGAAGACATTAAGAAGACTCTCGAACTCGGGCTTGGTTGGGTCATAGTTGTAAAAGTCGTAGAGAATTGGAGTTGTGAGCACCAATTGAAGAAGCTGCGCACAAAAGTAAGTTAAAAAATCGTCTTCAACTTTCACCAACTCTAAAGAAGGAAATCGTATAAGAGACCCACCAGGAGATAAGCCCCAAAGGAGCTACCGAACACGAACAAAATGCCTCCGAGGCCTTTAAGAACGTAGATTGATGCGACCACGTGTCTAGTCTGCATGAAATCCTGAAAAATCAGGGTGTATAAAAGTAAGATAATGCAAAAGGAGGAATAAAGCTAAATTTAAGCAAAAAGGAAGATGAATGGAGCACAACAAAACGACAGAAAACCTACATCAACATCAGGCGTCGCAACTCCCAATTTGGAGGACAGATGGTGCAAGGCAACATCTAACTTAGGGCGCAACTCCTTAGCCGCCGTGGCACCCCCATCAACAGCAAACTCATTGTACCTGCCGGACAGCAAAACATGTTCGATAAAAACCCATTACTACCTAGTAAAACCAAAACATCCAAAAAGAGGACTTTCCACATAGTAAATTAGGCAGGTGAATCCGATTAAACAACCAAAACAAATATCATGAAACTCAACAGTAACAAATTAGAGAGGATTCGTTAACTCCACAAATATGTTGCTTCACGACAAATTCAGATAAAAGTCATGAAGAAGACAAGGGAAGAGGATGACCATGTTCTGGATAAAAGTTGCATTCCTTCGTGAAAAGTAGGGAGAAAAGGCTACAGAAGCATTAAATCAATAGATTTGAACTTGAAAGCAAATCAATAGACAGAATTCCAATTATGGAAAAAAGAGTAATTAGAATCCTCCATGTTAGACATATGGCTACCGCCCAAAGCTACAAAAAAAAAGGTAAACTACCTTAAAGTTCCCTAAAAGCAACTCCATCAGTTCTCAGTTAACTTTCTCAGTGTTTCCTTGTAAATAAAGTTTCAAAATTAAGGGCACTCATCACAAGTATCATGCACACAACACACATTAAGGCCAGGGAAATCAACAACATCCCATAATATGCTTCACAACCTCAAGATCCTGCAATGAATTACATAAACTGTCTATCCATTTGCAGCAGTTAGCTCAATGAGAAAGCAAGCGCAAGTTTAAATTGAATCCTGTCGGTAGGCAGATGAATCAATCTGAACTAGAACAAAACTGACCACTCTTTGTATCGCAATAGTTCTCACCATGAATTATGTAAGTTATGCATGAATTGCATAACCTGCCCTCCTTAAAATGGCGGCTCAAAGGGATCCTCAAATGCATATCCCTAGTCCCATTAGAATATTTTTACGCAAACTGAACAATAGTCTACGCAATACAGGCATCTATTTAATCTACACGTTTGCTTCGAATCCCCCACACCAAACAACCCAATCATCTGTTATCAAGCAAGAAAAGGAAACTAACAGGATCTCAAAATTATCTTTCTGTAATTGAATGTCATCTCTGCATTGTAACTGTCCCTCTGAACGGTCACCCCAAGCCCTATCTACTTGGCAAAACTGGCATCATATTTTTTTCAAAAGGAAACGCAAGCTCTCTTCCATACAATGACTAGCCCCCAACCCATTTCCATGAGTAGTTAAACCTCATTACGAAGCAAAGCAAAACCACAAACACCAGTCACCAAGGCATCGAGTGCAATTTAAAAAGTCATCACAAGAACAAGAAACGCACAAATGTCCCGCCTTTATAAATTTAAACAGCAAGTAGTGCAGACTAACAAGAACCCAGAAACCCAAAACAGGCAGACATCGCGGAAGCGCGAGCAGTTACTACAAACATCACATCAACCCGAGATTCAAGATTCCTTGCGCATCAACTCGTCAAACGGAGAGAAAAAGCGCAACCGCCCACGAAAACCCGCTAGATCCAGCACAGAACCGCAGATCTCGACACCAGTAATGAAGCGAATCCGACCGAGAATCACACAACCCAAAGGGGGGAAAGACGAAAGAGGCAAAAGCCCCGCTCAACTAAACGCTAGATCCAGCAAGCGCGAGCACGCAAGGACCCCGGGCCAGAGCTCATCCCGCCGCTCCGCTTCAGCTGCAGCAACACCCAGAAACCCGAGAACCCCGAATCCATTCGACGGATCTAGAAAGAGCGCGCGCGAGAGACAGAGAAAGAGAGAGAGAGAACTCACATCTGCCATGCGGAGAGGAGGAAGACGGACGCGAAGAGGACCCTTCCGAGGAACGAGAAGAAACCCATCTCTTCCTCGCTATTCCCGCACGCACGGAGAGAGAGAGAGACACGCACAGAGAGAGGGGAGAGAGAGGTCTGAGGAGCAAATCTCGGGTGGGTCTGTCTGCGCGACCAAGGGAAGAGCGACAGAGCGACAGAAGAGAGAGCGCAACGAGGAGGGGACTTCGGAGGAAGAGAGAGAGAAAACGATGGGCTTTGTGGTTGGTGGAATTGCGTGGAGGGCGGTCAAAGTCAACGCCAAGCCTCTTCTTCCCCTCTTGAACTATCAAAGTATATCATTCGAAAAAAAACCAGGACAAAAAAAAAAATTGATAAAAATGAGAATTGCTAAGAGATGTCCTTTTTTTTTCTTTTCTCTTTTTTTATGGTTGTCAAAGAAGGTGCTGAGAACCTGCCTAAATTGTTTAGAAATTGAAGTTGGACAGTTTGAGGTATTTGGGATTTAGACGGCCTAAATTTCTGCTCTTGACAAAATTATATTTGGCCTAATTTGATTTATAATGAAAGATTTACAAGTTATAGGAGGCCTTTCTTTTTCACGACAGCGAAACCCGTTCTAGGTGACCGCATATTTTTTTATCTATCTGCAAGACACGGATATTTTACCGTTACAGTAAAACATGTAATTGGATCTTTGACTCTCTTTTTTTGGGTGGAATGGATCTTTGACTTTAATGTGCTACTAAGTTCTTTAATTTCAATTTGGTCGAGTTATCCCAACGATTGAGATGGCTAAAATAGAATTTTTGAGAAATAAATAATTTGAAATATGGAGGAGAGCATTTCTTAATGTAAAGGAATAATGACACAGATGTCCTTAAACTTTGGCTGAACGTGCAATGTGATCCCTAGACTTTTAATTTGTTTAATATGAATTTAGAATTTTATCTCTATATACAAGTGGTTCCTGAACTTTTAATTTGTTTAGTGCGGTGCTTCTGGACTTTTAGTACATGTTCAATGTAATCCTTGAACTATATGAGAATGCTCAATGTTATCATTCCATTAAATCAAATTTAGGACTACATTGACTATTTTCATATATTTAGGAACTAAATTGAACATGTATCAAAAGTCCAAAGATCACTTTGAACAAATTAAAAATTCGGTGATGACATTGCATATTGGGTTGAAGTTCGGGGACCACATTAAACAAATTAAAAGTTCACAAACCATATTACACGTCGGCCAGAATTCATGAACCGTTTGTGTCATTTTTTTAATGTAAAAGAAAAGGAAAAAGAAAAAGGAAAACCAAAAGAAAATGAAACAAAGAGCAATGAGACAACCTCCGCCTCTTTGTTTTACATGTTTAGAACTTTTGTACTAGTATATTCGAATTTTCCAAACTTTTTATAAACATCTTCGATAATTGCTTCTTTAGAATATTTATTCTTGGCCTTACACTATTGTCGAGAACAAAGGTCCTGTTCGAGATTAAGGATCCTATTCTTTCAGCAAATATCTATTTGCACTCGTCTCATGTTGATGAAATCATCTGCGATTTCTCGACACCATTTTCTTGCCCTAACTTACCAATTCAATTTCATAAGGCCCTACGTACACTACACGGTACACATGACTCGGGTCATAGTCAGATTTAATTGAGACTAGACTCCAAATTCTCTGTGGAAATTAATATGCTTTAAAAATGGATTTTCCGATATTTGGTTGGACTTTTCAAATGAGCTAGAAACCATTTTCATATGTTTACTACTGAAAATTTAAAATGAGGAACCTAACTCCCAAGTCTAACACCCAAGGGTCAAGGTCCCATGGCCAGGGCCGGGCGTCCGGGTGCTCACTTCAATGGCCAACGTCTCGGGGCGGAATGCTGGGTCCCGTGTCTGGGCATCGGGGACTCGGGTCTTAGACTTTGGGCGTAGGGGTCCGAGGACTCGTGAACCTAGCGTTGACTTGATTGACCCTGCGGCATAGTTCCCTGTGAACAGGGTCTCGAGTCTTGGAGTCGAGATCTTGAGGTTTGGGTCCACCCCCAAGTTCCCTTCGCTAGTTTGGGCTCCGTCTGAGAATTGTATTCTCAAGGGATGTTGGGCTCTAAAGTTTCTTAGGCAAATGTAAATACCGTTTGATAAATTTTTTGGAGGATTTTCGGAAGATGGAATTGGAGCAATCTCGACTTTAAGAAATTGAGGTACGATTCGGCGAAATGCAAAAGTTACCGAATGTATTAACGTCACTCATCCATTCCAAGGTTATTCATCATTCCCGTATTCATTCCCACCTCCCCCATCATGATTTTTCCATCTCAGATCTCACTATCCGATCCCCCTTCATTCTGTGCATCCAAACATGATCGCATAAACGGGAACATGGATCTTAATTTTCACGCCCCTAGCTTTACTCACGATCGATAACCAAAACAAGGTATTAGATAAAGGAAAACGAAACGTATTGTTCATAACACTTCCGTTAACTTCGGCCGACACCGTCCAAAATCTCGCGAAACCAACAATGATCATCAATTTGTATCACGTATCGATCAACTTCGTCAAAAGTCTCTCAATCATTCATAAAGAAAATTGCATTGTCCCGTGTACATTTTATAAGCTAAAAAGAACTAGCTTTCCACTCCCCGACATAACGACAACTTCTGCTACCCGTAGCATCTTCCTTAGAACAGCTCGAGGCATATACATTCCAACGTTATCTTCCTTTCAAGTGCATGCATGAATACAAATCCTGAGACGAATCATTGCAGCTATTATAATGTCCGAGATACCCCATCGGAAGGAGACAGTATGCTACTGCTTCTCCCTCTGTCTTCAAGCCCCACATGAAGCATCAGATCGACCGTTATATATGTTTCCAGTTCTCGTTCATTAGTTCATTCATAAACTCTCTTACTTACACTCTTCCCCGGGAGCTTGTTTCTCTGTGTTTTAGGTCTCTCTCCCTCTCTCTCTGTCTCCTCTTTAATCAGTTTATCTAGCTGCTTTTGTCGTTAACTTCCCCGACGCAATTTCAACTCCAAATTAGGCGAGGAAGATGGTTGTCGACGCTGCCCTCGAAGTCGAACGGCGACTTCCCTCGAAAGTTGAGCCGGACTATGACCGCTTGAGCGAGCTGAAACCGTTTGATGAGCCGAAGACCGGGGTTAAAGGCCTGGTCGACACGGGAATCGGGAAAGTGCCACGGATCTTTATCCACGAACCCGAGAGCTTCGACCGGAAATACGGTCGAGGGAGCCCAGACCTCGTGGTCCCGGTCGTGGACCTCGAAGGCGTGGCCGATGATCTGGTGCGGCGTAAACTAATTGTCGATCAAGTTCGAAATGCCTCGGAGGAATGGGGGTTCTTTCCGGTGGGGGTTCATACCTGTTTGCTTCAGTTTGGTCCCTGCGAAACTTACTAACAACCAAACTCGGAAATTTTCTGTTAGATTTGTCTACGGCTGAAGAGAGAACTATATGTTTTGCCTCGAGTCGATGTTGTCTAAATATCAGAGTCGTCGTTTGTGTTCAATCTGTTAAGTTGAATTATAGCAATCTGCATCAAATTTATAACTGAAGATGTGTCATCAGTGAAAAACTCTAGTAAGTAGAAGCATGACTACAGGCATGGAAATTCATTCTAAATGAGAAAGCAAATGAAGATTTTCGATTCGCATAACCTGCTCCCACATATTCTAAAAAAGAAACTGTTCAGATGTCGATGCCGATATCAAAGAATGTGGAGATTTGGGAAAAACATTACGAAATGCTTTCGACTATGAGTGAAAGCAGCTGAGCAGCTTTGGCTTTGAGAAAAGGGCAGGATCTGAGCTCATACTGTTTCACAATAATTCCACCCCGCGACGAACATTCTAATATATAAAGTATGATTAACAAGTATGTTCACTTGTCTTCAGGTGATAAACCATGGAGTGCCAGAAGAGATCATGCAGGAGATGATTGCTGGGGCCATAAGGTTCTTTGACCAGGACCGAGAGATCAAGAAGGCCTTGTACACGAGGGATACGATCAAGAAGGTTGTGCACAATAGCAACTTTGATCTGTATCAGTCCTTGGCAGCTGACTGGAGGGACAACATGTATTGCCTTCTTGCTCCCAGCCCTCCCTCATATGAAGAGATCCCAGCCGCTTGTAGGTATGTGAAGGAATTAATTAAGCCCTAATTTGATGTAAAAGAAACAGTATGTGATGTCTTTCTCTGACATCAACAATGATCATGGGTCATGAAACATTGCAGGGACATCATGCTAGAGTACCAAAAGCAAGTGACCAAGGTTGGGCTCTTGCTGTTTGAGCTGCAATCAGAGGCCCTAGGGCTCAAGCCAAGCCACCTCAAGGACATAGATAGTGCAGAGGGGCTTGCAATGCTCTTGAACTACTACCCTCCATGCCCTGAGCCTGACCTGACCATGGGCACAAGCAAGCACCAGGATGATTACTTTCTCACTGCGCTCCTCCAGGACCAAATTGGTGGCCTCCAAGCCCTCTACAAGGATCAATGGGTCGATGTTCCTCCAGTTGCTGGAGCCCTTGTGATCAATATCGGAGATCTTCTTCAGGTGAAAATCCTTTCTTTTGTTTCATCAAAAAGCGCAAGGAGCTCATACCTATCTCTTTGATACTGTCTTTTTTTGCAGCTTATATCGAACGACCAATTCAAGAGCGTCGAGCACAGGGCCTTGGCAAGCCGGGTTGGCCCGAGAATCTCGGTGGCCAGCTTCTTCACCACATACATGCAGCCATCATCGAAAATCTACGGGCCCATCAAGGAATTGCTGTCAGAGAACAATCCTGCCAAGTACAGAGAAACCACGGTGAGGGACTACACATACTACTTCAACATGAAAGGGCTCGACGGCACTTCGGCTCTCCCGCACTTCAGGCTTTGAACTTTGGATCACTCTTGTTGTGAAGGGCCCTATGATTTTTCATCCCTATCCAATATAGCAGAGGGTCATCAAAACTGTGATTGTACTAGCAAGTGTACTCCTATGTCTTCATGTTCATCGGTGTTCTGTTTGGCTTGTGCTTCAAATGTTATAAATAAATAGTCCTCTTCCAATTTCTGGTGTTTCACATATGATTTGCTGTACAATTCTTCTTTTGTTTCTGGTTCTGCATCAATAGCTACTATTAAGCGATTCATGACCGACCCTTCAGATAGTAAAATGACTTTAAAATTAAACAAAAAATAGCCCAATTTGTTCGTCAATCCTTATAATCATGTCACAGGTGCTGTCTCGCGACACGTTAGGCTTCAGATGTTCTTTAATTGCACAGATCAAATGAGCAGCCGACACAATCTCTCTAGTTTACAGAAAATGTTTGTAGTTTGTACCGTGACCCTGTGGTTATAAGATTACGTACTACCAATTCAATGATATGTTACTTAAGATTTTTTACTTTGACTGATTCAATGAGATTTTACTTATGATAGGCATGAGATTACATGAATGTGTAAAAAATGATGCGGAACTTCAACAGCAGTTGAGCAAAGGCACTATAGTCTTGATCTTTGGGCTCAAGAAAGAAGGTTATTGGATCTAAGCAGTAGCATTTTGAAAACCGGGTGTTTTCTTTGCTTGCCAACCAAGTAAAAAAAAATGTGCATGAGTGATGCATATAAGAACAACCTTCTGATAAATCATGCACATCTCTTAAACCCTAATCAAATTGTCTTCTTAGTGGTACACGTATCAGTCATAAACCCCACTTTGAACCACAATGAAGACTTTCGATTCCAGCGGGTCCAACCGAAAGAAGGAGCTAGAGGACTTTGACGCCAAGAAGGCCGGCATCAAGGGCCTCCTTGACGCTGGAATCACTAAAATCCCGAAGATCTTTGTTAGGCCGACTGATGAGAGAGCTGAAGACGACCTGAACCGCACTCTAAGCGATGCTCAAATACCGCTCATCGATCTTGGCCAAATCAAAATAACCGAGAGCCGTAAGGAGATCGTTGAGGGAATCCGTTCCGCGTCGGCTGAGTGGGGATTCTTCCAGCTGATCAATCACGGGATCACCTCAAGCTTGATGGAGAGCATGTTGAACGGAATCTGGAGGTTCAACGAGGGAGACCCCGAGGTGAAGAAGCAGTACTACTCAAGAGATAGGACTAAGAAGGTTATATTCAACTCGAACTTCGATCTCTATGCTTCGACAAGCGCTAGCTGGAGAGACACCTTGACTATATCTTTGTGGGACTCGAACGATCTCGACCCAACTGAACTTCCATCTGCTTGTAGGCATTTGCGAAATCGAACTGATCACACTTGCCTGAAGCCACTGTTCTAGCACGAAGATTTGGGACTAATTTATCCAAAGTCCCAAGAGATTAGTATAGTTTCCTCTGTTTCCTTACTGTGGTTCTGGTTTATTTATTGGATATTGTAAAGAACAGGTCGATAGGTTCTTTATGTGTAGATAATTGACCGATATGGCCATTCCTTTTGAGCTTGATAAATTCTTGAATCAGCAATTTATTGATGCATTATGGAAATTTAGTTTTCCGATTGTTCGTTGCTACTTGTCTTGAATGTGAGTCTATTTCTAATGAGGTCAAAATACTTTCAATTTTCTGATTTTCATGGTTCTAGACAAACTATACATTATCATTAGAAGGTTAATGCCATACAAAAATCTCAAACTGGTACACGCATGCCCTATTAACCCAAAATTAATTTTTTTGTCACAGAAAACTCCAAACTGGTATATCCGTACCACATTTACTCCAAATTATTCTTTGTCGCTTTAGGGAAATAAACTAAAACCGGGAAAAGATTGTTGATTTCCGAGTTAAGTTTAGGGTGTTTTGGTTGATTAAGCAGAGAAGCAGCTATGGAGTACATAAAGCAAGTGAGAGAGCTTGCCAATTAGCTCCTGGAATTGCTGTCAGAAGCTCTAGGGCTCCAATCAGGCAATCACAGCACCTGATAGAGATGGAGTGCGGCAAAGGATGCAACTTTGTGTGCCACTACTATCCAGAATGCCCAGAGCCAGAGCTGACTTTGGGAGCTAAAAAGCACAGGGACCCTTCTTTTTTCACTATCCTCTTGCAAGACCAAATTGGTGGCCTCCAAGTTCTGCAGCAAGACCATTGGGTTTGTGTCAACCCCATTCCTGGAAACCTTTTGGTCAATGTTGGGGTCTTTCTTCAGGCGAGAGGGTTCACACAATTCCTTTGCCTCTTAATTCGGTCTTTCCTATTCTTGAATTGTCTTTAGCATCATTATTAAAAACTGACCTCGGCATCGGATCGGCAACTCGAGGAACAATTTGGCAACCTTTGAGCCCTTGATCACCTCCTCATCATGCCCCCTGGCCCCCATCTTAAGAATCGAGTCTTAATTGTAGATATGAGTGATGCTAGGTGTACTAAGACTGGTGTACCAAATTGATATATTGAGAGATGTGGAATACTGCAATTGAATCTTTAAATAAGTGAATCGTATTCTGCATTCAATACAAGTATGTTCTGCTACTTAATACACCAATTAACCACATAAGTTCAGTATATCTAACATCATTCTAGTGGACAGAAGGAATTTAATTTAGATATACCCACTGAATCTCTCTCTCTCGATCTCTCGATGTGCAGATCATATCAAACGGCAGATTGAAGAGCGCTGAGCACAGGGTGTTGGCGAACCCAACGGGCCCGAGAGTTTCTGTCGCTTGTTTCGTGGCGGGAAGGATGGGCCCATCGGAGAAGGTCTACGGCCCGATCAAGGAGCTCGTATCGGAAGGAAGCCCGCCTTTGTACAGAGAGTTCCGGCCCAGTGACTATGTCTCCTCGTATCAACGGAAGAAGCTTTTCGAAAATTCTGGCCTAGATCAACTATTGAAGATACAGTAGACAGGGCACCGGATTTATGAAGCAATAGACTTGAGATATATGGAAAAAATGCAGATAATGATGCTCTAACAATTTGTGCTTGTTAGAGAATTAAATAAGATTTGGTTGATGTTGGTGTGTCATGGGGTTCTATATACATCATCTATTAAAACCAACTTGAAAATTGGAAGTTAATCTAGTATTATTGTATTTGCTTTTATCTCGGATTATACGTAGCTTGTGATTTTTCCTAAAGTTGATGCTTGAGTTTCTATTTTCACCTTCCATTTTGTGGCTCCGGTATGACTTTCATTTATATTCGACTAACTGCATCAACTCCCCGTGACACCAGGGAGGGTCGCCGGCCCTCGCCGGCTAAGGGCCGCCATCCTATGGCCTCTTTCCCCGATTCTCGACCTCTCTCTTTCTCTCTTCTATCTTTTTTTTTTTAATTTATATCTTTTTGGCCTTTTTCTGATGTGGCGTCACACTAAACACCAAATTTGCACCATGTATTCTCAAAAGAAGGGAAAATATAAATGACTCGTAGATTTTTATCCACTCAAATCTAACGGAACTAATAGAAGCACTCTCGTGTATGGACTTTGCAAGTTTTTAAGATTCAAAATGAACGGAATAAGAGTTTTAGAATTCAAGTGTACTATCATAAAAAAGTTTTATGACTTCTTATATAATTGTCCCTCGTTGTCGCAACCCTCCCTTCGTAAAGGTGTAGGGCGACGGTTAGGACGGCGGCTTGCCAAGTGAGAGTGGCTAGAGCCTTGAGCGAGGTTGTGTTAACACTTGGTGTAGATTCTCCCAAACTCTACCAATCCGCAACACTTTGGTTGACTTGGTTCATTATGAATAACATGCTTTTCATTTTGGGAGTTGCCCCTAACCCATTTGAGATCAATTAGAAGCCAATTGAAGCTTGGGAGGATGATTCACTTTCCACAAACCAGAGTTTCTGGGAGCAGAAACTTGATTACGCTAATTCGAATTAGCACCCTTTCAGTACCTATTCTCGTTTTATTGCAAAGACATTAATCATGGGATCTTGTCAATTTAAGCCCTAGGCACATCCACTATATGATCATGCATGGATAATTTGCACATTTTGCGTTCAATGATCACATGACCAAAACATAATAAAAAAAAACATTAGGTAGTAAAGCAACCACATAATTGAAACATCATAACAAACGAAAGTAAAGAAAGGACGAGAGGTAAAGTGCGAAAATTTAAAACTCGATACGATGTCAGGCAAAGAACATACATCGCCACATTATTAAGCCCTAGGACAGGACTCCCATAAGCTTTACCTAAAACTAAACGTGCATCTATTTTTCACATATAATTTTTTTGTGCCAATCTTTGATCAGTCCTAAAGATAGCATGATTAAACATTGAACTCACAATTAGGGGTGAGCACTGGTCCGGTCCCAACCCAAGAACTGAATCAAACCGGCGGGTTCTGGGTGGTTCCCGTAGAAATCAATCCGGTTCCCGATTCCTAAAATTTGGAACCGGTGATAATCGGTCTGTTCCCAGTTCCAAGTGTAGACCAAACCATGCAAACCGCCAGGATCTGACCGATAATTTTTTTTTTACAATTCTTTTTATTACAATTCCCAAAAGATGATTGAGGCCAGATGCGTTTGTGGAGCACCCAGACAAAAGCAACGTTCATTTGGATATCCATGAGTTTATAGAAAATGAACTCGAGACCCTGTTAGGTTTGCACAACTAATTCCTTTTACAAGGCTCACTTCTGTTCATATGTTATGTTTTAGCAATCCTTTTGCTGAGGTTTATTAGTTTAATTTCATGTCGTGAATCATGAGGAGGATTAGTTGCCCAAGCATTCGGGCTAACTCTATCAACTTAACCTGAAAGGAAACAACAATGTAATCTTTTCATGGTATAGGGGATACCAACCAAGATATGCAAAATTTTCATGTTAATATTCAAAGATGAAGAGAAAATGAAGCTTTCCTGTATATGGTAAGCCGAATCGATCAGTGAACTTGTCCAGTATAGATGTATAAAATGTTAAGATAGCAAATGGACCCGCGAAGTCATGAATCATAAGGAGGATTAGGTGTAATAGTCCACGTGATTCTTGGATGACCTGAGGTGAATCTCGAATATATATACGAGATATATACGCACATACACACGTATATATATACACACAATTTTCAAGAGATATTTAAGGGCAACTGAAGACTCCAAATCCATGCCGACGACATCGGTGATGTTTGTTGGTTGTGTTTCGGACGTTTCCTCATTCCACAAATTCATCCCATCGTAAATATTGTCGTAGAACATTAAGATAGGGTCTTAAGTCAACAGATGTCGATCAACTCTTAAATTCGGGTGCGCAATAGATTGGAGTCATTTTTAGCCCGTTTCTTAACGGTTTCACTTTTTGTGAGAAATGGTTTGTCTTAGGGCTGTGCAACCGAACCAGACAAAGATAGTAGGTTCTAGGGTTAGTCTGAAGACATATAGGATTTCAGATTCCAAAAATTGAGAACCGGTTCCTACAGAGCAGGTTCCAAGTTTCAAATCTAGAACCTGTCCATTTTGAAACCGATCACCTCCAGTTTGTCTAACTTGGTTGAGCCATTTCCCCGATTTTCTTGATGATTCCGGCTCAGGCTTTGCCAGCTTGCAAATGGTATTATCTTCTTGTTATAGAATCGGCCGTATTTTTGCAGTGGAAGAGACATTTCAATTCCAACATTCTTCACCCGCTGTTGGAGATTTCCTTTCGTTTTCTTTAGAACGAATTGCATGACTTTATAAGACATTATTTGATATACTATTCGCTACTTTGTTATCTTTATGAATTGATAATCTATTCTCGTGTGTGCCTTAATAAACCACTCAAAATCGTCTTGCTATAAACCATGCATCTAGCCTATTTTCCGCGATAGAAAAAGCTTACGTGATATGCTACATATACATTTTTTGCTCATTTCCTAATAGTTTAAACTTATCAAGAAGATCATGTGTCTAAAAATTAAAATTAGTGGGATATTTCGAGAGCATATAGAATTTATCCACTTAAGGTAAAGTTGCACGTCATTTAATATATTTTCCCCAATCATTTAACAAAATTTTATATCTTTTCCCTTACGAAAGAGATTTATCGGAGCAATAAGAAAGAGAGTTGAATAGCTGCGCAATTGCTGGTAAACATGAAATTCACTATAAAAGCAAGCTCCCGGATAGATGTTTTGGCATTGTCTTCTTTGATCATAATTTGCTCTTTTATAAAACAGCAGCACACTCACTTGTCACCGCCTTTCCTATAACACCACAATGGGCATCCTAGATGCTAATGAGTTCGATCGAATGGAGGAGCTAAAGGACTTCGACGACACGAAAACCGGCGTCAAGGGCCTCGTCGACACTGGGATAACGAAAATGCCGAACATCTTCATCAGACCAGCCGATGAGCTCGCCGAGGACGACATCAGTTTTTCTTTAGGCGACGTCCATCTTCTGGTCATCAACCTTAGCCTAATTCAATCGCTCGAGAGGCGCAAAGCGATCGTTGACGAAGTCAAGGCCATGTCGAGCGAGTGGGGGTTCTTCTGGCTGGTCAATCACGGGGTCCCTCGAGGCCTGATGGAGGACATGCTGGAGGGGATCCGACAGTTCAACGAGGGCAACCTTGAGGAGAAGAAGCGGCTCTACTCGCGAGACACAACGAGGAACGTGATATACTATTCCAACTTCAGCTTGTACCACTCGCGGAGTGCGAGCTGGAGGGACACCTTCGCCATGTCGTCACAGGTGTCCGACCCGCTCGAGGTCCCAGCCGCTTGCAGGTATTGAAAATTATTTGAACTGATCAACTCAGGTAGTGATTTTCTTTGCTAAAACGCAGTTTTGACGACCAAAATTGGGTTCATCGCTTAATCTTCATCGCTAAACCCTGGTTTCTTGTGGTGGCCGTACAAGGAAATCTCTCGTAATTTTTGCAACGAAAATAATTTTTGCTCCACGATTACTAATACTATTACCTGCGCTGTCATTAGAACTCGTTTGAAACGACAGAAGTTGCGACGAGCTTAATTTGATCCGTTTGCTTGAACAGGGAGGCAACATTGGAGTACATGAAGCATATGAGAGAGCTTGGAGATTTGCTCTTGGAGTTGCTGTCTGAAGCTCTAGGGCTCAAGCCACAGCATTTGATAGAGATGGAGTGTGGCAAAAAACACAACTTTGTGTGCCATTATCATCCACCATGTCCAGAGCCAGAGCTGACTTGGGGAGCAAGAAAGCACAGAGACCCCTTTTTCTTGACTGTGCTCTTGCAGGACCAAGTTGGTGGCCTCCAAGTCTTGCACCAAGATCACTGGCTTGATGTCAAGCCTGTTCCTGGGAGCTTTGTGGTCAACATTGGGGACTTTCTTCAGGTTTGCAATCGATCCGCACACAACTTTTCTTGAACTTTAAATTGTGCTCCTGTTAGATAATCCAACTCCAAAAAGTTCTGAGATTGGCTTTGCGGTTGAGGTATGGACTTGTGTGTGTAGATTACTGAAAGTGTACTTCCTCGTCATGAAAAAGGAAACTTGGTCAGAATAATTCCCATTAACAATCAACGAGTAAACAAGGCAGAAATACGTGTATTTCTGACCTAGCTGAAAATGCAGATCATATCGAACAACAAATTCAGGAGCGTAGAGCACCGGGTACAAGCGAGTCGAGTGGGCCCGAGAGTTTCAGTGGCCTGCTTCATCACTGCAGGATCGGGCCCATTGGAGAAGGTCTTCGGCCCAATCAATGAGCTCGTGTCTGAAGAAAGCCCTCCTTTATACAGAGATTTTCGACCAAGTGAATATGCTTCCTTGAACTACCCAATCAGCAACTCTGTTGGACTCTCTATTAACATGGGCTAACTTTAAATCCTTGAAAGGCTTGAGGAGCGAATGGGCTTTTTTGATAAGGCCTTGTACTTCCCAGCCGATTTGCGCTCCGCCAGTAAGTGCGCTTATCAGATCAAAATGGTCTGACTCCACTGTAAGTGAGACTTCAATTCGTGTGGAAAAATAAATGAGAGTTTCCACCATGGCTTGCGCCTCTGCCTGAGCTACTGAAGACGCCCTAATAGATCTCGCGAAGCCATCAATTAGTTTCCCAGAGTTATCACAAGAGACACCTGGTCACCGCACCTTCATTTGTTCCAGGCAAGTAGGCTCCATCGATATTAATTTTTAGTTCTTCCGGTTACGGTGGCCGCCATTCGTGGAGGCGGAAGCTTGCTTCTTGTTGTAGTTTTCTTCTTCCCGGGAGCCACCGATCATGATTTCGTTTCATTACGGTTGCTTCACCATTACTTCCTCCGGGTTTGGCTTTTGCCCTCGAAAAAGCAGTGGTTTCGAGTTTTCCAAATTTGCCAAAGAACAAACGTTAGAAGCTCAAAAGTTACCGAGGTATGTTTAAAGTCAGCTAACCACACTTCGAATCGCGTCAAACCTTGAGCGGAGACATTGATGTTCAGAGCTGTATTTTTCCAAATTTTCCTCGTCCATGGACAAAGAAGGAGAGCGTGTTCTACCGTTTCAGGGCATTGATTACAGAGACTACAGAGGGGGTGTGGTAAGATCTTCCTTCTGAAAAGGTTATCCTTGGTAGTAAGAGCATTTTGGCAAGCGCTCCATAGAAATTTTTTTTATTTTGGTGTATGTGTGGGATTGCCTTATCTTCATCCACAGTGATTTGGGGATTTGATAAGAGGAATATGCCTTTTCTGAAGCTTGGTTGGTTGTTTCCTCTCTGCTACTGTTATATGCACTCTTTACCGTAAAACATCCTGATTTTGAATGTGTCCACGCTATTCTATCTTCCATTTCCTGGCTCCCCAAGGCAGTAGCTAAGATTTCATTGCTGCTATCTGGATCAAAAAGTTCCTTTACTAGTTGCTCATTCCAGCATTCCTCTTCTTTTATAATTAGATCTGACACCAATCTAGGGTCGTTTATGTTCGAGGGTCCTCCAATCAAACCTCGTTTAAGCCATCTGTCTTCTCTAATATTAATCTTTTCCCCATTACCGACTACCCATCTGATCGATGGTTGTATGGCATCTCTTCCAATAACAAGGCTTTGCCATCCCCAAGAAGGTCTACTTCCTTTCCTAGCGCACCAAAAATTCTCCCTTGGGAAATATATTCCTTTTAGAAAACGACTCCACAAAGATGAAGGATCTTGTGATATCCGCCACGCTTGTTTTCCCAACATAGCCTTGTTGAAAGTCAACAGATCTCGAAACCCGAGGCCTCCGGCATCCTTTCTATGCTTCAAGGTTTCCTACCTTTTCCAATGCAAACCCGTTTGCTTTATGTTGTTTTTCCATCAAAACGCAGCTATCTTTTTCTCGATGGCTCGGCAAATGGAGACTGGAATTTTGAAAATGAACATCGCATACTGAGGTAGTGCTTGTACTACTGATTTAATGAGGACTTCCTTGCCCGCTTTCGATATCAGATTTTCCTTCCAACCTTCAAGCTTCTTGTTTACTCTCGCGGTAATCCAAGCAAACATCTGTTTTTTCGATTCCCCCCAATCAGATGGAATGCCTAAATATTTGCCCATTTTGTCTATCTCAGAGACTCTCAGTTGTTCTACCATATTTCTTCTTAAATTCTGTGGGCACTCCTTACTGAAAAAGATTCCCGACTTGTTTAAATTGATTGCTTGGCCTGAAGCAAAACAGTATTGGTTCAGAACTGAAGCAATATTTTGGCATTCAGTGATTGTTCCATCTAGAAAGAATATTGAGTCATCTGCGAATAACAAGTGGGATAAAGTGGGGCAGTTGTTGAAACGAATTCCTTTGATGTGTTCATCCCCCACGGCTTTGTTCATCAGCACAGACAGTACATTGGCAACCAATATAAACAGATAGGGGGATAACAGATCACCTTGTCGGATACCCCTCAAAGGTTGAAAGTAGGGCAATGGCTCTCTATTTAATTTAACACTGAAAGTCACCGTAGAAACACATTGCATTATCCAGTTTACCCATTTTGTGCAAAATCCAAATTTCAGCAAGCAAGCTTCCAGGAAATCCCACTCTATTCGATCGTAAACTTTTTTCATATCTAGTTTCAGCACCGCCTGGAACTTTCTCTTTCTCTTTCTCACCCTTAGTTGATGAAGCACCTCTTGGACAATTAGAATATTGTCTTGGATTTGTCGTCCACTAACAAAAGCACTTTGCTCTTCGCATATCAAATCTGGTAGCCAAGGCTTTAGTCTGTTAGCCAGGACTTTTGAGATGATTTTATAAATAAAATTGCACAAACTTATGGGACGATACTGTTCCGGTGTCTCCGGGTTAGGTACTTTGGGAATAAGGACAATATGAGTCTTGTTTAAAATTGGATTTAACATTCCGGACGTAAAGAAATTTTGCACCTCCTTGAATACATCATGCTGAACCTCTTCCCAAAAGTGTTGATAGAATTGCCTATTTAGTCCATCCGGCCCTGGTGCCTTAGTGGATCCCAACTGGAAAACTGCTGCCTTTACTTCCTCTAGTGTCACTTCAGTTGTTAGACAGCAGTTTATTTCTTCTCCAACCAAGTTGTGACAATTTTCTAACACTGGTTGAAAATTGCGAGAGCCCTCTGAAGTATAAAGGTTCTTAAAGAAATTCTCCGATGATTGCTTTAATTGATCAACATCTCGTATCCATTCCTCATTTTCAGATTTCAGCATTGTAATTCTGTTTCTCTGCCGTCTTTGTATGGTGGTAGCATGAAAATACCTTGTATTTTTGTCTCCCCACTTTAACCATTTTATTCTCAATCTTAATCCCCAGTACATTTCTTCCTGCCTCCACAATTTTTCGATTTCTTCCGTCAGCGATTGAACTCTTTGTCGAGCTTGTCCTCCACTTGAATGGTTTGTAAGTTGCTGGATTTCCTTCTTCAGGCTCTTGATTCGTTTATGAGCATTTGTGAACTTGCTTTTACTCCAGGCTTCTAGTTCACCAGAAACTTTTTGTATCTTTGTCAACAAATTCTGGTTTGTATCTTCTGCATTCAGCCAAGCATCCCTTACTATTTCCCCACATTCAAACTCTTCCAGCCAGAAAGCTTCAAACTTAAATTCCTTTCTCCTTTTTGCGTGTCCCGGGGATAGAGAAATTAATAGCGGGCTATGGTCGGACCCAATAGCCGGTAATGCATAAACCTCTGCTTCCGGGAAAGTGACTCTCCACTCCATAGAACATACCGCTCGATCTAGTCTTTCCTTCACATATGCATCCCCTTCCCTATTGTTAGCCCATGTATATGCACACCCTTTGCTCTCTAGGTCCATGAGGCAGCAAGAATCTAAGAAATCCTGAAAAGCCTTCATTCTGTAATTCTCCGCCATCCGCTTTCCAACTATTTCCCATAGGTAAAGAACTTCATTGAAATCCCCAGCACAAACCCATGGAAGGTTGTTGGAGTAACTTATCTGGTACAATTCTCCCCAAAGGTGAAGTCTTGCTTGAAAGTCATTTGGTGCATAAACAAAGGTGATACGCATTCTTCGCCTACTTGCTATCAGCTCCCCAACCACATCCACAAAATGTGGAGAGTGAGACTCCACTTTAATCGATATTCTATCGTCCCAAATGAGTGCCAACCCCCCTGCGATCCCTACTGGATTCACCACAAAAAAGTTCTGATACTGTAAACGTTGCTTTAAATGAAATACCACTTCTTCTTGGTTTTTTGTTTCCATTAAGAACAGCAAACTGGGCCTCTCCTCAGCCACTAGGGCTTGGATGGCTTGAATTGTCAAGGGTGTGCCCAACCCCTGACAATTCCAACACAGAAGTTTCATGTGTAACCCGGTGGCTTGTTTGTGCTAGCCACCAGAGCCCATTGTTCATTCCCTGATGCCAATTGGACAGGGGTATCAAGTAACTGGGTTTCGTCAAGTACCGACATGTTAGATTGTTGAGTATTGTAGGGTTTGTACCTCCTCGCTTTCTTGCCAACTGGACTTTTCTTTTCACAAAGCTTTTTCTTCTTATAGACTGGGACTATGGTCTTAATTGCCTCTGTTTGTGCAAGATTCGTGACAGAAGGTGCGATTACTTCAGTCATTTGGCTGTCCTGCACTTCAAAATTGTAATCTCCAGTAAGTGCCTCCTTTCCCTTCCTCACCTTGATGCTATTTGGTTGCTTCGGTTGGCTGGAGGTCCCTGGTTCATATAGCACCATCTGTCCTGGGTTTGCCAGAGTACCTGGGGCCTCTTCTTCTTCACTGCTAGCTTTATCCTTTCTCCCATAAAAAATCTTCCAGAAAGGGCTATTTTCTTGATCTTCGGATAGATTACCACGAAATTGGCTTTTGAACCCCCCTTCACCCCTCTTAGAGCTTCTTTGTTCTGAAGCAAATGAAGTGTATCCACGTACTTATCTCCAGTAATGAAAGTCGATTCCTTTTCTGACAAAAAAAAAAAGAATATGCTTCCTTGTACCAGCAGAAGAAGATTTCTTAAACAAGTCCAAGAAGGCAAGACCAAGAGTAGAAGACTTTGAGAAATTAAGTCTCCAAATAAATAAACACACATATATAAAGAGTGCAGGGGTCAAGTTCTAATAAGGTTGCTTCAGTGCAACGTTAAAGTTTAGTAGATTATGAGGATGGTTACTTGAATGTATTGATTCTTATAGCTTTTGTGTATTATGAGGTTATTATGTCCTATTTCCTTCCTATTTAATGTGAATAAAGTGATTTGGGCAGCTCATTCACCCCAGCATGATATGCTGCGGCCGGATGAGGTCGCCCAAACCCAGCAGGTGGTACAGTCATGGCTTTCACCTGCTGCTCCACCCTTTCTTTATCAGCCTTCAACGAAAGTTTCTCTGCTCGAAGCTCATTTCTCTCGGCCTGTTATGAAGGAGAACAAAGTAGTAGAGGCCAGCCAGCACAAGTTTCAGATCTCGTAGTAGAAATACAGTCGATGAGATTCTCATTGAGGCCATATTATATTCACCAGTATTCAAAATCGCAAATTGCTATGCTGCTTGCTGCATGAGCTCAAGTTTCAACTTATGTCAGGACTGGAAAAACTTGAACTTCTAAGTGCAGGCCTCCAAGCAGTCAGGAGTAGTTGTCAACAAGACTCGGTTGTAATTTATTCTGCTTTCTATTCCTTAACTATTTTTCTGGATGGAGCATACCTTTGATGACCGTTCAATGCATGTTTAAGCCCCACCCTCAAAAGTTTCTTGGGTTTAGGAAATGAAAATGACGTGGAATTCGACATGTAACACAATTAACAGGTTTTTGCTGATGTGTAACACAATTTGACATGTTTAAGCCCCAATTTTGGCTGGATTTTGCTGACGTGGATATCGGCCGATCACCGGCACTGACGTGGACAATTTTTAATAATATTTTAATATTTTTTGAATTTTTATTTATTTATTTTCTTTTTTTTTTCCCTCTCTCCCTCCCTCCCTCCTTCCTC
Source organism: Syzygium oleosum (assembly GCF_021117445.2). Lineage (NCBI taxonomy): Eukaryota > Viridiplantae > Streptophyta > Magnoliopsida > Myrtales > Myrtaceae > Syzygium > Syzygium oleosum. Next base: position 21,060,197 of record NW_026607485.1, on the reverse strand, counting down.
TAGCTGGTCGCCGAACCGGCGACCGGCCAGAGGCCGGCGAGGCTCACCCTCGCAAGCGACAGCGAAGGCGAGCCTCACTAGGACCTCTTCGGCCCCTGGCGAGGCTCGCCCTCGCTAGCGACGGTGAAGGTGAACCTCACCATGGCTGGGTGAGGCTGGACCTCACTAGATCTGGCGAGGTCGTGCCTCGCCCAGCAGAGGCGAGGCTCAACCTTGCCAGATCCGGTGAGGTCGGGCCTTGCCCAGCCTCCGGTGAGGCTCGACCCCTTGCCAGAGGCCTTCGTTGCGGTATCCGGCGAGGGCTCGAGCCTCACCGGTGGCTGGGCGAGGCCCGATCTTGTCAGATTTGGCAAGGTCGAGCTTCGCCAGTGGCCGGCGATTGGCTGGAGGAAGGAGGGAGGGAAAAAAAATAGAAAAGAAAAGAATAAAAGAATAAATTAAAATTCAAAAAATATTAAAATATTATTAAAAATTGTTCACGTCAGTGCCGGTGACTGGCCGGTGTTCACGTCAGCAAAATCCGGTCAATTTCAAAGACAAAAAAGTTTAGGACTGAATTGGCATCAATGCAAAAGGTTTAAGACTGAATTAGCATAAAAAAAGATTTAGGACTAAATTGGCACAAATGCAAAAGATTTAGGGCTTTTTTGACACTTTTTCCCATCTACAAAGAGTTAATGGGACAGATTTGGATAGGAAGTGAAAGTTTGTGACTTTTACGAGGCAAAAAAAGATTTGGAGTAGAATTGAGATCTGAACTACCGGTTTTTAAGGAAATTAGGAAAAATGTTGGTTGAAGTCGGGGTTCTATATTTGTCGTGTATTGACACCCGTTTGAAAAATGGAAGTTAATCTAATATTATATGTAGCTGGTAAGTTTTTCGAGAGTTGATGCTTTGAGTTTCTTTTTTCGTCTTCGGTTTCGTGGGTCTGATAGGACGTTTATTTTATTCAACTAACTACATCAATTCGTCGTGAACTTGGATCGGGTCACTGGCCCTCGCTAGCTAAGGCCGCCATCCTATGGCCCTTTTCCAAACTCTCAACTTCTCTCTTTCTCTTTATTACTCTCACTTGATCTCACGCTCGCTCAATTCGCACTCTCACCTCAGTTAAACATTATCACTCATCTTCCTTACTCTCTCTCTCTCTATCTCTCTAAATTTGCATTAATGAAAATGAGTCAAAACAAGTTAAAATGGTCAATTTGACTCAAACTCAATCCAATCCACCCGTTTGACGTTTGATGGGCCTAGGCGTAAGAAAAACTTTCCTAATATTGTATAACACAATGGCACCGTGCAACGAAAAAAGAAGGGAATAAAATTATAGTAAGACGAATCGATTGGTGAACTTGCCTTGTATACAAAGTATAAAAATGATTAACACAGACCGACAAAATCGTGAGCCACGAGGAGGATCAGGTTTAGGAGTCGACAAGATCTTGGCATGACACGAGGCGTATCCATTTTAGGAAATTTTTTTAAGTCTTCTCCTATTGATGTGCACATTGTACACCACCAAGTTGGGACCAGTGCTTCACCCATGATTAATAATCTTTTCGTAGATTTGATTAGGCAAAATTCACTCTTTAAACTCGTCAAAGAGAGATCATGTAGGCGGCGATACTAAATGAGTGAGCGCTAATAACTCCGAAATGAATTCAACGTTGTTCTGCCGAGAACCCAGACTTCTACGGGTGGATTAAGTGCGCGTTATAGATTCGATCCATCCGACCATGAAGTGCAAATAATCTCATATGCGGATTACCCTCATTCGAACATCGGTACCGTCTTTCTAATACCAAGTAGATGCGATATATACACCACATTTTTAACCCGTTTCTTAACAGTTTAAACTTACTTCAAGCACACGATTCCATCTCATTGTCGTGTTCCTTTGGTTAGACAAGGTATGCGCTCCACATGGGGGTTGAGCTTTCTGTAACGCTTGTCTTGACCATTCCAGCTCAGCCCATTGTTGAAGATTTCCTTTCCCTTTCCTCTACACCGAATTGCATGACCTTACAGATATCATTTGATATGTTAATTGATGTTTTGCTATCTTCTAGGAATTGATAATTTATCTCGTTTGACTTTATCAGCCACACAAGATCATATCATTACAAGTCATGCATTTACCCTATTTTTTTTGTAACGTGACGTAGTACCATCTACATTATTGGCTCATTTCCTTATAGTTTAAACTATTGGAAAAAAAAAATCACGTGTCTAGAAAATAAGATTATTGGGATATTTCCATAGTGTATACAGCTTGTCAACTCAAGGTAAAGTTGCACGTTATTTAACATATTTTCCCTAATCCTCTTGCCTTGTGAAAGAGATAATTTGCTCTTTATAAAACGGCAGCACGGTTGCTTGTCAACGCTCTTCCTGAAACACCACAATGCGCATCCTAGATGCTAATGAGTTCGATCGAATGAAGGAGCTGAAGGACTTCGACAACACGAAAACCGGCATCAAGGGCCTCGTCGAAGCGGGGATAACAAAGATACCGAACATCTTCATCAGACCAGCCGATGAGCTCGCCGATGACAAGATCAATCTCTCTTTAAGCGACGTCCATCTTCCGGTCATCGACCTTAGCCAAATCCAATCGCCCGAGGGGCGCAAAGCGATCGTCAATGAAGTCAAGGCCGCGTTGAGCGAGTGGGGGTTCTTCCGGCTGGTCAACCACGGGGTCCCGCTTGGTCTGATGGAGGACATGCTGGAGGCGATCCGTGAGTTCCATGAGGGCGACCCCGAGGAGAAGAAGCGGCTCTACTCACGAGAGACAACGAGAAACCTGATATACTACTCCAACTACAGCTTCTACCACGCGCGGAGCTTGAGCTGGAGGGACAGCTTTGCCGTGATGTCGCATATGTCCGACCCGCTCGAGCTCCCAGCCGCTTGCAGGTATTGCAAATTAATTGAACTATCAGCTCAGGTAGTGCTTTTCGTCGCTACAAGGAAATCCCTAGTATCGTTTCGCAACAAAAACAATTGTCACTTTGCAGTTACTAATATTAATTGCCTGGGCCTTTATTCGAACTCGTTTGAACCGAAAGAAGTCGCGACGTGCTTAATTCGATCCGATGCTCGAACAGGGAGGCAATATGGGAGTACAGGAAGCAGATGAGAGAGCTTGGAGATTTGCTCTTGGAGTTGCTGTCTGAAGCTCTAGGGCTCAAGCCACGGCACTTGATAGAGATGGAGTGTGGCAAGAAACACGACCTGGTGTGCCATTATCATCCACCATGTCCAGAGCCAGATCTGACTTGGGGATCAACACAGCACAGAGACCCCTTTTTCTTGACTGTGCTCTTGCAGGACCAAGTCGGTGGCCTCCAAGTCCTACATCAAGATCACTGGGTTGATGTCAAGCCTGTCCCTGCGAGCTTTGTGGTCAACATTGGGGACTTTCTACAGGTTAGGCATGATCATTACACAACTTTTCTTGAACTTTTTTTGTTTTGTCCATGTTAGATAATCCAACCCAAAAACTATGAGGTTGGCTTAGCGGTTGAGACATCAACTCGTGTGTGGATTACTTGCATGGTACAGATTTGATTACTCATACTGTCAAGGGCAAATGTGGAGGTTTATATGGGTTTTGACTCATGTCTTACCTAATTCGTGAAGTTAGCGAGGGTACTTTATGAGCTCAAAGTTTACCTATTAAAAGCCTACTTCCTCGTTATTAGAAAAGGGTACTTTGTTGGGATGATCCCCATAAACAAGCTTATGTGAAGTAAAAACATGTGTGAAGTTAAAGAATATGGAATAATCCACGCGACTAATGAAATGTCAAATGTGACATGAAAACTTAAGTCCGATATTGTGTTAAAAAATCAACCAACATCTTGAACTTTAACATGAATATAAGATCATGATACCCTAGAAGCAAGTCATGCGGGTTCATTATGCGTTTTGAGTTTTGCATCTTCCTTAAAGAAGATTGAGCTCTTGGTCAGATAAGTGGCTCATTGAAATTGGGAAATAATTCCATAACCAATCTAGGCTTTGATATTTGGACCCAAAAAAAAAAATCTAGTATTTGATATTTTGATGTTGCAGCGTCGAGTAAATATTGGTACGAACATCATCAAAGTAAATGACGCTTTTCTTTTGTTAACTCGAAATCTACAAGTAAACAAGTGTCGCGACCTCCCCGAAACGAGTAATCAAAATTTATGTGTCAACAACAAGACACAGATGCATGTATCTTCTGACCTACCGAAAAAATGCAGATCATATCGAACAACAAATTCAGGAGCGTAGAGCATCGGGTGCAAGCGAGTTGAGTGGGCCCGAGAGTTTCAGCAGCCCTCTTCATCACCACAGGATCAGGCCCATCGGAGAAGGTCTTCGGCCCAATCAAAGAGCTCGTATCCAAAGAAAACCCTCCCTTGTACGGAGACTCCCGACCAAGTGAATATTTTTCCCTGTTTCAGCAGAAGAAGATTTCCTAAATAAGTCCAAGGAGCAAGAGAAACTCTGATAAGGTTGCTTGATTGTAACGTGAAACTTAAGTTGAGGATGGTCGCTGGAGTGTATTGAATTGAATGTTATAGCTTTTGTGAATTACGAGGTTATTTCGTCCTATGTTTTTACTATTAAATGTCAAGATAGTAATACATTGCGAGGAAAACTTCAGAATTCCATACTCTTTCTTTTAACACATCCTTGAGAGCCTTGCGATGATAAACGATATGTCATACACGCCCTGTTGAAAGTGTGAATAAATCGTGTTTCAATAGTATTGAAGAGCCATCCCATCATGGTATTTCGGTTAAAGGCAGTTCAGACAACGATAATTTGCAAGCAAAAGAGTCTTCATTTCTGAGAAGGATGAATCAATTGTCCATGCAATGAATGACAGGAAAACAGAAAAGGGGTGGACAAATCCATTAGATGTCCTTTGAACAAATGGATGCCTCACAACTACCAAAAATGGGGCACATGAAAACTTGAGCAATATATACATGACAGAATACGATGGGAACCACGAGTTTATTGTACGGCGAAGAAACAGCGCAACAACCGACGACCTTAACTAAGCAGCGGGAGGCCTCAGCTCATGATCGGATGACGTATCGCGGGCAGAAGGGGGCATGTATTGCCACATTGGAATGAATCCGTAGCTGGGGAATACGGGCATCTTATTCGCCCCAGCATGATATGCTGCAGCCGGATGAGGTGGCACAAACCCGGCAGGTGGGACAGTCATGGCCTTCAAATGCTGTTCCATCCTTTCTTTATCAGCCTTCAATGAAAGTTTCTCTTCTCGAAGCTCATTTTTCTCGGCCTGTTATAAAGGAGAACAAAATATCAAAGGCCAGTCAGCACAAATTCGACCTTTTAACTTTTCAGTTCTTGAGGAAGAAGTACACTTGATGAGATTCTCATTGATACCACATAAAATTCATGACTATTGAAAAACACCGATCGCTCTGCCACGTGTGCTTAGAGTTTCGACCTAGGCCAGGATTGAAAATACTTAAAGAACTTCTAAGTGCAGGCCTCCAAGCAGTTAGGAGTAGTTGTCAACAAGACCCAGTTGTAATTTATTCTACTTTCTATTCCTCAACTTTTTTTCTGCATATAGGAGAGATGTCTTCATTGACCGTTTTAACGTATGTTAAAGCCCCACCTTCAAAAGTTCCTAGAGATGAGGCTGTTCATGTGAAAGGTGAATCACTTAGCGTCGTAGTTTCAATTCAAAGACTTGTTTAAGTTTAAAGGCAAACAACCCACAAAAGATAATGCAAGTGAAATTAGTGCCTCATTAAATAAGCTTTGCCTTGAGGTTCTTAAGGTTTTGTGAATCAGAGTTACAAGTGACAACTTGGAGGATTTGTGTCGCTTAGCTAACTGTATTCCATCATATATCAGTTAGAAATCTTGCCATTGCATTTTCTGCAAGAAAATTGCCATAGCGGCCATAACGGCTTCGTATGAGCTGGAAATAATATTAGAAAATATATCACAGTTCAGCCCAAACTCAATCCAATCAGAAGTAGTTAGCTGAACCATCCAATTGTTCTGGGTTTGCAGAATCCTATAGAATCTCTGATAAATAAATTAACAAACAAGCTGACCTGCATGCTTTTTGACTAATTTTATGCGAACTCCTTTGAGTCTTTCCCTCATCATCAGTAAATTGACAGGGAAAAAGGAGAAAAGAGCAGAAAGAAGCTAGTCTCATACAAAACAGAGTGGAGTACTTCTTTTTTTTTTTTTGGTAAAGCGAGTGGAGTACTTTATATTCACTAAAACTAAACTCTAGGGTTCCCAGCACTAGTATGGCCCAAACTTTTGAACATAAAAATTGATCACATATGTCGCTCTAGCCAACAGTGATCGTAAAACATCATATGCAATTTGACCATGCTATCTGCTCACAAAGTAACATTAGACATCTGTTGCTCTAGCCAACAGTGATCGTAAAACATCATATGCAATTTGACCTTGCTATCTCCTCACAAAGTAACATTAACTTTTGATTAGTATTAAAACTTCAGGGGACTAGGCACTAAATTTCCAACCTCTAAAATCTTAGAGCATCTGTAGCTCTAGCCGACAGTGAGCATGAAATGTCATAAGCAACTTGACTGTGCTCTCTCCTCACAAAATCTTTTGATTAATATTAAAAGAAAAAAAAAACACGCTAATTTCTTCCAGTACCATAGCATCTTAGCTGACTTCTTCAACTATGTTATTTGACAGGGCTCATAGATAGTTTTGTCTCAGTATTTTAGCAAACCTAACCCCATGAGAAATTTCTAGCTCATTTGACAATAAATATTTAGGTCAGCAATGATAGAACAGCAAATACCAAAAGGAAACACAAAAGTAGACGTTTGCCATTTTTACATGCAGATCACATTGATAAGCATTACCAGGGAAGACAAGCATGGATTAACAAAAACATTAAGAGAAACAGAAGAGACACTGATCAAGGTTATATCATCGCCGTTCCATGTTAAATAAAAAAAGGTGACCCTTCCAGAAATTTTCAGACCAACCTTCAGGCATTTTATCTCTTCTTGCAGCTTTTCATTTGTTTCTTTGAGCTCCTCAGACTCAGCTCTAAGCTGGGTCAAAACTCTAATAGCATCATCAAGTATGGCCGGTTTTTCAGTTTTGACTGATCTTCCAGGTTCCAAGATAGAGCTCAAGTCTAGAAATCTGCACACCATTGCCACCATATCTTGGAATCAACCACATAAAATACTTGGAAGAAGAGAGGGAGATGCAATATGACCCTAAAAGGCACATTGTACACAGTGGTCAAATCATTGCTGCTATCCGGCATGAAACATGAATAAAAAAACCAAATTCCTAATTGAATTCCCCTAATAGACACATACATATCCAACACTAAAACCATTCGGAATTCTCTTGACTATCGACACATACCACGCAATCCATACACGAAAGTCGAGATTCAAAATGGCTCGGCCATCAGCGAGAACTCGGAGAAAGTCCATCATTGCACATAAACACGAACGCCAATACGTAGAAGTAGCAGAAGACATAGCTTTCCGGAGAAGTACATTATAAAAAATAAAAAAAATTTATTACAGGCAATCGCACACAACAATTCGAAGCGAAACCTGTCGTTCAGTCTCTCCCTCCGCAATTTCTCGCGGCAAGCTTTCGTGCGCGGCTGGCTGCACGCGTCACCGCGTCCCCTGCGGATCAGACAGAGGCAAACAGTTACGGTAAACACAGCTGGGAAGACGAAAACTACCATAGTAATCAACAAAACCACCCCAAGAGTGGAAGAGAGAGGGGGAAAAGAAGAAAAAGAGGAGAGGGGCTAATTTCCGTCAGGCACTCGAAGCAAAAGCCGAGAAAACACGGGTCCCAATCCAATGCAGCAGTTTTCACCCCGTACCCACCATCAACACCGACGAGCTGCTGCAGCAATCACTCGACAAACACAGCGAAACAACACTCGCAGGGAGAGACGGAATTACCTCTTCCGGGGACATTGCGTCCCGCCGAGCTCGTCCCCCGCCGGGAAATCGACGCCCCCCGCAGCGGCGGCGGCGGCGGCGCTACAACCAGGAATGGCAAGACGGGCGAAATCAATCGAAAAAGCTGTCAAAGCGAGAAGGGGAGAAGTTCGGAACCCTAAGAGAGGCGGGGAGGGAGCGTGGGACGCCGTACCCGGAGTCGTGGGGAGGCCAGAGCGGCGGCGGCGGCGGCAGAGGGGGAGCGGCGGAGGGGGAGGAGGGGGAGCCGCCGACGCCGCCGCCGCCGAAGAGGGAGGAGCAGTCGAGGAAGTCCCAGCAGCTGGGATCGTCGCCGAGCCCGAGCTCGAGATCCGTCGAATCCATCCGTCGAATCGGTTTTCGCCGCACAATGATTGACCACGCAGTCCGCCAATTCCTCTTGTTTTTTTCCTGTCTTCTTTATTTCACTTTCCTTCCGTCGCGTCATTAAAAAAAAAATATATATTTTAAATTTGTCCCCAGGAAAAAAAATAGATATTTTTGGCCTTTTCCTTTTCGCGAAGGACCAGCGCGGCGGCGCCACGTGGAGTTGACTGGGGTGAGGTCGTCTCGCCACGTGGCGGCTCCGGGATGGTGAGCCGACGAGCATGTCGTGGGCCGGGGGCGGGGGGGCGGTTTTGGAAGAAGCCATCGCGGGGTGACGATTTCGGATTTCCCTTTCTGTTTTTTTTTTTGCTTTTTTTTTTTTGTTTAGGATGACGGTATTCATTCATTTCTCAAGTCTTAATTTGCGAGTACACCAATAAAGCATCAACGCAAAGTAGACTCCATAGATCGGGAGGGGGGTAGAGGGTACAATTCTGTGGCAAGGAATTTTTTCTTCGAGCCTTAGCTATCCAGTCTGTCACTTTGTTGGATTTTCTATCACAATGGGTCAACTTAATATCAGAAAAAGTTTTTCAACGGATCTCTGGTTTTGAGGGTCCGTTTTTTCTAACTTTTAAATAATTTTATTTTTTAAAAAAAAAAGTCTCGTGATTTTTCAAATTTGGTTTTTATTATAATGCGAAATGCTTAAGAATTTAATTTAGGAAAAAAGTCATCAAAAACCGCAAACTATACCCTGTGACACATTTGCCCCGAACTTCTCTCCGTGATATCAAAAATCTCAAACTTGTGCATGCGTGACATATTCACTCTCCGTTAAGATTATGTTAATGAATATCGTTAAAAACTTGCATGTATAGGCGCCGGAATACAAACCGTAATAAAAATGACGTTATTTTTGGCTAAAATCATCTCACGGAACCTTGACGGAAGTTAAATGTGTTACATGGGTATAAGTTTGAGATTTTTTATGTCACAAGAAAAGTTTAAGATAAATATGTAATAATGTACATAGTTTGGAGTTTTTTATTCGCCATTAACGGATTCATTTATTATCAAATGCCATAGAACCAAAATTTTTCAACTTGTTTTCAGCCCAAACAAAGGCTATAACACGGTATGCTTTTTTTGAAATTAAATTACATGAAAACATTTTTTAGCTACAAAAAGTTTTCAGGGAAACAAACGCAACCTATTGTAAGTGTATTTTCCATCAAAAAGGCCGAAGCAAAATGAGTTGTTTTGTAACACTTTGCTTTGCACCATGAACGGTATGAATTAGCCGTTGTATCTACTTAGATAGCTGCATTTAAGAATGCTCAGACCATGGAAATTGTATGGTGGTGAGTTTGAAGTTGTGCTTCCTGCAAAATCTTTTTGATTGCCCCATTGTCAATAGATCACTTCCAAATGAAGTCCACTTTTCAGACATATAGATGTTCCTTCTATCTCCTGTGGTTCATCAGAAACAATTCATCACTGCCCTTTGCAAAAGCATCGCCCTTGCCGCTCTTTAACTGACCGAGACATCGGCTGTGCAGACATGAATATCCCACATTTTGAGGATCACTGTAAAATGTTGCTTGCTGTAAGAACTGGCCAAATTGGAGGTAAGAATGAATATGTCAAAGATTGAACTTTATTAAACTGGAAGCATCATCCAATGAACAGATGACATACATGTTGGTGTCCCTTTCACGAAGGGGTTTTGACATTTTCGTTAGAATAACTACAGCAGCTGTTAAACTAGACATATCAGATGACGCGAGCTTCGTTCTTAAGCTTGTCGATTAGCTCGTCGACAGAGGAGATGATGACCCCGGCTTTCCTCTTGGGAGGTTCCATCACTTGAAGGACCTCCAGATCGGACTTGATCTCGACATTCAAATCTTCTGGGGTATACTTCTTTATGACCTTGGATTTGGCTTTCATGATGTTGGGAAGCGTCGCGTACCTTGGCTGGTTCAGTCTCAAGTCGGTGCTGCACAAGATACATGATTCAGAGGCTGTTAGCTACCGGAGATTGAGCACAAATAGGAAGTCCAATAAAGGTCAAAACCATAATCAAGAAGAAACCCATTGGTTTCCCTATCTCAATATTATAACTTCTATTGCAAAAACGATCTAGCCCCCAAACTAGTAAAAGGTTTGCAACCCCTATCTCAATAAGTTGAGAGTTAGAAAAAAAGGATTTGTGTTCTCATTGAAAGCGCAGAAACCAAACCATTGAGTAGGTTCTATGTATACTAAATGAAACATGACATTTAAACATTGCAGTTGCCAAGCTAAATATAAAATTGGCAGACTTTTAGGAGCTCCTAAAGTATGAAATTTTTCCCATCCACCCAGACTAATCTCCGCATGGGAACTTTTTCATCTTGAAAGAAAACGAGGAAATCCATGTCGCTAGGCATATGGTGATTGGTCAGGGTAGAGGAGGACACCTTGCTCAGAGAACACCTACTAATTTCTCAAGATTTAGAAGGACTAAAAAGTATAAGAAAAGCGATGTTCTCACGTAATGACTGCTGGCAAGTCCAAAAGCACAGTCTCGATGCCACCATCCACTTCCCTATCCACAGTCGCAACCTGCTTTTCTTTGTCCAGGGTAACCTACTAAAAGGGCAGACACAAATCATCAACCAAGAAAAAGCACCCAAATGCAAACGTGGAAAAGGACAGACGGCAAGAGAACATAAAGGAAGATGTGATCAAATCTTGGATAAACACCAATAGGAGATGTAACTCGGCAGAAATCAATTATCAGCATACTCAAGAAATCTTATCAACTGAAGTGTAAACTATATCAACTCCTGGATAACATTAGATATCTTTCTTCTTGCCAAACCCCAAGAGAGATAGTTAACTATCATTAGCTGAAAGTTAGAGGACGGTATGAGGCACACATTTACAAAAGCAGAAAAAACAAAAAATCTCCCAAAACAGCAAAATCAGTGCCAGAAGTTAAAATAAGGATGACAAATGGGAGCATTCAAAACAGAAGCCAAATTAACCCCCTCTAGAACTAAAAAGATTAACTGCCAAAGGCAAGTTTCAAGACAATCAAAAGATTCATATCCTTTGGCAGTTTCAAGACAATGAAAAGATTCATATCCTGTGACCATATCCTGTGGCCATACTTTGTTCAGCGGGAGGTTACTGTTCAATTGACTGATACATAATAACCTAGAGTCATAGATCCCTCTAGACCTAAAAGATTGACCGGTGAAGGCACATTGCAAGAATTTGAAAAGATGGATACATTAGTGACCTTAAACCACGCCCTCGTCACCACAAATTAAACACTTAAAGACAGCAGAAGGGGGTTCACGGAAGGAAGTGTGGAAACAAGAGATATGAGACTATTACTAAAGAAAAGGATATAGAGTCCTGAAGATCAATTTGTACTTACGGGACAAAGCCCCAGGAATCTTACACAACCAAACGAAGGATCAGAATCATAGCAAATCTTACCTTAGAAGCAAAGGTTCCTTGTGGCCATTTCAGCAGCCCTGCAAGCATTTGCCCTGTTTGATTGCAGTCATCATCAATGGCCTAATCACAAATCATCATCATTAGCTCATACAGGATGGAAAGCATTATACACAAAGTGAAGGAAGTACATCAAATAGGTAAATGGCTCAAGACTAAACTCTAAATTGATCATTATAACGGGTAATCATATGAAACCAAATTTGGATCCAATAACAACAGAAAGTATATCAATTGATTGAGAACTACTTGGTATCTCCAAATTTTTGCAACTTAGTCAAGATAAAGCAGTGACAATTGCATCTCAATTTTCAGAAATTAATGCCCCAAGCAACATCGTCCTAATAGTTTTAGGGAATGCTTCATGCCAATCATTCAGACACTTTAAAGCTGAACCTGACTCCCTTCTACATAAACTCTTCAAAAGCTGGAGGAAGATCTCAAATCCATGATGATATAACAATTTTAGGAACTAAAGCCAACAACAACTCCAAACATAAAGGACTTCAGCAAAACCAAATAAGAGCTACAATAGAAACAGCCAAACAACATCCCATTCATAATCTTAGCCTCAATTTCTAGATAAAGTGAAGAGCTTGTGAGTGGTCGAAAATGCTTTCCAGACAACATTTTGTCTTCTAAAACACAAGATTGAAGCTTTCGCTTGCTAAGTTGTCTATCAGACACTGTTCCATAAACCGAGCTAAAAACTGTAGCATACCAACAGACAGCCTCAGACTAAATTCCTTTCGTATGAACACCCCGTGCAAAACCCGAAAGCCATCTCTCTCTCTCTCTCTCTCTCTCTCTCTCTCTAAGAACATTTCCTATCCAACACATCATCAATTCAAAGGAGACCATCTTCCTACCCAGCACCATGTCATTCTAGCAATCCATCAAAAACATTTCTTTATTCAATACGACACAAGCTTTTAGCACAGTCGTTCATCGTCAACAAGCACACCCTCAATCTCTCAATTCCCACTTCCCTTTCGATCTTTAGACAAACAACAGCAAACAACAGGGCAAAGAAATCCAAAAACCTGCTTGCCCAGAATGAGGAGCCCGGGCTTCTCGGCCTCCACGAGCGCCGTCAAGACCTTGGCCACAGACAGCGGGTTCAGACCACCCTCCTCCTTGAACTCCACGTGGATCCCCCGGTCGGCGCCCATCGCGAGCCCCGTCCGCAGCGTGTCCACGCACTGGGCGGGCCCGACGCTGACGGCCACGACCTCCGAGGCCAGCCCGGATTCCCTGATCCGGAGGGCCTCCTCGAGCGCGATCTCGCAGAACGGGTTCATCGACATCTTCACGTTCTGGGTCTCCACGCCGGTCTGCGAAGAAATTCACGAGATTAGCAAACCGGGTCGATTGAAGAGGAGGAGGAGGAGGAGGAGAAGAAGCAGAAGCGGAGAGGGGAGTTACCTTGTCGGGTTTGACTCGGATTTTGACGGCGTAGTCCACGACGCGCTTGACGGCCACCATGATCTTCATGGCCCTCCTCCGGCGCTTCGCTCCGGCGAGAGAGAGAGAGAGAGAGAGAGAGGGAGAGAGTTGGAAGTGGAAGCGAAGGAGCAGGAGATGACTCAGAACTCAGAAGAGATAAACACAGTACTAACAAAGAAAGAGATCCGTGCGCGCATTAGGTGGATTAGTTTTGTCCTTTTGTTCTTTCTTTTTACTTCGACAGGACTCCACGTGGCGCCACGTGTGCGCCCAAATTGCTTCGGAACTCGACAACCTTGATTATTATTGTAAGGGAAAAAAAGCCCCAGTGCCTCGCTCATTTATCTTAAATTTTTTATGAGACCACAAATCACAAAATATGCTCATTGCGACACGTTTTATTCTAAATTTTTTTTTTCGTGACATAAATAGCCTCAAATTTATACTCATGTAATACATTTAGCCTCCATTAAGGTTCCGTCATATGATTTCTCAGCCAAAACAGCGTCGTTGTTGTTTTACTTAAGTCACGTGAGCGCCATATCAACAGTATTGCAGGAAGATTTTAGCCGGTCTCCATTGAAGGTAAATATGTCACGTAGATATAAATTCGGGATTTCTGGTGTCACAAAAAAACAGTTCAAGGTAAATGTGTCCTCATGAATATAGTTTGGATTTTTTTTTTGTGGCTTTTGTCCTTATTGGTTAAATATATTGCGAAAGGTGAAGAAAGGAAATATAGAAAATTGAGAATGGTAGACAAAATGATCGTGAAATTAAATTAATAGGGGAGTACTGTATGTTTAACTGGAAGTTGGAGGAAAACTTAGGAGGATTCATGAGCTTTTAAATTTGATGGTCACAAAAATATTTTGATGGTCGATGTGGATGAAATTAGTTTTTTAAACAAGAGAATAGGGATTGGGATTGGGATTTCAATTGACATATTATGGTTGCAATTTCGGGTCGTATTCTAATTCACAACCTCTCAAGTACCATAGCGAAAATCGTGAATAGAAGAAGTTCACGATACCAATGAAGAAGTTGCCACATGGACGATCTAGAATTTTAACCTTGGAACGACACATTTACTAAGGGAAAATGAAATTATACGAAAATTATCCAATAGCATGCATTTGTACCTTTGGATTTCTTTCCTCAAAATCAACCAAATATAATGAAATGAATAAGTTTAATAAATTTAATGTAATGATCCGTGAAATTTTCAAATTAACTTTATTCTAGTAAAAGGTTATTACAAATTAGTAATGAAATAATTTACCTGACAAAATATTTATGCCCGTTTACAACAAAAGTCACGGTTACCGCAAATATTCATTAACTAGCTATGTGATTAGAAGTTATAATTAGGAAATTTCGTGACTATGATTTGCATTAATTCTTTTGGATTATGGACAGACCCAACGAATGGCCATCACTTAAAAGGAAGCATTTGTTTGAGGAAAAGTGTTTTCCCGAAATTAGTTTTCTGGACTTCCACCCGTTTGGTTCGCTAAAAATGATTAGTCAATCAAAAATACTTTCAGGTCAAGGAAAATATTCATACATAAAGGTTGTGTTCGTTTGGCGGAAAATGTTTTCTAGGAAAACATTTTTTCGGGTTTTCTGGTGTTTGGGGGCGGAAAATAAATTAACCCCAGAAAATATTTTCCCCTGAATGAGTGAAAACATGATGAAAAGTAAGGAAAATGTTTTCCGCTTTTGAAAAGCGGAAAACATTTTCTACCGGCCTCCTTCTTTTCCCGCCAGCCATTGGGGCCATTGCCGCTGGCAGCTGCTGCCGGTAGCCGCCGCCGGTCGCCGAATACCGGAAAATATTTTCCAAAACTTTTTTAGATTTCAGCTGAACACCGGAAAATTATGCCATTTTCCAGGAAAATGACTTCTCGGAAAACATTTTCCAAAAATGTCATATTTTCCGTCAAACGAACGGAGCCAAAATTAGAAAAATGAATTCCTATTTTTAAGAAAGTGAAAACAATTTCGATAATTGCTATTCTTGAATTTTTTTAACATTTTTTTCTTTTCGTTTTCTTTTCCTTCTTCCTTCTTCACGGCAACTGGCCATAGGCACGAGCCAACGAGAGCTAGCCTCGGGCGAGGTCGAGCTCGAGCCTCGTCGGGATCTGGTGAGGTTGAGCTCGCCCGAGGCTAGCGAGTTTGAGCTTCGCCAATATTTGGTGAGGTCGAGCCTTGTTGGTCCTAAGGCTGGCTAGGTCGGTCCTTGCTAATGGCTTGTCGCAGCCGTTGCAGAGGCCCAGCAACCGACGGAGGAGGAAAATAAAAAAGAAAGAAAAGAAAATAAAGAAAAATAAAAGAAAAATAAAATTAAAAATTATTTAAAATTTAGATTTTTTTTTTGTCTAAGATCAATTCATGAGATTGAAATCATTTTTCAAATAAGATCCAAACAGCAGAAAATGTTATCAGTTGCACATCATCAAACAAAGGAAAAATGATCATTTTTTTTAAAATAATTTTCCGAAAGGTATTTTCCTTTATGATGAAGTTTTCCCCCAAATAAACCACCCCAAGTTTGGCCTGATTTTCATTTTAGTGGAATTAGCATTCCTATCTTATGATATGTCTCGTTTAATTAAGTAATTATCCATCATCACGTTGAGCCTGTGCAGAAATTGCACTGCTAGATGTAGAGAGAGACAAAAGCAAAATTAACAATAGGATTTTTTGTAAATTAAGTGGGACGTCACTTTGATTTGGACACGGGATTTGTTAGATCCAAATCAAATGCTTAATCACTTACTTAACATTAAGGACTCTTATGTTAACAACTACTTGGCTTCTTTTATAAAGTCACCAGGCCAGGTATTTTTTTGTACTTTTATTCTAAACATAGTGGATTTGCCTGAGTGAAATGAATAATCTATATGGTGCTTGAAAGAAAAAGCTAGCACAATGTGTCATATGTCAAAACAAAAGTACTTTATGCGTCTATGATGTAACTTCAACGTCGGACAAAAAGCTTTAATAATTCACATTAGACCCTACTCACATTGGACCTAGTGCCCAGGTCTTAACTAGTATATTAAAATTAGAATAAAATAATATTTCTTAATATAAAAAAATCAATTTATGAATTCTTTATTGTTTTTTTCTTTCTTCTTTTCTTTCCTTTATTTTTTTTCCTCAATTGTGAGCTAGTGAGGTCGCCGACCACAAGCGAGATGTAGGCGAGGGTCTCAGCGCCCTTGCCCGCCACATACAAGGGCGTTGGGCCCTCGTCCAGATCTAGGAGAGGGCGCGGGGGCACTCCCCTAAACCAGGCGAGGGTCATCGGCCCTCGCCTATGGTTGGCGATGGTCTGTCGGTGATCTCACTAACTCAAATTGTAAAAAAAAGAAAGAAAAGAAAAGAAAAAAAAGAAGAAAAATTTGATAAAATAAAAAAATCATTAAAACATTTTAAATTTGTAAATTTTGTTTACGTCAGCGCCGGTCACTTGCCACTTAGAATGGCCGGGCATCTATGTCAGCAATTTTCTGCCTATATTGGCCGAATAGATTGAGTTGGTACCAATGTAAAAAGGTTGGGATTAAATTGGCATACATGCGTGTTTATTTCTTTGATTCACACGCACGTGAAGGGAGAAAAGTGATTTGTTATCAATGTGAAAAGGTTTATGACTAAATTGATCAAATCGAAAGGTTTAAGACTAAATTGGCATACTTGCGCGTTTATTTCTTTGATTCACACGCACGTGAAGGGAGAAAAGTGATTTGTTATCAATGTGAAAAGGTTTATGACTAAATTGATCAAATCGAAAGGTTTAAGACTAAATTGGCATACTTGCGCGTTTATTTCTTTGATTCACACGCACGTGAAGGGGGAAAAGTGATTTGTTATCAATATGAAAAGGTTTATGACTAAATTGGTCAAATCGAAAGGTTTAAAACTGAATTGGTACAAATACGACATGTTTAAGATTTTTTTGATACTTTTCCCCCTTCACGTGCGAGTGCTCGGCTACTCTCATGTGCTTTTATAGCCAATCAAAGAGATGAACGCACATGTAAGCCATATTATTTAAAAAAAAAAAATCTCAACTCAATTTGTTATTTGCAAAAAAAAAAAAGAAAGAAAGAAAGAGAAACACATGGATTTACTTTAACATGATAAATATGATCACTTCTTATGACGAAAAATCAAATAACTGTGCATCTTCAGTGTAAAATTACATTCAAACAATAAAGTACGTAGATCATGATCTAAGTGACCAGAAGGTCACATCTTCATTCGAGTGTTTTCCACAAAGATGTCCCTGCAGAATGTGCTAATTTTCACCCCTTGGGAGGAATGATCTTAGAAAGAACAAATAGGGAGACAAAGCAGGATTAATCGTCCTAAGTAATCTCCATGTCATCATCAATCCAGACATGCCGCTGAAAAGTCCAAACGATTTTGCAGAACTGAAGGGACGCATGGAAGAATTCAAAGGGGGGGGGTGTGGTTCACTGCAGTTGAAAGAGCCGTCGCCTTCACCACACAGCGACCTTTCGGGCCGTCGATGGCTTTCTTTTTAGAACTTTCTTCTAAGGCACGTGCGGCTGTTCTCAGCCACCTCGTGTGTTTACCCGTTCGTCTCGATCGCCTGGTAAATTCAAATTACAGGTGGAGAATCAGATATGGGATGAAGCCAGATTATAAAAGCGTTGCTTCTTTCGACGCAGCCATGCAGGACAAACACAAATGGACGACGAGAACCCGAAAGGATTGATCAAACACGAAGGAGGAGGAGGAGAAGAAGTTGGGGTACCTCAAGTGCGATACAAAGGCGTCCGGAGGCGGCCATGGGGGAAATACGCGGCCGAGATCCGTGACTCCACGAGGCGTGGCGCTCGGGTTTGGCTCGGGACATTTGGCACCGCCGGGGAAGCGGCTCGGGCCTACGACCGTGCCGCATACGCCATGAGAGGTCACACTGCTATCCTCAACTTCCCTAATGAATTCTCTTTAGGATGTACGGCGGCCAGTTCTTTGCCGTTGCCGTCTTCTTCTGTTTCTTCGTCACCGAAGAAGCAAGGCGGCGATAAACGGGTAGTGGAATTTGAGTGCTTGGACGATAATTTGTTAGAGGAACTTCTTGAAAACGAAGAGAAAAAGAACATGAAATGAGATTGCTGTTCCATGTCCTTGTCAATGAAATGTTGGGTTGTCCAAGTGTTTTGTGCTTTGAATAGAATTCAAATTTTGAAATATTATGAAAAAAAGTTCGTATATTGCTTTATGCATCGACTTTTGTCTATTGTGAAAGTTTCAAGTGTTTTGAATTAAAAGCAGTCAAAAAGCGTGAACTACAAGATTTAAGAAAGGCATTAAGAAATCACTTAATAAATGAGCGATTTTGCAAACTAATTTAGTACGTGGAGTATTACTTTATTTTGTTCACTTATTCTTGAAATTTTTTTCTTTTTTGGTTTGATATCATTGCTTTTGGCGATTGCCCCTCATCACGGAGGCTGCTTTAATAGTTTTTTAAGCCAAAAAGGCAAATATATAGAGTGCCAAAGAAGAAGTCAAATTGCACTTGTTCTTCTCTGTGGAAAAGTGGCAGCTCTTAGAAGAAAATATCGTTACGGCAGTTGATGTCCAGATCCATCGCTGATTATTAAAAACCTCGGAGTATTCTTTGAATCTCAGCTGTCTACTTCGACAATCTCTTACAATTCATAACGTCACCTGATGAAGTGTTCTTTCTTGCTACTCAACAATAATACAATATATACCCTCGGAAAGTAGGAACCGCAAGGTTTGGGATCTTGAAATAGAGCAATTTCGATATCGAAAGAAGTCGAAATGCACGGTCTATTAGGCAAATCTACGACATGCTACTCTCATCGAGAGTTGTTTGATGCTTGTGGCATATGATTTTGGAGCTTGTGGTTGAATATTTCTCGTGTATGGTCAACAAATTTGTGATCACATGTAGGATGACCAACAACATGCGTGCTGATAATTTCTCGATTAGTATCATGCTGATCTTTGTTCACTTTTAATTTGCTAGATTACTTATATGATTCTTGGTGTCATCGTTTATTCAGATATTTATGTGAATTTTTAACTTGGGTTAGTTGCCTGAACATATTGAAAATTTATATGAGTTTCCCATGTGAACTAACTAATTTATGAGGATAATTTTAGGGTTTCAACCATTTTCCAATGACCCAACACCAAGAATTACACTTGGAATGCCTTTTTCCCTTAGAAGAACCTGAAACGAGCTTTGTACGGGTAGCTTTGTTGCTAGATTCTTGAGTGAAAAAGTTTAGATTTAGGCCCCATAGGATGTAGCACAGATGAGTGGTGCTACTTCAATCCCACCCGTACGGTGTGAGTGCGAATCCTTCACCTGGCGTTGCACCTTCAACTTCAGCTAGGGGTAGGGGCGATCCCAGCACCCCGTGAGGGGTTTACTTGCCACAACTAATGTAAGTAAGGACGATGCGAATGCCACTCGCGGTTATAAAAAAAAAAGCCTAGATTTAGAAACGAAGAATCGAAGGTTGAGATATAGTCAAAATAACGCATTTATCACAAACACACACACGGAGCGCACCGCGTCCATATACATCCTAATCTCATATCATGTACTAACATCAATGACACATACGCTTCGGGTTGGTATCCATCCGGATCACCTAAGAATTCTTCACTTTTACTGCACCACCGAGATCAAATCCACTTTTGGAAGAGCATCGTGATCTTCGCTTTTGGAAGAAAGTCATTCTAATCACTATAGTGACGGTACTGTAGATTTAAAGCCCAGATTGGCTAGGCAAACATGGAAACAGGTTCTCTCTGAAATCCTACCGCTCTTGCACCTGCTAGAGATTACAATTTTCAGTCATTTTATGATTCAATCTGCCTCACCATCATTAAGATAAAATTTTCCATAAAATTTATCCATGTAATCTTTAGCAGATTTATGTAAACCTTCTTAGCATCTAGTGGGCTCTGGATCTCTATACGTTTCATCTGGACATCTTTTAAACTAAGGTATATATTGGTGATTAATGTAGCTGGGGATGAATGAATGTTTCCTCTCTCTACCAGCTCTTTTAACCCCTACACTATAAGGGATTGACAGCAGCCCTAAGCCGCATTCAAAAGGAATTTAAAGCCGGCATTTGGTCCATCCGCCTGAATTGTGTCTAACACCAGTATTGACTTTACTCAGCTGGAAAGTTGATGCAATCAAACACCAAGAACAAACTACACAACTCTTGTCTGCTGTTGTGCCTAAGATCTTTTGGTAATTAGACTACGTGCGTTGAGCTCCTCTTAAATAACGTTGTCGCTGTCCAACAATGCGTTAATTGTGCAAAATTTATTCTCCATTAATTTGCATTGGCAAAAGAGAAAGAAATGGAAATACATCAATTGTAATATCCTAGATCTAGAGGTTTTTTTCCCCCCTCAAGAACCGGTTAAAAACTCCAACATGATAAAGCACAATAGAGAGAAGATTGCTTTTGCATTTACGGCTTCTCTTTTGACTATCTCCGTTCGAGATAGTATGATAGGTGTAGTCGTATAGCCATCTCCTTCTCCTTTTACTGAAGATGCAGACGTAGTTGTTGTTGGATTGATTCTTCTTAGGACCATGTCCCATTCCTCTGGATCTTTGGATCTAATAAAGCCTTCATTTTATTCTTCCAGAAGGAGATGGCGATACAATTGCACCTATCATACTATCTCGAACGGAGATAGTCAAAAGAGAAGCTGTAAATGCAAAAGCAATCTACTCTCTCTATTGTGCTTTATCACGTATTGAGTATAATAAAATTTTGTCTTGTGATACAGCAAAAGAAATATGGGATAGCCTTTATATCACCTAAGAAGGAACGTATCAATAATTTGCATTGGCAAAAGAGAAAGAAATGGAAATACATCAATTGTAACATCCTAGAGCTAGAGGGTTTTTTTCCCCCACAAGAACCGGTTAAAAACTCCAACAAAACAGCATCTTTCGATGACGAAAATAAGAAGATATAATTATGTCTTTGCAAGATTCAATCTAAGAGATGCAATTAACTCTTCCAAGTAATGCATTATTTAATGCTTAAATATAAAAAAAGCTCATTAAGATTATCTCTTGATGCACCAAAAGACTCTTGCAAGTGGCTTTTAGACTAGGGCATTCCTTCTTTTTTTCTTTTGTTGGTTCCTCAAATTCAGGGGGTCATAATATGCTTCAACCCCACACACAACATTTTGAAATAATTTAGATCGATCCGTTGCTATTTTCCTTCATTTTTGCAATTTTTCCTCACTAATTGGCAGTCACCACCGAAACCCTAATCACCCAAAGTGAAGTCAGAAACAGAATTGGCTTAGCAACACGCCTAAAGGCTCCAACCAGAATCAAATTACTAGTTCATCGATCCAAAACACACGCACACTCCGTTACCACAACTGATATGACCATTACTGGCAATGATCATCACGAAGAAAGGAGAGAGAGAGAGAGAGAGAGAGAGAGAGAGAGAGAGAGAGAGAGAGAGAGAGAGAGCTAAAACTTTACCACTCACTTGCTTTTCCTCTCTTCTTGTTCGAGGAGATCCTCCAGAACCTTATCATCCAAACACTCGAACTCGAAAACTTCTTTCACTTTCTCACTAGAGCTACTTCTCTTGTGATGAGAACTCTCCCCGTGATCCACGGACGAGGGCAATGATTCTTCAGGAGGACGTGCAGATTCTGCACCTTGAGAGTACTCCTCACTGGGAAAGTTAATAATAGCTTGATTACCCCTCAACCGTATCGCGGCGCGGTCGTAAGCCCTAGCAGCTTCTTCGGCGGAATCGAACGTCCCAAGCCACACACGAGCTCCGTGCCTCGACGGATCTCGAATTTCAGCTGCAAACTTCCCCCACGGCCGTCGCCTCACTCCTCGGTAGCGAACCGATCCTTCTTTTTCTTCATCTTCCCTTGCCTTTTGAGGGTTTTCCATGCTGTTTCCCTTTTGTTTTTGTCCTTTAGAACAGCACCGGAGAAACAAGAACTATCAAGCCGATGTTTGAATTATTGGCTTCTTCTTTCCTTTTGTTGGAATTTTTTTTTGTGGAGGAGTTTAAAGATGGAACGCAGTAGCAGGTAATATAAATGATGAGTGGCGGAGTTTTATATTTTAGTCAATGTTGAAGATGTTGATGTTCTCTGAAACGTGGATTGACCATCTAGTACTTTCAACGCAACTGGACTAAGAACCATATTCACATGTGATGATCTGCTTCTCGGAAAGTTCATAAAGGTGGGTAATCAACTCTTTGGGACCATTTCTTCTGTGAATTCAACGTTGTTCGGGGCTGCTCTTTGAATTACTGTCGACCGCTATTAGTGTTTATGTATGGTTAATATCTAATCGTACTGTATGATGTGAATCCAAGGGTCATGGTTCTTGCGAATAGATAATTGCCTCGGTAGAAGGATTGGTAACATGTATGTCACACGACACGTATTACGTAGCAAACTCTGAGCACTTCCCATTATTTATCTACTTCATGTTCCCACATTTGTTGTTGTTAGCTATGGAGTTGGATTTGACTATCCACGATGGACCAACTCGATCTAGACCACCTAGATCATAAATATGCATAGAAAGAGAATTTGACACATGATTTTGAAATTTGTTCTCTAAAGATATCTTTAAAATTATTCCCTGCAAAAGGGACGGGTGATTTCCATGAAAGGCCTTTGCACAAACTCGTACATTTGCCTTTTGGGCTCCTAAGGCAGGTATATATAGGCAAGCCGTTTTGCTTATGATCACCTGCTATAAGGATGTTACCAAAGAAGTAAAGAAAAAAGAGTTGGTAATTTGATGAGAACTTCAGGATTTGTCTATATAGCTTCAAAGAGACATTTAAGATTGCAAATAATAAACTTGAGAAATAACTTGTATTAAATTGTCGTCAACATACACTAGATTAAACATGTAAGAACTTGGTTTATGATTCACTAATTATTCGGGATAAGTACAAACAAAGTCCTAAAACTTATCATGACAATATAATTAAGTCCCAAAACTTTTAATTGATTGCATTTCTGTGATAAGTTTTAGGACTTTATGCTTTTGTCCCTAATTATTATTACATTTTAAACGCTGCTACTCTTGACATATTTCAATAAGAAGATCCTTAGCTATGGTTTATTGTTGTAATCTTCTTGACCTTGAAAGAATATTTAAGATAATTTGCAATCTACACATATGTAAGGATTGCTAAGTTCGGTTAAAAGATAGTTGAAACCATTGTGGATAATGAGAGGAAAACCCAAAAAAAGTTGAAAAGGGATTGCAAAGAATTGAGCTCGAGTCTTCTAACTCAGATACCAACTTTAAATTAAGGGTCTATATGTTTGAAAGATAATTGTTTCTGGGAAATTATCTTTTGATTTTTTAGTATTTGGATGACATAAAACTAATCGATTTACAGAAAACGTTTTCCATGGACTAAAAACAATAAGCTTAGAACAATAAACCACCAAACAAATGAAAACTAGTCATTTTTCTTGAAAATAAATTTCATGGTAAATATTTTTCTTTATCATAAATATCCCAGAATTAGTTTTCTGAACTTTCACCTGTTTGGTTTGTCGAAAATAATTAGTCAATCGAAAACACTTTCTGGTCAAGGAAAGTATTCATGCATAAAATTAGGAAAGCGAATTCCTAAATCTAAGAAGGTGAAAGCACTTTCCAAAATTGTTCCTCTTGAATTTTTTAATATTTTATTTTTTTATTTTTTTTTTATTTTTTTTATTTTTTTTCTTTTTATTTTTTTTCTTTTCTTTCTTCCTCCTCCGCCGGTCGCCGGGCCTCGGCAACCGGCCATAGGCACATGTCGGGAAGGGCCGGCCTCGAACGAGCTTGAGCCTCACCGGATTTTGGCGAGGTCGAGCCCCGCAGGCCTCTGGCGAGGCTGGAGCTCGCCGAGTTCTGGCAATCTCAACCTTGCCTGAGGCCGACCATTGCCGAGGCACGGTGGCTAGCGGAGGAGGAAGAAGGAAAAAGAAAAAGAAAGAAAAGAATAAAAAGAAAAGAAAAAACAAAATAAAAAATTATTTAAAAAATCAAATATATTTTTTTTGAGATAAAGTCATGAAATTATTTTCCAAATAAGATCCAAACATCAAAAATTATTTTTGATCACATATTACCAAACAAAGGAAAACTAATCATTTTCCCGAAAAATGATTTTCCAAAAAGTATTTTCCTTTATCATGAAGTTTTCCCCCAAGCAAACGCACCCTAAGTATGCAAATCACCTTCTTTAAAAGTTTAAGCAATTAATTTGTGGGCTTCTTGCAGTTTATAGCCTAGCAAAGATGAACAAAAGATAAACTTTTGAGTTTGATTGATACATATTATCATGAATTCCCATACTACTTTTCTGCCAATGCTTTCTTTCTCTCGAGAGCACCTTGGCGGTAGCATATGGAATGTAGTCCGACCTTTGAAGCACATCATTGGTGAAAGATCATGTTCATCATGTGTGTACTCGACATATGCTGTGCGCTTTGTCTTTCCAAATAATATGGGGGTACATGGAAAAATGTTTCCCCATCATCGTTTCGACATTGATGGAGAAACTTGTCAAGGTCGAATCTCTAGAGAGTGAAGAGTCCAGAACTATGACGGTGACCCTTTCATACTCCACGAAGGAAGAATGGAGCAACGCAATGAGATGAGAATTCGATTAGATGAGGCAGAACCAGGATTGGAAATTAATGGGCTCTCGATCTAACTAAGTTGCGAAATGAATGTGGATCTATCAAGAAGGATAATGGGCAAATTTGATGGGGAAGGGTCATACACAAGTTTGCTATGATAATCAAGCTACGATATGTGATCAAGAGGTCCAGTTTCTGGCAATCAAGGGCGCGCATGGAATCCATTCTACTCCAGAAATCAAATTCTTGCCAGAAATTGATTTATGAAATTCTTGCCAAAAATTGATTTTTGGAGAAGAAATCTGTTTGATAAAACAGGACTAATTCTGCTCCAGAAATTGATTTCTGGAAGAGAAAACTGTTTGATGAAATAGAAGGAAATTTCTGCTTTTGGAGGTGCCCAAAAATTTAAATTTCACTCAAAGTGGGTAGGTACAGGTATTCTAAGCCATTCTGTGAATTTTTAAATTTTTTTATTTTTGATTTTTTTTTGGCACCACAAAAAATTTAAATTTCACTCAAAGTGGGTGGCCACAGGTATTCTAAGCCATTCTATGAAGTTTTGAAGTTTTTTTATTTTTTGATTTTTTTTCGGGCACCTCAAAAAATTTAAATTTCACTCAAAGTGGTTGGCCATAAATATTCTAAACCATTATGTGAAATTTTGAAATTTTTGATTTTGAAATTTTCTTTTGGGCACCTTAAAAATTTTAAATTTCACTCAAAGTGGGTGGCCAAATGTATTCTAACCCATTCTGTAAAGTTTTGAAATTTTTAATTTTATGATTTATTTTGGGCACCTAAAAAAATTTAAATTTCACTCAAAGTGGGTGGCCACATGTATTCTAAACCATTATGTAAAATTTTTTATTTTTTTATTTATTTTGGGCACCTCAAAAAATTTAAATTTCACTCAAAGTGGGTGGCCACATGTATTCTAAACCATTATGTAAAATTTTTTATTTTTTGATTTATTTTGGGCACCTCAAAAAATTTAAATTTCACTCAAAGTGGGTGGCCACATATATTCTAAGCCATTCTGTAAAATTTTTTATTTTTTTATTTTTTTTGGGCACCTAAAAAAATTTAAATTTCACTCAAAGTGAGTGGCCACAAGTATTCTAAGCCATTCTGTGAAATTTTGAAATTTTTGATTTTTTTTGAGCACCTCAAAAAATTTAAATTTCACTAAAAGTGGATGGCCACAGGTATTCCAAGCCATTTTACAGAATGACTTAGAATACATGTGGCTACCCACTTTGAGTGAAATTTAAATTTTTTGAGGTGCCCAAAAAAATCAAAAAATAATAAATTTTACATAATGGTTTAGAATACCTGTGGCCACCCACTTTGAGTGAAATTTTAATTTTTTTAGGTGCCCAAAAAAAATCAAAAAATTAAAAATTTCAAAACTTCACAGAATGGCTTAGAATACATTTGGCCACCCACTTTGAGTGAAATTTAAATTTTTTGAGGTGCCCAAAAGAAAATTTCAAAATAAAAAATTTCAAAATTTCACAGAATGGCTTAGAATACCTATGGCCACCCACTTTGAGTGAAATTTAAATTTTTTGAGGTGCCCGAAAAAAATCAAAAATAAAAAACTTCAAAATTTCCTAAAATGGTTTAGAATACCTGTGGCCACCCACTTTGAGTGAAATTTAAATTTTTTGTGGTGCAAAAAAAAATCAAAAATAAAAAATTTTAAAACTTCATAGAATGGCTTGGAATACCTGTAACTACCCACTTTGACTGAAATTTAAATTTTTGGGCACCTCCAAAAGCAAAAATTTCCTTCTGTTTCATCAAACATATTTCTCTTCCAGAAATCAATTTCTGGAGCAGAATTAGTCTTGTTTTATCAAACAGATTTCTTCTCCAAAAATCAATTTCTTGCAAGAATTCCATAAATCAATTTATGGCAAGAATTTGATTTCTGGAGTAGAATGGATTCCATGCGCGCCTTTACTAAACGCATTTTTGTTCCAGAATGCAAAAATTGCTTCAGAATGCATTCCGGAAATTTTTTAACAAACGCATTTCTGTTCCGGAATGCATTCTGGAGCAGAATTTCTGCTCTAGAATGGATTCCATGCGCGCCCTAAGTGTGTGCGTGTCCTTATAATGATTGAGCCACTATAACTCGAAAAAGTCCAAATCATATATGACCTATTTAGAAACGTCCAGTAAGAATACACATGACCATGCAAAAACAAAGAGCTGATAATTCATGTAGTGTTATGTTGTGCCATGCCATGCCGTGTTAATTATATAGTGCTGAAATAGTGGTATAACTTGTCTAGACTCATTTCAACACGATTCCGGTTGATTTAAATGAGTGATTTCACTTCATATTACATATAAAGTGTATTATAGAGTTAGGGATTCTAAAGTTCTATGTCTCTTGTATCCTCGGTAGGGATTATTTTACCTCTCATCATTCTTAGTATGTGCGTTACCTAAAAGTTGCAACATTGATCTAAATGACCCACCCAAGCTCATCGGCGGCTTGAATGTTGGCCGGATGACAAACACGTGCAAGTCACTTCACCAGAACCCACAAGTTTCCCAGGGTCAAATTCATTGTAAAAAAAAATAAAAAAGTGGGTGAAACCCATGCCACATTAAGCCCAATTTTCCTAATTAAACCCTCAATCCTCCTTTTCACGAGAGTCGATCTATGTTTTGTTCATTGAAGAGGTCTAGCCCTTTTCTTCCTGCTCTAGGAAAGCAGGGCACCATTTGGGGCTCATAAATTTGAACTAGTAGAGGCATCGGGTCATGTGAATCATTACTAAGGCTTTGTTTATATCGCTCAAAATGACCTTTTTGAAAAATATTCTCCTAAATATAATCGCATGTATTGCTTATAAAAAATGAACGAACAAAAAATATTTCATTGTCAATAAAGATGTATAGATATAAATTGTTGTCGATAATGAAAATTTTCCACTGACTAATTATTTTAAGTGACGCAAGCGATCGTTTTTAAGGAGCCGAAAAAGTCTTAAACGTATTGTAATTGTGCGACTAGTCCTAAACTTTTTTTTTGTCATTTGAATCTTAAACATTTTGTATTTATGCCAATTTAGTCAATCTAGTCAATTTTGGGCAGAAATCGCTAACATGAACGCCAGCTATCCTATGTGGCGCAGTCGGTGCTAACATAGGACAATTTTTAATAATATTTAATAATTTTTCAATTTTATTTTTTTAGTTTTCCTTTTTTTAGTTTCTTTTTCTTTTCTTCTTCCTCTGGCCGGTGAGAGGCGAGGAAGAAGAAAATATTTTATATCGCTTGCTTAAAAACTTGACTCCACTGGTGAGGTCGTCTAGCCTTACAATTCTCTGGTAGCCTTCGGATGCTTTACTCTCTAACAGCTTTTGAATGATAATTTAAACTTCTCTCCACAATCTACACATAGTTCAATCAATCCAACTGTCTCTCTAATTCACATTCTACTTCATTGAAACTCTCCTCAACGTAAATGCAGATCGGTTTCTCGTTCAAATGCAGTGTTTGTGCTGGCTTTGCCTGATTCTGGCGAAAAAACTTGTACCCCTCACCGGTGCATGGGTGACGGTGGTGGCCCCGTTGTCACCTTTGCTGCAGCTACCCCTCCCATTTTTTAACTTAGAAAGAGAAAAATGAGAAGAGAGAAATATGTTTGCTAAGAAACATCTACAAATATGCCAAATAAGAAGTTACTAGCATAAAGAGCGAACCACTCGAATTCAAGTCTACAAAGCATAGAAATATACACGTCTCATGCTCATTAACTTGTCCCAAATCTAGTTCGCTAGACCCACTCAATACAAACCATGACCACATGACTACGAACGACATGAACAAGACGATATCGATATCAAGAAAGCATGACAAAGTGATTAAATCCAAGCTCTTATTCCAGTGCACAACATTCTGCACGAGCCATGAGACAAACTTGGCCACTTATATTTAGTTAGAAGCCGGTGGGTTGTGAGGTGGTTTGCCAGTTGGTGGCTTGTGGGAGTCCTCAACGCCCACCGTCCATGGCGGCCAAGGTTTCGTCCATTGGAGGCTTCTTTTTCGGCGGCGGCTTCGTCTTGGGAGGCTTGCCGCCGTCCAAGGTGGTCAGGGTTTCCTCGCCAAGGGTGGTGTTTTCTTCCATTGGAGGTTTCTTTTTCGGTGGTGGTTTCTTCTTGCCACCATCCGAGGTGGTCAGGGTTTCCTCATCAAGGATTGTGGTTTCTTCCGTCGGAGGTTTCTTTTTCGGTGGAGGCTTCTTCTTGGGAGGCTTGCCGCCGTCCAAGGTGGTCAGGGTTTCCTCATCAATAATGGTGGTTTTCTCCAATGGAGGTTTCTTCTTGCCACCATCCAAGGTGGTCAGGGTTTCCTCATCAAGGGTGGTGGTTTCTTCCATTGGAGGTTTCTTTTTCGGTGGCGGCTTCTTCTGAGGTTTGCCATCGTCGGCGAGAGTGGCAGTGGTCAGCACCACTGTAAGCAGGAAGAGCACTAAGATGGTTTTTGGAGACATATTTTCTACGGTTTTTGCATGGTGAGAAGAGAAGTGGAGGAATTAGGTTATTTATAGGACGATTGGACCTATCTCGTCTTGACACGTGCCGTTCGATTTTCTTTAAAAAAGTTTCGTTCGCATGGCCCTTTATTTCGAAATGAGGACACAGAAAAGTGTAGGGTGTCCCACGCACCGAGCTGAAAAGTTGGACTTAGCTGGCGTCGATTGTTGAAGTTGCAACTGGGGCAGGTAAGTAAGCTTGACAATGCTCTTGATCTCCACTGTGTAGTGTAAAATGTAAACCGGATATGTTTGATCTCAAGGAAAATATGCAGGAGCTAGCAGTATAGAAGGTATCTCACTTTCGAAAGTTAGTCTCGACGATCTTGCTCGGATCGGGTTTAGTCTTTTGCTCTTGATCTCCATCGTGTAGTGTAAATTGTAAACCGGATATGTTTGATCTCAAGGAAGGTATGCAGGAGCTAGCAGTATAAAAGTGATCTCACTTCCGAAAGTTAGTCTCGACAATCTTGCTTGGATTGGGTTTAGTCTTTTGTTGTCGTCTTGAGACCAATGAATGGAAGGGCTAACTATGTATGAAAAATGGAAGCGGAGATTGCGAATGGATGGAGGAGATACTAAGAAAGACGATATAAAGATGCAGGACAAAACCTCCATATCCATATAGGACCGACGTTACCATTTACGAAATGATCATGAAAACCATCTTCATATGCAACCCTTCGTTCCTATACATGTTCGTATTTCAGGCTTCCTTATATGCAACATTGAGGAAGAACGAGGCAAACGTGAGGTCGAGACGAAAGGTCAATCATTTACGGATCATCCGTCTGAGCAGTGTGACTAACTAACTATATTATTCGCTATATTTGTATCTCAATTAATTTTGCAATTTTTTCTTTGTAAACTCTAATACGTGAGTGACTTGTTCCTCTAAGTTTATTTGGACTTATTTTAAATGAAAAAAAATGCCTATTTCTATTTTGTAAAAGTTAAAAGTATAATTTAAGGTCCGAAATAAATCAGCATGTAAGTTAAGAAGATCTAAACAAACATTGAAAATAAAATGAGAGGAAGAGGCCATGGGGAGTATTCGCGAATGACTTCAAATTGCCATCTAAAAGGACAAAAGAGGGAATTGTGGGTCCCATCCCCAACCATATATTTTATTATATTATATTATCCGAAAAACACTAAGGACTATGGACAAGGCCGAGTTTAAGGCTATGAATATCGCGACTGTCGGCCCAAACCTCCCTCTCTCTGACTTGCCAAATAGCCATCTTATCGTGTGATGATAACAACTATGTTAGCCATTTCTCATGCTAGCTTTAGAGGCCCGTGCATGCAATCTTGACGTATTTTTGCAGGAAAAGGAACTCCTTCAAATTGGCAACGTTGTTTCAAATGATCCCCCATCTCATCGACGGCAAAAAATATGCGCCGGACGGCGATCACGTACGAGTCGCACGACTGTTTTCGCTCTCTCGACGAGGACATTTCCCAATCCCGAAATGCATGAAACAAAAGGACCTCGAATTGAGCCGTAAAGCCCTAAGCCACCACGGCGAGGACCACCTCCACCCTCGGCATGCCACAAGTGCCACGCACAGTCTCCTCTTCCTCGGACGGGATGCATCATGAAACCGCCTTGCTAATTGCCAAGATTAGCGAACGCAGATTACATAGTGAAAGTTGCAGCCCTTTCACCTTTAGCACAAAAGATTATACAGCAACTATTGCATGCGATGGGGATCGCTCAACACTTGGGCTTTGCTTATTCCTTAAGCAACATAATGCTCTTGATAATGGTTAATTATTGAAGCTCACCAGATAACATTAAAAATGAGGCCGCAAACACTTGTCGCATGGACTGTTGGTTATCTAGACGTGACGCTCCTGGAGTTGTAATCCCCCCACGTACGTGGCGAGCGGGGAGGAGGAACTTGCAAGGAGAAGAACAAAACGACAACCTCAGTAGCTAATGGCGATTTCGAGAATCACAGATTGCCAGCAACAATGATTGCGTCTCCAAAGTTCATCATGTGAAGCATATGATATTTGTCCAAATGCATCGACCGCTCGAATATTCGACCAGACAGTGCCTGTGATAGTTATGTTAGTGTCTTCCTGCGCGTATCGCGAATACATCGAACCCCACTAAAAACCGTCCATGGATGACCCACAGAAAAAATGATTGCATATGCAATGTCTGTTCTGGTGTTTTTGGGCCATCCATGTCACGTGAAAATGTGAGGAAATCGAAACAAAAACAAAGGGAGTCATAGTTGTTGCTGTTTGGCTTGAATTAGGGTTGCTTGCTTTCGTCCTTAAGTGTCTTTGTTCACGCCTTTTAATATCTGGTCCTGACTTCTGGGTTTGGTCGATTTTATCGGTCTTCTCATTCAGAATTGTTGTTGGTAGTTGATATTTAAGCCAGGAGTCTTGATCATAGCTTTAGGTGTATTGAGCAGATTAATATTAATCTCTGTTTAGAAAATATTAGGATGATTAGGTATCGTTCGACTAGTGGCATGATCTTTGATTGGGTTGCTTGATCATGATGCATGAGGACCTTATAGAAGTCAATGGAATTTTTTACCGTGAGAATGGTAGGCAGTCATGCTCGTATGTATTCTTTGTTGACCGTCGTAAATGGCATCCTTGGATCACCATAGTTAGAAACTAGAAACACAGTAATGGATTAAAGCGATTTGTGCATCTGATTTGGAATTCATCGTTCTTGATGTGAAATGGCAGTGATCCAAAGCACAAGCGTTTCTCCTTTGTAACCCTCTGTATCACTGGCTCAATGATAGAGATTTTGTGCATCATAGTCAGAGGAGGGACTTCAGCTCTATTTATAGAGTTTTCAGTCAGCCTCTCTCATCACAGGCCGAGCTCAACTCGGCCCACACAAGCCAGACCTATATTAGGCTAGTTAAGAATCTTTATATCTTACCTTATTAGACTAAGCTCGTAAAACAGTTAATTACAATCTCAATTAATGTAGCCCACATCAGAAAAACTTTTATATTCTTTTTGGTGAACGAATTGTATTTGCTCTAACTTTGATATTTGATTAGACTTTGTTGGTTTTATTCCCCAGATAATGATCTGATTCTCATTAGACAGAAAAGATAACTACCATGTTTGCTAATATGATCTTTATATTGTTATGATGCATTCCAGCTTCTTGAGAGAGCAGTTGAAGAACGTGATAATGACTTTGGCAGATTAACTGCAAAGCAAGCTCATTTCAATCAAACTCGGAGAAATTGCGTGCTTGTAATTATTTTTAACCAATGCATACGCATTTGTTTCTGTTTGTGTTCACGGGATGTGGAACCTAAACCGATCAATTTCAGATATTTGGATCATTAGAAAGTAGAAATTGGGTTATAGAGGAGGAAGGAATACCTTCATAACTAATTAACCCAAGAGGACCACCTTCTTCAATTTGCCTTGTGGCATGTGAGAGCCAATGGATGGGATGAATCTCTAATTTTGCTTTGACCTCAATTACCTGCTTTTGGGTTCTCTTCATCACAATCTTATGGTGCACCCTTTCTTCTTTTCTTGGCGGGCTGGGGCATGGATTTGATGCTTTCATCCTGGATTCACCTTCTCCTCGGATTTCTCGATGATTACTGATGGTTCCTCAAGATTTCTCGATGATTACTGGGCGTAAACCCTTGCTCTTCTGTAGAGTCTTGTTCTTACAGTTTTATCTCGTGATGCCACGCTAGGTGAACAACTATGCAGTCTAAATGCATCTGAAGCAAGCTCAGCAAAGTTTGCATGTCATGCCGGTAGTCTAGTTGTGCTTGTGTGTAATTGTATTGTGATCCTGAAAGTTGCTTGCACAAATGCAATATCGCTTTTTTTTTTTCTTATAGATTTTGTTACGGGCCTTGCACGGACATTTCAAGAAACTTGGTGAGTAAACCTTGCTCAATCACCAAGCTCTCATATGCTCGCTTCATAACCATTTACCGTCACCAATCGCTGTAACTGTTAGAGCCTGGCTATAACCATAAGGATGATCCTCCTCCATTGAAACAAAAGCTCACAAAATTAGGCAACCAAACAATTCGGACAATATCTATTAGAACCTTGGACGGCTAATAACGTAAGCTTCTTGATTCTACCCGAGGTAAGGCGTAGCAACATTAGCTTTTTATCTGGTGGTCTGCTTTTGATTCTAATGCAAACTAGGTCCACAGCATAAACCAGAGTTAAGAAGCCCTGGGAGAATCAAAACTTCGTCTGTGGGAAGATCCTTGCGTGTTGTTGAATAATTTATGTCGCCATGTGACTGAGTTTTTTCCTATATAAGAGCGTTGAATCAATTATCTTCCTTATCTTCCTATATAAGGAAGATAATGCTGATTTTGTTGTTGACAGTAGCTTTAGAGAATGGTCTTATGCTCATAACTATATGTACAGCAGCTTAGGTCGACTTTGGATTCTGTGGAAGCCATCTATTCTTAGGTTAACGGTGTTGGAGGCTTCTGCTCAAGTCATCCATTGTCAAATTGATAAACCTGGGATGGACCCATTTTTGCTTTCTGCCATCTATGGTTGCAATACGGAAGTGAAGCGTGGGAATATGTGGCGCAACATTTTGAATTTTTCGAACAGAAATCCCGGAAACGTGCCATGGTTGCTCATGGGGGACTTTAATGAAACAAGGGATATCAGCAAAA
This sequence comes from Syzygium oleosum, assembly GCF_021117445.2. Classification (NCBI taxonomy): domain Eukaryota; kingdom Viridiplantae; phylum Streptophyta; class Magnoliopsida; order Myrtales; family Myrtaceae; genus Syzygium; species Syzygium oleosum. The sequence continues at coordinate 21,025,965 of NW_026607485.1, read as the reverse complement.
GGATTGGCTCCACGATTCGCTGGACTGCGGGTAATGGAGGAACTAAACAACATGATTGAGGAGCTTGCATTAATCGAGCCTCCATCATTAGGCCCGGTCTTCACATGGACTAACAAAAGCTCTGGGACAAATCTTAGAGCAAGTAAAATTGATAGAGTACTGGTTAACGCAGAATGGCAGAACAAGTATGAGCACTACTCAGTTGAATTCCTACTTTCAGGGGTATCAGACCACTCACCCTGTTTGGTGAAATTAGACACCACTAGCAGGAGAAGGAGATATTCCTTCAGATTCTTCAATTTCTGGACCTCAAGTCCGGACTATCTACCTATGATTTCCTCCGGCTGGCAAAAAGAAGAAGTTAGAGGATCATGCATGTTTGCAGTAGTGACAAAGCTCAAAAAACTGAAACAACAACTCAAGAGCCTGAATAAATCTCAATTTGGTGACTTACAAGTTAAGGTAAACCAGGCTAAGGAAAGCTTGTATCAAATTCAACAAAAGCTGGTGATTGACCCATTCGATGCCATCTCTCGAGCAGAAGAAAAGGCACATTTGGAGGAATTTCTGGCTTTAAGTAAACATGAAGAAATTTTGCTCAAACAGAAATCCAGAAATCTTTGGCTAAAGGAGGGCGACAATAATAGCAAGGTTTTCTTTGCTTCCATGATGCGAAGAAGTGCTCAGAACAGGATAAATCATCTCATACTTGAGGATGGATCCGTTATCTCTGAAGAGGGGGCTCTTAAGAACACAATCTTATCATACTATCAAGCCCTTCTTGGTAGTTCCAGGGGACCTTGTATCCCTTATGAGAGGTATGTCCTTTTTTTTCATGAAGATATCAATGCTTTAGTTACTTTCACACCACCTCAGAGAAAGGATATTCTTCGAGTCCTAAAGGGTTTCAATGATTTCAAAGCACCGGGCCCAGATGGTTTTAACAGTCGTTTCTTCAAAAGTGCTTGGCCTATCATTAGACACGACATCGAGGAAGCTATACTGGATTTTTTCTCATCCAAAAGATTATTGAAATCTATAAATTCCACTCTGATCTCTCTTGTCCCGAAGGTTCCAAATCCCTCATCCCTCAAGGAGTTCATACCCATATCATGCTGTAATACCTTGTACAAGATCATATCCAAACTCCTTGCAGAACAAATAAGCGGAATGCTCCCCTTGATTGTTGATCTAAACCAAACCGCTTTCATCACCGGACGACAAATCTCAGAAAATATCCTGTTATGCCAAGATTTACTTCACAACTATCATAAGGGAGATAAAGGTAAACGTGTCGCTATAAAAATAGATCTCATGAAGGCTTATGATATGGTCAGATGGGATGCAGTCATTGGGGTCCTAAAAGCTCTAAATACACCCCAGCATCTGGTTGAATTGATAAGTGAGTGCATTACTACCCCGAGGTTTTCAGTGAATTTTAATGGCGAACAGGTAGGGTATTTCAGTAGCACTAATGGGCTGAGACAAGGTGATCCTCTTTCTCCATATTTATTTGCTCTAGTTATGGAAATTTTCAATAGAATTGTAAGAGCAAAAGTTGCTGGTTCTTCCTTCAAATACCATTGGCGCTGCAAAACGCAAAGGATTACACACCTTTGCTTCGCTGATGACCTGTTCTTATTTGCCCATGGAGATGTAGACTCTGTTCTATGCCTGTTAGAAGCTCTTGAAGGATTCGCCACTCTCACTGGACTGCGGTTTAACCCTGACAAATGCCAAATATTTTTCTCTGGGTTAAATGAGGAGGAAAAGCTTCTTATATTGGACCACACACCTTTTCCCGCAGGTACTCTCCCTATCAAGTACTTGGGTGTTCCTCTTATTACTAAAAGACTCACCCACTCAGATTGCAAAAGCCTTACTGATAAGATATTCAAGAAAATTGAGAGTTGGGGAATGAAGCATATGAGTTATGCGGGTCGGTTACAACTAACCAAATCGGTCCTTATATCTATATGCATGTACTGGATGCAAATGTTTCTTCTTCCGAAGCAAACTATCTATGAGATTGAGACAAAGATTCGCCACTTCCTATGGGCTGGGTCTTCAACAAATCGTGGATCGCACAAAGTTGCATGGCATGTAGTATGCTCACCCAAAAAGGAAGGTGGGTTAGGATTGCCTGATTTGAACCTATGGAACAAAGTGTTATTAGGGCGCACAATGTGGAATCTTATCAATCATCCATCTTCTTCACTTTGGAGCTCCTGGGTCCATAGTACAAAATGCAGAGGAACCCCATTTTTGCAGATGGACATGAAGGGTAGTATGGCCTGGAGTTGGCGATGTCTCCTCAAACTACGTCATGTCCTAACCCCAGTCATGTCTAATCCAAGATATTGCCGCCATGATGTCTTGGATGAACTTAGACACGAGAGTCCGGCTGTGGAGTGGTATAACTTAATATGGAGTAACGGCGTTAGCAAACACAATTTTATTGGTTGGTTAGTATGTAGGGATAGGCTTCCGGCAGCAGAGATCATATCACGGTGGATGACCTCAGTCGATGTCCAATGTACCTTCTGTAGGGCAAGTATAGAGAACAGGACTCACCTTTTCTTCCAATGCGAATGGACAAGTAGCATCTGGCGCAATATTCTTGCGCAACATGGGATCAGGTGTAATATATGGGGATGGAATGAAGAGCTTCAATGGATGGTTAGAGCAACAAGAGGCAAAGTTTTGGTAGCGAAACTCCTCAAAGTATCTTTCCTAGCGATTGTATATTGCACTTGGATGGAGCGCAACCATAGGCGGTTTCAAAACAATCCAACTGACATTCAGATTATTTTGGCGAAGGTGCGGAAAAATGTAAGAGGTAGAGCTTCGCTATGCCAAAAAATCAAACCTTCGCAAGCTAACGTTGTTTTAGCTACTTTATGGAGACTTCCTACTTTCATATTCTCGAATTATTAGTACTAGTTGTAATGCTGGGGAATGCCCCTAAGCTGCTGTACATCATCTGTTATATACTACTTACATTTTACACACAAAAAAAAGAACGTTGTTTAGTTATTGTAAATGGCAAGAGGATCGAAATTTGCTTGGCGTTTTGTCCTTCACTGGGTGTGGCGGGATAAATGATTTATCATCTATTAGTTTTAATCTCTTATTGGATCTAAATCTCAGAAAATAAATCAAGAGAAATTACATGAATATTTTATCTTTTATCGACTTTAAACTTGAAAATAAGGATAAATTAGAAAAAAAACGTTTTTAATTATCCTCTATCATCTTACAATTTCTATATTCTATCTATATATAGTTTAAAAGTTAGAAGATGGGTAAAGAGAAAGTATACCAAGATTTTGTCACTTATTAAGTTCAAACTTAGAAAAGGATAAACTAGAGAAAGTATGTTAAAATATACTCTTGGCTGACATGACTTATTTCAATGTAGTTTCTTTAATATATTATGAACAGCAAAAATTTGAGATAAACACAGAATGCTGCAAAACATTTCAATGCTCTGCAATTCTTATTTCCAAGCATAGTTGTCCAATCAAATTAGGATATGTATTCATGATACAACAATTAAATTTGAATGAAGATATTGTTGAAATAGTTTGTTATCATGAAAATATGTGACTCTTGATTATGAAAAGAAGTGATTGTTGACATGAAAAGTGGTGATGGATCATCATGAAAATGGGTGATAGTAGGGATAAGGAACATATTCCCAAGAGATATGTAGATTGGTTGTTTGTAAATTGCACCAAATTATACATTATTCATCACAATTGTTCAAAACAACAACTTCTTCGGAACACTCTCTTTTTCTCTTTTCATACACACAACTTTGATAACATATTCAAGGTGAAATTTCAAGAGAGAAATTGAGTGATTGCTGAACTCATTTCTCTGTGGCTTTGGTGTATATCCTATAGGTATATTTGTTCTAAACTGAGTAGTAACAATAGTGGAAACAAATAATAGCTTAAGGATAGTGATTGTCATCACGCATCAAAGCATCAAAGATCTATAACTACTGCTCTATCTTCATCAACAATCAAATTTCCCCAACAAATATTAGTCGAATAGATGAGTTAAATTAGATTAGCATTTTATATATCGAATTTAAAATGGATTTGATATTTATCTAAATCAAAGTAAATAATGTTCACGTGGCTCAAACTTATCACTAAAAGAGTGTAAAAAATTAAGGCGCATATTTTTTGGGCCTACATAATAAAGGAGCATTTGACCAAGACAAAGATTACGAACTCATGGACCCAAAACATGTGCACTTTACAAATTACAGCTGCTAAGACTTGATGACACAGCTAAGATATACGTCAGAATTTAATCGACGACGAGATATCTAAAAACTATAGCTAGTACTACGATTTAGGAATTGAATTTGCTTGTTTTTGTGTGCGAGGAGAGGGGGGGGGGGGGGGGGACAAAAACATTGGTATTTATAGTACTCACAATGTAACTGCCCATAAGCATATCTTCAGTGGCTCTGGCCATGCTTTGACATCTCCGTATTTTGGCTCTACCTTCACATTGCCACAATTTTTCATCCGTGGATGGTTATTCTTTAAAATCGCATCTTGACCCTCCTCTTTTGCTCATCAAATGGTCAACTTTTAAATGATTCTCCGTTTGACTGTTTATCTACAACTTCAATCAGTATCTTCCTCGGCCAATTTTGTTAATCGGCAACCAGCTTCTATCGTATGTTGATAACTAATCATGGTCATCGATAAGCATAGCTATCGACAGAAGTTCTTGCAATCGGTATGGCCATCGATAAAAGGCTTATGTATTGGTGTCTTACCAATGGTAACACCTTGTCCAAGTCACATGTTTATTTGAATCAATATCATGCCGATGACTTAGTTAATTTTTGGTGTAAATAGAAAGAGAAAAGTGAGGAGAGAATCAAAAAGTTCTAAACTTATTACACTTTTGTCAATTCAATTTTAAACCTTTCAATTGTGCCAATTGAGTCCTAAATCTTTTCAAGTTTTTTCAATTGAGTTCATCTGGTCAAAATTGGCTGAAAACTGCTAATGTAGACACCGGCTGTCTCACGTGGCACGGCTAGCGCTGCTGTGGGTAATTTTTATTTTTTTTTCCTTTTTCTCTCTTTTCCTTCTTTACTTTTTTCTTTTTTTCTTCTTTTCTTCTTTTCTTTTTTCCCTCTACCGGCCATCGCCAAGCCTTGTCGATTGCCGATGGAGGTCACTGGCCTAAGGCGAGGGCTGCCCTCGCCAAATCAGGTGAGGGCAACCCTCTCCCGGTTCGGTAGAGCGGCCCTCACCTGAGCCCGACGACCTCCGCCAGCCATCGATGAGGCCCGGCGATGGCCAGTGGAGGGAAAAAAGAAGAAGGAAAAAAAGAAAAAAGTAAAGAAGGAAAGAGAAGAAAAGAAAAAAAAAAAAGAAAATATAAAAAAATTCAAAAAAAAATTAAAATATTAATAAAAATTATCAACATCAGCAACGACCATGTCACGTAAGACGGCCGGCATCCACGTCAGCGATTTCCAGTCAATTTTGACCGGATGGACTCAATTGGCAAAACATGAAAAGATTTAAAACTCAATTGGTACAATTAAAATGTTTAGAACTGAATTGGCAAAAGTATATTAGGTTTATAATTTTTTGGAAAATTTTCCCGACTGGTTTAAGACATGTTTGGCCAACCGTGTCGTGAGCATAGAATACGAGGATGAGATAAAAGTTATTATCAACGACAGGCATGTGCCCATGTCACTGCTATGAAACATCTGCTATGAAATTATGCGAAAGAAGAAGTTATTAACAGAAAGAACGAGCCACTCATATTCAAGTCTACAACGCTCAGAAGATAGATACACGTCTCATGCACATTAACTTGCCCGAAATCTAGTTTGTTTCCAAGCTCTTATTCTAGCACACCACCAAGCTCTTATTCTAGCACACCACGTTCTGCATATGCCATGAGACAAACTTGGCTCCTTCTACTTAGTTCGAATGGGGTGGCTTGCCACCACCACCACCTGGTGGATGGTGGCCTGGTGGATGGTGGCCTGGTGGACGGTGGCCGGCCTCAATGCCCACTGGTGGCTTGTGCGTCGGTGGTGGCTTTTTTGGCGGAGGCTTTATTGGCGGAGGCTTCTTCTTGGGAGGCTTGTCGCCGTCCAAGGTGGTCAGGGCTTCCTCATCAAGGGTGGCGGTTTCTTCCATGGGAGGTTTCTTTTTCGGTGGTGGTTTCTTCTTGACACCGTCCAAGGTGGTAAGGGTTTCATCAAGGGTGGTGCTTTCCTCTGTCGCTGGGGGCTTATGCGGCGGCCGCTTATGCGGAGGGCGATGGTCGGCGAGAGTGGCAGTGGTGAGCACCGCTAAAAGCAGGAAAAGCACTAAGATGTTTTTCGGAGACATTTTCTACGGTTCTTGCATGGTGAGGAGGAGGAGCTAGGTCATTTATAGCGGGATTGGACCTATCTCACCTAGACACGTGCCATTCAATTATTTTTGAAATGTTTCATTCGCATTGCAATTTATTTTGAGAGCAGGTAAACCGAAAAAGTGACTGGTGACCCACGCGCACTGAGCAGAAAAGTTGGACGCCCTGGCTAGCTAGGGTTGATTATTGCTGAAGTTGCACTTGGGGAAGGTAATTCATCGCTTCTCCGGCTGTGTTTTCTGTATCTTTCACTTTCCTTTCCACTTCTTGATGGAATGACAGGACAAAATATTGCAAGGATGGTGGACCAGACAATGTCGTATCTGGACACCCTCATGTCGTTCAGCAGTGAGGGGGTTGAGGCGTTTTCAAAATTTATGACAGGTCGGCTCAAATATGACACATATCGCTTATTGAGTAGACGGGAAAAGTGTCAAAAAAGTCCTAAACCTTTTGCATTTATGCCAATTTAGTCTTAAACCTTTTTTTTTGTGCCAATTAAGTCATAAACATTTTGCATTTGTGCCAATTAAGTTCTAAACCTTTTTTTGGTGCCAATTCAGTCCTAAATCTTTTGTATTGGTGCCAATTCAGTCTTAAACCTTTTGTATTTGTGCCAATTTAGTCCTAAACCTTTTTTTTATGCCAATTCAGTCATAAACCTTTTGCATTAATGCTAATTCAGTCCTAAATATTTTACATTTGTGCCAATTCAGTCCTTCAACACATGAATAGCTATTAGCCAGAAAGACTGAATTGTCACTAAAAAAAGGTCTAGGACTAAATTTGCACCAATACAAAAGGTTTAGAACTTTTTTGATACTTTTAATTCTCCTGAGTAGACTTATGTAAAAATGAGGTGACACCATTTGTGTACACTATTTTCTCGGAATGACATGTATTAGTTTGGTAGACCCGTGATGCACGGGCCCATTGGCCCCAAGTTATTCCTCAAATTTTCCTTTGAGGTAATATCAAATTGAATTTTGATTACCTTAAAAGGGTCAGTAAGCTTCACAATGCGCGCGCTCTCTCTCTCTCTCCATCGTGTTGTGGAAAATGAATTGCAAAGACTTTTCCAAAGCTGCTTTATCATAAAAAAAAAATCGCCTCGTAAAAAGCTAATAAGGTCCTTAAATTCCTAACTTGGCATCTTAAACGTTCACTTGTCATCATTCTCATTCTAATAGAAGTTCTTTTTTCCCGGAATAGAAGTTCATTAGATTTCTAATTGTGTAAACTGGATATGTTTGATGCATTATCAATTGAGAAATTATTAAAATATTATCCCACATCGCTTGACAACGGATTCCAAATATTCTTTATAATCAAGTGGTCTCTCTCCATCAATCATCTTAAGATTTTGGATTGGACTTCCTTACATAAATTATCATGAAACCATCTTCATCTTCAACCCATCATTCCCATATATGCAAGATCGAGGAAGAGTAAGGCAAAAAGCATATAAGTTTGGGGAAGTGAAACTATTGGGTTCCATCAGAATATGTAATTCCAAAATTCCACTGATTAACAATTGATGTCCGTTTATTTGGACTTGTTTTAAATAAAAAAACCTACCTTTTTTTTTGGCAAAAGTTTAAAATATTATGGGCATGTTTGATTTAGTATTTGCAAATGCCAATAGCGTTTGGAATTTTTTAGGAGAACTTTGGGAATATGCAATTGCATTTCTAAGGCCTTTGGCCTAAGATAGGTCTGGAGGTACTTTGACAAGTTCCATTCTTGGAATGCAAGTTCACTATACATCGCACTATTCATTTTCCCTGTGATTCACCTAGAGAAGCAGGTCCGGAGGCCGACGACTGCCGCTTGGGGTCGCGCGACCTAGGCGACCCAGGCAAGCATTGGCCTGGGTCGCGTGATCCCAGGTGACAGTCGCCTAGGCCCGGCCTCAGGCGGCATCACCTAGGTGGCGCGACCCAGGCGACGCTTGAGATCACGCGATCTCAGGCCACCTCGCCTAAGGTTGTGCGACCGAGGCAAGCATTGGCCTGGGTTGCGTGACCTCAGGCGACCGTCGCATGGGCCCAACCTTAGGTGCTGCCTGAGTTGCGTGACAGAGACGATGCTTGAGGTCACACAACCTCAGGTGAGGCTAGTCGGCGGCCGGATCTGGCCATTGGTGGTTGGCCGGCGGCCGTTTTGGCCCGCCGGTGGCTGAGCTCCACCTGAGACTTTAAAAAAAAAAAAAAAGCAAAAATCCTCTACGAAATATAGTTTTCACCAAACGGTATTTAGGTCAAAAGTGCTTTCCAATGTGATTTTAAAATACTCTTTACCAAACACTACTTGCATTTCGGAAAACTCCTTTAACCCAAAAACCTTCCCAAGGACATTTCCCGGAAGCCGAACCAAATGGCCCTATATAAGCTCCAAAATAAGGTAAGAAAATTTGAAAAAAAGAAAGAAAAAAGAAAAAGTAAAATGGTAATCGGGAATATTCGGGAATTACCGTGTAAATTGCCGTCACAAAAGGACAAACAGGAGACTTTTCTAGGTCCCGCCTCCATCCATTTATTTTCCAAAAGCACCTTGACTAGGAACAAGGCCATGTTTACGGCTATGAACATCGCGACCCTCTCATTCTCCCCGACCGTCAGCCCCAACTTTTCTCTCTCTCTCTCACTTGCCAATTAGCCATCTTATTGTAATTATATATAACAATTTTGCCAGGCCGAGGTAAAAAGCAGTTGAATTAGCCATTTTCCATACTAAGCTTAGAGGCCCGTGCAAGATACGTGACATGCTTTTGCAGAAGAAAAAACCCTTGAAATCGGCGACCTTATTTCAAATGATCCCCATCTACGGCAAAAAATATGGGCCAGACAGGTGATCACGTGAGTCACATGTCCATTTTCACTCTCTTAACAAGGGCACTTTCGTACCAAAACATACGAAACGCACATGCCAATCACATGGGATTGATGGGAAACGAAAAGACTTCGAATTGAGCCATCAAGCCCTAATCCACCAAGGACCGCAACCGTCATGCGCGTCTCCAATTCCTCGGGTCGAATACATCACGACAATGCCTTGTGTTAACTGCTCAGATGAGCGAACGCAAATACATCGTGGAAGTAGCAACCCTTTCATCTTTAGCACAGAAGATTAAGCCGCATCTCTATTGCATGTGATGAGTCGCGTCTTCCGTACACACAACATTTCAGAAGATCACTCATGACCTGGGCTTTGCTTATTCCACAAGCAACTCCAAACTCTTGATAATGGTTAATGTTAATTAGTGGTTAATAAAGCTAACTAGATAACATTAAATATCAGGTCGCAATCACTCGTCGCATTGGATTGGTTTTAATCTTTGACGTGACACTAGTGGAGTGTAATCCCACAGGTACGTGGCGGCGTGGAGGAGGAGGGACTTGCAAGGATACGAACTAAAAGACAACCTCAGTAGCTAATGGCGATTTCGAGAATCCCAGATTTCCAGCAACGATGATTTTTTTCTCCAAAGTTCATCATGTATGATATTTGTCCAAGTGCATTCCACTCGAATATTCGATGAGACAATGCCTGTGATACTTACATTATTTTCTTACTACACGCATCGTGAACACATCCAATCCCACTAAAACCGTCCATGGATGACCCACAGAAAAGTAATTGCATATGCAATGTCTATTCTAGTGTTTTTGGGCCATCCATGTCACGTGAAAATGTGAGAAAATTGAAACAGCAATAAAAAGAAAAGAACAAAGTCATAGTTGTTGATGTTTAGCTTGAATTGGGGCTGCTTGCTTTCGTCCATAAGTATCTTTGTTCATGCCTTTTAATATCTGAACCCGACTTCTGGGTTTGGTTGATTTTATTGGTCTTCTCCTTCAGAATTGTTGTTGGTAGATGATATTTGAGCCTGGAGTTTCGATCATAGCTTTAGATGTATTGAGCAGATTAGTATTAATCCCTTTATGGAAAATATATGGATGATTAGGTATCGTTCTGCTTAGTGGCATGATCTTTAATTGAGTTGATTGACTGCACATCATGATTCATGGGGACCCTATAGAAAGTCATCAAATTTATTTATGTGAGAATGGTAGGTATTCATGCTATGTGTTAGAGATAATCAGGATATTTCTCTAGGATATTTTTCTATGTTAGAAGTTCTCTAGATCTTTCAAGATTGCGCATATTTTGATTTTTATGTTATCTTAGATAATTATCTATTAAAGCATAATAGTTATTTATTAAAGCCTATAAATAGGTTGTGTATTCTTTATTATGGTATTATTAAAATATACGAAAATTCTTTAAATTTATTTTCCGCTCTATTCTTAACTTGGTATTAGAGCTACAAGATCCTGATGTCAATGCACTCCCGAGCGCACAACGGCGCACACTTCATCTCGCCTCTCATCATTTTTTTTTTCTCAATAAGTCCTAATATCCTCCCATCAAATTATTCATATTGTTCGATAGTGACATCAGCTTCCAAGTCAGCCTGTTTTGTTGTCACGTAGCCTATACAACATCCATCACAGCTTGTCCGCGAAGACTAGCTCCTACACGACGATAGCCTCCTCTTGCTGCGACGATAGCTTCCTATGCGACAGCAGCCTCCTGTTGCGACGACAACCTCCTACCATGTAGCTTGCACGGCAGCCACAACAACCCACAACAGCCACGTAAGCAACCACGTCATCGTCAACTGGTTCTCTCTTCAACACATCGAACCGCTTCGGTGGTCGACAAGGAGTTTTTCAGATATTTTTTATCCACTTCTAAGAACCTTGAGTTTGAGGGAATGTTAGTTATAATTATGATATTTTCCTATGTTGGAGATAATTAGGATATTTTATTAATTATTCATATTTATCAAAATTCCGCATATATCTCCGTCTGATTATGTATATTTTGATTAATATGTTATCTTAGATAATGATATGATAAAACTTATAAATAGGCCGATGTATTCTTCATTATGGTATTATCGAAATATACAGAAATTCCTTAAATCTATTTTCAGCATTATTCTTAACTCTATGCTATGCACGTATCTATTACTGTGAATGTAAATGTATTTGCTCTAACTTTGTTAGTTGATTATACTTTTATTGGTTTCATTCCCCAGATAATGATATGGTTCTCATTAGAAAGAAAAGATAACTACCATGTTTGCTAATATGATCTTTACATTGTTATGATGCATTCCAGCTTCTTGAGAGAGCAGTTGAAGAAAGTGGTAATGACTTTGAATTCTGCTACTGGAAGCTTGAATGAGCCTCAAATTTGGGTTTAAGTTAGTCACAAGGTGAAACTTTGAAACTTGGCAGATTAACTGCAAAGAAAGCTCATTTCAATCAAACTCGGAGAGATTGCTTACTTGTAATTATTTTTCACCTACATGCATTCGTTTCACTTTGTGTTCGCGGGTTGTGGAAGTTAAACCGATCAATTTCAGATATTTGGATCATTAAAAAGTTATAGAGGAGGAAGGAATAACTTAATATCTAATTAACCTGAGAGGACCATCTTCTTCAATTGGAGAAATTGTCTAATCAGGTCTAAACATAATGTATCGTTGTCAATTTAGTCCTAAACTTTTCAATTTTACCACTTAAGTCTTGTCGCGACCTTCCTGGAGGTGAATCAAGAAGGGAAAGCTAAACTAGAACAAAGGTTCGCAACTTGGTACTTGATTCAACATGCAATTTATCTTACCTTTTAGAGCCGCCACTAATCGGTGATAAGTCGATTAAACACCTAAGTAAAATGTGGGAGTACATTTTACTTCTGCGAAGTAGAGATTCACAGATATAGAGACTTGGTTACACTAGATTAAAAGATTACGCATTAATCCTAGAAGTCTACAAATTAAAAGATTACTCATTAATTTCTAATCATGCATTAAATTAACATTAATAACCTAGGTTACTATTTGATTGACGAAAGTGCAATCTAAGTACTAGGTGCAAGATGACAGTTTTATTTCTAAGATAATGGATACATGCAATTCTAAGTTAATTAACATGCATGAATGACCTAAGAGAAATCACAAATTTATTCTATGATGCAAAAACTATATGAAGTGCTATTTTTTTTATTTATATTTTATGAAAACAGTAAATTTAAATACTAGGATTCTAGTGCGACTCAATGAACTAACCATTAATATGCGACTAATAGTTGAATAATGCGATGCTAATTTATTATTTTATCTATCATGCTATATGAACCATATGCAATGCGGATAATGCATGTGATGCGATTAATAACTAAAATTTTCTATATGATATGATTATAAAAAATCAACCCTAAGAATATATGATTTTCTAGATGACGTTCGTTACATGATATGAGGCTAATTAACCCTAAGTCTACATGAAATCTAAATGAAACATAAATAACATTTTTATTTTTATAAAAAACTATGTATTATTCTAAGATTTTTATTATAAGATTAACATGCATTGCCCTAAATAAGAAAGTATTAAAATATAAATTATGAATGCGCTCTAAACTCTAAACATAACATATATGTGTGATGGTCATTAAATTTCACGTGACATCAAAACATACATCTTACTGGAAGTCTATTGCTATAATTCTAAGACATATTATTTGGATGTATAAAAGATTTATCTAATTTAATCACGCATAGAAAAACATATGTTATAAACCACGAATGACGCAATGAGGCGATACTAAAGACCCGACATTTAGACCCAAATGTCTAATTAAACAATCTAAAGCTTCACTATTAAATAACAAGCATTTTTTCGAAGGAAAGAAAAGCAAAAAAAAAAAAAACTATATGTTAAGCTACCACACGAAAATCGAACTTACCTTGCACAAGATGAGAGCCAACGAAAGGAACCGCAAGCGAAGCGAAGTCCAATGTTGGAGATCGAACAAAATGCTGGTGAAACGGATAGCCTCCGGTGGAGTGGTGCAGGCTCGCGGTAATGCTTCTCCGAGAGATAAAACTGGTGGAGTGGGAGCAACACCAGTTGGGGACTGTGAGCCCGGCGTGGTGGCAAACTGACTGGAGCATCACTCAGGCTGCAAGGGATGCGCCGGGGATGAGGACGGGTGCCGGGGTGAAATGGGACCAACGCCAGGGAGACCTGCAAAGAGAAAAAGAGCGCTGGATTCGCCGGAAATGCTAAGGGAGCGCCGCCTGAGGATTGTTGGATCACCACCAGGCGCGGCGGTTGCCAGCGGTCTTGCCCAGGGGCGGCACAGCAAGAAACTGACCGACTCAGCGGCAGTAACAACTGGGCACCAGGAAACACCGGGAAAGCTGAGCATAACGCTGGAGCGGGATGAACGCCAGAGAACTTGGGGGCACGCCTGAACTGCGGGAAGGGCACCGCCGACTCTGTTTATGCCACTTGGAAGCACGCTGATGCTACTGAGACGAGCTGGATTATCGTCCGACGGCGGCAAGGTGAGGCATTGGAGATTGCGAGCTGTCGGACGTCGTGATTCCTTCGCAGACGTGGCACCACCATTGGAGCAGAACTGTGGGGTAAAGAACGATGGTGACTTTCTGATGTGTATGGTGCAGCCTCAACGTGAACGTGCAAGTTTCTCACGTGTATATTGCTAGCCCCTCTCTTTTACCATCGTCCCTTTTCTTTCGAAAATCGCTGATTTTCGGCTCTGATTTGTCACCAAGAATTGGCCGTGAATCTCTCTGATCATATGATCAAATATGCGTCCCTTGTTCACCTCTCAATTTTGCAAAAATTAGTGCTTCGGATCTCGTCGCTCCTTGGTCGAAGATCGTACTTTCCTTAATGGAAGTTGGTCGAACTTTCTTGCCCTTCACGATTCGCTCAATCCCATAATGCACTCAGAGCTGTTGACCGAACTTCGCGTGCGGATATATGTTCAGCCGCAACTTCCTTCTCGCTCATCTCGGACAAATATTGCACAACGTGAGTTCATTCAGCACTTTGAGCTAATTCCAAGACAATTAATGAACCGACCGACTCAAATGCAATTTATGTGCACCTATGCAAACTAAAATATTTTTGTTTGTGGGTCGGATCGATCCTTAATTTGAGCTATGCAACGAATGACTTCATGGGTTACCAAAATTTAGGTGTCAACAAGTCCTAAACATTTGAACGAAATTCTAACGTAGTCCTTCCGGCCAATTTTCACCGAAAATCGGTAGGATAGCTGGCGATGACTGGATCGCCATGTCAGCAATTTAAGGTGAGAATTGACCGGAAAGACTACTGTCGCGACCGAGCTCCCGAGCCCTTTTTTATCGAACATGCAAAAAAGGGGGGCTCGCCTGGTACGTGCTAAGTCTAGGTTCGGGACTTAACTCGGGCTCTCCCGAGCCCATACCATATCGCGACTTAGGGTTTAAGTTTTTAACATACAAGTGGTTTATATCAAGGAGTCACCACTAATCGATTTGGGGTGGGTCGATTAGAAACCCAAATAGGGTGATGGGAGAATCACCCTATTCCTACGAACTAGAGATTAAATGAATTCGGGGACTTGGTTACACTAGTTGGATAACTAATACCCTTTCGGTACCATTTTACCCTGTTCATTTCTAAAAACATTTGTCAGGCAATTTGGATTGATTTTAGGACCTTTCTCCTAACATGTGAGGTGATTAAGCGAGTGCATAATCAGAAACGATTAGCAATCAGGAACACAACAATGCATGCATCCTAAGGTTCTAACCTTAACTAAGTCAGATGACATTCAAAACACAACAGTTCATGTAATTGTATTAAAAACATGCATAACAATACAACGGTAATAAAAACTAACATGCAAAATATTACCGTGCAATCTCAGACTTGTCTAATTTAAACAAGACAAAAATATGCATAATAATACTACAATAAATTAAACATTTAGAATATATCACACAAATTTTTAAAAAAAAAATTAATTTTTTTTTCAAGAGAAAAAAAAACAATACAGAAAAAGAAGAAAAGAAAAAAAAATTAAAAATTTTTTTTTTGAAATTTTTTAATTTTAAAATAAAATAATAAAAATAATAATATAATATTAAACCGGGTCGGGTCGGATCCGACCCGGGTCAACGGATCCGACCCAGGCGTTGACCCGGGTCGGGTCGGCTGATCCGGGTCAGTCTGACTCGAATTCACAGACCTGCAGGGGGAGGCGCCGGCGGAGCCAAAAATGGCCGTCCACCGGCCGACCCAGACCGGCACCGCCCCCAAGCCTGCTTCCTGGTTGAACGCCGAGCTTCACCACTTACCTGGACTCACCGTCCGGCCACCTGTTCGCCGGCCGGCGACTAAAACGAAACCAGCCTCACTGAGGCATTTCGTCAAACAGTTGACACGCGTGCCAAAAACTGAGGTGTTTTGCCCTCTTCCGACGAACCGGTCGGCTCCGGCGGCTACGGCTGGTTCTCAACTGAGACTAGGGACCGGGACCGGCGACGGCATGGACCGGGAATCACGCGACACGGCCGGCGTGAATCCCGGCCCGACCGTGTCAAAAAAACAGAGTAGGACAGGGAGTCTCGGCCGGGGGGGAGCTCACCGGTGACGGCGCGTCGGGGCGGCTTTCTGGCTATTCCGTGGGCGACGGCGATGCTGCTGGTTGTCCTTCCTGCTCCGGCGTGGCCTCTGTTTGCTCCCTCTCTCTCTCTCTCTATTCTCAGCTCTCTTTCTCTCTGTTCTCTATATGCTCTGTTTTTCTCTCCCTCCGGCCGATCGGGCGGCTTTGGCTGCTTCACGGCGACGGCGACGCTGATGGTTCGCTCCGGCGTACTCCCGACCTGCTTTCTCTCTCTCTATTCTCAGCTCTCTTTCTCTCTGTTCTCTCTATGTTTCTCTCTATGCTCAAACCGACCGAGAAAAGACCGCCCCCTCTCTCTCTCTCTTCTGGCCTGTATAGGCCGACGACCACGCTCACTCTCTGCTCCGTTGCGTCTGCTGACGACGGCCTGCACCGGCCTACTCTGGCTCGCGACTTTCGCGACCGTTTAGGCCGGTGCAGAGGGGGGTCGATTCTGTGAGGACGCAGAGAGAGAAGGAGAGAGAGAGGGAGCCCGGGAGATAGGGAAGACGGGACTGGCCTTAATGGCCAGTCCCTGTGGCGTGTTCCCCCGGCCCTCCTCTGGCCTGATGGGGACGGCGCGGAGCTGCTCCGCCGCTCGTCGTTCTGCGTCAGCTGCAGGGGTGAACAGGGAAAGAGAAAGGGACGTCGGCGGAGGAGAAGGTGCTGGGCCGGGCCAGGCCCAGCCGCGCGGGGGGAGAAAACAAAAGAAAAGGAAGTGGGCTGGGCCCGCATGGGGGAGAAAAGAGAAAAGAAAAAGAAAAGGGCCAGGTCGGCTCGGCCCCGACTCGGCCCAACTCGAAATTTTTTTTTTTAATTAATCAATGCAAAATGTGCCTAATTTCTATATGCAATGCATTTAAATTGAAATATTTTTGTTTTAGGAATTAAAGGAAATTAACTCCTAAATTTTGTGTAATTAATTTTTGGGGATATTAAAAATAGGTGTCAACAGCTGCCCCTCTTTGAAGGTGAGCTCGCAGAGATTGAGCTCGCAGAGGTTACGTTCAAAGATAAAATGACACCTAAATTTGGCCCATGCATGCTCAATGAATTCTATTTTTGGCGAGATCGTGAGTCCCATTTTTATGATGCGATATAAGATGATGCATGCTAAAGCAAATAAAAACATATCTGGGGCTACTTACCTTGCCGAAGGGTAGAGTAATTCCAGATAATTGATATTGTGTGTTGAGGAACCGAACCTTTCTTCGGTCGCCTTGACTGGGGAAATGGTTTGTCTAGGACCCGAACCTTTCTTCGGTCGTCTTGACGGGGATTGCTTTTGTCTAGGACCCGAACCTTTTTTCGGTCGCCTTGACTAGATTTTGTTTGTCTAGGACCCGAACCTTTCTTCGGTCGCCTTGACTGGATTTTGTTTGTCTAGGACCCGAACCTTTCTTCGGTCGCCTTGACGGGGATTGCTTTTGTCTAGGACCCGAACCTTTCTTCGGTCGCCTTGACTGGATTTTGTTTGTCTAGGACCCGAACCTTTCTTCGGTCGCCTTGACGGGGATTGATGGTTTGCCTAGTGGGTCCTCGCCAGCAGGTCTTGGAGAGACTCAAACGATGAGCACCTGAGGGTCCTCGCCCGAGGATTTGATGTGAACATGGGGGTCAGTCCCATGCTCAGAGGGTGAACAACGGGGTCAATCCGATGTTCAGAGAGTGAACAACGGGGTCAATCCGATGTTCAATTGGTGAACAACGGGGTCACTCCGATGTTCAGAGGGTGAACAACGGGGTCAATCCGATGTTCAATTGGTGAACAACGGGGTCACTCCGATGTTCAGAGGGTGAACAACGGGGTCAATCCGATGTTCAGAGGGTGAACAACGGGGTCAATCCGATGTTCAGAGGGTGAACAACGGGGTCAATCCGATGTTCAGAGGGTGAACAACGGGGTCACTCCGATGTTCAAAGGGTACCATAACAATCGTAGGTACATGGATTTTTGGAATCAGGTATGGGTAAAATGTACTTACCTGGGCACGTTCCTACCTCTTAAGGGCGTGTCTCCTGTCAGACAAGTTTTTCATGCAAAGACATACGTATTCATCGGAGAAATAGACAACTGAGGCTATTCTTGAATATCGTATGAAATATCTTGACCAGCTAGTCAAGATGCTTTTCTTTTTCAAAGAAACACTCCGTTTACCTTCTGGATAGTTTGAAAAGAAATCTGATGAAATACCTGGGATTTCTTATCCGGAGGTTTGATGTATCATCTGCTGAATACCCGACCTTTTTCAGGGCATCTCTTTTGGGATGATAATGAGGGCTTCTCCAGCGCCCGAATTTTCGTGTTCTATCACTGGGGATTAGAACTCTGAGCTGCAAAAGCATGCTATGTCAATTCCGCTTGGGGAACAGAAGGAATTTTTTGTGACATCTTTGGAGATGCTCCAGAGGTCATATGTTCTTTAAGTCTTTGAAGATATTTTACCTGTCAAAGAGGGTTAGCGCAAACATGCATGCATTCATCGAGGATAGACAAGCTAGGCTATCCCAGAATGTGTATTTGAAAGTTCATGCATGATGATTTTGCCATGTTTGCATCACCAAACATCCACCGAGGGTAATTATCAATCAAGACAATATTCGCTCGCAATGTGAACTTCTCGAGATGCTGAACGAGGGATCCTCAGTCAGAAAGGACTTTCCACTCGCTCTCATTGAAAAGGGCTATTTGTCCCGTCCATTAATGCGGAAACATCGAAAACACTCAATCTGACCGTTATCACATCCGCAAGGGTCTGAGTTTTCTCGCAAGCAGTACGACGCAGCCAATCTGAGAGGTCTTCTTCAGGGTCGTAATGTAGGCTTGGTCAATGGCTTAACGAAGGAGACTGTCCGAGTCAAGGCCATGAAAGAAAATATTCTGCAATCATCTCCGGGTTTACAAGTCAAGAACCCTGCAAAACGAGATAGAAATAATCTTGCTCACACTTTCTCGAGCGTTGTTTATAAACATTTGAAATTCCATGTTAAATCAAGTGCCCTAATCAGAAGAGACTTCATGAGGGATGTAACGTGGGTTCAGTTCACAGGTTGAGAAACGAAAGGATCGTTAGGCTCAAAAATGTGTGTAAGGGTGAGAGTTGGTGATCATCTTGGCATTGTCACCTGTCTTTTTCTTCATCATCAGGATCCTCTTGGACAACTCCCTGGGTAATCCCGTGTTTTAGCATCTTTGACAACATTTTCTTGAGGAGCTTCTGCATCAAGCATTTTCCTGGATATCATTCTATCTCTATTCCAATTGCTTTCTCAAGAATAGTTTCGTCTTCATCTACCATGTGACAGACCTTTGTCAAGACAGAGTTCCTAAAGTAGGAATTTGTATCGAAGAAGAACTCAAGTTTAACCCTTTGGGGTCGTCTTTTTCATCGTTTTTCTTCTTCTCCTTTTTTTCTTTTTCTTTGTTTCTTTTCTATTCATGGGCATTGGCCTTGCTTTTATCAGGCACACTGCTTTTTCATGCCCCTAATTTTCAGCATTTTATTGCTGCTCTTTTGGTGTTGTCAGGACTAGCCTAAACAAATTTGAGCAGAACAATGTTATTAGGCTCTTGGAGTCTTCATCTTGATTCGGTACTTTGGACCCTGATGCTCAAGCTGTGGTGACTTTTGCTTTGCCCCGGTGTAGGGGATGATCACCAACTGGGTTGGTATGAAATGAAATCGCCGGCTTAATTGGGCTAGCAAGGGATATAAGTGTATGGGATAGAAAAAGAATTGCTCTTCGTCATCCTAGGGCACTCAAATTATCGTGAGAGTTCATCTGCAATAAAAACACTCAAAGATTAATGCAAGTGAGAGCAGGAAAATTTCTATTCATCTTTTCATCTTGTGCGAGCTGTTGCAGCTGATGATCATAGAAAATTCTAGATATTACAAACTCCTCATCCTTCTTGTCTTGCTCAGTGAAAACATCATTGTTATCAATAAGATGTTGGTATTTTGGACATGCTTTAGTTTGCTGCTTCTCTCTTGACAAAGCCCTCTTAGCCTCGACTGTCCGGCCGTCGATGGTGTGCTTGTCTTGGAAGACTCTTTCGAGGACCACTGGATCCGTGAAAACGACGAGGCCGAAGTCACAGGGGCGGTGATCGAAAAGGGGAGGAACACTCATCTTGCTTCCTCTGCATTGGAATCCTCCCTGTGATGCCGATTTAACTCAAGCTGCCCCAATGTGGGGTGGTTCTTGACAGGGGTGATTTAAAAAGAACCTCCAAGTGTATGGGCTCAAATGGTCAAGCAAAGGATTAATGGTAGTGTATGGGGCAGAGAAATGAACTGCCTCTCGTCATTTTGGCTACCGTATCTTATGCGAGAAATCTCTTTACCTTGTAGAAGTGAAACCTTTTCGCTTATCTTGCAAGGGTTTGTTACGTGAGAATGTGTATAGACTAAGGATTGCCTCTCATCATCCTGACACACCTCATTCAATACCTCGGAGTAGTTCGACACCATTCGTCGAATTGTCAAAATTTTCACAGAGAATTGGTGAATTAAACAGGTAAAATTACCATGTGAAATTCTTTCCAAAAGACATGCAATGCACTTGGGGGAGGGTTAAGCATTTATTTGCTTTAACGTGTTTCCTCTTCCTTTGTTTCTTTGTACTCTTATGAGAGAATTTTTTAGAGAAAGAGATACTTATCTATGCTGCAGCAGCGACGAGGCAAACCTGCAAGGCAATAAGAAAGACCGTGCTAATGAACGGCTCTTTGAGGAAATAGGAACTGGGAACGATACAACATTACCCTTCGTGATTCCCTTCATTTGAAATTAAATTGACAACTCCTTAAGTTTCCTCGGATGTCTATAATTCCCTCCTAACAAAAACAGGAGCTTATGTTAGAAATGAGAAGATTGAGGGTAAATTGAGAACGATACAAATTACCCTTCTTCCATTTTGCCTTCAAAGCTAGCAGAGTCTTTTCTCCTCTTTACTTTGTTCAGCCTTCTTTGTCTCAGTCTGCTCCTCCATATTCTAGGTCTCGAAGCTCGAATGAAATCCTTTATAGTTAGGGGTGCTCCCGAATAGAAGGTTGTATTGTCAGCGCATGCTGTGTCAATGCAGTTCCAGCATGTTGAGGAGTTTCTTGTGGATGCTCCGATTCTCGACTGCACAGGCCTGTGCAATTGCTTGCGTGGAGAACTTCGCAGCAAAGCTAATCTCTGCTTTAAAGGTCTTTGACGAACATGGGCATGACTACCATTGAGACTTCCGTGGTTGCCAGGATCGGCCTTGACGCAAGTTTGTCATGTGTGAAACCCTTTCCGGTTAGACTTGCTACCATGAGTGTTTTTTACTCAATTTTGTCCTATGTAAAAGGAAAAGACATGTCATTTCTATGCTAAAGTGGATGAACTTTAGGAATGAAATACACCCTTTTTGATGGACTGGGAGATCGCATGCCCCCTAGTCTACTCTCCCAATTAAGCATTTTTTCGTCATGTTTCATTCGAGAGGTCCCAACATTGGTGCTCTATCCGGCTCGCTAGCACGTCAGAGTCTAGCATGTTCCCCAATTCATTATCTGCAAAAGAAAAGGGATAGAATGTCATTTCCAAAATTTGTTAAGGAATAAGACATACCTTTTTCTTTCAAAAAGGGCAATTTTTTCTTGATCTGCCCCCGACTTTTGTACGAAATGATGTTTCGCTCATCATGGGGTCAAGGAATGGTCAGCATTCTCTTTGACTTTCTGGGGTTGATATCACCCACTGGTAGTAGTGAGATTTGTCCCATGTTTCATTGAAGGTTGGATGATCTTCGCTCAGACTGCCCCTATCAGATGAGTTGGTCCGCTAGCATCATCAGGGTCTGGTGTGCTCTTCAGCTTGTGTCATTTTCAAATGTCCCCTTCGTAATAACAAATCAAAAAGGAGTATGCTCTAAGACACGAAGTGAGCAAGTTAGAAAAACAAACAGGGCTAACATCATGCACGCTTTTCCACCACCGTTTTTTTTTTGCCCTTTTGAAAAATGATAAAACGTTTGTTTTATTTTCAAAAGCTTAGAAACGAGGAAACATGAGGAAGCCCGGGCCTCAGAGCACTTTCCTTTTCGTGGCTGGATATCATCAACGGGCCGGTTTGGAGTACTTTCTCAGGCCCTCAAAATAAAACATTTGTAATTCTTTTGAATAATTCAGGCGAATTACATTTGTTGGAATGGAAATTGCAATACTAAAATTCCAAGCATAATTACAAATTCAGAAAACTGGGAATTCTAGAAAACAGCTGAGACTTTTAGAAAGCAAGAAAAGCTCCCAAGTATGGGAGGATTCAAACTATTAAATATGCCTCTATTCTAAGGGAGGAAAATTGAGTCTACAGTTTACTCAATGACGACATCCGCGCCTCCTGCTTGATTGGGTGGTGCATTGTGGAATGAAAGCATCTTTGCATCCAATAATTTCTGGACCTTATTTTTCAGGACGACACAGTCATTGACGGAATGTCCTATTTCGCCCAAATGATAGTCACATGCCTTGGAGGGATCGTAGTTGGGGAAACGCTCAGGATTTTTACGCTTTGGCTCTTTAGCAAGTAACCTCTTGTCCAGGAGAATAGGCAGGATCTGAGACATAGGCAAAGGGAGTGGCGTGAATTGTTTTTTGTTATTTCACCTTTGGGGCGGAGGGATACCGGGTTTATATTGTTCACGTTGCATGAACTTTGGGCATAGGGTGCTCAATTCCTTAGGATCAGGGGACTCGTGGACATTGTCAACTATGACATCTTTACCCTTCTGGTTGACACTGGATGGCTCCATTTGAATCATCACCCCTGGTCTTGGATAGCGAAGCGGAGTCATGGTGAGTTGGTCTAAGCGGACCGACAGATGTTCCACTTGTTTTGAGAGTCGTTGAAGAAAGGCGAAGACCTGCTTCATTTCGGTTTCCATGTTATTGAGACGGATGTTTTCGTCTGCCATTTTTTTGTAACTACCTGAGAAAACGCTGATATGAATGAGTATAATGCCCAATAAAGAATCATTCTATGACTTAGTCATATTATTATTGCATATTTTCTTTATTTGCAAAGAAAAAATAAGCAAAAAAGGTTTTTATTAATATTAACATTACAGGCGGCGTCCCCGGGGTTCGAACCCCGGTCACCTCGGACCGTTACTGCTCATCCCCGGATACCACCGGGCCGAAGGCCGCGGTGGTGTCATTAATGGGCAAAAAATTTTATTTAAAGCATAAAAAACGGCCCGAGTTATAGTAACATTTGTACAACCCATAAACATTTTTACAGGAGATAACCAAAACCCCTGAACATAATTACTAGGAAATATAAAAGACAGAGGCTTTTAACAAAAGGGTGCTCTTCCCGGATACTCATTTTATAAACGATGGAGAAATCATGGTCTCTCGGAGGCGCTTATTTTTACGGACAAGCTCCGCAATAAGCGTATCCCTGGTATATAGACTGCAATCAACAGGTGGCCTAACATTAACAAATCAAATAAATAAGTAGGCTGAATAATAAAATGAGAAGGGACAGAATATATACCTTTCCTTGAACCATGGCAATCACAACGACATACACATGAGGAGTGAGGTTCGATTTCTATCTAGATTGGCTCAGCAAAATGAAATTAAAAGGGTGCCTGACCGTCGCAGACTCGCGTTGGTGTCAAGTCCTTTTAACCTCGGCCAAATCGAAAGGAATATCTTATAGTCACGCGGACAGCGGCTAAAGATACTTCTTTACGATTTTTAGAAATAAATTTCGGGGAAAAGAAAGGCAACCTCTACATCGCGGGCTCGCGTTCGAGGTCGTATCTTTCTTAACACCATCCTAGAATGCCCTATTGCGGCCTAGGTCCGGCAGCGTGGTTGTGTGTGCAATAGTGTAGTGCTAAATCATTAAGGCATACACAACAATTTACAAACAATCAATTTGAACCTGCAAGAAAAAATAACATCTTAATGTCAGGATCATACCTGGAGTCTTTGCTGCCAAATAAAAATTATTTTGAACAGGATAAAATTTTTGGCCTAAGTCCACTTTAAAAAATGCAAGTCCCCAGCGGAGTCGCCAGTCTGGCGCGACCGAGCTCCCGAGCCCTTTTTTATCGAACATGCAAAAAAGGGGGGCTCGCCTGGTACGTGCTAAGTCTAGGTTCGGGACTTAACTCGGGCTCTCCCAAGCCCATACCATATCGCGACTTAGGGTTTAAGTTTTTAACATGCAAGTGGTTTATATCAAGGAGTCACCACTAATGGATTTGGGGTGGGTCGATTAGAAACCCAAATAGGGTGATGGGAGAATCACCCTATTCCTACGAACCAGAGATTAAATGAGTTCGGGGACTTGGTTACACTAGTTGGATAACTAATGCCCTTTCGATACCATTTTACCTGTTCATTTCTGAAAACATTTGTCAGGCAATTTGGATTGATTTTAGGACCTTTCTCCTAACATGTGAGGTGATCAAGCGAGTGCATAATCAGAAACGATTAGCAGTCAGGAACACAACAATGCATGCATCTTAAGGTTCTAACCTTAACTAAGTTAGATGACATTCAAAACACAACAGTTCATGCAATTGTATTAAAAACATGCATAACAATACAACGGTAATAAAAACTAACATGCAAAATATTACCGCGCAATCTCAGGCTTGTCTAATTTAAACAAGACAAAAATATGCATAATAATACTACAATAAATTAAACATTTAGAATATATCACACAAATTTTTTATAAAAAAAATTAATTTTTTTTTCGAGAGAAAAAAAAACAATACAGAAAAAGAAGAAAAGAAAAAAAATTAAAAAATTTTTTTTTTTGAAATTTTTTAATTTTAAAATAAAATAATAAAAATAATAATATAATATTAAAACCGGGTCGGGTCGGATCCGACCCGGGTCAACGGATCCGACCCAAGCGTTGACCCGGGTCGGGTCGGTTGATCCGGGTAGGAACCGACCCGGGTCAACAGGTCCGACCCAAGCGTTGACCCGGGTCGGGTCGGCTGATCCGGGTCAGTCTGACTCGAATTCACAGACCTGCGGGGGGAGGCGCCGGCAGAGCCAAAAATGGCCGTCCACCGGCCGACCCAGACCGGCACCGCCCCCAAGCCTCGCTTCCTGGTTGAACGCCGAGCTTCACCACTTACCCGGACTCACCGTCCGGCCACACTGCTTGCCGTAGGCGACCAAACGAAACTGCCACCGAGGCATTTCGTCAAACAGTTGACGCGCATGCCAAAAACTGAGGTGTTTTGCCCTCCTCCGACGAATCGGTCGGCTCCGGCGGCTACGGCTGGTTCTCAACTGAGACTAGGGACCGAGACCGGCGACGGCATGGACCGGGAGTCACGCGACACGGCCGGCGTGAATCCCGGCCCGACCGTGTCAAAAAAACAGAGCAGGACAGGGAGTCTCGGCCGGGGGGGAGCTCACCGGTGACGGCGCGTCGGGGCGGCTTTCTGGCTATTCCGTGGGCGACGGCGATGCTGCTGGTTGTCCTTCCTGCTCCGGCGTGGCCTCTGTTTGCTCCCTCTCTCTCTCTATTCTCAGCTCTCTTTCTCTCTGTTCTCTATATGCTCTGTTTTTCTCTCCCTCCGGCCGACCGGGCGGCTTTGGCTGCTTCACGGCGACGGCGACGCTGATGGTTCGCTCCGGCGTACTCCCGACCTGCTTTCTCTCTCTCTATTCTCAGCTCTCTTTCTCTCTGTTCTCTCTATGTTTCTCTCTATGCTCAAACCAACCGAGAAAAGACCGCCCCTCTCTCTCTCTCTTCTGGCCTGTATAGGCCGACGACCACGCTCACTCTCTGCTCCGTTGCGTCTGCTGACGACGGCCTGCACCGGCCTACTCTGGCCCGCGACTTTCGCGACCGTTTAGGCCGGTGCAGAGGGGGGTCGATTCTGTGAGGACGCAGAGAGAGAAGGAGAGAGAGAGGGAGCCCGGGAGATAGGGAAGACGGGACTGGCCTTAATGGCCAGTCCCTGTGGCGTGTTCCCCCGGCCCTCCTCTGGCCTGATGGGGACGGCGCGGAGCTGCTCCGCCGCTCGTCGTTCTGCGTCAGCTGCAGGGGTGAACAGGGAAAGAGAAAGGGACGTTGGCGGAGGAGAAGGAAGGAGGAGAAGGTGCTGGGCCGGGCCAGGCCTAGCCGCGCGGGGGGAGAAAACAAAAGAAAAGGAAGTGGGCTGGGCCCGCGTGGGGGAGAAAAGAGAAAAGAAAAAGAAAAGGGCCGGGTCGGCCCGGCCCAACTCGAAATTTTTTTTTTTAATTAATCTTCTCTAATATACCCTATTAATGCAAAATGTGCCTAATTTCTATATGCAATGCATTTAAATTGAAATATTTTTGTTTTAGGAATTAAAGGAAATTAACTCCTAAATTTTGTGTAATTAATTTTTGGGGATATTAAAAATAGGTGTCAACAGCTACATTAGAATTTCATGCAAATGCTTAAGACCAGAATTACAAAATTGAATAGTTTAGAACTGAATGGCATCCGTACAATAGGTTTGGGAATGATCGGGTAATTTTCCATCTTTAATTTGCCTTGTGGCATGCAAGAGCCAATGGATGGGATGAATCTCTAATTTTTTGC
Source organism: Syzygium oleosum (assembly GCF_021117445.2). Lineage (NCBI taxonomy): Eukaryota > Viridiplantae > Streptophyta > Magnoliopsida > Myrtales > Myrtaceae > Syzygium > Syzygium oleosum. The sequence continues at coordinate 20,999,413 of NW_026607485.1, read as the reverse complement.
CTCGACCTCAATTTCCTGCTTTGGGCCTCTCTCTTCATCACAATCTTATGGTGCACCCTTTCTACTTTTCTTGGGATGGTTAGGGCATGGATTCGATGCTCTCATCCTGGATCTACCTTCTTCTCGGATTCCTCGATGACTACTGATGGTTCCTCGAGATTTTTAGATCCATCGTGTTGTCAGGGGTCTCTGGATCTGCCTTCTTATCTTGTGATGCCACGCTAGGTGAACAAATATGCACTCAAAATGCACCTGGAGCAAGCTCAACAAAGTTGGCATCTCATGCCGGTAGTCTCGTTGCGTTCGTGTGCAATTGTATGGTGATCCTAAAAGCCGCTTGTACGAATGCAATATCACATTGTTTTATAGATTTTGTTGAGGGCCTTGCACAGGCATCCCAAGGAACTTGTTGAGTAAACCTTGCTCAATCACCATGCTCTCCTTTGCTCGCCTTATAACCATTTACCGTCTATAACTGTGAGAGTCTGACTATAAGGATGATCCTCCTCCATTTATACAAAAGCTCACAAAATTAGGCAACCAAACGATTCAGACAATATCTACTAGAACCTTGTACGGCTTGTACGGCTAGTACCGTCACCATTCGCTATAACGTAAGTTTGTTGATTCTAACCTTGTACGGCTAGTACCGATACCATTCGTTACAATTCGTTCAACGATGTTATACGGCGCTAAATAGGTGCCATATTAAACCATATAAATGAAAACAGAATTGAGAGAGAGAGAGAGAGAGAGAGAGAGAGAGAGAGAGAGAGAGAGAGAGAGAGAGAGAGAGAGAGAGAGAGAGAGAGAGAGAGAGAGATGGGGTCCATTGCAGCTGCCATAGCACAGGCTCATGTTCTAGCTTCCGACAACCATGGATGTTCAAATTCAGGTTTGTGGACACCATAGCAACTTGAGCTTCTAGCTATAGCCACTTAATTTGAGCTCGCAACGGCCATGGCCGCAAGATTTTTTGAGTAGCGAAGCACGCAGTAGGCACATCCACTAGATCTTTTCGAGCCACGAAGGTCGTGGCCGCCATGACGCTTGAACTTCAAGCTAGTGGCGGCCATGGCCACTTGAGCTTCAAGTCACGAAGCTCGAGGCCATGGTTGCATGATCTAAGCTCTCAATCATGTTCGCTCAATTGGTACTCGTGCGAATAGCTCGAATCACAAGTTTTGTATTGTTGTGGTTATTTTGTTGGTTTTCTTCACGTTAATAATTTTCCTTATCTAGTTTTTATCATATAAGGAATTTCACTGTCATCCCAATAAGGGATATTTTCCTTTCAAATTTCTCAGAAAAACCGGCTAAGCAATTTAACCAGTTTCTTTGGGAAATTGAAGACAATCATTTCTCAATTAAGCAACTTAAATCCACTCTCTTTCATTCTCCCCGGTTGAGAATACACGTCCCAAAGAAGCAGATCAAGCATGCCAAATGTCAGCATTGAGACCATCAGTAAACCTAGTCGAAGGAGTCATTGTTTCCTCATTCAGATTACAACACATCATCGATCCATCGAACCTATTCATGTAATCTGCGGCGTTAAGGGACGATTATCTAAGATTCCAAGTTTGATCCATGAATCGTCTTCCATAGTAGCGAGGAACGTATTTCTCTTTTAGTTTTTTTGCTTTATCTCAGCCTAAGTTGCTACGGGTTGCTCACCAATTCGCTCTAGGTTCATCAGACTAGAGTGCCAATAACGCTTAACGAAGCCTGCAAGTTTCAGCTTTGCATAGTGAATCCTACTACTCCATGCATTTTAAGCAAAGCATATACCATGCATTTTAGCAAAGCATTTTTAACCCTGACAAGTGATTTGAGAATGTTTGAAGTGTTTATGCAGAGCATAATCCATGCATATATTGTGCAGTTAAAGAACTCCATTCCTTGAGTGTGGCGTCCTCTTGTTTAAAATTATTGGGTCGAATTTGGCATGAGAAGTAAACGTATAAAAAAGTAGCCATCTAAAAATCTTTCCGTTTTCTTATAAAGTTATGTATCTATCTATCGAAATAACCTCGAATTATAAGAGATAACTCACAAAAGTCTTCCATCAAATTTCGAAATGATGCACCATGATCTGATTTTGGAAAAAAAAAGGAAAATTGAAAGGATCTCGCTATACATTTAATAATCTTTTCTCACGTTTGGTACGGATAAATAAGTGATCCCTTATAGTAAAGATCTATGAATCTACTACTTCCACTCTAGATTTTTGGTCTCCGTCGCAACGGTCGGATCCCTAGAGAGAAACACCCGGAGAACTCTATTCGATGCCGTAAATGCGTGAGAAAATTTGTCGAAATCTCTACTTGATCTGTGACCGGCGCACTCCATGGCTGGTCACTCAAGTGCCCTTTTGGACATATAATCCTGGCAAGGGACTCCATTAACAGGAAGTGATTGATATTCCAGGTTCTTATCTGTTGCCTGTACACAATCTTTTGCATGACACTTGACGACTAGGAAGACAAATAGAAGAAAACCAGCAAAACGCCTCAATTATGCAGAGACAAGAAGCGTTTGACCACCCCTCATCATCATCCTCTTAAACTCGTCAAAGTTGATCCTCCCATCTCCATCCACGTCCACCTTCCTTATCATCTCCTCGCACTCCTCCGTCCTCTTCCCTTCCCTCATTCCCAACGATGACAAGACCAGCCGCAACTCCTCCACCGTTATCACCCCATCCCGGTCCCTGTCGAACACGTCAAATGCCTCCTTCAGCTCCGCCTCCTGACTGTCACCTTCGCCGAAATCACCGCCCACCTTCATGGCCTCCCTCTCGTCCCCACCACTGGCCGTGGATATGGACTCCAGGAGGCTGCAGAACTCGTCAAGGTTGAGACGGCCATCACCGTCCGCGTCGGAGCCGGTCACCGCCTCCTCCAGCTCCGCATCCGACACGGAGATCCCGACGCCCCTCAGGGACTCCCTCAGCTCCTCTCTCGTGATGAGCCCATCGCGGTTCCTATCGAATGTCGCGAAGACCCTCTTCACCTCTGCCCTCCTCTCAGCACTCATAGTCGGCCGCTCCTTCCTCTTCTGCAGCAACTGCTGCTCTCGGGCCGTCGCCGCAGCGCCAACTAAATCGCCACACGAGCCTGAAGCGGGTTGCAGACTCAGGCGCCCGGCGAGGAGAGACTTGAGCAGCGTGGGGAGCTTCTTCAGGGGAACGCGGAGGAGTATGTATGCGATGGAAGCGACGAAGACAAGGAACAGCAAAAGTGCATTGAGCAGCATGGTTTTTCGTATGGGGGGTTGTAGGGAAGGAAAGCGCTTGAGGAAGATGAGAGGAAGGAGAGAGGTGCTGATGAAGAGATAGAGAGAGTGAGAGAGAGACACACACACAGAGACAAATTTTTCTTATGTGGATATGGCGTTGATGACGAGGAATAAGTTATATGGGGGTTGGACGAGGAAAGGCTGGAACATTAACGTCCAACAACTTCGGCGGTACGCTGTATGTGGCGTGCGAGGGGTTATCCCATATGCGTGGAACAAAAGCTAAAGCAGCCAATCACGAGAATGGAATCTTGGTAAGCGTGGAGGGAGAAGAAATGTAGTGCGAAAGATTCATTTTCACTCTCGGTACGACCGTCATGATGAAAAACTCCAATCAAACTCACACTACACTGCCGTACCGTCATGATGAAATACTCCAATCAAACTCACACTACGCTGCTTCGCATAGTTGATTGGAGCGCCGGTGTATTTCCAGTTTTAAGTGCTGGAGGTCGTCCGTTCGAATTTTTATAGATTATGAGAAAACTCATGTGAGTCGCAACCGTGTGCACAAATTAAGGAATTGGATTTATTTCTTTTAAATTCGTGAGGCTTGTAAGATGTTGCATGAATTTTCAGGTAGCCGGATCTCTGCAGTTGGATGCCTTAGTTTATAGAAACACGCGTAGCGGTGACATATCTGGCACATAGCACCACCGCCCAACATCATTGTTCGCCTCACTAGACGTCGTTGCGTCTTATGGACTCCAACACACTTGCCACCATCATGTAATATCTATGCCTCTCCTAATTCCATCGTCAGATCCAACTCCACACTTATAAACTGTCTACTTCTACCAGAGAAATGACCATATTGAGGACAACCTTAATCTGAAGTCGTCCATGGTGGTCTTAACTAGAAAACATGGAAATAAGCATTAAAGTTGGAAATAAAGAGGGTCCTCAGGGTTTTAGGTGATCAATTGATTTAAAAAAAGTGTAGAATTCACTTTGAATTTATTATGTGGCTATGTCAAATTACCTACTAAATAAAGAGAATTTTTGTTTAAGTAGTTAGTAGAAAAGACTGAATGCATCTCGACATTGCTGTTGAAGTAAATTTGTAGAACTAGAAACTGTCGGACCCGCGTTGCAAGATTCACCAAGGGAAAAGAAAGAAACATGGAATGCAACATGAGACAGCGGACGCTAAAGTGTTTAATCCTTCTACTAGGGAAAGGAAAAAGTGCAACCAAAACCTATGGCAAAATAACACCAAAAGAGCGACAACGATGTCGACGAGTATATTACCCCAGCTACCAAATTACTGTTGTACAAGGAACATGACAATCATCTTTACCAAAACTATAGAGGGAAAACTTTATGGTTCGATGAAATTCAAGCTGTAGAGTGAATCAATCAGATTGATTTCCATCTGAAATACTAAGGATACAAATTAAAGCAATGCCAGATGCAGCAAATGACTTAAAATTAGTACAGTACGCCACAGGAGTAGTACTCATTTTGAATTAGCACCATGAACAACATGACAGACAGATGTAAAAAATTGCCTCATCCACGGCATATGAGAGAGAGAGAGAGAGAGTACCGATTTCAATTTTGCTCTGGATGAACAATTATGCTGCTAATCCAACAAATATAAAACAGTTCGGCAACTTCAAAATTACAGTCCAACTGCCATTCTTCGTCCACTGAGCCTGCTGAATCGTTTACTAGACCTATCTAGCTCTTGTCTTGACAAACTTGGTTCTTGAAGCTCTTTTCTCCATCTTTTCTCTCTTCTTGCGAGTTTTATCATCTTCTGTGTCATCCTAAATCATGCAAACGCGTGTTATTTATGAATCCATAAACCATTCAACTGAGATAAGCCCGAAGGTAAAGCAGAAAAGGACATACCTCAGAACCTGCAGGCAAAAATCCCTTAACAAAGCCAAAAGATTTATATGCTCCAAATGCAGGAATCTGCAAAAGGACAATGTTATGTAGCAGTCTTAGTTGTTAGGGTTCTTTTCTATCCTTGCCAGAACACAAAGAAATATCAACTGAAATTATACAAAAGTTCCTGAGACTTTTGCTAAAAAAGACTACAAGTATCAACTTATGAAATGAGCCACTTAAGTATTAACCAGATATCTGCCCTAGCACTGATACTCATCCATGTATTTCAGGGTTCATTCACCTTACCAATAAGTTGGCAGGACTAGTTCAGTTTACATAGCAAGTGGACACTGCCATTAGAAAATGCACTGGTTTATTCAATGCTTCAAGCAAAATTGGACGAACACTCGTTCTCAGCCTATTTTGTCAAGCCATACTGCTCCACTTGTCATGGCATCAGCACTTTGCGAGTTTTTTTTTCCTTTTTCTTTTAGTCTTTATTCACCCTACACATATATTTATCGTGCATAATGTCATTGAAAATTGGGTTAAGGTCTAGAGGAACGAGAGGCATGAAGTACTTAGAGTTTCACCAATATGGATCCATGATATCTATGCAAGAAAATATCTTTATTCAACTTCTATGTGCAATGAGATGCTTGGCCAATCTAGCTTTGACCTTAACATCCCTTGTCAACCTCTTAACTGACTAATTAATCATTAGCAGAACAAGTTTGTTTACAGAATCTCTGAATACAGGAATGCAGTTCGACTAAATAAGCTACACTCAGAACCCTATATAGATAAAAAAATTTGCTTTCTCTACTTTATAGCAACACTCCCTCCAAAATGAACAAGAAGTTAAAACTGCGTGCATCAAGAAACTGGTGAAAATGGTCACATAGACTGGTGGCCAAGTATATAAGCTATAGGAGAGACTAGAGGCAACTAAGAGTCTAAGACTATCCAAAGAGCTGGCACAAAAAGTTACCAGATATCTCCACATATGATTTTGCCACCATATCCATTTGGTATGTATAACAGAAGAATGAATCATACCACCAAGTATGTGTACCAGAATTTCCCTGAAATGATGGATGCCACTTGCACAAAACTCGTAATGAAGATCACATCATGCAGATATCTGCAGAGCAAGAATTAGCAAAGCAAACTGCATCATTTTTATCAAATTGATATCATTAAAGAACAATGCAGTTGACAAAATTTATGCTCAAGAATATAAGATTGTTAAATAAAAAAAAGAACCCAGAAGTAACATGGCCATCTAACTTTCGAAACTTCCTTTACAATTGCATAAATTCACTGCAAAGCAATCATATTACAGCTCTTAGAAACCTCAGGGCAATGCATCCTGATGAGTCAAAAGTAACATGTCATATAGCAACAATTCTAAGGAGCAGAAATAGTACATTCTAAAACTTGAATCAAAAGTAAATTTGTGACCTTACATGCCAAAATTGTATTACCATTGGTCCATCAACGAAAGACTTAACCTAGACCTCTGACTGGAGGGGACAGACAACAAAAAGAATATTCAAGAAATTTGTTTTTAAATAAAGATTCCTCTACATAAATAAAGGTCTTGGAAATGAACGTTGGCTTCCATTCTGCTGATATAACAGTTGCATGGAAAGACCTATGAAGGTGCCCTCTTCGATAATTGAATTAAATGCCGATGAACACTCTAATCATCTGTTTGATCAACGTCTAACAAAAATTATTCGAGATTTGTGAAAAAGGAATAAGCAAGTAGACATACCGCCTCCATCTAGTTACCCCAGACCCAGTAGTAAGATTCATTGGCACAATAAGATTGCTAATTTTGAACGATAGGGCATAACATGATTATTTTTTTCTATAAAAAGGAACCTTGCGTCAGCCGAGTGAAGCCCAAGTACATGAAATACGCCATTAACCTCACGGACCATTCTAAGATACCCATGACTAGGACAATTGTTTTCATTTCCATTCTCGGGAAAGGACAATGAGGCAGTGCCTTTGAATATCCTTTGGGCAATCATGAGATTAAAGTGTGGTACAAATTCCTAAGTGAAGAATCAGCGAGTCTTGCCTAGTTAGGAACCCGGAATATCGCCATTGTCAAACACATAAAACAAATTTTAACATTTAGATAAAATGCTTTTTTAATTTCTTAAGAAGTGACATGTACCTTAGTATCCAAGTTATCTTGGGGATGGGAAAGGTATAAAACTAAGGAAATCAAATGAGATTTGCATTAAATATTCATTTCTTTGTTGAACAGTCTCCCAACATATTGCAAGATGCTGTAGAAAAATTATGATTCAGCAGTCAAGCTTTTGATATAGCATATTTGAAAATTCCCTACAAAAGTACATGAGATCTTTCTTAAAGTCTCCCCCTGAGAGGAAATGCAGCAATGGTGCACAGATCGAGCTTTATATTAAAGATCAATACCGTGTGCGCCAATTAAAAAAAATCAAATGATGACATGACATTAATATATAAAATAATGTAAGGAGGTAATCATTATGTTCTGTCTGCATGTGCAGCTAGGTAAGGGCGTGCACACACACACACGTGTGTGGGTGTGTGTGTGTGTGTGTGTGTGTGTGAGAGAGAGAGAGAGAGAGAGAGAGAGCTTACCCACAGACTCCACCTGTATTCATGTCGAATCCACCGTCTAGAAGCTCTCCATCATCAGCATAAGTAGGCTGGGCCATTTTAGCAAGTTGCAGGTATGGAATTGCATATGCTGCAGATGTGACAAGCAACCCAACCCAATGTTTCCAGGTGAAAGAGGAGTGAAAGATGAGCATTCTCACTAAAATGTATAAAACCTGCATTTTTTGGGGGGAAAAAGGAATATCAACACAGGTCATCAGCCAGCTGCCAAGCAAGCGATAGCTAATTCAACGAAAGAAATTGTGATCATGAACTTGTCACCGATTCAGAGGAAAAAATATCTAGAATTAAGTTAAAGTAGCATACAGATTGCATGTCGTTAATTGAGATACTAAATCAAATGAGAATTTGTTGTCATTGTACTGCAGCTAACAAAATCAATTGACATTTCTATCAGGGTGCCAACTTGGTAAATCTTAATCATCATCTATAAAAACTTGGCAGGTAAAAACAACTAAAAGTTGGTATAAATTAGATGGCAGCTACAATCACAAGTTCAAGTAATAGAATCAGTAAAAGGGAGCCTTCTCAAGACAATCATCTTCTCTGAGAGAGGTACATCATTCAGTCGCATAAGTTGGGTCTTAGTATTTGTTCCATACCAAAATTCATTTTACATGAATGCATTTGAAAAGATACCAGCATATGCTCAACAAGGATTGACACAGTCCAATATCACCACCAGTGCTCACACGATTAATACCTCCTTGTATATTAACTGATGCTATTGGTTGATGTGTTGCAATCAAGCAAGCAGAATTTAAGGGAAAAACAGTAAGAGGAAGGACTCGAAGGAGTATCAAGAACTTGAGACAAAACGCAGTAAAGTCATATTTACTTAAATTTCGGTACAATTGGCTACACGGTTTTTATCTCTACAGCCACAGGAGAAAATAGACACTAAGGTAGCAAGGTTAAGTACGAGTTTGGTCTCTCAAACTTCCTTTATCCCTCTTAATTTGCAATGCAGTTGATTTGGTCTCTCCAACTCAGTTTCTCGGGAAACTTTGCTGAGATGGTCAAACAGACACTTTCACGAGGCCCATAGTTTGTCTATGTTGATCATTGGTGGCTTTTAAAAGACAAAGGTTAAATTTTTTGGGGAAATTAAACAAGAAGTACACACAGTGTGAGAATGATTCGAGTTGAGGGACCAAAGTCATACTTAAACCAAAAACCGACACAATGGACAAACCAAAATCTAACCGAAAGAACTAGCACAACCAATAAAAGTAGGCCACCCATGTCCATATGGGTTTGCTTCTACTTCTTCTTATTAATGAGTTGTCCCACATCCTATCACACGTTACAATAGGAAGCCCAATGGTCCTGGTTCCAATTCTCCTCCTCACCTCATGCAGTAAAGAGATTGCATAGGAAAGTCTTGAGAAGATATAACCACAACCAATTGCAAGAAGTCCAGCGCTTGTAGACATACCGCTAAAGGTTCTTTCACAAACTGAAAGCTTGCCAAACTCCATCCAACTATTAGGAGCAGGATACATGTCCAGCTGTTTTCCAATAAGGTACTCCTTGAAATCCTTCGTTTCGGTATTCATCATGATTTTTTGAGCTAACACTACTCTTAAGAGTTGTATGTTCAGTGAAAATATCTCAAATCTTATCTTCAAAACGTCTTTGCTCTTGCAAATCTCAGCTTTTTCCCAGTACCATTTTGAAAATTATCTCCATCTCATCTTCAACCATGTACTTGACCTCACAGCTTTTAGATTTACCAATAGAACATCAACATTTATCAAAAGAAAGCACGCATTACGATAGAGATCATGTCATGAAGCTCCAAGTAGAATCTAATTCAGTAGTTTCAAAATGCTTTGCTACTAGCATGTCTATGATATCATCATGATTACGAGTACAGACCTTTTAATAATCCTTCAAGAATCTGAAATGAAGGATCACTTTTTGTGCGTCGCAATTAGCAAAAGCAGATGTTAAGGGACGATCAATAAAAGTGAGAACAACTAGGATGGAGGAACAAGAACTCGAGAGAGAACTCGAAACTCATTCGTCGAACCATCAGTAAAGTTAAATAACGGATTTTACTCTCCGCCAGTGCAACTGAGGGAAACACACTAACCAGATCCTAACCAGCACAACCAGCAGAATTGATCAAATTCGGCCAGTGCTTCAGTGCTTCACCAGGCATCAAAGCAATCTTCCATGCATAGGATCAGAAGTGTCATTTCTAACCCCAGCAGCAACAAACACCATTCCCTGACTCACCTAAACTTTGTCATACTTAACCAAAACGCCCACCAAGAAATTCGTCGAAACGCGACAAGAACACTCCAACAGAATAATGGGAAAAGCCCCCATCACAGTTCTCACCAAAATATCGCATTTCCTGCTTCCTTCACATGGCCATGACTACCCGAGCCCATTCTCATTTAAAAAAAAAAAAAAAAAAACCTCTCATTTCGAAGGCTCCCATTACCTCTATAAAAGAAAACCTCACCCAAAAATGCACCCACAATGCATCCATCCATATTCAAAAGAAACCCGAGCCAGTCATCAGCTCCCAAGACACGCAGCTTTTTCCCTGGCCATGATCCCCCGGAGCCTATGCTCACCGTGCAAACCCTCACCTCAAACTCTCCCACTTGCTCCAATCAAACCCCTAAACCCAAAAAAAGCTTCGCCGACGACGCATCCATTTCGAAAGCAACCCGAGCCATATAGCCGCTCATCAGCTCCCCAACACACACATACCTCACGCAATCTCTCTCTCTCTCTCTCTCTCTCTCGCCCCCGATCCAGTCGATCGGCACAGCGCCATCGAAGCAGAACCGAAAGGATCGAAAGGAATCAACAAGAACGAAATCAGAATGCCCTAATCGAGAACCAGCCCCCCCCCCCCCCATCCGATCACCAATTCGAACAAGGAGCAGAGAATCGAAACGGAGGGAGGAAATTACGTTGCAGGCGAGGATGAGGTGACGGAGCTTGGCCATGTGGCGGGCGTTCTCTTCCTTGCGCTTCTTCGCTCCTTGATTCGCCATCTCTCTCTCTCTCTCTCTCTCGCGCGCTCGCTTTGAGCTCGATACGATACAAATACGAGAATTCGGTAAGACGAATGGGGGAAGGCGAAACGACCGTTTTATATTTTTATTTTCCTTTTTCTCTTTCTTTCTTCTAATTTCTCTCTCTCTTTTTTTTGGATTAGATATGCTTTGTTTATTAAGGGCGCGAATGATAATCATTCTGGTCTAGAAACAATTCCTAAAACAGAAATAGATTTTTCTATTTCTGTTTCCAGGATGAGTTTCTAAGAAAATAAAACCGTTTGATAACGATAAAAAATTTCTATTTCTAGAACAGAAACCCGTTTGATTACAGCATAAAATTTCTATTTTCTAAAACAGAAACCCGTTTGATTACAGCATAAAATTTCTATTTTCTAAAACAGAAACCCGTTTGACAACAATAAAAATTTCTATTTCCAGGAATAGAAATCTATTTTTTTAGAAATGGAATTAAAAAATTAGAAAATTCGGAAAATTCCTAAAAATCTCAAAAAAAAAATTCAGAAAATCCATAAAAATTGAAAATTACCAGAAAATTCATAAGCCAGAAAATTAAAAACAGTCAAATTTCGAGAAATTAGGAAATTTGTTGAATTTTTTTAAAAAAATAAAAAATTTCAAAACTTCAGAGAATGACTTAGAATACCTTTGGCCACCCATTTTAAGTGAAATTTAAATTTTTTTATGGTGCCCAAAAATATCAAAAAATAAAAATTTTTAAAAATTCACAGAATGGCTTAGAATACCTTTAGCCAACCACTTTGAGTAAAATTTAAATTTTTTTAGGTACCCAAAAAAAATCAAAAAATTTAAAACTTCACATAATGGCTTAGAATACATTTGGTCACCTACTTTGAGTTAAATTTAAATTTTTTGATCTTTTTTTTATTTTTTTGGGCACCTCAAAAAATTTAAATTTCACTCAAAGTGGGTGGCCACAGGTATTCTCAGCCATTCTCTAAAGTTTTGAAATGTTTTATTTTTTGATTTTTTTGGGCACCTCAAAAAATTTAAATTCCATTCAAAGTGGATGGCCATAGGTATTCTAAGCCATTATGTTAAGTTTTGAAATTTTTTATTTTTGATTTTTTTGGGCACCTCAAAAAATTTAAATTTCACTCAAAGTGGATGGCTATAGGTATTTTATGTCATTCTGTGAAGTTTTGAAATTTTTGACTTTTTATTTTTTTTTGAAAAAATTCATCAAATTTCCTATTTTCCTGAAATCTGAAGAAATTTTTATTATTTTTTCTGGAATTTTTCAATTTTTATGGATTTTCTGAAAAAAGAATTTTGAGATTTTTGGGACTTTTTCCGGATTTTCTAATTTTTTTTATGAATTTTATGAATTTTTTGATTTTTTTTCTGATTTTTCTGAATTTTCTAATTTTATTTATTTCCCACCGGGAATGAATCAGACCGAACAGGTTCGAACCGGTCTGACAGACCGGGCCCAGATTTAGGAAGAGATGTGTTTTGAAGAGAGAAATGGGTTCTTTTAGAAATGATTCTGATTTTTGGTTCAGAAACAGAAAACTTACTTTTTTTAGGTTCTGATTTCTGGTCCAGAATCAGTTCTGGAACAAAAAGTTATTTCAAAAATAGAAAAATAGAATTGCGTTACCAAACGGGTTTCTGTTCCAAACCTGTTTTTGGGAACAGAAAACTAGTTCTGAACAGAAACAGAATGGTTAGCATTCGCGCCCTAACTCTCTTCTCTTTTTTTTTCTCAAAATTTGATTGTCGCTTATCATGAGATATCTAATATATTTCAAAGTATTTTGTTTTGCCAAAAAAAAAGATTGAGATATCTTCCCGAGTAAAATCTATCGATCGGTGCGTCGACAGATAGTGTGTAGGGTCCTCTTTTTTTTTTATTTTGAACGAGAAAGTAAATGAGCAGGTGCGAACACCGTGTAAATTGCAGAAAAAATGAATTGCAAGAAATTCAAGATAAAAATAAATCTGCAGGAAAATGTTGAGTTCTACAGTAGTGAAATATAGATATTTTCAACCCATAATCGATGGTTACAAGCGGGTTTTTGAATTTGGATGAACAAATAACATCCTAATTTTATATGCGGTTAGTTACACTATCAACGATCTCCCATTATCTAATGTTTACAAGAAATTACGATTTTGAAAATGTCGACTCCGCTACTTGGCAATTATATACTGTTATCAATGATTTTCCTAGTGACTTCCTTCAATTCATCAATTGTTCTATTTATTGATGACTTCTACTTTCACTAAATTTTGCTCTTAACGATTAATTTTGTCACTTGTCGATAATAACAAAAAGTTTGTCATTTTTCTGTGCCATATATCCAAATAATGAGTCATTGAATCATATATAATTCTTTTCATAATTTTTTGCGCATAAAATTGAAGTAGAAATGATTAATATTTTTTTTTATCCAACCGAAGAGACTCCAAGTGGAAAGGGGGATTTTCAATAAAATAGACTAATGGTGAAAAGAATTCTGAAAATGAAGAGGGGGGAAATGGAATCAGACTTTCCTCAGCCGACCGGGTGGACCAGAAGGAGAAAGAGAGAGATTTCCCTTTCTAGGACAAGTCTATAGTTTTTTTTTTTTGTTCAGAATAACGATATTCATTCATATCTCAAGTCTTAGCTTGCCAATGCACCGGCAAAGCATCAACACAAAGTAGACTCCGAAGATCGGGAGGGGGGTAGAGGGTCCAATTTTGTGGCAGGAAATTTTTTCTTTGAGCCTTAACTACCTAGTCTGCCACTTTGTTGAACTCTCTATTACAATAGGCCAACTTAATATCAAAAAAGTTTTTCAATAGATCTTTGGCTTTCAAGATAAGCACACGTATATCCCATTTGAAATGATTTGCACTTGTGAGAGCTCTTACCATGTCTAAAAAATCATATTCTAGTTGAAGGCAATCCATAGCATGTTCAGAGAAGAAAACTAGCATTTCTATAAGAGCACTGACCTCCGCTTGAGCTGAAGAGCTAAACCTTACTGTTTTGGCAAATCCATCTACAATTCTTCCGAGGCTATCTCGCATCACATCAACAACTGCTCCCGTCGTTGAACCTTCAGTAAAAGAAGCGTCGATATTGATCTTTAGTACTTCCTGTTTCGGGTTTCGCCAAATCTGAGGTAAGTCTTCACCTTCACCAGCTTTTCCTTTTCCTAAATTGCTTTCTCGTGCTTCATAATGCGTCAACTGAGCTGAGTTCACTAGCTAATGTGGATTTGGTTTTAGTCTTCGCAATATGAAATTGTTCCTTGATTTCCAAATAAGCCAAAGGATAGTCGCAAGTAGCTCAAAAGGTACAGTTGTGACACTAAAGTTCAAGAGCCATTCTTCAATTCTTGGGAGACCTTGATTGGAAATCTTGATTTGCAGTGAAGGATTGGACTAGACTTGTTTCGTCCACGGGCATAGAGGAAAAACATGCTCAATAGTCTTGGGATGTTGCTAACATAACTCACACTTTGGTTCTGGTACAATACTCCTTCTGAATAGATTTTCCTTTGTTGGTAAGGCATTTTGACATACCGCCCATAGGAAAAATCGAATCTTCTATACTATGTTTGCCTCCCAAATTTTAGTCCACAATACTCTGGGGGTTTGATATGAAGAAGATGCCTGATTTGGATTTGGTTTCTTTGCAAGGCCTCTGTTCCTGTTATAACCGCTCTTTACTGTATAGGACCCGGATTTGACATTTAACCAAACCAGTTTGTCTTTAGTGTCATATGATCTTAGTGGGATTGCAAGAATTTCATTGACAATGTGTTCATCAAATAGCTGCTGTAGCATCGGTTCATTCCATTTTAACTCCTCCTAGACAATTAACTCAGCTACCATCTTAGGCTCTCCACTATTAGTTGGACCACCAATAACTCCTTGTGTAGCCATTTGTCTTCTCTAATGTTAATCTTTTCCCCATTGGCCACAGACCACATAACGGAAGGATGAATGGATGCTCTTCCCATCAGTATACTTTGCCACCCCCATGATGGTCGAGTCCCTTTCCCAGCATGCCAAAAGTCACAATTAGGGAAGTAAAGCCCTTTCAATACTTGAGTCCACAATGAGGATGGGTTTTGAGTAATTTGCCATACTTGTTTTCCTAACATAGCCCATTAAAAGTCATTAGATCCCTGAATCCAAGTCCTCCACTATCCTTCCTTCGTTTTAGCACATCCCAATTCCTCCAATGTAATCCAGCTTGTTTTTCACCATTTTTCCACCAAAAAGATGCAATTTTCTTTTCAATTGCCTTGCAAATGGAGACAGGGATTTTAAAAATAGACATAGCATACTGTGGTAATGCACCACTGCTTTAATGAGTATTTCATTTCCAGCTTTTGACATCAGATTTTCCTTCCAACCTTCTAGTTTCATGTTTACTCTAGCTAGTATCCAGGCAAACAATTGTTTCTTTGTTGCCCCACAGTCTGAAGGAATCCCTAAGTACTTCCTAGTCTTCTCTAATTCTGGAACTCTGAGCTCATAGGTCATATTCTATCTCAAACTCTATGGACAATCCCTGCTAAAATATACCCCTGACTTGTTTAAGTTAATTGATTGCCCAGAAGCAAAGTAGTATTAATGCAAAATAGCTACAACATTATGGCATTCCATAATCGTTCCATCGAGGAAAAAGATTGAGTCATCTGCAAACAAGAGGTGAGATAGCGTGGGATAGAATCTATTCAGCTTGATCCCCTTTATACTTCCGTCCTCCATTGCCTTTTTCATCAAATAAGATAACACATTACCCACCAAGATGAACAAATAGGGAGAGAGGGGATCACCTTGTCTAATTCCTCTTGATGGTTGAAAATAGGGTAGAGGCTCTCCATTTAGTTTGGCACTAAAGGACATAGTAGTGATGCATTGCATAATCCACTTCACCCATTGACAGCAAAAACCCATTTTCAGCATGTAAGCTTCCAAAAAATCTCATTCAACTCTCTCATATGCCTTTTGCATATCAAGTTTAAGCACTGCTTGGAACGTTCTCTTCCTCTTTCTTATTCTCAACTGATATAGCACCAATTGGACAATTAAGATGTTATCCTGAATTTGTCTTTCACTCACGAAGGCACTTTGCTCTACAAAAATCAAGTCTGACAGGCATATTTTCAATCGATTGGCCAAGACTTTTGATATAATCTTATACGCAAAGTTACACAAGCTGATGGGATGAAATTGTTCTAGTTTTTTCCGGGTTTGGGATCTTTGGGATGAGGGATATCTATGTTTTGTTCAACTCTGAGTTGAGATACCCTGAGTGAAAAAAGTTTTGTACCTCCCTGAATACTGCTTGCTGTAGCTCTTTCTAGTTATGTTGATATAACTGGCCATTTAAACCATCTGGTCCTGAAGCTTTTGTAGATCCCAGCTGGTAAGCTGCTTCAGTTACTTCCTCTAGTGTCACTGGCTTTGTCAACATCTTGTTCATGTCCTCCCCTACTAGACGAGGATATTCCTCCACTGTTGGCTGGAATTTTCGAGGGCGAGCTGATTCAAAGAGATTGATGAAGAATTCAAATGTTTGCTGCTTTAGTTGAGTTAAATCATGAATCCATTCCCCTTCTTGATTTTTTAACATGGAAATTTTGTTCCTCTGTCTCCTCTGTATTGTTGTGGCGTGGAAAAATTTAGTATTTTTGTCTCCCCATTTCAGCCAATTTACTCTTGATCTCATACCCCAGTACAAAAATTTAGTATTTTTGTCTCCTCTTGTCTCCACGACTTCTCGATTTCACTCTTCAGAAACTGCACCCTCTCTCTTTCATAATATAAGTGTCGATTGTTGGAGATGTTATGAAGTTCTCTCTTTAAAAGGTCTATTTTCTTCTTTCCATTGGAGAACTTTGTTTTGCTCCATTTAGATAGAGCTAAGGATACTACTTTCAGCCTTTTCAACAAGTCTTCATTCTCCAATTCTACCAAATGCCAAACTTTTTTGATGATGTCTCCACATTCCTCGTCTTCAGGCCAAAAAGCCTCAAATTTGAACTCTTTTTTTCCTTTTCACTGGCTCGGGAAAGAGAGATAATAAAATAGGACTGTGGTCTGACCCTTTGGCCGGTAATGCATATGCTTCAGCATTTGCCCAAGTGAAAGCACATCCCTTACTTTCCAGGTCCATCAAAGAACAAGCATTGATAAAGTTTCGGAAAGCATTGAGTCAATAGTATTCCACCATGCGCTTCCCTACTTTTTCCCAGTGATAAAATATTTCATTGAAGTCTCCTATGCAAACCCATGGTAGATCATTCAAGAGGCTAATGCTGTACATATCTTCCCAAAGAACTAGTCTCCTCTAGAACTCAATTGGTGCATGTATAAAGGTTAGTCGCATTCTCTATTTTGTTTCCTCTAATACGCACACCAAATCTATAAAGAATTCAGAGTTCGATTCCACTATTATAGATACTTTCTCATACCACAAAATAGCCATACCCCTTGCAATACCCCTCGAATTCACCAAAAAACTGTTATGGAGTCATAGCTGCCTTCTCAAACGATGTACTACTGGTTCTTGATTTTTGGTCTCCATTAAAAACACTATACTGGGCTTTTCTTGAGCCACAAATTTGATTGCTTGAATTGTCCAGGGATTGCCCAACTCCTGACAATTCCAACATATAAAATTTATATGTAACTCGGTAGCTTATTAGGGCTAGCCACCAAAGCCCAGTCTATAGTTGATCATTGACTTACATGGCCTTTTTGCAATTGCGTTTCAAATCCCCGACTTCTACGATCATTCTTCCAAATTGCATGATTGGAGACCATACACACAAGCACAACAACACATTCCAAAAAAGGGTGTAGCTAACTTGGTGATGACATTGATTGGTTGGGATGTGATGTTGAAGGAAAGTCGGTTGTCGATTGAATTCATACTGCACTGAAGCTTTTTGTAGATGTGACTAATTTGAGATCGAGCAACGTGGCAAAGCAGTGGCTAGATAGCCGAGTGAGTGCGCTTGAGTGGCGGCGGTGAAGCTCTACCCTTGAAGCTTTGCTACAAATAAATAGCCCCAATTAATTTACGGTTATTTTTATCTTTTAATTAAGATGTCATACTAATGCTATTTATGCTAAAAATGATTAGGTCTTTATAATCGATGTGACGCCGATTTCAATGAGTATAGAGCTTAGTGTTAAGTTCAATTTGGTTATCTATAAATTATCTTATAACGAAAGCACTTGTTAATGACAGTGAAGATTATCGATGATCAAGATATACAGCTGTCGACATGTGATAGGGATTGGTCGACCATTATTAGTTAACATATTTTGGTAACTGTTGGATACAGGGGAAATGAATAAAGAGGACAAAATGAAGATGTCAATTGAAGATGCAGATAACGATTGACGGTTAAGTCCACTAGTACTTAGGGAGTTGTAACCGCTTAAGGATAAGGTTGACGTGCGATCATGGGACCTAAAATTATGGAGACATGATTGTAGCCATCATTAGAGTATTACTTGCTCATGAGCGATTATGCTTTGTAGACTATATAAAGCCATATGTAATTGTTGTAGAGACACGATCATTATCACAAAAAAATCTATGTATTTTTTCAGTTTATCAATTTCAATTTCTCGTGCTTGCATTGCTTTTCTTTAATTTTATTGTTCTCGATCCTTGTTACACAATTCATTTCATGTTCGAATCGCCAGCCACTGAACCCGTTCACTAGAAACTAAAGATCAACCTTTCATGAAAGGCATTTCACTAATTTAGACAAATCACGATTTCTGGTGGAACCGATGCTATTTTTCTTATATAGTCGAAGTTGTAAGGAAAATGATCATAGGACAACACCGTTACTCTTTCAAGAGAATGTTAAGCTCAAAAAGCGAAAAGACACTTGATAATGTCATTCGTGAGACTTATGGATAGATTATCATGCACTAAAATGTCTTCTCATTCTTCGCGGTCAAGTTAAGCAGGTGATGTAAAACCAAGCTATAGAAAAATTGTCAGAATTTATGTATCAACTAGCGTTGTAATAGATAAAATAAAGAAAAGATATTCGCGTCAATAATGTATCAGTAGAGGACATATTACTAGATATCACCAGCTGTTTGGTCGCATTATTCATCTCATCTTGACCGCTAGCATCATTTCAGTAATCAAATAGCCTCCGGTATGAACTCCACCCTTTTGAAAAAGATTAGAGGGGAAAAGTGTTAGAAAAGTCATAAATCTATTATAGTGGTGCCAATTTAGTTATAAACCTTTTTTTGTACCTATTTACTTTTAAACATTTTGACATAGTATCAATTTAGTTATTCCGACTAATTTTGACCGAATATTGCTAACGTGGATGCCGGCTAGCCTACATGGCACTACCAATGCTAACGTGAACAATTTTTAATGATATTTTTTTTCGATTTTTTAAATTATTTTTCTGATTTTTTTCTTTTCTGTTTCTTTCTTCTTCCTTTTGCTGGTGACTGGCCACAGGCGATGGCCAAGTGGGCTGGCTTTGCGTGGGCAAGGGTCGCCGCCAACCAAGGGAGGGCGAGCCCCATCGAGGGCCCGCCTTGCCAGATTTGGCCTGGGTAAGGCCGACCCTTGTCGGGCCTCGCCTGTGGGCCTCGCCTAGGCGGGGGGAACCCCGGCCAGTGCTCCCCTCGCTAGATCTGGTCAGGTCGGCTCTCGCCCAAGCTATGGCGGCCTCGCCAGATTTAGCGAGGGGAAGTCTCACCACGGCTTGCCCTCGCCTGCCGGGCCTCCCTTGGTTGGCGGCGACCCTTGCCCAATCGAGGCCAGCCCACTTGGCTATGGCCAGTGGCTGGTGGTTGGTCGTCAACAATGTCACGTCCCGCACCCTACGAAGCGCAACATCCCTACCTTGATCGGTTTGTGTGCGACGTCCCAGGACACGTCGCCGACCCCACCCCCAAAATACAGAGATCAAGCCACAAGCGGAAGCACGATATATAATTAATTATATATATCACCCAGACAAAATAAACACGAACCACGGATAGCCACACACGAATGATCACCACATAAAAACAATTTTACTCTTTTATAAACGTTTAAAGGCTTATACAATATCCATTTACAAAGAGCCAAACAAAAATGAGTCAAGGTCACGACAACAAAAAGGATCAGTGGCCAGGGTACTAGGCTGAGCTAAGATGGACTTCAGTCAAAAAGATATAGCCCATGCTAAAGTATAATACCTAATGTACATATTTCCGTCCCCCACTGGATGTACAGACATCGTCTTCTCAATGAAGTGGGGAATCCCAAAATGCAAGAGCGGCTCCGCCATCTTTACTGCCGGGGGTATGAAATATCGGTTTTCCAACAACCGTGACAAATCTCAGCAAGTAAAAACCACTAATCCTAAACTAGGCTAAAGTGCCCCTCCAGACAGGTAATTTAAACATGCCAATTAATGAACCAGTAAAACACTATAATTATCCTGGGCTCATAGCCCAATACAATATCTCGAAGACCTACAGATTAGGCGTTCAACAACAATGATACTTACGTGCAATGATTCCGACCCGAAGGCCCACAAATATTACGACCCGAAGGCCATGACCTGGAGGCCAACAGTTGAATATAACGACCCGTAGGCTCGACCCGAAGGTCCACAGTTGAATAAAGCGACCCGTAGGCTCGACCCGAAGACCACAATTAAATAAAGCGACCCGTAGGCCCGACCCGAAGGCCAACAGTTTGATAAATCGACCCGTAGGCCCGACCCGAAGGTCACAATTGGATATAACGACCCGTAGGCCCGACCCGAAGGCCAACAGTTGAATATAACGACCCGTAGGCCCGACCCGAAGGTCCACAGTTGAATAAAGCGACCCGTAGGCCCGACCCGAAGGCCACAATTAAATAAAGCGACCCGTAGGCCCGACCCGAAGGCCAACAATTTGATAAATCGACCCGTAGGCCCGACCCGAAGGTCACAATTGGATATAACGACCTGTAGGCCCGACCCGAAGGCCAACAGTTGAATATAACGACCCGTAGGCCCAACCCGAAGGTCCACAGTTGAATAAAGCGACCCGTAGGCCCGACCCGAAGGCCACAATTAAATAAAGCGACCCGTGGGCCCGACCCGAAGGCCAACAGTTTGATAAATCGACCCGTAGGCCCGACCCGAAGGTCACAATTGGATATAACGAACCGTAGGCCCGACCTGAAGGCCAACAGTTGAATATAACGACCCGTAGACCCGACCCAAAGGTCCACAGTTGAATAAAGCGACCCGTAGGCCCGACCCGAAGGCCACAATTAAATAAAGCGACCCGTAGGCCCGATCCGAAGGCCAACAGTTTGATAAATCGACCCGTAGGCCCGACCCGAAGGTCACAATTGGATATAACGACCCGTAGGCCCGACCCGAAGGCCAACAGTTGAATATAACGACCCGTAGGCCCGACCCGAAGGTCCACAGTTGAGTAAAGCGACCCGTAGGCCCGACTCGAAGGTCACAATTGGATATAACGACCCGTAGGCCCGACCCGAAGGCCGACAATTGAATATAACTCAAGCATGTACATCGTTTCACTCAATTTCAACCAATCACAACTTGATATGCAAAACATATGTTCAGGAATTTGTGTCGATACCCAAGGCGACATGCCGAATACAATTATTCCCTAAGTCAATGTATCTAACACACTCTCGGCACAATCAAATTATTCCCAATGTAATCCAACCATTTTAACATTTATTCCGCGCATTTGTTACAATTCAATTTCATGCGCCTCGGGCCCGCCTTGAGCAAATCAATTCCGATAGTCGATCTCACCATCGTGGGGTCATCCAATAGGGTTTATTTAAGTCCCAACCAACCCCCAAGAATGCCTAAATTCTTGCCATAAATCAATGAATCAACTAAGTACTCAACTTGGACAAATTGCACAAATTCGGTAATTGAATGAACAAGTACTGTAGGGGACACATTTTGTCCACTAAATCACAATTAAACACCCTCATTAGGCTCTAGTCTCAAACCCTAATTACCCAACAACCAAGTACACTTAATTAAGCTTCAAATAAGCCTAATTAATCCCCAAAATGTCCAATTCCAAGTCATTAGCACTTGAACTTAATTAGTGCCACACTTAGACAAATATGCACATTTTCGGTACTCAATGAACAGTACCAGAACAGAGCATCATTTGGCCATTAAACCACACTTAACCAACCTCATTAAGCCTTAATGACCTATCCTAATCATCCCACACTCAAATAAACACAATTTGGCCCTAAATAAGCTTAATTAACCCCTAATTACCCCCTAAGAAACACAATTAGACTAATTAAGGGTTTAGGGGTTTGTACTCGCCTATTGATGATTCGGGACGATGAGAACGGGCGGTCGATCACCGACACGCGGTAAGGATCGACGGCGGCGTTCCAGGTGCAAGCCGGCGGTCACGGCGACGACGGGAACGACGATTTGCGGCTGGTCTTCTTCTGTTTGGGGCTGGAACCGGGCTGAGGGTGGCGATTTAGGGGAGAAAGAAAGGTCGAGGGGGGCTGAGATGATGACAGGTGGTGGCGTGTGGTGGTAGGCGGCCAGCAGCTCCGGCGGTGACACTGTTCCGGCGTGAACAGTGCCAGGAAGAGCAGAACGTGCACGGCAGAAAATGAAACGGGGAAAAGGGAGAAAATTTTGGGGGAAATGGCCGAATGATCATCAAGAAAGAGAGAGGGTCTGGTCAAATGTGGAAGCTTGGTGTGAGTGGAATCCATGTGTTTCAATCTAGGCCAATTGGACAATTTTGCCCTTGCTCCAATGTCTATCTTTCCTTCTCATCCAATAATTTAGGGGTAAAATGGTCCTTTGTCACTAACCCAAGGCTGACCAGACCTGGATTAAGTCAAACTCACCTTGGTTAAACCCCAAAAATTAACCAAATTCGGAATTGTCCAAAAATGACCTAGGGGCATTTTCGTAATTTTTCGATCCTGAACCGAAATTCCAATTTTTTTCCATACCGGTCCTATATATGCATGGCCAGCATAATACGGTGTCGGATCCTTAAAAATCATCCTTTAAGCCCTCGAAAATCAGTCCAAAAGTTTGGAGGGGCAAAACCGTAAATTCTCATTTTTCTCCCACCAAACGGCGTCGGATTAATTCCGATCCTTCACGGAACTTTCTCTCCATAAAATACCGGTTCTAAAAACCCAATTTGCGTCCCGATCGGCCCATCACGGCCCCATGAACAATAGATCACAGCCACTGTTATTTTCTAATTTCCAATAATTAATGCCCGAATTAAATCCCAAGGCCCGCCATAAAATTTCCACTACCAAATCATACAATTCCGCACCTAACTTTATACAGATTTCGCCCAAAATCGCCCGTTGATACCCGAAGTCCAAAATTGTGTTTAGAGCGCGACTTACTAAAATCAAACGAGCATTAACATACACTTCATTGGTCCCGGTAACGGGTCAAAATTCATGATGTTACAACTCTTCCCCCCTTACAAAAATTTCGTCCTCGAAATTTGTACTCTAAACTTGCTCCTCAAACAACTGGGGGTGTTGACGTCGCATGGTCTCTTCGTTTTCCCATGTAGAGCCTTCTGTCCTGTGGTGTTCCCAAACTACCTTAACCATCGGGATGGGCTTATTCCGTAATACTCGATCTTTCCAGTCCTCAATTCTGATTGGTCTCTCCACGTACGACACCCTGTCGTCCACGTCTATCTCTTCATATCTCAGAACGTGAGTCGGATTTGGTTCATACTTCCTTAACATCGACACGTGGAATACATCATATACTTAGGAGAGATTAGGCAGCGAGGTAAATCGATAGGTCAATTTTCTAATCTTTTCCAGAATATCAAACAATCCGACATACCTCGGCTCAATCTTTCTTTCTTGTCGTATTAGGACAATCTTTTCATAGGGAACACTTTGACTCACATTTGGTCCCCAATCTCAAGTTCTAAAAGTCGTCGTCCCTGATCGAGTAATTTTTCTGACGACTCTACTTATCTGTCCGACTTAAAGTCCCTTTCGCACTGCCAAAAGGTGCGCAAATCTGATCGGTCTATCAGCTGTCGTCTCAACGGATCGTGTCTTTTCTGGCTTCTCAGCAATTCCACTACAACATCCTTTGGGGCAAGTTCCCATTTCTACATTGGAAATTTCCGACGGTCACATTAGCCTTCCCGGCTTATAGTGCTGTGCCTTTTCTCATGGGCACGTCACACACTTGGTCGCAAGCTTGGCCATCTTTACCTTCACCCCATTTTTCCGGCAGTGTCGCCACAATTCGTAGCACATTTTGTACTGCTCGTGTGAACGTCGCAATTACTCTCATGGGTCTCAAATAAGATTTCCTTCTTACTCCCTACGTTGCTGGACACACCTTTGTGCTACACGGGTGAACCTTATGCTTACTGCGGAAATTTTCCATTCAAATTTTTCCTCCTCGAGTTTCGCCTCATTGGGTACACACAATCATTCCTAGAACCTCAAGATTTCTATCCCCGAATATATGGAAATCCGACTTCCTCTTATCGACATCCACCTCAATGACTCTTCGTATCTCGTGATCCACATAATGCCATTCCTTATTCTGAGCCTAGATTTTCAACTAATCCTCGAGGCGGTCAACAGATTTTACATCCGGTTCACCTCAAATTTAACTTCCGAGTCCCTGAGTCTTTCCAACAAGATTCATTCCTTGATCACCCTATACACCCCAATCGACTCACGACTTAGCGTATCGGTTACTCGTCCAACCTTTCCATGGCGATACAGGGTGTTGTAGTCAATTTTTTTTTTCCGTCATGCGTCGGCTAATTCTTTTCACGTGGCCTCAACTGGCACGACGCATAATTTGCTACTCTACCGTGTTACATCCACACACACCCAAGTCTTCTTAATGAAGCGTCACTATAGACCTCGAATTCTCCCGGTTCAGGTTGAATATTCAATACCGGGGTAATCATCAGCCTGCGCTTCAGCTCTTGGGAACTCCGTTCACAGTGATCATTCCATTCAAACGGATTTCCTTTTCAATTAGTCATGCCCATAGCACGGCTATCGACGAGAATCTTCCACAAAACGTCGATAATTGTCAGCCAAATCTACGACACTTCAAACCTCAGTTATCGGCATCAGTCCTAACCACTTAGTTATTACCTCGACCTTAGTTGGGTCCGCGAAAGTTCCATCTTCCGAGATTATACGTTCAGGGGACGCGACTCCATTGAGCCAAAGTTCGCACTTGTCATACCTGGCGTGGAGTGCGTGTTCTCTCAAAGTTCGCAATACCTCAGCCAGACTTCCTTCTTGCTCCCATGCTCCTCGAGTCTCCCAATACATCATCAATGAAAACCGTTACGAACTAATCCCATAATTCTTGGAATACTCGGTTCATTAGGTCCACAGAAGCAGCGAGGCATCTCTTAGACCAATGGGCATTACTATGAATGCGTAGTACCCATACCTCGCTTGTTAAACCGTCGTAATTATATCTCCCTTTCATATCCTTAACTGAAAATTCCAGTCCGTAACACAATCTTATGAACATTTTCCTTTCGGAATCTCCATTGGTGACATCAAATCCGTGGTTCAATCTCGGAGAACACTAAGGTCCTTACAACTGATCAGATAGATCATCGATCCTCGGCAGTAGGTACTTACTGTTTACCATTGACTGCTTCAACTGCTAGTAGTTTACGTACCGTCTCGATGTCCCGTCCGTTTTCCTCATACATAATACAGGAATTCCCCACAGGGGGCACACTAGGGCGAATAAAATTTTACCCACGAGTCCTTACATATGAACTTTCAATTCCTTTAATTTCCAATAGGGACATTCAATATTATTTCCTCGAAATCAGTTCTACTCCGGGGCCAATTCTTTCACGATTCCACTTCCCGTTCTAGTAACAACCCGGCAGTTTCTAAGGAAGGACCTCGGAAGATTACACACCTCATTTACTCTTCCAACTTTAATTCCGTCATAATCGGGTCAACCACATCCACCCCATACCCTTTGCAACCATTATCAGATACCTAGTCATCTCAAGCGAGGGCATTCAAGGAATCGAGATTCCTCCTCGACTTTCCTGAAGATCAAACCTAAGACATCCAACCGGGTTGAACTGGATCGTCCTATAGTTGCAATCCATAATGGCTTTCCGTTTTATTAGCCAATCCATTCCAATTTGAATGACCACACTGTCAGGTCGATATTCTTTTCTCTACTCCCGGTCACCATCTCATAGTTATGACGCCCCAACGACATCAACACCTTATCATTCGAAAAGAGGTTTGTTATACCAAGCGTGGGTGCAAGCTCTATAAGCTTAGTCCCAACCGATCGAACAAATTCTCCAAGTTTTCACCCTTATTGTAGATCATCAAAACGATTCGGTTAATGGTTCGGCTTTCTAATATCCTTCCTAACTGGTGGAATGAATCGCCTGTTTCCCCGCCATCTGCTTCTTCCCGAAGCGGTGGTTATCCTTAATTTGAGCAAATCACTATCCAAAAGTAGTTGCACTTTCCAATTGATCTCGCCCTATTACTTGAACTCATTCATACACTTCCCCATCATCCCTGATGTTCCGTGAGATCATTAGGCTTCGGAGATCCGACTTCAGTCCGTCTCGGAATTTCCGAACCTTGTCCTGTGGATTCTCAACCATCAAAGCGGACTCCGTTTCATATCGTTCCACAGTCATCTGCCCTCGGCGAAATCACATAAACTCCGTCAGTCCCCTTTCTTCAACATTTTCCGGGAAATATTTTTCCCCATACTCTTTAATATCATGAGATAATATCTGACTCCGAAGATTCGGCTTGAGTCCATCCCGGAATCTCCGAGTTCTATCTCGCGAATTTTCTACCATGGTCGGTGCAAACTTCGCTAGCCTGGCAAATTCCGCTTCATATTGGTCGACAGTCATCTGACCTTGGCGTAATCTCATAAATTCCATTATCTTCTTTTCTTGGGCAGTCTCCGAAAAGTACTTCTCATAAAAGCTTTCAACAAATGCAGCCCAAGTCTGGGCCGTTCCTTCCGGAAATACCCTACCTTCCGTGGCATTCCACCAGTCATTTGCACCATCCTGCAACTGGTAA
This sequence comes from Syzygium oleosum, assembly GCF_021117445.2. Lineage (NCBI taxonomy): Eukaryota > Viridiplantae > Streptophyta > Magnoliopsida > Myrtales > Myrtaceae > Syzygium > Syzygium oleosum. Next base: position 20,972,431 of record NW_026607485.1, on the reverse strand, counting down.
ACCGCCAATGTCACCTTTTCCTCATCGGTGCACCCCAGAACCTTAAAAATTTTCTCTAATTCTTCCACCCATCTTGGCGCAGTCTCGGGGTCATCACGACCATGAAACTTAGGCGGCTTCAGTTTCATAAATTGCTCCACTAGATGGGGCATCAGTCTAACCCCTGCTGGTTGGGCTTGCCCTGGATTGGCCTGATTCTCATTCACAGCAGCGGCGGCTACCATCTCAGCAGCCTGGGCTGCCACATTGTCACGCCCTTGAGCTTGCATATCCAGCACATTCCCAATCCTTTCTAACACCCGTAGAACTCCTTCCATACATGGATCTTCCACAAGTCTCACATCAACCTGAGGGTCTATTGCGGCTTCCACATTAACTCCAAGGTTTTCTACTGCTCTAGCTCGAGCACGACCTCCACCTCTGGTTCCTCTTCCTGCACCCCTTCTGGGAACTCTTCCTATACCTCTCCCCTCGCTACTCATCTTGGCTACTTGGTTCTACAACTACCTGCTATAATTCCATAAAGGAATTAAAGACTTAAACCAATCTATCCCAGTTTAAGTCCTAGGCAGGTATTAAACATCAATTAAACAATCAGCATGCGGCTTAGTAAAAACTAGCCAACTCATCACCCAAGGGATTCACATACTCACCTCGGGTCCTGCCGCACCTGCATAACACTGGTTCAATTAATCATTAAAACACTCAAACACAAGCACTCCGGAGGTACACTTAGCACACAAGGTCACCCTACGGCTACCCATGATCACTACTCCTTATCACTCCAGGGTTCGACCAGATTGGACCGAGCTGACCTTGCTCTGATACCAATTCAATCGGGGATATCACGTCCCGCACCCTACGAAGCGCAACATCCCTACCTTGGTCGGTTTGTGTGCGACGTCTCAGGACACGTCGCCGACCCCACCCCCAAAATACAGAGATCAAGCCACAAGCGGAAGCACGATATATAATTAATTATATATATCACCCAGACAAAATAAACACGAACCACGGATAGCCACACACGAATGATCACCACATAAAAACAATTTTACTCTTTTATAAACGTTTAAAGGCTTATACAATATCCATTTACAAAGAGCCAAATAAAAATGAGTCAAGGCCACGACAACAAAAAGGATTAGTGGCCAGGGTACTAGGCTGAGCTAAGATGGGCTTTAGTCAAAAAGATATAGCCCATGCTAAAGTATAATACCTAATGTACATATTTCCGTCCCCCACTGGGTGTACAGACATCGTCTTCTCAATGAAGTGGGGAATCCCAAAACGCAAGAGCGGCTCCACCATCTTTACTGCCGAGGGTATGAAATATCGGTTTTCCAACAACCGTGAGAAATCTCAGCAAGTAAAAACCACTAATCCTAAACTAGGCTAAAGTGCCCCTCCAGACAGGTAATTTAAACATGTCAATTAATGAACCAGTAAAACACTATAATTATCCTGGGCTCACAGCCCAATACAATATCTCAAAGACTTGCAGATTAGGCGTTCAACAACAATGATACTTACGTGCAATGATTCCGACCCGAAGGCCCACAAATATTACGACCCGAAGGCCACGACCCGGAGGCCAACAGTTGAATATAATGACCCGTAGGCCCGACCCAAAGGTCCACAGTTAAATAAAGCGACCCGTAGGCCCGACCCGAAGGCCACAATTAAATAAAGCGACCCGTGGGCCCGACCCGAAGGCCAACAGTTTGATAAATCGACCCGAAGGTCACAATTGGATATAATGACCCGTAAGCCCGACCCGAAGGCCAACAGTTGAATATAACGACCCGTAGACCTGACCCGAAGGTCCACAATTGAATAAAGCGACCCGTAGGCCCGACCCGAAGGCCACAATTAAATAAAGCGACCGGTAGGCCCGACCCGAAGGCCAACAGTTTGATAAATCGACCCGTAGGCCCGACCCGAAGGTCACAATTGGATATAACGACCCGTAGGCCCGACCCGAAGGCCAACAGTTGAATATAACGACCCGTAGGCCCGACCCGAAGGTCCACAGTTGAGTAAAGCGACCCGTAGGCCCGACCCGAAGGTCACAATTGGATATAACGACCCGTAGGCCCGACCCGAAGGCCGACAATTGAATATAACTCAAGCATGTACATCGTTTCACTCAATTTCAACCAATCACAACTTGATATGCAAAACATATGTTCAGGAATTTGTGTCGATACCCAAGGCGACATGCCGAATACAATTATTCCCCAAGTCAATGTATCTAACACACTCTCGGCACAATCAAATTATTCCCAATGTAATCCAACCATTTTAACATTTATTCCGCGCATTTGTTACAATTCAATTTCATGCGCCTCGGGCCCGCCTTGAGCAAATCAATTCCGATAGTCGATCTCACCATCGTGGGGTCATCCAATAGGGTTTATTTAAGTCCCAACCAACCCCCAAGAATGCCTAAATTCTTGCCATAAATCAATGAATCAACTAAGTACTCAACTTGGACAAATTGCACAAATTCGGTACTGAATGAACAGTACCAGGGCAGGACACATTTTGTCCACTAAATCACAATTAAACACCCTCATTAGGCTCTAGTCTCAAACCCTAATTACCCAACAACCAAGTACACTTAATTAAGCTTCAAATAAGCCTAATTAATCCCCAAAATGTCCAATTCCAAGTCATTAGCACTTGAACTTAATTAGTGCCACACTTAGACAAATATGCACATTTTCGGTACTCAATGAACAGTACCAGAACAGAGCATCATTTGGCTATTAAACCACACTTAACCAACCTCATTAAGCCTTAATGACCTATCCTAATCATCCCACACTCAAATAAACACAATTTGGCCCTAAATAAGCTTAATTAACCCCTAATTACCCCCTAAGAAACACAATTAGACTAATTAAGGGTTTAGGGGTTTGTACTCGCCTATTGATGATTCGGGACGACGAGAACGGGCGGTCGATCACCGACACGCGGTAAGGATCGACGGCGGCATTCCAGGTGCAAGCCGGCGGTCACGGCGACGACGAGAACGACGATTTGCGGCTGGTCTTCTTCTGTTTGGGGCTGGAACCGGGCTGAGGGTGGCGATTTAGGGGAGAAAGAAAGGTCGAGGGGGGAGCTGAGATGATGACAGGTGGTGGCGTGTGGTGGTAGGCGGCCAACAGCTCCGGCGATGACACTGTTCCGGCGTGAAAGTGCTAGGAAAAGCAGAACGTGCACGGCAGAAAAATGAAACGGGGAAAAGGGAGAAAATTTTGGGGGAAATGGCCGAATGATCATCAAGAAAGAGAGAGGGTCTGGTCAAATGTGGTCAAGCTTGGTGTGAGTGGAATCCATGTGTCTCAATCTAGGCCAATTGGACAATTTTGCCCTTACTCCAATGGCTATCTTTCCTTCTCATCCAATAATTTAGGGGTAAAATGGTCCTTTGTCACTAACCCAAGGCTGACCAGACCTGGATTAAGTCAAACTCACCTTGGTTAAACCCCAAAAATTAACCAAATTCGGAATTGTCCAAAAATGGCCTAGGGGCATTTTCGTAATTTTTCGATCCTGAACCGAAATTCCAATTTTTTTCCATACCGGTCCTATATATGCATGGCCAGCATAATACGGTGTCGGATCCTTAAAAATCATCCTTTAAGCCCTCGAAAATCAGTCCAAAAGTTTAGAGGGGCAAAACCGTAAATTCTCATTTTTCTCCCACCAAACGGCGTCGGATTAATTCCAATCCTTCACGGAACTTTCTCGCCATAAAATACCAGTTCTAAAAACCCAATTTGCGTCCCAATCGGCCCATCACGGCCCCATGAACAATAGATCACAGTCACTGTTATTTTCTAATTTCCAATAATTAATGCCCGAATTAAATCCCAAGGCCCGCCATAAAATTTCCACTACCAAATCATACAATTCCGCACCTAACTTTATACAGATTTTGTCTAAAATCGCCCGTCTATACCTGAAGTCCAAAATTGTGTTTAGAGCGCGACTTACTAAAATCAAACGAGCATTAACATACATTTCATTGGTCCCGGTAACGGGTCAAAATTCATGATGTTACAGACAAAAGGAAGAAGAAAGAAAAAAAGAAAAAAAAATTATATAAAAATTATTAAAAATTATCCACGCAAACATCAGCGGTGCCACGTAGGCTGGTCAATATCTACATCAGCAATATCCGACTAAAATTAGTCGAAAGGACTGAATTGGCATTATGTCAAAATATTTAGGATTAAATTGATACCAATGCAATAGATTTAAAACTTTTCTAACACTTATCTCGAGATTGGAAAAAAATATATTTAAGCATTTTCTTACTACAAATATATATTGTCATTCTCCATCTAAAATAATGTCAAGTATATGTTATTTTCTTGCCACCAAAATCAAGGGAGACTGATGTTTCTTGTTCTCACGAAGAGAGACCGACTTGTAAACCAAAAAAAAGAATTTGTTCTACAGTTCAGATTCTTTTTTTTTGGTAAGGTTCTACAGTTCAGATTCTTATGAACTTCTAATTGCTAAAATATTCTCACTTGGGTTTTATTTCTTGAGATAAACCAGAAGGGTCTCCTCCCATGGCAAACGGTTGCCCATCTCTTATGACTCTGAATGTGCGGCCATAACAGCACCGCGGAATATAGAAGATGACGGCACCGTCACAGTAGCCAAGTTCGAGTTCAAGTTCTTATATCTTGAATGAGTTGAATGGATCGAGAGAGATTTGGGAAGAAGGTGGCACAGACCATTTTTGAAGGGTATAAAATCGAGGAAGGTTTGGCTAATGGACCTGAGAACAGACCAAGAGACGAGTAGACCAAACTTGTTGCCTTTTCTGGAATTCTGAAAGAGCCAAGGGACAATCATGATATAAATCTCCTCTTGAGGTGTTTTGTATCAGATTTGGAGCTTGGGTTCATTTTTTTCTTATGGGAATTTAGAGAAGAAGCGAGATGAACGGAAGAAACCCTCAGAAGCAAAAGACAGCTATCATCGTGAGCGCCAAGAGTGTCGGGAGTTTGATGGCCGAAACGGTGATCTCGTATGCTTCTTAAAAGTATAGTACTAGTTCAAAAGTCATTGTAGCCAATGTTGTCATGTACCGGTAACTTAATAAGCTAAGAACGGTGCAGAGCCGAGCTCGAGTATACATCATAACTCGCAAGCAGCGCAAGGATGGTAAACCAAATGGTGAGGAGACTGCACAGAAAGTGGTAAGTAATCTTATGATATCATTCAACTCAGGCATTAGGTCGAAACAAAAACTCGAACGCTTTATTTCAGAAGTTTGACCTTATAATATGTGCTGTTAGGAAATGATGAAGCAAAAGTTCGATGAATTTTCGAATTCCAGCAAGCAAAGCAGAGACTGGTTTGCCTGGGAAGGTGATGTATAGCATGGCTTAGTATGTGGACTTGGGCTGAGTCCGATGCATCATCTTCCAAAGCATGTGGTCTTGTTCAAAAGCATCCATTGAAAACCAAAGGGCTAGAGGAAGAACTCAAAAATCGTGGAAGAGAAGCAAACACGTTTGGAGGCTGACCTTATTGCCTGTAATGAAGTCTTATTTACAGGAAGTAGTTCTGTTTTCTTTAGCGATTACAAACAAGAATTTAATCATGGCAACTATCAACCAGAATTTCACCTCAGTCTTTCTGATCTATCACCATATCATGAAGACCACAAGAGCTTGATAAAGTCGGTCTAGAGAATGAGTCTTCTCCAACTTCGGGAGAGTGATACCAGAAATACTTTGATTCCTTGTTTGAAGATTTCAAGATAATCTCTTGTTGTTAGAAAATAAGGATAAAATATTTTTTCTCGATCTGCTAGTTAGTTGTTAATATATGTAGGATTGCTTCAATCTAAATTGGGAATTTTACAATATGGTTGCCTATCTGAATTTCGTACTTTAAGGTAGGTTATGTTTTCTTTACTTGGAGGTTATTCAAAGGGATCATAGGTTCTCGGCTATGAAATATCCCGTGGGTCTTTCATTGGAGAACACAAATTGAATCATTGAATAAAGTTTTTCTTGGGTTATGTCCCTTGTTATCTTCCCTTTATTCTTCTGTCTGTCCCTTTTGGTGGATTCCTAAGCTTCGTGAGTGAAGAGATTTTTTGTATCCTTGAAGTGGCCTGCCAATGTGGAGACTCGACTAAAGGGATCTAGGTTATCTAGTTTCTTCCTTCCTATCCTCCATAAAGGAGTTTTCAACCTTGCCAAGATCGAAAAACCCTTTTATTTATTTGTTCGTTCAACACGTCCCGGCATCATTTGGTATTAGAGCTATTATTTAATTTTGTGTTCCGTACGTCCAAGCGTCATCGAATTTAGGCTGTGTTCGTTTGCGGAAAAATATTTTTCCGGAAAATATTTTTCGCGTTTTCCGGTGTTCGGGGGCGGAAAATGTTTTCCGTGGGAAAACATTTTCTTTCTCCACCCCCAGATCCTTTATTGTTTTGAGGAAAATGATTTCCTCTTTTCACAAAAAGGAAATCATTTTCCCCCAAATTGAAGGCAAAATTGCCCATGGGAAGGAAAATATTTTCCGTGGGAGAAGAAGTTGATCGCCGGTCACCACCGTTGGCCGGCCGCCCGCCGCCCGCCGGTCGCCGCCGCCGCGGCCGCCGCCGCCGGTCGCCGCCGCCGTCGCCGCTCGCCGCCGCCGGTTGCCCGCCGCCGCCCGGTCACCGGTGAAAAATATTTTCCGAAACTTTTTCATATTGGTCACCGAACACCGGAAAATTATGTTCCGGGAAAACATTTTCCAGGAAAATGACTTCCGGGAAAATATTTTTCAAAAGGAGAATATTTTCCGCCAAACGAACGGAGCTTTAATTGATCTACGTTTTTCTTGCCCAAGAACTACTTAGCCAATGCTTTACTAAAATTTTGAGATATTAACTGAGTGGTCAAATGTTTGGTTTGGACACGGCGAATCACCAGTTTAAGTCACAAACATCTTTCACTCGGAGTTGCCTAGCGATTAAGCCCGTTACACTATATATGGAGTTTTACCCAATGCACGTGAATGGACTGTATCTATATAATATTTCTTATGCAACGCCTTAGAAAGAAAATTGGCACCTTAGTAATGAGAATTGGAATGGTATTATTAATATTCTGATTAATTGAATAATGACCCGTTCGACGTAAAATTGAAGGAAATATTCTTGTTAAAAAGTGCTCCCCGGGCACTTGTGAGGAAGTAATTTAAAGCAAGTTTAAAATATTTCATAACCTTATTTTTGTGGTGTCATGTGTAATCAATATTCTGTAAATCGAATTATTCCATATTAATTATGTTTAAGGAACCAAGATTTAATTATATGAGGGTTTTAAGATGAACAACCAATTTCTTAGGCTGCGAATGATAATCATTCTGTTTCTATTTTTTTATTCTAGAAACAAGTTTGGAACAAAAATTCGTTAGGTAATGCAATTTCATTTTTCAATTTCTTGAACAAATTTTGATTTCAGAAATAGGCTTGGAATAGAAATAAGAAGTAAAAATTTTATACTTTTCTATTTCTGGAACAAAAATGAGAAATTCTTCTCATCGCTCGCCCTCGCTACTAGCCAGTCGCCCACCCACCGCCCATCGCCGCCCACTTGCCGGTCGCCGCCTCCTGTCATTCGCTGTCCCCTGCCGACGGCCGCCGTTCACCGACCACCGTCTCCCGCCGCCGATCGCCCTCCGCCCCCCGCCGCCCACTATGGGCTGCTACCCGTCGGCCACCGGCCACTGTCTCCTGCCGCCGGCCGCCCGCCTCTCGCCGCCGCCGCCCCCCTCCCACCATCGATCGTCGCTCACCTCTTGCCACTGTCGGAAGTCGGCTACCTTCGGCCTCCCCCCATCGCCCGCCTCCTGCCCCTGCCCAACGCCAGCCACCTCTAGCCATCGTCCTCCGCACTGGCTGCATTGTCGTTCGCTGTCGCCTCCCCCCACCGCCCGCCATTCGCTACCACCGTCCGCCGCCCGCCATTTGCTACCATCGTTCGCCCTCCTCCTACCGCCGGTCGTCACCCGCCTCCTGCGCTGCACAACGCCGGCCGCCTCCAGCTGCCATCCTCCGCACTGGCCGCGTGACCATCCGCCGCTACCTCCCCCCATCGTCTGCCGCCCGCCGTTTGTTGCCATCGTTCGCCGCCCGCCGTCTGTCGCCGTTATCCGTCCACTGTCCACTCGCCAATCATCCGAGAGGGAGAAATTTTGTGCCGTTATTAAACAAAATTTTGTTTCGGGATCAGAAATTTTGTATCGTTATCAAACGTGTTTTTTCGCTCAGAAACTCATCCAAAAACAGAAATAGAAAGCTAGAAATTGATTTTTGAAACAGAATGGTTGTCATTCGCAGCCTTAATGTCTAAACCAGCTAGAACCAAAGGAAAGGTGTTCAACTCCCAATCATCATCCTAAAATAAAAACTATCGGGGAGGAGCGGAAAACCCATCTGCCGTCTGCTGCCCTAACGTGGACAGCTTCACCATTTGAAGCCTTCCCTAGGTCTTCATGGCTTTCGATTTCATTTAATATTTGCAGTGTTAAGGTTGTCCAGCTACTAAAAACATCCTTCAATCCTCCAATACATCATGTTTGCACTTTCATATGCATAGATTCCCTTAACGTAATTGCTAAATTTCTGCCTAGAACTGTGGAAGTGAAATTATATTACAAGCAACCCACATGAGTACGAAGCTAGATAAGGATAACATTAAACATACTCTTCGCCTATACATGACCAATCTTAATATATTTAGTATTACACGAAAGATTGAACCTCCATGTGAAAGTGTGGCCAACGGTGCTATATACATGATTGGACTTCAAGTGCTTCTCAAGAACAATGGCATTTGCATATTGTGTGCATGTGTGTGTGTGTGTGTGTGAAAGTGAGAGAGAGAGAAGTTAGTTTGATACGATTTGGCTATGGATTAATTAAGGGTATATGCGTCGTAGATGCTGGAGATGATGCTAGAGGCTTTGGAGTTCAGTTTAAGTAAATAGCAAGCCAAACTCAAGCCTCCTTTGATAGCTCTCAAAGCCTTGAAAATACCGCTTTCAAGAGGCAATCAAGCCCAAGACACTCGCACTGTGCATGCACATGACCTCAATTTCAGAAAGCAGATCTCTCTCTCTGTCTCTCTCTCGTTTCTTCCTGTAGTTGATAACTAATGTAAATGATGACTACACTATTCAATATCTTTATTTCTCATGGGAAAATGACACAATAAATGATCTTTAAATTTTGACCTAATATGCAATGAGATTCATAAACTTTTATTTATTCAATGTGGTCTTTAAACTTTAACCTAACGAGCAATATCATCTCTGAACTTTTAATTTGTTCAATGTAGTCCCTCAACTTTTGGTACATGTCCAAATTAGTGCCCGAACTATATGAAAATGTTGAATAATGTTTCTGAACTTAAATTCTTGACATGATAACATTATATATTTCCATATAGTTGAGAAACTAGTTTGAACATTTACTCTAAGTTCAGAGACCACATTGAACAAATTAAAAGTTAAGGGACCATATCGCACATTTGATTAAATTTTAGGGACAGTTGTTGTCCTTATCACATTCCTCATTTATGTTCTTTTGGGTCCTAGTTTTTCCAATTTTTCTCAACCCTATTAAATTTTCTTTTTGTTGTTGTTGTTGTTTTTCTTAGAAGAGATCATGTCTCTTTGTGTTCCTTTTCCCTTTAGCCGTTTTCTCTTAGGTTTAATGTGCTTTTGAATATGTTATTTTAGCCCCGTTTGTTTCGCGAAAAATGAATGATTTGAAAAATATTTTTGTAAAAATAATCAACTTGTATGGCTTACAAAAATGAATGAACGAAAAATATTTTCATCGTCCACCAAAATACGTAGACATAAATTATTATTGATAATGAAAACATATTTAAATGACTAATTATTTCAAGCCATACAATTAATCATTTTTAGGATAATATTTTACAAATCATTCATTTTTCACGAAACAAACGCACCTTAGGCTTCGTTTGTTTCGTGGAAAATGTAACATTTCTGGAACAATGTTTTCCGAAAATTCATTTTCTAGGAAAATGGCAATATTTTCCGATGTTTGGTTGAGATATGAAAATAAACTGGAAAATATTTTCCGTCATATGGTAAGGAAAATTTTATTTGGTCGGAAATTACTAACATGGACGCCGGGCGTCTTACATGGCACGGCCGCGCTGACATAGATAATTTTTGTAATTTAAAAAAATCAAAATTTTTAATATTTTTTACTTTTTATTTTCTTGTTATCTTTTCTTTCTTTCCTTTTTCCTTCTTCCTCCATCGGTTGCTAGGCCTCAACAATGGCCGGTGACAAGCCATAGGTGAGGGCTGACCTCGCTAGCCTCGGGTGAGCTCGACCTCACCATATCTCGGTGAGCTTGAGGCTTGACCTTGCCACCTTGCTAGATTCGGCGAGCTCGAGCCTTGCCCGAGGCCAGTAATCACCCTCTCCTATGGTCAGTCGTAGGCTGCCATCGAGGCTCGATGACCGATGGAGGAAGAAAGAAACAGAAAAATAATAAAAAATTCGATTTAAAAAAAGATTTGTAAAAGTTGTCCACGTCAATGCTAGCTGTGCCACGTAAGACGATCAACGTCCATGTCAGCAATTTCCGAGCCTAGCATCCCGGGCACTGGTGTCCCGGGAAAATGATTTCCGATTTTTGAAAGAGGAAATCATTATTTTGAATTTAAGCTTTGGTAGGAAAAACTTTTTTGTTGACTAGGAAACCATTAAAAGTTGACTAATTTTCCTAAGCGAACCAAATACCGAAAAATGAGGAAAATTTCCTGGAAAATATTTTCCGCAAAACAAATGAAGCCTTAGTGTACATCATTTTTTCTTCTATTAATCAATACTCGAATTATCACAAATAATGTTGGTATCTTCTTCTTCTTTTTCCATCTTTCAATTTATGGCTCGGAAGTTGTATGTGTATCATCTAAGTTCGTTTATACAAGTAGAAGTGACATCACGTTTTGCCATCTACAAATGCTATAGACTCGCTAATATAAAAGACAACAAGCGCCGTCTTCGCGGTTCTTCAACTCACTAATTTAATAATTTGTTTGATCGAGACTAGAATCACTGTGCTCACCTTCGTAAAAAGAAAAATTCGTACGTGAATGAGTGAGATCATTTGCGGACGTGACCAACACAACCCCAAGAGAAGAAGAAACTGCACCTAGCGTCATTCGACCAATTCAAAGAAGGAAATCATGGAGGCCACAGGCAGATCCCACCTACACGAGCAGAATTTCTAAAAAGCAAAATGGTATCCATTGCAAGTCGGCAACCATTTGAAATGGAATGCTTATCTCATCCGAGCAACTTGTAAATTGCAAAGAAATATTAGCAATGAAGAAGAGGAATTTTAAAAATTTTAATGGTTTGAGGAATGTAAATCATAGTTTAGTGACATGATCACAAACCCATTAAACGACAGTGACCATGGTGATGTTTTTGCCAGTATTTATTGCCAGAGGATATTGGAAAGACAAAGATATGTTTGACTTTTTACCTTACCAAAAAAAAAGATATGTTTGACTTTTCATTTGGGTTTGTTTTTACTTCTCTTGATTTGACCCTCCACCGATGTCAACTTCGAGCCCCTGGAAAGTCATTGAGATAGTGAAACGTGCATTGCTTCTAATTTTAGCAAACCATGAGTAGGATTATGTTCTTATCATAAGTTGTCCATTGGTATATTTAATATTGTGTACCGTTGACAAATAAGGAAAATATGTTAGCTCTTTGATGATGAGGGTTTGCACAAGGGGGGATCTTTAATTTGTAAAGTCAACTCGTTGAGTTTGTGCAATGTCAAAAGATTTCGGCGGGTGGGGATCAGGTTTTGCTCGTAAGATCGGAAATTATCTAAAAAGTCATAAACTTATTGTACTTTTGCTAATTCAGCTCTAAATTTTTTTAATTATGCAAATTGAGTTCTAACCACTTTACGTTTTAATAATTGAGTCCTCTGCAGCACGACCGCTGTTGACGTAGATAATTTTTAATAATAATTTCATATTTTTTTCGAATTTTTCATTAAAAGTGCAATAGGTTTAGGATATTTTGGATAATATTAATGTATACAGTTGACAATTAACCATTTGCATGCGTCAAAAATATATCAATTCAACATCTCTCTTTCTCCTTCATCTATCAGTAGTTTTTTTATGATGAGGGGTTGTACAAGGGGGGACCTTTAATTTGTAAAGTCAACTAGTTGAGTTTGTGCAATGTCAAAAGATTTTGGCGGGCGACGATCAGGTTTTGCTTATAAGATGGAAAAATTATCCAAAAAGTCCTAAATCTATTACAGTTTTGTTAATTCAGTTCTAAATCTTTTTTTTTTTGTCAAAAGTCATAAACATTTTCATATTTTGCTAATTGAGTCATTCGGCCAATTTGGCCGGAAATCGTTAACGTGGACAACGGCCGTCTCACGTGACATTGTCGGCGATGAAAGTGAACGATTTTTAATAATATTTTAATATTTTCTTGAATTTTTTTTTTATTAAAAGTGTAATAGGTTTAGGATTTTCTAAACAATATTAATATGTACCGTTGACAATAAACCATTTACATGCACTGCAAATATATTAATTCAACATCTCTCTCTTTTCTCTTTCATCTATCGTTAGTTCTTTGATGATGAAATGGTTGCACGAGGAGGGGACCTTTAATTTGTAAAAGTCAACTCGTCGAGTTTGTGCAAACCGCTGCTATACATAAAAAAAAATGCGCCATTTGATTGCATGATAATACATTTTTGCATCAAAATGACGAATGTGTGTAAGCCTTTGAAAAGACATGTCCACTGGTTTCACACTAGACAAGCAAGCAAGCATTTGTAAGTACATTTATTTATGGACCAATACTAGTATATTATGATTATATTAAAAAGATAATATTTTTCCATAAGCGACCTTATCAACTATTGATTTGATGATAATAAAAGAGCAGGTGGTCGAAACTCTCAAATTAAGAGTGGATAAAATCGCTCGTGGGATTGTTTTTACCACCAGCGGTGTATGCTTTAGTTTTCCTTATTTTTCTGTTAGATCCTGGAATGCAGGATATTAGATGTTTACATAGTAAGATATAATAGGGAAATCATATAGGCATTTCCAGGAGGTATGCCTAATGTGGTGCAACTTATTCGAAAATGCTAATGATAGTTCCATTTTCCTCAATTCTAACAGCTTCCTCAACAATTATAGTTAGAGCATTCCAAATAACAAGTTGTGGAATAAGAAGAAAACGTTCTAAATATCAAGATGGAAAAAAATTATTGTTATTATGAAAATATCATTGCTAAAGTCTTCTTCTAAATACACCCAATAATCGTGCCCAATTTGGGCGCTCTATTTTGATGCCACGTGTCAATCTCGAATAAATCTGACAGTGCTACATACTCACGATGCACTCAAGAATAGACAAAGAGCTTATGAGTATGGGTGAGCAGTTATAGGTTTCTTACAGGTTCTACTTGGAGCGTGAATTCTACCCGTCGGAACAGGTTCCATATTTTTTAGAATCTAGAATGTACTATGCATTTCCTGGAATCTAAAACCTACCATGTCACAGATTTCAAGGACGGTTCTAGGGTCTAACAGGTTCGTTTTTTTTGTTTCATTTTTAGTTAAGCAGAATGAAATGCAATAATAAAAATGAAAGTTTCTAATTTGTCAATAGAAACAATTTATAAAAGATGAACACGTAAAATAAAATAAATAATAAAAAGTTCCAAACACATAACACAAAACCTAAATTATAGAACTTTAGTCCTCAATCATCCATATCCTTCGCATTTATCGGAGTCATCTCCTCATATCCCTCCACCTCCTTTGACATGTTATCTTGATACATCAACTTCACACATACACAACAATAACATAATATTATTAGAAGGCATTCATATAATTAAAGCAAGTAAGAGATTAAAATCTGGATTATCACTATACATATTAACATGTGACAACATAAGTTTCACCAATCTCCAGCGAAGATCATGACCATACTAATTGCCATATCTACAATCCTACAAAGCACAAGGTCCATGGATTCCAATAAGTTTTAATGGGCACAACAAATCTACCATTAATATATTTAATGCGACGTGGAATTTTGCGATAGTATGATACCCACCATCGAATATTTTCACCGGATAACGTACTATAGGGTTATTTATCCTAGTCTATCAATGACATAGAATGATATATATTACAACAAACACCAATGTTATATGATTGTTTTCAGGAAATGAAACTAGAATAGATCAAATGGTCTCGGAAAATTAGTTTGATATCCAACTTTATTGTTGCTCTATATAGCCGCTGATATCTGAAAACCTTTATTGTTAAGTCTCAGTCTAACCCCCCTTTGTTAGAACTTTATAAGTGACTATTAGTAGAGAATTAGATCTCTTTGTAAGAGTAATCCCTATTTCAACTATAGACGACCTCACGAACATTGATCCTTATTGATAGCAAGAAAGATTAGTATAAACCCCTCTATAGATAAGCACATCTAAGTTCTTATGAGGATTTGACAAAAAAAAAATTTAAATGAGGAAAAAGTAAAAGGCTTCTTTTTAGGGTTTTTTTGGTTTCTCCAGTTTGGTTCCCTATTCCTAGTTCAAATCCAAAAAAAATGGAACCGAGAATTGGACCGGGGCGCATTAGAACCTAGAGCCAGACCGGTTCTCACCAGTTTTATTCTCCAGTTCCCGATTTTACCCTGGAACCATGCTCATCCCTACTTATGAGTCTACTTATTCCCAACCACTCATTCATGTGGGGACCACGGGGACCCACACTTTGTACAATTTCGATAGAGTGGATTCACGTGCTCCAAGTGTGGGCAAGAATATTTCTGTCTTCATGAGCCTCTGATTAATATCTTTTCATTTTCACCTCCTTTATTTTTCCGTCTTCAGTTTCAGGAGCAATTCTAACTCTGATTTTCCGATTATTAATGTTTTATTTGTCACTGGCTCTCCCCGTAAAATAGGTACCAACACTTGGACCGAATCACGCAAATCTTTAACGTCCATTTATTGTTCCTCATTTAGTTCTCTCGTGATTTCGCATCGATTTAATTACAATACCCTATTAGCGTTTCCACATTAATTTTACAACAAGATTCATCATTATCTTGAGACCCTAGCTACTACCATTGAAGGTTCCCTTCGCTTTTTGTTTCCGTTAATTTATCTTCTGATATGGTAAAATTAAGCCCTTTATTTTGTTCTAAAAGCAAAGCATGCCAAACTGATTGATTGACGCAACTTGGCTCAACTATCTCGTACCGGTATGGTGTCAATGAACAGTTAAGAGAAGTTCGATTAATTGATGGTTAAATAGGAAACCAATGTGATAAAATATCACTCTTTCACATACTGCATGCAAGCCCACTTGATCTCAACCGTTAAATTATGTCGATGCCATATATATAAGAACAATTTGATCTAACGGTTGATGCGCTCTGACCTCGCGAGCTTCAACAACATTCAAGTACTGCTCGTACTGCATGCGGGTCTGTTCATTTCTTTTGATTTTTTGGTTGTTTTGTATGGTCAACTCATATAAAATTGATGGATTTGTCAGCTTCTCACGCTACATTGGTTCGCTTTTTGCAACTTGATCAATAATTTGTAGTCAACAAAGAAATTTCTCTTTAATTTCGCTACGAAATATGTTATTTGTGATGGATTAGAACTTAAAAATGATATATGTCCCTCTTTTAATTGTTTCTCCTCAAGGGCTAAACTCGGTATTCCGCATCTTCTTATATTAAGGGTGCGTTTATTTCGCGAAAAATAAATAATTTGTAAAACATTATTCTAAAAATGATCTCTTGTATCACTTACAAAAATTAATAAACAAAAAATAATTTCATCATTCATAAAAAATTTTAGACATAAATTATCGTCGATAATAAAAATATTTTCCATTAATTAATTATTTAAAGAGATATAAGTAATCATTTTAAGGAAAAATATTCAAACTATTTATTTTCTGCGATACAAACGAATCCTAAGAAAATCTTGTTTCTTCAAGGTCTCGTGTCTGATGCTTCTTTCAAGAGATTGTGTTTATCCTCCCCATCGAATGGGCCTTTTTTTTTTTGTCTCACCCATCGAACATGCTTGGGTATGCAAATAAGATACGGAATTTTTTTTGTCTCGCTAATAAATCGTTGATAAAAGAAATGTGCCGTGACCTTTTTCTATTGGTTTATTTCTTTTATGGAAATTATGATTTTTATTAATTTGGTAATTACTAATTATTTTTACTAACTTTCCAACTTTTAGCTCCATAACTCATTAACTTTTCGAATTTTTTAACTTTTATATGAAATTATCGATCTAAATTAGAGTGACTTATCAATTTTTATCATATTAAATTACCAATTCTCATTTGAGTTATTTTCTAATGTTTAATTTATAATTTACCAATTCTTTTATTGAGTTGCCAACTTTTATTTGTCTCGATTAACAACCCATTACCCTAACACATTTTAAAGATTACCAACCTATATTGGTGTGAACTTACCCACTTTTCTCCTATTAAATTAACACCTAATTAGTATTTGGCGACTATGTTTATTTGGATTTTTTTTGTTCACCAACTTATGTCGTCATTAAAAAACTTTTACTTGCACTCCTAGCAACAACTTAAATTTACAAACTCTTTTAAGAAAATACCAACTATTATTAGAGTATCTTACAAGTTCTTCTCCAATTAAATTACCAACTTGTTTTGAGTTGTCAACTCTCGTGTGAGTTATTTACTAAAATTATTTTTCTCGTAGTTTGTTTATCTTTTACCATTCTTTATTTACCTTTCTTAATTACACTCTAAATCAGTTGTATGAAATTACTAACTTTAATTTAAGTGGTTTATCAACATTTCTCCGAACAAGCACTGCCGTTTGAACTGGTTAATGACGTTTATTTGATTCTTTTTTAATTTACCAAATTCGTGGCTAATTTGCCACCAAAATTTTTTTTTTGGTCAGTATTTTGCCACAAAAAATTTTGACTTTTGCCGCGGACATTATTCCGAAACGAATTTGGCGACGAATTTTAATGAATAATTTAGCGACGAATGTTGTTTAGGGACGATTTCGATTTGAAATCTAATTAACAGCAATTATAGAGTATATATTTAACATTGATAGAAAATCACAATCAAGACAAGAACAAACCCCAAAAAGAAGAAATGGAACAAAGTACTAAATTAGCCAATTCGCTCTCTTGTGGCAAACTGTTGATCTTGCCAAGAAGTTTTTTCACGTAGTCTATAGTGTTCTCCAAGAATCGAAGTCCTATCCATCTGCAGTGCAAACATCACAATATCCAACTCCTAACCCCTCTTAATTTTTTCACATCTATTCAACAGCAGAAGCATAAAGATATAAGTACCTCTTGGAAATTTTAACTAGCAAGGATCATCATCATCATCAGCATCATCATCATCAGCAATCTCATTATCATCATCATTGTGCCCATCACCTACTGGATTAGTGGGAGGTACAGGAGGAACGTCATCGTGATCGAGGTTGAGGTGTCGCATGATTAATTGCAAATGTTGTTTCACTCCTCTTATTTCTTTGTCCTTCTGTACAAGTAAATGTTTCAGGTGGTTCAATTCTTGGGTCGTTCGCTCCTCGTGTTGTGCCCTTAAAAAAGCCGCACTGGAGGATGAAGTTGCAGCAGCCGACGTTGTGTACATCCTTGACAAGGATCCCATCCCAAATATTTGACCTCTTCTCATTCCACCCATAATGCCATACTGTCAACCGATGGCTCGGACGCAACAACACCATCACCATCACCACTAGCAGCAGCAGTGCTCATTACAAGTTCATTATATTTGTCATACATTAACAATATAGATGAAAATAAAAAAACTTCATATATATAAATACAAAATATAACCATACATACCTTAATAGCTTTTGCTCGATTGCCAGTCCATGTCTTATCTTTTTTCTGAAATGTGCGTTCAAATGTAGCTATAAATGTCGGTTCCGTCCCCAATTCATCTGCTTACAAAATATAAACATAAATGAGTAATCATTGATTTAACTTACAAGATGTTTAAAAGACTTACCATTCTTTTTCTATGCTCCCCGATGTTGATAGAGCCCCCAGCATATGTGGCAGACCCTTCACTAGAACTAGAAGCTCGATTCTTCTTATTTATTTCACTGATTTGCTTATGCTTTTCGGTGTCTCAATTTCTCTTAATTTCCGCCCAATTGTCAGCTGTAATAAAATCCGGCTTTTCTTGACTTCTCTTTGCTCTATTCATCACATTTCGCATGTGATCACCGGCTTTCTTCTTAAAAATTCTTCTAACTTCTTTCTCTTCCGCTTTATCCCATCTGAACTTCCGCTGCAAGCAATCAATAGAAAAACAATTGTACACTCAGTATGCTAAACCGAACTTAGTTTGTGAGGAAATAGAAGGACAAAATTTACCTTGAACTCATTCCACCATAATTCCTTTACTTCTTTTGGAGCGGTGGTCCAACTACTATACTGCCACATCCAACAGTTATTGATTATTTTATTAAGTCTCCTCACAACATACGTAGCATCCGTGAATCTGCAAACGGGTTATAACGATGTCAACATACGTAGCATCCGTTCTCGCATACGGACAATTCAGTTGACATCCATAATAATTTACATATACTTAAAAAAATGAAGTACTTACGAATCTCCAAATGGGGCTATCATAAATCGGTTATCTTCTTCATAATTCGAGTGTTGCATTGAAGAAGAAGGTGGAACCGAAGGCGATGGAACTGAAGTAAATTCAGTTCGCATTTGAGGGTCGGAGGAAGGGCCAATGTGTCCATGTACTGGTTGAGGGTTAGATGGAAGGGCAGGGGAAGCGGAAACGGACGAGGACGAGGATGAGGAAGGGGAAGGGCCTGGTTTTCTTTGTGAAGCATCACCACAACGCATGTGACCTCCACGTTTATACTAACAAGTTGCAAGGTTAGACAAAAATGTAAAAAATTATGAACATGTATTAGGGACACAGAATAACGTACGTCGTGAAGCTTACCATTTTGTTATTGAGAGCAAGAGAGAAACTTGACCCCTGAAAAAAAGCAAGCTGTCCGGAAATATCTACGAGCTAAATTTCTGGTCCTACAACAGTAAAAAAGGGAGAACTCATCGAGCTGGTCAGGGTCATCAAAAGGATCATCCAGTATATATGTGTGCCCGATCCTGCTCAAAACAAAAGGAATCATACGAAAATAAACAAAAGAGTGACACGTAGTAATTCAATGAGCAAGAGAGTGGAATGAGAACGAACTTGATGTTTTTATAGGGTCTCCCCTTCTCATCTACATAGGCTTCATTAATCCTAGTCAATGTCTCAGCATTTTCTGTTAATTGCTCTAATTCGACTTGTTTTAAAATTTGATTGCATGTTTTGAAAGCCTTAGAACTTAATTACACTTTCACAACAAATTTTATGATTTATGGTGCACATATCCCTTTAAAATGAATATATCAACTTCAACAAGGAAATCAGTAAGTTTTGAACTAGTAATTATAAGGTTTTACCCCGAAGGGAGCCATTCCAGAAATTCTCGATGGCCAAGGCTTCAACCTAGGCCAAAGAAGGTTTGGAAATAGTTTCAAACCTAGATATAAATAAAATAATAATGAAACGACTCCGAAACGCAAAAAAAAACTAAAAATTCACGGAAAACACTGTTCACCAGAATAATTTTTTGCCAAAAAACCCATTTAAATGACTCCGAAACACCAAAAAACGACTTGCGTCAAAGGCAGTGATTTTGGATCAAAGGGCCGTTTCCACTTGACCGATCAAATTTCAGCTCATTCCGACCAATTGTGGGCATTTTTATGAAATTCGTGGCAAAATTCGTGACAAAATCCGTGGCAAATTTGCGACGGATTTAGCCACGAATTTCATAAAAAATGAATTGTGGGCATTTTTATGAAATTCGTGGCTAAATCCGTCGCAAATTTGCCACGAATTTCATTTCTACTAGCCCACACACGCCTAATTCATTTTTTTTCCCGACAATAACGTTTCATTAACAATAATAGCAATAATAATAATCAACAACAACAACAATAATAATAATAACAACAACAACAACAACAATACTAATAATTACAACAACAACAACAATAACAAATATGACAACAACAATAAACTCTTGTCATAATAATAATAATTATTATTATTATGACATAATTAGTAAAAAGTCTCAAAAATCTAAATCTTCATCTTCACCTTCGTCTTCGTCTTCATCTTGATCTTGATCTTCTTCTTGAGCATCATCGTCATCATCGTCATCGTCGTCGTCATCATCATCATCATCATCATCATCCTCTGTCTCAAAATCAGATTCTGCAACACCTTCTAAATTTGATTCGCGAATTTCAGTTAGATCTACATCTATCATTGCTCCACATGGATCTCGTAGAGTATGAATGTTATATATTCCTCAGTTTCAACCGCGTTACAAACTTCCTCTTGTTGATATGCTGTATCCTTCCAGTGTTCCTCGATTTTTCTTCGTGCTTTGATTTTACATACAGCCCACCAATCAGCTTTGTCACGTTTCAAACCAGGATATGATGCATAATATACTTGAATTGCTTGTTGTGCCAACACAAATGGTTCATATTTCATATACCTTTTCTTGTGATTTATTTCAACCAAATTAAACTTCGTATGCACCTTCATTCTTTTGACAGGGTCGAACCACATGCACTTAAATAACACAACCCGCATTAATGGTCCGGGGTACTCTATCTCCATGATTTCATCCAACAAGTCATAAAAATCATCTTTTGAGCTACCACAATTGGATGACTGAACACACACACCACTATTCATTGTGGCTTTTCTCATTCCATATTCTTGAGTGTGAAAATTATACCCGTTTATGAAATATGCTGACCAAGTTTGTATGCTTGACTTTGGACCCCATGACAGATAATATAGCAATCCTTACTCTTCAACTTCATCATGATTACTGTGAACCTAAGATCACACACGCAAAGTCAATAATATATATTTAAATGATGTATAAAATATTAATAACTTGGTTTTGGTCTATAGGCAACTTACATATGTTTTGAACTATGCTGTAAATTGTTCCTCGCACAAACGGTCAAACTCATTTGATGGTAGTCCATACATTGAATTTTGAAAAATCCTATTAACAATTTACATTTATATATTAGTAAATATTTGACACGCAATACATATATTTGCAAATATACACTTACTCGAATTATGGCTCCACTTCTGGACAGTTCAGTAAAATATATGTATAAGCTGCCTGCCGTTCTTCGTCTGTTAAGCAACGAAACTTACATGCGCCGCTTGGTCGACCGAGATAATTGAAAATAGAGAATGATTTGCAATTGGGATCAATGGGACCCTCATCATTTCTTCCTGCTCTCCGCCTCTTGCACTGCACGTGCGGCTCAAAATAGTATGATGCAAATGTTGTCACTTCTTCCACAATATATGCATTACAAATTGAAGCTTCAACACATGCCTTATTCTTCACTTTTTTCTTCAAATGATATAAGAATCTAATTACAATAGAAAGAAGTTTATCATAACATAATATATAATAAAGTATTTTGAAATTTATTTTGAAAAAATTTTTACCTCTCAAATGGATACATCCATCGAAATTGGACAGGACCTGCAACTTTAGCCTCATAAGGCAAGTGAACTAAGAGATGCTCCATTGAATCAAAAAACGATGGAGGAAATATCCTTTCTAAGTTGCAAAGAATAATTGGAATGTCTCTCTCCAGTTTCTCCATGTGTGATGCTTTTAACACTGTTGAGCAAATATCATGAAGAAAATTACTTAACTCTGTAATGGCGCCCCATACAAAGTTTGGTAGAAGTTCCTTGAAATCTATTGGAATTAGTCTTTCCATAAATATGTGACAATCATGACTCTTTAATCCTGTTAACTTGCATTCGTTCAAATCAACACATCTCCTGATGTTCGAAGCATATCCATCAGGAAACCGCACAGATTTCAACCATTGACAAACTGCTTTTGGTTTTGGTCCCCTGCTGCTTGCATCCACATCTAATGTTGGCCGATCACAAATATCTCTCATATTTTTTCTTGCATTTAAATTGTCTTTTGTTTTTCCCGTGACATCTATCACAGTATTTATGACATTGTCGAAAATATTCTTTTCAATGTGCATGACGCCAAGATTATGATGAATAAGATAGGCCTTCCAATATGGTAGATCCCAAAATATACTGCGTTTAGTCCACTTATGTGTACTTCCGTACGCAATAGTTGTGCCATGAGGGTTTTCAATAACAGTTGGAAAGTCCTGCACTCACTCCCATATTTGATCACTGGTCAACCTCAATGGTGGAGGAGTTCTTTCAATCCTATTCCTGATGAACTCTTTTTTATTCCTTCTGAATGTATGATTCATCGGTAAAAATTGTCTGTGACAGTCAAAATAACTAGGCTTCTTACCATGTCTTAATCTGAATGACTTCGATCTCTCCAAACATATCAGATATCCTAAGATCCCAGCTGTACTCCATCTAAATAACATTCCATAAGCTGGAAAGTCATTTATCGTCCAAAGAAGAGCAGCCTTCATTACAAATGTTTGATTAGTAGAAACATCATACGTAACGACACATTCATTCCATAGCCGTTGTAACTCTTCAATCAATGGTTGCATATAAACATCTATCAACTTTTTCGGATTTTGCGGGCCAGTCACGATCAATGTCAAAAACATATAAGGTGTCTTCATGCACATACCGGGTGGAAGATTGTACGAAGTTAAGATAACTGGCCAACATGAATAACTTTTCCCTGATTTTCCAAATGGGGCAAATCCATCAGCACAGAGACCTAACCTGATGTTTCGAGGCTCTATCGCAAACTCAAGGTATGTTCTATCAAAATGTTTCCATGCCTCTGTATCTGAAGGATGACACATTAGACCCTCTTCTGTTTCATGATTTGCATGCCAAGTCATGTGTTGAGCAGTGGCTTGAGACGCATAAAGCCTTTGCAATTTGGGGATTAAAGGCAGATAAAACATTTGCTTGCATGGTCTACGCTTCTGATTACGACCCTGCCTCCTGTTAATCTTGTACCTAGGTTGGCTACAGAATTTGCAAGATTCTGCATTTTCATCATCTCTCTAATGTAACATACAACCCCTACTACATACATCAATCCTTTCAACTGGACGACCTAAGTTATCCACTAACTTCTTCATATCGTAAAAATCACTTGGCATGATGTTATCATGAGGCATTGTTTCTTGCATTACTTCAACAAAAGAGTTAAACCAATTCTCAGACACATTATGCTCTGCCTTGATATTTAACAATCTTGCTGTCACTGATAACTGAGTATGGTTGTCACAACCTGCCCATAAAGGTTCATCTGCTGCTTTCAATATTTCCCAGAACTGATTAGATGGAAACGTTTCATTACACACATTCTCATCAAAACCTGTTACTCCTATCTCTTCCAATTGTTCAAGTGTAGGAGTAAAATTAGTACTTGCATGATTCGAATCTGAAACAACATTCTGACTAGCTGCATCAATCACCATCCTCTGGTATGGGTTCAATTGGTCATAATAGCTACATTCTTCCCTAACTGAAAATTGATCACTTATTCGATATCCTTCATCAGATATAAATAGTTCACCATGGCAAGTCCAATTATAGTAGCTCGGAGTAAACCCAAATCTACAAAGATGTTCTCTAACTTTATCACACACATGAAATTTACCATTACTGCACTTGTTACACGGATATCGTAACTTATTTTCATCCATCAACTCATATTTACTATTAGCAAAGTCCAAAAATAGTTCCAACCCAGTACGAAACTCATCGGTCAATTCTCGACGTCCAGGTAAGTTCTTATTATACATCCAAGCCCTGTCTCTTTGCATTGTGTCTATATAAAAATAACAAAATCTCGTAAAATATTAAAACCATAAAATTTTCTTAATTAAAACCATAAAATTCTAAAAATTAAAATTTTGTTTTTGACGAAACAATTACTTTGAAATTGAAAAAAATAAAACAATTACTATGTCAAGAAGACTTACCCAAGTATTTGACTGAAATCTTTGTAGTAGAAAGTGCTCAATTTGATGAGAATTGCAACGTTCACTTTATCTGTGAGACTTTCAAATGGACACGTACCTACAAAAAAAAAATGACTTCAGATTTTTTTTTTTAAAATAATTTTTTTTGAAATTTTTTTTTTCGAATTTTTTTTTCCTAGATATTTTTCGCCGGTCCGGCGACCGACTGAGGCCGGCGAGTTGGACCTCGCCGACCATGGGCGAGGTCGAACGGCGGCCTCGCCATGGCCGCAGTTGGACCTCGCGGCGAGGTCCAGCGGCGGCCATGGCCGCTCGACCTCGGCGCCCAGATCTGGGCGCCGTTGGACTCGCCCAGATCTGGGCGAGGTCGAACGGCCATGGCCGCAGCTCGACCTCGCCGCGATGGCAAGGTCCAACGGCGCCCATGGCGAGGCCGCCGCTCGACCTCGCTGCGACGGCGAGGTCCAACGGCGCCCATGGCGAGGCCGGCGCTCGACCTCGCCGCCCAGATCTGGCCGTCGTTGGACCTCTGCGGCAAGGTCAAGCGGCGGCCATGGCGAGGCCGCTCGACCTCGCCGCACAGATCTGCGGCGAGGTCCAGCGGCAGCCACGGGCGAGGCCGCTGGACCTTGCCCAGATCTGGGCGAATTAGCCACGTCACTTACCGGTAGAAAAGCTTTACCGAGACTGATTTGCGCACGTGCAGAGAGTTTTATCGAGAGAAATGAAAGAGGGAGAGGGAGGGAGAACAACGAAGAGGGATATGAGGAATTAGCAGGGAGAGAGAGAAATTAAGGCTATAAGTAGCGAGGGGGACAATTAGCGACGGATCTATTTTCCGTCGCAAATTAGCGACGAATTTATTTTTCGTTGCAAATTACGTCGCAAAATTAGCGACGAAAAAAATAAGTCGCTAACTCCGTCGCAAATTAGCAACGAATAATTTTTCGTTGCAAATTCTGTTGCAAATTAGCGACGGATTTTTTTTGTGGCAAATTCCGTCGCAAATTAGCTACGACATTTTTTCCGACCCAAATTAGCAACAGAAAAAAAATTCGTCGCTAATTCCGTCGCAAATTCGCCACAAATTTTTTTTCGTGGCAAATTCCGTCGCAAATTAGCAACGACATTTTTTTTCGTTGCAAATTAGCAACGGAAAAAAATTCGTCGCTAATTCTGTCGCAAATTAGCCGCGAATTTTTTTTCGTCGCTAATTCTGTCGCAAATTAGCCGCGAATTTTTTTTCGTGGCAAATTCCGTCGCAAATTAGCCATGGATTTTTTTCTGTCGCAAAATTCATCGCAAATTCCGTCGCAAATTAGCGACGAAAAATTATTCGTCGCTAATTTCCGTGGCTAAATCCTTGTTTTTTTGTAGTGCTGATTCTGTGACGGCGCTCGCGGTGGTCTTCACCACTTGTGGTGGTTGAAGACACGGCAGTGGCGGTTGAATATGGGGGAGGGGAGAGAGAGAATTGTTTTGGTAGTAGGGATTTTGGGAAGAGAATAATCTATTTTGGCGAGGACCAAAGCAAATTGGATGCACGCTCGAATCTGATGAAGGGACATCAAGTGGAAACATGCTTGGTGAGAGCTGATGCTTCATGTTGTTCTCTGTCTGGTAATCCTTCATGTCTCACTTGACTTTACTTGAGACCTGCCTTTAAGACAAATATGATCTAATTCTTGCCCAAAATTGAACCAAACAAAAGTGTCCTATATATTTTAGTTATTTTTAAAGATTATATGATGGATGTGATTAGTTCCGATACTTTACCCTTGTCGCCGCTCATTTCCAAATCTCGAACTTAGCTATAAGGAAACTGCAAACACGAATTTGACGTATACCTTAATCAAGTAAGGGATTGTTCCTAATATTTGAATAATATAAGATATATTCAAATTCGTGTTTCCGAAATAGAATTAAAATATATCGACCGTTAAAATCATTTATGATATGACGTGTGATAGACGTTACCATTCACATCATTTGAAATGACACTTTGAAAAATCGGTTTTTCGGATCAGATAATTACACTTCCGTCTTTGTCCTTTAGATAAAAAGCATGGGACATCATGTGACTAGTGATGTACTAAAATATTAATCGTGTCAACGAGTATATAGATTAGCAAAACCAATGTATATCAGAGAGAGAGAGAGAGAGAGTAAGCTGGATCTATTTTTTAAATATGCAAGTTTGTAAATGAAGGGTTGACTTAAACATAGAGATTCGGGAATATGCCCAGGAGATGCCGAAGCTCACATGCCTCTTCCCGGGGTCGGCATAGCTTAAATACAACCCCATCCATCCGCTTTTTCTCTGCATCCCAACCCGAGTTTGGCAACATTTCTATACAACTCTCTCTCTCTCTCTCTCTCTCTCTCTCTCTCTCTCTCTCTCTCTCTCTCTCTCTCTCTCTCTCTCTCTCTCTCTCTCCTCCCCTCCATTGTTGCTGCTAGAGACTGAGGTTCGTGTTCGTTGCTCTTTCATTGTCGCACTCGCTTGTAATGCGAGTTTTTACTTGCAGAAGACAGTAGGGCATAAGAAATTTGGCTTTTCCTGCCTTTGACAGTCGAAAAAACAGTCTTGCATGTTGCCATGTTTTGTTTACGTCGAATTTTAGTGGACTACCTCGTCTGAATAACGCTATGTAAAATATCTCTATTTGTTTCTCAAGATGATTGAATATCGCTTATAGTTAAAAAGTTCATATAAATATTTCTTGAATTGATGTTGTTTTAAGTGTTCTTATCAACTTCATCCTCGCTTGAAGATAAAATAAAGAATGATACGCCGTCTTTGGGAAGTGAGATACTCACCGAAGTAATGAGTTGACCGGTTGCCATCAAAGTTGCCCCCTCAAACCATAAATTGGCATAACTTTGACCTTCTTGAAAGAAGTACCACACACAGCCTTACGTTATATATTAAAAGTTTTGTTCTGTCCCCGCCAATAGAAATACGATTACCACGTTCGATAATGTGATGTTGGAATCTCGACATGTTCATGTACTTAAAAATCTAGAAAATCTAATGCAATTCCCGAAGCAAGAACTAGGGCATGTGGAAACAATTTTCTTTACCCCATATGTTTAGTCGAGGTCATTGGTGGTTCTCATCGTTTCTCTTTCTCCCTAGATAAAAGAAAAAAGAAGAGAATCATTCTAAATTTGAATGATCACTTGCCTATAGTTTAATTATCTCTTTCATGGGCAGGAAAATTGTTGAACTGGTTGGAGGGCATTGAACTCCAGCTTCGATCATGGCTAAAGATGATCTTGGAGTGCTAAATGCACTCGATGTGGCCAAGACACAATGGTACCATTTCACCGCCATCATCATTGCCGGCATGGGGTTCTTCACCGACGCGTACGATCTCTTTTGCATCTCCCTCGTCACAAAGCTCCTCGGCCGCATATACTACCATGTGGACGGTGCGGCAAAGCCCGGCACGCTCCCTCCGAACGTGTCTGCTGCTGTCAACGGCGTCGCCTTCTGTGGCACTCTTGCCGGTCAGCTCTTCTTCGGCTGGCTCGGCGACAAATTAGGTCGGAAGCATGTCTACGGTATAACCCTCCTTCTTATGTTCATCTGCTCCATCGCTTCTGGCTTGTCCTTTGGGCATTCCGCAAAAGGTGTCGTGGCGACCCTATGCTTCTTCCGGTTCTGGCTTGGGTTTGGGATCGGAGGGGATTACCCGCTCTCCGCCACCATCATGTCGGAGTACGCAAACAAGAAGACTCGCGGGGCGTTCATTGCCGCAGTGTTCGCGATGCAAGGGTTTGGGATTTTGGGGGGCGGGATCGTCGCTTTGATCATCTCCTCGGCATTCGAACATAAGTATAAGGCCCCAGCTTATCAAGTCGATCCGTTGGGCTCGACCGTTAAGCAAGCCGATTACGTGTGGCGTATCATTCTAATGCTCGGTTCACTCCCGGCGGCCCTCACTTATTATTGGAGAATGAAAATGCCCGAAACTGCTCGTTACACCGCCCTCGTCGCAAGAAACGCTGGGCAGGCAGCTGCAGACATGTCTAAGGTATAAACATAGATGAGTTCTTTCTCTGGCCATAAAACAAATCAATAGTTTATTGGAGAATTATAAGTATATCCAAGAATATAATCCAAGACTACTATGATGGACTTCACAATCCCGACTTTTCTTTTTTGAATGTTCTTATTAAGTAAGATCACTGAATTCTTTTTTAAGTTTCTTTTCCCTTTTTAGTGACTTGAGAAATTTGTGGTTTGTCCATCAAATTTGTTTGGTCTTGCCTTCTTGTCATCACTTCCTTAATTGAGTGGTTATTTCATGTAATTTCTCTGATATATAGTGAAACCGTCAACAGGTGTTGCACATGGATATTGAATCTGAACAAGAGAAGGTGGAGAAATTTTCCCAAGATCCCCGCAACAACTACGGCCTTTTCTCTAGGGAATTCGCCCGCCGCCACGGCCTCCACCTCGTCGGGACGACCACCACGTGGTTCTTCCTCGACATTGCTTTTTATAGCCAAAACCTCTTCCAAAAGGACATTTTCACCGCAATCGGGTGGATCCCACCGGCGCAGACCATGAATGCCATTCACGAGGTATACAAAATTGCTAGGGCACAAACCCTAATCGCTCTTTGCAGTACTGTACCCGGGTATTGGTTCACCGTTGCAACGATCGATTACCTCGGAAGGTTCTTCATCCAAATGATGGGTTTCACCATGATGACGATCTTCATGTTCGCCGTCGCCATCCCATACAACCACTGGACTCTGCCTCCGAACCGGATAGGGTTCGTCGTGTTGTACTCATTCACCTTCTTCTTCGCCAACTTCGGGCCAAACACAACAACATTCATTGTTCCTGCCGAGATCTTCCCGGCACGGTTGAGGTCCACATGCCACGGGATATCGGCGGCTTCAGGGAAAGCCGGAGCCATCGTCGGGGCTTTTGGGTTCTTATATGCGGCGCAGAGCAAGGATAGGACAAAAACCGATGCAGGTTATCCACCGGGTATCGGCGTAAAGAATGCATTGCTTATGCTCGGGGCGATTAATCTTGCGGGAATGTTGTTCACTTTGCTCGTGCCGGAGCCAAAGGGCAAGTCACTGGAAGAGCTTGGAGGAGAGAACATAGGTGAGGATGAGAAGGGCGAAGGTAGGGAGATGCAGCCTCCTTCATTGGGACCATTTGGTGGTTAGAGAATTCAACCCGAAAAAAAAGAAAGAACTTTGGTTGTAGGAGGAGAATTTTGTTGTTTGTTCTTGAGTTTACTTTATTTTGGTTTAATATTGCCGTAGATAAATTCCCTCCACATTGTGATTTCTCCTTGCATTGACCTTGTTTCATTGGGAGTGTATGTAATTCTCCATTTGCTTTGCTGATACTTGTTCTAATAATATTGATCAAAACGTGCATATCTGTAAAAGTCGGCTTTTCTAATGAAATAATTAATTTTCCCTTTTTTCCTTTCTTATTTTTGCCTTGCTACATCATGAATTATTTTTTATTCTGATTTTCTTTTAAAGTCCATTGCTTTGTTGATTAATGCTTTAATAATATTGATTAAGTCTGCTATTCTAATCAAATGATCAACTTAACTTTTTTCCCTATCTTATTCGTGCTTAGCTACGTTATGGATTATTTTTATTCATGCCCACCGATGCACGCTCTCTCTCTCTCTCTCCATCGCGAGCTCTGCCTCTAGATTTGGAAGCCTGACCTCCATGGCTGTCGAGCCTCTACATCTAGAGACACCGCTGAGCTCGATGGCGAGATCTTAGCGGCCAAGGAAGAGCCGTCAAGCTCAACGACGACGGGATGGAGGGAGGGAGGGAGAGAAGCATGGCTGAGCGAAAGATTGTGCGCATTAGGTAGTTATACTAATCAATATGAACATTTTCAAAGATCACACCTAGCTTGTGCATGTTATATTTTTCATGTACTGTACACATAAAATATATTTTTAATAAGCCTATTCATGCAAAGTGTATGAGATGGGACCTAATTACTTCTGTTATAGATTAGATCCAATTTCCGTACATATATCACAATTGTGGGGAAGGTATTGAAGCGATATGACATCGATTCATTAGCTCAATATGGGGAAAATTTGTTCGACATCCACGTGATGATCGTTCAAAAAGTTAAGAGACTGACATGTGTAGTATTACTAATTTTAGGATTTCTATTGTAGTCCTAATTTCTTTTTAGGTAAGCAAGATGAGCCGAGAGAGAGCTTTTAATTAGGGGTTCAAAACCTAAACAATGCACGGCATACTTTTTATGTCGAGAGCATGTCTAAATTGGCAAGGGTTTTATTTGTCAATAGGCAGCTAGTTAACTCACTTTATCATCGAAGAAAAATCAAGATAGATTCTTTCTTAAGACGATGGGTGTTGCCGAAGCAAGCGATCGAACAGTAAAATATACAGAACAAGAAAAAAAATCAAGTACCAGATTTTCGTGGTTCAGTTGGATGACCTACGTCCGCGGAGAAAGCGACAAAGAATTCCACTATAGATCTAGCGATATAATGAAGATTATAATCATACTCAAACACTCTCAGTATTTCCTAACCCCAATTATCCCTAATAACTCACACAGTGTTTAGCCACACAATTCTTCATGAAATAAACTCTCAATCTCATGAAAGAATTAATAAATCTTAACACAAGATTTTCATGGCTTCAAAACTAGGGATGTAATTTACAAGCAGAAGCCCCCTCTTGGATGCTCTTCATAGCGAAGACACTTCTTATATATGCACAAGAATTTGATCTAAAATGGGAAACCTTCTCCAACTAGGAATAGGAAATCTACTTGAATTAAGAAAGTTTCTCCTTCATATTCAAACTCAAAATATATTTTCAACAATCTCCACTTTGACTCGACGTTTGAGTTAAGTTACAATTGCTTCGCTAGAATCTAAACTTCGGTACTACTCTCCCACAGCCCCCAATGGGTTCAACCGCCACAGACATCTTCCAAGTCCAAACCTCACTTGTGCACGTTATATTTTTCATGGACTGTACACATAAAATATATTTTTAATAGGCCTATTCATGCAAAGTGTACGAGATAGGACCTAATTACATCTGTTGTAGATTAGATCCAATTTTCGTACATATATCACAATTTGGGGGGAAGATATTGAAGTGAAATAACATCGATTCATTCGCTCAATATGGGGAAGTTTCTTTGACCTCCTCATAATGATCGTTCAAAAAGTTACGAGACTGACGTGTGTATAGATCGTACTATTAATTTTAGGATTTCTATTGTAGTGTTCTTTTCTTTTCTTTTTTAGTTTAGGGAAGCAAGACAGGCCGAGAGAGAGCTTTCTAGTAGGGCTTCAATAACCTAAACAATACACGAAGTACTTTAAATGTCGAGAGCATGTCTAAATTGGCAAGGGTTTTCTTTGTCAAGGTAACTCACTTTATCATCAAAGAAAGTCAAGATAGATTCTCTCCTAAGACGATGCGAGTGGTCATAAATCACTGAGCTGTATACTTCAAATTCCAATGGCTGGACCATTGTTTCGCCCCTAAAAACATCACCTACAATCACCATGTCATCCTTCGATAGATTTCCAAGATTCCATCTAGCTTTAAGTTGCCTGGACCAAAGAGTTATGGACAAATTTGTGTGCTTTCTCAGCTTTGTAAGTTACCACGACTCTCTCTCTCTCTCTCTCTCTCTCTCTCTCTCTCTCTCTCTCTCTCTCTCTCTCTCTCTCTCTCTCTCTCTCTCTCTCTCTCAAACATGATAATGGAATCTTAACAGCCCATGATCGTGAAGGTTGATTTATCATATCTCCAAATCTTTGTTCTCTTATGAATTTGTCTTCGCAAGCGTGCACTGGGTTATTTCATGATGCATACATTTTGATAGCATCTATATATATGCCCGTACTCTCAGCGTCCGAGTTTCTGCACGAGGTCAACGAAACTTGTTTTTTGTGCTTCTAGATTGGGGACCATTGCTTCCTGTGGTTTGTAACTTATCTTGCTTCTAGTTGACTCTTTAAAGAAAATGAGACTTTTTTTTGGGTATAATCAAAGAATTCTTAGTTGAATATATGCACAATTGAAATAAACGCACATTGAGTTTTCGAAATGTGAAATTATGAACTCTAATGTGAAAATTTGAGGTGACTTGGGAAAACGATGGCCTTTTCTTTCTGCGATTTTAAGTTTAGTTTACTTTATTTGTCATAATTTGGAAATTATCACTGAGTGATGGTTGGCACCAATACGTAACTTCAAATCATTAGCTCAATTGCCCTTGTCACGCAGAAATTTTACCGCTAAAAGTGGTGTACAAGTAGCATACCAAAAAAAACGATAAAAGAGAAAATCGATATATATATAATTACAGATTTTTGTATCAAGCCACCATGACAAAGAAAAGAAGCTTGAATATGTGCAGTGAAAGAAGTCTATCGAAGACGATTGTTTTTCGGCCGCTAGTGGAGTTGGAAATATTCCATGTATGAAAAGTCAAACGAGGACAGTAAAGTTTGTTGAATTCGTGCCCAAAAAGCGACAGGAATATTAACATTTTGGTACGACTTCGCAATCCAAATGTCATTTCCAATTGCTTATTAAGTAGATGAGAAATCTTATTAAAACTGTTTTACGTGATGTGACGATTTTCTATGGAAAACTTTAAAATGCCAATAATTCAACGAATCACGAGCTAATTCAAAAAAAAATACCATCTTTACTTTGAGTGGCAATTCTGATCCGAACTTTTTTTTGTCCAAAAAAAGTATCAATTTTTATTAGAATCCCAAATCTGGCCCCCGTGATGCAAAATTTTCAAACTGTTCCGGTCAAATTTGAAATTTAAATGAAGGTTGGTGATTTTTTATGACATAAAAAAAAATTCAGACCCAAATTGTCATTCAAGATAAAGTTGATGCTTTTTTTGGAACTAGGCCAACCACTTATTTCAATACCTAATTAAAAGTTGCCGCATCGCTTATTAAGTAAACTCTAGTAAGAACTCTCAAACAGTGTTGTTATCCATATTTTAACATTTTATTTCTTGGTAATTTACGACGTTGTATAAAAGCTTACTACTTTTCATAGTAATCTAGTATAAAACATCTTTAGTATTTGAACAATATACTTGTTAATATTATAGGATACTTTACTAAGGATTACGATGTTTCAAAGAGATCCACGAAAAATATTGTAAATATTCAAATATCCTAATTTTCCACTGTTTACGATTTTTTACCAAGATTCGTGATGTTTTGTCATAACCTAGTCCAACAAGTCATAAATGCTCAACTTTTTACTATTCTACAATGTTTTACTAAGGTGTACGACATTTCTTTGTAACCTAGAGCAACACATTATTAATATTTATGTATCCATGCTCTTTATGTACGACGTTTTCTAAAAGCTTACAACGTGTTGTTGTAACGTAGTTCAAGTATCGTAAATATATTAATATTCCAATTTTTTTATATTTATGATGCTTCACAAAGGCTTACGATGGTTATTATGACCCAACCGTAAATATTTTAATAATCTAATTTTTATTGCTTTACAATATCTTACGAAGGCTTAAGACATTTTGTAACCTAGTGCAAAACATCGTAAATGTGTACATGTCCTAATTTTGGATAACTTACAACGTTTTCCAAAGGCTTACGATGTTTCATCGTTAAGATGTTCAAAATATCGTAAATATTTGAATATATAAAATCTGATACTTTTTTCACAAAGGATTACTAGATTTCATGGTAACCCAATGCATAGCATTGTAAATGTCTAAATAAAGTGACCCTTAGAATAATGCTCAGGATGTTCCGTCGTAACTAGAGCAAAACGTCGTTTAAATAGGCTAACTTCTGATTATTTACGATGTATTCCAAGTGTTTGTAAAGCTTCGTTGTAACCCCAATCTTTTAATATTTTATTATGTAATTTTCAATATTTTCCGATATTTTTCAGATGCTTACAACGTTTTCACGTATGCAAAACGTTGTGAATATTTAAACGTCCTAATTATTTTTATAGTTTTCCAATAGACTTACAACGTTTAGTTGTAAAGTCTTCCAAACATTGTAAATATTTTATTGTTTACGATCTTAATATTTTACGAGCTTAAGACCTTTCATCGCAACCTATTAAAAACGCTGTAAATACTTAAATATACTATTTTTTTATCCATGTATGACGCTTTTCATAAGCTTACGGCATTTCGTCGTAATACGGTTTGAACATCATAAAGTATTCTACTATTTGAATCTTTAGAATTTATGACATTTTAATAAGGCTTACGAGAGTTTCGTTGTTAACAAATGCAAAACGTACTAATATTCAAACAATCAAAAACGACATTTAATATTCTATGATGTTTTTATTAAGGCTTACTATGTTTTGTCAAAAGCTAATGTAAAACGTCGTAACTATTTAAACAATGTAATTCTTAGTAATCGATGACATTCTATAAAGACTTACAACATTTCATTGTAACGTTAATTATTAGAAACTTAAAAAGTTTACAATGTCAATAATTAGATATGCTAATTATTAAAAATTTATGACGTGCTTTTCAGGGGCTTACGACATTCCCTGGTAATGCAGTTTAAAACGTCGTAATTATTTCGAAATTTTTAGTTTTTCACGTTTTACCATGGTTTCCAAAGACTAACGACTTTTCACTGCAATCAACCGGAAAAATCTCATAAATTTTTGAATATGTAAATTTTTTAATGGCTTACAAAATTTTAAAAAAATTACAACGTCGACTCTTAAGACATTGTAAGATGTCTAACTTTTGTCTTTTCTTATAATGTTATACATGTACATAAGATTGTTTTCAAGTTTAATTTTTTCGGTCTTCTGTTGATAAGGTACCATAGATATTTTTTAATGTTTCCCTTTTTTATAGTTTACGTGCACTCATATTGCGCTTCATTCAAAATTTTAGTTTTTTCTTACATTTAAGATATTTTGCACACGTAAAACAAATCAATCTGCTAATATGGTATTTCCAAAATAGCGTTAAAGTTGACCACATATGTTGAACTCCCAATTTTTCCATTTGGGTTATGAAATTGAAAATTGTTCCAAAAAATAAGGCGACGTGGAGTGCGGTGCACCAGGAATACCTTTTCTCATCGTTTTCGAGCCTTCCTTGGTCGCGAGTTCAAATCCCCAATTGCCCCTTCCTCTCAAGAAACCCTAATTCATCTACGACGCGGGTTCGACCCGTGTACTAGTCTTCAAACAACTCTAGCTTTATCTCAACTTGCATCGGCGATGCGACGGTGATGGATTCGTTCAACATGAGCAGTAATTGTAGCTCAAACTAAACAATCCCATCGCAGATGTGAAATCCCCGGACACGCCCTGTGGCCATTCCATTTCGCTCCCATGCGCCACTAAAAAGAAGTCACTTTTTGGAAGGTGCGTGTCCTTTCGAAAGCGGGTACCCAGCTTATCCAATAAGTGCCCAATGATGGGATGACATGATAGACATGTCCCAATATAGGCCAGAAGCTTAAACCCATAAGGATAATGGAGAGTACTAGGACTATGGAAGCAGCCCCGCAACTTTATTCGTTATTTTAATATATCGATGCCCGCATGCCCTGCACTCTTAATTTCTCTCTTATCTTTGTTTTATTTAGGGAGAGGTAATACTCTCTGGAAATTTTACATTCTGATGATCCCGAAGTCAAGACGATGATCGAAATGAAACCTTTTAAGAAGATGCTTAAGTCTAACCTTCACATGGTCGTAAGTCTAAATCCTCATGATTTTGGATTCCTTTTTGATGAACTCGGAATGATGGATTGATGCAGGAATGAGTCTGTTTGTGGGTACGTGGAAGGTGGTCCGCTAAGCGGGGAAGTTGGTAATATTCTTTGGTGATCACTTCGTTTCGGAATTTGTATGAAGATATGGCACGGAACGGAACTAGTTGACCATGACACATGCCAACATGTTCCAACCTCACTACCACGCCACCTGGCTTAGTCCATCCAGAAGATGAGATTCACTGAAAATTTGTTTCGTGCATTGCGTGCTCCACTTCACACTCATTTAAACAATTGCATCAGTGAACTCGAACTAAAATTAAGGGTCCATTTGTTCGAGGAAAAACTGTTTTTGGGAAATTGTTTTCTAATCTTTTTTGTATTTGGATGACGGAAAATCAATCAACCTATAAAGAACGTTTTTTACAGATTGAAAACAATAAGTTTGGATTAAGCGAAAACGAATTTCCTTTCTAGCAAAAAAGAAATCATTTTCCTAAACCATCAAACAAATGAAAACTAATCATTTTCCTTGAAAATAATTTTCTTTAGAGAAAATACCATAAAAAATCCCAAACTATGCTACTTGTGATAAATTTACCTTGAACTTTTTTTTGTGATACGAAAAACCCCAAACTATATCACTTGTGATAAATTTACCCTGAACTTTTTTTTGTGACACAAAAAATCCCTAACTATGCCACTTGTGACACATTTACCCCACAATACTTTGGTCCATGGGCATTTTCGTCATTTTCATTTTTCTATTTTTTTTTCTTTTTTTCTTTTCTTTTCTTCTCCGGCGAGGGCAACCCTCGCCGGCGTTGGACGAGGGCTGCCCTCGCCTGAGTCGAGCGAAGTCGCCCGCCGCCAGATTTGGCGAGGGCGACTTCACCCAAGTCAGGCGAGGGCTGCCCTCGCCGGAGAAGAAAAGAAAAAAAAAGGAAAAAGACAAAAATGTCCATGGGCCAAAATATTGTTGGGTAAATGTGTCATAAGTGGCATAGTTTGCGATTTTTCGTGTCACAAAAAAAAGTTCAGGGTAAATTTATCACAAATGACATAGTTTAGGATTTTTCGTATCACAAAAAAAAAGTTGAGGGTAAATTTGTCATAAGTGACATAATTTAGGGTTTTTGGTGGTATTTTCTCCTTTTCTTTATCATAAATTTTTCAAGGGAAAGAAAATTAGGGAAAAAGCCACCAAAAACCTCAAACTATGCCACCTGTGAGACATTTACCCTCAACTTTTTTTTGTAACACCAAAAACCCCAAACCATACTATTTGTGACACATTTACCCCAATGTACTTTAGTCCATGGGTATTTTCGTCTTTTTTGCTTTTTCTTTTTTTTTTTTCCTTTTCGACTAGGGTGGCCCTCGCCGGCGTCGGGCGAGGGCAAGAGTGGCCCTCGCTAGATCCGGCGAGGGCCACCCTCTTGCCGGGCGCCGGGCGAGGGTCGCCTCGCCCGGGCAAGCGAGGGCGACCCTTGTCGACGCTCGGACGAGGGCCGCCCTCGCTCGCCCGGGCGAGCGACCCTCACCCGACTCGAGCAAGGGCGGCCCTCGCCGGATCCAGCTCGGGCGACCCTCGGCGGCGTCGGGTGAGGGCCGCCTTTGCTTGAGTCGGGCGAGGTCGCCTCGCTGGGCGAGCGAGGGCGGCCCTGGCCCGACTCAGGCGAGGGCAACCCTCGTCCGACGTTGGCGAGGGTCGCCCGACGCCGGCGAGGGCCGCCCTCGCCCAACGCCGGCGAGGGCCGCCCTCGCTGGAAAGGAAAAAAAAAAGAAAAATCAAAAAAGACGAAAATGCCCATGGACTAAAGTACAATGGGGTAAATGTGTCACAAATAGCATAGTTTGGGGTTTTTGGTGTCACAAAAAAAAGTTCAGGGTAAATGTGTCACAGGTAACATAATTTGGAGTTTTTGGTAGTCTTTTCCCAGAAAATTATTCTATAGGAAATATAATTAGTTTTTATTTGTATGGTAGTTTAGGTAAATGATTTCCTTCTTACCAGAAGGGAAGTCGTTTTCTCCAATCTAAGTTTGTTGTTTTCAATCCATGGAAAACGTTTTCCATAAATCGATTAGTTTTTCATCATCCAAACACTAAAAAGCCAGAAAATAATTTTTAGAAATAATTTTCTTTCAAACAAATGAACCCCAAGGGTGTGTTTGGTTCGGGAAAATTTTCTTGATAAAGGAAAATTTTTTATAGGAAATCATTTTCCGGGAAAATGTTTTTCCCTTTCAAACTAGGGAATTCATTTTTCTAACTTTAACATGCATATATTCTTTGACCATATATGGTTTTCCGTTGACTAATCATTTTCAATATACCAAAAGCGTGGCGGTCCAAAAAGGTAATTCGCGAAAAAAATTTCACAAAAGCAAAGACACCCAAATGGACTCCATCGGATTGAACTCAAGTAGATTCATTCAAGTCGTAGTTATCATTTTGATTCATGTAAGATAATCTTTCTTGGTAATACAAAGCCCACGACGTGGACTACCAAATTGCTTTTGATATCTATAAAAATTATGTTTCGAGTTTGAACTCGTTACAGCGTCATGATGGATATTGAGTGGAAAATTGAATGTGAAGTCATAGTCTGAATAGGACTTTCTGGCTCAATTCGGTGAATGACGAAACACGTGGTTTGAGTTGGAGTCGAACGCACAAAATGGTTTCGTGCTTAAAGTCCTTTTGCTTATGACAAAAAAAAAAAGTCCTTTTGCTTAGTAATTTATGCTACTGTCATCGAATTGAGATGGTCCTTTCTCGTGAAAGCGCAAGTGTTCCAAAGCGCGAGTTAATTTCTCGCACATCGATCTTGTTGATCTTATCTAGCAATTATGTGAGGCGAAACATCATGGGATTGGTTCCAATTTAGGGTTGGGAAATACATGATCGATTGATTATAACTCTTGTAGTTCTCCGATTGATAGTGGAGTCTTTCTAGCCGGTTTTCTCCATGACGTAGCTATCGACACGCGAATCGAATCGCACAACTTAACAGTGTTCTTTATCGTTCCTTGTTAATACCTTAGTGATTGAAAGTTAGTTTTCGCGTAATTTCACAACAACGCCGTGCCCCCGAAACAATGGCGATAGTGATAGTGAGGGAGGAAAATATGTCAATCAATAGGAATTGGATGCCGGATGTCGACTTCCATTGATCTTATCCTCACAGCTTACTTGTCCTCTTTTAGTTTTATAAAGAACGATTCTCGAAACCCACGAAAGGAGAAGATGGAGGAGGACTCGGCGACTCGGAAACGTCGGATACTCCTTTTCCCCCAACGAAACCACACGACTTCTTGGGATGACAAAAGTTGACCCTAGGACTTGATTAGCGAAATGAAATGTTTAGAATTTGATTCATCGATGGCTACGACGTTTCAAAAGTGTTACTGCATTAAAAAACAAAGCACGTGTTTCGACTTTTACTTTGATTCTCGCATCGTGGGCGCAATTAAGGGAATTCATATTCATTCATCTATCCGATTATGAACGTGCTTTCACAAAACTACAACTAAATTTTTAGTTTGATCATG
The DNA here is from genome assembly GCF_021117445.2 of Syzygium oleosum. Taxonomy (NCBI): domain Eukaryota; kingdom Viridiplantae; phylum Streptophyta; class Magnoliopsida; order Myrtales; family Myrtaceae; genus Syzygium; species Syzygium oleosum. Next base: position 20,932,882 of record NW_026607485.1, on the reverse strand, counting down.
GTTGGGTTCGATCTCATTTAGCTACCATTTGTTACCAAGGAAACGATCTAGCAAAATCACCAAAATTCTATGCTTTGATTTGTGATGATTATCGAACAAGATTGATTCAGCACTTAAAAGTGGGAACGTATCAATCTGATTTAACTTATACAATTTAGTGCTTATAATACTGGTTCGATACTTAAATTTTTCAGTTCTTAATTTTCAGTTTATTAAAATGGACCTTACTTTTTAGTAGTTACACTTTCAATCTCAAAATCAATTTTCCATGAAGGAGTGTTTATTGGTCATAATAGAAAGTGTCGTCTCATGAAGCATTAAACTTGTTGCACCCTAACAAATTTGATATTATATGTAATCAACTAGTAGGATAATCGAAATATATTCTAGTGAATATTCTTAAGAAATGTCATGTTAATAAGATACACAAATCACGGTTAAGCAAGACCCATAAATAATAACTTTGGATAATTTTATAAATGGTCTCTGAACTTTGATCCAATGTATAATGTCGTTCCTGAACTTTTAATTCGTTGAATATGTTCCATGAACTTTTGGTGAATGTTCAATTCAACCCGTAAATTATATAACAAATATCCAATGTTATTTTTTCATTAATTCAAGTTGAGGGATAACGTGTCTGGGGATTAAATTAAATATGTATCAAAATTTCATGGACCACATTAGATAAATTAAAAATTCGAAAATAATATTGTATATTAGGCTAAAGTTCATGAATCATATTGAACAAATTAAAAGTTTAGAGATGATATTGCACATTAAATTAAAATTCAGAAATTATTTGTGTCGTTTTTCCTAATAATTTTCCCATCACTAAATGATGTCTAGTCAGGAGCGTGCATTTCGTGTTGGGTCTCCAAAAGCAAGAGTTTTCCCGATAATGGAGTCCCACGACTTTGGTGGAGCACAGAGAGGTTGTGATAAGTTGACTTTGACCTGTGTCTCCCACCGAAGGAAGAGACCAAAGAAATGACCGACGCCTAATAAACTTTTAGGTGCCTATGTTGTGAACAGTCCGGTCTGAATATCAATAAATCTGGTGCGCAATCCGAGATTAAGGCAACTATCCGACATGCGCAAGAAGATCTAATGTCTTTCTTCAAATTTTGGTCTGCTACAATGTACATGGAACAAACAAGATTAAGGTTAAAAGAAAGATAACACAGATATAGAAGATAATGAACGAAAGATGTCGAGCCACCCGCACCTTCGTTCATGTATAATATAAGGGGTAGGTAACTATCAAATCAAGGATGGGGACAAAAATAAAATTCAATTTTTTTTCACCAAACGCATAAAATTTCGATATCTCCAAACAATCAACCAAAAGAGTTACGCTATGCTTTATCGAGTTATTCGTGTACGTGGACCAATCGCTCTTCTAACTTGCATTGCTAAAAAGATCACTATTCCTTATAAAAAAAAGTTTAATTGAAACATATTACATAGGATCATTGCTCTAAGTAATATTACACGGGTTAAAAGCGACACATAGCTCAAAAAAAAATGTGTAGAAATGCACTCGTACTTGGTCCCTAAGTCTACCCTATGACATCGATTTTCACCATCCTTTAAGCTATGGTTATTCTTGGTCCATAAGCCTACAACTCCCCCTAAGGTTGTAGTGGTTACCTTAACCCTAGGTATCATTGCAACTTGCGGGTGTTGAGGGGCATCTCTACCATGGGCAGACCCTCAACTATACATCTTGTTTTAAGTCCCGGCGGCCGGACATCCCAAGCCTCCCGTTTTCCCAAAACACCTTCTTCTTTTTTCTTCGGAGAAAGGGAACATCCTCTGGTTTCTTTACATCGAAGGGATCCATTGATATCGAAAGTATTTCAAGGTTCGAACAATACGTATGATGAAGCAGCTTAAGGACTTATTTCAGGTCAAATCGTATGCATCGATTTTCACCGTCCTTGAAGCTATATGAATATTCTTGTCTAATCAAACAAAACAACACGAGGCCATAATACAAAGTTGAAATAGGGAGAGTGAGGCCACCGTCTAAGGTGTGGATATTTGAGCCGCCCCCCCACCTTAGAGGGCGAAACCTACCCCCCTCCCCTCCCCCAAACCCCAAGAAGTCCCACACCGCTCGGTCTCACGGGGCGCGCCAGTTCCCACACGCACACTTTTCCTTTCCGTCTTTCTTGACCCGTTGACTTGAATTTCAAAGTCCGACATCCTTCCTAAGTTGACCCAACTGCGCACGCGGACCTTATCGATATGATAATTACGACGAAGAAGCCACGACCCCCTCGCGTTACACGAGTCCACCTCGGGACCCGAACTAGCGGGTCGGGTCGGGTCGGGTGCCAGCGAGAAACGCGACCGCTCACTTGGGCAACGTACTCTTTCTGTTGAACGTAATATCCTCCTTTTAAGATTTTCAGCTAAATCACAAAATAACTATGGAAACTGGTTGGAAAGTTACCCTAGAAAAGGAGACGGAAAAGGAAAAATTAGCCTTTATATAGATCTGAAAATGAGAAAGTAACATAATTAGAAGGAGCGTTCTACTTCACAGAGGGAATATGTAGAAATTTGAGTTTTTGAAAATAGAATAATTTTTATCGTAAATATTGTTGGTGGGCCGAAGGTCTTGCCTAGGACGGGATTTGGGCCCACAGTAATTGCTTGGATCCACGCCTTTGCGGCTCGCGACGAAAATTAGAGCCACGCCCGCTCATTTGCGGGCGGGCCTTGAAGGCCTCGTATGATGTCCCGACTCATGATCAAATCTAGTTACGATTGCATCGAAGAAAGGGAAATCTTTAAGTCTTTGTCCGGCAAAGGGGACAAAGTATAGTTTCAATAGTGGCACTTTTACTTTGCTTGCATCGAGTCAAATTCAATAATAGAGAAGATGACGGGGCTTGTTTCACGGGAACGAGATTTAACTTTGTACGTTGTAAGAAGAGCACAACATTATTCAGCAACCTATTATTTGTAGTAAGACCTGATTAATGAACGCATTTGGGTAGACCCCACCTGGTACATAGCCTAAAAACCCTTACCTAGGCTTTTTTATGAGGAAAAAAGAAGGAATAATTCTGCTGAAAGTCTTAAATGATATCCACTGGGATTTCAAAAATCCAAACTTTGTTTCGTGTCGCCAAAAATCTCAAATTTGTACTAATCTGACCAATATACCCTTCATCCCAGTCCTGTCCAAGACGACTTTTAAGAATCTTACGGGTAGCTTACATGGACAATGCCATGCGAACGAAGTTGACGTGAATCTAATATGACGTTTAGTGAAGCCACAGCTACATCGATTTTGGAGGGAAATACTTTGGCCGGAGGAAAAAATCCGTTAGATCCAAGTCAACACCGTTTGCTTATCGTTGGTCCACGTGGGATACTATTTTTCTTTAAAAAAGAATATATTAATCAAGTCGAGGCAAGTCCGTGCCGGCCAAAGTGAATGATTCGGGTAAGAGAAGGGAGTAGGTACCCAAGTCCACCAGTTTTGTCCTACCGGCGAATCAAACCTAGGCCCTTCCATCGGATTGGCAGGTTCATGATCACCTCTAATTTGTACCCCCAAAGATGGTGCACTAGAAAAAATGATCAGCATGTGCACTGCGAAACTGACTGATCTGACTTGTAAGCCAAAGTATGAGCAAAAGTCTCCGCAGCACCATGACTTTTGTATGTGGAATTTTGGTAAAAAGAGTCACCAGCAGCAGGTAAAAAGCGTTAACAGGTAGGAGAAAATGCTGGGCTGAAAAGCTTTTTGAAACTTTGCATAAAGCTCAAATCAGAAAAATGCCAAAAACTATAAGTAGAAAATTAAAAACTCAGAGGTGGCCGCCTCGTTGGCTTTAAATACCGGACCCCCCTTCCCTCTTCACTCCATTGCATTGCCCCATAGACCTCTCTCTCTCTCTCTCTCTCTCTCTCTCTCTCTTTCTGAGGAAACTTGTACCACGTTGTTACTGTTCAGACACGTACGAAGTACGGACTCTTTCGTCAATCCTTCGCGTAACTTTTTCATGTTCTTGTTTTGCAACTTGGGAACTCTGCCTCTCCTGTCTCGTTGCACTCTGTGCTTTCATTTGTTTTTTCTTTGGAAGAGGTGCGTTCTGATTCTTGAAGTTCTCGTTCTTTGAATCGGTGCTTTCTGTAATCTGCCTTTTCCCATTTTTTTCGTTCTTTCTTTTTGACTTGTGTGCCTCTGTTTTGCTTTCCTTTTCTCTGCAAAGATTATAAGAACAGACAGTCTGCTTGGCGAATACATGCTCACTTTTTTTAATCATTTGGGCTTCATATAGTGTGATTTTCTATGAAGGTTCTGTTTTCAAGCTTTACAAGGTTTTTTTTCTGATAAAGTTTATAGTATTAAAGTCATGTCTTTGTCATTCCATGTTCTATATAGTCTGTGAAATCAAGGTTAGGAGATCAGTATACGTCAAGAAAATATGCTTCTTTGCTAGGATCATACACAGCTTTCACGTTTATCACTCTGAAAATTATGTTTGAGATGATGTCAGAAGAGCACGATTCATAAATCATTTGCTCATAATGTTATCAAGACATAAACCTAAAGCTCAAGCTCAACCATAACCACACAGTCTCACTTTATTGACTTGATAAAGGACACGTGCTCGTATTCCATGTTTTCAGTTTCACTAGCAACCAGTCACCAATTCACCATCCACTGATCTTTCTTCTTCAAAACTCAACCTGCTTTTTTTTTTTTTTTCAAGTCTTTACGTCTCTAAGAGGAATTCAGCACAGGGTGTCCATGTGATTGTCTGCTTATTCTTTCCCTTATATCCTCTGTTGATTTCACCTTCCCAAGTAAAATTCTACCTCTCCTATACTTTGGGTCACATCAACATCTTACTTTTAGTTCCCTTAGTTGAGCATATTTTCTTCTGATGTTACTAAATTTTACTGTTGAATGTAACAGCTACGAGGGAATTTGAGGAAAAGGGCTGATCAATGGCTAAGGAACAACTGCAGGTGCTCAATGCCCTTGATGCAGCCAAAACACAATGGTACCACTTCACGGCGATCATCATCGCCGGCATGGGCTTCTTCACAGACGCGTACGACCTATTCTGCATCTCCCTCGTGACGAAGCTCCTCGGCCGCCTGTACTACACTGAGCCGGGCTCCGCCAACCCGGGCACTCTGCCTTCCAACGTGGCGGCAGCGGTCAATGGGGTCGCCTTCTGCGGGACCCTTTCGGGCCAGATCTTCTTCGGGTGGTTGGGTGACAAGATGGGCCGGAAGCGGGTTTACGGCATGACCCTCATGCTCATGGTCCTCTGTTCTGTCGCCTCGGGGCTCTCCTTCGGTAAGGAAGCAAAAGGGGTGATGGCAACCCTTTGCTTCTTCAGGTTCTGGCTCGGGTTCGGCATTGGCGGGGACTACCCACTTTCCGCCACCATCATGTCGGAGTACGCGAACAAGAAGACTCGTGGTGCCTTCATCGCAGCCGTTTTCGCGATGCAGGGTTTTGGGATTTTGGCTGGCGGGATGGTTGCTATAATTATCTCTTCAGCCTTCAAGTCTAGATATCCCGCACCGGCCTATGAAGTCAATCCAGGCCTCTCCACCATCCCGCAAGCCGACTACGTGTGGCGGCTGATTTTGATGTTCGGTGCGCTTCCGGCCGCTCTCACATATTACTGGCGGATGAAAATGCCTGAAACAGCCCGTTACACCGCTCTAGTGGCCAAGAATGCCAAGCAAGCCGCAGCCGACATGTCGAAGGTTCTCCAAGTCGATTTGGAAGCAGAGCCAGAGAAAGTCCAGCCAAAGGTGCAAGGGAACGACTTTGGCTTGTTCTCGAAGCAGTTCCTCCGACGCCACGGGCTCCACCTGCTCGGCACGACAAGCACCTGGTTCCTGTTGGACATCGCCTTCTATAGCCAGAACCTTTTCCAGAAAGACATCTTCACCGCCATCGGTTGGATTCCCAAGGCGAAAACCATGAATGCCATAGAAGAGTTGTACAGGATTGGGCGTGCGCAGACCTTGATCGCTCTCTGCAGCACAGTCCCAGGGTACTGGTTCACGGTGGCGTTCATCGACAGGATCGGAAGGTTCGCAATCCAAATGATGGGCTTCTTCTTCATGACAGTGTTCATGTTTGCTCTGGCCATCCCTTACCACCACTGGACCTTGCCGGACAATCGAATCGGGTTCGTGATCATATACTCGCTCACCTTCTTCTTCGCAAACTTTGGCCCGAACGCCACCACGTTCGTGGTCCCCGCGGAGATCTTCCCGGCACGGCTCAGGTCGACTTGTCACGGCATATCTGCCGCAGCCGGCAAGGCCGGGGCCATGGTGGGTGCATTCGGCTTTCTGTACGCAGCGGATGGGATCGGCGTCAGGAAGACCTTGATCATACTCGGCGTGATCAACTTCTTGGGGATGGTATTCACCTTCTTGGTGCCAGAGTCGAAGGGCCGCTCGCTCGAGGAAATCTCCGGAGAGAATGAGGAAGAAAACGCAGCCGAGTTGAGGAAAGTTCCAGTTTGAACATGGCCGTTCACCCTCCCGACTAGTGCTGCCAAATCGATCATGATTCGAAGCCAAGCTAAAACCTAAAAGATAACCAAAACATATCGCATGGGATCATCCACTAAGTAAAGTTCATGTGGGTTAAAGCAATAAGTAGCATAAGAAATGTGTAGAAATGTACTTGCTCTTGGACTATGCGTCTTTCTATGATGCTGATTTCACTGTCTTTTAAGCTATGATTACTCATGTCTAATCAAATATAAGTGAAGAAGGCAACAATGAGAATGTTCTTCTGAAGTTGGAAGAGAGGGAATCTATAGAAATTGAAGCTTTTATAAATTGAATATTATTTATCTAAAACATGGCGGCGGGCTGAAGGTCTTGCCCGAGCCCGGGGTTGGGGCCCAAAATAGTTGCCTGGATCCACGCACTTTGCGAGTCAGTGACCAAAATTTAGAGCCCTGTCCACTCATTTGGGGGTCGGGACTAGTGTCTGATGAGACATTCCGATCCGTGATTATGTCTAATAATTATGGCCGTTTTGAAAAAAGAAAAAGAAATGGAGGAAAACATTCTGAGTCTTTGTCCAACGAAAGGGGAAAAGTTACAGTTCAACAATGGCACTTTTACCCTACTTGCGTATAGTCAAATTTGATAATACAGAAGCTGATTTCACGAGAACAAGATTCGGATTTGTACGTCGTAAGAAAAATTTTCAAAATCATTCAGCAGCCTGTCATTTGTAATAGACCCGATCAATGGATGCAATTGGGTACGAGGCTTCCTAGTACAAAAGCCTTAAAGCCCTTGCCTAGGCCTCTCCTGGTTAAAAGAACGTCCGAATTTCTTCACATAAAATTAATCCGTTTTAGACGGGTCTGGGTCGGGCAAAGTGGACAGATTGCGCAAAATAAGGGAAGTATTTGCCGAGTTTGATGACACGTGGCAGTTGACGGATATATCGATTTGGGGTTTTACTCTTCGTTTGTCACTAATGTACCAATTTGAGATTTTTCGTGGTATTAATCCAATTTAAAAGAAATTAACGGACTACAAACTCTCATCTATCCTTAGTGTCTGTTTCGTGGCTTGTAACTCTGCCTCTCCTTTTTCGTGTCGTGCAGTCGAACTGGATTGGACTTGGCACTCATCCTTATTTAGTCCTGATCATTACACTCCAAAAATCAAGCCCGTAGAGAGGAAGAAGATGAAGCAGAGATCTGTTTTTCTTGTCCTCAGGTCATAGGCCAAAAGTTTCTCGGCCGAGGATAAGCTCGTGCAACATTTGGTGAGTTGGAATATGAGGCTGGTTTTGTAATTGGTCTTGCACTCATCCTCACCGTTCTCAAGAATTTTACGGAGAATCACATCCTTATAATCAATCGTGCCATGTCCAATTCAGTTCGGACATTCACTCCCTCGAGCACACATACAGATTACTTTGGCACACCAACTGATTTTCACCTACTATGGCCATCATCGGGAAAGTGACATCAATTCCCGATCATTTTGTACATGGAAGACCAATCTTGTCTTTAGAGATCTTCTAATATGATCTTTTCTAGAATCCTAGCACAAGCATCTCAACGCCACTCTCATGGGTCAATTGGATTAAATCTTATGCATGTCACATTTCACCTCGATGCCACAAAACCTCACTTGTCAGCCCACATTGAAATGGAAATAATAAGACTATGAAACTCACGGGAACTGTTTTGGTCGAGACTTCATTATGCTTTCATTTGTGATTCGTAAAAGTTCGGAAGAATCTTTGAAATGGTAATTTGCAACAGTCCAAGCTTGAATTGGCATGGTTTTTTTTCTTTAAATGGAAAATTTCATAAAAAGTCTAAGGGCACGAATGATAAAATTTCTCTTTCCCGGTCCTATTTCTAGCTCCCGGACGAGTTTCTAAGCAAAAAATAACGTTTGATAACGACACAAAATTAACAAATAGAAATTCATTTGATTGGTTGTTCTTAAATTTCTGTTCTTGGCAGGCGACCGGCGAAGGACAGGGTGGGCGGCGGCGGGCGGTGAGGACGAGCAATAAAAAGAATTGTTATTTCTGTTTCTGTCCCGGAAAGATAAAAGTAGACAATTTTAATTTCTCATTTCTATTCCAAACCAATTTTTGGGCTAAATTTTTTTCCCGAAAATAGAAAAATGAAATTATTTTACCAAACGGATTTCTGTTTCAAACATGTTCCCGGGAACAAAAAAATAGAAAAATAGGGAAACATAATGATTATCATTCGTGTCCTAAATTTTGCCTAGTGTGACAATCATACCTCAAACTTTTTTTTTCGTTTCACAAATACCCCAAAATTATACGAGTGACCGAAAAATAGCTTTCATCACAGTTCCGTCCAAGACAATCGTTAAAAATCCGATGTGCTCGGCCGAGAGAGCATGAAGTGGGCCGACAAGGCTTTGACTTCGTCACTGCGGACGGTGCACGAGGCGGGCGAGAGGGGCCTGGTTTGCTCTTTCTCAGCCATGGACAGTGGGAGTGGCTTGGGGGACTTCGTCGCGCGGGGAGTTGCCGGCCAAGTGTTTGTGGAAATGCTTGGGTGAAGCGTCTCTTGGCGTGGATATTGTGTGTAGAAAAAACCGAAAATCAAGCTGTGAATGAAAAGCAAAAAAAAAAGAGAAAAAAGTCGAAAACCGAACCGAACTGTTTACACCCCTAAATATACATATCTTCATCTTTATACAAAAGCATCAATGTTCGTAAAATTCTGCACGTGTTAACGAATGTGTTGAACAAGTAATATAATTGTGAGAAAAGTAATATAATGATGAAAAAGTATTGTTCCACAAAGATTGATGATTAATAAACTAATTAAATATTAAAAATAGACTAATTATAAAATTTATCTAACAGATCAAAATAAAATTAAGAATAAACAAAAATTGACAATTTTAAAAACGAAATTTTATAAACTAAAGACAGATAATCGATTAGATAAAATATGTTAGATCATTAGATTTCACCAAAACCACTAGATATGAATTTTAGATCATTATGCATACAAGAACAATATCAAAGATGTGATAGCGGAATTTCCTAGTCTATTTACTATCCTATTTCTAAGTATAGCAAACTTACTTAGTTTATCAATTCACTATATCTCTATATGAATTTAAATAAACATATGCGCATTAAAATCTATGAATATTCCCGGTTGACAATAAATCTTTTGGACCACCTCGTCACCGAAAGCTACACAAATAACATGATATACTTCTATCCACATTTAATTCATGGTTATATATTATAAGGAGAAATTGCATATTATCACTTCTTAGTCTCAAACATGCACATCAGATCATTCAAGTGGTGGTCAGTCACTTAAAGGCATTAAGCACAATAATATATAACTTACATGAATGAAATCACTTGCAAAACATAAAAAGCATATAATTCATATAATCATGGTTAGACTACATTGCAGCTCTAACAAAAAAAAAATTAGAACATAATATAAGAAGAAACGAAAGTATAAATTAAACCAAACATCTTGAATCAAAGAACAAGAATTCTGTCACCACTTTTCTCCTCTCTTCAAAATACTTGAAAAACTTCAAAAACAATAAAATAAAATGATCTAAAGAAAACTAGCTGTCCCTCTATGCTCTCAATATTATCCTAATTATAGAATAGCATCCAAGACTCCTAACACAAGGCAATTGTTTCTTTTTTGCATAAAACTAGGGAATAAATCGCAGAATTCCCGATCTGATATCCACCTTCTAACTCTTCTCCTGGTAGCATATTTCTTTCCTTCGTTTTGCCATATTTTCTTCATTTTCTCCATGTCTCATTATCCTGCATAAACAAGGAAATTTTGAGTGAAATAAAATGAAATCCAAATATTTTCTAACAAATATTGCATTATTTGTTGCCTAAAGTAGGTAAAATAACTCTATTTTTATAGAGTTATAAATCAATGGTTACTATCCTAATACAACATCCAAGCAAAACACATATACATAAGTCATGGGAAGGGTCAAGGTCACCTATCACCAACACCGTTCCCATGCGCAAAAACCTACATATACAAAAGTCAAGCTATTCTCTATGGATCAACAACCTCGCCCATTGACAAGCCATAGCCGTCGAAACTAGAGGGGCCATTGAAACCTTAAGTGGTCCAAGAAACTCCCTGTCTACCCATCCACTGGGACTACACTTATACTATCGCCGATTCAAGTACAAACACATCTGCAGGAACTCCAAATCGCAACAGGGGAGGGTGATCCATCCTGCAAATTTTGAAAAATAAGAGGCGAGCTAAAACCTAGTAAATTAAATCTCTAAGTCTAATGTAATAGATCATCTCACCATTCAACCTAGTATCAATAAACAATGTGAGTTGAAAGCAATACAAAATAATCACGTATGACAAATGCAGAAGTAGATGATGCACTCCATTTTCTATGATAATATGTCAATGGAAATCATTTACAACATTATATAAGATTATTCACTCAAATGTAAGCAGAAGACATATTATTTTATGATGCACATATACCACATAATAGCTCACTAATATACACAGGTGAGTTCGTACTTATCACTGGCCAGGATCATTTTGATTCACTAGACATCTCGATTGACAAGGCATCGTCATCACCAACTCATGGGAGACAAAATCATTCATACCTTTTATCACGCCTCTTAACCCATTCATCATGAGTGTCCTCTACATCATCGATGATAAATACACCACTGTACATCCACGTGATAATAGTCATTTCTTAACATCATGCCATGACTATACAAGCTATGTCATACCATGACTACACAAGTCATGTCTTCATAGGATATAATGTCATCTCAACTTTGTATAGAACTGTCTCATGTAATAGAACATCTTGCTAACTCCAAAGTCTTTTCCACATACTCATACAAGGAAATTTGCTCTGTGGCGAATAGGCCGTGGTAAAGGTCTTAATCATTCACATACATTTCATAACAATCGCTATGTACATCTCAATAATTTTTCATTTTTCATGCAATTAATGATAAACAATTAATTACGTGCACTTTTACACATGTATCCTCACTCTTTCCGATATAAGCCATCATCTTTTAATCGGAAGTCGTAGATAGGTGTGAACGACAACTCAAACGATCGACATCGTAACCATCGAGAACTCAGATGATTGACCACTTGAATAATCGATAACACTTAGCTAAAAATTCGATAACTTAGTCGAATTACAAAACTATCACTTTCAGCTTTATGTTCACCATTACCATTTTTTATACTACCGAATCTTATGGACATCAATTAATCACAAACTCGGTATATACAAATTCATAGATTCAAGTCAAATGAACACAATGATTGAACGCACAATCATTGAAATTTTCTCACACTTAACATCAATATTCAAACTAAAATTTACAATCATCAAATAACCAAGTCAAGAGTATCAAGTAGATCAATCTAAATTAGCCATAGAGTTTTCACTTACCTTGAACAAAGATTTGGACAACTCAAAACCTTAATCACCTTCAAAGCAAAATAAACTAGAACAAACATTAACAACTTTTAATCTTTAAGAAAACAACAAAACTAGCTTGTTAGAAAGAAATTGGAGTTCGTGAACTTTTACCTTGTAAATACTTAAAAGATGAGATTAAAAGTTCAAACAAATCAAATTAAATAAACTTTGGAGTTTGATTGAAATTTAAGGGGAAGCTTTGCTCGTTACTCTAGAAGGGAAAAGAGAATTTCACTTGAAGATAAGAAGATGAAGTTACTCTTCCAAGGAGAAGAAGGGAAAAAGAATTTTTCTTCATCCTTTACTTATTTTAAAGAATAACTTCAATTCATGTTATTTAACTAGGTTTATAAATAGGGTTAATATCACGAAAAACCCCAAACTGGTACACCTGTGACAAATTAATCCCAAATTAATTTTTTGATCACCCAAAATCCTAAACTGGTATATTTATGACAAATTTACTTTCTGTTAAATTTGATTAATACGAAAAAAAAACCACAAATTAGTACGCATGTGACAAACAGGGGTGAAAACCCCAAACTGGTACATTCGTCAATTGCGACGGGTCATTTAACTCAGTAATTTGATAGTAAAATTTCACAAAAATTAATGGATGGTAAATTTGTCACATGTGTACTAGTTTTGGATTTTTGGTGGTCAAAAATTAATTTAGAGTAAATTTGTCACAAGTATACTAATTTGGGAGTTTTTCGTGATATTAACCCTTATAATTATGATACAAAGTAACTAGAGTTAGAACACTATGACATTTTATGATGTCATGCATGATGTAATTTGATAGGTTAAGTTTAATGTCACCATTTAAGAGCATGTGAGTTATTATATGAGTGACAAATGACGTGATTTTGGATGAAAAGATGAAGATATTTGATTGAAGAGAGAGAGAGAGAGCATCATTGGCCAAGTAAAATGCATGAAAGGACACATAATTTGAGTTGCAATCATTTCAATCATTAATGAATGAGGATTCTTGACTTACAAGCTTAAAGAGCATTAATGGGCTAAATTTAAAGAAGTGATGTAAGGAATGATGTAATTTGCAAGTAAGAAACTAAGCAATGTGGTAACCAAATTAGTGACAAGTGGCTAATAAATTATGGTTATAAGAGACAGAGAGAATCATGCGATAATTATCAATACCCATATGGAGAAATATGAATCTTATTTCTATATAACACAATATACATAATAAATGCAATGAAAATTTAGGATGTTAGAGCAAATGTTTTTGGATCACTTATATAAGTTTGAAGGTTTTTGGCGACACCAAAAACAAGTTTGAAGTATCGGAGTCTTACTAGGTAAAGTGTAGGCTTTTTGGTAAAATTTTCTCAGACTAAAGACTGCGTGAGATTCATGCTAGTTTCATTTGCCTGCTGTTGTCCATGCAAACTACCACGTTGGATTTTTAGCGGCCGTCTTGAATGAAATTGTGATGGAAGGTAATTTTGGGTCAATGGTACAAGTTTGAGGGTATTAGTGACATGAAAAAAAGTTTAAGTATTGGTGCCGCACCATGCAAAATTTTAACTTTTTGGTGGAATATTCCCTTCTGGGGTGCGTTTTGTTTCTTGAAGTTGTTATCTTTTGAAGTTGTGCTTTTCGTAATCTACTTTGCTAGGATCATATATAGCTTTGACTTTGGAAAATTATATTTGAGATGATGGGTGAGAGCATGATATATAAATCATTAACTCATAATGTTCAACACATAATCCTCGAGGTCAACCTCCCAATCTCATTTCACGCTTTCAATTTCGCTCTCAACCAGTCATAATCCACTGATCCTCATCTTTGAAACTCAACCTGCTCTTAAGCCTTTACGTGTCTAAGAGAAATTTAGAAAAGGTTGTTTATGTGATTATCCGTTTATTCTTTACGGAATATTCTTTGTTGATTTCACCTTTACAAGTAAAGTTCGACCGCTCCTATAATTTGACTATTTAGGGTCACATGAACATCGTACTTTTCATTCTTTTAGTAGAACATAGATTCATCTGATTCTGCTAAATTTTGCCGTTTAAGTTTAGCAGCTACTTGGGAACTTGAGAAGGGGCTGATCGATGGCTAACGAACAACTGAAGGTGCTCAATGCCCTTGATTCAGCCAAAACACAATGGTACCATTTCACGGCAATTGTCATCGCCGGCATGGGCTTCTTCACCGATGCATATGACCTCTTCTGCATCTCCCTTGTGACGTCGCTCCTCGGCCGCCTGTACTACACCGAGCCGGGCTCGGACACCCCGGGCACTCTGCCTTCCAACGTGTCGTCGGCGGTCAACGGTGTTGCCTTGAGTGGGACCCTTGCAGGCCAGATCTTCTTTGGATGGTTGGGTGACAAGATGGGCCGGAAGAGGGTCTACGGCGTGACCCTCATGCTCATGGTCTTCTGTTCGATTGCCTCGGGGCTCTCCTTCGGTAAGGAAGCGAAAGGGGTGATAGCCACCCTTTGCTTCTTCAGGTTCTGGCTTGGATTCGGCATTGGTGGGGACTACCCGCTTTCCGCCACCATCATGTCAGAGTATGCGAACAAGAAGACTCGTGGGGCCTTCATCGCCGCTGTCTTCGCAATGCAGGGCTTCGGGATTTTGGCTGGCGGGACAGTCTCTATAATTGTCTCCTCGTCCTTCAAGGCTAGATATCCCGCTCCAGCCTATGAAGTCAATCCGGGCCTCTCTACCGTCCCCGAAGCGGACTATGTATGGCGGATAATTTTGATGTTTGGTGCGGTTCCGGCGGCTCTCACATATTACTGGCGGATGAAAATGCCCGAAACAGCTCGTTACACTGCTCTAGTGGCCAAGAACGCCCAACAAGCCGCAGCCGACATGTCGAGGGTTCTCCAAGTTGATTTGGAGGCAGAGCCGGAGAAAGTCGAGCCAAGGGTGCAAGGGAATGACTTTGGCTTGTTCTCAAAGCAGTTCGTCCGGCGTCACGGGCTCCACTTGCTTGGTACTACAAGCACCTGGTTCCTCCTGGACATTGCCTTCTATAGCCAGAACCTTTTCCAGAAAGACATCTACACAGCCGTCGGTTGGATTCCGGAGGCGAAAACCATGAATGCCATAGAAGAGGTGTACCGGATTGGGCGTGCGCAGACCCTGATCGCTCTCTGCAGCACAGTCCCAGGGTACTGGTTCACGGTGGCGTTCATCGACAGGATCGGAAGGTTCGCAATCCAATTGATGGGCTTCTTCTTCATGACAGTGTTCATGTTCGCTTTGGCCATCCCTTACCACCACTGGACCTTGCGAGACAATCGAATCGGGTTCGTGATCATGTACTCACTCACCTTCTTCTTCGCAAACTTCGGCCCTAACGCCACCACATTCGTCATCCCCGCCGAGATCTTCCCGGCGCGGGTCAGGTCAACGTGTCATGGTATATCTGCTGCGGCTGGCAAAGCCGGGTCCTTGCTGGGTACATTCGGTTTTGTGTATGCAGTAGATGGGATCGGCATTAGGAAGACATTGATGATACTCGGCGTGACCAACTTCTTTGGGGTGGTCTTCACCTTCTTGGTGCCAGAGGCAAAAGGCCTTTCGCTCGAGGAAATTTCTGGAGAGAATGAAGAAGAAGATGCAGCTGAGTTGGGGACTGTTCCTGTTTGAATAGGCCTCATGGTCTAAACATATGATCTTTCTAGCAGACTTTTATTAATGTAAGTTAGCTTCAGTACAAAATGACAAGAAAAAAAGGTGTTATTGTTATAAGGTCACTCTTTATTCGAAAATCGAAAAATAGATTCGATACAATTAAAAAAATATATTTTTTTTTTATGCCAACACACTTCTTACCTCCCAATTCCCTCCCTATATTTGTCTTCCCGGGAGAGAGAATACCCTCTTTCTCCTTTACATTTTGGGGACCCCAAGGTTCAAATGTGGCCCTAGGTTGAAGCATTTTAAGATCTTGCTTAGGACCTGAAAGTTGGCTTTTAGCCAAAAGAAATTTAAAAAGGCTCTTAAAGCTGCCTTTACCGGCCTCTGATCATGTGGACCTCTGTTGAAGACATTCATGCCATCATCCTTGAAGCTTGGACTTTGGTTCATTGCAGTAGAGGCAGATGTATCTCTATTGTCATATGATTTCATTTTGACAATTTAATAAGTTCTTAGTCTGGTATTACTATCACATACCTTCCTATTCCAGCATGTAATTTCCTTCTTGTACTTCTGGCTTATTTGCACAGGGTACTTAGCACCTTCAGATCTTCTATCATCGATTGGGTAATTTTGCGAGCATGCAGAGAGAAAATCACCATCGTCTTAAGTTTCCGAACTTATGTCCCATCAAATTCACGAAACTTTAGGCCGGATAATGTCGATTCCTACAGAGAAATAGAAATTGATGATGATTGCAATGAAGACTAGTCACCGATCCTGACTAGCTCGAAGAGGAGCTTCAAATTCGCACGCAAGCACAAATCGTGCTCAATTAAGAATTTTGCAAGATCGATCGTTGAACGCAAACCATGCGTGCACGGTTCCTCTGAGACGACCATCATTGTCAAGGCCTAAACTAGTATAATCGTCAAGAAGCATCTTGTCATCCACTAGCAATGAAAAACTACTTGAAGAATCTTTCTTTCGTAGAAGATATGAAGAGCATAGCGTGCTCCAACTCCTAGCATTTGAAAATGTGACAGCATGCCTGGCGTAGGTAGAAAGGCGTAAAGACAAGCTTATTACAGCAATGAAAAGTCCCCAGTTAGGGGCATGAAAGGGGAAACAAGGATCAAGAGAGTAGCAGAATCGAAGAGATTGAGATGTGCAATGAATTTCTCACTCGAATTTCTCGCTACATGAAGACTCTTCTGTATCTGAAACCAAAAAATTATTTCACAACCCCATAACTGATTAAAGCTTGAATTGCTTCAATCATACAATTGTGGCATTAGTTCAGCAACCCTATAAACTTCAAGTCTTCCCAGCTTGGCCCTTCAATGGAAAAGGGTACTATCCCAGGCCGCAGATAAAGGCAACTCGAGACCATCTTTGAAAAAGTACATCGTAAGTTCCAAAGAAACTAGTCCAGAATATATAGTTTCGTTTCTGTTGGAAACGGGACAAAGGCACATCAACAAACTTCCCTGATACTGCTGATTTCCTAGCTTTTAAATAATCCATGATTATGGATGTCGTTGCTTCGAAAGGCATAGCATTTGGTGTCGGTGTTACTGTAATAGCCAATCAGTGACTCATTCAGAGAAGTCGCTGTCCTCGGATGGAGCCCTCCGTAATTTCTCTCGCAAATCTAAACTCTTGGGCAAAACTAATTCAGCTTCCTCTCCTGACAAAGAGTAATATCTCTCTAGGACCATCTGCACCCACAAGCAGCAAATGCGGATTACAAGAAATTGTAAGCCAAATTCTTAGAGAGAGAGAGAGTATAAAGCAGAACTATGCAGCTTCTTGGAGCTTGCACTTCAGAGAAATTAGTGTTGTAAAACAATCAGAACTATCTTTTCCACGACAAGCAAAATGATGAAACCATACCAAAATTTCAATGCATTACCATCGCGGCATAGGCATCAGCTTTTTTTTGCCGAGCGGACTGCTGGACACCTCTGCAAAGATGAGCAAACAAATAACTGAAAAGCTTTTTTTTTCTGTAATCTCACATAATATGGTAAATGCAGTCCTGAGGTACCAGGCAAAAAAAAAAACATGCTGCCATGACATACATTGCCTTTGGCCCAGTGAAGCCTTTTGATTTTGCAGACTCAGTCCAAAAATTGAGCATAGAAAGAGAAAGAAAAACTAGCGGAAATAGGGTCATTCTTTGATTGGTGACCATTACTTGCTCAGCTTAGAAAGCAACTGCTAAAGAATAAAAGCTACTACAACTAAGTTACTAATCTATGTAGAGAATTTTATTAGCACAAGCAAATTACTTTCACATGATACTATACTATGTTTTCCAAGATGGGACAGTAGATGAACCCAGAGAAATAAGAACTGCACAGGTTTCTACGTCAGGCCTGGCATGTCCTAAGTGGAAGAATATGTGAATTGAATTTGTGCAAAACTACTGCTCTGGTAATCTAATATATGATCAACCATACAGGTTAAAAGGAAATTATGTACACTACAGCTGGAATTTGTGTAATGAATGCTGTAATAAGGTCTCACCTCACCTAGACTGTGGAGATCATCATTTATATGGATATAATCCGAAAGATGCCTTATCATACACCAGGAAACCCCAACCCAGGGAAAAAATGAGCATCTCATAAAGCCGTGGAGAAAAAGAAGGTTGATCAAAATGGTTTTCTAAAACTCAAAAGTTAGGGGAAAAATCTCGAACTATTTGATTTGATGAAACTATCATCTTCAAACTGTTTAATATTTGTGCCCATATTCCAAAGTAAGAAGCAACCACTTATGTAATATAGTCTAGCCAAGGGACATGCAATCCATAGACTGTACAACTCTTAAAGCATGAAACATGCGAATCACTTGGTCAAATGGGAGTTACATGTTGATCATATGGCAAGTGGCTTCAGCTGATGTCCCATGCTCATCCTGCAGATATACTCTCCAACCCCTGAAATCCAAAGCTGAAATCAACTTCACAACCAAATGGAAGAAGGCAAGGAGGGGGTTTTTGTCCTGAAGGTAGACAATTTTAGAGAAACAGATGCCTGGCCAACAATTGCAACTTTCAAGCACTGCAGATCCCGTGCCATCATCAGTTCTTACGCAAACATACTTTAGAGGTAAACTACAATGTTGTAGGAAAAGGTTTCGGCATTGTTGAAAAAATTAACATCAATATCCATGGAAAGCAGGTAATCACCATGTTATTTTCCATGTATGGTCAATGCACAAGTTCAAAAATTCAAATCTGCTCCTAAAATCCAAAATGAGCTGATAATTTAAGTTTTTATTCAGTATACTATAAAAGCCAAACCAGCAGAGGCAAATTCTTACCAGATCATGAAAAATTTAAGCAGAAAATAGAAGCAACTTATAAAGCAAGTCAAGACCCATTGCTAAACCAGTAGACATGCAGTCTAAATGCATTTGAAATGGAGTGCAGCAGCATATGATCACAAATCAAAATCTGCACTCAAGTACCATCAGACCAAGAAAGACAAAACTTAACACTATCAACAAAACAAATGGAATCATTTCACCTCTCCGCAGCTCGAGCCGCGAGTCTTCCAGCAACGCTGCGAACTTTATTAGACTGAACAGTCTCTTTTCTATCAGACGATAAAGGAAGCCCAATGATGAATTCGTCCGCCTCCTGCAGATTACCATGAAAGCATTACTCAGAGAAGTCCATATCGAGCTTACTGACCTCAGGATGCCATTAAAATTGACGAAGAAGGATTTCGACCTCCTTTTCTGCAATGTCCAGAAGCCGCAACTCAAGCTTCTGTCCTCGCAGCTCCAAAACCTTAAAAGTCACTAACCTTACTATTAAAATTCACCAATGAGTGCATCTGACGAATGCGCAAACAGTTCATAGATCACAGCGAGAAAAGCCAGACATTGGAGTTTACCATCAGAGGGCGAAAACAAAAGCCTTTGCTAAGAGCAACACCAGTGCGAGACAATCCCAAATCTATACCGAGGGAGAACCCTCCTCGCCAGTTTGGATCAATCTTACGGCGAAGGGCATTAGGGGGGAATGGAAGTTCCTTTCTTTTGGGATTGCAATGGCACAAGTAGACCGAGGGGCATCGGAAAGAGGATGTGGAACTCGGGTCTTTCACAAGAATTGCACGTGCAAGCGGAGCAGGCTTTGTAACTGCGATTGGAACAGCCATTCGGGTTTGGGAAGAGAGCCCTGTGAGATATCATGGGCGGGCATTAATCATCTTCATCCTCAAGCAATGAATTGATCTTTTGGTACCAAGAAAACTCTAAATGAAGAGAGCGCTGTGAAATGGGAGGGGCATAAATCATCTTCATCCTCAAGCCATGAATGGAACTCGATACCAAGAAAACTCTAAAAGCCAACTGACGCTCAGTGCTTAACTTGACATTAACCAAAAAAAAAAGAACATGTTACCCTATAAATTTCTCGATCAAAGCTGCAGGCGAAGAAGTAAGAAACCCAGAAACGGAAAAGAAAAACAAATTCAAGAATCAGCAACAGACGGTATTAGACACAATTGGGTGGTGGCAGATGAAACCCATGTAGGTGCAGATGAAGAACACACGAACGAAACAGGTGAAAGGACAACAACAATGAAAGAAACAGCAAGAAGATTGGAACTTCTACCTGGGGCGGCGGCTCTGGCTGGTCGAGGGCGTGGCTGCCCGAAACGAAGCGAATTGTCGTCGCCGCGAGATGGGGTCACGCCGTCGACATAGGCCGAGACCGAGCTCCCTTCCTATCCAGTTTGCAGAAGCCGAAGTGCAGAACTGAGAGGGGGAAGCAAGTGATCCGTGCTCAGTGATAGAGTGCGATAGGCGATAGCTTATCGCTCGTGGAGTGCTTCGGGTATTTCTGCGAGCCCATGCCAAGCGTGCTATTATTGAAAAAGGTTAAATGACACCAATAATTAATTAACTTTGATTCAATGCATTCCTAAATTTTAAATTTATTTAATATAGTCTCTAAATTTTTAATCTAATGTGTAATATGATTCATAAACTTTTAATTTATTCAATATGGTCCTGAACTTTTGGTAGATATTTAGTTTAGTCCCTCGATTGTATGAAAATGTTCAATATTGTCCCTAAACTTGTATTAATCGAAAGACAATATTGAATATTTTCATACAATCGGGGGACTAAATTGAACATTGCACATTGGACTAAAGTTCATGAACCACATTGCACATTAGGCTAAAGTTCAGGGATCACATTGAATAAATTTATAGTTTAAGGACCCGTTTATCCCATTAAAGAATGTAAGGATTGTTTGGCCCAATTGAATTCCGTAATTGTTGTCTATTGCCTTCGGGAGCCCAATCAAGCTGTTGACTGGGTTGCTAATGCCCACCGTCGGAACATCCTACCATCTAGTTGGTAAACCTCACCACCTCAATCTCTTTGGAACATTTTGTATTCAGAAATTCATATGTTATGCTCTAATTGCCTTCGCTAAAGAATTAGAAAGCGTGTTTTGTCATGTAAACTAAAATAATATTTTAGATATTAGCACACAACTAAAGAAATGTAATTTTGGCTTTTCAAGCCAAAACAAATGCACCCTCCTAACTTTTGGAACTTAAGTCATTTTTCAAAATTCCCGACTTTCATTATTGCCACTTAGGCGCAATCCCCCAGAAAATCCCCAACTTAGGTTCAGTCTTAATTCTGCCCCTAGCCTTTTTTTTTGGTCTAATTAACAAAAATCATCAATTTTAACTTTAGTCCCAAATCTGTTCAAAAATAGTTGTTAATCGTCCCTAATTTCCCTAATTTTCATGTCAAAGAACGGTTTCGTTTGGAGATAATCTTCCATGTTACTTTACTGATATGGATTTGTTACAAATGTTAAAATACCATGTCAAACAACTAATTATAATTTCGGATGGAGAGTTAATGAGGGTAGATTTGAGACTAGATTCAAAATTAGTGATTTGTTTTAAACAACAAAAAAGTTCGGGAAAGAGTTTGAAATAGAATTAAAATTGGTGATTTTTTTAGACAAAAAAAAAAGTTTGGGTTAAATTTGGAGCTGAATCTAAAATTTGGGGTATCTTTTATGTTAGGATTAGCCACACAAACACAACAAAATAAAGAATAAAGGCATGAAATAAAAATCGAGACACAAGGTTTTATTCTAATTCACCCTTAAACTAGAATTACGTCCAGTAAAAGATTCGACTATATTTAGCACTTCCAACCTTTTTATTACATCTTTCAATTTTAAGAGAAATATATTATATATACTTTAGAGTTAATATCACGAAAAACTCCAAACTGATACATCTGTGACAATTTTATCCCGAACTAATTTTTTGACCATCAAAAATCCAAAACTGGTATACCTATGACAATTTTATCTCCAACTATTTTTTTTACCACAAAAAACCCTACACTGGTACACTTATGACAATTTTACCTCGAACTAATTTTTTTACCACCAAAAACCCCAAACTGGTACACCTGTGACAATTTTACTCTCAACTAATTTTTTGATCACTAAAAACTCTAAACTGGTATATTTGTGACAAATTTACCCTCCATTAGTGTCCGTTTAATTGGATTAATATCACGAAAAATCACAAATTGGTAAACTTGTGCCAAACAGAGGGTAAAACTCGAAACTGGTATATCCGTCAGCTACCACATGTTATCAAACTTAATAATTCGACAGTAAAATTTCACGGAAACTAATGGATAGTAAATTTGTCACAGGTGTACCAGTTTGGGGGTTTTGGTTGTCAAAAAATTAAATCGGGGTAAAATTATCATAGGTGTACCAGTTTGGGGTTTTTCGTGGTAAAAAAAAGTAGTTTTGGGTAAAATTGTTACAAGTGTACTAGTTTGGGGTTTTTCGTGATCAAAAAAATAATTCAGGATAAAATTGTCACAGGTGTACCAATTTGAGATTTTTCATGGTATTAACCATATATTTAATAGCTATTCATGAGCCTAAAGTTCAAACTACCAATAAAATATATGCCCAAATTATAAAAGCCTTCTAGAGTCACAGGGGCACTACCCCCTATAACCCTCGTCGAAGTAACCCCTGAACTCCTGCCCGCCCATGCTTTCTTATCGATAGGGAGTATGAACCACATATCAACATTTTAGACAAAAAAAAGTTCGAGACCGATGGATAGAGAAAATGACACAAATGATCCTTAAACTTTTATCCAATGTGCAAAGTGGTCCTTGAACTTTTAATTTGTTCAATATGGTTTATGAATTTTAGTACAATATGCAACATGTCCCTAAACTTTTAATTTATTCAATGTTGTCCATGAAATTTTGGTACATGTTTAATTTAGTCCCTGAACTATATGAAAATATTTGATGTTATCCCTGAACTTGAATTAATGGAGGAGAACATTGAATATTTCCACATGTACTAGAACAAAATTAAACATGTACCAAAAGTATAGAAACCACATTGAACAAATTAAAATTTCAAGGACCACATTGCACATTGGGCTAAAATTCAGACACTATATTGAATAAATTAAAAGTTCAGAGATCACATTGCGCATTTGGCCAAAATTCAAAGATTATTTGTGTTATTATCCCTTTCAAATAAAAAAAAATCATGGCAGAATTGGGATTCGACCTAAAGTTGAAAGTTTTTTCAAGGAATTAGGCCTTGGTTATCAACGGCTAGCCATAGTCTCATGGGGGCAGGACCCGAGTCCATGGCGGCCGAAACCGAGCCCAAAAGATCGATACTAGGGCCTGAGTCTTCGAGGGCCGGCCCGTCCTTGTGGGCAAGATTGGAAATTCGACAACCAGACCTAGGGGCAACCAAATCAAAACCCCTTTGAACAAGTACAGAGTCTTTCAGTATGCAAAGCCACAAGTGGTTTCTAGGTCATTGTAAAATTGTTCAGCCAAACACGGATAAAGTGAACCATTTTGCCAAAAGATGATTTCCTTGGAAAAATTTTCTCAGGAAATTTCTGAATGGACCCTAAAACAGAGCTATTTTCTTCTGAACGTCTGAAACAGATTCCTTCTATGCAAAATGACCGTAAAATTTGGTATGTGATTATATTCTTCATCAACATTTTAATTTGAGTATGGCAGCGGATCACAAAAATCTTGCATTCGCGTCGCATGGGAGATTACTAAACTACTTTTTTCTATTGGACTTGCATCTTGAATTTCGTTTTCTTTAATCTAACCCTTGCATGAAATTATTAATTACTCAAGTTTAGGCTTTTCACCTCAAGATTGATGGTACTCAAAACTAACACATCAGAACTTCAGCTATAAGCTAGCAAGGACTTGCTTTTTCATTTGCCTCTTCTGGCAACCAACAAACGAAACTGCTCAAGTGGCGGGAGCCCTCCGTATTGTATGTTGCTTTGATACTCTTTTCCACAGCGCAAGCTGCCGGCAGATGCCGCAAATCATGTCAAACGAGGCCATTGGTTTCGACAATTCCTTTTGCCAGTCTTATAGCTCTTTGTGTGGAATGCTCACCCTCGATTGTTATTAGCTAAAAAGTAATGATCTGTGAGCTGTGTACCTTCCTATATACAATGCCAATGCTTCTAGCTCTCGCACTCGAAGGGAAGTCTCACAGATTCAAAACTTAATTAGCTTTTCGCCCAGCACCAAACTGGCAATGGCTATTTATCAAATATTCTACGACTGACTGTCTATTATCAGCTCTCACTTCTATAACCATGCAATTAAATATATACTGCATCAGAAACATAAACTTTAAATGAGGATGCTTCTGTGTTGAGCTTCTACCTGCATTAGATGTACATGACTTTGAGAACTTTCACCTTCAGTGCAAAACCCTTGTGGGCGAATTACAGACCATGTTTAAAACTGTTCATGTGGTCTCAAAGAGAGATTTGCAAGCAGAAGCGAACAAAGTAAAAAACTTGCTACGTTTATTAGCATGCACACATAAACGATGACGAAGATCGGATCCACACACGTCCGTCATGATTTTACTCACAGCATCACGTGAACAGAGTCTCATGACAAAGCAAGGTATTTTCTGAAGTCAGGAACCAACAGCAGAGATGGATTCAATGACCGTTAGAGGAAGCAATTCTGCATGTTTCCAAAATCCTTTCAAGTCAAGATTGTTCCAAAATCGCAGTATAAGAACGCCCACTTGGACCCCATCTTTTCGCGTACCTTGTTCAATGTCTACTTGTTCTTGGAACTTCTGCTTCAAGTTAAAACATCAAATCTCCTGCTCGTTCGAAGTCAAGCCGTTCAACGAGGAAGAAGACTGGGGTACCGAGAACGATTCTCTGCTAATTGT
Source organism: Syzygium oleosum (assembly GCF_021117445.2). Lineage (NCBI taxonomy): Eukaryota > Viridiplantae > Streptophyta > Magnoliopsida > Myrtales > Myrtaceae > Syzygium > Syzygium oleosum. The sequence goes on along the minus strand of NW_026607485.1, from coordinate 20,907,931 downwards.
CTGTCTTTTAGCTGCCGAAGATTCCGCTGTGGAGCACTCTTCCTCATCCCTTCTCGAGCTCCCCGGTTGGTCCTGCAAGTTATCATGGACCGGCCGCAATTCATTGACCGCAATCTCATTTGGCCTCTTCTTGCAAACAAGACTGCCCTTTAAATTCTGAATCGAAGGAACTCTCTGATCGTTAGACGAAATAGTAAAAGAAGTAGCCCTGTCCTTTAAAACAACCTTCGGAATGCTCGAGTTCTCATCTCCCTCGGAATTGTCTCCAACTACTTCATCGGTGTAGTTAGAGCTACACGCTCTGGCGGTTGCTTCCAGTTCCCACATTTTGAAAATGGCTTCTGTTAAGCGTGCTCGGGCAGCGTCCACGTCGATTATGGGTTTCGGGTAGTTTAGTCCCAATTCAACCCCTGAAGCTTTGAGCACGCTGGTGGGCGCGTCCCATGGATGGTGGATCCACTCCGTTGGCATTCTTGCTAGCTCAGGCAGCCACTGTCTAACATATTCTCCTTCTGGATCGAACTTGCATCCTTGAACCTAACCGCATATAGGAAAAATATTTAGCATGACATGATTATGCAATGTCTCATTTCATTCCCAACATGTAAATCGGCAAAGATTTAGAAGTCAATAATTTTCTACATACCTCAGGACAATCCATACGCTCAAGCTCATGCCCGTCCGGTAAGCTCCCAGAAATATATTGCCAACCGAGGATATCGCTTTCTAAGTCCGCATCCAAAAGTGTGTCCCAGAAATACTTCATGCCCCATTTCCAGGGGAGCAGCAGGAACTTCACAGCGAAGCTCGCAACGATCACTCTTATCCTGTTATGTATCCACCCAGTCGCCCAGAGCTCTCTCATTCCCGCATCGACTAGCGGATAGCCGGTGCGGCCCTGTCTCCAAGCCTTAAAAGAGGTCTGATCGGGGCGCCACGGGAAATATTTCAAATTGCTCAGCAGAGGTTTTTCGTGAGTAAACGGGAAGTTGAAACAAAGGTAGCGCGAATACTCCCGAAGCCCGATGGCCCTGAGAAAAAGAGTCGCGCATTCTTCCCCACTAGAATTGCCTTCTTTCGCCCACAGAATTTGCTTCAGACGAGTGGATTGGAAGACTTTCCTTACACTGACTTCTCCAAAATGGAGATACGGAGACAAGAGGGATGTTGAGTTACCCCCTACCTTCAACCTATTTTCAGCATAACTGACCAGATGATGCTCGATAAACTCGGTCAAAGCCTTATCAGCGTGGCCCCAACCCGGGGACCATCCTCTTCCTAATAATGCGTTGCTAGATCTTTCTGTTTCATCTTCGAGACCCAGGTCTTCAATCGAACAATTTTCAATCATTCCTGTTAAAGGCATGGTAGAGTTTACTTGGTCGTTGCACTGCAACATTGATTCAGTCTACTCTTTTGTATACGATAGATTTTTCCTAAAGACAATTTGTGAAAAACTAGAATTTGTGGAGGAACCATGAAAAACTAGTCCTTTTTGCTTACCCAGGTGTAAATCACTGACATGTAGATACTTAGTTGCAATTGCATAGCATGGATTAAGATAACGTTTTACAGTCTTCTGTCAGCTAGCGGACCATTTAAAAGGACAATTAGAACATATAATTTTCTTCAAAAGTTTATAATCAAGCTTAAAAACCCATAAGCATAAAGATGTACCTGAAGTTGGCAACGGCTCTAAGCGCCAGACAGGAGCATGAGTGACGGGTTCCATTTGCATGTGCATGCAGGTGTTCCAGTATGCGTCAAACATCGTAAAAGCAAGCCCTTTCTCGTCGTACACTTCCCATGGTTCATATAACAAGTCTGCATTATAGCTTTGCACGGAAATACCAAGTTCCACTAATTGCTCCTTGATATGATGGTCACGAACCAGTGAAACAGGATCTAGGATAAAACGACGACAAGTAAGAAGCACTTGTTAAATAATTGCCGAAAACTTCAGAACACCAAATTACAAGAAGAGCATACATGACAACAAAGACTCCTTTCAGACACAATGTACAGTTCACCTTATGCTGACCGAGAAAGTTACATGACATGAGTTACCATAACAGGCTTAACAGTTGATATATGCAGCAAGATTATCATCTACTATTCTACGTCAAAGTTTTGGAATTGTCAAACTCAACAGCAGTTGCAACTTTTTCGAAGTAATTCTAATGACGGTGAAGCTAGTTGCGGTATTTAGCGCAGCCACTTAGTGGTTTCCTTTTCAGCGGGGTGCAAAGATATAAAGTCCAGCCGAGTTTAGCTTCTGAGACTTGCAAATCAACTGATCGCATTTCAGTGGGTCACTAAACGAAAAGACACCTTGTTGCAGTTTATCCTCCTTCTTGTTTATTTGCGTATGAGATATGCTATAGAGTAGAATATATGAAATCAATCACACCAATGTGGATTTATGATTGAGCAGTAACATCACCCAAAGATAGTATGCGCACCCAAACATCATGTACTCTCTTATTTGCGTCCTTACCCAATGTTGACATCTAACCTTCTGTCCAGTGCTGAGACTATCTAATAATTTGGTTGTATACATAATTTAACATGTAGAACAAGTAATCAAATAGAGCTCCTTGAAAGGGCTCCTACCGTGGTACTAGTATCGACCAGCTCATCAATTCCTCAAATGTATTTCAAATATTCGAAGCCAAAAACTATAAGATACACCAAGAAATCTAAGTATTCAGAAGATTGAGCTGCATATTGGAGCTAGGGAGCCAGAGCTTTACCATAAAGATGATTAAAGACCACTCTTGTTGCACCCACAGAATCGATGCAAGCCAAAAGCGCAGCAAGTGTGCTATCGGCTTTAATCAGCAAAAGTTGAGAACCCAGAGATTTGAGGGACTGAGACAGGTATAATAGAGAATGCTTTAGCCACCACCGCGAAACCCGACCTGGGTAGAATTGCCCTTCTTCTTTCGGACACCATATGAACACGGGAAGCACACGACCGTCTCTAGCAGCAGCAGATAATGCTGGATTATCCTCAATTCTGAGGTCCCTCCTAAACCAAACAATGATCTTGTTGCCAGCCATTCCTGAATAAGCTCAGGAGCAGCTACTCTAAGTTTGGGAAACAAAGATGCTGCTTCACGATTTTCAAGAATTTCAACCCGGGAATTCCCTCTCAAACTGAAACGAAATGTACCAATATGACTCTTGAGTTTGAGGATGACTCAAATTGATTGCATTCTTCACAGAGCACACTATTTGAATAGAGACCTAACCGAAGGAGAGTCTAATTGCCCCAATACACCGAAATTGTCGACTGCTAATTCTGTTGATTACCGAGCAACTTGAAAAACCACTCAAAGGAACTATGCAACTACCACAACCCAGAAACTATACCAAACTTTCAGGAAAATATCTCAGTACTCCCAAAAAAACTTACTGAGTACCCGCTGAGCTATCAAGATTTAAGCACCCCCATCAGTTGTCTCCTACTCAACCTTTCTTAGGCATCTCTAGCAACAACCTCAAGGGAGAGAACCCACAAGAACCATCAAATCAGATTCAATGAATCAAAGGGGTCTTCAGACTCTAGAAAAAGAGCCACAAGCTTACTGGCACAGACGATTCTGGATGAAGTATCAGATACCCATTTGAGTCACTCGCCTCTGGAGCAACCTCGAGATCCGAAACACCTTTGGCCTCTACTCGATCCAGCTACACCGCAGAGACATCGCCATCGAGTTACAGCGTTTCCCATTCAATAATTCCCCAGGACCGAGGCCATCGCGCACTAAGTAAACCAAGCCTCAGCGAACTCACTGGTGGCAGAGATCAAAACGGGGGAAGTTGTCGGGTTGCGAGAGGGAATGAGAGAGAGAGAGAGAGAGAGAGAGAGAGAGAGAGAGAGAAGATTGATCCGTTTCGTGAACATCACGTGGGATCGAGCTGACAAGGATGGTGGGGGTGTGCTGAAACAGAGATATCTTCTCCGCCTCTGCGGTCCCACGCTGTGTGCACCCTGATTTGTGCGAGCGATGAATGCGGCAGCGATGGAGATGAGACCAATCCCTCCTTGTAATGAGCTCCTACTTCTCAGTCAACTGTCCTTTTGTAACTGTTTAACTGTTTCAACCCCCCGTATTTCTACGGTCTTTTTTTCAAGATTTTCCATAGATTTTTCTCTGCTACGATTTTACCCATCTTCGCATGGCAAAATATATGTCTAGTGGAGCTTTAAAATAACAAGCAATCGATTGATGTGTGAGTAGAAATGAATTGGAGCATTAGGCGACTTGCATCGACTACGAATTAGGTATATTATGTTACCGTTTTTTACACGTCCAAGTCAATAATAGAGATGATAAATATTTAAAACTCAAATTTCAATGGAATCATTTTCTGAAATTATTGCGACAAATGTGGAGATGCCTTAATGAAGTAGTGAAAACGATGACGACGAATGTGACGTTCATGGACGCAAGAACCGTTTCAAGTTCAAATGACCTAGGATTCTATTTTATCATCAATCCAATCACCGTTCACGAGATTCTTCTTAACCTCAATTATTGAGAATACGGTCAAAGCTATCTTTCAATAACAAAACGTCACGCTTGAATATTTCTACTTTCATTTTCACACAACTTTCTTTTTCAATTTCCACGGAAGGGAGGGTTTGAGCTAGATCTCTCCCTCCCTTCCTCTTTCCTTATTCTTCGGTTGTTGCGACAAATGTGGAGATGCCTTAATGAAGTAGTGAAAACGATGACGACGAATGCGACGTTCATGGACGCAAGAACCGTTTCAAGTTCAAATGACCTAGGATTCTATTTTATCATCAATCCAATCACCGTTCACAAGATTCTTCTTAACCTCAATTATTGAGAATACGGTCAAAGCTATCTTTCAATAACAAAACGCCACGCTTGAATATTTCTACTTTCATTTTCACACAACTTTCTTTTTCAATTTCCACGGAAGGGAGGGTTTGAGCTAGATCTCTCCCTCCCTTCCTCTTTCCTTATTCTTCGGTTGATTTGGTTCTCTATATCTTTTCTTCTTGCTTTTTTCTCGTTTTGCGGAGCTTTTTTGCGCGTATGATTTTGGGGTTTCACATCCCTTGAGTTTCATTGGTGTACATGTCCATTTTCAAATGAGATCGGAGGAGCTTTGTGAAGGTCTCACTCGCGCAAGTGTCAAACAATGCTCGTTCAATCATGTTACTCCGAATGGCTATGGTGTTGGGGATACCGAATCTAGGCTGGCACGCACCGCCAAAAGGCAAAGCCATTCAACAAATGGAGATCTCAATGCGTGCTTATTATTGAAGACGAATTCAGTGATCGGCAGTCGATTTTGGTTAGAAGAAGTCACGCATTTGTTTTTTGAGCGAGTGACCCGTAACTTTAATCCGATGATTCATCTTGTTATCTAGAACTTATTTTGTTTTAAAGTTATCTAGGATTTGTCTTAATTTAGTTAGACTGTGTTGTTTCTCTTTTGTGTATATGTGGAAATGAATGAAATGTTATTTTGACAAAAAACATATACTCATAAAATAGGCAATTAGGTTTAAACATTATAGTCATACTAATTGTGTAATTCCCGTAAAAAAACATATTAATATAATCTAACACATTAGAGCAAGAGCAAGAGGGAGAAAAGAAATGAGGGTATCTTGGAAATAGCTAATATAACTTTGCCGATAGTACATTACACGGACGCCTATCATGTTACAGCTTTACTACTTCAAACCTCACCGATTCTAATTCCTCGGAGCTATTCCTGAGAGTTGTGGCTATACCCGCTCGGCGCGGTCCGGATTGGGGACCACCATTTCTGACGAAAGCTTATTGCTATCAAGTTGAGCCCTCATTGTTTAAAATGAGGAATAATTACACAAATGATGTCTAAATTTTGGTCTAATATATAATGCCGTCCCTAACTTATAATTTGTTTAATGTGGTCTATGAAGTTTATCTCAATATGTGATGTCGCCCTTGAATTTTAAATTTATTCGATGTGATCCATAAAATTTCAGTATGTATCCAATCTATTCTCTAAACTATATAAAAATGTTTAGTGTTGTCAATGAATTTGAATTAATGGAATGATAACATTGAATATTTCCATTTAGTTAATTGGCTAAATTGAACATGTACCAAAAGTTCAAGAATCACATTGAACAAAATTAATGTTCATGGATGACATTGCACATTGGACTAAAGTTCATGGACCATATTGAACAAATTAAAAGTTCAGAGATAACATTGAACAATAGACTAAAGTTCAGGGACTATTTATATAATTTTTCCTCATAAAAAAAAAAAAGAAATGCTAAGTTTGTTAATCAACATGGGTCACCAGTCCAATTGGATCATTCATTAAGGCACGTAACTCGGCAAGAGGGCCTTAATGCAAGGAATCCTTATCAAAAGTCATTATTAAACACATCGTGATGTGCTGGAGTGGTCTTGGAAGATATTCAAGTGCATTTAACCGATGCATTGATGGGCTTTGGTCTTGTGCGGCCCAGCAAAAGGGCTTCGTCTCGAATTGAGATTTATTTGCACGAGGCTCGATCTTTGTTGGGTTGTCTCTAACTCTTTTATAGCTTTCATCTGACAGTTTTTTTGAGTATCTTTCTTATCATTGACATTGATCCAATCAAACCCCAAATGTACATACATGCAAATGCTTTTATATATACCCACGTGTGAGTAATATATGGTAGGAAATCGAAGTGCCCGTACAAAAATGTAGAACCACGAAAATTGATGAATCACCCGTTACTAGTACTAACTTAGGTATCTGAGGGTTCTCTTCAAATAAAACCAAGGAGGCTTTCTTGTTTGTGGTGCACAGGTCCATCGAGAAACCGAAGAGTTTGGGATCAGCCCGAAGAGAACGGGTTTGCGGGCATCACCAATCGTTTACACAGACTGGACGACTATGTTGTCTCTCAGCTCAATCACTTGCGAAAATAGTGATTCATGTTTGGCCCAAAATGAAGGTCTTGGATCCAAATCACATACGAAAACAAGTACTTACGACTTAGATCTCAACATGCAATGTCATGAGAGGCTAAAATGTTGTAAGAAGTATCAAACTATAATAATTATAACAAAAAATCCTAAATCAATTTTACGGATGTCAATTAAGTCCCGAATATTTCATTTTGGCCAATTTAGTTCTAAGCATTTTGACAATTTGCTAATGTAGTCCTTTCGGCCAATTTTGACATGAAAATGCTGACATGAACACCGACCATCTTGCGTGACATGGCCAGTGTTGACATGAATAATTTCTCTAATTTTTTAAAATTTTTTGATTTTTTTTACTTTTCCCCATTTTTCTTATGTCTCGTTGCTAGTCCACGGCCTTGCTTAGTGCCGGCGAGGGTCGCTGGCCCACGGTGAAAAAAAAAAGTTTTATAAAAAAATTTATAAAAATTGCCAAAATTGTCTACAATCTGCGCTTGTCTTGCCACTCTCGGCCAGTGATGTCCGACTAAAATTGATCGGAAGGACTACATTGACAAATCGTCAAAAGGTTTAGGATTAAATTGATCAAATTAAAAAATTAAGGACTGAATTGATCGTCGTACAATAAGTTTTAAATTTATTTTTTTTGTAATATTTTCGTATCAAACTCTAGAAACGTTGACGTGAACTTTCCGCTTGCCTTAAAACAATTCACTGACAAAAAAGTCCTAAGTTCATCTCGGAAAGTGTTCCGCACGCTCTTTCAGAAAGTGGACCAAGTTCTGTCCAATACTTGTACGAGCAAGCAAAGCCGTGAATCAATGCTCTCTCTCTCTCGGTCTCTGTGATTAGGTAAAGTTTTCACCTAACGTTGTCCTTTATTAACGTCTTAGGTTTTTGGTTCAAGTCATCGAGTGACGGTCGCAGATCTTTAAGCTTCATCCGTCATTGTGGAACAAGTCTACTACGATTCTGAAGTTGTCATGGAGATCTTACCCGGTTAAGGATTCTGTATTTCATGTTTCTTTTTGTAAATTTTCAGTGTATCGTTGTATATTGCATCATTGCTTAATCAATGTGTAGTCAGGGTATTTGCGAAGAAAACGGTCCGGGGTAAGGGCAATGGGAATCCTAAAGGTTTTGCCCTAAGGCGTCTTGGAAAATGCACAATCGAGTCGTTAACCTATTGCCTGTCCTGGCATTAGTGCCGTCAAGTGTTAACTGGTGGGACGCACGAAGGACTTGATTGCACGTTTCTAAAAACGTGTAGGACTCGATCAACTAAAATTAAATGTTGGAGGCTCAATTGATCGACTGGTTAAATGTTTAGGACTTTTGCTGTACTTTTGCTAGAAAGAAAAAAAAATACTTTTTCTCGATGACTTTTGTGGTGTTCTCACATAACGAAGAACAAAAACTCGACTATTAGATTTACATGGATCCTCCACAATGCCCCGGTACAAAAACTCTCTCTCTCTTTATATAAAATGTGAGAACTCTCTGATCTGATATCAGCAGAGGTTCGAAATCACGATCGTGGACCTTCCAATAGGTGAAGAAGAAGGTCGATAACCTCGAATTTGAGCCAAGAATATCCATGGTCGTTGAATGAGAAAGAGGGAGAGAGGGAGAGGAATTAGGATCTTGTAACAGTCTGAATTTTCGATCCTTTTCCCGGGATTTAGGAAATGAATTTGATCAATGCACTTATAGTGAGATCTCACCCGGAAATGCGCATTCTCGGGATTCTAACCTTAGGGGTAGGGCCGTTACGGGATTGAGTTCGCACGATCAAAGAACTCGACCTGGGTTCGATCTTCGACCATATGGATTGACGAGGGAATGTTTTGAGCCAACCGAGACCGGTCTACTTGATTGATCGTGTCCAAAGGGAACTAGCGACAGACCCTCGCAATTATATGACAACTGAGGTCATCCCGGGTGGAGTAAACTTAAACGTGATTTGACTTAGTGTCGGTCACGGGTCGAGAGCGCGTAATTCTAGAGAGCCACCCGTTAGCCAGAGATAAGCTAAAGTTGCGATTGTTCAATTTTAGTCATTTCTTAGAATTCGGGCCCGGGAATCGAGAATTTTGAAAGTGACAATTTTGGACGGCCGATGACGTTTTTGGCTTGGCCAACCTTGGGGCCACCCATTTCTGCAAAAAAAATGGATTTCGGTCCGGGACCCGGAAAATGACGATTTTGCCCCTCTGGTCACCGATGGCGATTCTGAAGTCGTTTGAGATTATTTTTCGAGGCTAGTGTCATTTTGGGGTGGCCACGCATACCAGGAGTGGTTTTGGCCAAAAATTGGAATTTCGACAAAAATTGAAAAAATAATATTATTTTATTCCCGAAACTTTGACGTGGATTTTCGAGGGCTTGCGCGATGAATTTCGCGATTCCGATGCCATATTATGTTGGCCACGCACATATGGAACACGTATGTGCGAAAATTGGAATTTCGGTTCGGGATCGGAAAATTACAAAAATGCCCCTAGGCCATTTTTGGACAATTCCGAATTTAGAAAATTTTTGGGGTTCTAACCAAGGTGAGTTAACTTAATTCAGGTCTGGTCAGCCCTTGGTTAGGGACAAAGGACCATTTTACCCCTAAATTATTGGATTTGATCAAATCTTGTCCATTGGATCAAGGGCAAAAGTGTCCAATGGGCTTAGATAATGACACTTGGACTCCACTTAGACCATCTTTGACCCAATTGACCAGAAATCTCTCTCTTTCTCACGCATTTCCCTGATCTGCCGAGCCCATTCTCCTCATTTCTCTTCTTCCTCACCGTTTCTGGTTTTTGCCGTGCACTTTCTGCGACTGCAGTGCTGTTCACGCCGGAACAAGATTACCCAGCTTGCCCATCCCATGAGCCGGCACCACCAGGCTAGTTTCACCCAAGAGCAGCCACCATCAGCCCCGGGTATAGTCCAGAAACAGCCCTCTCTCTCTCTTTTTCTCTCTTCCCGTTCAGAATTAAGATCACTTCGGAGCTTGGCCGAGACTCCGATCGCCGTTCCGTCGACACCGGCCGTCCCAAAGCCACGTCCATACGTCGCCGCCTAGCACCGTCCATACAGTGTTTTGTACGGGTACTGTTCACCGTCAGTACGGATCACTGTTCACCGTCAGTACGGATCACTGTTCACGCCGGGCCGTACGGCGCTGCGGCTGTCACCGGCACCTCGCTGCCACCGCCCCGACTGTCCCGTACGTGTCCGTACTTGCAATGGGGGGTGGTACTGCTTCACACGCGTCCCCCGTACGGTACACTTGCTTCACGCCGTCCGTACATCGCGGCGACGCCGCTCTCGCCGTTGCCGCTTGTCCCGGCCCGTTCCGCCCCAAATTCGTTTCCGTCTCGCCTTTTTGGGTAAGTGTTTTCCCCAAATGTCATTTAGGAGTTTGGGTATTGTAGGGCATGTTTAGGGTTTAGTTCGGGTAGTTTATGTGGCTATTTTAGGACTAAATTGAAGGCTGATTGTGTGGTTGTTGTGGGCTGAACCGGAGACTGAGTTGGCAAGGAAATTTGCGAGGTTTAGGAGGCTCGATGATGGCTGAGGTGTTGTGGATTGATTGTGACTGAATTGTGCGATTGATTGGTAGAATTATGCCTTGAATGGCACTTTGTATGTGGTTGTGTGGCTCGTGATGGTTGGCTGGTTTGGTGTGTGTTTCGGACTGAATGTGGCTTGGCCGTGTGCCTCGTGTGTGTCGCCGTGAGGTGTGTGAGTATGGGAGTGTGATTGTGCAATGAATTTGTGTACCAAGAGTGTGTGGTTATGTGTGCGTGTTCGTGTGACGAGAATGAGTAATCGTGAAATGTGTGTGAGGTGTGTATGTTTGACCATACATGGTGGATTGTGTGTAAGGCGTGAGGTTGTGTATGACCGTGAGTGTTGCTGGCCATGTGTAAGTGTGGTTTGAGTGGAACGAGGGTACGGAAATGTAGGATTGGTTGGAAAGGATCCGTCCTGAGGCGTGTACGTTTACGCGGGACGATGCCGTCCCTGACGAGATGACGATGCCCGGCCTGACGAGGTGTCGATGCCTGACGTGGTCAGAAGACCATTGGCCTGATGCGTTTTACGCGGGCGCGGTAGAAGGAAAGTGTGTGTAGGATTCCGTCCTGAGGCGTGTACGTTTACGCGGGACGATGCCGTCCCTAACGAGGTGACGATGCCCGGCCCGACGGGGTGACGATGCCTGACGAGGTCAGAAGACCATTGGTCTGATGCGTTTTACGCGGGCGCGGTAGTGGTGGAAAGGTAGAAAATGAGTGGGATTTGGCAAGACAAGCGAGAGGATTGTGGAAAGTGACGCATGGTATGAGTAGCGTGTGAGTGTGTTTGTATCGCGCGATGTGATGCTTAATTATGGGGTAGAAACTGCTAGGCACGGTATGGGACGTGCCCAAGTGGTTTCTGTCTTATAATTGAGGCACGCGCACGTCTGTGAGTCCTTGCTGTGATGTGTTGGCTGTGTTATTGTCTAACGTGCAGGAACGTGCGTGATGGATTCCAGGTAGGGTCGCATGTGATTGTTAGTTTGGCCGATCGTTGTGTGTTATGTGTGTTTTCGTCTGGCGGTACGTGAGTGCCTACGTGGGGTTTGGGGTTGTACACTTATTGAGATTCGTCTCACGGTTGTATAACCGTCACTTTCGACTCCAGGCCCTAAACCCGGAAGTGCGCCTTTTCTTTTTGGAAGTCCGGGAGCTACTTTTGGTGCCCGGTGGAGCCGCAGTGTGTTCCGGAGATTCAAGCCGAGATTCGAAGCGGGAGGAGGGCGATCCTTAGGTTTTTCCTTAAGGTTTTGGGGGTTGTGTAAATCGGGTTGACCCATAGGGAAGTTAAGTTAACCAGACCCTGATATTTTGTTGACGGTGATTTCGGATGCTAGTTTGTTAATTATGCCTGTAGTATGATGTATGTATATTTGGTGTTGTATGAATATGTGGTTGCTGGATTGTTATGTTGTTCTACCCCGTTGTCGTCATTATTTGTCCGGGGTTTTATTATTCGCTTCCGCATGTGGCTCTGATGTTTGGGTTGGGTCGGCGACGTTCCTGGGACGTCGCATCATTTCGACCGGAGCATGGGATGTCGCGAGCTCGATGGGGTTCGGGGCGTGACAGATCTTATCAATTATATTGCTAAAACATATCAATGATGATCACAATTCCATGAACCGACAAGAAATTAATAATATTCAGTAATCAAACGAAACAATTTTTAATTTCTATTTTCAACATTTAAATTTGTCATCACTTAAAATTCAGTGTTTAAAATGAGCCCTTTTTTCATTCATTTGAAGTTGGGCGATGTATGTCAACCACTATAAAAGGTAAATTTAACATGTAAATTGACCACTCAAATTTAGACAATCCTAATACTTTGGATTTTCCTTTATGTATGGCATTTCTAAAGTTCCCTATTCACAAGTAGTCTTTTAATTTTGGAAATAGTGATAGAGAGGCACTTTTCTGGTTTCCCAAGAGACCAATTCCTCATTATAACTTGTTGATTCAAATTCGTTTTTGTTTTAATTCCCATAGGATCTTATCTTACTATACAAATAGTTACTCATTAAAAATTGCTAAAGTGTTTGTAGGACACGAAAATTTGTATTAAATTTATAAAAATTACTTAGGTATGGCGCGTTATGTTACGGGAACCGGTAACCCAAGAATCCATATAAAACCCCAAAGTATTCGAACATAAGATCTTACACAAACTTTATAGAAGCAAAAACATGTTATTTTAAATTTGTCCTTTTTTTGTATAAATGTATCCCCTGTTATAACTCATCGTTCTAATGATATAGCCACAAAAACTGCTTTTGTCTCAGGGAGTTTTCATTTTCAGTCCTGAGTTAAATAATTAAAAAAAAGTTAACAATTAAGCTTATATTTATGCAGACATTTCTCTCAACCACTCACCTTTTCCAATCTTTAAATAGCAAAAATTTCCACCGTCCCAAAAAAAAAAGTAGCAAAAAATTTCCGTCCAAATCCATACTTTCGTACTTAACCACCCAATTTTATGTATGTATGTAACATAAGCAAGTAGAGCAAAACGTGCAGATACCATTGCGTGTATAATTGGATGACTCTATCCAAATTGACCAAGCCATCATTGTCCTATCTCTTTGAATTCTTTCATGTCGTTATGGTTTTCTTAGTGCACCAAGAACTGATCGTGCCCAATTAGAGAAGCCCAGAGACAAAAATGGTGATTAGGTTTAGCTTGAAAGCGTTAAAGCAATGATGGCTAATGACTTCTTTTTCACTAGAAATTATGTATCCATGAGAAGGACAGGAATATGAAGCGAAGATCTACAAGAGCAACTTAGGATTGGCCAACAATTATATGCTAAAGGGCCAACTCGCCATTCAGCTAAGATCAAAAACTTCCTCCGACCAGTCTTATGATTTACTGATTATAACCCGCATTTGCTTAAAATGTAATTTACGTACCGGTGATATTCATGTTTGTAATCCACCGATCACAACAGCGATTGAAGGATTAGAGAGAAACGCTGGCCATTAGTGCGTATTTTCAAGAGGAAGACAATGTGAAAAGAAGTTGATTAATGGAAAAAACGAAAAAGAGCAATAGAAAGCAAGAGAAAGACTAAGAGACTAATCTGACGTAAGGATGACTAACAAGGATTGGATATGGCGAAAATGCAATGTCCAGTCAACTGAAAGGAAAGGTGAAATAATACTTGATTGTGAAAGTAAAACGGGGACCGCTAGGATGCATGAATGCCCTTGGAAGTCCCACTTTGGTGCATGAATGGTCTTAAGCTTGACCTTGACAAAGTTATAGGAAGAGTACACATTTCCAACTTAGAATATGAGAGATTTAGGAAATGTCCTGGATATAACTTTGACTAAGTAACGATTTCACCTTTCTTTGAAAGCACCACATTTGAATTTGGTATGACAAACATGTATCACGAGACTTTTGGATTAAAGTTTGAGGTTGAAAAATGCTACTAAATTTGCTTTATGATGTAATGCAATGACTTGCAATAATCACATTACTTAATGACTAAATAAAAACATATATATGGCTAGGACTATATGAGTAAATAAATTTAAGGGAAAATGACACGAATGGTCTATGAACTCTAACTCAATGTGCAATATCATCCCTAGACTTCCAATATTTTCAGTACGGTCCCTAAACTATTGGTAAATGTTCAATGTAATACTTTGGTTTGCTCAAATGACAAATCAAACGTTATTTGATGATGTGGATTATTATATGATCAGTTAGACATTTAAAAATGATGAGTCAGCGTATTCATCTAATTTTGAAAAGGAAAAAAATAAATAAATTTGGGCGTTTAACATGTCCATCATTATTTGATGATGCGGATTATTATAACTTGATTCAATATGAATATCTTACTTGGATAATCTAGCAAAAAAAAAAATCTTACTTGGATAATCCACGTGTAATTTTGTTTTGTTGTCCATCGTTCAAACTTAACATAATGGAAGTTATACCGGCAGATTACGTTAACTTGAATTAATGGAAAGAGGACATTGAACATTTTCAAATAGTCTGGGGATTAGATTAAACATTTACTAATAGTTCATAAATCATATTGAATAAATTAAAAGTTTAAAGATGACAATATCATAGTGTTTACTACAACGTTTTCATTAGTTAAAACTGTTGTTGATAAAGGTTCAAAGTTTCCTCTTCCATACGAATCGACACAAGTTTGATGTTTTCCAGAAACGCAAAATATTGACGCTAGTACAAACACGGAGAGGGAGGAATAGAGCACACAGAAAGGTGGCCCTTCTGACGCCTAAACGAACCGGGCAACCATGCACAGGGGCGGTCAACCAACCAAGTGCCCATGAGCCTATTAAGTTGTGATCGACTGGCGCTCGATGTAAAACTTGATTCTAATATTTTTAAAGCCCTATTTTGAAGTTTATTTGTATAGGAATTTTGTGAAAACTTAGGGGAAAATTACCAAAAAAGTCATCAATCTTTTGCAGTTGTGCCAATTCAGTCCTAAACCTTTTGCAATTCAGCCAATTCAGTCCTTTTGGCCGGCCGGAGCTGACGTGGACGCCGGCCGGCGCTGACGTGGACGCCGTGACGTGGCAATATTTTAATATTTTTTTCGAATTTTTTTTTCCTTTCTCTTTTTTTTTTCTTTTCCTTCTTCCCCCTGGCCAATCCGGCTAGGGGGAAGCTCGCCGGCGAGGTCCACTGGGGAGGCTCGCCGTCGCCGGGCAAGGCGAGGCGACCTCACCCAGCCTCGCCACGGCTGTGCGACGGCGAGGGCGGAGCTCGCCATGGCTGGGCGAGCTCTGCCCTCGCCGTCGCTGGGCGAGCTGGGCGACGCCGAGCTCGCCCAGCGGCGGTGAGGGCAGAGCTCACCCAGCTATGGCGAGCTCCGCCCTCGCTGGCCCTCGCCGTCGCACAGCCGTGGCGAGGCTAGGCGAGGTCGCCTCGCCTTGCCCGGCGACAGCGAGCCTCCCCAGTGGACCTCGCCGGCGAGCTTCCCCCTGGCTAGACTGGCCAGGGAAGAAGGAAAATAATAAAAAAAAAAAAAGAGAAAGGAAAAAAAATTCGAAAAAAATATTAAAATATTGCCACGTCACCGGCCGGCGCTGGCCGGCGTCCACGTAACGCCGGCCGGCCAAAAGGACTGAATTGGCTGAATTGCAAAAGGTTTAGGACTGAATTGGCCAAAAAAAGATTTAGGACTGAATTGGCACAACTGCAAAAGGTTGAGGACTTTTTTGGTAATTTTCCCGTAAACTTAGAGAGTGTTGAGAGCCGTCATCCTAAAAAGTTAAGAGCATGAAATTAAGTCTATTCATGTTGATTGATTCTCGTGGGCTTGGGCGTATCTACGATCAAGAAAATACTTGAATGAGCATTTAAACAATTATAGTGAAATTATCTCATTAATACATGCCCATGAAGTAAACACATTGCCGAACCACGTAAATCGCCCGTGCTTAGATTTAGAGACCCAACATGAAATTGCTATTAGGCCAAAACGTTTGTTGTCTAATACTTATGTTGCACGCACCGCAAAGTAATTACAACCACCATGTCTACATTTTCACAGGTGATTTGGCTGCAAAATAAGGGTTCTTCTCACTTCTGAGCTTCCCTCGAAAGTTAAATTTTTTTAAATTTCTTTGGAACCATCATTCCTCAGCATAAACTACATGTTTTTTTTTTTTGGGGGGGGGGGGGGGGGTCAAATATATAAAATATATGTTAATAAGGTAAAAGGACCACTGAATATTTCATACTCTCCCTCCCCTTTCCTCCTACTCGCCGTACCATTCGAATTATGGGCAAGACATTTGAGACCGTGACTGCGACGGCCGTGCAGCGTTTAAGTTCTTTTTGACTCGTTCACCCTTTATTAAATCTCCTAAACCGAGCCGTCCATTGTGGACCACTCACTCGCTCAATTAGACCACCCGTATCGTACAGAGAAACCCTATAGGGACGAGTGTCCTAGAAGAGAATTCTTCTATTGCTCTTCCAAGTATTGGACGTTGGATGTTAATAAGGTAAAGGGACCTCTGAAATTAAATCCCTAAATCTCCCCCTAATTTAACGGTGTATCCCCACGGATCAACTACCTCGTTGAAAGTTCTCCACCCTGTGGTACCCATCCCCCATCGACACAAATGCTTGCTACCACCGCCACCTTCGGCGAAGCCACCGCAGCCAGCGCCATTATAAATTTGACAGATTATCTGTATAATGTATAAGATACACGACGTGTGTTTGTTTAGACTACAGATAAATTACGAATTATGCACGCATGGAACTGCCAAAGAGCTAGAAGCCCCCGTGTTTGACTTTGACCATGAAGCCCGAACATGCACTTGACGGCTACATCCGCCAATTATTTTACTTAGCACCCTTTTACAAATTTAGAAACATTTAATTGCATTTGACGACATTTTTCGTACTGAGCTTGGTATACAGCTCGCAAATTTTAAAAAAATAATTATAAAAATTTTCAACGTTTGCGCCGGCAGCGCTACGTAAGACGGCCGGCGTCTACATCGGCGATTTCCTTCCAAAATTTGCCATATGGACTAAATTTGCAAATTGTCAAAAGATTTTAGACTAAATTGGCCAAATTATAAGGTTTATGACTGAATTGGCACAATTATAATAGGTTTAAGACTTTTTTGATAATTTTCCCACTTCCTCACGGTAGAAAATTGTAAGCATCCATCAAGTTAATGTCATAGTATTATTATGTTAATATAAATATTGGAAATTTATCCAAAAAAATCACACAAAACTAAAATATCTTATGCCCCAACTGTTGTCTCTTTTTCATAAATATTCTAGTAACAAACCATCCATAAATTTAAGTAAAAAAAATCATTTTGTCTCACTTCTTCCTCATTCCCAAACTTCCCCTACATAAATAACAAGAAAAGGCTAACAAACAAGATAATGATGCAAGAAACTATACTTTTGTTCACCCTTCATTTTCTCCACTAATGAAATAACAGCAAACTCCCTATTTTTCAGTGACATTCAATATTTTTTGTTCTATTGTCGACTATAATTTGTCTAAGTAGCGCTCCCATCTCAGTATCGAAAGTGTGAAATCGAAGAAAAAATGTCAACATTTGAACTCCATTTCCTTACAAAAAAACATGGACAAAGACACAATTGTCACATTAGAGATGTCAGACACGATTGTCATCGTCTGAATAAGCTATTATACTGACCAAAAAAGGAAGAAGAATAAGCTATTATGAAATATTCAGATGGGCTTGATTGGTGCAATGTTGTCGGGCATCGGAAGGATTTCAATAACCCCACCAAGTTACTTTGTCGTCTTGTCGTCCGGATCATATTCTGCATGAGAACGGCCGTCTTTCGTGCTAAAAAGACAACGATCGCAGCACGTGCATGCACACATGACCACGGTCAACGTCAAAATTTTCGCACGTAATTTAAAAAGGATCTAAGTTGATTACAACAACAATGCTCGGCATATTCGGAATCGGTATTCCGGGCCTAAACCCGTTGCACTTTTATCAATTTGATCATAAACATTATAATTGTGCCGATTGAATTTTAAAAATTTTCACGTTTTACCAATTGAGTCTATCTGGCCAAAATTCACTAACGTGGATGCCGACAGTAGCGATCGGCCAGAGGAAGAAAGGCAGAAAAAAAAAAAAAGAGAAAGAAAAGAAAAATATAAAAATATTATTAAAAATTATCCACCTTTGCACTGGCGGCACCACGTAGGATAGCCGGCATTCACGTCAGCGATTTCTATTCAAAATTGGCCGGATGAGCTCAATTGGCAAAATGTGAAAATATTTAGAATCCAATTGGCATAATTAAAATGTTTATAAGCGAATTGGCAAAAATGCAATAAGTATGTTGCCAAAAAAAATAAATAAACAGTTGAGCTGCGATTAAATTCAATGAATTTAATTTGGTGAAACTACTTTTCAACATTGTTCTAAAACATGAACAATTGATTTGAAAAATTATTAGAAACATTGAATGATTTTATTTACTAATATTTTCTAATATATTTTTAAAACATGTTATTATTATTAAATTTCACAGAAAATAACAGATAAGATGCAAGAATATAAGTATATTTAATTCAATAAATGAATTATTTAATTTAATATAAAAGTATAGTTAATTAATTAATTAATTATTATTAATCACTTATTTTCTATGTCTTAGATTGGAATTAGACCCGAATGGATACTCCAGGCTGATTTTATCGTAACGAACATGCCATAAGAGATTACCATCTAAACTCTGTTTTCAGTTATCACATATTAAAAAAAATTAAAGAAATCCAATACTCATTTAAATTTATCCGACGAATTCATACTACAATTTTCCACATGCTCGACCTTGGCTTCTTACCATGCTAAAGGACATTACAAAGTACATGCATGGTCGGCCAAGTTTATTCTTCCCTCCATGATCAATATATTATGGACAAAAGCTAGGTTGCAATAGAATACTAGAATAAACTCGGACTTTATACACACAAAAGTAAAAAATAAATAAATTAAATACTAATTAATAAACGACATACAAATGTTGAAAAAAAGTATATCTCACTTGTTAAATGACGTGGCAAGTAATAATCAAGCGATTGAATACATGTTATATTTGTTTTTTAACTCCTTTTATTTATTTATTTGTCCTGACCTTATTTACATGTAAATGTTGGTGTGATTTGAGCAAGTGACCTCCAGTTCCAGCAGTGAAAATCCCCAAATCCACCAACCAATTACGCCAATCATGAGAGGTAAAATGGGATTGGACCTTGCTAAGAGGACGGTGCCGTTATTTCTGATTAATAACCGTGCAATAGTGTGACCACATATTTATTTCACAAGTCCATGGCAACCATGAAGGAATTTAGATATAAATTTTACAAGATACACATTCCTTATTTACTTCAACAAATAGAAACTAAAGAAAAAAAAAAGGATAACAGCACGGCTAATCTCTGTGCATGTATAATTCCTTTGTTTTTATTAATTTGTTCAATTTCGTTAATGGAACTTTTTTTGTCGACATAGTTTTGATATAATATGTTTTTTTCTCAAATTGATCGTCTCATTATAAAAGTATATGAAAATACCGAAGTGGTCAATTAGTCACCATTAAATGGTGAAGGGGTGTTGACGTGGCATCCTATGTCGCCTTGAAATCTTTAAAAAAATTATATATGCACTGAAAGTTCTAAAACTTGTTATGAAAGTGTAATTGAGTTCTAAAACTTATAAAAATTGCAATCAAGTTCTAAAATTTGTCAAATTGGTATAATCGAGTCATTCCGTTAAATCCATTTAACTTGGTTAACGAAAAATATTCACGTGGTTTTTTTTAAATATTTTCTGTCTCATACATGGCGATGACGTGGCTAAAATGATGTCGTTTTGATTCAAATCTGATTTTTAATGCAAATTTTATTTAAATTAAATTTAAAAATAAGCTAAATTTAAAATAAAAGAAGATAAGATTGTCAAGAGCCGCCGCCGCCCCACCATTGCCAGCAAGGGCCGACCCTTGCTGGCAATGGTGGGGCGGCGACGGCGAGGGTTGTGTAAGCCCTCGCCGCTTGATTCTTATCACTTTGATTTGTTTTTTATTTTTTGAATATTATCACTTTCATTTATTTCTTCATATATCAACCGTTTCAATTTGGTTCTTATGATTTTGTCTCTCAATTTAAGCTTACAATGAAGAATTATAAAAATCTCAAAAAAAAAAAGGAAAGTAGGGTCAAGATTTGAAACCGGTTGACCAAGTTTACCGGTTTCCTCCACAAAATCTTGTGGCTGAGGTCTGACCGTCATTCCGTCATTCTACGGAGACAATGTCTAATATAATTCATTCATTATTTTCCTTTTGTAAGAAAATGTAATGACAAAGATTTCCATTTTGGCATCTAATGGAATAATTCCACAGTGGATTTCCAATGTAAGGAAATTTACAATACAGGTACTACGAGATTTTGTGAGACAGGGGCTTAGAAAGATTATGACCTCTTGTTATGATATTATGTAAAATTTTGTAGAATCCTTGCTACTTATTTTAAAAACTTGAGCTGTTAGATTAATACGTGATATAATACTTAAATATTCTAACATGAGCCATCTAAAAAGTTATATTCCGACATATGCGTGATGGACCAAATCAAAAAAGGCCGCGATTACGCAGTACCGCTTATTATTCTTCTAAAAAAAATCGCGTTTACAACTTTCAATCAATCCACGACGTAGGTGGATTATTTCTTGATCGATCTAATTGACGAAGCTTGTCAGGATCTATATGTTTTTTTTACTCTCCAATATCTGTTAACCTAATGTGAACCACTCGTTTGACAAGTCAACCACCGTTGCTTCAACATTAAGCATTCCAGATTTATATGTGCTAATGTCGTGCATCCAAAGCTCTAAGAACTAAATTAAATATGGTTTAAGATACGGCCCACGGAACAAGTCTATAGCGGGGGGGGATTGGTCCAGCCAGGCGCAAGACTCGCACAAACTCAAACCATAAACGTCAACATGATGTGCCAATTTCAAAAGATAAGAGATGACGCCTCATGCTTGATTGGAACTAAGATTCCGAAATCGTGATTAAACAACAATTAGAACTTACGAAAAGTCAAATTATTAAACTTGGTACGGCTAAATCGGAGGTTTTGAAGTGCTCGCCGACGATAAATAGCCAATTAATGAGGCTTGTGACATCCGCAATTGCATGTTTGACCTCTCCAATGCTAGATTTCTCAAAGCCTAGAATCGGTCCATGCATGCCAAGTTACCTAATACCTCTTGTTAATAATATCGCAAAGTCGTACCGAGGGAGTGCAATTGCCTATCATCACGAAACCTTACTATACGTTTCTGGCCCCAATCTTAGGTTAAATACTCGATCAAAATATGTTCGTTGGACGGAGTATATCAGGCTGAATATTTCCTCGTAAAAAGCACTAAAAAGGAGAAAAGGAAAATAAAAAAGACGGGAAGGTTAAGATCAACTAATATGGCGAGAGTGTGGAGAGAGACAAATGCATTGTCGTCTTAAGATGATGACCGCTTCTAGGTACCATAACTACGATGCATGATCTCCCTATAAGACCAGAAGATTGATAGACAATCACAACACGAGCGATCGCTTATTCAATAAATATATCTTTTACACGCATATTTGGATAATTTGTGGTGTTGTTATCGTTTTTCGATAAAAGAAATACGACTTATTTTGTGAGATTAGGGTAATACCACGAAAAACCCTAAAATAGTACATCTGTAACAAATTTACCTCAAACTAATTTTTTGACCACCTCAAACTAGTGCACCTATGACAAATTTACCCAAATCTAATTTTTTTACCACAAAAAACCCCAAATTGGTACATTTGTGACAGATTTACCCTCCATTAAATTGAATTAATACCATGAAAAATCACAAATTGGTACACCTGCGACAAATGAACGGTAAAACCTCAAATTAGTACACTTGTCAATTGCCACGTATCATCAAATTCAGAAATTTGACAGTAAAATTTAACGAAAATTAACAAAGGGTAAAATCATCATACATGTACCAGTTTGAGAATTTTGGCAATCAAAAAATTAATTTGGGATAAATTTATTATAAATATATCAGTTTAGGATTTTTCGCGGTATTATCAAAAGATAGATTAGCCAATATATATATGGCAAGGTCCACTGAGGTTTCTACACAATTTTGACTTCTTGAAATCGGCGAGGGCCAGAATGGGCCAGGGGGAAATTACCACGTGCTCCTCTCTTTGACCGGGGAAATTAAATTCCTATTTTTGTAAAATTGACTTGCCGTCAGCCGTTTTTCTACCATTTTTCAAATAAATCGTTTCCTCTCAAATTCCTATAATGAAATCGGCTTTCACACTTGTCTGATTGACTACCATAATATATAGGACATATGCAGAAATTGTGTAAAGAAATGTAGTAGATGGTCCTAGCTTGTTTGTTTTCCTAACTTGCATGAGTGTATCACCGGTAGAATTTCTAAGTATAAGTTAATTATGTCAAGCCCCACTCAACTAATCGTTACATTAATCTTATGGATCAAATAAGTCACGAGTCAAAATCCGAATGAATGACCAAAACATGAAAATATTTGGACTTGGTAATATATGGAAAATCTAACTTGTAGTCGTGTGCCTAATCTAGAAAAGTTGTTCAGAGTGCGATGTTGTATTGAGATTGTTTTCGGCCTCAAAATCCAGTGTTTTCATGAGTTCTGGATGATTTTTTCTATTTTTCGAACTATTTATCTGTGTACACTTTCAGACCATTTTGTCTTTTCTCTATTAATGTTGTGTTTTCTTTGTTGATTAGGGTTGATTTAGTATAAATGCTAAAACATTTCAGACCATTTTGTCTTTTCTCTATTAATGTTGTGTTTTCTTTGTTGATTAGGGTTGATTTAGTATAAATGCTAAAACATAAATAGGTTTCATAACATATCAAACAATTATTTACTTAACACGAATTTTACAAATTAGTTATAGACCTTCTAATACATCAGTTCAAACTCCTCTTTCAAACATCGGGGTCGTGTATTAGGTATATCGTTACTTACAATTAGGTATTGACTAGGTTTTATATTGTTTACATAGATAATAATAATAATTGCCATGGAATATATTAAATCGACAAGCATGCAACCGAAATCTAGAAAATCACCGATCGCTCGATGAATAGACTCTAATTCCTCACAAGTTTAGAAGCTAAATCCTGCTGTCTCAAAGTAGACTGACCAATTCTTCTAAAAATCTCCTTAGTTCACTATAGTTTAGATGTTACAACACCACCTATTCTTTTATGGGTTAATATTACGGAAAATTCCAAACTGGTAGATCTGTAACAAATTTACTCAAAATTAATTTTTTGATCACAAAAAATCTCAAACTGGTACATTTGTGACAAATTTATCCTCAATTAATTTCCGTTAAATTGGATTAATATTTCGAAAATTCACAAACTGGTACGCCTGTGACAAACGGAGGGTAAAACCCCAAACTGGTACATCCGTCAATTGTCACGTGTCATCTAACTCTGCAATTTGACGTTAAGATTTAACGAAGGGTAAATTTGTCATAGGTGTACCAATTTGGAATTTTTTGTGGTTAAAAAATTAGTTTTGGATAAATTTATCACAGGTATACCAATTTGGGATTTTTGTAGTATTAACCCTTCTTTTAACCTAGGTTGTTCCAATTTAATAATTAAAAAATCAACTTCAAGGACGACAACTATATGGTAAAAAAACAATGAGCTAATTTCTGTTTTCATTGCTGACAAGTGGACGTAATCTATTCCGTGCAAAGTGGGAACAAGCACCAAATCAAGATATATGTATTTTTTTGCTGGCTGGGGAATTTAATTACATGATTGCATTATTGACCGATTTGACCCATTAAGCCTCTTCATCTACAGCTAATTTTAAAAGAATTTTTACGTTATAAATAAATCACCGAATCTTAGCCAAAAATAAATAAATAAATCACCGAATAAGGAGTATTATACCTCTTTAGACCCCACTATTCAACTTGAATATATGTGCTAGGTGATCGATTCACGAATTTGATTTGCAAAATGACGTGGTAAATAAATATATCAGCCAACATATATATATATATATATATATATATATATATATATATATATATATATTCAATGTCCAATAAGATATTGTCACATTATTTTGTAACCAAATTTAACATACTCACAGCAAATATATTTTGTAAATCAAATTAACTTTGTGAACCGCATTACCTTTGTTTAATCTAATTTAGTACATTATATTATTTCTTATTGATTTCCAAGATTGAAAAGTAACTCAATTAGGAACTGAGAAAAAAAAGTTATTTAAAAGCAACTGTCAGGCCATTCAATTACATATAAATTTGGGTAGGCCGTTCAATCAAATACAAATTTGGATTTTTTTTTACCAATTTGACCGGTTAAACCGGTTTTTTTTTTTTGGTAACCGAGGTGTCCGGGCCAGCTTGCGCGCACCTCGACTATTCCTCGGGGGAGACTTGCATAGCAACCCACCGCCATGGCTCCCTACTTAAATCACAAGTGCTCAGCCGGGGAATCGAACCTGGGACCAGTGCGCCTAACCATACAATCCCAAGTACGCCCTAACCAACTGAGCTACCCATGGGTGGGTGACCGGTTAAACCTGAATTTTGATAAATCATCTACGACTAATTCAAAAGAGTCTCTAGTTAATTGATAAATCAATGAAAAATGAGTTCTGGGTACTATTAACACAGATAATGCTACTGGCAGAGAATAACATGAATTTTGCTAGGTGATTTGATTAACAAATTGAATAAAAGAGCCATTAGTTAGCGCTTTAGGGATTTCTAGCATGGAAAGTGGAGATTACCTCTTCAAATTTTACCGACTACGTTGCTTCACGAGACTTACAGGCCATACCATGGGTCCTCAGATGTAACCAGGCATCCGCTTGTGTTTTAGGTTATAAAAAAAAGTAGTTCATCCTTTGTAAATCAAATTTGGCATACTTACCTCCAGTATACTATGTAGATACAAAAATTGATATTTTGGCCAAGAAATCATCAAATTTAGTAATACTTAATTGGCATTAATTTAACATAGAAAGGGAACATGATGAGCGTTGAAGAAAAGGTTATTTAAATTGCAAAAGTCAGGCAAGCTACTTTGGCTTCTTCAAACCCCTCGCAACGTCATCTGCTTTTCCTTTTGGGCCCGTGAATAGATTAGATTATTTCAAAGGACAGTAAATATAATATCGAATTCAACAGAAGATCAATGCACTATCTTTTGTCTGATATTCAACATCTTTATGTGTACTTTAGCCCACTAAAAGACAACCTGTGAAATCTGCAACTCCCAAAACCTCACTCGTTAGCATCTTACTTATTCTTAGTCTGAACTCCCAATCTTTTTAGAGAGAGAGGGGGGGAGGCTTTTTCCTGGAAGATGCCTAAGCAAGGTTTGAACAAGCACGTTGTCTTGACTTTTCAAGGTTAGATGCAAGTATAAAACGGCAATCTCGGCCGAGAAAACAACAACCAGCTCGCGAATCTTTGCTTGTCTATCATATAGAGAGAGAGAGAGAGAGAGATCATAGAGAGCTAAAAGAAGAGAGAGAGACAGATTTAGTAGCAAAAGCAAGAAAGAAGAAAGAAGAAGAAGCAAGAGAAGATGGTGAGAGCACCATGCTGTGAGAAGATGGGGTTGAAGAAGGGTCCATGGACGCCTGAAGAAGACCAAGTCTTGATCTCTTTCATCCAGAGGAATGGCCATGGAAATTGGAGGGCTCTTCCCAAGCAAGCTGGTAAATTAGTTTGACAATCAAAAATCTCTTGGATCATATTATTCAAGACTTAAAGCTAGGTCATTAGCCGCTTAATTAATACCTCCAAGAATTCATTATGAGAATCTAGCTAATCCGGGTTTTCGTCCTCTCTCTTGTTTCCTTTTTTTCTCTTTCCCAACTTCTTTTCCCTTTGGTCCTAAAATGGCGCATTTGCACAAATCACTACAGAATTTTAATTAGTTTGATCACTGCCTTGAATTTATTGCAACTATAGTTCAAGACCGAATTGCAGGTTTTAAAAGTTCAAAACCGTTTATATGTTGGACACAGTCTCCTCTTTTGCATGTTACATGCAAGCTTAGAAACATCACTATACAATACTAATTGATCTGTACGTTAGTGCTATATATATGCAACTTCGGTTTCTTTCTTTTTTTCTTTTTTTTTTTTTTGGTCCTTCGCTGATCTCCTTCTTCATTTATAGGACTCTTGAGATGTGGGAAGAGTTGCCGGCTTCGGTGGATAAATTATCTGCGGCCCGATATAAAGAGAGGAGACTTCAGTAGGGAAGAAGAGGAAACAATCATTAAGTTGCATGAAATGCTTGGAAACAGGTATTTTTCTTTATCAATCTTTAATCATCTCTGTTAATTTGGTGGACACTAAGTTGTTTCCGTCATGGTTTATATTTGCTGGTTAGCAAATACGAATTGAACGAACATCTCAAAGTTGAGAGGAACATTAAATAGGAGTGGGGCAGTTTACTGGTCCGACCCAATTGTGAGAGCGGAGCTCTATCAATCCTAACCCCGTGTTCTTTAAAAGTTTGAGCCCTTGGAGAACGATACAGATTATATTTTAATCTTAATTAACAAACGGCTAAATAAGTATACAGAAGGGGTTTTGTTTTTGATTGAAAACAACAAGTGTGCTGACAAAAGATTCTTTGGTTTTGAGCGCTAAATGGTGACTGCACATGGAGTGTTCTGCTTAATAAGCCAAGACCTGCATAAAATTCTGCATTCACTTATCATCTTCTAGGTTATTCATATACAACATTACAAGATCCTTACAGGTTTTTCTTCATTGCGAAATTTCAGGTGGTCAGCTATTGCAGCAAGATTGCCGGGGCGCACAGACAATGAAATAAAAAATGTGTGGCACACACATTTGAAGAAGAGGCTCCAACAAAATCAAGTCATGCCGGCGACGACAATGGCGAACAACAAATCATTCAATTCAGATTCTTCTGAGGCAACGGTACCGGGATTGTTGGAAAGTTCGATCCGTGCTCCGACATCGCCTGAACCTTCTTCGAGCGAAATGTCCTCTGTCACGGAAGCTTCGACGTCCATACAAACTGGAGACGTGAACAACGTCGAGATCAAGGGCGAGGACATGGAATACTCCATGGAGTCGTTCCCTTTAATCGACGAGAGCTTTTGGTCAGACGACTCAGGGTTTTTACTCGATGGGTACTCTAGCAACTTGTCCGAACTCTCCGGCATCAACGTAGATGCGCAAGCTCAGTACGCGGTGGCTCCGATGGCTAATAATGTGCAAGAATGGCCTTGTGACGGTCTAAGCCGCGTCGATAATGGAATGGACTTTTGGTACGATCTTTTCATAAGAGCTGGGGGTGCAGAAGAATTGCCAGACTTCTGAAGAGAGCGAAAAACAGAGAACGCAAAACAAAACAAATAGAATTGAAGGGCTTTGGCGGCTAGGCAAATTTGGAATTTGTGGGGTAGTATTCATTTTTCTCCTTTGACCGTTACTAAAGGGAAAGCTACAATTTTTCCCAACGTGGGGGCAACAATGTTGCTTCTTAAGTCCAATAGCCGTCGGACAAGTCAAAAGAGGGGAGGCCTTTCTGGTGGAGAGGATTGAATTCAATCCTGTTCAACACATTGGGAGTTTCCACTAGTTCACTTTTACAGTGAGAAGACACAAATGTTGACCTAGGAATAGGGCTTTGATAGAGAGTTTTAAAAGCATTTGTCGTTTCTCATTAGATGATAGATGTTAGCATCTGACAATTTCATTCGGATTTGTTCTCCTTTCCAAACAAGATTGAGAATGACTAGGTTCAATTTACATGTGCCAGAAATAGTGAAGAGCAAATTCTTTGGGGTTTTTACCCAAGTGTAACATTTTGATTCCTGAAACTGGCTATACATGCTGTTGTAGTTTCTCTATCTTTCCGTTCGTATACAAGTATGTAAAGTTTCATCTATGGGCACGATATCCTAGATGATCAAGCATGTATATTCATAAATTAGAATAAAGTATTTCCGAGGAAATACATTTCGAAAATATGTGAAATTGTTTAGTTTGGCAGGTATAAATGAATATATTTACACAAGTTCTATGTGCACATCTATGTGTCGAACCTTAAAATGGCAAAAAAAAAAAAAAAGGCATACGTCATTTTGAGAAAGATATTAACTTATGAGGCACCGATTATATTAAGCAAGATATCGACTTTATGATTATAAAATGTTATTATGCCAACCATATTGTGATTAGCATAGGTTTGGCAAACTGGAGGTTTGACATGTGCAAGATTAGTATTGTCCAATTGTAACGATACTAATAGGGAGAAAGAGAAGTAGAGGCAGCTAAGCCACGACCCTAGAATAGCAAGATATGGGAATCATGGCCAGACATGTGACATGGGCGGTTGGCAGACACGTGGCCAAAGAAGTTGGGATACATGGAATTCCGATTTGCATGTTGCTAAACCAATTAAAGTTTGAGAAAACAATGCGAAAACGATTATTTTCTAGTCAATTGTAGAAGTGATGGAGATTGTGACCAGACATGTGGCAGAAACAAATTAGGGGAAAAGTATCATAAAATTCCTAAACCTTTCAATTGTACAATTTGAGTCATAAACATTTTGACGATTTGTCAATATAGTCCATCCAATTAATTTTGATTGGAAATTACTGACATGAACACTGGCCCTCTTGTTAATGCGGACAAATTTTACAATTCTCTTCTAAATATTTTTATTATTTTCTTTTCTTTTCTTTATTTTTTTACAACTCCGAGCCGGCGAGGGCTAGCAACGCTTGCCTAGATTGGGTGAAGGTGTGGCGGGCCTCGCTAGCCATAGGCGAAGGTCAACACCCTTGCCTATTGACCAACAAGGCTCGCCACGCCCCCACAGGCGAGGGGCTCGTGGCCCTTGCCCATGGCTGGAGAGGGCATCGTGGCTTTTGCCCAGACCAAGCGAGGGCGTTGCGGCCCTCACAAGTAAACAGGCGAGGGTTGTGACCCTCTTCTGGATCTAGGTGAGGAACCAACAACCTCGCCTATGACAAGCGAGGGAGCAGAGGCCTTTGCCCAGACCACGCCAACCCACAATAGGAAAAAAAAAGAAAAAATAAAAAGTAATAAAATATTCATAAAAATTAAAAATTGTCTACGTTAACACTGCCATGCCACGTAGAATGGCTAACGTTCATGTCGGAAATTTCCGGCCAAAATTGGCAGGATGGATTATATTGACAAGTCATCAAAAGGTTTAGGACTCAATTGACATAATTGAAAGTTTATGACTAAATTGGTACAAATGCAATAGATTTAAAACTTTTTTGGTACTTTTCCCAATAAATTAGCATATATGAAAAAGTGGTAGACATGTTACTAGATACCGATACCAAGCCATGGTGCCCACACCTAAAACATGGAGGTCGCTAGACTAAGGCAAGGGACCTCCGCTGGCCATCAAAGGACTCAATTGGCACAATTAAAATGTTTTTGACTGAATTAATAAAAGTGCAATAGATTTAGGACTTTTTAGATAATTTTCCCTAAATTTGTCATAACTTCCAACCCACCAATAAGAGGCATTATTCCACCAAGTAGGATGACGGGAAACATACCCTTGTTTTTAGTTAAGTATGTAGGTAGATAATGTCCATGTTTGCAATCCAAGAATCAGAAGATTGGCCGCAAAAAGTTTCCTGCGATCAGGGTTGGAGTATGACATCGCCTTTATAATATCATAATTATTGAGTTTTGTGTTATTTCAAGTGGGGTTTATTTTTCTCCATTCTAGATTGGAGGAATCCTCTATCAAGACCTTTGATACGAGAGTTATAAATATGGATACTACCTTCATATAAACTTAACTAAAAATAAATGCGAGTGATATTCATGTTTATATCTTACTAATAGGAAAACTAGTTCGAGAAAATTTTCTCTGGCCACTTGAGATAGCCCTTTCAAATGCATATGTGGCATTGACCTGAAATCATACCATAAAACGCCTACACAAATATTTTCATGGATTAGATATACGGTAAATCTAGGTCTAGAATTTTGTATTCACATAGAATATCAAATCTGAAGTTTTTGTTAGTATGAAAAAAAAAGTCTGAAATTTTTTAAACCGAATCAAATTATCAAACCCTTGAAATCTGATTGAAAATTTGCACTCAACCTTGTTCCTTCATCTACATACAGCTCTATGATGAGCTTGTTTCTTAATTACAATCTTCATTGTAGTTGGTTATAATAGAATTGGTTTTTGTTCATTCTTCCGTCGATAATTTGACCATCAAATTAAAATTCATGAAGGCTCGGTAAGAAGACCTGCTCTAAAATCCCGGCGGTGACAATATATAAGGTTGAAAAAAGAGACATTGATTTGGATTTGGATGATACGTATTTCTGGGATCTTACCAAATCTTACGAGTAGTCTCGAGGTATTCACACCAAGATTCCAAGTTCGAATAACACACGAAAATCTCAATGGAAATCGTCATTTAGGGACGAAAATGCATCATAATAACAGAAACGGTCCTACATTTTGCCCTTAGCGAAACCGAAGAAAGTCTATCTTGTCGTCTGTTCTTGATTCAACCCCACTGAATGACAGGTTCCCAGCTTGCACCATCGTCAGATTCGTTCAATGCCCAATGCCACATGTAAATTTCTATTTTTGCCTTCCCACTACGTCAATGGCTCGTATTTCATTATTACACCATTAATGTTAATGTGATATGGCCCAACCCAACAAAAGGAA
This sequence comes from Syzygium oleosum, assembly GCF_021117445.2. Classification (NCBI taxonomy): domain Eukaryota; kingdom Viridiplantae; phylum Streptophyta; class Magnoliopsida; order Myrtales; family Myrtaceae; genus Syzygium; species Syzygium oleosum. The sequence continues at coordinate 20,877,023 of NW_026607485.1, read as the reverse complement.
AATCCGTAGATCTCATCATGATGAATAGTCGTCCCTAAATGATGATTTCCATTGAGATTTTTTGTGGGTTTTTCAAACTTGTAATCTTGTTGCAAATACCTCAAGACTTCTTGTAAAACTTGCATCATCCAAGAAATACACAGACCATGCAAGTTGAAGTCAATGTCTTATCTTCTTTTTCTTTTTTTTCAAATTATAAGTCTTTCTTTCTTCCTTTTGCCCAAATTTTCAAACATAGGTGGAAACTAAGATCTATTAGTTGTGGATTTTTAGACATCAAGTTTGAATAACTTTTTGTTATTTGATGATAACTCATCTTCGCAACCTTCCTCCGATTCTTGGATAGCATTAGTTCGGAGTCCGATCCACATTTTACCTATCATTAATTTCCAGCTAAGTCTCCACTATCGTGAGCTAAAACACGGCAAATTCGCCGTGCTAGAATTTGACGGTCGGTGTCGACAAGTTTTAGATTTGCATGGCTTCCTACAAAATGATCTCACGATTGAAAAAAATTGCGTGGATCTAATGGCTGACAAGGCTGCGGTAAATTTCCTGTGCACAAGCTCAGCGGAGGGTAAATCGGCCTTAATTTTCACTAGAATTGTAAATTTACCTGCTACATTAGAAGGCATCATCTGTATTTTGCTTTGGGATAAGTGCACAATAACACTAATTATTTGTTTACAGTCGATTGGCTATGTGAAATTATTTTATTGAATTAGTTAAATCGTAAACATTTTTCAATTTTAACAATCATTCGTTATATGATTCAAATTTCTGGATAAAACATGCGTCGTGGAATTTTAATAAGTGAGCCAAATGTGATTTTTCGACCTTGAAGTTCCACCAATGATGAGTATAGAACTGGCATTATGTTACCCAGTTTTGGTATTTGCCAGGAGCCTTGCTCTTTTTTGGAGATCTCCTCGGATAAGTGCAGAAATAGGACTTGACATTTTGATATTGATTCAGAACTTTAGATTTTATTTTTGTCACTTGAGGACTTAAGATTTGAAATAGCACCAATCAAGTCTCGAGCTCACCACCGGAAGAATTCAGGCTCCGAAATTCTGACGTAGCTTCCACATGGAATATTTGGTCATTTTCCATGTATCATTTTGCGATGCCCAGATTCCGCTGACTGCGAGTTGAAGATCTAATTGTGGCTTATAATAATCCTCAATTGACCAACTGTCAAAACCTTAAAATCCTATGTTCGCACTTATTCCAGATATGGTCTAATCTTCTTTGGCAGGGACCTATGGCAGAAGAATTAGTACGTCGCACGGACACAAAATGAGGGATAATGTACTACAAATGTCATTTGACATATCAAATACATATTCCAAGAGACAAACTTAAGATACTATAGAGTTCTTTCGTCTGGACATTGAAGGATTCAATCAAGAGTACAACATCAACTATGAAGAAAATTCTTTGTTATGTTACTCATCTCACAATCATTAGTGCTCAAGATGAGCGTCTTAGTAAAAATTTAGGGGAAAGGAAAATGAATTACTTTGTGGCTGCTCAATTCCTTTTCTTCATAGACCCCAACTGAGCAGGTTCTCTTCTCTTACCTGACTTAGCTACGAGGCTCGGGCTAGGCCATCTCACAAATGGGCCTAGGCCCTTTCGCTTTGGGCCGTTGCCAATTGGCCCATTCAGTATTCTCACTACCTATTTTTTTCTTGGTCAACTAATTGTTTCTTACTAACAAAAAGAATAATTGTTTCTTTTAGATTATGAAACATAAAATCGGGTTATATGATCTATTTTAAATTGTGCTATGGTGTGTTTAGGTAATTGGTTCGAGCCAGAAGGCGAAATCTGAACATTGAGATTGAAATAGTGATAATGACATTCTCAAATTTTCGGTTCAGGAATCGATAGTAAATGTCTATGTTTAAACCAATTTATGCCCCTTGAGGATGTTGTCCTAATAATTTGGGATCAGAGAGTTATTCCTTTTTCTTTTTGGCAACTCAATCCAAAACAATGGAATTTTACGTACTTTGTTGCAATTTCAATCCACTCGGAATTGCAAAAGTTTAATTTGGTAACACATTGAAATCGCCAATCAAAATGGATAACATCAACAACCCATGTTCTTTTAACCCGAAAATAGATACATTCTACGTACTTTAATTAAATGATCAAACCAGATTTTTCCTTAGGGGGTTATAGTAAAATGTCAATAATAAATTAATTACGTCGAAAATCTTTTGTAAGAATTCACAGGATATGTTTGGAAGGTCGTGCTACTTTAACAGATGGAATATCGCTTTAATTTTCGTCGACAATAATTGCGGTGAATAGTTTTAGTTTGTGCTCTTTTAATTCAATTTAAAGAAATTATTGTTCTTTGTTTTAACACTAAAGTAGGCATGTCTGCTTTAAAGAAAAATTACCCAACGCATTGTGTATATACATTGTTCTTGCACTATTTTTGGTTTCAATATGATATTGCATGATCTTATTTTATTGATTTCATTTATAAAACAATACAATCATTTGGTTTGTTTTAAGTTAATTTAAATGTTTCTTAACGGAAAAAAATTGCTTACACCAAATAAGAAATGTTTATTTAACACTATTTTCACTAAATAACATTTTTCATATCTAATTGCGAATTATACAATTTGCTCATTTTTTTGCTTAATGATACGGTTTACCCCTAAGTTTTATTTTTAACATAAGTGTCAACTAGTTAGAATTATGAAAATAACATTAATTTGTCGATCGCTTAAAAAAACCACTCTTTCTTTATTCAAAACAATATCATCATTGTATATTCGACACAAGCAAATTTCAATCGATAATAAAAGAACAAAAAATTCAAAAGCGTTAATAGCCCTTATAACATGATATGAAAGGGGTCGCTATGGATGGTAATTGTCGCGACCTCCCTAAACCGGCCCCGCCGCCTAAGGGGTTAGGCTAATGGATTACTAAGTTAAACCTAGCTCGAGCTCTCCCAAGCTCATACCAATTCGCGACTTAAGTTAAAGTTATTAACATGGAAATCAATTTCACCTAGGAGTCGCCACTAATCGCTTTTGGTGGGTCGATTAGACACCCAAGCAAAGCAGCGAGGGAGAAATGCTTTACTTCTACGAACCGGAGATTCAATGGGTACGGGGACTTGATTACACTAATTGACCAACTAGTGCCCTTTCGGTACCTAATCTTGCTCAATTCACCACCTAACGTGTTCACACTAACTGGGAGTTTAAAAAATTCATTCCTAACCAAGCTAAGGGAAGCAACAATCACTACATGAACCTAACATGCATAATCAACCACATGCGAGTTTAAATTAAACATGCAATTCAAAGCGTGCGAATCAAGCGAGGAGCAATCAAACATACGCTAATCACACAAAAAGGGAGAGAAAAGCAATTCTGAAGCCCAATTTCCAATTTTTGGATTTTTGAAATTTTTCTATTTTTTTTTTAATTTTCGTTTTTTATTTAAAAAAATAATAATTCCCTAAATCGGCCTATGCTCGGTTTACGTGAACATGAAACAACTCAGAATATGAATATTACGAGAACCGGGCTCAAATCAACCGTTTCAAGATCGAAACTTGGTTTGGGCATTTCGTCGAGCATTTGGTGTGCATTAAAATGCCCCAAATGGCTTCCTCGAGCCATATTCGTGGCCTTCAATCTTACTCCGTGTGTAATATCAAGTGGAACCAAAGTATCAAGGTTATATTATCACAATGCAAAGAACAAGATTAGCTAGAAATCACAACCTAAAACGCACGAGAACCAAGTTGGAATCGGCCTCCAATATGTGGGTTCGGGCTGCTTTTGCAAATTTGGGTTTAAACCCAGGTCAAGCAAACCTGTTGCATGCCCAGGTTTAAGCCCCGACACTCATCACGTGCAAGATCTATGGGAAACATCACTTCATCTGAGAGAATATACGTAACATCTACTTTTAAATGAAACAAACATCATGGAGAATGATCAAGCGAACACGTCGAAACAACCCCCCCAAGAAGCATACATGCATGGTTCATAATGACTAGCCATGAATCAATGTGGGTTAGCTTGGCTTTTGACTCAAGTTGCAAGCGATCTCATGGTTCACACGGGGCTTCAAAGACCAAACCAAGTGGATCTCAGCCTAATTTGTACACCCATATAACATTCATCAAGCTCACGAAGGTAGAAAACGCATGCAAAGAGGAGTAGCAAGTCAAACATTTAGGGCTCATGAAGGAGCTCTAACACTTGGAAAAATTCCAGCCTCAGAAATCAGTTCTCTGGGCTGGTTTTCTCTTGATTTTTTCATAACTAAAACATATTCAAAATTGAACAAAAATACATGTAGGATACTCACCTTGCTTCCTAGTTTCTCTTTGAAGTATCCCTTGGCCGAGGGAACCAAAAACCTGTCTTCCAAGGGCGCGGGGAACTAGGCTTCTTCAAACTGGAAAATGAGATCTGCAAAGAAGGAACTGACAACGAAGGTTTTTGTTGGTCTCCAAAACCAGAATCAACGACCTCCTTTTCTGACTAATTTGACACTAACCCAAACTAGATGTATTCTAGTTTAATTTTCAAGTCACAGGTATCCTCATATATTCCTCATGTCTCTCAAAAACTCCCACTTTCCCTCACCAGTAACCGTCTGACTTCAACACCTAGAAGATTTCTGGGTTTCTCTCTTGACCCGAGAATGGGCTGCTTTTCGAGGGGATTTTGGGTGGCTTCCCGACATCCATTTGGTGTGCTAATTTTGGCTCGAAGTTCACGAAAATCTCACTTTCCTCTCCAAAGTTCAGTCTGGAACTTTTCTGGGTTTATGTTTTTTTTGAGTTGCGTCTGAGGGTGAGTTTTTTGGAACGACCGTGAACTACCCTCCTCTTGTCTCATCCCTTTATTTTTATCCCCCAAAATAACGTGCTTCAGAGATCCTATCCACCGAATCCAACCATATTTTTAGCCCGTGATTGCCCACTTACCAAGCCTGCAAACTGAGTCTCTTCACCAACTCTCTTGACTCCAAAATCATCATACTTTGCAGCTGTTGAGTGAGCAGGTTTGACTGAGATTATCACGTGCCTTCAACAGCTTATCCCTGGAAAATTTTTGTCCATTTGCACTCCTAATGATGGTCTCACACCTCGGCCGGAGTTCACGCTGATCGGCTGGCTGAGTAGGATATGGTGGGGCCACAAAGTTGGCTATTCAGCAGCCTCGAATTGAGACCAAATCGTGGACCGGTTTTTGGAAGCTGATTTAAGTGCTTTAATCCATTAATTTGGTCGGAATTTTTGATCAGTTTGCAAGTTGAAGTATATTAGTTTAAGATGATAATCAGAATCTGCAATTTTCCATGCCCAATTTTGCAGGAAAGTCCCTCAAAATTAGCCATTTTCTTGCTCGAGGATGCCCGATTTGAGCCAATTTAGTCCTTTTGGCTTGATCTGATCAATTTTACCTTGCCCGTTTTCAATTTCAAGCTTGATTAGGGTTAAAAATGATGATTTAAGGGCTTGGGGGCGAATTTTACAAATTTTGCGATTTGGTCCCCCAACTTTTGGAAATTGCATTTTGGCCCCAATTTGCTGGTTCATTTGCAATTTGATCCCTCAGGTCTCGGCTAGCTACACTCGAATCCTTGGCCCTTGCTCTTCCGTTTTTTTTTTTAGTAGAATAATTCCAAAATATTTTTGTGGAAAAACAAGTTCCAATTTTTCGAAAATGATTTTTGGGCAAAAAATTTAGGTGTCAACAGTAATGATGTACAATTGCTGTTGAATCTACAATTTCATCCCTCGAAAAATTTTAGAGGCGTTAATAGCTCTTATAAATTTTGGGGAGAAGAAGAAGAAAATATAAGTTATGATTTCCTAAAAATAAAAAGGATACGGAAATACACTTTTACTTCTTCAAAGTTACGTGCATTGAACACGTTTACCAAAAGTATAGTAGAAGGTTAACGGCCGTAAGAAAATAAAAGTTCAGGAGTAATATGTAATAGTTGAAGGCTTAGGTACAAAAACCTATATAACCCCAACAGTTGGACGAAGTTTTGTGTTATTTAACAAAAAATAGCAATTCCAATATATTTTGGGTGCATTTAGAATCCAATACTCATTCACAGTGATGTGGAGAAAGTATTTCATATGACAGATATATCACGTATTAGTAAAAGCGCTGTGTAATTGACCAATCACTATTATCAGCGTGCTTGAATCTCATTTTATTTGACGTTACGCATATGTATATGCATCTCACTTTTGATTAATCAGCTACACAACATGTCGCCGTCACATAATATACTCCTTACATAAAATACCTCCTCAATCGAGAAGAGGATTAAAATCAAACATGTTATCCGTCGCATGGAATACCTTCTTGATCAAGAAGAGGGTAAAAATCAAACATGTCGAGTATTTTCTGTTTGATAGAAAATTTTATCTACTTATTAGTGCAATTGTGAATAAGGATGGATGATCCCTGCTAAGTGGCGGCTATGCCCAATGAACAATGACAACAATACGTCGGGCTCACGCAAACTCCAACGTTAACAGTCAAACTCAATTGTCACTTGGTCTCCTTGGTTGAAATTTTTTGCATTTCATAGAAAACTTTTCTACCATGGATCACGGACGCGCATGCACCGGTGCATGTAAGCCTAATGAATTTCAGCTCTTCGATTATATGGATTTCGTGTGGGACCCACCAACATCAAGGTTTCAAATGTATTGAGCTAGCGTGCATCGAAATCATTCAAGAATTTTTTTCATGAATCGGACACTATTTACTGAATGACTTAAGAGTTAAGTTATACTTTTTGTTGGTAAACTAATAGGGTATATAATATTATTGATTTTTTTATAAAAGAAAATGTCACATTTAATCATGTTCTCGGCATTTTAGATATGTTTACACTCTCAAGGAGGTGTGCCTTGGAGAACAAGGCGCATACTTTTATACAAAAAAAATTATGAGATATGATGGAAAAATTGTCCAAAAAGTCTTAAACCTATTACACTTTTTCCCATACAGTCCTAAACCTTTCAAATTTGCCAATTGAGTCCTAAACATTTTCATTTTTTGCCAATTGAGTCTATCTGGCCAATTTTGGCCACCTGTAGCTGACGTGGACACCGGCCGGTGCCGACCGTCTAACCAACGCTAACATGGTAATTTTTAATATTTTTAAAATATATTTTCGATTTTTTTATTTGTTTTCCTTTTTTCCTTTTTTTTTTGGCCTTCTTTCCTCTGGCAGGTCGCCGGACCGGTCAGAGGCGAGGGCCAGCGAGGTCGACCTCGCCGGCCTTTGGCGAAGCTCGCCCTCGCCCGTCACTGGCGAGGGCGGGCCTCGCCGGCCCCTGGCTGGGCGAGGTCGACCTCGTCGTCGCGACCCAGGTGAGGGAGATGGGTCGCGACAGCGTGGCTAGGCAAGGCTTGACCTCGCCGAGCTAGGGGCCGGCGACGCTCGCCCTTGCCAATAGCCGGCGGAGGTGAGCTTCGCTAGAGGCCAGCAAAGTCGACCTCGCTGGCCCTCGCCTCTGGTCAGTCGCCGGACCGACCAAAGGGAAGAAGTCATAAAAAAAATTCGAAAAAAATTTTAAAAAATTCGAAAAAAAATATTTAAAAATTACCATATCAGCGTTGGCCGGAAGGTCGGCGCTGGCCGGTGGCCATGTTAGCGCTGGCAGGCCAAACTTGGTCAGATGAACTCAATTGACAAGAAGTGAATATGTTTAGAACTGCATTGGCAAACTTAAAAGGTTTAGGACTGAATTGGCAAAAGTGCAATATGTTTAAGACTTTTTGGATAATTTTCCTGAGATATGACACAGAAAAAATTGGATTTGACTCTCATTACACTTATTTGGAATTCAACAAACGGACACATGCATAGGCTAGGTACATGTCATATATATGGTTAAGATCTATTTAGTACGTGATCTAACGGTCGCTACATCCCGGATCAATCCCTCAATCCATTGTCTTTCATAATAGGGGGTGAACCAAATGAAATCGAACCGAACCGTTAGGGGTGTACGCTCGAACCGAACTGAATCTTGACTTGAACCAAACTGAACCGAACCGAACCGGTTATCGATTTTTTAAATTGTTTTAGATTTCTTGTTCGAGCTTCGATTAAAATTTTTTAAAAGCAAACCATAAAGCCAAATCCGCCATTAATATAAAACTAAAATAAAAAGCCAAAGCACCTCAGAGGAACGGGGAAATTTCAAGTCATGTGTTAGGGAGTTAAGTTATGTTGTGCTCTAATCTTATTTTTAGTGGTTGGGTTTGATCTCTCTCTCTCTCTCTATATGAAGGTTCATGCAAACTCCCACCGCCAGCACACCACACGAGCAGCTCACAAGAAAAACCAGTCATCTCCTGAGACGCTCGAATGGCGAACGTTAAAGAAGTAGAGCTCTTGGGGCTCTGGGTCAGCCCCTTCGTGCGGAGGGTCGAGTGGGCGCTGAAGCTCAAGGGCATACCCTACGACTACATCGAGGAAGACATCCTCAACAAGAGCCCCCTGCTTCTGCGGCTCAACCCTGTTCACCAGAAGGTCCCCGTCCTCGTCCATGAAGGCAGAGTGGTCTCCGAGTCCTTCCTCATTCTCGAGTACATCGACGAGACGTGAAGACACAGCCCCCTGCTCCCTCGCGATCCTTATGACAGAGCCATGGCCCGATTCTAGGCTTCAGTCGCAGAGGGCAGGGTGAATTTTCTTTCTCTCCTTTTGGGGTCCTCCTTTTCAAGATTTGTCGTTCTTTGAGGGAAGAAAAAAGAAACTGGGTCTCGGTTTTCTTGATAGATCGTGTAAAAAATGTGTAGTTTGGCTGGGGAGTTTGCTGTTAGACCTAATGATCATCGAGCATTCATCTATCCTCTGTCCGGAAAGGAATGAAGCCCAGTGTCAGATGCTGCACCTGTTCCTTTCTCGGTGCAGAGAATAATAGCTTTGCTTGCCCTTGTTTTCCTTATGAGTAGAGCTTTGGAATTGTATTTAAGATTCAACAGTTGTGTATGGATCGTAATGGTGTGGTTTGTGAGTTACCCTGTTCCTGTGTGTATGATTTCACTCTGTCTTAGGTTGTTCTTCGGTGCGCAGATTGACACTTGAAGCTCCCACTGTAGACGAGTGAGATTGAAAATGGATACTATTGCCTTCTCTATGAGTCTAACCTGACATTGCATTTGGATTCAGTATGGTAAACAAAAGAAGAACAGGCCAGAAGGATCCACTATTTCTAAGGCAAATTAGTTCCAATTTCCAAACATTTTCACCGGAGTATTTTGCGAACTGTTGATTCAACGGTTGTTCTCGAAAGCAGCCGATGCAAAATGTAGTTATGCTCGTAGTTTAGATGTAAATCAAAATTTTGCACCTTCTTAATTTTTACTTGAGCCCGTCTCTAGTTCTTGCATCAGAAATTTATACCTCAAAGATACGATACAAATCTTTGGTTTTGATCCTACAGGTTTTAGAGAATGCTTGGCTTGCTGTGTGCTCTGAGGAAGGAGAGGAAAAAGAAAGAGCCATAGAATTAGCCACTGAAGCTTTGGGACACATTGAAGGAGTGATCAGAGGCAAGGCCTTCTTTGGTGGTGAAGCAATTGAGTACTTGGACCTTGCAGTCGGTTGGGTCTCTCTTTGGCTGCCTGTCTGGGACGACGTCGGTTCGATGAAGATCTTTGACCCGGCAAAGTACCCGGCCACCGTGGCATGGACCGGCAGGTTCATCGAGCACCCAGTGATCAAGGAAAACTTGCCACCGAGGGACAAGATGGTGGTCTACTGCCGTGATAAGCGCAGCCAAATAATGGCTTCCAAGAGTCATGCCTAAGCCAAGATGGTCATGTGCGATAGTTCTGTTCTGGTTCATATAGAATAAAGCGATGCTGAACATTCAGCAGATAATAGTAATGTGTTGGATGGAACCAAATATTTCTGTATATATACATGGCAATGGAATGTTCTGCGTATTTTTCTTTTCATCTAATATGGTATCAAATTACTTTCAAGATCATTAGTTTATCTACCTTGCTAACCAACGTCTTAAATCTATCGATTGTTATATGGAAATACTGACTTTTATTTAAGTGATATATCACTTTCTTCCATTTAAGTTACCAATTTATTTTGGGAATAGGTTAGGAAACTCAAAAGGCCGACAAACTTAAGCTACTGCAGAGTTCTTTCGTCGGGACGTCGAAGGATTCAATCAAGAGTACAACGATCAACTATGAAGAAAATTCTTTGTTATGTTACTCATCTCACAATCATAAGTGCTCAAGATGAGCGTCTTAGTAAAAATTTAGGCGAAAGGAAAATGAATTACTTTGTGGCTGCTCAATTCCTTTTCTTCATATACCCCAATTGAGCAGGTTCTCTTCTCTTACCTGACTTAGCTACGAGGCTCGGGCTAGGCCATCTCACAAATGGGCCTAGGCCCTTTCGCTTTGGGCCGTTGCCACTTGGCCCATTCAGTATTCTCACTACCTATTTTTTTCTTGGTCAACTAATTGTTTCTTACTAACAAAAAGAATAATTGTTTCTTTTAGATTATGAAACATAAAATCGGGTTATATGATCTATTTTAAATTGTGCTATGGCGTGTTTAGGTAATCGGTTCGAGCCGGAAGGCGATTTATGTTTAAACCGATTTATGTTTAAACCGATTTATGCCCCTTGAGGATGTTGTCCTAATAATTTGGGATCAGAGAGTTATTCCTTTTTCTTTTCGGCAACTCGATCCAAAACAATGGAATTTTACATATTTTGTTGCAATTTCAATCCACTCGGAATTGCAAAAGTTTAATTTGGTAACGAATTGAAATCGCCAATCAAAATGGATAATATCAACAACCCATGTTCTTTTAACCCGAAAATAGATACATTCTACGTACTTTAATTAAATGATCTAACCAGATTTTTCCTTAGGGGGTTAAAGTGATATGTCAATAATAAATTAATTATGTCGAAAATCTTTTGTAAGAATTCACAGGTTATGTTTGGAAGGTCGTGCTACTTTAACAGATGGAATATCACTTTAATTTTCGTCGACAATAATTGCGGTGAATAGTCTTAGTTTGTGCTATTTTCATTTAATTTAAAGAAATTATTGTTCTCTGTTTTAACACTAAAGTAGGCATGTCTGATTTAAAGAAAAATTACCCAACGCATTGTGTGTATACATTGTTCTTGTACTATTTTTGCTTTCAATATGATATTGCCTGATCTTATTTTATTGATTCTATTTATAAAACAATACAATCATTTGGTTTGTTTTAAGTTAATTTAAATGTTTATTAACGGAAAAAAGTTGGTTAAACCAAATAAGAAATGTTTATTTAACACTATTTTCACTAAATGACATTTTTCATACCTAATTGTGAATTATACAATTTGCTAATTTTTTTGCTTAATGATACAGTTAACTCCTAAGTTTTATTTTTAACTAAAGTGTCAACTAGTTAGAATTATGAAAATAACATTAATTTGTCGATCACTTAAAAAACCACTCTTTCTTTATTCAAAACAATATCATCATTGTATATTCGACACAAGCAAATTTCAATCGATAATAAAAGAACAAAAAATTCAAAGGCGTTAATAGCCCTTATAACATGATATGAAAGGGGTCGCTATGGATGGTAATGATGTACAATTGCTGTTGAATCTACAATTTCATCCCTCGAAAAATTTTAGAGGCGTTAATAGCTCTTATAAATTTTGGGGAGAAGAAGAAGAAAATATAAGTTACGATTTCCTAAAAATAAAAAGGATACGGAAATACTCTTTTACTTCTTCAAAGTTACGTGCATTGAACACGTTTACTAAAAGTATAGTAGAAGGTTAACGGCCGTAACAAAATAAAAGTTCGGGAGTAATATGTAATAGTTGAAGGCTTAGGTACAAAAACCTATATGACCCCAACGGTTGGATGAAGTTTTGTGTTATTTAACAAAAAATAGCAATTCCAATATATTTTGGGTGCATTTAGAATCCAATACTCATTCACAGTGATGTGGAGAAAGTATTTTATATGACGGATGCATCACGTATTAGTAAAAGCGTTGTGTAATTGACTAATCACCATTATCAGCGTGCTTGAATCTCATTTTATTTGACGTTACGCATATGTATATGCATCTCACTTTTGATTGATCGGTTACACAATATGTCGCCGTCACGTAATATACTCCTTACATAAAATACCTCATCAACCGAGAAGAGGATTAAAATCAAACATGTTATCCGTCATATGAAATACCTTCTCGATCGAGAAGAGGGTAAAACTCAAATATGTCGAGTATTTTCTGTTTGATAGAAAATTTTATCTACTTATTAGTGCAATTGTGAATAAGGATGGATGATCCCTGCTAAGTGGCGGCTATGCCCAATGAACAATGACAACAATACGTCGGGCTCACGCAAACTCCAACGTAATAGTCAAACTCAATTGTCACTTGGTCTCCTTGGTTGAAATTTTTTGCATTTCATAGAAAACTTTTCTACCATGGACCACAGACGGGAGACATTCTCGCATGCATCGGTGCAAGTAAGCCTAAATGATTTCAGCTCTTAGATTATATGGATTCCGTGTGGGACCTACTAACATCAAGGGTTGAGATGTATTAAGGTCGTGGGCATCGGAATCATTTAAGAATTTTTTCATAATTCGGACACTATTTACTGAATGACTTAAGAGTTAAGTTATACTTTTTTTTGGAAAACTAATAGGGTATATAATATTATTGATTTTTTTATAAAAAAAAATGTCACATTTAGTCATGTTCTCCGCATTTTAGATATGTTTACACTCTAGGGGGGTGTGCCCTGGAGGACAGGGCGCATACTTTTATACAAAAAAAAATGATTAGATATGACACAGAAAAAATTGGATTTGACTCTCATTACATTTGTTTGGAATTCAACAAACAAACACATGCATAGATTAGGTACATATCATATAAAAGGTTAAGATCTATTTAGTACGTGATCTAACGGTCACTAAATCCCGGATCAATCTCTCGATTCATTGTCTTTCATAATAGGGGAGTGAACCGAACCGAACCGATCCGAACCGAATCATTAGGGGTGCACGCTCGAACCAAACTGAATCTTGACTTGAACTGAACCGAACCGCACCGGTTATTAATTTTTTAAATTGTTTTAGATTTCTTGTTCGAGCTTCGATTAAAAATTTCTAAAAGCAAACCATAAAGCCAAATCCGCCATTAATATAAAACTAAAATAAAAAGCCAAAGCTCCTAAGAGGAACGGGGAAATTTCAAGTCATGTGTTAGGGAGTTAGGTTATGTTGCGCTCCTATCTTATTTCAGCGGTTGGGTTTGATCTCTCTCACTATATAGAGGTACTTGCAAAGTCCCACCGCCAGCACACGACACAAGCAGCTCACAAGAAAAACCAGTCATCTCCTGAGACGCTCGAATGGCGAACGCTAAAGAAGTAGAGCTCTTGGGGCTCTGGGTCAGCCCCTTCGTGCGGAGGGTCGAGTGGGCGCTGAAGCTCAAGGGCATACCCTACGACTACATCGAGGAAGACATCCTCAACAAGAGCCCCCTGCTTCTGCGGCTCAACCCTGTTCACCAGACGGTCCCCGTCCTCGTCCATGGGGGCAGAGTGGTCTCCGAGTCCTTCCTCATCCTCGAGTACATCGACGAGACGTGGAAGCACAGCCCTCTGCTCCCTCGCGATCCTTATGAAAGAGCCATGGCCCGATTCTGGGCTTCAGTTGCAGAGAGCAAGGTGAATTTTCTTTCTCTCCTTTTGGGGTCCTCCTTTTCAAGATTTGTCGTTCTTCGAGGGAAGAAAAAAGAAACTGGGTCTCGGTTTTCTTGATCGATCATGTCATAACTGTGTAGTTTGGCTGGGAGTTTGCTGGTAGACCTATAATGATCGTCGAGCATTTCTCTATCCTCTGTCCCGAAAGGAATGAGGCCTATCGTCAGATGCTGCACCTGTTCCTTTCTCGGTGCAGAGAATAATAGCTCTGCTTCCTTACGAGTCGAGCTTAGGAATTGTATTTAAGATTCAACAGTTGTGTTTGGATCGTGATGGTGTGGTTTGTGAGTTACTCTGTTCCTGTGTGTATGATTTCACTCTGTCTTAGGTTGTTCTTCGCTGCGCAGATTGACGCTTGAAGCTCCCACTGTACACGAGTGAGATTGTAAATGGATACTATTGCCTTCTCTATGAGTCTAACCTGACATTGCATTTGGATTCAGTATGGTAAACAAAAGAAAAACAGGCCAAACGGATCCACTCAAATTAGTTCCAATTTCCAAACATTTTCACCAGAGTATTTTGCGAACTGTTGATTCAACGGTGGTTCTCGAAAGCATTCGATGCAAAATGTAGTTATGCTCGTAGTTTAGACTAAAAAATTTGCACCTTCTTAATTTTTACTTGAGCCCGTCTCTAGTTCTTGCATCAGAAATTTATACCTCAAAGATATGATACAAATCTTTGGTTTTGATCCTACAGGTTTTAGAGAATGCTTGGATTGCTATGTGCTCTGAGGAAGGAGAGGAAAAGGAAAGAGCCATAGAATTAGCCACTGAAGCTTTGGGACACATTGAAGGAGTGATCAGAGGCAAGGCCTTCTTTGGTGGTGAAGCAATTGGGTACTTGGACCTTGCAGTCGGTTGGGTCTCTCTTTGGCTGCCTGTCTGGGACGAGGTCGGTTCGATGAAGATCTTCGACCAGGCAAAGTACCCGGCCACCGCGGCATGGACCGGCAGGTTCATCGAGCACCCCGTGATCAAGGAAAACTTGCCGCCGAGGGACAAGATGGTGGTCTACTTCCGCGATAAGCGCAGCCGAATAATGGCTTCCAAGAGTCATGCCTAAGCCAAGATGGTCATAAGGGAAGGTTCTGTTCTGGTTTATGTAGAATGAAGCGATGCTGAACATTCAGCAGATAATAGTAATGTGTTGGATGGAACCAAATATTTCCATATATATATACATGGCAATGGAGTGGGCTGCATATTCTTCTTTTCATCTGTTATATTTCGTCGGTCCACCCATGATGTGTGTGTCCAAGGGACACCATTTGCTCTAATAAGAGGTGTGTCTGAGAGATACCTTTTGAAGAGGTGCGAGGAGAGTTTCTTAATGGAAGTTAAGATAATTTCTTCGGTAGATGAACAATATACAAGAGAAATTCAGAACTCTCTCTCTCGACCCATTAGGATTCCGTATCTACTTTAAGAAGACAATCGGCATTAACGCTGTGGAACAAGAATACTTTTCTTGTGATTGTATTCAGATCAACGTGTAGTAGATTCGTTCATTATTTGCTGGTGATTTAACGTACGATCCTGGAAATTTTGTTTTGGAGTGCATCAAACAGGTTAGTCGATTCTCCCGACACACGCTTCCAACATTGGTATCAGAGCTTCGGTTATGATCTCTGCCTTGTTTTCCCGTTAATTTTTTTCGCTTGCTGTTTGATATGGACATCATGATGATGAACTTCATACTGTTTGCATGTTGATTGCTCGGGAATTGCAAAATGAATCGACGAACATGAATTGAAACGAAGAACGGGTTTGAACGTTACGGGCGACCGTTCTGTTCGAATGATTTTCGAAAACCTTTTTATGGAGAAAATAATTTTTTATTATGTAAAATTGAAGAAATCGTCGAGACGAGCAGAATGGTGGGTCGAACGCCGCCGGAAACCACCAGACGCGCCGCCACGCACGGCCAGAAGCTGCGGCCCGTGGAAGCCACGTGCCCCAAGGCGTTGGCACTACCAGGGCGTGGATGGCACGCGCGCGTCGGCCAAACGGCTCGTGCTGACGTCATCGATGACGTCAGCAAAACTGTCGGTAACAACACGCTGACGTCATCTCGCCGGCCGGCCAACCGACCTCCGGCAACTGGCGACCGACCCGACCGGCGACCCGACCCGACCGAAGACCGCAGACCCGACCCGACTTGGAGAGCCGACCCGGATGACGACCCGACCCGACCCGATGACCCGACCCGTGACCGGTCAACAGTCAACCGGTCGAACCGGTCAACGGTCGAGCCGGTTGGACTGGTCGGACCGGTCAAACGTCAAACCGATTGGACCGGTCGGACCGGCTTCAGAAGCCCGAATTGGGCATGCGCGTGAGCCACACGCGCCGCGCACTTAGGCGGCGCGTGTGGTCGCGTGGAAGCTCCGATCGGGCTGTGGTTGGTACCGTTGTGTTCGTATTGAAATTCTCTACATTATGGTGTTGTTATTTTATATGTTTGAACCTTATAAATGTATGAAAATGCATACGGCACCCTAAATACTTGTATTTTTGGGGTATTATTGCATTTTACTTGTATTTCCCTATGGTTTTGGAAATACAGAAGCTGGCTTACATGTAAATGACCACATAAATATTATGTAGAGCATGATTCATTGATGGCATGTTTATATGGTTTGACGTGCTTGCAATTTCCTAATTTTTTAGCATATTAAAACAATGGCCGGAGATCCTTACGTCATGAATTCCGCTGTTGATTATATTTGTTGCATGAATGTTCTATTTGTTGATTTACATCATACCATGCTATATGATTGCTAGAAAAGATGTGATCATTGTTTTAAATATTTTTTGTGAATTATCTAGTCTAGTGGGAGTTCGTAGGTTGGTAGAATTAGAAGAAATTCTCACCTAGAACTTAAAGTTTGCACAAATTAAACAAGTTAATGATAGTAGAACAATCGTACGCCGAAGCTGATTGGGAACATTGTGAACTTTCGTTTTGGTGTCTTTTGTTGAATTATCATTAATTTAGTTTGTCTTTGCTGCAAATTAAAATGTGTGTTTATGTAGAAAATGTGCTAGTATTGATTTTGCGTTTATTATGTCAATGTGTAGTAGACAGTGATTATGGCTTCGGCATCCAAGACCATTGTGGTTGACCTCAATAAGGGTGAGAAGGTGAACGGTGACAATTATGATATTTTGCACCGAAAAGTTCAATATATTCTTGAGGAACAAGAGGTTTTGGAAACCCTCAACCACACCATGGATGAACCTGAGCATGAAACTTCTGCTCAATACAAAAGAGATCAAGAAGCTTTTCAAGCTTGGAAAACTAAAAATAGCATTGCTCGCATCACGTTGCTGAGCTGTATGCAAGATGATCTCATGTGTGAGTTTGAAAGTTATGACAAAGCTCAAGCAATGTGGGTTGCATTGAAAGATAAGTTTGGGGGTACGTTTGTCACTAAGTTGAGGAGGCTCACCATCAAGTTTGACACGTACCGGAAGCGCCCAAATTTAACAATAAGGCAGCATCTTCGGGAGATGTCAAACATGGTACGTGAGTTGAAGTCGGCAGGTCATTCCCTAACTGATGAACAGCAAGTTCAGGCTGTTATAATGTCTCTTCCTAACAGCTAGGAACACATGAAAATCAATATGACGCACAATGAAAATATCGTCACTTTTGGTGATATTGCGCGTCATTTGGAATTAGAAGATGAGCGCCTAGAGGCTGCAAAATCCTCTACCCATGCTTATGTTGTTGAATCAGGTTCGCAGAAAGTTTCGAGCTTTAAGCGCAAGAGGAACCATAAATTCAATAACAAAGGGAAAGAGACTAATCAAGCACCCAAGAGAGCCAAGACCTTCCCACGCAGGAAGCGTAGCGGGAAGAAGGACAAGGCCAAGATGATGTGCTACAATTGTGGCAAACTGGGCCACTTCGCTCGTGAATGCACTGAGCCGAAAAAGGTACCACATTACTCTATTACTTTGAGTAATGCTTTTGTTTCTAGCACTGTAATGCTTGCTGAATCTCATCCAATGTGGACTGTAGACTCAGGAGCAACAAACCACGTAGCTAAAGACCGAGGAGCATTTGTGGAGTATCGTCGGATACAGCCTGGAAGAAGATGGATATATGTTGGAAATAACTCAAGAGTTGAAGTGAAGGGTATCGGCACATGTAAATTAACATTTCGTGGTGGTCGAAACCTATTCCTACATGATGTCCTCTATGCTCCAGATATTCGGCGAAACTTGGTCTCGTAGTTGTTCTTCTTAGCTTATGTTATGTATTTAATTTTCATGGTGATTGTGTTGACATTTTGTTTGGAACAGTTTATTACGGTTCTGGTTATGTATTGAATGGTTTTATGGTGTTAGACATTGACTATGATGTGTACAAAGTTAATGTTGATGGTTGTTTTTCTTTAATTGCATCTTCTAGTAATGTGGAGATTGATGCAAGTACTTGGCATGCTAGACTGGGTCACATTGGGTTACATTGAATGAAACGATTAGCTAGAGAAGGTCTTTTGGGGTCACTCGCTAATGTTGAACTACCCGTATGTAAACATTGTCTAGCGGGAAAAATAACTAGAAAACCATTTGGTAAAGGAACCAGAGCTGAACTTCCATTGCAACTTATACATTCTGACATTTGTGGTCCTTTAAATGTGAGGGCGAGGCATGGAGCCTCATATTTCATCACTTTTATAGATGACTTCACGCGTTTCGGTTATGTTTTTCTGATCTCTCATAAGTCCGAAGCATTGGATTGCTTTAGGCGGTTTATAGCTTTGGTAGAGAATCAGTTGAACAATACAATAAATGCATTGAGAACCGATCGCGGATGTGAGTATCTATCTGAGCAATTCAAGGCTCTTTATGATGGAAAGGGAATTGTAAGACAATTGACTATTCTAGGTACTCCGCAACAAAATAGGGTTGCAGAGAGAAGGAGTAGAACCCTATTAGAAATGGTTAGGTCTATGATGGCGTAGGCAAATCTACCTGTCTCATATTGGGGAGATGCGTTATTGACTGTTGCTTATATACTTAACCGTGTCCCCTCTAAGTCAGTCACTTTCACCCCCTATGAATTGTGGACTGGTAGGAAACCAGACTTAAGTTATCTACGACCTTGGGGGTGTACAGCATATGTTCACGATTCTTCTCATAAATATGGCAAATTAGGCCCTAGAAGGAAGAAGTGTATCTTTATTAGATACTCTGAACACTACAAAGGATACGTGTTCATAGGTGAACAAGCTAATGGAAGTGTGACTGAAATGGAGTCACGAGATGTCACGTTCTTGGAGAACGATTTTCCTAGTAGAGGTGAGATCGATAAGGACTTCCAATTACATGAGATGGAAGATCCCGATAACACACCCACTAATGTTATTGAGAGAAATACAGATTTACCTCAACATACAAGACCTAGTGGGAGTGTTGCATCGCCTGACGAACTGAATTCACAAGAAGTTCAGTTGCGTAAAAGTAGTCGTAAAAGTATTCCCTGTCATCGTTTTGAGATTGAAGGGGAAGCTTTTATGATTGCTCCACAAGACGATGCGGAGCCTAAGACAGTTCAAAAGGCTCTCTCATCCCCTGACAAGGAAGAATGGAGAAAAGCTTTGGAAGACGAAATGGAGTCTATGAGGACAAACCACGTCTGGGACTTGGTTGATCTGCCACCCGATCGCAAGGCTATTGGAAACAAATGGATTTTCAAGATTAAGCGAAGGGCGGATGGATCCATTGAAAAGTATAAGGCTCGTCTTGTGGCAAAAGGCTATACTCAACAAGAGGGTGTAGACTATGAGGAAACTTTTTCACCAGTTGTAAGGTTTGCCTCCATACGCCTTATCCTAGCCATTGTTGCACATTTGGACCTAGAATTACATCAAATGGATGTAAAGACAGCATTTCTCAATGGAGAACTAGATGAAGAAATCTATATGAAGCAACTGATAGGTTTCATTGCTGAAGGTCAAGAGCGTAAAGTTTGCAAATTTCATCGCTCAATTTATGGCCTTAAGCAATCGTCTAGACAGTGATATTTTCGTTTTCATCAAGCCATAACTTCTTTTGGGTTCACGATGATCGAAGAGGATCACTGTGTGTATATCAAACGGTCCGAGGATAAATTTATGATTTTATCTCTTTATGTGGACGATATTCTATTGGCTGGGAATGACAAGGGTTTGGTTATAACCATAAAAGAATGGTTATCTTCTAATTTTGAAATGAAGGACATGGGAGAAGCTGCATATATATTGGGAGTTAAGATTGAAAGAGATCAATCAAAGAAACTCCTTGCAATGTCACAAGAGTCTTATATAATGAAGATTCTTGAACGCTTCAATATGCAGCACTGTAATCCCATTGATACCCCTGTCATGCAAGGCAAAGGCCTGAGTAATAAAATGTGTCCTAAGACTCTAGAAGAAAAGAAAGAAATGGTAACTATTCCTTACGCTAGTGCTGTCGGAAATTTGATGTATGCTATGATGTGTACTCGACCCGACATATGTCATGCTGTGGGGTTAGTGAGCCGATATCAATCAAATCCTGGTCAAGCACACTGGAAAGTAATTAAGAGGATCCTGAGATACTTAAAAGGCACTATGGACTATCGACTTTGCTATCAAGGGAGTGATCTACGCTTATTAGGATATTCTGATGCTGATTGGGGAGGAGACCTAGATGAGCGTAAATCGACGTCTGGATATGCGTTCTTGCTTAATGATGGGGCAATTTCTTGGAATAGCAAGAAACAGACATGCATAGCTTTATCTACGATGGAGACAGAATTTATTGCATGTTCTGTTGCAGTGTAAGAAGCAGTATGGCTAAAACGTTTCTTGGAAAATTTAGCTATTGTCACTAATGTCCCAAGACCAGTGACAGTATATTGCGATAGTCAAGCAGCCATTGCCTATGTGAAAGATCCCAAGTACCATGGTAGGATGAAGCACATTGACATAAAGAATAACTTCATCAGAGATATAATAGCGCAGAAGGAAGTAGTCCTGCAATATATTTCAACCAACAGGATGGTTGCTGATCCATTTACGAAGGCTGGTCCAAGAGACGTGTTCTTAACCCACAGGATGTCTCTAGGATTACGTAGAATGTGATTATGATATGTAATATTGTTGAGGATCACTGGATTATGTGTGTATATGTATTGTACTTGTTTGTTAATGAATTGATGTTTTATCAATTAGTACAATGTTATGAGACTAGCACAAACACACATATATTGTTGAAAGGTATGTCACCAGGCAATGATTGGCTCACTCACATGAGCAATCACCTCAAACGCTATAGTAAGCGGGTTGAGATGAGACGATATATACTATAAATGCTGGAAGAGCAGTTTAGTACCTAAAACGATTTAATGTCGCCTTGATTGGAATCAAGATGAGGTCTGTTATTTGTATGTGATAAGACCGAACATGATAGTCCCACAATCATGTATGCCTGAAGGTAGCCGGATGCGAGTACTAAATTGGGCGCTATGGAAAGCGAGCTGATATAGCACTTGGGCTAAACATGAGTACGTGAGAAGCACGTGACCATGTTTAGGCTAAGATCCGTATAATGGATATGATTAATAAATGACATACGCTCTTATAGACAGAGAAATCCACTATAGCATGTAATTCACACTACATGTGCTTTATTCGACCAATAAGGGAGATAAGTACAATTATCCCTATTTACTCATCGTGTGAGTCCTTGAGGTAATTTATAATTTACCTCACTTCGTGCCCTATTTTACTTCTGGCTGTGTTCTCGAAGTAGAAGATCAATGTTGCTACTTTAGCATGTTACCGGCGGTCATGAATAGATATGACTTTATGGGACGTGTCTAGGAAAGCAGTTGTTTTAAAATGGAGAGGGACATGAGTGCGAAGGAAGACTATTGTTGTTTTACATCTATCACATGTGTTTACCGGTCGACCAATTATTTCACCTTTGATGGCTTCGGAAATAATTGTAAATACATGCTGTTCTTGAGAATAGTCAAGTATCGCCTTTAAGGGATAGGTATACTTGGACTGATGTAACAAAATATGTCTGGGGCACTGTGAGACATCAATTGTTTATTTATTTTTGGGATTGTAGCCATTATGTTGTCCCTAACAGGTGCATAATTAGAGCTCTCAAGTGCAGGTGTACTCACTGGTCGCACGGCTTTCTTGCCAGTATGAATTGTTTCTAAGGTAGATGAATGTTGAATGCCTTATGTTCTTGATAGAGCATCATCAAGCCCATCATGTGCGAGTGGGAGATGTTATATTTCGTCGGTCCGCTCATGATGTGTGTGTCCAAGGGACACCATTTGCTCTAATAAGAGGTGTGTCTGAGAGACACCTTTTGAAGAGGTGCGAGGAGAGTTTCTTAATGAAAGTTAAAATAACTTCTTCAGTAGATGAACAATATACAAGAGAAATTCAAAACTCTCTCTCTCGACGCATTAGGATTCCGTATCTACTTTAAGAAGACAATCGGCATTAACGCTGTGGAACAAGAATACTTTCCTTGTGATTGTATTCAGACCAACGTGTAGTAGATTCGTTCATCATTTGCTGGTGATTTAACGTACGATCCTGGAAATTTTGTTTTGGAGTGCATCGAACAGGTTAGTCGATTCTCCCGACACACGCTTCCAACATCATCTAATATGGTTTGTTGGCATCAGAACAATGTGAACGTGACGAGATATTAAATTACTTTCAAGATCATTAGTTTATCTACCTTCCAAGCCAACGTCTTAAATCTATCGATTATTATATGGACTTACTGACTTTTATTTAAGTGATATATCACTTTCTTCCATTTAAGTTACCAATTAGTTTTGGGACGATGATTCTCGTATGAGTTTCTTATTACCAATGTTTATGTGCTTTTTAAAATATATCAAAATTTCTATTGAGTTACTAATTTTATTTGTCTTATTTCCTGAAATTTTAAATTAACTAATGATTTTAGAAATTATCGACCTTAAGTAGAATGATACCAATTTTTCTCCGACTAAGTTATTAAATAATTCTGTGCTACTAATTCATATTTGAATTAGTTGCCAATGTTTCTTTGTTTTGTTTAAAAGTATTGACTTCGCTTATCTCTAACAAAAAAAAAAATTTCCGTTATTTGTTATCAACTTTTATCTACTTTGCACCAACATCTTAAATTTATCATCTCTTCTATGAAATCATCAACCTTTATTTTGTATGATTTACAAACTTTATTTGATTAATTTACCAATTATTTTGGGTTACTAAATTTCATACGAGTTACTTGCCAACATTTATTTATTTTTTACTTAAATTTACTAACCTTTCTATTAGACGCCGGCCGTCCTACATGATATTGCTGGTGCTGACGTGGATAATTTTTAATAATATTAAAATATTTTTTCGAATTTGTTTATTAATTTTTTCCCTTTTTCCCTCCTCTAGCCTTAGGCGAGGGTAGCCAAGAGTCAACGAGGTGGCCCTTACCAAGCCAAAGAGGGCAGCCTTTTGCTAAATTTGGGCTGGTGAAGGGCAGCCCTTGCCCGAGACCGGCAGAGGGAAAAAAAAAAGAAAAAGGTAAAGAAGGAAAAGAGAAGAAAAGAAATAAAGGAAAAAATAAAAAAATAAAAAAACTTGAAAATATTAAAATATTATTAAAATTGTTCACGTTAGCGTTTTCTAGCCAAAATTGGTTGGATAAGCTTAATTAGCAAAACGTGAAAATGTTAGCACTCAATTGACAGAATTAAAAAGTTTATGACTAAATTGGCAAAAGTACAATATGTTCAGAATTTTTTGGAATTAAAATTGTTACTCACTTTTCTTCGATCAAGTTGTCAATTAGTTTTTTTTTTTACAATTTGAGTTAGTCATCAATGTTTAATTGATTTTTTTAAGTATCAACTTTTCCTATTTATGACAAAAAAAAACACATCCTTTATCATTTTTAGACTTTTATTTGCTTTTCTTACCACAAAAATAAATTTTACTAGCCATTAAATAGAACTACCAATCTTTTTAAAGCGACATATCACTTTTCTCAAATTAAGTTGTCAACTAGTTTTGGGATACAAATTCTCATTCGAGTTTCCTATTACCTACATTTATTTGTTCTTAAAATTAACCAAATCTTCTGTTGAGTTACCACTTTTATTTGCCTTACTTGCCGACATTTTAAATTTGTCAACTCTTTTTAGAAATTACTAACCTCAATTAAAGTGATCACCAACTTTTCTTTGATTAAATTGCCAACTAATTTTGCATTATCACCTCCTTTCGAGTTAGTTACTGATGCTTATTTGTTTTTTTTTTCCAATATCAAATTCAATTTTCTCTAATAAATGAAAAAAATTCTCTTATAGGTTACTTGCTATTGTCCATTGTTCTTACTGTTGGTGTAATTTACTAACTATTATATGAAATTGTCAATTTTTATTTGTGTGACTTACCAATTTTTTCTTTAGTTAAGTTATCAACTAGTTTTGGATTACCAACTTTCATTTAAGTTTCTTAACAACATGCATTTTTAAATTTACTAACATTTCTATGGAGTTACCACTTTTATTTGCCTAACTTAACAACTTTTCAAGTTTACTAACTTTTTTAGAAGTCACCGGTCTCAATTAGAGTGATTACCAACATTTTTCCGGTCAAGTTATTAACTCTAATTTGAGTTAGTTGTCAATGTTTATTTGGTTTTATCTTTTGTGATATAACCTATTTCTCTTATCTCTAACAAAAAAAAATTCTCTTATGTCTTACCAAATTTTATTTACCTTTCTTACACTTGAAATTTACCTACCATAGAATTATCAACATTTTTGTGTTACTTCAACTTTCTCCGATTAAATTTACCAAATAGTTTTAGGTCTCCAACTGTTGTTTCGGTTGCTTATCAACGTTTCATTTTTTTAATAATTTATTATTATTTTATAATATATCACTTGTCCTATTGAATTGTCATTTTTATTTGTCTAATTTATCAACCATTTTCTACGACCAAATTACAATATAATTTTGCATTAATAACTCTTGTTTGAGTTATCTATGAACGTTGATTTGGTTTCTTTTGAATTACCAACTTCTCTTATCTCTGAAAAAAAAAAGCTCATCTTATAATTACCAACTTTTATCAAACTCTTTTTTATCAATACCTTAAATTTCTAACTATTATGTGAATTCTCCTATCTTTATTTGGTGACGTACCAAAATTTTTCCTTAGTAAGTAACCTAATAGAACAGTTGGATGTTGGAAAAAAAATATAAACACATTAGTAACAAATTCATATGAGAGTTGGTAACTCGGGACTAGTTGATAACTCACTTAAATTTAAGTTAGTAATTTTATATAAATATTGGAAAATTTAAGGTTAATAAAAGTTGGTTAAAGAAAGAAAAATGGTACTTAAAAAGAACTTAGTAGATAACTCGAATAAAAGTTAGTAATTCAAAATTAGTTGGATAATTTATTCAGAGAGAAGTTGACAAGTCACTTTGTTAAAATTGATAATTTCTAAAAAAATGTTAGTAAATTTAAGGTGTTGTAAAAAATACAAAGAAAATTTTGTAAACCATTAGAATACTTGAAAATTATAAAAATGAACTATATGTCAATAAGCAACTTAAAATAACGAGAGTTGGTAAACAATACGGGGTGATATTTTAATAGGATTAAAATTGTTAACCAATACTATATGATAATTTAATAGGATAAAAGTTGGTGATCGTGCCAATTCAAGTTAGATTAATAATTATTAGAAAAAGTTACGAAATAAAAAGGGCATACTCGAGACAAATATCTATCCCATTAAAGATGATAAATAAAGAAACAATTAAAAATTGATTAGTAACTAAAATAAGAGTAAATAAACCTAAAATTGAAAATAAATAAATTGAAAACTCCATAAAATAATTAATAAATTAAAAAATAAAATTGATAGATAACTAAAATGAGAATTGCTAACCCAAAACTAGACGGTGATTAAGTTGATAAAAGTAGATAAATCACTTCATTTTACACTATCTTTGGTATAAATTCCAAAAATTCAAAAGCGTTGACAAGTTACATAAATAATACTTTATCAATTAGTACAAAAATTGCAATTTGCACACTGTAAAAAGAGTTCATAATGTCATTTACTAGTTATATTTCTTAGCAAAAATTTTCGATACTTACTAGCACCAATTGAAATTCACTGGCACTGGAAAAGTTCATATATTTTGACATAAAACAATAGAATTCTACCACACAAGAAAAATTTGTATATTTTGACATAAAACAATAGAATTCTACCACACGTAGATTACTTAACAGCAATCCCTTTTTGTAAGTCCAAGTAACATCTGAAATAAGATCATAGCTGAAGGTTAAAGGATAAAAAAAGAACAAAAAATGTCCTAAACCTATTGCATTAGTATAATTCAATCATTTGGATCAATTTAGTTTTAAACCTTTTGTATTTGTGATAATTTAGTCCATTCAAGTTACAAGTTGAAAATCGCTAACATGTATGCCAGTGATTTTTTTGATGTTTTTAATTTTTTTTCCCTGACCATGGATCAGCTTTGCCAAATCTGGCAATTAGTACAAATATAAAAAGTTTAGGACTAAATTGATCAAATTAAAATGTGTATAAGTGAGTTGATACTAATGCAATAAATTTAAAACTTTTTTTTGGTACTTTTCCCTTAAAAGGGGCGAATTATAGCTAACTCCTAGGTTAAACTTCCATACATATTTATCCGGCTTTTACACAAAACCATTGTAAGGTACGAATTATTGCTTAACTCATAGGTTAAACTTCCATACATAATTATCCCGCATTTACACAAAACCATTACAAGGCACGAATTATTGCTTAACTCATAGGTTAAACTTCCTTACATATTTATCCCGCATTTACACAAAACCATACTAGCTTCCAGTCACTTGGCGGTCCGTAGTCCCTCTCGTACGAGGACATACACATTATTTCAAATTTACCTTTACTTTCATGTTGCTCGACTTAAGCTTTGCCTTTAGTACAGTTGGTACGACAACCTCAATCCTCCATTCCTCTTTGTGATGACCTAGACCGCGGGCTCAACACCGCGAACTCCTCCCTCGCGTACTTCAACCTCCGGGCCTCCTCCCTCGGGATGTCGTACGAGTTCATCACCACCTTCCCTGGCAGGCCCCGGATCACCGACAGCCGCCCTGCCAGCGAGCTGATCATCGCGTTATCGTTGGTCCGGAAGGAGACGTACTTGAACCCTTCTGAGCTCGCCTTCTTCACCACCGCAAAGTTCTGGGGCACCACCAGAAGCTGGCCCTCCTCGAGCCACCCGTCGAAGACTGTATTCGCCGAGTCATCGACAATCTGGATCCTACCGTCGCCCGACGTAGATCACACCGTGGCAGTTCATGTAGTAGTGTGGCGCCACAAGAGCATGCTGCAAATAATTAGTCAGTGGGCAAAAATGTCTATATAAATATCACTATGAGTGGATATAAGGAGCACCACACATAAATTACTTTCCTCTAATTCATTAAGACTCAATGTCAAACTATATATGTTTCCTCTAATTCTCATTATTAGGGTTGGGTATTGCGGCCCATCCAATCTCTAATTAATTAATACTCGAACACCAAATCACTGACTCAGGAAACAAAGGCGACAATCCTCTCTGAACCTGAGAAATGCATGCGCGTTTGATCAGTTGTAGTGAGCAAATTTTATCAGTAAACCATAGTATGTGTACTGAAAATTTTGTTTAGCAGTTCAAATCAGGTTCAGATTCATTTCAATACGCGAATCAGATTCGTTGAATAACATTTGGTAGTAGTATACATTCAAGAGCGTCTTTCTTGTAAACTTACCCTGTAAAGAACAGCCCTCTCAGCACTGAGTCCAATGAAGCTGAGAATAGGAAGACTGAAGCTGGTGAGCGTGGTGAACCGCCCTCCGCGAGGGTCGTAGATGTCGGCCTTCTCGGGTTTGTTTATGTTCTCTCTCAGCCTGATGGTGCAAAGCGTCTCCTCCAAGCCATGATCTCTCATCCCTCTCCCTCCTCTCCTCCCGCCCTCTCTCTCCCTCCCCCACTCGCTCTCTCCCTCTTGCTCGCCTTCTCGGTATCGTGGGCTTATTATTTGGAGCTCATTCTGGACCTCGACGATGTGGCCCCGCTGGTCGTCTGGGCACTTGAGCTTTTGGGCAAGCTCGGTGTCGATGGAAAAAGGACTCGCTGAGGATTTGCTCGTCAAAGCCGCTGAAGATGTTGTCGAAGCTCTCTTGCTGGCTGCTGCCCCCTCTTCTTCTTGGCCCCCAGCTTCGACTGCTGCTGCCTTGTTGCCTGCCTTGTTGCGGGTCTCCAGCGAGGAAGAATTTCTAAAAACATATGTGAAAATAAACATTGTTGAAATAATTTTCGTTATATCAAAAAAGTGTGCCAAAGACTCTTCTTTGAGTATCCGATATGCACGGCGGATATAAAATATCAGGTAAGTTACAAAAGACATGCAAATCTGCATACCCCCAAATGTTACATTATTAAGAGTCATCTGTGGACGACTTCAATGTAGTATAGGATGTAAATTCCGTTAATTTACCTAAGAGTTCTCTTGCTACATGATGCACTAGAATGCATGTCACATGCATCGAACCTCTTTCGAGCTAAAATTGCTCATATCTCAGAACATTCTAAACTTGCATATGCATAGAAAAACAAAATTAGCTTGCACGAGACACATGCATTACAATCACATTATTAGCCTTATATAGCGCGGACATTTGTTGTAGCTTATTTTAGATAAGCATCAAAGTCCTCGTTACGTTTGTTTCCCTTCCCCTGAAGCTCTGGTCGAGCTGGTTCTCTTGGTTGCTGAGGTCAACGACAGAGACTATTACAAGATCGGACTGGCCTTGGTTGTAAATCCAGTGGGTCGCTCCGGCCGGCATCGCGAGTATGTTGCCTTCAAGGATCTGCCGGACCTTCTGGTGCCGATCTTGGGTCCTCTCGCCCCTCATTTGCCCTCCATCCTCGACTGTGAATATTGTGATCCCACGGGCGATTGGTACGTCTCGGGACATCCCGGGAACACTACTCCTTGGGTTCCCATTCCTAGGACATGGTGTCTTATTGATTTAGATGGATAACTATGAGAAAGAGAACTAATAAAAAAAATGAGAAATTTTTGCTTTATCGACTGAACTATTTCCAATCTAGTTTTTGGTAATTAGTGTCACAATTTTTCTGGACTGAGTTTCATTCTGCAAAAAGCTAATGCGACACTAAATACATCACAAATTTGTCCAGCAAATTATAAAATGGTCACATGCGCGCACAATCAAAGTAAAAATAAACCGATAAAACCATACTCTATGTTGCATGCATGCCGTCTTTCGGATGGTTCCCACAGAAAAAAATGTATTTTACCTTGTACGACATACATAAGCTCCGGCGCATTAGTGAACGCCGGCAAAAAGAGCCCCCACTGCCGGATGATGTGGCGGACCACTGCCACACCGGCGCACTAGAGCTGGTCCTCGTCCTCGTCCCACAGCTCGGAGACCCCAGCCTCAGCCTCGATCCGACGGCTCGGCTCGAGCGTGTCGAGCCTCACGATCCAGCACTCCCCACCCCGGAACCGGCTCGGTCGCTGGCCCCGCGACGTCACCTGCTCCATCTGGGCATAGCACGAGGCGTATTGCAAGAGAAGCACAAAGGCAAGAACAGTCATCGTCTTCGTCGCCATGGCTTTTAGAGAGAGAGAATTTGCAGTGACGAGTTTGGAGTCTTATGGGGTTATTATTTATAGCAGAGAGATTTCAAGACGTGGCGAGAGGTTGGTGAGATGGAGATTAATCAGGGTTTGCATGTGGATGGGTCTTGGCTCGTTTACACCTAAGGTTTGAGGTTGTGATATGTGGCAGCGATGCTCTGAGAAGTGCACGCATTTATGGCTTGGCCTCGTTCGTATGAATGTACGTACATATACGCTTTTGCTTTCGCATACATGTCCGCAAGTTATTTCCAACCGTATCTCGGACAACATTTTAGTTCATCAAATATCACATGGTGAATTTCTCGTCTCCCGCTAGAGAATCGGATGAGTCATAATCATTTAATCTTATTCCGACAAAAAAAAAATCTTATGGATCTCATGCAAGCTTCATCTAAAGATCTCGCACAATCGTTAGCTAGAATCACACTCGATCTGTTGATTCGAGTTTAGGTAGAGATTTTCTCGTACAGTAGATGCAAAGAATATATAGTTATATTATCGTAAATTGATCTATGAACATGGTAATTCGATCTGACCCGACTCGATCCGGCTAATTACTATCTCCACACCGAAGTATTGATCTGAAATCCAACCACATGGATGTGAAAATGGTAAGAAATTCACTTAGCAGGAGGATAAGTACAAGGACTTCCCACACGTGGAAGCAAACAAGGAAGCGCGCCAATGTCTCACTCCCCCTTCTTTTGAGCTACAAACCTTCCTAAACTCACTCTCTCTCTTTCCTTCCTAAACTCTCTCTCTCTCTCTCTCTCTCTCTCTCTCTCATTTGTGTCTAGCTTCCATTTTGAAAGAAAATTTTTCTCTTTTCTGCTGACATACTCAGAAGGGCCATTGGAGAAAAGAGAAAATCTTATCCCTAAACACTTTTCTG
Source organism: Syzygium oleosum (assembly GCF_021117445.2). NCBI lineage: Eukaryota > Viridiplantae > Streptophyta > Magnoliopsida > Myrtales > Myrtaceae > Syzygium > Syzygium oleosum. Next base: position 20,846,543 of record NW_026607485.1, on the reverse strand, counting down.
GGTACTCTTGATCGTTGGGAGTCAATCGTTCTTGATGCAGCAGAATCGTCCATCATTTCAATACTCGTTTTTGTGGGTGATCAAGAATCTTGGCAACTTTCTATGAGAGGCCAAAGTGCACGAGACATATGCATCTATGAGGACTAGATCGCCGAAGCCGCCGCACCTGATGCAGTTGTTGTCGCACTCGCCCCTCCGACGGTTTCCTCGCGGTTGTTTCAGATGGAATGGCAGATCCTGTTAATTATGGCAACCCGGAGCGCGACATCGAGCAAGTGGGTCCTCTCACTTTTCCTCATCAATGGCACATTATTCGGTTGATGTTGATGTCTTCCTCAAAATTCTGATTAACAAATTCGTGTCGTCTTTCCAATTGTTTCTCCGATGAATTTATCATAAGTAGGCAAATCAGATGGATTTCAATGGCTTTTCATGTTCCAGAATGTGGAATGAGTTCTATCTCTAGCTTTCTTTTTCGGTCCTGCCCTGTATAATTATAGCACAATTCATGATCGACATCGGCGAGCATATTTGAGAAGCATTTCTTGGGAGAACTTGCAAGTGAAATAGGAATTTTGTGCAGAGAAAACCTGATTTATGAACTTCGTTATCAAGAATTCGGGTACAAGTTTGACGGCTGATTTCATATTGAAGCTCTTTCCAGTTTGGTATAAACAGAAAGTTCATGTCATAATGAACGCCAAATTACTCTGTAAAAGCGAAGTTTTCGCTCTTCGTGTGACGGACAACATCAATATTTTCCTATGTGAAATATGTTGCGTGATGTGAGAAATTCTTTTGCTGGTGATGCTCCTCAGAGTTGAACTTATTTCTGTTTCTCCTTTTTGAAGGCACTCACTGCTTTGAAAAAAGGTAGTCAATTAATCAAGTACAGCCGAAAGGGAAAGCCAAAGTTATGCCCGTTTAGAATTTCACCGGTGAGTCAGTCGGATTCTGGGCAATTTCTTCTGGCATGATGATTTCTTAGTGATGACTTCATATAATTGTTTCAAAATTATCCCAAGATGATGTTCTCTCCGAAATGATTCTGAACTGTGTCAACAATATAGCAGAGAAAAAGGAAAACTGGTATGGTAGTGATCTTGCTTTTGCTAATGGCATGTTCAGACAATCTTATTGACATGTATGTCCTAAGGTCACGCGTGTAATTATGCCACATGCCACAGTTAGATGCTATTATACGGTTAATCAGCATTAGCTATAAGTTCTTGAAGGTACCTGCGAGGTCAAATAGACGAATAATTTGCAGCTTTACTGCTGAGCAGGACGAAACAACTTTGATCTGGTACTCGCATGGAGAGGAAAGGACTCTGAAATTGGCTTCAGTTTCACGAATAATTCCAGGACAGAGAACTGTGAGTTAACTTTGTATCTTAGCTCAACCACAAAATGGACAGCTTAAGAATTATGTTCACTTGGTTCAGAGATTTTTCGATGTTCAATCACTAATCAAATTGGTTCCCATGTGATATCTTGTAGGCTGTTTTCAGAAGGTACTTGCGCCCGGAGAAGGATTACTTATCGTTCTCACTTCTATATAATAACGGTGAAAGATCTCTCGATTTGGTTAGTCATTCACGCCCAATTATAACATCAAAGCAACTACTTTTTAATCACTTCCAATTGAGCTTTAATCTAATGGCGACAATTATGCCTATGTTGTTGATCGTAGATCTGTAAGGACAAAGTTGAGGCAGAGGTGTGGTTATCTGGACTTAATGCGATAATCCCCACAGGACAACAGCGTAGGCGCACCCGAAGTGAAATCCCAGATGTGAGAACATATACATGTGAATGAAAATTTCTCCTAGTGCCATTTTATTATCCTTAATCTCGCCTTTTTTGACTCTGCAGTTGCATAACGGCGGCGAATTTGGTCCAAGTGGTAGACCATTTGGCGCAACATTCGAGTACACTTCGAGTATTACTCGTGGTAGAGTCTCTGTTGAGCTGAATCCTCGTGAATCTTCCGTGAGTTTGGCGAGCTCAGATGTGGGTTCTGAACGTGCAAATATGCAATTGAGAACAAGTACAGGAGATGGTTTCAGAATTAGTGTTTCGAGCACTCCTAGCTGTTCAAGCGGCGGGTCTGGACAAGATGATATTGAGTCACTAGGAGACGTTTATGTCTGGGGAGAGATTTGGAGCGACGGGCCCGATCACGGATCCACGAGTTCCCCGAGGAAAATCGATGTCCTGATTCCTCGACCATTAGAATCAAATGTAGTACTTGATGTTCATCAGATTGCTTGCGGGACACGCCATCTGGCCCTTGTCACAAGGCAAGGTGAGGTTTTCACATGGGGTGAGGAATCTGGGGGAAGGCTTGGTCATGGGAGTGAGAGGGATTTTAGCCGTCCCCATCTCGTCGAATTTCTAGCAGTCACGAATGTGGACTCTATCGCCTGCGGCGAGTATCACACGTGTGCAGTGTCTACCTCAGGCGATCTCTTCAGTTGGGGCGATGGGACTCACAATGCGGGGCTTCTTGGTCATGGCACTCACGTTAGCCATTGGTTACCAAAAAGAGTGTCCGGCATAATGGAAGGAGTTCAAGTCCTGTCGGTCGCATGCGGAACCTGGCACACGGCGCTAGCAACTTCCAGCGGAAAGTTGTATACCTTTGGCGACGGGACATTTGGCGTGTTAGGCCACGGGGATCGCGAGAGCGTCCCTTATCCTAAAGAGGTTCAACTTCTGAGCGGATTGAAGACCATCAAGGTCGCTTGTGGGTTGTGGCACACCGCGGCAATCGTGGAAGTGATGATGAGCCAGTCATCCGGCGGCAACATCTCGTCAAGGAAGTTGTTCACATGGGGAGATGGCGACAAATACCGTTTGGGACATGGAAACAAGGACACTTACTTGCTCCCTACTTGTGTCTCCGCGCTCATCGATTATAACTTCCACCAACTAGCGTGCGGGCACACAATGACCATTGCCCTAACTACATCGGGCCATGTATTCACCATGGGAAGCACGTCGTACGGCCAGTTGGGGAATCCGAATTCGGAAGGGAAGGTGCCTTGCCTAGTGCAAGACAGATTAGTGGGCGAGTTTGTCGAAGAGATCTCCTGTGGGGCATTTCATGCGGCCGTCTTGACTTCGAGAAGCGAAGTGTACACTTGGGGAAGAGGCGCTAATGGTCAATTGGGTCACGGGGACATCGACGATCGCAAAATCCCCACCATGGTCGAAGCGCTTAGGGATCGGCACGTGAAGAACATATCGTGCGGCTCGAATTTCACAGCCAGCATATGCATCCACAAATGGGTATCCGGAGCGGATCAATCTGTGTGCACCGGCTGTCGTCAAGCGTTCGGTTTCACTAGGAAAAGACACAACTGCTATAACTGTGGCTTGGTCCATTGTCACGCTTGCAGTTCAAAGAAGGCATTGAAGGCAGCATTAGCACCTACTCCGGGAAAGCCACATCGGGTTTGCGACGCGTGTTATGCAAAACTAAAAGCTGCCGAAAGTGGCAGCATGTCCTATATGAAAGGAAAAGCCAACACCATGCGACAGTCAATCGATTCTCGGGAGAAAATGGACAGGGCTGCTGTAAAGTCCTCGAGAATCCTGCTTTCTCCAACCATCGAACCGGTCAAGTACATCGAAGTGAAACCAGGGAAACCGGGAGCTAAAGCCGAGCCCTCCGTGGTACGAGCTTCCCAAGTCCCATCGCTCTTGCAATTGAAAGATATCGCATTCCCCAGTTCACTGAGCGCTCTGCAAAGTGCTCTAAAACCGGTGGCTACTAATTATACGCTCCCTCAGTCCGCCCCCAACTCCAGACCCGCTTCGCCATACTCAAGGAGACCAAGCCCTCCGCGATCCACAACGCCCGTTTTTTCTAGAAGCGTGATCGACAGCCTCAGTAAAACAAATGAATACTTGAATCAAGAAATAACAAAGCTACAGAATCAGGTATGCCAAACAAATACAGAACACAATAATGCCAAATTGTTTCCCACAATCTGTAATGTTGTTCTTCTTTTGTGCTCCTTCAGGTTAGAACTTTAAAACAAAGGTGTGATTTACAAGACATGGAGATAAAGAAACTGCATAAAGATGCGGAAGGAGCTGCTCTTAAGGCTGAGCAAGAGTCTTCTCAATGTACCAAAGCCAAGGAAGTTGTCAATTCTGTCGCAACTCAGGTACGCACAAAATCATGTGCTTCACAGTACTTCAGAAAGAAAGTATCCATCTTATTCCTGGTCTTTGTGTGTGTTCACGACATGAATTGGTATTCATAAAGAAAGCGTTGAAGCGGAATGTATCTATTTATCAGATGTGAAACTTAATTCCACTAACATGGATTCCTTTACCAATTTCAGTTGAAGGACATAATGGAGAATCTACAGCCCAAGTCTCACAACAACGAGAAGTTCAACACGCTGTATGCTCAGGTCGAGACGTTTCTTAATACCGACACCATGCCCGAGAGTTCACGTTCCTCGTCGGTAAATGTGGACAATGATCGGAATCAATTAAGCATAGATCAAGCCGATATAGTGGGTGTGAATGACTCTTTGACTGATAATCAGACTGGCACAAATGAGGATACTGGTGCCTCGTCGATGCAAGGAGCCATACCTCAACAGAACACGGAGATCGGCTCAAACTCCAACTCTTCCTCGGTCATGAGGAAAGATGGGCTCTCGCAAGTAATTGAACAATTCGAACCTGGTGTCTACATTACTGTCGATGCTCTTCCTAATGGTGTCAAGGCCTTCAAGCGCGTCCGATTCAGGTGCAAATATATATTTCTTGTTCTTAATCAGATTTCCGTGTTGCCAAATACCTAGGATCATTCTAATTTGAATTCTCAAGATAATGAAAAATAAATCTAATTTATCGTGTTTCGGTCTACTAATAGTTCCCTTCTTATGAAATTTTTACCATTTAAACACAATCATCTCTGTTACAGCAAAAGGAGATTTGCTGAGCAGCAAGCAGAAGAATGGTGGAACCAAAACAAAGATAGGGTGTTCAAGAAGTACCCGCCATTGATGACAAGCATTAGCCAGGCAGGAACATCTAGCAATCCATCAAATGCCGGAGAAAATAACGACGTGGCTCAATCTTCAGAATATTGATTCACTTATGTTCCTTTTTCTTTTCCTTGGTACTATAGGATGCTGATATTAATTCAGGATTAGCTTGTAGAGGAAAAAAAGAGAATCCGAAATATATTAGGCAACAAGCACAGTGCATCCCTGAAGTAGTTTGACCCTGAATTATGAACATGGGTTGATAGAGAATTAAAAGATAGATACTCTCAGAAATAGCACGTCTTGAAGTTTCTTCAACATTTAGCTGTTGAACCCTTTGTCTGGGTTTGGCCTTTTTCCCCCCTTCTTGTGTGCGTTTTTATAGTTGTAATTGTAGGTATAAAAAATTGTAATTTTGTGAAGGTACCACCTGCAATATCTCTTGTTATGTTAGCATCTTTTCATTTTATTTTTTGTTCAAATCAAATGGGAATAAGGTACTTTCCCAACTTAACTGTTCTACAGCATGTTCATTATTGGTGAACACATACAACTTCAAAATCTGTCAAATTAGCATTAGCGGAATACTAGGGTGCTTTTCTTTGTCCTTCTAAGAGAATACTGCACAAGAAAAATGGAAAATACAAGAACTCCGACGTTGCTATTCAACTGAAAATTTCATTATTAATTAGCTATGCTCAAAAGAGGCAAACCAGTTCATTCACATCACCCCAAAAGAATGCCTTTTGCGGGTATTTTTATTTTTTCATACAAATTCACTCTTATTTAATTAGAAGAAGTTCGAGAATACACTCCATGGGTTTCGGAACATAGTAAATCCAAAAGATCTGGGGGATAAAGAACCTAGTTACTCGATAGGCTATTTCTTCTTCGAGTTTTAACAACCCAATCAACCACCTTATTTGCTTCTCTATTGCTATGGGCTTTTTACGGGTATTTATGCAGGAAATAGGAGTTATGAAAATATGGATACCCAGCAAAAAGGGAGTAATCAATCCTAATATCAAATCCCTTTTCCTTCACACGCACAAAATATCATAGTTTTCCATTGACATGAAAACTTATATATCATACTTTTGCAGGTTACTCCATAGACCTTCAAATTGCCGGCCCTCAGTGCCCGTGCCCCTGGATCATTAAAAAAGAAACCCTCTGATAGAAGAACGAGTCCAACACAAAGAAATAAGAACAAACGCTGCCGTTCAGGGCGACCGCATCTCTAAATACTCCGGAAACGTGCCATGAGCGGCCGCACGAGAGGCACTGTCCTGAGGCCCCGTGCGTGAACCGTGGTCCACAAGATCGGTTATTCCAGATGCATTTAGTTATGCGAACATATAAACATGGTATAATTCCTCTGCGACATACTTTTAACCCCCTCCCAACATAACATCACATGCAGAGACAGTACTAGGTTGGCCCCTCTTGTAGGTTTTAGTCCTTCCCATGGAATCATATCATATAAAATCCTCGAACTTGTAGCACTAAAATATGAAAATCCGTGCTGTAAAGCCTGTTGGGCTTCGCTCGGTAGGAGCCAGTCGCCGAATTCGATTGTGACATTGTCAAAAAGGCACCAAACTGTGTTTGCAGCTTCATCTCGGGCCAACAAATGCCAACCCTTTGAAACATTGGGCATCGGTAAAGCCCCTCCAATCGGATCTAGGCTTTAGAAAATCAAGGCTTCATGTAGCTACAGAAACCTGCATTAAAGCGAGTTTCTGTATACGAAATGGGGAAGACAGTCGTTTCATCGTACGCCAATGAATGCTGTTTGGCACGCATTCCTTGGACAACTTTGAAAGTGTTGGTTAAAAGATTATTATTTCTTGTTCCGGGTTATGCTTCTCCTGATGATAACCAATCAGTGCAAGAGGACGGTTTGGTTTTGATCTCTCTCTGTCGTCCCTTTTTTCATCTTTGTCTCTTTCTTTTTTCCGAGTTGTACGGCTTGCCGGACAATAGATTATTCGGTATACGGATATACTTACCATCTGGTGTATCCAAACCATTACATTACGGGAGTCTCACATGAAATTGCCTAATTTTCAAGAATAAGGATCGATGTCCCGTGATTTATCCTTAGCTAAGCGACTACATCAGCATCTTCTTTCAAACTCTCAGCAGTTCGGTAGTAAAAAATGTTTGATATGTTCCTTCCATCATGCATTATTCTTATTTAATAAATTCGGTTATGTTTGGTTTGGCTTTTGGAGAAAGCCTTTGAGAAAATGCAAAGCACTTTAGGTTAAAGAGGTTTCTAAAAATACAAATAGTATTTGATAAAATGTAATTTAAAAGTGTATTGGGAAACAACTTTGATTAAAATAATGTTTGGAAAAATCACAAACTTTTGCTTTAAAAAAAAAAGAAACTAAGCTCAAACCCTTTGTTGGGCGTCGATGAGCCAAATCTGGCCAGATTTGGCAACGGCAACGTCGCCTAAGGTCACGAGACCTTAGGCCACCCTCTCGCTTGAGGTCATGCGACCTCGGCGAGGGTTGCCGATGCCAGATTTGGCTCAATGTCGCTCGGTGGAAAATGGTGAGGGCATTTCCGAAATTTCGAAAATTTAGTGAGAGCAAAATTTGAAAAAGAAATGTATTAGCATTTTTGAAACCCAAAACTTCCATGAATCTGCCTTGAACTAGAAGACTTTAAAAAGCTTTGGAAATGCAATTACATCTCCCCAAAGCTCTACAAAAAAATTACCAAAACCACTCAAAACGAGACAACTTAATCCTAGTGAAAATGAAGATTTCTAGCTTAATCGACTCGATAAAGCTTGATTGAGAAAATTGAAAAATATAGAGGACAGAACCATGCCAATGAAAAATTACAAACTTTGATTAAGTACACAAATTGTATGACAGAATATGGACTTATCTTTTGCTGACAAGAACAAACTACTGCACTCTTTTTTCTTTTGGGATAAGTGTATTGAAAGTCTTAACACTTATCATGAAAATATAATTGAATTCTAAAACTTTGAAAAAGCTCAATCAAGTCGTAAAACTTATCAAATTTGTACATTCAAGTCATTCCGTTGATTACACTTTTTAAAAGTTTTAGGATAGGATTGCACTTTCGTGATAAGTTTGAAGACTCGATTGTATTTTTTTGAAAGTTTTAGGATAGGATTGCACTTTCGTGATAAGTTTGAAGACTCGATTGTATTTTTTGAAAGTTTTAGGATAGGATTGCACTCTCGTCATAAGTTTTAAGATTTTCAGTGCACTTATCCTTTTTTTTGGTCATAAACTACGGTAATTATGGCAAAGCCTATTTTTTTGTGCAATTGCACCGGCGCTCATATTCATGTTTCATTATAATTTCTATAGCAAGTGGATATAGCTTAGCTATCCTTTGTAAATTTCACATTTTTCGCTGCCGATATGAGTAGTCAGTTACTTCCTAATAATTTAATCACTTATATCAACATGATAGATGCGAAATGTATAAAAGACTCATTGTAGATCCATCCTCTCGATCCCATACCTTCCTTTTTTGAAATCCATCATATAAAATTGCTACTTTTTTGTGGTATCAAACTTCAATGAGGAGTGCCTTATTTCTTAAAATTGTTATGAATATTCGTATTACAAGTACTTCATCTTATGTCACTAAGCCGTTTGGTTATGTGTATATGAACGGTTTTTTTTAATATTGAAAGTAAAACAAAACAAATGTTCAGATAGAAGCACGATTTGAATGGCTATGGATAAGATTGATCATTTTAAAAGCCAACATATTTCATTGTCTTCGAAAGCAAAACAAAGAAATTGTTTTTCAAAGTAAGAAAAGTCATTCTGATTATCTCTAATTTTATATTAATAGATGGAATCTTGGGGCACAATAAAAAATATAGAATAAAATTTGGAATCTGCAAAGGGCATTCCATTCCGGGGTGATCTATATATCTAGTTTTTTCCTTGTCTTTTTTTTTTTCTCAAGCGAAAAAATGAAAGCACCATTCTATTTCATATTATTTCACATTTTTATTTTTTATACAACCAAATGAAAAAATTCTTATTTGCCAACATGCATGCTGCCCCTGCTGGTAAAGGGATTGGAGGGATGAGGCCAGAGAGTACTAGGTCCGGGGCTCAATCTACGTGAGCACCGTACACACATATACATAGAAGAAAAAAGTGAGACCAAAAAAAAATTCTTGTTCCATTCCATTTTTACTTATACCAAACAAAGAAATCGAGATCCTCATATATTTCATTCCATCTATTACTTTTCTTTTTCATTTCATTCATTTTCAATTGAAATCGATTTACGTAAATAATTTTTTTTTGTCGGAATACCTAAATAACTTTTTTTGGATCCAATACGTAAATTATTTTCACTATTTCAATTATTTACGTATTTTTATAATTTCATCACCTAAATGACAAGATGAGTTTAAATATTACCTTTTCCACTGGCCAAAATAATAGTCTTTTTCTACTAATATGTTTTTTTTGTACCATGGGTGTAATAATCTAACATATAAAAAGTACCAAAGGATGACAGGAAAAATGGGGGAAAATTCCACATAAGGGTTCGAAGTTTCATCATTTTCTCAAATAAGGGCCTGAAGGGAATCTTATTTCAAATAAGGGCATGAAGTGCCCTTATTTTCTCAAATAAGGGTCTAAAGTGAATATTATTTCAAATAAAGGTCTGAAGTGGCCATGTCAGTTTCAATGAATGACCTGATCTCACCGGCTGGTCAAGGGCATTTTCATCTTTTGGTTTTTTTTTTTGGTCCTTTTTTCTTTCTTTTTTCCTTTTTTTTGTTTGTTCTTTTCATAAAAAAACAAACTCAAAAAGAAAAAAAAGACTAAAGTTAAAATAAAATAAAAAGAAACACACGGGCTCCGCTTGTGGCTGCTTCCCAATTGCCGGTGGGGAGGCAAAAATGGCTGGCAGGGTTGCCAGCGCCTCAGCAAGGGTCGGCGACCCTTGCCCAGATCTGGGAGAGGGTCGCCGACACCTCAGCGAGGTCGACAACCCTTACCTCGCACAAGTTTGGCGGCCTTCCCCTAGACCTAGGTGAGGGCTAGCGACCCTCGCCTAGATCTGAGAGAGGGTCGTCGCCCTCTTCTGGTTCTGGCGAGGGTTGCCGTCCCTTGCTAAGGCGTCGGCGACCCCACTGGCCATCGCCGCCGCCCCACCGATAATGGGGTGACGACCACAGGCAGGCAGTCTGGCAGCCAACCCTCCTGCTTGTATTTTTTCTTTTAAAAAAAAACTTTTACCTTTTTTAAAAATTTTAATCTAATTTAACTAAAATTTAGTTTAAATTATCTTTGGACGAAAATGCTATTGATCGACCGGAATTTGGCCGATCGATAAGGTTAAGTCCTTATTTGAAACTGTTATAGTCACATCATGCCCTTATTTGAAATAGGGTCAACTTCATATCCTTATTTAAGAAAATGATGACACTTCACGCTCTTATTTGGAATTTATCCAAAAATATGGTATCAATGATTATAATTCTTTTCACTTCTCGTGGAGAAATCGAAATTCCTCTTTTATTTTATTTTTTTATCTTAACTTCTTCGAAAAGAGCATGAAATCTCCCAAAACACAACGTTATCGAAATACAATTTATGATTTTTCACATATTTTAGAATTTATCTTTTATGTTTTCCAATTTTGCAGAAACACTTATAAGTGAAAAAAGTAGAAGGAAACACATCAGTTATTTTCTCCGTAGTGCTATGTAACATGCGGGCAATGAAGATTGGGCGGTCGTATCATCTATCATGGCCACAAGATGCGTATTCACATATAATATAAAATATTTTCTCTTACCCGACTTGTACATACTCCTTCCACAAAAAGCCCTATAGAAGTTCCACTTCCTTCCTTGCCAATTTTTGCTTTCTCTCTCCTCCTTCTGCTTCTGCTTGAACTCATCCCGAAAAAAGACTCAGCAAAAGCTTCTAACATCAAGCCAATCTCTCAAGCTTTCTAGGATTTACCAAAGAAAAGATTGAAAGAAACCTTGAAAGAAAGAGAATAAAGGAGGAACTTGCTCCTTCTCTCTCTCTCACTCTCGGGTTAGCTGAATCTGATCCATCTTGAAGGTTTTTGTTTCTCTTTCTTGAGTCTTGAGTAACGAACTTCAGTACTAATAAAAGCATCTTCAACCATGTCTTGAAGTGCTTGAGCTCAGCCTTATCGATGATCCATCTCTCGCTTGAGGGTTTAGTCTTCTTGTTGTTTTGCTCATCTGTAGTGAACAGCAAAACTCTTGAAGCTCAGGCCAGACAAATAAAGCCATAAAAGCAACAAAACAAGTAAGCATCAACCAGAAGAGCGAATAGATCAGAGTCATGGATCCAGATTCATTTCAAGACTTGGATTCTTTGAGCACTGACGCCGGAACCCTCAACGATGCCGCCTCTGCCAGTGTCGCTGCAACAAATTACAGCTCCACTGCTGCAGCCACCAGCTCCTCCTCCTCCTCCTCCTCCTCCTCGCCCGCTGCTCTCAGCCGATATGAGAACCAGAAGCGGCGAGACTGGAACACCTTCGGGCAGTATCTCCGCAACCACCGGCCGCCTCTCTCCCTCTCCCGGTGCAGCGGGGCACACGTGCTCGAGTTCCTCCGGTACCTGGACCAGTTCGGGAAGACCAAGGTCCACACCCAGCTCTGCCCCTTCTTTGGCTACCCGAACCCGCCTGCCCCTTGCCCGTGCCCTCTCCGGCAAGCCTGGGGCAGTCTTGACGCACTTGTCGGCCGCCTCCGCGCTGCCTTCGAAGAGAACGGCGGAAACCCCGAGGCCAACCCTTTCGCGGCTAGGGCCGTGAGGCTTTATCTGCGCGAAGTTCGCGATTTGCAATCCAAAGCGAGAGGGGTGAGCTATGAGAAGAAAAAGAGGAAGAGGCCGCCACCACAGGCCCCAGGGTTGCCACCATCGAGTGAAGATCAGTGAGGGATATCCCAGGTCGTGAAATTCTTGCTGAGAACCGGTTCATAAAGATCGAGTTCGCCGAAGTAATTGGGCATGGTGAGTAACACCTTGAAGATGATAATAGCAAAAATTAATGCACATCTTCTTTATGAGAATGTGATTTTTTCTGCTAGAGATGTTTCATCAAGTGATAGAATTTCATGGTTTTTTATTTGTATTAGTTAGCTGCACGGAATTGTTTCAGATTTGATAAAATCTCACGCTTGGTTGGGAGGAAGTCAGTCGATTAACTTAAGTCATGTACTTGATTGAAAAAATCTGAAACTAGAACTCTAATTTGTCAATGTACTTGGTGTTTAAGCCATTTACAGCAAGAAATAAAATTCTCAGTTGATGTTATTCTTCGTCAATTTCTGTTGACAATTCCTTATTTTGTGCAATACTTAATTTGTTTCGGCATATCATTCTTCTTCTGGGAATGAAAAGCTTAGCAAATACATCAAATAACGTGTCGTGTATTTCTTGAATTGTCTGTTGGGCTTTTTATTGTGTTTGGTGATTTTTCTTGCCCTAGATAAATTTAAAAGAACCATTTAAATAGATCTAAACATTTATAGCAATCTATAAGGAAGTGATGAATACAAGTTCTTTGGGATCAAAATTGTCATTAGCCCATAATTTTAAAGGAGCAAATAGAAAAAAGTGCCCACTTAAATAGCAAAATATATTCAATGGTTGTTGCTTCATCTTCCCAGCTCAGTAAAAGTAGAATGTGTCTTATTCTGTGCCCTATTTATCATGCAAATCTGTCTCCAATTGCTCCACTGTGTCACATCAAGCCTTCATGTTCCCAAAAGAGTAGATAACATTGAATAGGTGAGGTCCATTCACACGAACACTTGTACATAAACAGTGAAGAAACAGTCTCCTCCACCTGAACGTCCATTATCAACTTGATTTTGCAACTTTAACATGAAAAGCCCTTTTTCACGGATTCTCGCTTTTTTAGCTTATGTCTGGCGAATGAACTGAAGTTGAACCAGCGAACATGCAAAAGAGGAGGGTCTGGACCAGATTTACTTCTATGCCCTTGATCAATCGGGAAATATAAAAGCATAAGTTACATAAATTCATGATTCTTCATAATAGTCAATATGTACACATAGCTATAAAGATGAAAAAAACAGTGGGTGGTTGGGAGTTTTCTTTTTTTCTATTCATGTTGACGAAAGGTTATTTATTTTGGGCTTGCTCCTTGTTATTTCTTTTTCTTTTTCTAGGTCAGAATCTTCTACAAGATTAGCTGTTGCAAAATCTATACACTCCACAAGTGGAGGTTCTTGTCAGTTTGATTTCATCAATCAGATAGATTCACTAACCATGGATGATCTTTGAAAGGGAAAGGATTTATTCCTAACCTTCGCTAATTATTATGTAGGTTCATTATAAGCAAGAAAGGTAGATCTACCCCCATGAAAAGGAAGAATAAAGCATACAGTAACTTAGAGAGCTTGAATGCATCATCCACCTCTTTATTAACTACTTTATGAATCTGATAATGAAATATGGACTAGATGTTTAGTGGGGTTTACAGTACCCATCAAATAATGTTGACTCTTTAGCAATAGCATAGAGGAGGTGATTATTTTATCAAATTAGGTTATCATTATGCAATACATATTTGGTGTTTTGATGGGGCCCCAAAGATAGTGAAGCATCTTTGTCAGATCTTCCTCAAGGGAAAGAAGATAAAGAAATCAACTTGAGCACTAAAATCATCTGAATTATTCTTGGATTCGAAGAAACTGTTGCTAGGATTGATCTTCGCCCGTTGTTTTCTTTTGGGATGATTACCAAAAAATTTTTAGACTTATTGTACTGATGTCAATCAAGTTCTAAAATTTTCAATTTAGCTAATTTAATCCTAAACATTTTGACGATTTGCCAATGTAATCATTTTGGTCAATTTTGGCCGTAAATAGTTGACGTAGATGCCGACAATCCTAGCGCCGGCCATATCATGTAGGGCGACCAGTGTCTACATTAGCCATTCCGACCAAAATTGATCGGATTGACTATATTGGCAAATCGTCAAAATGTTTAGCACTAAATTGGCCAAATTGTCAGACCAAAAAAAAATTGGCCAAATTGAAAAGTTTATGACTGAATTGGCATCCGTACGATAGGTTTATAACTTTTTTGGTAATTTATCCTTTTCTTTTGAATAGGATGATATTTTGATCATAGTCACACTAATAAAATAACATTTCATTAGTATTATCAGTTGAATTCACTCTCCAAAAAAATTGGAAAGCACAATGAATGGTTGACAAAAAAAGATGCACGAAACAAAACACAACTTGTTACCAAAAGTTATGGAAGTAATTGCACTTGCAATCTTTTAACATCTCATCTTATCGTGATACTTTTATAATCGAATTCTGCCTGTGTATAGTTTATACCCTTCTTACTTTTAATCTTCTTGTCCAATTTGCTTGTATTGACCAAAGCATCACATGTTTTTTTCTAAATTTATAAAACGCAGTACATGTTCCTAACGATGCTTCTTGTAGATGGGTCTTGAGTGTGGCCATATAATATTTCATGACAGTTTTCACAGAAAAGAATTCACCAATTAAAATAAAAGTGGACTGGTCCATGTGCTGCTCAAACCCTACGAGATAGGCAAGTGAAGAGAATTACAAGTACCAGTTGTTCTGTTGCTGCCCGAATCTCACGCTTTTTCGAGTGGAAGAATGTCAAATTTAGGTGCGCAATCATCTTCTCTGAAAGGTTAAGTTGTTAGACAACAATGAGTATCTTCGTCTTCTCATCCATCGCTTGATAGAATGGTGAAAGTATGAAGTGTGCCAACTTATTATGTACGAATTGGAAGAAGTTTACGAAACTCTTGCTGTATGGTGGAAGTAAAAGCATAAATAGGTGAAAAAGGATGGTCCGAGGGTTCGAAATTGAAGACCTTATTAGTTCTAACACCGAAAACTCTGACGTTTCTACAACCAAAAACTCAAGAATTGATCCAATCTTTAGTAAGAACCTAAATGATAAGCATCTTTAGGGATTTTCAAGTCTTACCATATATTCATATCAATTTGATATACTTCAACTTGCAAATCCTATAAGGAATCCACCACTTCAAAAAACCTCCAAATTTTGTAAGGCTCCCTAGTTTGAATTTAGGTTCCGTTTGTTTCACGAAAAATGAATGATTTAGGAAAACATTATCGTAAAATTGATTGCTTATATCGTTTATAATAATGAATGAATGAAAAATATTTTCATAATCCACGAAAATATATAGACATTGATTGTTGTCGATAATGAAAATATTTTCATTGACTAATTATTCAAACGAAAAAAGCGATCATTTTTATGAAAATGTTTTTATAGATCATACATTTTCCGTAAAATAAATTTTTTGTGATCATTATTTCGATGCACTTCCAACTCTCCCAAACTATGGTAACAAATTTTTTCTCCCATTTTCAATACCAAAATATTTGTTGCATTCTAGCCTAACTTTTTTTATTAATGGCTTTTTTTGTCTTTTCTCTTCATTTTGCTTTTAGGTTTAAAGCTACACCTCATATATTAGCTATTGAGAGGTAGCAGCTATGAATTGGCTGAGAAGAAAATAGAGAGAAAAGAAAAAGAGAGGTCGTGAAGGCCAAAAGGAAGAAAAACGTGAGTATGTGCGGTAAAGAGAGAAGAAAAAGTGGTTTTTTCTTCGTGAGTGTTCTCAATCTTTTTGTCTCCTAATCTTAAGAGAAGATTATCATTGCATCCTTACTTTCTTTGAAGTCTAATGGATGCACAGGGTGCCTTTGCACGGAGACATAACCCAAGTTTGGGTGAACTTCAATAATAAAATTTCTAGTGTGTTATTGTATTATTATATTTTGTTCTTGTGCTATTTTTTCTCAAATCGGTGTGCGATTCCGATCACTTGGTATCAAAGCCTAGGTAGGCTAATCAAGAACATTAAGGGTTTTTCGGTGACGTTCGATTGAAAGCAAATGATATGGCAAAAGATAAAATTAGAATCGATAAGTTTGACAGGTAGGATTTTAGATGATGGAAATTCCAAATTGAGGACTATCTTTATAAGAAGATCACTATGAACCACTTGAGGGGTCGAAACCGAAATCGCAAAAGTGGATCCGACAGCAGAATCGAAATCGAAATTCTTGATCGAAAGACACTAGGTGCGATTCGTCTAGGGCTAACAAAATAGACAGGATACCACATCGTGAAAGTAAGGACTGCAAAAGAAGCCATGGATATTATAACGAATATATATGAGAAGCCATTCACATCAAATCAAATATTTTTGCTAAAGAAGTTGGTTAATATGAAGTTATCTAACATAAGTTATGTAGCAGTGCATATTAATAGTTTCATGCAGGTCACGGGTCAGTTGGAATTTGCATGCATAAATCTTGGTATGCAGCTCTAAGTTTTACTATTTTTGTGTTCCCTTCTGGAAAGCTACAACACTACAGTGCACGGAATTTCAAACACCATCAAGGATGATTTGACGTCGGATGATACTATGAGCAATATCATGGATGAAGAGATGCAAAGGAAAGTATCGGGTGGAGATAATTTTTCGGCATCTACATCTTCGACGGTATTAGCAGTGGAGAACCGTGGGAGAAATAAAAGCAAAGAAAAATTTAGTGAGCGTGGCAGATCACAATCAAAGGGAAAGAGAGATGTTGCAAAAGATGAGTGCTGGTTTTGTCACCATACTAAACATTGAAGGTTCAGTGTGAAGCCAACAAAAAGAAGTAGCAGGATGAGAATCAAAGAGCTAATGTGATTAGCGATGAACCTTAGTTAGAAAACCTGTGCTTGTTTGCAGGGTTTGACTTGACAACAGATAAGTGGTTTGTTGACTCCGGTGCTTCTTTCCATTGCACCTCTCAAAGAAACAAATTTGCTAATTATGCCAATAGAGATTTCAGGCAAGTTATAGGAAACAACCTCACATGTCTAATTGTTAAAAAAGGAACCGTGATTGTGAACATCTCAAGTGGAGGACATATAATTTTTCATGAAACTAGGCATATTCCAAAGTTAAAGAAAAATATGATCTCAACTAGTAAACTTGACCAAAAAAGTTTGATAACAACCTTTGGATATGGAAAGTGGAAGATAACCTCAGGGGTAAGAGTAGTAATAAAAGGAAAGCGTACGGGTACACTATACCTTCCTTAGGGAGACAATATCAGTGATATGGTTGCAATTACAGTGGCTACATATAGTTTGTCTACTTTGTGGCATTATCATTTAAGACATCATGGTGAAAAGGGTGTAAAGCAGTTACATTCAAGAAAGTTGCTTCCAGGTATGCAAAGAGTTGAGCTAGATTTATGTGAGAATTGCATTTATGGAAAACGAAGAGTAGTTAGTTTTCAATTGAATAGACAACATAATAATGGCCAAAAGCTAAAGTTGGTTCATATTGATGTGTAGGGACCAGCTCAGGAACTCTCTTATGGTGGTAAGAAATATTTTGTCACTTTCATTGATGATGTGATAAGGAAAACTTTGGTCTATACTCTAAGAGAAAAATTAAGTATTTAGGATTGTCGGGAATGTGCAGTAGAAACCCGATACCTTTTCACCAAGGGAGATCGCCAAAAGGGAGCTCAAATCCGAGCTTGTCAACATATCTAGTTGGACCCAACTTCACTCAAAAGTTTAAGCCAATGAGTAATGGGCTAACTAGGATATATTAACTACTCAACACCACATCAATTATCTGATGTGGGATTCTCTAACACAACTCACACGTGTATCTCAACAATCTCCCCCTCACGTGTGATCTCAGTTTTAAATTTGCTTCCTCTTAATTTAGGTATTCTTCTACATCAACTTATCCCAACTTGAATCTCCAAGTCATTGCAATGCACCTGTAAATATGTACAACAACCATCATCAACTGCTAACTTGGGATTGCATCATCCATGATCTCTATCTCACGTCACCAGACTAATTGTCCATGGTCACTTCTCGCCAGACCAACCGTGATGGCAATTTCCACTCGAAACAAGTGTCGATCATGAGATTTCTTTGTTGAGATATTCACCAAACACTGAAATATATTGGAGACCCACCAATTAACCATCGACTCTGATATCATTTGTTGGGAATGCGCAGTAGAAGCCTGATACCTTTTCGCCAGGGGAGATCGCTAAGAGGGAGCTCAAATCCGAGCTTATCAATATATCCAGTTGAATCCACATTCACTCAAAAGCTTAAGCTAATGAGTAATTGGCCAACTAGGATATATTAACTGCTCAATACCACAACAATATTGATGTGGGATTCTCTAACATAACTCACACATGTATCTCAACAAGGATGTTAAAAATGTGGAAGACCATGATAGAGAAAAGAGACATGTTATCAAATTAAATCTTTAAAGTATGCTAATGATGATGAATACACAAATAATGAAATTGGAGAATACTTGAGTTGAAAAGGCTTACATGGGTTGAAGATTATTCCTAGAACTCCTCTAGAGAACGGTGTAGCTGAGAGGATGCATAGGACCATTTCAGAGCGCGCGAAATGCATGAAAGTACATGTGGGTCTCTCTTTATATATGGAGGGCATGCTAGTGGCTAACTTCAATATGAAGAGAATCGCATAAGTGAAGGAGATGTTGGTAATGAAAGCTTGGGAGAGGCCAAGAAGATGTTAGGCATGAAAATCATTAAGGACATGAAAAATAAGAAATTATGGTTGTCGCAAGAAGACTATGTGATCAAGGTGTTAAAGAGATTTATGTAGATAACGTAAAATTGATTGGGACTCCTCTAGCGAGTCAATTCAAACTTTCCAATGATATGTGTCCGAGTACTAAGGCTTTGAAAGATGAGATGGTTGTAGTCATATGCATCAACAGGGGGAAGTTTGATGTATGCTGTAGTGAGCATTAGACCATATATTGCACAAGCAGTAGGAGTTATGAGTTGATGTTTGCTTATTTCGACCAAAGAGCATTGGAATGCACTTAAATGGATATTGAAATATTTAGTAGGTACATCAAACTACTCTCTTTGTTATGGAGATACATCTCTAGAGTTTTAGGGTTATATGGATGTAGATCACTTGGGTAATCAAGATAGTGGTAAGAGTACCACTAGCATGTCTTTAAGTTGCATGTACAATAGTGAGTTCGGTATCTCAACTATAGAAAGTAGTGGCTCCATCGACTACAAAAGCGGAATACGTGACGATCACAGAAAACTCTAAGGAAATCACGTGGTTACAAGATTACATAGAGGAGCTACATCGATAGTAGCCAGTGAGCACACTATAGAGTGATAGTCAAAGTGTAGTGCACTTAGCAAAGAATGGAATTTATCATTCAAAGACTAGACATATCAAGAGGCGTTATCATTTCATCAAGTCAACATTAAAAGATAATGAGTTAAGACTATAGAAGATTGATGGCTCGAAAAATCTAGTTGACATGTTTACCAAGGTAATAGACAGAGAGAAGCATACTTTCTATACTATTACCATTGGTATTACTCCGTGTTAATTGATGAGGAGTATCGCAAAGGCACAAATTCCAATTACTAGCTTTTGAAGTAGATGGATGTGGGTGAAGCTAACATTTTTTATTAAGGCTTTTTTTTTTTGTCTTTTCTCTTCATTTTACTTTTAGGTTAGAAGTTACACCTCATATATCAGCTATTGAGAAGCAACTGCTGGGAGTTGGCTAAAAAGAAAATAAAGAGAAAAGAAAATGAGAGGCCATGATGGCCAAAAGAAAGAAAAAGGTAATTGTGTGCGGCAAAGAGAGAAGAAAAGGTGATTTTTTTCTTTATAAGTGTTCTCAATATATTTGTCCTGATCTTGAGAGAAGATTATTATTGTATTCTTATTTTCTTCGAAGTCTAGTAGATTCGCGAAGACATAGTCCAAGTTTGGATGAAGTTCAATAATAGAATTTTTAACTTGTTCTTTTGATTTTATTCTTTTATTATTATATTATATCTGTGTAGATTGTTTATTTATGTTATTTTTTTGGGAATTGGTGTATAATTCCTATCAAAGAGGAATCACGCAAGTACTAGCAAGCACTCACCAAGTCAATAATCTCGGTAGGTTTCCTAATATAATATTCCATAGAGTTCTGGAAATCGAAAGAAGCTATGGAATAGGAAGCTATACATCTGATGTGACCAGTACCCAATCCGGAATCAATTAGAATCTAAGCTACCGATTACAATTAGCCCTAAGTGTGTAATTGAGCACCGAGTTACATAATTCTGTCCGCTTCGGAGAAACACTCTCTCGTTGTCCGCTCGAGAGATGACAAAGAAATTGATTTTGCTGATCCAATTACAGCACGGCATGCCTCGAGGCAATGGTGTCCATGAGAGCTTTTTCCACAATATATTTATTGCTCTATCATATATATGTGACCGGGATTTACTCCATGTCTAAAGTGTGTTGATTTTATCGGGCAATTAAATGAGGGATATGATAAGTTTCGTACACAATACACAGGATTTCCTAGCTTTAATTCCCTAAAAAAACCCTCAATTTTAGGTTAAGTCTCAAATCTGCCCCGAACTTTTTTTGTTTCAGAAAAAATTCCAAACTTTAGGTCCAATCCCAAATTTGCCCCGAATTTTTTTTTTATCTCAGAAAAAACCCTAAACTTTAGGTCCAGTCCTAAATCTGTTCCAAATTTTATTTTGTGTAAAAAAAATCACAAAATTCAATTTATTTTAAAAAATATACCTATGTAATCTAGTCCTAACTTGACGTGGCACTTCCACGTTAATAACAAATCCACATCAACAAAGTAATGGAGCTTCTTTTGGACAAAAAAAAAAGTTCGGGACAAATTTAGACTGAATCTAAAAATTGAGTTTTTTTAAATTAAAAAAAGTTTTTTGGGGTGGATTTGCTATCGTCCCTAACATTCATATCCTAGAACGGTTTTATTTTAGGGAATTTCAACAATTTTTATTGGGTTAGATTTGTTATCGAAGTGGAAATGCGACATCGGTCTATATTTATCGCTCAATTACTTTGTTGATGTGGATTTGTTATCGACGTGGAAGTGGCACGTTTAGTTGGGACTAGATCATGGGAGTATATTCTTAAAAATAAAATTGAAATTTGCTGATTCGTTTTACACAAAATAAAATTCGGGATAGATTTAGGACTAAACTTAAAGTTTGGGGTTTTTCCTGAGACAAAAAAAAGTTCATGACAGATTTTGGACTGGACCTAAATGTTGGAGAATTTCTTAAACAAAAAAAAGTCCGGGGCAGATTTGAGACTTGACCTAAAATTGGGGGTTTTTTTAGGGAATTCACCTAGATTTCCTACTTATCCGACTTCTACAAGGGAGAAAATATAAAGAGGTAGGAAGAGATAGGGTTGTGAAATTGGAAAAAGGACCCTTGAAACTATACAGCTGATTGTGAGAAGGATTATCCTAACCAAAGCTATGGCCACGCCAATACCTCTAGTTATAGGACTTTGGTAAAACTATGTATCATACTAGCTTTTGTAGTGTTCGGTGGTACGAAGTGCCTAATGCAATATCCAATGATTTTCTTTGTTAAGTGACTAGAATCAACGCGTGTTACGCGCGCCTCTTGCGTTTCATGAATGAAGTTGAATTGTGTTTCTCTTTTTTAGACGATGGGTAGTTTCAAAATTTAACAAGTACTGGGTAGTTTTTTTTTTTTTGACGGTGTTTGCAATTTTTAGCTTTTTGAAAAAGTTTTTTGATGAGAAAAAAACAAATTGAAGCGAAGAATCTAAAAGGAAATTTTCATTTAAAAAATAAGAGATAAT
The DNA here is from genome assembly GCF_021117445.2 of Syzygium oleosum. Taxonomy (NCBI): domain Eukaryota; kingdom Viridiplantae; phylum Streptophyta; class Magnoliopsida; order Myrtales; family Myrtaceae; genus Syzygium; species Syzygium oleosum. The sequence continues at coordinate 20,824,729 of NW_026607485.1, read as the reverse complement.
GGGAGGGTAAATTTGAAAAATCAAAAGTGAGACCTCACTTTTGGCTTAATTTATAAAGGAATAAATACATTAAAAGTCCTAAAACTTGTCATGAAAGAGCAACTGAGTTCTAAAACTTTTAAAAAGTGCAATCGAGTTCTAATACTTGTCATAAAAGTACAATCGAGCCCTAAACTTTCAAAACTGTAATCAAATCCTAAAACTTATCAAGTTTGAGTAATCAAGTCTTAAAACTTGTCAAGTTAGTGAAACAAATTCTAAAACTTGTTGGCATTTTCCGTTTGTCAAGTTAGACGGAGTTAATGAAAGAACTCGATTGTATTAACTTGACAAGTTTTCTGATTAATTGCACTATTGAAAGTTTTAGGATTCAATTACACTTTTGTAACAACTTTTAGAACTTCTAATACACTTATCTCATTTATTATTACGGTATATGTTCATCATTAGCTCGTGTGATATCAAAATACTAGACAAAAGTTCAATCTCAACATGCTCTTCTCATCTTTCTTGTGCCTATTATGTAGGTTCTTTTTTTTCCAATATGTCGGTCTGTTTGAAGCGATTAAGTTCACATCTTGTCTATGTTTTTCAAAACCCGTCTACGAGAGAGAGAGAGAGAGAGAGAGAGAGAGAGAGAGAGAGAGAGAGAGAGAGAGAGAGAGAGAGAGAGAGAGCAGTATTTAATATGTTCTGTATACATTAGTGGCTGGTCCGTATTTTAATAGTTCAACTTGACAAATCTTTTTTGAGAATAAAGAACATATTATAATGCTGCATATTCTCATCGAAATTAACTTCTTGTGTTTACCAAAGGGAGAGAAAACTCTTATTAGAACATTCTCCTTTCTTTGTGGTGATTTAAGAAGTTGAAATCATAAAGAGATGAGAGTTTCTAAAGTGTTGGGCTAACAATGTAAGAGTACTTTTCTACTAATTTACTTAAGTTCTAAAAGCATTTCTAAAGTGTGGTGCTTTGTTTGTTTCATATAATTTATCGTAAATTCAAAAGATACTTAATGACTTTATGTCAAAACGTAATAAAACAATATTGATTTATAAGAAAGCACACGAAAATTGCACAGTTCCGTATAACTTGAGATATCACATCATATCAACAAGCTAAAAGTACTTAAATCTATGCAAGAAAAAATCCCATTTTTGTCAAGACAAAACTGACTCTCAATCCCACCCAGAAATAAATACTTAAATTAACTAGAAGTCAAAATTATTAGATTTTCTTTTTGTTTTGGAGAAAAACAGGAGCCATAAAAAAAAACGCCCTCTTGGACTAAAACCTAACTGGGTGGGGGAGACCCTCTGTCTTCCATGTGATTTCCCATCAGCGACCTGAACGACAGAGACCCATCTGGGATACTGCATCGGGCTGTGGCCGACAAATGGTCATGCGAACGAGTAACTATGCGTGTACGCGTCGGTCATAGATACTGTTCATGTACTCCCTCGTTCGTCATCTTCACACGTGCAAGCAACGAAACGAGCTGCTCATCGTGGACAGTACGATGCTGAAAAGCTTGTGGATTGACAGCAAAGATGGCGTCTCTTCCAATGGGCGGTGATGTTGACTCGGTTCAGCTTCTGCATTTTGACCTCGCCTATCCCTCCTCGATGGTAGGCTCAGGTTTCCCAAGATCAGTACACTGGATTCGTGGGACTCGGGTCCAAACGAATGATTCTCCTCTCTAGCTTTCAATATGACACTTTATTAGGCCCAATTCTCAAAAAAATCCCAACTTTAGCCTTTGTTCTAAATATATTCCAAATTTTTTTTTATCTAATAAAAAATCCCAAACTTTTACTTTTATCCCAAATCTACCCCATTTACTATTCATCCAATTTTTTTAATATTATTTTTTCGAATTTTTTTATTTTTTATTTTCTTTTTTTTTTCACCTTCAACCTCTTGCTGGTCGCCGATCCGGCGACCGGCCAGAGGCGAGGGCCGGCGAGGTCGGCCCCGCCGGCCGCTGGCGAGGCTCGGCCCCGTCGGCGGCTAAGCGAAGTCGGCCTCGCCGTTCTTTGGGCGAGGTCGGCCAAGGCGAACCTCGCCGTTCTTTGGGCGAGCGGACCTCGCTAGGCTGCCGTAGGCGGGCCGAGCCTCACCATGGCGAGGGTCGGCCTCGACGTTGTTGGGTGAGGCCGACCTCGCCGGCGGCCGGCGGGCCGAGCCTCCCAGATCCGGGTGAGGGTCGGCCCGCCGGCACTGGCGAGGCTTGGCCTCGCCTCAAAGAACCGGCGAGGCCGACCTCGCCATCGCCCCGCCGGCACCGGTGAGGTCGGCCGAGGCCGAACCTCGCCGTTGCCGGGCGAGGCCGACCGAGGCTGAACCTCGCCGTTGCTGGGCAAGGCCGACCTCGCCAGCTGCCGGCGGGGCCGAGCCTCGCCAGATTTGGCGAGGCTCGGCCTCGCCGTTGCTGGGCGAGGCCGACCTCGCCGGCGGGGCCGATGGCGAGGTCTGCCTCGCCGGTCCTCGCCTCTGGCCGGTCGCCGGACCGGCGACCGGCCGGAGGTTGAAGGTGAAACAAAAAGAAAAGAAATTCGAAAAAATAAAAAAAAATATTAAAAAATTGGATGAATAGTAAACGGGGTAGATTTGGGACAAAAGTAAAAGTTTGGGGTTTTTTATGAGATAAAAAAAAGTTTGGGATATAATTGGGACAAAGGCTAAAGTTGGGGGGTTTTTTAGGGAATTGGGCCCACTATATTATAGACATCTAATGCAGATATTGACTAAAGCTGGGCTCTGCGTTTTAACCTCCTCTCTCTCTTAATACTGTTCATTCTGGCATTACACAAGTCACTTATCACAGCCGGCTTGAGAATATTAAATGGGAAGCTCCTTCTTGAATTTGATATCCCAAGGACTAGACCTAAACCGAATTTATCCTCCTAACTCTCTTCGCGCGAAGTTAGGGCGAGACTCGGCAGTGGTCATGATTGATGTACGGTTGAGTTTTGATTAACTCTTCATAAATGTGTATCGCATATATGTAATAGAAGCTTTACACTGTAGCTATCTCTCGACGTCAGAGATATTAATTGGAAAATATTTTCTTATCGCAATAGTTCTTGTGAGGTTCATGCGAGACCCACCTATGGTTAGTTTCCAGGTTTTAGCCTCCCCTCTCCCTCCGTGGTGCTCAACATGACTTTATAGACATTTATGATAGCCGACTTGGAAAATTGAGGGGCCTTGTTGACACCTGATTTTTAAAAGCGCGGCGCGACGAACTTGTATATTGTATTTAAGATTTATAAACTCGATAGACTTTTATTATAGTGTTTTGACTTGTCCTTCTCTTTTCGTCAAAATTTCTCTTATTGATATCAAATGTCATCTATTACAAAAAAACAAGCGAACAAATAATAAATATAAACTAAATAAATCGGACACGGAATTTTTGTGGTTCGGTCGGTGGCTCCACGGGGAGAGCGTCATGGGATCAAGCAATACAGTTAATATTATAACTATACTCGAGTTACTCAAATATTTTCAGTATTTCCAGTCTTCAATTGCGCTGAATAATTCATATAATATTTAGTTCTTACAATTTCTTGTGAAATAATTTTTCAATCTCATAAAAGAATTCACAAATCTTACCCACAAGATTTATTGGCTTGAAGCCTCATCTCTTGCATGCAATTCACAACCACCACCAAGTTGCAAGCACCAATTGGATGTGTGGATGTCACGCCACTTTGAACAATCACGGCACACATCAACAACGACTTGGATTTGTGCCCTATGACTTGTCAACCAATCGTGAGACTGAGAGATTGTTTTATGAGTAATAAACACTGTGTGATTTATTATGTATAACACTGAGAGCATTTGAGTGACCGGAGAATATGGTCCGATATTCAATTTATTCATTTTGTTCTGTTTATTCTATTATTCGACTGCTTGTTTTGGCAACAACATCCTTCCAAGACGTGCCCCACACAGGCAATTTTGAATTGCCACATGTACAATAGGGGACAAACGAGAATTTGATAGCACACCTTTGAAAAAGAATAGGACTCGATTGCCACATTGAACAAATCCCACGTCCCGACTGGAGTTTGGTATATGGAACTTTATCCAGCCAAATGGTGTAACATGAAAGTGTGCACCCTCTGACATGTTGATCACTATGTCATCTTCAACAGTACAGTCCCATCCACAATCCTTGCATGATTCCGAAATTTTGTAATCCGTCAATATCAACATTTGAATTTTTTTTTTCCGACAAGATTATTAACATTTGACTACTTAGGTTTGGCAGGAGATTCGATGCTGACGGCCGAATTGCATTGGATTCTTATCGCTTTTATTAAAAAAAAAGGAGGAGGAATTCATTAATATTAAGCTTTTGGCTTCTTCATGGCTACTTGTTCGTTCAAATCGATAAATTATTATGGAAACTTATGATTGAGAAAATTCCACGTGTTTTGGAGGACTAGGCATGTAGTTAACTACGCCTTTTATCCTTCGACGGAGGATCTTTGCAGCGGAAGAAATAAGAAAATCATGGATAACATAAGATTATTTTAAGAGTGCCTTTAAGCAGATATATATTATTACAACTTGCTATTATTTCTACAAATTCTTTCTGGCTTAAACATTTTGTTTTGTGTGCTGGAGTAAATTCTTTTTTTATATTAAAGACATGAAAAGAACAAAATATAATAGGAAAAACATATATGTCCGTACATTTATCTTTTTTCTTTTGGAAATGTTTTAGTATATGGAGTCTTTGGCTCTCTATTCGATGTGGCCGTTGCATAAGCATTAATCATGAGATCAATTTTTCCGGAAAAAGAAATTCAATGTTCTTTTTACCACGAAACTAGACAGTGGGGAGATCAAAACACTTAACGCGGGTATTGACTGATTCTAGGTCGTCATGTGCTGAAGATGAAGTGAGAAATTGATATTTGATATATAGGTGTAAGTTTGACTTAAAATGTCTTCCCGTGTGATCATAACCTTGGAGGTATATGAACGAATGGGAAGGGATCAAACTATTATGATTTGAGTGTAGGATGTTTATAATTCTTTTATCTTGCTATACACAAAGATTTGTGATTAAAGTGATATCTTCGATAAATTGGATTACACCGATCAATTTGGGATATACGGATTGCCTCTGGATATAAACTTATTATCAATTATATCAAGCAACTTGATGTGATTTTAATACAAATATGACTAACTGGATTTCACGTTGCAAGTTGTTTTTTCCCTCGAGATCAACCATGTGTTTTCATTGTCATGAAAAAATTCTTAACCGTATAGATTGCATAGAAGTTATATTTAGTTCTAGCAAAAAAATATAAGTTATATTTAATTACGTTAAATAAAATTATGCAAATTCGACATAAATCTAAATTCATCGCTAATCCACTATCGAGCTCCAGTGGTGTTCTTACGCGAAGTGCCACAAAGTGATGCGGTGTGTTGCAAAGTGAATTGCCAAGTACATACTGGTATATACAATTTCATAAAAGTACATAACTCAAAATAGAACATTAAAATGAAAGAATGAAGAAGATTAAAAGTGAGAGTAACCATTGGAAGCGTACTCTCCTCCAATGAAAGACATCTGGCATATGTAGAGGCTATACTGTATTATGATGTCTTCATCAGTATCAACCTATATGTCTATGGTACACCCCCATGATGTAATGTGTGATTCAATTCACTAATTAGAGGTTGGCCACCATCTAGAAATACCTGGACGGCTGGACAATCCCAACCCCAATATTTGGGCAAAAGTGTCAAAAAAGTCATAAACCTTTTGCATTGGTGTCAATTCAGTCCTAAACCTTTTGCATTTGTGCCAATTGAGTCCTAAACCTTTTTTTGGTGTCACTTGAGTCCTAAACCTTTTGCATTTTTGGTGTCACTTGAGTCCTAAACCTTTTGCATTTGTGCCAATTCAGTCCTAAACCTTTTTGAGCTAAATTAACCGGAAGGACTGAATTGGCACAAATACAAAATGTTTAGGACTGAATTGGCACAAATGCAAAAGGTTTAGGATTGAATTGACACTAAAAAAAGGTTTAGGACTCAATTGGCACAAATACAAAAGGTTTAGGACTGAATTGACACAAATACAAAATGTTTAGGACTGAATTGGCACCAAAAAAAGGTTTAGGACTCAATTGACACAAATGCAAAAGGTTTAGAACTGAATTGGCACCAAAAAAAGGTTTAGGACTAAATTGGCACTAATGCAAAAGGTTTAGGACTTTTTTGACACTTTTCCCCCAACATTTACATTAAGGGTGAGCAACCGGCCCGAACAAGCTTCCCTCGATCAGCTCACATGGGGATTGGTTTGCTTCCCAGTTTTATATCCTCAACGAGTCGATTCTATCCAGAAACCGAACCGGTTTTGAATTGGTTCACTCTTAAGTCCAAGGTAAATCTAAATCGAAGTTGCCATCCCTCCCCTTTGTAGGGGAAGGACCGGTACACTCTTTTCCATTTGGATCACAAGCTGTTTGAGCTCATGGTGGGAGCAGATGGAAAATAGAAGTTCATGAAGGTTCTAAAGGGCATGTGTTTATGGTGTGTGGCTATAGGGGTGATCGGTTTCAAGGTTGGTAGGTTATAGATAAAGAACCTGAAATTTACCATGTTATAACCGGTTCCCAGTTTTTGGAACTTGGAACTTGTTTTGGAACCAACCTGTTTTTTTGGTCCGTTTTCAGGGTCTTCTTGAAAACCTGTTTTTCTTTTGTTCTTTTTTCTAATTTCATTTTTTTCAGCAAAATAATATGAGTAGCAATGAAACGATTCAAAGTAAAAGATAAATAATAAAAATCACTATCCGCCAAAAGCAACAATCCCTAAGATGAGCAATTAAATTTACTATCCACCAAAAGCAACAATCCAAAATATAGTAATAGTATGATCTATGGCTTTTTTTTTTAACACAAGCTAAAAACCGGTCCGAGTGGTTCTTCACTTGGAACCGAGAACCGGACCGGTTCCAACCGGTTCCCAAAAAATGGAACAGGTTCTCGGACCAGTTCAAACAGGAATCGGTTCCCGAACCTGTTTTTCGGGTAATACGGTCCGGTTCCCGGATAAATCCGATCCGGTTGCACACCCCTACGTGGCTATGTACTTGGCAATTTTGCTGAAGTATTGCTTCAGGAAATCGATTCGATTGACTCTCACTATTATCCAGGTTACTGTTGCTGATGGACGTTCATGCCCTGGGCAAACTCCAAATATTGCCTGGGATAGGTCTCAAAAGAAAGGTTTCCCCCGTATGAATGTATGGCATGGAAAGAGATTTTCTTGCAAGATAGATGACCCAAAGGTAATACTGGTACCTCTGTGTGAGACTTCAGAATTTTACATTTTTATTAATGTTTTGCTTTCCGATTATGCTCTCACTTTTAGTTCAGAAAATTACAATTAACTATGTTTTGCCCCTTTTGGTCTGAATACAAGGCAACACCTTGATCAATAGGTTTCAAGTTTTTTGGGCTTAATTCAGACTTAAAAAATTGTTAAAATTAAATATATTTGACATAGATTCTGATATGGCTACTAAACAACCCTTATCTGCTTATTCGTCTGTATGGTTAGTCTTTCATGTCCTTTCTAGTTTGCCTGAATCCCCAAATAAAAAGAAGTGTACTCATATTTGTCAAGATGCATATTATATGTATAAAAAATGAAAAAAAAATAACACAACCAGTTCCCATGTTGACCTTGGGACCAGTTTGGTTCCAAGGTCTTTAGGAAGTAGGTCGGTTTGATTCCAGGGTCAACAGGTTCCGTTCCCTATCTTAAAAAGGAGGAATAAACCTTGACAAAGTAGGTTTTAGATTCCTGATCTAGAACCTATTCCCCTTGGAATCGGATCACCCAATTTACACAAAGGTCCCTACTCTAATATCAGTAACAACGTGCAGATCACTCAATATAACCTAGCCTTACAAGCCAAGGAATTGACTAGTGATGATTTAAGGGTAATGTCAACTTATAAATCACTCGTAATCCATCTTCCACACGATATAGGATTTGAGATATTACAAAGAAAACTATGATACATAATACTCGTGACATAATTTCAAGTAATTTCATAACTAGAGCAAGAGTCACCTCTTATAATGTAAGAACTTCTTGATGTTCAACTTAATCAATGACGATCACGTCTGTTTTCTTCCCTTATTTTCGCCTCTATAATATCAATAAGGTTAAAGTTTTTCACAAGTTGGCGAAGACAACTCTCAACTATAGTTAAATTTTTATGCAAAAAATAATAACGATTAACTTCCATTTTCCATGATCTCAATTCTCTATATTTATTTGCTTACTAGACGCGTGTTTTACAATAGGGGGACCAAATTAATTACTTAGATTTTTCTTCAATAGTCAGTTGTCCTTTGCTCGAGTATTACTAATTCCTGGGAAAAATCAAGGTGCCCTGACGTGAGGAAGTTTAACAACTAAAGCAAAAATTAATTCTCCAAATTGCAATGTGCAGATTCTTCATTTATGGCTAATGCACGTCCGTGTTGGATGTTTGTTTGTAAAACAAACAAAACAATGCATTTTCCTTTGTCCCACATAAGAAAGTTTTGGGTAAGTGGGCCATTTTATAACTGTGAGTGTCTTCTTACTCCTTAGAGTGAAGACAATGGGGTGTGTGCTAGTCCACACAATACCCGGGTGCGGGTGCGCGATTATTAGGCGCACTTAGCACTTGGCGCGGCCGCGGTTTAATTAGCTCTAATCCCTTTATTTTTTATTTTATTTCGTAAGGTTATCTCCTTAATCTTTATTAGTTGAAAGGTTGTTTTTTGTTTATTAAATAATTTTCGAAATTATGAAAATTCGGAATTTTATTTATATATATTTTTTATTTTATTCCGAATTTTACATGTGTCTTTTCAAGACAACTTTTGGAGATTATACTTGTTCAGTTTTCAACCTTTTCCGAAGGGTTGCATTTGTTCAGTTTGCAACTTCTTCCGAAGGAATATCTTTGTTAGCTTTGCAACCTTTCGTGAAGAGTTGCCTATGAAGACCGATTTCTATATATGTCAGTTTTTCGCAAGAAGGAAAAATCAATCAATTTTTTCAAGTCTTCTTTCGAAAAACTACAGCTATCATTTTCAATTGTTTCCTAGAGAGACCCTGGAGAAATACTAGAATTGCTAACTAGTATTCTCATTTTGAGACTTTGTTATATCCTGGAGGATTTTTGCCCGTGACCATTAGCAACATTGTGGGGCAAATAAATCCTTAAGGAAAGTGATATCACGCCTCAAAGTCCGACTTGATTGCTCTTTGATTCGAAGCCATTCAAATTTTACAACAGTCCGCACAAGAAAAATATAAAAAGCAGAAAATAAAACATCATCCACCTATTTATTTAAACTGAAACACCATATTGTCTCACTTTTGAGCTTTTCCATTGGGCTCTCATATGCATGTTACTCTAATATCATAATTCAATCTAGTTTTAAAGGGGAGAAAATGTAAAATTAGCCAAAGAAAAAAACAATGAAAAGGATGAAAAAATAAAAAGCTAACTATAACTTTCTACAAAAAAAAAAGAAACTAGGGAAATTCCTTAATTATCCCCCAAATGCAACAACTCAATGCATCTTTGTACTGGATGTGAGAAATTTTGATTGCTTTCGCATTTTTTTTCATTTTTTTAAAATAAATATCCAATTTTAATTCTTGAAAAAAAAAAAAGAAAAGGGTTATCTAATTCTTGTTATTAATTTATTACGCTCAAGACTCCTTTTCTTTCTTCCTGAAAATAGCTCTTATTTGAAAAGTAAAGGAAATCCCCCAAAGTTTTGCTTAAATAGAAAAATATACGAAAACTACAAGAAATGTTCCTTGACATGTTCTTGAAATTTTGTGTTAGGAAGTGGGCTTTCAATGCTGTTGGGCCTCGACCCAAGTGTGATGTAAACCATCCGTTTCCAAATTTTATTTAAAGTGAATATTATACACAGGAAAGGAACATATGCTATTCTGGCCGATTTCAAGTAAATATTAATACGAAACTCATGTATGTAATTTTCTCCATCAGATATTAGTTGTATTAGATTATACACAGGAAAGAAACAAGTACTGTACTTGCCAATTTCAAGTAAATATTAATACGAAATTCATGATGTTCTCCATCCGATATTAGTTGAATTAGATTAGTGTCTATTTCAGTAAATTTCATTAATACTAAGTAACCCAGAGATGAAATTGAACATATTAAAATAGTCCGGGGACTTAACTAAGAATGATGTTGCACGTTTTATAAAATTTTAGGTACTCAATTGGATCAATGTAATGTCTGGAAAATTATCCAAAAAGTTCTAAACCTATTGTATGACAGACAATTCAATTCTAAACCTTTCAATAACGCCAATTTTATCTTAAACCTTTTGACAATTTGTCAATGTGGTCATTCCGGTTAATTTTAGTTGGAAATCGATGACGTGGATGCCGGCCGTCTTACATGACATGATTGACACTAATGTAGACAATTTGTGCAATTTTTTTTAGATTTTTTATTGATTATTTTATTTTATTTTTCCTTTTCTTTCTTTTTTTATACTATTTCCCTACGCTTGCCCGAGTCGCAGTGATGGCCGGCGACAACCGACAAAGGCCACTGGCCATAAGTGAGGGCCCTTGCCGGCCATAGGCGAGGCTATTGCGGCTCTCACTGAATCTGGGCAAGGGCTAAGACACCTTTGCTTGCTCTCATTAGACACTGTATGAGGGCCGCAACCTTCGTCGAGGGGTCGACGGGTCTCCAAGCCTCAGCTAGTGGTTGGCGGCTCCTCGCTGGCCCTTAACGATAGGAAAAAAAACAAAGAAAAGAAAAGAATAGAAAAAAGAAGAGAGAAGAAGAAATCGCTAACAAATTAATAAAAAATTAGAAAATGTAAAAACAATTACAAAAATTATTCACGTCAGTGCCGGTCATGCCAGCTATGCCACGTAGGACAACCGGCGTCCACATCAGCTATACGGCCAAAATTGGCCGGAATGACTACATTGGCAAATCGTAAAATGATTTAGAACTAAATTGACACAATTTAAAGATTTAGGATTAAATTGACCGCCATACAAAACGTTTAAGATTTTTTGGACAATTATTCCATTCAATATTCATAAATCACACTGCACATTGAACAAAAATTGCACGAGCTAAAAGGGTCATTTATCTTTTATATATAAATTAAAGTAGCATTTACCGTCCACGTAACTCATTAAACTTTTGACCAAAAAAAAAAACTCATTAAACTTAATTTGATTCAATTGAGTTGAGTGAAAACTTTCCCCAATTTAATATAGTTATCCTATTTTTGAGCTCTGGTCTCCCTGGTTTTCTTCACTAGTTGCATATTTTGTTCCAGTAGTACAATACCTCATCACTTTTGTTAATTTTGAAGACTAAACCAACATAAAAATTTCAAAACTAAGTACGAAATACGCTTTTAATCAGAATTGAAGTGTTTTAAGAGCTAGTATATTGACCGAAAAAAAAAAAGAAAGAGAGCTAGTATCAAAGTATATATTAGCATGAGTCTATTGATGAGTGCCCAAAATTAATTTAATCTATTAGTAACCTAACAAGAGAAAAGTTGATAAGTCATATAAATAAAGGTGAGTAAATTCGTGTAAGTGTTGACAAATTTAAAACGTTTGTAAGGAAGATTGATAAAAGATAATAAAAATTGATAAATATAAATATTGGTAAGTAACTCAAATGAGATTGAGTAAACTAAAAGTATATAGTAATTCAATCAGAAAAGAGTTGATACACCATTCAAATAAAGAATGATAAATTTATATAGAGTTGGTAAATGAGACAATTGTACCGCTACTCACTGCACTTTTTAAATTTGTTCAATCTAGTCCCTATAGTTATTTTACAATTTCTTTAGAAAATAGAACATAAAAAGTTTAAAATGAAAAAAGAGGGGTGCCACTTGCAAGGGCTGGCTGCCACGGTTTTGTAGTGCCGAGGGTCGCACGACTTTTGCAAGGTAATATCCAGAATACGGGTCGAAGTTCTATTGGATTTGTTTGAAGACAAGGTCTACGTCAAACGATATCATTTTGAACTTTTGTTGAATTTACTTCCAGACTAAGTCTAATAAGTAAGGCAATATCGAAAATACGGGTCGAACTTTTATCGGGTCGATCGGGTTTCGTACATGTCGTATCTGCTAACAAATTAATTCCACCAAGCCCCTCAGATTAGCTTCTTACTTTGGTTAGTAAAAGTGGCAAGTAACAAGTAATGGTCTCTCTTCATTGATAAGATCAATAGTCTTTTGAGGGGAGCATGAACACAAAACAAATTACTATAGAGGCAGAAAGAGTAAAGTATTTATGTAAATGCTAAAATGAGAAATAAGCAAGTTTTCTGTCTTCTATAAGGATAGAGCACACATACTGTATTTACATGGATGGAAAAATGAATCCAAATGGGAAGTTGCTTCCCCTCCTATTCTCGATATGTTACCAAATAGGTTGGAAAAGGCATAATGATATTGACCAGTAACTTTTGTAATTTGCCGAAGCTCTCCCCATCAGGCTCAGTAGATAGATGCAACTTGCTCTGTTAAAACTGGGAAATATCATTTATTAGAACCTTCATTAATATGCCATCACTAGCAATCCAGACTTTAGCCCTGCCCGAGGATTCTGCAATTAAAGCTCTAATCTCTTGTTTCTCGACTCTTAGTTCATGCTTTTCCCATTTCCCCTAATACCTCTCCCACATTTTGCCTATAAATGACAAAAAATTCAAAGCAGTCATTAACAAAGCCCAAAAATGTAATAAATCCTTCCCAGACCCAGACACACAAACCATTAACGGCAAATATTAATGACTTGCATGTCATTGCATGAACCATGACATCTATAAATTGACACTCCCACTCTTGATTTATCATCACATATTGAAGCATTCCTTCTCTCTCCTAAAAGCCTTCATCTAAACACTCTTCTGCTGAATTCTCCTAGAAAAAAAAAATGGCTGGTCGTGGTTGGAATAGGCAGAATTTTGAGTTCCTGAGTGTTGGTGGGCCTCATCAATCACCCCAAAGGGAACAAAACCAGAACCCCACTCCCGTTGCATGCAGGTTGTGTGGTGAGGTGTTCATGGACAACTGGGTCCTCATAGACCACGTTGGGGTTCACATGGGTTTAGATGAAGCTTCCTCAAGAATGAGAAGTGAAACTAATCGTCTCTCATACCCTAGAGATGTGACTATCTTGAATCCTAACCCACCCCGTTTTTATCTTTCAATTATCCCCAACAGGCCAACACTTCAAGCTCAGCAAGGTGGCTATTTGGTGCCAACCACAAGGCCAGAGATGAACCCTTTCGTTGGTGGAATCAACCCGATCGGTGCTCTTCCATTGGCCAACACCCCAAGAGGAGTTTTTCCCAGGGATAGAGGTAATTTTTGTCAAGTCAGGTCGATGTTTGTGCCATCACCGCCCCCGCAAGCCCAACAACTCGCGCCCGTAGACCTGCCCGCCGATCGCACCCAGCCGTTTCTTGATCAGTTGGAGCGGCGTCTCACCTTGGAGATGGAGTGCACAAATGGCCAGAAAGATGTCGTCGATCCCGGATCAAGCTCCGCGGCGCTGGACTTGACCTTAAAGTTATAGATTAGGTTATGGATATTACTGCATAGTGGTGAATCGATATTGTTGTTTCCCTTTGTTCTTGGTTTTTCAGTTGTAAAGATGACATAGGTCTTCTTTGTCGTGAAACATAATAACGGGAAGATGTTTTTTTTCTAGAATATTAACATATCAAACGCTTCAGCAGCGAAATGGATCGAGTGAAATTTATGTAATTTTTTTCCTTTTTGGTTTGCTTAATGAAATCTTTGCCGATCATGGAGATCTCTTCATGGTCACATGGATGGAAAATTTGAATGTTCTCCATAGCTCTGCTAAACAAGCCAACGTTCACCATGAACACAATTAACGCTTAAAGTTACGGCACAAAATTGATAATTTGATATCAAACTCGCTTATTTCAGGATGGTTTGCTCTCTGCGCATGTCTAATTAATCTTCTGACAAGGAGAAAACCTAGGTAAGTTTCACACTCACAAGAAAAAGTTTCATGGAGGCTGGATAAGACGCAAGGCAAAATCTGAGTGATTAGTCCAAGTATTGACATGAAAGAGCAACGCGTTTTTGTTTCTCTATTAGGGACACAATAGCTGATACACAATTAATCTAGTTGTTTAAATCTAGAGAATTTAAACGCGGTTGGATTAGTCCTCGGAGATTTTGTTCCATGTTTGGTTAAGGCTTTATTTAAGTAGGTAAGTACTCATTGTTTCATCGATAAGCAGTTGTTAAGAACTAGCTTCCTATTGCGGTTCTATGTACGTTTAATAAAAAAAAAATTATGATGAGGAAAGAGAGGTAGCTTCAGACTCATAAAACAAAAAATTCATAAATAAGTAAGACAAGAGGTAAAATCTGTATAAGCAGTGTTAGCATGACAGCCACGGTCATCCCTAAGAATGACGGTGGCCTCTGGCTGAGTAAGTTGAGGCCATCACAAACTAAGAAACGAGAAGAAATTAGCTAAGTTGAAAAACAAATCATCGGTCCATTACTAAACAAGATGAGGGGGAAAGAAACTAAATAGTGAAACATCTCATCCATCCCTTTTTAAAAAATCAAAAAATATTATTTACTCTCAACTTAATCGAATAAGTCCATTTTAAGAAATAAATGAACTGCTATTGGGTATTGGTGGAGCTTGACCAATTTATCATCTATGGGTGTAACAAATTAAGAATAAACAAATTACTTAATCGTAGATGGTAAAATCTTCTAAAAAAACATGTAAAAATCGATTTAAATGGACTAGATTCAAAGCAAACTTGTATAGTATAATTTGCAAAAGAAACGAATAAAGTAGAGGGTTCTTCCACACGAGCCTTCTCGATTTATATAGCTCGACGAGTTCTTTGTCCATTTTTAACCTCTACCGCTTGAAGGCAAAGATAACAAAGCCTAATCTGTTGTTACTTCAAACCGATGTTGATTTTCTATTTAATTTGATATGCTTATTCTATTTTAAGCTTGAAAAGGTCTGCATGTGTTTAACTTTTGACCTCTCTGTTCATGCATGTAAAACTATGGTCAAATTTGTGGGAATTAGTTTGGTAAGTTCAATATGGCATCAAACTAATTAATCAAAGATTTTATACATCCTAATTTTAAAAAAAATCATTTGAGAGGTGATCCCACTCATGTAAATTCGGGAATCGCCCCGCAGCAAACTAGTTGCTAGAGTTTCTCAATTTTGCATTTTAAAATATATGGTGGAGGAAGTACCGTCATAGCTTCGAAAATAACTGCACTGTCACGCAATTCTTTTTTTCCAATATGGACAAGTGGCCCAAATATAGATATTGTGGAGGGCAAAATTGTCAAATCAGTCCTAAACCTATTGTACGGCGGCCAATTCAATCCTAAACCTTTTAATTTTGCCAATTCAGTCCTAAACCTTTTAAATTCTTGCCAATTCAGTCCTTCCGGCCAATTTTGGCCGGCCGGCGCTGACGTGGCCGCCGGCCGGTGCCGGCCGTCCGGTCAACGCTGACGTAGCAATTTTTAATTATTTTATTTCAATTTTTTAATCTTTTTTTTCTTTTTCTTCTTTTTTTTTCTGCTGTCTCCCCTCTAGCCGGTCCGGCGACCAGCGGTCGGCCAGAGGGGAGGGCCAGCGAGGCCTCTGGCGAAGCTCGCCCCGCCGGCCACCGGCGAGGGCGAGGCGAGGTCGGCCTCGCCTTGCCGTCGCAACCCAGGCGATGGCGAGGCTCGACCTCGCCTCGCCGTCGCCTTGCCTCACCGTCGCCTGGGTCGCGACGGCGAGGCGAGGCTCAACCTCGCCGTCGCGATCCAGGCGACGGCGAGGCGAGGCGAGGCGAGGTCGAGCCTCATCGTCGCCTGGGTCGCGACGGCGAGGTCGAGCCTCGCCCAGATCTGCGACGGCGAGGTGAGGCGAGGTCGAGCCTCGCCCAGATCTGGCGAGGCTCGACCTCACCGTCGCGACCCAGGCGACGGCGAGGCTCGACCTCGCCTCGCCCAGCTAGGGGCCGGCGAGGCTTGCCCAGCCAGGGGCCAGCGGGGCGAGCTTCGCCGGAGGCCTCGCCGGCCCTGCCCTCTGGTCGGCCGCCGGTCGCCGGACAGGCCAGAGGGGAGAAAGCAGAAAAAAAAAGAAGAAAAAGAAAAAAAAAGATTTAAAAATTTTTAAAAAAATTTAAAAATTGCCTCGTCAGTGTTGACCGGACGGTCGGCGCCGGCCGGCGGCCACGTCAGTGCTGGCCGACGCCGACCGGCGGCCACGTCAGTGCTGGCCGGCCAAAATTGACCGGAAGGACTCAATTGGCAAGAATTTAAAAGGTTTAGGACTGAATTGGCAAACTTAAAAGGTTTAAGACTGAATTGGCCACCGTACAATAGGTTTAGGACTGATTTGACAATTTTCCCTATTGTGGAGCAACATAGTTGTGTTTCTTTATTAGGATTGCAGTCAATGATACGCAACTTAACTCGCCGTTGCAGATTGACATGGTTGGGTTTAGCCTTGGAGATTTTGTTCCGTGGTCAAGGTTTATTCAAAGTATGTTAGGACATATTGCATCGCAACAAAATAGCTGTTGAAAGTTAGTATCCTCATTTATGATTCTATATATGTCTACTAAATCTTGTTTATGTGTGACGATATTTAGACTGTAGGCTCATAAATTTTTACTTAATAGTTAAGATAAGATGCCAGTCAAAATTTTGGTTGGTGACCCAAGTTTGAAGATTAAATAGCAACATGCTTGTGTTTCTTTATTAGGCAGTAGGTGATACGTAACTTAATTAGCCATTATATCTAGACACCGTTGGGTTTTGCCTCGGAGATTTTGTTCCATATTCAAGACTTTAAACAAATATGTTAAGATAATGTTGTGAAAAAAATAGCTGTTGAAAGCTAGCTTCGTCATTTATGGTTCTATATATGTCTACTAAATTTTTTGATAATGTGTTAAGATATTTAGTTTGCAAACTCATAAATATTAAATTAATAGTTAAGATAGGAATAAGTATTGGAAGTCCTAAAACTTGTCCCGAAAGTGCAATTGAGTCCTAAAACTTTCAAAAAGTGCTATTAAGTCCTAAAATTTATTACGAAAGTACAATTGGATCCTTAAACTTTCAAAACGAGCAATCAAGTCCTAAAACTTGTCAAATTGATCCAATCAAGTCCTTCCTTTTATTGTACTTTTTGAAAGTTTTAGGACTTGATTGTACTTTCAAGTCAAATTTTAGGACTTGATTGCATTTTCAAGACAAATTTTAGGACTTAATTGCACTTTCTTGACAAGTTTATGAACTAAACTACACTTTTTTGAAAGTTTAAAGACTCAATTGTACTTTCGTGATAAGTTTTAAAACTTTCAATGTACTTATCCTGCTATGATAAGACACTAGTCAAAATTTTGGTAGGTACCCAAGTGTAAAAGTTAAATAGCAACATGCTTGTGTTTCTTTATTAGGATTGCGGTAGGTGATACGCAACTTAACGAGCAATTACATCTAGACACGATTGGGTTTAGCCTCAGAGATTTTATTCCATAATCAAGGATTTATGCAAATATGTTAGGGAAAATACCACTAAAAACCTCAAACTATGCCACTTGTGATAAATTTACCCTGAACTTTTTTTTGTGACACGAAAAACCCAAAACTATACCACCTGTGACACATTTACCCTACAATACTTTGGCCTATGGGCATTTTCGTCTTTTTCCTTTTTCTTTTTTTTCTTTTTTTTTTCTCTCTTCCCTCCGTCGGCCATGGCGGAGGGAAGCCGGCGAGGGTCGTCTCGCCGGCATCGGGCGAGGGATGCCCTCGCCGGCGTCGGGCGAGGGTCACCCTCACCTGAGTTAGGCGAAGTTGCCCTCGCCTGACGCTGGATTAGGCAAGGGCGACCCTCACCCTTGCCTGGGCCTGCAGATCTGGCGAGGGTCGCCCTCGCTGGCGTCGAGCGAGGCTGCCCTCGCCCTCGCCTGGGCCGGCGAGAGCAGCCCTCACTGGTTTCCCTCCACCATGGCCGGCGGAGGGAAGAGAGGAAAAAAGAAAAAAAAACAGAAAAAGGAAAAAGACGAAAATGCTCATGGGCCAAAGTATTGTGGGGTAACTGTGTCACAGGTAGCATAATTTGGGGTTTTTCGTGTCATAAAAAAAAGTTCAGGGTAAATTTGTCACAAGTGACATAGTTTGAAATTTTTCGTGTCACAAAAAAAAGTTCATGGTAAATTTATCACAAAATGGCATAATTTGGGGTTTTTGGTGGTATTTTCCCAATATGTTAAGATGTATTATTGTGTCGTGGAAAAAATAGATGTTGAAAGCTGCTTCCTCATTTATGGTTCTATATATGTCTACCAAATTTTTTGATAATGTGTTAAGATATTTACACTTTAGACTCATAGATATTAACTTAATAAATTTTGGTTGGGGACCCAAGTTTAAAGATCAAAGAGCAACATGCTCGTGTTTCTTTATGAGGATTGCGGTAGGTGATATGAATCTGAAGTAGCCATTACATCTAGACATGGTTGGTTTTAGTCTTGGAGATTTTGTTCCATGGTCAAGGCTTTACGCAAATATTTTACAATGTATTGTATAAGGAAAAAATAGCTATTGAAAGCTAGCTTTCTCATTTATGATATATATATATAAAATTTTTGGGATATGTTCATTAGAAATCCTAAAACTTGTGGCAAAAATGCAATTGAATCCTAAAACTTTCAAAAAATGGAATCGAATCCTAAAATTTGTCAAATTGGTGTAATCATGTCCTTCCATTAACACTATCAATTTGTCTAACGGAAAATGTTGATGTGGCATTTTTAAATTAATTTCTCTCTCCTATGTGACATTTTTTATTCTCTTATTCAATTTTTATTTAAATCATAATAGCACATCATCTTTTCATGCATATCATTACTTTGGCTTTTAATGATGACATAATGATAGCACGCTAAACTCTTTTCATTTCTCATGAAAGCAATAGTAACATATTCTCAAAAATTGGAAATTGGCATACTCGGCAAGTGGTTATACTCAGCAAAGGGATATACTTAACAAGTGGGTATAAGCAGTAAGTAAATATACTCATTAAGTGAATATATTCAAGCAAGTGAATATACTCAATAAGTGAAAATAAGTAGTGGCAAGTGAATATACCTAGTGAATATACTAATTAAGTGGATATAAGCTGTGGCAAGTGAGTATAAGCAGCGGCTGGTGAGTACAAGGTAAATATGATCAACGACTATTATGTATAAGGTGAAATATGATCGGCGGCTGGTGAGTATAAGGTAAATATGATCAGGGGCAATTGTGTATAAGGTGTATGAGTGGGTCAAAATTTACGAAATAACATTTTCCAATCCAGTTTCGTCATCTTCACATTTTGACATTTCACATGCTACCACATCTTCCGGAAATAAATCAAACATATTTCAAGCATGCAAGAACTCATCAAAAAAGTTAAATCATCATAATATTTCAACATGCTATTATTAAGGTTTACTCGCACTTAACACCAATTTCAACTAAATTAACAAACATCAATCAACGAAGTCAAAAGTTCTAAGTAGATCAAGCTGACTTAACTCCCGAAGGTTTCACTTACCTTGAAAAAGACTTGACAACTTAAAGCTTTAGTCACCTTCAAACAAAACAAAATAAACACAACACAAAATTAACAATTCCTGTTTTTGAAACGAAAAAATTCATTTATGGAAAGTAGTGGAATTCCAATAATTTACCTTGCCGACACCTGAAAGATTGAAGTAGAAACTTTAATAATACGAGTATGGGGCATTTGCTTTTACTCGCAGGATTTAAAAATGAAAGTCGAAGAAGGAGAAAGCTAGAAATTGGAAGCTGGTAGTTAATAAAATGGGGACTTCTATCTTTGCAATTTGAAAGTTCTCCAAAATTCAACTACACGGCCAAGACAAGGTTTATAATGATGAAATTGATTAAACATGATTAAAGTAATAAATGTCATTGGCTTAAAAACATTAGGTGTAAAAAATAGCACATCATCTTTTCATGCATATCATTACTTAAATCACACATACCTTTTTATTTAAATCATAATAGCATATCATTGGCTTAAAAACATTAGGTGTAAAAAATAGAAAGGTATGTGTTCCAATAAAAATGCTTAAAGTAGCCCTAAGCGAGTAGCTAGGGTGTACAAGTGGCCTAATAAAATGAACTACAAGGAGATATTTTTATTCAAATGAGATATGGCTTCTTCTTGACCAAGTAAATGAGTAAGTCATCAATAATATTAATTGACTAAGGTTAAAATACATGATGTAATGCATGATCTCATCAATAAGCTAAGTTCAATGTCTCAAATTAAGAGTGTGTGGGGATCAAAACACTTAGGAAAAATGAAAATAGGTGTGCACAAAGTAAAGAATGACCAAAGGCTCAACCATAAGATTTTCAAAGTAGATTTTTAATCAAGTTACTGAAGTATTTATTAAATTAGTATGCAAACAAGGAAACCAGTGTCCGTTCTAAACATTGATAAATCCGAAAAATATCTGAAATCCACTAAAATTATCAGTGAGCAATATCAGATGCTAGGAAAATTTCAATTCAGTAAATTTAAAACTTGAATGTCATCAAGTATGAAATTTGAAGTATAATAGTCCCCATAAACAATTAATATGACAGTAAATCAATTACCACCACACTATACCATCAACATACACTCAACATCTTATCAATTTAATTCTAACACATCAGAGTCCAGGTGATTACAGTCGTAAAAAATCATCATTCGCACCTTCCATTCCTCACAAAATTAATGATCGACATGCGGTCTGAAATTCCAAGCTATAACTCTTAACTTTATATCCTAAATATTATCAACGAATATAGAAAATTCTAGATGTCACAGTTAAGTAATATATAAACCAGAAATATATAGACCTTCAAACAAATGGATCATATCCAATATTCAATAAAAGTTTACTACATCACCTAGTATATAAATTTTACTGTACCCACGAGTTACTTTAATTACACACACATTTTGTAACTTTCTGTTTACACAAGCTATCTTCATCACCATTGAGATCAATAATTATAAACAACTAATTATCCAATTAACGTTGCACAAAATGGCTTGCGTAATTTTTTAGAACAAAAGGTCAATCTTAGGTCGTGGATATATGAAGGCTATAAATTCAAAATGGTCATGAACTAAAAAGAAGAAATTAGAAGAAAATAAATCAAAAGAAGAAAGCAAAGAAACAAATCCAAAAGAAGAAAGCAAAGGAAAACTTAATGAGGCAAGGCACTTCTAGGAAGCGTTCTTCAAGATAGTTATATCCCCATTATGATCCAAGGGCTTAAATTGAAATACCAACTCTAGGATAAAATCCCTTTCAAAAGAAAACAATGTCGATGCACTTCAATCAATTCTTCGACTATGAACTCAAACCCGCAAATTCACTAAAAAAATATAGCAAGGTGGAGAAAAAAACAAGAGATACTTAAGGCTCCGTTTGTTTCGTGAAAAATGATTGATTTAGAAAACGTTTTCCTAAAAATTATATCTTATATCGTTTAAAATAATCAGTCAATGAAAAATAATTTTTTATCATCAATAATTTATGTTTAAATATTTTTATGGGCGATGAAAATATTTTTCATTCATTCATTTTTTTAAGAGATATAAGCAAATCATTTTAAAAAAAATATTTTCTAAATCGTTTATTTTTCGTGAAACAAACGGGGCATAAAATTTGTCACAAAATTTTTAACCCAGTTTTGATATATTTAAAGATCCATAAAGAGCGACCAATCTGAAATCAATTAATCTCCTCCACTAATTCGCGCAACTCAACGAGCACCACTCATGGCTAGAAAATAATCTTCCTTTGACACACGAGAAGGACCAAAGGTCAACCTTGATCGGTCAATTGTCATTGCTGACTGACCCTTTTCTTTCTTTTCTTTTCTTTTCTTTTTTATCTTCTCCTCTAAAATTAAATGTAGACACGAGTACAATATGTAAGATATACATTATATGTATACATGTATACATACACAACAGTACCCCACTTATTTACTAATAATAAAGGAATATTATTTTATTTGACAGTATATACTCAAAAAAATGAAAGTACAATGAATCAAGGCCAAACTTCCTGTTTTGGTTTGCACTTGCAGTGCCAACAAACAATTATTTATCTAATTTCGGTTTCCGAACAATTTTTGCGATGTCATCAGACAGGAATCCCGTAATTGCAAACAATTAGAAGATAATCATGTTAGGTGTCGGAATCAATTAAGAAGAAGAGACATGTAACAACCCACAGAATATTTCTTCCAACTTTTTAAAAGTTTAAAATTAATGATAGCGGAAATTTTAAAACGCGTCTTTGTTCTATTACACGATATTAGTTTTGGTCCCCGTGCTATATTTTTCACACGTTTAGTCCCCCAATTTATCTATGGTGATAGTTTAAGGATAAATTTAAACTTTTTGTGTAAACATGGGCGGAATGTGACGAGTCAGGACCGGCAAATCGACACTTTGCACCTACGTGTACAGGTTTCTGAAAAAGTTACACTTTTCGTCTTCGTATTTTTAAGAATGTTCCGATTTGATCCTTGTACTTTATTATAGTTATAAAATTAGCCCTTACGATAGAAACTTTATTCTCTCATCACATCTTATCAGAAAATCTTAGTAAATGTCACTTTCAAAGAAACTATGTACACAATCTGATTGATAGCCTCATTAAGATTAATTCCATCATATGCAATAATAGAACATCCACATTTTTATATAGATCCACATAAAAGTATGTAAGACAGCATTTAGACAAAAAAAAGGATCCTTTTTAAAAAATATAACATCTTTAACTTGCTATTTTGTAGCTGAAAGAATCGGGAAAGTTTATAAGAAACCTTCTAATTAGTGTCATCAGCAACTCCCCGTCATGTTGATCGTAAAGACTTGAATACGATGGCATTTATAAGACTTTCAATTAGATTGGAAAATTTGTAAGCGTATGGAATTACCAATTAAAGCTTTGTTTTAATTTGACATTTCCATAACAATTTGGATTAATATGGGATGAGAGAAATTAATTTTTTTGTTGAAAAACAATGTGATCACTAGTTTTGTAACTAAAACAATGCAGAATGACTAAAATTGAACATTCTTAAAGTATGTGGATTAAAAGTGTAATTTTTTAAGACACTTGTTCTTAGGGGGCCACATGTCGATTTGCCAGTGCTAATTCAACATGTTTTGTCCACATTTTGACGGAAAAATTTTGTCCTTAAATTGTTGGCGGAGATAAGTTGGGGGACTCAATTATAACAAGATAATAATTGGGGGACCAAAGTTGAATTCGGCTAATAGTATGAGAGGAGTTTGTGCTTTTCCCTAATTTGGTAGAGATGCCCTAAAGTTTCCCAAGATTTAATATTCAGTACCTAAATTCATTGTTCTCTTATCTAATCCCCCCTCAAATAATAAGATGCTGCCTGACAAAAATGAGTGAAAACCTTGTTTTTTTTTTTTGGCTTAATCTGGCTATCATCAAAAGCTCCAAATCTTACCATGCGCACGGATTCACTATTTTATTAAAGAGCCAGAGAGTGGTCGTCATTTTAAAAAAAATGAAAAAGATTAAGTTATTGCAAAAATAAATAAATTTAAAGCATTCTAGGTAGGCGTGTGTATTTGTACATCTGCTGAGTGACCATATTAATTCATGTTGCTCTGGTTTTATTTCATGAAATCTGGCGAACTAAAAAGGATCTGACAAGGAATCAACTTCATAATTTTATGTACAAAAAAGAATTGTAGCTATTATATTTAGAGGATAGAAGAAATTTATTTGATTTTCTAGCTACATCAATTGGTATTTCATCGTTAGAGCACATCAATGACAAAACCTTATCGAATATTTCCTATCAAGTCTACCCGTCTCACAACCACACACAAAGCCCTCGACCGCCTTCGGACACTAGGGGAAAGTTTCCGTCCGGCCAATTCCCATGATATGCCAAACTAGGGAAAGTAGGAAACATATTCTTCGAGTATTACTATTTCCATGCTACTAGATAAACCCTAGACTCCGCAAAAAATGAATGATTTAGAAGACATTTTCTTAAAAATAATTATTTGTATTGCTTACAAAAATGAGCAAATGAAAAATATTCACATCGTCCACGTAAATGTTTAGACACAAATTGATTACGATAATGAAAATATTTTTCATTGACTAATTATTTCAAACAATATAAGTAATCATTTTTAAAAAAATATTCTTTGAATTATTCATTTTTTTTAGAAACAGACGGAGCTTAAACATGTCTATATTTTCAGAGTTCTCCTAAAGAGAACAAAGGAGAGAGAGATTGTGAATTCATCACATGCATGCACATCAACCATACCTTAAAAGCATGTGCTGGCACGGTGGATGCACATACCATAAATTAATGCTAGCAAATTGTTTGTTCATGTATGGACAAAATCTGTCAACAACCCAAGAAACATCATGTCAATTATAACTCAAGTTGGGCAATAAAATTAGGAGACATCGCGGAATATAAAAAAAAAATAAGATGAAAGAATATCATGATGGGAGTCGGTCTAGGAGGGAATGATTTTCTTAATGGACAAAATGATCACTTAGTGGATTTGTTTGTTAATCCAAAAAAATCATCAAATCAATGATTGATTTGGCGGTGATTACCCTTTGGCTTTCATCGTGGCGGGTTAGATTCGCCCTCACTAGCAAAACTCAAACCAAACACTCGATGTCTGCTCGGTCTGGTCAAAAGAGAAGTGTCTTGCTAAGGTGGTATTCTTTTTTTGGGTCTAGCATCAAATTATTTCTTCGATTGATCGACACGCGCATAAGGTGTTTTGACCCCGATGTTTGTTAAAAATTGGCCATGTACCACTCTGGATTGACGAAACAATATGTCTCGTGTTTGATGAATTAGTCTCCGCGATCAATTTCGGTAATATGTTTGGATGACTTCCACTTTTACTTGTTGAATTTTTTAATTTTACGAAACTTACATGTTGATTCTTATTTAACACAAAACACTAGAAATATTTGGAAATATTCGAAAGCCGATACGTAAGATTGCATACAATTCTTTCATAGGATTTGGGAAATCAAAATAATCTTTTCCTTCTTTAAATTTCGGAGGAAAAGGTTATAGGTGAATAAATCTGTTTTATATGGCTTTCAAAGTTACTTTATCTAATTAAAGCACATAGTTAGCAGATAATAATTTCTATTCGTGTGGTTAATTTTATGATTATCTTGCCTACCATGGTCTTCACCCTCTTTCACAAGTACATTCGATGAAAACCCTACATCCACAAAAGATTTCTCGAGTGTTTTTGACTTTTGCGGAACTTGTGTATTAGATGCACTATTCGGTCTTGATGAATCTGTCAAAGCACCCACCTCGTGATAGACCCACATGTACGAATATGGGTTATGGCGCCCAATTT
Organism: Syzygium oleosum; assembly: GCF_021117445.2. NCBI lineage: Eukaryota > Viridiplantae > Streptophyta > Magnoliopsida > Myrtales > Myrtaceae > Syzygium > Syzygium oleosum. The sequence goes on along the minus strand of NW_026607485.1, from coordinate 20,799,102 downwards.
TCGACCCGAATCGGCTTCCGATGAAAAGAGTGTATGGCGAGGAAGAAGCTTCCCTAAGAGGCTAAGTCATTAGTTAAAGGAAATCAAAACTATTAGGTATCGATTGACAGGTGGTGATCTAGTTATGACAAGTGACATATGCCATGACAAGTGACTATATGTTGTGACAAATAGTAACCGTCATGATATATGGTGATCAAACCACCCTTGAAGGCTATAATAGCTTCATCGTTGCTTCCTTCAATAGCATGATGCGGCTGGACAGAGGACTCGAAATGTTACTCGAGAGGCATATTTTCTCGGAAACATACGTTAGTGTAGACCATTAATTGGACAGATATTAAGAGAACACGTGGTGCGCATTCGCTAGTAAGCCGAATTTATCATTATCATTGCGCATTAGTTTTAAAGTATGCAAAATATGTGAATATTGACCAAGTCATCCGAATACTTTCTAGCAAAACGATATTATCGCACCATCTTCCGATTCAGCCGGCTAAGTACAGTAACCATGCTTTTGCGAAAAAATTGAAAAGGATGACCTCACAAAAAGCCCTTTTTCCATACTACCCTTTTGACCAAATTGAATTGAATCGCAGGACCATCGAGGACAAGCAAAGCCAAAGAAAAAATAAAATATATCCACTGGCCACATAAATATAGCAGTCAATAAGGGCTTGACTTAGGCTGCGCATGGCAACTTGCCAAATAGTGTTTGATTCTGTTCTTTTGTTCCCATAATCAGTTTGGGAATAGAAATCCGTTTGTTTAATTTTTTGATTCTGGGCACAAATTCTTGCAAATTTGTACCCAGAATCAGTTTTGGAGCAGAAATCAAAAATAAAAAAAAAGTAGCTTCTTGATTCTGGGAACAAAAATGAGAATCATTTTTTTTTCTTCTTCTTTTTCTTGGTTTTTAATATAACTTCTAATGTCCGACGCAAGGGCCACTCTCGTCGTATCTGGCGAGATTAAAATATTATTAATAAAAAAAATTTACCGGCCATGGCCAGCGACCAGGCCATGGCGAAAAAAATAAAAAAAAAATATTATTAATAAAAAAAATTTTACCGGCCATGGCCAGCGACCACGTCATGGCGAAAAAAATAAAAAAAAATTTACCGGCCATGGCCAGCAACCAGGCCATGGCGAAAAAAATAAAAAAAATATTTTCAATAAAAATATTTTTTATTAAAATATTATTAATAAAAAATTATTTATAAAAAATATTTTACTGGCCATGGCCAGCGACCAGGCCATGGCAAAAAAAAAAGAAAAAAAATAATTTCAATAAAATATTTTTTTATTAAAATATTATTAATAAAAAAAATATTTTACCGGCCATGGCCAACGACCAGGCCATGGCGAAATAAAAAAGAAAAAATATTTATTAGTAAAATATTTTTAAAAAAAATTATTAATAAAAAATATTTTATAAGAAAATTTTTTACCGGCCATGGCCAAAAAAAATAAAAAAATTATTTTTAATAAAAGTATTATTAATTAAAAAATATTTTACCGGCCATGGCCAAGAAGGAGGAGAAGAAAAAAAGAAAAGAAAGAAATATTAAAATATTTAAAATGTTATTAAAAAATTATTAATAAAAAGAAATTTTATGCCGTTACCAAACGCATTTCTGTTCTTTTACTATTTCAGGAATAGAAATTTTGGGCCGTTACCAAACACTTTCAAATGCTCAGAATCAGTTCCCGGGCACAGAATAAAAAAGAATCATTTCTGACCAGAATCTGTTCCCGGGCACAGAATGGTTGTCATGCGCAGCTTTAGATGACAAGAGAGTTCACACCTCTCTTTGTAGTCTCGGGATCAAATCTTGTTGGAGCATTTCTTCAAGAGTAAGTTCCTGAATACACCAAATTGTTTGGGAAAGTGAATTGGTTGAGATGCGCAACAATTGATCCGGCACCCGATTTGCTGATATGGATTTTGAGGTGAATCTTGTCGATTGGTAAGGGATTTGCTTCTCTTGGATCATTATTATTCGGTTAAAATGTAACCTTACCAAAGGAAGGGAGCTTTTCGCTCGTACGAGATCCTCTGCGGCCTGTCCCCGTCTTGTGAGGCGGGCTCCACGGATGCGTTTCTTATTTTTTCATGTCGGTTAGGGGTGAGCATAGTTGAACCTGAAAACCAGACCGGAAATGAACTTGTCTGGTTCTAGGTTCTAAGGTATGCAGGGTAGGTTCCAAGTTCCAAAAATTAGGTAACTTATTTTGACGGGGAGGTTTTAGGTTCTAATTAGGTGGAACGTGGAACCTGACTGTGTTTTTCTTGGTCTATGTCTTCGCATGATTTTACGGTATATTATAGCGTCCGATGACGAGTGTATAATTTGGAACTACTAATATGAGTTTCTATTTTATGACTAGGGCTTCTACTTTGTTAATATTTCATATTTTCGTGTGTCTAAATATAGTTATTGTCGGTGGATTGTAGTAGCAATTAGTGGTCATAAAATGTGATGATTCACTATAATAATTCAATTAATAATATAGGTGAAGTCTGAGTAGATCCTGGAACTGACTCTGAAACTTGTGACAATGTAGGTTTTAGGTTCCAAAGTATTCAAAAAATTATTAACCTGTATCAACGGGTAGGTTCGAGGTAGAATATAGAACCACTCATCTCTAGTATCGGTGCTCATATGTCTTGCACTCTTAACTCCTCTATATCTTTATCTTCTTTGGGGAGAGAAAATACTCTCTAACCTTTTTACATTCCGAAAATCTCGAGATCTGGATGAGACCTGAAATGAAGCTTTTCGAGGTTAACTTTGACTCAATGAACAAAACCTTATTGGGTTAATACCACGAAAAACCCTAAACTGGTACATTTGTGACACATTTACTCCAAACTATTTTTTTGACCATAAAAAACCCCAAACTGGTACACCTGTGACAATTTTACCCCGAACTATTTTTTTGACCATCAAAAACCCCAAACTGGTACATCTGTGACAATTTTACCCTGAACTTACCACAAAAAACCCCAAACTGGTACATATGTGACAATTTTACCCTGAATTAAAATTTTAATATTATTTTTTTTTATTTTTTTTTCGAATTTTTATTTATTTATTTATTTATTTCCTTTTATTTTTTTTTCTTTATCTTCAACCTCTGGCCGGTCGCCGGTCCGGCGACCGGCCAGAGGCGGAAGCCGGCGAGGGCGGCGTCGGGCGAGGGCCGTCCTCGCTAGATTCGGTGAGGGCGACCCTCGCCGGTATCGGGCGAGGGCTGCCCTCGCCTGCGTCGGGCGAGGGCCGCCCTCGCCGGCGTCGGGTGAGGGCCGTCCCGGCGATCCGGCGAGGGCGACCCTCGCTGCGTCGGGCGAGGGCGCCTCGCCGGCGTCGGGCGAGGGCCGCCCTCGCCGGCGTCGGCAGGAGCGATCCTCGCCCGACGCAGCGAGGGCCGCCCTCGCCGGATCGGCGAGGGCGACCTTCGCCTACGTCGGGCGAGGCGACCCTCGCCGCTGAGGCGAGGCGGCCCTCGCCGGCGTCAGCGAGGATGGCCTCGCCCGACGCCGGCGAGGGCCGCCCTCGCTAGATCCGGCGAAGGTCGCCCTTCCCGAGTCGAGTGAGGGCGGCCCTCGCCGGCTTCCGCCTCTGGCCGGTCGCCGGACCGGCGACCGGCCAGAGGTTGAAGTGAAGAAAAAAAAAAGAAAAGAAAAGAAAAGAAAAAATTCAAAAAAATTCAAAAAAATAAAAAAATAATATTAAAAATTAGTTGGGATAAAATTGTCACATGTGTACCAGTTTGGGATTTTTTGTGGTATGTTCGAGGTAAAATTATCACAGGTGTATCAATTTGGGGTTTTTTATGGTCAAAAAAATAATTTGGGGTAAATGTGTCACAAGTGTATCAGTTTAGGGTTTTTCATGGTATTAACCCAACCTTATTCCTCGTGGATTTCTTGTTTCCTGGCTCCCGGATGAAAAGTCAAACCGCATTTTGTTGAACAATGATGAGTGTTTAGGACTTCACTAGTAACCCAACAACAACAAAGAACGACAGTTTTAGCAAGAAAAACAACAAAGAACGACAAAACCGCACCCATCGATTGCATCGAATGAAGGGGGTGAGCGGGGTATTCCAGTAATTTCAGCCGTAGAATCCCCGACCGTTGTTTATCGCCACCTCAGCATCATGCTCGTCGTTTCAACATCAGCGTCTCGCGGCGTAGGGGCCAGATCGCCTGAATTTCCGACTTTACCCCTACGTTATTCAAATCACACCCCACCTCACGCAGTTCAACCCCAGCGACCAGCTTTCTAGGGGGGGGAATTGTTAAAAGATGGCAACGTACATTTGTATATTATGAAAATAACAATGAACATAGTTATTTCAAAAATCGAAAAACATTTCTTATAAAATGCGTATGGTGAGTGTCTAAACCATGTCTCAAGAAGTATGATCCAGAGTTCGAAAGCCTCCTTTATCTCATTTTAAAAATTACTCGACCTAGAATTCGAAAGTCTCGTTTGTCTCATTTTAGAAATTACTCGACGGGGGAAATGCGATCTAAATTAGACGGAAATGTTCATGCGACACGGATTATATAAAGGAAATGAAATTACCCGCGATGCTCGATAAGCATATTTTATTAGAATAATCTTAATTTTTTTAAGACAAGGACATGAAAAAACATAGGAATGTTTTCTTATTACGCCCGCTCTCTCACTTTCTTGGTATCCAAAGTAAAAGCAGAGCCCCATCTCGGATCCTCCGTGTCACTGTGCGTGTGTGTGTCTGTCTCTCTCTATAAACCCACCTTTTCTCTCTCTAGAACTTCCCCTACTCCGGCATCTTTTGCGCCCCGTGAGCTCGCACTTGCAAGCGCAAGGAGAGCGGTCGGCAGATGTACAGCCTTGCTGCTGCTGCTGCTGCTGCTCGCCTTCTTCTTCTTTTCTTTTCGGCAGCTCCGCTTCGCTTTCCTTGATTCTGGGTCGATCCCTTTTCTGCTGATTGATGTTGCATTTCTGATCCTTTGGGGGATCAGTGAGTGAGTGATAAAGGGTCGCTTTCGCTGTCGCTCGCTGGTCAAAGCCCGGGTTCAAATTTGCAATCTTTGGTTCTTCGATGAAGCCTTCGACGCGGCTAGATTCGGCTGTCTTTCAGCTCACGCCTACTCGAACCAGGTTCTTTTCTTGATTCGTCTCTCTCTCTCTCTCTCTCTCACTCGCGCATCCAGCTACTGCTTGTTTCGGTCGTCTTGAGTGTGTCTACTCCATCGTTGAAGTAATTGCTGGTGATTATTGTAATGCATCCTCGGTTAATGGGTCGCTCCGTTTGCCTTAAAATTGGAAACAAAAGGAGTCTGCAAGAGTCAATGCAGGATTGTCTTTCAGTATGTGGAGTCTGGATCTATTGTAGCGCTTGTTATTGTTGACAATCGGACGAGGTTCTTTCTGTTGCATGAAGAATCTTTCCACCGAGAAGCCTTCTAGAGTTCTAATGTTTGATCAGTCTGGGATCAAGTTGTTTTGTCTTTATCATGGATGTTGACCCGCATGCCTCGTGCAATTTTTTAAACATTGATGTTCTAGTGGTGAATTATGTGCTTTGCGGACTGTTGAATGAGTCTGGATTGGACTTTGGTACGGAGCTACAACGAGGAGTTACTAGTTTCCCCCTCCACCGCAATCATCGAACAACCGAAAGCCTGCATCCAAGGAATCTTCAGTGAAACCGGCAAACCAAACACTTATTTCTCTCAGTCTGGGACTTTAGTTTATGTTCCTCGGTTTCTTTCATTCCTTGGCCCCTAGTTCAAGCATGGGTATTAGGGTGGCAGCATGATTCTTAAGCCTCTTTTCTATGGTTCTTTGCGGTTGCATTCACCAACTCTTATCCGTGTGGTGGTGTCCCCCACGCACTGGCTGTAGGACAATGAAAGCCTGGTGCTGGCCAACCTGATTAGGGAAGCAGAAATAATTGTTGAAGACCACCACATATAAAGGTGGAAATCCCATAAATGGGTAAAGGAGTAGTGTGAAGGATCTAATTTGAGACTTTCTGATATCATCCTGGAGTTGAGCGTACCATTCATTTCTCTGATAATCTGAGTTTCTTTTATTGGACCTGTGACAAGTGGCATGTAATGGTTGGATTCATCAACTTTAGAAGTGCCACAATGAACAATGTTACTTTTGTTCTAATCTTGTGCAATGAGTAACTTACTTGCTTTTGCACTTTCAAGGGTTGACTGAGTTAGGCATCGGATGTTTACTGCATTTGCAGGTGCGACTTGGTTATAGTTGCAAATGGGAAGAGTGTGAAAATAGCTTCTGGTTTGCTTAGCCCTTTTCTTGCCCATCTGAAGGCTGCACAAGAACAGGTGGCTAGAGGGGGTTACTCAATTATTCTTGAGCCGGAGCCTGACAGTGACGCAACATGGTTCACTAAGGGAACAGTGGAAAGGTTTGTGCTCTGCTGTGATGTGCATGACTATCTGTACTCGCCAATATATCGAAAGTTTGAGTATATTTCTGTATAGAATAGCTGGCTGAGGGATTTGATGCCCATTACAATCATAAGCATGTAAGTAACTCCCAAGAACGTTGACTGAATGACTTAACAGAATATCTTTTGTAAGTTTTCATGTAACTTTAAGACGTGGCAAAGTATTGAAAAAGGTGACAAACAAGGTAGCTTACTAGTGGCAGTAGGGTATTACATTCTTCATATGCGACTCGATACGGGAAAATTACCACATAGGCTTCTACCATTCTGTAAATGGAACTGCTCTCTGGATGTTTGTCTTCTAAACCTTGATTCTTGACGAAGATAAATTGTGCGTCTACTTTAGCATCTGGTTTGCAATTGAACCAGAAAGAACGTTGACTACTCAAGCTGATTGGAAAACGAAAAGTTCAAATCACATGATTGATATGGGAGTAGTTAGCATGCATGTTAAAAGATGCTAAACTTCTTCAGGTTTGTACGATTTGTGAGCACACCAGAAATCCTGGAAAGAGTATATACTCTAGAATCTGAGATCCTGCAAATTGAGGAGGCAATTGCGATTCAAAGTAACAATGACGGAGGATTACAAAGTGTAAGTTACCTTGATCAATTTTTGAGATCGTTAATATAACAAAACAAATTTATGTGGTTATTTTCCGTGCACCAGGTGGAAGACCATGAAGGGAAACCTGCAGAGTCTGTGGAAGGTACTGTAAATGTGAATGTAGGGTTATTACTTTGTGTTCGAGTAAATCATCTTTTTCCTCTTTGCTTGTTTCTTTACGGGGGGAAAGGGTTGGGAGGTTGTTTGACATTTGAGTCGTCTGCACGTCTTATTTTTCCTTTTCCTTTATCTGACCAACAGAAGATAAACATGGTGCCTATCGTGTTATGCTCATCAATTGTCGTTTGTGTTCCTTTTTCTTCTCAAGCATTTATTGCTCTGCGATACTGAGATATGGATTCTGAATGTAGTAGAACAATTTCTGATGATTGCTCTGACTTATACGGTGTAATGATCACTATCTTGTTGCAGGCGGCAATCCCTTGCTTGAGGGTAGTGAGGATAAAGCTATTGTTATTTACACGGTAAGGGAGCAATTATTTTTGCGTCATTTCATGTCTTATTGTTCCCATTCCAATAGGTTTGCTTAATTTTGTTTATATTATGTTTGTCAGCCTAGTGCACAGCCTTCTAAAGCAAGTGGATCCACCTCACAAGAAGGAAATTCAAAGTAAGTACTATTTCTGAAGATTACTTGAAAGATGATTACAAGATATTGCTGTGCTAATTCACATTAAGGACAAATAGTTTTTCTGGAGGCTTCATTATTTGCAGTTTTACTGCAATTTGATTTCTCTGTTCTATTTTAAAGCACATGTTGGCATTTTAGCCTAAGAAAGCACGCCCGGATCTTGCCATGTGTCTATCCCGTCCCTCTTGGAAGTATATGCACAGCTCTTAGAATCATATTCATCTGAGATGGTACCTGTTAGAAGATGAATAACTGAATTGGAAGGAGCATCATCAATTCTCTCTTTTTGTTCATTACTTCCGAGAGGCAAATGTTGCGTGTCGAAGAAATTAATGACCTTTGAGTGAGAAGAATGCCTTCTCGGGTGAATTATCAGAAAGACATCCAGTAATTCACTCCTTTCTTCTGTGGTGTTGATCGATAGGCCATCGTAGTTATGCAGCGTTGGCTTCAGCTGTATTCTAATTACTTTGTTTATGTAGAGTTCAGCTTCTGAAAGTTTTGGAGACACGAAAAAGTGTCCTTCAAAAGGAGCAAGGAATGGCCTTTGCCAGAGCTGTTGCTGCCGGTTTCGAAATAGATAACTTGGAAACGTTGATGTCCTTTGCGGAATGCTTTGGAGCATCTCGATTGATGTAAGCCCTTATGCCTTTTGCCCATCTGCTCCCGCACTCAATTGAATGAATCAAAAACAGTATTAGCTACAAGTCACATGATATGGTCAGAATAAGTATGCAATTGTGCACTACATGGATTAACATGTTGTATTTTCTCATATGCAGCTCAAGATTGTCATCATAGCTAGGTTAGGTTGTATCCAATCTGTTGTGTATTTTGTTGTCTTTTTCTTTAAAATTTTAGTACAAATAGTTGGGACCAAAAATCAGTAAAGTTGTGTGTGTGGAGAAAAGGGGGAGGGAGGGGGGGGGGGGGGGTGGTGTGTTTGGAGTACGACGACAATTTTGGTGACATTCATACAGAGATGAATTGTGAATGATGGTAAAGATATTAATAGATAGTTGAATTCCATTTCAATTTTGCAACAGGGATGCATGCACTAAATTTATAGAGCTGTGGAAGAGAAAACATGAGAGCGGTCAATGGCTTGAAATAGAAGCAGCTGAGGCCTTGTCCAGCCAATCAGATTTTGCTGCCATGAGTGCATCAGGCATTGTGCTATCTGATGTCTCCAACAAGCAAAAGGAGGCATGGACTGACTCTCGCAATGCACCAGCATCAGAATTTAATGGTCATCCAAGTACTTCTCCAAGTGGAGGTAATTGGCTCAACATGTAGAAAAGTTTAGCATTGTTCTGGATTGTTACAGATGCTTCAATACTAAAGATTAGTTGGTTGTGGATTAAGTCCTGTCCCTGTAACTGCTGAGAAGATTAACAAGAGCAACAAGGAATGGCTGATTAGGAAAGTAATTTTGGATACTTGATTCAGTAGGACAATGAGCTTGGAAACCAATGGAAAAGCAAATTCAATTCTGCGAGACAAATTGCAGATATGATGTTATATGTCGGTCTACACGTAGGTACTCATATAGCATGTCAGACATTCATAACGATTCTGCTGCCTGAAACAGATTGACAGAATCAATTTTTCCTGTTGAAAAGTGCTCAATAAATCTTGTTCCATGCTTTGCTCTTTGTACTGTTACTATATTCTGTTCCACTCACTGAATTTTGTGTTACACGTTGCTCTCTTTACACTAAGAAAATTACTCATGCTAGATGGGAAGCCTCCGATAAATCATCAAGCACCTCACGGTGGCCATGAATATTTCCCAGCTCAATTTCCAAATGCTATGTTCCCGCCATGGCCAATGCATTCTCCACCTGGCGCACCACCTGTGTATCAACCTTATCCAATGCAGCCCATGCCTTACTATCAGAACTATCCAGCAAACGGTCCCTTCTTCCAACCAGCTTATGTACCAGTTCAGGATCCTCGATCAAGTAATGGTCGAAAACCACATCGCAGAAGGCATTCTGTTGAGAGCGGTGAACCATATTCTGAATCAGAAGCTTCAGAGGAGGATCACTCCCCAGAACTAGTTGAGTCGGAGAAGGAGGCTTCGGCACTCCGAAAGAAGACCGGTCGATCAAGTAAGAAGCAATCAGGCACGGTTGTAATTCGGAACATCAATTACATCACTCCGAAGAGACGGAACTCTTCCAATGGTGAGTCATATTCTGCTTCTGATTCCGAAAATGAAGAGGACAATGGAGAAATTGAGGCTAGCCAGAACCTGACCTGGTCGTCAAAAAGGAAAGAGAAGGATGGAAGCTCTATAAACAATTTGATTTCATCTGATAACAATGAAGCACTTTATGGGAATGAAACTGATGGTGGACACTGGCAAGCATTCCAGAGTTTCTTGTTGAGAGACAATGATGAGGAAAAACGTGCTGCTGATGATGGTATGTTTTCAATGGAAAAGGAAGTAAGGTCAAGAAGGCGGCAGACTATGAGGAATGATGATCCTTTAGCTCTTGGAGGACGATACATGGATCAATCTCAAAGGGGGAGCTTGGCGGATATGCAAAAAATGAGTGGAAAATCAAACTTCAGTACTAGAGCGTCTGCTGATGAAGCAATGATGTCTACTAAGGTCGGTCAAGGGAGTGATGGTAGAATGTCTCTTGATGGCCATTTAGATGTCCAGTACACAGAAGTGAATGGCAGAAGGGTTGCTTATAGGAGGACCGAAAATGATGATTTCATGATCCATGGACGCGAAAACATAAATGTTGTTCGTCCCTCTGATTTAGCTGAAGATGAGAATACAACCCATAATTCAAATGCAAAGTGGCCGAGTACTGTGAATGATGATTCCTACATTGTTCCTTTGAGATCTATTCCTGTTAGTGGGATTGAAGATGCTGAACGAAAGGCTTTAGACATTGATTCTGAATTCCCATCTACCAGCCAGAGGACAGAAAATGCATCCAAGCCTAATTATGAGCCTGACTATACAAGCTTGATGCCAGAACGTGGGACAGAGAGAGCATCGATCGGTTATGACCCCGCTCTAGATTATGAGATGCAGGCTCAGAAACGAGAAAATTCTAGCCAGGATAAGAATGAGAAGGAAGAACGTAAGCGGGCCTCTAAGAAGCCGGATAAGGACCAGAAGTCTAAACTTACCCGAGATGCGTTAGACAAGAAGAAGAATGTTGGACCGATAAGAAAAGGGAAGCCTTCAAAACTAAGTCCCTTGGAGGAAGCAAAAGCACGTGCCGAAAGACTAAGATCCTATAAAGCTGATCTGCAGAAAATGAAGAAGGAAAAGGTACTTAATTATTTTGGACACTTTACTGTAATTAAAATATTAATTAGGCATAATGAAACTTGCCTGTTGTTCTCACTCTAGTTCCTACTGGGCCTTCTGTCCTTGTGCATGACCTGACAACCATCATTTCAGTTGTGTTTTAATGAAACTGATTATTTTTTTTGGCTCTTCCGAGTCTTAATCAGGAGGAGGAACAAGTAAAAAGGCTGGAGGCTTTGAAGCTAGAAAGACAAAAGAGGATTGCTGCGAGGAGCAGTTCTATTCCTGCACAGCCTGCTCTTCCATCACCGCAAACAAGAAAACAACTACCAACAAAAACTTCCCCAATCTCTCATAAAGGGTCGAAGTTTAGTGATGCAGAACCAGGTTCTTCCTCTCCTCTACAGAGGTCCTCTGTCAGGGCTCTCTCTGTCAATTCCAGTGAATCTCAGAAAACTTCGAAGACAACCAGATTGAGTGCTGCCAGTAGCTCAGCTGGGAATAGGCTAAGTCGCTCAGTTTCATCGCTTCCTGCAGAAATAAAAGAGAATGCCAGTGTCACACCAGAGACAAAGGTTTCCATGGCCAGAATTAGAAGACTGTCAGAGCCTAGAACCAGCAGCCACAGTGTTTCTTCAGTGAAGCAGCGAAACACAGAATTAACGAGACAAAAGGTGTCCGATGGAACTGACAGCAAAAACTTATCTGCAATCATCAGTCTTGATAAAAGCAAGGCTGCTACTCTTCCAGAATTAAAAATAAGAACACCTAAATCGGCTGATAATTGTGGAAGCAAATCAGCCCCAAAGGATGCAGCAGCTCAGGCATCAAACAAGAACAAATCAATGTCTTCTAAAGGTGCTGAACTAAACAATGGGCATGACCCTTTTTCACATCAGAGTGAGGGCGATGACAACCCTATTATTGAAAAGACTGTCGTTATGCTGGAACCTGAGAAGCCCGCCTCTACCATGTTGCAAGCTTCACAAGAAAAAGTTCAGTTGCTTAAAGAAGATAGCGATAGTGGGAAATTAGGAGAGAAGCCAGATATCGTAACAAATGATGTTGCTTTACATCGGCCAATTGCACTAGCCGACACCAATGGACCTAATCAGAAGAACAGTGAAGTTCGTGAGGAAATCAGTAGCCATAAGGTAAATATTTGGTGAAAAAAAATTAGAATTTCCATTTGCTGGCTGTGGACGTGATCTCATACTTGCCATGGTGAGGAGAGTGAAGGTCATCAAAGATGCTCTTTTTTCGGACAAATTAATTAGAATATCCTTGTCCTTTTCTCTTTACAGGTCACAACATGCAATGAAGAAGCATCGATTAAGGTTTTGAGCCTTAGTACTGCTGAAAAACCATATCAAGCCCCTTATGCTCGGGTGTCTTCTCTGGAAGATCCGTGTATGGGAAACACGGAATACGGCAAGGCAATCCCAACATCCTACGAATTTAAGACTGTCTGTCCAGAGAGTATTAAATTCCGTATTTCTGATACAGACAACCTCAAAATAGAGAAGATGCCCGAGACAGTGGACAAACAATCTAAGGAATCAACCAAAGGGTTTAGACGGCTATTGAAATTTGGTAGGAAAGGCAGTAGTTCAACTACAAGTGGTGTTAATGAAGCTGATAATGGAAGTGTTAGTGAATCTGATGCAGATGATCATGCAACACATTCAGCTTCTTCCATCGAAGGTAACTTTTATCAATACTGAATGGGCACTATTCATATAATTGAAGTCATCTTGTGTGCATATTTCTGTAGACAAATTGTGAATATAGCATGTTTTGTAGGACTTGAATTGCTGGTCTGTGATTATGACAACTGTCAGTTTTGTTTCATATTTGCCTACTGCATTGGCTAAAGACGCGTAAAGCCATTTTGGCACAGTGATAGGAAAAGAAAAGGCAAATGAAATACAAATGCTTTCCATTGTAGAATCATAGACACTTTTCCAGTCTAGAAGGTGGCAACCATTCTTTAGCGAGCAAGTCTCTGAGACTGTTGGATGATATGAATGTGTCGTAAGCTGACGACGTAATTACTCTGGACTTAAAGTATTGAACATTTGTCTCTTGGTTTTGCCGGGCATTGCTTACATAAGGCCATAGTCTGAGTCATCCTGATCAGTCGTAATAGATAATGAGCTTGCTGGCTGCCACTATCGCATCAACTGAATGAGCTGGAGTGCCAGCTTTCACTGGCCTAGCTAGAAGCTAATGTTCTGGCTATTATAATTTTTTTTGTAGGAGAATTGCTATAGCACTAGCTAATTTTCAAGTTTTGCCTAGTAGAGTTGCTAATCTGGAAACAGTACTTTTTAGCGGAAGAGTAGTAAGCATTTAGTATGATTCTTTGAAGCTAACTATCTGTTTTTTGCTTTTCTTCTTTGCCCTGGTCAGTCTCTACACTGAAAAATCTCATTTCGCAAGATGAAACACCTACTGCAGTCAACACTCCAAAAAAATGTAAGCATATCCGGCGACGGACTTCAGTTATATTTCTTGTTTCTTGAAAGAGATCGAATTGTGCTGATATCAAGAATTCTATCGATTTGTCCACAGCTTCTCGTCATTTCTCCTTGCTGTCTCCGTTCCGTAGCAAGAACAGTGAAAAGAAGGTTACGACATAACAAGATTGTGTTTGAAGGTGGGGAAGCAGTGTATTCGTCTTCACATCTGTAACATCACTTGTGGGATCTTACATTTGTGTGATTCGCTTCGACTGTTTTCTTATCTGAAATGGGTATATAGTTGGCCGGGTGTCTTTTCATGTAAGTATGTCTGGTCGTTTTTCATGCGTGGGCATCTTTCATGCACTTTACGGATCTGAAAAATTTTACTACATATGTCTCTGATTCAGTTTGAGCTGTGATATTCAAATCTTTTTACTTAGTCATTATGAACTGTCGTGACCCTAGAGGAATTTATGGTCTGGAAGCTTAAAACTCCTTCGCCGTAGAAAGCAATGGATCTGAAAGGCGATGTACCGTTATTCTGTAAAGATAACGGTATGATCCAGTATACAAAGTAAACGCAAAAAAGTGTGATGAGTACATGAGAAAGGTATATATTTGCATGGGAAAGGAAGGCAGAATGTACATATACAATGATACCAACATAATATGAAGATGGGCTCATGCTGACGAAGAGATCTGGAGATCATCTTACGGGCCAGATCTGGCCTAGGGTTGTGTGACCCCGGCCAGGGGATGTTTGGCTCCAGTTGTCAATTGCCAAGGTCGCTTGATCCTGGCGTCGCCTGGCTGCGTTCGCCCAACCCAGTTTTGGCAGAGGTCATCCGACCTGGGCCAGATATGCTTAGGTCCTATGACCCTGCTAGGGGTTGCTGGGGATTGCGCGACCCAACCGTCAACCGCCGGGGTCGCGACCTTTGGCAATTGCCTCGCTGGGGTTGCACGATCTTGGGCGACGCCTAACGAGGGTCATTGTCCCCAGGGATCTGGCCTGGGTCGCTCGACCTTGGTCTGATCCTTTTTTTTATTTTTAAGTTTCCCTTTTTCTGTCTTTAAATATTCAATATTAATTACTTTTAAATATTTTTCGTTTTAAAATGCCACGTAAAACGTCATGTCTGCATTTAACAGCAGCCATATACTTTTGACGGGATTACCAACTCAAACAAAAAAGCATATACTTTAGCATATACTTTAGAGACAGAAGCATTAGAAGACTAAAAGACGAATGTGGTATAAGAAGACCATTGGCCATCTATTACTCAACTTCAGCATCAGATCTACCACATTACTTTATTCGATCCGCATCAGTAGGCACGACCCTAATCAGTTTGTACGTAGGACTGCATTATCGTTGACGGTTAATCTCATTTAGGGAAGCAATAGCATCCATCATTAGAAGCCGATATCGATCAAAAGAACCAGATGTATATCAGAAAAGCTGATCTGGGCATGAAATGAAATGGTTACACAATATGCTGATGAGTTCTCCAGTCTGTGCTTCTAGTTTTTGAGCCTTTTGATTGCTTAATCTAATTGAAATGATACATCATTGCTCACCAGGAGTATCACAGCCGGGCACTATCGCTCTTTGCCTTCTATCTGTAACTTCATGATGGTTGAGGTGGAAACAATAGTCGGCCCGAAAAAGTTACTCTGAGCTAAGATCAGTTCTCACATCATCAAGGAGTTTTCTTTGCAAACTCCAAATCATCTACAATTAGGATTTGACAATATTTTACAAGTCTTCGAAGCGAAGCACCAAGCAAGAAATGCTGCCTTTGCTCATCCTGGTCAAGGCCTCTTTTGCAAGGCACTCAGATGCTTCTTTTGGGCTCTCCATGTGCCTGACCAGATTCACAGCTTCTTGATTATTCATCACCTAGAGAAAACAAGAGACGCATATGAGCAAGCCTGCGAAAACAGGAAGAAGAAAATGACTAATAGCCTTGTGAATGATAACTTTCGGCATAGCAAACGGGAATACAGAGTAGAAAATTCCTTGAATTGTTTGCTGATAAAGAACATAAAAATGGTGAGGGTATTGACATTTTGTTCGACGAACTTACCTCCCATATGCCAGAGCTTGCCAGTATGATGAATTCGGTGTTTGTGTCGATCCTCTCAACGCCAATCGCGACTTTGGAGCTTTTAGACTGATTAGAGGCGTCTTCCCTGCTAGAAGTCCATGCTAACATCCGACCTGCATAGTAGAGAGGCCCCATCATGTTTCCCGGACATGAACCAAGGAAAAATTATCGAACATTAAAATGTGAGTTAAATCACACAGCACCCTCTGTGCTTTCTTCGAACCACACGAAACCATGTTCAAACATAATCTCACCCTCCTGCAAAAGACTGTTCTTTTGGTACAGACAAAAATTAAACTAATTGCGTGGAATACTGAATCTGCATCAGAAACTGGTTAATAAACACTTAGGAAACAAGGAAACAGGTGTAGATATTCGAACTGAGAAGCCACCACTTACGTTCACCAAAACTCAATCTCTCGTCTTTCTCTTATTAGCACTTAGGTGAGAACCTTATTGCCTCGAGCAATTATGCTACGTCGAGGCAATCACGTTTCGATGAATAGTGAGGCTTAGATTCGTCTAACAAATGATAAATGACTTCCGTTTACCTGGGATGATTCTTTGAGTCCAATGCCTCTCGGCTGACTGCTGGTGCTTGGTTGTGGTCTGCTTAGCCACACCATTCCTGCAAACAACTGCTCTATGGTCACCCATGTCACCCATCACAAGCTTTTCTCCATTCACGACCATCACCGACGCCAAACCCACTTTCATTACCGCCTCCCCATCCATCACCTTCTTGCTCTCCCTTATCTTAGCCCTAGCGCCGAGGTACGCTTTTCTCGTTGTTTCTTTGGCCTCCCTCACTATCTGTGACTGCAAAGATAATATTAAAACTAGCTGCAGAGTCGCAACGGCAACCAAGTCCAGAAATAACTAAATAACAGTAATGTTATCAAGATATTTCATATAGAATCACCACCATTGAATTACTAGATTGTGAAATTGGCCAAAAAAGAAACTAGAATGTGAAACTGTAGAAATGTTTAAGAGGCAAAAAAGGTAAACAATCTAAGTTACCCATAAACTAGATTTCTTATCAGTGCAAAACCAACCTTGAGAATCAGAACCTGGATCAAATATAACAAAAGTTTAAGGCTTTTCGAATGGAAAATTTGATGCTTAAGTGGATAGATTCTGCAAACAGAACTTCAAGTTGACCCCCATAGCTTGATCTTAAAGGGCAATTGACTACAAAATAAATCTTTAAAGTGACACGGTTGCTTTATAGGAGTACCTCATTTAGCTTCTTGTCAAACAAATTCGATTGCAAGTACTTGGTGACTCTATCTCCTACTTGAGCATCAAAAACCCCAAAGAGCCACAGCTCAAGCTCTTGAATTTGCTCTCTTTGAATCACAACCGAGTCCGTGTCCAAGCCCAAGCCATCCTTATTTTCGTGAACGAAATGGCCATGTGATAGTTGCATCATCCATGCAGGCTTCCTTCCCGCCTGAAATTCTTCTTCTTGCTTCCAATGTTTCCAGTCAGAAAGCGTTGAATTTGATATGCCTGAATTGATCACAATGTAGTATACTCATTCAGCTCTGAGGGGGCTATTGTCCAAATTCATTTTTCGTTTTATGCCAGAATTTTCCAATTCATTTTGCTAAACAGAGTTTTACTACATATACTAAATCTTGCTCACTTTGGGAAGTTGAATATCCGGATTGCTAATTAGAACATCTCTTCATGATATACAAGTTTTTAACTTTAATCTTCTGACAACTTTGCAAAGTAAACCTACGAAGTCCACTTTCTTTTTGGTCTTTTTTCTTTCCCGCTTGCTTCAACTTGAACACAGAAAGTGGAAGATCTTTCAGATGAAAAGGCTAAAGGGATCATAAATAAATATTCTTGAATAAAAAACGAATAATGCCAATCACCACTCACACACACACACACACACACACGCAGAGGTTTACCTTGAGCTTCAGGTGAATATCAAGAAGCCCCATGATCCCTTTTTTTCTGGAGACTCCAATGATACACATACAACCCTTGAAACTTGCAGAAAGGAAAAGGATGAATGATAAGAAGAGAGGGAGGTTTTGGAGAAGATGGGAATGTAAAAAGTGAGTTTGGAAAAACTGGAAGGAGGAGATATCAGTTTGGTCTGAAGCCAATAGAGGGCAATTGTGTGTTTAGGATGTTATTTTGGCAGTTAAATGTCAGCTTTGAATGTATCTGCTCAAGACAATTCAAATTCAACTGTCATTTTTTGTAATTATTTTTCTGCTTAGGACTCTTGTCTAATTTTGCCTTAAAATTTTGTCTATTGTTAATCCCTACTAGTATTTGTGCTAACTTATGAAGGAGAGGAATTTTACCTTTTAGGGATTTATAAAAGCTGGATTTTCCATATTTACCCACAAACAGCATTGTTCTACATATATAGGATCTGAAATTAAAATTAAAAGTTCAAAAAGGGCCACGCTTTTTCCACTCCTTTTTTAGCTTAGACGCTCTTTTTTATTTTATTTTATTTTGACAACAGTATCCTTTGTGAGATCTACCACTTATGGTATAGCTCTCCAAAAGTGATCATCTATTATTATTATTATTTGATCAACTTTTTTTCTTCTTTTATTTCTTGCGGGTCCTACTTTCCTTCTTCTTTCTTTCTTTCCTCACTTTTAACGTCTTAGTTCTCCGCTCTTGCAAATCGTTTACGCCTCTTGCTCCTTCTTCTTCTTCTTCTTCTTCTTCTTCGTCGTCTTCTTCTTCTATACATCTCATCGTCCTCTATTTTCTATCTATGATGCCAACCTCATAATCCTCCACACTTCAATTATAAAAGGAGCACTGGTTTTCTCTACCAGAAAATGTAAAAACATCATTAGAGAAAAAAACGATAACATGATAAAAACATGATTTTCAATTCTAACCAGAAATGGGTGATCAACTACAAAATTGATTAATTCTAATCAATCACTTTCGTAAAATTAGTTTTGTTGAAAATAAAATTTTCTAAGAAACCTAATTCTTTTTGCGTTGTCAAGTAAAATCTAGGAAATTTTTAACATAGACACTTCTTTAACAAGATCACTTATTTATAAACTTTCACTTATGTGTCTATCACCATCACTTTTTTACTCAACAAAACTTATTTGCACGGAAGTAAAATCCAAAACTAAAAAGGAAAACATTGTGCCTTTGAATCAGGAAAGTAAATTGATTTGGGGCCACACTTTAAATTCCAATTGAATCATTGACGATAATTTTGTCTTTTCAATGGAAAATGGAGTGGATTAATCGTATAGGGTGTGGAAATAGCACCGCCAGTTCAAAAATATTTGAAAAATTTCTAACTTTTGGGATCATACCTTTGTTTTTCTGGGAAAATTCCGAATAAGGGCTCGAAGTGACCTCATTTTCACATATTAGGGCCTGAAGTAAATCTTGTTTCAAAAAATAGCCTGAAGTGGATCTTGTTTTAAATAAGGGCCTAAAGTGGCTATATACAGTTTCAAATAATGGCGAAAATTTATGTTAAAATTATTTTTGGACGGAAATGTTCTTGATTGGCTGGAATATTTGGCCAGCCGGCGAGCTTAGGCCCTTATTTGAAACTGTTATAGCCACTTTAATCCCTTATTTGAATCAATGTCCACTTCAAGCCTTTATTTGATAAAATGAGGGCACTCCGGGCCCTTATTTGAAGTTTTTCCATGATTTTCCTACTTATCTTTGGAAAAATTTCTGCATGTCTCCACCTTCTGTAAACTATAGAGTTTTAGATCAATCATGGAACAGCCACCTAAGACATAGCGGGGTTTTCAATTGTTTCTGGTGGAGGATTAATTGTCATTAATTAAAACCGATAATTTTTGCCGGTTGTGATTTCTTTATCCACTTCTTTTCAAAGGTCTTTAATTCCCTAGGAAATTAAAAGAGTGTTGGTCAACCGAGTACTTCAATGAATCAAATCCTGGTTTTTGCAAGGCGAACCAGACTTTAAAAACTTCCTTGACCCTTTTCACGTATAACTAATGCCCTCCCTTCCTATTCTCAAATCCCCACCCCATGAGTTAACCATCCGTTTTACTAATGTTAATTCAGTTCTAAAAAATTTTATTTTGTCAATTTACCCAATTAATTTAAATTGCTCACGTGGTGATTTAGAACTCAATTAGTAAAATTAAAAATTTTAAGACGGAATTGACATCGGAATAATAAGTAAAATTGCATGATAAAGTTTCAAACTTTGGCACATTTATGGCACGCGACATGTCCTTGATTTGCCACGTGGGAATCCATAAAGATGAGTGTCCCAACTTCTTAACTAGGAGCGCGCATCGGTCTCAGTTCAACCCAAGAACCAGACCGATCGGTTCCTAATGGTTCTCGCGGAGGATCGGTCGGGTTTCCGGTTCCAAATATTTGGAACAGGACCGTTCGGACCCGCCAATACTTCTTAATTTTTATTTATTTGTTATTCCGACACAAATAGACTCTGTCCAATCCGGTTCCAGATTCCAAGTGGGAACCGACCCTGAAATCGCTCACCCACGTTTTTTCTTTATGTTTTTCGGTCGGAGATCACCCATGCTCTTAACTATACGGAATATAAAAAGCAAAGCAAAGCAAAGACCTCGTCCCTGCAAAGAAAGCGGAGGACCAATGGCTTCGCTTCCGAGCACGGTCCTCAAGGCGGCGCTCGACAACCCCCGCACCATCGCCACGAAGCCCCGCGCCGAGCAGCTCCACGCCCAGATCGTCAAGCGCAAGGGACTCTCCTCCACCTCCCTCTCCTTCATCCTCTCCGTCTACGCCGACCTCAACCTCCTCCGCGAGTCCCTCCGCGCCTTCGCCGCCCTCCCCGCCTCCCCCCCGCCGCCCTCCGCCGCCTGGAAGTCCATCATCCGGTGCTACGCGTCCCACGGCCTGTTCGCCGAGTCCCTGGCTTCTTTCGCCAGGATGCGCGCTCTGGGGAAGTGCCCGGATCACAACGTGTTCCCTTCGGTGCTGAAGTCGTGCGCCTCCTTGATGGACCCGAGGCTGGGCGAGTCGGTCCACGGGTGCGTCGTGCGGCTCGGCGTCGACTGTGACCTGTACACGGGCAATGCGCTCATGAACATGTACGCCAAGTTCCGGAGCCTGGGTGGGAATGTTGGGACCGGAGGTCTTGCGCATGAAGTGCTCGACGAAATGCCGCAACGGGGGAACCGTGATCGCGAGAGCTGTTTGAATTCTGGACCCGGGATGTGTCGGTTGAGCGCATCGGGACAAAATGGAATCGGTTCGGCGGGAAGCAGGAGGGAAGCGTGTTGTCGGAGGGATAGCGTGAGGAAAGTGTTTGATATGATGCCGAAGAGGGATGTTGTTTCCTGGAATACTGTCATTGCCGGGAATGTGCAGGATGGAATGTATGAAGAAGCTCTGGCGATGGTTAGGGAGATGGGGAATGCTGATTTGAGACCCGACTCCTTTACTCTGTCCAGTGTTCTTCCGATATTCGCGGAGCATGTAGATGTTGGTAAAGGAAAGGAGATTCATGGATATGCTGTGAGGCACGGGTTCGATTCGAACTTGTTTATCGGTAGTAGCTTGATAGACATGTATGCAAAGTGTGCTCGTGTCGCAGATTCGTATCGTGTATTCCACATGTTGCCTCAGCGTGATGGCATTTCTTGGAATTCCATTGTCGCGGCCTGCTCGCAGAATGGCATGTTTGATGAAGGTCTCAAATTCTTCCGCTTAATGCTGAAGGACGATGTGACGCCTGGTCCTATATCCTTTTCGAGTATCATTCCTGCGTGCTCTCACTTGACCTCATTACATCTGGGAAAGCAGCTCCATGGATATATCATGAGAGCCCGATTTGATGATAATGTGTACATAGCCAGCTCTCTTGTCGACATGTATGCCAAATGTGGGAAAATTGAGAAGGCTAAGTGGATTTTCAGTAATATGGAGCTGCACGACATCGTTTCATGGACTGCCATAGTAATGGGGTGTGCTTTACATGGGCACGCACTTGATGCCATCTCATTGTTTGAGAAGATGCAAATGGAGGGAGTGAAACCTACCTATGTATCATTTATTGCTGTATTGACAGCTTGTAGTCATGCAGGTCTTGTGGACGAAGCATGGAAGTACTTTAACCGTATGACTCAAGACTTTAAAATTAATCCAGGGTTAGAACATTATGCTGCCATCGCTGACCTTCTTGGTCGAGCAGGTCGGTTGGAAGAAGCTTATGATTTTATCTGCAGTATGCCTTCAGAACCACCAAGCAGCTTATGGTCCCCTTTAATGACTGCCTGTAGAGTCCACAAAAATGTTGAGTTAGCTGAAAAGGTTGCTGAGAGAATTCTTCGAGTTGATCCTGAGAGTATTGGAGCTTATGTTCAGATGTCAAATATATATTCCGCTGCCCAGAGATGGAAAGACGCCGCGAGGTGGAAACTTTCTATGAAGGAAAGGGGCTTCAGAAAGAAACCGGCTTGCAGCTGGATTGAAGTGAGGAACAGAGTCCATGCCTTCTTGTCAGGAGACACATCTCATCCCTACTATAACAAAATAAATGAAGCCCTTGAAGTTCTTTTAGAGCAAATGGAAAAGGATGGGTATAAGCCCAATACAAGTGAAGTGCTACATGATGTTGAGGAGGAGCAGAAAAAACAACTGTTGCAACACCACAGTGAAAGGCTGGCCATTGCTTTCGGCATCATAAGCACTCCTCCCGGGACAGAAATCAGAATCATAAAGAATATAAGAGTGTGTACCGACTGCCACGAAGCTATCAAGTTTATATCAAAGATAGTCGGGAGAGAATTAATTGTGAGGGATAACAGCCGCTTTCACCATTTCAAGGATGGAAAGTGCTCTTGTGGTGATTATTGGTGACATGGTGATACAAGATCAAATCTAGCGAGCAGTATTATCATAGACATATTCAACAACGAATGGATTAGACTGGGCAAGCAAGACGGTGAAATGTGGTTTTGCTGTGAGATTAGATGCCAGTGGATGACGAGTTTTTAAATCTAGTCAGAGAGAAGCTGCATCAAGTAATTAAATGATGCCCGGAAATTGCGAAATGTCTAGTCGATCATCTGATTTTGCATAGACAGACCGAAAAGGGTTGCTAGAAGGAGCAGTTCCATTCCTGATCAGTCTGCTCTTACATTACCGCAAACAAGATTTAAGACTACCAGATTGAGTACCGTCAGTGTGACTCAGTTGGAATAGGCTAATTCGTTCAGTTCAATTGTTGCCTGAAGAAATATAAGAGAACACCAGTGTGACGCTGGAGACAAAGGTATCCACATCCAGGATAAGGAGACTCTCAGAGCCTAAAATGGCCAGTTGCCGCCGTATTTCTTCAGTGAAGCCTCGAAACCCAGAATCAATGGGATGAAATGTTTCCAAGTGAACTGATAGGAAAAAAAGAATATCTGCGAACTTCAAGAACCAGGGCTGCCACTCTTCCCTAATTCAAAATCAGAACATCTAATGAACTGAGAATTATGAAAGCAAATCAGCCCCAAGAGAAGTATTACAGACAATGAATTAAGAATTAATCAGTGACCTCTACCGGTGCTGAACTAAACAATGGCGATGATTGGCTTTCCCATCAGAGTGACAGGGATGACGTCCCCATTATTGGGAACACCGTTGTTATGGTGGAATCTGAGAAGCCTGCCACTGCCCTGTTGCAAGCCTCACAAGAAAATGTTCAGGCGCTTAAAGAAGACGGTGATGGTGTTAGAACAGGAGAGATGCCAGACAAGGCAAAATGGTTGCTGTACATAAACCGTTTGAGCTAGCTGACAGCAATGGACATAATCAGATCAGAAGAAGCATATGTACAGGATCAAATGGGTAACGGCAAGGCAAAGTATTTGGTGGACAATTTTGGAATTTCTATAACTTGGCTGTAGATGGTGATGACACTCTTGTCAAGTTGAGGAAAGTGAAGGTGATGGATCACTCTCTCCTCTTGTATATCTACTCTACCAATGCACTAGTTTTAAGATCTGCTGTTCCAAGAAACTTATTAAAACATCTTTTAGCCTCCGTTCAACTTTTATATATATTGATCAGTTTGAGCAGAACACCTTCGTCCTGCTTAGAATGTCTAATCTGCACAAAAAAAATAAATTTGTTGTTTGAAAACGCTTCGAGTCTTAGTTTTTTCATTAAATTCTGCACAAGTGGGATGTCTAATGCTTAAGGAATCTATCGAATTCCTTTTCGCATTTCAGCTCGGGATGTCTAATGCCTCCCGAGGCATCGCTAGAGTTTTCTAGCCTTGATGCTGACAAAAAACCATATCAATCCATGTAGCAGAAATATGGAATATGGCGAGGCTCTCTGCGACGTCCCTGGATTTGACAACTGTCGGTCTCGAAAATATTTGAAGCCCCTGTTTTTGATTGAGATTTCCTTGGAACAGAGAAGATGCCTGAGACAGTGGGCAAACAATAAAAGGAATCATTGAAAGGGCTCACATGGCTATTAGGGGTGTGCAACGGGAACCACCCGGACCGGTCGGTTCTGGGCGGGCCTAGGGGGTGTTGGTCCAGTC
The DNA here is from genome assembly GCF_021117445.2 of Syzygium oleosum. Lineage (NCBI taxonomy): Eukaryota > Viridiplantae > Streptophyta > Magnoliopsida > Myrtales > Myrtaceae > Syzygium > Syzygium oleosum. The sequence continues at coordinate 20,774,965 of NW_026607485.1, read as the reverse complement.
CCCAGTTCCCATTTTTGGAACCGGTGGACGGTTGGTCCGGTTCCCGGTTCCATGGTGAGAACCGGACCGACCGGACCGATAGGACCGGACCGATCATTTATGCATATTTTTTAAAAATTAGCTAGTTATTTTTTTATCTTTTCAAGGAATTTATTTGTTATTACTGACTTGCCAATTTTGTGAGCCATCAAGCTGCTGCGAATGGGTTGACTTTTTTATTTTTTTTTAAATTTCTAAACAGTTACTTTACTTTCCCAATTTTCTGCCTTCTACTTACTTTCCCAATTCTTCTTCTCGGTAACCCTAACCACAGTAACTTGAGCAAAGCCAAGCCTTCCCAGGTTCCCTTTTGCCGCCTCGCCTCACGCCTTGCTCCGAGCGAGTCGCTCGACGTCAGACGCCTTTCCCTCTTGTAGCCTCGCCTCTCGCCTCGCTCGACGTCCTCTCGCGGCCTCACCTCACACCTTGATCTGAGCGAGTCGCTCGACGTCGATCGCCTTTTCCTCTTGCAGCCTTGCTCGACGTCCTCTCGCGGCCTCGCCTTAGATCTCCCTTTCCGTCTCGCGGCCTCGCCTTCCGCCTCGCGGCCTCGCCTCACGCCTCACGGCCTCGCCTCAAAGTTCCGCCAAATTCACTATGATGATGCAGTCACACGTGAGCTTCCATTTTTGTTATTTCTATGTCCCTCCAAAGTATAAATGATCGTCTTCAAATGAAGGCCTTCAAGGGTTTTTACTTGACGTTAAACCTAGAAGATTACGTCGGTGAGCTCTCTCTCTCTCTCTCTCTCTAGTGTTGTACCTTTCTTTCTAGCTGACTTGATCTGTCGTGGAATTAATTTGTGCGGTGGGGGGCTCCTGATGATTTATGCATAGTTTGGTCATCTCTTTTAATGCGTTCAAGAGTCTGAACCACCTGTGATTTTCAGGGAAATTCTTTCTGGATGAGTTTGTTCAAGTAGGCTAACAAAATATCAAGCTTCTTAGATTGTCTGTCAATCACAAAGCGAGGAACAAATCTTGTATATTTCACGAGATTCATCATTACCTCACTTGACCCTCAATCTCAAACGAACAGCCCTTTCCCGATTTCCTATAATCAGTAAGTTTTTCTCACTCAATTTGCTGAATTTGGTGGCTGAATTTGATGGCTGTTCTGGTGTGATGGCTCATTTCTATGTTTTGCTTGATTTAGGCGATCTATTTACATGTCAATGGAAGTGGATCAATCCAATGATGCTATGAATCCAATAATGGACTCACTAGAACATGAAAGTGAAGAAAACCTCGATGACATAGGTTGCCACCCACAGGTAAAGTTTGTTCCGGAAACTATAATTTGCCGCGGCACTTCATCTATGGCCAGATTGAGTGTTGAACTTCAACACTTAAATAAATGTAATTTTTGACTTCCAATGGATAGTATTGAACAATGGCAGAAGTGTGTATTGAACTTTTTGTTGATACGGTGTTCTACTCTTTTTTTTTTTTGCCTCTCTAATAACACGTGTTTAAATTAGGGGATGTATATTTTTGGAAGCCCACATGGGACATATATTTTTTTTTACAAGTATTTGATTCATTTGAAACGGACCGGACTGGTTGGTCCGGTCCGGTCCCCGGTTCCAAGACTAGTCGGTCCGGTCCACGGTCCTAAAAATTGGGAACCGGTCCTCTCGGTCCGGTTCCCGGTTCTTGGATGGGACTGGACCGGACCGGGAACCGATCACCCCTAATTGCTATGTTGAACTCTGGTTGAAGAAAGGAGTTGTTCAACTACGAGTGGTGTCAAGGAAGCTGATAAGGGCCGTTCAGCGTTTATCAAAAGATGGTTTTCAGGTACCTGATTCAACCTAGCTATTGTGAGTTTGCATACTTGTATAGAAGTTGATTAATAAGCACTTTGAACAAGGATCAAAATGTATGTCTTTAGAGCTGAGAAGGTGCTTGTGTAATATTGCTTACAAACTTTCTTTATTAGGAACTTCGTTATTATGCGTTATGAAGTACTACAGGCCCCGTTTGGTTCAGCATTTGGAATGCTCATTTGGGCTCTAAAGTCCCTTGGCCAAATGCAAATGGTGTTTGGCAATTTCTTTTACTCACTTTGGGGAGATGCAATTGCATTTGGAATGCTCCCCAAGGGACCTTTGGCCAATTCTTCACCGGAGGTGCTTTGGGAAGTTGCATTTTCGGAATGCAACTTGCACTGTTCATCGACACTGTTCATCTTCCCCAGATCGAGGTCCGGCGGTCGATGACCGCCGCCTGAGGGCTAGCCCGACCCCGGCGACCACCGCCTGGGGGTCGCGCAACCCCAACGACCGCCGCCTGGGGTCGCCGGACCTCGGGCGTCGCCTGGGTCGCGCTTGGCCTGGGTTGCGCGACCCAGGCGACGCCCGAGGTCCGGCGACCCCAAGCGGCGGTCGCCAGGGTTGCGCTGCCCCAAGCGGTGGTGGCCGGCGACCAGATCTGGCCATCGGCGGTTGGCCGGCGACCAGATCTGGCCGGCGGCGGTGGTCGCTGGTTTAGCTCCACCGGAGCTTTTTTTTTTAAAAAAAAAATTAGCAAAAGTCCTTTAGCCCAAGTTGATTTTAAAAAACACTTACCAAACACTACTTGCATTTCGAAAAACCTCTTTAGCCCAAAGGTATTTGCATTCCCCCAAAGTCGAACCAAACGGGCCTTTAGTCGCAGTATGAGAAATTGTTAGACTGAGTGGCTTCATTTGAAGAGCAACTAGTCCAGTACAATTTCCAACTTGGGCACCTTGCAAGCGGGCTAATTCCAAAAAAAAAACACAAAATTTAAGTTGGGTGACAATTTTGGCCTCAATATTTTTTTTGTTTCATAAAAAATACACCAACTTTAGGTCGAGTGACAATTCTGGCTCTAATTTATTTTTGTCTCATAAAAAATTACCAACTTTCATCATTCCCAAATCTAATCCTCCGTTAACTCTCTGCCTGAAGTCACCCTTGTTTGAGAAAAAAAATTATGATCGTGAGCTTGGCAGATCTTGTCCATGGCGTATGTCGACGGGCAATGATCTACAACTTCAGATTACAACAAAATGACGAAATTTGACTAGAGAGATTCAATCTGAAGATTTTTTTAACTTGCCGGTAAAGTAATAAAGGCCGATAAAGCGATAGAGACGAACAGTCCACGTGAATTTTTTGCTAAGGTGAAATGCTCAAGTTGGATAATCAATAATTCTAAGTCAAGGGAGACAAGATTTAAGATTTAAATGAAAGTTAGTGATTTTTAATGAAACAAAAAAAAATTGAGACAAAAATTGTCACTTGATCTAAAACTGATGCTTTTTTACGAAATAAAAATCAAGTTGGGATCAAAATTGTCATTCGACCTAAAGTTGGTGATTTTTTACGATACAAAAAAAGAATTGAAGCCAAAATTATCACTCGACCTAAAATTGAAGCTTTTTTTTTGAATTAGGGCCTTGCAAGTAGGTCTATGTATCCAAAACCACTCCAGCGATTTACCCAGGGTGGGGAGCTATTTCGAGAGTAGATAGCTCTAACAAGCGGCCGAGAGTCGCCTTTGAAATAGACTTCGTTTTGTTTCCACGCCACCTGCCATGCGTGAAGCGGTGAATTTACTAACTTCCAAACAAGCCTCTAAAAACAAGGATTTCACATGACTACCGGAATCGATTTCAGAAGACAGATGAATTTTGAGTTTCAATTCCCCTTAAAATTGCTCTGAGACCAAGGAAATGACACGAAAAGCAAAACTGTGGAGTCTGAAAAAAAATTCAGCACAATAGTAAGGAAAACGGCCACTTAGGAAGCACTTTCTTTCTTCAGCTTTGCAAGCTCTTGCCTGATCAGTGCACCTCTCTGCAGGAGAAAGATTAATGAGCACTTATCAGTATGACAACTATCTCATGTGCCTGAGCAGTGAACTTCAACAACAATATGCCAAGCAATTAAAAACTCACAATACTACCGATAGATGAAAAGAGTGACAACCCAACCGGGAATCTCACCCTCATGTAAATAATAAACACAGATTTCTTAAAATGATTCGTTTTCGGCTTATATATTGATCATATATTCTAATAGGAAGAAGATAGAGGCAATAAGGATCCTAACAAACCTTAATCTTGGCCAGCATGAGCTTGAACCTGTCAAAGTCATTCAGGGATGCTCTCCTCTTCTGAACAATGAGCTTCCTGCCCCAGGAGCTCTTCTCCCATCTGCCTTGCACATCTGGCATCATAAACAAAACTCATCACACAAAGTCCTAACAATAATAACCCAAAATAATAAACATTCACATCCTGGGGACTTTGTGATCATACCTGCTTCCTGCATGGCTGCAATGAGTGTCTTCTTCGATGGAACCCTCTTAATGTCAATCTTAATGTCAGTGAGGGAGAGCCTCTTGAAGTTCATTTGCACTCTAACCATATCAGGGGCATCAACAAGAGCCTGACAGCACACGCAAAAAACAGTTTAAGATGAATATATCCTATACAAACTGGGGAGAAAGCATTTCAATATTGGAAAGCAAGACATCTACTTTTGTAGGTGCCACAATGCCCAACAGAGAGCACGGTAGTGTCTCAGTTTGCATTTGTATCAAATGGGTAAAGAAACAAATTCACTATGTGGATCTTGTAAAATTCTTAGCTATCAAAGCAACAAATTAGCACAGACACTGAATGAATACAGTTCAATGCATCACAATAAATCTCAATCAGAGACAGATGAAACTGAAGAATCATACCGAATTAATTATGATCAATCAGCATTTTCCCACCAAATTAAACACGTGTTACCACAACTTATTTCAACCTGGAAAAACACTGGATGCTACGAAAGCCAAAAGAATGCATCTGAAATATAATAATCTTGAATTGCAATCAAGCATTCCACACACAATATTGATATCATGGTTTAATATCAAAAAGTCATCTTGAAATAGTGAAAACAAATTATATTAGCAAGCCAACCAGAGTCACTAAAAATAATACCACGACCAGAAAGTAGAACCCTCCTAATGAAAATTTTTATGTGCTCATCTCTTCACCTTCCCTGATCCAGATTTCTCATGAATTTTAAGACGCACAAAAGATGCCGGCAAATTAATGTAATTCGATCCCCAACTCAATCACACTGATTTTTCTCTCAATTGGTAGGTTAATAATATTGTAATGAACATAACAAATGCCTGCAACCCACAGCTCATAATGTGCTAATTAGGAACGTAAACTACAAAGCTCGATCTTGCTTCATACACGCATCTGGAACATTGTACACTAGAAAAATTGCATCTCACGCCGACAGCTAAGATGGCTATCGATTGACCACAGCATGTGGGTCACTCTGCCAGCAATGTGAAAGAGCTTACAAAATCTCGGACAACCCAAGAAACAGCCATTTCTCAGTAACCAATCTACCAGCGCAGCATCACCGTACACACGATCTCCCACAAGAACCGACACTTGAACCTCCCCCAAAGGAGCACTAGCCAGTCATCAACCGATCAGATCACGGCGGAACAACCCGGAATTTCAAGCTCGCGACGAGAAAGAAAGAGAAGGAGGGGGGTGGCAGGCATACCCGGTTCTGGTCGACGACATCGACGATGACGACGAGCTTGCCGTACTCCTTGCCGTAGTTGATGAGGGCGACCCGTCCGATCTCCACGTGCCTCTTGAAAGGCTGCAAAGCATCACCACATTTCGAATCACCACCGAAGCTTGAATCAGCTCCAAACCTCGTCGAGAAGGGGGAAGAAAGGAAGCGAAAGAGATCAGATGACCCACCATTGTCGCCGGCGATGGATGCAGGAGACGGCGTGAGAGAGAGAGAGGGAGAGGTGCAGCGGGGGCAGAGGACGATGGCGAGAGATCAGAGGAGGAGGGGTTTAGGGTTTCGGGATTTTATAGGTGGCTTCTGATTTTGATCTGGGCCGTCCGAGCTGATGGGCTTGTTCGTGATCTTGTGGGCTGGGCTTTGCTCTGTTCTCCTGAGGAATTTTTTTTTGTTGGGGTTCATACTTAGGGCTGGGCCGGTCCTCTTTTCCCCCCTTTTTGTCATTTCACTACAGGAAATTTCTTTTCCTATTTCACATTCTCCACAAATGATATGTGAACTTTGGCTCGATGTGCAATATCGCCACTGAACTTTTGATTTGCTCGATATGGTTCTTGAACTTTAGCCCAATATGCAATGTTGTCCCTGAACTTTTGGTATATGTTTAATTTAGTCCATGGATTATATGAAAATGTTTAATGTTGCCCTTGAACTCGATTTAATGGAAGGAAAACATTAAACATTTTCATGTAGTTTAGGGATTACATTAAACATACACAAAAAGTTTAAGGACTACATTAAACAGATCAAAAATTCAAGGACCACATTGCATATTGAGCTAAAGTTCATAAACCATATTGAACAAATTAAAAGTTCATGGACTACATTGCATACTGAACTAAACTTCATGGACTATTTATGTCCTTATCCCTTAAGTTTTTTGTCTCCCCTTTTGTTTCTAAATTAAGGTATCTAAGACTCTTTGATCACTTGATAAATCCGGAGTACTAGGTGCCACGATCTCTAAGTCTTACACACATCAAATAATTACTAGAGCACAAAGGTTGGCCCATCGGCCATGAGCAAAGAAGACACGCGTGCTACTAAGCAACCTCTTTAGGGTTCTTTTTGTTTCTTCTAGTGATTGATGACAAGAGAAGCAAGTGGAGAAATTTAACCCTTCTTTTTTCATGAGAATGTGGATTCGGACATAAGGTTTTTCTGAAGCGGCTTCATAGAAAATCACGAGAAAGTAAGGTTTGATGACATAATAACGGGAAATCAGTTAGGGGGCTTTAACTTGATAGGATATGAATCATATGATTGACTCTCATTAACTTTATTCTTTGGGCATACAGCATGGCTTTGGAAAAAGGGTTGCCTAAAGTTAAGCAGCATATGTCAATTCTTGCTTGGGACAACACGTGGGCTTCTTTTGGACGTGACTGTTACACTTCTTAGACACAGTTTCGGAATATAGATTGTCCTACCCTTCTGGTAAAGGGACTGGGGGCGGGACGTTAGAATCACAAATGCGGGTTCGACTTTTGTGCTCTGTCTTGCAGAGTAAAAGTTAGAAGGTGAGGAGAGTTAGATATAGGACCGACCAAAAAAATAAATTTTCCTACAATCAAACTGATCAACAATATCATTGAACAAAACATCATGAACTCGAGAGCTCTAACCCTAATATAGAGATGAACACGTGCATGCATCATTATGTTAAAAACTTGGGGAAAAATACCTAAAAAATCATACACCTATCACATCGGTATCAATTCAATTCTAAATCTTTCAATTGCAAAATTACCAAAAAAATTATAAACCTTTTGCATTTGTACCAATTGAGTCTATCTAGCCAATTTTGATTAGAATTCACTGACATGGATGCCGGCTATCCTACTTGGCACCATCGACGCCGACGTGAAATTTTTTTTTATAATTTCTCAAATTTTTTACTAATTTTTCTCTTTTCCTTCTTTTTTTTGACCACAAAAAACCTCAAACTGGTATGCCTGTGACAATTTTACCCTAAACTAATTTTTTAATATTATTTTTTACTTTTTCGAATTTTTTTAATTTTTTTAATTTTTTTCTTTTCTTTTTCCTTTCCTTTTCTTTTTTTTTTTCCTTCATCTTCTTTATCTTCAACCTATGGCCGGCGAGGTCGGCCTCGCCGGTAGCTGGCGAGGCCGCCCTTGCCGGCAACTGGCGAGGTTGGCCTTGCCCACCCCTGGTGAGGTTCGACCTTGCCAGTTGCCGGCGAGGGGTCGTCCTCGCCGTCGCTGGCGAGGCTCGGCCCCGCCGGCAACTGGCGAGGTCGGCCTCGCCCAGAAGCAGCGAGGTTGAGCCTCGCCAGCGACGGCGAGGACGACCCCTCGCCGGTTGCCGGCAAGGTCGGCCTTGCCCACCCCTGGCGAGGTTCGACCTCGCCAGTTGCCGGCAAGGGGTCATCCTCGCCGTCGCTGGCGAGGCTCAGCCTCGCCAGCTACCGGCAAAGCCGACCTCGCCGGCTATAGGTTGAAAATAAGAAGATAAAGGAAAAAAAAAAGGAAAGGAAAAAGAAAAAATAAAAAAATTTGAAAAAGTAAAAAATAATATTAAAAAATTAGTTCGGGGTAAAATTGTCACAGGTGTACCAGTTTGGGGTTTTTGGTGATCAAAAAAATAGTTCGGGGTAAAATTGTCACAGGTGTACCAGTTTAGGATTTTTTGTGGTCAAAAAAATAATTTGGGGTAAATTTGTCACAAGTGTACCAGTTTAGGGTTTTTTGTGGTATTAACTATTTTACTATTGAGGGTCGGCAAGGAGCCACCGACCACTGGTTGAGGCCTAGTGGCCCTCGCCAACCACTGGGTGAGGGCTTGCAAGCCCTTGCCGACAGCTAGAGAGGGCTCGTGGCTCTCACTCATAGCTGGGCAAGGGCTCGTGGCCCACGCTAGTCGAGTGAGGACAATGAGCCCTTGCTGGTCCTTAATAGTAAAAAAAAGAAACGAACAAAAAGAGAAGAAAAAAAAAGAAAAAGGATAGAGAAAAGAAAATAATAATAATTTTTTAAAAAAAATTATAAAAAAAATGGCAACATCAACGCCAGCTATGCCACGTAGGATGGCTTGGTGTCCACATTAGCAATTTCCGGCCTAAATTGACCGAATTGACTCAATTGGTACTAATGGAAATTGTTTAATATTAAATTGGTCCAATTAAAAGATTTAAGACTGGATTGATACCAATCCAATAAGTTTATAACTTTTTTGATAGTTATCCCTAAAAACTTGAAGCGGATAGAGTGCGGTTTACATTACATGTTATAACTTGGGTGTAAGATGATTAAACTAGTAAGTGGCCAAAGAATCCCGGTATGGTTATGTTGGATAATCAAGATAATATGGCACCTTAAACACAATTGGACGGCACCGGAGATCGAAGGGTTCTGAATGGCTCCGAGAAAGGGACGATAACGCGTGTCATGGACTCGATATGAAGGCGAACTAATGCAGCTTGAGAACAGGTAGCCACCAGGCACAAGAGCAAGGATTGAAGTTGCAGGAAAAACATGTATATAAAATGCTGAAAAAAGTCAAAGGCCGAAAATCAAATGCAGCAAAGTAGCAAATCTCATTCAAATTTCACCGTGTGCCACCGTTCTTTGCCCTCTATTAACTATTCATTTTCTGCTGGATCTTTTTAGGCGCCAACTGCCATCCACTGTATTTAGTTAAATTGAATTCAAGCTTGCTTCTTGTCACATATTACGAGAGAGAGAGAGAGAGAGAGAGAGAGACAGATTTGCATGTTGCAATGTCAACTGTCAGTTATGTTGCTGGCAATGTCATATGTTGAGTTAGAATCAAAGTTCCCTACAATGACGCCATGCAATGCAGTCCACATTTATAGCAAGTCTACTTACGAGAAGCCCGAGCAACCACAAAAATCCAACAAAAAAAGAAGAAAAAGAAAACCTTAGAAAACACAAAAGACACAGCAAGCAGAATCTGAATCACAAAAGGAACATCAACCCCATTTTATTTCTTCCCCCACGAAATTGGATTGTTATCACCTTCAGGTCATTGCTGATCAATCGATTCATATCAATCAGTCGCTTTCGTCAGAGCAAGCCTTTCAACGTCAAGCTAATACGTTATTGTTGAATCCGACGAACCAGGTATGAGCATTAGATTTGCATGCATGGTGTGTGATTATCTTGTAATGTTATATGCGCCATATTGGTCTTGCATTAAAAAAAATTTCTTCCAATGTACAAATAATAGAGAGTTCACGTGTATGCCAGAAATACTTTTCTGCTCGAGTACTTGCTTAATATTGAAGCTGCATGATTTAGATCAATAAATTGATTATCTGCATCACTTCTAAAAAGATCAAAAGAAGAAGAAGAGCTATCTGCATTGCATTTGATTTCCTGTAGTGTTGTAGGGATATTGTACGTGAGACTCGTGTTTTGAATGAGCTAATAACATTCAAGAACACGATGAGTTTTCACTTGTTCGTTTCCATCTCTTACATGCGACTCTGTATACGGTATACGCCATTTCCAATTGCCAGGTTGCTGCGTAACCCGGATACATATCATTGTCGAATAAACCTGAAAGAATGTTTTATACTAGAGGGCTTATATTTTTTGAATAATTATGCTTTTTTTTTGTTTATTCTATGCTACTCAGTTATATGCACTGATATGGAGGGAACTGCATTTACCCGTCCTTTGGAAGAATTGAAGCATGTCAAGTCCAAAGAAGGAGAAATACTAACCAAACCCTTCATTGATGTTTGCAAAATGATATTGCCTCTTATCGGTGTGTGCAGCTCTTCACTTAATTATTTATTTATTTAAGCTGAGTTTATATGCCTCTTTAGTAAATGAATGTTGGATGAAGGTGTAATTAATGGCACTATTTAATTTCCTTTTAGCTGATTTAGGTCCTTACTTTTCTTTTCGATTTTACCCTGTTCTTGTTCTCGGAGTTTGAAGGACAAGCAGATAGCTCTGTAAATAATCAGATTAGAATATTCGCTCCACTACTCAATGGAACAAAGATTTCCCATAAAGATTATATAATTTTCCTGTCAAGAATCAAGAGCAATTTCATGAAACTACAAGCTTTTGAGAAATTTCAATCTTAAGAAGGTCAAATGGTTCTTCTGAGAATTGGTGAACTCCATGACCCTGTAATGCTCGTTTGGTTCCTCTAAGTACTATCATTGGTCAACCGCTTTCGATGAAATTACCCTTGATTTGCTAGGAGCATGAGTTTGGATTTAACAGTGGAAATTCACATATTTTAGCTCATTAAGTCTTAGCAAATCACATTTGTTCCTGTTCTAATCTTGTGCTTTTAATGCTAGACAAGTTTGGGGCTGCTATGGCCGCAGTGAAATCCGATGTTGGCGGAAATCTCTCGGTAAGACGACATGTCAATTATTTTGGGAGCAATAACTTCCATGTCTTATAAAACAACCCACTCAAGTATACAAACCTTTTTTTTTCCTGATTTATGAGATATGACCATTTTCCTTGTAGAGAATGGAGCAGAAATATAGGTCGAGTCCTTCTGAATTCAACCTTTTGTACAGCATGGTATGTGCAGAAGTTGCATCCAAAACAGCAAAATCATCCTATAGTTGCACCAACGCGCTTCTTTGGTTGACGAGGTATGCGAAAGTCAGGACAAAGAAAAATTTGTTGGAATTATATGCCTTTGGAGATCACACAGATTTTAATGAACCTCATGAATGAACATGACTTTAATTTTTCCAGTTCTCCTGTACATGATCACTGATCAATAAAAAATTGAAGCAATTCTTGCTTAAGTCCATGCGTGCCTGAATGCTTTCAGGGCCATGGATTTTTTGGTGGAACTGTTTCACGACCTGCTCGATCATCCGGATTGGTCGATGTCGCAGGCCTGCAATCATGCCTATGGGAAGACTCTGAAGAAATGGCATGGCTGGCTTGCTACTTCAAGTTTCTCTGTAATGCTTCTTGTACCGACAATTCTCCATTAATATAATCTGAGGATTTGATGATTAAACGTGAATTTATAAGTCTATCTGTTGGAGAATCTAATGTTGTAATTGCTTGGGAGTGACAGGTTGCAATGAAGCTTGTTCCAGACAGGAAAAAGTTCCTGGAAGTGGTTGGCGGATCTGGTGATCTCACTGCTGACATGAGGTCGTTTTGTGAGAAGTATGGTCCACTTCTTCAGGAAAATCACAAGTTCTTGGTGAGAACATCTTTTACAACATACTGCAAAAGCCATATTTAGTCAATGGTGATCTAATTTTGCTACTTTATATCGATATTCGACTTCTATTATTACAGTTGAGAATTGAAGAAAATAATACCTGAATGTCGATATTATATGAAGGGAAGACAGTGGGTTCAAGATTCGCAGTTGTGTGTTCTGATATCTTTTTTTCCCTCTCATAGTTTTTTATGCAAGAAGACTTGTTTCACTCCCCTCTCATTTCAGAAGATAAAAGGCTAACGAACAATTACGAAGCCATTATTAAGTCAAGAGTTTGATGATTTGGTTATAACGCTCATTTTTCATCTTCTCATAGTGACACATTCTTGAACTTCAGAATTTAAGTATTATTAGACTACTGGTACTTCATGACTTAATACGATATTCGATTTAATTTCAGATTGCCCACAAAAATAAATTGTTTGGTCTCTCGATTACTTTCTTCATATGCTCCTAATTGAATTCTTCGATGCAGGCAAGTGTTGGTCTAGATAATATGAAAGGCACTTGATTGGAGAGCTTCAAATGGTGACCCTGCTCAAACTCTTCCTCATCTTTTCTTGTTTGAATTAGACGTGTGACCATCCAATATATTGCGAAGATACATTTTCTAGGGATTAAGCATATCTTTCGTTCCTTGTTAACCCTTTTCGGGGGTTAAAGTTCATTTTCTTAGCATCTGGCCATTCGAAACCTCTCGGTGCACTCGAGTCATCCACACTCTCCAGTGAGCATTGGCATGTTAAAGCGGAAAAAGAGCCACTTTACTTTGCATCAGATATGAAATTTACGTACAGAACTCAGTCCCATGATGTGCTGTTCGAGTTGCCACTTTCACGGTTGTTTTGTGCGAGCAATGAATAGAGAGACTCCTCTTACAATCGTCGCTCGGTAAATGGTCTTAATGCTCTCATCGCCCGCCCATCTCTGTGCATGGATCACGAAGGCGTCTGTGAATCCGTGATTGTGTAGGCACAAGTGTCCACTTTCACGTTCCTTGTTGACCCTTTTTCGGGGGTTAAAGTTCATTTCTCAACATTGGCCTTTCTAAAACCTCTCGGTGCGTGCCCACCGGCGCGCGGATGCACGTGCACGTGCTCACTTTCCAGTGAGCATTGGCATGTTAAAGTGGAAAGAGAACAACGTTGCATCAGATATCAAATTTACATACAAAATTTCCTTGCTTCAACAGGGAGATCACAAATGCTGCGTATTATTCTGCATTTACAAATGAACAAAGGAAAAAAAAAAAGGAACCAAAATGAACAAGAACAGCACGAGTTGGAAGATTCAAGATATCACGAATACTCTGAGCTCGGCTCTGTCTCCTCTAGTTATACGCACATCAGAATCAAGATATGTCACTTCAAATTCGCCGCTTCCTGTACTCGGAGGCCTTAGTGCATCTGGTAACCTAGGTATCTCTAACGGTGGGAGTTGTGATAAGTTCCCCGTCGTCTTTACCGTCGTTTTCTCGAATGTTATCTTGATCTTTGCAGATCCTATAGAGGACAAGTTACCGGTTGATTAGGAAAAGTGTTTTGCTTATAGGCAGGTGATTCTAACCTGGGAACTGCAATACTGGAAATAAAATGCGAGTTGAAGCAGAAACAAACCAATGAGTTCGAATTTGTGGGCAAGCGTGGCAGTTACTTCAATGGGAGGGAGAGGCCATGGTGCACCTAACTCGAGCTCCACTATGTTATCGAAATCTTTGCTCAAGACATCAATCCGTTGGAAGACCTGAAGAAATTCCAGGAGAGAAGAAACATGATGGATGAGTAGATGGAACAAGATGTTAAAGTGGGAAGTACAAAAAGTTAAGTCAGAATGAGTTACATAATGAGTGATGAAATCATATTTCCAACGAGAATCAGGAATTAGATAGAATAATTTACAATGCCCAGATTTCTACTCTCCGTTTAACATAATATTTGACAACGAAACTGTTTGCAAAAGGGAAAATGTATCTCATAAGGTGCTCAATATACAGCTTATTGCTATTGCATTTGAAGAAATGCAATGACAAAGCCAACATCAACCTCGAAGTTGTGAAAACAATTTACCGGCTAAAACAGACATATGCCGAAGTCAGGCAAAAGAACTCATGGAAAACGAGTGCAGTACACCTGATTAAGAGTTATGGGAAGGAGCCTTCCAGTGGGAGGTCCAGGACGGCTGCCGCCTAGAGTACGAGACGAGAATGCACTGCTATATATCAGCTTCCATCGACCCTGAAGCTTATCAAGATCAGCCGAAAGGTCCACAAGTCCTCCAACATCTTCAACCTCTTTCGCAGCAGCCTCTGCCTTCTGTAGATCTTCTTCGCTCGCAGCGAGCCCTCTATTCAGACCAGAGACAGCACTCTGCGATTGTCAGGAAATGTTGTGCTTCAACGATAGAAATTTTTTTTTGACACATTAAATTGGACATAGAGGGTTTAAAGCTAATCACGTCGACTCCCTATGCATGTCAGCTTCTTTTGGCATCAACCATTCAAAACCTACATAAATTGATAGGAGAGAGGGACTAAATGATAATTGCAAAGAAATATTATACTCAACAACAATGTGGACTAATTTCCCATAGCTTAAAACATTTGGGGATTTGTGAACTCATTGGTGACAGCTTGAGCTTTTGGACAAAATATTATCTATGCCTATCAAGCTTCTTAAAAGCTCCAAAGTGAATTGTTGTTACTGTCTTTTGTCTATGACCATATTAACTATTTCAAGGCTAAGTACGACAACGGAGAGAATCAAATCAGTCCATCTGTAGAAGATTTTGTTGTTGTGAAATCTAGAAGATGGCCGATGATCCTGCAAGTACTCTGGTCACAGGCTAACCACATGAACTCCCTTTCATTTGCCATTTGGTAAATTTCAGAACTTGGCCAAGCCCAGAAAATTTAAACTGGAACTTCCGCCTGATTTCCCAGAAAGTGATGAATTTGATGTGTAAACTGGTTTTCTTTCTGAATTGAGGATGGAGGGTCCACATAGCACGCGGAAACGAAAGTCTATAGATTTCTCGAAGATAGCCAAGAATGTTCGGTTCAACTTCCTATGAAAGATTACCTTAAATAATGTTTGTGGTTCAACGAAGACAGTTAAGAAGCAAACACCCGACATTTGTTTTGATGGAGACAACGTAAAGCTCAGGTTCGAGACAAAAACCCAGGATACAACGATTGAATACGCTCATCATACGCCGAGTTATGATCAATCCAAACAGTTACTTCACCAGACCCTTCAATGACTATCTAAACCAAAGAGAAAGGAATCACTGTTCTTGAGCGCACGGCGTAACTGGAAGGGCGAAATTCCTGCAGCAGCAATTCAAACACATTCAAATTCAAACAGGTACCAGAACCACTCACCAGCAATTTCAGCTTGAGAGAAACAGCAAGAAGCCCCGACTCCGGGGGCGGCGGCGGGTCGAGAACAGAGACCTCATCAAGACCCGACCGCGTCGCGAGGCCCCACTTCGTCACACCATCGAAACTCAGAGAGCGGCGACGGCGTGCGTCGCGTTTCCGGCGGCGGTTCAGAGCACTCGGGAGAGCGCGGGAGGAAGACGACGGAGGGGAGCGAGGGAACGAAGATGGGTTCGGAAGCAGGAGGCAAGATCTCGAAGAAGCCATGGCTGGCTTCTTCTTCCTGCACTTGGAACTGCCCTTGTCGCTTTCTCGAGGGACACGATATGAGATTCCGCGAGAGGAAGACGAAAGAAACAAACGTAGAAACAGAGAGAAACAGAGAGAGAGAGTTGATTTTGATGGTGCTGTGTTTGTGGCAGAACGCAAGCCAATCACTTTTCTTTTTCTCTTTTTATCTATTTTTTGTAATTTCCCTTTCGAAAACTCGAAACTCGAGAAAATCTAAAAAAAAATGTTGGTGAAAAATAATATGCACTAATATAAATACATGTTTGGAGAGGTCTTGAGTGCTTTGCTTGAATGAAGATTCAATTGTAAGAACCGCAATAGTTGCAAAGAGGTGAGAAAGAGAGAAGCCATGATGAACAAACCTAGCTCCTCTCTAAACCATAGTAGTACTTTATGATTAATTTGACACTACAAAAGGCACAAAAGCGATTCATTTAAATCTATTTGAGACCGACCCGTTCGCGCCTTAGTCTAGAACGAGAATGGGTTGATATCGATGTAGATTAATAATACGCACAGTTGAAAAAAAAAGTGTATTAAATCTTG
Source organism: Syzygium oleosum (assembly GCF_021117445.2). Classification (NCBI taxonomy): domain Eukaryota; kingdom Viridiplantae; phylum Streptophyta; class Magnoliopsida; order Myrtales; family Myrtaceae; genus Syzygium; species Syzygium oleosum. Next base: position 20,758,919 of record NW_026607485.1, on the reverse strand, counting down.
TTCACAAAACAATATTGACATGTGATTGTTCATTAATTGAATGAGTCTCTCCGACGCGTCTAGGGTCCTATTTCGTCAAGCAAACATGGAAGAGATGTCGAATGTCATATTTATTATTATCTTAGTGAAGATTTGTTTGTAACAATGTAATAGCTCAAGATATATGGATTCGGCATTGCAATGCGAAAGCCGTAAATCGAACAAGGCTTCCCTAGCCCAAGGCCAAGCATGTTTTCCTTAATTTTTGTTCGGCATAAGGCCCGTAAACACTCCAAAGCGCCAATCCTTTTTTCACCCCTTGAAGAACACATTGCCCGTATAAGGATCCTATTTCATGAATCCGCCAACTAAGATCAACTTCTCATAAGATAGACACGAGCCGAGCCTATCCAATGATCACCGCATCTACCTTTTTCTAACCGAAATTGCCTCAACCGAGATCTCTCGACGGGCTTGCTTAGATACCCTCGGATCACCGATTTGCAAGCATAAGCATTCACATGTGGATAAGTTGTGTACCCTGCCCACAAAATCAGCAAGAATCAGAGCATGGAAACCCACTTGACTTCCAGAAAAAGGAAAAGACAGCCAAATCAGTGTGACAAACTATCATCACTCCAAGGCCAAATGCATATTCTCATTTCATCAGACCAATTAATGCAAAGCTTCGACCGAAAATAAGTCAGTCGAAACCCACTTCATTTTTTCCCACTCTTTGTCCCAGAAATTTCTCATACGGATCCGGATCCGCCGACCCCTTCCTCTGGGACAAGGATGGTGAAAGCAGGAAGCGTGAACCGCTTCATCAGTCGAAGTCCCTATTTATCAGCAGAGACTGTACTAATAGCGAGGAGTAGCAAAACTCTTCTCTAATCTTCTTTATTCCACAGTCTATTCAAAAGCAAACTTTGAAAATTGAAAAATAAATCATATCATATAAGCATTGGCAGAGCTCTGTTTACTCCAATCGGATAAACCCGAGAATGACAGATTTTAACTGTCCAAAAAATGGTCAAGAACAACAATGTATTCCCTCAACTAGCTAAGGCTTTTAACTGCCTTCTCAGCCGCATCGTCTAGGTCTTCTGCTGTGATCAAAGTCATCCCGCTCTCCTACAAATCATCCACAAACAGGATCCAAAATCAAATCACCATATCCTCCATTTACAGAAGAAGAAAACGAGGTAGAGAAATCATACTTCACTCCATGGTGGTGCAAGGCATTGAAAGCAAACAAAGTGAAAACATATACCTTTAGTATTCTCTTTCCCTGGTCCACATTTGTGCCTTCCAGGCGAACCACCACTGGTACTTTCAAGGAAACCTGGCAACAAACAAAAAGCAGAAGCAAAGATCTCAGCACTTTCGAATATCATATCATGCAATAAAATGCTAAAACAGTTAAATTAGCACCACACGGTCTTCATATTTGGATTGGAATCTCCACAAGTGACTTCAAATGAGATCTTCAGGTACATTTCTATTTATTGGCCGGATTTAACCGCACTAATCCAATAGGCAGATATGCTAGTCCTAAAGAAAGTGCCATGCTGACTAGGCACGACAACCCGTAAGCTGTTACTTTCCTTCTAATTTAAAGAATACAAAATAGCATCATCATGGTGAAGTTCTTATCAAAGGGTAGGTTTCTTTTCCCCTCTCCTGGGCAACGAAACGGAAATGTGGGTTGCTCTGAGATGGATGTGAAAACTAAAATCTTGGTATAGAACCATTTTGCATACCAATGACCACTTTAACTTCTCAAAGGCGTCGTGCTATTCAAGTGTGTTGTTTGAAAATCATAAACACTGAACTAAGAAACTATAAGCAGAACCACAAAGTATGCAAAATAATAAAATATAAGCCTACAAATAGTCAGTGCGTCAAACATTGCACTTCTGACCTGTTTGGCTGCATTGACAATTCCACTTGCAATGACATCGCACTTCATGATACCTCCAAATATATTGACCAAGATGGCCTTGACCTTCTCATCAGATGTCAATATCTTAAATGCTTCCACCACCTACTCAATAATAAAAGTAGGAGAGAACAAACGATAATTCAGAGAAACTATTATGGGAAAATTCAAAAGAGAGACTTTAACAGGAAAAATTGCAAGTTAAAAGCTGCAAAGCAACTCCAATTAACTGGAGCACCTAACATGGCTAAGGAAAGGAGCAAAATGCATGATAATGAACATCAACATGAGCAACCAAATATATTTAGCCTATGCAGGGTCTATGTGGAGTAGTTCGCTCTAATATTAATTACAGATATAGATCACAGCAATGAAAAGAAATCATATTGATATTCATTGTTCATCGAAGCAAGAATGACGGAATGAACCCTGAACGGAACCAAAATAGTAGAGTCTAAACGGAAACCCAAATGCTCAAATACGCGGTGCAGTCGTACAAGATGGAAAAGAAAAGCAGAAACAGTGTGCTGCTTCAAAGTTATTACAAATAATTGAATGGTTGTTCTACTTGCAGGAGGGTCTAACATGATGATTATCTATATTCACAGTTCATCAATTAAGAATGAATTGATAAACCAGGAGACAAAATGGCACAGCCTAAAGAAAAACCCAAAGGCTCCAATAAAGTGTGCACTTACTTTGTAAGAGATGCAAAACAAAAGCAGTAACACCCTGCTGCTTCAAAATTAATATGAGTTAATGAATGGTGTTCTACTTGCAGAGGGATCTAAGATTAATCATTATTGGAAAGGCTGTCTTCATATGCTATCACACAAAAAACTGAATCAGTGGTTCAACATATCCTGTGCATGAGGAATGCTGTCCTTACAGGCTGGCTGTCCAGATAATAGAACTTCTGAAGATGCAGTTTATTACCTGGCTCTCTGAAGCATTTCCACCAACATCCAAGAAGTTGGCAGGAGTTCCACCATGCAACTTAATAATGTCCATAGTAGCCATTGCCAATCCTGCACCATTCACCATGCAACCAATCTCTCCATCCAGACCAATATAGTTCAAATCTGCTTTTGCAGCAGCAACCTACAAAAGCGCCAAGAAATTAAAAGAAACCAAATCTCATGAATGGAACTCCCTTATTCAAACTTAGTGTTATTTCTAACTAGCAGAAGACCCGTGAGGAATTAAATTGCGTGCATTAACTAGCTGAATAAGTTGAATAGGTAAGCACTAAATAGTAGAAAAGTAATACTAACTGCAAAATCTTAAGCAATAATGATCTCTTGTGGTCACGCCAAATTGTGCCGCCACATTAATGCACTACCCACTCTATTTGGATTATGAATTTTCCTTCTGTCTCCCAACTAACCAGATTTACACCCATTTTCCATATCAATCCAATGAGCTTATTCTCAAAGCGATTACTTCAGATTTATAAACGATAAGAGTCAGTCAAGCAGATATTTAAGCCAGATGTCATGGAACAAGAGTTTGCGAATGCATCAATAGCTCCAAGCAATAGGATAAAAAAGTGTAATGCCAGTGGTAGAATATAGATTAAAGTCAAACCTCTCGAGGGTCTTCTTGAGTGGGATCACGGAGAGCAAAAATCTCCTTCTGACGGTATGCAGCATTGTCGTCAAAGTTCAATTTTGCATCAGCAGCAACCAATTGGCTATCAGAAGTCTCTGCAAGGGGATTAATCTGTAAAACGAAAATAAATTCATGAAGTACCAAATGTACCAATGGTAAAGGTTCTCCCCCTCCCCAAACACAACACCACCCCGCCCCCCCCAAAAAAAAAAAACCCCAAACAATAAACTCCAAAACAAAAAAAGAAAGAATGTACACTTTTTTTTATCTTTTAATAAGTGGAGAGTATGATTAGTTTCAACCACAGAAAAGAAAGAGAAGAATATGCATACCTCTAACAACGTACAGTCGCACGCACAGAAAAGCTGATACAATTTTTTCACTTGGTCAATAGCTGCATTTTTATCTGCAGCCTTTAAGGCTAAACCATCGACCACCTTGGCAGCATCTTCATCGGTGATTCCTTGGAAGACATCAATTGGTACCTATATGAAAGAACAAGTCCCATAAGAAGAGGACAAATGAAGCAGATGGAAACGCTGACATATATCTATGAAGAATAGGAAAGTAAACCTTTATTATCATGTCCGGATATTTCTCAGCAAGATCTTCAATGCTGGTTCCTCCCTTACTGCAGGCGATTATAATCTGCAAAGTAAAGTGTGAGTAAGCTATAAATGCACGAATAGAGGAAGCAAATCATCCTCAACAAACTCACAAAGGAAGATATGCAGTAAATGCATGAGAGCAGTAAAATAGAAAAAAAAGAAATATAATTTTCTCATCCAGGGAAAACTAAAGCCACACAAGAGGACCTGGCTGCACGATCTTGCAGCTTCTTAGCCTCAAATGACAGCCTCGGAAAATGTACAGCAAACCAAACATTCACATAGAAGTTTAAACCGGAACTTTGAGGTGAACACCATTGTACCATATCATCAAACAACAGCCAAGCTTTGACATTAAATGCGGTCGGTTCCGTGGATTAAAGCAATATTCTATTTTTTGCCAACAAAAAATATCATAAATACAAAAGTATCTTCGATACACAGACGCAATCAAACAAGTAAGCATATGCAAATAAAAAAAAAACTGTGCATACATGCATAAACAATTGTCTGAATGTATGTGAAACTAAATTTTCTCCTATATACAGTTCACAATGTAAGTACGCGGGCTTCTATAACATCCCCAACTTTCTCCTTTTTATCCATAGAAACCTCCCTTTCCTATTTTTTTTATATTTTTCAAAATTTCGTTACTATTTCATCTTTCCTAAAAGATGCCTTTATCTTTTTAATGCCACATGCATAGCATGCAACTATTTTTTCCTTCGCATATATCTATTCTTTTTACCTCCTCTTTATTTGCCCCCATCAAAACTATCACTACACTACCTGATCTCAAGATAATCGTCACCTGGGAGAAGGTTGTTGCCATATCACTTGACGTCACTCATAAAGGTAACAAAGTCAACTAGATCACCTGGTGCTCGAAATCAGACAAGTCAACTATGGTATGTCTTCAACCAAAAAACCAAAAAACCAAAAAAACTATGGTATGTCTGAATTTTATGACGCGGTTGTACTAAAGAGTTAACATTTGACATAGATCCTATGCCACTCTTTTACCATTCAATTATGAAGCTGTCAACTACCATAAAATGTTGTAATTAAAGCCATTTCAGTGCAAAGAGTTTCAAACCCTTGACTAGATTAACATCACGTGATGACTATCAACTCTGTATGTAAGCACAAGGACAAAGAATTAGAGCACCAGTTGCGTAACATTTCTTCATATTGCGTAAAACAGTTCTCCAAGAAACAGGATGTATGGTAAGCATTACGCAGGATTATTATTTGGACCAAAGAGTAAGATGCAAAATTCAAGTTATTCACATAATGCAAAATTCAAGTTATTCACATAAAACAGTTCTTCATATAATTAATGAAAGAAGGGAGGCAGTGGCAGATCGCTAAATAGTCATGATAGTGATGTGAGAAATAGGAAAGAAACCAAATATTGCAGGATCCTTTAGGAACAAATGGCTATGTATCTCAGCCGAGATCAGAATTTGGAGAACTAAAAGGGAGAAAAGGAATGCTAAAGAATACATAGAGAGTCAAAGACATACAGGACCAGCAGTTTTCCGATCCAGAGTGATGGCAAAATACATCTCATTGATAAGGGAAAGCTTTTTGCATATGTAAACCTGCAGGAAGAAACAATGAAGTCATGATAAATGGGAGAGCAGAATCATGAAGCAATTGAAAAGAGAAGACAGGCCCAAAGCAAGAGAATACAGAGCCTATAACAAGAAACAGCAGGAAAAAGCTCACATTTGTTAGAATACGCATTAAATAATTAAACAAATTGATAAACTAATCAAACGAAAAGGCTGACACCTACTTGCTATAGGAAATCTAAAACAGAAAAGAAAAGCAAGTTCATTAGCCAGGTTTTAATTGTCACCTGTAATATATCTAGGGATGCCCCAGAATAAAAATGACAATCCTGAAAATGCTGACTGAACTGATTGAATCAAACCAAAAAATTCAGTTTTTCTATGTTCAGTTTTGTTTTTAAGCCAAAATTAGGTCTAATTCAGTTCATCAGGTGTAGTCCACAGCAGAAAATAGAGAGAAGATACAGACATGCCTTTATGGAGCCATCCTTTATCTTAGCGGGCATAAAACAACACATTCATTCTTCAACCTAATATCTTTGAATATACCAGACAGGACGTGCCAAAGAGAGATTAGGCACCATAATCAAAGTGAAGTGTTGAATCTGCTCTCTCAGATCATGCATGGCACCGCAACAAGGTCTAATACATAAGAGAGCCATGGTTTTAAACCATGCCTTCATGTGTATCCATTGTTTTCCACTTAATTTGTTTTCTTTTTGCCTTTTGCTGTTCTTGCTCAGCTACAACACCAGAAACAAGCAAATCCAAAACAGAGTGAACCTACTGTTCTGGTGTGGTTGAACCCTATGGCTTTCATGTATAGTTCAGTCTTGGGTTAAATAATAAGAGACCCAGTGAGGACTATAGCAAAGTCCATATCCAATCAGCTTCTTTACACTCCACATACACTTGTCTTTTCATAAGGATCAATTTCTCATTCTCATAGTAACCAAAAGTCTAACTGGATTACGGCCCCCAACCCAAAAAAGATAATCCAAAGGAAAAAACAAAAAGCTACTCGCCAACTCATCAGTCTATTTTTGTCATAGAAAAACAGAAACACCATAAACAAACCCTCACTAGATGAAAAACAGAACCATACAATGGTACTTCCAGACGTTAACCCATAGAGCAAATTTGAAATGAAAAAAAAAAAGAAAAACAGCCCTATAAGAGTGGCCAAAAAGAACAAGTATGTTAACAATCAAAGGGGCGTCCTCAAAAATTTGAGGATTCATGTCATCTAGTATGCTACAAGAATAAATATGGCTACAAAATGGAAGTAAACGAAAGCAACATGTTTAAGCAGAAAAGCCTATTCAACATTGAGTATGCCCGACCTTGCTGACAACTTTTCCTTGAGGCCCAGTTTGTTTGGTTACAAGTATCTGTCCAAGCATCTTCCCTGCAACCAATGAATTTTCATGCTGAGAAGTACATATTATATATAGCAGAAAGGCAATAACAAACTTTAAACAATTTCTTCGGTGTTAACAATATCAAATACGCCAGAGGCCAAAATTAATCCCAGCCATCATCTACAATTTTTCTTTCAAGACCAAATTTATGATATTATCTTGCGTAGAATTTCTTCCAAATTATCCACATGGGGATTTAACCTTAATAAATCCACATATTAATGGTTCAAATTTCTCTAGAAAAACCTAACATGTTTGAAAAGCCCTAAAAAGGAGCACCAAAGTGTGATCTTCTCCATTTTCCCATGTTTATGTTTAGTTGTCCACTTCTACAGGAATGCCCACTCCTTCCACCCATGTTTGGTTACTGGGGTGTTGATAATCCATTTACCATAAGCTTATCCTGTTTCCTTCACACACTTCCATGTGTGCCCTCACGGTTCTATATTTACAATTAATTCAAGGGTAATTTGGATGCTCTATCGCTTCCTTCTCATTCTCAAGTTATTCTTTATCGCAAGCAAACAAAGAAATTGGAGTTCATTCAACTCCACTCTTCCTCTAATTCCATTTCCTAACTCAATTCCATTCAATTGAATCGAATATAATCTAAGTGTAGTTCTCAGGCAATTTGGGCCCAATGGACCATACGTTGGAAATTTCAGAAGACATGCAGTTTTCTTGAAGAATGCTTCCATACCAGCTATTTGGTCAGCCTCATCAGCCTTGACAATATGCACTCCGCCTTTAAGCCCATTCTTGAACGTACCCAATCCTCTTCCACCAGCAAGTATTTGGCTTTTGACAACTAACTGCCAAAAAAAGTGCAAAGACAAAGAATTTAGACTGATGTTCAGGCCCTTTTGGCTCAGGTTAGCAGTCCATGTTATTTACAATACCTCATTTTCATTAGGAAACACTTCATGAATTGCCTTCTTGATCTCCTCCGCAGAAGAAACGGCGACACCCTTCGGGACATTAATGCCATATTTGCCCATTAACTCAGCACCCTGAACTCAAGGTAAACAAAGCCCGTGTCAGGTAGCAGATTAAAAAGCCTCAAGGAAGCATCCTCAAATCATTCGCACAAGCCAACTGCGCATGAAGAAAAAGAAATTACTGCATTGAGCATCCGCAAGATATTCCCTAAAAGCCGACACATCATTCATGAATTTCGTTTAGGCAGGTTGATTACCAAACCTTTAAAAATCTGATCAAATCTCTCTAATCCCCAAAAACACAGTATTCCTACAAATGAGCAGATCCATAAGCTCGCCTAGCACCCCAACAAAATCAGACATAGACACAACCGCAACTCGGCAGACTCCGGCGTCGTCAAAAGTAAGAGGTGAAAACCGTGTCATTTCCTGAAGCAGCAAGAAATCACCGTCTAACAACAAGCACAATCGAAAATCAATCGCACGGGAGCTCTTCGGCCATTCCTCCGCAGACGAAACGCGAAAACATCAAGATACTTCGGGCATCTCCGCCGTCAACTCGTGATCACATCCGGCGCAGATGCAATCCGAGCGCCTAAAGATCCCAACTTCTCCGGAGACGAATCCCCCGACGAACGACACCGCATCGAGGCAGATCGCGAGAGGGGGAAGAGGAGGGGGAGAGGAACCTGGTACTCGTGGATGTTCAAGCGGCGGAGCTGGTGGTGCTGGGACTTGCCGGCCACCGCGAGGGTGTTGGAGGCCAGGCGCTTCAGCAACGCTCTCACCATTTTCGGCCTGCGTCGGTGCGTCGGCCGGTCGTTCGGTCGATCGGTCGGCGGAGGCGGTGGAAAACCCTAGCCTCGCGGAGAAGATGAAGAATCCACCTCCTCCTCCTCCTCCTCGTCTCCTTATTGGGCGTGGCGTCTCTCTTGATTCTTGGAGCAGACAGGCTTGCGAGAAAAAGAAGGGTTGACAGAAAGAGAGAGAGAGAGAGAGAGAGAGAGAGAATACGCCGATCAGACGCCCGCCCGCTTTTCTGACCGGATTCGCTCGCGGGAGGGCAAGCTAGACCGTCGGACCAAACCGGTGGATCGGGTCGGGCCGAACATAGTTCGATCAGAATTGACATATTTCACCCGTTTTGATTTATTGTCGTGCAATACAAATGCAGTGACTTATACCCAACCCGACTAATATTACTAAAGTATTTTTATATTTAACTCGATTTCACACCCAACCCAATTGACGCCCGCTCACTTTTCTAACTGGATTCAATCGTGGGAGGGCAAGCTAAACTGTCGAACGGGTGGATTAAGTCGGGTCGGAAATGGTTCGACCCAAATTGATCTATTTAACCTGTTTTGATGTACACAACCCGACTAAAACATCTTTATATTTAACTCAATATAGAAAACTCATACCTAAATTTAGGTGACAGAGCGAAGTGAGAGCAAGAGCGAGATCGAGTGAAAGCAAAAAAGAGTGAAGAGAAGTTCATAGAGGTTGATTGGATCTGAGTAAGTTGTGAACCTATTTAACATCCATATTATTTTGGGTTATACCATTCTAATATATTTATTGGATATAATTAAGTTATATAACAACTCAATCCATCAAATTTGGGTTAAGAAATAGGTTTATGACCCATTTCGATAGGTCTAGGGCAAACTATCATTTTCGGTTTTTTTTACCCATAAAAATCAAATGTTTTTTCAGACAAATAAACAATTTGAAATTTCAATTTCAATGGTAATTCCTTCATGGTCATTTGTAGTTTTGTTTCTTTTTATCTTCTCTACAATTAGGGCCGTCCAGACAAGTGAGTTCATACTCTATATTGATGATATAGATACACATCCATGGTAAAATAAAGGGTTAATACCACGAAAAACCCCAAATTGGTACATTTATGATGAATTTACCCCAAACTAATTTTTTTACTACGGAAAATCCTAAACTGGTACACTTGTGACAAATTTACCTCAAACTAATTTTTTAACCACGAAAAATCCCAAACTAGTACACTTGTGATAAATTTACTCTAAACTAATTTTTTAATCACAAAAAACATCAAACTGGTACACCCGTGACAAATTTACCCGAAACTGATACACTTATGACAAATTTACCCTCCGTTAACTTCCATCCAATTTTACCGTTAAATTTGTTGATGTGGATGACACATGGTGATGGGTTATGGTGATGTGGCAAGTCCACATGGAAATCCATAGGGCAAATACCACGAAAAATCCCAAATTGGTCCGCTAACAGATGGTAAATTTGTTACAAGATTACCATTTTGGGGTAAATTTATCACATGTGTACAAGTTTTGGATTTTTTGTGGTAAAAAAATTAATTTTGGGTAAATTTATCACGAGTGTACCAGTTTGGGGTTTTTCATGGTTAAAAAATTAATTTGGCGGTTACAAAATCGAATCCTTTCGGTGTTTGCTGATGACAGTGTTCTACTAACTGACCCACAAGCGGTCATGAACCACATTGTTGGTCACTTTCAGGAGCTACTCAATGGTAATTCTGCGTCTATCCAGCCATCTGTCCGTGAGATACGGGATTTCATTGGCCGGGTTATAGATGAGAATCAGAGGAACCGTCTAGCACAACCGGTTTCGGATGAGGAACCCTGTTTTCACTTGCTAGAGGCAAAGCCCCTGGGCCGGATGGGTATAACGTTGATTTCTTCAAAACCTCTTGGGAGATCATTGAACCCTCCATTCTCATGGTGGTAAGAGATTTTTTTGAGTCTGGTTGTATGCTTAAAGAGTTAAACAATACCATTTTAACTCTAGTGCCGAAATCCCCTAATGCCTCAGCCATGACTGATTTTCCGTCCAATTGCATGTTGCAATACCCTTTACAAATGCATTTCTAAAATCCTGGCTAGGCGTATTGCTCATGTCTTACCAACTTTGATTGGCCCTTCTCAAACAGCTTTCGTTAAAGGATGCAGAATTAGTGACAACATCATGATTGCTCAAGAGTTGTTCGCGGACTTTTATCATGAGGCTTACCTTCCTAAGTGCGCCATCAAAGTGGATTTTCAGAAAGCTTTTGACACAGTCGACTGGGAGTTCATTGAAAAGACACTAAAGGCCTTCAAATTTCCGGATTTCTTCATCAAGCTGGTTATGGCTTATGTGTCAACAGCCAAATTCTCGGTTTCAATCAATGGGGAATTACATGGGTTTTTTGCTAGTTGCCGAGGTATACGACAAGGCGATCCGCTATCGCCGTATCTTTTCATACTGGTTATGAAAGTCCTGTCCGGAATTCTAAAGGCAAAAACAGACATTCCGGATTTCCATTGGTTTTGGCGATGCAAAAAAACCCGTATTTCTCATCTATCTTTTGCGGATGATGTGCTCCTCTTCTCCGAAGCTCACTTGAGGTCGATTGAACTGATCAAGGAATCTCTTGACCTGTTCTCCGACTGGTCTGGCCTTAAACCGAATAATAGGAAAAGCAATATCTTCCTCTCGGGAGGGAATCCGGTTTTGCATGGCCAATTACTTCAATGCCTTGGCTTTCAACAAGGTACACTCCCTTTTCGCTATTTAGGCGTGCCTATTATATCAACTAGACTGCGTAAAGAGGACTGTAAAATCTTGATTGATTCTATAACGGCTCGAGCCCGCTCATGGACTCAACATTTCCTGTCCTTCGCTGGGTCGGTTACAACTCATCAAATCAGTCCTGCATTCCATGCAAGTGTATTGGGCTACTATCTTCTCTATTCCGAAATCAGTATTATATAGAATTGAGGCTATTTTGCGACAATTTCTATGGAAAGGTCCTGACCTTGGCATGGGTGGAGCTAAGGTAGCGTGGAATGCTGTATGTCTACCCAAAGAAGAAGGTGGCCTTGGGATACGGCGACTTGTGGAATACAATAGAGCAATGACTCTTAAACACATATGACTTCTCTTTATTGATAAGGAATCCATGTGGTGCAAATGGATACATTCAACCTTCTTAAAAAAATCAAACTTTTGGATTGTATCCAAACCTACATTTTGCTTTTGGACATGGAAGAAAATTCTGGATTTGCGAGCTTCCGCCCAAGCACTATTTCGGTGGAAGATTGGTAATGGACGCTCGGTGTCCTTTTGGTTTGATTGGTGGCATAACAAAGGCCCACTCTACCTCATATTCAACAATGTGGACATATACCAATCGCGGATCCCCCGGGATACTTCGGTTCGGAAATTCTATGATTGTTTATGGCAACCTTCATATACACTTGACACTATCCTGAGCTGGACGGATTCACCACCAATTTTTGTGGAGAATACTCCGGACAAACTGATATGGTCTCCACATCCTTCTGACTCTTTCTCGGTAGAGCTAGCTTGGAATCATATCAGAAGGAAAGGGCATCCAGCCCCATGGCACTCATTCATTTGGGGTCATCATATTGCCCCCCGACATGCCTTTCTCTTGTGGCTTATCTCTCTCAACTGGCTGCCTACCCAGGTACTCCTCCTACAAATCCGCAGGATTGACACCGCCTTGTGCGCTTTCTGTGGTGATAGACCAGATTCGATCAACCACCTCTTCTTTGAGTGCACTTCTACTTCTAGGCTGGCTTCTTTCTGGGCAACTAAATGCAACCTTCCATGGCGCAACCGTCCTTGGCAAGAGCATATTAGGTGGGCAATGAAAGTTTGCGGTGGATCTTCCTTTGCTCACCGCCTCTCTAGATTTTCCTTTGGTGCACTATGTCATGTCATTTGGACTGAAAAGAACAACGCCATCTTCAGAAACAAGAGTGTATATATCCCGGGTATGTGCTTGCACCTAGTCAAAGTCGTGAAGGATAAAGCCATATCCATTGGGGGAGTTGAGGATACTCCTAGGAACCGGCAATTACAAAGGAAGTGGGGTCTTCCACCTTCAATCTTCGAACCGAACCAGATGGCCTCTTAATTCGGTGTATTAAGTCGCCTTGTATTTAGTTGGTCTCTCTTTGGCTTGTTGTATAGTTCTTGAACCAACGTGGACCCTGTTCGGACATTTCTGTGTCCTAATCGGGTCAAGGGTTGGCTTTGGCGCTATATTGTATATGGTGTTTTGAAAAGTAATACATATTTTTACCTTTACCAAAAAAAAAAATTTGGGATAAATTTATCACGGGTATATCAATTTGGGGTTTTTTGTGGTCAAAAAATTAGTTCGGGATAAAATTATCATAAGTGTACCAGTTTAGGGTTTTTCGTAATCAAAAAATTAGTTTGGAGTAAATTTGTCACAAATATACCAATTTAGAATTTTTTGTGGTATTAACCCTATAATAAATTAGTCCGCATATTTATGTCTATATATCCATATGACCTTTCTTAATTACCCCTACATTATACAATAGGAAGTCACCATATATTAGAGGTGAGCATAATTTCAAGGTAGAACCTAGAATCTGAGAACCTAACTGCTAAAACCTATAGGTTCTAGATTCCAAGGTATGCAGGGTAGGTTTCAAGTCCAAAAATTAGGGTACTTGTTTCAACAGGTAAGTTCCAGGTTTTACGTAGGTGGAACTTGAAACCCAAAACCTTAAATAAGGTTTTTGTATTTTTTTCTTGGTCTATATCTTCGTGTGATCTTGCGGTGTTTCATGGCGTTAAATGATGAGTATATAATCTAGAACCACTAATCTGAGCTTTTATTTTATGACTTGTTAATGTTTTATATTCTCCATGTGTCTAAATATAAGTTATGACCAGTGAATCGTAGCAGTAAGTAGTAGTCATTAAAGGTGATAATTTACTGTAATTGTTTAATTAAAATACAGGTGGAACCTGGGTAGACCCTGAAACTGACCTTGAAACCTATGATAAGGTAGATTCCAAGTTTCAAGATATGTAATGTAAGTTTTATATTTCAAGTAGAATTTGTATGAAACTTGGAACAACTCACCTTTTGCATGATTATAAGTAACCACATCCTTAAAACTAAACCACTTCCTCTACCTCAAAGGACGATTACCCAAGAAGCCACAAGGAACGTTAAGGATTAATTCACTAATAATTTTCTGAATTTTTATTTTAGTTTTTTTTTTCTTTTTTCTTTCCTTTCTTTTCTTAACCCTTGGTCGGCGACCAAGAAAAAAAAAGGAAAAAAACTAAAAAATTAAAAATTATCTACGTTAGCGTCAATCATGCCTCATAAGATGGCCAACATTGACTAGACCGTCACATCAGTGATTTCTAGTCAAAATTGACTGGAATGACTAAATTGGCAAATCGTCAAAAGTTTTAGAACTAAATTTGTACAATTAAAAAGTTTAAGTCTAAATTAGCCAGATTGAAAGGTTTATGAATGAATTGGCACAAGTGCATTAAGTCTAGAACTTTTTTGGTAATTTTGCCCTTTTAACAAATAATGGTCATTATATAATATTTAATGTCCAGGGGTTTAATTCTTTATTTCTATAAAACATAAAAATATTCACAAGTAATTGAATAATAGGGTTAATCCATGATTAATTCTATTTTATGTCATAGCATTCATATTACACTATTATTAGTATTGCATACATGTCATTCAGTTTTCATGCTAGTCCATTCTTGCATGTTAAATTAGAACTTATATAGTCATAGCATTTAAAGTAATCGTGTTTAAGTTAAAGGATTAATACCATGGAAAATCTCAAACTGCTACACTTGTGACAATTTTACCCCGAACTAATTTTTTTACCATTAGAAACCCCACGCTGGTACACATGTGACAAATTTACCCCGAACTATTTTTTTGATCACAAAAAACCCCACATTGGTACACTTGTGATAATTTTACCCAGAACTATTTTTTTTACCACCAAAAACCTCACACTAGTACACATGTGATAAATTTACCCCGAACTAATTTTTTGACCACCAAAAACCTCAAACTGGTACACTAGTTGTCACGCCCCGCACCCTACGAGCCCACAACATCTCGCTCGGTCGTTAGGTATGCGACTTCCCAAGACTCGTCGCCGACCCGATATAACAAATTTAAGAGCAACACACGTGGAAGCAATACGAACTCTCCATACAACAAACACATGAACAAGATAATAGAGAGACAATTTAAACAAACTAACAAACCATTTTATAAACTTAACGACACTTACAAAGATAACATATACAAGCCTTCCTAAATGCCACAACCCAGACCACACGTACTCAAAAAGGGATCAGGTGGTTGATCTGCTTCACTACTTTACTCAAAAGAGGAGTCCCAAAAAGACAGGGTTTCTCACGCTATCAAAAACCCCCACAGTTTCCTGGCGGTGACCCCGGCGAGGCTGGGTCAGACATCTCACTAAAAGAACTTGATGGCAAAGACCCCGGTTCAGGATCTGTCTCCATGGACACCGTCTCGGGTTCCGAAACCTCTAGTTCAGAATCTGGATTAGCAACAGCTCCATCAGGGGGAGCAATCTCCATGAGATCCCACTCTCCTAATCCATCGTCAGGGGGAATGTCAAACCCACGGAGAACCAAAGGTCTGATCTCCATCTCTCAAGAACCACGCATATAAGTATGAGGTTTCCAAAACTTATCACCCTCGTCGACCCAAACTGTACTAGCATGCCTAATATACTCCCTATTATCACCTGCCGTGTACTTCATCAACCAATGTTCCGTAGCCATAGGTACCCCAAAACGCTGCGGAGGATCAGTCATAGTCAAGGTCGAGGGTCTGAAATGTTATATTGCAACCAATAAGTAAACTACCTAAACCCCAACTAGGGTAACACGTACCTCCGGAACACCCTAAGCATGCAATCCTAAACAAAATGGCAAAACAATAACAATAACCTTCCTTGGCACAACCAACATACAATTCATAACAAACGTCCCAACGAACACCCAACGGTAACATCATATCACACATGCTCACCAAGCATAACTTAATCATGGCATTTGCATAATCATGCATAAAGACAGTTAATAAGCCAGACATGCTCAAATATCATCGTTGAACACAAAGCATTCCCCAATGCATATAACACTCGTAGTTTTCCAGATTATTAACGACCCCTCGGGCCATACCGAACCCCCGCCGGTCTTCCGGTCTAGCCGGGTATCGCCCCGCTACTTTGGACGTGGCAACGTTGGGGATCGAACATCCTCGGCAAGCCGGGTACCCAATAGCATTCCAATAAGAAGCATCGATCCGGCCTCCACCGCGATTGGCAACGTCTAGAACCCCCGCCTAGACGGCATCTGAACTCTCGCCGGGTATCGTCTAGAACTCGTCTTAGACGGAACTTATCATTGCCATGCACGCAAAGAATCACTCATTACCAATTTTCATCTTTATTAATTAGCCACTGCAGAGTGTTTATGCCGTGCATTTTCCTACGAACGAACATGTCATGAATCGTACTCATAACCACATCAAACATCATTATCTTGTCACAAATTGCCATGATACACTAAGATTAGCCATGATTAACCACACGATCCATTCATCAAGTGTAAGATCAACCACGAAACATCAATTTTAGCCACATGATCATCATTCAAACCACGCGATCAAGCCATAGTCAACTAATCGGCTAGGATTAAACAAATCAACCACACGATTAAACTAATTAACCATATGATCGGCATTAAACAATTAATCAACCACACGATTAAACTAATTAACCATGCGATTATCAATCAAAGTCATACGATCAACTTCAAATCTCTAATCAGCCATATGATCAAACTTTGTCACAGACTCATTTAATTTAAACTACACGATCGAAATTAGCACATAATCAAGTCCTTTAAGCCATAAGATTAACATTCACATAGCAAGAACCAATGTGAGCCACATGATCAACCTATATCAACATCAAAATCAACCACATGATCAAATTCGACCATACACAGAGTTTCCAAATCAGCACACTCAAATAACCCCCATATTAACCCCCTAAATCCACTAAACAACCCCTAAACCCTATCCATTAGTAACATATCAATCTAATCAAGGTTTAGGGAGTTACTTACCGCTAATCTAAGCTAGAAACCAAGCCCAAACAGCAGCAACAAGTCACGGCTAGATCCGAAACTTCCGGCGAACGGCGGCTGATCCGGGCGTGAACGGCGGCTTGGGGGCGGCGCACGGCGGTCCACGGGGCTCAAGGGTGGTGGCGTGAGGGTGGTGGTGGGTGGTGGTGTGTTTCGGCCAAGGTGAGAGAGAATGAGAGAGAAAGAGAGCGTTCTTAGTTTAGAGATAGAGTAAGAGAGAAAGTGAGGAGAGAGAGAAATGGGTTGAATATCCATATCCAAAATGGAGGGGTGGGATGTATTCTTGGTTCCCAAGTTTCATCTCAAGGTTAGGATTAATTCTAGCAAAAAGGTTTCTAGAAGGGGCATAAACCAAATAACCAATAAAGCAAGAGTAATTTTGTCCAAGGAGGAGATTTTCGGCCACTAGGGTATAAAGACCATTATGCCCTTCCACTCAACAAAGAAACTCTAAAACACCTAGGGGCAATAACGTCATTTCCAAATTCCGAGCAAAATGTCACTTTTCCGAGAATTTCTGAGCAAACCGATAACTAAGCGAGCTTAACGCGGCGACGTCCAATATAATAGTTTTGATATCCTTGAAAGTTCGATACCCAAGTTCGGATTCCATTGCATGGTCAAAATCGATCAAACGCCACTTTCGTGTATCTCAAACTAACGGGCGGCTTTTAGGGGTTATACGCATTCGACTCGCGGTTGATTCAATATCAAGCCACGTTTAAGTTTACTCGAGCCATGGTGACCTCGGTTGTCATGTAATTGTAAGGGTCAATCACTAGTTCCTAATGACACAATCGCTAGAAATTGGTTTCGGAACGTTTGGAATGCATACAATGGTTAAATGGAATCACCCGTGATCCAATTGTATAACATTGTCAAATCGTTCTATAACCATTCTTGGATTGGTCTATAATGGCCCAAAATATCCCCTCGTTAATCCTTATGGTCTAAGTGTCAATCCAGGTTCGAGTTCTTAGGTCGTGCGTGCTCATTTCCTAGCTAGCCATTCCCCAACGGTTAGTATTCTCATGATTCATCAATTCAGAGCAAGAATTAACTGAAAGTGCATCGATAATATTATCATTTCATAAATCCCGAAAATGGGTCGAATTTCAGAATGTCACAACTCTCCCCCCTTACAAAAATTTCGTCCTCGAAATTTCAACTAACCCAAACTATTCAAACAAATGGGGGTGCTGACGCCTCATGATTTCTTCACTTTCCCACGTGGCTCCCTCTGTTCCGTGATGTTGCTAGACAACCTTGACCAATGTGATTGTCTTAGTCCGCAAAACCTGTTCTTTTCTGTCTTCTATCCGAAGAGGCTTTTCCAAGTACGACACTCTATTGTTCACGTCTATTTCTTCATAATTCGGTACGTGGGTCGAATCTAGTTCATACTTCCTTAGCATAGACACGTGGAAGATGTTGTGAACTTGCGACAAATTCGGCGGCAAAGCGAGTCGATAGGCTAAAATTCCAATTCGTTCCAAGATCTCAAATGGACCTACGTACCTCGGGCTCAACTTTCATTTCTTGCAAAATTGAGATGTTCCTCGCATTGGTGACACTCTGAGGAAAACGTGATTTCCTACCTGAAATTCCAAAGGCCTACGTCGCTTATCTGTATAATTTTTCTGACGACTCTGAGCGGTCTTAAGCCTTTCTCGTATGATCTTAACTGCCTCGACTAATTGTTGTACCAATTTCGGACCCGTTATACTCCATTCCCCAACTTCATCCCAACATACTGGAGTTCTGCAAGTTCTGCCATACAATGCTTCAAATGGTGCTATTCTGATACTCTGCTGATAACTATTATTGTAGGCAAACTCAACCAAATGCAACTGTTCTTCCCAACTCCCTTTAAAGCCTATCACACAGGCTCGTAACATATCCTCGAGCATCTGAATTGTCCTTTCTGACTGGCCATCAGTCTGCGGATGATAGGCCATGCTATATTGCAGCTTCGTCCCCATAGCTGTTTGAAGACTTCTCCAAAATGTTGCGGTAAACTTGGGGTCTCTGTCTGACGTGATCGTAACTGGCACTCCATGAAGACGGACTATTTGTTGCATATACAACTCGGCATACCTATCCATTGCAAAATCCTTTCGCACTGCCAGAAAATGTGCTGACTTAGTCAACCTGTCGACTATAACCCAAATAGAATCATGGCCTCTCTAGCTCCTTGGCAAACCCATAACAAAGTCCATAGTGATATGTTCCCATTTCCATTCTGAGATTTCCAATGGTCGCAACAGTCCACCAGGCTTACAATGTTGCGCCTTCACTTGTTGGCACGTTAAGCACTTAGCTACGTGCTTGGCTACATCCACTTTCATTCCGTTCCACCAATAGTGCTGGCGTAAGTTCTGATACATCTTGGTGCTGCCCAGATGAATACTGTAGTTACTACGATGAGCTTCAACCAAGATTTCCTTCTTAAGCTCAACGTCATTGGGCACACATAATCGTCCACGAAACTTTAAGATTAGGTCCTCGGATACTTGAAAGTCCGATTTTCTCTTAGTTGCATCTATACTCAGAATCTTTTGAATGTCAGGGTCCGTAGATTGTAATGCCTTAATACTTGCCTGAATCTCCGGTTCAATTCTCAAAGTAGCCAATAGACTCGAGAGGTGACCTACCTCAAACTTGAATTCCGAATCACGTACTCCTTCAAGTAGAATCCATTCCTTAATCATCATTTGCGCGATGCTTGATTTTTGACTAAGTGCATCCGCTACTTTGTTAGCTTTTCCAGGGTGATACAAGATGTCGCAGTCATAATCCTTGAGAAGTTCCATCCAACGGCGTGTTCTCATGTTCAGCTCTTTCTGGGAAAACAGGTACTTTAAACTCTGATGGTCTATGTAGATTTGAAACATTTCCCCACACAAGTAGTGTCACCAAATCTTTAATGCAAGGATGATAGACGCAAGTTCTAAATCGTGTGTTGGGTAGTTTAACTCATGAGGTCTTAACTGTCGCGATGCGTATGCAATAACTCTTCCATGCTGCATTAGAACGCATCCGAATCCCTTTAGCGACACATCACTGTAAATCTCGTATCCTCCAGGACCTGATGGTATTGTCAACACAGGGGCGGTCATCAACTTATGCTTAAGCTCCTGGAAACTCTTCTCGCACTTATCTGTCCATTCGAACTTTGTTTCCTTTTTCAGTAAGCGAGTCAAAGGAGTGGCTATCGCAGAGTACCTTTCCATGAATCTTCTATAATAGACTACTAGCCCTAGGAAACTCCGAACTTTCGTCACTGTCGTAGATCTTGGCCAATTCATAACTGCCTCAATCTTAGTTGGGTCCACTGCGATTCCATCCCTAGAGATTACGTGTCCAAGAAACGCTACTCGATTGAGGCAGAACTCATACTTACTAAACTTGGTGTAAAGTGCGTGTTCTCTTAAGGTATGTAAAACCATCCTTAGATGTCGCTCATGGTCCTCGGGACTCTTCGAGTAAACCAATATGCCGTCGATGAATACGATAACGAACAAATCCAAAAACTCATTGAACACTCGATTCATCATATCCATAAAAGCGGTTGGAGCGCTAGTCAATCCAAATGGCATGATGGTAAACTCATAATGTCGATATCTCGTACGAAATGCCGTTTTTGGTATATCCTCTTTCTTGATCCTCAACTGATAGTAGCCCATTCTTAAGTCTATCTTAGAGAATACCGATGCTCCTTGCAGTTGATCGAACAAGTCATCTATTCTTGGTAACGGATACTTGTTTTTGACGGTAACTTGGTTCAACTGCCGATAGTCGATGCACAAACGCAATGAACTGTCTTCCTTCCTGACGAATAACACTAGTGCTCCCCACGGTGACGCACTCGGACGAATGAATCCCTTATCAAGCAATTCTTGCATCTGTACCTTCAATTCCTTCAATTCTGACAATGCCATTCTGTTGGGCGCTCTAGAGATCGGTTCTGTCTCAGGGGCCAACTCGATTACAAACTCTACATCCCTATCAGGTGGTAATCCCGGCAATTCCAAAGGAAAGACATCGGGAAAGTTACACACCTCGGCTATATCCTCTAGCCTCGGTTGCTCAATCGACGAATCAGCCATGGTCGCTAGGTAACATTGACATCCTTCATCCAATAGCTTAGTCACCTCAAACGACGAAATCCAAGGGATCGAGATTCCTCATCGGCTTCTCACAAACTCATATCTAGGATGACCAATCGGATTAAATTGGATTACCCTGCTACTACAGTCCATCACAGCTTTCTTCTTAACAAGCCAATCCATCCCAACAATAACATCAAAATCAAACATAGTCAAAACTGCCAAATCTATCATTTCCTTCCTACCACCAATAACTATCTTACAATCCGAACATCCTACTGAAATTAGCACTTTATCCTTTAGAGGGGTGGTAACATGCAAAACTACTCCTAACGGTTTTGGTTCAATTCCAGTCAATCTAACAAACTGTTCTGACATAAATGAATGCGATGCTCCTGGATCAAATAAAGCATAGGCAACTCACACAAAGAGACCGTACCTGTGATCACGCTAGGCGCATCCTCTGCCTCCTTTCTTGCCATCGCATATACTCTTCCTTGCGCCTGCGGTCTATTTTGATTATTCTGCAGAGCATTCCCAGTTGGTCCCACTCTAGGTTGTTGCGATTGTATTTGTGGTCTAGCTTGTCGATTAGGACAATCCTTCACTTGGTGACCATGTTGGCCACATCCATAACACGCTCCATTCCTGCCAAGGCAAAGGCCATTCCCATGCCTCCTCCCACAAGATCGACGCGGGGCACTAGAGTAGAATGTCGGCTTTCCAATATTTTTTCTGACAAGAGGGACAAATCGCCTATTGCCAGTCATAGGCTTCTTTCCAAAGTTACGGTTGTCCCAAACCGGCGCGTGCCTCGATCCAGATGCGGCAACCCTCTCGGTCATATCCCTTTCAACTATCTGAGCCCTCTCATAAAGCTCATTGTAATCCTTAAGGTTTAGGAGTACCGATTGACTGCGAAGGTCCGGTTTCAGACCATCCCGGAACCTATGTGCCCTATCCACGGGATCCTCGACCATCCTTGGTGCGAACTTAGACAACCTAGCAAACTCTGCTTCATACTGATCCACAGTCATTTGATTCTGACGAAGTCTTATAAACTCTGCCATTTTCCGTTCTCTAGCACTTTCTGAAAAGTATTTCCCATTGAAAGTCTCAACGAAGGATGTCCAGTTTGGAACCGTACCTACAAGGAAAACCCTACCTCAGGTGGCTCCCCACCAGTCATTAGCTATGCCTTGAAGCTAGTACACTGCCAATGTCACCTTTTCCTCTTCCGTGCACCCCAGAAGTTCAAAGGCCTTTTCCAACTCTTGGATCCAAATAGTTGCATCCTCGGGATCACCTTTCCCGTCAAACTTGGATGGCTTAAGTTTCAGAAACTGTTCTACCAGTTGATGCATCTGGCAATTTCCATTTCCATTCCCCGGATTATCCTGAGCAGCGATAGCAGCAGCCTCGGCCGCAGCAACCGCAACAGCAGCTCGTTCTTGAGCTTGCCATCCCATTAAATTTCCAATCACCTCAAGGGCTCCCAAGACTCCATCCACTCTGGGATCCTCCACTGTTCTCACTTGCGAACTTGACTGACCTCTGGTCCCTTTACCCCGGTTGTTCAGCCTATTCCAATCTCACACAGCGCTATAATTCCACCGAGGAATTAGAGACCTAAACCAACTACTCAAGCTTAAATAACTCTAAGCAGCAAACATCAACAAGTAATCACAAGCAAGTAATCACCAAAACAAGTATCACAAGTACACAATTAGCAAAGTTCTAGCTCTTACCTTTTTGTACCTGCAACATTAGTAATCCAGAATAATAACACAAAAACACCCAGCAATCACAAGCACATGCTTTCAGGACATGCATTAAACATTCTAAACTTGTGATCAAGGCAAGTCTCCCTAACTAACTATCCCAAAAGCCATCGCTCCTTATTACTCCAGGTCTCAACCAAACTTGGATCGAGTTGACTTTGCTCTGATACCAATTAAACGGGGATGTCACGCCCCGCACCCTACGAGCCTGCAACATCCCGCTCGGTCGTTAGGTATGTGACTTCCCAGGACTCGTCACCGACCCGATACAACAAATTTAAGAGCAACACACGTGGAAGCAATACGAACTCTCCATACAACAAATACATAAACAAGATAATAGAGAGACAATTTAAACAAACCAACAAACCATTTTATAAACTTAACGATACTTACAAAGATAACATATACAAGCCTTCCTAAAGGCCACAACCCAGACCACGCGTACTCAAAAAGGGATCAGGTGGTCGATCTGCTTCACTACTATACTCAAAAGAGGAGTCCTAAAAAGACAGGGTTTCTCACGCTATCAAAAACCCCCCACAGTTTCCTGGTGGTGACCCCAGCGAGGCTGGGTCAGACATCTCCCTAAAAGAACCTGATGGTAAAGACCCCGGTTCAGGATCTGTCTCCATGGACACCGTCTCGAGTTCCGAAACCTCCGGTTCAGAATTTGAATTAGTAATAGCTCCGTCAGGGGGAGCAATCTCCATGAGATCCCACTCTCTTAATCCATCGTCAGGGGGAATGTCAAACCCACGGAGAGGACCAAAGGTCAGATTTTCATCTCTCAAGATCCACGCCATATAGATATGAGGTTTTCAAAACTTATCACCCTCGTCGATCCAAACTGTACTAGCATGCCTAATATACTCCCTATCATCACCTGCCGGGCACTCCGTCAACCAATGTTCCATATCCATAGGTACCCCAAAACGCTGCGGAGGATCAGTCATAATCAAGGTCGAGGGTCTGAAATGTTATATTGCAACAATGAGAATAAATCTCAATAAGTAAACTACCTAAACCCCGACTAGGGTAACACGTACCTCTGGAACACCCTAATCATGCAATCCTAAACAAAATGGAAAAATAATAACAATAACCTTCCTTGGCACAACCAACGTACAATTCATAACAAACGTCCCAACGAACACCCAATAGTAATATCATATCACACATGCTCACCAAGCATAACTTAATCATGGCATGTATATAATCATACATAAAGACAGTTGATAAGCCAGACATGCTCAAATATCACTTCTGAACACAAAGCATTCCCCAATGCAAATGACACTCGTTGTTGTCCAGATTATTAACGACCCCTCGGGCCACACCGAACCCCCGCTGGTCTTCCGGTCTAGCCGGGTATCACTCCTCTACTTCAGGTGCGGCAACGTTGGGGATCAAACCCCCCCGGCAAGCCGGGTACCCAACGGCATTCCAATAAGAAGCATCGATCCGGCCTCCACCGCGATCGGCAATGTCTAGAACCCCCGCCTAGACGGCATCCGAACTCCCACCGGGCATCGTCTAGAACTCGTCTTAGACGGAACTTATCATGGCCATGCACGCAAACAATCACTCATTGCCAATTTTCATCTTTATTAATTAGCCAATGCAGAGTGTTTATGACGTGCATTTTCCTACGAACAAACATGTCATGAATCGCACTCATAACCACATCAAACATCATTATCTTGTCACAAATTGCCATGATACACCAAGATTAGCCATGATTAACCACACGATCCATTCATCAAGTGTAAGATCAACCATGAAACATCAATTTCAGCCACATGATCATCATTCAAACCACGCGATCAAGCCATAGTCAACTAATCAGCCATGATTAAACAAATCAACCACACGATTAAACTAATTAACCATATGATTGGCATTAAACAATTAATCAACCACACGATTAAACTAATTAACCATGCGATTATCAATCAAAGCCACACGATCAACTTCAAATCTCTAATCAGCCATATGATCAAACTTTATCACAGACTCATTTAATTTAAACCACACGATCGAAATTAGCACATAATCAAGTCCTTTAAGCCATAAGATTAACATTCACATAGCAAGAACCAATGTGAGCCACATGATCAACCTATATCAACATCAAAATCAACCACATGATCAAATTCGGCCATAAACAAAGTTCCCAAATCAGTACACTCAAATAACCCCCATATTAACCCTTAAATCCACTAAACAACCCATAAACCCTATCCATTTGTAACCTATCAACCTAATCAAGGTTTAGGGAGTTACTAACCGCTAATCTAAGCCAGAAACCAAGCCCCAACAGCAGCAGCAAGTCACGGCCAGATCCGGAACTTCCAGCGAACGGTGGCTGATCCGGGCGTGAACAGCGGCTCACGGCGGTCCACGGGGCTCAAGGGTGGTGGCGTGAGGGTGGTGGTGTGTTTCGGCCAAGGTGAGAGAGAATGAGAGAGAAAGAGAGCGTTCTTGATTTAGAGAGAGAGAGTAAGAGAGAAAGTGAGGAGAGAGAGAAAGGGGCTGAATATCCATAGCCAAAATGGAGGGTTGGGATGTGTTCTTGGTCCCCAAGTTTCATCTCAAGGCTAGGATTAATTCTAGCAAAAAGGTTTCTAGAAGGGGCATAAAGCAAATAACCAATAAAGCAAGGGTAATTCTGTCCAAGGAGGGGATTTTCGGCCACTAGGGTATAAAGACCATTATGCCCTTCCACTCAACAAAGAAACTCTAGAACACCTAGGGGCAAAAACGTCTTTTCCAAATTCCGAGCCAAATGTCACTTTTCCGAGAATTTCTGAGCAAACCGATAACTAAGCGAGCTTAACGCGGCGACGTCCAATATAATAGTTTTGATATCCTTGAAAGTTCGATACCCAAGTTCGGATTCCATTGCATGGTCAAAATCGATCAAACGCCACTTTCGTGTATCTCAAACTAACGGGCGGCTTTTAGGGGTTACACGCATTCGACCCGCGGTTGATTCAATATCAAGCCACGTTTAAATTTACTCGAGCCATGGTGACCTCGGTTGTCATGTAATTGCAAGGATCAATCACTAGTTCCGAATGACACAATCGCTAGAAATTGGTTTCGGAATGTTTGGAATGCATACAATGGTTAAATGGAATCACCCGTGATCCAATTGTATAACATTGTCAAATCGTTCTATAACCATTCTTGGATTGGTCTATAATGGCCCAAAATATCCCCTCGTTAATCCTTATGGTCGAAGTGTCAATCCAAGTTCGAGTTCTTAGGTCGTGCGTGCTCATTTCCTAGCTAGCCATTCTCCAACGGTTAGTATTCTCATGATTCATTAATTCAGAGCAAGAATTAACTGAAAGTGCATCGATGATATTATCATTTCATAAATCCCAAAAATGGATCGAATTTCAGAATGTCATACCAGTAACAAATTTACCCTCCGTTAGTTTCCGTTAAATTTTACTGTCAAATTACTAAGTTTGATGACACGTGGTAGTTGACGGGTATACCAGTTTAGGGTTTTACCCTTTTGTTTGTCACAAGTTTCCCAAATTGGTACACATGTGATAAATTACCCTTTGTTAGTTTCCGTTAAATTTTACTATCAAATTACTAAGTTTGATGACACGTGGTAGTTGACGGGTGTACCAATTTAGGGTTTTACTCCTCTATTTGTCATAAGTTTACTAATTTGTATTTTTTTGTGATATTAATCCAATTTAATGGACACTAACGGATGGTAAATTTATCACAAATGTACCAGTGTGGGGTTTTTAATGGTCAAAAAATTAGTTCGAGGAAAAATTATCACAGGTGTACAGTGTAGGGTTTTTGGTGGTCAAAAAAATAGTTCGGGGTAAATTTGTCAAAGGAGTACCAGTTTGGGGTTTTTGGTAATATTAACCCTAAGTTAAACGAGAAAAACCCACAAAGAGTTAATTGGCATTGCGTTTTTATGAATTAATATAAGTTATCCCAAATAGCTTAAATTATACATAAATTATTATTAATATGCATGTTCGGCTTGCATCCTAGCAATTAATTGTCCTTGAATAATTACATTTAGAAATCATGTCTAACTCATGCATACATCACATTATCGTTTGCCTTTTAGTTGAAGTTCCCATTTCGTGAAGCAAAGGTAAGGTTTTGCTTAGTGCATCAAGGTTCTTTAAATTCATTCGAGTAATTTATTCAACGTTTTGATTATTAAGTGTTATATACTTGTTTGTTCACCCTCGCATAATCATCTCACACATGTTAATGGTTTAATACTAAAATTGACCAAAAAAATGCTTGCAAAATGTTTTCGAAATAAATAGAAAATGTACCAAAAGTGCGTTGGATTTTTTTTTTGTTCGTCTTATCTTTGACTCTCCTCACTCTTTAACTTTTTGTTCTACCTCTTGCAGAGCGCAGAAGCTGAACCCCGCACCCATGATACTGGTGTCCCCACCCCCCAAACCCTTTACTAGTAGGACCACATACCTATTAGCGTTGTTAAATTAATCTAGCATAATTAAGTCCCCGTATTAATGAAACTCAGATTTGCAAAAGCAAAATGTACTTCTACATTTTATTTGGATGTCTAATTGACTCATAACCGATTAGTGGCGACTCCAAAAAGGTAAAATGTGTTATGTGTTTAAATTCCAAGTTGCAATTGGTATTGGAAGATCATGTTGTAGCTGACAATATCATCTCTTTAATGTGTAACCATTTGTGCCTGCCTAGTAATCCATTATCCTTCCCTTGGTGGTTCACCTTTGGGAAGATCGCAATAGGCACTAATTGATGAAAACAAGGAATGATGATGCTGGCATCTCTATTAGAATTATGAGAGCACTTTACCGATTCCCTATTATAGGATAGTACTACAATTACCTCAAAAGAGGTCAAGTTTGCCATGTTCTCTAAGGAGTGGCAGAGGAGTTGTGAGATGATAATCTGGCGCAGGATGTAAAGCATATTGGTGATCCAAGATAGAGATGAATATCGGGGTCCAGTAGCATAGGTAGAAATTGGTCAAAGTTGTGCTATAGAAAGTGTAAGGGTCAAGTGAAGTGCTTTGAGTGTCACGAAAAGGATCTCATGGAGAGAGATTGTCCAAAATTGAGAAACATATGCGATAGGTACGATGGCACAAGCAATTGGCAAATGTTGCCGCAGAAAGCACCAATGATGCAAACTGTTCCCACCAAAACAATTGGTCCTTAATCAGTTCTTTCGTAAATCAGAAAGTAACGATTTAATAAATTAGACTGAGCCCTTCTTCCCAAAAAACTAAAACTTGAATATTTGAAGAAATTTATTCTGTCGGTGTTATTTAATTCAATTAGGTACTTCTGATGTAAACAAGGAAAAATCAACTTATTTCTCCAATTGATTTCTTTTATACTTTATATGCGGAGAAAAATATTAGTGAACTTCAAGGAGTTGAAAATGTTGAAAGCTTCTTAGGATGGATAATTGTGTTGTATATTTTTTCTAGCTTTTTAATTTTCTTTTCTCCTAAATTTTTGTTTTTTTTAAATAAGGATGATTTCTGATTTGTTTGGAATGACATTTGCTTTTAATTTTTGACTTTTTCATATTTTGCAAGGTGCTTGTTTTGGCCTTTTTTTTTCATTATAAATCCTTAAATCCTTTAAAAGGTTTTAATTCACACACAAATTTTTCATCATATAATAAAACTTGTAAAGTACAAAAGTTACTTTTAACTTTTTAGAAGCCGTAAGGCATAAAATGATTTGACATTTGTTGGGAAAACTCTTTATACTGTTTTGAAGACAACAAAATAATGAAAAGCTTGTAATTTGTGCATTAATGGTATAGAATCAGATGATAGATGCATATGTCAATATGCATATGAAGTACTAATATGATTGTCTAAAAGTTTGGGCGTGCTCTCTCTCTCTACTTGTGGTGTATGTATGTGTCTAAAGTTAGATGGACCTTAGTAAATGGTGAACAAATTGTAGAATGAGGTTACTAGTGAAACTTAGAAGGAACAGTCCAAGGTGAACAGCTAAATTGAACCAAAAGGCATCAACATGCTTGGAAAAACCAAAGAGCATATGGTGAACAGCTAGTTCATAGTCAAGCAAAAAAAGACTGAAGGGACCGAGTACAAATTGCACCTGCTATCTAGGGGTGAGCATTAGTTCGGGGTTAACCCGGGACCGGTCCAACCCGAACAATCTTGGTCCAGTTCCAAAGGGACTAGGCCGGTCCCTGGTTCTGGGGTCGCAGGAATATGTATAGTGCATATTAGTCTTTGGTCTTGAGGCTTTAGTGTTGATCCGGGTTGAACCAACCCTATAGATATATATGTTTATGTTTTTTTCCAAACCATAGTATATAACTTAAAGTGCCTAGGGCCTCCTCTTTTTTTGCTATTTCCTCTCCCTCTCTCAGAATCTCGCTCTCACTCTCTCCCTCAATCTCAAATACTTCTCGACCTCTCGGCGGCTCTCTCTCTCTCTCTCTCTCTCTCTCTCTCTCTCTCTCTCTCTCTCTCTCTCTCTCTCTCTCTCTCTCTCTCTCTCTCTCTCTCTCTCTCTCTCTCTAGCCTTTAGCAACGATTCTCTCCTTGCTCGTTCATTCTTCGCCATTGCCAATCATAAAAAAACGAAGAATCCAAAATCTCATCATTTTAAATTGATCATTGTTCGCAGTCAACATCTACATCTTAAAAGTAAGTACCTCCATACTCGATTCTAAGACAAATAGAGGCCAAGGATAACTTGAATGACCACCTTCATTTTGCATCTTCGTCGACAATCACGGTAACAATTTCTTTTTGTCAATGTTAGTACTCGTTTAGTTATCCGAAGTCATGTGGTGTCTCTCTTTTATGCTAATTCTCCTGGTTTCCAACTTGGGTTTATGATTAGGGAACAAAATACTACAACTTGGAGAATCTGTCGTTTGGATGTGACTTCGGATTATTTTGTTTATTGCTAAAAATATGTAGGTCAATATGTTATGAAAGAAATGGACAATTGAATGTTTATCTATGGAAGTTTGTTATAGCTTTTTTATCTTTATTTGGCAATTACTAATTACATGCTAGTACTTAAATATTTGTGTGAACTTGATGAATCCATATAACATGTCAATTGAAGTGGTGGGATATAATGAGATGAGTCCAATGATGGAATCGCTAGGTGATGGAATACAAAAAATGGTATAAAAAAGAATCGGTTGGTTTTAGGTTGACTCGGGAACTGGACCAAACTAAGAAGGTCGTTCCAATCCTTGGTCCCAAGCTCAACATGGTCGATTCCCAGTCCCAAAAATTGGGGACTTACACTGTTTAGGTTAGTCCCTAGGTTAGGTGCTAAACCGGCCCAATCTGGAACATGCTCACTCCTACTACTATCAGACGGAGTAGAAGCATGGTTGAGTGCCTCAATGTTCCTTGATAAGAAGACCTAAATTTTCTTCTAATTTGATTTGAATTCAAATTAGTTTATAATAGGCATTTTCAAGGTCTGGATTTACACAAAGCAGCTTGGAGAAAAATAATAGCAGTAGTTCCTGTTTTATGCAAGCACTCAGAGAGTTAAACATACATAGAAATAGAAGTCTCTATTTTTGGAAATCTCCATTTTGTCTCAGAGTCAGCTAACTAATTGTGCAGTTTCTAGGCCAGAAATGTGTGTCCAATGGATCCTTTGACCCAGAGAAGACTTCCAGCAGTTAGGATGCAGTTGGAAAGATTATCTAAAGGGCTTAAGGATAACTAAAATGGTGGTGGAAATAGAAAATGCTACTCTCTCAGTCTTTAGATACTCTCGTGTTCTTAATTGTGAAATACTGTTTGTATTCTGATTTGTATACTTTGAAAGGGTTGTGAGTGTTGTAATATGGGAATAAAGAGTGTTTATAGTGATAGAGGTGCGTGTGCATTGTAGAATAGAAGAGTACCTTCTATGATTTTTAACTTTCTAAAAGTATTAGTGGATTTTATCCTGATTCGTGACTGTAAGTTTGGGAGAGTGGACTCGGTCAAAGGAATTGGCCGAACCGCTATACATTGTTTGAAAATCTCTCTATGCTTTCAACTCTTTCATTATATTGTAGATGAAAGCATTTGCGTTTGCCCAACTGTTTTCATTCTACAAAAATAATATTTTTTAATCTTCCACAATTTTTTTTTAATAAACCAAATTCATCCCCTCTTGATATCTGTGTTAACCTCTTCAACTTTAGATTTTTTTAATTTTATTTTAAGTTAAAAGTGTGTCATTTATTCGCGAAAACCCCCCAAGCTTTTTGAAAGAACTACAAAAATCAGCATTTAAGGTCGCTCAATTTTTTTTTTTTTGTAACTGTTATAGTAAAATATATTTTTTTTATCTTAATGATACATTCAAACATAGTTGATTAGAGAAAGATTTAAGCCCATCCAAATAGGTGCTTAATATTGATTAGTAGAGAAACAACCGAAACTCCATAAAGATCTATGTAATCTATACAAATATGTTACTTATAGGGTCTTCTCTAATTGTTGCATTTAAATTTGTCACCTTAGTCTATAGATTGCTAGAATGAATATCTTCTCATTACAAGAAAAAGTTTTTGTGCTTTCTCCATAGCTGTACCCTCCACTTAGACATGCATAGTATTATGTCTATCTATTAATGTTCATTTGGTAATTTGTGAGTTTATTATCATCACATGGATGTCCATGGTGGACATTTAGAGTACCCGACATCGATTTTGGGATATCCAAAAAACGTGCGCGAGAGAGCGAGCCCACACACACACACACACACACATATATATACACACACATCACTATAGGACAGACATAAGGTGATGGAAGAGTGGATCGATTTCATTAGTTAGTTGTGCTTCGCTTCTCCTCCAATGTGCAAGGTCTCCATATACATCTGAGTTTTGTTTACACCTTCCTTTTTGCTTACGATCTTTATTTTCACTCCACCTTTGAACGATCCAAAATCCAATCTTTTGTCCACTTTTATTGTATCAAATTAATCGAAACGAGGATGAAGATGCATACTATTACAGTTCCGATGGGCATTACGGCTCATCTTATTCTTACTATTCTCTATTCAAAGTTTTGCTAGGTATTGATTTTGTCCTTCTTTATATTAGAGTTAGAACATCAATATCATGTTCCTTCTATTGAGGAGTTTATCTATTCCTATTGTTTTTAGATGGTAAAAAATTGGTTGTTACTCTTACATATTTACATTTTTGGAAAGACCACCTATAAACAAATAGTTGAGTTATTTTCAATTTTACCTTGAGTAATAATTTGGCTCGAACTTCTTTTTGTCTTATAAAAAATCACCAACTTTCACTTGAATCCCAAATTTGGCCCAAACAATTTGAAAATTTCACACGATGGGGCCAGATTTGAGATTCGAATATAAATTGATGTTTTTCATTGAAACAAAAAAAAAGTTCGGTCTAGAATTGACACTTAAATTAAAATTGGTGCTTTCTTTTTTGGAATTAGCCCTTAAGAAAACACACTTGGTAAAATCACTTGATAACCCTTATCCTGCAGTCTATGTGAGAAACTTACAATGCTTTTCTCATATTCTCTTGTAAATGTTGGTGTAATCCACACATGTAGCAGGCATACATCTTAGTAAATATTGCATATTTTATGAAGGTAACAATAAGCATATGAGGATCTTGGCTTTGCAAGTTGCCCCTTCGACTAATAAAAGCTTGGATCCTTCAGACAACGGTGAAAGTCATTGAAAGAAACAATGCTGTACTTCACAACAACAACATGAAACTTGGGCCATTGTTGACCCAATTCAAAGCTCAAGAGTCATCTATACATTACCAGATTAACACTCCCCTCCTTCCTCCTCGCACTCGGGAAAGCGCCTTTGCGACTCGCTTCTTGATCGAAGTCTGTCCGATTAATTAGTGGCAGCGTGAGATTAATCGCCACTCTTGATGCGTCAGTTCTTCACCATTTGATCATATGGTGGCTTGATGCATTATGCTAACCGTCAAGGATCGATCCCTCTACACGATCCGGCAATTCAGCTCCAAGAGGATGATGGCGAGAGTATCCCATCAGTCGGACTCCATTTCGCGGAACGGAAGCGGCACCGCCTTCACTGCTCTGAAATTTCCCACGTTGTTCAAGTGTTCGTTCTCCAGTCTGCACGAGGGAAACAGCGAACGCAAGTTCGGAAGCCGAATTCAGTACCTTTCTTTCCATGAAAAGAGCGTAATAGTTCTTGAAGGCCACGTCGAAGAGAGATCGTTTACCTGTAAAAATTCCAATGACCACGTCGAATGACTTCCAGAGAAGCCAAGAAGAATTCCAGCAACCTCGACTCCACCGCTCCAGGGCGAAACCCTGTCACCGTCTCCACCCATGCAACCCTCAAAACTACATTCAAGGCCTGCAAATACATTTGCATTTTCTCCATTAGAAACTTTTAGAGAAAATGAACAGAGATACGCAATGCGGGTGCTTACAGCGAGGCCTCTTGACTTGATCAATTTCGTTATCCATGCCCTAATTGTTAAGGAGAAAAAGAAAACCCTAAGAGAGAGAGAGAGAGAGAGAGAGAGAGAGAGTGGCTTACGATGGAGATGTAATAGATGCTCTTACGCTTGAGAACCAACTCGTCTCTCAACCACGGGTTTCTCGATTTGGGGTTGAGAAACCCCCAATCCCTAACAAAATCCCAGTACAGCTGATACATGGTGGCGATGACGGAGGTCACCAGGACGACACCGAACCACAGGTGGTCGGGTTGCCTCGCGTACGTGATCCTTGCCCCGGCTGCCACCATTGCCGACATGTACTTCCCCATGTTGGCCAGATGGATCGTGTCACAGTCGTCGAACCACCTCCTGGCGCACTGTTCAAAGGAAGCGATCAGAAGGGTTGCCACAGAAGTTGCAACATACAGATCTTAGTTAGCTAACTTAAAAGGATCTAAAATATTGATTACCTGCATGGCACGCCAGTAATAAGGCAAGAACGAAATGACGTACGCAAGTTCTCTGTAAAGCCTTCCCGATTTGCATGTTTCGAACTGGTGCGTCTTGAAACTTCCGGCCAAGAAGTAGCAAGCCGTGGACTCCATGTGCCTCAACAATGGTATCTGCAACCAGTAAGAAGATGATTCAGATGATGAATCTGCATATTTCGCATCATTCGGTCGGCTAAATATAGAATCGTTCGCGATGATCAATTCTTGAAATTGTTACCTGGCTAGTGAGTTGATCAGCCATAAAAAAGTCAACCATCAGAACCTGCACTCAACGAGTTGGGAAACTCATTTAGACATTGTCAAAGTAGATTATAGTGCAGCCATGAGGCGGTGTTGTCGCTCAAATTCTTCATTTTTGGCTAATTGAACCCCATTTAACATAACTTCCAAGTGTGAAAGAAGTAAAAAACTTTAATAACAAAAGAGGCCAATACATTATGTACCTTATAAAATGGAGAGAAAACTATGTTGCGCATAATGCGAATGAAGCAAAACCGAGTCGAGCGGTAGAATATGTCAATCGGGCAAACCAGCACGGCGAAGGAAATCTGTAAACATTTGCATAAAACGCATAAGATCACTAATGGCCACTATATAGCTAGTTACCTAATCCTCACAACACGAAATTAGTATAGCACAAGATTTATTAACCTAACTGATTTTCTAGAGGGGAAATAAATTATGGGCATTGAGAGTAAGAAGCCGAATGCTAACCAG
Organism: Syzygium oleosum; assembly: GCF_021117445.2. NCBI lineage: Eukaryota > Viridiplantae > Streptophyta > Magnoliopsida > Myrtales > Myrtaceae > Syzygium > Syzygium oleosum. The sequence continues at coordinate 20,724,200 of NW_026607485.1, read as the reverse complement.
AAGCAGGACTCCCGGTATGGCGTCGACTTGGCTAGGCGAGAAGCCATTGGCCCGCAGGAGGAGGTGGAGGATCATGGCGCCGACCACGGTGGTCATGATGGTGGTGCACATGAGGAAGGCGTCGCGGTACTTGAGGGCGGTGCTCGACGAGAACTCGAATATGAAGTTGTGGTTGATCCTCGTGCCCTTCCACAGGAACAGGTTGCACCCGTACATGAACAGGTGCAAGCTCAACAATGTGAAGACACTGCCCCAAGAAAAGGGAACAAAAGAGCATGAGATCAATCGTATTAAGACAAATTAGCATTGTAATTACAGAAAATCGAAAGATCCAATACATTAAAATATTAATCACACCTGAAGACAGGGTAGACAGTTTCCATGTAGCCCATGTCCGTGCTGGGGTTGAAAATACCAGCTATGTGCGCCAAAATCGCGTATATGCTAAATAATGTCACAAATGAACCGGTGAACAAACCTGCAACCCCAAAAAGGTAAAATTAGTCAAATTTCAATTCAAATTGGCATGGCAAAAAAAAAAGCATACATTCATTTTACTTAAAAGGGTTAAAAGGGTTTGATTTACAAATTAGCATCGTGATATTAATATTTTTCTAATGGTGTATGATCGTAACAATATTAATTAATTCTTTACCAACAAAGAAGGTGATCATGTGAGACTCTTTGTTATGCTGAGGCTTCAAGAACTTCATCGCCTTTTTCCTTTCGTTGTTGGCGAAGTGCTTTGTGAAGATGGACTCCACTTCGTCCATTAGCCTCACCACCTTAATTATCAAATCAAAGCACGTCATCTTCGTACAATTTTCCAAAAATCACCTTAATCGAAAGTCAAATTTAATAATACTAATCTCCACCCATTCGCGCATCTTGTCATAAATTCGATTTAGAATATGTACAGAATATAACAACATCATGGAAAGTCGAATGCACATACCTTGTCTGAACTTATGAAATGAGATTTCTTCACTTCTTTTAGATAACTTGTCGATGCCTGTCTCTTTGCCACCTGCTCATCCAAAAAGAAAAAACCTAAGCTTTAGTTTAATCTCCTTTCGAAATTTTTTTTTTCTGATTTTTATCATATAAATTATTTAAAAAAAGTGCTAACAAAAAATGTTTATTATCATCAATAAAAATATTTAGACAATTCTTATGCACTCATTTTGCAAAGCAGTAAACACGATTAAAATTAAGAAAATATTTCAGTCCCAAAAAGTTTTTAGCTCGGGCCTTACCTTGTCGAATTTCTTGAGTATCTTCGTAAAAGCCATCATATTCAAGGAGCTGCCAAAAATAGCAAATTTATATCAGGCCTTGTGCCCATAACATATTCAAAACAATTAAATGGAGTCCTACACATACATACGTAGATACATACATATATATATATATATATATATATATATATATATATATATATATATAAATGCAACATTCTCCAATTGGGCAAGCTATCTTGTGATAGCCTTGTTAATATTAATTAAAAACAAATTAATTCTTGGCGCTATAAGTTATATTTTTTGGAGGAATGCCAAGGATACCAATACTAATTGCAGAGTTATTAATTAATCAACTAAATATTATGACAGATAAATAAGTTGACATTTAATTAATTTATATCCTGTTCAAATTTTATTTATAGGATTCTGTCGTGGTATTCCGCAAAATGATCTTAGTACAGCTATAGTGTTACCTGTAAGTTTTCAGCAGACCAAGGCCTTTGTACAGCTCCACAAAAGCTCCCCTAATCATCTTCTCAGCGTACTGTACCTTCTTCCTGTTGATGAAATCCGCCGGCCCATCTTTCCTTGGGTTGTTCACTAGGTCCTCCCACAGCATCGACGTCACGGCGGTTATCATCCGGGTCGGCGTCGTGGCCGGGATGTCGATCCTCATCGTCATCTTCGGCTTCCCGTTGCTCTTCGTCTTCAACCTCGCCGCGGCCCCCACGAAACTCACCCCGTTCCTCTCGAACGCGGCAATCACGTCGTCCGTCTCTGAGGTCTCCGTGGGGGTCTCGAGCAACTCCGTTGGGGCCTCTGTGGCAAGATGACATACAAAAGATTTCGATTTACTAACATATAAATATTTTGCTTAGACATGTACATAGCATCTGTTTAGATCGCGAGCACCCTAACACTAATTGAGCCGATGAAACCTTTGATTAACTTAATAAATTGAGTCGATTTATCACCTTAACACTATGATTTAATGTTGAAGTTTCTATGGTCATTATCTTTTTGGTCACAAAGCTAAAGTATTGAGTTGATTGATGATATGTTATTTTCCACATTGCTGGGTCACTTTCCGAACAAAGAGTAAGATGAAAAAGCCCATCACCTGTTGGGTTTTTAGTGTATGGTTTGGTCACGCAACTGGGTATATAAGATTAAACGCTGAAGTCAGCATAGCACTTGGAATTCTGAGAGAGTGTTTGCATGCACTCGGTACATGTAAGTTCGCTTCATCTCGATCATTAAATCATGTGAAGCTCATGTGGACTTATAATATTTAATAATGGAGATGAAGCGGGCCTATATGCTTCAGATTTTTTGCCGAAATTCGACGATGTACATTTGCTGACAGTTCCTTTTCTGATGAATCGTTCGGACCTATCTCTTTAATCATAGCTGTCAAACTTTGGCGTAGAAAAAAAGGTCAAAGGTGTCAAACCATGTTCAGATATATAAACATTGCATGTGGAGGATCTCAAATTCATCTAAATCGTTGAATTTAGGGTATCCCTATCAACGTGATGGACCTTGAGTGTATCCCATTAAAATTTAATAATTAAAAATGTTCCTGGAAAAGAAATTTCGCGATTTGTGATGATAATTAATAGGGTTTTGAAAATCATATATCGCGTAAAGGGAATATTTTATGCCTTTGTCACCGTAAACTTATATTTAGTATTTCTCATGAAAAATTATCGGTCCAGATTTATCCCGACAACAATATCATATGATCACCATGACTAATACGTGAGATTTTTGGCTTTCTTGTCCTCATGAATTGCGAGTCATGAAGAGGAAAGCGATAAGCAAGTAATTTATGATTTGTAACTTAATTGCGATGTCCAAAGATAACTAAAATGCACGTCACATGTCAGCAACACAAAACCGTTTTTAGTTCAATTTTGACCATCCCTTTGCAGTTTCATCTGTGTTCAACACTATGTCCGACCATAATCATTCTTGCTGAGTTGGCTAGCCAATATCATGAATTTCTACGAGAAAGTACCGATCAAGCATCAGAAGAGTCACCTGAAAAACTGGATGTTCGAGTCGAGGATGGCCACGAGGAGCGCAGAGAAGCCCCGCCGCTCGCCCCCCTGAATGACTGGGAATTCTTCTGGCGCCGGTCGGCGAGGATCTGCTTGAGGTCCAGCAGGATCTGGAGCTGCTTGTTGAGCGCATCTCCTCTCTCGAGAAACTCATCCTCTCTCGACTGGTAGAACCAGTTCACCTTGTTCAGCTCCTCGTTCAGTTGCTCGAAAAATACGTTAACCTAATTTAACGAGATATTACTCATTAGACAGCATGTAACTATTATAATAATTATTTGTTTCATAATTGTTGTTTAACAATTGACAGATTAATCTACTAAGTAAGTGATGTTATCCCTTTCAGAAGTTACCTCATCTTCTTCAGAAAACAACTGAACAAGCTCGTTCTCGTAGACTTCGTGCTCCGCTTCTTCTTCTTCTTCTTCCTCTCCGTCCTCCATGTCCCTCGTGCTCTTCTTCTGTAGAAAATTTAGGTTGAAGCTCTTCATCCTACTCACTTTTTTCATGTGTAAATAAATAAATTAATTAATTAATAAAAGGGTGTCTTTATTTGTAATTCTTTCGTCGGGGCAAGCCTCGCACTCTTTCTGTTACTCCCTCACAATTGAATCGTGAACATGTAGATCTTAGAAACGTTTCCTATGCACTTACGAGGGATATTCACGATTTTGAAGGAAGTGCAAAAAAAGTTACACTCACAAAACTCGTGGAAGGTATACAGAAAGGTACCAAAATTTTTTTTTTTTGTTTAATTCTATCATGGTTATGAGCGAAGAAAAATGGATTTTCCAAAAATAAGGTCACGATATTCTTGGAGTCTAATTGAGAAGAATCAGAATTTGGATTTGATAAAACTATAAAAGGAAATTTGCTTAGACAGCTTTAATCTTTTTATTTGCCGGCGCAGTCGCCAACCCGGTATCCTTAATCAAGAATTTTCTTTTATTAAACTAGATAAAATATGCGGATGCAAAAACCAAATTAACTTTATTGGGCAGCGAAAAGAGGAACCCATAACGGTTTTAGTAATAATTAGTCCTTAATTAATTCTAACATCACGTTGAATAGGACACTGGCTGTCGTCAACCTATTGAAAAAACAACTATAGCTAATACAAATGGGTGTGTGGGTGTGGGTGTATAGTATATAGTTTAAATTAAACATACTTAAGGGCCACCTTTTCAGTAGTGCTTCCTTCTCAGTCACTTTCGCTAATGGGGCGCTCCCCAGCTAATTTTTCCAGCGATCAGCACCATCTTAGTGGAATTGAATTTGGACTCACAAGGACAAAAGGCAAATGGAATTTTACGTGGTTCGCGACTCGCCAGGTGCAAGTAATTCTTTGGGTTTCTTCTTCATCCCCAGAAGAGAGAGAGAGAGAGAGAGAGAGAGAGGTCCGTGGGATCAAAGTTACGTAAAAAGGAGACCCTGAAAGACCAAAGTACCCGAAAAGAAGGCAAACAGCGGTGTCGATTTAGGATTTGTGGACACACCCCTGAACTTTTGCCCGAAAATGACCGAATAAGCTTCCCTTTTCTCTCTCCCGTATGACCGCGAGCACGCAACACAACCAGACACCGAAAAGAATGGAAGACAGACCGACAACTCAAGATCACCCATAAAACTCTTGTTCGAAATGCTAAACACAAGATTCGCCAATAACTCTAGGGATGTATATCAAGACCGACATGCTTACCGCTCGTTTTAGTATACCTAGCATTACTCGAAACTTGTCGCGCTTTATGTTTTCATGCAACCCTTTTTTGCTTGAACCTTAGCAGTTTCGATTTGGAAGAGAATATCATGGATGAGAAGAATTTCCGTGTCCAAAACATGCATGCTCGTCTACGTACCTGCATAATATCCGTGCTGCTAGCTGACTTCCGGAACTTGCCGGCAACTTTCTTGACCATGGAACGAATGGGGTCGAAAATGGACAGGCCGAAGTCACGGTCGACTTGCTGAGGTTGCTTTGGTTTTCTCGAGAGCTTGATCTTCTTGACGTGCTTCTTGAGTTGCCAGTAGTTGACGAAGGCGTCCTTCCATTCTGGGATGAGCTGAGCCTCGAGCTCCTTTGAGAACTTCACCATTTCAAGAAGCTCAGTAGAGAGAGACAAGTCCTGAGGAGAAAAAGAAGAAGAGGACGAGCTTAAAGGTGTGAGAGGGATGTGATCGGGAGGCTTATATACACACAAAGCAAAGAGTCGTGTAGAGAAAAAAGATGTGTGTGATAGAGAGAGAGAGGGGTTGCTTGTTGGTAATGGAACATTCTTTTGATTTTCTCATTCATTGTTTTTATTTTATTTCATCATGAATTAGTGGAAAATTTTGCTTATGGTAATGGGAGTAAACAGTGGAAAACACCACTAAAGTATATGGTATTCCTCTTTTGATGTATAAAATCTAATAGAATAGAATCATGAGTGTTGAATCCATCTAGAGTAGGGGTGTGCATCAGTCCCGGTTCAACCTGAAAATCGAACCGAAGTGGCCGGTTATGGGTGGTTTTCGGGGGACCGATTCGGATCCCAATTCCAAATTTTTGGAACAGGGATCAATTCGTCCAATTCCCGATTCCACGTAATGAATTGGACCGTCCGGATTGGACTGACGGATTGGTCAAGATTTCTTAATTTTTTATATATTTTATTCTGAAGTAAACCCTAATTAATAAATTAATTTTTTTCTTTTAACCCACTTGTAGGGAATAGAAGAAACCAAAAAAGTATCTCTGGTTCCGAGACCAACCCTACAACCGGACTGGATCAGTCGGTCCGATCTGATTTTGTTCTAGCACCGGGTGGACCGATTCCCGGTTCCAAGAATGGGGAACCGATCCTACCCAGTCTAGTTCCTGATTTTAGTGTGTAAACTAACCCACCCTGACATTGATCGCCTCTAATATAGAGTCCCATGAGTCATTTATGAAAATCATCTAGATAGCTTATGCTGATAACTGAATCAACCGGTGCTCATGCACATCCTCTCAGTTCGGGCCTTTTGCCTATAGAAAAAAGTGTTGTAAATTAAGTCGAATCGCAATCGATCACAACGGAATTCTAACTGTTAGAATTCCGCAAGATGCCATTGTATATTCTCTTTGCAGAAAAACATAAATAGCACAGTAAAATAAGAACGATACACCAGAAGTTTTTACGTGGAAAACCCAATATGGAAAAAACCACGGGACTCTTATTCAGGAATTGCTCCACTATAATCAAAGGATTACAATTAACACTCTAATGGTGTTCTCTTACAATAAATCCTCCCAACTATCACAAAACACATCCTCACTTGATGAACTCTCAAGATCTTTTGTGTTTACACACATTGTTGAAGACTTTTGTGATTTCTCTAGAGTATTTTCTGGTGTACACAGAAACCTCTACCCATGCCCTTTTATTTATAGTAGTAGATCTCCATCCAAGTTAAGAATCTTCCCTAATTGATTGAGCAATCACCAGAATTGATTACATCTTGGTATTCTTCCTAAATAAGACTCTTTATTTAATATTTCTTCTTTTTCAGCGTCCTACCATAATAATACTCCTTCCTATTAGGTATTTTTTTATGAGCAGTCATCGGGAAAATTCAAATGGACTCCCAAACATGTTAGGCTGCTCCCAACAGAAAGAATATCAACCTGTTGGGCCAATCAATCCTTTTCCTTGATTCGTAATTTTGGTAAATTTTCATCATCGTAAGAATTAACTACTGACCACAGCTTCGTAAATATTTCTAAGGGTTAATACCATGAAAAACCCCAAACTGATACACCTGTGACAAATTTATCTCAAATTATTTTTTCGACCACAAAAAATCACATACTGGTACACCTGTGATAATTTTAGCTCAAACTATTTTTTTGACCACCAAAAACCCTACACTGGTACACCTGTGACAATTTTACCCCGAACTAATTTTTTTATCACCAAAAACCTCAAACTGATACATCTGTGACAAATTTACCCTCCGTTAGTTTCTGTTAAATTTTACTGTCAAATTGCTAAGTTTAATGACACATGGTAATTGACAGGTGTACCGGTTTGGGGTTTCACCCCTCTGTTTGTCACAAGTTTATCAATTTATGATTTTTCGTGATATTAATCCAATTTAACGGACACTAACGGAGGGTAAACTTGTCACAAATATACAAGTTTGGGGTTTTTAGTTGTCAAAAAATTAGTTCGAGGTAAAATTGTCACAGTTGTACCAGTTTGGGGTTTTTAGTGGTAAAAAAATTAGTTTGGGATAAAATTATCACAAATGTACCGGTTTGGGGTTTTTGGTGGTCAAAAAAATAGTTTGGGATAAATTTGTTACAGGTGTACTAGTTTGGGGTTTTTTGTGGTCAAAAAAATAGTTCGGGATAAAATTGTCATGGTGTACCAGTTTAGGGTTTTTCGTAGTATTAATCATATTTCTAAAGCTAAAAAGCGAGGTTGTACATGCATATCAAGCCACCATGTATATAAAAGTCTATTCATTTTTTTAAAGAAAAACATGCAATGATAATCTACTACTTTTTCGATCATAATGAAGAAAATATAATAGTATTATCAATAGTGTGCTAAGAGTCCTACGTGAACTGACCATTGGAAAGGAAACATTATCAGACCGAATGAGATTTCTCCCTTTTGTGCTTCTTTTCCAATGAAACAAGATTAAAAGCACGAATTGATAAGCATTAGAGCTGTTCGAAATTCTTATGACTATTATGACGCATGTGGGGGACATGTGCACGGCAAGTGGAGTATAAACAATGTCATCTTAGGAAAAAATGCTAACGAGAGAATGTCACATTAGTGGGGAGAGTTACCAAAAAAAAATCATAAACATATTATAATTGTGTTAATTCAGTCCTAAACCCTTTGCATTTATGCCAATTCAGTCCATCCGACCAATTTTAGCCGGAAATCACTAACATGGACACTAGCCATCCTTCATGGCGCGACTGACGCTAACATGGACATTTTAAAATAATATTTGATGTTTTTTGAATGTTTTATTTTTCTTTTATGTTCTTTATCTTTCTTTCTTTTTTCTTCCCTTCTTCCTTTAGCCAGTCGCCGGCGACTAGCCAGAGATGAGGGTTGGCGAGGTCCACCTTGCCGGCTGCTAGCGAGAGTGAGCCTCGCCTGCCCCAAATCGGATCGCTTGAGCTCTAGGGTCGACCGTGGCTGCTAGAGCTCCGAGTTGTTGGCCATGGGCACTTTAGCTTCTCACTAGCGACCGTGGCTATCAAATCTCCAAGCTCCAAGCCATGGTCAATTGTGTTTTGAGCTCACGAATATGGCTGCTCTCTCCCTCCTCATTCACAGTTTTCTAGCTCCTCTCATTCACGATCCTGTAGCTCCTCTCATTCGCAGCCAAAAATTGACCTAAACGACTGAGCCAAACCCCGACACCACGGCCATGGAAGTGCCCTGCCTCAACCAACCATATATCTATGGCTAGTGAGCGCGAGCTTCGCCCAGCGACAGGGCAAGGCCAAGCCTAGCAAGGGGTGGGTAAGGTTTGACCTCGCTTCGCCCTCGCCAATGGCTAGCGAGGTCGCCCTCGCCTCTGGGCAGCCACTGGACCTCGACGATCGGTTAGAGGAAGAAGGGAAGAAAAAAAAAGAGAGAAAGAAAAGAAAAAAGAAATAAAATATTATTAAAAAATGTCCGCGCCAGCGTTGACCTCACCACGTAAAACAACTAGCCTTAATGTTAGCGATTTATGGTCAAAACTGGCTAGATAGACTGAATCAGCACAAATATAAAAGGCTTAGGACTCAATTAGCAATAATAAAAGGTTTATGACTGAATTAGCACAATTGCAATAGGTTTATGACTTTTTTTGGGGTCATTTTCCCCATATTAGTGCACATTTAACCTTTCGTAATCAAGACGGTCGAGTCCCTAAAAAATAACTAAATGTAAAAATTACTTAATTTTTATGAGGACGAACTTGTGGATAACCACCCGCCTGGGTGGCGCTGCTGGAGCGCGCACTCTTCCTCTCGCAAAAGGTTGAGTGTTCGAATCCCGGGCGCCGCAGGGTGACTTAACCGGTGGCATGTGTGTGGTGGCTAGCACGTGTCGCCCCCAGGGTTTACTTCCCGGCTGTCGGCCGTGCAGGGGTTCCCTGGGTTACCAAAAAAAAAAAAAACTTGTGGATAATTATACGTTTATGAGTTTCGCCGCAACACTTACTAATATACATTAAAAATCATCTTTATACATAAGTGTGTCACATTTATCAACTTATTTTCTTTTCTTTTTTTCACTATGGCAAAGCTTGCCGACCACTGGGCGGGGCCGCGAACCCCTCGCCAGCCACGGGCGAGGTTGCCTTGCCCAAATTTTATGCTGACTGTCAAGGGGTTGAATGCCCTCACCCAGAGGACCACCACCGTAACTCACGTAATAATCACGTTGACGCATCAACCTTAAAAATAGTCATGCGAGAGATACCAAAATGAAATCTTCCATAACCACACTTACCTACCTAGCTCTCTCTCTCTCTCTCTCTCTCTCTCTCTCTCAATTGGTCCATGGCAGTGCCCGACCTCAAACAAGGGCGAACAACGGTCATCGACAAAGATCCTGAACGGTATCCGTTGATGAGGAAAATGAGAGAGAGATGTCGCCAGCGACGTCATCGGAAGCGGTTGCCGGAGTTATGGCTATAGCATTGGTGGCCACAGCTGCCGAAGGTGGTCTAGGCTCGAGGGTTTGGTTGGGGATCAGTATTTCGGAATTAGGGTTTCTTTCTGTGTGGTTGGTGTCACTAAACTTATATAAAAACTAGATCTTGAATCGAGAAATGTAACTCCTAATTAGCCAAATTTAGTGGGTTCATTTCAATGACAGCCGAAATCTCTCGTATCTTCACTAATTTAGACGAATGTGTAGTTGTCCTTCGCACGAATCATTTTGGCAGCATCTACATTTCAGGTATGGCTTGCCAAACAAACCAGACATACAACGGTTGACATTAACTTCTACCTAGCGAATCCCCCCGTTCCTTTTTTCTAAACTATTTTCCTAGCTTTTCAAATACCTCGTTTAGCTCCGATATGGTTCGATAGCCTTTTTTTCACACACACCGAGTAATTACCGGAGCATACACACCTGGACTTCTACATTGGTCCCAAGGTCCTCGATAAAATGTGGATGTGCGAAAATACTGAGGGCCGAGAATTGCGTATACAACTGTTGATATCAAATAGGGCCAATCGGAACGAGAATTTTCGCCCTTTTTTTTTTGGCTAACAATGTTTTGCGCTTTTCGAGCACTCGACTACTTCAAATTGGTCACGGCAGTAGCACACAAGTCCTCACTCCCGAAGTGGACCAAAGCCCTTACTTCTAGTTCAGGTCCGAATTAAATGGATGGGCACGCTTATTATTTGAGCAATCTCGATAGTTTTGAATAATTAGGCGTAGCTACTATACATGACCATGCTTATGAATTCTCGGGATGAAATTGTGTATATACAATATATTATACCTTACTTGGTTCTCCCGATAGTTATTCGTCTTTTTCTAAACAATGCGATTAGTTGCTCTCAATCTGGGGGATCTTATAACAAAATTTTCAATCTCTTTGCTAATTATCACACTTGCCAAGATATTTTACTTACCAAAAGCATGTGATTAGTTGCTACTAATGCAAAAAAGGAATATATCGTGTGCCTGGTCAAGGTTCTATTAGGGTTAGGTACCATGATAATGTGATTGATACATGACGTTAAGCTAACTCTTGTGCTTCCTCACCTGCCACATAACATGGCTTAACTCCGCTTTAAATTGACTCTTACCTGCTAAATCATATGCCACATGGGGATCAATTTTGGATTTATCTCATAATTTTTAGATTTCATGTGATTCAAGTGCTTTGGTATTGAAGAGAGAATTGCAAAATAGAAAGACTTTCCGCAAACTCTCTGCATTTTTTTCCGATCAAGGTATTGAACTTCTAATTTGTCCAGTTTAGTTCTTCAATTCGCATAACTTTTCTCATCGAGTCCGATTAACCGGAATCCTTTGTCCATCGGGTCCGGCAAGATGATGATGTGGGAAAAACCTTATGGGATCATCAATTATAAGCTTATGTGCAAGACTGAAAGCCCCAGATGAAGACCGCAATGAAACCTTAAACAATGAGATTTCTGGACGTAGATACCACGCTTGAGCTTTCCACACCAGACTTTTCTTGGGATCAAGGAACAACTCAGCTCCAAGTGTTGGGAGCGCTCGACATTGTTGAGATGCACATATAATTTGTATAAGAAAAAGTTCAACATCAGAGAATTGGTGTTGGATGAAATAGTTAATATATTATAATTGGCTCATAATTCATTAGTTCAAAATTTTGAGTAAATGTGGGTCCAACTTGATATATTAATGTACTCAGATTTAGGTTCCCCAGATGAATGTATTAGGTCTCTGCTACCCGATCCCAACACCAAGTAACTGGATTGAGTTAGATGGACTTGATTAGCAAAAGTTTTTTTTTGGTTAAAGACTTGATTAGCAAAAGTTTGCTTTAACTAAATCAGAAAAATTACATTTACAAGAATTTAATTTCAAGAAAGTGCAAATTCAGGGACAAGAATCGAACCTTCTCCTTTATAAAAGTGACCCCTAGAGTAATTTAATATCTCGTGAAAGTTAATGAAATGTCTTTTCGAATTAACCCCCTTCGACATTTAGTTCGCTTAGAAAAATGAATCAACGGAAAACTTATACTTAAATTTAGGAAAATGATTTCATTTTGAAAAATTTGAAAACATTTTCCAAATAAATGAATATATCTCAGTGCTTAGACCCTAAATTCTACACTTGGGCATGGAAACCCCAACATTAGTTCTCGGATCCCTAGAGTTCAGTACCAGGTCTCCAACGCTTGGGCTCGAGTCCATCAAGGCCCAGGCCCTTGGTGCCCACGCTCAAGTCCATTGAGGTATGGCCCGAAACCTTGGTGCTTGTGCCCAATGGCCCAGCATCCGAGCCCGGGTGCATAAAGGCCATGCTTGGGTCTCTGATGCTCGAGCTCTGGTCCTTGACACTCTGGCCCGGCTCCACGAAGGTCGTGCTCAGGTCCTTGGTGCTCAGGCTCGAGTCCTTAGTTAATGAAACGTTCGTTCTAATAAAAATATTTTTAAAAAATCGAATATTTAATTATTTTTATTCTTTTCTTTTCATTCCTTATCTTTTTCCTTCTTCCTCGGCTAACCACAGCGACGGCCGGTGGTCGGCCATAGGTGAGGGACAAACTCGCCCTAGGTCAGTGAGGCTCGAGCTCCCTGACCTCACCAGATTCCGGTGAGCTCAAGCCTAGCCTAGCTCATTGGATTTGGTGAGACTCGAGCTCGTTGGCCTCGAGCAAGCTTGACCTCTTCAGATTTGGCTAAGTGGAGCCTCGATTGAGGCCAGTGCTCAAGCTTGCCAGAATCTGACGAAGTCAAGCCTTGTCAACCTAAGGCAAGCTTGTCCCTTGCCTGTGGCCGGTTGCCGGCGACCGATCGAGGAAGAAGGAAAAAGAAAATGAAAAAATAAAAGAAATCAAAAAATTCAAATTTTTTGATTGAATTTTCTATACCAAACAGTGGAAATGTATTTTCTAGTTCATTTTCAGGTTTCAGTCAAACACCATAAGATATTGTCATTTTCCTAGAAAATGACTACCTGGAAAATATATTTCAAAAATGTTCACATATTTTGCAAAACAAATGGAGCCTAAGTATTGACCTTTATTTATGCCAAGGTGGATCTAACGATTGAGATCTCCACTGCATTAATCGATTTTAGCTTATTCAACAACAATTATTGAAGATGAAGATTTGGCAGTTCGAGCCAATTACTTTTCGTTTAGCTTCTTTTCCATCGAGTGGGTACCCCAAAAAGTGGTCGAGCTTTAGAAAATATTAAAGGGGGATCGATACAGCGAATATTCCTATCAAAAGGGAGATGTACTATAGCTTAAAGCACCAACCACTTTGCCAAAATGAGATAATCACTTGGTTTGGATATTCACGCCGGACCACATTCAGTGTCGTTTCTGTGGTGGTAGTAGTAGTAATAATGATAACAACAATGATAATAAAATCATAGTAGTAATGATAATAATAATACTAGGTGTTTCAACACATAGTAAACAGGTCCCAGCATTTGAGTTTGGATAAACAATATTTTCTTGAATATTTTCCATCTGTCGTAGTTTTTATAAGAAATTGATGGAATAAATTTGGACATTAATTTCGCTACATCGGATAATCAAACTATATGATGCCACTCTTTGTAAGCTAATTTGGTTTACTAAACGAGGGAGGTGTCTATGGAGCCTACGTCTATGGGGAGAGACGAATACTCCGTTTCAGTATAAAGTTCATGAGATTAATCTCACAAGCCCCAGTTTAGTTAGTCACATGAGATTAAACGACAAGTTTAGCGCTCTCTCAAGCCTCACAAATAGATTTCTGCTTTGAGCTTCTTCATGGCTAATACACATGCTCGAGACTAAACTCGATACCCTCTGGACTTGGGAACCACGGGATCGAGAGGTGCCTTCTCTACTCTCGTCTTTCTCCGATTGGTTCAGGATCGCGACCTAATCACAAACCAAAAGACATATATCTCGATAATCAATTAACTCGAGTCACGATCATTTTATCTTTGGTATCGGTTCATATTCAGCAACTCGCTCATTTGACGTCATGGAGACGAAATACAAGGCGGACGTTGAATTAGGGTTATAGGCCTTTGAGATTCATCATGTATGTGAAGAATATAAATGGAAGTGTAGGAAAGATAACTAGTGATGAAACTCTACCGCAAAGCAACTGTTCTAACATAGATTAGGTTCTTGTATAGTTGTAAGCCATTATATCACGTACGTCCAAATGTGCAACTATTCACCAAAAAATACAAAACCAAAAGCAATGAAAATTGCCAACTAGGGTAAAAGTCTATTTTATCTATACAGTTACACATGTCCTTACGGGTATTCAGGGTGTATGATCTAGAACGACAAAGAAGAACGAGTTTTGCTGTTCGGGTCGATGGAGATGGGGGCAATTCGAGTTTCTACAATTCACTCATTGCATCATCTTTGTGGCCTTTTGGAAAGTTACAGATGGCAGTTTAACGAAATGGCAAAAGGATTAAGAAAAGAGGGAGGAGGGGTGCTCTTTCGGCGCACCAGAACCAGAACACGTGTACAGATTCTTCACCAGAATATACGGTCGCTCACTGTGTATCGAGAGAATATACAGTCGCATCTTGTTTTCCTTTTTTTTTTTTCCCTTTCGCCGACCAGGGTATGAGAATCTGATCTTGCTCTGTTGGGCCTTGATCTAGCAGTGAAAGACGACGGGACGAGGGACTTCAGCTGGTGGGGTTTAGTGGGATCTCTGAGAACCGATGGTTGTGGTGTCAGTGTCATGTGATTATCTGAATCAGTCCTACTTAATTAATTTAATCATGTTTAAAAGAATCTTCAGTTGAGTCTTTAGTGTAGGGAACGAGCAATAGAAGCCCGGCTGGAAAAGTGCCATAAAAGTCCTAAACTTTTTGCATTAGTGCCAATTTAGTCCTAAACCTTTTTTGGTGTCAATTCAGTCCTAAACCTTTTGTATTGGTGCCAATTTAGTCCTAAACCTTTTATTTTTGTGCTAATTTGGTCCTTCCAGCCAATGTTGACCGGAATTTGCCGACGTTGACGCCGGCCGGCCGGCAGCCGGTCACCGGCGCCGACATGGCGCCGACGTGGAAAACTTTAATAATATTTTAGTATTTTTTTGAATTTTTATTTTTTTTCCTTTTTTTTCCATTTTTTTTTGGTCTTTCCCTCCTTCCTCTAGCCGGTCGCCGGTTCAGCGACCGGCCAGAGGCCGGCGAGGCTCGACCTCGCCAGATCCGGCGAGGTCGGGCCTCGCCGGACCATGGAGAGGCTCGAGCCCTCGCCGCGGCCGGCGAGGTCGGGCCTCGCCCGACCATGGCGAGGCTCGAGCCCTCGCCGCGGCCGGCGAGGTCGGGCCTCGCCCGACCATGGCGAGGCTCGAGCCCTCGCCGCGGCCGGCGAGGTCGGGCCTCGCCCGACCATGGCGAGGCTCGCCCTCGCTAGGCGAGGCCGCTCTCGACAGTGGCCGGCGAGGTCGAGCTCGCCGGCCTCTGGCCTCTGGTCGGTCGCCGGATCGGCGACCGGCCAGAAGAAGGGGGAGAGACCAAAAAAAAAAATAAAGGAAAAAAAATAAAAATTCAAAAAAATATTAAAATATTATTAAAGTTGTCCACGTCGGCGCCGGTGACAAGCGACTGGCCGGCCGGCGTCAAGCGACTGGCCGGCCGGCGTCCACGTCGGCAAATTCCGATCAACATTGGCCGGAAGGACCAAATTGGCACAAAAACAAAAGGTTTAGGACTGAATTGGCACCAATTTAAAAGGTTTAGGACTTAATTGGCATCAAAAAAAGGTTTATGACTAAATTGGCACCAATGCAAAAGCTTTAGGATTGAATTGGCACCAAAAAAAGGTTTAGGACTTTTTTGGCACTTTTCCCGAAGCCCGACACCTTTAATCAGGAAATCGCCACAACGCCCACAGTCCGAAACGTGTATTGGTCACCGGATTCCTTCTTTGAGATATTCTTTATTGGGAGAGCACAGTAGAAGCTTGATATCTTCGGGAAACGAGATTGCCAAGAGGGAGGGCAAATCCGAGTCCGTCGACATATACAGTTGGATTCACTTTCGCTCAAAAGCTTAAATTAATATGTTATGAGTCAATTAGATATATTAACTGGTCTCCACCATGTCAATTCTTCGACGTGAGATTTTTCTAACGTAACTCACCCATGTATCCTAATACTTAGTAGCTACAGCACGAGACAAGGGTCTTTTCCTAAGTAGAACACTTGCCTTTTGAGGAGTCCTCAGCACGATTTTGCCGGTCTTCTCATTACCAGAAATAAGAACCCTCGAAATACAACGAGAACCATATGCCTCTTGGAATAAGAAATTTGGGGGAAACATTGTGATATACAACGATGGGGGAACAAAAGGTGTGCACTGTTCCGACGTCATTCAGACACAAAAATTGGAAAAAAGGCATTGGATGGAGAAAATTATCAGCTGCGGCCGGAGCCCCGTAGGCTCATTTGATGCGATCCGTCCAACGAATCCGATACACTCGGCCTACTACATCAGCTGCAGCCAATGATTTCTCGTCAAAAAAATGACTATTACATAGATTCAAGATGACGCAGTGTACATTCTTAACCTATTTTCAAAATTTTTGGGAATTTAGACAATATGTCTGGATGTTTCGTTTTCCATTTCTACTACGTCAATACACAAGTTTTTCAAATATAGATTCAAAGAGTTTGCAAAGAATCACATTAATTTGGGATCAACGAACTCTTACATAAAGAAAACTTCCATGTGTTTGGGCAGCTAGTAGAGATGCATGTGTGAGTATGTGAGGGACATGTTCTCTTGAAGCATACATGTCACGAGGATTCTCCTAACGACAAGCACTTTCGATGAGGGTCCCTCCTAAGACACTCAACCATCTATTTCTAAACAGGTCGTATTTGCCTAGATGCCTTGCTAATTAGCTCTATAATATCCTGCTAGGGTTTCTGCCTCCCTTTGTAACCGAAAAAACAAGAATAGTAGATTGCACGAAACAAATTGGAGGACTGAAATGCACAAACAACAAAACATAGAGCACCGAGATTGTACTTGCTCCCAAGAGAACTATATTATTCCAAAATCTTATTTGTAGAGCCACGGCACCTTATGAATTGACCCATTGACCAAGGACAGACAGGGCTGTTCGTTGATGAAAACGAGAAAAGGGGCGAGCAAAAAAGGAGGGCAAAACAAAAGTCTCGACTCTACAATTTGGAACTACATGAAAAGATGAGAGAAAAAGGATGGAGGGCCGTTTGGTTCGGCTTTTCAAATGCAACTTGGGAGAATGCAAATACCTTTAGGTGAAAGCCATTTGGGGAAATGCAAGTAGTGTTTGGTAAAAAAAAATTTTGTGAAGCTACTTTGGCCTAAGTAGTGTTTGGTAAATTTTTTTTTGCAAAGGGCTTTGGCAATTTTTATTCTTAATATTCCGATTTTGCCCCAATTACTATTCATCTTCTTCACCGTGAGGGTGGCCGGCGAGGGCGGATCTAGCCAGCGAAGGCCCGGCGAGGTCGCCTAGGGTCGAGCAATTGCCCAGGCACCGTCGCTTGAGGTCGCGCGACCAGGCGATCGCCGCCTGGGTCGCGCGACCCAGGTGACCGCCGACCTAGGCGACGGCGCCTAGGCGGTCGCCCGACCCCAGGCGGCCGTCACCTGGGTCAGGCGACCTCGCCGGCCCGTCGCCGGCCAGATCCGCCCTCGCCGGCCCTTCGCCAGCCACCCTCGCCGACCACCCTCACGGTGAAGAAGATGAACAGTAACAGGGCAAAACCGGAAAATTAAAATTTGAGTGAGGGCAATTTGGGAAGGAAAAATAGGCTTCAGCATTCCACAAATGCTGAAGCCCAAAGCTGGTCCGGACCAGTTTTGGGCTTTCGGCATTCCAATGGCATTCCAAATGCTGGCTTTCGGCTTTCCGGACTCGGAAAGCCGAACCAAATGGTTCAGCATTTTGGGAAGGGGCTTTCGAGGCCGAAAGCCCCTTCCCAAAGCTGAACCAAACAGGGCCGGAATCTGAAGATACCCCAAAGTTGGGGGCAGATCTGGCCCTTTCCTTAGAGGCAAGAGCCAAATTTTGGACAATCGTACCATTCTACAATGACACACGAAGAATTAAAATGAAGTTATTTTGAGGAACTCGGCTGTAAAATTGATTTAAATGTGCATCAGACAAATATTACAATTGGCTGAGGTGACACTATATTGGCCATGCATTCGATACTTAAAAGGATAATGACACAAATAGTTCTTAAATTTTGACTTGATGTGTAATGTGGTCTCTGAATTTTTAATTAGTTCACTGTGGTTCCTGAGTTTTAGCCCAATATGCAATGTAGTCCTTGAACTTTTAATTTGTTCAATGTTGTCCCTAGACTTTTGATACATGTTCAATCCAGTCCCTGAACTATATGAAAATGTTCGATGTTATCCTTCTATTAATTCAAGTTCATGAACAATATTGAACATTTTCATATGATTCAGGGATTAGATTGAACATGTATCAAAAGTCTAAGTACCACATTGAACAAATTAAAAGTTCAAGGACCACATTGCACATTGGATCAAAATTCAAAGACCATTTGTGTCATTTTCCCATACTTAAAATACGATTTTCCCCCCTTATATCTCAATTGTTGATGCAAGAATACTTAAGCATTAACCACGCATTTATCTAATAGTCTATTAAAGCGGTTGGGTGTGCGATCCCATGAAATTTCCATTTATCTTAAGAGGAGGTGCCGAGTTTGAAGTTAGTTTAGAGAATTCAACGGTAAAATTATTTAGAATGTGCATCAAATGAAAATTATAATTGACTCAAGTCACACTGCATTCGCCACACAATCGATACTTTGAAATACTGATTTTTGCCCCCCATTAAATCAGTGAGAAAATTACCAAAAAAGTCATAAACATATTACAATTGTGCCAATTCAGTCATAAACCTTTTTTTTTTGTCAATTGAGTCTTAAACCTTTTGCATTTGTATCAATTTAGTCTATCCTACCAATTTTGGCGAAAATCACTAACATGGTTACCGGCCGTCCTACGTTGCGCAGTTAGCGCTGACATAGACAAATTTTAATAATATTTTTTTCAAATTTTTTTCTTTTTTTCTTTTCTTTCTCTTTCTGTTTTTTTTCTTCCATGAAGAAAACAAACAGAAAGAAAAAAAAACAGAAAGAGAAAGAAAAGAAAAAATAAACTTGAAAAAATATTAAAATATTATTAAAAATTATACATGTCAGTGCCGGCCGTGCCACATAGGACGACCAGCGTCCGTATTAGCAATTTATGGCTAAAAATTAATCGGATGGATTGAATTGGCACATATGCAAAATGTTTAGGACTCAATTGGCAAAAAAATTTAAAATTGAATTGATATAATTACAATAAGTTTATGATCTTTTATAAGTCTCCCCAAATTAGCTGTTGACACCTTCCTCAGTCGAAACCTAGGAGTGGAATGTGTTCATCAAATTATTGCTAAAGAAATGACCCAACATTGTACGAACAATTTGACCACTTGTCCCTTAAAATGAGCCTTTCTTACATAACCCTTTGACATTTTGTCGAGAGAATCCGGTCAATAAACTCGAAAAATTATACAGCAAAAAATCAAGGAAAAAAACAATTAGATAAAGCCCGAAAATCTAGGTGCTTAACATAAATAATCCCATAAATCAGACAACAAATTTTCCCCCCAGAGATCTAACAGAGAAAAAGGAAGCCTTTCTTGGTCATCTTTCCATTTGACTTTCACTTTATCATCCAAGAATATAAATAAAGTTAGTGCAACTTCCACTCGAACCACTTAACCAAATCAGCTTAATCACTCGTGTTTAAGGTGGGCGTGCCTCGTTTTCCCTTGTCAGATGTGCGTCATCTAACTTTTTTCTGCAAATTTTTATTTTGCTCGATCTTTCTTTTTTTTGTAATAAAGTTACTGCAATTGTTTAAGGATTCCTCTAATGAGAATCGGTTTTTTGGGAGACATCGTGCGGCTTTGTAAGAGGGATGGTGTGTAATCCATTATCTCTGTTGCACATGAGATCGTGCATGTGCACACATGATTAATTAATTAGTCAATTAGTTCATTAATTAACTGATTAATTGATTGATCATCCGGATGGTGATGAAAAATCTCGAAGTGCGTTAGGAATTTTATGCTTGATGGTAATTTGTGGAGATGATAGTGGGGTTGGATGGAGTGGCAGGCTATTAATTTAATTTAATTAATTTTTTGGGTCGAATAATTTAATTAATTTAAGCGAGTCTTCCTTGTGCCCAATAGCTTCTCCATACGTACCGTAACATGCTTTTCATGGTATCTTTTATTTTTTTATTTTATTTAGGAATTTCGTTTAATCCGGACTTGTTTTGTTATCATTTTTTTTTATTATCCCGACAGTTTTAGTGGGCTTGGTCAGCAAATCAACTTTGAAATTTCAGGAACGTTTACTAATTGTTATCGACCTCAGTTTTGTTTTTTGACTTTCTATATCTGGCGTGTTTATGCTATTAACTGTCTGTCTTGGGTTATAATGATCTCCCATGATCCACTATAACCGCATCCGACGAGGCTAAGATTACCTATGATGTGCCGAACGCATTTTAATTAATCATTAGATTCGCTTTGAAACTAGATTCCTAGCACCGGCGCTTCGCGCATTGCCAGGTTCGTTTTGATAGTTGTGGATATCTCCATAGCGATAATGTTTTTGTTGTGTTGTGATAATTGTGAAAATCAAATATCTTGCTGATAAAGGAATACTAAGTAAACAACATTCTAATTAGAAAATTACTTATTGCGTAGAAAAACAAAATCTAAATACCAAAGGTAACTTTCTTACGAAGCACTTTAGTAAGCAATATTAATCTAGTATATATTCGAAGGAAAGTAATTGCATTAGAAATTGAACTCTAAAACAGCTTTGTGGATCTTTCATTGTTGCTTTGGAATGTTACTGTAACTTTGTCGTTTTTTTTTTCTATTTTTTCAGTCTGAATTTAAGGGTAATGAAACTATCATTTGTAATATTTGTATGTATTAACTTGTTTTATCATTAGTGTGACGAAAGCTATAATTAAAAATTTTAATTTTAATTATATCATTTGCGCTATTGTATATATTACTTATTTGAAGATAACATAAATAAGTGGCTTTGTTCAAAAGCTCTCTCTTCGTATATTTTTTTGGGATTTGAACTTCATAAGTGATACGATATCACATGTAATATAAAAGATTACGGTTGTAGCACAACAAATTAAAATGCACAAACTACATCCTTATGTTCAATTAAATCTTTAGTTTTGTCATCAATTAAAATGGAGATGAAAACCGCCCTTGAACGATACATAACTTATAAGAGAATGATGAAAAAATGTTATTTTCTTTATTTTAATGTGCCAGTGGCCGCATGGCCCGCACGTCCCGCACCCCTAATTCTCCCTATATATTTGTCTTAACTTATAAAAGAATGATGAAATAGGGTTGTTTTGCTTGTTTAATTTCTACGCGTGCCACTTGCGTTACTATAAAGCGGTCATATTTTTACTAATCCATCAATTCTATATATAATCAACAATGACAAACATGATTTTGTGACCATCCTTCCACGTAGACACAATTGTTTTTCACAATGTCAACCAAAATATGGATGGATAATCTTGAAGGCCATGATCGAATTTGACCTAAATCGCAGCCCCAAATCAGAAAAGCTTCTTTCTAAACCTTTGGCATGTTTCCATTGATTTAGGTAAGTTCCCAATTTATGTCCTAATCAAGACACTCAAATCCTAAGGAATATAGAAATCTTTGTTCGTGCCGTGCGCGTCTGCTGGCAACCAATCCCAGTTACGTGTAATGTGTCGATTGTGTTGTGCATTACACGACTTCTATTTCGCCAAGACTATTGGCTCTTTTTTTATTTAATTTTTGTCTCTGCTTCGGTGGTGTTTTAGGCTTATGTTGGATTCTTCCTTTAGAGAAAAAGGCAACTCGTGAAAAAAATTAAGAACTTAGTTTAACATGGCCCTTGGGATTGAACAACAGATTTAGACCGTGAGTCATGTGTAATATTTCGGATTAGTATGTTGATTTGTGTATATAGAAATCGGATAAAACTAATTGTTCCAACATTGGAGATTACGGATGGTCACCGCTCATTAAGGAAGCAAATGCTAGATACTACAAGGATAGGGCAAAAGGACACTACAAGTACCATAAGTTGTGTACGGAGATCACTTTGGTGCCATAACTTTTTTTCGGATCACTTTGGTGCCAAGTCGAAGAAAAAGAGATCACTTAAGTGTCAACTCCGGTAAGTTTGGCCGGAAATCCGACGTGGCATTTTTTTATTAATTTCTGACGCCGACGTGGCTCGCCGGAGGATGAGTCAGCGTGTACAGTCAGCGTTTTTTATTTTAAATAATTTTTTTCATTTTTTTTCCTCTTCTTTCCTTTTTCCTTTCTTTTCTTTTTTTTCTTTTCTCTCCTCGCCGGCCACCGGCGAAGCCCGGGAAGGGCTGGGCGAGGGGCGACCTCGCCTGTCGCCGGCGAGGGTCGCCTCGCCCAGATCTGGCGAGGCCGCCCCTCGCCGGCCATGGGCGAGGGGCGGCCTCACCAGTAGCCAGCCTCGCCCATGGCCGGCGAGGGGCGGCCTCGCCTGTCGCCGGCAAGGTCGCCTCGCCCAGATCTGGCGAGGTCACCCCTCGCCGGCCATGGGCAAGGCCGCCCTCGCCCAGCCCTTCCCGGGCCGGCCGGCAAGGGGAGAAAAGAAAGGAAAAAGGAAAGAAGAGGAAAAAAATTATTTAAAATAAAAAATGCTGACTATACACACTGACTCACCCTTCGGCGAGCCACGTCGGCGTCAGAAATTAATAAAAAAATGTCACGTCGGATTTCCGGCCAAACTTACCGGAGTTGGCACTTAAGTGATCTCTTTTCCTCCGACTTGGCACCAAAGTGATCCGAAAAAAAAGTTATGGCACCAAAGTGATCTCCGTACACAACTTATGGCACTTGTAGTGTCCTTTTGCCACAAGGATATGATGGAATTTGAACGGAAAAAAAATTGGAGATGCACTGCCTCCATTCGTCTTATAATATTTCACATAATTTCACATTTTTAATCTTGCAACATCTTCTATAAAATTTAACCACGAATTTTGAATGCTTTTAGTTGTAGCATCGACTATAACTTCCTATTCCATTAATGTTAAGAAGTAGAGTTTTTTTTTTTTTTGGTCGGGTTAAGAAGTAGAGTTGAATCGGGTATTAACAATAGACCTTGAGATATTGTCCGTTTTCATTCATAGCATGTTTTGAGTCTCACTGTTTGTCCTTTTTGTAAGTGTAGCCTCTCCTTATCCAGACAACTATTCACAGAATGCTCTCACCTAGGCACGTTTAACATTGATGTTCCATCATTAATCCAAACTCTTACACTATAGATGGCCTATTGTGAGTTATTGAGTTGAACATATATAATCAAGAGACAATCTCCCTTTGTTCGATGTTCGATGTGTAATCTGATTCATTCTTGCCATCTTCACTATCCTTGAAGCCTTAGAGGAGCCCCTCTTTCATCCGAGAATGTTTGACCTCCACAATTACTTCCCGTATTCATCGGACTTGCTCATTACCCTGCCAACTTTCACATGGGTTGTCCACAAATCATACACCCACAAAAAGAGTTTTTGTTATAATACCATATTGTAAGACCCACGCTGAACTCACTTAAGGTTCTATTAGTTTTCTCCCATTGCATATCGAGTTTTAAGGTTTTATCTCTCAATATGATTGCAGCCCACATAAGGACTTTTCAAGAGGTCGCTCAACCTAATGTACGCTCATCCAAGCACACTTAACAATGAAATCGTAATGTTAATCATTACAACAACCGGGAAAAAAAAAAGTCTTAGGAGCTATGTCTAGTTTTACATATATGACTCAACAATACTTCTCATGTTCGATGCGCCGTTGATATTCATTCTTGCTCCAGTCGTCTTAGTTTAATAACATGACTGGCACATTATCCGAACCCTCTCGTCCCGGTTACTTCCGCAATCATTCAATTGGGTCCTTATTTGAGAGAGAGAGAGAGAGAGCCATGCACGTCTCTCGCAAGTTGCTGCTGCTATAAGGTCGTCATTGCTTATGATTCAATTACCCTTGAAACCGTCCTCTTTGGCTTTTGAAGGCTATATCTCATTTTCGACTCTATATTTAGATAGCTATGATCATACTGCCGTTGTCAAACACCACATAAAGTCCAAGACGTCCCTATAATCCCTACACATAAACGGGTCATCAAACATTGCCCCAGTGGATTTATATTGGCTCTATTGAGCACATACAAAGTCTCCATCAAAATTAAACCCTAGACCCCTAAATGCAAGTTGTATCCTAACAATATGTAGAAATAAATAGGGAACGAGAAAAGGAAAATCAACTGGTGGCCTCTGAGGATGAGCTGTATCACTCACTGCTCTTTACAGCTATATCAGATGGAGAGATTGGCGAACATTGATTCATTGTATTCTGCATGCATCGTTCCAAAGATGAGGAGATACGACAAGCACAACTGATCCTTGCTCTGGCACGAATCGCCAATGGCAATGAGGCGTTATGGAATCGAAAGTAATTTAGAGAATCCACTTTGCTTTGGTCGTCTTTGTTTGTAATGGAGTTTTTCTTTTTTTGGCTCAAAAGTTAGCAGTGGAATTAATGAGTTGTGATCGAGCCAAAGAAAACAAATAGAAGAAAGGTAGTGTTTAACGGCTACATTTATGAGGGATATATCATTTTCTTATAATCCAATACCATGGACACGATGAATCGACTATCTGATACAGATGTTCATCAGTCGATTCCAAGCAGGTTTGAGGGTGAATTGGGTAGGTTCATGGGTAACAAAGCCGGGAACCAGCCTTAACCAATTCGATTTCCGGTTAGAGGTTATGAACCGTCAGTTCTACCACTGGTTTGCAAGTAAATAGAGCTTGAACCAATTTTTTGAGATAAACAAGAATTGTTTTTTGTTAAAAAAAAATAGTGTTTACACGAGGAGATTTAAACATAAGAAGCCTAAATGTACTATCGAAATCATTTGAAAGTCACGATGAGATAAAATTTATTATATCCTATATTTGGTTCCTGCCCAAAATTGGATAAAGTCGCATATAAAAGTGATATTATCTAGATAAAAATATTCCATGGGGGTAGGATAAAAGTCGATAGAATTCTTATAATGGTATAAAAGTCATTTTTCTCAAATAACAAATTTCTTAAACTAATAAATTTAAATAATAATTAATTATAAGTAATATTTGAGTTCTAATATAAAAAAAAAAGAAAATGCAAAATAATAACAACTTTCGTTTTTATTTATTCATATTTTTATCTATATACTTGGATCTCTTTATATTCCATAATATTATATATATTGAGTATTTACATTTATTACATATTTTACGTACATTAGTATAATTTATTATTTAATAAATTTTTATTCAAGAACGATGGAAGGGAATAAAGAAGAAATTAAAAAAAAGAGTGAAAAATAAGAAATAAAAATGAAGTAGAAAAACCTATAATTTAAATGAACAAATTCAAACTTTAAAAGGATTTTTCTAATTCTCGAAAAATGAGTGGTAATGAGATTTCAAAAAAAAACCCTACCCTTGTCATCTCCTTCTCCTCTGTATATCTAGTTCATGTTGAAGCTTCATGACTCCTCCATAGTTCTTTGGTTCACGTCAAAACTCTATGAAATGACAAGAGAGTCGAAACTCTTTATCCTTCATAGCTCTTTAATTTATGTAAAAAATTCACGAAAGCAGCAAAAGAGTTGAAGCTCCTTCCTCTTCATAACTCTGCGGTTCATGTTGAAGCTTCATGAAAATGTCGATAGAGTTGAATATTATGCTTTTCGAAATCAAAAGGTGAATAGATATGTTTTCTCTTTGTTATTGAATTTGGCATTCGCTGGCTGATTTACCTCGTCGATGTTTCTTGTCATAGTCAAACTTGTGACTCTCGAATGTTGCAGTGAGTTTAAGATTTAGATCGTACAATAATTTATAGATCGATTGATGGATGTTATCTCCATTTGTGCATATGTAATTTCTTTAGTAATGAATCATGAGAGATTCTTACCATCTCCATTTATGCATTTTTAGGTTCATTTAAATCGACATGTCATTTACACCAAACAATGGACATAATAGGATATGAAAGTATCTCGTTTTATTACTACAATTCCAAATAATGGATTTAATATAGCAAAATCCCTAATTTTCATATATTAAATCTTACTCTTCGTTCCCCCCCCCCCCCAGACTTTTGCAACGGTTTGTTGAGATGCAATTTCGTTTCAAGTCTTATCAATTTGCTAGCCCACTATATTATAATGCGTGCATCGCAATGATTTTCTTTTCTTGATTTTAATCAGGAATAAAGTCATCATCCATATAATTGAATAGACGACGTGATGATAATTGAAAAAAATTGTTCAAAAATTCCTAAACCTTTTGTAGAGCAGTTTATATAATCCTAAAACTTTTAATTGTGTCAACTTAGTCATACACCTTTCAATTGTGTCAATTTCTTCATAAACTCTTTGACGATTTACCAATTTAGTCATTTCAACCAATTTTGGCTAGAAATTGCACTGCCAATCATCCTACGTGGCATGGTCAGTATAGACGTGGAAAATTTTTATTTATTTTTTATTAATTTTTCTTTTCTTTCTTTTTTTCTTTCGTTCTTCCTCTTGCCAGTTGCCCGCCATTGCCCGGGGACTGGCTAGAGGTGAGGGCTGGCGAGGTTGACCTCACCTTTATCAACAAGGGTCGAGCCTCGCTGGCCACTGGAGAGGTCAAGCCATGCCAGCCTCTGGGGAGGGCCAAGCCTTATCGGGCTGGCAAGGTCGACCCTCCCCAGATTTGGTGAGAGTGAGCCTCGCTCCGAGGCCATTGTGAAGGCGGAGCATCCGACCAGAGGAAGAATGGAAGAAAAAGGGAAAGAAAATAAAATAAAAATAAAAAATTTAGAAAAAAATTTCAAAAAATGTAAAAAAAAGTTCTTCGTCAGTGCTGGCTGTCCTATGGTCGTATTGTGTAGGATAGCTGGCATTCACGTCAGCGATTTCTATTCAAAATTGATCGGAATGACTAAATTGACAAATCGTCGAAAGGTTTAGGACTAAATCAACAAATCGTCAAAAGGTTTAGGACTATACTGGCCTTCATACAGTAAATTTATGACTTTTTGAACAAATTTGCCAATAATAACTTGTTCCCACTTGTCAACTTTAATTTCTTCCATAATTGTCCAATTCCCTCTTCTCTTTTTTTTCCCTTTGCCACAATCCCATTCAATCTTTTTTTGGCACGGACTAATGGCATTGTAGATTTGTGAGAACTTTAGTTCTTGGGTGTTCATAAACAGAAACATTGTCACATAGGTGAGAATCAACCCAAATTAAGTTAAAAATTTTCCCCAATCTTTTTTTAGATATGTTTTTATTTTTTTGGCAATAGATTTATGTACTTCCAGCTTCCCAATTCATATGGTTATTGCTTCCTCATAATTGTCGGGGAAAATTAAAAAAAAAAACAGTCATTGACTTTACTTATACCGATACTTTCCACCATTTCATTTTGAAATATCTTACTTTGGACTTTCTAAAAATCTGCACTTTACATTTGGAATGCAACACCATGAGAAAAATGTTTGGAATTGTTGACACCTGAAATTAATTAGAGATATTGATGCTTAGGATAGATGAATAAAACGACAAGGGATGACGTCACCTGTACTAAATGGTAGCTGGTAGGTACGGGCAGTCATAAGCGGGAAATTTGAAATTTAGATGGATGGGGATAAAAAATGCTGGAGGTATTCTCATCGAAGATGTCGACAAGGAGAAGAACGAATGTCAAGCTAGGAAAGATTCGATGAAAGCCTTTGCTCCGGAAAAAACAGATGTCCAAGTACCAAAGGTGCTTTTCATCGATGAAATCGATGAAAAGGATGATGGATGTCAAGTCAGAAAAGCTCGACGAAGGTCCCTATTTCTGGTAGACAGGTGTCAAACGGAGAAAAGGGTCGATAACGGTTATCATCCCGAGAGACAGGTGTCAAATGGAGAAAAGGCTCGATGACGGTTATCGTCCCGAGAGACAGGTGTCAAACGGAGAAAAGTCTCGATGACGGTTATCGTCCCGAGAGACAGATGTCAGACGGAGAAAAGTTCGATGTTGGTTACTGTCCCAAACGACAGGTGTCAAACAGAGAAAAGGCTCGATGACAGTAATCATCCCAAGAGACAGGTGTCAAACGAAGAAAAGGGTCGATGACGATTATCATCCCGAGAGACAGGTGTCAAACGGAGAAAAGGCTCGATGACGATTATCATCCCGAGAGACAGATCAGATAGAGAGAAAGCTCAATGACAGTTATCATCCCGAGAGACAGGTGTCAAACGGAGAAAAGTTCGATGACGGTTGCCGCTTTAGAGAACCGATGGGCTCGATGACGGTTATCGTTTCAGAGACTAAAAGGGCTCAAGAGCGGTTTTCACTTCATACAAAAGATAAGATCGATAACAGTTGATATACAGATGTCATTAAATGAACGGTGAAGATGAAATCAACAATGGATATCGAATACAACACCAAGAACGGTTACCAAGTCTGTGCTATAAATAGCGTCTGATTATCAACAGTAGAACCCCCCGCACACATGAACAAAACAAATGTTGTCTTTTATCTTTACTTCCAAGTTTCACACTTTCAGTTTCTATAGCTGTAGTCTTTACTCTCCGCTCGCACTTTCAGTTTCCCTAGCTGTAGTTGTTTAGGTCTTTGTGAACTTTGGACGCCATCAGCAATTGGATGGTTTTGCCTGAATATTCTGTAAAAATCAAGTTCTTTAATCACGCCTGGATTGCTCATGTCCGGAATTGGATCTAGAACTCAGTCTCCTTTCATTAAGAACCGAAGAATGACTTTCGGTGAATTATATTTCGTCACGCGGCCATTTCCGATGAAACATAATTTTGGCACGCCCGGTGGGACCCTTAGATCAATTGGAGGAGTAATAATGGCACGAACGAGAAGTCAGAGCCAATTAGATCATAATAGCAATGTTCTAGGAAGCAATGCACCCCCGAATCCTGCTGTAGAACGAGCGACGCGCGCAGAATCGTCAAACGGGCGAACAATTACAGAGCAAGGTCAAGTGGGGGAGATAGCTGTTCCCATACACCTTACTGAAGAGCAAAGAAGGCAATTGGAACCAAATCCAATTACACTTGCTACTATGAGAAGAATCATGGAAGAACAACATAATGATTTGGCTAATCTAGTCACTAGATGTGTGGCTGATACTGTTAGGCCATTGTTTATCAATACAGTTTAGGAGATCACTGGAAGGCCGAATCCATCAATGAATTCTTCTCAGCCACAAATTATCCCGTCGTACCTCCAGGTGTAGTAGGAGGTCTTGGACAGCCCATAGTTACAAACTCTGCCAGTGCAACAGTAGGGCAGCTTATGCCTCTTGCACCAGTAAGAATTCTTCAGAGAGGAGAAAACGCGTTGGAAGTCAAATACACGGCCAGTTGTCGACAAATGAAGGTAATACGGTTAATCCGGCACATCGGAATGAGAATATCAATACGGGTCAACTACCAGCCAACGGAGTAAATTTGTCTGGTCCAGTTAAAACAAATGTGACTACCGCAAATATGGTTCCTCAGCATACTGCTACGTACCAATTACACGACAACGTGTTGTCTGGTGGTTTTGCGGCTCAACCAAGCATTCCTCAAATGTTGTTTAGGCCAAATGTAAATACGGATAGTCCGGGGAGGAATGTAACACCACCACAGCCAATTCCACAATATCCACAACCACCATTACAAAATCCAACTCCACAGTCCACAGCCAGCAGCACGGTATCCATTACTACAACCAATCCCACAAGCACAAATACCTCAATATCAGATGCATCAGCTACTGCAACAAAACGCACCACCAGTTGTGATCCCAACAGGACAAAATCAATACACAGTTGATCCAATGTTACGGCAATATGGTGGTGAACCAGGAGTTTTTAGGCAAGTGTACAGGAAGCCATACCCAGAATGGATGGATGCAGTTCCGTACCCAAGAGGATTCAAGATGCCAGAATTTAGCTTGTTCACCGGCGAAGATGATCAGTCAACACAGGAGCATATCAATCGATTCACTGCTTTATGTGGAGATGCTACGTATGGAGATCATTGGAAGTTGCGTTTATTCCCATTATCGTTGTCCAAAACTGCTTTTACCTGGTACACATCTCTACCACCTCATTCTGTAGTCTCTTGGGATCAAATGGAAATGATGTTTCATAGTCAATTCCAAAGGGCAGTGCCAGACATGTCTGTAGCAGATTTATCAGCAATGAAACAATATAATAATGAATCAGTTGATCAGTTCATGTTTCGATTTAGAAAGGCAAGAAATAGATGTCTTGTACTATTACCCAAGAGAACGTTTGCTGAATTTGCCTTTAACGGTCTAAAGTTTGCCATTAGGGAAAGAATGGTAGGACAAGCCTATTATAATTTGTTCTCATTGACTACCATTGCTGTGAAGCATGAAAACTTTTTGAAAGAAAAGGATCGAAAGCATACTAGACATGAGGTAAACTTTGTCGATGAAACACTGGTCGATGAAAATGAATCAGAGTACGCTGAAGTGGCAGTTGCCAAGATGATAATAGAAAAGCCATACACTTGCCCTGCTTTAAAGCCAGCCAAAACGAAAGAAAAGGGAACTGTCATGGTCAAGTCAAAGGACGTCCAGTATTATTTCTTCGACATAAATAAGGTTGATGAAATATTTGATTTTTTTTTGGCTGATGGGCAAATCAAGCTCACTGAGGGCCAAGTTATACCAAGTCCAGAGGATGTGAGAGGAAAGAAATACTGTAAGTGGCATCATTCATGGAGTCATAATACAGTTGATTGTATTGTGTTAAGAAAAAACATTCAAGAAGCGATTCGACAAGGCAAAATCAAATTCACAGATGACAAAGAAAAGGCTCATATGGAGGTGGATGTTGATCCATTCCCTGTGATGACGGGAATGGTGTCATTAAAACCTAAAGGAAAAATGATGCAGCCACACCTATGTGCTCGGTGTAAAGAAGAAATCAATTATGATCGAAGAAGAGAGCATCTTTTGACGCAGGGTGTTTCACAAGAAAAGACTTTTTGGGATCAATTTGGATACCAAAATTATAACAAAAAGACTGAATATCGGAGTCGTTCCCGAAATGTTCAAGATAGGAATAAACGTTCGAATCGGGAGCGAAATGCTCAGGTTATCAATAATTCGAGACAATACCCAACAAAATGGAAGTCTTTCAAGCAACGTTATGAAGAAGGCGACCCTAGAATTGGAACATTAGGAGAGCTTAGTGGTAAATTCGATTATTATGTTGACTATGGTCCACCTCCTAGATATTCGGAGGAAGTGGTTGCAACTGGATCGGGTGAGGAATTCGATGACCCACCTAAAAGAGAGACCAAGCCGGCTTTGACACCTCACCAAACTAGGACTCTGAAAATACCAAGCAATCCACCGGAAGATGAGTGGCTTGAATCAGGAGAAGTTCAGGGTCCAGGGGGCAATGTAACAAGGACTCAAAAAAGGAGGTTACAAAGAAAGAAGATGCATGAACTACAAAGACAGGTTAATCAGATTCATATTACTCAAATTCCATCAATGCCTTATAAACCTAAGAAATTCCGAGCTAGGAATTTAGTATGGAAAAGGAATCCTGGGGATTCTAGTCAAGATAAGTATAATAATGATCAGAAAAAGGCTAAGACTAATGACAAAATTGTACTTAGACCTGCCATATTATCGAGATCTGTTTCGCCTTTAAGTTCATGCATGGTTCAAGCTAGACTTCCATTGCAATATAGAGTGACGTCTGTAGACTCAATAACCAATGGAGGTTCAATTATTGATGAGGAAGACAAGGCAAAATTTCAATTTAAAAATGAAGAAGAATTAATGGACTTTGAAAAACCCTCTTACGAAGGATCCAAACATTTGATGGCACTTAATATAAACGCTAGGATAGATGGCCGTCCGGTTTCCAAGGTTCTGGTCGACGGAGGATCCACTTTAAATCTGGTTCCATATAAGTTCTTCAAAAAGATAGGAAAAAGAGATGAAGAAATTATCCCATCGAATATACAATTGTCGGATTTTACAAGAGAAGTAACAGAGGTCAAAGGAGTATTTGTGGCTGACCTGACTGTAGGATCTAAAACTTCTAGAACAGCTTTCTGTGTTGTCGAGGCAGATGGTTCATATAACGTGTTGTTAGGAAAAGATTGGATCCATGGAAATCAGTGTGTACCATCGACCCTTCATCAGATGTTAGCTTTTTGGAACGAAAGCAAAGTTGAATATGTTAAAACTAATAGTAAGGCTCATGTGTCATGGGCACATGCTTTAAAGACTGATCGAGAGTTAAGGAAGATGCCAGATGATAATTCATGCGTTATCGAACCACCTAGAATTGATTCAAGGGATGTTGCATTCTGCCGGTTTGACAAGGGAAATGTCCATTGGATTCCCAAAACTGACCTGGCGGGGTGTTTGGACAAGGTTGTTCATGGAAAACCTTATATTATTATGCGACCTCAATAAGAGGTATACGGCCTATAAGGCCGAAGTAAGTAGTCAAGATCTTAAAGACTGCATTATGGAATTTGAAGAATCACCCCTCAGAGAGGACAATAAACTTATTGAAGTTCAAGACCCGCTAATAGAAGTTGATATTGGAGATGTCCAACACCATCGACCAATTTTCATCAGTGCATTGTTAGATGAGGTTGCAAAGTCCCAGTTGATTGAGTTATTACGAAAGCATAGAGATTGTTTCGCATGGGATTATCATGAAATGCCGGGATTAGGACGAGATGTGGTTGAGCATAGATTGCCAATTAAGAAAGGATTCCGACCACACAAACAACCACCAAGAAGGTTTGCACTAGAAATTGTGCAGAAGGTCAAAGAGGAAGTTGAACGTTTGTTGGCAGCCGGCTTTATTAGAACTGCAAGATATGTCGAGTGGTTATCAAATGTCGTACCAGTTAAAAAGAAGAATGGAAAGATAAGAGTGTGTATAGATTTTCGTGATCTAAATGCAGCAACCCCAAAATATGAGTATCAAATGCCAATGGCAGATATGTTAATTGATTCAGCATCTGGCAATGAGATTATGTCATTAATGGATGGTCATTCGGGTTATAATCAGATATTCATATCAGAGGAAGATGTGCATAAAACAGCATTTCGATGTCCAGGAGCTATTGGGACGTTCGAATGGTTGGTGATGCCATTTGGATTAAAGAATGCCGGAGCAACTTATCAGAGGGCTATGAATTTTGTCTTCCACGATATGATTGGGGATTTCATGGAAGTTTATATCGATGATATCATCATCAAATCAGACCAGGTAAGTCATCTAACTTATCTTAAGCGTGCTTTTATAAGGATGCAGAAATTTAAATTGAAAATGAATCCTTTTAAATGTGCTTTCGGGATAAGAGCTGGCAACTTTTATGGTTTATGGTTAATCAGAGAGAAATAGAAATAGATAAGAATAAAACTAAAGCTATTCTAGAATTGCCGCCACCCATAAGTAAGAAACAATTGCAGATGATGATAGAGAAGATAAATTTCTTGCGTCAATTTATTGCTAATCTGTCAGGTAAGATAGAAATATTTTCTCCATTGCTTAAACTTAAGAATCAAGATCAATTCATTTGGGGGAAAGAGCATCATCATGCTTTTGAGAAGATTAAAAAATATTTGATCAGTCCACCAGTTTTGATGCCACCCAAGCCGGGTAGACCGTTGAAGCTTTACTTGTCGGCAACTAGCAATACCATTGGAAGCATGCTGGCACAGGAAAGTGACAATGGAAAAGAGCAAGCAATATATTATCTCAGCCGGATGTTGAATGATGCAGAAAAAAGATATACTCCGGTGGAGAAATTATGCTTGTCATTATACTTTGCTTGTACAAAATTACGTCATTACATGTTGCCGACAACAGTTTAGGTAATTTGTAAGACAGATATTATTAAATATATGTTAACTCGCCCAATTATCAGAGGAAGAATTGCCAAATGGGCTTTCGCTTTATCCGAAATACATTTGATATACGTGCCGCTTAAAGCAGTTAAAGGTCAGGCGGTTGCCGACTTTATTGCAGAATATCCATGTGTACATCTGGAAGAGGAGAATGTCGAGGGATCGATACAGGTGGTACCATGGACATTGTATTTTGATGGATCAAGTACGACAATAACATCTGGTATTGGGGTCTTGATCGTATCCCCTCAGGGACATCGAACAAAACTTATGTGTCTGTTGACACCTAAATTTTGATTAACCATTTAGTGATTAATTGCATAGAAAATTAGGGATTAAATTTTAACCCCTAAACAAAAATATTAAAATTGCATAGCATATAGTTTAAGTTCATTTAGGTTAGTTGCATTCCGTATCGGACCGGTGGTGGCGAGTAAGCTGAAAATTCATCGCGTAAACCGAACTCGAGCACTCGGCTCACTCAAGGGATTGGGGGCCAAAATTCACATGTCTAAAAGGCTTTGGTTGTTTTAGTTTGAGCTTAAATCAGCCCGAATTAATTTAGCCCATTTGGAATTAAAATAAAATTAAATGATAAAGCCTAAGTCTAAGCACATTAGGACTAGGAAGCCCGGTTAATTAACCTAGGGTTGCGATATAAATATGTCGTTATGCGTCATAATTAATGGGGGGACTCTCACAATTTTCAGAACACGATTTTTGAGAGGACGAGAGACACACGTGAGCGTGAGCGAAAAGAGAGAGAGAGAGAGCTTGGCCTGATCCTCCACGGCCAAGCCCCCATCCTTTCGTGGCCAGACCTGTGGCCGCACCCCCCGACGACTCGCCGCTGTTTTCCTCTCGCTAGACCACAAACAATCCCGGCGAGTTCCCCAACTCAGTCCCTGAAGGTTGCTGATTTCCTGCTGACGTTACCGCGGTTTCACGGTACGCTATCCAACCCGGTCTCCATCAACATTAGCGAGACATTCAAGAGCCGAGAGTTCCAGCACCTGCTCAAAGAGAAAATTCAAAAGAAAATAGCACAGAGAGAGGGTCAAGTGGTGAAAAGGGAGGACTTTGACCATCGCTTGAAGAGAGGAATCCTTGCTGAGACCAACAGGTGGCCTTGACGAGGAAAAGAAACATTCGGCAAGCCCAGCTCCAACGAAGCACCATCGTTTGCGTTGATTCGATCGGTGACGTCCTCAGCAAGCTCTCCTTTGCGTCCTCCATATTTTTATTGTGATTTGCAGCTGCCACTGCTGTGTCAAGCCAACGTCCTTGTCGATGCTGTACCGCCCACGACAAGCCGAACCAATGCCGCTCGGCCCGTCAAACTGACGCCGCTCGGCCCGTCGAACCGACGCCGCTGCCGATGTGGTGTCCGTGAGTCCAGATTAGCCAAGCTGCCGCATCCGCGAGCCACCACCATCGCCGCCGGCTCTCATCATCGCTGCCGCGTCTACCGTCGATCACCCACCGTCGGTCACCGTCCCGATCCGCAATCCCGGCGATTCAAATTTGGAAAGAAATCCGCAAACCCGATCCGGCATCAAGCTCGAATTTGAAAGTTATCCGTAAATTAGGTAAGAAACTTTATCCGATATCGTTTCAAATATTTAAATTCCTAATTCGAGTGATTTTGTTGTCTTTGGTTGGTTAGTAGATATATTTGAATGATGCATGGCATATTCGCAAGATTCCAAAAAATACACTAAGTTAGGAAATTCCTAACTTAACAATGTGTCGGGACGACTATCCGATCTCAACCATGAGATATGATACTCGGTGGCACGGAAAATCTTTATCTTATCCATAACTATTTGGATACGATAGTAGATTTTATTTTGTTCCCAAATTCAAACGAATAGCCTTCCATCAATATCCATAACCACATGGATATGATCGCCAGTTTATATCGTTTCCCTAATTCAAAGATAATAAAACAAATCTTGCGGATCGCGTGGATTGATTTTGATCGTGGTGGTTATCTGCCTGTTTGATTTATTTCCTTTAAAAAGAAAATTCCAAAAAAGATTAGTTAGGATTTGAATTGATCTTTTTAGAAGATAATGATGCATGTTTAAGATAGGTTTAGAATAACTTTCTTTGAATAAGTCGATAGGATGACTTTTTAATTTAAATTAGGAATTAGAGTAATTTATTTCCTAGTTTAATTTAGATATTATCCTGATCTCGATGGTTCATTTTAGGGTAATTCTTGATTTCGAATTTTCATAAAAATACCAAAAAGAAGTCACTTTAGGATAGATTAAATTATCCTTTTTTAGAATAGATTGCATGTTAATTTAGGCATTTTTTTTAATTCCGAAATCCATTCAAAAATAAATCATTTGTCCGTCATTAGAATTAGGTCACGTCGTCGCATGACATATAGTTCGCATGCTATGTTGCATTAATCGCATGTCATTTTTTGCACGTCATTGCATATAGATTAGTTTGCATTTTAATAAATCGCAAACCCTAATGAACACCTTGAGTACCTTGCTTTGTTAATTAGAAATCATATTAGGATTGTCTGTGTGATTTTCTACTAACAATGCGGATGCTTGCGTGGCTTTAAGGTATATTATCCTGCTATTTATTTACTGCTTTCTTGGGTGTTAAATTGGTGGTTTGCGCACCCGCGTGAACATCTCACATGTTAGTGATTAGGCAATAAAATGGATCCAAACTGCATGCATAAACATTTTTTTGAAAAGAAAAGGTACCGAAAGGGCGTTAGTCTAGATCTAGCGTAATCAAGTCCCCGAGCTTAGAATCTCTGGTTCGTAGGAATAAAACATATCTCCCTATGTTTTATTTAGGTGTCTAATCGACCTACCACAAATAGATTAGTGGCGACTCCAAGCATGAAAATTTTTGCATGTTAAAAAACTTAAACCCTGAGTTGCGAATTGGTAGGGCTTGGGAGGGCCCGAGTTAGGCTCAGTCTTAACAATCCATTAGCCTGAGAAATTTTAGGTCGCGACAGTGTCGACTTGATTTTGATTGCTCCAATAATCAAGCAGAATATGAAGCGTTAATTGTTGGCCTTAATATATTGGCTGACATGAACGTTAAGTTTGTAAGAATAAAAGGGGATTCCCAATTAGTGATCAATTAGTTATCGGGAAATTATCAATGCTTCAATGAGAATATTGTTCGATATTTCGATATGGCGAAAGTTTTATTGAACGAGTTCTTTGATTATGAACTAGAGCATATAAAAAGAAATGATAATGCGGAAGCCAATGAGTTAGCTCAAATGGCATCTGGGTATAAAATATCAAAAGAATTAGCAAAACTTATTGTTACACAAACAAAAACTTTGCCATCGATAGACAATCGAATTATGATTATACAGTCCAATAGAGAGCATATCGATGTTGATGAAGAAGATTGGAGAAGACGTATCATTTAATATCTAGAGAACCCAGTTTCTAATGATAAATCCTTTAAAAAGCAAGTGTTGAAGTATCTGCTGTTGGATGGAGAATTATATCGAAAAACAATTGATGATGTTTTGCTGAGATGTTTAAGTAAAAGAGAGTCATTTATAACAATGGCAGAGGTGCATGAAGGAATATGCGGTGCGCATCAAGCGGGTATAAAAATGAAATGGTTATTAAGGCGCCATGGATTCTTTTGGCCAACAATGACTCAAGATTGTATTGATTATGCTAAAGGGTGTGAAGCATGCCAAAAACATGGACCACTGCAACATGTCCCTGCGGCAATTATGCAACATATTATCAAACCGTGGCCATTTCGAGGATGGGCAATGGACATAATTGGAAAAATATATCCTCCATCATCTAAAAAACATAGTTTCATATTGGTTGCTACGGATTATTTCACCAAGTGGGTCGAAGCCGCCTCGTATAAGAACATAACTCAGAAAGTAGTAAAGGAATTTATAGAGGAAAGAATTATTCATCGATATGGAATACCAGAAACAATAACGGCAGATCAGGGTACTGTATTTACTGGTCAAGAAGTTTTGGGGTTTACCAGATCCAGGGGAATCAGGATGCTTCATTCAACTCCTTACTACGCTCAGGCGAATGGGCAAGCGGAGGCATCTAATAAGGTTATTATTAATCTTATTAAAAGGCATTTGGAAGAAAACCCTAGAGAATGGGATTCACTCTTATCGACAGTATTATGGGCCTATAGAACATCGAGGAGGTCAAGTACGGGAGTAAGCCCATACATGTTAACTTATGGCCAGGAAGCTGTGCTACCTGTAGAAATTACAGTACAATCATTAAGGGTAAAATTACAAGGGGGCATGACCAAGGAAGAATATGACGAATTGATGTATGGAAACATTGAGGAATTGGGAGAAAACAGAGTCATGGCTTTGGAGAAATTAATTGCTCAGAAGAATAGAGTTGCTAAAGCATACAACAAACATGTGAAGGAAAAACGCTTCAACGTTGGTGACTTAGTTTATAAAACTATTTTGCCAGTGGGTTTGAATAATGAAAAGTTTGGAAAATGGTCACCAAATTGGGAAGGTCCATATTTAGTTACACAAATTTTAAGTGGAAATGCTTATCATTTGATGGATATTGACGGGCTTGAAGAAATGCCTAGATCAATCAACGGAAAATACTTAAAGAAATATTACCCTACTATGTGGGAGATGAAGGAAAATGAAGAAATTGATAGTCATTCAACATAAGAGTCCATAAAACAAGTTGGCAAACTGAATGGTCGAAGGGGTCGAGCTAGCCAAACCTAGGGGTCGGATTTACAGAAATAGTTTAGGCATCATTACATGATCATTTTAAACCGATATGACGCCTAAACTTGTTTACAAAGCTGCACAGACGACTCTCCAGATGACGATTCTCGTCTTCAGCATGGAAACAGGCAGAAGAACTTGTGTTCCTGGCCGAATAGGCCTGGTTACACTCTGCTTCTAGTGCTGTGAGGTTGGCGAATCATGCGTTAGCCTGCTCGTCCAAGTAATCCACCAGCGACCTGTAGGAGTTGATGTCTTCGTCTATCTGGGCTAGCAGTTCAATCAGCCCTTTCTTTTCTCTCTTCCGCTGCTCTTTTTTCGGATGTCAACTTGCCTCGGAGACGACGGGTGGTGATGTCCAGTAGATCGGCTTTCGCTTCCCTTGTTCGAGTCAAACTACTTAGTCCTGCACGAGCAGGTTCCAGAACTTTGAGCCGGTCAAAGTATACTTTCTCAGCTTGAGTGACAAGGTTAACCTTGTTGAAATAATCACCCTCAACGATTGCATGTTGTTCGATTGTCAGTTTATTTTCAGAAAAGGCTTGAACACCATGGGGAAAAATGCTGCGAAATTCATTAAAGTCAAATCTGAAAGGATGGTCAGATGGAAGGAACTTAGGTTCAGCTTCTTTGAGGAAAGTGAAGATTTCGTCCACAGCCCGGGATTCGACAGACAGATAGGCATAGGTGAAGGACAAGCGACACAATATGTCGTTCCACAAGGAGATAAACTCCTCGGTGAAAGGTGAGGCATGAGAAAAGAAAGGAAAGTTGGACGCCATGTTTGAGGCGGATGAAGTAAAAATGGAGGTAGAAGGGTATAAATAGACCCAACGTGGTAACCAACTTCACCCACGATGAAGAACGTGGAAAAATTTGAATGAAACAGTTCCCGCTGAAAATAATTTATTGAAAGGAAATATCAAAATAAAGACAATAAATTCAAAAGAAATGGAGGAGACTTTATTGATTAGAAGTTTTCTTGGGGAACAACAGTTTCTTTACATCACTTTGAAGGGACAACATACTATGGTCAAATTGACCATTCTCAGTTATACATTTGTTTTTGGTACGTCGATTTTCAGCTTCGATTGCTAGTCGACGTCAATGCTCAGTCTGCTTGAGGTCTTTGAGAATGGTAATATCTTTGTCAAAGTCCATCTCCAGTCGAAGCCTCTGTGTGTGTTTGAGTTGCCGAGTATCTTGAAGAAAAGCCAACCTCTGTTCAATCTCTGCTTTCTGCTTTTCAAGATGAAGTTCTTCCTCATCGAGTCCAGATATTTCTTCGACCAGGGCGTGAAGGTTAGTCTACCTCTCCTTTACAGTATGACTGAGCTCGTTTATGACTTGATTATTCTCGGCAGAAGGTTGATCAGAAAGAGTTAAAGACATAATTAGGTCATAATTACGTTGATATGACTCTATCCTACTGACAAAAGCTTTTGAGAAATCATCAAGTTTGGCCTTCAGTTCTAGGGGCAGTATTTCACTAGGTTCAGCACTACATAGCTCATCAAGTAGAAATTTCAGTCGATCAAAAGCTATCTGATTGCATAGAAGCATAGAAAAACCCCCACTAGAAAGGTCTAGAAGTCGCAATAGTTTATCTCTGACCTTTTCAATAGCCATCTGCCTTGGGGAAGCTACATCTGAGGTAAAACCCTGTATATGAGAAGCCTCGTCTAGCATGCGCTTAGTTTTCAAGAGAGACTCCGGAGAATTTATTTCTTCGGCAGAAGGAATTGAATAGCTCGAAGAAGGCTGTGTCAAAGGAGCAGAACTCTGTACTGGGACAAGAGCAGTGGCCAGGGCCAAAGTTGAACTAGAAGGGTTGACTTCAGTAGAATGGACAGGGGAACCAGAGGTGATGTGGCTATCGATGGGTGCAGTACTGGCAGTTGGCTGAGGTTCTGAAGTTGCTGAGATTAGTGGTATCGAATCATTTAAAGATCCTGAAAATAGAAAAAAAATCAGTCGTTGAGACATATAGTGAATTATAACATACCATTATAACACAAATACCCTATTTCGGTGCTGTGAGGAGTAATATGGGCGGATCAACAGTTGCAACCTCAAGATCAAGGTCAACAGAAAGTCCTGCTTTATATTGCCAGTAATGAATTGCTAAAATCTAATCACTTTGCATTGAATAAAAAGAACAAGTAAAGAATGGTACAACAAAGGTATACCATTTGAATTGTCTTCAGAATGGGTGAGATTGACCTAAGAATCCGAAACCTCTACAGGATTGACAGTGGCCATAGAAGAAGAAGCTGATGTAGTTGAGGGGTTAAGACGTTTTCTTTTGATCAATACAGCAATTGGTTCTTCATCTGCGTTCTCAATAGACTGACTAGATGATGGAGATTCTGTAAGAACAAATACCAGGGTTAAGAGGTAATGTGGGGATTATATGAAATAGAAAAGACTGCATTAAATGGATACCTTGCACCGGATCAGATTTCCTCTTGCGAAGAGATGTGTTATCATCGGTTAAAGGTTGATCCATTGCGGTAGCACAGTACAATCGGGTCCGAATAAGGGCACTTCTTTGGGGAACCACTTTCTTGGAAGAAACTGTCAATTTGGCCTTAGCACTTTTGATTTGTGTCCCTTGAGTTATCCGCAATTGCCCTGATTCAGAACTTGGGACATCCAATCCTATGGAAAGGGCTTTCTTACCCTTCCTACCTCTACTCCTTGGCTTAAATACGCCTCCTGCTATTTGAGTCAGCATGGTTTGAGTAGCCTCCTCATAAGGGCTTTCAAGACAGAAAGAAAGCCACCAAGAAGTCCATGCAGGAGTACATCCAGGCTTAGGTTCGAAGTCATCAACATCAGGGGCAAATTTGGCATACATAAGCCGAGTGATTTCAGCACAGCATGCGAAGGGGGCATCCTTCTTGAAAGGATATTTTTGTTTCACCATGCTTAGGAATTCAAGAGAAAAAGGAATTGGCATGGGAATGACTTGAACTAAACCAAACTGCCTGGCGCAGTATTGAGGAGAATAGATCTCAAAGTCATGGTAAAATTTGCCTTTCTGGGATAGCCTTAGAGGAAGGTCCACAGGAGTAAGGATGTGCAGCCAAAAGTTAGTCGAATTAAGGCGAGCTATCGAATCAAATAATAATTGAATTCATTTGCATCATAAGCAAAAAATTCAATTTCATTTGGTTGAACTGTCAAGAGTTTATGAAGGTAAAAAGCCGAGATACTTAATGAGGAATAACTGAGTAAACGACATCCAAAGGGAAGGGGTGTTGGTGGCTGGAATTCTGGAAAGGAATGATGACGAAAGGTGCGAGGAGCGTGAGTGGAAAGAAAAGGAAAGTAATGCACCATCTAGCATTGAAGTATCCACAATGGTCCAAACAAAGTACCTTCATCTTTGGACGTCATTGATAAAGATGCATGAGTTATTCCTCGATACAGAGTAGCTAGCATTAATGGTGCCAAAGCAAGTGTTTTACCAGCAGCAAGATTGGCTACAAGTGGTAAGAAATCTTTGGAAATTTTCAGTGTGGGAGCAAGGAAAACATATTTAGACAACCAGAAGAGAAGAAAACAAGTACGTTCGTCAGAGTTTATTGGTTCAACACTAAGAGAATATGTTTCCAAAAATCTACTATAAGCAAGATGTTCATCAGGAATAAAGGGTACTGATATCGAAGTCATATCGCTTATGGGGGTCCCAATCGGAGAAAAATTAGTAATGGCATATATGTCCAAAAGAGTAACAGACATAGGGCCCTAGGAAAAAAAGAAACAGTTGGTCGAAGGGGACCAGAAACTGATGGCAGCACCCAAAAGCCCTAGATCTAAATCATACGACAGCATGCTGACTTCTAGAGCGGTATCAATACCAGCTCTTATCCAGGCAAGGCGAGTAGTTATATCTCCCTTTAATTTCACATACCAGCGGTGAAAACCCATCTCAAGAGAAGGAAACCCCCGAAATCGTGAGTTTTCTGGAAACCAGATGTCTGCAACCGACGACTTCTGAACAGGAAGCAATTCTCCTATTCTCTTTGGAAAACAGGGACGAAGAGAAGCGGGAATCTGGTGATGATTGTGAAAGCAAGGACCCAGAATGAGTTGGTTGGAGGATTCATCGACCAAGTGCAATAGTCGAAAGTCACAGTTCGAAGACTCTTGATCATGACGTAGTTGATCAAATTTCTCAATGTATGATTTGGGAGAATATTTGCGGGCCATGAGTGCGGAT
The DNA here is from genome assembly GCF_021117445.2 of Syzygium oleosum. Taxonomy (NCBI): domain Eukaryota; kingdom Viridiplantae; phylum Streptophyta; class Magnoliopsida; order Myrtales; family Myrtaceae; genus Syzygium; species Syzygium oleosum. The sequence continues at coordinate 20,681,046 of NW_026607485.1, read as the reverse complement.
TGAGTGAAAAATTTGAAGGAAAACGAAGGAGTGGAAAACTGAGAAGAAAACCTAGAATCGAAGAAGAAGATGGAAGGTCAAAAGTTGCAATTTTTCACTAGGATACGACGGTTCAAGTGATTCGCTATCATGAAGATCTGCTAGGTCATAAATGCTCGAGATGACGTGTCAAAGAAAAGCGAAGTGTTTCGGGAAGGATGAGCAAATACAAGTTATGAGGCATTAAGAGTAAAATTATTCAAGTCAAAAATTAGTTTTAAAAGAATTAAACAAAAGAATTAATTCTTTTAAAAGGGGGCATATGTTGACACCTGAAATTAATTAGAGATATCGACGCTTAGGATAGATGAATAAAATGACAAGAGATGACGTCACCTGTACTAAATGGCAGCTGGTAGGTACGGGCAGTCATAAACGGGAAATTTGAAATTCAGATGGATGGGGATAAAAAATGCTGAAGGTATTTTCATCGAAGATGTCGACAAGGAGAAGAACGAATGTCAAGCTAGGAAAGATTCGATGAAAGCCTTTGCTCCAGAAAAGACAGATGTCCAAGTACCAAATGTGCTTTTCATCGATGAAATCGATGAAAAGGATGATGGATGTCAAGTCAGAAAAGCTCGACGAAGGTCCTTATTTCTGGTAGACAGGTGTCAAATGGAGAAAAAGGTCGATAACGGTTATCATCCCGAGAGACAGGTGTCAAACGGAGAAAAGGCTCGATGACGGTTATCGTCCCAAGAGACAGATGTCAGACGGAGAAAAGTTTGATATTGGCTACCGTCCCAAAGGACAGGTGTCAAACAGAGAAAAGGCTCGATGACGGTTATCATCCCAAGAGACAGGTGTCAAACGGAGAAAAGGGTCGATGACGATTATCATCCCGAGAGACAGGTGTCAAACGGAGAAAAGGCTCGATGACAATTATCATCCCGAGAGACAGATCAGACAGAGAGAAAGCGCGATGACAGTTATCATCCCGAGAGACAGGTGTCAAACGGAGAAAAGTTCGATGACGGTTGCCGCTTTAGAGAACCGATGGGCTCGATGACGGTTATCGTTTCAGAGACTAAAAGGGCTCAAGAGCGGTTATCACTTCATACAAAAGATAAGATCGATAACAGTTGATAAATAGGTGTCATTAAATGAACGGTGAAGATGAAATCAACGATGGATATCGAATACAACACCAAGAACAGTTACCAAGTCTGTGCTATAAATAGCGTCTGATTATCAACAGAAGAACCCCCCGCACACATGAACAAAACAAATGTTGTCTTTTATCTTTACTTCCAAGTTTCACACTTTCAGTTTCTATAGCTGTAGTCTTTACTCTCCAGTTTATCACTTTCAGTTTCCCTAGCTGTAGTTGTTTAGGTCTTTGTGAACTTTGGACGCCATCAGCAATTGGATGGTTTTGCCTGAATATTCTGTAAAAATCAAGTTCTTTAATCACGCCTGGATTGCTCCTATCCGGAATTGGATCTAGAACTCAGTCTGCTTTCATTAAGAGCCGAAAAACGACTTTCGGTGAATTATATTTCGTCGTGCGGACATTTCCGACGAAATAGGAATATTACATTTGGAATTCAACACCATCTATTATTCTCAAAGACTCCAGCAGCTTGAATTTTTTTTTTTTTGGAAAAATACTAATACCCTAAACTTGTATTGGTGTGACAAAAATACCCTTCTTCTACCACAAAAAAAAACCTAAACTTTGTCCACTATGATACCAACACTCTAAACTTTTCTTTCGTGTCACCAATACCCCAAACTTGTATCAATACGACAAAAATACCCTCCATTTACCACCAATGCCTCAAACTTTTTTTGTGTCACCTGTACCCCAAGATTTATACTAGTGAGGGAGGGTATTTTTGCCGGAATCCACTAGGAATTTTTTAGAGTCCAAAGTTTAGGGTTTTTGGTGATAGACGGAGGAGGGTACTTTGTCACACTGGTAGATGTCAATTCAGTTTCAAACATTTTAATTTGGCCAATTTAGTCCTAAGCCTTTTATCAATTTGCCAATGAAATCATTCCGGCCAATTTTAACTAGAAATTGCTAATGTAGACACTGGCCGTCCTACGTGAATGTGAACAATTTTTTTTAATAATTTTTCAGAAATTTTTGTTACCTTTTTCTTTTAGCCACAACGAGGGCACGCAAGCCCTCATCAGTCGCAGTAAAAAAAACATAAAGACAAGAAAATGAAATAAAAAAAAAGAGAAAGATTATTTAAAAATTACAAAAATTGTTAGCGATTCCCAATTAAAATTGGCTTAAAATGATTATATTACAAATTGTCAAAAGTTTAAGACTAAATTGGCCAAATTGAAAGGTTTAGAACTAAATTGACATCTGTGCAATAGATTTATGATTTTTTTTGTAATTATCCCATGCTGGTACAAGTTTAGGGGTTTTGGTGATACAAAAACTTTGGGGTATTGAGACACAGTGGGCATAGTTTACGAATTTTCGTCACACAAAAAAGTTTGAAGTATTAGTATCACGGTGGACATTATATAAGATTTTCAGTGATATTAATATATGTTTTTGAGACCATGCCATTTTAGGAGATATACTTATTTTTGCCGGCATCAAACCCCAGCCTTTCCTGACCTATGGACCGAATCTAAATGGCTCTTAGTACAAAATCAACTTTTTTGAATTATTTCTATTCGAAATTTAGGGTCAATCAAGTAGGGGTAAGTGAACTCCGCTCCCACTTTCAAATTGGCTCGCTTTAAGTTTTTGGGCGATTCTTTTACCTATTACTGTTTTTAAATCTTATGACTTTCACAAGTTGAATTTTGTCTAAGGTAAAACATTTGAAACCAATTAAGTTTCGATTAATCAGACACTACCAAAAGGCAAAGTTTCACGCTGTATACTATTAATCCCTTAACTTTGATTTGACGTAGTCGTAAACTTTTCAAAACTAACTAAATCTGGTCCATCTGTCAAATGGAACACCATGTCAGGTGTATTTCTCCTCTTCCTTCCTCGATCTACACCCTCACTGACGGCCCGCTCCTTCACCACCAGCCATCGCCACTATCTATGTTGTCCCACAATTCGTATCCACCATCACTACTGGCGGCTTGCCATCGTCGACACCGTGCCTCCGCAACTTGCACTGGCTCTCTCTTGGGTGGCGGCCACAATTGTTGTCGAAGGTGGCCGCGACCATCGGCGGCTCAGCCACCATCGGCGGCGGGATAGCCAATGTCGGCCGCGGATATTTCATTTGACTAGACCTTTTTTTTTTTGTTTGATTAACCAGCAACTCTTATGGTCTTGGAAAATACTTCGTTTCACAAGCTTGTTGCCCACTTGGGCAGAATGGGTCTCTCTTTTGCATGAATAAGAAATTTGCTTATGTACCATCAAACACGCCAATACACCTGTTTCGTATACCCTAATAAAGCTCACCCCCACTATACAAAGTGTGTCATGAGCTCCACCACAATCAAACAGGCCGGGAGGCCCCATCAAATCATCTGCATCCTTCAAAAGAGAATCAAGATTATTCAATACTAAATTCAGAAAATGTTGAGGAGAGCAGCAATATTGGAGATTCTCCTTTCCCCGAAAAAAGAAGAGACCACGTATCTGCTCAAGTGCAATGGACTCCAGCTCAATCCCTTCGATTCCATAGCATCCTAAAGCATAGTTCCTCTAGGACTAGAACCCTAGTTCCTAGAGGTACTATTACAAGTTAAAATACAAGAGATTCATCGCATTCTCTCTTCTGGGTCCCCTCTAAGGAAGGTTACATCCTCATCTATTCCACCCATTCAATGCCAATTTGCATTTGGCTTCTCCATACATGCATGGCACACAGCTCTTGGCAAATAAAAAAAAGCCTCGAGTCTCCCATATTCTTGAGTCAACTTTGCCCAAGCATCATGGAGACACGTTAAATCATCTCGAATCATTACCACCCTCGTCTTCGTGGTGGTACCTCGCTCCAAACCCCCTTTTTATCTCCCCATTAAACTTATCTGGTTCTAGAATCTTGGGGTTCGGTTCTTGTGATCAAGAAATGGCCGTGTACTATTTCTAGTTAGTGATGATTTCAGCTATACATGAACATTGAGACCGACATTCTATCACAGGCTGACCCCTTGGGCCCGATTGAAAAAGGGGGTCTCACACCAAGAAGGGAAAAACAAGAAAAAAAGAAGGCAACCAACTCACATTTATAATGGAGACATCACATTGAGTGGAGAACAAAGAAATTCTTTTGTTACTGTGTACAAAAATGAGAGGAAAAGCCAAGAGGCCACTAAGTATAGGGAGGAGTTTCAGTGGGGGTGGATTATATTGTGTAGATCGATTATTGATGAAGACACTACCGCACACCACGGCTAAGCAGCCAATTGGGAAGAGATGTATTGGTGGATCTATGACAAAGTTTTTTTTCTTTTGGGCACAAAAAAATAATCAAAAGTGATAAAAGAAGGACCATATCTTTATCCAGACCTAATTCTCGATCTAATTATGCATACACCACGCACCATTCACTTTCTATTAGATTCAATCAAAAGCGAGCATGTTCCCATCACATCAGATTGGAAACATTTTGTGAGTTCTTCATATTTTATTTTATTTTTTGTGTAGAACATGGTAGTGATATACAAGAAGCCACGACAGCGATTAAATTAGTCATGGCCACGGGCCGGTTTCGGCCCGGAACGGGCCTGGTCAAACCCGGGCCCGCGGTTTGGAACCGGAACCGGCCCGTGCCCTACGGGCCCGGTTCCGGTTCCAGAAATTTTTGAACCGGCCCGGAACCGCCGGTTCAAAAAAAAAAAAAAAAAAAAAAGAAGAAGGCTCAGCAGATCCGGCGAGGGTTCGACCTCGCGCGTCCGGGCGAGGCCGGCCTCGCCGGCTGCGGGCGAGGTCGAGCCTCGCCGCGCCGGGCGAGGCCGGCCTCGCAGCTGCGGGCGAGGTCGAGCCTCGCCGCGTCGGGCGAGGCCGGCCTCGCAGCTTGCGGGCGAGGTCGAGCCTCGCCGCGTCGGCGAGGCCGGCCTCGCTGGCTGCGGCGAGGTCGAGCCTCGCCGCGTCGGCGAGGCCGGCCTCGCCGCTGCGGGCGAGGTCGGCCTCGCCCGACGCCGGCGAGGTCGGGCCTCGCCCGACGCCGGCGAGGTCGAGCCTCGCCGATCTCGGCGAGGGTTCGACCTCGCCGGCCTCGAGGGAGGCCGGCCTCGCTCGACGCCGGCGAGGTCGAGCCCTCGCCCGATCCGGCGAGGCCGGCCTTGCCCAGCCCCAGCGAGGGCGGCCCTCGCCCGACGCCGGCGAGGCGGCCCTCGCCCGACGCCGGCGAGGGCGGCCTCGCCCGACGCCGGCGAGGAGGCCGGCGACCTCCGCCGCCCGGCTATGGCCGGCGGAGGAAGAAAAGAAAAAAACGAAAAGGAAAAGAAAAAGAACAAAAACAGAAAAGAAAAATTATGAACCGGCCCGGAACCGGTTCCGAACCTGAACCGGAACCGGAACCGGCCCGGAAACGTCCGGTTCCGGTTCATACTTGGCCACGAACCGGAACCGGTCGGTTCCGAACCGTGGCCATGACTAGATTAAATATCTTAGCGACCTGTAAAATTATTTCATATTTCGCGTACCATATTTACAAGTGAATGCAAAAAGCTCCACATCTAATTGGAAAAAAATCATAAAAAGACACGAGGCAATGAGGCATAGGGTTATATAAGAATCCTAGGGTTTCGATAACTTATAATAAATAATAGATATGATGGATTAAGGGAAAAGTGCCAAAAAAGTCCTAAACCTTTTGCATTAGTGCCAATTTAGTCCTAAACCTTTTTTTGGTGCCAATTCAGTCCTAAACCTTTTGCATTGATGCTAATTTAGTCCTAAACCTTTTTTTGGTGCCAATTCAGTCCTAAACCTTTTAAATTGGTGCCAATTCAGTCCTAAACCTTTTGTTTTTGTGCCAATTTAGTCCTTCCGGCCAATTTTGACCGGAATTTACCGACGTGGACGCCTGCCGGCCAGCGGCCGGTCACCGGCCCTGACGTGGACAACTTTAATATTATTTTAATATTTTTTTGAATTTTTATTTTTTTTCCTTTTTTTTCTTTTTTTTTCCACTTTTTTTTTTTGGTCTCTCCCTCCTCCCTCTGGTCGGTCGCCGGTCCGGCGACCGGCGTCCAGCCAGAGGCCAGAGGCCGGCGAGCTTGACCTCGCCGGCCACTGGCGAGGACGGCCTCGCCCGGCGAGGGCGGGCCTCGCCTTGGTCGGGCGAGGCTCGACCTCGCCAGATCCGGCGAGGTCGGGCCTTGCCCGACCAAGGCGAGGCTCTAGCCCTCGCCGGAGGCCGCGGCGAGGGCGAGCCTCACCCAGCGACCTCGCCAGATCCGGCGAGGTCGGGCCTCGCCCGACCAAGGCGAGGCTGCCCTCGCTAGTGGCCGGCGAGGTCGAGCTCGCCGGCCTCTGGCCTCTGGCCGGCCGCCGGACCGGCGACCGGCCAGTGGGAGGAGGGAGAGACCAAAAACAAAAAAGTGGAAAAAAAAAAGAAAAAAAAGGAAAAAAAATAAAAATTCAAAAAAATATTAAAGTTGTCCACGTCGGCGCCACGTCAGCGCCGGTGACCGGCCGCCGGCCGGCAGGCGTCCACGTCGGCAAATTCCGGTCAAAATTGGCCGGAAAAACTAAATTGGCACAAAAACAAAAGGTTTAGGACTGAATTGGCACCAATTTAAAAGATTTAGGACTGAATTGGCACCAAAAAAAGATTTAGGACTAAATTGGCACCAATGCAAAAGGTTTAGGACTGAATTGGCACCAAAAAAAGATTTAGGACTAAATTGGCACTAATGCAAAAGGTTTAGGACTTTTTTGGCACTTTTCCCGATGGATTAATTATCTAACTTAGGTTGAGGGCAACATTGAATTTCGGATTATCGCATCACCGTGGAATGCGACACCAATAATTTTGATTCAGAGTTGACCACGGTGACGTCACTCGTTAGAATGGTATATGTAACAAAAAAGAAGTCACTGGGAGGCTCTAACAGTGTTAAACACTAAGAGAATAACGTCATGCATAGACAAATGATGTGAAACTACAAACATGGTAGGACAAAGGATCTTTTGCGGAGAAAAGTCAACCGAGAAAGGAAGTACAAAACATGGGAACGCAAGGACGATCGGCAATTGTCGTTAAAGTGAAGAGAAAAGTTTCTAAAATTCGAATTGCAAAATCAGCATATCATAAATCTGACATTTAACACGACTCGCTTAACTAAATACTCACTTAAAGAGCCTATCGTATCTTTTAACATACTATCTACATGGCCTTATCTCGGCATGCCTAACTTTATTTGTAAATGTTCTATAAGTATTGCCTTATTTTCATTTCGCGAAGAATTATTGCTAATAAATATAATCTTTCACTTTTCCATGTTTATGTATAATTTAGAAAAGTTAATTAATATAGAGCTGGCGTCAAGCATCGTTACTTGATCTCCAATCACTATCGTTCAATCCTACACGGTTGAAAAACATACTTATGAGAATTTAACTTGATTAGTTGAGAGTACTCGTTTGTCGAGTTTAACTGCATAAATCGTTGCATGATGCTGGTTACCATCAACAGTTAATTAATTGTTGTTGTTATGTATTGTGATTTTGGTAATGAGTGTTCCAATACACTTAAACAACCAAATAAGGGAAGTTTTCAGTTTCAATACATGCTACTATTTTCTCCTATTATGTACAATTGATAACCTGAAAATCAAAATAGTTTTTTTTGACAGTAGCCCGAGAGTAGTCACTAACAACACTATATTGAAGACTAATGTAACCGAACAATTCGGCTATTTCTACAGCGCGCAACTTTTACATAGTATTTATGAAACAAGTTGACCTTTTTTCTTGTTAAAAATGACAGAAAATGACAAAAGATCTAGAACCCAAAAGAATTTTGGGGCTAGTCAGAAGAGCAAATAGTTCGGTTAGTAGGAAAATAAAATGAAGAACGTGCAAATTAGACATTCTTTTTTTACATAATTAAGGCCCGAGTGCGAATAAGGACTTGTAAAAACACTTGGGCCGGGACGGAGAAAAATGCAAGCCCAATGTTATCACATACTTTTAGTCCACGGTCCTCAGCCCATTCTCAATTAATCAAGATTGAGTGAAGTGACCTAGGTAATCAACTCTCTCTCATCTTTCTGTCAAATTTATCCCAAAAAAAAGCCCTAGCTATGGTAATCTAACTTCAATGTGTTACAGTTCGAAACACGTATTATCAAATGCACAAGTCGTAGCATCTCAAAGCTAGCAGCCACTGCACGTTGCATCCATTCCGTCATACCATACTAACTATTATGAGTTTCCCGTATTTGAAACTCATAGTTGATTTCATGCATTGATAAGTTGAGAAACAAAACATTCATTTAAATCTCTAACTCGGATAATGCCATAGAGCACCTTACGCTGTAAAAGAAGTGCATCGAGAAGAATGATTTTAGTTACCATCGATTTATTAAAAATGGTTTAGAGTAAGATGCAGCAACTAGGAAATGAACATTCAAACGATACAATCAAATCTAACACCCCACGAAACAAAAGAAAAAAATATCACATCACTCGCTTTATAAATGAATCTCAGCTAGCTCGAGATTGTTCAAGATTGAAATTAGAGTAACATCAAGATGTTTTGAAGAACCACATAAAAGAAAATTCAGGAAATTGGCGTGGAATAATGATGGTCCTCCTATTCCAAGCATCATCTGTGGGAAAATTTTGTTCTGATTTCCAACCCACTTCTACTGTTATTATTCCTTATGTCTAATATATATTACATATATAAACAATATAAAAATATATATAGATTAGGTGGTGAGGAAAATATATAGTAAATGTCTCTTTTTTTTTCTTTTTTTGTTTTTGTAATGACACAGTGACAATGGAGCATGAAATGTTACAATCAGAGCTGGGAAGTGTGTACATGGTTTGGGACAAGACTCGAGGAAAATAATTATGTGAATATGAATTGGTCGTGCTTTTGTCTTTTGGGAGACTTTAGGGTTGTTCCTATGCTTCCTTAGGCTAAAATCGGGAAAAAAAAACAAAAAGAAAAAAAAGAAGAAATTCGTGTATTATTTTACTGACTGAAACCTCTAATAATCTTAATAAACAAGTACCACGCCTGTGAAAAGATTGAAAATTTCATTAACGGTCGGTCTCTCCGGAACTAACCAATATGAAAGATTTTGTTATTCTTGAGTAGAAAGTTAGTTTCCTCGGTAAAAAGTTATTAGCTACATAAGAAAATCATTAACTATAACGCGTCATGGTCAAGGCAATTTCTTCCAGCTTTTAGAGATTTACACGTCAGAAACTGCAGGTCATATTAGGATCCCGCAAATTGTGTTCAGGTTACTCTAAATCAAGGCCACCAGCACCACTTGAATTTAACTGACTTATGGAGCTTGTAAGGTGTTTCATGAGCCTGGTGGCCAAACCTTTGCCTTTGTGTCCCTAGCTTATAAAGAATAAGCATTGAATGTATTTTTTTATCTGATAATTACTTTTTCCAATCCGAAATATCCTAACCACTGTTGATGTTATTTATTATGATTAATTTACTTTTCCATAGGAGAAATTTTCCTACCACTTGAATTGTACATACATGGGAAGTTCCTTATATGGTCTGAAAAGTTGGAGAAATTACCCTATCAGTTCTAAACGTATTTATATGAATGTCAATTCAACTCTAAATTTTTCAATTTTACCAATTTAGTCATAAACCTTCGTATGAAATTCAAATGTAATCATTCCGGCCAAATTTTGAAGGAAATGGCTTATGTGACTAGTCATCTTAGGTGGCACACCGCCATGTCAGCGATTTTCGACTAAAATTGACGTGAATGACTACATTAAAATTTTCATACAAATTTTTAAGATTAACTTGGCAAAAATGGAAAGTTTAGGGCTAAATTGGCATGCATATAATAGGTTCGGGACTAATTGGATAATTTTCCCTTTAAAAGTTATTGACCACGTAGAGAAATTACGGTATGTTGACAGCTTAATACTTATTTTTTAATATGGAAAGTTCCTAAACATATTTGAAAATGTACTTGATACAATTACATGATGTATTACCCCTTCATTTTTCATTGAAAGGTTCTTTCTCACGTAGTTAAATCAGTAATTACCCACATGGGAGCTACTTTTCCTTTGTATAATTTATAATTATATCGATAAATTACTCTTTGGGGATGCCTTTATACCTTTGTTACTTACACGCAGACCTGTCCAAATAGGTCAAAGATCTGTTTGTTAAACCATATTTGATGAACTAAGTCATTATATAGGTTAGTTAAATTTAGTAAATGAGTTATAGGGTTAGAATGGTAAAACCCAAAATAAATTTGTGTTAAATTGATTCACAGTTTACCCAAATCAAACCCACTTTTATGACTCTTTCTTCAACCTCTACGAGAAAACAATGGACTCCTCGAACTATTCCAAATTCAGACAAGTCTTGGAGGGCATGCAAGATGGGTATGACTTCACCCTTACTGAAAAAATCAAGACTTCTCTTTTTTTTCCCCATTATTTTTTTATTTTTATTAATCTTGTAAGTTTTGCTGTTAGTTATTAGAGTATATCTTTCCTTGATTGTATTTGTATTGTTATTTTTACGTAATATTCTAATCTTAGTTCTTGTCATTTCAATCCATGGTCAACATAAAATATATCCATGGTCAATTTATTGCATTTTATTTAATTAAAATTTCAATTTCTCCACATAATTTGTTGTTGTGATTTTATAAATTTACTACCAAGTACTAAGTTTCTCTTTTTCTTCATTATCAATCAATACTAAAATGAAAAATTATATACAATGTTGAGGGCCAATTCTTTAGCATCTTATAGTCGAAATAGCGATTTTATCCGAATAACATATACACATGAAGAGCTTAAAGTGGGTTAACTAGGTGGATACGGATTTTCATATGTTGTATTGACCATGGAAGTATTTTAGTAAACTGGTCATGTCGGGTATGGGTCGAGTTACTAAGTTTGTGTTATATATAAATGGGTCAAAACGAGTTTTTCTTTTTTTGTCCAAACAAGTTAAATGGGTCAATTTGAGTTAGATCATTTTCAGCCCAATCCAAACATGATTCAACCTACCAATTTGATGGTCCTACTTACACCAAGAGAGACGGTGGACAACTAATCATCGAACACCCATTTCAAATTATGACTAGAACATTAACATAATTATATATAGTAATTCTCTGACATGCTTTTTTCATACTAGAACGTGATGACGGGTAACTTTTACATTCGAACGATTTGATACAAAAGAGCTCATGCAACCGTTACTTAAACAATTTTGTGCTTACTTTCTCCTATAGAATAGAAAACGGCTCTCATAAATTTAAGTGTCGACACCTATATTTTTGCTCAATTAAATTAATTGAACAAAATTTAGGAATTAAATTTCCAACTCCTAAAATAAAAATATTTCTATTTAATTGCATGGCATGTAGACATTAGGTGCATTTTGCATTATTAGAATATATTTCCTTCTCTCTCTCCCCTGTCGCGCTGGACGCCGTTCAGTCGAGGAACAGCTAAACGGCGTTCCACCAAGCAAATTCGTGACAGCCAAGAGGGAGAGCATAGTAGAGCAGACGTTCTGCAGCCCAGAAGGAGGGAGCAGTTGGCCGATGGCCAGTATATAAACCGAAGAGAGAAGAGAGAGACGTTGAGCAGTTTATGTGAAAAGAGAGAGAGTTAAAAATAGGAGGTGTGATGGAGTGTTGAGAGCTTGCGGCGTTTGAAGAGGAAGCCAAACAACCTCGTCGTCGCCAGCATAACCGACCGGTGACCCCCTAGACATGCCTGGACCAGTAAGTCTTTCGCAGCTCTTTATTTGCCCCTGTTTTCATGTGCACAGGTTGGCCGGGACTCGCACCGGCCGTTTCGTGCAAATGTCGGCCCCATACTGACCCTGCTTTTCGGTCCACTCGTGGCCGTCGAAAGCGAGTCGTGGCCGCCGTCGGAGGAGCAAGCCTTAGCCCTGAGATAGGTTGCGGATCCTCTATTTTGGCCATGAGTGCCAAGTGCTTGATAAAAGGCCCAAGAGAGGCCAATTTGTTTTGGTCATCGGCCGACGAGCAGGTGGTTAGCCGACGATCTGGGTGGCCTGATAAGGCCTTATGATGGCCTCTAAAGGTGAAAACCAGGCTAAAGCTGGCTTGGGTCCACCGACGAGACGCTAGGTCTCGCTTGGCCAACGTTCTCGCGTGCTAGAAACACGTGGGAATTGGGTTGAACTAGGCTTACAGTCCCAGTTGAACCGAACTACAGGCCCTCCTCAACCAGTTTTGACCCCCTTTGGGCCAGTCTTTTTTCTTCTTCTTTTTTTTATCGTATCGGACCCTAGCCGAGTCCGATCCAATGGGGAACCCGGGTTAGTCAATTTGGGTCGGGTTCACGGATCCGGATTGGTTTTGACCTGGTTCGGATGCGATTATTAAATTAAAAAAATTCAGAAAAAAATTTATTTTTTCTAAAATTAGGAAATAGCTCAAATAGCTAGATTTTGAGTAGTTTTTCCTAAAGACATGTGAAAATCTTTCAAAAAAACCGTGTCTAAATTGAGCAAGCTTTTAGGGCTACGTGGTAGGATTATGAATGTCCTAAAAATGAATGCCATGTTGTTATTCGTGCTTGTTGTTTTGATTGCTCGATTTCAATATGTCTCCCTAGTTAGGATTAGGACTCTAGACTACATGCATATATTGGTTGCCAATTGTTAGTTTAATGATTGTGCACATGCTTGATGACCTCACATATTAGTGGATAGGTCTAAAATCAATCTAATATGCCTGACAATTGTTTTCAGAACTGAACAAGATAAAGGTACCGAAAGGGCACTAGTTATTTAATTAGTGTAACCAAGTCCTTTAACTCATTTGAATTTGTGGTATGTAGGAGTAAGGCAATTCTCTCGTTGCCTTACTTGGATATCTAATCAATCCACCTTAAATTGATTAGTGGCAGCTTCTAGATAAAAATTGATTTACATGTTAATAACTTGAACCTTAAGTCGCAAGTTGGTAATGGGCTTGAGCCCAAGTTAAGTTCTAGGTTTAAACTTAACAATCCATTAGCCTTGTTGATCCCGTTCAACGCTAAGGGAGATCGCAACATTAAGCACCTCAATTTTATTGACATGGTAATTGAAATAACAATGGTAAATACAATCTAATCCAAAACTACGTATAACTTTTCTTTTTAATGAAAATTGTATATTTGGTGGAGATAATTAATAGTAAATAAGTCAGATTCAAGAATAGCCAGCGCCAAATATAGAAACATAAAGCTAGGGGGGCGAGATAAAAGCTTTTGCAATGTCCATTTAGGGGCAATGAGATGCAGAAGTTTATAAGAGATTTTATAAATATAGCATCAAGAGGTCGATGCCAGGGCCCTCGATAACACAAGCCCCTCTCATTCATTGTAATTAAGGCTCTGTTTTGGCAGAAAATATCTTTCGAAAAAAAAATTTCCTCGATTTTTGGTATTTGGTTCGCTTAGAAAAATGAGTAATTGGAAAATTCATGCTTAAATTCGGGAAATGATTTTCTCTTTAAAAATTGGAAATCATTTTCCAATTATATAACCGGGTATCAACGCTTGACCCGAAACTCTATGCTTGAACATGGAAACCCCAACGCTAGTTTTCGAATCCCTGGCATCCAGGACTAGGTCTCCGACGCTCGAGCCCAGGTCCATCGAGACCGGGCCCATGACCCCGGTGCCGATGCCCGGATTCATGGTGCTCGCACCCGGGTCCACTGAGGCTGGGCCCGAAGCCTCGATGCCTATGCTCAACACCCTGGCACCCAAGTCCATAAAGGCTATGCCGAAGTCCATGAAGGCCATGCCCGTGTCCATCGAGGCCGGGCACAGGACCCAATTGCCCGTGCCCTAATCCCTAGCGCCCTGTTTGGGGTCCATTGAGCCGGACCCAAGACTCTAGTGCCCGTACTTGGTTCCCTGGCTACTCATGTATAAGTTACTAGCGTCCGAATAGCATATGTCTATTTACGAAAATCTGTTACTAAGCTGATTAGAGAACCCGCAGAAAAATAACGAGAGAAAAGAAGGAAGAGAGAAGAAAAAGAGAGGAGAAGAAGAGAGAAAGAAAGAGATTGTAAAATCCAAGAAAGGGGCTCTTGGTTTCTGTGTGTAACAGAAACCCTACACCCATCACGATATATTTATATTAAATATGAATTGTATATGACCATAATGCCCTTATATATGTAAAAAGGAATAAAACCTAGAAAATAAAAATAATTCTACTCTAACAAAATCAAATCAAATTTTCCATACCAAACGACAGAATATTTTCTCTAGTTCATTTTAGGTTTGAGCTAAATATCGAAAATATTGTTATTTTTCTGGAAAATATTTTTCAGAAATATCACATTTTCCGTTAAATAAATTGAGGCTAAGAATTATAATAATACTCTTGCATATGGCCTCGTATATTAACACATGCTCCCAATGCACCGCGTGTCATCTAGATATCGTCCTACAATTATGGATAAATTGTTTTCATTGTGGGCGATAACATCGTTAAGGGTAGGCGAGGCGATTAGCACAACTACTCCATATTGGTGTTTCTATAAAGGCATTACATATGTTATGTGCAGAATATTTTGAGTCGTAGTTGCTTAGTCGGTCTATTGGAATCGAGAAACTTACCCAAAAAAATTTGAAGCCTATTATACGAATGTCAATTTAATTATAAATTTTCACATTTGACTAGTATATTCCTACACTAAATTGGCCAGAAATTGCTGATGTGATGGTTAAGTTATTGCCGGCCGCCCTACGTGCCACAATCGGCGATCTAACGTGATCATTTCGGCTCAAACAATGTCATTTTTCAGAATATTTTTTGAATTAATTATTCTTTTTTCTTTCTTTTTTCTTTCTTTTATTCTTTAACTGGGTAAACGCAGATCTGGATTTGGAATTTTTCTCCACAGAAGAGAGAGAGAGAGAGTGTGTGTTCTCGGACACCGTGTTGACGCAGAAGATGCAACCTGCCACCAAGCCACGGCTCACGGTGGTCCCCACCGCCGCCGCAGATGGCGGAAACTCCGCCGACGACAAGCGGGATCAGCTCGTCCTATCCTCCGCCACCTGCAAAAAGACTGAGGACCTCGGCCCCTTCATCCGCAAGGCCTTCTCCATCGGCAAGCCCAACAGCCTCCAAGATCGAGGAACGTCCACAAGGCCCACTACCAGGACTCCCATCCTCGCCGTCGGCGACCTACGACCACCCCATTTCCCACGTCGGTCCCCCTCGCGTCCGCCCTCTCCCGCTCCAACTCCGCCCCTCCAGTCCGTCGCTCTCCCTCTCCTCAACTCCCTCGATGCCTGCCTCGAGGCTGGCAACATCTCCGTCAACATCAACCTCACCGCCGGCTCCTGCGTCGGCCTCGTGGATCTCTCTGCTCCAGGGCCGATCTCCACCTTCTCCTATGGCAACTTCTACATGGCCTTGAAGTGCGTCGACGCCATCGAGGCTCAGTTCCTCGGCAGGACGCCGTCGTGCAGGATCAAAACCGTGGTCGAGAAGAAGATTCTTGAGAATTCGATCCTGCATGGAGAGGAAGGTGAGCAAGGAGTTCGGCGATGTGCTTGTGGAGATTCTTGAGATTCTCCATTGGCCGAGCTTCCCACTGCGAGACACAGAGAGAGAGAGAGAGAGAGAGAGAGAGGAAGAGCTCTTAGGATGAAGCAGAGACAAGCTGAAGAACAGGGTAGGCTTAAAAATCCCAAACCGAGATCTGGGTTTCAATGTTCATCAAAAAGTCGAAGAATTTTACGTGAGGGAAATGGCAAGAAGGGATCGAATTTGAGGGAAAAATTTCCTCCTGTTGATCAAACTTAGGGTTTATACATGATTCGGACGAGATCGGTTTGGGGCCTTCAGGGAACGACGAAAGAAGGGAAGTGACGTGGTTTAGGGTTTTGGTTTTGCTGATGTTTGTTTTAATGACGGCCGATGATCCACGTTAGCACCCGTCATGTAATGTAAGATGGTCAATGCTTATTAAATCTCTACACGTTAAAATTTTCCGACCTAAATTGGTCGGATTGACTATATCGGAAAAATCGTCAAAATCGCTCTGGGGCCTTCGAACGACCCAAGAAGGGAACTGACGTGGTTTAGGGTTTTGGTTTTGCTGTTGTTTATTTTAATGATGGTCGATGATCCACGTTAGCACCCGTCATGTAATGTAAGATGGTCAATGCTTATTAAATCTCCACACGTTAAATTGTCCCGACCTAAATTGGTCGGATTGACTATATTGAAAAAATCATCATAATATTATGGATTATATTGGCTTAATTAGAAAGTCTGTGATTGAATTGACAATCGTATAATAGGTTAATGACTTTTTAGGTAATTCTCCCACCGAAATCAAAAGATTCAGTGTTGTCAAGCCTCTTACTGCATGCACCGTCAGCGTGCCAAAAGTCGTGAAATTTCTCTACACGAGATAGCAGACGCTGCACAAGCTGACCAGAAATCCGTTCCCGAATTAATACCAAGTGGAAAAAGTCATCGAGAAAGTCTGAAAATCAATTGAGAACAAATTAACTTTGGATGCAATTCCCGTTGGAGCGTAGAATACGTAGAGGTCTACGACCATTATGTGACATGGGGCACGGCTATACACTTCCAAAAGTAGCCCAAATAGTTGCCAAACCGGCTATCTTTGCATTATTGGGGTAGAAGTAGGCAGACTAGTATTACTAGTTTACTGCTACTAATAGATTATTTGACCAGTTGGTGAAAACGATGATTTACCAAGGTGATTTTCCAGACGAAAGGAAATCGGACTCTTACTTACCAGTGGAAAGGTTACCCGTTACTTAGCCGGAAAAGAAATGTGACCGTGGGCTCCGTCTTTTTCGTCTTCTAGGATGGCGTGTGTTTAATCAAGTCACGGACTCGGGGTCTGATTGAACTACTCTTTGGAAATATTTGTTCCCTTTGAGCTTCGTTAGTTTCGCAGAAAATGAATTATTTGGAAACTTTTCTAAAAATGATCACTTGTGTTACTTGAAATAATTAGTCGATGAAAAATGTCTTACTATCGATAACAATTTACAATGAAAATATTTTTTGTTCATTCATTACTGTAAGCGATATAAGCGATCATTTTTACGGAAATGCATGCCAAGTTTTTCATTCTCCGTCAAACAAACGCACAATTTCATGTTAACCAAGTTGAACCCCCTCTTAATGACTCGGAGTTATGATTCATGATCTCTCTCTCTCGTTCCTAAGCCAACTTGCGTTCTTTAAGAACCCCACCGAACAAGAAAACTTTGAGCCTTTGTCTCGATCATGTCAAGAAACTTCAACGTCTGCGGACCTACTTTCACGGGCGATGTTTAAGATGCCCCGGAAGGATCATGTTCTCTTGTCAACCTAATTTTCCACTAACCCTATCTTGTACTATATCATTTTCCACCCATAAAAATAAAAAAAAAAGGCTCTCTAAGTTCCTTACTTCGTGATCGATCGAGCATATTAGGAGTGGCAACGGGCCGAGGCAGGGCGGATGTGGGAGTTGCATCCCCCGTGCCCGCCCCGTCATTATTAGAGATCCCTCGTCCTCGGTCCATGCTCCGTGTAGCACGCACTTGTGTACCTCCTCCCCAACCCATAGGTATGTGGATTTCCCACAGATTCATTAGCATAAGGTGTGAGATTCACTGGCTGTCCTATTGAGGGCAGGCAGCGTGAGTATACGTCGAGGCGCGTAAAATTGTCATCCTAGAGTAGGCGACTAGCGTGACCCTCCAAGAGTAATTTGGAAAAATTTCCTAGGTTGAGCTGCCTTTCTTTCTTCTGTTTTCATTTGATCAATGTTTTTTTTTTTTTCCAAGTCAACCCCATTTGAGCTATCTAGAATGACAACATACGTAGATATATATTTCGCAAGTCAAAAGTCAACTTATCAGACCGGTCAAAGTGACCCAGAAGTCCGGTGTGGAAAGGCTCTCGCTCAACAGATCAAAGAAACGCCGGGAATAACCGGCTGATGACTCTCAAGAATTTCTACATGATTGTGAAAGGAAGAGGATGGGAGACAACTTTTATTAGTCGGTGCGTTTTGTAATATTTAATTTCTCCGTGAAATTCTAAATTTAAGCTATACAAGAGAGAGTTTTTAGATGAATCTTCCCAAATGGTAAAATGAAACGAAGTGAGAGAGTGCATCTCATTCACATGTAGTAATACAACCATGTATATTCGTATGTTCTATAGATGAATCCCTAACACTGAACGCCCCAAAAGCATTACCAAACAAAATTTGACAATTTGATTTCTAAAATACTGCTAATGAAGAAGTCAACATGATAATCATAAAAACCCAATTTCAACCATTCATTTATTTCATATTTTAAAGTTTTGAACCCTGCAATTTCAATGCCCTTTGCTCTTTCATCCGGAAATTCAACTACCCACAATTTTCACCAGTCCAACACTATCGGAGAATGTATAGTTATCAATTTTAAGTGTAGAACCTTAACGCATCGAGTACGTAGATTCCGACACGTTAGGCGACGGCGACAATATCCACCGTGCTAAAGATTGATCACATTGAAATCAATGGAAAACAAAAGATTCGGACGCCGAAAGAAGGTCGCGGATAGCTCCGGCTCCGATATCATGTTAAAGAATGATATCATGCGGAAAACGCTCCAATCATGCAACGCACTTGATCCGCCAGAAAAGATTGATCACATTGAACAAAACATGAAAAGATCTGTCACTGGTGCTTTTTTTGGTGAGATCAAGCCTAAACCCCAATACACAATCTCTTGAACTATGATCACATGAGTCTTCTCCTCCTACAATGGATCCACACACCCTATGTTTGCCTGCATTACTCAGTTCCAGAAATTCACTCGATCCTATTCCCACCAAGAAACGCACACGATGGTATCTGAAAACCAGGAACCACCACTCCGATCCCTCTCACCTACCCAAGTTCACTTTCACGTAGGACGCATGTTATTCTTCACTCTCGTCCCAAGAACTCGAAACCCAAATACAGACATGCAAGATGCAAAATACACAACTGAAGTGCCGCAAAACGCAACACGCTCCCCGTCTGCTCTCCCAGGCACGCAGTACGCATCGACCCTCGTCGATACACACGATCCACACGAAGAAGAATGACCCACGGATATCTTAGATGACTTTCACAGCGCAGAACGGACAGCCAAGCATCACGCATTTCGTTACTTTCTAGTCGAAGCCAAGCGTTTTCATAGCAATTTTATAGTTTCTTGATTTGGTCGGGTCGACGGGAAAACGACCAAGAACCCGACGAAGAACAGACAAAATCTAAAGACATGCATGCGGCAGACAATCCCAGAATCCAGACAGCCCGACGAGAAACCACAACAGCACGTCGTCCGAGGCTCTACCTCTATACATTGCATCCAACAGACACGCAACAGTTTGGATATCTAGCGGAAAAGAAAAAGCGTTCGAAAACAGCCAACCTCCGAACTTTCCGAATCTACCTGACACAAAAAAGTACGTACCTTTGTACAATGACTTGCATGTAGCAACGCTACGTTGCAGAGAGAGAGAGAGAAAGATCTAGAGAGAGAGAGAGAGAGGGGGAGGGAGGAGAGAGAAGGAGCGCCTTTGTGCTTTCGACTTGGCTTCGGGAGGGGACAGGAACTCACCACCTCTCGACGTCGGTTTTTCCCCGCTCTTCTCTGATCTCCTCTTTCCTCAAAACCTCCGCCCGCCGCCGCGGCCAATGAGGACCCGCCACGTGGTCCGAGCGGGGCCCCCTCACGTCTGGTGGATCCACCTTGCGAGCTGCGTAGGATTAACAATCCCCGGGATGTGGGCCCCGTCTGACTTCAAGATGCCCGCCACGTCGGCGTAGCTCGCGTGCTCCTCCTCGGCGGCGCCCCCGCTCGGCTCGGCTCCCGCCTGCTTCGCCCTCTTCGGCTCGGCCGGCTTCCCGGGGGGCGCCGGCGCCGCCGCCTCGAACCGCGCCGGGTCGAACCCCTGCCCGAGCAGCGTCCCCTTCGTCAGGAACTCGTGAGCCATGTAGCCGGCCAGGAGCCGGTTGTCGCCGCCGCCCTTCTCCGCGGCCGGCTTCGCCTTCCCGGCGGCTCGGGCCGGTGCCGGGGCCGGAGCCGGTCGGGGGGCGAGGAGCGGCCTCGGCGTCGTCGTCGTTTTGGCGACGGTGCCGCCGGGGGCAGCGCCGTAAAACGACTCCCTCTCCTTGCGCTTCCTCGACTCGCCAGGTGGCAAGATCCTACGGGGGTGGTAGCTCATCTCCCCCGCCCCGCGCGCACGCCACGTCGACGCGGGGGGCAACAACCGGGTGGGGGGGGCGAAATGGGTAATTTCCGGACGCCCGATATTTAGGGTAAAAGCGTCAAATCAGTCTAATCTGGAGAAGCCAGAAAACGTCCACAACGGGAGGGGGGTGGTTTTTTTTTTTTTCTTTCCTTCTTCTCTCTTTTAAAAAAAAAACGACACGAGGGAGGGGCCCCACCGATGGTGGCGCACGTTAAAACCCAAATAAATAAATAAAAAACAAAGAAAAGAAAAATTTTAAATTATTAATGATGATAATTAAAAAGAAAGGGGGAGAAAGAAAAGACGGGAATAAAGTCGAAGAAAAGAAATGGAGAAAAAGAGAGACTTAGGAATCGGGGGGGAGGCCAAAAACCTTCAAAGGACAAAAGAAAAAACGGATAAAATAAAAATAAATTTATAACAAATCGATTAAGGAGGAAGAGGGGCAGGACGACACGAGAGAGAGAGAGAGAGAGGGGGCCAAAAACTACAGGAAGTCGGATCCAGAAATCGGTGGCCGCCGCCGGTCGGGGGTGGGCGGCGGATCTCGGAGCTCGGACGGCGGTGGGTGGGGGGGGGGGGGCAGCGGCGCCGCCCCTGGGCTCAGACGAGAACGGGGGTGGGGGCGGACAGAGAAAGAGAGAGAGGGAGAGGGTGGGGGGGAAGGAAGGGAGGAGGAGAGAGAGAATGACAGGGGAGAGAGGGGAAGTGAGCGAGGCGTGGGCCAACATATATAGGATTTGTCCCTGCGGAATTGCCCCTCTTCGTCCCGATTATTTACGGCTGAATGCCACCGGAATGTGCAATGACGAGAATGCCCTCCCCCCGCTTCCGGAATTGCTCTCGGATGATGTGCCGGGGCAATTCATTTCCCTTCCCTTTTTTTTTCTTTTTCCTTTTTTAAGATTAACCGTCCGGAGGTCCGGGTCCCTTCAAACCTTGTCCCCTTTTGGGGGTTAATTCCAAAAAAAAGCACCAACTTTAGATCGAGGGACAATTCTGACCCGAGCTTTTTTTTGTTCCATAAAAAAGTACCAATTTTAGGTCGAAGGACAATTCTGGCGAACTTTTTTTTGTCCCATAAAAAAGCACCAACTTTAGGTCGAGGGACAATTCTGGCCCGAACTTTTTTTTGTCTCGTAAAAAAGCACCAACTTTCATTTAAATTCCAAATTTGGCCCCCCATTGACTTTCTGTCTGAAGTTACCCTTGTTTGAGAAAAAAAGTTATGGTGGTGAGCCTGGCGAATCTCTTCCATGGCGTCTGTCGACGGGCGGTGGTCTACAGCTTTAGATTACGACAAAACGACGAAGTTTGGCTAGAAAGATTCAATCTGGAGATATTTTTGACTTGCCGGTGAAGTGAAGGAGACGAACAGTTTCACCGTTATTCTTCAAGCTGTGGTTCAGAGAATAAGACAATGAATAATGCTTTAAATCCAGTCAGCAAGTCACGTGGATTTATTGCTAAGGTGGAATAATCTAGTTGGAAAATCAATTGTTTTAAGTCAATAAAGGCCAGATTTGGAATTTAAATGAAAGTTGATGCTTTTTTACGAGACAAAAAAAAGTTTGGGCCAGAATTGTCCCTCGACCTAAAGTTGGTACTTTTTTTACGGGACAAAAAAAAGTTCGGGCCATAATTGTCCATCGACCTAAAGTTGATGCTTTTTTATGGAACAAAAAAAAGTTCGGGCCAAAATTATCCCTTGACCTAAAATTGGTGCTTTTTTTTTTTTAATTAACCCCCCTTTTGGGAGAGTTCACAAGGTTTTTCTCACGCGAATTTCAGGGAATTTGTGATTTTTTTTTTACGAGGAAATTCACGGCGTGGCGTGTCAGCGAAGTTGGAAAAAGAAGAAGGATATAAGTTATCCCGAAAATAGAGGCGCGTGAGTGGTCACAAAATGTAAAACTTTTTAGGAATGTCCTTTATGTTGTTTCCTTTTGCTGAGTTACGCACCGGGGCTCGAAGTCGAGAGAAATGAAAGGATTGGGCTGCTCCCATCAATTCACTATCCGTGATGGTGTGTCCACATAGGCGATATATAATCCCCGTCACGCTCCGGCATTCCCGACTGTCACGTCAGCTGGATCTGAACAAGTTTTACTTCGAACGGGCTTTGATTAGATACGGTAAGGATCGGAAAAATTAAAAGTGTAGGGACTATATTGAAAAAAGCGGCGAAGATGTAGAGATGGAAAAGTAGAATTTGTCCCTTATTTTGATCCTTAACCCCAAAAATCTCATTCCATCGAAGTACCTTTCCCAAGCTTAGTTCTAAAATGTTTGGAGCACTCGTCCCTTGTTCCGGAGAACTCCAAGGGGAATTTCCAACTTCGTCATTTTGTGTCTTGAAGTTTAAGCCCAAGCAAGATCACTCTCATTGTGTAATAGTGTGCCCTAGCACTTTCAATTCAGAGGGCTTTTGTGTTATTTCATCAAACATCCTGTTTTTTTGTCTCCTCATTTCAAAATTTCCTATAAGGGTATGCTATGCACACATAATCGATGGGGAAAATTGTTCAATCGGTCCTAAATTTATTGTACGGATGTCAATTCAGTCCTAAACTTTTCAAATTTTCTAGCTTAGTCCCGAACTTCTGCCCAAAATTCCGATGTAGCCCTTCTGGGCGACGTGCCATATAGGTCGACCAGTAGTGATTGAACTGTCATGTCAGCGATTTTCCACGAAAATTGACTAGAAGGGCTATATCGGAATTTCGCGCAGAGGTTTGAGACTAAATTGGTAAAATTAAAAAAATTTAGGATCGAATTGATGCCTGCACGATAAGCTTAGGACTGATTAGGTAATTTTGCCCAAAATTGATCTTTTGCTTGCAAATTCTAGTGGAGGACAAGGATAAGAGTGGGATTAATGCAAACCCTTCTTTGGTAATGGACAGTTGGATCGTCATTACTTGAAATCCTGTGCATACATCTAATATGCATGCCTACATTTAAGAATTGAGACTTCTTCATTAATGTCAGGGATATGAAAGCAAGAAAACTAGCATGTACATTATTTTAAGAAAGTATGATGAGCTCAACCGATTAATCCAAAATTATAAGTTCGATTTTTCGAAGCAATACATAAGTAATCACATTTATAGGGACTAGTCGGAGGTCGTGTTACACTATAGAGAAAAAGAAATACCGACGTAATTCCACGAAAGAACTCCGAGGAAGTCCGTGATAGATATGCCTAAGCATGACGATGCGCATGTTTGGAATCTCGTTTCGTATTGATTGTTTGTGGACTGTGGTGATTTGGTTATGTGAAGATTTCCTTACCAGACGAAAGATTTCGTGTCAACTCATTAAATGCTCTCGATTTAATCGACGTGTGCTAATGCGAGATCCACCAATTTATGAGAAAAATGTACATACCAATTCATGTAAAAGTCCTCTTTAGTGAAGACATCTAAAATAGGGAAAAAAAAGTAGGAAAAATAACATAAATGATCCATAAATGTTGGTCTAATGTATAATGTAGTCCATGAACTATTAATTTGTTCAATATGGTTCTTAAATTTTGACCCGATTTGAAATATAGTCTCCGAACTTTCGATTTCTTAAATGTAATCTATGGAATTTTGGACTAAGCTATATAGAAATATTCAATATTGTCCCAGGATTTGAATTAATAGAAAAATAATATTGAACATTTCCATATAATCAAAGAACCAAGTTGAACATGTCCTAAAAATGCAAGGACCACATCGAATAAATTGAAAGTTCATGGACCACATTACACGTTGGGTTAAAGTTCATGAACCACATTAAATAAATCAATAATTCATAAACTATATTACATAAAAGGCTAAAATCCAGAAATTATTTGTATCATTATCCAAAAAAAAAAAAGAGAGTAAAGAACATGAATTAAAATAATAATCGTTTTTCGTCCTTAGCGGACCCGACCGTGGATCCTGGATCTCTCCACTGATTTAGACCTTCGAAAGAGTACTCGTAACGTTTTGTGAAGTACGAAGTATAATTCCATCACTCAACCAATCTCTTTAATTCTTTCTTTTTTTTCTTTTTAATCCTTGACCACAATCTCGTTTTATCAAGTATTTTTCCAAAGCTTAGTTTAACATGTTTATTTGATCACTCGTCCCTTATTATGGAGATGGGTCGGAATAAGATAGCATAAAGTGAAATTAAAAAAATCTTTCAAATTATGATGATCCCATCATGTGTTTGATGTACCCACGATAGAAGTAACAAAATTAAATTAAAATTATTGAAAAAGGCCAGAAAAGACACGAAGAAAATATCATAATTTGTTTCAATATGGCCACCTCCGGGACCATCACCGTAACTGCAATAGGTACCATTGGAGGCGGCGATGACCATTGTGGTAGTCGCCTCTTTTCGGTGATCACAACAGTAGTGGTTGTCTTAGTTGTGGGGGCAAGAATCTCCCCAAGTGATTTCGGGAGATCGACGATGACTGCTGTGGTGATTGCCTATGGGGTGCGACCACCGTAGGCACTTAAGGTTGGTGATTACCTGCGGTGGTTGCAAGTTTCAGATCTAAATCAGAGAGACTTAAGAAAGTTTCTTAATGCAGGTGACCATCGTCGCGACCATTGAGCGGGGGTCACCCGATAGTGGCGACCACCAAGCGGTAGTCCCTAGCGATGCCACCATCAACGTCCTTGGTGGTGCATGGCGATCATGCGCAATGAGGCGCCCTTCTTTATCTTGTTGTTATTCGAAAATATATCGAACCTCTAAGTGAGAGTTTTTTTATCCCGATTATGGTCGAATAGTTTCGGATTTCGTATTACACCGAACGTTGGATAAGATATCCACAATTATATTCGATCCACCAAACACAACTTAAAAAGGGATTTTCGACGTCGTCATATTGTATCTTGACATTTGAGCCCAATCGAGAAAAACTTTAATGTATCTTGATAAAATCTATACTAGTGATCATGAGATTATAACGTTGAAAGAGATTGAGTGTGCAATTGACCAATGACCATATTTTTGCAATTACGCAATCCATCGATGTGAATGGTGATGTAGGTAACATTTCTCAAGCCATGTATAGTTTGATTTCCTTCATTTACTATCGATGATGTGGATTACTTGATTGGGTGTAATTTCTTGATAAGTAAGCTTATTTTAAGTAGGTGAACCTCGGACTCATTAATTCGCGCGAATCTTCTCTCACCATTAGCTAAGAGTCGAACCAAAGTTCGCGTAAGTGACCAAAACACGGAATGATTTGCACTTAATGGGGCGGGAAATTTAGGCTAAACTCATATGGGTAAAGCTCGAATTTAGGCTAAACTCGAGCATGAGATCTGTACATTCGAACTACACGCACGAAAGCAAACCTATGCTCTTGGGGTTGTGAATTGGAAATTATTTAGATATAGATTCTATATATGCATTTTTGTAATAATTGCTGCAATTAAATAATATCAAACTGTTGGTTCTCGTCGCATACCGTAATACTACTGCACAGAAGGTTGAAAGGTAAAAAGAATTATTTTATTTTCCCTCAATTTCAAATTTCTTGTACATTAAGATACTATGTGTACATATATATATAAATGGATCTTTTGCTAGCTAATTCTATTTCTAGAGTAGGTAAAAGAATGGGATTTCACATGAAATGCTCAATATGCTTTCCATGTTAATTCATCAAAGGCTAGGCCAATAGACCTCATTCATGTAAGACTCACAATTACGGGAGCTAAATGTATATAACAATTTAGGTAAAAATCCCGACATCCGAAAACTAAGAAAAGAAGAAGAAAAAAACATGAAAATTAAGATCTTACATTGATATAGGATAGATCTTGTAATCTACACCAAAATTAGGATTCTCGTTGCTGCCTTAAGAGCTCCAAACTTTCGTACTCTTAACACGACAAATTCCGGGTCCTTCTTCAGCATGCATAAATTGCGCAAGAAAGTTCATTTCTCAAGTTAGGTGGATTGGACCTAAGCGTGTCCTTCATAGGCTTTATCTCGGTCTCATCCGAATCTCGGGATCACCAGGATGTAAAACTTCCAAAGGGTATTCCCTCTCTTCAAGGAAAACGAATATACAGAAAAAGCGGATACCGACACGTTAATACAAGGAACGCATCCATGGAGCCCGCCCGGCAAGATCTGGACAAGTTGCGGAGGCCCCTGTAGGAGTTTCGACTCCCCTTTTTTCGGTGAGGTTATCTCTTAACACGGCAAATTATGGATTCTTCGGCATGCATAAATCGCGCGGGTAAAGTTTCATTTTTCAAGTTAGGTAGATTATTGACTTTGGGGAAACCATTAAAAGCAGTTGTCAAATCGGCAGACACGCAATGGGGATCTAACGTAAGTGCGTAGCTTTGCAATGACAGTTTCTTCACAGGTGGTGTTATGCACATGAACGTGATGCGTATATTGTTTCATTTTTCTAACGCGAATGTGCCGAAGCGTGATGCACATGTTCTGTACATTTTTGTCTCTCGTGGGAACCTCTAGTTGCTTGAGCCCCCACAAATTTATATATTTGCAAACGAGGGGGGGGGGGGGGGACCAATCAGCTAACCAGAAGGGTAGTTATAGCACTGCAAGCAAAATAGATACTTGATGGGTGTCATCGGGACGGTTCGATTCAGGTCCCCGAGAACATAATCTGATCCAGATATGAAGTGTGTAAATATTTTATTTTTTTGTGAAATGACCCGAGACCCAACTCGCACATAACCACACAAAAAAAAGAAAAAAAGGTTCGGATCGAGTCGAGTCGGGTCGAGTTATTGAGTGTTTGGTTTTTCTTTGACTGGAAACAACAATGCAATTTCTAGTCATAGAACTCAGGCATCGCCATCTCTCTCTCTCTCTCTATACACCGCACTTGCAGAGATGGAGTCGCATGCTCCGCTTCTCGGAAACCCGGCTTCCGCAGCCTTCTCTCCAAAGGCTCGCCGTCATCTCCATCTTCTCGGAGCCCCGATGGGGTTACGAACCCCATTGGCTTCGACTCCCAACCCGGACGCGAGACCATCTCTCAGTGCCTCCTCTCCGCTTCCTCCCCGGTCGTCAACCAATAACGGTGGACCTCTCTCGCGGGGCTGTTGGAGCTCCGGTCCGCCCTCAAAGGACCGGAGCGGAGCCGAGGTTCGTCGGTCTCTTCGTGAATGGGATAGGGCTCCTGGTATGATTAGGGTACCGGAGGAGCGACGGTTCGCGGTGGTTCGCTCCTGTGAGAAACCGGTTGCTTTGTTTTGGACCGGAGTTTATGGCCGGAGAGTGAGTTTTCCGTCCGCCGCCCTTCTCGCAGAACCGTCCGTGGACGTTACCGCTCATACAGCGCCCAGCCAGAGATATTACGATGCAACGTGAATCAAGAAACGATTATATAATGAAAAAAAGAAGTTCAAAACACATTACTGAAGTGTAAACAAGTTCAATAATCTGTGTCGGGTCAGTTCGGGTTTACGAGTCGAAACCGAAACAATCACCAGAAGTCCCGTTGTTTTACTTACAATTCGCGCTAAAAGGAAAACCCGACCCGAAAAGATCTGAAATGCTTTGGTTCGGATCGCTTACCTTTTTCGCCCCGCTAAACTTGATATGGTAATCTATACCGTAAATGATATCCATATGCCGCGATGTATTTTCTGAGGTATATCAAGATGGAGTCTTTGATACATATTTCGTCATCCTCTCTCTTGAGACGAGGGCACGTGATTTTAAAAAAAAATTATACTTCTCGTCCTTGTATACTCACTAATCTAATCGAGTTCTTTTACTTTCACGAATTTTCTAATCAAGTCTTTCTGACACCAGCGGCCAGATTCAGCTGACGTGACTGTCAGACGACACCAAAGTATGGTGTGAATAAAACATGCAGATGTCCCTGTGGACATGTACCGAAAAATTTACTCGATATAAATAATGACAAAATATGATGCGGATAAAATTTAGCGAATATGGATACCCATGTGAACGGGTAAAAAGTTTCATAAAATAGCAAGATATTAATTAGATAAATTAAAACTACGGGGATTTAATTAGAGATGTGAGAGTACGTGAACAAAAACTAGGTTTCGCTTACTTTAACGACTTGGATGTATTCGTTTTCTTGTTTTTTCTTTTAATTTTCTCTCTCTCTTTATGAGGTGGGCAACCTCCCTGGGAGTGCATGGCTCGCCTAAGGTCGCAAGCGTCTCGTGTTTTCACGATCTCGCGGTAGCACTCCAATTTTCATAAATAGTAAAGCCCAATAATGCGATCGCTGGTGATAATCGTCGTCTCATTTTACATAAACAATGAGGTTTGGATTCGATACGTAATTCGCTTCATTGTAGGCGAGAAAGCATCTACGACAATGAAAATATCACGTGCTAACCCAATCGAAAGTTAGAGATTTCAAGATAGAATGATACATCTCTTGTTATTTAATGTGATTACCTAATCAATCGGCTGAGAATTATTGTTGTTGCTTTTTTAAGACAGCAATACAGCCAATGACACGAAAGATACAGATCAGGTGCGACTGGTCAAAGCTTAGACTGGTCAACGCTTACGGCACTTGCTAGCCATGAGCTTCAATTTATGGCCTACTTTAACTGAGCCCACCTTGTGGAAAGTCCATGATGAAAGTCCCATCTCACTTCGTGATGGGCTTAGGATTAGTCCATACGGACCCATGAGATTAAAAGACAAATAGGAATTATAGAAATATAAATAGAAAAAGGATGAAATTAAAGAAAAGCAAATAGACAAAGAAGGAATCGATACCGATATTTTCTTGAGGATTTGATCGTGACTCTCATAGACTTTGTAAAAGAAGAATTCGATTTAGAAATATTTACTTATTGTTTAATGTTTGAAAATCCATTGCCGCAAGACATTCAATCGCTGACTCAGATAAAGATAACATGTTGTCCATCCATAGATTGTCGTATACGGTGATTTATACATAAATAATGCGAAGATTTCACTAATGGGATCAACTAACAAATTGAGAATTTTTAATTTATCGGTTATAAATCGTTGATAGACACAATTGTTTGTTGTAATCTTTTTACGAAAAACATGGTGGCACAGACTGTTCTCTCGTTTCCTGCGTCCAAACTGTAGATATTACCATAAATGAATATACACTAATGATCGTTTCACTTTTTCGCCGTTTTTCAAAGGATAGCTCTAAATTTTTAACAAAAAAAAAGAGTTAATACCACGAAATATCCCAAACTGGTACACTTGTGATAAATTTATCCTAAACTAATTTTTTGATCATTAAAAACCCTAAACCGGTACACTTGTGACAATTTTACTCTCCGTTAGACCTGTCAAAATGGGTTATAAACCCATTTCTTAACCCATATATCAGTAAATGAGTCATAAATTGGTTAGTTATATTTACTAAATGAGTCGTAAATGGGTATAAACATAATACGAGTGTTAAATGGGTCGTAGATGGATTTACAACTCCATCTCTCTCGCCCTCACTCACTCCGTGCTCTCATCTCAATTTGGGTTCGAGTTTTCTTAGGTTGAGTTAAATATGGAAGTGTTTTAGCAAAATGGATCAGGTCGATTATGGGTTGGGTGTGAGTTGGGTCGGGTATGGGTCAATAGATTTGCATTACATAAAAATAGGTTAAAACAGGTTAAATGTGTCTATTTGGATCGGACTATTTTCGATCCGACCCATCCGTTTGATAGGTCTACCCTTCATTAGTTTCGGTTAAATTTTACCGTTAAATTTTTGAGTTGTATGACACATGACGGTTGACAGGTGTAACAGTTTGGGTTTTTACCCTCTGTTTGTCACATGTGTACTAATTTGTGATTTTTCATGGTATTAATCCAATTTAACAGAGGGTGACTTTATCACAAAGCTACTAATTTGAGGTTTTTAGTGGTTTAAAAAATTAAATTTTGATAAATTTATTACAGATATACTAATTTATGATTTTTAGTAATCAAAAAAAATAATTTGAGATAAATTTATTATAAATAATTTAAAATTTTTCATGATATCAAACCACGAAAAAAGGTTAGCTATAAATTCACTCTTAAAATGGGTCCCATTCCTTACCCTCTCTTGTCTCCATCAGGTCTTCGTGCTTCGCCGCCTAACTTCTATTTTGTCCTTTTTTTTTCACTGCCTTCTCCTAATAATGGCAGGCAAGGGGCCCATACATTTTATTTTTTTATGTTTTGAAGTTGTGATGACCACACCGAAGCAAATTGTGGGATCGACAAAACCATGTACGCGAGCTAAAGTCAAGCCCATTAATGAAATTGCCAATGACAAGCTCGAACATTGCGAAATGCCCCATTATTGAAAATGATGTCTCAATGCAGAGCGAGGAAGAGAGGTGCATGAAGCAGTCCGTGAAAGCGAGGCAGGCACGCTCGGTCCCGCACTCCATGTACCTCGAGGTGTCGCATGCCATCGAATCCGCCCCTCCGCCGATTCACCAAAGGCAAGAGTACCACCCCTCAACTCCGCCGCTATCTGGCATCACTTGTTGTCACTGCTACCCTCTCCGCCATGGCCGACCCGACCCCCTCTAAGTCTCGGCTTCGACACCTAGACTTCCCCAACCCCGTGACCGCCTCCCTGGCCTTGCCGCCCCCACCTCCTCCGCCGTTCAAGAATTTTTCTTTCCCTGTGTTTTCCTCTTTTTTTTTTTTTTTAAGAAATTGATGTCATACTTCTTTTAACTTTGCAACCGATCAACGGATCAACTCCAACACCATGAACTATACAGCCAGGCAAAGAATATAAAACAACTATTCAAACAACTAAAATTAAACTCTCAGCATGGAAGTGATCACCAACAGAGTGGCCATTGGAGTGCCCAATTATAAAGCATCTCCAGTTGCATTACATCCTCTTGGACCTTGGAAATCCAAGCAAACAGCCAGAAGGGTTCTTCTGGTCGAACGACCTCGACCCGAGCAATTCAGGCTTTGAGCTCGAAGCGGTGAGGTTTGGCAGGTGAGGGTAGAGGCGCACATGAGTAGCAATGAGAGAGGGGGACAGAAGTATGGAGATGCAGAGGAATTGATGAGAGGTAGAGAAGGTGGGGAGTGGGATCCACGATTTGGTGATTTGGGTGATTTTCGTCCTTTAATTTTTTTAGGGTTGAACGGAGCCATTTTGGGGATGGATTCATCGCAGCCCTTTTTGAAAACAATAAGTTAAAGGTACGGGTTAATATCACGGAAAACTTTAAAGTGGTATATAAGTGATAGATTTACCTCAAATTAGTACATTTATGATAAATTTACCCTTTATTAGTTTTTATTAAATTTTATCGTCAAATTGTCAAGATAAATGACAAGTAGAAGTTGACGGGTGTAGAGGGTTTTACCTCTCTTTGTCATATATGTATTAGTTTGTGATTTTTCGTAGTACTAATCCAATTTAACGGAAATTAACGAAGGGTAAATTTATCATAAATGTGCCATTTTGAGGTTTTTTATAGTCAAAAAAATTAATTTGGGAGTAAATTTATCATAAGTGTACTAGTTTGGGGTTTTTTATGGTCAGAAAATTAGTTTAGTAAATTTGTCACAAATGTATCAGTTTAGGGTTTTTCATGATATTAACCCTAAAGATATTGTTGGGCAAAAACATATTTTTGTTTATGCTTTCGAAAAACATTTATTTCGAAAATGCGAAGGAGCCTTACAACGCCAACAACAACCTACTTGCTTTATGTGGTGATAATCCTAAAAAGTTATCTGAAACTAAAACGTTTATTAGTTCAACCACCCCTGTAATTTGATTTTTTTTTCCACAAATAAAATATTTGAACGATATCTAGACTTTGACAGGCTTTTCTCACTTTTGCTAATTCGAAAATATCAATAAAATAAGAGGTCGTCTGGCTATGTTTACTTGGGTTAATTCCAAAAAAAAGCACCAACTTTAGGTCGAGGGACAATTCTGGCCCGAGCTTTTTTTTGTTCCATAAAAAAACATCAACTTTAGGTCGAAAGACAATTCTGGCCCGAACTTTTTTTTGTCCCATAAAAAAGCACCAACTTTAGGTCGAGGGACAATTCTGGCCCGAACTTTTTTTTGTCTCGTAAAAAAGCACAAACTTTCATTTAAATACCAAATTTGGCCCCCCATTGACTTTCTGTATGAAGTTACCCTTGTTTGAGAAAAAAAGTTATGGTGGTGAGCCTGGCGAATCTCTTCCATGGCGTCTGTCGACGGGCGGTGGTCTACAGCTTTAGATTACGACAAAACGACGAAGTTTGGCTAGAAAGATTCAATCTGGAGATATTTTTTACTTGCCGATGAAGTGAAGGAGACGAACAGTTTTACCGTTATTCTTCAAGCTGTGGTTCAAAGAATAAGACAATGAATAATGCTTTAAATCCAGTCAGCAAGTCACGTGGATTTATTACTAATGTGGAATAGTCTAGTTGGAAAATCAATTGTTTTAAGTCAATAAGGGCCAGATTTGGGATTTAAGTGAAAGTTGGTGCTTTTTTACGAGACAAAAAAAAGTTTGGGCCAGAATTGTCTCTCGATCTAAAGTTGGTGTTTTTTTACGGGACAAAAAAAGTTGGGGTCATAATTGTCCCTTGACTTAAAGTTGATGCTTTTTTATGGAACAAAAAAAAGTTCGGGCCAAAATTGTCCCTTGACCTAAAGTTGGTGTTTTTTTTTGGAATTAAGCCATGTTTACTTAAACTGTCTTGTTTTGACCAAGAAACATTCTTTTACATGAAAATACTACTATTCTTATTGCTATCAATAAAATAAAGATATTATACCATAAGTACTATTATTTACGATTGAAAATTATCATGGAGCAACAAAATATAAGCAGTAGAACTAGTAGTTAGATATGACATATGTTATTTAATTAAAATAAAGTAAAATAATAATTTATTATTATGCATAACCAAACACTGTTTTCAAATGCAAAAACATTTAGATAAATAAAAAAAACAAGTTAAATGTATCTATGTATTATAAACAAGAATCAACAATATACTTAATTAAACAACTTCCTAATAAATGCAAAATGTTTGACCAAAAAAACATGCAAAATGAAAACTATACTGATTTTGAGGTGCTATAACTAAGTTATAAATAAGTTATAGCACGTCATAATTTTGAGGGGAATTGGCGTGGAAGACTATAATGACGACGTAATGGTCTACTTCTCGAGCTAAAAATCCTTTTTTTTTCATTTTCTTTGGGCTACTCATTTGTTTTTTGCACTTCAATTATCTAATTTAGCTGATCTCAAAATTAATTAGGGCAATATGATATCCTTTCGTTTCCATTTCGCCACAAATTTGGTGGGGAGTGAGTCATTATCTCACCGGATCTCCATGATTTGCCAACATTGATGGGGGAGGCAGTCCTTCAACGACATTACTCTCTACAGCTAAGAACAAAGTCTAACCATTAAATTCGGACAACTAGACGTGCTTCATAAAATCATACATTGAAATCGACAGGAGGGGACGAATATCAAACTCCCTTTTTGAGGCATCAGCGGCGCAAATGCCGACAAACTATTGATGTCAAATGAAAGTTTCCTTTGTTATTTTTTCAAGTGGGATTGAAATGGTGGTGAAATTGACAGAACTCTTTATTTTTTTGGGTTACAAATGCAATAAATTTCTCAACTACCAGGCACATGGAAGTGGGTCAGCTTAGGACGAACCTGCTTCCGTACATTTTCAATGGGGAAAAACAGCAATTTAAAGGTTTCTTTGTTTTTTTTTTTTGTTGGCCCAAGTAGTAATTTGTGTTTGAATTAGATTAGTGGAGACAGTTTCTAATCTGGATGCATTGGTGGCCATGTGCGCCACTAGAAAAGTTTTTAATGAGCAAAAGTTTCAATCATCATGGGTTTTTAGTCCTTGATTTCACTAGGTACATCCTAAATGTTTATTATGAAGGCTTGTATGCTAAAAGGAAATGATAGTATGTATTATACATAGGGAGATATTCTTAACCTAGGGGTTTGTTACTTTATCTTTTTTCAGATTCAGAACTTGCGACCGTCGCCATTTGGAGTTCCGCTCGATGCGAACACCCGAACCTTTCAAAATATTTGGATATTGACATGCAAAATCATATCTGTCTTTCCATAATTTTTTAAGACATACATAAATTTCAAAATATTGGAGTTGAAAACAATAAGTGAGAATTAGAAGTTGTATTTCTAGCGTATTTGTTATTAAATTTTAACATATGATTATCTTTTACAAAAGTTGAAACTGTTAGAAAACAGCATGGAACATATCTTATATATTAAATACTTTGTTTCATACAAAGACCGGTAGAAATCACTAAAAGACCTTGAGCTTGCGAAACAAATACTTGCGATCGAATGAATTTTTTGGTGAAGCTCAAGGGAAGCATGCACAAGGGTGAAGTGGATATGAAGAACCAAACTCTGAGAATTTTTATATTGGTGTCAAATTAGAAAGATTGTTGCACACTCAACTTTAGAATGACACTAGAGTTAGAACTGAAGTAGTTCCATTCCTCACAATCATCTTTTTAAGTCATATGGATCTGCTTCCTCTGTACCTCTTGTGTTTCTAGCAATTCATTCAACCACATGTCAAGCTTTCACCATCCTACTAACCTTCACATAATATATGATGTTTCAAGACCTACAATATAAGTTTTTGTTCTTTAGTTGTCGAAAATTTTAAGAAAGAGATTGGCCTATATATGGAACCAAAAAATTATCATTCTTTTTTCTATCATTCTTTTTTTTCTTTTAGTTGCTTCACTTGATGTACTCGGAAACAGCAACCCAGCTAGCCACATTATTTTTCTATCATTCTTTTTTCTTTTTTTTTTTGTTACAAATGGGAAGAAAATTTCTAATTTCCCAGCTAGATGCATTGGACATATGCATGTATGATTGGTCCACAGAACTAGCTATCCACGTGGAAAAGAAATGGGTGTGTCGGAGAGGTGTCCCGTAGATTTTCTAGCTTGAGGGTTTTCTTTTGCTGCGAAAACCAAAGTGGCAAAGCCCTAAAATCAAGAATGCCCCAAAGACGCGTGAATATTATTGTTGAGCCAATCGTTACATTAAATTTGGTGCACAGTTAGTTGTTGTGAACATTCAATGCTATATCGAAACATACGTTGTATATAAAGCCTTCGTAACATGAGGCTCTCACTCATCAGTGTGCGTGTTCAGTCATCCAAAAAAGATATTAGAAAAAGATGGTGAAGGCCTTTGCTTTGCTATCTCTGCTTTGTCTACATGTTGTTGTGGTCAGTGTGAGTGCAAAACATGCTGTGAGTGCTGGTGAGGATGATAAGAAGACGTTTGTAGGTGGTGGCAAGGGAGGAGGGTTCGGGGGAGGAGGTGGGGCTGGCGGTGGCTTTGGAGGTGGGTTCGGCGGAGGTGGTGGAGCCGGCGGTGGAGCAGGCGGAGGAGGTGGGTTTGGAGGTGGTGGTGGTGGTGGTGCTGGCGGTGGAGCTGGTGCAGGTGCCGGCGGTGGGGGCGGTGGGTTTGGCGGCGGCGGTGGTGCTGGCGGTGGAGCCGGTGGAGGTGCCGGGGGTGGGGGTGGCTTAGGTGGTGGTCATGGTGCTGGTGGTGGAGTAGGCGGTGGGTTTGGTAAGGGTGGTGGTGTAGGCGGCGGCATTGGTAAAGGTGGTGGTATTGGTGGAGGAATTGGTAAAGGAGGCGGCCTCGGTGGTGGCATTGGAAAAGGAGGTGGAGTTGGTGGAGGCATTGGCAAGGGTGGAGGTGTCGGCGGCGGTGTTGGAGGTGGGTTCGGCAAGGGTGGTGGAGCTGGTGGTGGATTTGGTAAGGGTGGCGGGATTGGCGGTGGGATAGGAAAAGGAGGCGGAGTTGGTGGAGGCATTGGCAAGGGTGGCGGTTTTGGCGGTGGTGCGGGAGGAGGATTTGGCAAGGGTGGTGGAGTTGGCGGCGGCTTTGGTGGCGGCATCGGAAAAGGAGGCGGAGTTGGTGGAGGCATTGGCAAGGGTGGTGGAATTGGAGGAGGAGTGGGTGGTGGGTTTGGAAAAGGAGGGGGAGTTGGAGGTGGCATTGGGAAAGGCGGCGGGATCGGCGGTGGGATCGGAAAGGGCGGAGGAGTTGGTGGTGGTGTAGGAGGAGGTTTTGGAAAAGGCGGTGGTATTGGTGGAGGTGTCGGAGGAGGAATTGGAAAAGGTGGCGGAGTCGGAGGAGGCGCTGGTGGCGGTTTTGGCAAGGGCGGCGGAGTTGGGGGCGGTGCCGGAGGAGGATATGGCAAAGGTGGAGGAGTAGGCGGAGGATTCGGTAAGGGTGGTGGCGTTGGTGGAG
Source organism: Syzygium oleosum (assembly GCF_021117445.2). Classification (NCBI taxonomy): domain Eukaryota; kingdom Viridiplantae; phylum Streptophyta; class Magnoliopsida; order Myrtales; family Myrtaceae; genus Syzygium; species Syzygium oleosum. The sequence goes on along the minus strand of NW_026607485.1, from coordinate 20,644,316 downwards.
GAATCGGAGGTGGCGCTGGTGGAGGCTTCGGGAAAGGCGGCGGCTTTGGTGGTGGGATCGGAAAGGGCGGCGGATTCGGGGGCGGAGTTGGAGGAGGCTCGGGTGGTGGGATCGGAGGCGGCGCTGGTGGAGGCTTCGGGAAAGGTGGTGGCTTCGGCGGTGGGATCGGGAAGGGTGGCGGATTCGGGGGAGGAGCCGGGGGAGGCTCGGGTGGTGGAATCGGCGGGGGATTCGGCAAGGGGGGAGGAATAGGAGGAGGCTCCGGAGGCGGCTTCGGTGGAGGTGCAGGAGGAGGAGGAGGAGGCGGCGGGGGTGGTGGAATTGGACACCACTGAAACTCTTCACGTTGCATGCATGCATGCATGCGATGCGACTCATGGAAAGGAATTGGGAAAGAGTACCGAGTAATAGAGCATATGGCCGAATAATTCAGTGTTTATCATGTCACTTTAATTTCGACTTTTACATTAGTCCAATGTATCGTTGTCGTTCGATGTTGGGTTGGGATTGGTGTGTCGGCCCAATTCCTATAACAAAAGGGCAGAAAAAAATATAGATGTATTACTAGCAAATTTCCCTTGTTTTTATGTCACCAATTTGGCAATTTCTAATAGAGAAATTTGTTCTTAACGTGAGCAATACGCTGTGCATGCTCACCTCATTGTTCACATTTTTTTTCACTCTAATTTCAGAAAAAAGAAAAAATTATAACGATCGACAAAATAAAAACTCATCTGAACCCAAATTTTGTCCCATCACTGTAGAATATACAGAGAAACAAAAGCAAAAAAGCAAAGAAGAAAAATTAATAAGCAAATCTCCTCCATCGTGTCATGGATGTGAATAGCAATTTTAACAATACAACACGATGTGCCGCTCTCTTTCTCTCCCATGCATGCGCCACTTTTTTCCCACTTAATGAGGTAAGACCAAGATCATATAAATCGTGACATGATTTCCACCTTTTTGCCAAGTACATACTACTGATAAGAGAGACATGCAAATTGCACATTCATCTCCTCTTGGCCATCCGGAACGATTTCTTGAGGAAATGATTCGCCGCCCTATCGTTCCTGTGGCACAGCACCCTCAAGATGGTGTTCGGGTCCGACCGGTGCCACCTCCTCGTCGTGGTCGGCATCGGCAGCTTCTGCCCCGCGCCCATCACCCCGATCCCGCTCGTCTCGCACGTCAGGATGCTGAAGTCCTCGATGAGCTGCTCCGTCGGCTGCCCGAGCAGCGCCACCACGCCCTCGACGACCTCGGCCTCGCGGTCGACGACGTCCTCGGCGATGAGCCCCTCGCCGCAGGAGGCGAAGACCCGCTTCAGGCTCGCCAGGTCGTCCTCGATCATCTTGTGGTCCCCTCGGTAGAAGACCCGCGAGTTGCCGCCCGCGAGGAGCACCATGAGGTAGGCCTCGAGGGCGGCCTTCATGATCTCCTTGACCGCGAGCGGCTGAGCACAGTCCGTGAGGATCGCGCACAGTAGAGTCAGGTTCTGCTTGAGGATCCTCAAGACGGGCCTCACGCGGGCATTGGCGACGTCGCCGGCGTAAAGATTCTCGTAGAAGACGCTGTTCGAGTCGAGGAATACGAGGCGGTACGCGGCGACCTCGGAGACGTGTTGGCAGGCCGCGTGGATCGACGTCCGGGCGATGTCGAAGTAGGACGAGGTCTTGCCCTGCTGCCGCCGGTTCGTGAAGCGGTTCCGGGACGGGGAGACCCGGGGCGAGAGGGTGAGGGTCTTGTTGAGGGAGTGGAGGTGGGTGAGGAGGTAGTGCAAGCTGTTGAGGCGGATGTAGAGGCGCTGCGTGCCGCGGCTCGTCGACGGCCGCGGGTTGTGGCCGTCGTTGGCCCCGACCGTATGTCCATCTTCCGCTCCTACCCGGCAAGGAGTGGCCTTCCTCCAAATCTTGACAAGTTGGGAGGCACTGTGACATCTTGTTAGAGGAGGGAGCGAGGGAATGTAACCCTGCTTTGATCCTGTCACCAATTCTCACATTAGGTAAAACAATAATCAAACTGATGAAAGATTTAAGGAAATTGCTGCAAGTAACTCAGAGATTCCCAAGTAAGAAAAGCAGCCTGGTTGGTATGGAATGTGAGTTAGGACTGGAGTGATCTTGAAGGATGAGGCTCAAATGAATCTGGTGGATGGAGGAGTGTAGACATCATGAATTGAGTTTTACCACATGATGCAGCAAATGAAATGTAGTCTTGAAACAGGTGGCCTAGGCCGTCGGCGAGATCTTGAATCAAATCCTCGGTGATTCCGATCGGGATGTCGAAGAACTCGTCCACGGTTTCCTTTATCAGCTTCATCAGCTCCACCGCGGATTGCGCGTACGGCTCCGTCTTCGACTTTGGATTCCATGTCTTGTTTGCACATTCACAACCATCACCGTTTCAGTACACGCTCAAAGTGAGTACATCGATTCGCCGACGATCTACGGGGACTTACCTCGGTTTCTTTGGCTTGACGGAGGCATTCTTTTCCTTTCTTGAGCTTCTCGTCGATCCATTGCTTCAAAAGCTTCAGGATGATGGTATCGACCTCGTACGGCGCCATTTCTCGGACGAGGGACTTGCCGCCGTCTTCGCACTCGGTGGAGTCTTCGACCACCATCTGCACCAGGAAGTTCTCTAGCTTCCCAGCTCTCTGCAGCACGCTCACGGTTTCGCTGCTGAGCTTCGGCGTGCTGGTCAGGTACCGCTTCAGCATGGCCCCGTAGCAATTGTGCAGCACCACCGCCGCGACCCCCGCCGCGAACGGATGCCATTTCTTCATGATGGGGCTGAAGTGTTCCCTCTCTCTCAAGGCCAGATCCTCCGTCTCTTTCGCCAGGCTGAGAAGAGCTTCGGTCGCCTCTTCTTTCGAATCCATCGCGTGATTGAAATGGCCGCTTTGAATCATCTGATTACAGATACGTCAAAATGAAATACTGAATCGATGATTGGAATTTAGGGAACATCAAGTCTAATAGATGATAAGCTCAGCCTCAAACACAAACCTTTGTGAATTCATTCCTCAAGGAGGACCTTATGTAGTCGTCCACGCGATCGCCGGTAGAGTCCAGGACCGAGTCCTTGTTCCCGTGGCCTGCCGTGACCGGTAGCATGGCGTCCTCGCTGCTAATGGTCGAGGCCGTCAACGCCATAGGGAGGATGTTCTCGATCAATCCCACCATCCCCCTCGAAAAGTAGTCCTGGTAGTGATGCAACCGTTTCTCCGACCACTCTCGCATCGATGACAACACCGACGACAAGATCCTGACGAATATGGCGTCTCGATCCGGCTTCTTGGCATCTTTCGATACTTCCACGAGCATGGCGTGCGAGGCGCAGAGGAGGTCCGGCTCCATCTCCGACGTCGCCACATATTGTTGGAAAAGCACCCAAGTGAAGCACACATTGTGGATAGGCCTGTTGATGCCCAATGTGGACCATGTCTTCTTCATGAGCTCAAGAAGTTCATCGACCTCGTCCAGGACCAACGTCTCGTCCCTCACGTCGAAGATCGATTGCATGAGAGTGATGTATAGATGGACGTTGAGCGGGAACCCGTCGGCCCAGTGGCAGATGTCGGTCGGAGTCCCGCTCGCGCTCCGCCAAGACAAAGAGACAACGGAATTGCACAGGGTCCTCATGACGTCCGTGTTCTTCCCGAAGTCGATGGGCTTCGTGTCGCCCGACAGGACGATGTCCCGGAGGCGCGCGGCGAAAGTGTTCGACTTCTCGAGCGGGATAGAGGGGTGGAGGAGGAGCCCGGCCTCGAGGACCTTGAGCTGGCGCTTCTGCCAAAGGTGGTACTCGTGCGAGTCGCTGAACTCGGACGGCTTGATGTGCCGGAGAAGCTCCAACGGAAGGATTATGGTCTCTGCTCGTCTTCCCATCTATGACGAGAACAAGGCAATACACTAAGACATTGAATCGAAATCGGTGAACATTCATCTGATTTGAAGATACAAGATTTAGATGACACTACTTTGATATTGGTACATCATCTGATTTTAAGGGCAACATTTAACCATCAAATCATGCATATATAAATCCTAATGTATCGTGCAAGATAAGGGTCAAATTAGAGTAGTATAACGATTCACGTACTTGGCCTACAAGAGTCCTCATAAGCGTTTTCCTGAGCCTGTTATCACTCTGCTCCGTCACCCTCATCTGTTGCCTCATGATCTCGGCCGACGTGAGCGGCCGCCTCGCCCTCGAAGGCGGAACTGTGTGCAACAACCCGGGGCTCAACAGCTTGGTCCCCATGCTGTGCCGGTTCGGTGAAGATGGCGCGGACATCCCGCCGACGTTGGCCCAACCGGATACCATCCTCTTCGACTGCGACCGCTTGATCATCTTCAACCCTAGGGCCCTCTTCACCCTACTATTCGGCGCCATCCCCACCCCATTGGCCCTGCCCTGGGCTCCGGCCCCCGACGAACCTCCCTCCGCATTGTCGGACGCATGCGACGACGACGAGTAATAAGCTATGGCGGTGCGGCCTCCGAATCCGGGCGAGGAACGGCAAGAGGTGAAGAAGATCTCATAGGCGGTCTCGCGGATGTCGTCGTGGTCCAGGCCGTCGAGCTTCCCGAAGGGCCACTCGAGGTCCGTGGCCGCAGAGAAGGACTCTCGGCAGGCGGCGTGTGCCATATGGCGACGGCGTGATCAGAGATCCGGCGGGAGAGAGCGATAGAATTTGGAACGCATGTTCTTCAAGAGAGGGAGAGGGACGGTTAGAGAGGCACCTGATTTGAGCTTTGTTTTTTTGGTTATGACAACGTTTGAAGGGGGGGGGTAGAGAGAGACAGAGAGAGACAGAGATTGGGCGTCGGATGGTTTTTGCCAACTTGTGATGTTGCATGGAGAGCGAGAAAGAAGGGTGGCAAATGGGACATGGGGAGCTTATTTCTCCAGCTGAAACAGCTGTAATTCAGATGAAAATCATGTCGTGGCCAATCAGGTATGCATAAATAGAACAAATTCCAGACGGATAAACGAATTGAGCCTTGACGAAAACACTCGGGTCAACATCCTGGAGTTGAACAAACAATTTGACTGTGCTGGCCTTCTCAGTTGTTAAAGTTCCCATGCTCAAAACTCTCCAGGAAGAGATGGATAGGAGAACGGCGGCAGCCGACATCGAACAACTAGGTCACTTCTTTTTCCGTTCACTAATTTTACCGATGTCGTAATCTTGAATCCTAATCCTACCCGAATCCGTTGCTGTCATGTGACTCGATTTAATCCGGAACCGATGAAAAATTTGAGAAGGGGAAGAGAACGATGGACAAGAGCTATCTAAGATTAGCTTTGATTATGCACCTAATTGACTTTTATAGTGCAAACGTAGATTTTCTACCTTCATTTCGATTTCTACCCCATCAAAACATCGATGAATGTTGCTTTTTTGCGCACCCAAAAATTTACTCAACCGGGCGGAAAAGTATTCCGACATGTCAAGATAACCACCGGACTCTAGATAGGATGATACACCCATTTATCAAACTCATTTCCCAAATCCCCCACGCGGCTAAAATTCGGGACCGTATGATCTTTAGCCCTACTTGCCTTCGTTCAATCTAGTTACATATAAGAGAAAAGACAATCGAATACAGATTTTGGTAATTTGGTCGCATAAACTCGAGGTTCCAATCAGATGCATAACGCGCGCATAACTTCCACCATACATTGAAGTTAAAATCAGAACACGAATTTTTTTATGCAATGACAACACTGGCTCTCAGCAACTGACACTTTAGATCAATCAACGGCCCTAGGCCAAAGGACTGGGACAAGAGGATCACTGCAGGTGGCAAGTAAGACCGACATTTACGAGAGAAACAGCAACGATTGTGAATGTGGCTGGCTTGATGAGGCGACGACCTGCAAAAAGAAGCTGCAACGGGAACTGATCGGTGCCAGTTCAATCCTCAAATGTAGGAAGACTTACACTTAACTACCAACAAGCAAAGCTAGATTCAATCATCTAAGCAAATGCTACTGATGTTTGACAACAGTCCAAACTAACGGCATACGGCACCAGTAGTGGGACCTTAAGTTTGTGGAGAAAGATGGGAGAGACTTCATACTCATATGATTCGAGGATATACTGATTCTCCACTGGACGGTAGAATTCTTGTTTAGTCAATGAAAAGTTTATCGATTCCTTGCATGCGGAGAATTCTGCTTGCCCAATCAAAGATGATATTTTTCAAAGTTCAAATGCAAAGTTGGTGGGAATAATAACATGCAGGTATCGTAATTAAATCATTACACCACATTAGCGATGCAATGGACACAAAAGACTCTGCCATGAGCAGCTACACTGTTGAATGAAAAGAGAAGGCAGCAGCAGTACAAATATCTCTTCAAATGGCCTCAATGTCAAGCACCAGCCTTAGTGAGGAATAGTCATGCCCAGAAATAGGCGCGCCCAAATTATGTGGGTCCACACCAATCCTATGAGAAAAACTACTCAGCAATCTGTTGACCAACTCTATTTCTAGTCAAAAACAAAAAAGTATTCTACCTCAGAACATTTATTGTCAACAACAAAAGATTAGGGAAATTCACATTCAACAACCACTAAGTAGGTCAATTGGCGAAGCATAGGCTGAAGTATCTATCGCCATTAACAGTCTCTTAGTACCCTGACCACGGAAATACTAAATCTACAATTGACAAATTGTTAACAAAAAAAATCCTATCTCCAACCTATTAACTCATTAGTCTTCGTTTTGATATCAGATTCAATCATGTACAACTGTTAACACTAAATCAAAAGGCACAACATTATATTCATTGAATCCAAGAATCAAGAATTATTCAGATGCAATATAAATAGCTAACAGGACAACCAAATAAAGACTAACAACACCCAAACCTGCCATAATAATCATAATGGCAGTAGAATTCAATCATTTCGGTGGTTAAACTAATAAGATTGATAACCAAGGACTCACTTTCCCTAAGCAGAGACACACGAAAGAAACTCCATAATTGGACCTTTCAAATATCAAAAGATTTTCCGCTGAAAGTTCTGCCAAGTCAACGATAAGTATCATCCATCCACCTACACTTGCCTTGACCTATTATTACTTATATCTCCATCATTAGAAAGAACAAAAAAATTGTCCACAGAAATGGCTTGCTAATGTAGAATGTGCACAAATCCAACCTCGTTTGGACAAAAAACAAAATGGTTGAAGTCTACCACAGCTTCTAGTTTGGCAATCTGTCTTTTAAAAAGAAGTATCTCACTGCAAACTAACACCTCAAACTGATATAGGACTGCTCCTAAGCGACATGTATCACATACCACGGCCTACCTATTTTGTCAACTCACCACAAATCTCGACGAAGATCGGAGATCCATGACTTGAAATGCCAGGAATCTGCAAACACTGACAACAGTGACATAGCCTGTGAATCGGAACGGCCTCTCTCGAGTTAATGCATAATTTTGACAGAACAATTCTCCAAGTTCCTTCCCAAGCTTTTAACAACAAAAACCACAACAATGCCCATGGCCATGTGAAGAAACTTGAGTGCACTTTAAACCCGAGCATCTCCTCCTGTATAACACAAGGGAAAATACAGGGGGGAAATGATTATGCCATTTTCAAACTGTCAACTACGACTATCATTACCGCTACCCATTACCCAATCTGCAACTCAAGGCCCACAGCTCCAAAAACATTAAGCTGCACTACTCCTTTCTATTCCTACTTGGTAATATCGAATCAAGAAATAGCAGCTAACCTTCTCTAGAGCATTTGGTTCTTGATAGACGAGGGGAGGAGTCGGAAACAGCTAACAAAAGGATGACAATTAAGACTTGAAGATCACAAGCTCAAATATAGCGGCAATAACAACACTATAGCTGAAACACTAGATGATAAATAGATCCCAGATCATCAAGTAGACAAATATAAGCACGCCAATTTAAAAGCTACACTCAGCAAAATGCTTAATAAGAGGGCATCTAGTATGCCTCGAAATGTACTACTTATTACTGACTACCAAAACAGATACTGAAAACAGGGATTTAAGCAATCCAACCAGTCCCAAAGTATCGACATCCAACTTGAGCAATGCTTCATGAGGATGCACTCAGAACTGAGGTCAACAACAAATCATTGCTGCTGAGCTTGGCGGGTCTGTCCACCACCATAACCACCACCATAACCAACCTGCCCACCATGAGGACCGTTCGACTGAGAACCATAATTTCCAGAAGTTTGTGATGGGTCCGATCTCCATCCTGCATTGCCATACCCTGCATCACCATAACCACTTCCCATGTAGCTACCAGCGCTTGCCTGCATTTCTCCACCAGAACCACTGTTTGGAGTACTTCCAGAGCGCCCTCCAACAGCACCATACCCGCCCTGATTTCCATAAGATCCATCACTTCCACCATATCCAGCATACCCATAACCTTGATTGCCATATCCAGCTCCACCACTAGGAGAATGACCAGTAGGCGCTGAACCAGGACCACCACCAGTCGAACCACCACCAGCCCCTGCAGCACCCCATGGAGCAGCACCACCATACCCCATAGCTCCATATCCAGCGGGAGCTTGTGAGCCCCATGAGCTTCTAGGCCCACCCTGAGGACCACCTCCATAACCAGAAGTGGGTATGTTACCATAAGCTGCACCAGCAGGACCACCATATCCAGTGCTGCCAGCATAACTTCCATAACCACCATAACCCATGCCATTATTGGCAGGACCATAACCATAGCCAGGTGCACTGTATCCAGAAGAACCATAGGGCGGAAAACTACCTCCAGCATTCTGTGGCTGCATATACCTATTTGAATCCATTCGACCATCATATGCACTGCCTGAATTACCACTAGAACCACCATAACCTTGGTAACCACCACCACCTCCACCGCCCATACTACGGCCACCTCCACCAGGATTAGCATCTTTTGGAAGTGCCCGCTTTACTTCCACTTGCTTCCCACTCAAATCATGGAATGTCTTGTGCAAAACCCTATCTACAGCCTCTTCTGTGTCAAAAGATATAAACCCAAAACCCCGGGGTCGCTGAGTATTCTGATCATACATGATTACTACGTCAGTTACATGACCATAAGCCTCAAAATACTGACGAAAGCCATCTTCAGTCAAAGTGGGAGGCAAACCTCCCACAAAAATCTTCTTTGTTCTTATATTTCCACCAGCTCCACTGCCTCTATCAGGATTTTGGTTTCCAGATCTTGCATTTGTTTGCTGCTCCTCTCTTGACAAAGCCCTCTTAGCCTCAACCTACAAATCGACCGGATGAGAAAGAGAGAGAGTTCAAGAGCAAGCCAATTGTTCTATTTCAGCAAATATCAAGAGAGCATGTAATAATTAGATGAGCCCATAGAAAGTATGGCCTAACATTCTATTTTTTAAATATATAATTAAAGACTGAAAAAGAAAAATAGCAACAAAGATAAAGCATAGAGACACTTTATGACTCTGAAAACCAATATTTCACATTGAAGCTGGTTCATTGGCTTGGTTTCGGGTTGAAAATTCGTTCTGAGTCATCATGGGACCATATGATGGGATCCATCAAGTCATAAGGCATGTTTACAGCTAACCATAGCAATGCAACCAACCAGTTAGTCTACAAGTTCACCATCCATCATTTTATCATTGTTCACGACTCATGTGAAGCTATTTAGATGGAATCTTTTCTTCATCGTTACGTACTTTTTGTCCAAATTGATAATAGCCATAGAACTAGCTCATTGGGAAAAACTTAGTAGCAAGGGAAGCTGTAGCTAGTCTTTCCCAAGCGAGCACCACGGCTATTATGAATCCAAATAGTACATGAAAAGATAAATTCCACCTAAATAGATTAGTGTGAGCTTTGAAATCAATGGATAAAGAGAGGAGAGCAAACTTGTGTACCAACTAGTTGATGGCATTTCTCTAGCCAGGTGTAAATACCGCCCACGATTTAACCGATACACATCCCATCTACATGGCCTCATATAGGGGCACGGTGAAGTTTCAATCCAAAAAGGAAAAAGATTTGTTAGCCACCACAACTAGCGCACATCGTTCCAGCCTAGCAATCTCTTTGTTTCAACTGACAAAGACAATAAATTTGACTGCTAAGGAGGAAAATAAACTTCTTTGACGGAGAGAACGCCAGGATACCAAGCTGTCTGTTAATTACAGGCAGGATTGAAAAAAAAGAGTGGATCCAATAGCATTTAGAAGCTGCAATTGACTAAAGAAGTTCTCTCGCGAGAGGAGGACCTTCCAACTGAGCATGATATCTATTTGCTCACGTAACCAACTTTAAAAACACGCTTAAAGGTGCAAAGGCGAGAATAGTACATAGGAGACGAGACGATGAAGAAATGGGGCATCCTAAAATCATGATGTGGATATAAACAAATCTCGAAATCTTTCCAAACGGTAGTGCACGACGCCGATTTTCTATTAGAAGATTGGCCCCACGTGATGAAATCTTAGGCGCCCTAGGAACACCATGTCACTCTATATCCACCAGAGTGAAGCAGGATGAACGGAAGCTAGGGATAGACGAAAAGCTTGTACTTCATTTAGATATCATGTTCCTTCACTTTGGGTACAGAACAAAGGTATTAGACGTAACAGCTCTCTCTATTCCTTAAGGCAAAAGTAGCTAAGGATTGAACCCGAAACGGCGGCATCCCTAATCGGACCAGGCAAGCACCCAGTTATGCTTCCCCCTTACAAAACACACCATTTCTTTTAGGCATACCGATTCGACAAATACCGACAGCAGCAAGCACGAGCTGAACACCCGGAACCAACCAATAGAGAAAAGAGCAAAATCGACCCGGCCGGCAAGAGCACGTCAACAATCAAAAGCGAGGAAGGGCAGGTCACCCCCACGAAAACCCCCAATCAACCACCCCCACCACCGCGAGAGCACAAATCTAATCCCCGAAAAAAAAAAGGGAAACGAGAAACACAAACACGACGCGGGTCTCCATACCGTCCTGCCGTCGATGGTGTGCTTGTCCTGGAGGACCCTGTCGAGGACCGCGGGATCCGCGAAGACGACGAAGCCGAAGCCGCGGGGGCGGCCAGTGACCTTGTCCCGCATGACGACGGCCTGGAGGACGTCGCCGTACTGGCCGAAGTAGTCCTTGAGCCTGTCCTCGTTGGTCTCCCACGAAATCCCCCCGATGAACAGCTTCCCCTGATCCGAATCCATCTCGACACCCTCACCCTCTTCCCCACGCCAGCAGCAGCAGCAGCAGCAGCAACCGAAAAAATCCCCAAACCCTAACCCTAACCCTCTCTACCTCTCTCCTCTCTCTCTCTCTCTCTCTCTCTCTCTCTCTAGGAGGAGCAGCAGCAGCAGCAGCAAGTGCTGGGCTTTCTAGGGTTTCGGGCAAAAGGGGCTCCGAGAGGATTGCGGAGGAGGCCGACTCAGGTCTGTAGAGAGAGAAAGAGGGAAGGAAGGGAGGAGGAGGAGGAGGAGGAGGAGGAGAGGGTTTTGGTTGGGTGGGTGAGGGAGTACGGTGGAAATCGAAAGAGTGTTCGATTTGGACGGTCGGGATTCGCCGGGGCACGGGGGGTAGCGAACGGGTGGGATTCGATCTGGGGGGGGGGGGGGGCGGGGGGTGTTTCTTTCCGGTGGGATGATGCTCAGCCGCCGCCGCCGCCGCCGCCGCCGCCGCTCTGATTGAGCAGCTCTCTCGCGAAGGTAGAAAATTCAGCTCGGAATTTATTGTTATATATATAAAAATACATATATATATATGTTCCGCGCTGAAAAATTCAAGGATAATTACGCCGATAGTCCTTTCAACGTAGTCCCCAGACTTTTTGGTACGTGTTCGGGTTAGTCCCTCAACTATATCAAAATATTTAATGCCATCCTTCTATTAATTCGGGTTCAGAGACTACGTTGAACATTCTTCGTGTAGTCCATAGGCTGGATTGAACATATATCGAAAGTTCAAGAACCACATCGAGCAAATTGAAAGTTCACGAATGGCATTGCGCATTAGGCTGAAGTTTAGGGATCATATTGAACAAATAAAAGGTTCATGGATCACATTGCATAATAAGCTAAAGTTCGAAGACCATTTGTATCATTTTCCCAAAAATCTAAGGATGAAATATTTTTGAAAATCGCGGCAATAATATGTAAATCGGGAGATCCAATTCCAATTTGTTCACTGAAATCAAATCGTGTTTTCATATGATTGCACCTAGCACCAAATTAAGGTCGAAAATAGGTAAATAAAAAAATAAATAAATGATCGGACTTATTTGGATCGGATATTGTCGGAAAAGAAAAAAAAATGATTGTTTACGGTAAGATATTCCGACAAAATTGAAACCCAAGAATATACGAAAATGAGAAATAGGGAAATGGAATTAATCGAATCCTTCGACTTAAGGCACGAAAAACATATATTAGAGAATGTTTTATTTTGATTCTCGATTTAATTTCTAACACGATCGACATGGTATAGTTAAATGAACGTACAAAAATAAGTCCCTCTCTAAGTTGAATGGAGACATAAGGTTCGGTGCAATCAAAGTTCATGAAAAAAAAAAGGGTTATTTTTATAAAATGCCGGATAATATATGTGGTCATTTTAAAATTCTGTATATGGTTATTTGATCAATATTAGCTTACAAGAGGCAGAGCAGCTGACTGTAAACCCCCGAATACTCCAAAAAATACAAACGTCGATCCATACTCTTAAAAATTAATTTGGAGTAGAATCAAACTTTTTTTCGAACATAGGGAAACTTACTTAAATTTCAAAATAAGAGACTCGGCTGCCGACCGCTCTCTAAGTTGTAAAGTTAATACCATTGAAAATTAAATTAAGAATGAAAGGAAAACAAATTTTCGGTAAATAGATGACTTGATTGCACCGAATAAAAGCTTTGGGGAACAAATTCGCACGGAAGCTGAAACTTAGAGGACTTATGCACTTAAAATTTCGCCAGAAAAACAGCTCGTGCCGTGAGGTATTGGGTTAAGTCCAGCGACGAGCGCAACCCTATAAAAATGTGTGATCATTCTTATACTTAGAGGACTGTGTTACGTGCCGCCATAGCCGGTGCTGCTGTGGACAATTTTTAATAATATTTTAATATAATTTTATAATTATTTATTTATTTTCCCTTTTTTTTTCCTTTCTTTCTCTTTCTTTTTTTTTTTTCCTTCCCTTCTTCCTTTGGCTAGTTGCCGGGCCTCGGCAACTGGTCAGAGGCAAGGGCTGGGGAGTCTCGTCGGCCTCTGGCAAAGCTCACCCCTGCCGGCCAATGGCAAGGGCGAGCCTCGCTCAGAGACGACGAGGTCGGCCTCGAACTCTCCAAATTGGCAACCGGGCTCGCCGCCCTCACCATCGATCGACGCCACCACTCTCTCGATCGACCGCATCATCGACGTCCTCCACGACTTGAGCCCCCCGCCTCTGTTCACGTGAATCTTCTTGGTCCGGTCTCTCTCTCCCCTCTACATCTTCTCAACTGAGGACAATGACGTCTAGCTTGATGCCATGTCGGAGCACAACCCCCACATCCGGCATCGTGCTTGACGCCACATCTTGCACACCTTGATCCATCCGTCTAGCTTGCCAAATCCAACGTCGAGCACGACGCAGGTACGATGTCACTCCGTTTCGAATCTCATTGTCGCCTCACTCTCATCCCGCCACCGCGCGGTCGAGGTGCTTGCATGGGCACGCCAACCCGCTGTGCCGCCGCTTAAACCCGATTCGACCAAGTCGCCGGAAGTGCGAAACCGGCAAAGTCTAGACGAGTCATTTCCTTCCGGATCCATCAACCTTCACGTATCTCCCTTTTAGTGAATTATCAAGTACGTTACCTATACCATTCCAAAGGGGAGGATGGCCCTTTCTGACAGTATAATGGTCCTGTCAAAGACAGTTTGATAAACCTAGGGGTATTGATACCGGAAGAAAGAACAAAAGCATGTTTTCTAATGAGACCAAATATATGTCCTCCTGATCCAAAGAACGACAATGATGGATAGAGAGACAGAGACCTAGCAACTAATGTGGAGTACCCGGTTTAGCCCCGGATACTCGAGCGACATTATTGCCGGCATTCCGACTTCAACGCATGCGATCCGTTGAATCATGTGGACATCGCGTCGGTGGGGCATGCCCGATCCAATGGATCGTATGCACTTGGCCTATATGCAACGGACGCAACTAATAATTTTCCGGATTCACAGCTATGTGCACTCTCTCTCTCTCTCCTAAAAAAAAAAAAATTAATGAATAGCTAAATTATTTGTGAAACTCTCCTGAATCCTGCTTCTTTGAATAGTTCAGAAATGTGAGTGAACCAGAGCTTTTTGTACTAGTCAACGATGAAAAAGAAAAAAGAAGTGAGATCAGCACTTTGTTTTTGCTAGTCATAAGGCATAAGACTTTTAACCACAATGGAATAATCACTAAAGTGAGCCCAAATCAACCAAAAGAACAGACATGGCAGTTAAAACACACACAATCCTGTTCATCAATGCCATCTAGCAGAACCAGAACATTGGACAGGGGAACTACTTTTGCTTGCAACACAAACAAGTTGATCTGGCAATCTCACAGAGAGAGAGAGAGAGAGAGAGAGAGAGAGAGAGAGGTTCTTGCTTCAAAGATTGCTAAACATGATGGCAACACTGGACTATCTTTTTTACCTAACTCCACTATCCTCAGATCCAATAACAGTAAGTTGCAGTGCAGACATTCTGCTGCTTCATGTCTTGGAATCTTTGCATCCAGAGAGAGAGAGAGAGACAGAGGGAGGGGATGGCATGCTTTGATAGAGCATCACCAGCACTGAAGGAGACGCTGCTCAAAATCTACAGGTTTGAGATACTTCCCCTTTCATGTTGAAACAATGAACAATGCCATGGCCACGTGTTGAACTTTTAAATCCACTTCATTGCCAAAATGCTCCAACATCTTACTGATGGTGACATACAACAATCCATGCGCGCTAAACACCAGGAATCATTGACAATAGCAAAGTCTCTTCTCCAAGACTAGTACTTCCCTATAGTAGACTTGCCAATGGCAATTAGTTTACATGAAGGAGTAGACATTTTGACGGCACCGCCAGTCAGCCGACCATGTGAACATGCTTGGAAGCTCGCATTGGAAAGGACCATTCAAAACTACTTAGCGTCCTGCTTCCACAATCGAGCTCAATCAGCATCATGCTTCCAAATTTTTCAACCAATGCGTCCCTTGCTAGTCAAAAAGGTGTAAGATGTGGAGTAGATACTGTCACAAATAGTACTGCTTCCATAAATCTAAATCAGAAAAAGACTATAACAGCTTATCAAAATACTGGAGTAAACAGCTACAATGCTTGACAAACAGATGATTCTTACAATGGGGTATTGTTTGGATGTGCAGAGCTAAAAAGCCCACAGAGATGGATCAGCACCTGTTCGAATTTGGGGCAGTGGAGTACCATATAAAGGTAAATAATCACGCATGTAAATGGTCCAGGCACGAAAGTTTGATATTCCAGGAAGCTTCAAATTCGCATAATTTCCTAATAAACTTATATTTTGCTTTCAATCTTTTCTGTACCACTATCGTGTTTGAGATTTTGCCATCAGTAACAGGGTTAATCCTAGGTTCAATTACATGGAGTTTCAGGTTTTATGTGGGATAGTGTCGTTGATGACAGATTGTTTTGCTTAAGGAAATGAATGGTTAATGAAGTGCTCACAAGAGCTATTTGCAATGCTTCGCAGTGTTCAGCATCAGATCCGCAGTATGTCCATTTGTCCATATCTACTCCATTACTATCTCAGGAAGTGTCCCTCGCTCAAGGAATTTCACAAGGAACGGTACAGATGATAAAAGGAATTCACTCAGATATGGTGGAGCTCATTGAGCCCGCCACAGAAGGATATCAGCTCACTTTGAGGCTCAATTTTGATAAGATCCCGCAAGGCAAAGGTTTGATGCGTATCTTGCCTCTTACTTGATGCAGAACATATATTTGCCTACTGGCATATTGAATTATCACTCCTTGCAATCAGAATCTTCCAAAATCATAACAGAGCTCGCCGGCATTCAAGCGGCGATACTGAGTTGCCAGTTGAAAGAAATGTTGAGCAATGTCGCCTCACAGGACACATCTCAAGGGATGTACAAGCCGATTAAACTTGTGTATCACCCGAGAGAGCCTTTCTTTGTGGTCAAACAGGTAAAATATGTATATGATCATTTTCTTTTCGTGAGAACGGTAAAAGAAAGAGTCTCTTGATATCAAAACACAGACATAGGCGGGCACTTGTTTTTGTGCTCGGACCGATGATTTCCGATGCTCAATAGCTTGGAGTCTTCATGAAAGAGCCCTTTAACTGAATTGAAGAAACTTGCGGTTGACAGCCCAAAAAGACCGCTGCAGTGTTCCCCATGCGTTTCCAAGAAAACACGGATGTAATCATCGCGACTGCCTTCTTTCAGGTGCATGTGGCATCCGAAAAGCTAGTCAGCTTCTCTACCGTTAACTTGAAGTTCTTAAGGTCTGCTTGTCCTAAAGATTCGGCGTTGGTGGCTTTAACAGGAACTCATGGACGTCGGAAGCTCTGAAGCGTGGGCCAAGGTACCCCTCTGTACATGGTCGCCGATTCCACCTCCAGAGTTGAGAGGAGAACAAATGGAAGACCTGAGCACCAACTGCGGGTTCGTCTCCTTCGGTAAGGAGTACTGATTAAGCACATTCGGCATGTTAAATCATACATGTAACATGATTCATGCGGTCATGCTTTATTTCATCTTGACAAGCATATAACTTCACATATACCATTTCAGATTGATCGATTCACTGAAACCTCGAATCCCTTCAGGTGATCTAACATGCATTTGTATGGCACAGATATTTTGCCACATCATGTTAAAGGCAAAAGACTGGACAAAACCGTGTGGAATCTGCTGAACTTTTACGCCTTCGTAAAGTATCACGTTAAGGTGATCCGTATGACTTTGATCATCACAGACTGGCTCAGTTCTCAGCTTCTGATAGATGTTACCGGAAACTGACTTAGCTCGTGTTTCCGATTTAGTGCACTCGGGGATTCATACAGAGGAGGATGCGAAAGCGATTGGACAATCTTGTCAAGGTGATGAACTAAAAGACACTAAGAAAAACCAGTCTTTCTATCCTTCATCAAATTTGATATTCCCCTTTCTGCAAATTGCAGATTCTGCACATGGCAAGCTCAGAAGAGGGTGGACATGTCGATGATGCCCAAGGTACTCTCTTAGTTAGCCTTATCTCAGCACATACCATGCAGTTCGACTATAAGTTAATCGTGCATATCTAAGAAGGAAGAACAAAAACTTGTGACCAAGATGTCTTAAATCACTGTATTTTAACCTGCCATATGTACAAGTAGTTAAGATAATATGCAAAGACAGTTAAGTATCTGTTCTTGTAATAGTTGCAGGATGTGGCTGCATCAAGAGTTTCGTTAGTGTTTCGAAAACTAACACGCTGAGACGAAAATGTCGGAATTTCACCAAGAAGGTCAAGAGAATGCGCTCCCCGATTAAAATTCACGGGTTCCGGCGCTTCCGCCGACGGTGGTTAACCGTTCCCAAGTTCTCTTCTGCATTTAAGTATACAAAATTAGATTGATGATGTACTCTGCGTATACGGAGGCAATTTGAAGCCATCAAACTCTAAAACATGTCAAGAAAATTTCTCATGACTTTAAGCGTTTGTATATACAGAGAATAAGCAGTTTCAGCTGTAAAAAATCTTCAGCTTTTATATATGTACTCGGAAACGTGCACATAATATTAGCAGAATTCTTCTGTTCCGTGCTAAATAATAAAGGATCTTCTTTTCGTGCTACTAAATTTCAATAAGTATCGGTAAGTGTCCAAAAACCGTACTGGTGACTTTTATTTTTCAAGTAACTTATTATTAACTTGCCAGCACTTATATAAAACTATAAATTTTCTTTTACAGTAGGCAAATTACAATTTTGTTCTAATTTACCAACTTTTGTTTATATATATATTTATTACCCCTTCGAAATTATTGACCCTTTTATTGAATTACCAATCTAAATTTGAGTGACTTACTAGTTTTTGTCTGATTAAATTACCAATTAGTTCTGGGTTATCAATTCTCGTTTAAGTTATTCACCGATGATCGTACTTTTTTAGTTTACGAATTCGTATTCACTGATGGCAAGAGGTGTGTCCAAATCCAATATCTGTGATTTAGAGCGATATCGAGTAAAGAATTGCTCATGCCCAGTAATTTTCTTGTCCCGTCCCACCCATGTGAGAATGGTTTCTTGGCCGCTTCGAAGCAAAGCAAAGCGAGGAGGAGGTCCGCTACAGTTGAAAATTTGTAGAGAAAAATTGCAGAAGAGGAACAGCAATACCAATTTCGGGGGATTCTGTTTTTAGGGATTTTTGTTATTTTTTACTCATAATTTTATTGGGCAAAAGTGTTCCTGCTCCGGCGGCCGAAAGACCGGCGAGTTCAGCCGACTAGTTCAGGCCCTTATTTAAGATAAATTTTACTTTAAACCCTCTTGAGAGAAAATGACCCATTTGAGCTCTTATTCGAAATTTTCCTCGACTTTTTTTATATTGAATCACTAATTTTTATTAACCTTAGGTAGCAATCCCTTACATTTACAAAGTCTTTTTAGTAACTTAAATTAACACAACTCACCAACTTTTCACCCGTTAAATTACCACGCAGCATTTGAGTTACCGATTCTCATATGAGGGACATTTTTATTGCCGATTTTTCTTATTTTTTTACCGGCTTTTATTTGCCTTCTTTTCAATTGCGCCTTATTCAATCAAGCTCGGGAAACCATTCTATCCTAATGGCATTCTGACCTCCAAAACAATGGCTTTATCTGGATCGATCCCTTCATCTTTGGGCCAAGCTAGTGCACCTCCGATCCCTTCACCTCAGCAGAAAACTTTCCGTTTCTTTCAAGAACTTTGCTAATCTCTAGCCTGAGGTGTAACGCGTTTTCTGGAGAAATTCTTCCCCACCTTTCAAATTTAAGTACCCTGCATCTTTGGCTGCAGCATTCCTGCCTGAGTCGGCCAAAACTTTGCTAATCTTTAGTTTGAGGTGTAATGCGCTTTTTTAAGGAGAAATTCTTCCCCACCTTTCAAATTCAAGTTCCCTGCAAGTCCTTGTTCTTCAACTTGGAGTTGTGTTGCACTGTAACACTGTGGTGCAACATGCTGTAATCAAGTCTCGACAGGAAGAAGTTTACTCCAACCCCAGGCACGACAAATTCTCTGTCCCAACTTTCACCATTACAAAAATTCTAGACTTTGATGATTATATCTAAACATCTCCAACGAACCGAGGAGAATATTGCATCAACTCCTCCCAGTAAGGATGTCAAACAATTTCAGACCTAATGATACGCGAAGTAACGTGCAATTATACCCAGTGGAAAAGAAAGAACCATATCCTCGTGAACATTGATCACATCTCTAAACATAAAGTCATTCCCTTAAGGCATTAAACTGTTCAGATATCCGAAGCTAAGCATTGACACGTCAACACCATCCAACACAAAAGTCCTACATAAAAAACAATACCTATCAAAATTCGGTAACTGCAAACAAACCCACATCACTCTTCATCAAAAAGTGAATCCACTAGTCGTCATGTGAAAACCGAGCAACCAAACTCTCAAACGATTGCATTCGCTGCACTTGCAATCCTCGGCCATAAATCGGCGCATTCCTTTCCAATAGGGCCAGTAATAGCAGAACCTATAAGTTCAAAAGCAATGACTGAGAACATTTCTTAAATACAGTAAAAAATAATGCAGTTGGACATGACAACAGCAAGCCTTCAATGACTTGAACACATACAAACACAACTGCCAAAGCACGGACTCATGTGCGGAGATAATTACTGACATACTCAACCTAGGTTTGATTTAGTTATTACCCCTAATGGAAGAGAGACATCCTATCATTTCATATCAGATGTCTGCTTATGTATTATATAATAGTCATACCTTTCATTTCCCCCTTTGGATTAACAATGACCCCAGCATTATCTGCAAGAAAGAGCAGATCTCCGCTTAGAAAATGGTATCTTGCTTCAGAAAATAAGAGGGCAGCAACTAAAGTCAGACATGATCAAAAACCAGCTTCTTCCAATGAGGTAATGAAGAAAGAATTGCAAGAGAAATAACACTAAAGATAGAGAGCATCTTTAATCGGAGTTGGCAGGCAATGGGCCAGCTAGAGCATGTTGTCTAGAGCATCATATATGGAAAAACATGTGGGCCCAAATGGAGCAGATGCAACCTTGTATGGTGCGGAAACATCTGTGAAGAAGGACTCTCTTACTTTCCCCAGACTCGTAATGGTATCAACCACCAAACCAAGGCAGATACCTGGACTTATGTCTGGAAAATACCTCAGGCCTCTACAATCCTCATAAAAACCTTACTCAAATCAAAAGCTGGTAATTAACCCAGTGTTGGAGGACCATGTCAGTAAAAGAGCACCAACATTGAAAAGAATGATCAGACACTAAAAAAATCTACTGAAGGGATAAGAAGAGGCTATCGAGATAACACTGGAAAAGGATTAATGCTAACAGGGGAATGGAATCGTTTGACAGAATGGGAAAGTTGTTCAGATCTCATTTAAATGGAAAGTCGCTCAGATCTCTCATTTCCACTGATTTCCTTCCACTTCCCTCTCTCTGCTTCATTGGATCCAAACACTCGAAAAGGATTAATGATGCGTAAAAAGTGTGCATTGATCAATTTCCTTTTGCTTCCTTCCAAAAACATGAAGCGATAACAGAGAAGACAAATGGTAATGGGACCAGAGTTCATACCAACACTCAAGACACGGTAACCAGTGTCAGAAGAAACAGTCAGATATATTTTCGCAATATCACAAATCAATACATCACCTTCGAAGTACATGTAAACCCCATCCTTTCGGCGCCACGGTTTGCGCTGCCTCACAATGACGGCCGGCATCACCTTCTTCCTGAGGTCAGGCTTCCCCTTCTTCACGGTGGCCATCACCATGTCTCCGACGCAAGCGGAAGGCAAACGGTTCAGGCGCCCCTTGATTCCCTTCACGGAGATGATGTACAGGTTCTTGGCCCCGGTGTTGTCTGCACAGTTCACCGTGGCCGCCACCGGCAGACCCAGCGACATCCTGAACTTGTTACCCGCCGAACCTCCGCGCCCTGGAACCCAAGAAATACAAGCAGTTTTAGGCCACCAATTCAACATCCTCCAACTCATTACACATCATTCCTTTCTTCCAGGCTTGCTTCAAGCTCCTCCACTTCCACAACATATGATTTCTAACCATGCACTTTTTAGATCAGACATTAGTTAAATCAGCACCCAGAGAGATCCCAAAGCTACTCGATCAAAGCACCCACAAAGTCAATTCTTCGAATTCAGTGGAGTCCCAGTCAATTCTTCGAATTCAGTGGAGTCCCAGCCAATTTCGTTGCTCCCTAAGCAAAAAAAAAAAAGCGATCTTTCCCCATCTAAACCTCAAAGTACTAGCATTTGGCCCCTTAACACAAAACCCAAGGCATCGGCCAACAAAGAAACGCCTCCATCGACAAACGAAAAGCTTCAACTCCATCATCAGAAGCAGCCAAAAACTATGATTAGCAAGCGATCCCCTCGCTTTCGTTCCAAAGTTTTGCAAGAAAAACAACGCGAAACGTCGAACAGAGACACTGCGAATCGAATCGACAAGCTAGAAAAGCGAGAAAGAGAGAGAGAGAGAGAGAGCTGACCTCGCTTCGACATCTTCGCGCCGTCTGAGAGGGGAGAGACTGGAAGCCGTGACGCTTAGGGTTTTTGAGCTTTTATATAAGCGTGCGAGCTGAAGAAGAAGAAGAAGACGGCTAGGGTTTTCTACGAGGCTGACGGGAAGATTTGCTTAATTCCATTGAAGTCCCCCATCTTTTCGGTAATCCCAAATTAGTCCCATCGAGCTTGATTAAGTCTAATGACGGCCCCCCATTCACCTCACTATTTTGGGCTTCGCCTTCTCTTTTTTTCCTTGATCCCCAAAATTAGTGCGTACTTTTCGATTTTTAACGTGGAAAAGGGCCCAAATCTTAAGCGGCTCGATATCTTCGATTTTTGTTTACTCAAACTCATTAAGGATGCATTTGGTTCAACATTCCCAAGGGGCTTTCGGCCTCGAAAACCCCTTTGGGGAAAATGCCGAGGCATTTAGCGAGCATTTCCAATGAGCTTTCGGCCAAAAGCTAGCATTGGGAATACTGAAACCAATTTTTTTCCTTCCCAAACTACCCTCGCTGATTCTTCAATATTCCAATTTTGCCCCTAATGACTGTTCATCTTCTTTGGGCGGAGGGCGACCGGCCAGAGCCGCCCGAGGCCAGATCGGGACGATTTTTTTTTTCATAAAAAAAATCCCAAAGTCCTTTGCAAAATAAGATTTGTCAAATACTGCTTGAGCCAAAATAGTTTCACAGAGGATTTTTTTATCAAACGCAATTTCCATTTCCCCAAGGGAGTTTAAGTTAAAAGGTATTTGCATTCCCCCAAAGTCCCTCGAGAATGCTGGACCAAACGCACCCTAAAACGATGACCGAGCACGATAGGCCGAGTGGCGCGAATACTTCCTATCTATTCACGAGGTCACGAGTTCGAAGCATAGCCGAGGCTCGTGAGCCGACCCTCGTGCTGAAGAGAGCGTTCTTCGCCACTCGAATGCCCGTTGTATGCCGATTACGGGCTCATCTTCCTCATAGCCCTGGTCGAAGCAGCAAATTATAAGTTTTATACACAATTTTATTAATGGAGTGAAGATGAAATGAAACACCAAGCGAAAGTGTGTTTTTTCTGACCCGTAATTCACAATCATCAAGCAATGCTAGACTTTCTAAGCTCGCCTCATGAAATTCGTTTACTAAGGCTCCGTTCGTTTGGCGGAAAATATTCTTCCGGAAAATATTTTCCGGGTTTTCCGGTGTTCGGGGGGCGGAAAACGTTTTCCGTGGGAAAATATTTTCCTTCCCCCGTCACAAAATAGCCTAAGTCTATGGAAAATGAATTCCGCTTCTGAAGAAGCGGAAGTCATTTTCTGGAGCTTCTTCTTCTTCTTCTTCACTAAGGTCGCCGGTTGCCGCCGGTCGCTGCCGGCCGCCGCCGCCGCTACCACCGGCGAAAAATATTTTCCGAAACTTTTTCATATTGATCACTGAACACCGGAAAATTATGTTCCGGGAAAACATTTTCCAGGAAAATGACTTCCGGGAAAATATTTTCCAAAAGGAGAATATTTTCCGCCAAACGAACGGAGCCTAAGTAACGTGTCGGATTGTAATTGGCCCTTCAAACAAGTGGATCATACTAGTGAACCGATAATATTCTGGCAAAATCACTTAAGAAACCAAATCATACATGGAAGTCTTCACGAGTCACGCATTTTCGATGTCTTTATCATTACAAGGTTCTTTTAAGACAACCAAGTCTAAAGGATAATCGAATAATGGGGGGGTGGAAAAATATGTGACAATCCAAAATGCTTTTGTTTCTTTTTTCTTTTCTAATGCAAAAGAATTCTTTCTCTGTCCAACAATTTGCCTCTGTTTATCACCAGTAGGATGGCCTAATTCAAAAAAAAATAAAAAATAAAAAAACTGAAACTTCAGGTCTAATCTCAGTTTTGCATTAATTTTTTTTTTTTAAAAAAAAATCCCTATCTTTCGCTCTTATCTCAAATCTGCCCATGCGTGCCCACTAGTTTCGTCAAAATTATCAACATCAAGGCCAATTAAAAATTCGTTATTAAAACCTGCGTCTTCATCAACACCCTCACATTTGTACGGAACTATAACAGCCTTCCAATATTGATAGTCTTCAAAAAATCAGTAGCAATTTTTGAACGAGTGGGTAGATTTGGGGACTAAAGTGAAACTTGAAAAAAAAAAACGGGATAGAATTGAGATTGACCTAACGTTTGGGGTTTCTAAGGGAATTAGCCCTCAGTATGATCCTACTGATTCTTAGTAGATTGATGTGCAACAAGTGCATAGCTTAATGGAGAAACAGCAAAGAAGTTGGCATATTCATTTTATCGAGTTAACTTAGACCAATCTGTCAAATAAAGATAGTTTTCATCAACCAACCGAAAGTTTTAAGGACATTTTTAGCCATCTCATAATAAATTCTCACACCATCTGCCCCATTCTTGCCCTCCCTAACCTTTTACCTGTTCTCATCATCGAATCGTTTTCGCCGACAACTCACAAGAGTATGATCACTAGTTCCAAACCGTAAACAGTTAAATTTACCAAGCCGGAAGTGCCTGCGCAAGTGAACCCAGCCAGGAAGCGCATAGCATCCCACAAACGACGTCATCCGATCCAGAATTCAACTAGTTCAAGTTCAAGATCAACCATGAAAGCGGTAACAACCAACGTCGTAACTTGATGGCGATGGAAATGCAGAAACCGACTATAAACATTAACGTCGAGCCTCTGCAACGAATTTTAAAGTGCCCTACACTTCGGAACACGAGCTCACTGTAATTACCTGATGGGCTGTGCTGAACCCAGAGGACCATCAGATGTATCTTCTCAGCCACAAGGCATTATAGGCATTCAAGGGAAGTGAATCAGATCAGGAAAAAAGAATAGATGCATCAGAAGATTATCAGAACATAGTTTCAATACCAAGGATATGATTTGTCCACGTTGTCCAGGAGAAGAATGGCACAAATAATACAGAAACAAGTGCTCTCAGTAGGAAGCAAATTGCCTGATGACAGTGCATCTCCAGTTACATGGCAAACATTACATCTTGGGGTTGTAACAAATCATTGGTCACTGAAAAACCTAAGACTCTTATGACAAGATGCAGGGAAACAGATATGAATTCAAATGGTAATCACATTTGAAAGTGGGTTTTTTTTTTC
This sequence comes from Syzygium oleosum, assembly GCF_021117445.2. NCBI lineage: Eukaryota > Viridiplantae > Streptophyta > Magnoliopsida > Myrtales > Myrtaceae > Syzygium > Syzygium oleosum. The sequence continues at coordinate 20,619,334 of NW_026607485.1, read as the reverse complement.
CTTTGCCCAGCTCAATAGTAAGACTCTGCACGGTTGGGCTAGCGATGCGTCTTCACAAAAGTAGGATTTTAACTACAACAAACTGCAGCAATCCTCTAGAATGTAGAGAAAAGGCAGCAGAAGCATGAATGCGATATCTTTCTCACTACAACATTCGTGTCACATGCTAGTGTAGCAAATTTTAAATAAGTACCCTTCAATGCCGAGCACAAGGCTTAAAGAGGAAAACTTATGCCACAAAATAAGTACACCAACCTCTGACAAAGTTTAGTCAATGATCTGTTGACCGATACCACCTTAGAATGTTCATTGCCACAAACGTTCAAATTTACGAAAAATTTGCATCCACGGACCAAAAAGTAGTTCGATTAGCGATTCTTATCAAAGCATATTCTGGAGTATCTAATGCCAATTATCATCAAATCCTGAGGATGGAATTCAATATCGACAAAACTGGTAAACGGTAAGAAACAAAATCCAATCTTCAAGCTGCTAACTTCAAAGTCGAGTTTCATTACAACCCAGGTGAGACATTTTAAACTCAAATTATAGCAGAAGCATCCCAAAAATCTACTCCTTTTGCCATTTGAACCTTCAGTCAAAAAGAAGAGCAATTACATGATCTTTGACTACCAGATTCAGAACTCCAATTTCTGTACCTGATATAAATAGCTAAAATACCTAGAGGACAACCTAATCAAAGACTAACAACGTCAGACCCTGCCAAAGCAATCACAACAATTGTAATATACCTCACACTTTAGTTGGTTAAAAAAAAAGCTTAGAACTGCGGTATAGACCGAACCGCTGTTTGTTGTTACTTCAACTCCTGTACATTTTTGGGTAGTAGAGAGCGGATCTGTGTATGAATGTATGCAACTGCGATTGCGAAAGACTGCAGAGCCGACAGAGTTGATTGAAAATGTACAACGTACAAACTGTCGCTCACATTTGTCACCCTTAAGGTGGGGAGGCAATGCTCCGAACCCTGCAACAACAAGATCAACAACAGTTACAACCGTGCAAGTGCGAGAATTATCTAGACAGGCAAGACTCCAAACATGGAAAGCTTTCTCAGACGATATGTAGCGGCAAGCTCACTAAACCTGCTCACTTAATCTGCTAATTCTGTCAAAAAGATGCCATTCGAAATGTTAAAGTGTTAAAGATGTACAAAGCATATGTCCACCTGTTTGTAAAGATCGAATTCTTTGCACTTTCCTTGCCCTTCCTCTTGTGGCAAAATCTCTTCCTTGTTTGATGCGTTGCTTAGTATAGTGAGCGGACACCCCAGGTCCCACCCACCACAATCGCAACATCCATTGGACCTCCATCTCTCTACAAGACTAGAAGGGCCACCATTCGGGATTCTTGGACCACCATGGATACCTGCTGAGATTATAACATCCATACTAGTTGAGCTATGGCCTCTGTTTTGAGTGCGATGTTGGGAAGGTGGCGACGGTCTTGGGGAATCAAGGTTCTGACTGTGTCCAAACTTATTAAGAAATTTCAATCCCCAACCTCCTGCACGCTCCCTTTTATCTTCTTTGACGTGCTCCTTTGTGACAATGGCAGCCAATTCAAGGTTCGTAGGAAGATAGTGTTCCTGAATATCATTACCAGCATCGACCTTATTGGAGAGATCCTGACAATTATTAGAGCAGTGATTTTCCAAAATGGTACTACCTCCCCCAACTATGGGAACACTTACTTGCTTGTGCATTTGGCCGTTCTTGAAAACTTCCATCACCTTCTTTGACAAACTCTTGTATTTTTTCAGGTTCTTGCTTGAAGGTTCCGTCTCTCCACCTCCCGCATAAATTTCACAACCATATAGTACAAACTCAGTCTCATTGATCTTTGAATCGTTCTGACAACAAACGACTCTCCTCGATACCTTCAATATACCAACAACCGGGTTCTCCCCTTGACGGACCGCATTTTCCTTTCGACCTTGAATTTTGGAATAGAAAGAGTACATATAACCCGGTGTCTCTAAAGCAGACGAAACCTTTGCGAGATCAGCTATGTACAGTTCTGTCTGATCACCCAAAGAGAAAACAAAATGTGGAATGCCACCATTCCATGTGCAATGCAGCATTCCTTGAGACACAGAAGCAGCAGGAGAAGAACAGCAAGATGAGGAGGATGAGGAAGAAGATAGTTCGGAACTCATGGAGTTCACGCTTGACATCGAAAAGAATCTCGTGTGCTTTGGCTCGGGTTCACAATTAAATGAACCCGAAATTGGTGTTTCCTTCTCTAGCTTCTGTGAGGAACCGATGCTTAACTGGTTTGAAAAACTCGTGTCGTGATGCAAACGATCCTTAACCGCATCTACGTTTGATCTTCTAAAGTTAGCTCCACATTCGAGGGCACCAACCCGGTGCATTAAAGGGCTATGCATTATATTAAGCATGCTTTCGCTCCCCATAATCGAACCTAGAATCCAACTGCCAGCAAGGCTCTCACCTCCGTCTGGAGCCCCAATTACCAATGAGCGAGCAAAAGCAAGCTTGGTAGAATCACGGTCATTCTCATTCAATACGTTAGCCAGGTACAAGCCACTGGACAAGATGCTCGTCATCGAAGCACTCAAATTCAAAGAGATGTTACACGACGTGGCCTTCGATGCCCTGAGATGTATTGCCTCAAGGCAATTTCGAAGATACTTCTCATCTAGACTCAGCAAATGCTTTGGAATCGAATTATCTAGGCTACAGAAGCCTTGGTAAGTTGGGCTTTTTATGCATCTTTTGCCGCTTCTTGATCTCCTGACATTTAATACAAGAGACTGGTTTCGATTCACGCTTCCCATGGAATCCAAAGAAGCTTGCTCCAGTGACTTACATGACGAGGCTTGATTCACCTTGTCACCTCTCCAAGCTTTTGCACGAGCATCTTCCATATCGCGCCTCCAAATATAATACCCGCATCAACAGCGTAAAACTCACCGTTCCCTCCGCAGCTTCCAGAAATTTGAGGCAAACCTGCCAAGTAGCCGCACAATATGAATCTCCGTCTTGCGATAGCCAATACGAAAAACAAACTGACTAGTTCACGATCGAGTAAGTTTCAATACGACGGGAGCAGCAAAGCAAACAGGGAACCAAATTCAACATTCCGACACGGCACATTCTCTTAAAACCCTACACATCATCACGAGGACACACGTCTAATTTGCTTTATATCATGCGAAACAGAAGGGGAATGCTAAGACTCGAGCCGTAGATAACTTCAACGGAAAATGCAGCTCGCGCGACCTCAAACCAATTGGACTTCCTTAAAGGCGAAGCGACCCAACACCACAAGGATCCCCTCCAGATCGGTCTCTCGACACCCAAGCCCAGATTCAATCTTTCCTTTCCGTCTCCACTTTACCCTTTTTTCTCTCGTGGTGAAAAAAAAAAACCCCCCCACAACCCCGCAAAGCCCACTCGATTAAGAACGTCAAAAGAAGAACAGTCCCAACCCCATTTGACCCACAAAGTCGCAATATCCACCCCCCACACACCCAAAGAAACCCAATAAACAGAGACCCAGCAAAAAGTCGCAAACTACCACAATCATCACATCACCGAAAAGAGAATGGCAAAAAAATAAAATAAAATAAAAAATCGAACCCATTGCTTCCTTACTCGAGAGAAACGGATCCAAGAAACGAACGAACGAACGACCCCTCCTCCAGCTCACACCCAACAAGCCATCATCTTCTTGAAACTCCCCGGCATCAGACCCCTCCAAGCTTCGAGCTTTTTCCTTCTCTCTCTCTCTCTCCCCTCGCCAAAGAAAAACCAAGAAAACGCGGGGGGCGAAAACGCGGGGGGGAAAGGAGGCGAATTTGCGAGCCCGGAAAGAGCTCCCGAAAAAGCAGCAGCAGCAGCAGCAGAGAGCACGAGCTCGCGAGGAGGGGGGAAGTGGGGGGGGGGGAAAAGTAAGCAAATGCGCGCTGGGCTGATTAAGCCATTGGTCCGTGCGCTCTAAAACCCAACTGATGCTGCTGCCGGTTTAGGGAGAGGCAGCAAGAGAGAGAGAGAGAGAAAGTGCGGGATTTAACTGAAACGGAGGAGAGAGAGAGAGAGAGAGAGATGGAGGGAGAGGGAGACAGACAGGTGGCGCGGGGCCCACGACGGGCGGTCGTAAGCCACGTTGTCTCGTCGTTGGGAAAATTGCGCTGGAGCAAAGACCAGAACATGCGGGGCGGGGGATTTACCGTGTTCTGTGGGGCCCACGTCGCTAGAAACGATTTCTTTTTTTCCCGCGTGATTTTCCTCCTCCCCTTTTTTTATTTTTTTTTAATTAAATTTGCGCGAAGCCAAAATAGGGAAAAGTCTAAATTTCAGGTCCGACCAGAAGGAAGGCGACGAGGGCTAGGAGTACAAATCCTCTAAAATTGAAGGACGACGTTGTGATAGGGTTTTTTTTTTTTTTCATGTGGTATGTTTCGATGTGCCCCATAAATTTTAATACTCATTTAGAGCTTAAAATATTGCGCCGCGAGTAATTTTATAGTTCGATTTTGTTATTGTTAATACCGTACTAAATGTGGACCCGAGCAAGTCCTGGAACTACTTCGTCTGACATTGCGATAGTTTTTCTCCCACGTGGTATGTTTAATTATATCCCGCAAATTTAAATGCTTATCTAGAGCTTAAAAGATTTGCATCGATTTTTGTTATTGTTAATACTTCACTAGATATGGACCTGAGCAAGCCCTAAAACTACTTCGCCTGAATTTTGGGACGTAAAATTCGGGGATATTCCTGAAAGAGAGGGAAGGAAAAACTATTTTTCCGATTAGGGAGCTAGACGTGCGGGTACCAATACGTTAAAATAAGTAACGCAGTCGTAAGCTTTCGACTAGGGCCCGCTCCGCCTCTTCCAGATGTATAGTCGAAAGCTTATAATTACATAAGACCTCTCTTCAATTGCAACCCCGAAAATTTTCGCTAGAATATATCTCCCAACCTGCATCGCACCACACTCGATGTTTTTTCATACGCGGCAAACGGAACCCATCTTGATGGTTCGACCAAGGATGAGCCCCATGCGCGATAGGGTTGGACGAAGTTCCCGAGCATTATTAAAGTCTACTCTTCCTGTAAACACCCGAGTCCGAGCATCGATCATCCAACTTAGTGATTAATTCCTTTAAATTTTCCATCTGAATCACTGTTCACCTTAAAAGCATCGGTTGCATGATTCCACCGGGCTACCTCCAAACAGCGGAAAATAAAAAAAATAAAAAAAAAAGGCCTAATTATGGCACGAGAACATTAAAGTACCGGGAGACAGATCACATGGTTTTGATCTAATCATGGATCATTCCATCGAAGTCCTCCGTGCCATTGACGAGACCAAAACCCACTTCAAGACATCGAGATTCTTCCACCCGTGCCCATATCTCCTCCCCCCCCCCCATCGTACAAAGTTGTTGACTAGTCCTCACATTTTTCATAATTTTGCTTTCGAATTATATCATTGATTGCCTCGACATGTGTGGTTCTTGTCTGATTTTGAGAGCGGTCGGCTCAGTTTGTTTCGCGAAAAATAAATGATTTAAAAAAATATTTCCCCCATAAATGATTGTTTATATCGCTTATTAAAATGAATGAACGGAAAATATTTTCATCGTTAACGAAATATTTTAGATATAAATTATTGTTGGTAATGAAAAGAAAAATTTATTAACTAATTATTGCAAATGAATACAGGTGACCATTTCATTCGTTTTGCGTGAAACCAACGAAAATCTAAGTATTCGAAGATTTGCCCAATTCGATATGCTCGTAAATTTACAAGCGAGTGCTTATATCTATAGTTGGATAAAAGCTTACTTCAAAAGGGTTTCCCTTCAAGTTCAATTGGTCTAAGGTTCGAATCCGACGAATCCAATCAGTTGACCTCTGAACGAACACATAGGCTCCGCTTGTTTCGCTGAAAATATTTTTCGAAAAAAAAATTTCCTCATTTTCCAGGCGGCATTTGGATTGCTTTGGTAATGAGTCAATAGAAAATATTTTCTTAATCAACGGAAAACCTGTACTTAAATTCAAGAAAATGTTACTTCTTTTAAAAAATTGAAAATCATTTTTCCAAAATATAACTAAAAATCGGCATTTGAACCTGAAACTCTGCGCTTGGTCACGAGAACCTCATCGCTTGTTCCCGGGCCCTTCGTAATGGACCGGGGTCTAGAGGCTGGGGTCAGGTCCACCAGGGTCCATCAAGGCCAAGCCTGAGTCCAAAGAGGCCAGGCTCGAGTCAATAAAGATGGGGCTCGGGGCACCGACGCTCACGCCCAGGACCTTGGTCCCCATGGCCAAGTCCCTAGCACTTGAGCCTAGGTCCATTGAGGCCGCCCTAATACCCCTGTACCATTGCTTGGCTCCTTGGCGCCCCGAGCCGAGTCCACAAAGGCCAAGCTCGAGACCCTGGTGCCCACGCCTTGATCCATGGAGGCTGGCCCCGGGTCCATAGAAGCCAGGCTCAGGATCTCAAAACCCATGCCTAGATCCCCGACACCCGAGCCCAAATATGAGTTCATTAAGGTCAAGCTTGGGACGCTAATGCCCGTGCCTAGATCTCCTATGCCAAGCTGAGGTCCATGGAGCTCGAGGCTCGGGACCCCAATGCCCATGCCCATGTCCCTGACACTTGAGCTCAAGTCCATCGAGATTGGGCCCGAGACCCTAATGCCCATGCCCGAGTCACCAACATCCAAGCTCAAGACACCAGTGCCCATGCCCGGATCCCTCTCGCTCAAGTCCATCGGGGCCGGGCTCGGGACCAAGTCCTTAGAGCTCGAGCCGGGGTCCATCGAGCCAGAGTTCCGGACCCCAACACTTGGGATCGGGTTCTCGACAGAACTTGGGGCCTCGATGCCCATGCTTGATTTCCCGGCTACCTGTGCGCAAGTTACTAGCACCCAAATAATGTATATCTATATATGAAAATCAAATCAAAATTTCCTTTCCAAATGATGGAATATATTTTATGATTATTTTTTAGATTTCGGCCCAATACTAAAAAATATTATCATTTTCCTAGAAAACGACTTTTTTGGAAAATATTTTTCGTAAAACAAACGGAGCCATAGTATAAAAGGGCTCTTATCCGGTAGGCGCTTTAGTAGGGTCTAGTGATATGCAAGCCCAACACGAGAGGACCTTTATAGAGATTAGTCTCGAAATAGGTCGCACACTCTAAATAGTTGAAGTGCGCGAGCCGCAAAATTTATAAAGTAAAGATATTAGAAAAGTCCCCTAAAGGCACTTGTTAAGTAAGTCACCGATTTATAATTTTCATGGCGCCGAATTTTTCTAAGTATTACACTTGACCGATGTTTTTGAAAGTTGAAGTTTTCCCACAATAAGTATGCTCAACATGTATTTATAGGAGGCAATTGTCAGCACCATCTATTAATAAAATATCACAATTCAAAAGTAAAATTCACCTCGAGCAAAACTGTAGTGTGAATTCACTATGATTAATATCATACATTTCCAATCTGTTTAGATCGGCCAGTGTGTTACATTAATTTTCCAAGGGGCGATGCGATATTTGCCAAGATTCTGACCGGATAATATATGGAAAAATGCGATATTCATTCGTTTTTGTAAGCGATACAAGCGATCGCTTTTAGGAAAATATTTTTTCAAATCGTTCGTTTTCCAGGGAACAAACGGAACCTTAAACCCCGCGAGTAGTCGTTTGAGTAATCTTTGCATCCAAATCTCCATGTTCGAGCAGCCCACATATTAATCTCTCCATGCCAATCTCGCGAATGTCCCGAACACATCGAGTGATCACCGAAGCATCTAGCCGAGTTTGCGGTACGGAGGATGCGGAGATTCCGGCGGCGTACGCTCTTATAGAACATTAATATGACGTGCATTTGCATTCACGGACGATGATGTCTACATTAAATCTTCGAATTCTCGCGACGGACTCGGCTCGAGACTGGACTAACATTAGCCGGGAATTCATAAGAAAAGTTAACAGCGTGCCTAAGAAAAAAAGAAGAAGTTTAGATACTCGAACAGCGTCAGTATCCCAATTCAAAAGGGTTATATAGATAGAGACTATAGAGAAATTTAAATCATATCCGATGCTCAAGAACTGCACGGTCAATGTTGACTTTTACTGTATCGACTTATCAAACGCTTGTTGCTGCGGAATCAAATTATAAGGGTCGGGTGTTTCGCGTCCGAAACGTTATTTCCTCCGGCTGGTTTGAAAATCGAAACCTTTTTTGTCGTTAAATTTGCTTAATGATTATCCTGGAGGCGCTCGTTAACGAGATCCCCTTAAAAAAATTTCAACTTTTTTGTTGGGTATGTGATGATGCGCGGTTTTCTCACGAGCTCGTGAGCTTGATCTCGAGAGGACCGTGTGATACGTGAGCTGGGTAAAACGAGGTACGGAGAAGGAAAAGAGAGAACTTTGAGAAAAGGATCTGCTTAGAGAAGAGGACCCAAAGAGGCAAGGAAATACGAGACTTGCATTTTAAGGTTCTTATCATCACCTTTCTGTACATCTCCTGGTCTATTCCCACAGTAGGGTTTTGGAGACGCATTCGTGGGCCGTGCGCCCTAGGGGTGTCAAAACCAAACACAATATCCGAACCGAAACATGAACCGATCCGATCCGAACACGAAATTTTCTTATTGGATCGGGTTGGATCTCAACTTGTTTAGGTAACAATAAAAAAAATTGGGTATTGTTTGGATCTATTGAGCTTGGGTACTCAAGCCCAACCCAAATAATAAGCCAACCCAAACAATAAGCAAAACCCTTAAGATCCCTCCTCCTCCTCCTCCTCCTCCTCCTAGGATTCTGCCGCCGACTTCTTCTTCCCCGGGTTCCGCCGCGCCGCCGCCACCGCCGCCGGCAACATCACCCTCAGCGGCGTTGCCGAGATCGACGGCCGACGCCTGCGGCGGCGACCGCTTCCCCTTTCCGGCAGGCGACCGCTTCCTCTGGCCCAACCACGGCTTCTTTCTCGACCTCTCCGACTCCCTCCACTCCACCTACGTCTCCCTCTCCGACCGCGACGCCGACCTCATCCTCTCCAACCGCCTCCAGCTCGGCCACTTCGTCCACCTCGACCGCCTCCTCCTCGCCCCCGACTCCCCCGTCCCCCACGGCTTCTTTCGTCTTTTGTGTTTTGAACTGATGGAATTCGCGTGCGGTCGGCGACTTTTGGGTCGTGGGTCTTTGGTTTGAGTCGTCCGCGGGAGGTCTTCTGTTCCTGTATCTGTGTGCTGATTGGTTTTGTGGCTCTTCCGATGGTTGAGATATGTCTCCTGTTAGGTGCTTTTGTTTGAGAAAACGGTGCATCTGGGTTGGATATTCTGCTTCTCTTGATTTGGTTTCTTGGTTCTTTTTTTTTTTTATTAATTGGGCTGCGTTCGTAGTGGGAGGAGTGTCCGAAATCGAGCCATTTCAGCATGTGGCAGTAGCGAATTGAGGAGGTGTCCGTTTGTGGAAGTCGAAAGGCTTCTTCGCGGGGGATGGAGCTGCAGAATCGAGTTTTGAGACTTAGGGCGGCGGTATTTCTCTGGGCCTTGCTTAGTTGTTGCGTGATCGACTGCGTCGTGACCGATATTAACTGCTTGAAGAGCTTTAGCGTCGGTTCAGGATCCCCTGAATTACTTGAACTATACATGGAATTTCGAGAACACCACTGAAGGCTTCATATGTCGATTCACTGGAGTTGAGTGTTGGCATTCTGATGAGAATAGGGTTTTGAATTCATTGTTTGAAACACAAAACCCGCCCCGACCCGAGCCGATATGACCCGGCCCGATCGTGTAGCTTTATCTTGTTCGGGTCTTGTCTCGGGTCGGGTCGAACACATATGTCCAATATTTGGATCGGGTTGGGTATCACGAAAACCCGACCCGACCCGACCCGACCCATTGACACCCCTAGTGAGCCTAATGGGCCGCGCAAAGTCGGCTCGATGAAAAGGACGGCGCATGGAGGCCCCGTTCGTGGTCGCCGATTGGAGGCCTCGCCGGGCCTCGCCTTCGGCCTGAAGTCCAATTATATGGCACATGGCAAACTGAGAAATTGAGCTTTAGGAGCTGGAAAAATCTTTTCTTTTTTTTTTTCTTGTAAATGCCATATATATATGGAAAATATTTTGGGCCTAAAAATATAAGCAATCTTCGGTTGGGCGATCCCCCTCCCGGTGTCAATCCTTCCTTGGGCCGTTCGTCTTTCTAGGCTTAATGAGACGAGAGGAGGCCCAATGAAAAAGGGTAAAAATTTCTCAACTGGCCCAGCAGTCCTCGAGTATCGGGCCCAACCCGAGCCACAAGAGCCCAAAGACTTTTTGGGCGGGCTTGGGCAACGGTATACGTAAGCCGAGCCCGACACCGCCTAGTCTTGGAACCGGACTGGACCAGATCGCAGTTCCCGAGTGGGCCAATGAAACCGGTGACTCGAGTTTACCTTCCGATGCTCCATTGCCTTTCCTTTCTTACTCAGTTCTCTTCGCTGCATTGCCTTCCGATGCTTCCTCAGCAGTTCAGTTTGTTTTGGCTGTGAGCCCTGATGCTACGATGCGATTCGCTTGATTAGCAGCTGCCGGTTTTGCATTGCGGAACATGCTCGCCTAAGAATGTCCGCCACGATCAGGACTGTTGTTAACTGGTTTTTGTGTTGCTTTGGTCTTTTATCGGGGTGAGATGGAAGCAGCGATGGCTCAAGGGGTTGAGAAGAAGGAGAGAGCAAAAGCAAATACCTGCAAAGAAAAGGCGAGCAAAGTCATGAAGATGAGGAATGCGATTAGGGTTTGTGAAGAGACAGCAACGCGAGGCGAGCGGAGGGTAAGAGTCGAGCGGCAAAGGGTACTAGGTAAGAGTCAAGCAGAGGGTAATATGCAGAATGCGATTAGGGCTTTTTAGTTTTTACAGATTTCTAAGAAATTAAAAAAACAAATCGATTAGGCTTGGGTAGTTCGAGTGGGCGGTTCCACATATAAAATTGAGAATCGAGCCGAAAATCATAGGTTCGAATTTGTTGGAACCGGGAATCGGACAAGTGACCCCGGGAACCATTTAGAACCGGCTGGTTCCATCTTGTCCGTTGGTTCCAGTTCGGGCACTTCATTTTGCTCACTCCTATTATGCAGTGCGATTTGTAAGAACTCATGTTGAGATTTAATCTCTGTTTGTTTTGCGGAAAATGAATGATTTTGATTGTATTTTCCCAAAAATTGATCGCTTGGAATAATTAGTCAATAAAAAATATTTTCATTATCGACAACAATTTCTGTCTAAATACTTTCGTGGACGATGAAGATACCTTTTGGTTTATTCAATTTTGTAGGCGATACAAGAGCTCATTCTTACCAAAATATTTTTCAAAGTATTTATTTTTCGCGAAACGAACGCATCCTTTGTAATCCCGGATGCTCTCGAAAGTTCTAGTAACTTGTAATTTACGAAATGTTTCTCCTTCGTCATTACCAACCGGCCATACGCCATCTCGTTGACAACAAATATTTGTTTCCTAGTCAAATTGCTTCTCATATTTTGAGATTATTTTCCCCAAAATAAAAAAAAATAGAAATTCTTTGAAATTGACGGTCCACATGACAAGTGTGAACGGACTAAGATCCCCCTTTCTTGGTCTATCGTATTTGAATTGGCCTTCAAGTTTCGGAGAAGAAAGTGCCACGTGTCACAAACGGCAGCGCACACGTGGCAACATAAAATGCATGAAAGACAAAAGGAAGGAAAAAATATTTATCAAATAATTAATGGAATTCAAACGGGTGATTTTAATTACTTAATCGAAAAACAGAAAACGACGCAAATATCGAAATTATATATACATATATATTCACGTTATTTTCTTGTAATTCACTTCGCTCATGTACTCCACAAATTCTCCGATATAATTTGACGATGACAACATCAAATGAGACAAATTAACATGTACAACTCTTTCGATCGTGACGTTCTTTTTACGACTCATTCAATTAATCCACTTCCGTCATATATTCCGAAAATTCTCGAATATAAATTGACTAATGAAATAAATTAACATGGACGACTCGTTCGATTGCGACGTTCTTTTTTTGAGGAAAGTAGGCCACAATCTTTGGCATCACCAGTTACGTCTTGACGACGTTGACGCTTACGTATTGAAGTCTCCTGGCGGTGGAGCTATCGGCACATAAATTGGCATTGATTCTTAGTAATTTCGTTTTCCGATTGAACCTGTACTTCCTTTTGCGAAATGATACATCCTATGGAAAGGTCATAGTAAGCAACTCCGGTCGAGTCGACCCTCCCGTGATCTTATGTCGGGGGAAAAACTACCGACGGTCTCATCGGCCGTCAGATCTGAGCTTGTCAATGTCGGTCGGATCATGTTTCTCGTCGGCCATCCGGTTTAGAACATGTCAGTGTCGATCGTTGGATTTGAGCGCAATGAATTTATTGAGATTTCGCTCGCGGCATCGTGGATTCGTACTTCGAAGGGTCGACCCTATGCTATCCTCTCCGTTGATCACAACTTTGTGAAATTAGTAGCGCATTGGTCTTTACTTATCGAATTCCCGAGATATTTTTATGAAATGTACTGGATTAACATATGCCGACTATGTTATCTATAAGATGTATTGCCTGATGTGTGCGTGTATGTACCCCTGATATGAATTTCTTTTGATAAAGAAAGGCAAATAGAAAGAAAAAATGGGATATCCTAATAACTTTATTGCACAATTAGGAAGGAAATTGATAATATATCCCGACATTGAACTCGATGAAGGTAAAGGATTACGATAAAAGATCCAAAGACTTTGAAAACGATATGCACTAGGGGTGATCAGTTCCCCGTCCAGTTCAATAGAACTGGTCACTTAGGGTTTAATTTTTTTTTTTTGGATCAAACACTTAGGGTTTAATTCACATTGGACTAATTTTTGTCAATAAACTTATGTCAATGAAGTTCACTTAGGGTTTAGTTCACAGTTTACTAATTTTTGTCAATGAATTTATGTCTAGACATTTTCGCAAACGATAAAAATATATTTTCCGTTTATTCGTTTTTGTAATTGATACAAGAGATCATTTGTAGGAGAATATTTTTTCAAATCATTCATTTTCCTCGAAACAAATGGGGCCTTTAAACCTTGCGAGTAGTCATTTGAGTAATCTTTGCGTCCAAATCTCCATGTTCGAGCAGCCCACAAATTAATCTCTCCATGCCAATCTCGCGATCTCTCGAATACGCCTGGCAACCAACAAAGCATCTAGCCGACTATGGTACGGAGGATGCAAAAATTCCGGCGGCATCTGCCCTTATAGAACGGCAATATGACACGCGTCCTTGCGACGATGCATTTGTATTCAACAATGATGATGTCTACATTAAATCTTCAAATTCTCGCGACGGACTCGGCTCGAGATTGGACTGACATTAGCCAGGAATTCATAAGAAAAGTTAACAACGTGCCTAAGAAAAAAAGAAGAAGTTTAGATACTCGAACAGCGTCAGCATCCCAATTTAAAAGGGCTATATAGATGGAGACTATAGAGAAATTTAAATCATATCAGATGCTCAAGAACTACACGGTCAATGTTGACTTTTACTGTACCGACTTATCAAATGCTTGTTGCTGCGGAATCCGACGTCGACCTTTGTCTCCATCTTGGCTTTGAATTCCGTGATTTTGCATTCCGTAAATGATTCCGCCAACGCGTGAAAGGGATGGAAACGACGAAGGCAGAAGGGCGTGGGACGAAGCCTCGGGCTAAGCCTTACGTTACATTCCTCTGTTCATGCCCCTGTTCTTGGGACCGTCGTCACGTCCTCTTCCACCTTTAGTTTATTGCTTGGTGGCACTTAAGAATGGTGGTCTCATGATTCGAAAGCTGTTTGAATTCCCTTTCCGATATCGAGGTCAGTTGTTACAAGGGTTAAATGTTTCGGCCTCCGAAAGCGTGATTTTCAGCCGCTAGCTTGAAAATTGAAATGTTCTTCATTAAATATGTTTAATGGATGTCCCGGAGGTACTCTTTAACGAGACCCCCGTTGAAAAAAATTTCGACTTTTTTGTTGAGTATGTGACGATGCGCGGTTTCTCATGAGCTCGTGAGCTTGACCTCGAGAGGACCGTATGATACGTGAGTAGGTAAACGAGGTATGAAAAGAGAGAAACTTTGAGAAAGGATCTGCTTACGGAAGAGACCCTTAGAGGCAGAAAAATATGAGACTTACACCTTAAGGTTATTATCATTACCTTTATATACCTCTCCTGGTCTAATCCCAAAGTAGGGTTTTGGAGAAGCATTCGTGGGCCGTGCAAAGTCGGCCCGACGAAAAGGACGGCGCATGGCAGCCCCGATCGTGGTCGCCGATTGGAGGCCTCACCGGGTGTTGCCTTTCGGCCTGAAGTCCAATTGTATGGCCCATGGCAAACTGGGAAATTGAGCATGCCACATATATATTATATATATAATTGAAAATATTTTGGGCCTAAAAATATATGCAATTTTCGGTTGGGCGATCCCCCTCTTGGTGCCAATCCTCCCTTGGGCCGTTCGTCTTTCTAGGCTTAATGAGACGAAAGAAGGCCCAATGAAAAAGGGTAAAAATTTCTCAACTGGTCCAGCACTCGGGGAGTTTCGGGCCCAACCAGAGCCACAAGAGCCCGAAGACTTTTTGGGCGGGTTTGGACAATGGTATTGCCAAACTCGAACCCACCTGGTCCTGGAAACAGACTGGACCGGATCGCGGTTCCCGGGTGGGCTAATGAAACTGGTGATTCGAGTTTACCTTCCGATGCTTCATTGCCTTTCCTTTCTTACTCAGTTCTCTTCGCTTTTATTGCCTTCGGATGCTTTCTCAGCAGCTCGGTTTGTTTTGCCGCGAGTTCTTATGCTACAATGTGATTCGTTCGATAAGCAATTGTTGGTTTTGCATTGTGGAACATGCTCGCCTAAGAATGTCCGCCACGATCAGGACTATTGTTAACTGGTTTTCGTGTTGCTTTGGTCTTTATCAGGATGAGATGGAAGTAGCAATGGCTCAAGGGGTTGAGGAGAAGAAGGGAACGAAAGCTAATACTTGCAAAGAAGAGGCGAGTAAAGTTGTGAAGATGAGGAATGCGATTAGGGTTTGCGAAGAGCGAGCAACGCAAGGCTAGTAGAGGGTAAGAGTCGAGCGGCAAAGGGTAATTGGTAAGATTTGAGTAGAGGGTAAGATGAAGAATGCGATTAGGGCTTTTTAGTTTTTACAGATTTCTAAGAAATTAAAAGAACAAATCAGTCCAGTGTTGGTGGTCCGACTAGGCGGTTCCACAACCAAAATTGAGAACTGGACTGAAAATCACAGGTTCGAATTTGTTGGAATCGGGAACCGGACAGGTGCCTCCGAGAACCATTTAGAACAGGCCGGTTCCATCCCGTCCGAGCGATTCTCGGTTTGGGCGATTCATATTGCTCGCTCCTATCATGCAATGCAATTTGTAAGAACTCCCGTTGAGATTTAAGCTCCGTTTGTTTCGCAAAAAATGGATGATTTGTATTATATTTTCCTAAAAATTAATCACTTGAAATAATCCGTCAATGAAAAATATTTTCATCATCGACAACAATTTATGTCTAAATACTTCCGTGAACGATGAAGATACCTTTTTTGTTTTATTCATTTTTGAAGACGATACAAGAGCTTCTTCTTATCCAAACACTTATTTTTCGCGAAGCGATCGCACCCTTTGCAACTACATTTCCGGTTTGCTCTTGAAAGTTCTAGTTTAAAAGATGTTTCTCCCTAGTCATTACCAACCGGGCATACGCCATCTCGTTGACGGCAAATACTTGTTTCCTTGTCAAATTGCTTCTCACGTTTGGAGATTATTTTCCCCAAAATAAAAATAAAATAAAATAAATTGAAAAATAGAAATCCTTTGAAATTGACGGTCCACAAGACTAGTGTGAACAGACCAAGATCCCCTTTCTGGTTCTGTCGTATTTGGATTTTTTTTTATTTAATCTTATTTAATTTTTTTATGTCGTATTTGAATAAAATAAAAAAATAGAAATCCTTTGAAATTGACGGTCCACAAGACAAGTGTGAACAGAGCAAGATCCCCCTTTCTTGTTCTGTCGTATTTGAATTGGCAACCTGCACGTTTGAGTTTCGAGAAGAAAGTACCACGTGTCACGACATAGCAGTGCACACGTGGAAATATGAAATGCATAGAGACGAAAGAAAGAAAAATAATTGGGATAATAATGCAAACAATCCATCAACTTTGATCCGATGCGCAATGCGATCCCTGAACTTTTAATTTGTTCAATATAGTCTCTGAATTTAAACCTAATACTCAATATGGTCCATAAACTTTTGATACACATTTAATTTAATGTAGTCCCTAAACTATATGTAGTCCTTGAATTTTTTTTAAATAGAAGGACTATATTGAACATTTTCATAGACTTCATAAACAAAATTGAATATGTACAAAAAGTCCAAATATCACATTGAACAAATTAAAAATTCAGGGACCACATTAAATAAACTAAAAGTTCATGAATCCTATTACACATCGAGCCAAAGTTCATGAACTATTTGTGTCATTTTCCCAAAATTTTTTTATCAACCGTCAGTGAAATTCAAACGGATGATTTTAATTCACAAATCGAAGAATAGGAAAGAATACAACTATCGAAATTATATATATATATATGTATATATTCACATTATTTTCTTGTAATTCACTTCATTCATTTCTGCAATATGAGTTGAGAATGACAACATCTAACGAAATAAATTAACATGTACGACTCCGACGCTGACCCATTGAAGACTATGTTTGGTGGAGCTATCAACACCATGAATTGGCATTGATTCTTGGTAATTTCGTTTTCCCGATTGAACCCGATACATCCTCGTCGCCATATACATGAACGGATAAGGTCGGCAAAAGTTCAAATACGAACATGGTAAGAAACTCCGTTCGAGGCTACCCTCCCCGTGATCTTATGTTCGGGAAAGATTATCGATGGCCTTGTCGACCGTCAGATCCAAGCTTGTCAACGTCGGTCGGATCATGTATCTCGTCCGCCATCCGGGTTTTGGGCACGGTGAATTTATTGGGATTTTGCTCCCGGCATCGTGGACTCGTACTTCAAAAGATCGACCTTGTGTTATCCTCTCCGTTGATCACGACTTTGTAAAATTAGTAAGGAATTGGTCTTTAATTATCGAATTCCCGAGATATTTTATGAAATGTGGCGGATTAGCATATGCTGACTGCGTTATCTATTAAATGTATCGCCCCATGTCTGCGCGTGTACGTACCTCTAATATAAATTGCTTTCGACAAGGAGGAAGGCAAATAAAAAGGAAAATTGGATACGGTAATAACTTTACCGCACAATTAGGAAGGAAATCGATGATAGATCCGGACATTGAACTCGATGAAAGTCAAAGTTTGAAAACGATATGCACATATGTCGTTAGGGGAAGAATTGACACATTAAGATATTCGATTACAAGCTCGGGCCATTTCGTGAATAAACTTTCTGGCGACCCGTGCCTCGGGGCATTTGCTGTCTCGTGTCGAGAGACGTTTTGATTTCCGGCACTTCAATGGCGGCAGCAGTGACGGGCTCGTATAGCTACGGGGCCGACTGAATAGTCATTAGCTCAAATCGAACATTTTGTAGTCACATGTGCAGCGCTTCCGTGGCCACGCCCCCCCAAAAAAAAAGGGGGAATGAGAACGCTAATAAAAGGAAATCCAATCCTCAAAACCTTAACATAAACCGACGGTCGGAACGCCTCCATCCGGACAATCTTTCGCGGTCAACCGATCACGCGGCGCCGGTCGTTGGCGATCGCGCCCGTCGGCCGCAACGGACGGCAGCTGGCCCCGCCACGCGTCGCGATCCCGTCCGCACCGTCCGATTTTCCCCCCAACGAGGCCAGCCAATCGGAGGGCGAGCTCGCCCCTATATATATTGCCGAGCCCGACCGATCATCATTTCCTGCAAATATATATATTTTTAAAAAATTTCTCTCTCTCTCTCTCTCTCTCTCTGCAGGCATCGAAATGGCGGAGAAGAGCTTCAAGTACGTGATCGTCGGCGGTGGCGTCGCCGCCGTGAGTGGCTCCCCCTCCCTCCCTCCCTCCGCCTCTCTCTCTCTCTCTCTCTCTCTCTAGCCGTCTCCCGTCTCTCGTCGGGGGTTCCGCCGCTTGTCTTTGTGTGTTGTTTGTGGCCTTCATTGCCCCGGCGAGAATCGGTTCAGGAAACGTGGTCCCGATTCCGGCTCGGGGTGCCTGTGGATCTCGATTTCGGCGAATCGGGTCGGCGGCGAGCTCGATTGGTCTATATTTAGTTGCTTTTGGTGCCTGGGCCTGTCGATCGACGGTCGTATGGGGGGAGATGGTTCGCGATCGTGTGCCGGGGAGACTTTCTGATGTTGTTCTTGATGGCGTTGACCGCTTGAAGCCCCTACTAGATTGCTCTGCTCTGTGGTTATGGCAACGTACTGAAATTTGGGAAAGTGCAGACAGATTTGATAGATCAACATTGGGTCTCTGGTCATCTGTAGTGTTAATTTCTCTTATGCATGGAAGTGCTCATCTTTCTGTTTTGCTTTCGTCTTTTTATATTTTGGTGTGTGGGGCCGTTTTTTTGGACGTGGGTGTGTTAATTGAAGTGAGATTTTAGTAGCAAAATGAGGCAGCTTTGTGTGATTTTTGCTTGGTGCTGCGATTTCGCAGGGGTATGCAGCCAGAGAGTTTGCAAAGCAGGGGCTTGAGCCAGGCGAGCTTGCGATCATATCCAAAGAAGCCGTAAGCTTTTTTTCTCTTGAATAGCGAGGCGTGTGCATTTTCTGCTGCTACCGATGGGGTGGCCGAGTAATTGGTAGTGGTAGTACTCTTTTGAGGCGAGATAAGATCCGCAGGGGGGTTTTGTTTTGTTCGTTTCGCCGTTGTGCCTCGTCTAAGAATGCTTTCCGCCTATCTGTGTGTCATTGTCTTCATCCCTTTTCCGGTGCAGGTTCTGTCTATTCTATTTAGAACTAGCCCATGTATTGGGCGTCATAGTTACACGCTTTGTTCCATGCTTTGATGGTTAAACTCATTGTTCATACTTTATTTATGCTGTACTTCAGGTGGCCCCTTATGAACGCCCTGCACTCAGCAAAGCATATCTCTTTCCAGAGGGTTAGTGTTGGGCTCATCCTTTTTGTCCATTTGACATGCTAGCCAATGACAAAATAGTGCTAATAAGAATCTTGATGCGCAACTATTGGTTACACTCAAGGAACGTAATTCAATGGCAATGGGACATTCTTTTCTTCAAATTCGTAATTCTATGTGGATTACATATCTGCTCGTTTTGAATTGTCCATTTGACATTGTTTCTCTCTTTCAAATTTCTAGGCATCTTCGTGTTTGTAAGCAGCTCTCTGATGTTCTGTAGTAAATGACCTCGAATATTAGAAAATGCACACTATCTTGGATAGAATGCTTTCAGCAATATGGTCACGCATAATACAGTAGTAACTTTTGGAAATATTTTGATATGCGACTTCTGTGATTTACATGGAATGTAACTCAATGGCACGCGAATATTGTTTTCTTGTAATTTGTAAATATATGTGGGTAAGCATCTACTATCTGCTAATGGACTGACGTTGTTTTCTTCAAATTTATTGGCATTTTCACATTTATAAGTAGCTTTCTAAAGTTGTCTAGCAAGCGACCATGGATATCAGAAAATTCAAGCAATATTGCGATGCGCACTTTTAACACCATATGGTAGACACTCTCAAATGATATAAGGATGTGTCTGGAGCGACTTCTGCCTTTTTACTATCTGTTTTTTCCAATTATCGCAGCGTATGCATCTTGACCTTGTTTTAAACTTAGGTACCTGAAACTTTTATAATATATAAATGTTGACATGTAGATTCCCTTTTTAAGTTTTCCTTATATTTTAAAGTTTAAATAATTGTTTAGATTTTTGCAGTAAGAAAAGAAACAATTACTTGTTGGTTTTCATTAGTCTAAACGAACAGGCCCAATACTTAAGATAATATATTGATTATTGTTGAACTCTCATCTGTTTGAATATAATAGTGGCTGAGCGTTTCCCCTCCCCCCCTCCCAGGTTTTGCACGACTCCCGGGGTTCCATTGCTGTGTTGGAAGTGGTGGCGAGAGACTGCTTCCTGAGTGGTACGAAGAGAAAGGTAATGCTCTTATTCTTACTTTCTTCCCTGGTCACTTGACAGAGCATTGAGTTTGCTCCCTTTAATCTACGTCATAGGATAAACATCATTCTCAAAGTAGTCACATGTATTTCTCTATGGATGATTGCAGGAATAGAATTGATTCTTAGCACAGAGATAGTGCAAGCAGATCTTGCTGCTAAGACTCTTCTAAGTGCTGCTGGAGAGATCTTCAATTATGATATTTTGATCATTGCGACCGGTTCGACAGTAAGTATATTTTCTTTGAAGCTCCAAGCTCTCTTCTGTCCTCCGGGCGGAGAGACTGATACGCCAACCCATCGTTGTAGGTGATTAAGTTGACAGATTTTGGTGTTCAAGGAGCTGATGCCAAAAACATCTTCTACTTGAGAGATATTGATGATGCCGATCAGCTAATTGAAGCCATCAAAGCTAAAAAGAATGGCAAATGCGTCATTGTTGGCGGAGGATACATAGGACTTGAGCTTGGTGCAGTTATGAAAATGAACAACATGGATGTCGTCATGGTTTATCCTGAACCATGGTGCAGTAAGTATACATAAAGACCCCTATCGACAATTATTTGGTTTCATGGCAAGTTATTTTTCGTGGATTCCACCCTAAAAAAGATTATTATTGCAGTGCCTCGGCTTTTTACTGCTGGTATAGCTTCCTTCTATGAGGCCTATTATGCTAACAAAGGAATTAATATTATCAAGGGAACAGTTGCTGTTGGATTTACCTCTGATGCTAACGGAGAGGCATGTTCTCCAATCTGTTAATTTTGCTTTCCAGCAGTTTCATGTAATTGGGCATTTTCTTACTCCAAGAGTTATTGTTATTTCCATTGTCCAGGTAACAGAAGTGAAACTCAAGGATGGCAGGGTCTTGGAAGCTGACATTGTAGTGGTTGGTGTCGGTGGTAGGCCCCTCACAAAACTTTTCAAAGGGCAAGTTGAAGAGGAGAAAGGTGGAATAAAGGTTAGTGGGGCCTTAACAACGTTTTACATTACTAAGTCATACTCTCCATAGAGATTTAGTTTCAGGGCTTATGAGTGCAACGCGCCCAATTCATTTTTTTGAGGAAGATATATATCTTTTTTGGCAAGAAAGGGAATAGATCATCTAAACAAAGTGTGAAAGCATTATGTGCTAATGGGTACCGGTTGTTCTGGCTATGAAACAGTGCATGTCTCTCTAATATTTGGCGACATGTTTGTAATCATCCACAGGGAAGCTTAATCTGTGTGTTCTTTTTCGACATTCTGGGCTTATGCCGAGGCAAGGATACAGATCTAATTTGTTGATGCTGTTCTATTGATTGCAGACTGATGGGTTCTTTAAAACAAGTGTGTCTGATGTGTATGCTGTTGGAGATGTTGTTACTTTCCCGATGAAGTTGTATGGTGAAATGAGAAGAGTTGAACATGTCGATCATGCTCGTAAATCAGCTGAGCAGGCTGTAAAGGTACAGGCTCTCTCTCATATTTAAATATTTTTGCTTTAGTTTGAATTGTGGATAACCAATATCGACATCTCTATGGTTTGAGCATCTTCGCTTTCACTTCAAGTGTGGAAAAACAAATGGTTATTATTGTCGTTTGTCTTGGTACACGAATTTTGGAACCAAGATGATTTCCCGAGTTTTTATGAGCATTCCTTCTACTTCTCAGGCACATCTCATGATTCTGGTATAAATAGACAATGACAATTCAAGTCTTGACCTATGCTATTTCTGTTGTTATGCAGGCCATAAAGGCAAGTGAGGAGGGAAAACCAATTGATGAGTATGATTACCTTCCGTACTTCTATTCCCGTTCTTTTGATCTCTCATGGCAGTTCTACGGTGATAATGTTGGGGATACGGTGCTTTTCGGAGACAACAATCCCACGTCACCAAAGCCAAAATTCGGATCTTATTGGATCAAAGATGATAAGATTGTTGGAGCTTTTCTTGAAGGTGGAAACCCAGAAGAGAACAAGGCCATTGCCAAAATTGCAAGGCTTCAACCTCCAGTTGAAAGTTTGGAGCAATTGAAAGAAGAAGGGCTTACCTTTGCCTGTAAGATCTGAAGCTTATGTTGAGGAGGGCTGTTTGATTTAAGGGCCAACTACTGGTGTCTATAGCGGATTGGGTATGGTAATAAAAAGGTTGGTCTTCTGTTATCGTGGACAAACACGAGGGCTTTGTCTTGCATTTGTTGTAGAATGTGGATGTTTGTCTCTTTTATCTAGTAAAACTTTGTTGCTTATTTTTGTAAACTCTCTCTCTCTCTCTCTCTCTCTCTCTCTCTCTCTCTCTCCACATGCACGCACGCATGCACATGCACCAATCAAATCTGTGAGATGATACAGTCCTCTCTATACCTAAAATTTGAGGGTCCTGACGTAGATTAGATGACTTTTTCTTGATTCCTAGTATTTTAGAGTTTCCAATCGACCTAGGAAATAGATGGGTACCAACTATGGTTGATGCTTTTGGATTAGATGACTTTTTCTTGATACCTAGTATTATAGAGTTTCCAATTGACCTAGGAAAACGATGGGTACCAACTATGGTTGATGCTTTTAGAAGAAACTATCTGAAGTCAAGTTGACATGCTGTACGCTATTTTGAGATTAGATGGAGATGTCAAAATCTGTAAGTGGAGAGCCCTTGAGATGTGTTTTTCTATCTTGTTTGGATGTTGGATAATGAACGAGCTAGAAGATTTTCCGTTAGTCAAGTGAGTTAACCGTGTATAAATTTTCGGCCCCCCAAAAAAAAACCTGTGTATAAATGACCCGTTTCTGTTAACGCTATGCATCAAACGCATTCTATACCCAAAACCTTTTATCTGCGAGTTTTAGTAAGCATTGACAATGCACAATCTTAGGTGCTGAATGCGCCCTTCTTCTGAATGCGAAAATGGGCTAGTTTTTTCGCGACCTGAATATCAACCAAAAGAATTATGGAAGACCCCTGGTTTTGTTGTTTAATTATGGCGCTATGTATCGCTTTACTTTTTAGCATATCAATGAGCGGGATCTGGGACACGAACCACAACACTGTATCATGGTGTTCCTTGCAAATATCATATGGATTTTCTCGTTGTAAATTGTCATTTGCAATATCAAACAAAGAAAGGGAAAAAAGTAGAACAAACTAGGTTCTCATTGCAATTTTACATTATATTCTAGTTGAAACTAACATCTTCCTACCAAGACCTCACTCATTTCCTTCCCTGAGCCTGGAAAAAGCCAGATCCTGATTGAACCAGGGTCTTCCAAAATTGCTTATTGCAGGCACAATCAATATCCTGAGGCTGGTCCGATCCATGATTGGATCGGATAGTTGCACTTGAAGGAATTTAAGCCGCTGATATGAGCAAAGATATCTGAAGAATCCATCACTTCCTCCTCCTCCTTCACTGCAACCTGCGGCAAAGTGATAAGTGTCAGTACGAAAGCAAATCAACAATAACAAGACGACAAATTATTGAAAACTAGCGATAGCGTCTTGATTAGCAGCAATGCTAGCTTGTGACAGTCATAGACAATCTTACTTCATCCTCCTCCTCATCGTCATGAGTGCTAGAAGAAGGCCTAGATGCTTCTCCGAGCTCGTCGTTCTTCGCAAATCTTCCTCTCACCCGAGGACGACTATCTGCTAGAGTTTTGCGGCAAGCATACTGCATATAAACAGTTTAATTACAATATCAACATAAGATTGATTGATGAGTTATTTGCCAAGGCAAAGAGGCCGATACTGATATGAGAGAGAAAGAGAGAGAGAGAGAGAGAGAGAGAGAGAGAGAGAGAGAGAGAGAGAGAGAGAGAGAGAGAGGACCTTGATTTTCTTGCTGAAGTTCCTTTCATTCCTTTTCTTCATGTACCGATGGATCTTCTCTTTCCTTTCCTCAATGGAGAGCTTCCCCACTTTATATGCTGAGTCCTCAAAGCTTGAAGCCTCTGTCGCTAATGGTGAAGAAGAGCTTGCCGGGCCATTAATCAGCTTTTGACTTTCAATATTAAGTGCCTTCACCACAAAAAAGAAAACTAACTTTCAGGCCACAAATTCTGTGAAATAGATCAAGAAAATCTACTGCTTTTCTCTTCAAAAGTGACTCAATAGAGAGCTATACAAGCGTGTTAAGGGCCTTCAAATTGAAGTTATTATTGCTAATCGTTAACCATTTTCCGTAAGTCTAAGTCGGACAACGTCAAGTAGGAAAAAAAATTCTAGTACCTGCATGTCGCCCGGATTGATCAGTATCTGCGGGTTTTGGTTCGGGTAATAAATCCCAGCGCTATCTCCTCGAAAATCCAGCTCTGGTGCTTGGAGTTCAAGAAGACTTCCCATGAACATCCCAGAAGTGTCGCCACATAAGTTCCCAGGTACATTATTACTATATGTCCCACAGTTGTTTGGGCCTAGAAAAGCGCAAGAAGGCAATGGCCGGCTTAAAGGGATGTAAGACGGGATCGAAGATAGGCAGTTTTCAACAATCGGGGGCGGAGCCGGGCATAAGATTGCTCCTGCTTGGTTGGTCGATGGCGGTGGGTATGGGGAAATAACCCCGTTGATGATGTGATCGGTTAACGGGATTTGAGGTTGTGCCGGAGAGAAGTCGAATTGATGCTCTTGTTGAGCCGTGCTGGAGAATGGAGGGACGTAAAAGGGAGGGGAGGTGGAGAAGTCGATTGAGGCAGAGATGTCATCGACTTCATCGACCGGGGAATCACCGAAGAGCGTTGAGAAATTGGAATTGTTGTTGTGAGCTACATTGGTGGGGATGTTATTGCTAGTGGATGGAGTTGTGATCATTAATGTGTTGCTGTTGAAATGACCATTGCCATTGTTGTCTTGAAAATTATTGATGTTTTCAGTGTCTGGGGGCAAGCAGAGATGAGTGCTGAAGGTGTTGTCTTCATAGCAACGATTTGAGCATGAGGTGGTTTCAGAACTCTGCATGATTTCGCTTCCTAATAGCTCTGCCTCACAATACTCCAGTAATTGAGCACTCAGAGGGCTTGAAAGTTCCTCCTGTAAAATTAGTGTAAAGAAAAATCAGTAATCTCTCTAAGATAGTCGATAACTCATGATCATAAGCCTATGTGTTCTCTTATTATGGTCAATATTTTCAGATGCTTGTCATCGTCAAGGTAGCGGATTTACCTAATGTCATTAATTAGCCGTATGTGTTAGGCATTGTGCTTGTGCATAGGCTTAAAAAGGTGGATAGTTGGCGCATTGTGAGATTAATTAGGAAACAGACACTTCTACTAAATGTAAGAAGCAGGAATTATACAAATGGAAAAGTATCAAGGGAGCTAATATAGAACTTATGGCATGCTGTGAACAACCAAGCTTTTCTTTTGTGGCCAACCCGACTTAATCCGCCCTAGACGGTGCATAGATACGACGACTCTGTTATACTACAAGCGGAATATCGGTGCGCGCTTATTAGATGTATTTCACGGTACTTAAAAGTTAATCCTAACTCAAATAAGCTCAACCAGAGAAAGCTTGAAGAAGAAGCATTGAAAGCTACTCAACCCAAACTAGAAAAGAATGAATGGAATCAACTAAACTAAGGCTTTGGGTGGTGATTGTGACCCTTGGAAAATGACATATTATGGGCATATACGACACCGAAACATCGTTATCTAATTGAAGCTCAAAAGGGAACGCCATCGAACTCATCACTTGACCGGTTCGTACAGAAAGTTCCCTCGTTCTACTTGCCCATCTAAATTGCGTCTGCGTCATTCAAGGCATCCACGGATGTTCATGATACTCTCTAAATGTTCGTAAAGGTCGTGAATAATTTGCCGACGAGCATGGGAACTCGGACCTGTATTATTAAGTTCAGATTCTTCCTTGACGTGTGTTACTTGACAAGAAAGTTCAGGAGACTGAAAAATTCCATCAAGACTCAAAAAGAAGACAGCAACTCGCAATGCTCAAAGGTAACAGAAACGCTACCAAGAACATTGATAATGAAGAATAAGGTTGGCTCAAAGAACAGCGACGCATTTCTGTGTATCTGTGCTCAAGGAAGCTTTTTCAGCATCGTAAAAGCTACGTGCATGTAAGAACTTACTTTTCGTGAAAGCTGGAACAGCCCTTTATGAACCAATCTCTACGGTATCTCTAACATATATTCTTTGCAAATGTCAAACCAAACAGGGAAACCTAAACGATGATTGAGATCAAAATGACCAGATCATCCGACATTTTTTTTTGGAAGTTGCTATGTTCTTCGCATGTATATTCACGCCGTTTCCGGAAGAAAGCATGCATGCATGCATATGCATTATCAACAGAAAAAAAAAAAAAAAACGAGTTCGAGAGCTTCGAATATATTACGATCGGAAGTTGCACTTGTTCTGGATCGCCAATCACGTCCTCTATCATCTTCCTTTCCCCTTCGCAAGCTCCGACCCGAGAGAGAGAGAGACTCACTTTCTAGGCAGCAGCAAAGAACATCCTCAGCAAGCAAAAATCTGAATGAAACAAATCAAAGGTAGAGAAAAATAGGGTTTCAAAGAGAGAGAGAGAGAGAGATGTGTTTGAAGCTTTGTAATGATATGTGTGAAGAAGGGAGGGAAGGTTGTAGATAGCTAAGAAAATGGAAGGATTGGGTTGTCAAGCTCCGGCTATATATAGGGAATTGGGGGTTGTCCATACTTAGTTGTCAACTTGGCTAATTGTTTGTGTCAACCCGAAATTGAAGGCTCACCGCATTTGCCTTTCAACCCTTTCCCCGCTGACGTGGCGCATCCGATGCTAGCCTTGACGGCGTTCGCGAATGAAGTTGGAATTAAGCTTCAATTCTTCACCCCTCTCTCTTTACGTGACGCCATATTCACGTCGCTCAATTCGTCAATTTATTGGCGATAAGGCTGTGTTAAAGTATCTCATATTTTTCGTCTACAAAATTATGTACGAGTCATATTTCTAATAGTTTGAATGAATTAAGGGTTTTGAAGCCATGCTAAGTAATTTTATCCTAAAAAATAAGTTCTGCTCCCGGCAATTTTTCAAAAGATATTGCAGTCAAGCAGAGATTACATATTTTCTTTCCACAATGCCCTCACAAATCATTTACTTAAATGTACAGCAACTTACAATGGCATTGTTGCTTAGGATAAACCAAACTTAGAAAATTCTAATCTTTAGCGGACTTTTTAGGCTCAAGAACCCTATTTTAATTACTAAAACATATTCGCCTGGTTTTCTTGTGATCTGTCATTAATTAATTTTGGACCCAACTAAGAAAATTATCCAAAGCCGTCCTTGATGTATACCGTATATTACATACATTTAATATTATTCTATCCGATAGCTTAAGTATTTGATTGGACTTTCTAGCGTATTAAAACGCGTCTAATCTCATCTATATTATTAGTTCGACAACATAAAAATGAGTTAAAAGAGCAATTCGTATTCCATGTGGTATGACTGGAGCTGCCTTTCTCAAGTTTGTTAATTAATGACGAAATGTTCGCAACTTCACCAACGATAAATCTACTATTCATGAAAATCTATGGTTAAATTACGAAGTTTGTGCAACATCAAGATGATTTTGACCCTAGAATCTAGATAAACTCAGGAAAAATATGCAAAGCAAAGGGCTAAGCATGGGCTCAATTTGGAAGCGGAAGCGAACAGGAAGAAAATAGTTTTAAGGACGTCGCTATAGAATGGAGCATCTAAGACCATTTCTATAAAGTTTATATTCTCATTATTTGAGAATGTTTTCAAGAAGATAAGCATGAGAGGGGTGTTGCTTGATTCTCGTCAATCATAAAAGATGATTGACAAGAAATTAATCAAAAAGTTCTCCCAGAAAAGGTGATCGTGATAGTTCAGAAGTGGTAACTAGGGTGTTTAATTTTTTTGGATGTGTGTTTGACTTTTTCTCGCGTAGGCTCGTTTCAAGCATGTGGCATTCCGGCGAAGCACGTGGCATTCCGGCGATGGCGAGATGTAACATCTTTAATTTTGAATCGAATAACCTAAAAAGAATATACGGTATTATTCGGTCAACTGTGGGTGTAGAATGACGTGTCGTCCATCCAACGGTCTATGCGAAACTTATTATTATCTTTTTTGCATCAGCAGTTAACCCGAAAAAAAAATCCATGAAGTAATGTTTGCAAATCTACTCTAATAACAGCTTTCAAGACATTATTATAAAATCAGGTGGATGTTTCATTTCCTAATGAGAATGACAACAAATGACAACATGTAAGGTGTATCGATCGCACAGCATCAACAATTAGCCAATTTATTTTTCCATAGATTGCTACCTATAAAATCATGTTCTATGCTTTTCAAATTGTTATTCTAGCAAAAGGGATTAATTTGATTTCGACACTAATAATATACCGAAAAAAGGTTTTTTATTTTATTTCGTTTAGTCAAGACATGCATTGTTTCACAAGTTAAGAAGCACACAAACTTAACTTCTAGAATCAAAGACTAAACAATATGAATGGAGCAAAAAACATAGCAAAAGGGTCAATCAGATTAGGTGATTTGGATAGATGCCTTTCACGTGCAATGTCAGTTTGAGGGCGACCTCCATGAAATCACAAGAAGAAAAATCGGTGAGCAGGACCTCGAATTTGGCCTCCATTGAAACGCCTTTTCAATTACAGAATTGATAGAGACAAAATTAAATGGATTGACAGGAAAAAGATAAAAAAAAAAAGAGATTAATATCACGAAAATTTCTAAATTGGTACATTCGGACAAATATACCCAAAGCTAATTTTTTAACCACCGAAAATCTCAAACCGGTACACATATGGCAAATTTACCCAAAAATAATTTTTTGACTGCCAAAAGCCCAAAATAGGTATATTTTGTGACAAAATTACCCTCCGTTAAATTAGATTAATACCACAAAAAATCACAAACTGATACATTTGTGATAAACGGAGGGTAAAATCTCAAACTAATATACCCGTCAGCTCTCACGTGTCATTTAACTTAGTAATTTGCTAGTAAAATTTAACGAAAACTAATGATGGGTAAATTTGTCAAAGGGGTACAAATTTAAGATTTTTGGTGGTTAATAAATTAGCTTGGGGTAAATCTATCGCATGTGTATCAGTTTGGAATTTTTCGTGATATTAATCCGAAAAAAAAAGACAAAAAAGGAAGGAAAAGAAAGAAAAAGCATAGTGAAGAATATAGATAATGCCACGGAAAGGCAAGAGAATAGTATCCGGTCAATGCATTTTCTTAAGAGGCTCCCCATCACTTCCCCTTTGGGTATAAATAGACCTTACGGAAACCCTAATGTTAATAATTTCCTTCGAATTTCTGAATATTCTTTTGTCCTCGCCAAAATTGAAATGACTACCTCGAAAGAGCCACCCAACAAAAAAGATGAATTCAGTTGCATTATGATTGAGGATATGTACTCCCAAAGTCCCGATTTTATTGTTCGGATATGAAGATAAAGGGTATATGATGACATGACTTTGAAAGGTGCAACACCGATCCTTTGGGATAAAATGGACCGTAGCAAAAAATAAGGAAGCCCAGATTGAAATTGGACACTTGACATACACGGTTCGCTCGATAAGGCTTACTTTGCGAGGGTGAGTAGTATAGAATAGATCGAACGGTATAACATAAATTAAAATTACACTCGAGCCATTCAAGTACTTTTATTGTTTATACATTTCACATAGGGTTTAGCTCTCAGAACTCCTCGCAAAGTAATATCCCGATTTTGCAATAGAATGCACGAGTTCTTACATTAACTCGAAAGCGATCTTAGATTTTTTGGCCGGATGTGATTCAACGAACACTTGCACAACCGTGGAAGTGAATGACAAACCCATAAAACAATGCACATGGAGAAACCAAAAGACCAAACTTCCGTCAAACACCAAGTCGGTCATGAAAGTCCACTTTCAGGCTTTCCTTATGCGGTCGAGTTTCGGTGGATGAGTTCAAACTCGAAATATAATCTTTACACGGACCATGCGCGTTTTCAATGATGAAGTAATCGAAATATGAAGAGATGAGTAGCACAATTTTTGATATGTGCCTTAAATAGAGTACATAGTATGACTATATAAGAAAATCCATGTAGCTATTAGCTAGCCCCACTTAATGGGAAAAGTCTCGTCGGCGCAACTCTTCTCCTCATCATCGTTGTTGTAGTATTTCTGTATCGATTTTAAGAGGCACACAAAGTAAGCAATTTTTATAACCTGCGTGAATTTATAAAGAAAAAAACGAGTTTTGTCTTAAGACAGCTTGTATTACAAAAGGATTCTCATCTCTATGAGCAAACCACAATTCATCTATTTGAGAACAAGATATACCATCTAAGAAATATATCTCACCCTAGCTTGTCTCTAATTTCAAGATGAACAATGGGGTTAGGGTTTCAAAGACAAACTTACAAAACCGATAATTTACAACATGATTTGATGAACTGTAAGTGTCCATTTTAAACAATGAGAAACTTATTGAGGCATCAATAAGTGTCTCCATACTTGTCGACCCAACTTCTTATTTCGATGAAACTTCTTTTTCGAGATATACAAAAACTATGCTATCTAGAGAAAGAGCACCAAAATCAAACCCTACATTGAGCAATACTACTGATAATTTCATGTCCACATTTCAAGAGATCCTTCCTTACTCATGGAGGACCCAACAGGGCAGATGCTCGTTGAATTATCACAAAGACAGATAGATTATTTCTGTCAGCCACCTAATTTTACCCATTTTGGACAGTTTTCACATTACTAATATCCAATAACGCATCCTTTGTCCTTCACCTCTTTGGAAACGCCATTTCCCTACCTGTAAAGAGGCTTCACATCATATGACAAACTAGTCGCAATATTCCATTCTTTGGGTAGCGAAGCACGAGTGTTTAGCTTTTCCCATGTTGGCTATGACTCCCTTTCTTCAAGTGAGGATATATCACCACCCTCTTTTGGAGTCTATTTTAGATATTTTTCTCATTTCTCAAGGGGGGATTATTGCACGGATTTGAGCCTAATGTACCGAACATTGATTAATAATGCCGAGTTAAATGTTAAAACATTTGTCATACTTGAGAGCAGGCTACAGTTTAATACGGGAGAATTGTCTAAAAAGTTATAAACCTATTGTACGGCAGCCAATTCAGTCCTAAACCTTTCGATTATGTCAATTTTGTCCTAAACCTTTGGACGATTTACCAATTTAGTCATAAACCTTTCAATTTGTCAATTTAGTTCTATACTTTTTGAAAATTTGCCAATTTAGTCATAAATTTATTAATTGGATAACTGGTCGGAAGGACTACATTGGCAAATCGTCAAAGTTCTTTGGTCTAAATTGGCATAATTGAAAGGTTTATGATTGAATTGACCGCCGTACAATATAGGATTAAGACTTTTTGGACACTTTTCACAATTTAATCTCATTTCTGTCGATCAAATTCAATAAATAGTTATATTTCTGGCCGTTGAACCGCTTTTGGATCCACATCAGAAGTCAATCAAAGGGCATTATCTGCAACTTGTTTTTCATGGTAATGGAAATGAGAACTAGATAATGCTAGGGCTCCCAACAAAGAACTTTTATTGGAAAGTAGATTGATTTCGAGGGTTTTGAGAGTTATTCATGCTTTATATCATTTTATTAAATTTATGCTTGTATTCTTTCTTTCCTTTCAACTC
This sequence comes from Syzygium oleosum, assembly GCF_021117445.2. Lineage (NCBI taxonomy): Eukaryota > Viridiplantae > Streptophyta > Magnoliopsida > Myrtales > Myrtaceae > Syzygium > Syzygium oleosum. Next base: position 20,587,409 of record NW_026607485.1, on the reverse strand, counting down.
TTTTCCTATCGTCCAAATAACTTGAAGTAATTATTATTTTTCCTTCTTTTCTCATATGTTACTCCATCCAAACATATCATAGAACTAGATGACATCCTCCGCTTTCCAACTAGGTCTCGGGTTAGCGGTTTTAAACATGAACATCACTTACATTCAAACTTAACTTAAAATATGGTAAAGTACTTGTTCGCCTTTGAAAGCAGTTTTTTAATCACCATCCAATGGATCGCTTACCTGTTAAGGGCGTAACGACATGTACTTTAACCATAGTAGTATGGTGATATCTTGAGTCAATTTTCATGCACAGGACTATCACTCTTCCTAGCATAATGAATTCATTGAATCTTAGTCAAACGGCCTATTGAAAAACCTGGGCCGTCATTCAGAAGAAACCTAGGCCTTGTCTTCAACTATACTATGGTCATTGGGCGTTTAATCAAACTTGGCCCAGTAATGTTCACATTTTTTGAAAAAAAAGAGAGAGGAGGAGTTGTTGATCTAAGCTAACTAAACAAAAGCAAATCTTATTTACTTTTGAAAAGTTTTGCATGAAGTATGGCCAATTTCATCCAGATAGCGGCTTTTCCTATTCACATTGTATCGTGTTTTGGACTCTCGGAATTGACTTGTTGGTTAAATTGTCAAGAAGTTTTCGACTTATGAATTAGAGCTTTGCTAGCATAACTGACTGTAGGCCACTATAAGAGTAACAATATATAGTGAGCCACAAATTTTTGAAAGAGTATACTCTACAACAATTTACAATTTTTTTTATGGATTAGAATAGGCTATCAATCTCACAGTAGATTAAAGACAAATCACTTAATCATTTATCTAAGAATTATTACTGCTGTAACATTTCTTGTGAAAAGCATCATTTAAGTGATATTATTTCTTACAGGGCTAATATTGCCAAGAACCCTAAAGTATGTCTACTATGCTACCAATACTTCAAACTTATTCCAGTGTGACAAAAATATCCTTAACTACTTCTGAAAACCTTAAACTTTGTCCATTGTAGCACCAATACTCCAAACTTATTCCGGCGTGACAAAAGTACCCTTAATTTCTACTGAAAACCTTAAACTTTGTCTACTGTAGCACAAATACTCCAAACTTTTTTTTTCGTGTCACCTATAACCAAAACTTGTAGTCGGTGTGACAAAAACACTAGGATATTAGTGTTGTAATTGGAAAAATTTAGGATTTTTTATGACAAAAAAAGTTTGGGATATCGGTGTCATAGTTAGGGGTGATCGGTCTAGGGTGGGTGAGTTCCAAACTTGGAACTTAGAACCTATCGTGTTAGAACCGGTTCCTAGTTTTCGAAATTTGGAATCTACCCCGTTTGCTTGGGAACCTGCCTTATTTTTCTGATCCGGTTCTAGGGTCTACTCAGAAATAGATTTTTTTTTTTTACAAACTGAGACAAATAGCAATTACGGCAAAATAGTATGAGCAACAAAACTACATAAAATATCGATACAAAACAAATATAAATTTAAAGCAATAGGAAAGTTAAGTTCATTTAAAAACGATAAATTATCTTCTTCTAACTTCATTAAATAGGTTTTGATCGGTAGCACCCAAAACCTGAAACCTACCCACACCGTACCGATTCCAAAATTTTGGAACCGGGAATTAGACCTATTTCCATGGTCAGTTCAGTTCAGTTCTCGGATAGAGCCGGATCAGTTGCATAGCCTTAGCTATAGGGTGCATAGTTTAGGGATTTCGATGGTATTTTCCCTTTCTTAAAAAAAATCATTTGATATACTTATGATGGGCTCTATAAACTCATCCTCTAATAACATGAATTTGGAAAAAGATCATAAAAATATTAAAGAAAATAACAGGGCCGTTCACAAGACAACATACATGAATAAAGAGGCAAGGATAAGAAATTACCATCAAATTACTTATTCCTTCACGCGGTTTGCGTGTGCCAATTGGCAAACATAACAATATTTTTAGCACAGTTAATTAAGAAGAAGAAGAAGAAGAAGAAGAAGCCTACCAACCTCCTAAATCTTTACTCTTAACAACTGGTTTCTGGACTTCCAAATTTGTCTCCTCCTCCATAATCGCTAACACCATTTTGTCATGATGCAACACCAGTAGACCATCTAATACCCCCTTTGATCTCTGCTTAAGAGGGATTCTTGCTTCACTCTCAACCTCTAAAAGCACATGACAATCAGACAAAATGGAGCCTAGGCAGCAATTATATTAGACAAATCAATCTGCCAAATCAATGATTCGAGTCAAAGAAAAGGTTAAGCGAGACCATAGCTCCAATCCAAGCCTCAAGTTTAGAGAGATCTTGAATGCTGTCCTCCTTTATCTTGACCCCATCACCTGTTTCTTGTGTGCCAGTGACCCAAAAACTTCAATGCAGAGTAAATGACAATAGTGCTGGTTTTAGGAAAACTAGGAAACAGACTTTAACAGCTACTCCATTATTCAATTCGATTCAAAACCCTAGCTTAAGTGATGGTAACGAAGTACTGTGAGTCAAACTTCACACGCTCCTCCAAGTCACAAAATCAGATTCCCTCCTCCATTCATACCCTCCTCATTGTCTTCTCTCTGTGGAAAGACAGTTCTTCCTCATAAAAGAGAAAAAGTAGTTTTCAGATTCAGACCATCTTGCACTCATTCTCCTCACAAATTCTAAACGAGGCAGACAAAAACAAAATAAAAAAAAGGCCACCTGTTCAGGCATGAAAACAATTCTTTTATCTTTCCAATTTCTCTCTCCCACCAATTGCACCCCATTGCAAATCCTTCCCTAGGCACAGAGAGCCCCCTAAAGAAAAGAAAAAGGGGGAAATAAAAAAAAAGAGATGCTTCCTCATCTCTCTGCACATCTACAGAGGCAGGTTGGGGCTCCTTGTGAGGCCGAGAAAAAGTAAAGTGAAATCCCCAAGCGCCCCAACGGAAACACCCAAAAATCCCAGTCTTTTCCAAGTGAAAAAAGAAAAGCTGCAACAGGGAAGCTAAAGAATCAAAGCTTCAAGCACAACCCTTCAATCTTTCCCCAGATTCAACCAAAGCCCACTTCTCCAAAACCCCCAAAATTCACTTCCAAGAAGCAGCAAGCCATGATTTGATCCATCAAACCCCCCTGAAATATGGGTTTCTTCGTAAAGCCCTCGCCTTTATTCTTCCTCTTCCTCTCTCTCTCTGCATTGCTGTTCCTCCCTCAAGTCCCACTTGCCAAATCTGCCACTGACTACACTTCACTGGTCTACAAAGGGTGTGCGAAGCAAGCCTTCGTGGATCCGACAGGGGTCTACTCGCAATCCCTCTCGGCCCTGTTCGGATCTCTGGTGTCTCAGTCCACCAAATCCAAGTTCTTCAAGACCACTTCGGGGTCGGGCCAGACCAGCATCACCGGGCTGTTCCAGTGCCGAGGCGATCTGAGCAACACCGACTGCTACAGCTGCGTCAGCGGGCTCCCCGTTTTGACCGACAAGCTCTGTGGACGGACCATCGCCGCGAGGGTTCAGCTATCAGGATGCTACTTGCTCTACGAGGTCTCTGGGTTCACTCAGGTCTCGGGAATGGAGTTGCTGTACAAGACATGCGGGGCCAACAACATCGCAGGTAAGGGCTGTCGATTTTCGTTACCAAAAGAAGGCACAATCTTGACACATTTCCATGGAAAATGGAACAGGGCATGTCTTAAAATGTGATGTTTTTACGATGTTACGATTGTTCTGTTGTAATCAAGTGTGAAAGCGCTGTGCTGTGTAATGTTAATATAGGAAATGTCAAGCTATTTCTTTTAGCCAAGTTATTATGTTCTAGTAAACGACCTAAACCGATAAGAAGTCATGACCCGAATTTGATATGCGAATGCAAATGCAGGGGCGGGGTTCCAGGAGAAGAGGGACACGGCTTTCTCGGTGCTGGAGAACGGCGTGGTGTCAGGTCACGGGTTCTACACTACGAGCTACCAGGCGATGTATGTGTTGGGTCAGTGTGAGGGGGATGTTGGGGACTCCGACTGTGGCGATTGTGTGAAGAGTGCTGTCCAGCGGGCTCAGGTGGAATGTGGGAGCTCCATCTCAGGGCAGATTTACCTGCACAAGTGCTTCGTGAGCTATAGTTACTACCCAAATGGGGTTCCCATGAGATCGACCTCCTCCTCCTCCTCCTCCTCTTCGTCTTCGTCTTCTTCATCAGGTAATGAGGGAGAGAATGAGTTAGAACATATATACACTAAATCCCTAGGCCACACTGAATTTCTGCTGTATAATGTGGGGATAAAAAAACAGGACAAGTCGTGTGTTTTTCTTGGAATTTTTTGCTATCAAAATTGTTATAGTTGTGTAAAGTTCATAGCTTTTTGTTATCCCTCAAGATAGTGTTGTGAAGCTTTCTGTCTTTTTAACATGTTTGTTTGAGGATTAGTGCTAAAGTTTTAATGAAACGGTGGTAGGGTCAGGGTCAAACACAGGGAAGACAGTGGCTATTATATTAGGAGGGGCTGCTGGGGTTGGATTTCTGGTCATTTGCTTGCTGTTTGCCAGGGGTCTGCTGAAGAAACATGATGGTATGTTTAACAAAAGCTAACCTAAATTGGCTCCGCTCTCTCTCTCTCTCTCTCTCTCTATCTCTCTCTCTCTAATCATTTTTCAGCGACTTTTCTTTGTTTGTGAGATTGTCTCAAAATGTGGGTTTTCTTTTTCTTTCTGCAGATTTTTAGTGGCAGTGACCTAGGGGTTGAAGAAAGAGGCAAAGGGAAAATTTTGAGGCCAATTCTTTGTTTTATGGTTCTTCATTTTCAAGGAGAGAAGAGAATGGACTATTTTTTTGGGAAGGTGGGTGGTGGAGATGTTACAGAATGGAGGGAGTCAAATGGCGTTGGAAGTATTACTTTAATTTTTTCACAAAGGTGAAAAAAAAGAAGCACAAGAAGACTCTACATGAAGTAGGATTAGGAATGAATGTTTGTTTGTCAATTGTCATTGATGGATGGATGAGAAAGATGCTGTGGAGAAATGGGTGTCTTCCCTGTGTTATATTTAAATCGATAGAGGCCATATGTCTCCATTGGCATTGACTCTGTCTCTGTCTGTCTCTCTCTCTACAAGACACTGCTTAGGTGCAAAACTTTTCTGCTTGTGTTGTGGCTGGGAATCAGTTTTGGGACATCAGGTTATGGATTTTTGCAGCTGCCATTTCTTAGCCTTTAATTCAAATCACATGAATTTGTTGTTTGGACTAGGGTTCCCATGGATCGGATCTGGCCCGCCGGACCGGTCGGACAGGACATTGTCCCCTCTTTGTAAATTCGTCATTTGCAAAACTCACATCATACGATGTTCCTAGTTGGTAATATGTTGTTCTATCTGGTGAAATCCTGCTTCTATACTTGATGTTTTTGCCCATCTCATTCATCCTTGTTTGGTTGGCCAAATTGTTCTACTAATTTGGGGTATCTTGTGCTAAGACGGGGGATTCTCTTAATTTAGCATAAGATGAAGATTAAATGCCGTATAAGCTCGGCGGGCCGGATTAAATTAACAACCCAAAATCCTAGTTTGCAATTGATTAGTCCCTCTCCCCCTTTCAACAAAATGTTGATATCAAGTTAGACTCAATCGCCTCTAGGCAAAAATCGCGTTGTCATCGTTGCCGGCATTGGTGAGACCTACTGCTTATAGCCACACCACAATGTTAGCATCTTATCATACACATTTGCATAATTAGAGGTGGAAACTGTCAATTATGTGTGGTCTGCATAATTGAAACAGATGGACCTACTGCTTATAGCCACACCACAATGTTAGCATCTTATCATACACATTTGCATAATTAGAGGTGGAAACTGTCGATTATGTGTGGTCTGCATGATTGAAACGGATGGATCCAATTCCTCAATCAAGGGTTCGGGAAAGACGTTTTCGCGGCGAAGGTCAAAGGCAGTCAGTAGCAATAGCAAACTGGCAATCGCGTCGTTCACGGGGGCGCGCCGCACAATGTCGTCAAAGCTCGTTAATGGGCGTAAATGCCGCTTGTTCACCTGTCAGAGAATTCCCAATCCTACAATGTTTGGACCGCTCGTTATTCACATTGTTCCAATCAATCCCATTTCATAGTATAGAGCCAAATTCCTTTGGTTTGACTCTCCAGAAAAAAAAGGGTTTTGCTTTTGCTTTGACCTCTCGCTTGTCCGGCGACTTTGCTTTCTTTTGCGTTTCATGCTTTATCGGCATTCGCAATGCCAGCCAAAGGGTGTTCTCCTGCACGTACTTTCGAGATATATAATATCGTAATAGAAAATATTGGAGTTTCCAAGGCATTATTGGGAAAAACTATTGCTTTGAAAGTTGAAAGTTTCTTTATTTGATCAAAGCACTATTTGATAAAATTCATGTATAAATAGGCGGCCTCTTGTTTGCGCGATCTTTTTCAAAATTTGCAGTCGCATATTTAAGGTTAGGTTAATAAATAAGGCATTATTTTTGTTTTAGAATAACTGGTTTTTCGCCTGTTAATCATCCCCGACGGGTCCGCTTGGAATTATCCGTTTCAACCTTTTCTTTTCTCTTATACATTTGCCCCGGCGTGTAATTTTGATTCACGTGATGTTAGACACCCTCAAATTTGCGAAAAATATATTAAACATTACTGTTCAAAATTCAATTTAAAAAAAATAACTTTTGAATTTTTCAAAAGCTAGAGCAACAAGTATTTGTCACTTAGAAAGTCGAAAAAGTATTCAATAACTTTTATACAAGAAAAAAAGCGTACTTCGCGTGATTCTTTGGACAGTCGGATAAATGTCGACATGAAAAGGACAGCGTCACATTAAACGACGAATCGAAAGCCAAATTGAACAAAGCAACTTGGGTTTATTGGAAGAGTAAAACCCAAAGTCGAAAAAAGAAAAAAAGTGAAAAAAAGGAGGGCCATTGCCTACGCCACATGGCTTGTCTCTCCAATTTGTCCTTTAGACTTTGCAATTCTTTTTTCCCCATTTTTTTTTATAATTTTACTTTTACTTTTTACTTTCACCGTGCTTCGTTTTGGAATCCCGAAGAGGTTGCCTTTAAAGACAAGGACAGGGTAAGTCCTAAGCTACATAAATCTACATAAATTTTGATCGGAATGCTTTTGCAAGCACAATTTTTTTTTTTAATTAATCAACGATTGTCTGTCGAGCTCATCGATCCTACGTTACATTGTCTGTCCAACTCATGGTTCTTACAGTACTTTAACATGGGCAAACAGTGTATTCTTGTTTATAGAAACCTAGGTGTTCTCAAGATTGAAATCTCTCGGGAATAATGCGAGTTTTCATTTTTTGCAACTTCTACTAGAGGACATGATTAATTTTAATGGACAATTTTAATAATTTTTCGAATTTTGTATTAATTTTTTCCCTTTTTTTTGTTTTCTTCTCTTTTCCTTCTTTACTTTTTTCTTTTTTTCCTTTTCTCTTTTTTTCTGTCTTTTTTCTCTTTTCCCTCCGCCGGCCATCGACGAGGCTCAATGATGGCCAGCGGATAGAAAAAAGAAAAAAGTAAAGAAGGAAAAGAGAAGAGAAGAGAAAAAAAGGAAAAAAAAATTAAAAAAATTAAATATTAAAAAATTATTATAAATTATCCATGTCAGCGTCGGCTGATTGTGTCACGTGTCCACGTCAGTAATTGATGGAAAATATTGGTTAAATGAAATCAATTGACAAAATGTGAAAAAGGTTTAAGACTCAATTGACACAATTAAAAGATTTGAGATTAAATTGGTAAAAGTGCAATAAATTTATGATTTTTTTGGAGAATTTTCCCCACTTTCATGTTAATATGCGGTACCGTATTTTTCGCATTTAGAAATTATGACCATTTAATTTAAGAAGGGACTAAAATACCACCTTCGGAGAGTTCCATGTCGAGGATTCGAATACCTAAACAGGTTGAGTCTTCAATTATTCTTTCTTTTTATCTAAACATTTTGGGTTATATTAATCTTCACACGTACACGTAAATCATTATGCAAGAATTCTTAAGTACTTAAGACGAAACATGACATTTTGATTTACCAAATCAATTTTGCATACCCCATAAACGAGTCTCTTTTATTTTTTTTTTAAATGACAATACATCTCACTTAATGATTGTTTTGGATGAATGGTAAGACGAGTCCTTCGTGAACACTAAAAGTTGCGAATGTGCAAAATTGCCAAAAATTCTTATGTGCATATTCTTGAGATGGTACCTTCCTTACTCTACCCTTTACTTTATAATCTAAATTTCACCTCTTGAGATTTCAAATCGGCGAAGAGAGTCGGTAGAATTTCACTCGATCCCTTATCAACCAAGCGGTAAATTCTTGTCCGGACCGGAATCACCCGGGTCTATTCTAGCCGTTATTCATGTGGGCTCCACACGCGGATCTCACGTAATTAATAATTGCGATTGCATCGGGTCCATATGTTCAAAATTCTTGGTAGAGTCTCGTCACTTGAAAGCAAGAATGAAAGGTCCACCAGAAGGTCAAAATGTGCCCGAATTTTGGAACTGTAGTCAGCTTCATTGTCGTTCTGGTTGTCATATGTTGTTGAAGTACGACAATCTCATATTCTGCATCTGCTGGAAAATTCTCACACCCACTATTCTGAATATTCGTGGGATTGGGATGCGTGCATCGATCAATCATTGTCTAATGTCAGTGACGAGACATCTAAGTAATTCTATCAAAATGGGTCATAAAACTCATTTCTTAACTCACGAGCAGAATTATTATATGAGTTAGCTATATTCAGTAAATGAGTTTTAAAAATAGGATTAAATATAATATGGGTGTTGAATGAGTCATAAATAGATTTGCGACTTACTTAAAATCAACTCACTTTCATGACTCTCTTGCCCTCACTTGATTTCGCGATCACTCACCCTATAATCTCATCTCGGTTTGAGTACGAGTTTTCTTATATTGAGTTAAATATGAAAGTATTTTAGCAATATTGATTGGGTCGAGCATGAGTTACTAGATTTTCATTATTCAAAATTGGGTCAAAACGATGTGTCTATTTGGGCCGGGCATTTTTGACCCGACCCAAACTCGACCTTGCCCACCCGTTTGACGGGTCTATATCCAAGTCAATCGACATTACATGCCAACGTAGGTTTGGTGCAGTAATTGGTCTCGCCACTCCTCATTGTGAAGTTCAAACCGTTCCTATTCGCATAAAGGTGTGATGAGAGCTCTTAGTAGATAGAATCAAATTAGGATCCGCCTTGTACGTTATTAAGTTTTTCGAAGGTGTAACATAAATTTATTTATCAAAGTAGTGGTGTCAGTGTACTCTCTAATGAATGCCCTTCACCAATATTCCGATCCCAAAATCATGAAACAATCCCATCTATCTTTATATTCAAATTAAAAGTATGTTTTGTGTCTTGATTAAGCCATCTATCAACGTCCTCCATTTCAAAAGAAAACTAATCGTGGAAATTAGAACGAAAATTCATTTTGTTAAGATTTAATTTGCGGCGATTACAAATTGTGAAACATTGAAAGTAAGTGGGGTGCGTGCTTGAATCTAGTCCACATCTAATCTCAAATAGAACTCATAAGGCATGTCTTCTAGGGGTGAGCATCTGTGGAACTGGCTAGTAAGTCGAGGGCTATTACCGCTCCCGCGCCTCCGAGATCCGTACCCCTCGCCCGCCGTTTTCCCCGCATGCCGCCTATTTCTTGCGGGGACAATTCGCTGATGGGCTAGCTCTCGGGCCTCTTATCAATCAAAAGGATGGTTAGAGGAAAACACGATCCCGATCATAAATTTATCCTATCGCCAATTCAAAAGTCTATTGTAGAGTCAAACTAATTTTGAAAGTGTTTTCTTTGAAGAGAACAGAGATAGTAGGATCTATTAGGATTGGGTGCACAAATATAATGAAATAAAGAGTAAAAACGAGAAAGAGAAATCGAGACACAATGATTTATCCTGGTTTCATCTTAAACTAAGGCTACATCCAGTAGTTAGTGATCCGGGCTTTTCCTATCGACGATGAAGCTTATCCTCCATCGTCTCACTAGCCGACCTTGACTCATATTATATGGAGATCATATCTAGTATTCGGGGTTTGCCTCAATTTGGTATTGCTCTCGCGGCCCGTATCGAAATAGTGCTTTACCCCTAAATGTCCAGTCAACTGTTGTGCCTCAACGCATTTCGGGGAGAACCAACTAACTCTAGGTTCGAGTGGCATTCCACCCCAAACCACAACTCATTAGTTAATTCTTCAACATCAATCGGTTCGAACCTCCACTTAGTTTCACCCAAGCTTCATCTGGATCATGGATAGATCACCCAGGTTTGGGTCCATAAGCAGTGACAATTGCTCTATGAAGACTCGCTTTCGCTACAGCTTCGGTGGGTTCCCTTAACCAAGCCACTGCCTATGAGTCGCCAACTCATTTTTCAACAGGCACGCGGTCAAAGTCCTAGTAGTCTCCTCCCATTGCTTGGGAGCTTTCACTCCTCGACGGGAGTTCTTTCACCCTTCCCTTGCGGTACTACTTCCGAATAATTATCACTATAATTAGCACATTCTACATCTATGTTACTTCAGTAGCTATTCATTGGCTCAAACCCAAACTATAAATAAAATATGGGCTTAAACTATAAAAATCATCTGGCGTCGCACAGGCGCTGCCCCCTTACAACCTTGCCGGAGCAGCCCCGGACCCCTCCCAGCTCACTGGGGAGTGGAACATCGTGCCTTTTTATTGATGGAGAGTATGGACTACACCCAAATAGGACCCAATTGAATAAAAAATGAGATTCAAACATATAGAATGTCTAAAATCTCAAAGGCTTCCGGCGCCATTTTTATCTTTCGTTTGCACTTGTTAAAAGGACTAGCGTTAAGCCTTCCATCTCTCCGCGTTTGCTCTCTCCCTCCACATGAGAACTCCTCAGAAGTTGGCACAAACCGAACATGAACGACTCATCCGACGTCGACAGATCAACGTTGTCGGTACCACCGAACACCGACCCCCGCATAACCCACGCTCGAGCTCTGAAATCGTGGTCTCACCAGGATCGCTTCCTCTGCAACCAGCTCATCACCCTGTACTCAAGGTCCAATCTTTCGCCTTACGCCCATCGCGTCTTCGCTCAGATCCCGTCCCCGAACGTCGTGTCCTGGACGTCCCTCATCTCGGCGCACGCCGACTCCCTCCTTTCCCTGCGACACTTCGTGTCCATGCTCCGCCGCTCGGCTCTGCCCAACCAGCGCACCGTCGCTTCCCTCCTCAGGACCTGCACGACCCTTTTGTGCGTACCCTTTGGTCTCTCCCTCCATTCCTTGTCCCTGAAGCTTGGTTTCGCCAACGAGCCGTTTTCTGGGTCTGCCCTCATTAGTTTCTACACTAAATGTCGGTTGGCGGGTAACGCGCTCAAGGTGTTCCACGAAATTCCTGAGAGAGACGAGGTTTGTTCCTCTGCTGTCGTTGTTGGGTTGGCGCAAAGTTCCCGGCCTATCGATGCGTTGTCGGCGTTTGCTGGTATGCAATGTTGTGATATAGGGTCGACAGTGCACAGTGTTTCGGGGGCGCTGCGCGCCGCTTCGGAGCTGGCTGCGTTGGAGCAGTGTGCCATCATCCATGCTCATGCAGTAGTCACTGGGCTTGATAATAATGTGGTTGTGGCGAGCGCTTTGATTGATGGGTATGGGAAGGCCGGACTTATTTCGGACGCGAGATGCGTGTTTGATGAGAACGTGGCAGTGATGAATGACATCGGATGGAATGCTATGATGTCTAGCTATGCCCAACAAGGTGATGTGGAGTCGGCGGTCAAGCTTTTCCATGAAATGGAGGCTCGGGGACTTGTTCCTGATGAGTATAGCTTCCTCGCTATCCTGACAGCATGTTGCAATGCCGGTTTAGTGGTGGAGACTGAAAATTGGCTAACCCGGATGAGACTGGAGTATGCACTAGAACCAAGATTAGAACATTATACTTGTCTAGTTACTGCTATGGGAAATGCTGGGAAATTGGAGGAAGCCAAGAGGCTTGCGATGACCATGCCATTTGAGCCCGACGCTGCAGTGTGGCGTTCGTTACTAATTGCTTGTGGACACCACAGTGATGTTGACATGGCTTGCTCGGCGGCGGAGCAGTTACTGGAGCTTGACCCAAATGACGACTCAGCTTATGTGATTGTTGCGAATATATTGTCATCTTCGGGACGATATAATGAGGTTGCTGAAGTTCGTAAACGGATGAAGGATAGGAGGGTGAAAAAGGAAGGTGGTATGAGCTGGATCGAAGTGAGAGGTGAAGTCCATGTCTTCATGTCAGGAGATAGAAAACATGAGAGGACAGAAGAGGTCTACTCGAAGCTGATGGAATTGATGGAGAAGATCGAGAGTTTAGGGTATGTGCCGGTGTGGAAGGTGATATCGCATGAGTTGGGAGAGAAGGAGAAGAAGGAAGCACTTTGGTATCACAGTGAGAAACTGGCGGTGGCTTTTGGGCTGTTGAATGGTGTTTCGCCGCCACATAAGGCGTTGAGGATTGTGAAGAATCTGAGAATCTGTAAGGATTGTCACGAGGTGTTTAAGTACATAAGCAGAGCTGAGGAGAGGGAGATCATTGTCAGGGATGTGAATAGATACCATCGATTTCTCAACGGCGTCTGTACTTGCAGAGATATTTGGTAATTTGAGGCAAGTGTCTGTACTTCATTGAGGAGAGAAACCGATTCGGAATTTTCTGAAGGAAACACATCCTCAGGAATGAATTACGCCAGTGCTGCGTAATGCTAATCAATTTTTTCTAAATGGATAGTGATGATAAATGTGCCTGTCTTCTCTAACGAGAATCTGTTGGTGTGGTAATCCTTAGAGAACAGAAATCGCAAAACGTACAGAAAATACAAATAAGGTTCATCAAATCATCTAATCTTAGGTTGCTTGATAATAGAGCAACCGAGCTTCTGGCTTTTTCATGATAGATAATCGCATATCCACCACTAGAATCACAGCAAATACCATTGCTTCTACTTCATGCACCTGCCTTATAGAAGAGAATAGGATGCAGTACTGATTGCATAAAATTCAAAGACAAACTTTGAAGCAACATTTATGATTCTCAGATGAAAAGTGAATTTGTTCTTTCGGTCTGGAAACAAGCCCGCTCGATTCATAGAGGTAATCATATCGAATTGCACAAGGACCAGTTCTTGTCAATTTATACACAAATCAAAGTCTCAAAAGAAATGGCAGGATGTCAATGGCACAGAGATTCACCTCTTTCCAGATTTCACTTGACTTTTAGCTCTCTGAAGCACCTCACATCCACTACAATACAAATTAATTCAGGTGCCATGTTATTTGAAGCCGAAAATTTGAGTAATGCATTTATTGAAGCCACATTAGTATGATTGTAGCCACCAGCCAATGTTGTACACCGAAATCTTCCTTGTACACCGAAATCTTCCAGCAAGAACATTGAGTAGGAAAGGCAGAATACAAAGGTGAGAGCAAATTATTGCAAAGAAGCAAACAAGGGATTGCTGTGCAAATTGTACAAGGGATCATTCAAAGTAAACATCTTTTGTTGCTTCTCCCGTGCCGTGGTCGTCAATCTTTTCCTGAGTTCCCAAACATTGACTTAATTTTCACTTTATGTCCGCTTTCCTTCAGCTAGACTTACTCTCATAGCACGCCCCTCTAGCTCCTGGTAACAGCTCAAAAGAGGGGAAACAAAATAAGGAAGAAGATGAATCATGAAGCAGTTAGCAAAAGTGCTCAGCAAACGTATCTGTCTTATTCTGGAAAGAAACAGGGGGTATAGCAAAGTATTACCACTCCGTTAAGAGATTCAATAGCAGTTTCCATCTCCGATTTTGTCGAGTAGGACACGAAACCATAACCGCGCGACCTCCCTGTCTCGCCATCGTACAGCACTCTTGCTCCAACTACGTTCCCGTATTCTTGAAAAGCTTTTGTTAAACTTTCGGAAGTCACAGACCAGGACAAGTTTCCAACGAAAAGCTTGTAATCAGTTTCTGGGTATAAAGGCTCTTTCGGTTTAGGTTTGTCCGAGAAGTTCACCCTCAGGGTCCGTCCCATGTATTCCTGAAACGTGGAGATCGGGTCAGTCTTGGAATTCAGTTCCTGAACTGGAAGGACCTCATCATACAATTCTAAACAGGAAAAGGAAGGACTTCATTTAGCATGATGAAATAGTACAGAAAACCAATGTTGTCTTATCTATTGTATTAGCTTTTCAGAGTTGCGCATACTCGGAAATAGACAAAGATAAGCCAACTCACACTTCCATCGAGGTTTTGGATAACTGCATTACAATCTTCAATGCTGCTCATTGTCACAAAAGCGAAGCCTCTGCTTCTTCCAGTGTCTCTGTCATAAAGAACCTACGAAGATCATCGGGGAACATGAAGAGTTAAGAAGAAGAACCACAATCGAATTAACTTTAAGGCAAATTGACTGCAAAAGAAACTTCAAGCACTCTTCATACATCATGAGGTACATTTGATGTATTTTCTGTTGAGTGGCTAGAATTTCGACATTAATTTATTCTAGATCAGGAAAATGCAATTAACAAAGAGAAAACTGAAAGAGCCACTCTACTTTTCAAACTGATGAAGTTTTTCAAAACGAGGGGGAGATCCCTGGTGCGCTGAATAGTACAAGTTCTTTACTCACTACTGATTATCCGCATCCTAGCGAAGGAATATCCCATCAGAGCAAGCCTTGACAATCTCACTTCTAATGGTACTCATAGGAATTTGTAGGGGTAGATCTTTATTACAAGCTGGTAATTGAAACAGATTACTAGCTAACCAACATGACCCGACTTTGTCTTCGGTAATGAGAAGAGATAAATACTGAGGATGGCTAAGGATTTGCCAGATATTAACCCACGTCTGGAAAAGCAAAGAGAGAGCGAGAGTGACTTGGTATGCAAGGTGAATGCCAGAAAGATTTTGGTACTTTGGCTAGACTCAGACTCAGAATACATCATGTTCATTCGTTAGGGTACATCTGTACTGTGTTAAGCCAAAAGAAAATGAGTGTGCATTTGAAGCGCGAACCATCGTAGACCATACAGACTTCACAATCCATCATCCAGCCTACTTTGGAGATTCACCCACATCCTCTTTGATAATGCTGCACCATGTACAAGTGCGACAAGGTTCTTCATCATACCGTGTTTCTGATAATCTACATTAGCCAGGTTTTCCCTTTTTTTTCCCTTTTTTACAATTCAGCTTTTATTTATCTAGTTCCATTTATAGAAATCATAGTTGAAAGCATCAGAACCTTAACATAGAAAATGCAACAAAAGTCAGCAAAATGCAGTTCACACTTAACAGTGATGCTTGTTCAAACCGATAACGTGCCCAAGCTGCTTCGATTACCTAGAACGAGCTAGTAGCCAAAATGGCTCTAAAGCTATAACATGCATGCGAGTACTCATGCGCGCGTGCGGGTGAGAGAGACAAACCCCGGATTGCAAGTAAGTATTGCCTAGACTCTTTCTTGGTAAACACTACCGACCATATAGTAATAAACGGTGAAGCCCATGTTGGATCCTCCTTAAGAAAAGCACCAACTTTCCACACCAATTGAGCGCCGTAATCAACTCCGTTCACGACATTAGTCACAATGATCCTACACAATATTCGGTATCGCGCTCGACTTCTCTAGTCGATCATTAAGACCAGCGATCAGATCACAACCAGGAGCGAGAAAATCACACGGTCACACACCTCAACAAGCTCCGGGCTTCCATAGTCCTGAATTATACCGGCCAACTGTGCACTGTCCACGTTGTAGGGCAAATTCCCAAAGTAGAGCTTGGTATTCACAGTCACGCCCTCAGCCCCCTCTCCCTCCTTCACCTCCTCCTCCTCCTCCTCCTTTTCCACTTCCGCGGCAGCGGGGGCGGCCACCTCCTCCTGGGCCACGGCAGCCGATATCCTCATGCCGGCGCGGCGTCTGAGCGGGGCGATGCGGACCGACAGAGCATCGCCCCGATGGGGCAGGTTCGATGATGATGGTGACGATGGTGATGGTGCGGGGAGCCTCAGTTGTTGAGGCGGGCAGGAGGAGGGAGAGGTAGCGGAGTGGAGGCAGCACTTGAGGGCGTTGATGGAGGAGGAGAAGGCGGAGCTCATGGCGGCGGCTGCGGCGGCCATGGAGCCGGTGACGACGGTGGCGGTGGCGGCGGCGGTGGCGGTGGCGGTTTTTTCAGTTTAAGGCAGAGGGAGAGAGAGTTGGAGCAGCACCATGGAGGCTAGTGGTGGAGGGGGAGGGAAAGAGGGAGAGAGTGTTGTAGCAAGCTTAAAGCTAGGAGAGCTGACGTGGGCAGATTCTAGCCAGCAGAATCAGCAGATATCCAATCTCAGATATTACTCGGATAAGGTAAAGTCAGTCATACTTTCTTTTTCACGCGCGCGTTTCGACCTCTTCACTTCTCGAGCTCGAAGTTCTCGACTCGTCGACCCAAAGTACACGAAACTCGACCATCCGCTCGAGCTCGAGTCGACTCCCGCTCGACTCAGCTCGACCTCGCCGCCACCTCGCGCTCCATCGCTTAGAGGGTTTTTGGAAGCCCCCGCCGCAGCGCCCCGTCGCGCCGCGCCGCCGAGATGTGGCGCGGGGCTCGATCGGCCGGCGCGTTTCGCGCCCGGAGGTTCAGCACCGCCACGCGGCGCCGCGTCGACGACGAGGGCGACTGGTCCTACTCTTCCGAGTGGTGGGGGCCCACCGCGCCCGGCGGCGGCGGCGGCGGCGGCGGCCACACCGTCCTCCGCGGGGCTTCCGACCGCGGCAACGGCGTCGTCTCCGTCGTCGCCTTCCCTTCTTCTCGACCCGTTAGTCCCTCTCTCTCTCTCTCTCTCTCTCTCTCTCAAGAAGAGCCGCAGTTCTGTTGCCGGTGCCTTCTTTTTTGTTTAGTTTTGCTTTGAGTGTATCGCCTGGATTTACTTAGAACAATCGCCGAGGATGAGTTGATCGACTTCATTCACTTTCCACAAGCTCTGTGCATAGCGTTGTATTGTCCATGTTCTCAATCAAGATTCAAACTTTAGTGTAGGTCTACATTGTTGTAAGAACCACCACTTATTCTGATACCCTAAGAAGAGGTAATTCATCCTTAATCGTTTCGTGTGCTTCGCAATCTTTCTCGGTCTAGAGGGGGAGATTATGAATGGGCCCCTGCTACACCCGATGTTCGTAAATTAGTGACCCGAGTCGTCTTTTTTCTAGGTAAAGATGTCTTTCGGTTGCCTAATTCGGTCGGTTTATGCAACACTCGATCGACTATTTGCTTCTCGTTCTTTGGTTTGTTCGTTCTTCGATGTGTTTCTTGCTCGCTTTTGAGGTTGCAAACTCCAAATTAACTTTATGGTGTGGATTGATTTGTTCATCGTAGCATTCTAGTTTAATCTTCGCAGAATGTTGTTTACTGGTCTTCAGTGGAGAATTGGCTTCTGCAAAGGTATGCAGACATGTACCCCGGATCTGATCCTAGTGAACGTTTTAGGGTACTGGGATATCAGTGGCGTGTACTCCGGTTTAATGATGATACTCGTCAAAGCACTGTCAAGATTATGGCTACTTACCGGGAATCGGAACCCCACTCTGTACGCTTCATGCAGCAAGCAAATTGCCTGGCTGTTCCATGTAAAGCTTCTCACTTCTTCTTTGCTCGGCTTCCCCTACTGTTATCTTTCCTAAAGCATTGATTACTTTCCTCGGTTTCTGTCTCAATTCTTAAAGTCCAACTATTTCTGTTACAATTCATTGTTTTGACCTGTTCTCTAACGTATAATTTTTTTGTCATAAACCTTGCTTAGAAAATTTACATGTGAATACCACAAGCAAGTTAAGTAGAATAAGAAAATGTTAATAGAAAGTAGAATTGAAAACATAGATTCTTGGTTTTGGTTTCACAAAGCTTATATTGAACAAAACACTAGAATTAGAGTCCAATAACGAAATATGTGGAGTTCAAATAATAAAGGAAATGAGGAAATGACATAGAAAATGAAATAATGGACAATTAAGTAGAGACTGTGATGCTTTACTTCTTGAAGAAGAAATAGAGATCCTGGGTTATAGAATGGAATACCCATGTGTAGCACGGCCTCCCTTTCTAGTACTAATAATGACCTGGAACCCCTTTGCGGAGCTGATAATATACCTATGCTGCAGTCACCACAAGCAATGTTAATTCACGAGCTTTTGCAGTCAGCGCTTGTTTTTGTTTGGTGCCCACATGGATGTAAATTGGCTCATATTGGTTGAGACCTCTCCAGTTTGTGTGCATTTTGTTTCCCTGATGTTTACTCGTGTCCTTCTTTCTTCCCTTCATTAAAAAATTGTGATAACAGTCATAGGTCTAGCATGTGAACCTGACTTTTTTCTTTCAAATTGCATCATGTTCAACATTACTTCTAGCATGTGAGCTTCCAAATTTGAAATTTTCTTTTGAATTGCTGGAGATTTTGGTCTTGGTTGTTCCTTTAAATGTGATACCTGATTCAGTTTCATGATGCAATATGGATCAATTCTACCGTGTGAGATAATTCTGGGGACTTGTCTATTTGTCCTAGCCCTTATTTATTTGTTGTTCGGCTAGTCTATATTGCACAATATGTATATGTTTAACTTGGAATACATCTCGCGTATGCCAATTTTGTATCATCTTGCAGATCTCAAAAGCATGGTATCAGCTGGGTTGGCAACATTAGCATCTTCTGATTTCGATCTTGGGGATGTTGTACACGGGAATAAACCTATGAATATTTTGTGCATTGGGCACGGTGGAGGTAGCTTACCATTGTTTCTGGCCAATAAAATTCAAGGTAATAGTTCTTTTCCATTTATTTTAGTGTCCGTAATTTATTTTTCGAGCTGATGAAATGAGTTCATATGCAAGAATTGTAAATCTTACCATGACCCTATGTGTTGGTCCAATGTCGAAATGCATCTTGAGTCCCTTAAAAATTGATCTCTGTGTTGCCTACAAGAAGAAAACAAGATTAAAGAAGAAAGAAGTAGAAATAGGGAAAAGAAAGAGGGAAATAACACGACAGACAAAAGTGAGGAGACCAATCATTTCAGAGAGCATGGAGTTTTTACCGATTTATACTTAAGGTACCAACGTGTGTGCCGATTGATTGCTGTTAATGCTAATGGCATGTATTGAATAGCTGCTGTTGCTTTCTCCTTTTTTTCGTGAAAAATGTCTAGTATGTGCTTGTTATTTGCCTGTAAAATGATCCTAACGGCATTCAAAGAGAGCTAGTGGTCCTGATCTTTATTGGTGCGGCCATATTTTTCCAGGTGCCATCATTGACATAGTCGAAATCGACCCCCTGGTCATCTCAGCCTCCATTCAGGCAATGGGGTTTCCTGCTTTCTCGGTCCTAACTCCCTCGGGCGATCGTGCCATCTTGAAACCTGATCTCATGGATGAAGTAATGTGGAAAGGTGTTCATGAAAGGCTTCACCTCTTGGAGTCCGATGCTGAGAAGTTTGTCCTGGAAAACAAGAAACTCTACGACTTGGTTTTCATCGATGCCTATGATGGTGATGATATTTTCCCTCGTAAGCTCTGGGACCCAGATTCCCCTTTCCTTAGAGCTCTCAGCAACCAGCTGCACTCAGAGCACGGAACCGTCGTGGTGAACCTTCACGCGGATGCTGATTTGCTGAGTCCAGATGGGTCTGCTCCGTCCGTGCTTCAACAGCTTTGGCCGATGGGGAAGCATGTTTCTAGCATTTCTCGAGCTTACAAGGATGTGCTAGTCGGACAGGGAAGTTCTCATCATGCTCATAGCAAGTGCTCGGGGTTGGCATTTGTAGTTTCAGTTCCTTGGGTGTGTAATTCAACCTTGGTAGCGCGCAAGAACTTAAGGGTAGACACTGGGTTGTCAAGTACGAACGGCATTGTAGACAGGCTGATCTCGAGGTCGATTGAGGTGGAGCGCATTTTGGATCTACCGTTTTCATGCTTGGAGTATGTAAAGAGAAACTTTACGCTTGTTGATTAATCTTCTTCTCCGGTGAAACACTGATTAGCGGTTGGCTGTCGTGTGGACATCGTCAGGAGGGATGCTTGCGGGGAACCTTCTCCGGCGGTGCATGGAACCTTCTATGCCCAAATGCTCACTGCAGGGCCTTGTTTCCCCCACTTTTATAATTATCTGGATGCTTAAAAATGAATTAAGGAGAAATTTCTGGGGGCTATTGTTCATTTTTAACAAGAATTGAGAGTTGACAAAGTCTAGCTCGCCAGCTTAAAGGACTAGTGAGCCTCTTCCAAGAGGAACTACCCGACGTCAGTGGATACCTCCTATTAGAAGTATCTAAACAACGGAAATTTGGAAATGAGGCGAAAAAAAAGATAAAAAAAAAAGGTTTCCAAGCTGCTCAGCAGGATCAATTGTCCTCCTTTGCAGCAGGGTCCATCCAACGAAACATTACACAATTACAATGTCAATATGCCAAGTCTAAATGGTACGAGAGGCAAGCACATTTCGTTGCATTACCCAACTACATCCCATGACTGATTTCGGTCCCTTCCTCGACGGCTAATGCGAACCCCGTTTATTCTGACTTATTCGTAAACATAATACATACTCATACATGTGTATTTGTATACGTTATTTGATATTTTCGACTTATTCAACTTCCGGCAGCGGACGGCACTTATTGATTTCAACTTGGTGGACTTGGGTGGCTCCTTCCTCATCATGACCTCTCAATAATCCATCTCCTTATGTACCGCCGCTGAAATTATGAGCAGAAACAAAAGCATCATCTGAAATGGATGGTTTTCTAAGGTCTATGTTGACTAGGTAAGTTGCAAGTTAAGCACTTGCAGAACTAATAGCTTCTGGTAGAGAAACGGTATTGGGGAGGACGGAGTCATTCCCATTTTCGACATTGCTCTCTATCTCCCAAAGGAAACTAGCACATGCAGCAAGAATATGGCTGCAGAAACAGAGAGCAAAAAATCCAGGTCACGTTTCGCAGCAAGATGATTCCAAGAACTCTTGCTACTTCAATAAGCACAAGCAGCGATTATTAGCATAATGATGAAGAGAAGCAAGAATAGTTAAAGTAAACAAACCAAGTCGCCGTATGGTTTCTAGCAAACATAAGTTTTGGTCGAACACCGAATTTTCCTCCTAGCATTTCTAGTCGTAGACTTGTCACAACTTACTACAACCATCAATAGAAAATTAACGTTACATGAACAATCACAAAAAGTGCACTCCCGAGTTTCATCAAAATCGAAGTATCTGACATGCTTTTGTTTTTTATGCTCACTGATTTCCCTAAAAATGACTAAAGGAGCACCTACCCTTATGAAGATGATGCAACAGGGTCCTCCATGGCCAATGGCCACCCACTTGGGACCATGAGTGATGATAGAATAACAGAACTCTTGACATTTGATGCTTATCTAAATAGAATTCAGGGAAAAGTTCAAACAAAAAGCTCACCTGTCTGTAGGGGTTGCTTGAATAGCTCGTTCAAAATAAGACGATGCCTTATCATGGTCACGGTGAAGTTGCCAAACCAGCTTAGCATACATTACCAATGCTTCACCGTCCGTTGGATCAGCGAGAATAGCACGTGAATAGTATTCCTCAGCTCCTTTGAGATCTTGCTTCACCTGTACATTAAACAACCAAATAAGTGTGGATGAGACTACACAAACAAATGGACAAAATATCTATTGGGTATAAATTTGTGCATGACATATTTGAGATTCTTGTTTCAACGGGTGGCTGCAAATAACACTATGTCCATCAACTTGATATGGTGCCAAGGTCCGCACAATCGAGCTATATCATAGTAATCATGACAAGTAAATTAACATGATCCTCTTAAATAATATTGAGAATCAGAGATGAACAAAAGTCGAAGAAGAATAAGGCACGCAAGTTTCTCTATTACCTGATATAAGAACTGAGCATAAATTTTCAAAATCAATGGGTTGGATGGATCTTCCTCAATCATCTGTTTATAATTCTCTTCAATATTCTCCCCATCGGTACCAGTTGCAGTAAAATTAGCAATGTCAAACCTGGTTGCAGGAATTCCAACTGCTTTTTCTTTCTTGGAAGTTGAAACTTCTTTCTCGTCCAAAATTCCCTGCTTCTCATTAAATACCTTTTAGACTTAGTTTTAAAAATACGGAAGAGATAAGGATGTATAAAGGATAAGGAGCACCTGGAGGTGATTTTCTTGTACTCCATCTGTTACATTCTCATTCTCTAGCTCCCAGAGAAAACCAGCATATGCTGCTAGGACATGGCTGAAACAAGCAAACAGAAAACTGTTGTGACCAAAATATATACTGCAGAGAGCCCCTGGATCTTCACTACAGGCTAATATCAAAACAAAAAGTTTTCAGGCCCAAACTGCAAGTCAGGTAATACTTTGCCCAAATCCCAACAAAAAAAAGAAAGTAATTACTAAGGTTTTCTACCAGTTCCCTTCTTCAGAGCCAAGAACTAAATCCAAGTGAACGGAAGATGTTTGTGATGTCACATTAGTTTGTTTTCCGACATAGAATATACATACCTATCGTTTGCAGCGGCTTGAGCTGCACGCTCATAATAGCTTAAAGCTCTCTCTTTATCATGATAGAGCTCCCAAACTATTTTAGCATACTGTGCCAAAATCTCACCATCGTCAGGGTCGGCTAGTGTAGCACGATAGTAGTAATTCTCTGCTCCATGAAGATCCCCCTTTGACTGTGAGTAAAATTTTCGATTATGTAAAAGAGGTATCAGTGACAAGCCCGTAGATGGACGATGACCACACAAAAATATGGGCTTTTAGATAAAGCACAACTCAATTGTGTATACCTCTATCCTTTCTGGAATAAGTTTCGGAACAATTAATCATGGACTAAACATATCTGCCTTAGTTTCAACCTAAAGAGACCTTTCCAAGATATATCTCAGGTTCTCTGTTTTACCGGAAACGAGTCAAGGAATCTGATTTCCAAAAGGAATGTCTGTTCTTCATCATTGCAAAAGGTGAAAGACATTCATTAACGAGCATCATTAAATCAATCGGGGCATGAAGGATTCAAGAGAATCAAGAATTCCTATCGCCCAGATCCCTGCCGGTGTAACAATGCGATCCGAGTCCAGCATTGTTCAGTTAGATGCGCAGGCGATAGATAGGGAGCTCAGGAAATGCTGAAGATGCAGAAAACAACATAGAGAACAAGCAACAGCAAAGCAAGAACATCACACTACATACGATAGACAAATGGATCTTTTCGTATTAAACACATGATGTTCAGGAACCAAAACTAGAAACTCACGCATACACGAAAACAAGCCAAATCGAACCTGCAAAACCTGAGCATAGTGCCTCAAGAACACGGGATGGCACGGAAACTCATTCACCATCCTCTCGTAAAATTCCTCCGCGTCGCCCGCGCCGTCGAACTCCGGCAGATTCAACCCGAGACCGCCATTCGATCCGCCGCCGAAATGGGCATTCCCGATTCCGAGGCCGGCGGCGAGATACATCGGCCGGCTCGCCGGCTCGCGCTCGACGCCGCCGCCTCCGCTCGAGTCGTTCCTCCACCCCACCCCCTCCCCTCTCCCTCCCGCGTCGCCTCCGCCGCCGCCGTCGTCCTCGCCCTCCCCCTCCTCCTCCTCCTCCTGGATCAACCCCATCGCCTTCTCCCCGAAGCTGAACTCCCCGCTGGCGACGGCCGGTACGCCGACCGCGACCGTCGTGGTCCTCCGGAGCGCCTCGCCGGTCCCCGAATCATCCTCCTCCGGGTGGCGGTGGTCGGCGGCCTCGTCGTCGGTCAACACGAACACCGAGAACGAAGGGACCGATGGCAGCATCTCGAGTTGCTGTTGACGGGCCTGGCACTGCCAGATGTACCTGCAAAGCCTAGTACGGAGCTCGTCGGCCGGCGACCTCCGGCTTCAGCTCGGCGGAGAGACGGTGGGTTGGAGGGAGGTCGGCGACGAGTTGCAGGGAAGCTTGGGATGGAGAGAGAGAGAGAGAGAGAGAGAGAGAGAGTGTGTGTGTTAACTGTCACAAGTACTTTGTTTTGACTTCAAAGAGACTGTCTGGCGGTGCTAAATAGAGATCCATATCAACATCATATAATAATTAATTACTAATTGTCATATGATTTTTTTTTTGGTAAGGATTGTCATATGATTTTGTTGAGGGAAAATTTCAAAAAGGATCCGAAATAGAATTATTTTCTCAAATAAAGATATGAAGTGGACCTTGTCTCAAATAAGAATTTGAAGTACTCTCATTTTCTCAAATAAGAACATGAAGCGAATCTTGTCTCAAATAAGGGTCTGTAATGGCTATATCAGTCTCAAATAAAGATTTGACCTCACCAGCCAAAAGGTATTTTCGTCCTTTAATTTTTTGATTTTTTTTTCTTTTTTTTCCTTTTTCTGTTTTTTTTCCTTTTCCTTTTTTTTTCCTTTTCTCTATTTTTTTCCTCTCTTCCCTCCGCCGGGGCCGGCGGAGGTCGCCGGCCTCAGGTGGAGGCTGCCCTCGCCCGATGCCAGCTAGGGCGAGGCCAGCCTAGGCGAGGCAACCCTTGCTCGACGTCGGCGAGGGCAACCCTCGTCCTCACCTGGGCTGGCGAGGGCAAGCCAAAGCGAGAGTTGCCCTCACCGGATCTGGCGAGGCAACCCTCGCCTGATGCTGGTGGAGGTCGCTGGCCAGGCGCAATGAAGGCTGAGAGGAAAGAAGAAAAAAGGAAAAAGAAAGAGGAATAGAAAAAGAAAGTAAAAAAAATAAAAAAAATATACTTATAATGTTTTTGACTAAAATACCTCTTCTCCGGTGATGGAATAGTCACCGGCCGGCCAAAGGTTCTTTTTTGAAACGATTTGACCATTTCAGGCTCTTATTTGAGATAATATTCACTTCAGGCCCTTATTTGAGAAAATGACTTCACTTCGGGCTCCTTTTTGGAATTTTCTCTTTTATTTATGAGTAATCTCAAGCTTTTTTTTATTACTAAAATTAACATTTTAGGCTAGTTGACCAAATTACTTATGAATTATATATATACATGCAGCATTTATTAACCATCTCTCTCTTGCCTTCCTTACATTTAATTTATCTATGATGTGCGTGAAATTTTTTTTTTTATTGGATCTTATTCTCGAACTTCAAAACCTGCTCTGTACGATCATTCCGTCAAAGTATATCGTCACGTCATGTGCATTTTTTTAACACGGATTGCCACCGTAGCATTTATTAGGCCAAATTAATTTTTTTTTCCCATTTTTTTGGATGTAATGATGAGTGCACGAGAGATGTACGATGTGGAAGCCACATGAATGCTAGCACGACAAATCTATTGTCGAGTTAATGAAAATTACGGCCGCGTCGGTTAATGGTGTTAGAACTTTGAACGAAAGGACTGCATTGGTTCGACAACCACACTTAGGACTGAAGAGAAGTTATGGAAGAATAACATGAAACCCATATCAAATAATAATTTCATGTAGTATGAGTTCTTTCGAATTGGACGAACGGATGTCTCCCTTGCATTTGGAATCTCGCTATTCGCTCTACTTCCCGTGCACACAAATTCATCACAAGTCAAATCATGTGCCTCGACTAGTGTCAAGGCACGTGCATGATCACGGAAAAATGAATAATCCCTTTAAGGAAGTTGAGCGGTCATTTTCATTTAGTAGAAGTATAGTTGATGGTTTCTAAGGATATGTGTGAATTAGGGGGGAGGGGGGGGGGGTAAAGTGTCAAAAAGTCCTAAACCTATTGTATTGATGCTATTTCAGTTTTAAACATTTTGGATTGTGCCAATTGAGTCAATCCGGCCAATTTTAGCTAGAAATCACCGACATGGATGCCGGTCATTCTACGTGGCACGGCCGGCATTGACATGGACGATTTATAGAAAATAGTGCGTAAATATTGGAGAGGAAAGAAAAACGGAAAAAGAAAGAAAGTTGAAAGAAGGAAAGGAGAGAAATGTGAATTATAGTTGGGGTGAGGCCGGTGTTTGCTATCCATTAAAGCGAGTGGGGCAATTGAGTTTTCAAAGTCAACGTCACGAGATTGCATGAGCGAAGCAAAGCATGCGTTGACTTCTAGACTGATTCCCCCCTCCCACCCATGCACTTTTATCGGATCCATGTCCGACCCGACCCGACCCGACAAAATCCCTTTTCCGGCAAGTCTCTTACTATTATTTTTTCTTTTGGAGTTAGTCTAATTAAATTATGCAATTCAAACAAAATTTTTTGGAGGTGGAAACGGTCCAACATCAGCCACATTTTTTTTATGGAGGAAATAGAGGGACTGGTTCCAGCGGTTTCATTTTTTTTTAATATTATATTGAGGATTTGAAAAGGAAAATTATTAGCTAACAGTACTGAAATCACAAGTGGCAAATCCCTGTAAGTGGCACATTTTGAATATGAATATAGAAAAGCAATTTAAATATAGATATTTACAAGTAAAAAAGATATTATCACTAACTTAAAAGAAATCATTAATATCATCTATTACATTTTAAAGGTGAAGAAATATTTAATATGTTGGCTTTACAACTAATATCAAAATCAAATCACTAGGCAATGAAATGGCTTCTCATTCGTTTCATTCAAATCAAATTTGCTATAGAAGGAATCTTCGACGACCTAAAATCAGAGACCGCTGATATCAATTATACATAAAAACAGATGAATTAAAGAAAAGATTAAGACAAGAATAACAATTAGTAGACAAAAAATCATTCCATAAATGCATATCTTGTAGATAATCAATACGTTCTAAGAAGAAATATTTTAATTTCAATCTCTTCGATCTCATAAGTATCAAACCAAATTTCATCCATCGAATCACTTTTTTGAAAAAGACGAAACATCTGAGTCATACAAGTAAAGAGATTACAGACCCCCAAAAAAAAAGTAAAGAGAACTTTTCATTAATAAGAAAAAGAAAAAAATGTGAACGGTGATTGGATTGATGATAAAATAGAATCCTGGATCGTGAACGGTAGGCAGTACGAACTACATCCATTTCAATGAGATTAGGAAAAAATATTAAGTATGGTATGTCTAAAATATATGATAACAGACACCAACTAGAATTCGACGTTAATAAATACCTTTTACTTTCTTGCAATTACGGACTAATGAAATTCTCTCCACGGTAATGTCTTCATCGATTACAAAATACTAAATAATCGGAAGTTCAATAAAGTATATTAGATAGTCACCTTCCTATTTTTTTGAGTTATCGAGTTTATTTTATTTGGGAACGGTATCCTCAAATCTTATCTTTGGTGGAGAATGATATTCGCTCCTTTAAAAGTTGCAATTTAAAATTTTTGAGTCTACTTAAATCTTTTCTTTGGTGGAAAAATATCCACTTACTGGAATTTTTCTATTTGTGATTTCAGTACTGTTTTAAATTCTCTACATGCTAAATTAAGCCAAGAAAATAGGAAGCCATAGGAAGTAAAAAAAAAAATTGCCACTGGTAGAGCCAGTGTTCTTGTTTTCTCAATAAAAATGTGTGGTTGACGTTGGACCGTGCATTTTGCAAAATGACGGTACCGTTAGCTAATCATTTTCCTATTTTTTTTTGGAGTAAGTCTAATTAAATTAGGTAATTCAAACAAATTGATTTTGTTGCCACGAACCTTGGTTTAACGGGAAAAAGTGTCAGAAAAGTCATAAACCTATTGTATTTGTGTCAATTTAATTATAAACATTTTTTTGTACCAATTTAGTCTTAAACCTTTTGATATAGTGCCAATTCCATCCTTCTGGTTAATTTTGGTCGAATATTACTGACGTGGACATTAGTTGACTTACGTGGCACCGCTGGTACTGGCATAAACAATTTTTAAAAATATTTTAATATTTTTTCTTCCTCCTTTTGTTGATGACCGGCCATCGGCCACAGGCGAAGCCCTGGTCTCGCTTGGGCAAGGGTCCCTGTCGACTGGCCAGGCGAGGGCTCCCCTCACCAGATCTGGTGAGGCGAGGCCACAGCTGGTGGTCGGCCATCACCGACAAAAAAAGGAAGAAAGAAATTTTTTAAAAAAAAATCAATAAAATATTAAAATATCATTAAAATATGTCTACGTCAGTGCCGTCGGTACCACGTAGATTGGCCAACTTCCATGTTAGCATTATCCGGTCAAAATTAGTCAGAAGGACTGAATTGACATTATATCAAAAAGTTTAAGGCTAAATTGGTATCAATGCAATATGTTTATAACCTTTCTGACACTTTTCCCATTGTTTAACGATTATCATCAAATTTTTTGATAGTATGGAATTCTATTCCACTATATTGACTTTTTCATATTTTTATGTAAGTAAGATATTTTACATATGCTCCGTCGAGTCCGATACACATTTAATCGTTTGGCCAACTATCTGTGAAATTACCCGTATATTTGATATGACGACTCTTCAAAATTTACCAAATACTATAGCAATTCGAGTTTTTCTTTTTTAACGGTGGGGGGTCGAAAGGAGCGAGATTTACATGGCAATACGAAAAAGGGAGAATAGCTACGTGTATAAAACCAAATGCCATTGTTACTATCGTACACATCATTTTAACCGACACGAATATGATCATAATGAAAATCCAGAAAAAAAAAATAAACATGTACACGCGATTGCGCGCGTGTGCACACACATATATCATATGCATGCAATCACGTAGCGCCATAAAAGTAGAGATACGTGTCCATAGAAAATTTCGAGATCATATATTGACAAACGACGAAAATATTTTCGAGATTCTTTTTTTTTTTGTGGGCCAATCAAGTAGAGCCATAATATTAATATCCAACAAATTTCGGAGAGAAACTACCTAACTACGCAACTGCAACAAGAGCCAAATATTTTCCCTAACAAAGTTAGAAACAATAAAAGGAAGAGAAGGTGGGTTTAAATTTAGTCAGCTTAGCTTAGCTTAGCCTCTCTGTCTAACCATCTTAGGCGCTCGTGAAGAGCTCGTTCGTGACCTGTACACAACCTGCTGTCGAACAAATATAACCAATGACCACCATCGATTTCGCTCCTCGTTTTATATGCGCGCGATGCCCTTCTTCGAGCGCCATGACAGAGCTGGACGTTAGCCTCGACGTCGCCTTCTCCTCGGCGGTGACGACGACGTAGTAGACAGACGGAACGGGCGGGCGGGGGGCCATTCGCACGGTGCCGCCGGGCGCGACGATGTCCTCGATCATCCTCAACCCGTTCCAGCTGCTGGAGGTCAACATCATCTCGGCGCAGGACCTCGCGTCGGTGAGCCGCTCCATGCGGACGTACGCGGTCGCGTGGGTGCACCCGGACCGGAAGCTCTCCACCCGCGTGGACACCCACGGCCGGTGCAACCCCACGTGGAACGACAAGTTCGTGTTCCGGGTCGACGAGGATTTCCTCCGGTGCGACACCTCCGCGGTGATGATCGAGATCTACGCCGGCCATTGGTTCAAGGACGTGCGCGTGGGGACGATACGGGTCCTCGTCAGCAACCTCCTCCCGCCGCCGTCCCGGCCCTTCCGCCACCAGCAGCACATCGGCATGCGCTTCGTGGCGCTGCAGGTCCGCCGCCCCTCGGGGCGCCCGCAGGGGATATTGAACGTCGGCGTCGCGCTGCTCGACAGCTCCATGCGGAGCATGCCGCTGTACACCCAGCTCAGCGCCTCCGCGGTCGGTTTTCAAGACCTATTGGGCAAGCAAGTCCTCGTGAATGATCACAACAACCCAATCAGCAACCCTCCTCAACAACATCAGAAACAACAGCAGCAGCTGCAGATCTCTACCGTCGTCGCGAAGCCCGAGCTCCGGCGTACCAAGAGCGACACGAGTTCGATGCAAGTTCCGCGGCAAGCGAAGACGTTGAATCGAAAGGTGTCCTTCCGCGAGAGACCGCATTCTATCATCAACGCGTCAGAGAACGACTCTTCCACCCCAGGGAAGAAGAAAGGGTCAATCTCATTGCCCAGCTCCATGGTCAACGGTTCGAGTCTAGGGCATTCGATCTTCAAGGGTAGAAGCGCAAAGACGAGCACGGTCGCTAGCGGGTCGGAGGTCGGGGTCAAAGGGGCAAAACCTGAGAAGAAAGATGCCAAACCCTCAGATCCGGGTGCCAACCAAAAGGCCGGCGGGAAGTCGAAGCCGGGCGAGTTGTGCATCACCGAGTCCGATCTGGGGCCGTCGCCTTCAGAAGTGGCGGCCGCGGCGGCGAAGGAGAGGATGTTCAAGGTGGTGGACGAGACCGAGAACTCGGCGGTCGGAGGGTGGAGCCTGAGCGAGAGTGTGGAGGGCTTGCAATCGAAGCTCGAGCGGTGGCGGATGGAGCTCCCGACCATATACGACCGCAGCGAGTACACGAGCTACGGGCCAAGCGTAAAAGGCAGTGGCGGCGGCGGCGGGGGGAACGGCAGTAGGCGCGCGAGGCGGCACACCGAGGGCGAAGCCGGAAAAGGGTTGTTCTCGTGCTTTAGCAACGTATGCGGTTGTGAATGCTCCATCGTTTGCGGGGGCGACGCGAGCCCGAGGAAGAAGAGGGCCGGCAGGCGCCGCCGGCGAAGCGCGTCTCCGGTTAGTTCCACCTTCGTTTGAGAGGGTTATCTCAATCTTGTCCATTCGGGTTGTGTAAATGATCATTACGTGATGGTAATTTTTCCATGATTTTTTTCATGGGCACCGTTTGTTTCGATTGTAAACAGATCTTGGACAATTAGAAGTCGTTGCAAAAAAACAAATTGCCAATTTTCATGACCGTCGACTTACTCATTCATTTCCCTATCAACGTCTGCTGCAAATTCATATATTGGATAGATTAGAACAAGGTAAGATAGCTCGCGTCATTCTTGAATTCAACTCCTCCTGTGGAAGAAGATCTATCTTAAAATGACATGAACATCCCAGATTAATCAATAAAAATTTGAGAGTTTGCGTCGGTGACAATCGATCGCGCGCTAATCACCCGAGGCTCACATCTACGCCGACATCATCGTCACCAAGAAACGGCGATCGCCATGGAGTCGCCCTCTCCGCGGTCTATAGCCTCCGATCTTATTTTGGATGGTCACCAAACTTCGGGTTACCTTTACGTTGTAGGACGTACAATCAAACTTATCTTGGATATATAACCGAGTCGAGCCGATGCGTGAGAGATGGTGCAGAGATGGTGCTACTTCCATCTCAATTTCGGACGTGGGAGTTCGAATTCATTATTGTGTACTCAGACTCGGACTTACTGGTGCAGCGGCGGGCGTCCTTTTGTACCCTAGCAGGGAGTTTTATCCATCGCAACCGGCGCAAGAATGGCCAACGCGTGTGTTTCCCACGGTCATAAAAGAAAAAAAACAATCTGTCACCTTTCTAGTCATAGATTACTCGACGTGATATTCCACATTTTTTATGTTTCGTTTGGTACGACGGAATGAAATGAAATAAAGGTATATGAATGAAAATGGAATGGAATGGAATGAAATGACTATCCATATAATTAAACAGTGGGAGTGAATGAAATGAGGATCTTGCGTTTGGTTTTGAGAAAAATATATTGGAAATGGCATTGAATGAGATTTTTATAATAAAAATAATTGACTGTGTACTTGCATTAATACTATAATAATTGAGAGTTAGTAATTACTCAATATTCAATTGAAATTTCTTAACACATAGTTTAGAATTGTCAATACTAATCACATTATTCTGTCATTATAATTTGTCAACTGTAACGTACCATTAGTCGGAAAATGTATTCCGAAAACATCGATGACTTTATTAAACTATTCGATTATATTTTATTTGTTAAATATCGGAATAAGTACATCACCATGTTTTATATTTTGATTATACCAATTAATAATTGATAATAATTCGTATTTTTTCAGTTACGCAATTTTATTTTTTTTAGAATTTTTGGATTAAAGAAAGAGAAGAGAATGGAATGGAGGTGGAAGAATCACCTTTCGTTTAAGCGAAGGAATCGGCATTCCAATGTTGCCAGCCAAAGAGATGATCGGAAGGGATGGCCATGTCATTTCATTCCAATTATGTCAACCAAACACAATTAATTCTTAAATATAATTTGAGGCAAAAGTAAAAAAAATAAATAAATGAAAATGTTTATGTAACAGTCCTTAATCTACTATGAGAGTAACGGTTTATTTTGGGCCACAGAAAAAATAAATAATAAATAATTAGAAATTATTGTGGGATCCACTCCTTCAAGAATTTGTGGCTCGCAATATGCCGTTGTTCTAACAGTAGCCCAAAAATCGTTATGCTAGCAAAGCCCCAAAAATAAATTAACCGTGCGTATGCTGTTATTTTTCTATCTCTAGAAGCTGGCTCTTTCACCTTGGGCACTTCTCCCCGTTTCCAAGAGAAAATTGGTAGATTTAATGAGATTGGTTTATATAGATAGTATATTAAGCCACGTTAGACCGTTATTAATTCTTGAATATTACCCACACTTTTAAGGGTCTATCATTGTTTCGCACAATGTTTGATAAACCAATTTTGTTTGTAAATCAATCTTAGCAAGTCTAGCGTTGTTCTTTTCGAAATTCTTCTCTCCACAATTAAATGCTCCAGCAAGATTCAAGCAAATCAATATATATTGGGATTCCATTCTAAATAGAAACTGGCAAGGTAAACTTAATCGGGATATTTGTACCAAAAATACTAAATCTATCGTATGTTGGCGAATTCAGTCCTAAACTTTTTAATTTAGTCAATTTAATTTTTTGACGATTTTTCAGTGTAATCCATCTGACTAATTTTGGTCAGAAATCACTAACATGGTCGATAGCTATTCTATATGGCACGGCTAACGCCGACGTAAACGATTTCAACAATTTTTTTTTAAAATTTATAAATTTTTTCCATTTTTCCTTTTTCTTTTCTGTCTCTACTTTTGTTCCTTTTCTTTTCCTTTTTGATTGCGGTTGGTCCCTAGCCATCACAAGCAAGGGCCGCACTCGCCCAGATTTGAGCCCTGTGGCTAGTCATCGCCCATCGCCGAGACCGGCCAGGCGAATTCATTTGGGAATTCATGAGCAATGTTAATGTGCTTTTCCTATCTTTCACTGTGCCTTTTTTTTTTTTTTTTACCATTTGGCTTAATATTTATACAAAAAAGTGGGCTTGTTTTGATTAACATTAACCCATGCTTTTAATTAATACATCAATTTTCCTTTCATTGTTTATTTATATTTTTCATATAGCTTAGTATGATAAAAGAAGTTAATTTAGGTTCTTTGTAAGTGACTTTTCATTAATCAGAATAATATAAAATTGACTCGACTATTTGCTATTCTCAAGAGTTAAGATTTAAGAGCAATTATTATTGTTTGGTCTAAATATCTCTCATTAATGAAGTGCATTATTGAATGATAAAGTTTATAATATATATTTTTTATATAGATGTTATGATAGTAAAAAAGAAAAAGAAAGGTTCAATCAAAGTTTAAGAGTGCGCTTATTTCGCAAAAAACGAGTGATTTAGAAAACATTTTTCGAAAATAATCTCTTATATTGCATAAAGAAAATAAGTGAATGGAAAAAATTTTCATTGTCTAAGAAAATAGTTAGGGATACATTGTTATCGATGATGAAAATATTTTCCATCGATTAATTTTTCTAAACGATATAATTAATTATTTTTCGGAAAATATTTTTCAAATCGCTCGTTTTTCTCGTTAAACGAACCACCCTTAAAACGACAGAGAACCGGGAGTCTCGTCGTCCGTTAGTTCCCGGCGTCATGCGCGCTGGAAACACACAGACAATCAAATCGAAGATTGAAGAACTCGAAGCAGCCACCATCACACCTCCTGCATTCCTCTCTCTCTCTCTCTCTCTCTCTCTCTCTCTCTCTCTCTCTCTCTCTGTAGATCTCCTTCCTTATAAAAGCCCATTCAACCCATTCTCTTGCTCACTCTATACTGTCATCCAGGAGATAAACCACAACTTGCTCTCTTTCTCACAAGCAGGGTGAGTCTCTCACTCTCTCTCTCTCTCTCTCTCTCTCTCTCTCTCTCTAATGCTGGGTATTCTTCTTGCTCATGCATGACTTGTCGCATGGTTTTGCATGCAGGTGTTTCTTTCGTCAACCGAAACCGTGCTTTGTTCAGGTGAAAAAAATGGAAGAGCTGCAGCACACCGCGAAGGCCTACTACGACGCGGCTGCAGAGAACGCGAAGCAAGTAGCGCGGGACTTCGTCGCCGAGATGGACCACGACCGGGACGGCGTCGTGTGCCTCCCGGAGTTTCTACGCTTTGCGAAGGTGAAGGGCTACGTGAGGATGAGCAACCCTCACTTCTTCCGGCAGCTGAACACGAGCTGCACCGGGAAGCTCAGCTTCGACGAGGCCATCACGTTCTTCTACATCGTCACGAGCGCCAGGCCCCTGTGCGACGGGTGCGGGCACCTCGTGTTGGGGATATTCTTCACGTGCGTGAAGTGCTTCGACGACGCCGACGAATCGGGGACGTTCAATCTCTGTACCGGTTGCTTCTCCCGCAGCAAGTACGTGCACTCGCATGAACACTTCTTGGACAACGTCGTGTTGCTCCACGCCAAGAGGAGAGAACTGAAACAAGAAAGAAACAAGGTAACGAACTAAATAGCCAAGTGATGCATCTGCAATAGTCCAATTTTCTACAACAATAGTTAGTTGATAGCCGAAAATAGTCAACTTCGTTGTTTCTGAACGAATTGTTTTGTTTGTCTTCAGTTTCGGCAACCGGCAACCGATGCTTATACCTGCACGTCCCGCGAGATCGTCCCGGCCAATCTCGGCCGTGCAATAGTCTCGGCGAGTTCTGCTTTTCTCTTTTCTCTTCCTTCCTGAAAATGAGGGGTTACTGACAGAACATCTTTCGTAAACTCCGTTAAACTTTTACAAGCACAGCTCCATGAGTTTTACCATGTGTTGTTACGTTGTCCCTAGTGACTGTTTTGCGTGTGCTTTTGCGTTTTTCCAGGGCTTTTGCTTGGCTGCCATTGAGGTCGCCTGTCGGTTGGCCACCAGATTCTGCACCATAATGTGAGAGAGAGGCTGAGGAAGGAAGCGAGTCTCTGTTGATCTGAGTCTGACTAATGTGTCCCTGGTTTTTGTTGTTGGGTCAAATGGAGTTCCTTTTGAGATACAGAGTCATTTGTTTACTCCCGCATATTCTCATCTTTTTAATTTCTTGAATGAGATCGAAGGTGCTTTTCGTGATCTAGAAACTTGATTTTCCTCCGTACAATTATTTATTTAAAAGGTTTAATATCACGAAAAAATCAAAATTAGTATATTTGTGACAAATTTATCACAGACTACGAAAAATCCTACATTGGTAAATCTGCGATCACAAAAAACCACAAACTCGTATATTATTCTCAGTTAATTTTCGTTAAATTGGATTATGATCACGAAAAATCACAAAATTGTTACACGTATGACAGACGAAGGCTAAAATCCCAAATTGGTACACCTGTCAATTGTGATGTAGAACAGTTATCCTGTGATTATCTTGAAGAATGTGATCGCCGTAATCGCCGGAAATCTCGGCAATTTTTCTTATTAGGCAGTTTTTTTTACTTTAAGCAATTTCGAATTATCAATATTTCGTTTGATTTTATTAGATAAGATTAGATTTTATTTTATTAGATAAGATTAGATTTGATTTGCTTTGATGTTATCTTCATTAATTCGGATATCTTTAGAAGTCCTATCATTATAAAAAACGTCCAGCTTTGTATTCAGATATTATGAAATTAAATTGAATTCCAGTCGAATCGTGGAAGAGTTTTCCAAGTTATCGCTTCTATCTGCGTCATTTGGTATCAAAGCAGGTTTCTCCTGTGACGATGGTGAATAACGTGAATGTCAATCTCCCCGCTGCTGAGGGCCGTGAGAACGAGCCTATTACGCGGGCTGAGTTCAATCAGTTCGTGGATTAAACCGATCGGAGGTTTCAAGAGATCCTTGATGCCATCCAGCGTTTGTCCACAAACCATGCGCCTGGCAATCTTCCAGCCGAGCGAATTCCTGTCGTTCGTGATCCCGAAGATGCTATGGGGCGTGGAGGAATTCCCCGACAAAGGCGTCAAGACTATGTCGAGGATACGGAAGACGAAGACGATGATTTCCAGGAGATGCAGATTCGTGGTGGTCGCCGATACAGGGGATTCCAGGAGGAGCATGTTCGTGGGAATCGACGTCAGGGAGGATATCGACGAGATCCTGAGCAGTATCAACTAAAGGTAGATCTCCCTACTTTCAATGGGAATTTGGATATTGAAGATTTCCTTGATTGGCTTTGGGAGGTCGAAAAATTCTTTGACGCTATGGATATTGACGAGGATCGTCAAGTGAAACTTGTGGTGTACAAGTTGAAGGGTGGCGCTTCAGCTTGGTGGGAACAGACTCAATTGACGCGACGTCGACAAGGCAAGGCTCCTATTCAATCATGGGGTCAGATGAAACAGAAGTTGAAGAAGAGGTTCCTCCCAACGGACTATGAGCAACTGTTGTTTCAGCAATTCCAGAATTGCCGACAATTGAATAGATCGGTCCAAGCTTATACGCGTTCATCTAGCAAGCATTCCTCCTCCACTGAGTGACTCAGTGGTAAACCTTCAAGTCCGTATACACGTACACAGTGGTAAACCTTCTGGAGGAGGAATGCTTGCTAGATGAACGCGTATACACGTACTTTTGCTATTGTATAAGACATATTGACTTCGACATCAATGAAAGGAAGATTACTCATGAAGTTGAACCTTTAAAGTCTCCTTTTTTCTTCTGGTCTCTTTCTTCATGAGTCATTGGCCAACTGTTTTATTTTAAGGTATATTCAGTCGATCCAGTTTGGAAATTTCCACATTACTTGTAAGCAACTGGGTCTTGCTTCCTTATTAAAGCAGTTGGTTACTTATATCTCATAGTTTAGTAATGTGTGTCGCATTGGCATGATCCTGCAATGAGTGGTTATAATCTCTTACATGAAGGCACATTTTTGTGTGGAATGAAGGCACATTTTTCGAATATCCACCACAACTTGCTCGCTCCTCCATGATTCTTTCAATGTCATGCAATCCATCACTACTCTTCACCATGTTTTCTTTTGCTTGCTATGAATGTGAAAAACAGAACTTTCATGTCCCTTTACTTTGATCCTCTTTCAGGAGTGTTCCTTAGTGGATAGCAAGTTCCAACGTTGAACTTAGGATTAGTGCAAGACGCTGACTTTTCTTTGCCAACTCATTGCTCCGCTAACATGACAGACCTTGGTGTACAATTTTTTGAATCTAGTGATATAAATCTTCTGAATGTGCGGTTGCAAGTAAATGGACTACAAGACAAGCAAAACTGAATTTGCACCCACATCAAAACATCAAAAGTTCCAAAAGCTTTCGGGTAAGAATGCTAAATGAAGAGGCCTTGAGGGTCATAATGCACTGTAAATATAGTTCTTGACTAAAATAGTGAGCTATGCGTGATTTCATCCTCTTTTCACATGGAAGCAGAACGCCAAAAAACTCAGTGTAAGTTCATCTTAAATCCTACTCAAGCATTACCCTGTCTAGCCAGCTTCTTGCTGTCCAAGAAATTAATCCTCGAAAGCAAATGATATTCTTCAAGTCCATATGAATTCAATGCAGAAAACAGTTAAAATTGACATCCTACACTTTATAAAAGAATATTAAAGCAGTACAGTTTACACATGACACTAATAATATATCATAATCTTACTCTGACAAATTACATCAAGGCTTTAAC
The DNA here is from genome assembly GCF_021117445.2 of Syzygium oleosum. Classification (NCBI taxonomy): domain Eukaryota; kingdom Viridiplantae; phylum Streptophyta; class Magnoliopsida; order Myrtales; family Myrtaceae; genus Syzygium; species Syzygium oleosum. The sequence goes on along the minus strand of NW_026607485.1, from coordinate 20,549,582 downwards.
TACAGATATACCAACAAAAACCAGTCAGCCAAAAACCAGCACATCAGGATGCATCAGTGACAACATCTGGCGGGAATTCCCCATCGATCTTATTGTCTCGCTTTGACATCATTGTACGAGAATAATCCAAGGACATCTGCGGCGAAATTGTTGAATCCAATCGACAATTACAAGGAACAAATGGCCAACACCCAAAAGGCAGTAACATTGCAAATAGTCAAACTGATGTTTAATTACTTCATCACTCCACCGGATGGCGCCATTCTAGCTCACTATATCGACCTCCATAGCTCCAAAAACTGCAGGTTCGAAAACTGCGCGGAAGCGGAACTTGGGGTCCGCCGCACAAACGGACTCATAATATGAGCAGCACTGAGTCAACTTCCATCACCGAAGCCCTTGGAGGAGACGCCGGTTGCACCTCGACATCAGGGTAAGCCTGCTTAAATCTTGCTTGCAGCCCTTCTTCTACTAATCGTGCGCCGCTCAACTGATTACCAAGTGACAACCACCTGAAAATGACACGAACCATCAAAAGAGACCTCAAGGCAACGATAATACCAGGATGAGATTCTTTTGGTAAAAATTAATCAATATACATGACAAGAGGGCCTTCACCCTGGAAGAGTGACAATCCTAAGGTTCTGGGCAAAACACATGCATTACCCACTTATTAATCATTATGAAATTGTTTGTTCATCAGATATATACAGTGGTCCAAAAATGCCTAGACTCTTCTACCGTCCATTGTCCATAAGAGGAATATGCAAGTTTCACTTTTCTTCGGCAGCTTATTCTTATTTTCAAAAATAAAGGACAGTAAATTGAATAACAATACCCTACATGAGTGTTGTGCATGCGAGCAAACAACTCTAATTTTCTTGTCCTCGGACTAATCCTCTCCAGCATTCAATACATCTGCAAAAACAGTGCTTTCGTTAGCATAAATTACAACGGACAATCTACGTTCTATAATATTTGAAAAACTCAAGAGATGCGGCTTCTGCGGTGCACAAGTTAGGTTGCACCAGCATCTTCAGGTATATATAAAGACATTCACCATTTTAAGATCATAAAAGTGCTCTCAGCAAACCCAGAAGACAGTAAAAAAATAGATTTCACGCAGTTTGGATCAGTTACAAGAATTAGTGTGTGTTATTCACTAACCTCGCCTCGCCTGGGGGTTTGGTACCTTCTAGTAATTACTTAGAAGCTGTTTGCTTGTTTAAGACTTCCATTGTGGAATTACTACTGGCAAAAAGGGAAGTAAAAATATCAAAGTGTGAATGTGCTGCACTCCCACATAAGAAACACTTAGAAGCCAAATGACACCATCAGCTCCTTAAAAACTGACAAAATTACAAAAGTCCACTGCACACAGCCTAGCCACAGAGAATGAATCCAGCAATCAGAGTATTTGCAATACAATTACTTAACAAACAACCGCCACACACAATCTGTTGAGTACCTTTTCACACGATATAAAGGACACAGATTGGCGTCTGCAATCTTCTTTAGCGAGTGATAAACAGTATTCCTTCAATTGCGACCCACCTTTTCTCGCAAAATTTAAGAATGGGCTTTGCGTGAAATCTAGCATAGAGAAATTGTAGTCTACTTCCACAATTTAAGAATGGGGTTCATGCAATAAACGATAAAACATGAGATAGTGGGTTCATGAAAACAGTAAAAAAATTGAAAAGTATGGACCACGGAGGACGTGAAGGGACCGCGGCTTATTCCTTTACAATCAGAAAATGCACTATAAATAATCAACTCACTGTCGTCGCTACTGTTACTGTAGTATTCCACGACATGCCCACGCCTTGTCAACATGTTACTTCAAATATTGCAATCGCCTTCTTTTGGACGGAGGAAAGACAAGTTGAACCAATTTAGGAACTGAGAAACAAACGAAATTTGAAGATTAGAAAAATTAGGATTTCAAATCAGAGCTCCAATTTGGAAAACTAACCTCGACGGATTCACCCAATGAAAGACACGAACGCTTTGTGTGAATCGTAGGAGAGGTTCTCCGCTGAGGTGCATCCTCTAATCCCTATTTTCATGCCACCCCAAAGAGGTAATCCATGTTCAAGAGATTGTTTGTGCCAGAGAGCCTTCTTCCAACTTCAAAGAGAGAAAACAACGACATTTATTCAGATACAGGTAAATTTGCTTCAATTCTCCAATTTCATCTGTTCCCACAACATCAGTAAAGTGACAGAACACATCTTCCACCTCCGACCTAACACACCGATTCAGCAGATCGCTCCAAAACAAAAGCCAGTTCGCATTGCAGACTGAATCGTTGTTCTTGGATGCCAGAGATTAACAATGAATATGCGCGCACTTTACCATTTCGACATGTCCAATGAACTTAGGAACACGCCGCAAAATAGCATCTCCGGGATGGAGACGAGATCAGGAATCTTCGTACGCACGTTCGACGCTTACGGATTTTGTCCGAATCGAAACATTCATGAGCCGAAAGACGAACCCAGAGCAAATTTGGTAAGCGCAAAATCGCAGAGAATGTCGCGGAGGCGGGGAACTTCACCGTCAACCCTTCGAATGCGAGCACGAACGGAGGATCAATTCTTGTAGCTGTAGAATATGGGTGAAGGAAAGACACGATCGCCCGGTCACACGTCGCTGCCCCTGCCGCCGATCGCACGCCGCCGACCGGTCATGCACCGCCGGTCACCCACCGCCTCGCTCTTTCAGTCATCCCTTTCGTTCATCGAGTGGATTGAGGGTTTTCTTTTATCGAAGTGGGTTGGGGTTGGAAAAAGAAAAACGCAAGTTTTGTTTTTATAAAATTGCCTTTTCCTTTGATTCAGATTTTATTTGGACAAAACTGCCCTCGCCGGAACAGTAACTTGCTCGCCAGCCGGTGAGCATTTGACCGGCCGGCGAAGCCAGGCCCTAACTTGAGACTGATTGGGAACTTCGGACCCCAATTTGAGACTGATTGGGCACTTCAGGCCTTTATTTGGCACTACGTCCACTTTGGACCCTCTTTTGGGAAAATGACCCCACTTTAGGTCCTTTTTTGAAATTTTCCCTTTTTACTTTAAGCAATTTCGAATTATCAATATTTCGTTTGATTTTATTAGATAAGATTAGATTTGATTTTATTAGATAAGATTAGATTTGATTTGCTTTGATGTTATCTTCATTAATTCGGATATTTTTAGGAGTCCTATCATTATAAAAGGACGTCCAGATTTGCATTTAGATATTATGAAATTGAATTGAATTCCAGTCGAATCGTGGAAGGGTTTTCCAAGTTATCGCTTCTATCTGCGTCAATTGTCATGTGTCATCAAACTCAACAATTTAATGGAAAATTTGACGGAAGAATCAAAGAAAACTAATAGAGGGTAAATTTGTCAAAGATCAGTTTGAGATTTTTTGTGGTCAAAAAATTGGGAAAATTACCAATTCAGTCCTCAACCTATTGCATTTGTGCCAATTCAGTCATAAACCTTTCAATTTGGCCAATTCAGTCCTAAACCTTTTGCATATTGTCCAATTCAGTCCTATTGCCCGGAAAAGTCTAACGTGGGATACCCAGTCAGCGCCGGCCATCCTACGTGGACGGCCGGCGCTGATGTGGATGCTGGAAAATAAAAACGTCATCGTTTTCTTAAAAAAATACAAAAAGACTCCACTTTACCAAAGCCCCAATTTGGATTTGGCCGGATTGCAAACCACAAAATCGTGAAGAACCCTAACTCCTCTTAGAATTTCTCCCTGTTGGATCTCATCTTGCTTTAATCACGATCGTGAACCACAAAATCGTCAAGCCAAGTCTTCTCAGTCGTCGTCCTCCCCTTCATGAACCAAACCCCAAATTACGTGAAGCCCCAATTTGGAGTCGACCAAAATCGCGAACTCTAAAATCGCGAAGAACCCGAATTTCTCTCAATTTTTCTCTCAAAATCGATCACTTCTTACCATTTCCCTCGAGCCGCGTTCTTCTTCCATCGAATCGATAGTGGTCAAGTCCCCCATTTCGCCCAACGCTCGCCCGATGCCCGCTCGGCACCTTGGCCCAGATTCGCTCATCTCAACTGCGAAGATTTGGAAACATGAATCTTGCCTTGTTTACATGGTTTTGGGTAACTGTGTGATCACTCAAAAGAACTATTTATGGAAGGTAATGCAAATCCAGAGCTCATGCAATTGTTGAAGTTTGGAAATATGAATCTTGCCTTGTTGACAGACGAAAGTTTTTGCTTGCAGTTTCTTTATATAATTTTTGTTTGTGGAGGTAGGGGAATGCAGATTGTACTCTTATGGGATTTGATTGTTCTGGGCTCTAACATGAGTGGATGAGATATGCATAGCTTGGAGATTGCATATCTTTGACTGAAACTGTCGAAAGGTCTTTTAGTATGGATAGTAGCTTTTACTTCCAAAATGGATGTACATGAACAAGTCATGGACTGCACATTGCAAAAGCAAGAGGCCTTTTTCCAGAGCTACATAGCATTGTAATATGGAAAGTCAATATTATGTTTCCTTTTGATATATGTTGGGAGTTCTCTTTCTCCGTTCATACTTAATACTCCAAGTCTTGCCAAATGTTGTTTTGAGCACTATCTTGTTATATTCAAATCTGGATTAGCCCTATCGTTTGTTCCCCTGTAATGTTGAACTGTTTGATATGTTATATGATGCTGCATTTGTTCATCTTTTGCAATAGCTATACTGGATCCACTTGTGGTCTAGTTGAACTTCTTCAGTCAAGAAAGCGGCTTAAGTTTTGATGATAATTGGTTGAGTTATAGCCTTAAAAAATCAAGAGGAAGTAACATCACATACTTCGATTGTGTAAAAGTCCTTCGTGTTACTAGGATGAAGTATGAGTGTTTTAGCATGTACGCAATAGTAGGTTATTGTTGATTTTATTGACCATTTCTGATTACAGCAGATTAATTGCACAATGTTAAGGAGGTTGTTTGGTTTATATTAAATAACCAGGAAATCAGCATGAAGCTCTATGACTTGGAAGGTTATTGAGGCAAAAGCTATATGGTGTTTAGTAGTAAGTGCTTATCCTGTATATATGTCTACTTTAATGGACTGGCTAAGTCCCCATAAATATGTGCTTATGCAAAAAGATAAGTGCACAATGTTATAGATGCAATGTCTTATCCTATACTTACTTTTCCCTTTACAGATGTTAGAATCACAAGAAGAAACTGCAGTTGTAATTCTAAAAGCATAAATAGGAATTCCACTGGAATTGACATTGAGGTGTCATCACAAGAAGAGACCAACAAATTCATGACGAGATCCGCAAATTCGTCACAATCGAGGTCGTCGGTCCCTCCAATTGACAATGATACGTCCATGTTTTGCTATTGTGGTCTGAAATCTCCTCTACGGACAGCATGTACGAAGGAGAATCGGGGAAGGAGATATCATGGCTGCCCGAGATACAAAAGTGGGAAAGTTGCGGGTTTTTTTATTTGGGTTGATGCGGAAATCAGTCAATCAACAAGGAGTGTGTCAAAAAATTTTCATAGAAGCATTGTCGAAGAAGAAGCAATTCCAACCCATAATGAGGATGATGGCAGTTCAATGGATGCTGAAATCAGAGCTCTCAAGGCACAATTGAAACGTGTGAACCAAGACGTGGCAAAGCTGAAGAAAGAAACTTCGAGATTGAAGACAATGTTGGTTGTGTCGTGGATGCTTATAGTAATTTTAGCTCACATGTTATTTGGAAATTTGAAGATGAATAACACAATGAGCTTGCCATAGAGTGTGTTAGTAAACATTGTGTTATATTAGCTATTTCAGTACATGTTTTGAGCATGCTATGTATTCTTCCACACGAAGTACATGTATGTGCACTTTATTTATGGGAATGAATCGAAGGTTGTTTGCAAGCTCCTATTTGAGTTTTTGGCTATTTCTCAACCTGTTCATTCTTCTCTTTTTTGGCTGTTTCTCAACCTGTTCATTGCTTCTCCACCTGAAGTAGCCAATGCACTTCCATTTCAATAAAACAATGAAACTAGTTTATTGCAATGCAGTAAACATCCATAATAGTAAACAAGCATCTGATTCATATCAGATTAACAAAACATTTCATTGCAAAACGATGGGATTACAAGTACTTCACATCCCGTCTGTTCCAATCAAACAGCCATCATCAAGTGCTAAAAAAAAAAAACCACCCATGACACTACTCACTGATCCCATCATCCAAAAAGAAAAAGTCAAATGCCACAACACCACCTCACTATTACCCATCATCGACAAAAAGAAAGAACATAGCCATAACAGTATTTTACTAAACCCACCCTTACAAGTGCTTCCTGTCAACATTTTTTACATTTTTCTTCTTCCTTAATGGGCCTACTTCTTTCGCTGGAACATCAACTGCACGTGCAAATGACGTTGATTCATCCTGTGCTGGTATTTTTGGTGTTTCACTTCTCGTCCTCTTCGAGCAACTTTTGCACTTGTATGCGCAACCTAACATGATTACATTATGTTTATGAAATTTTTACTAGTATAATCTAAGCTAATAAGAAAACACTACTTACTATCCCAGCAGAAAGAGGACTTACATTCACACTAGTAGAGCCACTACCACTACTACTTGCACTGACATTGCTCGGATGTTTTTCAGCCTACAAAGAGAATATTCGTTTCAAGTCTTATTCAAGAAGCAAGTATGACACAATGGAAAATGGAAGTACTAACCGAAAGTTTTTGCCTTGAAAATCGTGTTTGTGAGGATGTAGACCCTATCTTCTTAATTGGACATGTCAAACTATTGTGTCCCGTCTCCGAGCAAGTTCGACATGTCATCTTCATTCCTATTCTCAACATCCTAGATCCACTTGCCACCTCACCTTCCTCCCTTGATCTTTTCTGTTTACGTCTACCAGGCTTCACCCTAGCTGGAAGTGGTTCAGGTGGCTCCCTATTAGTCTTTTTCCAAAATTTCTCTCCTTGAACTGGCATTATCATGTTCTCATATGCAACTAAGAACTTGGCTTTCTTATAATATTCATCAATATAGTCATATGCATCCTCTTGCCTATGATTTATAGCAGAAATGGCATGAGGACAAGGGATGCCAGTTAGTTGCCATCTTCTACAAGAGCAGTCTCTCTTCAACACATCCACCACGTGCTTCTCACCCTTATCCATCACCTCATATCCAGCATCACCATTCCATATCACTTGGCAATAAGTTGCACCAACTCTATTTTCTTCCAACTTTCTTACAATTCTCGGACCACAGTCCCTTCTCCACTTAACACATGCATCCCTTTGTGTATGCATCCTTGTCATTATCATTATTCGCATGTCCTCCAACATACTATAAATGGACTTGCACCTAGCATTTATAATTCTTCCATTGAATGCCTCAGATAAGTTGTTGTCAACAATATCACATTTCACATCAGTAGTAAAGAAAGCCCTAGACCAGTGCCTTGGTTCTGTTTGAACCAAGTCATGATATGCAGCGGGACTGATTTTCTTCAACGCTTGAGAGTGTTCATCATACTCTGCCATAATACTGCTCTTAGCACATTGCCAAAACAGTCTTTGCATCTGTATCCCCTTATACTTCTTGCCCCAATTGGCATAGATGTGTCTGGCACACATCCTATGCTCAGCTGCAGGCAACAGCTCAGCCACAGCTTTTAGAAGACCCTGTAAAAGATGATTACAATATAAATCATATGTTACTAGTTTGACCATCTAATAGGCATAACCAAAAAATAAACAAATAAGGAACTTACCTTCTGTTTGTCACTAATTATGACCCAACCCTGTCCATATGTGTGTATAATATTGAGATCATACATCAAATTTGTCAAGAACCAAGTCCAGGTGTCTGTACTCTCAACTTTAACAATTGCCCAAGCAATTGAGAACATCTGATCGTTTCCATCCCTTCCAACAGCACACAAGATCTGACCTTGACAAATTCCTTTCAAGAAGCAACCATCCAACCCCACAACTTTTCTACATCCACCAAGGAACCCTTTCTTACAAGCAGCAAAACAAATGTACATTCTCTCAAACAATGCCTTAGTTTGCATATCAGGCTTTTCAACCTTTAATATAATAATACTCCCAGGATTGCTCATCCTAAGCTCCTCTGCGTAATCCCACAACTTTGCATATTCCTTCTTGTAGTCTCCCATCAACACTTTATAAGCAAACAGCTTGGCCTTCGTACATTGAGTGATACTTACATCTAAGCCCAATTGTTCCTTGATAAGTTCCCTCAAAGCATTAGTTTTAATAGTTGGCATTGCTCTTATTGTGGCAAGATAGTGATTTGCCAACCAAGAACCCGTCACCCTGTTATTTTTGAAGCTAATGCTACAAGTGTGTTATGAATAGTAGGTCTTCACATGAAATGATCCAGTATGAGCATCAATAGATCCAAAGATTCTCCAAGGAGAACTTTCACTAACACATTTTGCTTTAACACATTTCTTTTCATTCTTTATAAATTTTATCTCTCTACGATCAGCCACTGAATACTTTATGAGAGCATCTTTGAATTGCCTGCTACTATCAAACATCATAGACACGATAAACACAAGCACATCACAATTAGGATCATACCTTGGAAAACTGTTTCTCCTTCTAGTAAAATCATCATCTTCTAGTCCTAAACTCTCATCTCTATCCATTTCATGGTACTCTGTTTGGTAACCAACTTCAGAATCAACTACATTATCCACATCAACTAGAGATTGTTGGGAAGGTACCAATTCTGTTGATGGTTCTCCTGTAATCAAATATTTTGTGGCCCTGTTACGGAACTCTTTGATGTTCTTTCTTGCTTCTAGAAGCTCCTCATTATCATGATCATCATCATCAGTCGAAATTCTTGCATCGACTAAGAAGTCTGTCTCGTCATCTTCATCGTCATCCACCATAAATTCATCACCCTCTATGCCAGTATAATCATTTTCATAAACTAAGTCATCGTGATCTAAATCACCCTCATTCTCAACCACTACATCTTTACCCAAACCGGCATCATCACGAGCACCCTCACCAGTACCCTGACCAGCACCCTCACCGACACCTACACCGACACCTTGACCATCACCTTCACCTAATTCATCGACTATAAAGTTTTCTCCATATATTTCGATCAACCCATTATGCAAATAACTGAAAATTAGTTCGACATCACTACTATCATTCCATATGTATCTCAATTCATCTTCTATAGACTTTCCAGGAAACTTAAAATAAAGGTGTTGGAATGTACTATTTACCCCATTTTCTAGGTCACTGATAAACCCTTCGTAACTCCTTGAATTGATATTGACTTGCACTAAATCCATCTTCCCCCCAACATATTCAAGCATTGGGGAACGGACAAATTTTCCCCCGTGGAAAAGGCAAACCCATGCGAACTTGTCGCTCATCTTGACTCTACACAAAAACACAACTTGCGTTATAAACATATATATAATGGAGGAACAGCATAATAACATACAAAAATAATTGCATACAATATCTTCCTTTGTAAATTTTTCATGTGAGATAAACTTGAAAGTTATTAAGAGTTAGTGCTAAAACAGCTACGAGTATTCTATCTCCACCATATAATGCTCATAAAGTACATATCACCTATCTAATGTTTATTTAGGCATATATTATTATGGTTATTGAAAATATCAGCAGGGCAAGTTGTTAAGAATGATAAAATCCACCTATATGTAGGATAGATAATCGAAATTTGTTTCTTTTATCAATTGTTATGACAAAGCATTTACTCTTATAGTTTAAACGCTCAGCATACTGTGTTTTAATGGCTCGAAGTGAGAATTTGCAAACTAATTTTTTATTCAACTTGATTTACAGTTCAATCACAAGACTGAGACTTATGAATTTAAACTCCATGGCTTATGGCCCTACATGATTCTTACATCTTCTCAGTCATCGTGTAGTCTATGAAACGTGACGGTGAGTGCAAGAAGACAAGGATTATTTCTCTTCCAAACAAAACAACACGCGTGAAGAAACCGAGGCAAATGGATTATTTAGACTAAGACAAGGACAACATACCTTTTGACTGTTCTTCGCTGAGTTCGGGACCACCACGTAGAGTTGTCGCTTTTACTTGACACTGCCGACAACACAAGAAAACCAGGACCACAAACTTGATCGTGTTTGCTGCGGTTTGTGACGGACGAATCGGGTCTCGATTCGGTCTTCGCAATCGAGTCTTCGCAATCGGGCGAGCGTTGGGCGAAATGGGGGACTTGACCACTATCGATTCGATGGAAGAAGAACGCGGCTCGAGGGAAATGGTAAGAAGTGATCGATTTTGGGAGAAAAATTGAGAGAAATTCGGGTTCTTCGCGATTTTAGAGTTCGCGATTTTGGTCGACTCCAAATTGGGGCTTCATGTAATTTGGGGTTTGGTTCATGAAGGGGAGGACGACGACTGAGAAGACTTGGCTTGACGATTTTGTGGTTCACGATCATGATTGAAGCAAGATGAGATCCAACAGGGAGAAATTCTAAGAGGAGTTAGGGTTCTTCACAATTTTGTGGTTTGCAATCCGGCCAAATCCAAATTGGGGCTTTGGTAAAGTGGAGTCTTTTTGTATTTTTTTAAGAAAACGATGACGTTTTTATTTTCCGGCATCCACATCAGCGCTGGCCGTCCATGTAGGACGGCCGGCGCTGACTGGGCATCCCACGTCAGACTTTTCCGGGCAATAGGACTGAATTGGACAATATACAAAAGGTTTAGGACTGAATTGGCCAAATTGAAAGGTTTAGGACTGAATTGGCACAAATGCAATAGGTTGAGGACTGAATTGGTAATTTTCCCTCAAAAAATTAGTTTGGGATAAATTTGTCACGAGTATATCAGTTTGGGGTTTTTTTCGTGGTATTAATCCTATTTTAAATGGACTTCTATTCTGTATACTGGCAAGGCAACTCCATAAGTGAGGTTATAGACACATTCAGGTTTTTATTTTGAGAAAAAAAGTAAGACCTATATCAAGACTGCTAAACAAAAGGATGTGCGTGAGATTGTCATTACGCATCATTTAATGAACTAATGATGCAAATCGGTTGAATGAATTTAGTGTTGCTCCTTTATTATCAATAAGTGGAATGGTATGCCTGAGCCCTTATGTGCAAAATAATTTGCGAGAGGGAAAATTTTAGTTTCGTTTTCTTTTCCCTTTTCTCCATGTAAAAAATAGATGGCGATCCTATGGAGGGTGGCTTTATCGGAGGAGGGATTGAATCCTATATAGCAAAAATATTGAATTTCAAACCTTTTATAGCATGTCATAATCGAAGTTTAACAAATTTCAAAGCATAATTACCGAGTTACTGCATTATGCCTCAGTGAAAAAACCACTCAATTGGTGAAAGGGTTGAAAAAGATTTAGGAGGGCTTCAAAGTAAATCGGACAATTAAGTAGTTTCATGATCTTTTCCTTCTTTATTATCAGTTGCACCATATACAAATTAAAAACTCTGCCTCTTAAATTAAAATTTTATCATTGATATCCTCTGAATCGTGGACAGATGAACATGTACAATCTTGACTCCATCCCTCGTTTCTCACTTCTTCGTGCTCCACCGGTTCCATTGGATCCCCTGGGAACCAAATCGGTTGGTCCGACCTTGAAACCAAGTGATCCGGTTCCTAATTCCAAAATTGAGAACCGATCCTCCTAATCCGATTTCTAGTTCCTGGGTGGGATTGGACCGGACCGAACCGGGCACCAATCCCCACTATTTCTAGTGGGCAATGCAAGTATTGCTACCGCCACCCCTTCATCGACAATGGACCTTTTTTGTTCATGATTCTGCCGCCACTGCTCTCTCTTTTCTTGGGGAGAGATGGTGGGGGCTTTGACGGGGGCGGTGGGGAATGGTAGGGGGGCGTATTTGGAAACACGCCTCGGTTGGCGCCAGTGTCGACATCGCCCAGTGGTCGCAACTCTTTGGTGACCACTAGACGAGTGGTTGCCTGAGACTTTCGCTCTCCATTGCGTGTGTGCGGTGGTCAGATGTGGACGGATATGGCCGCGGTGGAGTACCGCAAGGCGACCAACCAGTGGTGGTCTCCTTGCTTCGACAACCCCAAAGTAGTTGTCGCACCGGTGCTCGCGGTAACGACAACCACCCCATGTTCTGTCACTTTGGGTCCGTCCCTTGTGGACTCGCGAGCCGGACCTGTTCTCGATCGAGGTGGTCACTGTGGTCAAGCCACCCCCACCGTGGAGGCTGTTGTTAGAAGTGACGACCACCACGGGCGATGGTTGTCTTGTGTAACCGATAAATAGCTAGGTTATTTGCACAGAAAAAAAACAAATAGCTAAGGGTTTTCTCTTTTTCGAAGTTATTTATTTAATTCTTATTATTTACTAAATCTAACTCTAGATTATTTGCCGTCATCGATTAAAAAAGGCAAAGGATATGATAAATCACCTCACTTTTTATCTTATTCTATTCTATCCCAATTCGAATCATTTTCTTGACATTCAAACGCGGCCTAGAAGTATATTGGTAAAGTTGTGATAAATTAGTGATATGGTCGAGTTTGGACACATTGGTGGTTGATTTGTCTGACAATATGGAATGGCAAAATTTTCCATTCAATTTGATGTTAGTCTTGTAACTTTTATACGATATTTACTTGAATGTCACAATTAGGGCCCGTTTGGCAATGTGCCAAATAGTGAAAATTTCTGTTCTTTTATTCCCAGAATCAGTTTGAGAACAGAAATCCGTTTGTTAAAATTTTTGTGCCCGGGCACAATTTTGCAAAAAATTAATCCTAGAATCAGTTTTGGAACAGAATCAAGATGCAAAAAAAAGTAGTTTCTTGATTCTGGAACAATTTTTCCGGAACTAATTCTTCTTGGTTTTCTTCTTTCTTTTTTATTTGTTCTTCATCTTCTTCCCGGCCCACCGCCGGCGACCGGCCACCGGCCATCGACCGGCCAGGGCCGGCGAGGGTGGCCCTCGCCGCCCCCGGCGACGGCGAGGTCGGCCTCGCCAGATCTGGGCGAGGTCGAGTCTTGCCCGGCCAAGGCGAGGCCGACCTCGCCATCGCGGGGGGTGGCAACAGCGAGGTCGGCCTCGCCAGATCTGGGCGAGGTTGAGCCTCGCCTTGCCATGGCGAGGCCGACCTCGCCGTTGCAGGGGGTGGCGACGGCGAGGTCAGCCTTGCCTTGGCCGGGCGAGGCTCGACCTCGCTGTAATCTGGCGAGGCTGACCTCGCCGTCGTGATCGGCGAGGCCGGCGGCGAGGGCCGCGACGCCCTCGTCGGCCATGGCCAAGGAAAAAAAGAAAGAAATATTAAAAAAGTCAAAATATTATTAATAAAAAGAAATTTTGTGTAGTTACCAAACGCATTTCTGTTCTTTTTCTATTCTAAGAATAGAAATTTTGGGCAGTTACCAAACCCCTTCAAATGCTTAGAAATTGTTCCCTGGCACAAAATTAAAAAGAATCATTTCTGATCAGAATTTGTTCCTGGGCACAGAATGATTGCCATGCACAGCCTTATTTAATCGATTACTTGAATGTCATAATGTACCGCATTCACTTGAGTCAAGCGAATGTTTCCATAACAATGACACTTAAGTAATTGATTTGAAAATAATGGGATTTAAATTAGCACTTCCCAAAAGTCATGATATTTGTGATGTCCTTATCTTACAGGTTTAGGACATCCGGGCCCGGCCGGACTTAGGACAAGTCGCGCGTTCGTCCGAGCCCGGCCCGACATCTCCCCGGACCTCAAATTTGCAGCCCAAGCCCGCCCAAGTCCTGCCGCCGCGATCACAAATGTAGTCCGAACTCGAAGATCGGAGGCAAGTACGACGTTGCAGAAATCGCAGTGCAGACGAAGGGCCTGTTTGGTTCAGCATTCAAATGCTGCTTTGGGGCTCTAAAGGCCCTTGGGCAAATGCAAACTTGTTTGGCAATTTTTTTTGCAAGCTTTGAGGAGATGCAATTGCATCTCCAAAGCTTCCTAAGGGCCTTTGGCTAAATGGAGGGTTGAAGGAGCATTGGGGAAGTAGCATTTTCGGAATGCAAGTGGCACTGTTCATTCCGCTACTGTTCATCGCGCCCAAGGAGCCACACCGGAGGCCGCCTGAGGGGTCCGGCGACCGCCGCACTGGGTCGGCCGACCCTCCGGCGGCCGCCGCCTGGGAATCGGCCGACCTCCCGGCGACCGCCGCTGGGGTCGGCCGACCTCCGGCGGCCGCCGCCTGGGGTCGCCGAGGCCAACGGCGACGCCGCCTCGGGTCGCCCGGACCTCAGTGCGCTCGAGTCGCGCGACCCAGGATCTGGGTCGCGCGACCCGAGCGCCGCCGCGAGGCTCGGGCGACCCTCAGGCGGCGATCAGCCCAGGGTCAGCGACCCCAGGTGGACGATCGCCAGACCGAGCGGCGCTCGAGTCGCGCGACCCGGATCCGGGTCGCGCGACCGCTGCACCGCCCCGAGGTCGGCGGATCCAGGCGGCGGTCGCCGGGTCGGGCGACCCCAGGGACGGCGGAGTCGGCCGGAGGTCGCCCGACCCCCAGTGGCGATCGCCGAAGGTCGCTCGACCCGGGCGACCACCGCTGAGGTCGCCCGGCCTCGGCGGCGCTCGGTCGCGACCCGGATCTGGATCAGCGCGACCAAGCGCTGCGTGAGGTCCCGGGCGACCCAGGCGGTGGTCGCAGGGCCTGGAGCGACCCCGGGGCGGTGGTCGCGGGGTCGGCGACCCCCAGCGGTGAGTCGCGGAGGTCGGCCGACCTCGAGGCGAGGGCAGCGGCGGACAGATCTGGCCGCCGGAGGTTGGCCGGCGGCCGTTTTGGCCTGCCGGACAGTCGCCGGCGGTGCTGGTTCAGGCCAAAAAAATTTTTTAAAAAAATATTAGCAAAAGTCCTTTACAAAATTAAGATTTTACCAAACAGTATTTAGACCAAAGTTATTTTCAAATGTGATTTTAAAAGACACGTTACCAAACACTACTTGCATTTCGAAAAACAGGTATTTGCATTTTGCCAAATGCATTCCCCCAAAGCCGAACCAAACAGGCCCGAAATCGACTTCTTCGCAATTTCCACACTTCACCTTCCCTCTCCATTGACTCTCCGACGATCCGATCTTGGAAACTTTCTTGATCTTCCTCTTGCCATGGAGCGATCTTCGTCCGATTCTTGATCGCGACCCTGATTTTCTTTCCCGGGGAAACAAGAAAGGAAGGAAGGGGGGGAAGAGGATGTTGGAGAAGATCGGGTTGCCGGCGAGGCCGTCGCTGCGGGGGAGCAACTGGGTGGTCGACGCTTCGCATTGCCAGGGCTGTTCCTCCCAATTCACCTTCATCAATCGCAAGGTCGCGTCGTCTCTCTCCCTCTCTCTCTCTCCTCTGGCCTCGTGACGGTTGTTTCTTGATTTTTGATCGTGGGTCGTGTTTGATCTTGCCGAGTGTCTGGCGTTTCGTCGAGCTTGCGTGCGTGTGAATTCTGGGCCTTTTTGCGGTTTCGGATGATGGGGTGACGTTTGTGTGTTTCGGGGTATCGCAGCATCATTGCCGTCGATGTGGGGGCTTGTTCTGCAACGGCTGCACGCTGCAGAGGATGGTCCTGAGGGGGCAAGGCGACTCGCCCGTTCGGATTTGCGACCCGTGTAAGAAGCTGGAGGAGGCCGCGAGGTTCGAGCTGCGGCACGGCCACAGGAGCAAAGCCGGGAAAGGTACTGTTGGTCGAGTCTCGTTTCGTGCGGTATTGGCTTTTCGAACTCGCTCTCGATCCGCCTTTAACAAGTGTGTATGCCATGGTTCTGAGTGACATGCTGGGCTTTGGCTACTTTCAATGCCCTCAAGCGTCTGATGGTTTAGGGGTCAGCAACTAGCTTTGACACTTGTACTGTTTCGGGATGCAGAGTGAAGTCTGGTCGCACAATGTCTGTTTAATCTGTTTGGTCTGCTATTTCATTAATTGCCTTCTGATTTTGCTCTTTAATTTGTTAATGCTTCCTGTTATCTAGTGTTCATGGCTGAAGTCTCCTTGCTAAAGCTATTGCGACATAACAGAATGAAATGTTGCATATCTGCTCCAGTTTGCCTCCTTCCTTTCCCGTTTAGTTCAGTCTCCTGTGTTATTTTATTTTTTATTATGCAGGTGTATTTTGTCCCACTAAATAGAACTAAACACGGAAAGGGTCTGTCAGGCACAAGCTAACTTAGAACATAGTACTCATAGAAATATGGTGTTCTGATTAATGCCGGACTTCACAGTTGACTATTTGAGGAAGCTAGACCTGTTTCTCACCATAGCTGAATAGAGGGATTACGACCATGACACTCAAGCCTGAGACCTTTAAGCCTTATAAGGCTTCCTAAACCCCTGGGCAACCATTGTCCTCAGAGTCTTATATGCAACGATGCAACCAAAACACACACACACACACAATATATAATATAAGTAATATATGTGAGCACGCCCCATGCATTGAGTAACGGTGGTAACAACCAATCAGCTTTCTTGTAGCCACCACAGTGGCTAAGCCAATAGTTGTGATTGTGCGATTCACTTGTGCAGTTGCTGCATTACTACCTTTGCTGTTAAAACTACTGCTAATCTGCTATTGCTACAAAATAGAGAGAGACCTCAAATCTTTGATAGGTGCTATGAAGATGAAGCTGAAAACAGATTATTTCGGGAAAATTGACTTGCTCTGGGATGACTAGCCTAGATTCCAGTGGTCGATATGCAGGTTCTGATAGTTAGTTCTTTTGAAAATCACAGGAAGTTCAAGAGTTACGTCAAAGAATGACGACGAGGTTTTAGCCCAGCTTTTTGCCGGTGATGCAAAGGGATCCTCATCAGGAGCAGATTCTGATGCCAACACTGTTTCTGGTATTGAAAGGACAATAAGCGGTGCATCGAGTTTCGATAGTCAAGAATATGTTGATATAGATAGCTTGGTAGGTAGAAGATGACTAATATATGTTGGCACATCTCTTGCTATTGAACTATATCGCTTCTGCTAACACCTTAAGCACGTCGTTGATGGGCCTCTTTATTTCTAATTGTCCAGAGAGAGACAGGATCTGCTACCCCTGAGGAATTGCGTCAGCAATCTGTCGATGAGAAAAAGAAGTACAAAATTCTGAAGGGAGAAGGCAAACCTGAGGAGGCCTTGAAGGCCTTTAAGAGGGGGAAGGAACTGGAGAGGCAGGCTGATGCTTTAGAGATTGCATTAAGGAAAAGCCGAAGAAAGGTTTTGCCTGCTGAGAAAAGGATCTCTGCAGAACCTGGCCGAGAAAAGAAGCCCCAAGTGGGCAAGGATAAGGGAAAGGATGACCTTCTTTCTGAGCTCAGAGAATTGGGATGGTCTGAGACGGATCTTCACAATGAAGATAAAAAGCCTACAAGCACTGTGGAGGGTGAACTGTCGGCTCTTATTGGAGAATTGCCTCAGAAGCCTAATGATGGCAAGACTAAGCAAGGCATAGACAAGTCTCAAATAACAGCTCACAAGAGAAAAGCTCTTTTGTTGAAGCGTGAAGGGAAGCTTGCCGAAGCCAAGGAAGAATTGAAGAAAGCTAAAGTATTAGAAAAGCAGGTTGAAGAGCAGGAACTTTTGGCTGAGGCAGAAGATTCTGATGATGAGTTGTCAGCTTTAGTTCGAAGCATGGATGATGACAAGCAAGAAAATCTTCCTCGGCAGAAACAACACAATTTTCGTTTGGACGACCTTATAGGTGTTGCTGGCAATCTTGACGAGGATAGCAACTTTGAAGTCACAGACGAGGATATGGCAGACCCGAAAATGGCTGCTACTTTGAAATCCTTAGGCTGGGCTGAAGATTACGATACAGAACTAGCAACACAATCAATTCCTTTCGATAGAGGAACACTATCTGCTGAGAATCCTTCGAAAATCAAGGCTTTCGGTCACAAACAAGATTGGAATGCTTCTACTCTTGTCAACGAATCGTTTGTCACACAAGGCATTCGTAGTTCACTTGATGGGGCGCCTCGGAGAAGTAAAGCTGAAGTTCAGAGGGAGCTCCTGGGTGTTAAAAGGAAAGCTCTTGCTCTGAGACGTGAAGGTAAGAATGAGGAGGCAGAGGAAGTGCTGAAAATGGCAAAAACATTAGAGGCTCAGATTTCAGAGATGGAAGCATCGAAGAACAAATTTAACACAGAGCATGCTAAGCTCGAAAATAATAAAGTCAAAACGTCTATTGAGAGTTCAGTCAATGCTGAACATGAAGAGGATGTGACAGAAAGTGATTTACTTGATCCATCACTTCTATCAATGTTGGAGGATTTGGGCTGGAAAGATGAAGCACCTGAACCGGCAAAGGTGCAAGAAGTAGCTTCTAAGCGAATCACGGACGGTACACTTCAATCAGTCACCGAATCTACAATTGAATCCTCATCCGTTGTTTCCACTTCAGCCCCAAGAACGAAGGCTAAAATCCAGAGGGAGCTATTGGGATTAAAAAGAAGAGCGCTTGACCTTAGACGTAAAGGAAAACTGGAAGAGGCTGAGGAAACTTTAAGGATGGCAAAGGCATTAGAAATGGAAATCGAGGAATTGGAGCTTCCAAAAGGACCTCAGCTTGGTGCCTCTGAAAAGTGGAATCCTGAGAGCTCAAGTTCTTCAATTGGGCATGAGGAACATGGAAATCTGGATAATTCGGTCAGAGTAAGTGAGGGGTCTACCCAAGAAGCAGTGAGTCTAAATGTTGGACTGATGAACTTAGAGAGAACAAGAACTAACAGAGCTGATACTTCCCCTGAAAAGTCATATTTTTGGAGACCTGAAGCATCTGAGTATGATGACGAATTAATTGGCTCCCAAAATTTTGCCCAAGGTGATTTGACAGCTAAAGGAGCTGCTTCCAGTTCTAAAGTTGTCGATTCTGTTGACATGATGGATTTGCTAACTGGCAGTGATTGGAGAAACTCGCAAGTATTGGCTGAAAAACTAGAAGACAGGCCATGTTCTGTTTCCCAGTCATCTCATGATATTCCCTTAATTCAACCAGGTGTCCTGAGGAGTGCTCATGAAGACAGGACGAGCAAAGATGAAGCTTTAATGGAAAGAAAAGAGACACATGCAAACAAGCGATCGCAGGTCAATGAAACAAATGTTGGTGAAGAACTTCATCAGAAAGGCCAAGTTTCGATTCAACAAGAGATTTTGATTCACAAGAAGAAAGCAGTTGCCTTGAAACGAGAAGGGAAATTAGCAGAAGCCAAGGAGGAACTCAAGCAGGCAAAACAGCTGGAGAAGAGTCTTGAAGAAGACAAACCCCAGCCCAGTATGTCAATATCTTCATCAACCATTCCTCCCATGGAATTAAAGGAGGAGGATACATCAAAAGTGACTCCTAAACCATTATCCAGTCGTGAGCGCTTCAAAATTCAACAGGAGTCCCTCAGGCACAAAAGACAGGCCTTGAAGCTGCGAAAAGAGGGTCGGATTACAGATGCTGAAGCTGAGCTTGATTTAGCCAAGACTCTTGAGGCTCAACTGGAGGAGTCTGCTTCTCATGATTCTGGTAAATCTTCTGAAGATGGTGTGGATGATGTGGTCATCGAGGATCTTCTTGATCCTGAACTTTTGTCTGCCTTGAAGGCAATTGGAATAGATGATTCTAGTATGGTATCACGGGGACCTAAAAAACCCGAACCTGTGAAGCACAATCCTCAAAGCATAGAGAACTCTGGCCAAGACAGTATTCGTCTGGAAGAACAAATAAAGGCTGAAAAAGTGAAAGCTGTGAACTTGAAACGAGCTGGAAAACAAGCTGAGGCCTTGGATGCTCTTCGACGGGCCAAAATGCTCGAAAAGAAGCTCAACGCATCGTGATTGCTGGAAAAAAGATTACTGCAGGAGTATAGAATCCCCAAATAAGGTACTTTTTGCAGAGGATAGGTGCCATCTCCAAAATTTTATTGACTTTGATCACCATGTGTCCATGGAAACCACAATATAAATGCTAGAGTATGAATTTTTCTTTTTAATGATGTTTATGTACTTTCACAGATTATTGCAAAAATGTTGTTACGTTGCATGTCTAAGTATCACACATTGCTTGTTTACAGAACAGGCCTTATTTATGTATAGTACCTACTAGTTTAGTTTTTAGATTGGATTTTTTACCCTGGTATCATTGCCTAAATATATTCTCCATGCTCCAATTGATATTTCATTGCACTCATAATTCTTATCTGCATTATTTCCCGTTTTCAATGATCATCGCTTTTTGTGGGGTTTGTCTAGACCTGATATACGTGGACTCTGCCTCCTCCTAATAGTTTATGGGTTGGATTTTTTACCGTGGTATCATTTCCTAAATATATTCTCCATGCTCCAATTGATATTTCATTGCGCTTGTAATTCTTATCTGCATTATTTCCGGTTTTCAAGACTCATTGCTTTTCGTGGGGTTTGTCCAGACCTGATATACATGTACTCCCTCCTCCTGACTTCCTAGGGCTACTTTTTCATATTGTTTGAGAGTTCTTGTTTCATAAGTTCTCTTATGTTAAGTTGAACATATGAGCCTCGAAACGATGAGAATGTCCTTTTGGAGCACGATTCCGTCACATCTTTTCTTTTCTTATCTTGTTTCAGTTCATCGTTTGTTTGTTAATGTACTCTCACAGCCAAAGCTGAACATCTTGTTATGCTTGTGCTTTGCCAAGAATGTTTTAAAAGGAAAAAGAAAAGAGGGAGAAGCAAATATTCTCTCCGTTCTTCACTGAAGAAGTTCAACGAACCTGTTTAAGTGGCATTGTTGCTGTGTTTGATGGCAATGCAGTGAAGCCTGGTCTCCTCTGCCTGTGGATTTCTATTGCCTATACAGTTGACCTAATTCAGAACATTACGGCTAATTCTTATTCCCTCGTTAGTTTGATGGGTGCTCTTGTTAGTAATTGCTACGTTTGGCTGATGCAGGGATACATGCACTGTCTGGAGCCTTCCATGGCTCAATTGAACTGGCAAAGAAATTTGTGCTCACTTGGCTCACTTATTGATCCTTAATCCATGAGAGTCCAGGTTTGCTTCACATAGGGAAAAGAGCAAAGCGATTAAACTGCATTGAGGTCAACATAACAACGCTGCATCATACACTGGATCGTTAATTTCCTATTCATCTGTGGAAATATGTTACGGTTGCGAAATTCGGCATGACCAGCAACATGCCCAGAAGGCGATTGTGCGGCGTGGAAGCGGGAAACCATGTGGTTATCTTATCGACATTACAAAATGAAGTGGGTTTGGTTTAAAACTTTAGAGATCTCTTGGGTACTCGGGAACAAATTATGGAAACATATCTCATAGACGATCACGGTGTGTCATGGTGGAATATTTGTTATGATGAATAAGTTATCAAATGACTATTCAATTCATGAGTTCATATGCTGCCACACAGTAGTTTTCAGCCAAACATCGTCATTTAAGAGATTGGCTTGTCTCCCCTTTTGTTGAAGTGCCAGACATATATACCGCAATGCATTTCTCCTCGAGGAATCAAAACTGTCGGGTAATTCCTTAATGTTTCCTAAAACCAATTGTGGCTGTTCAAAATGGTAGAGCGTATATCCAAACGTCACATCAGCATTGCCTAACCGCAATATATCTCGAGCAAGCAACTTCCGATGGAGTTGATGCAGTCACGGGCTTGTGTGCTTTTGATCTCGAGTCACGGATGGTGCGGAGTAACTACGTGTCAATTTGGATATTCCGTAGCAGACATGAGAACTTACGATAGTCTTGAGTGCTCCTCCCTGTTTTTTAATTATAAAAAAGAACCATTTCTATGCTACAGTGTAATAACACTATTCTTCTTATATGAAAATGCAGTTTTACCTATTGGCATTGGTCGTACCGTTAAAAACGATGTCATGCGCTGGATAACACCGCACGACATCATTTGCCAAGGTCCCATACTCCCGACACTCGAAAAATACCATCAGTGACAGCAATTTATGCCTTTTCTGTCATTTTCACACATCATGTCAAGGAGCAGATAATGCACAACCGATGTGAGAGAAACTTTTTGTCTTCACCAGCAGCCAAACCTGGGACCTTCTCGGACATTGTCGTCTCCGCACACGATGCGGATGCGCCACCACCACTCTGCAAGAATGAAGCTGACAGGTGACAAGTGCCCCCCACACCTGTAAGCACGAGCAAGCTCCACAAAGGCACCGCCTTTGACGCATATCTTCTCCTTCTTCTTCTTCTCCTTCTTCTTTATATGTTGCTCCCCATCCCATCCCATGCTTTTGTATTTATCCTTAGCTTCATCCCTCACTGCTTGTGAAAGAGCAAAGACAAACCCTTCGTGCGGGAAGACCACCCAAGCCCACAACACATATTGCACAGACAAACACCAGCTTCTTCTGCAACGAGATTGAGAGAGAGAGACAGAGGGAGGGAGCAAAAATGGCGGCAGGGGGAAGGAACGTAGCAGGGCCATTGCTGTTTCTCAACCTGGTCATGTACCTCATCGTGGTCGGCTTCGCGAGTTGGTGCCTCAACCACCTCATCAACGGCCAAACCGGTCACCCCAGTGCGTCCATATCATACATAACACACGTCAAGCTTCGTAAAATTTAGCATTGCGTGACTTTGTTAATCGTTTATATGCTGAAAGGGATTGCCTGACTGATTCAGGTTTCGGAGGCAATGGCGCGACGATGTTCTTCCTCATCTTCGCCCTCCTGGCCAGCGTCGTCGGGATCATCTCGAAGCTCGCCGGCGCGAGCCACATCAGAGCTTGGAGGAACGACAGCCTCGCCGCAGCCGCGTCCTCTGCACTCATCGCGTGGGCCATCACCGCCCTTGCCTTCGGGTAAACAGCAATACAATAATCTACCGCCTCCAAGTTCTCGCAGAAAAATCAAAGCTTGAATGATGCACCCATTAACAACGTGTTCATGTGTTCTTGTTCTTTGTTGTGTTTTGCTAAATTCAGGTTGGCATGCAAGGAAATAAACGTGGGAGGGCACAGAGGGTGGAGGCTGAGAGTGCTGGAGGCGTTCATAATCATACTGACCTTCACTCAGCTCCTGTACGTGCTGCTGCTCCACGCCGGCCTCTTCAACAGCCGCTTCGGCCCGGGCTACCGAGACACCCCTTACGGCAGCAGCGCCGCCGCCGCCGCCGCCGCCGGCGAGCCTTACAAGGGCGGCCCGACCACCGGTTCGGTCGTCTAGGAATGTGATGACAATGCCCTCCTCTTCTATCTCGGACATGCATGTGTATGTCATCATCCATGGTTAGAGCCGTGGGAGACGTACGTTCATGTTTTCGTTTCCTTTTATTTTCCTCTTTCAAGGTTTTGTAAATTATAAAAAATAAAAAAAATCGGTGGAGGTTTTTGCATTTTGTTAGTCTATGCTTTGCAGTAGTTGTACGTTTAGTTCTCTTGTCTCGTTAATTATGCTTATTTATTTTTTGGTAATTTGCATCTGCTGGTTTTTCTTTTTCCTTTTCAAGGAGAGTAAGTGTTATTTACATTCACACAAATTAAGGAAAAAACTTATCAGAATTCTGTTCACTAGAAATTATAAACTTCTCGCATAAAAATAGCGTAATCTATATAATGAAATATAATCACCAACTTTGAAAGCACTGAGAAAATAGCAGGTCAATTAGATGGATTTTTCGAAGATAACAACATTTTTATTATCGATAATGATTTTCGTGGATAATAAAAATAATTTTTTTTTAATTTTTTTTTATCGAATTTGATTTGTGTATTGAATTTGATTCGACAATTTACTGCCTCCATGGCGTTTGCTTACCAAAAGCGATAAGCAATGACCTTAGGCTTGAACCGCTTAGGTGCCCTCTCAACCTACTAACTAACGATATAAGCCTTATTGAGCCACTATCCAAAATCCTATAGATTTCATTTATCGGTCTTTTATATCGATCTTAGTGCGGTTCAGACTGGAATTGACCTACTTTGAAATCGATCAATTTATCGGTCTTTCATATCGATCTCGGTGTGGTTCAGACTGGAATTGACATATTTTGAAATCGATCAATTTAAGACAGTTTTGACGGTTTTAGTGCTTTAAACCTTCAAAGATCCACGCATTACAAATATTGTTAAGGATTATTGCAAGTTCTCCTCTTGAAATGAACAGTTGTCTTCAATTTGTGCTCCAAATTTCGTACACACTACGCGCATGTCGAGAAGCAGAAGAACTAAATATCCCTTTTAATATCGCTTTTAGTCATTTCAGGAAGACATTAATTATAACTTTTGAGTCTTTTTAGGAAGTGGTTTTAGTGAAAGCAATTTACTTACTGCTAATGCTTCGAACAACCATTTTAGTTATTACAGGAGCCATAAATCATAATGGTACACATATGAATTCGCGATTAGCGATAGATTGCGCTCGAAATTTGTTTATTCACCTTTTTGCGATCAACGATAAATACGAAATCTTCATCTCCAACAAGAATAATATTTATGCCTATAATTTCACCCCTATGATTTGTTATTTCTTGTATTATTTTATGGTGCACTATCCTTTTTTACACTTGATTAAAGCACACATTCATCTAAACCGACTTCGTATAAAATATGGACTCGAATAGGA
This sequence comes from Syzygium oleosum, assembly GCF_021117445.2. Taxonomy (NCBI): domain Eukaryota; kingdom Viridiplantae; phylum Streptophyta; class Magnoliopsida; order Myrtales; family Myrtaceae; genus Syzygium; species Syzygium oleosum. Next base: position 20,524,947 of record NW_026607485.1, on the reverse strand, counting down.
AATCAAAATGTCTCTATTGCATGAAGCGAAAATAATCTTAATGGGACTAGCTATCAATCTGATGGGGCTGAAAGGCGCCCACAGATTTTATTTGTTGATCTCTCTCTCATCGCGATTAGACATTTTTGTTAGAGGTAATTAATTTCTTTGTAGGGACAATGGTTTGAAAATGGTATATCTCTTCGAGGAAAATCAAACTGAAAAATCTTGACTTCTAAGGCAAAATCGAAAGAAGATTTCAACCTCAAATTCTTTTTCCCAAAAATTCTAACAACACCAGCTCGAGTGATATTAAATTAAACGATAAATCAGGTATTCTTATATATCGACAAAAATAGTCATTAAAGATAGTTAGGTATTTCCCAACTATTTTTATATGTCCAACATACCAAACTTGCAAATTTATCACTCTCTAACGTATTTTGAGCCTTTCCCACTTTTTTCATCTTCATATGCTCGTGCTCTCTTGGTAAATTCCTACTTCAAATGCTTCAACTAACAACTCCAACGTCTATCAAGGAGACATAACCGACTTATCAGTTCCTAGTCATTATGCAAATGGTCAAACAAACTAAAAAAATCATAAACTTATTGGACTGCCTTGCAAGAGGTGCCATTTACTAAAAGTCAAACGTGTAGTTGTTAGGGCAATGAGAACAAGCTCATCTGCACATAAGACGGCACAAAGGCCGTGAAGCCGTCCGCCGGACAATCGAGCGAACGAGCGAACGTTCACGGTTCAAGAAGCTTGTCAAATCCTTAGAGTGTAGGGAAAATTGCCAAAAAAGTCATAAACATATTGTAAGGATGTCAATTTAGTTATAATCTCTTTTTTAATTTGATCGTTCTAGTTTTAAACCTTTGGATAGTTTGCTGATGCAGTCCTTCAACCCAATTTTGGCTGGAAATCGCTAGTGTGGACATCGACCATCTTACGTGGCATGGCTACTATGGTACGACCAGCACTAATTTGAATAATTTTTGCAATTTTTTATATTTGCGAATTTTTTATTTTATTTTATTTAATTTGCATTTTGGTTGGGAGGGTAGCTAGCAACCCACCCTGGCCATGGGCAAGGGCGGCAACACCATCGCCGAATTGGACGAGGGTCATCGACCACAATGGAAAAAAAAATAAAAAATTATGAAAATTGTCCAAGTTAGCGCTGATCATGCTGAGTAAAATAAATTTCCAGCTAAATTATATTGGTAAATTTTTAAAAAATCTAAGAGTAAATTGGCCAAATTAAAATATTTAAGAGTGAATTGGTATTCATAGAATAGATGTAGGGCTTTTTTTTTTTTTTGGTTACTTTCCCTAGGAGTGCAATAGTTTTGGAAAGCCTCTAGGCATTCATCGCCTTCACAAAGAAAAAAGGAATCTGAAAGGGCTAATGGGTGCATCTGTTTCACTAAAACCTTCATGATAAAAAATATATACATATTTTCCATGAAAATCATTTTCAAGAAAAACGGTCAATTTTCATTTATTTGGTAGTTTAGGAAAAATGATTTCCTCCTTACCAGAAAGGGAAATAATTTCCCATAATCTAAATTTGTTTTTAATCCTTAGAAAATATTTTCCTCACATCAATTAATTTTCCATCTTCCGAACACCACAAAGTCGGAAACCAATTTTTCCAAAAACAATGTTTGAAACAAACCCTGGGTTCGCAATCCAACTTCCGGGACACATTTCACAGGAACACGTTCGAAAATGTTGCTGGTTTGAAGCCGCGCGATCGCACATTGCTTGACCGGTAAATGAAAAAAGTGCATCAAGGTTTTGCAAACATTGACGTATATGGACCATCCTTCCTTCCCTTACTAAACCGAAAAATCGCATACCATCGACAACGATGTTTGCTTCGCCATCCTAGAGAGCTCCTGCACTTCACAGTCACAATCTTTGAGATAAAAGCAAGCTAAGTTCTTCCATTGCCCTATAACTGTAGTATCAAACACTAGACTTTCCCGTCATATGCCGCGGGTCTCAGATGCAATCGGGACTGTACACCATATACTATATTTCAGATATATACATACACACGAGTATCATTGGAAGCGCAAGCGATTAATCCCCCCCAAAGTCCACCAGAAAAGAGAGAAACATAACGACAGACGCAACAAATTAAAAGTTGAAAAGGTCCTTCGAGCATGAGCACACCTAAGCTGAGTCCCAACGCGAGAAGATCGTCATCCTCGCCACCTGAAACTCGCGCGGACCAGGAGCGCGGTGCATCAGGTACCTGATCACCATCCGACCAAGTGATGTATGCAGACAGACATTGATCCGAGAGGGAGCACGTGCCTGATGCACCCGGTCCGCAGTCCAGCAAAGATAAACTCTTCTCTGCGAATCCAGTGTCGACTTCGATCTTGCAACAACAAAAAGGACAGCAAAAAGCCGAGAATGTGTATATCGCAGGGAGTCCTTTTTCTTTAGTTTTTGACTTCCGCGACTTTGTTTCCACTGCGAGTATTGTCTGAGGCAAAACTTGAGAGCCAGGTCTAGACTCGCGGAATCGCAGCCAATACAATTCATGTCAGTATGTGACACGGGCATCATCAAAATATGAGATGAAAGAGGAGATTTATGGAGTACATATCTAACGTTACATGGACGCTACGAAAAGCCAACTTCAGTAAACAGTTGATCTTAGCCAAAAGGATGAGAAGCTAACCATACTAAACACAGCAACAACAGTGATCAACAAGCTTCTTAGCCTCGTAAAAAGCATGTACAGGCTATAGTGCATAGCATTCGAGAAACAATAAAATGCTTAGAAGTACACAATGCCCCTGATCTGATAAACTAGGTTCGTTCACCCGAGATGCAGGCCAGAAGAAAATGAAATTCTATTGTAGTCCAACAACTTTCAATCCCATTGGCCCATAGAAGAACTCCTACTCCCCAAGTGAAACTCCGTTCAAGTAAGAACTCTCATTCCCCAATGTAGATTTGAGCATTCCTCCCACTCAGCTAATCACTACTCAAGTTCAGAGAGCGGCAACATAATAGTCCTTACCAATGATCACAATTGACAATATATTAACTTGACCCACGTTCAAAGTGCAAGTTTCCCTGCACTGCCAAAGTCTTTAAGTTGCCCAGCCTAAGGTTGTTCTAGATGCATGTATTGAAGTGGGCTATATCCAAAAAATAAAAAATAAGCAACAGCAGAAGCACTGGCCAAAAAAGATTTCACCATTTCTAGTTACTAACCTTTGCTCCATCCAACAAATGGACCCTCAAATGAATGCTTGCTTATCATCTAATAAAGAGGCAAGCATCTCAGGTATAAAGCAAGTACCCAGGTATTGTTGTGTTATGTTTTATCACAAAGGTGAACTATGAAAAGGCATCCAAATGACACCGTTCAAGGAACACTCACTAGTCTCAAAGCCCAAGGCAGACAAAACATTCTGAAGAACACCCTTTTTTTCGCGAGTTAAAAGAATTAGCAAATTTACTGTTTCTTCTAGGACCTCCTATGCCTTGTGGAATCATCAACCAACAGAGATGCATCTCAAGGTCAGTGGACTCGGCACTCTCATTTTATCTACAAGTACCATCTGATTTGTATATTAAGCTTCACAAGAGAGTTAAAGTATCCCGTATTATTTGTTTACAAGTTTCAATGGGCCTTGCATTCATGTACTTCCACTCCACCTATCAAATCAAGCTTTTGGGTTAGGCTTCCTCCTAAAATGAATTACAAGTCCAGAAATAGGGTCCTCTTCGGGATTCTAAGCCTCGAAATTCTCAATGCCACTGAACCGAAATTACAGAGCAGTTTTCTTCCCACCAATGAAGACAGACAGTGTTCATAGTAACCTTACTTAAAGATACCAAATCACCAAGATCCTCAGATGACGTTTAAGGAGAGTACTGTAAAGCCAAACTTTAGGCATGGCAGAATGTGTATCATAAAGGTTCTATTCTCAATTCTAGGCATCAGGACGACACTGCTGTGCTCTAATAAGGAAAAGAACAAGATAAGACATACACCCACACGAGAGCCTGACCCGGTGTTAAAACAAATCTAACCAAGGCGTAAAATAAAAATGAGGGTTTTGAGCAAGCTTCACATGTATAAATAAACATGTAACTCTTAAGATAGATTACCTCACTGTGTAAGAGCCTCAGAACTGTGCAGCTGTGCTAATATATGCATAAATCCGCCAAAACCTATGTACATGTTAGAATATCCTAAATCCACTTGGATCACCCAGATCCTTCGGTCAACAGCAGAGGCTTTCCCGTCCATTCATCAGACACCCCATAATCCAGGCTAAGCTCCGTCAAAGGAGGAATATTCTCCATCGCGAACAACATTAGGTGAGGGAAGGAGATATTGTTGTGATCATATAGTACACGCTGCACTAGTACATTGGGCTTGGTACTGTGGCTAATGTAACAAGCAACATTCCTCATTTTGGACACATCCATTGCGAAATCCAGAGGAGGAGCTGAGGGGTATAGAGAGCGTACATAGTCAGGAAAAATCTGCGATAAATCACCCCATTCTTCCCATTTCTCGGGAAACCTACTGGGATAAATCAGTGTATCACCGTTCATTGCGAAAATTTGGGCTTGGTCTCTGGTGAGCACAACCCCTGCATATTCGCAAACGAAAGCACCGGCTTGTATCAAATTCAAGGACCTCACACCCCAACCCGTCTCTCTCGACCTAAATATCTCAAACCTATGCTTCAACCCTCTTTGAGTTGCTCGATTCCGACAGGTCGGAGGGCACTTGCAGAAGGCTCCACACTCGAAAATAATCGGCTTCCCTTTCAAAAGAAGCCCATTTTGATCATAAAGAAACTCACCCCCATTCTTCAAAAAACAAAAGCAACCTTCTGCGCAACCGGATCTGCATTCACACCCAGTACCATTTCCATTCTGGTGGTGAACAAAAGGGGGGTACACAGACCTGACTAGGTACTCATAATACAGCGGCTCATTATCGGTGTCGATATCATTGAACAGAAGCACCGGCACATTCTCCTTCTTCATCGACATATCAAGACTCAAGTACCCAGTCGGCCTTACCGACAATGGACTAGTCCTAAGACTCTTAGCAAGCCTCATCATCACACTACCCATTTCCGGTTGCCCCTCAATTCTCACCAGCTTGTACTTGAAAACGCCGAAACCGGACTTACCCACATCGAACCAACAGTCCATAATCCTATACAACCCGTCGTACACATAAACCTTGCTCGTCATCCCGCCATCGTATCTAATCCCTCTGATGACCCTCAACTCGATTCCATAGCGCATGCTCCTCTCCAGCGCCAGGTTTCCGCCTTCCAACTTCTGGTGCACACATTGCCTGTTGAACTTATCTTGCCCTCCATGACCGGTGTATATAATCACATCCCCACTATCCTCATCATCCTCATACCCACCCGACACAATAACACTGGTGGCGATGGGCTCACCATTGGAGCTCTGACTAGCTGGCAAGTAATCGATACCAGCTTGAGTCTGACCGTGTAATCCAAGCACCATCAACTCCATCCTATAAAAGAAGATGTCGCCCACACAAATCCCAGGGATTGACCCAACAATCCTCTTGTCCCGATTTAGCCACAACCCGCGATTCCTCATTAGAGAAGCAGCGATCAAATCGCCTCTCACTCTCTTGCCGCCGCTCTCGCCGGCCATCGAGAGAATGCGCACCCCGTCGAACGTCATGCGGGTCCGGCGGACCAGATCCCGGAAGTACCTCTCGTCTTCGAGCCCGAGATCGGTCACCCGGACGAGCTCCGACGAGCGCTTGTAGCTGATCCTGGGCTTGACCACGACGGAGAGCTGATTGTTCGCCTCCGGGTTGAAGGGCACGATGGCCCGCGAGTCGGGATCGAGCACGTTGACGTCGCCGCCGCACCTGCGGCCGCCCTTGGCGAAGGCGTTGCGGAAGAGCTCGGACACGCGGTGGAACTCGGTGTAGAGGCTGTCCTCCCCCGGCGGCGACGGGGGCTCCTCGGGAAAATGCTGCGGCTCCTGCTGCTGAGCTTGCTGAGGCCGATGTTGCCGAGGTGGCGGTGGCGGTGGTGGTTGAGGTTGTTGGGTGGGCGGCGGCGGCGGCGGTGGGTCGTCGAGTGGCTCGGTCTTGGGCTCGACTTTGGGGGTGACGAGGTGGGCGGTGGCGGCGGGGGCGGAGGAGGAGGAGGAGGTGGGAGGGTCGGGGAGGAGGTTGAGGTCTTGGAAGGGAATGAGGGAGTCCATCAAACTTCAGGTGGGTACAGAGTGAGAGAAATGCCGGGCATGAAGAGGCAACTGGGGACAGATTCTGGAACTGGGTTTTTCTTCGAAACCTCCGCCCAAGATGGGAGTTGCAGGTGGAAACAATGGCGGGTTTGCAAGGGGAGGATGGAGGAGGATGGAGGAAGGTGAAGAAGGAGGAGAGGAAGAGGAGCTCCTGAGCTTAAACTTCCGACTGTGGTTCCACCGAGAAGGACGAGTTCTTACCTCGGCCTGGGTGCCACGCGCTCGGCGTGCTCCAGCTGCCCGGTCGGGCCCGGTCGGACCGGGCTTGTTGTCCACGGCCGGTTCGGTAGCGAACCGGGTCGGTGTATATTCGGGTTCGATCCGGTTTGTTGTTTCCTTTCTCTCTCTCTTTCCAGGAATTCATTTTTAGTAGTGGGGAGGATGGAATATGTACCTCCTGCTCCGACACATCCTCTCGTGATTGCCTATAAGGCTCCTTTTTGCGAAAAAAAGTTCTGGGTTTTGTACCTGGTGATGTACATTTTTGGGCTTAGTGAAATGAGTCGATCTTTCTAGCCGTGCTTCGCCTTTTGATTCTCCTACAAAGTGCTCCCCGGAGGTTGCGCGCTCGAATGAATATGCGTGCTGCTCTGGTCGTCGAGGATACTGCACGTCGGCAGGCTTCGGGACCAAGGCCACCGATCAGGGCCGTGACCTTTTGGTGTTCGAGCTCGAGGTCGAGCGAGCTCGAGGTGGCGAACCGTGGTCTACACGTGAGCGACCAAAGATCGTGGATGGATCAAGGACTTGGGAGTCCAGAGTGAACGGCCTCGATAGGCTTCGGGGGCATCGTGCATGACGTCGGAGGAGTGACCCAATATCGTCGGAGGGATTTGCATGGCCTGATGAGCGATCGAACGGGAATCCTCGAGGACAATATCTGCAAGACGGTAGGTGCCATGTGCGAGGATGCTGAGCAAAACGACTGCTCAGGTGGCAGTACGAATGTGAGCCGCTGGTAATGCACCCAATTTCGAGATGGGACGTGCAAAAGTGCCGAAACCGAGCGCGTACTCCGGTGCTCGGTATGCTAAACAATTTGAGAATTCCCCGGTGCGATGCGGGGCAATACTTTGGGGGCGGCGCGCCCGCGCTCGAAGCAAACCAGGGTAGCCATGGCGGCCATGTATCTGTCGGGCGACACCAAGTAATGGTGGCGGACCAAGTACGACGGAATCCAATAGGGCCGTGCCCACATGAACAATTTGGGATGAGCTAAAGCAAGAACCGACAGGAGAGTGTTACATGAGCTAAAGCATGGTGACGAAATTCTAGTCGGAGACTTGGCCTTACCACAAGCCACATTTGAGCGCTCGACGGATCACACCTTTGAGAGAGAACACTATAAATTTTAAGCGTTCATATCATGAAATACTCTAAACCGGTACACATGTAACAAATTTACCTTTTATTAGTCTTCGTTAAATTTTACCGTCAAATTGCTGAGTTGGAGTTGATAGATGTACCGGTTTGGGGTTTTATCTTTCCGTTTGTCATATGTTTACCAATTTCTGATTTTTTGTAATATTTTTTCAATTTAATGAAGGATAAATTTACAATAAGTGTATCAGTTTTAGAGTTTTTGTGTAGATTTTTTTGCTGTATTAACCCAATTCCAAATTATGGAGAGGCGATCGTCCAAGTTGGCTCTGGTGCTCGTTCTGGTGTGGGCAGGTGTACCGTCTTCGGTGGGCTACCAGTTCTATGAATGCAACATCAACCACGATTGCAACTTCGGATGCGATCAGGACCATGGACTCTGCATCAATCACCAATGCCGCTGCTTTGTCTAGTCAGCGGAGAGGACGGACTACGGGCCCGTTTGGTTCGACTTTGGGAGAATGCCTTTGGTAAAATGCAAAGGCCTTTGGGCTAAAGGGGTTTTCCGAAATGCAAGTAGTGTTTGGTAAGTGTATTTTAAAATCACATTTGAAAGCAACTTTGGTCTAAATACCGTTTGGTAAAAATTATATTTTGTAAAGGACTTGTGCTGATATTTTAAAAAAAAAAAAAAAAAAGCTTGAGGTGGAGCTTAGCCACTGACTACCGTCGCTGGCCAGATCTTGTCGACAGCCAACCGCCAACGGCCAGATCTGATCGTTAGCCAGCCTCACCTAACCTCAAGGGAGGCGGCCTGAGGTCGTGTGACCTCAAGCGTTGCCTGGGTCGTGCAACCCAGGCGACGCCTGAGGTCCAGCGACCCCAGGCGGCATCGCCTAGCGCACGACCCAAGCGACCATCGCCTGGGGTCGCGTTAGCCCCCAGGCAACGGTCGCCGGCCGCCGAACCTACTGCTTGGGGAAGATGATGAATAGTGCGATGAACAGTAAACTTGCATTCCGAAAATACAACTTGCCAAAGTACCTCCGAACCTGCCTTTAGCTAAAGGCCTTTAGAGTCCTTTGGAAATGCAATTGCATTTTCCCAAAGTGCTCCAAAAAAATTACCAAACGCATCTGCATTTGCCCAATAAATTTTAGAATTTCAATGTTTATTCCAAATGCTAAACCAAATGGACAGCACTGTACTGTCACTGCCGGCCGCAGGGAACCATCGCCCTCGAGCAAAACCATAAGTCAAGAATTTGGCCGCTTTTGTTTTTGTCGTGTTCTCTTCCAAAGATAAAAGATTCTCAGCATCATGTAATAAAAATAATGCTATAATTTGCAGATTTTAATCTTCCGAAATAAATGGGATTGAATAATGAAATCAACGTTTGTTTTTATATTTTTTTTTTACGCGACGGGAGCGATAAGTGGGACCCATGAATTGAATCGTTACCAACCAACCGTCTAAGAATTCGAAGATGCATTGTTTTCGAAAGCATATAGCGGCGACTCCATGTGAACTTGAAAATGTCAATGGGTTATATTCGACCCTCATAAGCTTTAGATAGACTCATCAACTCAATGATGTAGATATAGGTCTGCTCGAGTTTGTCAATGAAAAAAGTTTGATTGATTATGGATTACATATCCATTGTTAAGATACCATTTGAAAAATTATGTAAATATAATGAAAAAGAAACTCGATACGACGGAATCTACTCACGTCGAGTCTAATATGGACAAAAATACCCCTTTTAATGTAAGGTGCAAATATAGTAGGTCTTTTGAGCTCATCTATATGGTTCGTGACCATCTATAAATTCAGATAAATCAAGATGAAGACATCATAAAGAAAATATAAAACTTATAAACTCACGTTGATCCATTTAATCTGTTAAAGCTCACACGGAAAATATAACTTGGAGACGTTACAAAGTTAACTAAACTATACGTGCTAAATTTAAGTATCCCAATCTAAGCGAATCATACGGATGTATTAAAATCAGTGAATCTGCTCATAAATCTAATAAAAGAGATGCAATTGGGAATTCTAGTCCATTCATGGAGTACATTACATTAGTAAAAAATTTAGATAGATTCCATTTTCAAAGTTCATAATTCTAAAATAAGCTTACATATTGACAAAAGAAATATGTTTTGAAGCACTAAGTTCTTTTGTAGAGTTACTACGACGATTAAAGTGTTGCATGAAGAGTGCACGTAAATTAAACTGGTTGATTTGTCTTTTTTCCTTAATCTGATTTTTGAATATTAGATGATACATATAATATTTGTTAACTTGGAAGTTTATTTCCTAATATGAAATTGACTGTTTCAGATCGTGAAACGTTGGCGTTGGAGATTAATAAGAAACATGATCGCTAAGAGTTGTTCCCTATTTTGGAGTCTTAGAAAAAAGAAAAAGACCCCATTAACATAAATAGGAAACAAGCAGGAAAAAAACATGTCGGTGGATATTTATCCATCTCTGCAAGTATGAAAATAAGCTATAATTTGCAGTATGAGTATTATTCATGTAATAGGACACCTTTTTTTTTTAAATTAACTCCAATATTAGATGGATAGATTATGCATTCCAATATTTATTTATTTTTACCATTTTTTTCATAATTAAAATCAATCAAACATAAATCGATAGATATTAATGTTTGAGAATCATAACTAAAATAATTCAAGACATTTTTTCTTCATCTATCTTTGCAAATTTTAGTCAAAAGAGATAAAATCTGGGGATTGCAACGCTACTTTGTAAGACATTCTCAGACAAAATTTTTCACCACAACTACAAAGAAATTAGTGAGGCGCCAAATATAAATTTGTTTATGTTGGTGACCTAAATGTTTTATATTTTATACTCGATGGTATGCGATGTCCAACACGTGTCGTGCTTTAAACCACACTTAAGTTTCTCCTTGAATCACTAAGCAATTCCATGGGTTAAATTCAAATACATCAACTTCAATTATATACTTCTCTTTAATTGTAAATTATGATACAAGACATTGATTGATGTGCGTCTGTGTTAACTACGACAATAACCGCGGATATCGTTTTAGTTCTAACTATAGTGAAGTGCAAGTTTTTTGTGCTTTTCATTCATAAATTGCCACGTGTTAATTCCACGAAGAGGTAAGTGTTCACTTTGCTCAATGAAAATTTGCCCGCAAAGTTTTAAGAAAAATATCATTTGATTAAAATAATAATAATAAATCAAATCATATTTACGTACTTAACAAATGACAACCATGACACTTAAAATCGATTAGTCAATTAGTAGAGCGTATTCACCACGTCTCCCAAGATTCTCCATTGAGACACTGTTTGATGTATTAAGTTGTATGAATTGGAAAATAAAGCTGCCCAATTCATGCATTTTCTTAAATTTATTTTTTGTAAGATTACATTGAGCATATCATAGTTTTCGGAAAAGTAAAAAAAATATATATAATGCTAACATTGTAAAGAGACCAGGACTTAATTAATGTCTGCAACTCCTTCACTGTCAAAATAGTAGTCCACAATATCATCATGCCAAGCACCAAATTAAAGTTGGGTAATGTCAGGTTGGTATTTAACATTATGAAATTGATAAAAAAAAATGAAGATTCGTATCCAAGAAGAGGGCTACATTAGGTAAAGCGAGGTGACGAAATCCAAAATTATGTGCGTGAGATCTCGGCCCGGCTATAATTGGACCTATTATGAAACTTAAACTGTCTAAGAATTCAAGGATGCATTGATTTCGAATGCATATAGGGGCGACTCTATGTAAACTTGAAAATGTAGATGGATTATGTTAAAGCTGCATGAACATTAGATTGACTCATCAATTTAATGATATAGATATAGATCGCTCGATTTCGTCTATAGAAAAAGTTAGATTAAATTATTGATTGCATACCCATTATTTAGAGAACATTTAAAAAATTATGTACATATAATGAAAAAAAAACTTAATACAACATAACTACTCATGACGAGTCTAATATGGACAAAAATATCCCTTTGAATGTAAAGTGCAAGTATAGTACATCTTTTGAGCTTTATATGTATAGTTCATGATCCTTTGCAAATTCAGATAAATCACGATGATGGCATCATAAAGAATGTATAAACTTATAAACTCACGTTGGTCCATTAAATCTGTTAATCTCACACGGAAAGTACATGCTTGGAGCCTTTATAAAGTTAAAACTAAAATATACATGTTTATTTCATGTATCTCAATCTAAGCGAATCATACAGATGCATTAAAACTAGTTAATTTACTCGTAAATCTAATAAAAGAGATGCTATGGGGGATTCTAGTCCGTTTGTGGAGTACATTACCTCGGTCAAAATTATATATATAGATAAATATATGTAAGTATATTCCATTTTTAAAGTTCATAATATTAAGATAAGCCCACGTATTGAATAATGCCACACAAATGTTTGGTATTCTCAATTTATCAATAGAGTAAATGGAATTCACATCTTATTTAGATAGATTACCTTGTATCTGTTATGACTCTTAAAATCGATTAGCGAATTAGTAAAGCGTGTACACCACGTCTCCCAAGATTCTCCGTTAAGACATTTTTTGATGTATTAAGTAGTACAAATCGAAAAATTAAAGCTGCCCAAATCATGGATTTTCTTAAATTTATTCTTTGTAAGATTACATTCAGCAATCATAGAATTCAAAAAAGTAAAAAAAAAAATCTAATGCAAACATTGAAAAGATACCAAGACTTAATATTTGCAACTCCTTCACTGTCAAAATAGTAGGCGACAATATCATCATTCCCAAAGCACCATACTCTCGCACAAACAGAGAAAATTCTCATTGGCAAACCCTAGTCAAAAGCTTGAGACACATGAATAACGTTTCCATCACCCTCGCTTGGAACTATAATCAGATGGAAAAACCCAAAACGGAGGAGGCTCGATCTTGTCCGAATCGAGTTCGCAAATCTCCTTCACTTTCCCGCTTTGTAAGCTATACACCCCCATGTCGTGCCCACCGTACAAGACGTCGTGCTCCACTGGATCCCAGTTATCGTCCGTGAAGTACACCGAGTTTGCCTCGAACTCTGGGCAGTCCCGGACCGACACCGATCTCGAGTGGCTCCTGCCCACAAACACAGCCCAGTCGCCAATCGAGTCCAACCCCACCCACTCCTCGATGTTCCTGTCCAGCAAGTAAACATGGAAATACAAGGTTCTATAGGGACAAACCAGGGGGTGTGTGTCCTCGTCTGTCAGCAGGTAATCTTCTTCGACCGGGACACCGTGTCTATTCACGAAATACCCTGTGAATCTCACCAGAAGCAAAATCTCACCTGCCGCCTCGACTAAATATGAGCTCGTGAAACAAACTTTCCTAAGAGCACGTGCTGCCTCGGCCGATTTCCGCGGGAAGGACGACTTAATCTCCATGATTTTCATGGGGCAATCCCTATTAAAGTCCCATGCTTCGATGAATCCGTCGTTGCTAAGGGCAAAGAGCGTGCCATCGTAGAATATGACATCGCTATAAGGAGCACGATTACCAGTTAGCTCGGTCCATGCGCGGCCTCCGCCGAAGTCTTTGCAGCCGCAAAATGCAAGCTTCGACTCACTACCAAAGATCACGACGACCCAGCAACTCTTGCCCTTGTCATCATCATTAGGGTTTGCTGATAACACTGCTTTCGAGATGATATAGTCACGCAGCGTCAAGAGAGGAAGTAGGGTGGTGCTCCGCCAACACCCCAGATGGATCGTCTCGTAAAAGGCGGCCAAACCGCAGCTGCCGCCGTCATCGTCGTCGCTCCGAAGCACCTGGAGCACGCAGGGGAACGTCTCAATGGGAGGGAGGCGGAGGACCCTGCAGCCCCGAAGTGGGTCGAGGAGATAAGGCTCCGACTCCTTGTCCAAGAGGATGAGCCAGCCCTGTGAAGATCCGACGCAGAGGCTGTCTGAGAAGGTCTCCGGAAAGCCGCAGAGGGCAAGGGCGGTCTTGTCCTTGATACTGAAGAAACGACCGCCATGACCATGGTCATCCTTGTCGAGAGGAAGCATCAACAATGGAGATTGAGAAGGAGGAGGGGTCAAAGCCAGACCCATTCTGGATGGAACACAACGAACGATGATCAGACACAGACAGGGAGAGAGAGAGAGAGAGAGTAAGAACAACGATTTAAGAGACGCTATTGAAGCGGTGGTTCCTTCTTAGAGTTCAAATAAAAAGGAGTCATATCTCTCGTTTTTCATGAACGGGGTGATTTTTTTTTCTTAATCTGATTTTTTGGATATTAGATAATATCTGTTATCTTGGATTCTTATTTCCTAATATGAATTTGGCTGTTTCGGAATGTGAACTTGGCGTTGGAGGATAATAGGAAACTTGATCCCAACGGTTGTTTCCTTTTTTGGAGTCTCAGAAAAAAAAATTAGCTATGTACTTATTCACGAAATGAAATAAGCAACCCTTCAAAGTATCGATATATTACTTTGATAAAATTTATTTTCCTTTACAATTACTATTAGATCCATTGTCAGTATAAAAATGTACTCACACAAACCGTTGATGGGCTACATGTATGTTTGGAGTTAATTTTGCGCATTAATTTCTCGGTATGTCCAATATAGTGAGTAAACTAGTTTTTACATCGATAGTGAACCAAATAGAAAATCCTTCGCTTTTAAACTTAATTTCAAATAAAATGAATACAAGTTAAAATTTGAAACAAATAAATATTTGGGAATAAATCACATTTTGGAGTATGGAATTTGGTGTTTTCTCGAGAGAGTGGGAAGAAGAAGGTGATGGCGGAAATTTGAGAAACAAAATAGCAAATTTGATAAATAAGTGAAAAGGATCGGGAGTGGGAGGAGCAAGTTAAAATCCAATAACAAAACTCGAGACGCGAAATGTTGGCTCTCAAAAGCGACGATGCAAATTGATTTGTTTGCGCAAAAGTTGAGTGTGACAGTTGAAATTTTCCCGTGATTTAACGACACCCAGAATCGCTGCGTGATAAATCATTAAATGCCGCAACCTTCTCACCATTAATGCCTCTTTGATTCATTCATCTAGCAACTCGTTCTTTCGCATATATAGTCCACACTTATATTGTAAGAGTTGGTTGTTCATGATCCTTCTCTGCTCCATGCACAACCATATCCCTGATTTTGCAACAAGAATTCATAATCGAGGTCGAGACGTTCTTCACGCGGCCATTTTCCTTATCCAATCTCCACTTATCAAATCGGATCTCTATTACAATCCCGCAGTGCGCATGCTACATCTAGGAACCGCAATGGTAAAATTAATTGTTTTCTTTTTGATAACTCAAGAGGCATGAGCGCAAAGACCTCGTTAACTAGAGAGCGGCTTATTCAATGCACGGTAGCGCAAGCACAATTAATGCAATGGTAAATTGGAGAGAACTTTTCGTTTTCTCATAAATCAAACCACCTTGCTTTTCAATGCTCAAGCCTTCTGTACTTAGATAACAGGAATCTAGTGAACCATCTCCTCGAAAGTGCAGGACATGTACTTTCTCCCAAACCGCCGCCATTAATAGACTTGCTCTGAAATGTAGAATGTATTTGATGCAGAAAATTTGACGGCCATGAATTGCAAATCTGCCTCCATAACTGTTACTCATGAGGATTACTTCTGACTAAGCATCTCATCGATTTCCCCTTTCCGGTTGTACATGTCCACAATCTTTTTCGCATAGGAGGGCATATGCGCACTGGCTCTACATTCATAAAGCTACTGAATCAGAAAACGAGGTAAACTATAATCAAGTGAAGTTAGCTGCAAGCGTGAAAAGCATACCTTTGCTTTCCCCAGGCGCGATTCACATATAAGTAGTTGCGAATCGTATGGTAATCAAGTGAATATCGAGCGAATTCTAAACCTTTCGGGCCAATCTGGATCAACGCAGCAAAATATAAGATTCATACTAAGATTCAGCTTAATTATTTATGTAGTGAAGAATAGAAGAGTTCTCTATACCAAATTTAGAATGAATGCTAGCAAGTTCCCAACAAACTTTGGGGCAGGTTGAGCAGGCCCTTTCCCTGAGAAAGGTAAAATATAACTTAGTTGTCTAAGACTGAAAATCCAGAAGATACAGAGAGATCCCTTGACAGAGAAATAAAACAAAAAGATTTGGACATTCCATTGTTCTTAATGTGCAGCTGCTGATCGAGCCAGTGAAAGTATTCAACAAAAAAATAACTAAGGACACTTGACACGCATTGCCATAAAAAAATTAAAAAGTGCCCAAAAGAAAAGGAAATATCCATTTCATTTTATTGAAATCTCATCCTCCTTCAGAGAGAGAGAGAGAGAGAGAGAGGCATACATACCCAGCTTTGCTTGGTCATCTGCCTTGACAGTCTCCATGACAAATGGTTGTCGAACTCCCTAAAGTAGTATCTGCTGGAGTCAAATTGCTATTCTATTTGTGAAAAACCCAAAGAATACAGAGCAAAGAGCATACACTGCTAGTTGTAGGTGTAATCTCTAAAAGATCTTCTACCAATCCGAGCATTTCCCTTCCACGTTCATTTCTGCAATTTTTCCAGGGAGCATAACGAATAACAATTCTTTAGCAATGTTTTTCATGCTGCATGTGTCAGCCAGACATCGAGAAAACATCACTGTAGAATGATCATGATCCAAGGTAACTTAAGTTACCTCACTGTGATATACTGCGGATGCTGCGTCATGCTGATTCCAGAGTATTTGGGCACACCCATGTAACCAACCACAAGGTCCTGGAAGTTAGAAAGAAGAGTCAGAATGCATTACACCCAACACCATATCGCTAGCACAAAGGGGCTTCCACGAAGTATAACGAAAAAGCCTCACCATACCACTATTCATTAAACAACAACTGTTAGCCATCGTTTGTTTGACCATATTAAGTTACTAGCTACTAGACTCCATGAGATAAAAACTACAGGTCCCATTTAGAGATGTTGATAGAACTTCATGCCCGATGGTTGTTTGACTGGGCATAAAGGAATATCCAAATCACCGAAAAGAAAATGCAGATGATAATATAATCAGTCAAAATTAGCATCTACTAAACAAACTTGCATAAGAGCAGTCGGAGGAAAACTCACCGCTAAAGCATTTGTATAGTCAAAGCAGCTGTAAGACATGAGAAACATCTAAAGTTAGAACACAAATCACATTGTAAGAGCACAAGTGATCGCAACATTCGACACATTTAAACGATCATGCAACCGAAAAATAATTGATAGAGAAACTGTAAGCAAATAAAAAAGAATGCAGTCCTGCTCTTGAAGGGCCACTTGGCCCAGTTTAGACAGGATAGCAATTTTAGTGGCATGTCACAGTGTGACTAGAATACACTTGAAGGTGCAGTACGAGAAAATAAAGCACCAGAATCATTACCTATAGCAAGAAGGAGCAATAACATCAACCAAGTCGTTTGCTGGTAGGCAAAAATAAGGAACCTGTTCGTTAAACACTGATGAGAGGATGAAGCAGCTTGATTCATAAAAGCCAGTATAAGCTGGAAGCATACAGACCACACTACCTCTTCAATATGACCATCCAGATGCTTCAAATGGACCTACCAGAAAATAACCGATCATCAGACACCTAGATGCTTTACAAGAAGTGGAACTGGTAGTGCATCTGCATCGATCACACTCACACACAGTATGCCACAGACCTTTAGGAAACATTTTATTCAGAAAAATGCATTTTCTATCAGTGCCACAGAGATTCCATGTATTTGCGATAAACAAACTATGAACCAAAGTAATGTCATGTGGTTGCTAGCGCCAGGCTTGAGATCTAAAAGCAACCCTTGCCAATTTTTCTCACTACTTTGAGTTCTTTTTCGAGAACTGATAATTTAACAAACTGTTTTAAGGCTAGTATTCAAGCTATACAATCTGTCGTTCCTTTGAGCGACACAATTAAAGGAACGGAACCAAGAAAAGAGCATGCAAGTGGCTGTCATGGACATTAAGCTATGAGTAGTTCATTAGGCCCACACCTGCAGCCAAGTATGGATAAAGCCAAGAAATCTCAAGATTATGTCTATCACGGTACATTCTGATGAGGTTAAGACCTAAATAAATCCTCAATGCTACTAATTGATTGTTGAATTCATTCAGAAACAAACAGGAAAGGCATTAGAAGAGGTGGAACAGTTCCATGCAAACCTTGTAATCTTGCATAAACTCGTAATGAAGCACTGTTTCGGGTTCACTGCTTGCAGCCTTCAAAAACTTATCTAGACCTTCTCGAGTTCCATTATCCACTGTCATTCAGATCTGTTAGTGCTAACAGAATCGATATGTCCACAAATTGTCTAGAAAAATTCCAACATGTTTTGATAACACGCAGAGATAAAACACGACAACTTTATATATGTGCAAGCCTCTTAAAAAAGGGCATCACGGGAGACCAGGTAAAAGAAGTAAAAAAAAAAATTTAAATGAATGGCTACTTCACCCAAATTAGTAACATACACTGCAAGATAGTGCGATGTCTCAAAGAATTTGACACAGCATTTCAGTTTTAATAAACTTCAAAGTAGAACCTTGACAGAAGTATAGAACAAAGAGAGCTTTCACTTCTTACCACAATTTGTGCCCAGTACATACAGTTTGTCCAAGTTTAGGTGGTGCTCCACAGATCTTAAGGCTGCAGTTTAAGAAATCAATCTGCATTACAATAATACAAGTTACAATGTAATAAAGACAGAATCTAGCAACTATCAAGCAATAATACAAATCAAACCTTGCACTTGACAACCCACACCACAAAAAAGGAGACGCTTCACACCAGCGGCCTGTTTAATGGATAAAATTGTGATTCTGTCAGTTAAAAGTATTATAGAATGAAAATGTTTCAGATAATCTACTCAATCATTCAGTAACGGAATGTAAATCTCATAGACAGAGCAGTCAATGAATCAGATGTAATATGCAAATAAGGATAACCAGTGCCTATACACCAGCCAGTAAATTGCCATATAATTATCTCTAACTGATTAGATTTTAATCTTCTTTTCACAGCAGCACAAAGAACTAACAGTCACAGCATCACTGAAAGCATCACATTAGGATTTAGGAATGAAGATTAGCTCTTCAATAAGAGACTCTTCCTTTAATTTTTGCTTGCATGGACTATAACAGTATTTCCTCAGAACATAATCAAAAGCTGGCATGTCAAATTATTTCAGTCTCGTTCACGTGGTATCATGACCTAATTCCATGACAGAGACTATCTCATTACATTCAGCTGAAATTCTCAACCACTGAAGATCCAGAATGGCAGGTTGCTCGCTGCTACTGGAGTTTTAGTTTTAAAATGTTCAGCTATCTCTTGACTCTTGCAAATAAAAAAAGAAAGATGAACAATGTCAGCTTGATCTTAAAAATTAGGAAATTGGAAAAATCATAATGTTAGATACAAGCAGAGGGCTCTGTCCATTCAGAAATGACCCATTACAGTGTCGGTGCCACATCAATGAAAGCTGTTATGGGCCTTGCGGGCACTTCAAATTTCATTGCCGTTGAGATATTGGCCTCTGACAGTTCCATCACATAACAGCCTATATGCACCGATCTCTAAAATCTTAATGCAGGCACTTCCCACGCTATTACTGAAAACCTAACCATCCTAAGGAGGACTTGGTAAATGCATTTTAACTGTGCAACCACCGGATTGACCGTTAACTAAATGTCACTTCCGGCCAGTGTTTCCAAAAAGCACGATCAACATCAAAATTTCCACTGACTCTTATTTTTAACAACCAAGCTCCAGGTCTAATACATTGAGGCGCATCATTAGCATCTTGTATCTTTAAGCTTGACATTATGGACAGAACAAAACGAGGAGGATGTGCTTCTCTGAGAACAGCAGCTATGTTAATTGAGAGGGGGAAAACAGAAAGCATGTGCATGGTCGGTAACTATTTTGCACCGAAAGGCAAAAATACTAACCTCGACAAGAGCAAGAGTATTCAGATTAGGAGACAACGTTGGCTTAACACCTTTGGCAGCTAGAACTTCTTCAGGCGTCCTGTACAAAGAAAGTAAGGACAGAAAGAAAAGGCACATATGACATCTAGAAACACATGAAAGGGGAAATCCAACTAATAAATTGTGAATCAGAAAAACAGTCGACAAACAGACCTTGCTAAAATAGGCCTTGGAGAAAGCCTGTCATCTGGATCACTGACATTAGGGAGAACATAAAAATCGTGTTAAACACGTTAAAAATGGGCTTTAGAAGGTCAACAAGCAGATAGATAGCCATCAATGATTGGAACAAAATGTTACCTCTGCACACAAATGACAGCCTCCACCCTGCCTGATTTAAGCATTTCCATGGCTATTGTTGTCACAACCCCGGTCCACTGCGCTCCTACCGCCCAGTAAAATATATACAGAAAGATTAGTTTTTTAATATTCAGTAAGGGCTGATGCATTTGTTATCCTAAGTAACCCTTGTCAAAAAGATTGCAAGAATGCCCAACTCAGCCATGTTTTGCATTGCTGATAAGGCATTTAGATTTGCAAGGCAAGAAGTATCACAATATATGGTTTACAAAATGTCATGGCAACCAGGACTAGGTTCCTTGGAGACTACGTCTCAGCTTAAGTCCTAGCTCCAAACACAAACCATTACATGAAAGGAGTGATTAAAACCGAGAAAAGAGAAAAAAAATGATATTTCGCTGGCATGGGAGTTGCTAATGGTGGAATGAAAATAAATAGAAGTTGCTACAAGACATAAAGTACCATAACTTATTTTTTGTACAAATAATTCTATTATTACCCAAACTCAAGAGGGTGAAACTGAATCTCAGGGCGTTTAATCGAGGCATTACCACAATATCATTTAGCAGTCAAATAGAGGCTTACCCTTTTTCCTCTAGCATTCAAAATTGTGCTTCAACCCCTAGAACTTTGCAAACATGTTAAAATTGACCTTCAGAGTCATTAAAAAATTTTCATTTTCTTTTTGGTTCTTCTTTTCGTTTTGGTAGGAAAGCAAAACTTGGAGAGAAAGTAAAGAAGTGCTTTTCAAAGGATCTCCTAAACACACCCTTGCTGTTCAAATGCCAAAAAAAATTAAGAGAGGCAATTCAAAGATCCTCATGGGAAAATATTTGTCAAAAAATTGTCAAGTTGCTTAAACTTTCTCTACTTATGGAGAGAATAAAGTAACCGGCCCAAAGGATTTATTCTCCCTCCTAATTGTCTACTCCACTTTCACTTGCTTACCCAAGCAAGGAAAAGCCATCTGCTTCACTTCCATACTCAACCCCCCTCTTCTTTGAATTCCTCCATCTCAGACACTGTTAGTGACAAAAGAATACGGCAGAAGCAAAAATTAACGACAAAATCCTCAGATACATGACAATTGCATTTCAGACAAAAACCAAAAATGGGGAGCAATGACAAAGACCCATCATCAAGTTGCAAGGATTATAACAGTAAGCGAGATATTCGACTTGGACAACCAATCTCTCGTCAACTGTTTCAGCATTCCTAATTAGCCTAAACCTCTATCGTTGCCATTGACACGAATAAGTATGCTAAATAGTCAGCAGCAAATCCAGTATCCTTTTGGAATCAATAGTGTGCCTCACCACTTCTTGACCCAAAAATGCCATATGGAACTAAAACCACAGACATCAGTTATGAAGTTCACAGAGAATCACCTTCCACTGGCTGAGTTTTTCGAGCATACAACAGATCATCGTAGACCCCAAGATATGTCTCGTCCAAGGAATCTGTCTTCCTCCCCCTACCATGGACACGAGGCTCGAGTTCCTACATCCGATACACAAAATAATCAAGCCCCGCACTTTAGGAGATACAAAAGGAGATGGGCGTATAGGATCCATCTACCTAACGGATAAGGACCTCATCAATCAAAATTCCACAGCATATTAAGCGCCCACTAATCTCGACCCAACAATTCTGAAAAGCGCAGCACCATTTCTCTATTCGGACAAAATCCAAACAACCAAAAACGACTTACCTCGATCTTAGACATGCCATCTCCGAGGAAGGCGCAGGCGCTCTTCACGTGCGCTATGTAGTACGTGTCGCACAACCCGCACCGGCTGGTCGAAACCATAAAAAAAAAAACACAAAAAATCAAAACCCGAAGAACGCGAGCTCATCGAAATCGTTCCTCGCATTCGAAACCGAGCCAAAGAAAAGAGCGCATCGAGCTCGGGTTCACCTGCAATGGTCTTTGGCGGGATAAGTGCCTCCCGGAGGGATGGGCCTGGACCGCTCCCGCCAGTCGGATCTCAGCTTCACCGGCGCCGAGCCGGACCTCGTCTCTGGAAGAGGGAACCGAGAATGACCGACGTCTCCCCCGCGCATCGTTCGGAGAGAAGAGAAAGTTTGGGAAGCTTGGAAGGAAGTAAGTACCTTTGGAGGAGGAGGAGGAGGAGGAGCGAACGGAGAGAGAAGGGGAGAGCCAGGAGAGAGCGGCGATCGCAGGAGACATCGCCGTCGCCGTCGCCGTCGCCGTCGCCGTCGCCGTCGCCGTCGCCGTCGTCGCCGTTCGAGCAAAGCAGTCGCTCCGGAGAAGCTCGACGAGAGAGAGAGAGAGAGAGAGAGAGAGCGCGCGCGAGAGCCACGAGCATAAGATATTTTCCTCTGCATGACGGTACGGTTAGCCTTTTTGAGCGGGGTAAGAGCAAAACGGATAGTGACACGTGGCACAAGACGGACCGATGGAATCGGGAACTGTCCGGACCGGATCGGGCCGGTTTTCCTGAAGCGTCGGTCCGGTTTCCGATTTCGAGGGAGACCGGATCGGTTTGTTGTTTTTATTTTATTTTATTTATAAATATAAACCTCATAATCCAAAATCTCCCCTTTTTTAAATTTTTTTATTTATAAAATGCACGGCAAATGCGATGCCAGGCGTGTATATGGGTAAAGTTTTGAACTTTTATTCTCTTTTTCTTTTTGGGTGCAGATGCTTCGGAGAATGGAAATGCAGGCGGATCCAAAGTTCATGTGCTCTCGTCATTATCTGAGGTAAAACCCGTCATCGTATTTACCTTGATCCTGGTTGTCGACGCTTGATCTTACTGGACCGATTTCACCGGATCGCTCGGGAATCGGACTGGACCGGGAACCGATCATCCCTAATAAATAGTTCATGAATTTTGATCTAATGTGCAATGTCGTCTTTGAACTTTTAATTTGTTCAATACGATCTCTAAACTTTTGGTATATATTCAATTTAGTTTCTGGACTATTTGAAAATGCTCGATGTTATTTTTTCATTGATTCGAGTTCATGTTATATAGTTCAGATACTATATGGAACATGCATCAAAATTTTAATGACCACATCGAACAAATTGAAAGTTCAAGGACTACATTATACTTTGAGTTAAAGTTCAAAGACCACATTGAAAAAATTTAAAGTTTATGGATCACAATGCATATTTAACCAAAATTCAATTATCATTTGTGTCATTTTCCTAAAGTAAAATAAATGGGATGATATTTTAGCGTCGATGCAATTGACACAAATCTACGTTAAGGATCCATTTATTTCAAGAAGAAAATGATTTAATAAAATATTTTTTTAAATTATTGACAATAATTTATATCTAAATACTTTTGCAAACGATAAAATTATTCTTCGTTTAATCATAAATGATATAATTTATTATTTTTAGTAAATATTTTTATATCATTTATTTTCCGCGAAACAAAATTTAAATCTCTCTTCTACTTCCAAACCAAATTATAATAAATTATCCAAAGCCAGAGTGACTTATGATGTTATTAACATTGATACTTTCTGTATCTTATGTACTAGATTCCGATTTTCCATGTAAGAGGACGCAATAATATTAGGGGTGAGCATGATGGACCGCCCGAACCGGGACCGGACCGGACTGGCCGGTTTGGTCCGGTTCTCGAGAGTATCGATCTGGTTCCCGGTTCCTAAAAGTGGAACCGGTTTCTGGGCGGTCCAGTTCTCGGTTCTAGGGTGGAAACCGGACCGGACCGATAAATATATATATTTACTTTTTAAATTTTTTGAAGAAAAAAAGAAAGCTTAATCTATTCCCTCTTGCCTTTACCAATTTTTTTAAGGATTGGTTCCATTGGTTCCATTGGAAAATGGAATTGGTTCCATTGGAACGTGATTGGTTCCATTTAAAAATAGAAAAATAAATATATTTATTTATTTAAAATAGAAAACCTAATTTAAAAGTACGTGGTCGGTTCCATTGGAACCGGACCGGACCAATGGTCCAGTCCTCGGTCCTAGAAAATGGGAACCGGTCCTACCGGTCCGGTTCCCGGTTCTTGGGTGGGACCGGACCGGACCGGGAACCGCTCACCCCTACGCAATATACGGGTCATTCGTTTCTACTCCCCTACTCAACTACGCTGCCACGGCGCTGCCGTCGACCACCTTCGCCCTAGACACCAACCTCAGGCGACCATGGCGTGGTGGTTGCTTAAAGAGTTCCCTCTCTCAATCGCACGCAATTATCGGGTAGATCTTAGCATGTCCAACCACGTGCAATCGAGCACTGCTCAATGATCACATTTTTCAGGCGACCATGAGACGGTTCTCGCCAAAGAGTTTCCCTTTCTCAACGTCAGACCATCGTCATCGTGCTCCGGCAACCAGCCAGCAATGACCACCATGGTTAGGTCAACTCCCGTCGCGGTGGTCGCCAAGCATAGAGGTTGCCGTCGGAAATGCAACCCCCACGGGCAGTCGGTTATTTGGGTCCACCGTAAACAGAAGGTTTTTCTCCCTTACGTTCCAAACATTTTACTGTTTATTCAACCCTAATATTGGTCATGTCTAAATCACCTACCAAACAAGATATATGATATAAAAAATCCCCGCATATTTCTATTACTGTTTTATCATATATCAGACCAAATGCAGCGAGCAAAATGATTTTTGCAGGATAATGTGTCAAATTTCCTCGTGGAAAAACCTGGAAACTATGCAGGTTTCTCTTTAACTAAGTTGATAAACGGTAAAGGATCGATCATGCACCGGCGATTGCTCTTGCAAGACATAACAAGAAAAGTACAATAAAAGAGAGATATCTGCAGATCTCCGGCAAACTTCATATCTCATTTCCTGAAATTTTGACCCCAAAGCTATACAACCCACATGTCGCAAAAATGGGCTGCAGACTATTATAAGACAACAGAATTGATACATTATTCCCAGTTTTGACTCTATATCCCCATTCAATGTTTCCATGCCCAATGCTTTCTCCCACCAAAATTTTGATATCCCAACAGAGCACAAAGAAAGAATTTCTCTCTTGACCTATGCCCAAAAGAAAAAACAAATTAAATGAAAACCGAATTGGCCTAGCTATTTGGAAGGCCTTTTGCTCACCATAAAGAATGGATTGTATTAACGACTCGGATATACAGAAAACGGCCTGCGATGAATTGCCAAAAGAGAGACGCTGCTCGGGTTCCTACAGTTTCGTCATCAAAGGGATCCTCGCATCCAGTTATCAAAGGAGCTTGCTGGTTCTTCTTCTTGAAGGCCCCCCAGGGAAAAGCTTCATTATCCATCCCAACACCCTCTCGACCACCTAGAAAGCAAAATAGAGGTTAGCTCAGCAGATATCTCGCAATCGTTCTAAATCCTGAGAATAAATACTAAAACCTATCCACCTTCTTTCGTCTCTCTCTCTCTCTCTCTCTCTCTCTCTCTGTTTTTAGTGCAGAAAAAGTCTATCCACCTACTTCCCACAGCACTCCATTTCTCATGTCAAAAGTTTAGAACCCTTAAGAGAGAGTTTCAAGCACTTAACTTGCAAGGAAAGTCCAATTAAATTATTTGAAGAGGCTAGACATAGAAATATTCGGTGAACCTAATAGTCCTAGAACCGAAGGAAATATTAGAAGACACATAAGAAGGAATGAAGACTTATAGTTCAGATTATACAAAACAGGAATTGTTTTTTTAAGTATAACCAATTGAATAACATTATAATCTAAATAAAAATCTCCGAAAGAGGAATACATCAAAAATCAAATTTTGAAGACTAAAAACCAACTTGCTAGAAAGTGACAATTTTTATTAACCTGGACAAGACCAGAAGGAAATTAGATGAGGATGTCAAAGGCAAACGGGATGTTTATCTTGAATAGGCAGGATATCATTTGGAATTTCTCTTATTTTAGTGCCAATAATTACAAGTGACGACCCACAAAGGTGTCCATATCAGCATGGGCACACATGCTCACAGAAATGCACACAAAAACAGGTATACCAACCCTGCACCCACACCCACGTGCACACGCTTCACACCCACACCCACGTGTGCACGCTTCACACGCACGCACGCACGCACGCACACATGCACATGCACACACGCAGGCACGCACGCAGGCACGCACGCGCACACACGCACGCACGCACACACACGGAGTACCTCATCGCCCTCATCTGCATATGCAGTATTCTCTTGCATATTGTGAAAATCAGGTAGTTTGGTTGATGGCAGGTTGTCATGGACCATGCTCTGAGCAGTCAAAAGTTCTAATCTCTGAGTCTGGATTTCGAGTTTGCGAGATAACTCTTCATTCAAGGCCTTCAGTCACACAAGATAAAAAAAAAAAGAATTAGAATTTAATTTTCAATATGGGGGACACATGAGACATCATATTCCATGAGGAAAAAAGTTCAACTCATCTGGTTGAAAAAGATGAAGTGCCATGTCATAAAAAAAAAACTAATGATTGTGAGCACGACTTTGTAACAGAAAGATGCAGCATAATAGGGCATGTAATTACGCATGCACCATCTAAATTCTCAACATACTAGATTCTGAAGTTGCAAAACTTCATTATTAGGTTGAACAAACAAAGACACAGAGTCCATCAATGGATATCTATTCGAGGTCAAACCTTTAAAAACTATATCAAATAACAAGTGAAGTCTTATTGACAGAACTAGTGCATTCCTTCACATGGGCACTAAGCCTTCCAAGTAGAGGAAGAGAATGAGCGACTGCTGACCCAGGAGAACCTGGAAACTCTGCAGTAAGATTGTTATCAAGACAAACTGAAGTGGGATTACAGATGATACAAGTCAGACAAAACTACCTTAAGTTTGGTATTTTCAGATGTTTCAGACGCCAATGCCTTCAGTAACTCTTCTTTCTCTAATGCTAACTGCAAAGAGCAATATCACATTAATAACCCACAGTTACCAGATACCAACAACTCACGAGAGCCAAGAGGTGTAAGTGAAAATCCTGAACAAAAGACTAAGTCAAGGGCAAGAAACCTGGAAGTTGACAATAAGGACTTGAGAAGTTTATACCTCTGATATTACTGTATTGATGTTTACGATCATTCTCATCTGATCAGCAGGTATATATACAGACGAAGCTTCGATATTTAACTGAACATCTTCAGACAACAGGGAACTAGATGTATCAAAGCCAGAGAGAGACCTGTCATGTTCTGTATGCTGGATGGGACTTTCTGAGATAACATCTGCATTTACAACAAATTCAATAGAATGTGGACGAATTCAGTAATATTTAAGGCTAAACTCTACATAGAGCAATTCGAAATTATTTGATTCCATGTACATCGACAACCTTTTCATGATGAAACCAACGTGGGAGAGGGGCCAGAATGCATAGTCAAAGTGGACAACTCAACTCT
Organism: Syzygium oleosum; assembly: GCF_021117445.2. NCBI lineage: Eukaryota > Viridiplantae > Streptophyta > Magnoliopsida > Myrtales > Myrtaceae > Syzygium > Syzygium oleosum. The sequence goes on along the minus strand of NW_026607485.1, from coordinate 20,497,618 downwards.
CTCGCTCGCGAGCGTACCAGACATAGAAAATCAGTTGTCTCTCCTCCCCCGGAAAGAAATAGTTATATATGGACATTTAATAGTAGCATAAGAAATCAGAGGACCACCCTCACCAAGGTCATCGGTTGAGGTGGATATATCTTTTCTACTGGCAACGCTCTTGCTTAAATCACCAGAAACCCTACCAGCTGCAGCTTTCCGTAACTTTGACTGCAAAAGCTTCTTTTCTGTACCAAACATAATGGATATTAGCAGAAAGATGACGAATGCACAATTAACAGGCAGATCAGGTACAACTGTTAGATCCATTAGAACTCTTTTACGTTGCCTACATTATAATAAACGCAGGAAATTAGGAACTACTTGGAGAAAAAACCACCGCCTAAAAATCAAGCACAATGAGCTTCAGGCTTTTTGCTCTAGATTTATTTCACGTTCGAGGATCCCCTTGGCCTCTTCCATGTGTTGTTCTTATTCTGGTTTAGACGTGAGAAGACGTGTGCATACCGTTTGTCTATGAGATTTCAATGCGTGTTATATTCATGTAGCCTCACTGAACTTATTGGCTTAACCTTTAGGGTACCTTTTAACAACTAAAAATTTAGAAATGTACCCACATCACCCCCATGCCACGATAAAACTTCTTATTCCTATAAGTACCAACATTGATTAGTCTTCCTTTTAATGCGTTTTTACTCATTACACAAGCTTCTGGTTTACTTATAAGTGGGCCACTATTACGGTCCAGCGTGAGTTCCAAAATTTCGTCATGTACCTGTAAATCGCTTTCCCAAGTAAGTGGAAGATTCATCTTTCATATACCATCAGGAATAAGAACAACAGAATCCAGCATGAAAGCAAAATTGTATTCAAAAATTATATATTGGAAGAAAAGATATATTTCCATTTAGGTTCTAAAGGAAGTTTAGGCATAGTAATTATTCTAACTGAAAATAATACGTTTTCTTATTTGAAGCTGTAAATTGTTGTTGATGAGGTTGACTTGACCAAAGGGAGTATATCCATCTTGAATCCCCCGATATTTTTTTTTTTTTGATCAATTGTCTTCTTGATAGAGGATGTTAGGATGCTAATATAAATAAAAAACTAATATTATTACATAAACACATCAAATAGACTGACACATAGTCAACACATACCTTCTTGAAGAGCACTAACGGTGGACTGGAGGTCCTGACGATCTTTTTCTAGGCTAGATACTTTCTTTCTGCATCGCATTAATAACAGCTACAGTCAAAATAATCAATCATTATTAAGATAATGCATGCAGATATCAACTCCAATAAATAGCATATATCTTCCCTCAAATCAACCCAAGAAAGAGATAAAACATTTTCGAGCATCTCCTGTTTCTCACAGGAGAACTAATAATTGCTATGCACAGAGCTCTCATCAAGTTGGTCCAACCATGAGTCTTCCTGCTGATATTTGATTGCATAATCAGCAATTATGACCATTAGAATTGGCATTCTTTTCAGAAAGACGCACACTACAACATTTAAATTTTAAACGTCTTCGTATAACAATTTAAGCTTTCAGAACAGTTGAAAGCCCCGCAAAATTTAAAATAGCACAAAGCAAGAGGTCATGCGTTCACAACTTTTGAAGCCCCTTATTTTCCTCTCTATAGTTATTTCACACACTTCAATCTTAGTCCAAACCTATGCCTGAAGGGGAGTATTGCAACATTTAAATATTTAATACGCCTTCATATATTAGCTTAAAATTTAATAACAATTTAACCGTGACCTCTCAGAAAATTTTACAAAACCCATTCTGCCTTGACAACTTGACAACTCCTACAAGAATATCTCAACACCATGACCCCTCTAGCATAACTAAGCTTTCTTCAAATGAAATATATCCTAAAAATCTCGTGATAAGTCAGTTTTTCTGTGTTATTTTTAAACCATACACCATAACCCGAAGATAAGAAATTAGCAAAACAGTACAACACTGCGGTCATCAATTAAATCATCAGGTTATTTTTGAGTGACTCAAATGATGGAATTGCAGCCAACAGAGAGAACTATATTACAGAATTAGAGAGAACTCCACCATCAATGAAAATGCAATCATAAAGTATTCACTAATCAGCTTATGGACCACCATCCTTTGCAGGACATCCCCATGGTTGACTTAAAAAGAAGCTGGCAGTTAGCTAACCCCATGAATAGCTTCAAATTATCTCTCTCTCCTGCTCTCCCTCCCTCCCTCCCTCCCTCCCTCCCTCTCTCAGAACATGCACTGGAAATGTCAATTTGATAGCTCATAAACATTTTAAATGATAGCCAGAGTTACGCGCATAAGACTTGATAGAAAAATGTTCACCTCGTCCGGCAACAATTGCAGACATTTTTAAAGTACACTTCTTAGAATGAGGAAAAGCTTAAAAAAAAAATTCTCGCAGGACAAATCAGCAATTCAAGCATGCAGATGTAATAAAAAAAATTGCCGTTGTGTGCATGAAAGTGATGCATACTTGTAGGTAGAAATTTCTGCTTGTAAATTTTCCAATTGCCTTTCCAGCTTTAACTCACTGGACCTCAACCTGAGAGCCTACAATCAATTAAGAAATATATTCATTGAGGGGTAACCAAACATACGGAAAGGCATGTACATTCGACAAGAAACTGTCATTCACATGATAAGAAAATGCAATTCAATCTAATTATCAACTATGTATCATATCATTAACACAAATACCGACACAACACATTAAAATTTTCATCGATTCAGAGGGGGGAAAAAAGATGGCCCACTTAGATCAAAATTTGCTAAGTACGCCTGAATTACCTGAAATATTAATGTAGCAAGCAAAATCACTATAAGGTCCTGACAGCAAGTACACCCAAATCACCAGACAAAATGGGGTTCATTTTTTTGGGCAAAAAAATGAAGGCAACTTTGCAAACCCTAAACAATGACGAAGATATATCATAAAAGATTAGGAAAAAAATAGGTCTACTAGTGAAAAGAAAACCACTCTTCTCAACTGCTATATTTTACACTTCCTTTCGGATACATGCTTTAAGTAAAATATAAATCCTCCAAATGTCTCGTGGCTTATCTTATCGAAGGTAAAAAAATAATTAAGCTCATACTAGACACTTCTGTAACCAAATAACGATTGGGAGGAAATTTGCTTCCACTGCAAGCATCTTACCTTCTCTTCTAAGCCAATAACTTCGGAAGCCAATAGTTTGGCCCGTTCATCAGCTGCATTACATTCTAATTGTGCATTGGTATATTCATGTTTGATAGCCTCAAGCTCCACCTAGCAAATGCATGAAGAGAAGTTGCTCGTGAATCAGCCATAACATTGGAAATATTAGCAGAGAATTATGCAACGAAACTGCCTGGACTACAGATAGTTGGGCAACCATATAAAAACAGTAAGTGAGTAAATAAACACAGCAAGAAAAAAAAAAAATGAGTTCAGAGTCATGGAATTTCTAAGAGTCTACGAGTTATATGCCAGTAATAGTACTCTTTACCGGTCCTTCAAAAAGTAATCCAACGTGCTGAGATGAGAATATATGCATTCAGGGAAAAGGAGTCTTAAATTTATTGTTATTTATTTTGACTAGTTCAAAATCTAACACCTTTGGTTAGTGGAAGAGTTGTAAATGCTTTCTTTGGTAAATGAGCTCTTCTTTGAGCTCCTTTTTTAATTATATGAGTATCACCCCTTTGGTGCTCTACAGTGAACTTTCCCTTGCCAATGTAAAAATACTTATCTCAAACAATATAACAGTCAAAACCACAATGTTCACTTGATATGACTATCATCAGTAAACCATTCAGAAATGTAACTGAGGACAATGATAAATAGTTACTTCACTGAGGACTTCCTCGCTGAAATAACAGGTCATTAGCTGAACCATTTCTAAAGTGAAATGTAAGTCGGGTATATACATAATTGCATGTTGCACCATATCTGCAACACATAGGTTTTTGTCACCACTCTTGATTACCATTGACAAACCCTACAGTCAAAGAAAATCCTGTTGGAGGCATGTATCTCGTCCTAAAGTCCATATTTGACCCAACAAGTTATCAAAAGTCCAGTTATAGCTCACTCTGGCTCAAGATACCTTCACCAAAAAAAACTGCAGGATGTCAGCAACACTCGCAAGTGCATGTTTTTAAGGTTGACTTGCAAGATCGCTGGCATTTTAAATCACATGCATATACATATCCACAAGAATTTTTTAGAAACATAGATTATACATGTCTGACAAGTTATGCGACAGGAGTTGATGTATTGAGATAGAGAGATAGCCTCCTTTGCATGATTAAGTTACAGAGAAGTGCTGTTCATGTGAATCCTTACAAACTGTTTCATGGATTAGAAATGACGCCGATATCCATTTCTTTTATGCTCTTCTCAGTTTTTCTATTAGCTCACTGTGGGCCTATACTGAATCAATGAGATTCGTCATCTCCTATCAAGGTAACACATCAAACCAAATCGCCTTCAACAGCATTCCTATCTACGTTATGGATGAAATCAAATCAACATCAGGCATCACATGTACATGCAATTAATGCATGATAAAAGTCAAACAACCAGCAAACTTTTGAATCATGGCATTGTGTAAGTGTAGAAGTACATAACTTTACAGAAACTTAAATTACGCAAAAGAAATACTAATGACAGATTTTTTGTAACAGCAAACAAATGACAAAAATACGGGTCCCTACCAGTCGTGCATTAATCTCCTCCTGTAACTGTTCCATATCAGCTTTTAGTTGGTTGACAACACTTCTCTGCAATACAAGAAAGAACACAAAATAACAAATAAATCAAACTCACCATAATTTAAAACATCAAGCATCATGTTTTAAGAAGGAGAAAAATGAAACAGTTCCTCGAATGTGACACCTTGTAGATTAGCTAGTAGAGCACCAGACAATTAGCACTCAATTAAGCAGTCATCACAATTATACAACCAAGCATTTAATAAGAACTCTCAGCTTAATACCCTAACAAATCAGTACATGTTTTTTTGGTAAGGTACAAATCAGTACATGTTTAACTCTACTTTCCCACACAAATTAGGAAATGTACTAAGCAACTATAAAGAAGCAAAGGGCTTGCGATTTAAATTTGTTATTTTCCATTCGCCAGAAAGGCCAAGTGCCTTTGTCACCAAGCTAATCTTCATTTTCATATCAGTTGATTTTTTCACATATACATCATTCGTGTAGCAAACCAAGATGTCCATGAATGTAAAAATGTATCTTCATTATTTTATCCTACACCTATTTGGCATGGTGTAAGCAAAGAGCATCGTCGAGATCCTAAACTTTAGCAAATCCAAGAGATAGATCTTTAAGTCGTAACTAATTCTATCACCCCCCCCCCCCCCCCCTCGCTTTCCTTTTTTCTCTTCCTTTCACACTTAAAGAGACCAAAGGAAAATAAAATGAGATTACTTAATACATCTTTAACACTTGTCTCTTCCCGTTGCAATAAAATCCTAACATTCCATAGGCCAACTATCAACATCAGAAAAAAATAAATATTGCAGAAAATAGTAAACTACCAAGAAATAACCAAACAAGAAGACACATAAGCATCAAAGTGGTAAGAATTGATATATTTATCACTGCTGTTTAACAGAACCTGTTGGTTGTAACTGTCTGTCAAAGAAGAATTGTCGGCTGCTAAGGACTCCGCCAAAGCCCTTGAAGCCTCGAGAGCTCGTTGCAAGGAAAATTTTTCTTGTGTCAAATCTTCAATATGCTGCATTGAATAGGTAAAAGGTATCACATTAATTAAATTCAAATAAGTATTTATCCTAACAAAAGAAAAAATGAACTTTTCCAATCACTTGTTACATTCCATGGTTTTGCTTCTTCATGCAAAAGCCTGACGTCTGAAAACTCTATCCTTCCTTCACTCTATTCAAAAGCAGATATCCTCAACTATATAAATTAAGAAATTTTGACACATTCTTTCAATTCTTCTTTCTAAATTTTTTATAGGCAGAAATAATGAAAACATAACCTAGTCAAGAGAAATGCCACCTTAAAAAGTCTAGGCATGCAACTTGACAGGTTAACCGTTAACATATTGTCAAGTTCTCACAAGCAATATCTTAGTCCAGGTTCATGCCATTTTTTGTTTTTTGCTGAAGTTTGTCAACATGAAGTGACCCAGTATGTGATACCAAAAACACATTAAAAAATGCAGAAAGAAATGATATTGACACCTGTTCTGAATTATGTGAGTAAATAGGAAGACAAAGGTACAGGAAGATAAATAAACATTGATAAACAACAAAGTACCAGAAAATTAGATAATAAATAAAACAAGCAACAAGCCACCTGACACAAAGTCAAGTAACCCGAAGCAGCAGTCACTACATCACCAGATTCATACTATCTTCACAACCTAAAACCATCCATCATCTTGCAAAAATTGCAACTAGTCCAAGGCTCAAGATGATTCATATCAATAAAACCTTACAAAGATGTAAGACAAAAGTACATACAAAAGAAATGTGGCAATACTGTGAAGTAATTCCCCAGATCTCTCTTACAGAACATATACAAAACACCAGATTATAAGGTGTGCATATGCCAGATGATCAAGGGAGTTCAATTTAAGACTAAGTTCAGTTTAAAACTCACGGCTCTTATAGGACATAATATGCCAATGCAATGATTTTAGTCTTGACACAAGTATCTACCTTATGCTAGAGCTGGACCAATATTTTAATGACCTTTTATCCCTTTTCACCCTCTCTCTAGTAGCATCCTAGTAGTTTCTCCATCCAACCCCCCCGCCCCCCGCCCCTTCTCTCTCCCCAGGATAATATATAAAATAGAGGGGGGGTTTACCATGCTTCATCGCATTAAGCTCCTACCCTTAAATTTATTTAGACTTGTGAATTATAATCCTATAAAGAAGTGATCATAACTTAAATTAGATTGAAATTAAGTATTTAGTAAGTGTTTCGATAATCATTTCCGGGTGACACAAACCCATGTGAAAAAGCAAACACACAGCATAATAAGATGGGGAATGATATTGGACGATCAAATGGCTGATGATCAAGGGAGTTCTGTTAAAACTATGTTCTATGGTTTTAACATTTGAAGTTATACATCATCTATAAACATACATATTACACCTCCAGCAATAGATTCTCATTATTCCTAACTAGAGACGCATAAGTAAAATTTTAACAGTAAACTAGCACTGGTATGAAAAATTCACAGATAGTCTGCTGAAAAATACACACCGCAATATGAATTATATTCAACATATGGTCAGCAACAAGCAAATAGTGAAACCGAATAGGACAAATAATAGAGGTGAATTGTACTTCTTAAGATACTGACACGCCTTGGAGAGGATTTATCTATCAAACAATTTTCTTAATTCGTGGCACATAAAATATTAAAAATAGACAAGAAATGGGAAACCAAAACATGCTTTGTCAACATCTATTAGTTATTGGGACAAGGACAAGTCATCATCTTCTTTGAAACAACTGCTAAATGCCTTTTTTTCTAGAATTGAGAACATAACACAAGGAAACTTTCTTTTTGTAACAAAAAAGAGAAAACCAAACATAAACCATTAGAGTACATTAAACCTAAGGACCACGAGAGTTTAGACATTGATTCATATCAATTTGGGATGCCTGATCGCCAAAATGTTGTCAAACAAGTGATCAAAACTTAGCTACAATCAGTTTGGTTGTTCACATTTCCGCACCTCAGATGGGAACTGAATCATGGAATCCAACAAATTTGAGCAATCTAAAACATTACCTGTTCCAATGCAGCAAAATCTTCATTCTGTTTAGAGGTATAAAACTCGGGCTTGCTCTCGATGCTTTGCTCACCAGTACGGCTTTCTAAATTAAATGCAAAAGGTGAAGAACTAATGGAATGCATCGGTACATCAGGTCCAGGCGATGTTCTCGGTTTGGAGAAAGGCCCTACATTCCCATCATTTGTATGACGGAAAGGGTTTGAATTTCCAGCATCAATACTGCCAAAATTTAAGCTATTTCTCATGACAGGCTCCTCCGGTTCAACGCTTTTGGAAGGAAGTGATGGTGAAGATCTAGTTACATTAAGAGAATCAAGAAAGGACGGGCGCGATCTTTGTGGATGTGATTCACTAACTGTCGAATATAGAGAAAAAGTGTTTGAGGAACTATTTAAATCCGAATTGAAATCAGATGAAGAATGGCCAGATATCTGAGAAGTTGCACTTTGTGTACTAGGCAACTCGTTGAAGATGCTACCAAGTTTCCTTTCTTGAAAATCAGATGCCTTAGAACCAGTGAAGCGTGCCGTATCAAACACTCTCAACCCACTCCCAGCAGGAGACCATTTCGTGTTGGTAGCTGGTTGCACAGAGTCTGTGAGACGAAAGTACAAAACAGTGTCGGATTTTTTTCTCGTGATGTATGCATGACAATTCAAAGTGCCTATCAGTAACATTCAAATATAAAACAACAGAAAGAGAATACCTTCATTGTATATTGAACTTGTGTGTGCAGCAGGCAATATGTTGGCATTACTGGGATTATTTGGTGAAACAAAGCTGCCTGAATTCTGGGGAGAGCTATTTGCTACAACAGAAGAACCAGGATTTGCAAATAAAAATTCATTTGAGCTCCCACTATTTTCTTTCATCAGGGATTCTTCCTTCCCATGGAAACTAGAGCGGCCAGAACTGCGACCAATCTCCTGACTGGCTTGTGTGAATAAAGCATCAGACTGGTCAGATGTAAACCCAGAAGTTGCAGCATACATTCCATAATCACTTTTCATGTGATTATTCTCTTGGCCGTAGTTATAGCCAATCGGTCCATTAGACGCCAAGCCTCCATAGCCCTCACGTTCTTGGTATTCTCCCATTGTTTGTGCTGGATAGTTAGAGAATGCATCATTTACACCCACCGAAAACTCCGGTAAGGAATGAACGTCGCTGACAGAACTTTCCCTGCTTCTCTGGGAAAACTGAAATGGTTTTACATCATCGTTATTCTCTGCAGCAAAAGGTTGATTATCGACTCCACCAGGTATATTAGACGATCTGACAGCGTCAGAATCTGCAAGTCGCACAACTTCAGCATCTAGTGATTTTTTCTCATTAGGGCCACCATCAGAAGCATTAATTTGGTTACTAGCGGCCTTTTTCGCTCGATCTGCAGCCTTTTTCTTGCGGAATTCTTCTAGCTGAGAAAGTTAAGTTCACATTAAAAAACATTCATGCTTGAAATTAAAACACAGTAAGTGCAATAAGTTCAAAACATGTCATTTAGTACCGAGAGATGTTCCAGAAAGTCCGTGACGTCTACAAAAAACCTCAGAGAGAAAAACTTCTTTCCGGGATCTTGTTTATCATCCCGAAAAAAAGAAAAGAATTCTCTTGGTAAGACCACCCTTATGAAACCTCTTTTTCCTACCCTAGGTTGCTAAAAAGTCAGAACATCCAAAAATGCCTCTTGTGGGGGAATACATAAATTCCAGTCAAGTCAAACAAGTGAAAGCGTTTACTATAAACAAACGAGGCTGCAAAATCAGCTATCATTAAGTTGCCCAGCAAAACATATGAAGGAAGAAGGCAAAAGGGATGCATGAAGAAACCATTTTTTTCCCTCTTTGCTGCAGAATGGCTTCAAAAAATCCTTCGGGTCAAAGAATTCAGCAGGAACAACACTCTCTCACTCTAAAGTCTAATCAGCCAAATCGGCAAGGCACGGATCAATGATTCAAACAGCCACACTTTGCGAAACAAGATCGAAAAATCACCGCATCCTCGCGCAATCACAGAGATGCAAACGTTCAAGAAAGGCACAGCAACCCCAAAAATCGGAACAAAAAGATCGGAAATTCCCGAAGAAATCCGCGTCCCCAAAAAATTTACCCGGCGCTTGCCAGCTTCCAGATGCTCCTGCTTCCGCGAGCTCGGCAGTACCTGGGCAGAGGCCATCCGAAACCGACGAATCCGCGAACCCTAACGAGGCACATTCAAAACCACCAACCCCCCAATCCCCATTCCCCCCTCAGACCGCCGCCCCCAGCACCGCCGCAGCCTCACCGAACCGAAAGCTCCGCAAAAACCGCTCCTCAGCGGCTCCGGCAACCGCGCCCGCCAACCAATCGCGACGAAGCCGAGATCGACGGGACCCGAACGGGGCATGCACCAGAAACGGCGGAATCTCTGAGATTACCGGAAGACGATGAACAATTCGAAATCGGATCGAACGAGAGAAATTGGAAGAAGAAGAAGAAGAAGAAGAAGGAGAAGCCTAGAATTCAGGGGAAGAAGTGGCTTCCGATCTGGTGGGGAGAGAATCGCCGTCGTCGGAGGAGGGAGGAATTGCGAAATTCGAGAGTTGCAATTGCAGATCTCCCTCTTCTTGTTCTTCCTTTCTTTTTTCTTTTCTTTTTTTTTTCGGGTTTTTTTTTTTTTGCTTTCTTTTCGATTTTTTTTTCCTTTTTTTGTGGGGGCATTGATTGTAATCATACGATGAGTATACGGTACGGTATACCACGCGACGACATCAACCGGTGGTTAAGTTTGGTAACTGTACCGGCCGTTTGAAATCTGCCTTTCTGGGTAAGGAATTGAATTCGCTTTTTTTATTTAGGAAGAAATGGCAGCAAATGATTGCTAAACTTTTTCTCGATGAACTTTTGATTTTTCAAGGATTAGATAATCCGAGGACAAGATTGTTAAAATTCAATGAGCGGATTGAATATTTACTAAAAGGTTAAAGACCACATTGAACGAATTAAAAGTTCATAGAATACATTGTACGTTTAGGCTAAAGTTCAGGAACTACGCTGAACAAATTGAAAGTCCGGGGATTACATTGCATATTGACCGAAAGTTCGGGAGATATTTTGTGTAATTATCCCTTTTATTTATCTCTATTTTTATATGTTTTTTTCTTGAATTTATGAATTAGACCTAAGTTCTTGCATAAACATTACAACTCACCCTAAATCTTAATGGCCTATGCCGAAATTGGCGAAATCCGCCACATCACGCCATACGTATGGCAATTCTCATATAACAAGGTGTGAATTCCTACCATGGATATGTAGTTTTCATTTCGATGATTTACTTTAATCTTTTCGTGAGAATGTCACCAAAAGTCAAAATTCGAAAGGCGAGATCAATTTTTTTCGAGCCAATTGAGGGGCAAAAATGATAAATGTCTTGCACCAAAAAACATGGTTGGAATAATTGTATTGTATTGCAGCCTTTTTTTTTTCTTTTTTTGGCTAAAAATATTGCGGGCTATAACTTAGAAATGATCATCCGAGTACTATAGGACAACTCCGTCAAGTTTTCATGGTGGAGTAAGGCAATTCAAGCGATGGAAGACGAAACTCCGAATACTACATATGACCTCCGAAGTGAGACGGCGAGAGATGAGCTTCATCGAGAGAGAGAGAGAGAAACGGCCCGGATTATAGTGGTGATCGGTTCTAGGGTGGGTTGGGTCCGGACCTAGATCCTGAAACCAATCTTGTTATAACCGGTTCTCAATTTTTGGAACCTGAAACCAACCCTATTTTTCCTAGACCCTGTTTTGGAACCAACCCTGTTTTTCCGGTCCGGTTTCAGGGTTTACTCGAGAACCTATTTTTTTTTTGTTCCTTTTTTCGGTATCATTTTTTTCTAGCAAAATAATATAGGTAGCAATGAAACAATTTAAAATAAAATATGAATAACAAAAATCACTATCCGCCAAAAGTAACAATCCCCAAAATGAGCAATTGAAATTACAATCCATCAAAATCAACAATCCAAAAGCACTATGTGGCAAGACATAGTCCAATCGCATAAATCTTTAAGAGTTACATTTCCAAGGAATTTATTCAACATGTTTAGCTCTTTATTTTGCGCCATGATGAGATAACTCCTCACTTCTGTTTCCGAATGAAATATCTTGAAAGAAAAATCAAGAGACTTAGTGGTAAAGCATCTGCTCTCACTAGAAAAATGTCTATATATCTCATTTGAATCACACAATATTTAGATGACTTTAAGGGCTGTGCTGTTTCGCTCATAGTTGTGAAACATATTCCAATATTAAACCGGAAATCGGTTCTAAAACCGGTGAAGTAGGGTAACGTGATATAGGCTTTTTACTTTTTTGTACATTATCTCAAAACCGGTTCTAAAACCGGTTCTAAAACAGGTTTGAGTTGGTTTTTACTTGGAACCGGAAACCGAACCGGTTCTAACCGGTTCCCAAAAAATGGAACCGGTACCCGGACCGGTTCTTGTTAGAACCGGTTCCCGGACCTGTTTTTCGGGTGGGTTGGTCCGGTTTCCGGGTAAACCCGGTCCAGTTGCACACCCCTACCGGATTACCAGCTAAGGCCCCCCGAATGACTATTCAGTGATAGAAGAGGCGGGGTGCAGAGGCGGTCAGAGGTTTGAAAAACACATAGAACAATAGTGACTTACATGAACATAAGAATTAAGAAGTTAAGGTAAATAGTTGGGTGACTAACAACATAGAGCGAAAGTTTTTGTCTTTTACAAATAAGAAAGGGCTGTTAGTAGAAAAAAAAAATTTCAATCCGGTGCTACTAAGATTTCCAATTTTGTCAATGTAATCTTAAACACCCGCGCGAAATTCCAATTTGATCCTTCCGGCCAATCGCCGCCGAAAGTTACTGACGTGGCAATCCACAGATTGGCCAGAAGATGTACATTGAAATTTCATGTAGAGGTTTAGAATTACATTGGTAAAATTTGAAAATTTTGCGATTGAATTGACACCTGTATAATAATTTTAGGATTGATTAGGTAATTATCCCGTTGAAAAAATTGCCCCGGGGTATGCTAAAATCATTCTGAACTTGTAGATATATAAAGTGAATTGACGAGAAGACATGTAATTTGACAAGACAAATCACGACAAAGTGCATCACAAACACAATTTTAATGCATATTCCTACTGTTAAAGAAGAGCCAGTCAAAATTATTTTCATCGGGTTGAATTCGGGCCGAATATACAATGACCAAATTAACTGAACGAGTCCAACTTTAACCATCCAATTTTGACCATGTGAGAAATCACATGGACTTTTCTTTGATCGGCAATTGCAAAAATTTGACCTTTCTTCTCATACCTTTCAAGATTCCCACGTACATGAACTCTGAAAAGCGAGCAATTTGTTCCTGTATTTAAGGTCAATTCCATGCGTTAAGCCAAACACAACATAGCCTGTGAATTTGGAGCTCTTCCTCATCATCGATGGCGGCTGATCTGACGCTACATGGACTATGGTCGAGTCCCTTCACCCAGAGAGTCATCTGGGCTCTCCAATTGAAGGGTCTGAGCTACGGGTACGTGGCCGAAGATATCGTCTGCAGGAGCGAGTCGCTGGTGCGATACAATCCGGTTCACCAGAAGCTCCCCGTGCTCGTTCATAACGGAAAAGCGGTCGCAGAGTCCATGGTGATCGTCGAGTACATCGACGAGAGATGGGCGCAGAATCCGCTTCTTCCGCGAGATGCTCACGAGAGGGCCGTGGTCCGATTCTGGGCTAAGTTCATTGATGAGAAGGTAAAGATAGATATGATTGATGCTATGAACTTAGTCTTTCCATAAGAATCAGATCTTCAATTTTTGTGCTTTCTTTGACAAAATCCGCGCTATTCTCTTGTTGCAGTCTATACCCATGATGGATTTCTTTCGTAACGTCGGAGAAAACCAAGAAAAAGCCATGAACTTCACCTTGGACACCTTCAAAACAATAGAAGAGTACGGCCTGGGTGGAAACAAAAAGTTCTTCGGAGGCGAGGAGGTGTCGCTCGCGGACATCGCCTTGGGATGGATCATCCACACCTTGCCGGTCATGGAAGACATAGTAGGAGTGAAGTTTGTGAAGGCCGAAACATTCCCTCTTTTGCATGAATGGATGGAGAACTTTAAGCAAGTTTCAGTGATCAGGTCAAGCCTTCCAGAATATGAGAGAACCTTGGACTACTTCAGGGCAAAAAGAGAGATGTTCATCAAATTTAGCTGAAAAGCACTAACAAAGATCATAGCATTTTCTTTCTCATTTTCGTTTTTCATATATAAGATTGTATGGACTCTTGTACTTCTTGTTGCTTACGAACAAAGTCTTCAAATGACCCGAGAAAGGTAGCCGGTTTTTCTGTTAAAATGTTGGTTTTTGCACTGGTAAAAGGTACAACGAGGTCTGCTAGTATTGCTTAGACAAGCATTTGTAGATGTGAGAGAACAAGGTTAGGATTCATTTTCATCCAACTAAAGCCACAGCTACAGGCAACAGCTAAAGATTTTAGTACAGAATGTACAAATCCTAAATTACATTGGATAGAAGCTCTTCATCATTGTCATCATCACCGTCCTTTCCTGCGACTCTTCATACCTGCGCAGTCCGAACAATACCATTTTCCTTTCGGCACATCTTTCAGTCCGACGCAGCCATAATGGAACCACTCTATCTTGCACTATGAAAGAAGAAGAAAGCACATAAGATATTCCGAAGACCACAAGTCTTCCAGGTACTAGATAGTGGATATAACTAGCAGGAGGAAGCAAAACTGAAACATAATCAGAAGCTCGATGCCATACGTCGGGATTGTCGCACGCAACCATTTCCCCGAAGCTAACTTGGTTGCAAAAACAGTACGTGGGCTCATTAGGGTCTATGGGTATATCCAACTCCATACCGGGAGGATTTGTGGAAGCTGCATTAGTGGCTTCTGTTGCTGCTTGAGTAGCAAGGCGAGTCCTGTGCAAGTAAATGGCCATCATAAACAAGGTCACTTCTCATTGCTGACCATGCCTACCTAGCTCAGACATGTGCAGATGAAGATTTACCACAAACAATTTTCTCATAAAGAACTATCATGAAAGCTATTAAAACACTGCAATTAGTACAACAGATTCATCTGATAAAAAAAAAAGATTGATCTTCATGATGCTCAGAACAGTGTATTTCCATCTCGTTCCAATCTCAACTTTCATTAGTAGTTCCATCAGATGAATACAATATCAGGATTATGATGGCCTAAAACTCCCAGCCAATTTCCTCATTCAACGAGCATAGGAGACATAAAGGGCATCCTCCTGCAAAAGGCTCCGCATATGTGAGGTTCAGCAAAGGTATGTAGCCTTCGTGTTGCTTTTTGGCAACAGGCTGTCTCACACCTCAAATCCGTGACCTCCTGGTCACAAGTGAATAACCTTACCGTTGCACTTAGCTCACCCTCAAAGACTAGCATGGGAGACAACATAAGGAAACAAAGTTCCATTTCAACTCATTCAAGTGCTTAGGCCGCTTTACAAGGATGAGGTATAATGTACAAATAGTGTCAGTATGGCTGTATTGGGTGAGACAGACACCGAAGTCCATGGTAAAGCCTAAAATTTTAGCTTCAATTTATGCAAATTATGTTCTGACTTCATAGGGTTCAAGCGAACTGCCAATAATGATTAGTTCTTTGTGCATCCACCAACACCAATGCAAATCAATATGGGAGATACAGATCCTAACTAAGCATTTTCCATCAAATCTGTGCTTTTCACATTACTACTTAGTCCTCTTCATGCATAAGGCATTCCCTTTTCATATGAGGGGTTCTCCAACGCTGCATTCCCAGCACCATAACTATTCCAGCTGATAACTTCAATTCTCTCTCTCTCTCTCTCTCTCTCTCTCTCTCTCTCTCTCTCTCTCTCATCCCCCTGCCCTCCGGGGTAACCTCTTGTGGTTGCGAGTGCGCGTGTGCTTGTTACTGTGCATGCGTTGCAGGGGAGCAAGGAGCTTAATAGCAGTCATGAGACAGAAAATGACAGAGCATATACCCCACAACTTCCAGAGTCAACAAAAAAATATATATAGTAAAGAATGATACTTCTTGCGTCCTCCTCTACCGGATTCGCTGCCCCTGCCAGACTTCGCAGGAGCATCAACACTGGAACTAGATATCCCCTCTGGAGGAACACTCTCTTTATCTGCAGCCATCAGTAGGTGCATTAAAAAAATATTCAGTTCAAGACAAAAGCAACAAGCATATAGTTGAAAAAGTAGAAGCTTTCAGGTAAAAACCTTGGAAAATGTATTAATAGAAAAGGATGAAACAGGAGCAAGAGCAAATTAAAGTACCACGTCGGAGCTCCTCATTAAACTTTTTCAGATATTGATCCAACTGTTGTATGTGTGTATCTACCTGATTTGGGTTGAGCATATACATGGTTAGCAAGATTTCAAGGAACAAAAACTTAAAAGTCAGACAACTTCAAAGCCAGACAAAGGGCAATAATAAAATGACTAGATATGATGACTGTTTAGCCAATTAAAGATGTTCAATTTTGATAAAAGTTAAACAAATCACAATTAGTCTCCAATTTTTTTAAAAGACATCACAAAAATCAAATCCAACACGACACCATAAACTTGAAAACAAACTATTATAAGCAATAGGTATGCCATGAAGACAGCAATCCTTAGCCATGAAACTTTATGTGAATATGGACCTCTCCAAAGCATAATGTGGATATTATCAACATTTTTCCACTCATAGTTCAAGCTTGCTGCACTCTCTTCATTGCCATGCAGACGAGTTGAAATCTTGATTTGGATAAGTATATATGCAATGAAGGCAGCAACCCTTAGCCATGAGCTCTCTAGAGCACAATGTAACATTTGACTAAATTTCTGCTCATGGCTTATGCTTCTTCTTTTCTTCCGCCAATCTCATGGCTAATGCTTGATTGTCTCTTCATTGGCATGTGAAGAGATGACTCATGAATGAATTCCCTCTCCCAACCATGCAAATATTAGCATGTTTGTTCCGGCATGAGAGAAAATGCAGCCTTGATGTTTGCCATCCTATCAAGATACTAGTATCCGAATCATCAGTGCGTGTGCTTTGTCCTGTTACCTAATCAGCTTTGATATTCTCAGATCGTGAAGTGTTTATATCCAGAAAAATGCAAATATTACTGCTATGCAACAAAAGTACACATAACGAAGGAAGTAGGTAAAAATGAAATGAATAACTTGTATCTCTGGAAAAAAACTAAAATTAATAACTAAGAAACCTACTGGAAGCATGAACACCAAAAGTTATTCAAAAATACTCATTGCGCCAAATCAAAAGCAAAACGAGCAGCGTCATTTGAACAAACAAAGGCTAAAAACTGTTATATACCAAATCATACGCGTGGACAGCCAAAGCAACCTTCTCATCGGCAATCCTTATGCTATGTTTTTGCTCATCTAGCGCTTCATCTGAGAACGTGTTACCTGACTTACGTCCCTGCTTAATTTCCTCAATTTCTTGCTCACAACGTTGCTCATTCTGTCTTTTGAGGTCTGATCATATTCAGAAAAGAAAAGGAGAAGGTCACATAATACCTCACAAAAACCATAAAAGCTGACAATTAAACTATCTCTTTCGTGCGATGACATAAGCCCCTAGTCCTAAAGATTGTGTACAACGAAAATGGATGTGTCAAGTGTATTCCAAATAAAAATGACACTCTATAATTCGTCAACAAAATAACATCAGAGACATAAGGATAAAGAAAGCCCTTCGATGCCTCATTTGAAGTTTCTCATTTCCACTTATTTCAGCTGCCGCCAATAGCTGATGACAGTAACAACTCCATTGCATTTTCCCAACGGTCTTTCCGATGATTCAAAGTTTAAGCTTTGACCCCGACAACCACAACAGCCGCTTAGGCTTCCTTTGTTTTGCGGAAAATGAGCCATCTGGAAAACATTTTCCTAAAAACGATCGCTCGTATCGCTTACAAAAATGAATGAACAAGGAAATACTTAGACATAAAATTGTTGTCAATAATGAAAACACTTCCAATTCACTAATCATCTCAAGCAATATAAGCGATCATTTTTTAACCTTAGATTTGATGGTTCTCTCATTAGAAGACCTCCACAAGAAACCCAACAATCCTACCTGCCACAACAATCAAAATAGAACGCGACCGAGCAAATGATGATTGACCGTACCCTCTAAACTCTTGTCGAGATCACGCAACAGCGCGTACTTCTTCTGCAGTATGTTAGGCAACGCCTCGAGGTCTGCTGCACAAGAAAAAGGGGGGCCGTTCGATTTAGTCAGCAGCGGCGCGCTTCAATTCTCGCCCAAACGAAAAGAAATGAAAGCAAACCCATTTCACGGCTCGCGAATCGCCGGCGCCGGGAACAAAACAAAACTAGGGTTTCGCCGGGAGCGATGAGAAAGAAGCGAACGGAAGAGGGCGAATTCGGGATTTGGGCGCTCACCTGCTTGGAATTCATCGAGGAAGGACATGAAGGAGGCGGAGGCGGAGGCGACGGCGGTGGCGCAGGTCGACGCTGAGGTCCGGCGGCGGCGGAGGCGGCGGCCGCGGCGGCGGAGGAGGACGAGGCGGTGGTGGAGCGGGAGGGGCAGGGATGGTGGAAATGGTTATGGGGACGGAAGTGAACCGGGTTTCTGGTCGTTTCGGTGGGGGATGATGCGGGAGATGAACCGGGTTGTGTACGGATTTTATCATGATGAACCGGCATGGTGATTAATTGATTAATAGCAATTGCATGAAATTAGTTTAGTCAAATTTTTTTTGGAGATCAAGGATTTTATCCTGAATAATATTTTAATATATATATCTAAGATGGAGAAATTCATGGATTTATAATGAATTCAACATTTTTATAATTTCTACGCGTATATATTTGGTATTTTGCAACAGCCTATGTTCAGAATTTACGCACCCCTTGTCTCTATTAGCAAGATAAGTGGATATATATTGAAGGTATATCTATGTTTTTTTCCTTTAATATTTTGAACGAAGACTTTTAAATATGTGAGATATTGAAAAAGAAGTCAGTAACATTATTTACTTAAAATGATGATCTACATATTTGTTCGGAATACCATTTATAGTCACTGCACTTACCCGCACTTGCGATAACATCATTGAACTCATCAAATGCGATGAACATTCATTATTATGGAATCGACGCATTTTGATTGGTATTCGACATACTTTTTCCGGTGAAATGTTGACATGGGAACGGTAGATTTGCTCTCGATTTGTTTCGCAAAAAATGAATAATCTTGAAAACATTTTCCTGAAATTGGTCGTTTGAAATAATTAGTCAATAAAAAATATTTTCATTATCGATAACAATTTATATATAAATAGTTTCGTAAAACGATGAAAATGTTATTAATTTATTCATTTTTGTTTTATTTACTTGACTTGAATTAGTGACTTCATGATTTTTCCTTCCTACCTCCGCCCAACCTAATCCTCTCTTTGTTTTCGACAGAATCCAACAGCAAGTTTACTTAACTCGCTTTACAATGACAGGGACAAACCTAAACCCAATCATATTTTACCTAACGAACATGCTTCTTCCGAGTTTTTAGAGCTTGAAACTTGTCGTATTATTTAAGTAAAAGTGAAAAATAATCAAAGTATTTCAAATTCGGATCGTGAATGTAGTATTACGATAATGTTTACTGGTCGAACTTTAACGGATTCATTTGGAAAAGAACGGGGGACAACTTGATCGATAATTTTTAAAACTCTCCCCAATGTTTAATTTAGTTCTTAAAGTTTTATTTTGTTCACTCTTTTAAGGATTGAATTCCCTAAAAAATCACAAACTTTAGGTCAAGTCCCAAATTTGCCCCGAACTTTTTTTTGTCTAGGAAAAAAACCCAAACTTTAGGTCTAATTCCAAATTTGTTCTGAACTTTTTTTTGTCTTAGAAAAAACCAAAAACTTTAAGTTCAGTCCCAAATCTACCTTGAATTTTGTTTTGTATAAAAAAAATCAGCAAATTTCAATTTATTTTCAAAAATATATCCCGTGATCTAATCTCAACTTGACGGGGCATTTCCACGTTGATAAAAAATCCACATCAGCAAAGTAATAAGGCAATAAGTACATATCGACGTCGCATTTTCACTTCGATAACAAATCCAACCCAATAAAAATTGTTGAAATTCTCCAAAATAAAACCGTTCTAGGATATGAAAGTTAGGGACGATAATAAATCCACCCCAAAATTTTTTTTTAATTTAAAAAAAGACCCAATTTTTAGGTTCAGTCCAAATTTGTCACGAACTTTTCTTTGTCTAAAAAGAAGTTCCATTACTTTGTTGATGTGGATTTGTTATCGATATGGAAGTGTTACGTCAAGTTGAGACCGGATCACGAGGGTATATTTTTTAAAATAAATTGAATTTTGGTGATTTTTTTACACAAAATAAAATTTGGGGCAGATTTAAGACTGGACTTAAAGTTTGGAGTTTTTTCTGAGACCAAAAAAAGTTTGGAATTTTTTAGGGAATTAGGCCCTCCTTTAAGTTAGCGTACTTTTGTTTGATTTCTTTTAAATGGTTGTGACATTGGAAAACCATAGTAAATGTTTAAAAACTTATTGACGCCATGGAAATGATCATTTTACTGCTAATCACATACAAATTTTTTTTAAAGATGAATTAGTCAAGCGCTCAAAAAGTCCTGATTTAACATATTAAGGTAATACTTGCCAAACCCCCAAGTCAACACTCACCAACAATAATCAAACGTAATGAAAATGCTAAAATCATCAAAGCTCACAAAACGTGAAACGAACTTTGGGATACCTGAGCCGTCTGTCCGGTATAGTTGTAGTTGGGAGTATTCAAGAAGGATCGAGAGACCAAAATCTCAAACGAGCTTGAAGCGGTCCAGGTCAATCGAACCTAATTTCTCGGTCCATTCGGAAAAATTGTCTTTACTTGCCATCAAATGCATTTTTAGTGGTCCTTACCAAAAAAAAATGCATTTTTAGTGGTTGTTTTCCTTAACAGGCGAAAAATGAGTCCTATTGGAGCATCTAGATAGACTTTTTTTTTATTATTTTGTACTTTAGTTTAATCTTAAAATTATAACGATTGCACTTTGGTTTCATTTAGTCTTAAGCACTCAAAATTTTCACGATATAAATGTCAATACATAGATGTACACATATTTTCTTCAAGTTGAACAATAGTTAAAAAAAAAAAAAGAACAAAAGTTTAAATTTTTAAATAGAAATTAAAATATATATTTATATATTTTTTTATTTAGACTAAATTCTTAACAAAGCGAAGGAAGCGCTGCTGCTTTCCAGCCAACGGTAACTTGGCGCGGAGCAAACGGGTCCCACACGCTCTAGAAACGCGGTGGGACCCACTCCGCTCGTGCCTGCGCTTGCGCCCCTTTTTTTCCTTCGTTAAGACAAAAGCGTAATAATCAGCATATTTAACAACTGATCCGACACTTTGTTAAGCTCTAAGCATACTTAATTAAAAATTAATCTAATTTTCAAAGCATTGATTTTATGGAGCGCGAAAATAGCCCGCGTATTAAAAATTACGATTTTTTTTTAGTATTTGCTTAGCTTAGTATCCCTGAAATACTCATTAGCAAAATCCTTAGAACAGTGAAATAGTCCGTGAGTTTACTGTTAGGTTGGTTCCTCGTTATTAAAAAATTCGCAACAGAAATCAAGAAATTGCCGCATTTTGGACCCGATGCTTTCAGCTAACAAAAGAAGGTTTTGTACTTGTCGCATTAGTGGCTCTACAAATCCGTGTCCTCGTGAACGAGACTTAAATGGAGAGGAATGACCACCTTGAGTGCCAGGCAAAATCAGATTAGGAAAGTTTGCAACTTTCGACACAAGAAGTTTTTCTCGTCTTATGCGTAATCAGTGATTTGGGAATCGAAATATTTCTTATCACATGCAACACCCGCTCATCGATGATGGTTGCTTCTAGCTCATTAGTTACAACCTTCCTGTTAATTTCAATCTCAACGCCCAACTCTAGCTTCTCCTCAATACTTTCAAGAGAGGAAAGGAGAAGTTAAATGATGACTTACAAGCAAGGTCCACAAAGAAGAAATGAGAAGCTTGAAGAACACAAAGGGCTCGATATGAAAGATAGATGTGAATGCATTCCCCTTTCCTTTGAATTTGAAATCAGTATTGATCCTAGCAAGTTACCAAAGTAGAAAAGAAAACATACAACTCATTTCTAGTTCCGTCATTTGAAGAAACTTGCACCCGAAGTGTTTGATTTGGTTGCATGAAAAGGTCGTCTGCTACCTAATTACCAACTTAATTTGACCTATTTCATATGGGGGGTGTCTCAATGAACTGTTTACATACATATACCATATCATATAAACTCCCAAAATCTACATGTATCTAGAAAAATTTAACTTTGCAATTGTAATGATGTCTCCAGAGATCCCATATCAATGAGGTATTGAATTCCATTAAGGAGAGACAAATCGTGATTATCAAAAAAATTGTCAAGATTACAACTATCTTTCCTTATCTTAATGTTTTCATTTTGCCAACTTCAAGCAACACCTTTGACAAATCGCCACTGTCCTTTTGTCTGTATCCCCTGTTCTCCCGGAAGCTGCAAGAAATCACCATTTGATTAGTCACACGCACACCCAGTTCATAAAAAAAGAAATAACGCAAAAAAGGAAAAGAAAAGGAGAATGCTGAGCTGTTATGCTGTGGGGGAATGGACAACCGCACAGGTCAACCTACAACCAAGCTGCTCAGTCCGAAAGTCGAACAAAGATCACAAGAGAAGGGAAGAAAAATGATAAGAAAACATTATTGCCCAAGTGAATGTTGTCAGTAGTGAGGACAAGTAACGTGACAGGAGAAGATTACAAAAGCTAGCCGTGGAAGCTAGCAGTTTGGATTGTAGGTCCAACGGCTATGACCCCCTTAAAAGCAGCATGACTATCATATACCGAATTCTTTTGTTCTGTATTTTGTGCCTGAGTTAATTTTTTTTTGCTGGGTATCATGTTAAAGTTATGCACCAGAACAGAAAGCTAAATGATAATATCTATTGCAATGCGAACCTGCTGTCCATCAGAGCTGGTGGTAGTGTTTCTTGCTTTTTGTTGTATTATATAATGAGCTACTGAGCTTGAGCGCTTGAGCTTCCCTACAAGGTCAGGTTCAGTCACTCATTTATTATGCCTTTTTTCTGGGTGTGCCCTTTGTAGATTTACTTGAGAGAAGTGGATGGAATGTTGCATTTACATGCACTTGCAGCTCTTTGTTCTGTTCTGCACTTAAGTGTTAAATTGTATTTCTCTCTACTCAAGAACACAAAGTTTCTACAAAATTATGTTCAAGTCGTTTCCTGTTCCCCTGTGAGTTCACATTATCTCTGCATTGGTAGATGAAGGAGATTTCAATGTTCAACTGGATACATTTTCTCTGGAGAAGATTTCACAGTCTTCCTATGAACTGAGCTTTTGGGTCTTCAAATTTGATCTCTAGAAGATACTCCTAGTCTTCTACTTTATCAGTGGGGGGAGAAAAACCTTAACCCAGTAAACGTTCTGAGCAAACATCATAAAGCCTCACATTGTTGTTCTGTAGTGTATTTATCTATTCTTCTTCAAAGATTTTTTAGGCTCTTTCTGGTTTTTCTGTTTACGTTCTCATGTAGCTTCACTCATATCATCTTCTTACTTAGTTTACAGAATGAGTGAGCCCGTGGGAGCGGCTCAAGCATCAATAGTAGATGTTGCAGCCATTGATTTAGAGATCGATCATCGAAGGAAGGAACCTCCGAGATCGTCAGAACCCAAAAGCGCGGCGTTCTCTGATGAAAGAAAAAAGTCCTTAGGAGCACGGTATTACTATGGCATTATCTTTCTGATAACGAATCTTGTCGCGTGGTTCGTTCGTGACTATGGTCAGAAGGTTCTTCCAGAGCTTCACTGTGAGTCAATGCTCTTTCATCCTCGACTTGTCGGTGTTCAGTAATATCTTTGTGGTAAATTTGTACCCTCTTTGTTCCACATGACATCTTCCATAATTTCCAAGCTTATATATTTGTTTTTGCAGATTTAAAATCTTGTGGAAGTGGGGGAATTGCCTGCTTCCAGACAATGGGAGTTCTCCGCGTGAGTCTAGGATGCTTTGTATCCTCAACATATTTTTTGCAAGCGAGCTCTGCCATTGAGGACAGTTGTATCTCTTGCTTTACCTTTCTAATTCGTTTGTTAGAAGACTAAACTTCCCAATAGACATTGCCAAAGTTCATCACCTCGCAAGCGGTGTAGGTAAATGGTTGATGAACTTCACCTAACATCATGTACACCTTGACATAATACGCTCCAGATGTTTTTCTTTTTGATGTTTCTCACTACACTCAGTACGAGAAAGCTCCACGATGTCTGCAACATCTGGCATTCGGGATGGTGGGTTGTGAAGTTCATCATTTTGATGGGGTCAATGACAGCTCCCATATTGTTCCCTTCAAATCTGATTCACTTGTATGGTAAGTTAGTTTGTGCATAACTAAGCCTTGGTGAAATTTATGCTTGAATTTATGCACATAGCGTTCCTCTTGTCTTGCCATGCTCATACACACGTTCGTTATTCTTCCCCATAAACTCTTTCCTTAACCTGCCTTAAGATTATACTTTCATATGTTCAGCTCCTTTACTGAAATGTAGCAATTGTATTAGACTAAGAGGAATCCAATTTTATTACTGAAATATATACTTATCATCTAAAGAAACTAGCTACTAATCTGTCAGAATAACGGCCTTCTATAATGCTTTTGCAGGTGAATTTGCTCGAGTAGGTGCAGGGTAATTCTCATCTCCTTTGATGCATTGATAAATTCATGTAAAAAAATTTGCAAAATTAAAAAGCAACAGAAACTGAAAACCACTACATGGAGCAAGAAAAAGTTTATATTTTGAGTGCTATGTAAGTTGGGTTCTGATTCTGAACATCAAATAAAGTAACTACACATTTCATGGGGCATTATGCCTAGAAATCTCTCTGCTTTTCTGTTTTCTCTTAGTCGATTCTCAAAATATTTTGAAGTCCCACTCATGACATCTTCCTTTAAAATGTAGAATCTTTCTTGTGCTTCAGCTCATTAGCGTGATCCAGTTCATTGCTTGGTGGAATAATCACTGGATGCCCGACGGAGAAAGTAAGCGAAGGTATTCACTTGATGAAGTCATGCACTGGCTGCTTGTAGAAGCACATTACTACCGGAAAAGACATACATACTATTTATCCCAAGTTTTAACAGCATTCATGTGAACGATAGCCATAAACGAAGAAACATTGGCCTTATGACTGATTAAGCCTACATCAGAGTGTTGCTTTCCTCCATTGTTCTACAATTTTGGCAGATTGTCCTTTTATATTTATTAGGCTTGAGTACTGGGGCTTTTGCGTTTACTTTAATTCCATTATAATGAGTGCTTGGATCCTGCAGCTGCTCTATTGGATTGGTGATGTCCACAATCTTTTATGTCGCGTCGGTAGGAGGGATTATCATGGTTTGCAAATTCTATGCTTCGGGACAGTCCCTCAACATATTCTTCATCACTTGGACCGGCATATTGCTTGTAGTGATGTTGGTCATATCCTTGCACTCCAAGGCATGTTACACAAAATCAATTGAAGTAATACGCAGTATATTTACATATATAAATGCCCAATTGCTGCTTAGATGTCTAACACATGTTCAGAAGCAATCTATTAATTATTGCAAGATCATTTTCGATTTTTAGTAAGGTTTCAAATTTACTAGCTAGAACACTTGATGATACTTTTTGTTCTGTAACTGATGCATCTATAATCTTCACAAGTGAATTATGTTGAATAAACTAATTATGCAGAGACTCACACTGTAAAACATTCCTCTGTTAATTTATTGCCCAATCTTTGACTTTGTACTTGCTAGCAATTAGCAGAACAATTAAATTTGTGTTATTGGAAGATTACCAGAATAAGACATCATGTCTTGTTCCTAAGATGCTAATGCACGTATGGCTAGTGCAGGTCAACAGTGGCCTTTTATCTTCAGGAATAATGGGATCGTACATTGTGTTCCTCTGTTGGTCTGCCATTAGAAGGTGAGAAAATCTTGCCCAAGTTTGCGGATTTTACACTGCAAGTACATATTATTTTTCTCTTTTATCTAGTTTCCAATGACTGTATTTTATCTTGGAAAGAACCAGCATCATTTAACAGTTGTTTCGGTTTTTATTTGCTTAATTGAATTTACACGAATACCATATTCTATTGCATAGCACTTGCTCATAAATGTTTTCCTGCAGTCGCAAATCAGCACTGTCTTACGATTTTTCAGTTGTTTCTTGAATGCACGAACAGTTAATATTTCCTCCTGTAAGAATATAACTGATTTTATGTTTAGTGAGCCTGCCATACAGAACAGCAATATGCAGAAGCAAGGGACTCATCATGATTGGTTTACTATACTGGTCAGTTTTGAATAATATGAATTCTCTCGATTTTCTCTTGGTTACCTTATTCTGTCAGAAGCGAGAAATAATCACCATGAACAATTTCTGAAAGGGCTAATTTGGTATACCACTTTTCATGACTTTTCTAATGATCGAGGTTTTCATCCAGACTGATGTAAACTTTAATTATATGCTGTGAAAAGAAAAATGAACTCAATTTTTATCTGCTTCTCATACTAAGAGAAGGCAAAATGCTGCATTTGTTCTCTTGATAATCTTCTCATCGGTGCTTCCTTTGTTTCATGATTTGTCATTATCTTGCTTCAGAGCTTCCTCATTGCAATATGTGCGATTGTCATGGCGACTTTTTCTACTGGCATTGATTCAGAATCCTTTCAGGTAGAATTTCTGTTCTCTTTCTGTCTCAACACTTGTTGAGCTTTCTCATGTCTTCACCGAATCGCCATTTTTATTATCCTTCGAGGGGTCATTTCATTCAATCATGCATAACTGTCATTGCTTTTCCTTGATTTTTTTCCGAAGTGGTTGTTTCTTTGATAACTTTAATCTGGGAATGCCGGATCAGATGAAACTGTTATTCATGTTCTAAAGTCAACTCTATTGTTAGATTACATAAAATTTGCAAAGTAAAAAGGCAACTCCAGGGAAAAAGGAGAAGTCCCTCCACTTTTCAGATTCATCTTTCCTTTGTCTTGCAAGAAATGCTCAATTCATCTTCTTTTTTCCAGTTTCGAAAGGACGAAGTTCAATTGGAGGATGACGTGCCATACAACTACGGGTTTTTCCACCTGGTGTTCTCTCTCGGAGCAATGTACTTCGCGATGTTGTTCATCTGTTGGAACCTCGAAAATACCACCAGGAAGTACGAAAGCCTTGCTTAATCACTTGCCTTGTAAATTTCTTGAATTTGCGCAAACAATTCATGAAGTTGACTCTATGAACTAAATTAGGTGGATCATCGATGTGGGTTGGGCAAGCACGTGGGTGAAAATCGTCAATGAATGGCTCGCAGCCACGATCTACTGTGAGTAGTAGACACATGTTTTGCTTAGCTATCGCTATTTACTTCAGGTCATTTGATCACATCATAAGCCATACACAATCCAGTCACTTTCCATTAATTCACACTGCATAAGCTCAAACCGATTCTGACTCACGCAAGCACTGGTATCTATCAGTTGAAATGAATCAATGTCAAAGTAAGATATAGCTTAAGGAACTTCTTTTGAACAAAAAGAGCTGCAAGTTTGCTATATGTCTTTATTTCCTCTTCTGAAAGTTTTCGACATTGCCTACGCAGTGTGGATACTGATCTCGCCGGTTGTAAGGCAAGCCAAAGTGATGGACCATGAGGAACCACGAGAACACACGCAGAACTTGGCCGCATCGTGAAACAACTTCAGAGAGATGAGATGTAGATTGATGTTGTAGCTGCATTATTCTTTCTCTGTATGCTGTATGAGCATTAATTGTACTAAAGAACAGACAAATAAGACATCGAGAGTTTCGCTAGGTAAAATTAGGAATTAAAAGCCAGTGAACCATGGATTTGTTAAACGACCGAGCTATTTTCTTCATTCTGAACTTAAAGAGTCGACAGTTGCGAAACACTTCTGTTTTGCAAAACCAATAGCGCAGCATCGTCCGAGTCACAATGCTAGTTTGACGAGTTAAGAATCAATCTAATTAAAAGATGAGATCTGGAATTACTTTGTGATTATTTTTTTATAGAAGATAACAATGAGTAAAGAAGAACAGCAAAAGAATTATCATTGCTGTGACTAAAGCTCGAAAAGGGGTCGTTCTATCCAGGCTTGGCAACACGTTTTTGCTGATTAAAGTAAATGTGAGGACTAAAAACTGCATAGCAAAAGCTTTCTATTACTAGGACATGTTGCCTGCCCATTCAAAAGATGTATATGATAACCAGGATTAGCTGTACCTGCCTCCCATGGAAGATCTGTCAGCATTTGATATGGAAAATTCAGTATATAATGTTGAGGACTAGATGGCTTTTGTGAAGTCAAAGTCAAAGGTAGATGGTCATAGACTGATCAAATATGACCCGTTTTGGAAACCACCCACCTGGTCAACTCAGCATTATGCATTGAAGTGAAAGCAAAGCAATACTGCAAATAGTATCTGCCACACTATAGCTAATATTGGACCCAACCACTTCACTTCTTGGCCGCTAAAACAACTCCAATTTCTTGAGGCATCCCTTTATAAAGACCAAGAGTCCCTACTGTTCTCATCCACCTTCAGTCAGAGAATCATCATTAAGCACACAGACAAACACAGCTCAGAGCACTTTGATCAAATACAAGATGATCCACAAATCATCAGTACCCTCGATTCTCTTGGCGATGATGCTGATCGGAGTTACGTGCTCATCGGCGATCGCGGCTTCGGCGGGCCAGGGGGGGACCGAGCCGGCCCTCGAATTGTACATGCACGACATTCTTGGGGGTAGCAGCCCCACAGCTAGGCCCATAACTGGCCTGTTGGGCAGCATTTACAGTGGCCAAGTGCCCTTTGCAAAGCCAGTGGACTTTCTTCCTCCACAAGGGGGCGTGGCCGTTCCCAATGCAAATGGTGCAATCCCTACGGTCAATGGGCTCAATGGAATCCCCCTAGGGACAGGCCTCGCAGGGACCCGGTTTGCCGGGACGCCCGACAATGGCCCAAACCCAAATGGCGTCCAGACCCAGTTGGGGCCCGACGGGCTGGGCCTCGGGTTCGGCACGATCACCGTCATCGACGACATCCTGACCTTGAGCCCCGAACTGGGGTCGCAGTTCATTGGCAAGGCCCAGGGTGTGTACGTCGCTAGCTCGGCTGACGGGACCACGCAGATGATGGCCTTCACGGCTGTGATCGAGGGCGGGGAGTACGGGGACAGCCTCAACTTTTACGGAGTGTATAGGATTGGGGCCGCCCTCTCGAAACTGTCTGTCACAGGGGGGACCGGGAAGTTCAAGAACGCGTGTGGGTACGCGGAAGTGAGGTCGCTCTTCCCGTCGGGCCAAAACGTTATCGACGGCGCGGAGATGCTGTTGAGGATCACTATCTACTTGAGGTACTGAAACATGGTATCAAAGCGGACGGTCCTGGATTTGTTTGGACGAACAGCTTGATTTGAAATTCCTTTATCTGGCAATGTGGAGCGGTGAAATTGTTTGCTTCAGTATTTTCTTTACCCCATTAATCCCAGAAGTGTAAAATCCTGGTTTGATTGATTGGTCTTCAGCTGAACCATTGAATTCTGTTCATTTGGAGTTCATCGGTTTAGGCACCCACCGTCGACTCTAAATCATGTCAAACTCCGGAACTCGTGCTGCATCATTTCAAGTTCTATGCATAAAAAAGTAATGAAAAATAGCCGTTGAATTTTGGCACGATTCAGAATTAAGTAAAACCTAAACAAAATATTTAAGAATCACATTAAATAAATTAAAAGTTTCAGGATCATATTATATATTGGACTAGAGTTCAGGACCGTATTGAATAAATTAAAAATTTATGATCACATTACATATTATACCAAAATTTAGGGATCATTCGTGTAATTATTCCTAATTTTTTTTGCAGATTTGACTAAAATGGACCGACTTGATCCGCACCAACCCTATTGAAATGATATCTTCTTTCCTCTCTATTTGACTATTGCTCTGTTTTTCGAAATCAAATCACAAGTTTAACTTCATATAATCTAATAAACCCATTCCACATTTCTCACTTCTCCCTTTTTTATTTATTTTTTCACTCCTAATTTTTTAACATTGACATGATACGCGACGATCTCGTGGCCACTGATCAAGCAACTAAAAAAAAGAAAGTTTGCAATTTGTCAAATGCACTGACTTACAAACATCGCAATATATTTCATCGGCACCTCGGAAGTCGAAATATCCCATATTAGGTCCGCGCACTCGTTAGCAAAAGTAAGACACTTTTGTAAATAAGTATCCAGATTACTGCGTTCACGTAATACCCGCTTGAAATTGTCCTAGCCCATTTCACATCAACTTAGAATAATTAATTTGGCGGACGCGAAAAAAAAAAAAAAAACACCAAATCTATACATTAATTTAATAAACTTAGAGTCATTCATTTTTTTTTTTTGGAACACTTGTTGGGCATACTTATGGAAAAACGTTATTTTTTAGTTAGTAATCACCAATACATTAGTACTTTTTTTTTTTTGGTCAGCACCCACCAATACATTAGTACTTGGTGAGAACTAATGTGAACTAATGTATTGAAAAGCAGCTATCTTTTTTCAGTATTAAGCCACCTAACAGTCTAACAAGTATATGATATCCCAAATAAAAGAAAGCAAATAAAAATAAAAGGCTCTTCCAGAT
Source organism: Syzygium oleosum (assembly GCF_021117445.2). Lineage (NCBI taxonomy): Eukaryota > Viridiplantae > Streptophyta > Magnoliopsida > Myrtales > Myrtaceae > Syzygium > Syzygium oleosum. The sequence continues at coordinate 20,466,897 of NW_026607485.1, read as the reverse complement.
CATCGAAACAAGAACGCCCGACCAGTTCTTGATCCGCCATTGTCACACTGTACAGACAAGTCTCTCTCTCTCTCTCTCTCTCTCTTCCTCTGTGTTGAGACAAGAGTGACGCAAAGCTCCGTTCTTGTAAGAAGATTTCTTCTCCTACTGTAAGGGCGCAAACCCATTGTCAAGCCCAACCGAAAGATCGAATCTTTTTTTCCAACCATGCAAAACCCGCCGCCGCCGTCGCCCACCGCAACCGCCGCAGCAACCGCCGCCGCCGCAACCGCCAAAGACCACCATACCCGGACCACCCTCTTCATCATCCTCGCCGCCTCCTTCTTCTCCCTCCTCTTCATCCTCTCCCTCTCCTCCTCCTCCTCCTCCTCCTCCGAGCCCTCCCAGCCTTCCTCCCGCCCTCCCCGGCCCGACCCGTTCCTCTTCCCCAACGCCCAGTCCCACCGCACCGTCTTCCCCACCGACCCCTCCTCCTCCTCCGCCTCCGACGACGGCGCCGACGCCGACGCCCCCCCGCCGCCCTCCGTCGCCTACTTCGTCTCCGGATCCGCCGGCCACTCGGCCCGGATCCTCCGCCTGCTCCGCGCCGTCTACCACCCCAGGAACCACTACCTCCTCCACCTCGACCGGTTCGCCCCCCAGGCCGACCGCGACGCCCTCGCCCTCGCCGTCCAGTCCAGCCCCATCTTCCGCGCCGCCCAGAACGTGGACGTCCTCGGCCGGGCCGACTTCGCCTACCCGAAGGGGTCGTCCCCGATCTCCGCCACTCTCCACGGGGCCTCGATACTGCTCCGGCTCGCCCCACGCTGGGATTGGTTCGTCAATCTCAACGCTCTTGATTACCCGCTCGTTACTCAAGATGGTACAGCTGTTAGCCGGGTTTTGATTTTGTTGGGTTTTGAATTTTAGTACTTGTTGATTGGGTATTGAACATTTGCTGTTGGAGTTGCAGATCTGCTTCACATACTGTCCTACTTACCCAAGGATCTGAATTTTGTGAACCACACCAGTTACATTGGATGGAGAGAGTATGATATAGCTCACTCTCTGGACACTTTCTTCCATTGGTTATTGCTTGAATTTCTGTCTTTTGGGTGAAAATGTGTAGCCTTTCGAGCTCGCCAGTGATTAGAAGTTTTCTGGTTTTTTGTTTTCAGGTCTAGGAAGTTGAGACCGATCATTGTCGATCCGGGTCTTTATCTCTTGGAGAAGACTGAAATGTTCTACGCCAGTCAGAAGCGCGGTTTGCCTAATGCATACCAGCTCTTCTCAGGTACATACTTCCATTGCACATAAAAAGCACGCCATAATCCGTCAAGTAGGAATATTCTTTTTTGTTGTGAAAACCTGGATCGACTTCAGACTTGTGGAAATGACTATTTTTTGCATAAATTCTTGGAGATTATACCAGAAATCCAAGTTCTGATGATGCTTACCCATTTTCAAATTATGGGACCGTCTTTGTAGTATAGTGAGTGATTGATTGCTTGCCCTCCTATTGCTGGTGTCAATAGCTATCTTCATCATAGAATTGGGACATATCAATTGGACCGTTGTTCAAAATGACAAAACGTTTTAGAAGGAAGATATCACTCAAGGTGGTTCCTTTAACTACCGGGATTGGTTTTTCTACTTTGAAAGTGTTGATATGTGCAATTGAGTGCATGTATAGTGGAATAGGAAGTCATGGCTTCCATGGAGTGGGATGGCCTATATTTGGTTTAAATGAATTGGAGCTCCTTAAATGAGAAGCTAGGTTTAGGCGTCCCTTCAGCTAAGTATGAGAGAGTTATGCAGCATGTTTGACGAGTCCTTTCAAACCTTTGACTGTCAGGATAACGCTTGGTGTCAAACTCACTTGGCTTTTATTCTGTTGTAAGGATGCTTACTTAATGGACTTACTCATGAAGTTATTGTTCGCTTAATTTGAATAAATAGAAAGATGTTAGCTTTTGTAGAATATAAATTCTTTAAATGAATGCAGGGAGTCAGCCATTTGTTCAGTGATTTGTTTTATGAAATGCTTTATCCGTTTGTTGCAGCATTCAGACATTAACTGGGTAGACAGAGCTATTTGTTTTCTATGCCTCTTTGTTATGTTGCTATGTCTTTTTTTCTAGTATGAAATTCAAAGAATCCGACCGGATAGCTGTGCTATTTTTTGTGCCCTTTTCATTCTGCATGCTTCTGTGGCTAGGTTGGAGTTTTTTCGAGAGTTTCATGTGGTTCGACATTGTCTTTTCTACAGATGGCAAATGATGTTCTTCTCAATGAGAGGTGGGATTCAGAACAAGTAATAATAGTCTTAGTCTGAATCAAAGAAAAGAGAAACAGAAGTTGCACAGCATTTCATAGCATGAGTGATTTCCTATGCTTTTTGACCCTTCTCAAACATTCCTCTTTCTTCAAACCTTGAGAGTTTAGCGGTGACAGCGCCAGCATATCAATCATTAGAATTAGTTTGCATCAGACTCATCTAAATTGCTCATCTGATTATGAAGTTCCCTTTTGACAACTAGAAAACTACCTGCTTTGATTATAAGTTGCTAACATGAAGCATCCTAATTTGTTCTCAACAATTTTGTTTTTCACTAAACATAAAATCTTATTTTCCTTTGCACGGGAATTTTTCTTTTGAATTCAACATAGAATAGGTATTTCATCCACCATGAGCTAGCACATTATTCAAGAGAGACAATAGGGAAGCTGATACATTAATACATACATATTGTACCTTAATGAAATAACCTTGCCACTTCATGGTTTATTGTCCTTAATGTGTGTTAACTGTATGTTACTAAGATGTCCAATAGAGTGAATAGCTTTTATCTTTCACTTAAGGTCCTTTTGGAGTATGTGCTTTAGAACCCATTCAACTTTTATCTTTCTGCGTACATCATCTGATGAGATTATGCTTAGCCTTGCCAGTCCGACCATAATTATGTGGAGATGTCACATTAGTCTTCTTAAAACTAGATTAAAACAGCCAGTTCAACCTGTTGAACCAGGAACGAGCTTGTTTATTGGCCCATCGTGGTCAAAACTTGGAATGAATGAGGGTTCGGTTGTGGTTAAACAGGTAAACCGGTCATCCAATCTGCTTGGATGGCTCTTGGTTTTTTAAGAAGTCTGAGTGGCTTGTGGAGGCTTGGCTTTGAACCCACACCTTCCTTTTTTTTTATAATTCAAGGGCGTGACCATTATTAGCCGGCTATTAAGAATCCATCGCCATAGCCATTCACTTGAATTTGAGTTCCCCAGAATAGGTAGCCATCGGTTTCTTAGTTAAAAGCATGGGATTGCCCTTATCACCAGGTCAATCTCAGGGTGGGTCCCACCCCCTATTATTGTAAGTCCAACTGGCCATTTTGTTAAATTGTTTGTAACTAAATGTTTGTTGCATTGAGTCCTAGGGAGTGAGCTCCTCCCTCATAGTTTTGCGCATCTCCACCGTATTGGCTGGGATAAGTTATGTCACTAATATATATTCTAAACAATAGACGATGGCGTCATCGACCTGTGGACTGGCGGATTCTACAAGTTCACCCACCAAAGGAACTGACCTTGATTTTCCTCTACTTAGGCTTCAAAAATATGGTCACATCGACATCTTGTATGCCAAAAGTTATAAGAATAGACAAATCGTAAACTGGATAACTATCTCCAATTTGCACTTTCGGTCATAGTCATCCAACTTTGCTATTTCTTTCACGTAGGGCACTACACTTCTAATAATTTCAGTTAAGCCATTAAATAGTTGACATTCCTGTCAACGAACCACCGGATAAATGATGAGATTGATCATGTGATCTAAAGTCAATTGACCTCTGAAGAAAGTTGGACTAACGTTGGGCGAACTCATAAAGTGAACTGAAAGTTTAGCGACTTGATTGAACAAATTAAAACTATAGTGACTAATTACATGAAACTACCGAAGTATGGGGACCGATAGGAGTAATTTGCCCGACTTACATTTGTTGTCCATACTCTATAGCTGTTGTACTTGTTTGTTTGTGTTACTTGTTACAGACCATGAAGTTGCCTGTTATTAACCGATTCAGTTGCAGCAAATTCATGGTCTAGCAGTCTCATGTAATCAGATTGCCTAATTGAATGCTTATGCATCTCGCCACTTACTGTAAAATTATCTTCTTTGTGTACCTGGCAACTATCTCCTTTCGATGTATGCATTTTGGAACTTCAGTTCCAAGTAAGACTAATAATAAGTTATCTCTCTCCCCTACTTAATTTGTATTTTTAAATTCACATTTGCATGAACTTAAATATGTGCCTGTCTTCTTATTTATACTGGGTACCATTTCTGCTGTTCACTAGCAAATTCAGCTCTTGTGCAAAAATGGATAATTACAGGCGATGAGACTGAATACTTCCTCATTTTACCTGGACAAAAAATATGAATGCCCATATAGCTCATAACAACTATTTACAGTACGCCGGTGAAATTTCAAAGCTTCATTTGCTTTATATTAGGTTGTCTCTATTTGTTTATTTATTGGTGCGTTAAAATCGGCTTCTTCTTCAGTTAAAGTAGTTTATGAGTTCTGTGATCATCTTGCTGCTCTTTTGTTTTGGGCTGCTAGGTGGTTAAAATTGTCAAAATTTTTTGGTACTTACTTTTGCAACTATCACTGCGTAGTTAAACTGACAGTGTATTTTTCTCTTTCACAGGTTCAACCTTTGGAATTTTAAGCCGTAACTTCATCGAGCACTGCATCCTAGGAACTGATAACCTCCCCAGGACTCTCCTCATGTATTTGTCAAACACGCCTTCGTCCCTTTCAAACTACTTCCCCACCATACTATGCAATTCTCATCAATTCAATCGTACCGTTGTAAATACTAACTTACAATACACTTCTAACAAATCCATGAAGGGGGAATATCCTGAACTAGATTCGAATGACTTTGACAATATGATAAAGAGTGGAGCGGCCTTTGCCTCCTCATTCCCAATGGATGAATCGGTTCTTGACCGGATTGACCGAGAGATTTTGGGGCGCTATCCCGACAAAGTGGCACCTGGCGGGTGGTGCTTGGGTGAATCTAGAAACGACACCTGCTCAATTTGGGGAGATGCTGATGTATTGAGGCCCGGACCTGGAGCAAGAAGACTGGAGAAGTTTTTAGTCAACTTCTTGTCCAACGGTACTGTTCTGTCTCAGCAGTGTGTGGTGCTCGATTGACACAGTCCCACTTGTAGAAGTTGTCGGAAGAACCTTGGGGGCCAAATTTTCGTGACCGAGATTCCTCAATCTGCTGATTCTTTTTAGCTAGCAGTCATGGCCATCGGGGTTTGGCCAAGATTGGTGACATCAATTAACAAGGCATTACTACATGAAAGGATGGTTGTGGCCAACCTCATTTAGTGGGAAAAGGATTGGTTTTTATTCTTGTGATGTGAAATTCCACTTGTTCCGCTGCCAGTGCTGACCAGTTCAGCCCGTTGGAGGTGGATTGCTGTGCAGATGTTCTGATCCAAGGAATGAGGAACATGGTGAGCTACGGTTTGCCATTTTCATACTTGGGTGCTTTGCTATGAGAGATTTAAATTTGGAACATCCTTGTAAAGTTAACATGAAGCATTTGGATGAAGATTGGTTGCTTGCAAGAATGGGCTCTCTTTTCCACTTGTTGTGCAGTGAGTTTCTCTTGAGGCTTATCGCTGGTCTTTCATTTGCTGGATTTAGAAAGATAGGATTTTTCTATCTGATCAGATGTCAATGACATTGTTGTCATATATTGACGTTTTCGAGTGCATGAATTGTATCACCCAATGGTTCTAGCAGTAGCGGATAGACCCTTAAAATGTAAGACTTGCTCGGAGGGGAGGATGTCGTAGTTATTGGGTTAAATGCATATGGAATCAGATCTTACACTAAATCCTGGAAGAAATTATAATGGCAATCTTTTGGAAGGAGAAATTACGTTTATGAAACCTGTGGGATATAGATTTGGAATGACACGATAACCATGGAGTATAATCTTCGGATGTAAATCAACTGGCCTGTAGATCTGTAAATCTCTGTTTTTCTTTTAGGACTTTGCTTTTAAATGCTTTAAGAAGGAAGAAAAGATCTACATGCCACTGTTTTATCTAACTTTATATTCAGCAGATTGTGATGGCAATCCTAAAATCTTCTCCTTTATTATTGGAAATCTTTGTAGGGATATAGTAGAGGTGGCAATATGGGTCGGAAACCCAATTTCCAACTCGGTTTTAGTGAGTCGGGTTGAATATGGGTCACTTTAAATTATAAGAACGGGTCAAGATGAGTTTAAAACATCAGAGCCCGACTCCATAGGAGTTTGTGCGAGTTTGTACCGGACTCATATTCGTTCCATTTAGATTATTAGCTCAGGCTCAAACTACTATTATGTGAAATCCAACTCTAACACGGCCTGCGAAACTTTGGGCAAGGGACGCAACTCGCCCCCGTTGCTCGCCCCTCGAGGATCGCCGTTGTCCCCAAACTACTATTATGTGAAATCCAACTCTAACACGGCCTGCGAAGCTTCGGGCAAGGGACGCAACTCGCCATCCCCCCCCCCCCCCCTCATTCGTGTACCGTCGCCATCAACCACGACCTCGGCTTGGAGGTCCTTGACCTACTTTGGCGAGGACCTCCACCGGCTTCGAATGTGAGGTTGAGGACCTCCCACCTACTTTGGCGACAGCATTGATCTCGGTTTTTTCTGGATGTCCTTGAACTCCAGTGGAAAAAGGCAACACAGCCTATCGAGGGTGGCGGGGCGGCGACGGTGGTCTTTGACGTGACAGAGTAACACTATGCATGACAGAGAAGTTGGCGTACCAATGCTGACTGGGGAAGAAGACGATACTATGCAATCTCACAACAGGATTGCTGTTGGTTAGACTTGCAGCCAAGCAGAAATATTGTCTTCTTGTGTTTCAAAAATTTCTTCTTTTCTTTTTCATTTTTTAGGAAATTAGCTTTTTGACTTTTATGCTTTTTATATTGATCTTTGGAAATTCCTTTTTGCTATTTAGGGTCCGTTTGGTAACCATTCTGTTCCCGAAAATAATTTCTGTTCAGAAATGATTTTTTGTATTCTATTCTCGGAAATAATTTATAAGCATTTGAAAGCGTTTGGTAACTGTCCAAAATTTCTTTTTATTAATAATATTTTAAATATTTAAATATTTCTTTTTTTTTCTTTTCTTTTTTTCTTCCTCCCCTTCCTTGGCCCATGGTCAGGTCGTCGGCGCCGGCAACTGGCCACAGGCCAGGGCTGGCGAGGGTGGCTCACGGCTTGGGGAGGGCCGCCGAGGGTTGCCCTCGCCCTGGCCGGCCCTAGCCGGCGACCGGCAACTGGCCACAGGCCAGGAAAAATGAAGAAGGCCAACTAAGAAGAAGAAAAAAAAAATTCTTTTCCATTTCTGATTTTTGTTCCCAAAATAAAAAATTACCTTTTTTTTTATTCTTGATTTTATTCTAAAATTGATTCTGGGAACAAATATGTGTCCGGGAACAAAAAATTTACCAAACGGATTTCTATTCTTTTTTTGTTCTGGGGAACAAAAGAATAGAATCGGGTACTATTTGACAAGTTATCAAATAGCCCCTTGAGCGAACGATGAGATTAAAAAAAAAGGGTCTTTTTAATGTCGGGAATTTATTAGAACTCACATCAATTTCGTGCTCGCTCTTGAGCATCGAGCTTCCTTGTGGTTTGGCAGCGACAATGCAGCAATGGCGACGGCTGGTAAGTGATTTCTAGAGCTGTCTACATTTGTCAAGAGCATCTATACCGATGAAATTTCTTCCCCTTCTCCAATTATTTTGTTTTGTTTTGATTTGCCGTTTTAAAGATTTTCTTTTGATATTGTTTTACGATCAATTTTTTTGTTGGCATTTGGTACATTTCCTTATTTTCTTTCTTAATGTTACGTTTCTTGATGGGTCTGAGTATTTTCATATCTTTCAGTACTTAGGAAAGTAAAAATTTATGTCATATATAACTTTCTAGGCATGGTCTTTTCTGCTAAATTAGATCAAATTTTTTTCTACTAGGTTCCATTCATTTGGCGAAAAATGTGGCATTTTTGGAAAATGTTTTCCGGGAAGTCATTTTCCTGGAAAATGACTTCATTTTCCGATGTTCAGGGAAAATGACTTCATTTTCCGATGTTCGGCTAAAATCTAAAAAAGTCTCGAAAGATATTTTCCGTTGTTCAGTATAGAAATGATTTTCGTTCTTGCAATACTTTTAATATTTTTAATTTTTTCTTTTTTTTTCTTTTTCTTTTGCTTCTTCTCGGTGGTGCACGCATGCGGCATTGCGGCCCGTGACTTGATGGCGGCTAACGGCCGGCGCCAGCGACCAGCCGGGGGCGAAGCTCGAGCATCGCCCAGGCCGGCGATGCTCGAGCTCGCCAATTCCCGACGAGGTCGAGCCTCGCCGGCCTGTGGCGACGCTCCGCCTCGCTTGATCCGGCGAGACCGGCGAGTCCGACCTCGCCAGATCCGGCGACCTGGGCGAGGCTCGAGCCTCGCCCGAGGTCGTCGGAGCCTCGCCGATGTCTGGTGACCTCGGGCAAGGCTCGAGGTTGCCGGATCTAGCGAGGCCCAAGTCGCCGCTGGCGATCAAGCAGCCCGAGGAGCCTCGCCCACGAACATGAAGAAGAAGAACCCACGAACAGCAACACCAGAATACGAAGAAGAAGAAGAACCCACGATTCCCCTCTCTCTCTCTCTCTCTCTCTCTCTCTCTCTCTCTCTCTCTCTCTCTCTCTCTCTCTCTCTCTCTCTCTCTCTCTCTCTCTCTCCCCCACGAACAGCAACACCAAAAAACAAAAGAATCAAAGCATCAGTAGAACCTCGAGCCTCGCCCAGGTCGCCGGATCTGGCGAGGTTGGAGCTTGCCGACCTCGGGCGAGGCTCGAGACTCGCCCGATGTCTCCAGACGGCGGTGAGGCCGAGGTCGCCTGAGGCCGGCGAGCTCGGGCCTCGCCACTGGCCGGTCGCCGTCCACAGCGCTGAGGAAAGAGAAGAACGGAAAAAAAGACAAAAAAAATAGTGAAGAAGAAGAAGAAGCAGCTCCGGAAAATGAATTCCGCTTTTGAGAAGCGGAAGTCATTTTCCACAGACTTAGGCTATTTTGTGAGAGGGGAAGGAAAATGTTTTCCCACAGAAAACGTTTTCCGCCCCCCGAACACCGGAAATCCCGGAAAATATTTTCCGGAAAAATATTTTCAGGGGCACGAACAGAGCCTAAATTCGATCAAATTTCTATCACCGGGAGAATTAATATGAAGGTTTATAATATGAACCCAACCCCATCCATAATCCGACCCCCGAACCCAATCCACGTTTTCACATTTCTCATGTGCCATGGGAAGTCTTAGCCCACGACCCGACCCGAGCTCCCTCACCGACTCCGTGAGCCGGTCCATAAAATCGCCCATTCTTTAGAGGCATCGATTTAAGGAGAAAAATTAATAAGAATTGGAGCTTTGGTCCGTTCGGATATGTGTTGAGTCCGGGTTAGGTCGGGTCCTGTTGCTAACAATGTAATTCATTAAAAAATATGTTAAATGTAGGTTAAATTGGTTAATTGGGATCGGAGCATTTTTCATCGACTCAAACCCGATCCTATCCACCCATTTAATGGGTCGAGGACATAGGCAATAATGTACAAAAAAAATAGTAGTACATTGATACAAAGGGAAAATTACCAAAAAAAGCCTTAAACCTATTTTACTTTTGCCAATTCAATCATATACTTTTCAATTGTGGCAATTAAATCTTAAAATTTTCACATTTTGCTAATTGAGTCCATTCAACCAATTTGAGAAAACTGTTAAAAAAGTCATAAACCTATTGCACTTTTTCCAATTCAGTCATAAACCTTTAAAGTTTGCCAATTTAGTCCTAAACCTTTTTACTTCTTGCCAATTCAGTCCATCCAGCTAACGCTGATGTGGCAATTTTTAAATTTTTTTTCTTTTTTTTCTTCTGCACTTCTTCCTCTCTGGTCAGTCCGGCAAGGCCGACCTCTGGTGAAGCTCGCCCTCGCCGGCCACGGGCGAGGATGAGCTTGCCCGCCGCTACATAGGCGAGATCGAGGTCGGCCTTGCCCAACCAAGGCGAGGCCGGTCAACGTCGTCGTAGGGTTCCACCTCGCCTAGCGATGGCGAGATCGGCCTTGATCTCGCCCAGGCAGCGGTGGGCGAGTTTTGCCAGAGGCCGGAGAGGCCACGCCTCTGGCCGGTTGTCGGACCGGCCAGAGAGGAAGAAGTGTAGAAGAAAAAAAAGAAAAAAAAATTCAAAAAAATATTTTAAAATTGCCACGTCAGCGTTGGCCAGATGGCCAGCGGCCATGTCAGCACCGCCCGGTCAAAATTGGGCGGATAGACTGAATTGGCAAGAAGTGAAAAGGTCTAGGATTGAATTGGCAAAATTGAAAGGTTTAGGACTAAATTGGTAAAAGTGCAATAGGTTTTTTTTTTTTTTGATAACCGAGGTGTTCGCGCGGCCGGCGAGCTAGGGCTCAAACCAGCGGTGATGCCCGACTAGTCCTTGAGGGGGGCTAGCGCAGCATCCCACCGCCACGACCCCCCACTTAAATCACCGATGGGCGAGTTTGAACCCAGGACTTCTCGTGAAAGGAACTGGGCGCAAACCAACGCGGCCACCGATGGGTGGATTGTAAAAGTGTAATAGGTTTATGACTTTTTTGACAATTTTCCCCAACCAATTTTGGCCGGAAATCGCTGATATGAACTTCTTCCATCCTACGTGGCATGACTAACGCTGATGTTGATAATTTTTTATAATATTTTAATTTTCCTTTTTTATTAATTTTTTTATAAACACGAGTTTTTAGAGTCTATTCCAACACCTAAGAAGTTTAGGATTAGAGATGCCTAAACCCATTCCATTTCAATAGACTTAGAAATCGGAGTCTTACTCAACCATGACTTGTACAGTCTCCCTGCTCAAAGATATCTACAGCTTTAGATAAAAGCTCACACAACCACTCAACGAAAGCAAGTCCATGTCTCCAAAGACCTTCATGCTCCTTAAACATGACAACGTTTTATTAATAAAATAGAAAACCAAAATAAATTGTTGAAGTATCGAAAGAAATAAAAGAAAAAATTACATAGTTCTCTTTTTATTATCGTTGATTGAGTAGTTTTAGATTGAAAATGGGATAAGTGCTCTTGGAAGTCTTAGAACTTATCGTAAAAGTACAATTAAATCTTCAAACTTTCAAAAATCGCAATCAAGTCAATCGAAGGCAATGGAACCCCCGATCGTCTTGGCTATCACCGTCAGCCGCACTCGCCCCCTCAACCCCCTTCGCCCTAGTCTCTCTTCCCCCCGGTTTGGTTCTCATTTTCTTTTACTTCTCTTTTCTTTTCCAATCATAGATTAAATTCTTTGGTCTTGTTTAATTTACTAAAAATCACTCCTAGGATGGGCGCATTCTCCATTTGTTTCGCTAAAAATGAATGGTTTGGAAAACGTTTTCCTAAAAATGATTGCTCATATCACTTGAAATAATTAGTCAACGGAAAATATTTTCATTATCAACAAGTGAAGGGAAAATATTTTCATTATCAACAATAATTTATGTCTAACTATTTTCGCAGGCGATAAAAATATTTTTCATTCATTCATTTTTATATTATAAGCGACAAAGGCGATCATTTTTTGGAGATATATTCCAAATCTCGACCTTTCCGTGAAACAAACGGAGTTTTTTATTTAAATATTTTTTCGTTCATTCATCTTCGTAAGCCATAAGAAACGAACGGGGGCCCAAGGTTGATATCGACGAAAACTTCCGATTGCACCTAACTCGGAGGGACCAGATTGCGTAGAAAATCAAAATGACCAACAAGTCTCGTAAATAACGTAGGTTCGAGGAATTGAAAAATCAAAAAGAAGGAGGAGGGAGGAGGAGGAGGAGGTGGGTCCCACTCGATGGACGGCACGTGAGACGCACGCCCTCAGTTGAGAGTAGGTCAAAGGGGTTAGGGGGAATGGGATTCGACCCCGCGCAGGCCGGCCAGACATGGGCATCCCGACCACATGCGCGTAACGTGCGAGTGGGACCCTCCCCACATGCAACTCTCCCCTACCCAATTGCCACCGGTGGGCCCCACCATATCTAATCACTCAATTATATATATATATATTATCAAGCCCCCTCAAATATTTTTCACTTTCTTCTTTTTTTTTATTGCCTCTATTATTTCCTACTAAAAAGAAAAAAGCCACGTGTCATTTGAGATTACGAAGCCCGAAAATTTATTGGATTTGTTTTTGGGTTGTTACCACGAAAAACCTTAAACTGGTACATTTGAAATAAATTTACCCCAGATTAATTTTCTGATCACCAGAAACCCCAAACAGGTACACTGATGACAAATTTACCTCCCGTTAATTTCCATTAATACCAGGAAAAACCACAAACTAAGTGCACTTGTGACAAACGAATGATAAAAGCCCAAACAAGTACGCCCGTCGAGCCAATAATTTAACGGTAAAATTTAACGAAAATTAACGAAGAGTAAATTTGTCACAAATGTACCAGTTTGAGGTTTCGTGGTATTAACCCTATATTTTTTTTTGTCAAAACCTATTGGATTTCACACCTTAGAAGTTACAATGCCTCATATTTTCTGATGCGACCGACACAATAGACCTCGCTCTACATAAAACGTGGACAACGTTGATAAAAAAAAAGAATGCTCTAAAGATATTTATCAATGCTATGCGATAAAAAAAAGTTTTAATTTTCAATTACACAAAAATAAGCAAATTGGGTATCTTGATTCGTGGCAATAACTACATTTTTTTAGCCAAAAAAAACTATATTTTCATTTTTTTTTTCTTATGAATAACACGCGCGTATAAACCTTTTTGTTCATATTTATATCTTAAGAAAAGTTTTATTTGCAGAATGATCGATGCAACCAATAAAGTTACCCTAATTGGGAGACTTTAGGTCCGGAACAACTTTAAGCCGTTTCGTCGATTTGTTTTTCAAATTCTATTCTTAGATGGATGGGAAACTAACACAAATAGTTCATGAACTTTAATATAATGTGTAATGTGGTCCTTGAACTTTAATTAAGGGAATGACAATATTAAACGTTTTCATATAGTTCAGGGACTAAATTGAATATGTACAAAAAGTTCAGCGATCACATTGCATCTTGAGTTAATGTTTAAGGATTACATTGAACATATTAAAAGTTCATCAGCCACATTGCAAATTAGACCAAAGTTTGAGGATTATTGTGTCGTTATCCCTGGATGGGTAAATAAAATCTCTTTTCTTTTCTAATTTGTTTTTGGGGCGGGGTTTTTTCTTTTTTTTTTTTTTTTTGGTCATGGGGGTTTTTTCTAATTAGAAGTAGGAATTTAGGAGTGATTCAACTTTGGAGGCCTCCCAATAAAAGCACGCGTCATCGGCGCCACGTGCGGAGTTCCGAGCGTGGGGTCAAAGCTCGACCCGTTCCCCCAAAAAAAAAAAACAAAAACAAAGAAGTTTCAACGACCCCCCCGTCCACGTGGCGGCACCTCATTGGCTCCACCACGTGTCCTCCTTGCGCGTCCCCGAACGAGCATCGTTGAGATCGCCGCCTCAATGCGCTTCGTCCTCGGGTCGTTCGGACGTTCCGTGATCGGCCCGCCTCAAACAGGGCCGCTGGTCCCGGAAACGTCGCCCGCTCTCCCGCCCCTGCCCTCGCGTTCTCCGCTTAATTACGATCGTGCCACCCGTCGATGCACGGTAAAAAAAAAAAAAAGAAAAAAAATCCCCCCGCGCCCGATTCGCCGGTCCGAGTCCGAGGTAAATCCGAACGTGGGAATCGTGTCCACAGTAAAAATTTGCCCGTTCCCGCCCCGCCCTCCCTCCCTCCCCGACCCCACGATGAATCATCATACGATTTACCGTCTCGTGGGAACCCGATCATCATGGTGTTCTCTCTCTTTTTCCAATTTTCCCACCACCACACGCACATCCTCCAACCTTACTATCATTTTCATCGGTTAGATAAATGAAAAAAAAAATCGAGAATTAGCTCCGAATTTGCGATGTTTCGTCCTAATTTAAGCCGTTCTCTCGGTTCGGACCAACACTCTTTCTTCTGGTATGCTGTGTATGCAAAGCGGGCGGTGCTGATCGGTTGTTATTATAATGCGTGGTCCGTGTCGGTCTGTAACGTGGTAGGTTTGCAATCGCTCTCGATTGCATCGGATCGGGACTCGAATTCTTATCTGGCAATTACAGTATCTGGCAATTACAGTACCAATTTAGTCCCGAACATTTTGATGATCTGTCAATTTAGTCCCAAACCTTTTGACGATTTGCTATTTTAATCCTTCCCGCCAAGTATCTAAATAATAAAATTTATGACTAAATTGATAAATTTTCAAAAGGCTCATGATTAAATTGACACAAATAAATGTTCAGTAATGAATTGGCAAATAGTTTAGAGGTTTCAGACTAAATCGGCGCGGTTGAAACGATGTTTCGTCCGAATTTAAACCGTTCTCTCCATTCGGACCGGCGCCCTTCCTTCTGATACGCTGTATATGTAAATAGCGGGCGGTGGTGCGGATCGATTGTTACTGTGATGCGCAGCCCGTGTCGGTCCCCGACATGGCAGGTTTACAATCGCTGCCGATCGTATCAGATCGGGACTCGGATTCTTACCTCTCTATTACAGGGCACTTATCGGGATTAGGAATTGACCTTTTTCGGGTCACCAAATCAAAGACAATCCTCATAGAGGGGGCACGCGATTTCTTTCTTATTTTGCTTAATCCGCAGGGGGGATACCGTGGTGATTCGGGTGCACAGGAGATGAAACGGTCCGACGTCACATGCTATAATTGCCCCCTCCCCCCGGCGGCTTTACGTTATAAAAAGAGGGAAACCCCACAAAAAAAAACAAAAAAAAAAAACGAGTGGGGGGGCGAAAAAAGGAAAAGAAAAAAAACCAGAGCTTTTCGCGGAGACCATCGTCTTCCGATAATAATACCCCCCGAAGAGAGAGAAAGCGAGCAGCAGCAGCAGCCTCCTCCTCTCTCTTCGCCCTTTCTCTCTCTACTGCACAGAGGAACTCTCTCTCTTCTCTCTCTCTCCTCTTTCTCTCTCTACAGAGCGACCCGTTTCGACGTAAAGCGTTATGGAGTCCCTGGGTTTCATGGAGGACATCTTTGACTTCCCCGACTTGGGCGAGGTCGTCGACGAGGAAGACGACCTCGGCAAGGGCAGCTCCAAGGCCGTCGCCGACTCCGCGAGCTTCGACGACTCGGCCACCCCTTCTCCCCCTGTAAGTCCCCCCCCCCCCCCTCCCCCCCCGGGCTCCCGCCCTTAAAGTTCCGATTTTTAACGCCGGCCGGCCCGGGCGGCTCCGGCGGGGCTTCCGGCGGGTCCCCCTCGGCGGCCCCCCACGACTCGGTCGGCTCGGCCGGGTCGAGCTCTGACTCAGTAAGATGTTGACTCGGCCGAGTCCCGGCCGGGCGGCGATTGATTGGCGTGCGATATTTTAGAATAAGGGAGAGGGGAGAGACGAGCCGTGCATTAGCGCCCCCGAAATGACGGTTTTGCCCCTGTACGGGGGGCCCGCGTGGCCCGCGGCCGTCGACTTTTCCACCGGGGGGGGGGGGGGCAGTTTCGGGATTTCGCGGAGGTTGACCATAATGGGCCTCCGCCCTTTTTTTGTATTCTTGCTATGTTATGCTGAGCTGTTGGTCATGATTTTAGGGTTGCACCTAATAAATGGACCCCAAGCCATAGCTTTACTTTCCGTTCCAAACGCTCGAAAGTCGTAAATTTTTTATTGAAGAATATGGGGAAAAAAATAATCATATGTGAAAGTGCCATGATATTGAGCTGGCTGGTCATTTTAATTCTTGACAAATTGGAACCGCTCATGGTGACAGATGTTATATATTCCAATCTTTAACACGGATTCCCTGTTCATGTGTCCACTGTGTACACACCACCTTGCTTGTCGCCAGCAAAAAGAAACCAATGTGAATCATTAGTGGGTGCTCTTTCACCAAAGTTTAGTACCCCATTAAGCCCCACTTTGTTGACTTATGAGTGCAGCCAGATTGTGTTTGGATATGGATGCCTTCTTTTGCACAATTGATGATTGTAGCAGTTCGTGGGGGTATCGAGAAATCTTGCTCTGGTGACAACCGCGATACGTCGTGACCGCCTCGTCAATAACGACCTAGCAATTCCTTGGGGGCTGCATTTGGTGACCGGGATGTAGAGCCCGGTTAGGTGGACGGATTAGTTATGGGGATGATGTGGTGTGTCGGAAGTAGGTACCGTGCACGGGTCTATAGATGCGCAACAAACTCCGATTGTCACTCGCTTGAAGGAACGAGCCGGCTTTGTTGCTGAAATTATTGGGCTTGTTCATACGATATGATCATCAAATGTTCGTGTGCTTGGATTGTTACCGAGTCATTGTCACATCATCTTTGTGAAATTGAGTTTTATTTGTTTGAAACAATGGACAGGATATGACTTGGGAATCTCATAGTTACCATCAATTGTCTTAATTGAATTATGTTCATGATCTTTATGCGTGGCAGGAAAATGGGGAGGAAGATTTGGAATGGATATCGAACAAGGACGCATTCCCTTCTTTGGAATCATTCGACGACATTATCCCCGACCAACCAGGGAACATCTTTAAGGACGACAGCTTCATTCCCATGCTCGAAAATAGCAGCAGCAGCAGTACGACGACCAGCACAAACAGCACCGGCAACAGGGGCGGCGCCACGGCCATTGTGAGTTGTTGCGGCGGCCCCCGTGTGCCAGTCCGTGCCCGAAGCAAGCGGGCCCGGGAGCGCCGGCGTGGGGGCTTCGGTGTTTTCGCCGCCGCAAGGTTATGGCGGGACCAAGAGAAGGCGAATAAGAAGGCGAAGTTGGGTCAAGGCGGCGTCAAGATCGGGAGGAAGTGCTTGCATTGTGGGTCGGAGAAGACACCGCAATGGCGTGCAGGGCCGGGGGGACCCAAGACTCTATGTAACGCTTGCGGGGTGAGGTTCAAGTCAGGCCGGCTCGTGCCTGAGTATAGGCCGGCGAGTAGCCCGACTTTCTCAAGCGAGCTGCACTCGAACTCGCACCGGAAGATAGTAGAGATGAGGAAGATGAAGAAAATGGGTGGGGGGCTGAAAGGTGTGGATATAAGAGTAAAGTAGTGGAGATTAGTATTAGTAGTCTAGTCTTCTTTTATATAATTAATCATTTAGGTCTCTTTTTCCCTTTTATAGGCATAGTCTTAGTGTTTAGGAGTAAGGGGTTTGGTTTAAATTCAATGGAGATTTCAAAGTTCTTTATCATGCTAGAAGAAGAAATCCTATTTGGGGAATTTTGACATTGGCAATGTTGGTTTGTCATGCTTTAGAACAAGAAAGGAGGAAAAAAAAGGGGAGGAAGAAGTTAGAGCTCATTTTCGTTGTTGCTCATTTCAAATTCTTTTTTGCAAGTGCTTGAATTGCAGATGAGGAAGTTTTGGGGGAGTGTTGCTTGCAAGAATTGAGGGTTTTGGTGATGCTTGTTTGGTTGAGGGAAACTGATTCTCGTGGTGTGTGATGACCTTTGAAGTTTGACTCGTGGCGTGGAAGGGTGGTGGAAGGGTGGTTGGAGGGCGGTTGATGTCGATGAATGAATGATTTGTAACATAAATTTAGTCTGATTGAATTGGAGATTGCAGCTGATTTTCCCGGCTGTCTTGTTTTGTTTGACACTATTGTTTACCTTGCGGCATTGGTAGGTTTTCTTAACATGAAGCTCTTTTGTTTGCTTCTGAACTCTGATGGCTTTCTGCAATAAGCTTGACCCCTGAAATTGCACTGCCCTCCTTTGTTTAGGTCTGGCTGTGTCCAGACTTCTGAGAAGTTTGTTCAATATCACCGCACGTGAAAGAATTCAGACTGGTTCTGCTAATATTCACGAACTGTTTCTGATCAAGCTCGCCCATCAGAAAGCGAGCAGGAAGTGTCGTGCCTTGAACTGAGTATCCCTTCTAAACCTGTTGCGCGCGTGATCGACTGGGTGCGCTGACATTGCGAGCAACGGTCAATGGTGCTATGCGGGCATGAGTGATGTGCAAGCGGCTGCGAACGTGATCAGTGGGGCAAGCAAGGACCGTGTGAGCATGGTGTCGAGCCGGGCTGTATGCGACTTGACCCCATGTGCTTGTGGCAAAGGTCGGTGTGCTTCCATGCGCGATTACATGCGTGTGAGAATCGATCCTCCGACACCTATTATAAGTGTCTTAAACTTCCAATCCCATTTTCCGTAAACATGAGATCCAATTAGTGTCAACACACCTGGAATTTGCCTTCAAGATGCCTTCCCTTGCGTCAACTCACTTCTCCCTTCTCTCCAATTCAAACGTTTTCCACGAAAGGCAGCACCTAAAAATGCCGTTAGCTCTAGTAAGTGCATTCAGGCTCAGTCTACATCATGCTCTATTCTTGTTGCATTTTCGTTCCATCTAATATACACCTATCGAAACACTCTACCATTGCTTTCGTTTTGGTCGTTTAATCCACAGTTTAGTGGAACCTAATCAATCGTCCACCTTCGATTTGTCACTTGGAACTAAGATCTTTGAGATGCTCGTTGTAGTCATCAACTTCATCGCCCTCTTTTGGTTATAGTCGGACCATAACTCGAGGGGTCGACACCCAAATGTTGATTTAAGAGAATTTCTCTGGGCTATACCTAATCCAATGTTGCACGCCCCATCTCAAAACTCTCTTTGGTTGTTTTGTATTTGGACTGGATTAAAATTGAGCCAAAAGTAACATCTATTTTGCTGGTATGGGCTTTTTGGCTTGAGAGCATGGATATGTTGGGAGTTCATTTGTAAAATAAACAAAAAGTGCCTTGTCCCGTGTAGGAAAGTTGGGATTGTATGGGCCAATATATAAGTGTGGAATTATTCTAAGATTACAATCTAAGACAATGGATTAAGTGGGCTTGAACCTACAATACTCGCATGAGGGTGCACAAATAATTATGCGACTTTGGCGCCTGAATCCTTGTTTATTATTTATTATATATACGGCTGTTTATTTTGCTAATGGTTATTAGGCGTTTATAAAATTCAGATTTAAAAAAATATTATTTATTTATTTGAATTTTCAATGTGTCTGTCCACTTTGCAACCTTTCCCAAAGGAATGCTTCTGTTATAAAGACTAATATAAGTTCGTCGGTTTTCCGCCTCATAAATATACTCTTGTTGATTTTTCTTTCTAAAAAAAAAACTACAACCATCGTTTCTAAGTTGTTTTCTTTTGAGAGTTCTTGTAGAAACATCAGAATTGCTATCTCATATTCTCGTTGAAACTTTGTTGTATCCTAGAGGATTTTTGTTGGTAACCATTAGCAACGTTGTAGGAAATTATTCCTTGAAGAGAGTGTTATTACGCCTCAAAATCTGATTCCATCTTATTTCCAAGTCGATCGTTCAATATTTTCCCAACAGTATCAATTGACATATATCTGATATCATAGGTAAAGTATCATCAAACCCAATAGAGTTAGGAGGAGAACAAATCTCAGTCGTTCGATAGATCTGTACCAAAGATATGCAAGTGGCAATGGCAATCGAGACCCTTTCAGTTTCAGGCAAGCAATTGAGTGAGCAACACTTTGAGTTTGCAAGTTTTGCTCTTGTTTTTTCGGTTTGGGTCGTTTTCAACATTTCCTTGACGGGGCCACCAATTTCATTTACCTGCTTTAGAAGCTTCTTCAATGCCCTTTTAGGGGGGATAAGCTCGATTGTCAACGCAAATCTGGTCACCTTCAAGCATACTAGTCTGATATTTCATTGAAGGTACAAACCTACGCAGAAGCTGCCATGATCTGGTTGGGCCAAACCTAACTTTGACGTTTAAATTAGGCACAATTCAAATATGGTTTGGCTAAACATTATTTTCGGCTATGAAGAACTACATATCTAGCTCATCTAACACCCTTCCCAGAAGTCATTAAGTTCTTGTAGTAATAAGAAACCACCCCGGAATGTTCGTAATTTTTTGTTGATCGTGTTAAAGTATTATCTCGCATCGTTTTACTATTGAACGTATCAACTATTTCACTTTTTAGTCGCGGTACCCTCCTTTTTCTTGCAAACATAGCACGTGAATCGAAAATACTAGTAAAATTTAAAATTATGGACTTGGGTTGAAACCAGGCCTACTCGCATAGGCCCGACCCGAACATATTCAAACTCAATTCATTCGATCAAGCTTAATTGTCATTGAACTCTACGCATGCATGCCTAATTATTTTCCTTAAGCTATTATACTTATTTCAATGTAAGACTACAAGTTCATAATACTTGGACGAGATAAGTATACTGAAAGTCCTAAAATGTGTAACAAAAGTATAATTGAGTCATAAAACTTTTAAAAAATGCAATCAAGTCATAAAACTTATCAAGTTTGTGTAAGTAAGTCCTTTATTAACTCCGTCCAACTTGACAGACGAAAAATGCTAACAAGTTTTATGATTTGATTGCATAAATTTGATAAGTTTTAGGGTTTAATTATATTTTTTTAAAGTTTTATGACTCGATTGCACTTTTGTAATAAGTTTTAGGACTTGATTGTACTTTTTGAAAATTTTAGAACTCAATTACATTTTCGTGACAACATTTTAAAAATTTTGGTGCAATTATTTTAACTTGGACAATGGAATTAGCGACCATTTTGATAGGATTTCTCTGTTAAAAGTCGAACGATCTTCCACATATGTCTTGACGAAGAAAAATCTTTCGCTATTAGGTTGATTCACAGCTGCTTATATCATACAATCAAAGTGAAGAAGTAACAGAAAGTTCGGCGACGGTGACGTGGGCTTCGTGTTCATGGCAAAAAAGATGACATGAAGAAGACTGCGAGGTATGAACAAAGGCGTCGAAGTAGCTTCACTTTGGAACTCCACGACCGAGTCAAAGCCAACAGTTATCACTATCGCTTTAGAGCCTCAGTTTTCAAGAGTCAAAACTGAGCAGCTTCAGAAGTTTCTTCAAGGTGACGCAGCATCCCAGAAACGGTCCAAAACTCTGTCAGAAGATTCTCTCTGCACTTTTTCCCTTGTGATTTGACATCTTCTTTTTGTCTGCGGAACACAGTTTTCGTCCAATGAAAGAGCAGAGAAATTAGGGTTTTGGATTGAAAGTACGGCTTGAATTGTCAAACTGGGTTTGCGGCGGAACTGGAATTCAAAGGTTAGGCAGATCATCGGATTTTCGATAAACTAGACAGAGAAGGGCACACGTGAGTTCGTGTTTCCATGTGCTGCGATAATGAATTCTTGGTTAGGAACTTGTAGAATTTAGGTGTTGTTCTGGTCCACAAATGAGGGCTACGTTCGGCTTAATGTTTGACGCTTGAATTCCCGGTTAAGACGGACATGAGAGTTTGGTATTCAAAATGATATGATAGACGATAAGTATTTAAGTAAGCAAATCATATTTATCGCCCGTAAGGAATCTGTCGGTCACTGCATTTACCAAATTTTGTGCACTGGTTTTAGCACAAATTGCAAAACTCTTCCTTTCGTTTTTATTTATTACGATTCAAATTGAGTTAATCTTTGTTACTTTCAGGATTGATTTATGATAGCGATCAAGATTGGATGGTGTCGAAGAATCAAATTAGAGGAAAAGTTAACTTGAACCAAAAGTAAGTTCAGTCATGGGTAGCTGCTCAATGACCTTTATATCTACCTCAAATCGAATATATTGTTGAAAGCCAAAAGTAGAAGCATATTCGCCCTGATAAGAGAAAATGACACAAACGGTTAATGAATTTTGGTTCAATGTACAATGTGATTCATGAACTTTTAATTTGTTCAATATAGTCGCTGAACTATATCAAAATGTTTAATATTGTCCCTGAACTTTAAATTAATTGAACAACAACATTAAATATTTTCATATAGTTCAAGAAGTAAGTTGAACATATACCAAAATTTCATGGACTACATTTGACAAATTAAAAGTTTGGGAACTACGTTGCACATTGGGTCAAAGTTCATGGGTTTTATATGTCATTATCCCCACCGATAAACACGGGCCCTAATTCCACTTTCACAAAATGACAACGAATAAACTATCTTGTGTCGTGATCCCATTTCAGCATCCTCTTCCACCCAAAGGTGGTGGTGTTCGATAAGGGTGTGTAAAGGAATCGGGAATCGCCTAGACCGCTCGGAACCAGATTGGATTGGCCCGGAACCGGCGGTTCTCATAGGGATTGGTCCGGTTCCCGGTTCTAATTTACTAGAACTGATGAGTACTGGTCCGATTTTCGGTTCTAGGCTTGAAACCGCCCACCCGACGATCCGGACCGGACCGGTAATATATATATACACACATATATATAATTTTTAAGAAAAATTTCAACAACAAAAAAAACAAGAAAACATTTATAGAATAATGAACCCACTCTATACTCTCATCAATTCACGGTCGCGCCTCTAGCTGTTCATTGCCTCCCTTTCTCACTCTCGATCATCTTCATTTGCGTGAAACTTAATGGGACCGGTTTCATGGACCCACCCGGGAATCGGATCGGACCGACGGTTCGGTTCCTAGGTGGATCCACGGAACCAAGGGCAGTTCCTGGTTCTAATTTCTCAGAACCGGTCCTTAGTGGGCGATTCCCAGTTTCATGTTGGGAACCGCTCGCTTGGACCATACTCACTCCTAGTGTTCGACTTGCACAAGAAGGTGCTCTCGTCAGCTTTAAAGAGATCGCAGATTTCCGATTGATTGGCCACAAAGATGTCCTTGATGTCCCCAAGGAGATCAACAAATTCGCGGTGATAGCGTTTGCTAGTGGTGATCCGTTCTTGGGCTGTCTGGTTCCCACCCGGGAACCGGACCACTTGGTCTTGGAAGGGGAGTACCAATGTTGTCTAGTTCCCAAGTGGGCTAATGGAACCAGTGACATGTTCTGTTTCTTTAAGCATGTAGTCCATAATCCATTTTAGGATCATTGAGAAGGATGTTAAACCTATCATGGGAATTCGTATGGATTAACAAAAAATGTGTACGAGCCCATTACAAGGGTTATCAAAACGACCATGTTCCATGCAAAATTGATCTCGATGTTTCACAATAAGGAAAGTGACACGATAGGAGACAAGTAGAGGGTACGAATCGTGCATACTTAGGGCTTTTTACAAATTTGAAAGAATTTTTTTTTTTAAATCTGGTTCGGTTCAAGTGGGCAGTTCCAATCGGACCAAAAATCACTGGTTCTAATTTTTTGAAACCGGGAACCGGACTGGTGCTCCCGGGAACCGCCCAGAATCGGTCTGTTCGGTCCGGTCTAGACGGTTCTTGGTCCGGGCGGTTCCCTTTTGCACGCCCCTAGTGTCTACAAGTTCAACTTCAATTACAGCATCCCAGAAACAATGGCATGGTCAAACAATACTTGTGCTGCATCACATGATACATACATAATTAAATGTTCAACACCTGACTATAGGATTCTGTACATACTACGGCAGATCGATTTTGACGAATTGGGAACAAAGGTTTGAAATCTGGGCTCGGGTCAGAAATTGGCCTGCGGGGTTACATGGACCGGGACAAGAATGATAGTGGGCCCACCGTCGGTTGGTCGGCACTCAAAAGCACTCGATGAAGCAACAACATTCTTTTTCTTTCTTTGATGGGCAACTTCAGGAAGCGACGTGACACTTTTGTTTGGGAGTGGAAGGTAGGGCGAGGAAGAAAACAAGGGTTCAATCAATTGATCCGAGCCTAACTAAACCGGTCACAAAGAAACGATTTGTTTAGGTTCTGGATGACATTTTCCAAATAAACGGCTCGGAAATAGGATCGAAGGGTTTGACTGGAAACCGTTCCATTATCATCTAATGGTTTTTTAACAATCCGCGCCGTTCGAATTTTGTTAGAAAGTTCAATTTGAAAGCGAAGAGAGACCGTATTATGTAAAGAGCATATAAACCCCGACATCCTCTTTCACAGGCAAGTAAGGTTAGGAACGGCACGCGAAATTTGACGAACAGGGGACCGCACATGTGAAATGAATCATGGAAAAATCTAACTTCGATTTGAGCCGTATTGTGCTCACACCTTATGAAAAGAGTAACAAACCAAACATTCCGGCGATACCTCATTAGGATAAATCAATAATACATGTTATATCCCCTCATTTTGAACTATTTGGTTTCACATTCATACCGTTCTTCCTTAGCCTATGAAATTTAATCCAACTCCATTCATTTCATGGAATCCCAATTTCATTTCTCGCTAAAGTCTAAGATTAGATGTTTCACTAAGCAGCTACAGATATGAAAAAGGAAGACCCTTAAATTGTTTGAATTTTATGTTAGCTGGGACTGAGCTTATTCACCATAAAGGAAAACTCTAATCCTCTTTTTTTTTATTAAAATATAGATGTGCATGTCACCTTTAGGATCCTCCTATTCGATTTTAGACTGTCTCAAAGATGGGTAAATATCAATAAGACAGACACCAAATTAGCCTTTTTGATTTTTTAACTGCTAATCTAGGCCAACAAAGCATCTACAGACTTACTAACCAGTGATTACTGGTCACATATTCTTCTGGAGGGAAGTAGAAATGAATGGAAGAATTACAGGAAGTACTTGCAATGAGATGCTGATAATCCATCTCCAAGAATTCAATCCATCATGTCCAAGGACACCAAGAAAGTAGAATGCCAGGGTGAAAGAAAGGGATTCTCCTCTACTGTACCTACCTTAAACAACATTAATCAACTTAGGAAGATACATTTCTCCAAGAATTCAAATCCATCGTGTCCGAATATAATAATTTAAACGAAGAAAGACGATAGGGATGAAAACGAGTATCCCCCGAGTGCTCGGTACTTAGCTTGTCACCCACCAATCACCATCTATCAAGACAATTAATACAGTTAGCTCATTACATTATGTATGGTATTACAAGAAAAAGAAATAGCGAGATTAGGTATGGGATTAAGGAGAAGAAAAAGAAGACGAAGATGAGGTTAGGATCTCGGGTCTCCTATGAAAAAGACAATATTCAGTCACATGAACAACCCTCTTCCTTTTTCTATCCAATTTTTATGATCTTTCCAACCAAACCCTTAATTTAAGTGAAACCATTTCTATTCTATTTCTCTCTGCTCTTCCCGTATAAAACTCGCCCTCCCTCATCTCCAAATCTCTCTGTCCCTCTCACGCACGCATCGTGGGTTGACCAAGTACGCCAGGAATCCACATTACGCGCTTCCAACCCGAATCTGATGGGCAAAGCAAAGGACGAGAGAGAGAGACAGAGAGAGATTTGAAAATTGGAGGGATGTTGACGGTGGAGTCAACCCTATTTGGGCAGATCCAACTCCCAGCTCCTTACCAAGTGCTGGGTCAATCCCGCAAGTATTAAATAGCGCATGCACAGGATACAACGCAACCTCCCCTTCTGTACTTTTCTTTTTCTTGCTTTATCATTATCTCCGGCACTGAATTCAAGAAAAAGTTGGGTTTGGGGTTTGTCTAACCTAATGAGACCTAATGCTGGAGGGAAAGAGTAAGATTTTAGGTTGCGTTGGAAGTTGGAACGCAAGTTTGGCGATTATTTTATAAGGGGAAATGCATGGAATAAGCATAGATGGACACGTGTAGGTTAGCACCCCTAAGGCACTTGTCAGGGTTGTTAATTGCACTCTGGGAGCGTGAACATTAATTACTCATTAATGTGATTTATTAATTTCAACAGTCTTGAGACACTTATTAACAAGATTCTTCATGTTATGCTTTGTTATATATGAGTCTTGGTGAATGTCTATTTCTCGAGTACTTGCTAAACATGCTTGGTAATGAATGTTTTGATCTACAAAGTGCTGGCCACACATGGCAGCAGAAGAGCACAGCACTGATAAGTGCAAATTTTTCCTTGCATTTAACATGATTCTCATGATGTTAATTCCTTGATAACCATATCAACTGGGTGATTCTAGGAAGGAATCCAGTTTATTCTGGTGAATTCTGACGGTATTTCGTTCTGGAATCATGATTTGACTAGTCTTGGCCCCTTGCATAATTACTACTATTGGCGCAATTATGGACCCCTGAAGAAAGAAATGATTAAGCCATAAATAGTCATTCTCTGGCAACGGCGAAATGACAAAATCTGTTTGGAACAACAGTTTGAGTGTTACTAGAAGAATTCTTGATTCCTCGGATAAATCCTTTGATCAATGATTAGTGAGAATGTGAGCTAAAAAATCTAGTTTTAGACTGCCTAAGCTTCCTTTAAGATTATTTATTTCTACTTAGAACTTTCTCCGATTGTTCAATGTCATTTATGAATTTTTTTTAAATCTAGTTAGGACCTTAAGGTATGATTCTTATTTTGCATTCACGTTGGTCCTTTTGATTGATATCTAGATAAAAAGTTTAATGTGGATTGTCACATCAAGATTAAGTTCATATTCATACCGACTAAGCATTTCAATTGGTTCTTCTCCAACTTATGACATCACGAGCTCTTAAATTTTCAATTTTTGTAATCAAGTCTTTTTAACTTGTAGGATTTGCATGGTCAAGCTCTGATAGTAATTAATTTACTTAATTGCAAAGACAAAGCTGCTGCCATGGCTTTTTTGTAGTACCAAATCAAAATCTATCTTCATTATTTAAAAGTTAATTCTTTGCTAAAAGAGCGAGAGGCAGTGGTTGTGGTAGCCACCATCGGCTAGGATATGGTGGTCTTGGCAGCCATCTCCCCGCTTTGGGAAGCCCTCGCTTGGGGACGCTACAATGGCAGCAATAGTTGAGGTGCCCTCCATCACAACTCGCAAGGAGCACCGTGCATCCTGATCCAAACATTGATCCTAGATTCATCGAAAATACTACTCTCCAAATGTGTAAAGCATCTCGATGGATGATGATCGACGATGCTCTATGCATTCACAACCTCATGTTCACCATTTTTTATTCTAAGGCCGTGGAAAAGGCGATAATAGAAACAAATTGGTGAAATTTGACATGCTTCACAAGATTTGATCCAATCCTATGCCATCCAAAGACAGCAAGATCTTCACAGTTGACATTAGGCTGGGAGTCTCTTTTTCACAAAACGATTTGATCAAAGTCAAGAGCATGTGAAAGTTGAAAAATCCTAGGCTAGGATAGGGATACTAACCCCACCACTCCCATTCATCTCATCTTTCCCCTAAAGCTAAAAGCCTAAATAGGCCATAAAATTCTCTTGTGACCTACACACATTTCTCTTGAGTCTCAAGTGGATTTGAACCAAACCAGAAAATCATGATAAAGGGGGAGCCCCATGAAATTGATGGTTGTATGCCAAATCTCCATTTGTCCTCCCCATCAGGAAATGACAAACCCACTTGTGGCATGACATGTTCTCCATCACTTCCACTTTTCCCCATTATACAATCAATTTCTTTCAAATTTTCTTTTCCCATCAATATCTCTTGAGGGTCCCCACCCAAAATAACCTTTCCAGATTTCATGATTGGGTGTTGGACTGGTAAAATCCACAAACATGGATGGACCTTTTTGATTTGGACATGGTTGGAAAGCTTGAGCAGCTATCTCAAGTCTCAACCCCACCTTCCACCTTCACCATCCAAAAAAAAAAAAAAAGAAAGAAAAAAAGGAAAAAAAAAGAAAACCAAAGACGCAAAATCTATCTTTTACAATGGTAGGCTCAAAGGAAGGGGCCCACACCCTATATCGTGTGTTATTGTAGAAAAGTTTAATTAATTAATTAAATCAAGCATTGTGTTTTAATCGTGCGAAGTTAAATTAATATTGAAATTATGAAGGCCTTGGCTCCTACATAACTTTCTAGAAGTTAAGAATTACATATGGTCTATAGTAAAAAGATAGGGATGCTTATTTCTTAGGTTGGGCCACGAGTGTGACATAATTTGAGTATAGCTTATACGGATATGACACCATTCTATTTCATATAAACGTTCTAAGCATGAATGGTTTTCTTTGTTACTTTATATTAGTCAAATATGCATTGCAAGCCAGTAAAAATCAAATTCCACACATTAAAAACTGTTGGCAAGTCATGCTTATAATCTTCAACTTTTATGAGATAAGATAAGCTCCAACTAGTTACTAATAAGGATAACCCACTTCGAGTATTGACGTCAGATTTAAAATACGTATATCTAATTTCGAAAATTACTCATATCATAAATCTAATTTGCGTGAACTCGAGTATATTTCACATAATAATGTTTTTATAGCACTTTGATTACATTTTAGAAAAGAAGAGCAACTATAGGGGGAAAAAAATAAACCAAGAGGACGAATCTAGAAAGGGAAAAATAGGGATATGAAACTTCGAAACTTTCATGCAAGCAATTCTTTTTGGAATAATACCACGAAAAATTTTAAACTGGTACACCCGTGATAAATTTACCAAAATAACCCCGAACCGGTACATTCATGACAAATTTACTATTTGTTAGTTTTTATTAAATTTTATTGTCAAATTGTTGAGCTGGATGACACGTGACAATTGATAGGTGTACCAGTTTGGGGTTCTATCCGTCTGTTTATCATAGGTGTACCGGTTTGTGATTTTTCATGGCATTATTCCAATATAATGGAGGGTAAATTTGTCACAAGTGTAATGATTTGAGGTTTTTTGTGATAACAAAATTAGTTTCGGCAAATTTGTTACAGATGTACCAGTTTGGGATTTTTGTGGTATTAACTCATTTTTTTTGTGTGACAACAAAAAAGGGTAACAAAAAAAAAATCGGGGTTCATACAACGAAAAACTTTTAACTGGTATACCTGTGATAAATTTACCCCAAACTAATTTTTTGACAATAAAAAACTTCAAACTAGTACACCTGTGACAAATTTACTTTCCGTTAGTTTCTGTTAAATTTTACCATCAAACGTTTGAATTAGATGATACGTGACAATTGATAAGTATACCGGTTTTTGATTTTACTCCTCCATATTCACAGGTTTACCAATTTGTGATTTTTTTTTTGTATTAATCCAATTTAAGGGTCACAAGTATATCAGTTTAGGGTCTTGATCGTCAAAATATTAATTTGGGATAAATTTATCATGTTTGATGTTTCTTATAATTAAAAAATTATTTTAAGATAAATTTATTATATATGTATTAATTTAGAGTTTTTCGTGATATTAATTCAAATAATTAACGATGCGATGGCTCTTCTGTCTCCACCTACCTACCTGTCACAATCAAGATATCCAGGGAAAATTTTAAAAAAGGAAGGAAAGAAGGAGAAAATTTCTCACGCACCCATGCCCCAAGAAAAAGTTCACAGTTTTTATCATTTGCCTTTTTGGAGAGCACTAATAAGGGGGGGAGAGGGAGGATGAACCAGCAAGCCAAGCCCGACTGCTCCAACTCTTTCTAGAGAGAGAGAGAAGAAAGAGCGAGAGCCCCTCGAGTAGACACGAGCACACGCATCGCAGAGAGAGGAGAGAGAGAGAGAGAGTATGAGATGAAAGGCATGCCTGGTCGGCCATTAGAGCTTCTCCGGTTTGCCTAGAGATCCCTCCTCCACAACCATCATTCCCCTTTACCCCCTCCCCCATACATTACCAGCAGAGAAAGCTCTTTGCTTTTTTCTTTCCTGGCCTGCATAGCAATTTGAGTTCTCTTGTTTTGCTTTGTTTCTGTGGGGGAGATTTTGGAGGCAGTAAGATCTTGGCAAAAGGAGAGCTGGGTCTGGTCTGGTTTGTGTCTGGTCTTCTCCCTGTGTTGAGTGAATTCAATGCTTGTTGCTTCACGGCGTCACAGAGCGCTCCCGAGGACTTGCTGGTTTGCTGCTTTGCCCCGTCCCTTCTTTGATGAGTGATTAGGAGCTTCAAGGTCAGTAATTTAATCTCTTGCAGCCACTTTTTTTTAGAAAGTTTTTAGCTTTTGTTGTAATCTCGTATTAGCATGCTTGATATGCGGTATTACTTTCTCAAAAAAATGTTAATTTCGCACACTTTATTATCTGGTTCTTCGCAAATTCTAGAAAGAACCCTTGTTTTGAGT
Source organism: Syzygium oleosum (assembly GCF_021117445.2). Taxonomy (NCBI): domain Eukaryota; kingdom Viridiplantae; phylum Streptophyta; class Magnoliopsida; order Myrtales; family Myrtaceae; genus Syzygium; species Syzygium oleosum. The sequence continues at coordinate 20,436,780 of NW_026607485.1, read as the reverse complement.
TCGTACGGTGCGTGAGAAACTGTGATATTTCAGTTGATTTTCTGAAGTTTTATTTTCAAACCCAGACAATATGCTCATAACTTCTCTTCAACTTTTTCTTTGAATTTGAATACCTGATACTGTTGGTTGTTTGAGATGCTTCAAATCTCAAAGTGATGAGATACGCCTTGGTACTTGAATATTGAATGAGTTTGTATTTTTTGATTTTGGGTTTCGTAAGTTCGGAAATGAATTTGGATTTTATTAGCGATGGATGGAAATCCATCAATTATTGTATGATAGAGAAGGTAATTAAGGGAAGAATGCTATTGTTTGCATTCCTTTGTCTACATCTCCGAGACAAAGATCCTTTAATTAATATATTTCGTGTTGATGTCAATTTCAGTCCCGGTGTCTGAATGCTACATTGGTTAAATGCTCCAGCTTGGGATACAGTTTTATGAAATCTCCTTCTGAGTCGATTCTGCAGGAGGAATCGTCTATTGGTGATATAAACCCTTGACATTATTCCAGTCCAGGTGTTAAGCATGTCTAGATTTTTAAAATCATGTGGCCTTTCTGGACCAGAGTTCAGGATTGTTCTACTCGTTGCCTCTCTAATGGTGTGCATTACAGCCGGACTGAATTCTGAGGGGCAGTATCTTCTTGACATGAAGAGTATACTTCATGATGAATTTAATTTTCTGGGAAATTGGAATCCCTCAGATGAAACACCGTGCAAATGGATAGGTGTGAATTGCACTTCAGATAGCAGTCCTGTCGTTTGGTCCCTCGATTTGAACTCGAAGAATCTCTCTGGGACTTTGAGCCCCAGTATTGGTGGTTTGATTCATTTGACTTATCTTGATATTTCTTATAATTCGATTAGCGGGAACATTCCCAAGGAGATTGGCAATTGTTCGAGCTTGGCGGGTCTTTACTTGAACAACAACCAGTTTGATGGGGAGATTCCCGCTGAACTCGTCCAGCTGTCTTCCCTGACAATCTTGAATATATGCAACAATAAAATATCGGGCCCACTGCCAGAGGAATTTGGGAGCTTATCTTCACTAGTTGAATTTGTGGCATACACTAATAATATCACTGGTTCTTTGCCTACTTCGATAGGAAACCTCAAGAACCTGAGGACATTCCGAGCTGGTCAAAATGCAATTTCTGGTATCTTACCGCCTGAAATTGGTGGATGCACAAACTTCCGGTATCTTGGTGTTGCCCAAAATGAGATTGGAGGGGAATTGCCAAAGGAACTTGGGATGCTTGGAAGCTTGTCTGACTTGATTCTTTGGGATAACCAGCTCTCAGGATATATTCCTAAAGAAATTGGAAACTGTACCAACCTTGAGACGGTTGCCCTTTATGAGAACAGCCTCGAGGGTCAGATCCCTTCCGAGATTGGGGACCTCAAGTCTCTGAAGAGGTTGTACCTGTACAGGAATCAGTTGAATGGAACCATCCCGAGGGAAATCGGGAATTTGTCATTGGCAACAGAAATCGATTTTTCCGAGAATTCTTTGTCTGGTGAGATCCCATCTGAATTCAGCAAAATTAACAACCTGACCTTGTTGTTTCTTTTCCAGAATCAGCTGACGGGTGTTATACCAAATGAGTTAAGTGGCTTGAGGAACTTGACCAAGCTCGACCTGTCCATTAACAATTTAACTGGTCCAATTCCATCCGGATTTCAGTATTTATCTCGGATGATTCAGTTGCAGCTCTTTGATAATTCCTTGACTGGTGCTATTCCTCAGGGGCTGGGGATTTACAGTCCACTTTGGGTGGTTGATTTTTCCGATAACCGCCTTTCTGGAAGGATTCCTCCTCATCTTTGTCGACACTCCAACCTCATTTTGTTGAATCTCGAGTCGAATATGCTTTACGGGAACATTCCTGCTGGAATCCTGAACTGTAACTCGCTGGTTCAGCTTCGTCTGGGTAGTAACATGCTCACGGGCAGCTTTCCTTCAGTGATGTGTAAACTGGAAAATCTGTCTTCCATCGAGCTTGGCCAAAACAAATTCAGCGGTCCAATTCCTCTAGAGATTGGGTCTTGTCGGAGGTTGCAGAGGTTGGACCTTTCGGGAAATTTCTTCGCGTCTAACTTGCCAGGAGAGATAGGAAATTTATCTGAGTTAGTGTTCTTTAATATCTCATCCAATTCTCTCTCTGGACAAATACCCCGTGAAATTGTCAACTGCAACCTGCTTCAGCGTCTTGATCTCAGCCAGAACAGCTTTGTGGGTGATTTACCAGCAGAGATTGGAACTTTCTCACACTTGGAGCTTCTCAGGTTGTCAGATAATAAGTTCTCTGGAAATATACCTTCGACCTTAGGGAGTCTCTCCCATTTGACTGAGTTGCAAATGGGGGGCAACATGTTTTCTGGTGAAATCCCTTCAGAGTTAGGTTCCATCTCAAGCTTACAGATTGCATTGAATGTCAGTTACAATTCACTAACTGGGAAAATACCGCGACAGCTTGGAAATCTTAATCTACTCATGTACCTCCTGCTCAATAACAACAATTTGACTGGTGAAATACCTAGCTCATTTGAGTACTTGTCTAGCCTACTGGTGTGCAATTTTTCATACAATGATCTCTCTGGGCCTTTACCGTCCGCGGCACTTTTTCAGCACATGCCCATCAGTAGCTTTATAGGGAACAAAGCACTCTGTGGCGAGCCGCTTGGCAATTGCAATGAGAACCCATCTTCTCAATCCATCCCACCTTTGACAAGTGTGGATGTTCCAAAGGGTAAAATTATCACTATTGTTGCGGCCGTTGTAGGTGGCGTATCTCTTTTGTTAATAGCTGTTATAATTTATTTCATGAGACGGCCATCTGAGACGGTTGCTTCCATGGAGGACAAGGAGTCGCCTTCTCCGGAGAATGATATATATTTTCCTTCAAAGGAGGTATTTACATTCCAAGATCTGGTCGAGGCTACGAATAGTTTCCATGACAGCTATGTTGTTGGAAGAGGCGCTTGTGGAACAGTTTATAAGGCAGTCATGAATTCAGGACTAACAATGGCCGTGAAAAGGTTAGCCTCAGATAGGGAGAGTAACAACATTGAGAACAGCTTTCGTGCAGAGATTTCAACTCTTGGAAAGATCCGGCATCGAAATATTGTGAAGCTGTTTGGTTTTTGCTATCACCAGGGCTCGAATCTGCTTCTGTATGAGTACATGGCGAAGGGTAGCTTGGGCGAATTGCTTCATGGTCCAACATGTCGCTTGGACTGGCCAACTCGGTTCTGCATCGCTCTTGGCTCTGCTGAAGGCCTTGCCTACTTACATCACGACTGCAAACCTCGGATAATCCATCGCGATATAAAGTCTAATAACATTCTTCTTGATGAAAATTTCGAAGCCCATGTTGGTGATTTTGGTTTGGCGAAAGTCATCGACATGCCTCAGTCAAAATCAATGTCAGCTGTTGCAGGATCTTACGGATACATTGCACCCGGTAAACATTCTCTCACGAAAATCCAGTTTGAACCTTAGTTCGATACTAAATAGACCTCTCCTTCCCCTTTTCTTTGAAGAAGGTTGAAATGATTCGTTTTTCCTTTCTAATTATTTGGAATTGTCCTTAATGCAGAGTATGCGTATACTATGAAGGTCACGGAGAAATGTGACATATACAGCTATGGAGTTGTTCTACTTGAGTTGGTCACCGGAAGGACTCCAGTTCAGCCGCTGGATCAAGGAGGCGATCTCGTCACCTGGGTAAGACAGTACATTCGGAATAACTCATTTTCCTCTGGCATGCTTGATGCTCGGTTAGATCTGGAGGACAAAGTCACCGTCGGCCACATGATTACCGTCCTTAAAATCGCTTTATGGTGCACGAATTTGTCTCCTCTTGAGCGGCCTTCAATGCGGGAAGTTGTCTCAATGCTTATCGAGTCAAATGAGCGGGAAGGGAACCTTATTTTGTCTCCGACTTATGATTCTTGTTCAAAGGACAATCCTTCGTGAAGGTATCTGATTCTCCGCCATGGGTATTAGATGGAATGATTCTTTTCTCGGTGCTTATTCTTCGTTTTTCTACATGAATAGCTAAATGAGAATACCATGTAAATTTTACTGAGCAAATAGCATTAGTGAAATCATTTAATGTTCACATCACATAATACGGGAGTCCCAGTGATATCTTAATTTCTGCGCTGCATTTGCTCTCCCATAATGTAATATCAGTGTACAGTTAGCTTCTGATTTCACATTGTTGAGATCTCCCTGGCAATATAAAGCACTGTCCCTTTTGAATTGCTTTGTTCATTGATGTGCATAAAATTTGGAGATATATTTTGTTTATGGATGCTCATGCTTCTCACTGAAGAAAAGTGATTTTAAAGGTTGAGGATTTTGTTTGCAAAGCTTCCATCTCAGAACATCTGCCTGAACAAAGTACAACTGCTAAAATTGGGATTCAATCTATGTCTTCTGGCATCATTTTTGTGCGACGCTTGGCAAGTTTATTCTCTGAGTATAACTTTATGCATACGAGCAAGATGCAATTTCCAATTCCTTTGGGTGTATATGGTTATGGCAATTGCATTCTGTTATATGCATTCTGTGGATTATCTCCTGCATTTATGCTTGTTCTTTTCTATTTGGCGAAACGTTTATACTTGAACTGATAGATTACCGGCTTAGTTGACTAATGTTGCTGTGAAAAGAAAAAATCTCTGGCTTGAACGATGATTTATGGGCCACGTTTTGCATCCCATCTCATGTACGTTCTAGAAATGTGCAGCCTCAGGTTTTCCCACACTTGTATATAGCTTTTCATTGCACTGATTTGCTCCACGTAAAGATTCGACCTTTCTGCTACTTGTATGTGTAAACATGCACTTATATAGTCTTTTCTTTTTTCTTTCCTTCTTTAAATTTTTCATTTGACATTCAGTATTCCAATCTTTTGGCTTAACTAATCCCATGAATGTACACAAAACACGGTCCATGTGCATACATGCGACGCTTCATTCAAAGGGTGGTGGGTGCGACCCCCAAAGATTGCATTGAACTGGAGCCTTCGGTGATTTGCACATAAGATCTGCCTCAACCAAACCAAACACTTAATGTTTTGTCGAGATATTAATGTTTACTGTTTATGTGCATGGTCATCATCTGTTTAATTTGGCTGGCAAATGGTCCGGCAAGTAAAGTCCTCTCTACTTTCCCTTCTCAAGCGGCAATTCCTTTTTGTTGCTTTCATCCTTTGCTACTTTTTGTTGTCTCCAAAATAGTTCACAGAACTATGAATTATAGGACAGCTCTCATCCAAGCCGCTGAGGTAAGGCCCTTAGGTAGTAATGGCACGCAAGTCCTCCTTTGAATAGCTTCATCGGAAACTTTTTAAGTGTTGCAACTTGTATGTCTGGTGATATATATTTTCAAACTATAGCATTTCAAATTGTCACCTATCTCATTCACCAGATAACGACACAAGTCCCTATCTTGAGCGAGAAGTAAATCTTATGATCCGTCGTCTCTCTCGCATCTGTCTCTTAGTTCTTAGTAGCCCACCGAGCACCATCACAGCTCCGACCTCCGCTCATGCCACCACAGTGTACTCCTGCTCCTGCCACCACAGTGTACTCTCTCATTGATGATGTCGAGCTTGTCGCTGTTAGCGAAGCAGTAAACTTTTGAAGCCATAGCGGCCAATGCAGAATTCTCCCTTGCGCTTGCATATTGTACGTGCTCATGTGAACAATACTCGTCGACTTTATCTTTAATAATCTCGATAATTGCATGTTTCAAGCATTCACAATCCCTCAGACTTGATTCATACTGATCTTATCTTCAAGTTGGTTGTCCTTGTGATTTCTTTGTAATTTTGTATGCTTTGAAAGAAAATAGAATCCAGTCAATACATATATGATGCACCATACCTCTATTAACAGAACCTCGTGAGAATAATGCATGGTATCATTCTTCAAACGTATCCGAACGAGGCGACAGTTGCATAACAATGGGAAAATTATCAAAAAGTTCTAAATGTATTGAACTTGTGTCAATTTAGTTATAAGCCTTTTAATTGTGTTAATTGAGTTTTAAACTTTTTGATTGTTCCAATTGAGTCCTAAATCTTTTGACAATTAAGCAATTTGGTCATCCCAACTAATTTTGATCGAAAATACAATTAAGCAATTTGGTCATCCCAACTAATTTTGATCGAAAATTACTGACGTGGATGTCGGTCGTTCTTCTTCCTTCGCCCGTTGCCGGGCCTTGGTGAGGGCCAACGACAAGCCACAGGCAAGGGCCAACCTTGAGGGAGGCTCAAGCTTGTTGGGATATGGCGAGGTGTAGCCTCGCCAGCCTCTAGAGGCTTGACCTTGGCGAAGGTTGGCGAGGCTAGAGCTCACTAGGGTCTGGCAAGGTCGGGCCTTGCCCGAGGCCGACCTTGCTATCCTATGTCTGTGGCTGGTCGCCGGTCGCCACTGAGGCTTGGCGATCGGTGGAGGAAGAAGGAAGAAAGAAAAAGAAAAAGAAAGAAAAAAAAAGGACATTCTGAAGGCATGATTCATAGTTGTTTATTACTTCATCAGTACATTAAAAAGAAGCACATTGGATCAATGAAAGAGAATGTGAGAACTAAACTTGCTTTACGGGCTCTATATATTCAAAGGAATCCAAATCTAATTCCCTCGTCTCCCCTTTCCTTTCGGTCTCGTACATATCTCAACATCATCTTTTGAATCATGGCAAAACGAAAGAGACATCTGTCTCTATTGTGGGTGTGGTGACTTGTCTCCATCTCCATGTGATCTCTTTTGAGATTTGGGTCTCCCTTATCTCTAGCTTGCTTCCCTGCAATTTGTGGAGACGCACCCCTTTATTTTCCTATGTTGGATGCTTTCTTCTTCTTCTTCTTCTTTTCTTTTTAAAAAAATTTAATGGTCACCGTTCATTTCAAATTTAGATGTAGATTTTCCATCGAATCAACTATTTTGCTCGATGGACCGATGACTACCACTGTTTGCCGTGCCATGCCATAACGTGCTTCGTCTTGCCACTTAAAGCAGCGAAAAGGGAGCAATATTTGCCTCACAATGAGGGAAAAGCTAGCCTTATTGCTTGGCAAGACCTTTCCCATGCGTTGGTCCAAGATTCGGTTGTTGTGAGATCGATTCCTACCATGAGAACTCAGATTTAAGTGGGGGGCCATGGTAGCTGGTTGTTGTGCTAGTTCTCCTTTAAGTAGTCCGCTAATTACGATCATACCCTTGAGTCGTTAAAAAAAGAGTGAAGAAGGAAAAGAAAGGATCATCTTGCCCACCCCCGCAAGAAGGTAAGCAAATGCTACTCGCTTGGAATAGGCAAGGATTTCCTTTCCATTTGATGTGATGCAACCATGTGCTAGCAGAACGTGTTCTCTCCGTACGGGGATAGACAAAACCTACTTAAACCGATCATTCTAGCAAGTCAACTCGTGCTCTCGTGGAAAACAAAAATCGGGGAAAAACATAACTGGACCTGTCACGTTTGGGGGTTCATTCCTCGGTATCATTTCATTGGTATTTCCTAACATCATCATCGTCATCCAATTGCTTATTCAAACGGGCGGGAAGGGAGGAATGCAAACGATCTCTTCTGTTGAGGCCATCGTTGGCATTTTCTCCTGTGGAAAACAATCTGCAGGAACACACACTAGGGTTTATTCATGATTCATGACCGTATGAAATGTCACTAGATAGAGACAAGGCAAAGACCATTTGATCCTTGTTCCTCCACGAGTCATTTTCTCTGTGACAAGATTCCCAATTCTGCATATAAAATGGAAATGGATGGGGTAGGAATAGTAAAATGGTGAGTGGCTTGGTCCACAGGTTTTCGAGTTTGATGTTATGTTTTCATTTTGGTGGAGAGTTGGTAGGTGGAATTCTTCTTAGCGAAAAAGACATAAAAAATTCTACACTATACTCACTGGGACATATTTATTATGAACTTTTTCTATGACATCAAAAACCCTAAATTATGTCCACTGTTACACGTTTATCTTAAATTTTTTCTTGTGATATAAAAAACCCCAAGACTTTATCAATGTGATATATTTACCCTTCATCAAGGTTCCGTCAGATGATTTTTCAGTTAAAATAACGTCGTTTTTATTTCACTTAAGCTACATGTACGCCATGTCAACACTGTTTGCTTTCTGGCATCCAAATTTTTAACGGTGCTCATTGATGGAACCTTGACAGAGGGTAAATGTGTTACGCAAGTACAAGTTTGGGATTTCTTGTGTCGCAAAAAGAATTTAGGGCAAATGTGTCACAACGTGCATAGTTTATGGTATTTGGTGGCTTTTGCCCTTCTTCTTAGAAGTTTAATAATTTGTTTTTCTTTTGGTATAAGAGTTGATAAGTGATTAATTTTTTCGACTATTTTTATTTTCAAATATCCACGATGATTCTCAGAAAATAAAATCATATTATTGGTTTTTTTTCCGTCAATTTCAAAGCTATAGCCTCACCCCAATTTCCAAGAGTTGGAAGTGACAATTTGCTTTTTCAAGTTAACTTGAAAATGACTATTATTTGGCACTATCGACTCCGGAGTATTACGAAATAAGTATGTGAAGCATCTTATAATGGATTTTAACTTCACTAAATACGAAAAATATATATGGTACATCTAATTATATGTTAATATCAACCTTGTCGTTTGAATTGAAAAATTGAATTTTCCACTAGAGAGTTTGAAATAAAAAGTGTTTGATAAATCACTTACTCGCTCAATAAAAAACGAACTCACTCTCTTGTAATAGTATAGTGGTCAATCTAACTAGGGATAAACTACTGTACTTTATCTTCATTATTTTAGAATGCAATGCCCTTAATGACGCTTATAATTAGTGATAATATCTACTATGCCAACCTTTTTTTAGATATTTTCAGTCTTATCTAATGAGATCTTTAGGGATTATCTTTTGATAATTTGACTTACATATATGCATAATATGTTGTGAGTATTTCACTATTGGATCCTTAAGCACTGAGGAAAAAAAATACTGGATTTTGAAAAGAAAATTCAATCGATTAAGTATGTCTAATTCTTTCAAATGTGAAATCGTATAAGTAAGCTAGATTTGTTCATGTGACCTGAGCAACCCACTTTTAAGGTGCGTACGTTTCACAGAATATGAGCGATTTGAAAAATATTTTCAAATATATAATTGCTTGTATCACTTACAAAAATAAATAAATGAAAATTTTTTTCATCGCCCACGAAAATAGTTAGGCATAGATTGTTATCGATGATAAAAATATTTTCCTTTAACTAATTTTTCTAAACAATATAAGCAATTATTTTTCGGAAAATATTTTCTAAATCACTCATTTTCCGCGAAACGAATGCACCCTTAATTGCTTTCTTTTAGCCCAAATTATTAATTGCTTTAGAGTACTATTGAAATAACTAATATCGTCGTTCGCTCAATTAATCGCGACTTTCTTTTGATATTCGTAATTTTCCTCGTAATAGTAATTTATCTACTGTATATCAATTGGTGTATTTTCTTCGCAGGACGTAATTTCTCTTGGTAAACTTCATTTCCTAGTGTTAGTAATTACCTAATGGATCGTAATAATCTACCCATAAAATATCCTTTTTCTTCAGAGGGCGTAATTCAATTTTGGATGGTAATAATAAGTTTTCCGAGTCTTGCAGTTCATCCATTTCTCACAAAAAAGTAATCAATAGCGATTTTCCTAACTCATCCTAACTAATCCTAATCAAATGTAAGGTTGATCACCATTGCATCCGTAACTTTCCAAAGGAAAATTGGTTTTTTTTTTTTGCTAAAACAAACCTTCCATTACATCAGAGAAGTTCAAATATTACACAAAAAAACTAGAGCCTATATCAAGATGATAAATTAAAGAAGATTCCGCTAACACTAAGTTTTTGACTCTAGATGAGAGATAATTAAAAAAGAAAGATGATGCAGTTCCTAACTGATAAAAAGCCCATTTTGCAAGCTCATGAGCAACAACAGTACTAGATTTATTGATCCACTTCAAACTCCATTCTGGATTGTTGCTAAATAGTAAGCGAGAGTCCGAGACGAAATGATGAATACACCAAGGACAAATGCCCTTTTGTTGAATAGTATCAATTAACACCTTACAATCACTTTGTGAATGCCAAGAGACTGAGCAACTTTGCATGCGAGAAGCAGAGCTGCAACTTCCACTTCCACTGGTGAGTTCCATCTTCCTCGTCTTGTCCACGCTTAGACAATTGAGCATCTATACAATCGTGCAATAATACCTATGGCACATCTGTTATCTTTCCATGCACCATCTACATTAAATTGTTTATGCACAGCTAATTGATGAACCGCGATTTTTTTTCTCTTTATCCAACGATCCAATTGACTACGGGACCAGTCCCGTAAAAACAGACTGTAAATTTTTCCCATGCAAGATAATCTTTCCATTTCAGGACTCTTAATGATTTTTATATTTCTCCCAAATGATGTTCACTTGATGACTTTTCATGATTTTTAATTCTCTTCCAAGTTCGCATTTGAATTTAAATCAACAGAAACCACCAATACAAAGAATAATTAAAAGACAAAGGGACGGCGTCGGTGCTCGAGAATTTCATAATTAGGTAAAAGATTCCTCAAAATCCACACTTTATTTTCTTAATTCTCAGTTTTAATTTAACATTACTTTTCATCAGACCTTTTATTAGTTTTTAGAAAAGAGCAGCATGAATATAAATTAAACATGCATACTTAGTGATCGTATAAATTAATCGGAAATGTTGACCTGTTTATTGCAATTTTAATTTTTAAGACTGAATAAAACCAATTAATCTCAACATTCACGATAAAACTGCACCATACATCACACCCGTATAATTTATGATTTACATTTACATAGATTTTTTTTTTTGTATTTTCCTGTTGTTCTGGCTGTATGTTCTGTTATTTTAAGTTTTTTATGTGTCACTTTCTTTCGTACTCATGAAATAAATTCCAATGTAAAAGATATGGATTGATGAGCACCGTAATCAGTCTCGTGAATCTGTACAGCTTAGATAGTTCACGTGACATGTGTCAATGTTGCCTTTTGATTGAGTTATCTTCGTAACCAGTTGCTCTCCATTCTTTCGTTATGTATCCTTTCCTTTCTCCTTTTTCTTTCCTTCCTTTCGTCAAGAATGGAGCAACTGGTTACGATATGTGTCCATGTTGCCTTTTGACATCTTGTTATCTTCGTCCCATGTGAATTCACTCAAATTCTTATGTGATGCAAAGTAAGTGACGCAAACCAACATACAAACCAAAATAATAATAACAATAATGTAAAGGTAGAGGGGGACGGGTGATGGCGAAAACGACACCAAGTGGGGCGTCACCTGAGTTTAGCAGCCACCTTGCGGCGGTGGTCCGTTTTCACAAGAGAGGATTGGGGGGGGGGGGGGGGGGTGACTGCCGTGGCGAAAGCAACCACCACACGATGGTTGCTGCCGCTCGAGGCTTGTAGAATGGAAGCACGATCGCTTCTTTGTGATGGCCTTATCTTTGTGCTAGCACACTAAGGTCCGCGTCACCTACGGCTCACGAGATGATGACCACTGCCACTTGGCCGCTTGCTAACTCTGAGGCTCGCGGCTACAACAACCGTGTGGCGGCGGCGGTCTTATGACATCCCAAATCCTATATTGGATGAGAGAAGCCTTGTTCAGATATTCATAAGTCAATATTTACATCCAAATGGTTATCACCTTATGTAGTTATTTGAGTACTCTTTTTGAGGATTTAGCCTAAGGCAAGATCTTTGCAAATCTTGTTTCTAGATCCGCGCGAGAGAGTCCACATTAGTGGCATTTAAAGTCGTTTAGTCCAAATTAGCAAAATTTGTCGCTAAATTCTTCAAGGATGAAGATTGATCTTTTTAAAGGACACATGGACCAATTTTAAACTGAAAGAAATACGGGGATAAGAGACAGGTAAAAATCCGACTAATCTCATGGGCCTGTTAAAACAGGTAAAAATCCGAACGATTGGTGACATTAGTAAAAATCGTAATTAGTCACGATAAGTAAAATCTTTAGGGGGATTTCCAGCAAATGAAAGGTTTCAGCATATTGTCAAATATTTTCAACTGCTTTGGATTAAAACTAGTGCCCCCACTCAACTTTGGCATTATTTCCCAATAGTTCCAGTACTTTGAAAAGTTGTATATTACCCGTTTGATCTTTGGCATCATGGCGCTATAGCTTTTGTACTTTTCGAAATGACAGATCGCCCTTTTGAATTATTATTTTTGTTAATGCCCTTAGTTTTCCCATCTGCATAACTGTTAGGTGTTACAGCAAAATGAAACTCATTTTCCATTATTAATATAACCTTTAACATATTGTAAATGACGATTAGAAGATAAAGAGTGCGGTGTGATTAATGAAGTTAAGAAAATTTAGCAGAGGTTAACTTGTTCAAGAAAAAAGAGGTAATCCATATTCATGTAATAGTCGACGGATATGCGGACAGAAAAATTAGAGGATGAAACTGAGTTCAAATATGTCAACTATTGATGTATTCAATCATACATTTCTGGACAATTATATCCATCTTGATTAATGGTTATAACCATTGAGTTTTGTTACGAGAAAACCAAATGAAAACAAAGGATCCCATCCGTTCAACTTATAACGAAATGTTTGGAAGTGAGCCGTACGAGATGGGTAAGGGATGTTAAAGATTTTATATTGCTTGTTTATGAAGTTTATGTGTTCTTTATATACATGTGGTTTCTCTCTATAATTAGTGTTCTGATACCTTTACCGGGGGAGATCGTCAAGAGGGAGCTCAAATCCGAGCCCGTCAACATATTCAGTTAAACACACGTTAACTCAAAAATTTAAATCAATGAGTTATTAGCCAACTAGGATAATATTAATTGCTTCAAACACCAATTCTCCGACACGGGATATTTTAATACAACTCACATGTGTACTTCAACGATGACCTTAAGTTTTTAAATTGACCATTCTAGTATGGTATCAAAGTAAGGTTTTACCTCAGTTTATTTCTTGTGATTCTCCTCATCTGTCAAATTCGACGTGTCGTTCCTAATTCGATTTGCACGTAGGAGGGGTATTAAAGCAACCCATATCACTTGTCTACGGGACATATCTCTTCACTTATAAGCTTAAATTTTTAGGCCAGATATTCTAACAAGAGGAGTCGATGATCACAATGGTTGGGTGTTATGAGATTGATATGGGGACACTAGCACTATCGAAGAACACCACCAGGAACATTTCTTTTGTCAATTAGGAATTATCGTCTTATAATATCTTTTATGTGTGTGTGTGTCGCGATCGAACGACAAATAATCATGTATCATTATCCATTTCAATCCTAGTTCAATTTCCCATCAGTGGACCTACTCACACAGGAGTCCCACCCTGCATCAACCTGTCGGACCACCCCAACACTTAGCATGCCTAGTCCTATTCCAACTTATCTCTTACCATAAACAAGATCACGTGAAATTGATAGACGTAACCATCACCCCCCATAAACCAAAGTCATTAACCTAATTAAACACTTTAAAAAACACTAATAATATCGTCCATGCTCATATGGTATAAGCAACGATATATACATCCTTTCTAGGATAAGAGAAAATTACCACGCATACTCGAACCCGACTCATAAAATAAATACACGTAATAATGCAGACGGATTTGTAAACATTCGCTTACGATCTATCGCATCATTTAGCATACTCATTTTAATGTACCAGTGTCCGCGTACTTACGCGTTATTCTTAAATGAAGGAACCACTAAATAACCCGCCAAAACTGTTTCTTGTTCTCCTAAAACCATGAGAAGTCCTTCTTCCAGTTGACCTCGTCGCTGCTAAAGTAAAACCCGTCTTCCCTCACGAGCCAAGAGCACTTCCTGAGAGGGCCGCACCGGCGGCCGTCTCGCTCGGCCTCGAATGCGTCGAATCGCCTCCTTGTGCCGTCCCACTTGATGGTGCAGAGGAAGCGCGCAGCCCCGCCCCAAAAGTTGGCGCGGACGACCCAGCTGAAGTCGTCGCCCTCCTGGAGTGCCCGCCCGCCGATGTCACCGTGGTAGTCGGAGGAGCACCAGATCACGAGGGGGAGCGAGGAGTTGGTGCGGAAGCCATTGATGACGCGGACGTCGAAGTCGGCGCCGTAGAAGTACTCGGGCTCGAGGAACTTGGACAGGAGTAAGCAGCAGAGGGAGAAGGAGGATATGAGGAGGAAGCCTGCGAGGAGTTTCATTCTATGGTCGATGAAGAAGATGAAGAAGAAGACGATGAAGAAGGCAAGCGGTGGGTGATGAGATATGAGAGAGAGAGAGAGAGAGAGAGAGAGAGAGAGAGAGAGAGATTATATTCTGAGAAGGTGGTGGGGGTGGTGTGTGGCTTGTAAGAGTGTCAGTAAAAATGAGCAAATCTCTATCTCAGTTTCTGTTCTCGGAAGTACGTTTCAAAGTTCAGCCATGGGATGATCAGCACTTGTGACACTTGGAAAAATTCTTGGAAAAGTTGATCCGGGTCCGAGCTCCATGTGTATCGGTCCACGATATTAGTGGGACGCACACTGACACGATCTAAGGATTCAAATGCACGTGGCTCATATGCACTCGATGCACTGAAATTGGCCTCGTGATACCAAGAGAGAAATTGGCTCATATGCATCTTGAGCTTCAAATATTTCTCGGTCAATTGTAAAGTAAGGCCAATAGATATGCGGTCCTACTGGTAAAAAAATTGAGGGGATAGAGCCAGAGAGTACCAGATTTAGGGTTCGATCCACGTGAATATTGTACACACATGCATGTAGAAAAGATCAATGAGACAAAAAAAAAATTTGTAATGTAAGAAGTAAAGTGAAATGGCTCGATTAGCTTGTTAATACCACATAGGCATGAATGCATGCCTATCATTGGTGTCATGCCACGATAGCACGCCAAAATTGTGTTAATTGTGGTGGACAACTAAAGGCCAGAAAGAAGACAAAGGCTAATGTGACTGAATTTTTTTCTTTGTTTGGAGTCACTTTTACATTTGATTTTTCTTTTTTTTAAATCTTGAGGGTACGGAATTTGACTTACTTTTAACACAAAGTCCTCGAAACCTTCAAAACAATGGTCTTAGATGGACATGTAAATCCTCATACAATTTTTTCATGGGTTCTTTTAAATTTTAGATAATATTTTGAACTTTAACAGAAAAGTTAGAAAAAAGAAGTTACTTTATGACTTTTAGGAAGCACAAACAAATTGGTAAGCGATATTTGAAGATCCCTTTGGGCATTTTAATAAGGCAATCACTTTATCTTGCTCTATTCTTATTATTTATTTAGGTTAATACCACAAAAAACCTAAAACTGATATACCCGCAACAAATGTATCCCGAACTAATTTTTTTATCATAAAAAACCTCAAACCGGTATACCTGTGACAGATTTACTTTAAACTAATTTTTAATCACAAAAAAATCCAAAATTGGTACATTTGTGACAAATTTATCCTCTGTTAAATTAGATTAGTATTACGAAAAATCACAAAATGGTACACTTGTGATAGATGGAGGGTAAAATCTCAAACTGGTACACTCGTTAATTGTCACGTGTCATCTTGCTCAGAAATTTGACGGTGAAATTTAACGGAAACTAACAAAGAGTAAAATTATCACAAATGTATCAGTTTGGGGTATTTGGTGGTAAAAAAAAATTAGTTTGGGGTAAATTTATCACGAGTGTAATAGTTTGGGTTTTTTGTAGTATTAACCCTATTCATTTATTAACTAATGTGTCCAAAAATACAAATATGGCATTTGCTGGCACATAGCTAACCTTCCCAAACATGCCAATCCAAGTTCCAGTCCTTCAATCTTGTCTAGGTCAAGCTCATTGAAAAGCACTTTCCAATGGGCAATAATGCCCACTATCTCAGTCACTCGAGTTCCTCTTTATCTTCGAACAGAAGAAAAAAACAACTTCCTTTTTTATGCATGCCAATACATAACTTCAACTTTTGGTATTCATTGATATATTTCGCATGATATATCTATTTTAATCAGCGCTCTCTTAGGTGCATTGATATGGCAAGTGAGATGGGGCCGGTTGGTGGGACATGCATGTTCCCTCTTTTATTATTTACCGTAGAGAATGTCTTTTGATAAATCTCTATCTCTTCAGGTTCTTTTCCCCTTTCAATTTCTGTTTCTAGAAAGATTGTCTCCAGATCATTCCACCAAAAGCATTAGGGATTGTGGGCGAGGCACGTCTAGTCCTGTTGCGACGTTAGAGTCGAGTGCATGATTATCTCTTTTTTCCTGTAAAGAACGGAACCCGGAACCTTGATGGTGCGATTTATGTTTTAGATTTTCTCACAGGTCATTCATCGAGTATAATTGTGCCGGCGAATATGTTTTGAAGCCGAAATAACCTCGTGTTTCACCAAATCCCAATTCATCGTGGAAAGGAATGTGGGCGCCGTTATCCTATGTCCTACATCGATTGCACTTAATTTGCTTTTAGCACGCAAAGGCTAGCCTCCAAATCCACTTCACAGGAGAATCCACTAGAATAGATCAAAAGAACACTAGAATAGCTTATCTTTTGCGGCGTGCTGTAATGATTAGGACCTCTTTATAAACTAGGGAGATCATTACAATAATCTCAACTTGGGTACTAAGGAAGATCAAGTCCGGCCACTACATGACCTGTCTATTGTCTTTATCAGGACAAACAAAGACAGCTAAGTAAAATAGTAAACCCGGAACTCCCCTCGATCGCCAAAAGCAGCATCGAAATCTATGGGCTTTATTCCTTAGGATCGGATGGTAATAGTTGGTTGAAATGTTGAGAGATTTTTCACTTTAGGAAATAAAAAATTATCCGTCAAGATATCATTAACAGTTTGTAAATTGTTCTGGGTCATGTTCAATTTCACTGGTAAAAAATACAGACTTAACTGATTCATGAGATTTACAGGGTATTCCATGGGCTCAACCAGGTCTCCATGTCCGTTCTCTGGCATTATAGATAAAACAAAGAAATCCATCGCGTTCGAACACCAAATCATTGCAAAAAGAGGGAGCGATGATATAAAGTTGTTGTCTGCGCTGAAATGGTTTTGGTAAAAAGCATTGGTTTTGGCGGTTCCTGTTTTAACACTTATTTTATAATAAACGTGCGATTCTTCTTGATCTGGGAACGATGATGCCAAAGCAAAGTTAAGGGGAAGGACATACGTAATGTCAGTAGTGACTAGTAACTAGTGGCTTCATGATGTTGCCATGCCTCCACTTGCCCACTCCTTTTTTGTGGATTTGCAAATACATATGAGTACATTGAAAAGGCAACCTCCACCACTTGGCACTAGAGAGGTCATCGTAGGCGGGGCCGGACGAGGCTGGCTCCTCGGGTCGGGCTTGACCGGTTGTCTAGGTTCGTTACCAGATCGAAAACAATGTCTTTCGGGCTCTGCCGACTTGATCCGGGCTATGAGATCGATAATGGTGCTTAATCATAGATCCTCCAGAACTCTTTGAACGTCAAGACTTTACCATTGGCCGAAAACAAAAGGAACATCAAACTAATCCCACATTAATGCATGATTGTTTATGCTCGATGCAAGCGCACCGGTTGATAACTACAGCACAAGTGTAACGATTGAGTAATAGGCTGGACCTGACAAGGCCTAATCTATTGGGTTTTTTCTTCTTTTCTTTGTGAATTGAAGACTTGGGCTCCTGAAACTGGCGACATCTCTAAACCCCAATTCGAGTCCACAAATGAAAACTTCAGGCTAGGGCAGTTGTAGTGCTTGTAAAGTTGTGGACTACAGCAATTTATTTGTGATTAAGTGTGGAAATGAGGGCATTTTGGAGGCAAGCTTTGTGACAAGTGAAATTAGGCCTAGTGGGCTGGGTCCAAGTGTTTGATAAATATCTCGAGTGAAACGGGCCTTCCGGCATGGCTCAGGCCACTCGGGTTGCGTGCGACCTGGGTCCGGCGCGCCCTCGAAAACCACAATAAACCCTTTCCCTAAAATGAAAAATTCAATTTTCTTATCGATTTTCGGCAAATCCCATAGTCCAAAAATAGAGGATTTCAAACTCACGGAGGATAAAACACTGTACTCTTGAGAACTTCTCAAGAGTGGATTTCCTTCAGTAATTTAGTGACAATAACCATCATATAGGGACGGTTGACATCAATAGAGAAGCACTACAACTCACTCAAAATTCCTTCACTCGGATTCCCACACGGCCTTCCTGATCCAACCGGTCCCATTCACCCCGAGGAAGAACCCTTCCTCCCTGACCAGCCAAACCACCCGGCCGCGCCCCGCGTCGCGGCGGGGCTGGAACGCGTGCCACGCCGCGAACATCCTCGTCCACACCGCCTCGCACCGGTACAGTGCCTTCTCCCTGGCCGTCCAACTACATCCCCGCCCCGCGCTCAGTGCCTGGTCGATCACCGCGGCCGAGCCCTCGGGCTTGCAACGGATCTGCATGGCTCGCGTGCCGTTCGGCAGCGCGCTCACCACACTAACAACTGGCTCGTCGACCGTCGCTTCGTCGACGTTTCCTGAGAGTTTCCTCGCGCTTGCGCTCTTCGTTGTTACCAATACTAAGAGGAGAGCAATGCGAAGAGAAGTCATCGTTGGTTTTGCTTGGGTTTCAATCGATTCGGTTTATATATGCGAAGAGAAAGCAAGAACATGGTACCGAAAATTGAGGCGATTGTAGGGGCACGTTTCGTATAGGTCCGAAACTGGTGGATAACTGCGAGTTCAGCGGGGGACATAACCATTAAAGTATATATATTTTTTTGCATATTATATTGGTTGATGATTGGTCCAATACTCCGAGGCATTTCAAAAGAAGAAAAAAATTGTATACGGCTTTAGCCCTTTTTCATAAAAAAAAATATTTCGAGGTATTTTCCTATAGATTGTGGCAAGCATGGCAATAAATCATGATAGCATGCGTCTAAATTGTTTGCTTTGTGTTGGTGGATATAACTTTGGTGTTGGATTTTCTTTTTGATCAAAACAAATTTTCATTCGTGAGATAGAAAATCTCAAAAGTCATAATAACAAAGCAAGCCCACAGAGCTTCAAAACAAACCATAAACCAGAAATCAAAGCATATCATCATAGCATAGTTGACAAAGATAATCACATGCTCGTCCTTCAATAACGGATTTGTGACTGCATCCAAGCGAAATGATCGGCGATCGATCACCGAATCACACCGCATCATCAGTGATAAGCACATGCCTAGATTTCCATCTGTAGTTACGGTTTTGCCTTTCGACGGTGTGCGTCTAGGTTCGGCGTCTCCAACTTGGTGTTGGATTGAAATGGTACTTGTTTTTCAAGAAAAGAAAAGGCAACGGTTGGTGCAATTAGGAATCGATTACATCGCTTTTACTTGGTCATAACCGTGATACACGGGTTGATTGATTTTCCTTGCCAAGTCTAATGTATGAATGCTGGTAAACTATTTCGGCTGGTTGACTAGGTGTTCAAGGATTTCCTTCTTTTTTGGTTTTCTTTGTCTTGTCTTTCGATGTACTTTGTTTGCCTTTAAAAAATACATACCCGCTTTTTCATGTTGGGCTTAAGAAAAGAATTAGCAAATTTAAAAGGTTGCTAATCAAGACAAATAAAAAAAATGGTAACGTCATAAAAGAGTTGCTAATTTAGAAAAATAATTAAACATTGGTAGATAACTCAAACAAGATGTGGTAATTGGAAACTAGTTAATAACTTAATACTACAAAAGTTGGTAATCACTTTAATTTAGAATGATAATTTCATGCGAGGGTTGGTGAATTCAAAGACTTTGGTAATTCATGCAAATAAAAGTTGGTAAGTCAGTAAAAAAATTGCCAATTTGCAACGTATGAAAGGAGTTGTTGATTTCCTAATAGTATTGATAAGTTATTAACATTTTACTTGGAAAAAAGTTACCAGTCATTTTTGTTTATCATTAGCCTTTTGATACTTGCCAACACTTACTATAGTTTTACCAGTAGGTGAAACGAACTCATGTGAAGCTTATTTTTGAAAAATTAAAATCGATAAAAATGGGATAATTACCGAAAAAGTCTTAAACCTATTGCATTTGTGTCAATTTAGTCCTAAACCTTTTTACGTTTTGCTAATTAAGTCCATCCGGTCAATTTTACCTCGAAATCGCTGACTTCCTACGTGGCACGGCCGGCACTGACGTGGACATTTTTTAATAATATTCGGCTAATTTTAGCCAGAAGGGAAGAAATTTTTCCCAAATTTAAACTTCCTAAAAAATGTTTTTCATAAACCGATTAGCTTTCTGTCACCCAAACATGGGAAAGACAGAAAACAAGTTTCCTTCAAACAAACAAACTCATCTTTTTCGTCCTATTCCTTCAAGAATCGGAAGTGTCTCTTCTCTTCTTTTGATGTCGTGCTTTTTAACATCAAAAGAGGAATCAATCTTATCCTTACCCCGGTGGTGCAATCTAGCACAACAATAATTGATCAATAGGAAAAGAGGAATGAAAAACAGTGTCTTTCCATCAAAAGCAGAACAGCTGGACCAAAAAATTATCGCTCCCCTTTATTCATGTTGAGTGACCAACTCAACATATCCAACTAAGGCCAGCGAAATTGCAACTCATAATCATCATCGCTTTTGATGTAGAGATACAATCCGTCCCTGTCGATGCGCCAATAGCACTTCTGGTCGCCGCACCTTAAAGCATCCCTCGGCTCGTAGAACACCTGAAAGTCTCCATGGGAGCTGGCCCAGCTCATGTCGCACCAGTACTCGGCCACATGCCCGATCGTGATCTAGAATTCCCAATCGAAAGCCGCTCCGAATTCCAAGACCCGAGTGCCCAAATCGGTCTCTGTCCGATCGGCAATGCGTGGTCAGATTTGTGTCGTCTCCCAAGTTGTTTATGACATAGACATGGAAGGCGGTCGCCATTTGAATCTTGAAAAGGGTCAGTGCCAGTAGTAGGAGAAGAATTGTCTTAGGTGTTCTCATTCTCTTCCTCGTTCTTTTTTCCCCACCTTGCTGGTGATGGAGAAGATACGAGACCAAGGTTTTACACTGCAATTAATAGAGTTGTCACTCGGGGATTGTGTTTTATGTAGTGACCATGAATGCTAGATCTCTATTTATGTCATTCCATTAAAAGGGAGAAAAGTACCAAAAAAGTCATAAACCTATCGTATTGGTACCAATTAAGTCTTAAACATTTTAATTGGACCAATTTAGTCCTAAACCTTTTTCACATTGATACTAATTCAGTCCATCTGACCAATTTAGGCTGGAAATTACTGACGTGAACGTTGGCGGTGTCACGTAAGACCGCCGGCGCCGACGTCGACAAATTTTATAATTTTTTAATAATTTTTTCAGATTTAAATTTTTTTTTATCTTTTTTTTTTTCCTTTTCCCAGAACCAATTGGCCGGCGAGGTTACCGACCGACCATCGCCGGCCACAGGTGAGGCCCGGCGATCCTCGCTTGGATCTGGGCGAGGGCCCCTGTGCCCTCATCGGCCATAGGCGAGGGCCAACGGCCTCGCCCAGATCCAGGTGAGGGCTGCCGCTCCCTCGCCAGCCAACAGACAAGGGTTTCGGCCCTCGCCTGGATCTGGGCAAGGGCCCGACGCCCTCGCTAGTGATCGGTGAGGGCACGAGGGCCCTCGCCCAAACCAGCCTGTGGTTGGTTACCGGCATGGTGACCGGCGAAGGAAGAGGGAAAAAAGAAAAGGAAAAGAAAAAAAATAGATTCAAAAAATTTATAAAGAATTCAAAAAGAGTAAAAATAAATGCAAAAAATTATTTATGTCGGCGTTGATCATACCACTTAGAATGGTGGACATCCACGTTGGTGTTTGTTGACCAAAATTGACTAGAATGACTACATTGGCAAATTTTTAAAATGTTTATGACTAAATTAACCAAATTGAAAGGTTTAATACTGAATTTGCATTTGTACAAATAGGTTTAAAGTCTTTTTTGGTAATTATCCCAGCAAAATTCCCTCACGTCCTAAGTTAGCTTTGGCTAGTTCAGGATGGTATTGCATGCATAATGTCAAGATTAAGGCCTAGAAATACTAAGCCTATTGGTAGGAATAGAAGACCGTGATAGCTGTGCTTGTGCACCATTAGAGTTAACTCATCATAAGATGAATACAGGTGATTCAAATGATGCTTGGTAATTATGTAAACGCCGACAGTGGATGAAACAAAATTCTTTATACGGAAAGACAAGTTCTAGTACGAGATTTCTAACCTACTAAAAACAGAAGACCATATGCGAAGACTTCAATTAAAAAAAGTGGAAACACCATACCATGTATGCCCGTTCACTATCAGATGTTGAAAGATTCAATCGTCCTGAAAACAAAAGACCAAGACTTGCTAGACGCTTTGGGAAACTCGGATTGAAGTGCTTGTCCTACCAAAGATTCCCAAATGGATGTCACCCTTTGTCCCTTCACATGTCAAAAAACAAAGGACGAAATTTTCGACCCCTGTTTTGTTTTTTACTTGCAAGACATTTGACCTTTCTTCTGGCGCACGTGAGATCCCTCCGTATCGTACCTCGTTTGCTTAGGCATATACCAGTCGATGTCGATGCAGGGTTGGGCCAGGTCAAGATGCATAGCTCGTTCAAGATCAAGTAACATGGAGACTCCGATTTCACGACCGGTGTGACGAACGGAACCAGTCGTGACATAGTAATAAACACGGTCGGGTTTGATCAATTCGTTACGCGCAAGGGACTCAATTTCGTTTCGAGAGTGATCCAAGTACATCCATAAGAACGGAATGATTAGATGCTTAGATTTCATGACCGGTGTGACGAACAAAACCAGTCGTAACATAGTAATAAGCACGGTCGGGTTTGATCATTTCGTTACGCGCAAGGGACTCAATTTCGTTTCGGGACTGGTCCAAGTACATCCATAAGAACGGAATGCTTAGATGCTTACGTCGCATCAAATATACTCCGGCACGACTACATTTGCATCTGCTGTTACCTGAGGCAGGGTGCATGTGCACGAATGAGAAGTCTAATGGCTTGAGCAAAACAAGGTTGAAGCAATTTCGGGCGTCAATTAGGATTTGAGTATGCAGTTTATGGTGGCGATAGTAAGTATTGAATATTTACTGAGCAAAAAAAGTTTGGGTGTTTTGAGTACCCGAGAAAGTTGGACGTCAGAATCTCTTAAAGTACCCGACTAATCTGTTGGTCCGTCGTGAGATTAGAAATTATTGAGTACTTGCTAAGCACATAAAGGCTGTCCACACACGTCACACAGCCTGTTGTAGACATTGAACATTGACTTCATGAAAGAGTCAAGCGATGACCAAGCCAAACTTGTGGACATCTCATATATTGTTTGCCATGTTCCGCAACAACGTTTCGGTTTCATCTGGTTTCCTCCTCTTCGCCTGCAAAGCAATCACATTGGTGGATTTTCTCCTGTTAGTGCTTCTTCGGAAGATCCGACGCAGCAGAAGCGCAACAATGGAAGAGCATGTAGGTAAGAAATCAAATGATCCGGCGCATTTCATCGTTCTTGCAGCAGTCACAGTCACAGTCCTAGCATTTGCTTTTCTGTGGGGCGTGTTGTTCAAGAGGAAGAAAACAAGCGCAGAGCACGATCTGGATGAGTCGCGCGCTGCTACGGACGACTCACCACCGGCTGCACTGAGGCAAGGGATCGATTACGAGGTGTTCTTGAGTTTTAGAGGACCCGATACTCGCAATAGCTTCACCGATTGCCTCTACCAGGACCTGGTTCATTCCGGGATTCGCACCTTCAGAGATGCAGAAGAGCTCAGAGTCGGAAAACATATTGGTGATGAGCTTCATCAAGTGATCCAGAACTCGAGAATCTACATACCCGTTTTGTCCAAGAACTATGCTAATAGTGAGTGGTGCCTGAGCGAGCTTGCACAGATGGTGAAAAGCAAGAGATCGTTGCCTCAACGACAGATATTTCCCATCTTTTATGACGTGGAACCCTCCGATGTTAAGCTCAAGACTAGTACATACAAGAGAGCTCTCCGCCAACACGAGAAAAAGTATGGCTCTAGAACAGTCCTGGAATGGAGGGAGGCTCTTATGGAAGTATCTAAATTGAAAGCATGGGAAGTAAAATCTAGAGGGTAATTCCTTATCGACACTTGTTTAGCATTTTTCTTATTGACAGGCCAGCGAGTTTTTATAATTTTGTGTCACTGCATTATACAACTGATGATTCTGGAAATTCAACCTTACCTTTAGCCAATGTTAAATCAAAGCTGTCGATTACAGCATTTTTAACGACTAAACCCCATAGTTAGTAGCCTCTTGCAACTGTAATTTTATCCACCATCATAACAAGAAATCATACAGAGTGATGGATTTATATCAAGATCTGGTAAGAGTGGTTCGGGGCTGTACTTTGACACAACTCAACACAGCATGTTTGAGCAAAATTACAGGGACAAATGATGGAACTCAAGTACCTTCATGTGTTTCAGTAACTGAATAGATAATCTCCCTTTCTTACTTATCCTTCTGTTACAAATTTCATGTTTGTTGCAGACATGGAGAACTCATTAAGTCGATTGTTCAGAAGGTTTTGATTGAATTGAAGATCAATTATCTAAATGTGAGTGACCATATAGTGGGAATTGATGATCCCGTTGAACAAGTAACGAGGTTGCTAGAGGTTGGTTCAGAGGGTGTACGTATGGTTGGAATATGCGGAATGGGAGGGATCGGCAAGACGACTCTAGCCAAGGTTGTCTACAACCGCCTTTCTTCTCATTTCGAAAGTTGCAGTTTCATCGCTGATGTCCGAGAAACAGCGAAAGCCCATGGTCTTCCAACTTTACAGAAACAACTAACAGTTGACATCCTCGGTTATAAATTCATAGGACCTCTTAACGTTGACGAAGGGATCAACATGATCAGAGAAAGGTTTCAGAATAAGAGAGTTCTCATTCTTCTCGACGATGTTGACCACAGGGATCAACTCAAGGCACTAGCAGGAAAACATGATTGGTTTGGTTCAGGAAGTAGGATTCTAGTTACGACGAGAGACAGGAGCATCTTTAGCACTAGAAAGGAAGGTTACCCTGAAGTTCCAGATCACTACGAAGGTGACTGGATTTATGAAGTCGCCGAATTAAACCGCGCACAAGCCTTGCAACTATTCAGTAGACACGCCTTCAGAACAACCTCTCCTCCAGAAGACTACATGACTTTGTCAAAAGAGGTAGCCCTCACCGCTGGAGGGCTTCCTTTGGCAATTGAGGTCATAGGTTCCTTCTTGTGTGGCAAAAGCAAGGCAGTATGGGAAGGTACTTTGGAAAGGTTGAAAGATGTCCCACATAAGGAAGTTGAGAAGAAACTGATGATAAGTTACGAAGCATTGGATGATGAACAAAAACAAATATTTCTCGATATTGCATGTTTCTTTAACAAAAGGAACAGAGCAAATGCTTTTTATATGTGGGATGACTGTAAATTTTATCCAGAGTATGGTATAGAAGTCCTTCTCCTAATGTCTTTAGTTAAAATTGGAGACAATGATGAGCTATCCATGCACGATCAACTTAGAGACCTTGGTAGGGAGATTGTTCGCCGTGAGAATCGCAAAGATCCTGGAAGGCGTAGTAGGTTGTGGATTGACAAGGAAGCACTAGATGTGCTGAAAAGTAAGAAGGTAAAATTTTAACTTTATCACCAATTCTGATTGCTGAAAAAGCTACTTGTAATCCTTCCTTAACCATGATTTCTTTTGATCACGAGACATGCTCCATGTCCACAGGGGACAGAAGCTGTTGAAGCACTTGTTTTGAACTATTATACTCACGGTTCTGATACTGCCTTAAAGAACCAGAACTTTACTTGTGAAGAATTTTCAAGCCTCTCACATCTAAGATTCCTCCAAATGCATAGCGCAAACTTTGTTGGAGACTTTGAGCATCATTTCTCAAACCTAAGATGGCTTTCTTGGAAAAATTGTCCACCAGATTTTGTAGCTACTAATTTTCATCCTACAAATCTAGTGGTTCTTGACCTGTCATGGAGCAAAATAACACACAAATGGAAAGGCTGGAAGCAGATTGAGGTAACTTAAGTTCAGGAGTAGAATATTTTTGTTATGTTTCTGCATCTCTCTGCCTTCATCCATTTTAATAAAATTTCTATCCAGATGGCTAAGAAACTGAAAGTTCTGAATCTTTCCCACTGCAACAAGTTGACCAAAACTCCAGACTTATCAGCTTATGGAAGCCTGCAAAGATTGATTCTCCAAGGGTGTTTGCGTTTGTTTCATATTGATCCATCAATTATTCACTTGAAGTGCCTCACTCATTTGAATATCCAAGGATGTTATTGTTTGAAACACAACTCCTGGCATAACCTAAGTTTCCAGGAGGATCTTGAAGAGTTCATCAGGAATGTACCTTCTCAGAAAGATGATCCTATGTCACAAAGTACGGAGAAGCTAGATACTTTAAAAGCTACCCATTGGAATTCAAGAGTATCAACGGTCTCACAAATGCATCACAAGATCAACCCGAGAGAGTACACATCAAAGTGGGCTCTCCGTCAACTGTCAACTAATTCCACATACCCAAGTACGTATTAGAATGAAACACAAATTTTAGAGTTTTATATGACGAAGAAAAACAGCTACGGGATTAAGATAAACATGTTCTGATTGTTTACTAGGCATATATTAACCTCTGAAAGTTTACTGCAGGCACAGGAATGACTCAGTCTAGAGATTTGACAGGAGTGGAAGCGGAGCGCGAAGATTTGTCTTCAAACCAACTAGAGTGGGTGGAGAGACTACCAGAATCAGTGGGGTATTTGCAATCACTGGTTGAGCTGGATTTATCAAGCACAGGAATTACTGAATTACCTGATTCGATAGGTAATCTGAAGAATTTGAAAGTGCTGAGAATTGATGGAAGTTGCATAAGAAAGTTACCTGATGCTATAGGAATGGCAAAGAAACTCGAGGAACTACATGCCTTAAAGAGTGAGAGCTTAGAGGAAATTCCTAGTAATTTTGTGTGCCTTCCCTCTTTGAGAATCTTGAGATTATCAAGAACTGCCATAACGAGAATACCAAAACTTCCAGCAAGCCTAACCAGTCTACAAATCGAATCACGATCAACAAGCACTATTCCTGATCTCTCGAACCTCATCAACTTAAGAGACTTGGACTTGGATTTGAGTTCCTCTAGAGACCCATCTCACCTTCTACAAACTCCCGGCCCCAGTTGGATTGGGAACTTATCCAGATTGGAGCACTTAAAATTGTCCCTTTCAAATATCGTCTCTCTGCCTCCATCTTTAGGCTCACTTTCAGGTCTCAAGAAACTCGAGCTCCTGTCCTGTGTAAACCTCAAATCCCTGCCAATGCTTCCCACTAGTTTGACAGAGTTATCCATCCGAAATTGTGTTTCAATAAAAGCATTACCGAGAGTTTCAAATTTGGAAAACTTGTTAATATTTGCTCTTGCCGAGACACAGGTGACAGAGATTGAAGGACTTCGGGGCCTAGTATCACTCAAACATTTGGATATACAAAGGTGCAAAATAGAAAATCTCGATGGGCTCGAACAATTGCAAAATATATCCACACTGAAGGTTTCGACCTGTGAGTTCCTCCAGAGAATGCCTGATCTGTCAAACTTGCCGAAATTGAGGGAGTTGAGGCTACTTCATTGCACAAACATGTTTGAGATTCGAGGTCTGGAAGAATTAGAATGCTTGGAAGAGTTGTGGATTCAACATTGCATTTCCTTGCAAAGATTGCCAAACCTATCAAACTTGAAGAAGCTGAAAGTTTTGAATGTATCCAAATGTGAGAAGATTCACAGCATTCATGGAATAGAGGATTTGAATTCCCTGAAGGATCTAACTGTGTATGGATGTGAGGCAGAATCTTCGCCTAATGTGTGTCTTGCAAAAGAGAGAGTTCTTCAACAGCATTGGCAAGTCAGTGGGCTTTTTAAGAATCTGAGTTGGTAATAGCATGAACACCAAAGGGATCTCAGTTAATGAGGCTATTTGGCACCTTAAATGTACTTCTTTCTTGCCCTCGCCCTTTGTGAAAGTTGTAATTTTTAGCTTGAATTAATTGTTACAGCCTTGCGTGTAGTTTCCTAAAATAAATTAAATGCTAGACCTAGAAATTCAGGTTCTCATTTTGATAAATTTATAAAACTAACGTGGATAAGGAGTTTGCATGGCATAGGATGGGTTGGGTATCTCCCTGTGGATACCAGTTTCTCACATTTTGAACTCAAAACCACCTTGTCTCTTTTTAACCCAGAATGGACTGTGAGTCCATAAATTTTGGGTTACCGTGCTTTTTTTAAATAAAAAATCTATGTGAACAAGAAAATTTTTATATACCTAATAACTACTGACATATTCGACATACAAAGTAAATAACAGAGTAGAGTACATCTCATTTATCAATGACAACAAATCAGTAAAACACAATTCAAAACATGACACCAAGAGAATAAAGTAAAATTACTTGAACTCGATATCAAAGTTTCTCAAGTTCATTTCTTTTATCCTTAAGCTCGATTTAAGTCAAATTTGGTTCAAGTGTAGTACATGATGACAAACATAAAGATATTTGGTCATAGGTATAAAATGCTGAATGCTCTTAACATTCGCAACATTGTTTCACTCCTAAGGGTTTTCTATGCTTCTTTACCAGATCTTATAAAATCAAACTTGTTTAGTGAGATGTACACATTTAAGAAAATAAGTCAGATGACTAACATCAAAATCAGAACTCGAGTGGCTAATATCTAAAATCAGAACTTGACAAGGATTAGGATAAAATGAGGAATTAGATTTCGTGTGCTGTTTCACAGGATCCGAAATTTTTTTGCTTAAAACTACCACTTGCTAAACAGTACTTAACAATTAAACATGATAATCACACAACCATCAATTTTGCGTCCAAACGATGAACCATGGAATAAACCATGAGGCTTAATTTGAGTGAAACAACAGCCATAGCATCAACAGTGTCTTGTGTTTCATGTGTTCTTCTCCACGTTTCACATATGCTAAGCAAATAGAGTTCGAAAAATTTGACATCAAGAAGAACATCTGAGTCCGGTTTCAGAGAGCTGTTTTGGTTTTCACTCCTTTCCACTAACACTTTATTGTTTTCATTTCGCATTTCCGTCAAAACATGTTTAAAACTGTTCATGAAGATTTTTCAGGAACGAGAAGTTGTGAAGATATGCTTCTATCGACATCAAGTTAAAATAGAGGCTATTCTTTTGATATTTAACCTGTCCATGTTCTCGTTTGAAATGAAGCACTGAAATACAAATAAGATTTGCTCAATTTTAAATCATTTTTGGAGACATTTTTCCTTGATTTCACTTGGAAACTATTTGTTGTCAAACATATTTTCAAAGCCATTTTCATTCTCGATGTAAATTAAATAGAACATTTATGAGAATACGCAGGAACCAAACAGGTTTAAGACATTGGTTGGTGAATTCTCACACGTCATTGACGAAGATGTTAATCTTCAAGTACCTTAAATCCCCTATGAATGACGTCGGGTACGACAGGCAAGACAATAATTTGATTGAAATCAAGCTCAAGATTTTAGAAAAGATACTAATGAGCTAAAGAGTTGGGGGTCAAGGTGCTCAACTTCAAACTTCGAAGACTGATTATCCTATGTTCCATTCAATATAGTTTGATGGTAAAATAAAAGGAGATTTGACGGAGTTTTACTTTACATACTCAGCCATTAAAGACATTAGCATTTTAAATTTGATTTTAGCTTTGAAATTTGAATTGTGCTTTTACAGTTTTCTCAATGTAAACAAAAGGAAGAGCTACTAATATGTTGTCTGTCTATAAAAGGTGATACACGGACAAAGTAAAGGGCACCCCACCACAAGTTAAGGGGCACACCAGAACAAGCCACAATTGTAGAGTAGACCTACCATGAAACGCCACTCACTGTAAAAATTTCACACGACATATACAATGCCACAAGCAATGCCTCCATATAATCCCAGTAAATATACTTACCAGGAAATGCCTTCTGGTTTCCTGATGGAGTGGATGACTTCTCTTCTTCTGTCTCCAAGACTCCAACACAGGATCACATATGCTGATAGACAGGAGAGAATCTTGTGCCATTGTACCCACAAGATGCCAACTGTAGAAAGTCACTCAAAAAAACATCTCCATGGTTGGCACACTCCCAGCCAAATCAAATTAAAACGATGTACCTAAGTGAAATTTGCGGAACATGGACCAGAAATATTACTGCCCCGTCCCAGCATGTCTCTTTGAAACATTGGTTTCTTTTTTTTTCAAAGTGAGCAATTGAGTAGTCAATTTCGTTACTGAACAGAGGACTGAACTGGTCTAACGCTGAATTATACGAGTATGATCTTTTCTATGTAAACAGTGAAGGAGAACGAGACCTTGCGTTAGTCTGTTTATGAAGTATTTCTAGCAGGCAGTATTAATCCACAACATTAATCCATACGAGCAAGGCCAGCTAAGTGAGTAATCACATCCTCGAGGCAAGAAAAATTAACTAAAAACTTATCATGAAGTTCTGAGGGGCAAGCCTCAGCCTTCTCCCACAAGGAAAGACCATCAGAAATGGCCTTCAAACCACTCTGCAGCAATTCAACACCCTTGCTGATCTCATCAGGAACCTTCCTCTTCTTGTTGGATCTATTTTCACAAATCGATTCTGCTCTTTCATGCCTAATAGCTTCCACGTCAATATTTTGACTCTTTTGAGTTGTGACCTGAAGGATCAAAGCCTCTTTTCTCAGCATCTGAAGCTGCTCAGTGCAGGGAAAAGTTTTAAGAAGGGCAACTTCTTTCTCGAGAAATTTCTTGAATTCAGACATAAATCTTTCCTCATTTGCCTCATTTCCTTGCGATAAATCGTATGATAGAGCAGCATTTTGTGGCACAAATCTCCAAAGCTGATTGCAGGAGGTTCTTGCAGCAAAATGTCCAAATGCTTTAATTGCCAAATGTGTGAGAGCCCAGTGCTGTTCTCTTAGTAACATATGATACAGCTCCCAAATAGCAGTGCTCTTTGGACATTCATCTCTTTCTTCTATTTCTATATGACCAAGTCCTGCCATGAAAAGAGCCAAATCAACTTTGCACTGGTACAGCTTGGCATCAGCTGCCAATGGCCTTGTGATAAACAGGTTTTGCAGCTTCATGATGACTTCGTCCATGCCATTACATGCATATAGATGTGTCATGTTAGAAACTATCGCCAGTGTTTGACCCAAAAGCTTAAGGCAAATGTCACTTGCCACATTCTCTGGAGAACGGGTGCAGCTCTGCAGAATATCAGCTAGGAACTTTACTGTCTTCTCGTCAACGTCAGATTCGGCAACCTGGCTAGAGAATGTAAAAAGTTGATTCAGATTTCAATGATAATAACAATTGCTACTTAACCTGAATTCACTAGGTCAACAGGTGTTGTTAGAGTTCAGCGATCATGCAGTGCTGGAAACAAATTGACAAAATTTGTGTTTCACTGTAAAAGGGAAAAACCTCATGAAATGAACTGAAAAGAATCTTCTATTGAACAAAAAAGTAAATAAAGTAATACTAAGCAAACATTTATCGTTGAGCCCAGCAGAGGAAAATAGACAAACAGATTTGTCAGGAATTGAAGAATGAAACAGCCCTTCCTATCTGATAGAAAAGGATCAACCCCCATTGCATATTGGTACTTAATGGATACAGAACAGATCTGCTTCTCTTTGTTCCTACGAATGAGTCTCATTCATTTCATTATCCATTCCTTGCCCTTGGATGATCCACATCTCAGGGTCTGGCAAGGAAGGGCGTGAAATTCTTTTTCCTGTCTGCTGGAACCAGGGGATTAGATCTAGCCATAAGAAGAAGTCCTGGCTAACAAATAACTCCCGATGCCGCATTGGGTTTAGATAGCTCGGGGATAATAGCTCCTCTGCGAAACCTTGTGATTGAAGGAGTTAAATGGGCCAAGCAATAATGGCATATGGGCCTTTATGGGAAGAGACCCGTGAATAGTCGTGGGACCAAAAAAAATTGCAAATGCATGTAATGGATGCTACGGTTTTGTGCTACAATTATTTATTGCAAACTGCTTCGAACAATAAGAAAGTTTCCTATTATGATAGTTATTATTCAGTAAACATTGGCAATATAATTAATGCCTATTTTTCTTCTGATCGGAACTTCTCTTCCAAAATGCAAAGGGACTTACAGAGATGGCAAAGAAGCACACAACACAAAGAGTGGAGCCCCCAGCAGCCTAGAAGGGCAAGCGTTGAGGAGCATGCCGCTAAAACCTCCAATGAATTCATCATAATCACTGATTATCCTTTGTTTAGCGATTCCTCTCAAGTTGTCTGAAAGCAAATTTAGCGAAAAACCTTCCGCAAGCAAGGCTACATTCATGACTGATGAAGACAGAGATACACCACCACTAGTAACAAAGTTATAAACCCTGTCTGCCACAGATGTTGTACCACAAGAAACCAGCATATTTATTGATCTGGCCACTTTTCTCAGGGAAGAATCGTCAACAAAAACAGCTTCGACAGAAGCCAAAGATTTGAGACACGAGCAGAGTTTATCAATAACATCATTTACCACATCGGTTTCAGCATAGCGCATCATAAAGCACCACAGCTCCATTATAATCTCCCAACAAAGAAAGTGAGGATGGAAGAAGTTGTCAAGCAAGAAAGCCTCCACTTCTCCCCATGCCGTACTAGAGTAGGCCACAATCATGAAAGATTTGAGGGAATGTATAAGAGAAGCAAACACTGTCTCCCAGACCAACTCCGGGGTCTTCTTAGTACCATATAGTTGGGGTATCAACATTGAGAGGATGGAAGGATATACTTCTTCATGGACAAGTATGTCGAAAAGCCATCCAAGCTTTCTGGTTATCCCAAGTCGTACATCTCCTTCAATATCGCGAGAAGATCTCAAGAGACCAGCAAGTAACAGAATCCGGCCAAGCGAAGGTAGTCTTGTCCCAAACATAACCTTGGAGTTCGCTGAGAAGATTTTATCCACTGCCTTAGTGCAATTAACAGCATTTGAGTTCTCATCGATATAGGTCTCATCGCTGAACAAACAATCCAGAATTTCAAACTTCATCTCCTGGTTCACTTCATCAGAATTCAGCAAGGAGTTGAATAAATTCATGGATGTTTGATCCAAAAGTTCGGACAATACCTCACTAGCAATTTTTAGGTGCTCCTCATGGCACATTTGAATTTTCATATTTGCAATCATCAGGGCACAGTGTGTTAACTGCCTGTGAACACCATATGATTGTAACGGATACAGGGAGGCTATTTTCACAGCATTAACGAGGTAAAACTTTACAGGAACAAATGACCGTCTAGCTTCTGCTTGAGAAATAGATTCCTTCAGCAAAGACCAATTCTCAGCTGCACATCTCAGAGATTCATTGGCTAGTGAAATAAGAGTCAAAATAATATCTGCTACATTAAAATTGACTTCTAGTGCTGCTTTTCCTATCTGTAGAAGTGTGACAACACCTTTCCAAGTGACATTCAGAATGCTGACCAGAGTTCCACCACCACTAGCTGCAATAGTTCCCAATTCACACAGTTTTTCTACTGTATGTTTTGCCATGTTAGCAACATAATTTATGTCACCAGCCCCTTCTGTATCCATGGTACTCGGGTCTTTCTTAGATCTTTCTCGCAAATGGTTCCCAGATTGGCAATAATCTTCGCATAATTTTACAACCGAATTGATGACTGTATGTGCAACCTTCACTATTTCTGAGCTAACGGATTCGATTCTCTGCATCAAACATGAACTTAATTATTTTATCAAAAATGGCAAAATAAAGGCATCTGCTTCCCCTGTTCCATAGGAAAAGAATAAAGAGAAGAATTCCATGTTTTCAAAGTTTAACCTATCCGAGATTCTGGAAATGAGCCCCGGAAGTATCTAATCTACAGTTGTTGAATTAAGAATAGAAATAAAATATGAAAGAGATGATTGGAAGGCAATACTTAATGCCGTAAATAAGTACCTCAGTCCCCAACAATGAATCTTTTGTTAAATTCAGTTGTTCCAATAATGAACTCTCCAAAACGTTCATTAGTGTATTGTCT
Source organism: Syzygium oleosum (assembly GCF_021117445.2). Classification (NCBI taxonomy): domain Eukaryota; kingdom Viridiplantae; phylum Streptophyta; class Magnoliopsida; order Myrtales; family Myrtaceae; genus Syzygium; species Syzygium oleosum. Next base: position 20,402,539 of record NW_026607485.1, on the reverse strand, counting down.
GTTAGCGAAGGATACTGCACCAAAGCAGTAAAGCTTGCACTGCAGAAAGTAAGTACATCTAGAAGCAGCTGCACTAGAGAGTTTCAGAATGTCAAAGATAGAGAAAAGCATTTGGCCAGAAGAAGAAGATACATGATAGCATCTGACAGTAATAGATGATACATATTTTTCCCCAATTTAATTTAAGGTCCTTTACCTAATCAGAGAATTATTAATGCAGAATATTTTCCTTTCTTCCTCCGTGCACAGGTTTCAGTTGCCAGAGCCATGCACAGTGTATTCAAGCTGGGATTTCCTACTATAAGTTTAAGATAGATTGGAACTGAAGTAAGATAGTCTAGTAAAAATAAATTCAGTCAAACTTTTAGCTTCATCTTGTACTTTGTCTAAGCTCCCAACACAGTCCCAAACAATTCAGTGCAATGGCGAGACAAGAGCCAGCCGCAATTTCCACTTACCCCTCTCTGCTTGCAATTCCCCAACTCCAGCCCTCCCCATCACCCATCCCCCAAAAACTTCCCACTCCTCACCCCCCAAAAATAGAGAAAGCTCTCTTCTACGCCTAGCAGTATTGCATTTTTGGTAAGGAAGATACTAAAGAGAATCAAGTAGCAACAAGAGATAAGTTACCCCATAGAACATCTTGCAATGTTCTTCTTCCTGTGATTCCTCCATTGACATAATCGTCATCTGTAGATGCTTTTTACACCAAATAATTGCCTGTCATGAAATTAACAACACCACTCACTATACAAAATTTCGAAGAAGTGTTTGCTCGTGTGCATTCACTCACACCATGCTAACTTGCAACAGCACGCAAGGCATTCTTCATTCCTAGGTGGGAGTTGGTATTAGGAGCATCATAAGAAAACAAAGCTACCTGGGCCCCAAGAGTAAGGAATGGTGTCAGGCCACCACATAAAGTAGGCTTGAGGAACTTTGTAGCAACCTGTACGATTGCTTTGTGTAATATGCACTGGGTAACATCCAAACAAGTGTAGTCCTCCCAAAATGTCCAGATTGTTGTCAAGGTAAAAATCGTGATTTCGCAAAGACAAGCATGAAAATATTCCCATCTGTTTTCTTAAAGAATTCCAGTGGATCAAATTAGTCATAATGATTAGAGAAAAAACAGCTTGCACATGCTTTATTCCTTCAGTCCTTCCATGTTCGAAGCACTTCTCAAGTTAAAGAAGGCAAAAAAGGCATTAAGATAGTATAAAGGAATTAGTCAGATGCACTGAAAGACTGACTAGTCCTTCGGAATAGCACGCGTATTAGGACCAAATAAATGTTAAAATATTCATCTGCAAATTCTTTAAGATTTTGTTTGGAAGATGGGGAGGAAAATATGGGGTGGGTGAGGAAAAATCACATTTTCCATCCAATCTCTCCTCAAAAAATATTTAAATTTTCTGAAATTTTCCACACCCACCTCTCATTTTCTCTCCCTCCCTTCTCTCCCAAACAAAGGAATGTTAAAATTATAAAGGAACATTTTGAGAGCCACAGCTAGAGCAATTAACAAAGAAATGTCAAAAATCCATTGTGCACATACTTCTCCGATCAACCCGGAAGCTTTACTTGAGCATGAATTAAAACTAGAGCAAAAGGCAAAGAAGCAGCAGGAAAATGCAATGAACAAAGGCGGAGCATGCTATTTATACCAAACTAAAATTTTACTAGAAGAATGCACTTGACTTGCCGACACAGAGGAACAGCATTCAGAGAGGGAGCTCCTCTGGATCTCAAATTCATCCCCGAGACACTCATCCAAAATGTGCCAAATAACACATCATATCAGACTCCCATAATTTGCAAAATTCAAGAACAGCACTGCACCCATTCATCGGGAACTTGCAACCAATCAATTCGCTCGAATAAAAAGACAAACGGTGATGCGCAGATAGTTTTAAACATAGACAATGAAGGATTCGATATTACAGCCGCTACTTCACATTGCATTCGATTCCAAATCCACTTAATTCTCTCAACATCATTAAGCAAAACGACCGAAAAGAAAAGAAAAGTAAAAGAAAAACACACTTGGTTCAAGAGGATACAACTAGGCTTTCGACAGCGAAAGCTATGTCAGATCTCTCGCGCAGTTCCAGTTCACCGAGCCCAGTAATAAGCTGAACCCGAGCCTCGACGACCTGCGAATGCATCGGCAAAAAACGAAATCACACACGAGAAAACAGTTTTCCAACCGCTACAAAAAAAACAAAATCCCATGCAGCTCTCCCCAAGGGATTCATCAAGCTCAAGCATTCCATTTCTCCCTCCAGTTCCCCGGCAACAATTCGAGAGAATCGCTAATGAAGGACAACTTCCGGATCGATCGAAGCGGTGTTCGAAACCGCTCCCGAACTCAAACCGCTCGATCGTAAACCCTGGCGTGCTCGCGACGCGCGACGCGACACGACAAGGCGCGCGAGACCTTCGAACTCGCCGAATCATCATCGAAACCGAACGAGACAGCAATCGGACGAGATCGACGAACGGAGTTCGGGACGGGGAGAGCTTACGTCGGAGGATCTGATGGCTTCGACGGCGCATAGCAGCTCCGCTCTCGAGCTCCCTCCCTCCATTCTCTCTCTCTCTCTCAATTTCAGTTCTGAGATATTTCATTTTCCCGCCATTAGGGAAGCACCTTCGCGCGGGTTGACCCGAACGGGTCACCTGTCCGGGTCGAGTCGGCAATCATTTCGCTAAAATATTATTCAGATAGTTCATTTTTTTACGAAACAAATATAGCAAAGGATTGATTTACAATTCCATGTATTTGCAAATTTGTCTTTTTTTTGTGAAAGAACAAATTAATTTTAATATACACACCATTGCTCTTGCTTTTTTTGATTCCCTCGCTTTTCTACTTTTGACTAATTCTTAGATTTTGTGGCACTTAACACAAAACACTTAAAAATCGATTAGAATATTCAAATATCCATAGTAGAATTGTATGTAATTTATTTATTACCTTTTAAAATTTAAATGTTTGTTATTTTTAGATTTTACACCATTGCCTGAACCGTTTTAGTGGTCAAAGGGACCGTGACCCGAGGCCATCGCGGCCCTCGCCTGGATTTGGGCGAGGAGTCACGGCCCTCGCTAGCCTCACCCAGATGCAACCCTCATCGGCCACAAGCGAGGGTCGTGGCCGCCCCTAGCAAAGAAAAGAAAAGTAAAACAAAAAAAAATCATAAAGTTCTAAATAAAATTTCAAAAATTCCAAAAGTCGTACAACATGTCATATCAGTAATTTGATGGTATCAATGATAAATTAACGGAGGCCTTCTAAGTAGGTCTAGAAAAAAATAGACATTGAAAATGATTTCGAAAGTTCATCGTAAAAGATAACATTATTCGATTCCTTTTCCATGAGAAATTAAATTATTCGACTATATAAAGCCCAAAAAAGGGCACCCTCAAAAGTTCACTTCACTCCGTATTCCAAATAGCCTTTTTGACTCGGCCACTGCCATCCCAACTAAGGTAGAAGCCATCCTCTTTCACCGACCAAAGCACCTTATTGTGGCCCGCATCCCAGCTGGGCTAGAAGGCGGGCCACGACCCGATCTTCCCCGTCCACGCAGCTGAGCAGCTGTACAGCGTCTTCTCCTCGGTGGTCCAACTGCAGTGCTGGCCCGCGCTCAGCGCCTAATCGATCACTACCAAGTCCTCCGAGTTGCAATGGATGTGCACCGCGTCCATGTTGCTAGGTAATTCGCTCGTCACATGAACAACGGGCTCGCCCTGCACTTTGGTCTCGGCGATGATCGATGCCAACTAGAGGGAAAGGAAGAGGACGAGGGACAAAGTGGTCGACACCGTCACCGCCGCCGCCATGTTTGTTGTGGTCTGTCTCGAGTTAATTTGGTCCGGTCTCTCTGGTTTATAAGGCGCTCTGAAAGAGTTAAAACGCAAAAGTGAAGATTTCTAAGGCATCATGTCGCCGCGATTTTGGGGTGACCAAAGGATTTGTTTCTCTGGCCTTTGATGTTGCATTATTTGGTTGATTTGTTTCCAGGTTCACCCATTCTTATCCTTAGTGAGCGATGTGGCAATACTAACCAAATTGGCCATATCTTTTGGTAATGAGTCTCGACGCACCTAGCATTGCCTACATATTTATATGTCGGGAACTGTGTGTGTCAAGTCGTTGAGCGTGTTGATACTCGGATGGTGAACACCAATAAATCCACTTGCGAAGAGGTGTGCGGGTTCCGGGGTAAGTAGTGTATTTACCTTATTCTGGGACTTCTTTATAGGTACGGGTTTTGAAATTTTGAAACACGAAACCTTTCCTACGGGCTCTTAGAACATAAAACCTAGAACCATCGTTTTCATAGATTCCAAGATACCCTATACCGTCCCGACATTTCTTTCAATGGCGCAGCTCTAGTTATTAACGCATTAAACATTCAACACTAAACACAAATGGATTACATGATAAAGTACACGTTCATGTCTAATAGTAATAAAATGGGAAAATGATACAAACAGTCCTTGAATTTTAGCCCAATGTGAAATTTGATCAAAGAAATTTTAATTTGTTCAATTTAGTCCATGAACTTTAGCATAATGTTCAATGTGGTCTCTAAACTTTTAATTTGTTCAATGTGATCCCTGAACTTTTGATAGATGCTCAATTTAATCCCTGAACCATATGAAAATATTCAATGTAGTCCTTCCATTAATTCAAGTTAAGGGACTAAATTGAATATCTACCAAAAATCCAGGGACCACATTGAATAAATTAAAAGTTCTTGGACCACATTGAACATTAGGCTAGAGTTTAGGAACTACATTAAACAAATTAAAAGTTAAGGGATCAAATTGCAAATTGGGTCAAAGTTTAGGGACTATTTGTGTCATTATCCCTAATAAAATCCCAATACTATAGTAACATCCAAGGTAAAAAGAAAAGAAATAAATCAGCCTTTACCCATCATTTATATCCTTATGGTGATTTTCTCGCCAAATAATAAAGGCAAACTAATGAATAAGGTATAAAAGATGATTCATGTAATGGGAAGCCCTCCACATAAGAACTTTAACTTCGATTAGAACTACATCTCTCTCTTTTTTAATGTGCAAATGACTCTTTTCACTTTTCGTAAAGTTAGAAAGTCACATTATACCCATCTTATGATATTTTGATTTCACCTTATCTAAATACAAACACTTTCGATATTTCGTCATGAACTGTTCAATAGATTTTTGTGATCATATAGAGTATATTTTATGCTAGTGTATTACTCATCAACGTTTATAATTGAGCTCTGTATGATTTAGATGCAATGCAATAATATGATTGGTCATAAGTTATTTTGCACTTTAGCACTATCTACATGAAGAGTTTCGTGGACAATAATTTACAGTTTACACGGCTTAAACAATGAAAGAGGACTTTTTTTATAAATTGCTTTTCATAAATGGGAAGATAGTTTTATTTTGGGTTACTACCACAAAAACCCCAAATCAGTAAATCTGTAACAAATTTATCTCAGACTAATTTTTGACCACTAAATACCCAGACTAGTACGCCTGTGATAAAATTACCCTCTGTTAGTTTTTGTTAAATTTTACCGTTAAATTGTTGAATTGGATGACATGTATCAATTGACAGGTGTACTAGTTTGGGGTTTTACCCTATGTTGTTACATGTATATTAGTTTGTGATTTTTTGTGGTATTAATCCAACTTAACGGAAACTACCGGATGGTAAATTTGTCACAAATGTACTGATTTGGAGTTTTTCGTGACTTTAATCCTTTTATTACTAATTCGGTACATCAAGATTATCAAGATGAAAAAAGATTACAAGTAGCAATTTTGTCCGGTTGCCGAATGAACACTTTCTTTTGATCAAAATAAAATGTAAAAGACACTAGAAGGATTTGGTATTGTTTAGATAGATGATTCGATTTTTTATAACAACAGTGTCATTGGACTTTATTTATGTGCGTAATGCATGCACGGGGTAATTTCTAGTTACATAAATTCCGTGAACGTCTTTGGTTATCGTGACTCATGAAAAACAAGACAAACAGTTATGTTACTCTAAATTTGGCCAATTTAAATAATTATTTTAAATTTGTCTCATCATTTAGTATACCATCTTTGGTTATTTTGCACTAAAAAATTCATTTTAAGTTATTTCTCACTAAAAATGATTTCAAAAGTTCATCGTAAGATAGGGTTAAATCATGAAAAACCCCAAATTGATATACCTGTGACCATTTTATCCCAAAATTTTTTTTACCACAAAAAACCCCAAACTGGTACACCCGTGACAATTTTACCCCGAATTATTTTTTTGAACACCAAAAACCCTACACTGGTAGACCTGTAACAATTTTACCCGGAACTAATTTTTTGATCACAAAAAACCCCAAACTGGTACACCTGTGACAAATTTACCCTCCATTGATTTCCGTTAAATTTTACTGTCAAATTGCTAAATTTGATAACACGTGGTAGTTGACAGATGTACCAGTTTGGGGTTTTACCCCTCCGTTTGTCATAAGTTTACCAATTTGTGATTTTTCGTGATATTAATCCAATTTAACGGATACTAACAGAGGGTAAATTTGTCACAAATGTACCAGTTTGGGGTTTTAAGTGGTCAAAAAATTAGTTTGGGGTAAAATTGTCACAGATGTACCAATTTCGGGTTTTTGGTGGTCAAAAAATTAGTTCGGGGTAAAATTATCACAAGTGTACCAGTGTGAGGTTTTTAGTGGTAAAAAAAAATAGTTCGAGGTAAATTTGTTACAGGTGTATCAATTCGGGATTTTTTGTGGTCAAAAAATTAGTTCGGAGTAAAATTATTACAGGTGTACTAGTTTTAGATTTTTTGTGGTTAAAAAATTAGTTCGGGGTAAAATTATTACAAGTGTACCAATGTGGGGTTTTTGGTGGTCAAAAAAATAGTTCGGGGTAAATTTGTCACAGGTGTATCAATTTAGGGTTTTTTGTGATAAAAAAATTAGTTCGGGGTAAAATTATTACATGTGTACCAATTTGAGATTTTTCGTGGTATTAATCCTAAAAATAACATTATTCGATTCCTTTTCCATGAGAAATTAAATTATACAACTATATAAAGCCCAAAAAAAGGCACCCTCAAAAGTTCACTTCACTCCGTATTCCAAATGGCCTTCTTGACCCAGCCACTGCCATCCCAGCTAAGGTAGAAGCCATCCTCTTTCACCAACCAAAGCACCTGAACGTGGCCCGCGTCCCGGCTGGGCTCGAAGGCGGACCACGACCCGATCTTCCCCGTCCATGCGGCCGCGCAGCTGTACAACGTCTTCTCCTTAGCGGTCCAGCTGCAGTTCTGGCCCGTGCTCAGCGCCTGATCGATCACGACTGAGTCCTTCAAGATGCAATGGATGTGCATCGTGTTTGTGTTGCTGGGTAATTCGCTCGTCACATGAACAACGGGCTCGACCTGCGCTTCGGTTTCGGAGATAATCGATGCCGATAGGAGGGAAAGGAAAAGGACGAGGCACAAAGTGGTCGTCGTCACCTCCGCCGCCGCCGCCATGTTTGTTGTGGTCTGTCTCGAGTTAATTTGGTTCGGTCTCGCTTGGTTTATAAGGCGCTCCGAAAGAATCAAAATGCAGAAGCAAAGATTTCTAAGGCATCATGTGGCGGCCATTTTGGGAAGGCAATTGGATTTGTTTCTCTTTCGGATTTCGAAATTGCATTTTTTTGGTTGATTCGTTTCCATGTTCCGGCATTCTTATCCTTAGAGCATTAAATTTAGAGCAAAATTGGAGTTATATCCCTATGATCAGTGCGCGATGTGGCAAGAAAATCAATAGGTATTTATGGACCCAACTTCTTTTAAGTTCAATACTAACCAAAGTTGGCCATACCTACTGGTAAAGCAAGTTTTAGTAACGAATCTCGACATACCTAACATTGCCAATAGATTTATAAGTCGGGATTTGCGGATATCAAGTCGTTGAGCATGTTGATTTTAGGATGGTGTTTCGAATGCCGATGAATCCACTCGTGGAGAAGTGTGCGGATTACTGGTAAGTAGTGTATTTACCCTATCCTAGAACCTCCCTATAAGTACTGGTCCCGAATTTTTAGAACACAGAAACCTATCCTACATGCTCTTAGAACATGAAATCTAGAACTATTGGATTCGTAGATTTTAAGGGGACCTACACCATCGTCCCACTTTTTCCTAAAAAAGAATATTCAACAAATAATTTGGTGCAGCTCTAACTATTAACATCCTTATAATAAATCAGCTTTTACCAATCATTTATATCTTTGAGTATATGATCCATGATATTCCTTTTCCCTTATGGTGATTTTCTAGCCAAATAATAAAGCCAGACTAATAAATAAGTTAAAAAAAAGATGATTCATCTAATGGGAAGCCCTTCACAAAAGAACTTTAACTTTGATTAGAACTACGTCTCTCTCTTTTTTAATTGTGCAAATTACTCTTTGCACTTTTAATAAGGTAAGAAAGTCACAATATACCCATCTTATGATATTTTGATTTCAGCTTTTCTAATTACAAAAACTTGTGATATTTGATCATGAACCGTAAAATAGATTATTGTGATCATAGAGTATATTTTATGCTATTACTCGATCAACATTTATAATTGACCTTCGTATGTTTTAATGACAATGCAATAATATGATTGATCACAAGTTATTTTACGCGTTAGCACTATCCATATGAGGAGCTTCGTGGGCGATAATTTACACGGCTTAAACAATGAAAGAGGGCTGTTCTATAAATTGCTTTTCATAAATGAGAAGATAGCTTTTTTTTTTAAAGAATCGGTACAACGAGATTATCAAGAAAAAAGAAAAAAGATTACGAGTGTCAATTTTGTCGTATATGTACTTTGCTTTTCATAATTGGCTTTCTAAGCCCCCCTTCAGGACATGCTATACTTGGATGTTAACTTCCGTTGTAGTTCGTGTTTGGTAATTAAATGGAGTTGGTTCGTTTTGACAAAAGAAAAAATAAAGATGTGTGTAAACCCGATGTGTGATGTAACCGATCAATCAACAACGTCCGTGTGTGAGTGCATAAATGTCATCTTACTTGTACCCATATGTGTCATCTCATGTTTGATTGTAGCTTTTGGTGTTGCGGAAGCCAAGCGATCGAACAATAAATTTGACAGAACAAGAAAATAAATTGGACACCAAATTTACGTGATTCGGTCGTAGTGACCTACGTCCACGGGGAAAGCAGCACGAAATTCCACTATAGATCAAGTGATACAACGGAGATTACAATCACACTCGAGTCACTCAAACACTCTTAGTGTTTTTCAAGCTCCAATTACACTCAATAACTCACGTAGTGTTTAGCCCCACAATTCCTCACGAAATAATCTCTCAATATCGCGAAGGAATTATACACAAATCTTATCACAAGATTTTTACTTGAACACTAATTCTTCTTGGATGAAATTGCACGAATGAAAACCAATGACAAGCGCTCGGGCTGAAAAGCAACGCTTCCAGGACACCTTCACAGCCACGATGAAGTCCTCTGCGATTCGACGGCTGCACCAAGCACTCACACAAAAAAGTGGCGCTTCAAGACCATATCTTTTTACTCCCACGAACAGAAGATATATATGTGGCCACAACAAAAAAGAAATCAACCCTTAATTATGTGCAAATAGTAGACCTGTTAAACGGGTGGGTCGGGTTGGGTTTGGATCGGGTCATAAATGGTCCGACCCAAATTGATCAATTAACCCGTTTATGATCTATTTATTCATAATGTAAATATCTCAACCCATACCCGACTCGACCCATATTGCTAAAATACTTTTATATTTAACCTAATCTAGGAGTACTTGTTTCTTATGATTTTTTTTAAAAAATTATACTGCTAAAACATTTTATGCAATACAAAACTAGTGAAAAAAATTTATAATTTTTTTTAAAATTGAGGTTCTGTTTGTTTTACGAAAAATGCGACATTTCTAAAAAATATTTTCCATAAATTCATTATCCAAGAAAATAAAAAAAAATTAATATTATTTTTTATTTTTTAAATCGAATTTTTAATTATTTTTTATTTTTATTTTTTTCTTTTTCCTTTATTTTTGGCCGATCGCCGGCCGCCGTGGCCGGCGACCGACCACAGGCGAGGACGAGCTCGCCGGAGGCCGGCGAAGCTCGTTCTAGCCGATCTGGTGAGGCCTAGGCCTCGCCGGCCTCAGGCGAGACTCGAGCTCGCCGACCTCAGGCGAGAGTGTATGGATGGATCTAGTACTTAACCCATTTACTAGACTAGTAGGTGGGTTGGACAAGGGTTCCAAACTCAACCCATTTAGACCCATTTATCTTTAAGCTTTAAAATTTAAAACCCATTTAAGGTTGACTCTTTAAAATTAAAGTGATCCATATATGACCCATTTATTTTTAAATGGGTCATATATGGATTTAAGACCCATTTTGACACCTCTAGCAAATAGCCACCGCCAGGAAAGTGCATATTTCGGTCAACAAAATCCACCTTTTGACTTTCCTATTTTGTCTTCTTTCTTCACCGAGTCCAACTTCTAGAAGGAAAGAAATACGTTCTTGATCGTGAATTCGTTACCGATGCAATTTCCGCATTATATGTTGCTCAACTTCGGATGTCCATAATATCCAGCTCAGAATATTCAACCTCCACAAATAACAATTAATCTCAGGTTAAGTTTCGTTCATGAGCTCAAACTCGAGACATATTTTTAATATGTGTACCTCGAAATTTGCCTCCAGAGTTCGATTATCTGCCTGATGTGCCCCAAAAAATCTCTCTTTCCTTGACGAAAGTGTGCAGTTTTCCAGGGAGGGAGAGAGTGGATCTTGAAGCGTGATGCAAAGCAAGAGAATCGACTCGGCAGCTTTCCGTGCATGGTGTACACGTAGGGGCATTTAAAAAGTGTTTTAGCATTTGTTGCGATCTTTATAAGACTCTCTCCTTTGATGAACATAGAGAGAATTACCAAAAAAAAAATTTCGAACCCATTACACTTATATCAATTCACTTTTAAGTCTTTTAATTGTGCCAATGGAATTTTAAATATTTTCACATTTTGCTAATTGAATCCATTTGGCTAATTTTGGCCGTAAATTGCTAACATGGATGTTAGCCGTTTTACATAATACGGTTGATGCTGATGTTGACATTTTAAATATTTTTTGAATTTTTATTTTTTTCTTTTCTTTTCTTTTATTTACTTGTTTTTTTTTCTTAACTTTTGGCCGGCAACGGTTGCCAAGTGACCCTCACCAGATCTGGGCCAGGCAAAGGTCGGCTGGCAACCAAAAGTTCAAAAAAAAAAAAAACAAAGTAAAGACAAAAAGAGAACAAAAAAATAAAAAAAATTCACAATTCAAAAAAGTATTTAAAATTTATATTATCAATTAAAAGTTATCATTTTTAACCTCTTTCGTAGGATTGATGGAGTTTGAGAAAAGAGCTCTTCATTTATCAAAAAGAATTTATATATGAGAGAAAAATGAAAATTTGAATTTATTTAGAAAATTTTTGGGTTAATATCAAGAAAAACCTTAAACTAGTACACCAAATTTTTGGGTTACCAAAAAGCCCAAACTGATATATGCGTAATACATTTATCATATGTTAGCTTTATCAAATTTTACAGTAAAATTGTTGAGCTAGATGATACATGACAATAACTCAGTTGAAGTAGCAAGTTCACGTGAAAATTCATAACTCTCTCTCTCTCTCTCTCTCTCTCTCTCTCTCTCTCTCTCTCTCTCTCTCTCTCTCTCTCTCTCTCTCCTCCTTAGAGCACTCTAATCCTTCTTCGTATTCCTCTTCATCGAACCCTCCTTCATCATCGTCTTCATCATCGGAACATGTTGGAGCTCACTTTATCTCTGATAATTGTCTTGCCTTTGATTTTTTTTTCTGGGCTTGTTTAGATAACTCATCCAAATCACCAAATTAGGATGTCTAATGGCTTCAATTGGAAGTGGTTTGAAGAGAGGCGCGTCATCTTCCAACTCTATCAACGAAGTTTGTCGGAAGACAATCTAGGGGTTTTTCGTGCTCTAAGGGAGATAGAGAATGAGCCCTATTTGTTTTCAAATTAGGGCTAATTGATGGAGAGAGAGAGAGAGAGAGAGAGTTAGGGAATTTATGTGGATTTGCCACGCCAATTGAGTTATTGCCATATGATTCAGTTCAACATTTTTAAGGTAAATTTTGACGGAAGCTAACGGAAGGTAAATGTGTCTCGTGTGTACCAATTTGGGGTTTTTGATGGCCAAAAAAATAATTTGGGACAAATTTGTCAAAGGTGTGCCAGTTTAGGGGTTTTGGTGATCCAAAAATTAATTTTGGGTAAATTTGTCATAAATGTACCAGTTTGAGTTTTTTCGTGGCATTAACCCAGTTCACTTTCCTTTTTTACGAGTATTTTAACTTCGTACTTACTATGATGCAATTTGATATGAAGTGCGATCATCCATGGTTACGAAATGATGCCGACGATGTATCTATGATGACAAAATCATCAATTTTTGTTGCAGTAACGAGCTCGTTTGGCACCGGCAATGGCGAGAGCAACCCTAGCAACGGCAAAGCCACATAGACGATGACGGGCAACTACTCTCTCTCCCATGAAGTATTGGGGATTCGACGGATGAAAATTGGCTCAACTTGGAAAGTTTAGGAATATCCATGCTTAATGTGAGCAACCATTAAATTACTTATATTTACCATCACGATGATATTCTTTCTTATTTCCTATTGTTTAATAACTTATAATTAAGCGGATTGAGGCGTATAGATTAAGACTAATCCGATTAAAAGAAGCGAAGCAAAATCCAATGAAGCATTTCGAGGATGTTAAAAACCATATTGCTGGTTTCTTTGTTGATCAACATAGCCCTAGGGCTATACAAAAGGCGCTAGGAGTGCATGAAACCGCGCTCGCCTTGTTTCTCAGCGAGAACCTAGAGAGGTCTTCCCAACGATCCGTGCACCACCACCTCCATCCGAGCCATCGCTGCCTGAACGACCGCCACCCGGCTGACGCCCAACACCAAAGCCGCCGCCCGATCTGTACCCATAGCCGAAGCCGCCTTGATCTGCACCACCACCACCTCCGCTTCGCCGCCTCCACCTCCGGCTCGTTTACGTCCGGTGATGGTGGTCTCATCTGTGAGGAGGAGGAGATCCGAATGGCGGAGGATGAGGCAAAGGAATACGGCGGTGGCGGAAATTGGAAGAGGAGCTCGTACAGCTAGGTATGCTTAACGCCACTATCAAATATCAATAGGAAGTGGAGCGAGCATAGCAGAGCCGAGCGGGATGCCATATTCGAAGGACTACAGCAGCAACCACAAGCGTAGCTGCATTTATACTTACAGTGTGCGCGAGGAAAGCGTCAAGCGAGTCGACGGGAATTCCGGAGGATGCCCGTCTTTTACTTGAGGAAAATGTGCAATTTTCCGGGGAGGGAGAGGGCGGATCCGATCCGATGCTTAAAGCGAACTCGGCAGCTTTCCGTGCATGGGAGACCCGTTGGGGCATTTTAAAAAGAGATATTACCATTTGTTGCGATCTTGTCTCGAGATAACACAATACAAACTGCATCATTGTTCGACTTAATATGGAGAAAATAGTCTGCTTAATTATTATCTGATTTTCTCTATCAATAAGAGAATTGAAAACAGAGATATCCTAACAGTAAAAAAAAAACCATTATAAGCATTAGTTTTTCGGCGTAATGGAGCATATTTTTACCTTAGAAAGACACTTAAGCTCCGTTTGTTTCGTGAAAAATATTTTTCGAGAAAACATTTTCCTCCTTTTTTGCCATTTGGTTCGCTTAGAAAAATGAGTCAACGGAAAATGTTTTTCTAGTAAAAGGAAAACTTATGCTTAAATTCAGGAAAATGATTTTCTCTTTTGAAAGCCGGAAAACATTTTCCAAAATATGACTAAGTATCGACGCTTGGACCCGAAACTCTATGCTTGGGCACGAAAATCTTAACGTTGATTCCCTGGTCTTGGCATTCAGGACCAAGTCTCCGGTAGCCGGACCTGGGTCCACCGAGACTGAGCTCGAGGCCCCAGTGTATATGCCCGGGTCCATCAAGGCCAAGCCTAAACCCTTGGTGCCCGTGCCCGATTCCTCGGCACCCGAACCCGGACCCATAAAATCCCTGCTTGGGCCTAGGCCCATAAAGGCTATGCTCGGATCCCTGACGCTTGACCTCTGGTCCACAAAGGTCGTTCGCGTATCCTCGGTGCCCGGGCTTAGATCCTTGGTTAATGAAATGTTCATTCTTATAAATATATTTTAAAAAGAAATTCGTATCTTTAATTATTTTTTATTTTTTGTTTCCTTTTTTCTTTTATTTTTTAATTTTCTTTTTTCCTTCTCCCTTGGCCAAGTGACTGGCCAATTTAATCCTAAACCTTTGCTCTGGTCAATTTTCGCTAAAAATCGCTAATGTGACGATATGCCACGTAAGACGGCCAGTGATGATTGGATCGCCGCATCATTGATTTCCGGCGAAAATTGAACTGAAGGAGTGCATTGGAATTTTGCGTGAAGATTTAAGAGTAAATTGGCAAAATCAAAGAGCTTATAATTGAATTGGCATCCATATAATAGGTTCAACATTTTAGGGTAAAGGTGAGCGTGGTCCGGGTGGGCTTTTCTCATCCTAGAACCGAGAACCGCCCACTAAGAACCGGTTCCAAAAATTTGGAACCGGGAACCGCCTGTTTGTTTCATGAACCCACGCGAGAATTGGACCACACACAATCCTTACAAAATTACATTTATCAATTAATATTATAGTCCTCAAGTTTGACTGCTGAACAAACGAACGTATTGGGTGATTGGCCTCGACCCCATCTACAGGCGTTGTAGACGACGACTAGCTTCAAGAATCTCTCACAGAAGACGAAGAGAGAGAGAGTCTCTGAGTTCTATGTATCACAAGATGGAATCTATATACACACATGGATTGCCATATAAGAGTCGTAGAGGCAAGACCGGGTTAGAAAAAAATATGGGGTTGGCCTCAATTGTTTAGAAAACCAAGCCCTTTCCCCTCTCTCTCTTCTTTTCTTTACAGAGCCACCATCTTCGCACAACAATCACGCACACTCGAAAATATCATCCCCAATCCCATAATATTTTTTTAAAATATATATATATCGGTTCGGTCCAGGTGAGCGAACTTGAATCGGGAACCAGACAGGTACTCATCGGTTCTAATAAATTTGAACCGGGAACCGGACCGGTCCCCATGAGAACCGTCGGTTCTGGGCCGATCGGGTCCGGTTTCGGGCCGATCGGGTCCGGTTCCGAGCGGTTTCCGATTCCTTTTCACACCCCTATTTTAGGGTCAATATTTTTGAGACATCAATCTAAGAAAATACGTGACAAAGATGTGTATTCAAGACATGATAAATCATAGTGTTAACAAGTTAGTAAATTGAGTCTAGCATGCATTTGAGAGCTTCCCAATAACATATGCGAGCCAATCCAAATCAGGGGGAAGATAAAATTCATTCAAGAGACTAAAAACGCAGAAGCAAGAATGACAAATTCATTGGCGCAAACACAAGAACAGAGTTTGTCTTGTGACAGCCTCAAACCACATAAAAAGTTACACTCAAAACAACCACCAAAAGTTCGAAAACACAAACAAAACACCGTCACACCGACATTGAAAGAAAGCTTCAAAATGCATAAACTCTAGCAGCTTGTATGCTCAATTCACCGTGTTGATTGAGCCCTAGGCAAAACTTTCACCTAAGGAAGAGGAAGAGGACCGCCAGTTCCACCAGGGCCGACACCAAGGTCGTTAAGCCCCCCGAGCGGACCAGTGCCCATGCCCCCTATGCCACCGACACCGGCACCACCTCCCGCCCCGAAACCGCCGCCCATACCAAAGCCACCACTGACTCCACTGACCCCGCCGAGCGTTGGCATTACTCCGCCGACGTAACTGCCCATGCCAGCATAGCCACCCTGTTATATTTCGTCGGTCCGCCCATGATGTGTGTGTCCAAGGGACACCATTTGCTCTAATAAGAAGTGTGTCTGAGAAACACCTTTTGAAGAGGTGCGAGGAGAGTTTCTTAAGGGAAGTTAAGATAACTTCCTCAAAAGATGAACAATATACAAGAGATAATTAGAACTCTCTTTCTCTCGACGTATAAGGATTCCGTATCTACTTTGATAAGACAATCGGCATTAATGCTGTGAAATAAGAATACTTTCCCTGTGATTGTATTCGGACTAACGTGAAGTAGATTTGTTCATCGTTTGCTGGTGATTCAACGTACGATCCTGGAAAACTAGTTTGGAGTGCATTGAATAGGTTAGTCGATTCTCCCGACATTCGCTTCCAACATTGGTATCAGAGCCTAGGTTATGATCTCTGCCTTGTTTTCCCGTTGATTTTTTCCGCTTGCTGTTTGATATGGAGATCATGATGATGAACTTCATACTGTTTGCATGTTCATTGCTCGGGAATTGCAAAATGAATCGTCGAACATGAATTGAAACGAAGATCGGGTTTGAAGGTTACGGGTGACCGTTCTGTTCGGATGATTTTCGAAAAATTTTTACGATGAAAATAATTTCTTTATTATATAGAATTGAAGAACTCATCGAGACGAGCAGAACGGTGGGTCGAACGCCACCGGAAGACGCCAGACGCGCTCACACGCGCGGCCAGAAGCCGCGGCGCGTGGGAGCCACGCGCCCAAAGTGCTGGCACTACCATCGCGTGAAAGCCACGCGCGTGTCACCAACCGGTGCCTGCTGACGTCATCGATGACGTTAGCAAAACTGTCGGTAACCGACATGCTGACATCATCACGCCGGCGTACCGACCTTCGGCAACCGGCCGACCTGACCAGACCGGCATCCCGACGCGACCTGACCCGTGATCGATCAACGGTCAACCGGTCGGACCGGTCAATGGTCGAACCGGTTGAGCCGGTCGGACCGGCTCAGTAACCCGTATTGGGCAGGCGCGTGCGCCACACGCGCTGCGCACTTAGGCGGCGCGTGTGGGCGCGTACGAGGTCCAATCGGGCTGTGGTTGGTACCGTTGTGTTCGTATTGAAATTCTCTACATTGTGGTATAGTTATTTTATATGTTTGAAGCTTTTAAAGGTATGAAAATGCATACGGAACCCTAAATACTTGTATTTTTGGGGTATTATTGCATTTTACTTGTATTTCCCTATGGTTTTGGAAATACAGAAGCTGGCTTACATGTAAATGACCACATAAAGATTATGTAGAGCATGGTTCATTGATGGCATGTTTATATGGTTTGACGTGCTTGCAATTTCCTAATTTTGAGCATACTAAAACAATGGCTGGAGATCCTTATATTTTCATTACGTCATGAATTCCGCTGTTGATTATATTTGTTGCATGAATGTTCTATTTGTTGATTTACATCATGCCATGCTATATGATTGCTAGAAAGGATGTGATCATTGTTTTAAATATTTTTTGTGAATTATCTTTTCTAGTGGGAGTTCGTAGGTTGGTAGAATTAGAAGAAATTCTCACCTAGAACTTAAAATTTTCACAAATTAAACAAGTTAATGATAGTAGAACAATTGTACGCCGAAACTGATTAGGAACATCATGAACTTTCGTTTTGGTGTCTTTTGTTGAATTATCATTAATTTAGTTTGTCTTTGCTGCAAATTAAAATATGTGTGTTTATGTGGAAAATGTGCTAGTATTGATTCTGCGTTTATTATGTCAATGTGTAGTAGATAGTGATTATGGCTTCAGCATCCAAGACCATTGTGGCTGACCTCAATAAGGGTAAGAAGCTGAACGGTGACAATTATGATATTTGGCATCGAAAAGTTCAATATATCCTTGAGGAGCAAGAGGTTTTGGAAACCCTCAACCACACCATGGATGAACCTGAGCATGGAACTTCTGCTCAACACAAAAGAGATCAAGAAGCTTTTCAAGCTTGGAAAAAGAAAAACAGCATTACTCGCATCACGTTGTTAAGTTGTATGCAAGATGATCTCATGTGTGAGTTTGAAAGTTATGACAAAGCTCAAGCAATGTGGGTTGCCTTGAAAGATAAGTTTGGGGGTACGTCTGTCACTAAGTTGAGGAGGCTCACCATCAAATTTGACACATATCGGAAGCGCTCAAATCTATCGATGAGGCAGCATTTTCGGGAGATGTCAAACATGATACGTGAGTTGAAGTCGGCAGGTCATACCTTAACTGACGAACAGCAAGTTCAGGCTGTTATAAGGTCTCTTCCTGACAGCTGGGAACATATGAAAATCAATATGACGCACAATGAGAATATCGTCACTTTTGACGATATTGCACATCATTTGGAATTAGAAGATGAGCGCCTAGAGGCTGCAAAATCCTCTACCCATGCTTATGTTACTGAATCAGGTTCGGGCAAAGCTTCGGGCTTTAAGCGCAAGAGGAACCATAAATTCAACAACAAAGAAAAAGAGACTGATCATGCACCCAAGAGAGCCAAAACCTTTCGACGCAAGAAGCGCGGCAGGAAGAAGGACAAGGCCAAGATGATGTGCTACAATTATGGTAAACTAGGCCACTTCACTCGTGAATGCACTGAGCCGAAAAAGGTATCACATTACTCCATTACTTTGAGTAATGTTTTTGTTTCTAGCACTGTAATGCTTGCTGAATCTCATCCAATGTGGACTGTAGACTCAGGGGCAACAGACCACGTAGCTAGAGACCGAGGAGCATTTGTGGAGTATCGTCGAATACAGCCAGGAAGAAGATGGATATATGTTGGAAATAACTCAAGAGTTGAAGTGAAGGGTATCGGCACATGTAAATTAACCTTACGTGGTGGTCAAAACCTATTCCTACATGATGTCCTCTATGCTCCAGATATTCGGCGGAACTTGGTCTCTGTAGTTGTTCTTCTTGGCTTAGGTTATGTATTTAATTTTCATAGTGATTGTGTTGGCATTATGTTTGGAACAGTTTATTACGGTTCTGGTTATGTATTGAATGGTTTTATGGTGTTAGACATTGACTATGATATGTATAAGGTTTATGTTGATGGTTGTTTTTCTTTAATTGCATCTTCTAGTAATGAGGAGATTGATGCAAGTACTTGGCATGCTAGACTGGGTCACATTGGGTTACAAAGAATGAAACGATTAGCAAGAGAAGGACTTTTAGGGTCACTCGCTAATGTTGATCTACCTGTATGTGAACATTGTTTGGCGGGAAAAACAACTAGAAAACCATTTGGTAAAGGAACCAGAGCTGAACTTCCATTACAACTCATACATTCTGACATTTGTGGTCCATTGAATGTGAGGGCGAGGCATGGAGCCTCATATTTCATCACTTTTATAGATGACTTCACGCGTTTTGGTTATGTCTTTCTGATCTCCCATAAGTCCGAAGCATTGGATTGCTTTAGACGATATATTGCTTTGGTACAGAATAAGTTGAACAAAACAATAAAGGCATTGAGAACCGATCGCGGACGTGAGTATCTATCTGAGCAATTCAAGGCTCTTTGTGATGAAAAGGGAATTGTAAGACAATTAACTATTCCTGGTATTCCGCAACAAAATGGGGTTGCAGAGAGAAGGAATAGAACCCTATTGTAAATGGTTAAGTCTATGATGGCGCAGGCAAATCAACCTGTCTCATATTGGGGAGATGCGTTATTGACTGCTACTTATATACTTAACCGTGTCCTCTCTAAGTCAGTCACTTCCACCCCTTATGAATTGTGGACCGGTAGAAAACCAGACTTAAATTATCTACGACCTTGGGGGTGTGCAGCATATGTTCACGATTCTTCCCATAAATATGGAAAATTAAGCCCTAGAGGGAAGAAGTGTATCTTTATAAGATACTCTGAACACTCCAAAGGGTACGTGTTCATAGGTGAACAAGCTGATGGAAGTGTGACTAAAATGGAGTCGCGAGATGTCACGTTCTTGGAGAACGATTTTCCTAGTAGAGGTGAGATCGATAAGGACTTCCAATTACATGAGATGGAAGATCCCGATAACACACCCACTAGTGTTATTGAGGGAAATACAGATTTACCTCAACATACAAGACCTAGTGGGAGTGTAGCGTCGCCAGGCGAACTGAATTCTCAAGAAGTTCAATTGCGTAAAAGTAATCGTAAATGTATTCCCTGTCGTCGATTTGAGATTGAAGGGGAAGCATTTATGATTGCTCCACAAGACGATGTGGAGCCTAAAACAGTTCAAGAGGCTCTCTCATCTCCTGACAAGGAAGAATGGAGAAAAGCTTTAGAAGATGAAATTGAGTCTATGAGGACAAACCACGTTTGGGACTTGGTTGATCTACCACCTGATCGCAAGGCTATTGGAAACAAATGGGTTTTCAAGATTAAGCGAAGGGTGGATGGATCTATTGAAAAATATAAGGCTCGCCTTGTGGCGAAAGGCTATACTCAACAAGAGGGTATAGACTATGAGGAAACTTTTTCATCAGTTGTAAGGTTTGCCTCTATACGCCTTATCCTAGCCATTGTTGCACATTTGGACCTAGAATTACATCAAATGGATGTAAAGACAGCATTTCTCAATGGAGAACTAGATGAAGAAATCTATATGAAGCAATCGATAGGTTTCATTGCTGAAGGTCAGGAGCGTAAAGTTTGCAAACTTTATCGCTCAATATATGACCTTAAGCAATCATCTAGACAGCGGTATTTTCGTTTTCATCGAGTCATAACTTCTTTTGGGTTCACGATGATCGAAGAGGATCACTGTGTGTATATCAAACGGTTCGAGGATAAATTTATGATTTTATCTCTTTATGTAGATGATATTCTGTTGGCTGGGAATGACAAGGGTTTGGTTATAACCATAAAAGAATGGTTGTCCTCTAATTTTGAAATGAAGGACATGGGAGAAGCTACATATATATTGGGAGTTAAGATTGAAAGAGATCGATCAAAGAAACTCCTTGCTATGTCACAAGAGTCTTATATAATGAAGATTCTTGAACGCTTCAATATGCAGCACTGTAATCCCATTGATATCCCTGTCATGCAAGGCGAAGGCC
Source organism: Syzygium oleosum (assembly GCF_021117445.2). Classification (NCBI taxonomy): domain Eukaryota; kingdom Viridiplantae; phylum Streptophyta; class Magnoliopsida; order Myrtales; family Myrtaceae; genus Syzygium; species Syzygium oleosum. The sequence goes on along the minus strand of NW_026607485.1, from coordinate 20,381,426 downwards.
TGAGTACTAAGATGTGTCCTAAGACTTCATAAGAAAAGAAAGAAATGGTAACAGTTCCTTACGCTAGTGCTGTCGGAAGTTTGATGTATGCTATGATGTGTACTCGACCTGACATATGTCATGCTGTGGGGTTAGTGAGCCGATATCAATCAAATCCTGGTCCAGCACACTGGAAAGCAGTTAAGAGGATCCTGAGATACTTGAAAGGCACTATAGACTATCGACTTTGCTATCAAGGGAGTGATCTACGCTTATTAGGATACTCTGATGCTGATTGGGGAGGAGACCTAGATGAGCGTAAATCGACGTCTGGATATGCATTCTTGCTTAATGATGGGGCAATTTCTTGGAATAGCAAGAAACAGACATGCATAGCTTTATCTACGATGGAGGCAGAATTTATTGCATGTTCTGCTGTAGTGCAAGAAGCAGTATGGCTAAAACATTTCTTGGAAAATTTAGCCATTGTCACTGATGTCCCAAGACCAGTGACAGTATATTGCGATAGTCAAGCAGCCATTGTCTATGTGAAAGATCCCAAGTACCATGGTAGGACGAAGCACATTGACATAAAGAATAACTTCATCAGAGATATAATAGCGCAGAAGGAAGTAGTCCTGCAATATATTTCAACCAACAGGATGGTTGTTGATCCATTTACAAAGGCTGTTCTAAGAGACGTGTTCTTGACCCACGGGATGTCTCTAGGATTACGTAGAATGTGATTATGATATGTAATATTGTTGAGGATCACTGGATTATGTGTGTATATGTATTGTACTTGTTTGTTAATGAATTGATGTTTTATCAATTAGTACAATGTTATGAGACTAGCACAAACACACTTATATTGTTGAAAGGTACATCACCAAGCAATGATTGGCTCACTCACACGAGCAATCACCTCAAACGCTATAGTAAGCGGGTTGAGATGAGACGATATGTACTATAAATGTTGGAAGAGCAGTTTAGTACATAAAACGATTTAATGTCGCCTTGATTGGAATCAAGATGAGGTCTGTTATTCGTATGTGATAAGACCGAACATGATAATCCCACAATCATGTATGCTTGAAGGTAGCCGGATGCGAGTACTAAATTGGGCGCTGTGGAAAGCGAGCTGATATAGCACTCGGGCTAAACATGAGTACGTAAGAAGCATGTGACTATGTTTAGGCTAAGATTCGTATAGTGGATATGATTAATAAATGACATACGCTCTTATAGAAAGAGAAATCCACTATAGCATGTAATTCATACTACATGTGTTTTATTTGACCAAAAAGGGAGATGAGTACAATAATCCCTATTTATTCATCGTGTGAGTCCTTAAGGTAATTTATAATTTACCTTACTTTGTACCCTATATTACTTCTGACTATGTTCTCAAAATAGAACATCAATGTTGCTACTTTAGCATGTTACCGGCGGTCATGAATAGATATGGCTTTATGGGACGTGTCTAGGAAAGCAGTTGTTCCGAAATGGAGAGAGACATGAGTGCGAAGGAAGACTATTGTTGTTTTACATCTATCATATGTGTTTACTGGTCGACCAATTATTTCGCCTTCAATGGCTTTCGGAAATAATTGTAAATACATGGTGTTCTTGAGAAAAGTCAAGTATAGCCTTTAAGGGATAGGTATACTTGGACTGATGTACAAAATATGTCTGGGGCACTGTGAGACATCAATTTTTTATTTATTTTTGGGGTTGTAGCCATTATGTTGTCCCTAACAGGTGCATAATTAGAGCTCCCAAGTGCATGTGTACTCACTGGTCGCACGGCTTTCCTGCCAGTATGAATTGTTTCTAAGGTAGATGAATGTTGAATGCCTTATGTTCTTGATAGAGCATCATCAAGCCCATCATGTGCGAATGGGAGATGTTATATTTCGTCGGTTAGCCCATGATGTGTGTGTCCAAGGGACACCATTTGCTCTAATAAGAATTGTGTCTGAGAGACACCTTTTGAAGAGGTGCGAGGAGAGTTTCTCAAGGGAAGTTAAGATAACTTCCTCAAAAGATGAATAATATACAAGAGATAATTAGAACTCTCTCTCTCGACGTATAAGGATTCCGTATCTACTTTGAGAAGACAATCGGCATTAACGCTGTGAAATAAGAATACTTTCCCTATGATTGTATTCGGACTAACGTGAAGTAGATTCGTTCATCGTTTGCTGGTGATTCAACGTACGATCCTGGAAAACTAGTTTGGAGTGCATCGAACAGGTTAGTCGATTCTTCCGACACTCGCTTCCAACACACCCATTCCGGCGCCCATCCCGACGCCACCGAGCGGCAGGAAGTTCTTCTGATCGCCCACGCCACTTCCTCCAGTCCCTACCGGTCCTGCTGCCGCCGCATCCGGTGCTTGCAGTTCATTTTGCTCTTTCAGCGTCCGATCGCTGCCGCTCCTCACAGGACGTGCAGCTCCGCCGTGCACAGTGAGGACGAAAAGCACCACAAACATGACACAAGTCCTCGCCGTCTTCGGTTCTCCATTAGATTCGATCAGGTGAGGTTGGCGCGCTAGAAGATGCTCCTTCCTGATTTGCTTGGTCTTTGCATGCACGCAGGGAGTCTCTAGCTCGAGCCTCTTTTATAGGGTGAAGATTGATGGTTGGTGACAGACGCGAGTTATTAATGGAGAGTTTCTTGTAAATGAAAGATTGATCAGCGGTCTCAGCAAACAGAGCCGTCTCGGGAAGGAAATGTCTTTCAATTCTGCTCAGATTTGGTAAATTGGAAACGAGAGAAAATTTATGTACCTTCCTGTAAAAACAAAGAGCATTGGTGGGTTTTCTGAGGCATTACATTTCCAATTTTTTTATGGTGTTAGATTCGTAAGATTTAATTGAGATACGAAAAAGAGAAGCTCCTGACGACAAAACTATTTTCATTGGTAAATTTCTGAAAGAGCTAATAATTATTAAAAAAACTATTGGTGAAAAAGGTTATCGGTATTCTAATTTTCCCAAAACTCGTTAGTAATCACCGAGTCCCAACAATTTTATGACTTTTCATTTACTATTTATAAATATCAGCTTTTCTTATCTTCTTTCTTTCCGACACCTTAAATTAGCTAACTCCAATACGAATTCACTACTGACATACGTAATGTCAGTAGTGACTAGTAACTAGTGGCTTCGTGATGTTGCCATGCCTCCACTTGCCCACTCCTTTTTTGTGGATTTGCAAATACATATGAGTACATTGAAAAGGCAACCTCCACCTCTTGGCACTAGAGAGGTCATCGTAGGCGGGGCCGGACGAGGCTGGCTCCTCGGGTCGGGCTTGACCGGTTGTCTAGGTTCGTTACCAGATCGAAAACAATGTCCTTGGGTTCGGCCGACTTGATCCGGGCTATGAGGTTGATAATGGCGCTTAATCATAGATCCTCCAGAACTCTTTGAACGTCAAGACTTTACCATTGGACGAAAACAGAAGGAACATCAAACTAATCCCACATTAACGCATGATTGTTTATGCTCGATGCAAGCGCACCGGTTGATAACTACTGCACAAGTGTAACGATTGAGTAATAGGCTGGACCTGACAAGGCCTAATCTATTGGGTTTTTTTGTTCTTTTCTTTGTGAATTGAAGACTTGGGCTCCTGAAACTGGCGACATCTCTAAACCCCTATTCGAGTCCACAAATGAAATCTTCAGGCTAGGGCAGTTGTAGTACTTGTAAAGTTGTGGACTACAGCAATTTATTTGTGATTAAGGGTGGAAATGAGGGCATTTTGGAGGCAAGCTTTGTGACAAGTGAAATTAGGCCTAGTGGGCTGGGTCCGAGTGTTTGATAAATATCTTGAGTGAAACGGGCCTTCCGGCACGGTTCGGGCCACTCGGGTTGCGTGCGACCTAGGTCCAGCGCGCCCTCGAAAACCACAATAAACCTTTCCTAAAATGAAAAATTCAATTTTCTTATCAATTTTCAGCAAATTCCATAGCCCAAAAATAGAGGATTTCAAACTCATGGAGGATAAGACACTATACTCTTGAGAACTTCTCAAGAGTGGATTTCCTTGAGTGATTTAGTGACTATAACCATCATATAGGGACTGTTGACATCATTAGAGAAGTACTACAACTCACTCAAAATTCCTTCACTCGGATTCCCACACGGCCTTCCTGACCCAACCGGTCCCATTCACCCCGAGGAAGAACCCTTCCTCCCTGACCAGCCAAACCACCCGGCCGCGCCCCGCATCGCGGTGGGGCTGGAACGCGTGCCATGCCGCGAACATCCTCGTCCACACCGCCTCGCACCGGTACAGCGCCTTCTCCCTGGCCGTCCAACTACATCCCCGCCCCGCACTCAGCGCCTGGTCGATCACCGCGGCTGAGCCCTTGGGCTTGCAACGGATCTGCATGGCTTGCGTGCCGTTCGGCAGCGCGCTCACCACACTAACAACTGGCTCGTCGACCGTCGCATCTTCGACGTTTTCTGAGAGTTTCCTCGCGCTTGCGCTCTTCGTTGTTACCAATACTAAGAGGAGAGCAATGCGAAGAGAAGTCATCGTTGGTTTTGCTTGGGTTTCGATCGATTCGGTTTATATACGCGAAAAGAAAGCAAGAACATGGTACCGAAAATTGAGGCGATTGTAGGGGCACGTTTCGTATAGGTCCGAAACTGGTGGATAACTGCGAGTTCAGCGGGGGACATAACCATTAAAGTATATATTTTTTTTTGCATATTATATTGGTTGATGATTGGTTCAATACTCCGAGCCGTTTCAAAAGAAAAAAAAATTTGTATACGGCTTTAGCCCTTTTCATAAAAAAAAATATATTTCGAGGTATTTTCCTATAGATTGTGGCAAGCATGGCAATAAATCATGATAGCATGCGTATAAATTGTTTGCTTTGTGTTGGTGGATATAACTTTGGTGTTGGATTTTCTTTTTGATCAAAACAAATTTTCATTCGTAAGATAGAAAATCTCAAAAGTCATAATAACAAAGCAAGCCCACAGAGCTTCAAAACAAACCATAAACAAGAAATCAAAGCATATCATCATTGCATAGTTGGCAAAGATAATCACATGCTCGTCCTTCAATAACGGATTTGTGACTGCATCCAAGCGAAATGATCGGCGATCGATCACCGAATCACACCGCATCATCAGTGATAAGCACATGCCTAGATTTCCATCTGTAGTTACGGTTTTGCCTTTCGACGGTGTGCGTCTAGGTTCGGCGTCTCCAACTTGGTGTTGGATTGAAATGGTACTTGTTTTTCAAGAAAAGAAAAGGCAACGGTTGGTGCAATTAGGAATCGATTACATCGCTTTTACTTGGTCATAACCGTGATACACGGGTTGATTGATTTTCCTTGCCAAGTCTAATGTATGAATGCCGGTAAACTATTTCGGCTGGTTGACTAGGTGTTCAAGGATTTCCTTCTTTTTTGGTTTTCTTTGTCTTGTCTTTCGATGTACTTTGTTTGCCTTTAAAAAATACATACCCGCTTTTTCATGTTGGGCTTAAGAAAAGAATTAGCAAATTTAAAAGGTTGCTAATCAAGACAAATAAAAAAAATGGTAACGTCATAAAAGAGTTGCTAATTTAGAAAAATAATTAAACATTGGTAGATAACTCAAACAAGATGTGGTAATTGGAAACTAGTTAATAACTTAATACGACAAAAGTTGGTAATCACTTTAATTTAGAATGATAATTCCATGTGAGGGTTGGTGAATTCAAAGACTTTGGTAATTCATGCAAATAAAAGTTGGTAAGTCAGTAAAAAAATTGCCAATTTGCAACGTATGAAAGGAGTTGGTGATTTCCTAATACTATTGATAAGTTATTAACATTTTACTGGGAAAAAAGTTACCAGTCTTTTTTGTTTATCATTAGCCTTTTGATACTTGCCAACACTTACTATAGTTTACCAGTAGGTGAAACGAACTCATGTGAAGCTTATTTTTGAAAAATTAAAATCGAGAAAAATGGGATAATTACCGAAAAAGTCTTAAACTTATTACATTTGTGTCAATTTAGTCCTAAACCTTTTTACGTTTTGCTAATTAAGTCCATCCGGTCAATTTTATCTCGAAATCGCTGACTTCCTACATGGCACGGCTGGCACTGACGTGGACATTTTTTAATAATATTCGGCTAATTTTAGCCAGAAGGGAAGAAATTTTTCCCAAATTTAAACTTGTTTTCAATTCCTGAAAAATGTTTTCTGTAAATCGATTAGCTTTCCGTCGTCCAAACATGAGAAAGACGGAAAATGATTTTCCTTCAAACAAACAGACTCATCTATTTCGTCCTATTCCTTCGTGAATCGGAAGCGTCTCTTCTCCTCTTTTGATCTTGTGCTTTTTAACATCAAAAGAGGAATCAATCTTATCCTTACCCGGTGGTGCAATCTAGCACAACAATAATTGATCAAAGCAAAAGAGGAATGAAAAACAGTGTCTTTCCATCAAAAGCAGAACAGCTGGACCAAAAAATTATCACTCCCCTTTATTCATGTTGAGTTACCAACTCAACATATACAGCTAAGGCCAGCGAAATTGCAACTCATAATCATCATCGCTTTTGATGTAGAGATACAATCCGTCCCTGTCGATGCGCCAATAGCACTTCTGGTCGCCGCACCTTAAAGCGTCCCTCGGCTCGTAGAACACCTGAAAGTCTCCATGGGAGCTGGCCCAGCTCATGTCGCACCAGTACTCGGCCACATGCCCGATCGTGATCTCGAATTCCCAATCGAAAGCCGCTCCGAATTCCAAGACCCGAGTGCCCAAATCGGTCTCTGTCAATCGGCAATGCGTGGTCAGATTTGTGTCGTCTCCCAAGTTGTTTATGACATAGACATGGAAGGCGGTCGCCATTTGAATCTTGAAAAGGGTCAGTGCCAGTAGTAGGAGAAGAATTGTCTTAGGTGTTCTCAATCTCTTCCTCATTCTTTTTTCCCCACCTTGCTGGTGATGGAGAAGATACGAGACCAAGGTTTTACACTGCAATTAATAGAGTTGTCACTCGGGGATTGTGTTTTATGTAGTGACCATGAATGCTAGATCTCTATTTATGTCATTCCATTAAAAGAGAGAAAAGTACCAAAAAAGTCCTAAACCTATCGTATTGGTACCAATTAAGTCTTAAACATTTTAATTGGACCAATTTAGTCCTAAACCTTTTTCACATTGATACTGTCCATCTGGCCAATTTAGGCTGGAAATTGCTGACATGAATGTTGGCGGTGTCACGTAAGACCGCCGGCGCCGACGTGAACAAATTTTATAATTTTTTAATAATTTTTTCAGATTTAAATTTTTTTTTATCTTTTTTTTTCCTTTTCCCAGAACCAATTGGCCGGCGAGGTTACCGACCGACCATCGCCGGCCACAGGTGAGGCCCGGCGATCCTCGCTTGGATCTGGGCGAGGGCCCCTGTGCCCTCATCGGCCATAGGCGAGGGCCAACGGCCTCGCCCAGATCCAGGTGAGGGCTGCCGCTCCCTCGCCAGCCAACAGACAAGGGTTTCGGCCCTCGCCTGGATCTGGGCAAGGGCCCGACGCCCTCGCTAGTGATCGGTGAGCGCACGGGGGCCCTCGCCCAAACCAGCCTGTCGTTGGTTACCGGCATGGTGACCGGCGAAGGAAGAGGGAAAAAAGAAAAGAAAAAGAAAAAAAATAGATTCAAAAAATTTATAAAGAATTCAAAAAGAGTAAAAATAAATGCAAAAAATTATTTATGTCGGCGTTGATCATACCACTTAGAATGGTGGACATCCACGTTGGTGTTTGTTGACCAAAATTGACCAGAATGATTACATTGGCAAATTATTAAAATGTTTATGACTAAATTAACCAAATTGAAAGGTTTAATACTGAATTTGCATTTGTACAAATAGGTTTAAAGTCTTTTTTGGTAATTATCCCAGCAAAATTCCCTCAAGTCCTAAGTTAGCTTTGGCTAGTTCAGGATGGTATTACATGCATAATGTCAAGATTAAGGCCTAGAAATACTAAGCCTATTGGTAGGAAGAGAAGACCGTGATAGCTGTGCTTGTGCACCATTAGAGTTAACTCATCATAAGATGAATACAGGTGATTCAAATGATGCTTGGTAATTATGTAAACGCCGACAGTGGATGAAACAAAATTCTTTATACGGAAAGACAAGTTCTAGTACGAGATTTCTAACCTACTAAAAACAGAAGACCATATGCGAAGACTTCAATTAAAAAAAGTGGAAACACCATACCATGTATGCCCGTTCACGATCAGATGTTGAAAGATTCAATCGTCCTGAAAACAAAAGACCAAGACTTGCTAGACGCTTTGGGAAACTCGGATTGAAGTGCTTGTCCTACCAAAGATTCCCAAATGGATGTCACCATTTGTCCCTTCACATGTCAAAAAATAAAGGACGAAATTGTCGACCCCTGTTTTGTTTTTTACTTGCAAGACATTTGACCTTTCTTCTGGCGCACGTGAGATCCCTCCGTATCGTACCTCGTTTGCTTAGGCATATACCAGTCGATGTCGATGCAGGGTTGGGCCAGGTCAAGATGCATAGCTCGTTCAAGATCGAGTAACATGGAGACTCCGATTTCACGACTGGTGTGACGAACGAAACCAGTCGTGACATAGAAATAAACACGGTCAAGTTTGATCATTTCGTTACGCGCAAGGGACGCAATTTCGTTTTGAGAGTGATCCAAGTACATCCATAAGAACGGAATGATTAGATGCTTAGATTTCATGACCGGTGTGACGAACAAAACCAGTCGTAACATAGTAATAAGCACGGTTGGGTTTGATCATTTCGTTACGCGCAAGGGACTCAATTTCGTTTCGAGACTGGTCCAAGCACATCCATAAGAACGGAATGCTTAGATGCTTACGTCGCATCAAATATACTCTCCGGCACGACTACATTTGCATCTGCTGTTACCTGAGGCAGGGTGCATGTACACGAATGAGAAGTCTAATGGCTTGAGCAAAACAAGGTCGAAGCAATTTCGGGCGTCAATTAGGATTTGAGTATGCAGTTTATGGTGGCGATAGTAAGTATTGAATATTTACTGAGCAAAAAAAGTTTGGGTGTTTTGAGTACCCGAGAAAGTTGGACGTCAGAATCTCTTAAAGTACCCGACTAATCTGTTGGTCCGTCGTGAGATTAGAAATTATTGAGTACTTGCTAAGCACATAAAGGCTGTCCACACACGTCACACAGCCTGCTGTAGACATTGAACATTGACTTCATGAAAGAGTCAAGCGATGACCAAGCCAAACTTGTGGACATCTCATATATTGTTTGCCATGTTCTGCAACAACGTTTCGGTTTCATCTGGTTTCCTCCTTTTCGCCTGCAAAGCAATCACATTGGTGGATTTTCTCCTGTTAGTGCTTCTTCGGAAGATCCGACGCAGCAGAAGCGCAACAATGGAAGAGCATGTAGGTAAGAAATCAAATGATCCGGCGCATTTCATCGTTCTTGCAGCAGTCACAGTCACAGTCCTAGCATTTGCTTTTCTGTGGGGCGTGTTGTTCAAGAGGAAGAAAACAAGCGCAGAGCACGATCTGGATGAGTCGCGCGCTGCTACGGACGACTCACCACCGGCTGCACCGAGGCAAGGGATCGATTACGAGGTGTTCTTGAGTTTTAGAGGACCCGATACTCGCAATAGCTTCACCGATTGCCTCTACCAGGACCTGGTTCATTCCGGGATTCGCACCTTCAGAGATGCAGAAGAGCTCAGAGTCGGAAAACACATTGGTGACGAGCTTCATCAAGTGATCCAGAACTCGAGAATCTACATACCCGTTTTGTCCAAGAACTATGCTAATAGCGAGTGGTGCCTGAGCGAGCTTGCACAGATGGTGAAAAGCAAGAGATCGTTGCCTCAACGACAGATATTTCCCATCTTTTATGATGTGGAACCCTCCGATGTTAAGCTCAAGACTAGTACATACAAGAGAGCTCTCCGCCAACACGAGAAAAAGCATGGCTCTAGAACAGTCCTGGAATGGAGGGAGGCTCTTATGGAAGTATCTAAATTGAAAGCATGGGAAGTAAAATCTAGAGGGTAATTCCTTATCGACACTTGTTTAGCATTTTTCTTGTTGACAGGCCAGCGAGTTTTTATGATTTTGTGTCACTGCATTATACAACTGATGATTCTGGAAATTCAACCTTACCTTTAGCCAATGTTAAATCAAAGCTGTCGATTACAGCATTTTTAACGACTAAAGCCCATAGTTAGTAGCCTCTTGCAACTGTAATTTTATCCACCATCGTAACAAGAAATCATACAGAGTGATGGATTTATATCAAGATCTGGTAAGAGTAGTTCGGGGCTGTACTTTGACACAACTCAACACAGCATGTTTGAGCAAAATTACAGGGACAAATGATGGAACTCAAGTACCTTCATGTGTTTCAGTAACTGAATAGATAATCTCCCTTTCTTACTTATCCTTCTGTTACAAATTTCATGTTTGTTGCAGACATGGAGAACTCATTAAGTCGATTGTTCAGAAGGTTTTGATTGAATTGAAGATCAATTATCTAAATGTGAGTGACCATATAGTGGGAATTGATGATCCCGTTGAACAAGTAACGAGGTTGCTAGAGGTTGGTTCAGAGGGTGTACGTATGGTTGGAATATGCGGAATGGGAGGGATCGGCAAGACGACTCTAGCCAAGGTTGTCTACAACCGCCTTTCTTCTCATTTCGAAAGTTGCAGTTTCATCGCTGATGTCCGAGAAACAGCGAAAGCCCATGGTCTTCCAACTTTACAGAAACAACTAACAGTTGACATCCTCGGTTATAAATTCATAGGACCTCTTAACGTTGACGAAGGGATCAACATGATCAGAGAAAGGTTTCAGAATAAGAGAGTTCTCATTCTTCTCGACGATGTTGACCACAGGGATCAACTCAAGGCACTAGCAGGAAAACATGATTGGTTTGGTTCAGGAAGTAGGATTCTAGTTACGACGAGAGACAGGAGCATCTTTAGCACTAGAAAGGAAGGTTACCCTGAAGTTCCAGATCACTACGAAGGTGACTGGATTTATGAAGTCGCCGAATTAAACCGCGCACAAGCCTTGCAACTATTCAGTAGACACGCCTTCAGAACAACCTCTCCTCCAGAAGACTACATGACTCTGTCAAAAGAGGTAGCCCTCACCACTGGAGGGCTTCCTTTGGCAATTGAGGTCATAGGTTCCTTCTTGTGTGGCAAAAGCAAGGCAGTATGGGAAGGTACTTTGGAAAGGTTGAAAGATGTCCCACATAAGGAAGTTGAGAAGAAACTGATGATAAGTTACGAAGCATTGGATGATGAACAAAAACAAATATTTCTCGATATTGCATGTTTCTTTAACAAAAGGAACAGAGCAAATGCTTTTTATATGTGGGATGACTGTAAATTTTATCCAGAGTATGGTATAGAAGTCCTTCTCCTAATGTCTTTAGTTAAAATTGGAGACAATGATGAGCTATCCATGCACGATCAACTTAGAGACCTTGGTAGGGAGATTGTTCGCCGTGAGAATCGCAAAGATCCTGGAAGGCGTAGTAGGTTGTGGATTGACAAGGAAGCACTAGATGTGCTGAAAAGTAAGAAGGTAAAATTTTGACTTGATCACCAATTCTGATTGCTGAAAAAGCTACTTGTAATCCTTCCTTAACCTTGATTTCTTTTGATCACGAGACATGCTCCATGTCCACAGGGGACAGAAGCTGTTGAAGCACTTGTTTTGAACTATTATACTCACGGTTCTGAGACTGCCTTAAAGAACCAGAACTTTACTTGTGAAGAATTTTCAAGCCTCTCACATCTAAGATTCCTCCAAATGCATAGCGCATACTTTGTTGGAGACTTTGAGCATCATTTCTCAAACCTAAGATGGCTTTCTTGGAAAAATTGTCCACCAGATTTTGTAGCTACTAATTTTCATCCTACAAATCTAGTGGTTCTTGACCTGTCATGGAGCAAAATAACACACAAATGGAAAGGCTGGAAGCAGATTGAGGTAACTTAAGTTCAGGAGTAGAATATTTTTGTTATGTTTCTGCATCTCTCTGCCTTCATCCATTTTAATAAAATTTCTATCCAGATGGCTAAGAAACTGAAAGTTCTGAATCTTTCCCACTGCAACCAGTTGACCAAAACTCCAGACTTATCAGCTTATGGAAGCCTGCAAAGATTGATTCTCCAAGGGTGTTTGCGTTTGTTTCATATTGATCCATCAATTATTCACTTGAAGTGCCTCACTCATTTGAATATCCAAGGATGTTATTGTTTGAAACACAACTCCTGGCATAACCTAAGTTTCCAGGAGGATCTTGAAGAGTTCATCAGGAATGTACCTTCTCAGAAAGATGATCCTATGTCACAAAGTACGGAGAAGCTAGATACTTTAAAAGCTACCCATTGGAATTCAAGAGTATCAACGGTCTCACAAATGCATCACAAGATCAACCCGAGAGAGTACACATCAAAGTGGGCTCTCCGTCAACTGTCAACTAATTCCACATACCCAAGTACGTATTAGAATGAAACACAAATTTTAGAGTTTTATATGATGAAGAAAAACAGCTACGGGATTAAGATAAACATGTTCTGATTTTTTACTAGGCATATATTAACCTCTGAAAGTTTACTGCAGGCACAGGAATGACTCAGTCTAGAGATTTGACAGGAGTGGAAGCGGAGCGCGAAGATTTGTCTTCAAACCAACTAGAGTGGGTGGAGAGACTACCAGAATCAGTGGGGTATTTGCAATCACTGGTTGAGCTGGATTTATCAAGCACAGGAATTACTGAATTACCTGATTCGATAGGTAATCTGAAGAATTTGAAAGTGCTGAGAATTGATGGAAGTTGCATAAGAAAGTTACCTGATGCTATAGGAATGGCAAAGAAACTCGAGGAACTACATGCCTTAAAGAGTGAGAGCTTAGAGGAAATTCCTAGTAATTTTGTGTGCCTTCCCTCTTTGAGAATCTTGAGATTATCAAGAACTGCCATAACGAGAATACCAAAACTTCCAGCAAGCCTAACCAGTCTACAAATCGAATCACGATCAACAAGCACTATTCCTGATCTCTCGAACCTCATCAACTTAAGAGACTTGGACTTGGATTTGAGTTCCTCTAGAGACCCATCTCACCTTCTACAAACTCCCGGCCCCAGTTGGATTGGGAACTTATCCAGATTGGAGCACTTAAAATTGTCCCTTTCAAATATCGTCTCTCTGCCTCCATCTTTAGGCTCACTTTCAGGTCTCAAGAAACTCGAGCTCCTGTCCTGTGTAAACCTCAAATCCCTGCCAATGCTTCCCACTAGTTTGACAGAGTTATCCATCCGAAATTGTGTTTCAATAAAAGCATTACCGAGAGTTTCAAATTTGGAAAACTTGTTAATATTTGCTCTTGCCGAGACACAGGTGACAGAGATTGAAGGACTTCGGGGCCTAGTATCACTCAAACATTTGGATATACAAAGGTGCAAAATAGAAAATCTCGATGGGCTCGAACAATTGCAAAATATATCCACACTGAAGGTTTCGACCTGTGAGTTCCTCCAGAGAATGCCTGATCTGTCAAACTTGCCGAAATTGAGGGAGTTGAGGCTACTTCATTGCACAAACATGTTTGAGATTCGAGGTCTGGAAGAATTAGAATGCTTGGAAGAGTTGTGGATTCAACATTGCATTTCCTTGCAAAGATTGCCAAAACTATCAAACTTGAAGAAGCTGAAAGTTTTGAATGTATCCAAATGTGAGAAGATTCACAGCATTCATGGAATAGAGGATTTGAATTCCCTGAAGGATCTAACTGTGTATGGATGTGAGGCAGAATCTTCGCCTAATGTGTGTCTTGCAAAAGAGAGAGTTCTTCAACAGCATTGGCAAGTCAGTGGGCTTTTTAAGAATCTGAGTTGGTAATAGCATGAACACCAAAGGGATCTCAGTTAATGAGGCTATTTGGCACCTTAAATGTACTTCTTTCTTGCCCTCGCCCTTTGTGAAAGTTGTAATTTTTAGCTTGAATTAATTGTTAAAGCCTTGCGTGTAGTTTCCTAAAATAAATTAAATGCTAGACCTAGAAATTCAGGTTCTCATTTTGATAAATTTATAAAACTAACGTGGATAAGGAGTTTGCATGGCATAGGATGGGTTGGGTTATCTCCCTGTGGATACCAGTTTCTCACATTTTGAACTCAAAACCACCTTGTCTCTTTTCAACCCAGAATGGACTGTGAGTCCATAAATTTTGGGTTACTGTGCTTTTTTTAAATAAAAAATCTATGTGAACAAGAAAATTTTTATATACCTAATAACTACTGACATATTCGACATACAAAGTAAATAACAGAGTAGAGTACATCTCATTTATCAATGACAACAAATCAGTAAAACACAATTCAAAACATGACACCAAGAGAATACAGTAAAATTACTTGAACTCGATATCAAAGTTTCTCAAGTTCATTTCTTTTATCCTTGAGCTCGATTTAAGTCAAATTTGGTTCAAGTGTAGTACATGATGACAAACATAAAGATATTTGGTCATAGGTATAAAATGCTGAATGCTCTTAACATTCGCAACATTGTTTCACTCCTAAGGGTTTTCTATGCTTCTTTACCAGATCTTATAAAATCAAACTTGTTTAGTGAGATGTACACATTTAAGAAAATAAGTCAGATGACTAACATCAAAATCAGAACTCGAGTGGCTAATATCTAAAATCAGAACTTGACAGGGATTAGGATAAAATGAGGAATTAGATTTCATGTGCTGTTTCACAGGATCCGAAATTTTTTTGCTTAAAACTACCACTTGCTAAACAGTACTTAACAATTAAACATGATAATCACACAACCATCAATTTTGCGTCCAAACGATGAACCATGGAATAAACCATGAGGCTTAATTTGAGTGAAACAACAGCCATAGCATCAACAGTGTCTTGTGTTTCATGTGTTCTTCTCCACGTTTCACATATGCTAAGCAAATAGAGTTCGAAAAATTTGACATCAAGAAGAACATCTGAGTCCGGTTTCAGAGAGCTGTTTTGGTTTTCACTCCTTTCCACTAACACTTTATTGTTTTCATTTCGCATTTCCATCAAAACATGTTTAAAACTGTTCATGAAGATTTTTCAGGAACGAGAAGTTGTGAAGATATGCTTCTATCGACATCAAGTTAAAATAGAGGCTATTCTTTTGATATTTAACCTGTCCATGTTCTCGTTTGAAATGAAGCACTGAAATACAAATAAGATTTGCTCAATTTTAAATCATTTTTGGAGACATTTTCCCTTGATTTCACTTGGAAACTATTTGTTGTCAAACATATTTTCAAAGCCATTTTCATTCTCGATGTAAATTAAATAGAACATTTATGAGAATACGCAGGAACCAAACAGGTTTAAGACATTGGTTGGTGAATTCTCACACGTCTTTGACGAAGATGTTAATCTTCAAGTACCTTAAATCCCCTATGAATGACGTCGGGTACGACAGGCAAGACAATAATTTGATTGAAATCAAGCTCAAGATTTTAGAAAAGATACTAATGAGCTAAAGAGTTGGGGGTCAAGGTGCTCAACTTCAAACTTCGGAGACTGACTATCCTATGTTCCATTCAATATAGTTTGATGGTAAAATAAAAGGAGATTTGACGGAGTTTTACTTTACATACTCAGCCATTAAAGACATTAGCATTTTAAATTTGATTTTAGCTTTGAAATTTGAATTGTGCTTTTACAGTTTTCTCAATGTAAACAAAAGCAAGAGCTACTAATATGTTGTCTGTCTATAAAAGGTGATACACGGACAAAGTAAAGGGCACCCCACCACAAGTTAAGGGGCACACCAGAACAAGCCACAATTGTAGAGTAGACCTACCATGAAACGCCACTCACTGTAAAAATTTCACACGACATATACAATGCCACAAGCAATGCCTCCATATAATCCCAGTAAATATACTTACCAGGAAATGCCTTCTGGTTTCCTGATGGAGTGGATGACTTCTCTTCTTCTGTCTCCAAGACTCCAACACAGGATCACATATGCTGATAGACAGGAGAGAATCTTGTGCCATTGTACCCACAAGATGCCAACTGTAGAAAGTCACTCAAAAAAACATCTCCATGGTTGGCACACTCCCAGCCAAATCAAATTAAAACGATGTACCTAAGTGAAATTTGCGGAACATGGACCAGAAATATTACTGCCCCGTCCCAGCATGTCTCTTTGAAACATTGGTTTCTTTTTTTTCAAAGTGAGCAATTGAGTAGTCAATTTCGTTACTGAACAGAGGACTGAACTGGTCTAACGCTGAATTATACGAGTATGATCTTTTCTATGTAAACAGTGAAGGAGAACGAGACCTTGCGTTAGTCTGTTTATGAAGTATTTGTAGCAGGCAGTATTAATCCACAACATTAATCCATACGAGCAAGGCCAGCTAAGTGAGTAATCACATCCTCGAGGCAAGAAAAATTAACTAAAAACTTATCATGAAGTTCTGAGGGGCAAGCCTCAGCCTTCTCCCACAAGGAAAGACCATCAGAAATGGCCTTCAAACCACTCTGCAGCAATTCAACACCCTTGCTGATCTCGTCAGGAACCTTCCTCTTCTTGTTGGATCTATTTTCACAAATCGATTCTGCTCTTTCATGCCTAATAGCTTCCACGTCAATAGTTGGACTCTTTTGAGTTGTGACCTTAAGGATCAAAGCCTCTTTTCTCAGCATCTGAAGCTGCTCAGTGCAGGGAAAAGTTTTAAGAAGGGCAACTTCTTTCTCGAGAAATTTCTTGAATTCAGACATAAATCTTTCCTCATTTGCCTCATTTCCTTGCGATAAATCGTATGATAGAGCAGCATTTTGTGGCACAAATCTCCAAAGCTGATTGCAGGAGGTTCTTGCAGCAAAATGTCCAAATGCTTTAATTGCCAAATGTGTGAGAGCCCAGTGCTGTTCTCTTAGTAACATATGATACAGCTCCCAAATAGCAGTGCTCTTTGGACATTCATCTCTTTCTTCTATTTCTATATGACCAAGTCCTGCCATGAAAAGAGCCAAATCAACTTTGCACTGGTACAGCTTGGCATCAGCTGCCAATGGCCTTGTGATAAACAGGTTTTGCAGCTTCATGATGACTTCGTCCATGCCATTACATGCATATAGATGTGTCATGTTAGAAACTATCGCCAGTGTTTGACCCAAAAGCTTAAGGCAAATGTCACTTGCCACATTCTCTGGAGAACGGGTGCAGCTCTGCAGAATATCAGCTAGGAACTTTACTGTCTTCTCGTCAACGTCAGATTCGGCAACCTGGCTAGAGAATGTAAAAAGTTGATTCAGATTTCAATGATAATAACAATTGCTACTTAACCTGAATTCACTAGGTCAAAAGGTGTTGTTAGAGTTCAGCGATCATGCAGTGCTGGAAACAAATTGACAAAATTTGTGTTTCACTGTAAAAGGGAAAAACCTCATGAAATGAACTGAAAAGAATCTTCTATTGAACAAAAAAGTAAATAAAGTAATACTAAGCAAACATTTATCATTGAGCCCAGCAGAGGAAAATAGACAAACAGATTTGTCAGGAATTGAAGAATGATTTTGTGAAACAGCCCTTCCTATCTGATAGAAAAGGATCAACCCCCATTGCATATTGGTACTTAATGGATACAGAACAGATCTGCTTCTCTTTGTTCCTACGAATGAGTCTCATTCATTTCATTATCCATTCCTTGCCCTTGGATGATCCACATCTCAGGGTCAGGCAAGGAAGGGCGTGAAATTCTTTTTCCTGTCTGCTGGAACCAGGGGATTAGATCTAGCCATAAGAAGAAGTCCTGGCTAACAAATAACTCCCGATGCCGCATTGGGTTTAGATAGCTCGGGGATAATAGCTCCTCTGCGAAACCTTGTGATTGAAGGAGTTAAATGGGCCAAGCAATAATGGCATATGGGCCTTTATGGGAAGAGACCCGTGAATAGTCGTGGGACCAAAAAAAATTGCAAATGCATGTAATGGATGCTACGGTTTTGTGCTACAATTATTTATTGCAAACTGCTTCGAACAATAAGAAAGTTTCCTATTATGATAGTTATTATTCAGTAAACATTGGCAATATAATTAATGCCTATTTTTCTTCTGATCGGAACTTCTCTTCCAAAATGCAAAGGGACTTACAGAGATGGCAAAGAAGCACACAACACAAAGAGTGGAGCCCCCAGCAGCCTAGAAGGGCAAGCGTTGAGGAGCATGCCGCTAAAACCTCCAATGAATTCATCATAATCACTGATTATCCTTTGTTTAGCGATTCCTCTCAAGTTGTCTGAAAGCAAATTTAGCGAAAAACCTTCCGCAAGCAAGGCTACATTCATGACTGATGAAGACAGAGATACACCACCACTAGTAACAAAGTTATAAACCCTGTCTGCCACAGATGTTGTACCACAAGAAACCAGCATATTTATTGATCTGGCCACTTTTCTCAGGGAAGAATCGTCAACAAAAACAGCTTCGACAGAAGCCAAAGATTTGAGACACGAGCAGAGTTTATCAATAACATCATTTACCACATCGGTTTCAGCATAGCGCATCATAAAGCACCACAGCTCCATTATAATCTCCCAACAAAGAAAGTGAGGATGGAAGAAGTTGTCAAGCAAGAAAGCCTCCACTTCTCCCCATGCCGTACTAGAGTAGGCCACAATCATGAAAGATTTGAGGGAATGTATAAGAGAAGCAAACACAGTCTCCCAGACCAACTCCGGGGTCTTCTTAGTACCATATAGTTGGGGTATCAACATTGAGAGGATGGAAGGATATACTTCTGCATGGACAAGTATGTCGAAAAGCCATCCAAGCTTTCTGGTTATCCCAAGTCGTACATCTCCTTCAATATTGCGAGAAGATCTCAAGAGACAAGCAAGTAACAGAATCCGGCCAAGCGAAGGTAGTCTTGTCCCAAACATAACCTTGGAGTTCGCTGAGAAGATTTTATCCACTGCCTTAGTGCAATTAACAGCATTTGAGTTCTCATCGATATAGGTCTCATTGCTGAACAAACAATCCAGAATTTCAAACTTCATCTCCTTGTTCACTTCATCAGAATTCAGCAAGGAGTTGAATAAATTCATGGATGTTTGATCCAAAAGTTCAGACAATACCTCACTAGCAATTTTTAGGTGCTCCTCATGGCACATTTGAATTTTCATATTTGCAATCATCAGGGCACAGTGTGTTAACTGCCTGTGAACACCATATGATTGTAATGGATACAGGGAGACTATTTTCACAGCATTAACGAGGTAAAACTTTACAGGAACAAATGACCGTCTAGCTTCTGCTTGAGAAATAGATTCCTTCAGCAAAGACCAATTCTCAGCTGCACATCTCAGAGATTCATTGGCTAGTGAAATAAGAGTCAAAATAATATCTGCTACATTAAAATTGACTTCTAGTGCTGCTTTTCCTATCTGTAGAAGTGTGACAACACCTTTCCAAGTGACATTCAGAATGCTGACCAGAGTTCCACCACCACTAGCTGCAATAGTTCCCAATTCACACAGTTTTTCTACTGTATGTTTTGCCATGTTAGCAACATAATTTATGTCACTAGCCCCTTCTGTATCCATGGTACTCGGGTCTTTCTCAGATCTTTCTCGCAAATGGTTCCCAGACTGGCAATAATCTTCACATAATTTTACAACCGAATTGATGACTGTATGTGCAACCTTCACTATTTCTGAGCTAACGGATTGGATTCTCTGCATCAAACATGAACTTAATTATTTTATCAAAAATGGCAAAATAAAGGCATATGCTTCCCCTGTTCCATAGGAAAAGAATAAAGAGAAGAATTCCATGTTTTCAGAGTTTAACCTATCCGAGATTCTGGAAATGAGGCCCGGAAGTATCTAATCTACAGTTGTTGAATTAAGAATAGAAATAAAATATGAAAGAGATGATTGGAAGGCAATACTTAATGCCGTAAATAAGTACCTCAGTCCCCAACAATGAATCTTTTGTTAAATTCAGTTGTTCCAATAATGAACTCTCCAAAACGTTCATTAGTGTATTGTCTGTTAGCGAAGGATACTGCACCAAAGCAGTAAAGCTTGCACTGCAGAAAGTAAGTACATCTAGAAGCAGCTGCACTAGAGAGTTTCAGAATGTCAAAGATAGAGAAAAGCATTTGGCCAGAAGAAGAAGATACATGATAGCATCCGACAGTAATAGATGATACATATTTTTCCCCAATTTAATTTAAGGTCCTTTACCTACTCAGAGAATTATTAATGCAGAATATTTTCCTTTCTTCCTCCGTGCACAGGTTTCAGTTGCCAGAGCCATGCACAGTGTATTGAAGCTGGGATTTCCTACTATAAGTTTAAGATAGATTGGAACTGAAGTAAGATAGTCTAGTAAAAATAAATTCAGTCAAACTTTTAGCTTCATCTTGTACTTTGTCTAAGCTCCCAACACAGTCCCAAACAATTCAGTGCAATGGCGAGACAAGAGCCAGCCGCGATTTCCACTTACCCCTCTCTGCTTGCAATTCCCCAACTCCAGCCCTCCCCATCACCCATCCCCCAAAAACTTCCCACTCCTCACCCCCCAAAAATAGAGAAAGCTCTCTTCTACGCCTAGCAGTATTGCATTTTTGCTAAGGAAGATACTAAAGAGAATCAAGTAGCAACAAGAGATAAGTTACCCCATAGAACATCTTGCAATGTTCTTCTTCCTGAGATTCCTCCATTGACATAATCGTCATCTGTAGATGCTTTTTACACCAAATGCTTGCCTGTCATGAAATTAACAACACCACTCACTATACAAAATTTCGAAGAAGTGTTTGCTCGTGTGCATTCACTCACACCATGCTAACTTGCAACAGCACGCAAGGCATTCTTCATTCCTAGGTGGGAGTTGGTATTAGGAGCATCATAAGAAAACAAAGCTACCTGGGCCCCAAGAGTAAGGAATGGTGTCAGGCCACCACATAAAGTAGGCATGAGGAACTTTGTAGCGACCTGTATGATTGCTTTGTGTAATATGCACTGGGTAACATCCAAACAAGTGTAGTCCTCCCAAAATGTCCAGATTGTTGTCAAGGTAAAAATCATGATTTCGCAAAGACAAGCATGAAAATATTCCCATCTGTTTTCTTAAAGAATTCCAGTGGATCAAATTAGTCATAATGATTAGAGAAAAAACAGCTTGCACGTGCTTTAGTCCTTCAGTCCTTCCATGTTCGAAGCACTTCTCAAGTTAAAGAAGGCAAAAAAGGCATTAAGATAGTATAAAGGAATTAGTCAGATGCACTGAAAGACTGACTAGTCCTTCGGAATAGCACGCGTATTAGGACCAAATAAATGTTAAAATATTCATCTGCAAATTCTTTAAGATTTTGTTTGGAAGATGGGGAGGAAAATATGGGGTGGGTGAGGAAAAATCACAATTTCCATCCAATCTCTCCTCAAAAAATATTTAAATTTTCTGAAATTTTCCACACCCACCTCTCATTTTCTCTCCCTCCCTTCTCTCCCAAACAAAGGAATGTTAAAATTATGAAGGACCGTTTTGAGAGCCGCAGCTAGAGCAATTAACAAAGAAATGTCAAAAATCCATTGTGCACATACTTCTCCGATCAACCCGGAAGCTTTACTTGAGCATTGATTAAAACTAGAGCAGAAGGCAATGAAGCAGCAGGAAAATGCAATGAACAAAGGCGGAGCATGCTATTTATACCAAACTAAAATTTTACTAGAAGAATGCACTTGATTTGTCAACACAGAGGAACAGCATTCAGAGAGGGAGCTCCTCTGGATCTCAAATTCATCCCCGAGACACTCATCCAAAATGTGCCAAATAACACATCATATCAGACTCCCATAATTTGCAAAATTCAAGAACAGCACTGCACCCATTCATCGGGAACTTGCAACCAATCAATTCGCTCGAATAAAAAGACAAACGGTGATGCGCAGATAGTTTTAAACATAGACAATGAAGGATTCGATATTACAGCCGCTACTTCACATTGCATTCGATTCCAAATCCACTTGATTCTCTCAACATCATTAAGCAAAACGACCGAAAAAAAAAAAGAAAAGTAAAAGAAAAACACACTTGGTTCAAGAGGATACAACTAGGCTTTTGACAGCGAAAGCTATGTCAGATCTCTCGCGCAGTTCCAGTTCACCGAGCCCAGTAATAAGCTGAACCCGAGCCTCGACGACCTGCGAATGCATCGGCAAAAAACGAAATCACACACGAGAAAACAGTTTTCCAACCGCTACCAAAAAACAAAAGCCCAGCCAGCTCTCCCCAAGGGATTCATCAAGCTCAAGCATTCCATTTCTCCCTCCAGTTCCCCGGCAACAATTCGGGAGAATCGCTAATGAAGGACAACTTCCGGATCGATCGAAGCGGTGTTCGAAACCGCTCCCGAACTCAAACCGCTCGATCGTAAACCCTGGCGTGCTCGCGACGCGACACGACAAGGCGCGCGAGACCTTCGAACTCGCCGAATCATCATCGAAACCGAACGAGACAGCAATCGGACGAGATCGACGAACGGAGTTCGGGACGCGGAGAGCTTACGTCGGAGGTTCTGATGGCTTCGACGGCGCATAGCAGCTCCGCTCTGGAGCTCTCTCTCTCCATTCTCTCTCTCTCTACCTCTGTCTCTCTCAATTTCAGGTCTGAGATATTTCATTTTCCCGCCATTAGGGAAGCACCTTCGCGCGGGTTGACCCGAACGGGTCACCCGTCCGGGTCGGGTCGGCTAACCCAAGGCGAGATTGTTTGTTAAGAAATGCCATAATTGTATTTGTTTCATGAAAAATCAATAATTTAAAAAATATTTTTTCTTGAAAATGGTTGTTTATATCGGTTATTAATGTGAATGGGCGAAATTTTTTTTATCGGAGCAGCAATGTTTAAGTATATTTTTCATTGACCAACTCTTTTAAAGATGTGAACAATCATTTCGCTAAAATATTATTCAGATAGTTCATTTTTTACAAAACAAATAGAGCAAAGGATTGATTTACAATTCCATGTATTTGCAAATTTGTCTTTTTTTTGTGAAAGAACAAATTAATTTTAATATACACACCATTGCTCTTGCTCTTTTTGATTCCCTCGCTTTTCTACTTTTGACTAATTCTTAGATTTTGTGGCACTTAACACAAAACACTTAAAAATCGATCAGAATATTCAAATATCCATAGTAGAATTGTATGTAAGAATATTCAAATATCCATAGTAGAATTGTATGTAATTTATTTATTACCTTTTTAAATTTAAATGTTTGTTATTTTTAGATTTTACGCCATTGCCTGAACCGTTTTAGTGGTCAAAGGGACCGTGACCCGAGGCCATCGCGGCCCTCGCCTGGATTTGGGCGAGGAGTCACAGCCCTCGCTAGCCTCACCCAGATGCAACCCTCATCGGCCACAAGCGAGGGTCGTGGCCGCCCCCAGCAAAGAAAAGAAAAGTAAAACAAAATAAAAAATCACAAAGTTCTAAATAAAATTTCAAAAAATTTCAAAAGTCGTACAACATGTCATATCAGTAATTTGACGGTATATCAATGATAAATTAACGGAGGCCTTCTAAGTAGGTCTAGAAAAAAAATCGACATTGAAAATGATTTCGAAAGTTCATAGTAAAAGATCACATTATTCGGTTCCTTTTCCATGAGAAATTAGATTATTCGACTGTATAAAGCCCAAAAAAGGGCACCCTCAAAAGTTCACTTCACTCCGTATTCCAAATAGCCTTCTTGACCTAGCCACTGCCATCCCAGCTAAGGTAGAAGCCATCCTCTTTCACCAACCAAAGCACCTTATTGTGGCCCGCATCCCGGCTGGGCTCGAAGGCGGGCCACAACCCGATCTTCCCCGTCCACGCAGCCTAGCAGTTGTACAGCGTCTTCTCCTCGGCGGTCCAGCCGCAGTCTTGGCCCGCACTCAGCGCCTAATCGATCACGATCGAGTCCTCCCAAGTTGCAATGGATGTGCACCGCGTCCGTGTTGCTGGGTAATTCACTCGTCACATGAACAACGGGCTCGGCCTGTGCTTTAGTCTCGGCGATGATCGGTGCCGACAAGAGGGAAAGGAAGAGGACGAGGGACAAAGTGGTCGTCGCCGTCACCGCCGCCGCCATGTTTGTTGTGGTCTGTCTCGAGTTAATTTGGTCCGGTCTCTCTGGTTTATAAGGCGCTCTGAAAGAGTTAAAACGCAAAAGTGAAGATTTCTAAGGCATCATGTCGCCGCGATTTTGGGGTGACCAAAGGATTTGTTTCTCTGGCCTTTGATGTTGCATTATTTGGTTGATTTGTTTCCAGGTTCACCCATTCTTATCCTTAGTGAGCGATGTGGCAATACTAACCAAATTGGCCATATCTTTTGGTAATGAGTCTCGACGCACCTAGCATTGCCTATATATTTATATGTCGGGAACTGTGTGTGTCAAGCCGTTGAGCGTGTTGATACTCGGATGGTGAACACCAATAAATCCACTTGCGAAGAGGTGTGCGGGTTCCGGGGTAAGTAGTGTATTTACCTTATTCTGGGACCTCTTTATAGGTACGGGTTTTGAAATTTTGAAACAAGAAACCTTTCCTACGGGCTCTTGGAACATAAAACCTAGAACTATTGGTTTCATAGATTCCAAGATACCCTATACCATCCCGACATTTCTTTCAATGGTGCAGCTCTAGTTATTAACGCATTAAACATTCAACTCGAAACACAAATGGATTACATGATAAAGTACACGTTCATGTCTAATAGTAATAAAATGGGAAAATGATACACACAGTCCATGAATTTTAACTCAATGTGTAATTTGGTCTCAAAACTTTTAATTTATTCAATTTAGTCCCTGAACTTTAGCATAATGTTTAATGTGGTCTCTGAACTTTTAATTTGTTCAATGTGATCCTTGGACTTTTGGTAGATGTTCAATTTAATCCCTGAACCATATGAAAATGTTCAATATAGTCCTTTCATTAATTCAAGTTCAGGGACTAAATTGAATATCTACCAAAAGTTCAGGGACCACATTGAATAAATTAAAAGTTCTTTGACCACAGTGAATGTTAGGCTAGAGTTTATGAACTATATTGAGCAAATTAAAAGTTCAGGGATCAAATTGCACATTGGGCCACAGTTCAGGGACTATTTGTGTCATTATCCCTAATAAAATCCCAATACTATAGAAACATCCAAGGTAAAAAGAAAAGAAATAAATCAGCCTCTACCCATCATTTATATCCTTATGGTGATTTTCTCGCCAAATAATAAAGGCAAACTAATGAATAAGGTATAAAAGATGATTCATGTAATGGGAAGCCCTCCACATAAGAAGTTTAACTTCGATTGGAACTACATCTCTCTCTTTTTTAATGTGCAAATGACTCTTTTCACTTTTCGTAAAGTTAGAAAGTCACATTATACCCATCTTATGATATTTTGATTTCACCTTATCTAAATACAAACACTTTCGATATTTCATCATGAACCGTGCAATAGATTTTTGTGATCATGGAGAGTATATTTTATGCTAGTGTATTACTCCATCAACGTTTATAATTGAGCTCTGTATGATTTAGATGCAATGCAATAATATGATTGGTCATAAGTTATTTTGCACTTTAGCACTATCTACATGAAGAGTTTCGTGGACAATAATTTACAGTTTACACAGCTTAAACAATGAAAGAGGACTTTTTTATAAATTGCTTTTCATAAATGGGAAGATAGTTTTATTTTGGGTTACTACCACAAAAATCCCAAATCAGTAAACCTGTAACAAATTTACCCCAAACTAATTCTTTGACCACTAAATACCCTAGACTAGTACACTTGTGATAAAATTACCCTCCGTTAGTTTTTGTTTAAATTTTACCGTTAAATTGCTAAATTGGATGACATGTGTCAATTGACAGGTGTACCAGTTTGGAGTTTTACCCTCAGTTTGTCACATGTATATTAATTTGTGATTTTTTATGGTATTAATACAACTTAACGGAAACTATCGGATGGTAAATTTGTCACAGATGTACCGATGTGAGGTTTTTCATGACATTAATCCTTTTATTACTAATTCGGTACATCAAGATTATCAAGATGAAAAAAGATTACAAGTAGCAATGTCCGGTTGCCAAATGAACACTTTCTTTTGATCAAAATAAAATGTAAAAGACATTAGAAGGATTTGGTATTGTTTAGATAGATGATTCGATTTTTTATAACAACAGTGTCATTGGACTTCATTTACGTCCGTAATGCATGCACGGGGTAATTTCTAGTTACATAAATTCCATGAACGTCTTTGGTTATTGTGACTCGTGAAAAACAAGACAAACAGTTCTATTACTCTAAATTTGGCCAATTTAAATAATTATTTTAAATTTGTCTCATCATTTAGTACACCATCTTTGGTTATTTTGCACTAAAAAATTCATTTTAAGTTATTTCGCACTAAAAATGATTTCAAAAGTTCATCGTAAGATAGGGTTAATACCATGAAAAACCCCAAACTGGTATACCTGTGACAATTTTATTCCGAATTTTTTTTTACCATAAAAAATCCCAAACTGGTACACCCGTGATAATTTTACTCTGAATTATTTTTTTGACCACCAAAAACCCTACACTGGTACACCTGTAATAATTTTACCCGGAACTAATTTTTTGATTACAAAAAACCTCAAACTAGTACACCTGTGACAAATTTACCCTCCGTTGGTTTCCGTTAAATTTTACTGTCAAATTGCTAAATTTGATGACACGTGATAGTTGACAGATGTACCAGTTTAGGGTTTTACTATCAGGACCCGAACCTTCCGATACGCGACAACCCTACCGCGGTCGATTAAGTGCGACGTCCCAAGACGCGTCGCCGACCCAAAATCCAAAACAGAGAGCAATGCACATGTGGAAGCAACGATACACCCGAACATAATAAAACAACATAACCAAGGATAGCAATAATTACAATAAATACAACTTGCATTAATAACGAGGATTTACAACATCCATTGCCAGGCAATATACACCAACCAAAATGGGTCAACAGCCACTAACATCAAAAATGGGTAGGTGGCTCGGGGGTCAGGCACTAACTCTAAAAAGGGCTCTATCAAAAAGTGTCGACCCTACCTAACCATGGTCAAGGACAAACCCTAAGGCAACTAGTCCGAGTCGGATCCTGAGGACTCGGACGAATCGTCAGGTGACTCGTACTCGGAATCCATCGAATCCCGCTCGGACTCGGCTCTCACTGACTCCACCCCGGAATCATCCCCCGACTCCGGCTCCATAGGCTCCGGCTCCGACTCCGACTGCGTCTCCTGATCGGACTCCCATTCCATCGGCTCCTCTCCCTCGGAATCGGTATCCATCCCAATGATGACTGACTAGGCGTCGGAATCCTCCTCGGGCGTGGCAGCGGGGCTCACGATCTCCCCATCAGCGGCCTGCGGATCCAACTGGCCTAACACGTCGAACGGGACGTCAAAGGTCCTAAGAGGTCCGTGAGTACCGAGTTGGTCCCAGAAACACCAAGCGAGATAAGGATGGGCCCGGAAATGTGGTCCGCCCTCGTCGACCCAAACTATAGTGTAGTACCTAACATAAGTCTCCTCGTTCCCTACGGGACACTCGATCACCGATCGCTCTATGCGATACGGGATCCCAAAACGAAGCGACGCATCTACCATCTTCAGGGTCGGGGATCTGAAAAGTAGGGTTTAAACAACAATGAGAATAAATCTCAGCGAGTAGGTTCCCTAATCCTAAACTAGGCTAACATGCACCTCCCGGACAAGTATCAACTAAACACACAATTTAGTAATCACCTGACTTAGGCCCTCAGCCCAAATCCAACATATAATTGACCTGCAGGTTAGGCACATAATAATAATAATACTATGCCCAACAATGCACATACATATATCATTCAATTGGCCACGATCACATGCCACGCATATGCTTGCACTCGTTATGCACTCTTTGCACACTTGCCAATGTCATGCTCATGCTTGCACAATTCAATGCACACTTGCACACGTGCCAACTTTCCATTTATTCACCGACCCGCATAAAACGCATCAGGTCCAACCCGCGTAACATGCATCAGGTCTATCACTTTTCGATCGATCTCCGGACCGCGTAAAACGCATCAGGCTCATGACACAACCCGCGTAAAACGCATCAGGTTGGCCATCTTCCGGTAGTCCGGGCATCGTCCCGCGTAACACGCATAAGGACGGGTTCAATACCCCGCGTAAGACGCATCAGGGCTTTATGTGATCACACGTACTCATACCACCAATTATTATCTGAACCCCGTGTAAGATGCATCAGGGCGAGTTAGGCAATCACATGCTCATGCCAACCGTGCATACTCACATAATGCACATGTTATGCCAATGCTCAATATGCACACTCATGGCCATAACGTCCACACTAGGCATTCGTGAAAATCACACTGGGCACTCAATTTAAATTGGCCACATGCTCAATTTATGCCGCAACATGCTCAATGAACCCATTAATTCAAAACAGCTACAACACATACTTGGCACCCGAATTCATGCGATTAATCAATATAATTGAACACACTCAAGGCCCGCCATACCCCTCAATTCTCGGCCACATCAAACACTCAACATGGCATCATACAATCGATTATCAATCACACTCGATTCAGCCACTACATAAGCAAATCAAGGTGTACTCGGCATTTCACAAATAATTCACCTATTAACCGAACAAGGCCCAATCAATCCCATAATGGACAGCAACTATACAGCCTACTCTAGGCTACTAATCCACTTCCAAACCATCACATTAGGCCATTAAAATCACCACAAAACCAGCTAATACTCGGCCCACACATTGAACCCATTTTAATCCGCATAATTGCCCAAATCAAGTCCACAATGATCAGCCAACAATCAACCCATTCTAGGACACCAAATCACATTTAAATCATCACACTAAACCACCAAAATAGCCACAAAGTCAGCCCTAATCGTCCGCCACTAATCAACCCCTAAAATACCTAATAACCCCTAAAACTTGTCTAAAGTGCACATAATCCTAATTAAGGGTTAGGGTTTCCACTCACTAGGTTTAAGGCTTCAAATGTGGGCTGATCGCAAGAGAAAACAGGCCAGACGACGGCTGGTTCAGGCCGGTTCAGTGGCGGTGCCCCGGCGGTCCTCACGGCGGCGCTCGGCAGTGAACGGCGGCTGGTGGCGATCCGGTCAAGGCGAGGCTGGCTGGCTGGGTGGCGTCGGAAAGGAGAGGAAGAGAGAGAGAGAGACGGTCGGAATGGTTGGGTGAGGGTGGTGAGGCGAGGTGGTGGCTGGACGGCGGCGTACGGCGCTCGGCACCGGCGGGCGGCGGCGGCGGCGGCTGCTCCGGCGGGGGCTGCTCCTCATGGCCAAGGAATGGAGAGAGTGAGGTGTGAGAGAGAGGGGAGGGAGTGACCGGTTGGTGGAGAGAGTGAGAGGAGAGAGAGATTGCAAGGGAGTTTATCCAAAATGGATTGGTGGGGGTTGGTGAACTACTCCCTAGCAAGTACCATCTTACCCACTTCACTCATGACTTGATCCAATGACTAAAATTTGAGTACCAATCACATCCATCCACTATCAAGGGTCTAGATTGAATCTTGCTCAAAATATCCAAGGGCACTTTGGGTATTCGCAAAGGAGATGGGGGGCTTCTTTGTCCATCAATTTTCGATCACTATTGGGCTGATCATGACTAAATTAAACTCCAATAATTCGGAATTAACACTTAGGGCTTAGGGGCAATTTGGTAATTTTCCATTTCCGGGCCAAAATTCCATTTCTCGACTAAACCGATCCCAACTATAATTGGCCACACTAATACGACGTTGTCCTTGCAAAATAGTTGCGTACGTCTGTGAAATTCGACACTAAAGTCCGGACTCAATTTCACGATCAATTTCGCTCAAATGCGATTTTAGTGTCTCTCACTAACGGGCGGCTGTTTAGGGGTTACGCGTATCGACTTAGGATTACTCGAGTCGTGACGGTCTCGATTTCTAAAAGAACGCAAGGATTTATCGCTAGTTCCGGGGGTCGCGATCGTTCAGAATAAGTTCGGGATTGTTTGTCACACGCACTCTCGGTCGTGCGGAATCACCCGCATTCCGATCGTACGTCGTTGGCCAAACCAAATCCGTCTCCTTCTTAGATCGGCCCACGTTGGCCCAAAATATATCCTCGTCGTTTCTCGAAATCGGGCCTCGATTCATGGTCAAGTTCTTAAGTCCACGTACCGTTTTCCTAGTTAGCCATTCCCTATTGGTCAGTATCCCGAGAAGGATCCGTTCCGGTTGAGACTTACTAAAATAAAATGAGGAATACATATCTATTTCATTGATCACGAAGGTGGGTCAAATTCAGGATGTTACATTTACCCCTCCGTTTGTCATAAGTTTACAAATTTGTGATTTTTCGTGATATTAATCCAATTTAACGGATACTAACGGAGGATAAATTTGTCACAAATGTACTAGTTTGGCGTTTTAAGTGGTCAAAAAATTAGTTTGTGGTAAAATTGTCACAAGTGTACCAGTGTGAGGTTTTTAGTGGTAAAAAAATAGTTCGGGGTAAATTTCTCACAGGTGTACCAATTTGGGATTTTTTGTGGTCAAAAAATTAGTTCGGAGTAAAATTATTATAGGTGTACTAGTTTTGGGTTTTTTATGGTTAAAAAATTAGTTCGGGGTAAAATTATTACAAGTGTACCAGTGTGGGGTTTTTGGTGGTCAAAAAATAGTTCGGGTTAAATTTGTCACAGGTGTATCAATTTGGGGTTTATTGTGATCAAAAAATTAGTTTGGGGTAAAATTATCACAGGAGTACCAGTTTGAGATTTTTCGAGGTATTAACCGTAAAAATAACATTATTCGATTCATTTTCCACGAGAAATTAAATTATACAACTATATAAAGCCCCAAAAAAAGGCACCCTCAAAAGTTCACTTCACTCCGTTTCCCAAATGGCCTTCTTGACCCAGCCACTGCCATCCCAGCTAAGGTAGAAGCCATCCTCTTTCACCAACCAAAGCACCTGACCGTGGCCCACGTCCCGGCTGGGCTCGAAGGCGGACCACGACCCGATCTTCCCCGTCCACACGGCCGCGCAGCTGTACAGCGTCTTCTCCTTAGCGGTCCAGCTGCAGTTCTGGCCCGCGCTCAGCGCCTGATCGATCACAACTGAGTCCTTCGAGTTGCAATGGATGTGCATCGCGTCCGTGTTGCCGGGTAATTCGCTCGTCACATGAACAACGGGCTCGACCCGCGCTTCGGTTTCGAAGATAATCAATGCCGATAGGAGGGAAAGGAAAAGGACGAGGGACAAAGTGGTCGTCGTCACCTCCGCCGCTGCCGCCATGTTTGTTGTGGTCTGTCTCAAGTTAATTTGGTTCGGTCTCGCTTGGTTTATAAGGCGCTCTGAAAGAATCAAAACGCAGAAGCAAAGATTTCTAAGGCATCATGTGGCGGCCATTTTGGGAAGGCAATTGGATTTGTTTCTCTTTCGTACTTTGAAATTGCGTTTTTTTGGTTGATTCGTTTCCATGTTCCGGTATTCTTATCCTCAGAGCATTAAATTTAGAGCAAAATTGGAGTTATATCCCTATGATCAGTGCGCGATGTGGCAAGAAAATCAATAGGTATTTATGGACCCAACTTCTTTTCAGTTCAATACTAACCAAAGTTGACCATACCTACTGGTAAAGCAAGTTTTAGTAACGAATCTCGACATACCTAACATTGCCAATATATTTATAAGTCGGGATTTGTGTATATCAAGTCGTTGAGCATGTTGATATTAGGATGGTGTTTCGAATGCCGAAGAATCCACTTGCGGAGAAGTGTGCGGATTACGGGTAAGTAGTGTATTTACCCTATCCTAGAACCTCCCTATACGTACTGGTCCCGAATTTTTAGAACACAGAAACCTATCCTATGTGCTCTTAGAACATGAAATCTAGAACTATTGGTTTCGTAGATTTTAAAGTGACCTATACCATCCTCCCACTTTTTCCTAAAAAAAAAATTCAACAAAGAATTTGGTGTAGCTCTAACT
The DNA here is from genome assembly GCF_021117445.2 of Syzygium oleosum. NCBI lineage: Eukaryota > Viridiplantae > Streptophyta > Magnoliopsida > Myrtales > Myrtaceae > Syzygium > Syzygium oleosum. Next base: position 20,349,257 of record NW_026607485.1, on the reverse strand, counting down.
ATTAACATCCTTATAATAAATCAGCTTTTACCCATCATTTATATCTTTGAGTATATGATCCATGATATTCCTTTTCCCTTATGGTGATTTTCTAGCCAAATAATAAACCCAGACTAATAAATAAGGTTAAAAAAAAGATGATTCATGTAATGGGAAGCCCTTCACAAAAGAACTTTAACTTTGATTAGAACTACATCTCTCTCTTTTTTAATTGTGCAAATTACTATTTGCACTTTTCATAAGGTCAGAAAGTCACAATATAACCATTTTCTGATATTTTGATTTCACCTTTTCTAATTACAAACACTTGTGATATTTGATCATGAACCGTACAATATATTATTGTGATCATAGAGTATATTTTATGCTATTACTCCATCAACTCCATCAACATTTATAATTGAGCTTCGTATGTTTTAATGACAATGCAATAATATGATTGATCACAAGTTATTTACGCCTTTGCACTATCCATATGAGAAGCTTCGTGGGCGATAATTTGCACGGCTTAAGCAATGAAAGAGGGCTGTTCTATAAATTGCTTTTCATAAATGGGAAGATAGTTTTTTTTTTAAGATTCGGTACAACAAGATTATCAGGATAAAAGAAAAAAGATTACAAGTATCAATTTTGTATGATTGACGTATATATACTTTGCTTTTCATAATTGGCTTTCTAAGCCCCCCAACCCCTTTGGGACTTGCTATACTTGGATGTTAATTTCTGTTGTAGTTCGTTTTTGGTAATTAAATGAAGTGGGTTCGTTTTGACAAAAGAAAAAATAAAGATGTGTGTATACCCGACGCGTGATGTAATCAGTCAATCAGCAACGTTCGAGTGTGAGTGCATAAATGTCATCTTACTTGTACCTGTATGTGTCATCTCATGTTTGATTATAGCTTGTGTACCTCGAAATTTGCCACCAGAGTTCGATTATCTGCCTGATGTGCCCCCCAAAATCTCTCTTTCCTTGACGAAAGTGTGCGGTTTTCCAGGGAGGGAGAGAGTGGATCTTGAAGCGTGATGCAAAGCAAGAGAATCGACTAGGTAGCTTTCCGTGGATGGTGTACACGTAGGGGCATTTAAAAAGTGTTTTAGCATTTGTTGCGATCTTTATAAAACTCTATCCTTTGATGAACATAGAGAGAATTATCCAAAAAAAAATTTCAAACCCATTACACTTATACAAATTCACTTTTAAGTCTTTTAATTGTGCCAATGAAATTTTAAATATTTTCACATTTTGCTAATTGAATCAATTCGGCTAATTTTGGCCGTAAATCATTGATGTGGATGCTGGCCGTCTTACATGACATGACCAATGCTGATGTTGACATTTTTAATAATATTTTAATATATTTTGAATTTTTATTCTTTTCTTTACTTGTTTTTTTTTCTTAACTTTTGGCTGGCGACGGTTGCCGAGCGACCCTCACCAGATCTAGGCCAGGCAAAGGTCGGCTGGCAACCAAAAGTTCAAAAAAAAAAACACAAAGTAAAGAAAAAAAAAATAAAAAATTCAAAATTCAAAATTCAAAAAAGTATTTAAAATTTATGTTATCCATTAAAAGTTATCATTTTTTACTTCTTTCGTAGGATTGATGAAGTTTGAGAAAAGAGCTCTTCATTTATAAAAAAGAATTTATATATGATAGAAAAATGAAAAATTGAATTTATTTAGCAAATTTTTGGGTTACTATCAAGAAAAACCTCAAACTAGTACGCCAAATTTTTGGGTTACCAAAAAGCCCAAACTGATATATGCGTGATATATTTATCATCCGTTAGCTTCATCAAATTTTACAGTAATATTGTTGAGCTAGATAATACATAACAATGACTCAGTAGAACTGGCTAATTCACGTGGAAATTCATAACTCTCTCTCTCTCTTTGTTTATTCAATTAGCCCTAATTTGAAAACAAATAGGGCTCATTCTCTCTCTATCTCTCTCTCTCCTCCTCAGAGCACTCTAATCCTTCTTTGTCTTCCTCTTCATCGAACACCCTCCTTCATCGTCATCTTCATCATCGGAACTTGTTGGAGCACGCTTTTATCTCTGATAATTTTCTTGCCTTTGTTTTTTTTTCTGGGCTTGTTTAGATAACTCATCCAAATCACTAAATTAGGATGTCTAATGGCTTCAATTGGAAGTGGTTCAAAGAGAAGCGCGTCATCTTCCAACTCTATCAACAAAGTTTGTCGGAAGACAATCTAGGGTTTTTCGTGCTCTAAGGGAGATAGAGAATGAGCCCTATTTGTTTTCAAATTAGGGCTAATTGATGGAGAGAGAGAGAGAGAGAGAGAGAGAGAGAGAGAGAGAGAGAGAGAGAGAGAGAGAGAGAGAGAGAGAGAGTTAGGGAATTTATGTGGATTTGCCACGCCAACTAAGTTATTGCCATGTGTCATTCAGTTCAACATTTTTAAGGTAAATTTTGGCGGAAGCTAACGGAAGAAGGTAAATGTGTCTCGTATGTACCAATTTGGGGTTTTTGGTGACCCAAAAAATAATTTGGGACAAATTTGTGAAAGGTGTGCCAGTTTAGGGGTTTTAGTGGTCAAAAAATTAATTTTGACTAAATTTGTCATAAATGTGCCGTTTTGAGATTTTTCGTGACATTTACCCAATTCACATTCCTTTTTTAACGAATATTTTAACTTCGTACTTACTGTGATGCAATTTGATATGAAGTGTGATCATCCATGGTTACGAAATGATGCCGGCGATGTATCTATGATGACAAAATCATCAATTTTTATTGCGGTAACGAGCTCGTTTGGCACCGGCAATGGCGAGAGCAACCCTAGCAATGGCAAAGCCACATAGACGACGGCGGGCAACTACTCTCTCTCCCATGAAGTATTGGGGATTCGACAGATGAAAATTGGCTCAACTTGGAAAGTTTAGGAATATCCATGCTTAATGTGAGCAACCATTAAATGACTTATATTTACCATCACGATCATATTCTTTTTATTTTCGATTGTTTAATAACTTATAATTAAGCGGATTGAGGCGTATAGAATAAGACTAATCCGATTAAAAGAAGCGAAGCAAAATCCAATGAAGCATTTCAAGGATATTAAAAACCATATTGTTGGTTTCTTTATTGATCAACATAGCCCTAGGGATATGCAAAAGGCACTAGGAGTGCATGGAACCGCACCCGCCTTGTTTCTCAGGGAGAACCTGGAGAAGTCTTCCCAACGATCCACGCACCACCACCTCCATCCGAGCCATCACTGCCTGAACGACCGCCACCCGGCTGACGCCCAACACCAAAGCTGCCGCCCGATCCGTACCCATAGCTGAAGCCGCCTTGATCTGCACCACCACCACCTCCACTTCCGCCGCCTCCACCTCTGGCTCTGTTTACGTCCAGTGATGGTGGTCTGCGCTGTCGAGGAGGAGATCTGAATGGCGGAAAAGGAGGCAAAGGAGTTCGGGCGGCGGCGGAAATTGGAAGAGGAGCTCGTACAGCTAGGGATGCTTAACGCCACTATCAATAGGAAGAGGAGTGAGCATAGCAGAGCCGAGTGAGATGCCATACTGGAAGGACTATAACAGCAACAAAGAGCGCAATTGCATTTATATGCACAGTGTGCGCGAGGAAAGCGTCGAGTGAGTCGACGGGAAGCCCGGAGGATGCCCGTCTTTTACTTGAGGAAAATGTGCAATTTTCCGGGGAGGGAGAGGGTGGATCCGATCCGATGCTTAAAGCGAACTCGGCAGCTTTCCGTGCATGGGAGACACGTTGGGGCATTTTAACAAAGAGATATTACCATTTGTTGCGATCTTTGTCTCGAGATAACACAATATAAACTGCATCATTGTTCGACTTAATATGGAGAAAATAGTCTGCTTAATTATTATCTGATTTTCTCCATCGATAAGAGAATTGACACAGAGATATCCTAAAACAGTAAAGAAAAAAACCCATTGTAAGCATTAGTTTTTTGGCGTAACGGAGCATATTTTTACCTTAGAAAGACACTTAGGCTCCGTTTATTCGCGAAAAATATTTTTCGGGAAAACATTTTCCTTATTTTCCGCCGTTTGGTTTGTTTAGAAAAATGAGTAAACGAAAAATATTTTTCTAGTCAAAGGAAAACTTATGCTTAAATTCAGGAAAATGATTTGTTCTTTTGAAAGTCGGAAAACATTTTCCAAAATATGACTAAGTATCGATGCTTGGACTCGAAATTCTATGCTTGGGCATGAAAATCCTAACATTGATTCCCTGGTCCTGGCATTTAGGACCAAGTCTCCAATAGCCGGACCTGGGTCCACCGAGACCGAGCCCGAGGCCCGAGTGTATATGCCCGGGTCCATCAAGGCCAAGCCTAAACCCTTGTTGCCCGTGCCCGATTCCTCAGCCCGAACCCGGACCCTTAAAAGCCATGCTTGGGCCTAGGCTCACAATGGCCATGCTCGGATCCCCAACGCTTGACCTCTGGTCCACAAAGGTCATTCGCAGATCCTCGGCGCCCGGGCTTAGATCCTTGGTTAATGAAATGTTCATTCTTATAAGAATATTTCAAACAGAAATTCGTACTTTTGATTATTTTTTCTTTTCTTTTTCCTTCTCCCTTGGCCAATGATTGGCCAATTTAATCCTAAACTTTTGCTCTAGTCAATTTTTGCTAAAAATTGCTAATGTGACGGTGTGCCATGTAAGATGGCAGGTGATGATCAGACCGCCGCATCATTAATGTGTCATTCAGTTCAACATTGTTTCACTACTAAGGGTTTTCTATGCTTCTTTACCAGATCTTATAAAATCAAACTTGTTTAGTGAGATGTACACATTTAAGAAAATAAGTCAGATGACTAACATCAAAATCAGAACTCGAGTGGCTAATATCTATTGCTATTGTGGTAACTTGACATGGATTAGGATAAAATGAGGAATTAGATTTTGTGTGCTGTTTCACAGGATCCGAAATTTTTTTGCTTAAAACTACCACTTGCTAAACGGTACTTAACAATTAAACACGATAATCACACAACCATCGATTTTGCATCCAAAAGATGAACCATGGAATAAACCATCAGTCTAAATTTGAGTGAAACAACAGCCATAGCATCAACAGTGTCTTGTGTTTCATGTATTCTTCTTCTCCACTTTTCACATATACTAAGCAAATAGAGTTCGAAAAGTTTGACATCAAGAATAACATCTGAGTACGGTTTCAGAAAGCTGTTTTGGTTTTCACTCCTTTCCACTAACACTTTATTGTTTTCATTTCCCATTTCCGTCAAAACATGTTTAAAACTGTTGATGAAAATTTTTCAGGAACGAGAAGTTGTGAAGATACGCTTCTATTGACATCAAGTTAAAATAGAGGCTATTCTTTTGATATTTAACCTGTCCATGTTATCATTTGAAATGAAGCACTGAAACACCAATAAGATTTGCTCAATTTTAAATCATTTTTGGAGACATTTTCCCTTGATTTCACTTGAAAACTATTTATTGTCAAACATATTTTCAAAGCCATTTTAATTCTCAATGTAAATTAAATAGAACATTTATGAGAATACGCAGGAACCAAACGGGTTTAAGACATTGGTTGGTGAATTCTCACACGTCATTGACAAAGATGTTAATCTTCAAGTAACTTAAATCCCCTATGAATGACGTCGGGTACAACACACAAGACAATAATTTGATTGAAATCAAGCTCAAGAATTTAGAAAAGATACTAATGAGCTGAAGAGTTGGGGGTCAAGGTGCTCAACTTCAAACTTCGGAGACTGACTATCCGATGTTCCATTCAATATAGTTTGATGGTTAAATAAAAGGAGATTTGACGGAGTTTTACTTTACATACTCAGCCATTAAAGACATTAGCATTTTAAATTTGATTTTAGCTTTGAAATTTGAATTGTGCTTTTACAGTTTTCTCAATGTAAACTAAAGGAAGAGCTACTAATATGTTGTCCGTCTATAAAAGTTGATACATGGACAAAGTAAAGGGCACCCCACCACAAGTAAGGGGCACACCAGAACAAGCCACAATAGTAGACTAGACCCACCATGAAACGCCACTCACTGTAAAAATTTCACAACATAGACAATGCTACAAGCAATGCCTCCATATAATCCTAGTAAATATACTTACCAGGAAATGCCTTCTGGTTTCCTGATGGAGTGGATGACTTCTCTTCTACTGTCTCCAAGACTCCAACACAGGATAACATATGCTGATAGACAGGAGAGAATGTTGTGCCATTGTACCCACAAGATGCCAACTGTAGAAAGTCACTCAAAAAAACATCTCCATGGTTGGCACACTCCTAGCCAAATCAAATTAAAATGATGTACCTAAGTGAAATTTGCGGAACATGGACCAAAAATATTACTGCCCCGTCCCAGCATATCTCTTTGAAACATTGGTTTCTTTCTTTTCAATGTGAGCAATTGAGTAGTCAAATTCGTTACTGAACAGAGGACTGAACTGGTCTAACGCTGAATTATACGGGTATGATCTTTTCTATGTAAACAGTGAAGGAGAATGAGACCTTGTGTTAGTCTGTTTATGTAGTATTTCTAGCAAGCAGTATTAATCCACAACATTAATCGATATGAGCAAGGCCAGCTAAGTGAGTAATCACATCCTCGAGGCAAGAAAAATTAAAAAAAAACTTATCATGAAGTTCTGAGGGGTAAGCCTCAGCCTTCTCCCACAAGGAAAGACCATCAGAAATGGCCTTCAAATCACTCTGCAGCAATTCAACACCCTTGCTGATCTTGTCAGGAACCTTCCTCTTTTTGTTGGATCTATTTTCACAAATCAATTCTGCTCTTTCATGCCTAATAGCTTCCGCGTCAATGTTTTGACTCTTTTGAGTTGTGACCTTGAGGATCAAAGCCTCTTTTCTCAGCATCTGAAGCTGCTCAGTGCAGGGAAAAGTTTTAAGAAGGGCGACTTCTTTCTCGAGAAATTTCTTGAATTCAGACATAAATCTTTCCTCATTTGCCTCATTTCCTTGTGATAAATCGTATGATGGAGCAGCATTTTGCGGCACAAATCTCCAAAGCTGATTGCAGGAGGTTCTTGCAGCAAAATGTCCAAGTGCTTTAATTGCCAAATGTGTGAGAGCCCAGTGCTGTTCTCTTAGTAACATATGATACAGCTCCCAAATAGCAGTGCTCTTTGGACATTCATCTCTTTCTTCTAGTTCTATATAACCAAGTCCTGCCATGAAAAGAGCCAAATCAACTTTGCACTGGTACAGCTTGGTATCAGCTGCCAATGGCCTTGCGATAAACAGGTTTTGCAGCTTCATGATGACTTCGTCCATGCCATTACATGCATATAGATGTGTCATGTTAGAAACTATCGCCAGTGTTTGACCCAAAAGCTTAAGGCAAATGTCACTTGCCACATTCTCTGAAGAACGGGTGCAGCTCTGCAGAATATCAGCTAGGAACTTTACTGTCTTCTCGTCAACGTCAGATTCGGCAACCTGGCTAGAGAATGTAAAAAGTTGATTCAGATTTCAATGACAATAACAATTGCTACTTAACCTGAATTCACTAGGTCAAAAGGTGTTGTTAGAGTTCAGCAATCATGCAGTGCTGGAAACAAATTGACAAAATTTGTGTTTCGCTGTAAAAGGGAAAAACCTCAAGAAATGAACTGAAAAGAATCTTCTATTGAACAAAAAAGTAAATAAAGTAATACTAAGCAAACATTTATCATTGAGCCCAGCAGAGGAAAATAGACAAACAAAATTTGTCAGGAATTGAAGAATGATTTTGTGAAACAGCCCTTCCTATCTGATAGAAAAGGATCAACCCCCATTGCATATTGGTACTTAATGGATACAGAACAGATCTGCTTCTCTTTGTTCCTACGAATGACTCTCATTCATTTCATTATCCATTCCTTGCCCTTGGATGATCCACATCTCAGGGTCAGGCAAGGAAGGGTGTGAAATTCTTTTTCCTGTCTGCTGGAACCAGGGGATTAGATCTAGCCATAAGAAGAAGTCCTGGCTAATAAATAACTCCCGATGCTGCATTGGGTTTAGATAGCTCGGGGATAATAGCTCCTCTGCGAAACCTTGTGATTGAAGGAGTTAAATAGGCCCAGCAATAATGGCGTATGGGTCTTTATGGGAAGAGACCCGTGAATAGTCACGGGACAAAAAAAAATTGCAAATGCATGTAATGGATGCTACGGTTTTGTGCTACAATCATTTATTGCAAACTGCTTCGAACAGCAAGAAAGTATCCTATTATGATAGTTATTATTCAGTAAACATTGGCAATATAATTAATGCATAATTTTCTTCTGATCGGAACTTCTCTTCCAAAATGCAAAGGGACTTACAGAGATGGCAAAGAAGCACACAACACAAAGAGTGGAGCCCCCAGCAGCCTAGAAGGGCAAGCGCTGACGAGCATGCCGCTAAAACCTCCAATGAATTCATCATAATCACTGATTATCCTTTGTTTAGCGATGCCTCTCAAGTTGTCTGAAAGCAAATTTAGCGAAAAACCTTCCGCAAGCAAGGCTACATTCATGACTGATGAAGACAGAGATACACCACCACTAGTAACAAAGTTATAAACCCTGTCTGCCACAGATGTTGTACCACAAGAAACCAGCATATTTATTGATCTGGCCACTTTTCTCAGGGAAGAATCGTCAACAAAAACAGCTTCAACAGAAGCCACAGATTTGAGACGTGAGCAGAGTTTATCAATAACATCATTTACCACATTGATTTCAGTATAGCGCATCATAAAGCACCACAGCTCCATTATAATCTCCCAACAAAGAAAGTGAGGATGGAAGAAGTTGTCAAGCAAGAAAGCCTCCACTTCTCCCCATGCCGTACTAGAGTAGGCCACAATCATGAAAGATTTGAGGGAATGTATAAGAGAGGCAAACACAGTCTCCCATACCAACTCCGGGGTCTTCTTAGTACCATATAGTTGGGGTATCGACATTGAGAGGAAGGAAGGATATACTTCTTCATGGACAAGTATGTCGAAAAGCCATATGAGCTTTCTGGTTAGTCATGGCCACGGTTCGGAACCGGCCGGTTCCGTTTCGGAACCGGCGGTTCCGGTTCGTGGCCATGTGTGAACCGGAACCGGCCTGTTCCGGTTCCGAACCGGCCGGTTCCGGTTCCGAACCGGCCGGTTCCAGTTCATAATTTAAAAATTAAAAAAAATAATGAATTATAAAAATATGAAATAATGAATTATTCAATATAAATTATAATCAAAATGAAAATTATAGGGGTGATCGGTTCTCGATCGGAACCGGGAACCGAACCGGTACGACCGGTCCTTTAATTTTAGAACTAGGAACCGGACCAGCAAATCATAGAACCGGGAACCGGACCATTGGTCCAGTCCGGTTCTAAGCGGTCCAATGGGATCATAGCCACAAAAGGCATACAACTTCACATGCTCATGGCTTGGCTTGGGTTTTACAAACAACCCCTTTGATGATCTCTTCATTCCCATTCGATGTGGGACTCTTGGCATTTGCATGAAGACAAGCCAAGAGTCTCACATTGAAGGTGTTCAAGGCAAGCCAAAAGTCCCACATCGAATGAAAATGAAGAGACCATCAAAGGGATTGTTTATAAAACCCAAGCCAAGCTTTATAATTAGAGTTCAATACACTCAAGCCAAGCATTGTAATTGGAGATCAATGCACTTACAATGCATGGCAATTAGAGTTTAATTTTTTTTATAAAAAAAAAATTAAATAATGAACTTTTTTTTAAAAAAAATATTCATTATTTTTTTAAAAAATAATTTGGAACCGGAACCGCCGTCGGTTCCGGTTCCGGTTCAAAAATTTTGGAACCGGAACCGGGCCCGTAGGCCACAGGCCGGTTCCGGTTCCGAACCGCGGGCCCGGTCAACGGGCCGGGCCCGGGTTTGACCGGGTCGGTTCCGAGCCAAAACCGGCCCGTGGCCATGACTATTTCTGGTTATCCCCAGTCGTACATCTCCTTCAATATCGCGAGAAGATCTCAAGAGACAAGCAAGTAACAGAATCCGGCCAAGCGAAGGTAGTCTTGTCCCAAACATAACCTTGGAGTTCGCTGAGAAGATTTTATCCACTGCCTTAGTGAAATTAACAGCATTTGAGTTCTCATCGATATAGGTCTCGTCACTGAACAAACAATCCAGAATTTCAAACTTCATCTCCTGGTTCACTTCATCAGAATTCAGCAAGGAGTTGAATAAATTCATGGATGTTTGATCCAAAAGTTCAGACAATACCTCACTAGCAATTTTTAGGTGCTCCTCATGGCACATTTGAATTTTCATATTTGCAATCATCAGGGCACAGTGTGTTAACTGCCTGTGAACACCATATGATTGACATGGATACAGGGAGGCTATTTTCACAGCATTAACAAGGTAAAACTTTACAGGAATAAATGACCGTCTAGCTTCTGCTTGAGAAATAGATTCCTTCAGCAAAGACCAATTCTCAGCTGCACATCTCAGAGATTCATTGGCTAGTGAAATAAGAGTCAAAATAATATCTGCTACATTAAAATTGACTTCTAGTGCTGCTTTTCCTATCTGAAGAAGTGTGACAACACCTTTCCAAGTGACATTCAGAATGCTTACCAGAGTTCCACCACCAGTAGCTGCAATAGTTCCCAATCCACACAGTTTTTCTACTGTATGTTTTGCCATGTTAGCAACATAATTTATGTCACCAGCCCCTTCTGTATCCATGGTACTCTGGTCTTTCTCAGATCTTTCTCTCAAATGGTTCCCAGATTGGCAATAATATTCGCATAATTTTACAACCGAATTGATGACTGTATGTGCAACCTTCACTATTTCTGAGGTAACGGATTGGATTCTCTGTATCAAACATGAACTTAATTATTTTATCAAAAATGGCAAAATAAAGGCATATGCTTCCCCTGTTCAATAGGAAACGAATAAAGAGAAGAATTCCATGTTTTCAAAGTTTAACCTATCCGAGATTCTGGAAATGAGCACCGGAAGTATCTAATCTACAGTTGTTGAATTAAGAATAGAAATAAAATATGAAAGAGATGATTGGAAGGCAATACTTAATGCCGTAAATAAGTACCTCAGTCCCCAACATTGAATCTTTTGTTAAATTCAGTTGTTCCAATAATGAACTCTCCAAAACGTTCATTAGTGTATTGTCTGTTAGCGAAGGTTACTGCACCAAAGCAGTAAAGCTTGCACCGCAGAAAGTAAGTACATCTAGAAGCAGCTGCACTAGAGAATTTCAGAATGTCAAAGATAGAGAAAAGCATTTGGCCAGAAGAAGAAGATACATGATAGCATCCGACAGTAATAGATATAATACACATTTTTCCCCAATTTAATTTAAGGTCCTTTACCTAATCAGAGAACTATTAATGCAAAATATTTTCCTTTCTTCCTCCGTGCACAGGTTTCAATTGCCAGAGTCATTCACAGTGTATGCAAGCTGGGATTTCCTACTATAAGTTTAAGATAGATTGGAACTGAAGTAAGCTAGTCTAGTCAAAATAAATTCAGTCAAACTTTTAGCTTCATCTTGTACTTTGTCTAATCCCCCAACACAGTCCCAAACAATTGAGTGCAATGGCGAGACAAGAGCCAGCCGCGATGTCCACTTACCCCTCTCTGCTTGCAATTCCCCAATTTCAGCCCTCCCCATCACCCATCTCCCAAAACCTCCCCGCACTTCACCCCCCAAAAATAGAGAAAGCTCTCTTCTATGCCTAGCAGCGTTGCGTTTTTGGTAAGGAAGATACTAAAGAGAATAAAGTAGCAACAAGAGATAAGTTACCCCATAGAACATCTTGCAATGTTCTTCTTCCTGTGACTCCTCCATTGACATAATCGTCATCTGTAGATGCTTTTTACACCAAATGCTTGCCTGTCATGAAATTAACAACACCACTCACTATACAAAATTTCGAAGAAGTGTTTGCTGGTGTGCATTCACTCACACCATGCTAACTTGCAACAGCACGCAAGACATTCTTCATTCCTAGGTGGGAGTTGGTTTTAGGAGCATCATAAGAAAACAAAGCTACCTGGGCCCCAAGAGTAAGGAATGGTGTCAGGCCACCACATAAAGTAGGCTTGAGGAACTTTGTAGCGACCTGTATGATTGCTTTGTGTAATATGCACTGGGTAACATCCAAACAAGTGTAGTCCTCCCAAAATGTCCAGATTGTTGTCAAGGTAAAAAACATGATTTCGCAAAGACAAGCGTGAAAATATTCCCATCTGTTTTCTTAAAGAATTCCAGTGGATCAAATTAGTCATAATGATTAGAGAAAAAACAGCTTGCACATGCTTTAGTCCTTCAGTCCTTCCATATTCGAAGCACTTCTCAAGTTAAAGAAGGCAAAAAAGGCATTAAGGTAGTATAAAGGAATTAGTCAGATGCACTGAAAGACTGACTAGTCCTTCGGAATAGCACGCGTATTAGGACTAAATAAATGTTAAAATATTCATCTGCAAATTGTTTAAGATTTTGTTTGGAAGAGGGGGAGGAAAATATGGGGTGGGTGAGGAAAAATCACATTTTCCATCCAATCTCTCCTCAAAAAATATTTAAATTTTCTGAAATTTTCCACACCCACCTCTCATTTTCTCTCCCTCCCTTCTCTCCCAATCAAAGGAATGTCAAAATTATAAAGGAACATTTTAAGAGCCGCAGCTAGAGCAATTAACAAAGAAATGTCAAAAATCCATTGTGCACATACTTCTCCGATCAACCCGGAAGCATTACTTGAGCATGAATTAAAAGTAGAGCAAAAGGCAAAGAAGCAGCAGCAAAATGCAATGAACAAAGGCGTAGCATGCTATTTATACCAAACTAAAATTTTACTAGAAGAATGCACTTGATTTGTCGACACAGAGGAACAGCATTCAGAGAGGGAGCTCCTCTGGATCTCATATTCATCCCCGAGACACTCATCCAAAATGTGCCAAATAACACATCATATCAGACTCCCATAATTTGCAAAATTCAAGAACAGCACTACACCCATTCATCGGGAACTTGCAACCAATCAATTCGCTCGAATAAAAAGACAAACGGTGATGCGCAGATGGTTTTAAACATAGACAATGAAGGATTCAATATTACAGCCGCTACTTCACATTGCATTCGATTCCAAATCCACTTAATTCTCTCAACATCATTAAGCAAAACGACCGAAAAGAAAAGAAAAGTAAAAGAAAAACACACTTGGTTCAAGAGGATACAACTAGGCTTTCGACAGCGAAAGCTATGTCAGATTTCTCGCGCAGTTCCAGTTCACCGAGCCCAGTAATAAGCTGAACCCGAGCCTCAACGACCTGCGAATGCATCTGCAAAAAAAGAAATCACACACGAGAAAACAGTTTTCCAATCGCTACAAAAAAACAAAAGCCCATGCAGCTCTCCCCAAGAGATTCATCAAGCTCAAGCATTCCATTTCTCCCTCCAGTTCCCCGACAACAATTCGGGAGAATCGCGAATGAAGGACAACTTCCGAATCGATCGAAGCGGTGTTCGAAACCGCTCCCGAACTCAAACCGTTCAATCGTAAACCCTCGCGACACGACAAGGCGCGCGAGACCTTCGAACTCGCTAGATCATCATCGAAACCGGACAGCATCGACCGAACGAGACAGCAATCGGACGAGATCGAAGAACGGAGTTCGGGACGCGGAGAGCTTACGTCGGAGGTTCTGATGGCTTCGACGGCGCATAGCAGCTCCGCTCTCGAGCTCTCTGTCTCTCTACCCCTCTCTGTTTCTACCTCTGTCTCTCTCAATTTCAGGTCTGAGATATTTCATTTTCCCGCCATTAGGGAAGCACCTTCGCGCGGGTTGACCCGAACGGGTCACCCGTCCGGGTCGGCTCGGCTAACCCGAGGCGAGATTGCTTATTAAGAAATGCCATAATTGTATTTGTTTCGTGAAAAATTAATAATTTAAAAAAATATATGATTATTTATATCGGTTATTATTATAAACATATGAAATTTTTTTTTATCGTGAGCAACTATGTTTAAGTATATTTTTCATTGACCCACTCTTTTAAGAATGTGAATAATCATTTCGCCAAAAGATTATTCGGATAGCACAATTTTTTACTAAACAAATAGAACAAATGATTGATTTACAATTCCATGTACTTGCAAATTTGTCTTTTTTTTGTGAAAGAACAAATGAATTTTAATATACACACCATTGCTCTTGCTCCTTTTGACTCCCTTGCTTTTCTACTTTTGACTATTCTTAGATTTTGTGGCACTTAACACAAAACGCTTAAAAATAAACCAGAATATTCAAATATACAAAGTAGAATTGTATGTAATTTATTTATTACCTTTTTAAAATTAAATAATTTTTTTATTTTTAGATTTTACGCCATCACCTGAACCGTTTTAGTGGTCAAAGGGATCGCGACCCGAGGCCATCGCGGCCCTTGCCTGGAGTTGGGCAAGGAGTCACGGCCCTCGCTAGCCTCACCCAGATGCAACCCTCACTGGCCACATGCGTTTATTCGTTAGTGATTCGATTGGGTCGGCGACGAGTTCTAGGACGTCGCATACTTAACGACCTTTGCGGCATGTTTCACACTTAGTGGGGTTCGGCGTGTGAGAAAGGACCACATTAAACAAATTAAAAGTTCTTGGACCACATTGAACATTAGGCTAAAGTTCAGGGACTACATTGAACAAATTAAAAATTCAGGGATCAAATTGCACATTGGACCAGAGTTCAGGAACTGTTTGTGTCAGTATCCCTAATAAAATCCCAATACTATAGTAACATCCAAGGTAAAAAGAAAAGAAATAAATTAGCCTTTACCCATCATTTATATCCTTATGGTGATTTTCACGCCAAATAATAAAGGCAAACTAATGAATAAGGTATAAAAGATGATTCATGTAATGGGAAACCCTCCACATAAGAACTTTAACTTCAATTAGAACTACACCTCTCTCTTTTTTAATGTGCAAATGACTCTTTTCACTTTTCGTAAAGTTAGAAAGTCACATTATACCCATCTCATGATATTTTGATTTCACCTTATCTAAATACAAACACTTTCGATATTTCATCATGAACTGCGCAATAGATTTTTGTGATCATATAGTGTATATTTTATGCTAGTGTATTTGTTCGCTCGTTTTACGACGAGGAATATCCTTCACCGAAACTTCGATTTTCGATTTTTATTAAGGTAGGTTCTGTGGCTTGACTTCTAGGAGAATTATGGCGAAAAACAGAGTGTAACATAGGATTATATGGAATGTATAGAAATTGAATGGACTCGAAATGGATTTGAGATCAACAAAGTTCCAAGCTACGTTACAATACTCCTATGAAAGCTGTAAAGGACTTGAAAGTTAACTAAAGTTACGGGAAGCTGTAAATACAGGAAGTAAAGGTGTATAGGAAACTAAAGTGCAGATAAGCTTAAGTGTTTTTGTATTGTTGGTATTCGTATCTTCCTCTTTGCTTCCTCTGAGTATTTGTATCTGCTCCTATCCTGTAACTGCTTGTCGGTTACTTCCATGTTTTCAAACTTTGAATTTTGGCGCTTCCAATAACTGCCTTTTCTAACCACATTTTTCCAGTTTTATTGTCCGCCAAAACTTGATCTCAATCGCTGAAATGACTTCAAATCTGGACAAGTAACTTCCCATGATATGCTCGTGCTCACTATCCCCGCTTTTGCTCACAACTTCTTGCTATCGTGATTTACGTGGCTGGGCTGTGATTCTTCAGTATATTCCCGAAGTGTAAACCTCCCGAGTTTCGGGAAAGGGTCGCCGTCCTGAGGCATAAATATTCCAACTTCCTGAACTATAACTTTCCATGTTTCGGTAAATATACATATTTTCATCAATTACCGAATTCGGGACATGATGCCATTCACGCTTGCTTCTCAGCATGTTTCCGAATTTAGTCTAGACGTGTTTCGAAAGATGGCTAATTTCCATTATACACCAAATTCGGCATTAAAGCCGACTCAGCGTTTATGCCGATTCTTATTTTGGTGTCAACATATGCCCCATTTTAAATGGATTAAAAGAACTTTTAATTCTTTTAAATGCCAAAAGAAAAGACACTTACGTTTTATTCTTGCTGTCACTTCGTCACCTCGCTTCGCGCGCTTTGCCCTTTCGTCTTCAAAACACTTCTTCTAAAAATCGTTCCTTTCTTCGTGCCTTTGCATTCTCACCTTCTCGACTCTCTGCAACTTTTCGATTCTCTACACTCTCTCTCAATAGTCATCTGAACCCAATGGCTTCCAAAGCTTCCAAGGATCAAACTTTTTCCTTTTCCGCATCAGACGCTCTTGATCGCTACCATATATTCCGAGATTCCGAAGATTTCAACGAAGAATTTCATCTGTTCTCCGTGGAGAATGACTTCGAGGATTCTTACATCCTTGGTCCAGCAGTTCACAATCAATTCTCTGTTCCAAAGTGCCTATCAAGCCACTTCCCACGTCACCAATTTGAAGTGCTTCCAGTCCACGAGTCATCTATCTTGGCATATCAGTGGCACTCTCGTCCTCCTCGCCTTAGGGCTTTTTCCGTCTTTGAGCCAGATTTCTACCAATGGTATTTTCGACTCCTCCCTTCTAAGGGTCCCCTTTGGGATACCCTTTCGATTCATAATGCTCTGTGTCTTAACTGTTTTGATTACCATTTGAATCACGAACTAATCGGAACATTATCTTGCTTTTGGTCGACTTCCACTAACCGCTTCTTTTTCCCCTTTCTCTCATATGTCGGTAACTTTGCTTGATGTATACTGCCTCACTGGGCTCTCTCCTTTGGGTACAGACCCATCTACCCTGTCTCCCGATTCTCGTTCAATGTTTGGTAAATTATCTGATTCTGAAATGGTCTATGGGGCATTTATAAAAAAGTACTTCAAGAAGGAGAGTATAGTTACCGACGAGGAGCATACTGCATTTCTTTTATACTGGCTCTGTAAATTCCTTTTCTACCACCCCATATTTAGGATTTCGAATGATTTTGTTGTTGTTGCCTCCGCTCTAGCATCAGGGACCTCACTGGCTCTAGGCAAAACCATGTTAGCCTTGCTATATCGGGGTTTAGCCCATGCTTCCTCCTCCATTGCTTCAGAAGAAGTTAGTTGAGTTTTTGGTGGTCCTCTTTGGCTTCTTCAAGCATGGGCGGCTTTCTATTTCTCTGCCTGGTTTTCTAAGGATCAAGTTATCCAACCCCTTTCGATTTCAATTCCTGACCAACCAGTTTTCCAGGCCTTGAGTAGGAAATTAATCCCTGTTTCCAAAGAGCCATTTTCTTATCTTCGGTATTTTATTTCTCAAATCTATTCTGTGGAAGAGAATCCATATTCCTTTTCTCCTTTCTTTGTTTCCCGATTCAAGTCCTACCTTCCTGCTTTCCAGAAAAATAGGAGTGACTTCTAGCAGACTGTTCTGACTTCTGTTGATCTTCCTGTAAGATTTTCAACAAAAGGCAGATTCGTTGCTGGTTTTGAAATTTACTCTCCCCAATACTGTGCCAGACAGCTTGGGCTGATTCAAGGGGTTCCTGTTCCGGCCCTTTATACTTTCTCTTATGCTTCCTTTGATAAAATATCCTGCAAGCTAAAAGATAATTAACCTTTTATTGAGCTGACCACACTGGTTCGGGGTATTCATCGATTGTCTCGTGTTGTCGAATTCACTGGATATCCCAACCGTTCTTCAGCCGATTTTGACCTCTGGTGGGATGGTTATCGAAAAACAGTATTTTCAGATCCTCTAGATCAAATTCTCCTGAAGATAAGGGATGCTATTCCCCTTACAGTGTCAAAAACAATCGAAGCTGTAACTGTACCTTCAACTAAACCAACAGAGTCTTTTAAAGGTAACTTGATTCTGCTTTTCCATATGCATATATTTTGTTTGATACTCAACCTCCAATTTGACTTTTTATTCTTATAGTGAGTAAGAAAAGGAAAGCTTCAGACTCACCTGCTCCTGCTCCAAAGAAAGTACCAGCAAAACGTAGTGTGTGGAGAGTGATTATTCGATCCTCAGAGTCACTTCCAGAGAGCTCTCCAACAGTGAATCAATCTCCAGAACCCACACTAAGAGCTATGATAAAGCCACGCACTCCAAAAGGTAACTCTCATGCTTTACTTTTGGAGGTTATTACAACACTAACTTATTTATCTTCTGATTAATCCAGGAACTCTTAAGACCTATCAGCCCAGTACTGCTTCTCCTGTTTCTCTTCCTAGCAAGGTTCCTACCCCACCAGCTTCCAATCCTTTACCAATGATTCTTGCTCCTTTGATAGAGGCTGAATCGATTCAAGAACAACCCTCTGTTCCAAATTCGAAAGAGAGTATACCACCAAAGGATACTCTTGCCCCTGTTATCGGATCTGAAAAAGATCTTTCTTCATCTTTCATCGGTAAATATTACTATCTTTTGTTTGATTTAAGATTTTATGCTGTTGTCTAATAAACATAGGCCAACATTTGCAATCACTGATGAGCCCACTCCTGTGCTTCAAGAAACTCCAATTTCTGAAAGAGCATCAAGTATACCACCACTTGCAGTTATCGATGAGCCCACTCCTATGCTTCAAGAAACTCTAATTTCTGAAAGAGCATCAAGTGTACCATTACTACCTGCTACTTATACAGTTACTGTTTTGCCTCCCTCCACGTCTCGTGCTGTGCCTAGTCCACTTGCCGAGATAGAAATTTTTTCTCAGGCTGAACAGGCGGAAATGGAAAGGATATTAGCAGGTACTCATCCTAGCTCTTTCACAGCTCCTGATTCTCCAGAGTCCTCAACTTTATTAATGTCTGCCGAAATTCCTAAAGAAATAGCCAAAGCTAAATGGGAGAAGCTCCTTAACTTATTGGAACCTGGCTATGGGAAATTGATTAATGACTCTGATAAGGAACGCCAGGCAAGGATTCTCTTTCAGGAAGTATGCTCTGGTAATCCATCCTTTGTATTATCTGAGCCTTTCCAGGATAAGATTGATTTCTTCGCTGTTGGCTTTGTAGATGCTGTGAACACAATAAGAGTCAACCTTGATCAACTCCCTCGCCTTCTCTTTGGGGAAAACCGAGGACTGGCAATCCAAGATGAGCTAGCCCGTAAGCGTGAAGATGCTCATCTTTTCTACAACAATTTCAAAGTTGAAGAAAGCAAACTTCAACGCTTGGAGGCCAGGAAAGAAGAGCTTGAGGCCAGGAAAGAAGAGCTTGAGGCAGAGCTGAGGATGGTGAATGCTCAATTAGAAGAACAGAAGCTCACAGTTTCGACTTTTTGTCCTACACTCAAGCGCAAAATGAAGCAGTGTCGGGAGTTGGAGAAAGAATTTGATGCTTCTATTGGAATGGTCAGAGTCCATGAAAAGAAGAGAGCTGAGATTATGGATGAAAACCATAGGCTTGAGACTGAATTGAGAGATTTTGTAATCGAGGCCAAAGCTCTATTGGCCAAATGGAAATAAATTGAATGTCCTGCTTGCTGGATTTTGATCTCCTTTACATTCACTTAATATCCCGATGATATAAACTCCCGACGCTGTTCTTTGTTCACATCAATAATTTAACCCTCTTAACCAAAAGTTAAACTTAATCTCCATTTGGCTCCTTTGACATTTAAACCAACTCAAAGAAAATTGCTCCATTGCAACTTTCATAATTCAAAGGTCAAATAATAACCTTCCTTTTCACTTATCGTCTTTGAAATTACTGACTACCGACTTGATAACTGTTTGTCCATACGCATACACCACGTTCTGCCTCTATCTCAGTTCCCCAAAAAGAACTCTGGCGCATTACTACCCACGATCTGCTCCATATCCTTTACCTTTATAACTGCCCAAGCTACCAAATCTTTCCTGGAAACTTACAGTCCTGTTCATGATGTCTTCACATGGTTCTTCATCTCAATTACTTCTTTGGTCCCAATCACAAAGATGTCGCATTTCCTATGAAAGTAAATTTTCCACTGAACATTACCAGATTTGGGCTTTGACAACTATTTAACATGGGCATCTTGTTTATTCCACTATCTAGGTGATCGGTCCTTATGGAGGCGACTGCACGAATTACTGTCTCAAGGACATCATGCTTTATTATTGAATTACAAGCATAAGGTAGAAGTTACCGATTTGACAAACTTCTTTAGATCAAAAGTGTTTCTGTCTGCAGATTCTGCCTTCCTGGATCTGGTTTGGGAGCTATGCTCTTTATTCCCTGCTAGCTTTGATGAATTTGAACATAATGTGAGGGAAATTTGGAATTTAGAGCCTATTATTGTGGAAGCTGACGCCCTTCATCTTCAAATTGAGGAAGAATCTTCCCGATTACGAAATTCCAAAGAGAAATATGCTCAAGCTCAGGACTCCTGTACTCAAACTAGAGATGACGTTGAGATGACACGTCAATTTCTCAATTTCTTTTCCAATCATCATCGTGTGGAGCGGAGGATACTCAGAGATGAAATTTCCCGTGTTAAGTCTATGGTTGAAGTTTCTTCAAATAAGTACAGGCAATTGCTTCAAGAAGCTTAGGAGAAGTTTGAAATCGTCCGCTTTCATTCTCGTCACCTGGAGTATCTCGAGGGACAACAATCTAAACTCCATCAGGATCTTGCCTTGCATTCTCATTATGTAGCCCAAAACCTCAAACTTGTTAATGACTTGCGGATCTTTGTCACCAAGATTCGAATGTACTTTCATTTCGAGTGAATAAATTAATTTCCTTGTGTTTCTCAGATTGATGGATGATATTTCTTCAAAAATTTCCCATTTATAGAACGTAATAGTTCTTTTCCATTGACATCCATCAATCGGTATGCATTCCCACTTAGCACTTCGGTAACTAAATATGGGCCTTCCCAATTTGATGACCATTTACCGAATTCCCTGTTTTGGAGATTAAATGGCAAAATTGCTTTCCACACTAAATCCCCCACAATAAACTGTTTGACTTTAACCCTTTTATTAAAAGCTCTGGCTACTCTTCTCTTTTGTGCAATCAACTGATCCAAAGAAGCTGCACGAAATTCGTCTAGCTCATCCAAATTTATGTGCATCCAATCTCTATAATCTTTGGACAACATTTCGCTCTGCAATTGGACTCTTAAAGATTGTACTGTTATCTCCATCGGTAAAACTGCTTCTTGTCCATATGTAAGCATATAAGGACTGACACCTGTGCTCGATCTTCATGATGTTCGGTATGCGCACAACACCATTGACAATAAAACATCCCATTCTCTTGGATTTTCTTCTAGATGCTTCTTGATCAGTCCAATAACAACCTTATTAGTTGCTTCAGCTTGTCCATTCGCCTGGGGATAATATGGCGTGGAATAGACCATTTTGATTCCTCTTGATCGTGCAAATTCTATTACTTTACTTCCAGTGAATATTGTTCCTTGGTCCGCAGTAATCGACTCAGGTAAGCCAAACCGATGAATTATATTTTCTTCAATAAACTTAACCACAGTCTTCTGTGTAATACTTTTATATGGAATGGCTTCCACCCACTTTGTAAAGTAATCCGTAACCAATAAAATGTAACTATGCTTATGAGAAGAGGGTGGATAGATCTTACCTATTATGTCCATTGCCCATCCCCTAAATGGCCATGGCTTTATGATAGAATGGAGCTCCATAGCAGGTACATGCTGCAACGGTCCATGCTTTTGACACGAAAGGCATGCTTTGGCATAGTTGATACAATCCTGTATCATTGCTGGCAAAAAATATCCGTACCTTTTTAATAGCCATGTCATCTTAATTCCTGCTTGATGAGCTCCACATATACCTTCATGTGCCTCTGCCATAACCAATTTCGCATTATCTTCATCAAGACAGCGTAAGAGCAATCCATCTGAGGATTTTCGGTATAATTCTTCTCCTAATATAACATATTTCTGGGCCTGCATCCTCAGCTTTCGATCTCTTGAATCTAGATTCTTCAAATATTTGATGATGGTTTGTCTCCAATCCTCTCGAACTACTTTGCTAACTGCTATCGGTATTTTTTTTGTTCAATAGAAGGTACCGATAGCGTTATAATAGTTGTGATGTCTGCCAATTCTTTTGATATTCGGTACTCAGAAGCTACTTGAGCCAACTTGTTAGCCTCGAAATTTGTATCTCTTTTCACATGAATTATGTCATACTCTCTGAATTGCTCTAATTGCTTCTTGGCCAGATAGTAATAACCAATCAGATTTTCATTCGAGCATTGATATTCTCCCTTTAACTGTTTCACCACTAATTGTGAATCACCAAATACTTTAATAAACTGTACTTTCAGCTCAATCAATATTCCCAACCCAATAATTAGCGCTTCATATTCAGCCTGATTATTTGAACATTCAAAATCTAACTTACAAACGCACCTTGTAAATTCCCCATCGGGAGAGATTATTATCAATCCAGCTCCAGCCATATTCTTAGCACGCGATCCATCAAAATACATAGTCTATGGTAGCACTTGACTGAGGCTTTGCTCATTTTCTTCGATTTGTAAACATGGGTATTCGGTAAGAAAATCAACAATGGCTTGACCTTTTACTGCTTTGATCGGCACATATATCAAATCAAACTCAGATAAGATAAATGTCCATTTGGCTATACGCCCTTTTATAACAGGTCGGGATAGCATGTATTTTATTATATCAGTCTTACCGATCACATGCACTGTAGTTGGCAACAAATAATGTCTTAACTTCATACAAGCAAAGTATAAAGATAGACATAATTTTTCAATTGCGGTATATCTTTTTTCAACATCAGTTAATACCCTGCTCAAATAATATACCGCTTGTTCTTTTCCATTCTCATTCTCTTGTGCCAACATACTCCCGATAGTTATATCGGTTGCCGATAAGCACAATTTCAGTGGTTTGCCTACTTTCGGCGGCATTAATACAGGAGGATTCATTAGGTAAGCTTTGGTCAAATCAAATGCCTTTTGTTGTTTCTCTCCCCATATAAATTCATCCTTATTTTTAAGACGCAGAAGCTGTGTCATCGGCTCCATTTTATTAGACAAATTGGCAATGAATCTTCTAAGAAAGTTTATTTTTCCAATCACCATCTGCAATTGTTTCTTTGACGTAGGATGAGAAAGCTCCATGATAGCCCTTGCTTTGTTCATGTCAATTTCAATTCCCCTCTGATTGACTAAGAATCCCAAGAAATTTCCTGCTCGTACTCCAAAGGCGCACTTGGTTGGGTTCATCTTCAATTTATACTTCCTCATCCTAATAAATGCCTGCTCGAGATAATCTAGATGATCTTCTTGGGCTGATTTCACTACCACATCATCAATATAGACTTCTAAGAATTTATCGATCATGTCATGAAAAATAAAATTCATTACCCGTTGGTATATGACTCCTGCATTCTTCAATCCGAAAGGCATAACTACCCATTGAAAAGTCTCGATCGCACCAGGACATCTAAATGCTGTCTTCGGGACGTCTTCCTTAGAAATAAAAATCTAGTTATAACCCAAATGACCATCCATCAAGGATAACATCTCATTTCCCGACGCTGAGTCTACTAACATATCTGCCATGGGCATTTGATATTCATCCTTTGGAGTAGCATTATTTAGATCCCGAAAATCAATATATACTCTCAGCTTTCCATTATTCTTTTTCACAGGGACAATATTTGAAAGCCATTCTACGTACCTGGCTGTTTCAATAAATTTTGCCTTCAGCAGCCTTTCTATTTCCTCTTTGACTTTATCAACTACATCATGAGCAAATCTTCTTGCTAACTGCTTATGCGAATGAAATCCTCTCTTGATTGGAAGGCGATGTTCTACAATATCTTTTGACAAACCAGGCATTTCATGATAGTCCCATGGAAAACAATCTTTATACTCTTTGATCATGTTAACCAACTTGTCTTTCATGCCCCCTTGCAAAAACGTACTTATATACACTGGGCGGAAACAACCAGGCTCTCCTATATCAACCTCTAATAATGGATCTTGAGCCTTCATTGTTCTGTCTTCTTTGACTAACAACTCTTCCCAATCATCTATACAATCTGAAGCTTCAACATTTTGTTTTGCCATTTCCGCCAAATGTGTGAAGTACCTTTCACAAACTTCTTGCAATACAAACTCGTTTTCCATAAAGAATGTGTAATTCTTCTAATGCCAAGCTTGACTTGGAGATCCATTCAGCTTTCATATCCCCGAAGCGGCAATAAGCAAAGGACTGTGGATCTGTCTTTGGTAATTCAACAGCATAACCCTCATGTGAACAATCCCGATGTTCTTGACAAATGTCAGTCCATCCGATTGAAGCATATCGCGAATCTGCCTCAACATATTCCACTTTCTCGCCATTCCAAAATGCCAATATTTGATGCAAAGTTGATGGTACACACTGATTAGAGTGTATCCAATCTCTTCCAAGCAACAGATTATATGAACCATCAGATTCTACTACAAAGAAAGTCGTTTTAGACGACTTGGACCCTATAGTTAAATCAAGCACTATTGCCCCCTTGACTTCGGTAACTTCCCCAAGAAAATCAGATAACTGAACATTGGATGGGATAATGTCATTGTCATCTTTCCCTAATTTCTTGAAGTATTTGTAAGATATGAGGTTCAAAGTAGCTCCAGCATCTACAAAGATTTTACCGACAGGCCTACCATTGACCCTGCCTGACACAATCAAGGACCTTAAATGTTTTGCTTTTTCAGAAGGTACCTTATCAAACTTGATGGCTTCCTTGTCGGGGAACTGAAATTCTGCCATAGCTGTCTCTTTTTCCGAAATGTGTTCGATGTCTTCTTCCACTATCAAATTAGTTCCATACTTCGCTAGAAGTTTAGCATGGACCATATTTATCCATATTGGAAAATCATGTTTCTTCGATATCTTGGAATAGCCAGTTCGGTAACTTCTGACATCTTCTTGTGACAATTTACGATCCAAGTCTTTTTGTTCCACCTTTCTTTGTTGTTTTGGGTTGAGAGCTACGGTAATCTGCCCAAAATTAATTGTCTGTGGAACCTGAGCAACTCCCTTCTCCTTTTTCATTTCAAGGTGAGAACTACTTCCCGAATCACCTGGTTCTGGTTTAACTCGATCTTTTTCATCGGGATTTCTTTTCCATACCTAATTACCTTTCCTACTGACAGATGTGAAAGGTAAATTTTGCCTTACTATACCTTTAGCTTGGCCACTCTCAAAATTCCTTTGTCTGTTTCTCATTCGCTGGAAACGCCTCTTGATGGTTCTGTAAGATGCCTGTCCCGGCGCTCTAACTGTTGACCATTTTCCTTTGGGAGGGTCATACGGCACCTTAACTGTTTTTCTTTTGTGGATTTCCTGAGAAATTGATGGTGGTGGATCATCAAATTCATCTCCCCAGCCAGCCGGTTCGACTGGCAATGATGGAGGTGGATAATCATCCGTATCTCCATAATAGACCACATAGTCAAATTTCCCACTAGGTTCTCCAAGCAATCCAACTTTGGGATCACCTTCCTTATATCGCTGCCATAAACTCTTTTTCTTTGCAGGCTTCGTTAATGTTTCATTTTCTTCATGAACTTGCGTAACCGACTCCCGAATTGGGGGGGGGGGGGGGGGCTAGTTGAGATGAACCAGGGTGGTATTCCTTCCTCTCATGCCTATGACCAGCATCTTTTCTTTCAAACACCTGTGCTGTCTGTCTTGGGTAAATTTCCTCCTCTCTTGCTCGTACCAAAGAGTTTTTGGTAGATACAATCTCAGATTTTATCTGTGGTCTGCTTATCCTGCGGACGAATGATCCCGATCTGTATCTCCCTCTTGTTCCCCTCATGAATTGGAACCTGGGAAACTCCCGATCTTGCCAAGCCAGCTCCTGGTGACAACGAGTGCAAAGTTGTTTGTTGTCATCGTCTGTTGTCTCTTATATATTGACCATGCTAATCATGTTCGGGAAAGGGTCTGTGTCTACTTCCATTAGGGCTTTGCCTTTGTCTTCGGCAAATTTAATCTTATCTTGGCGAATTGCCTCTTGGATAGTCTTCCTAAACACAATGCAATTCACCGTATCATGAGTTGTAGAGTGATACCATTTGCAATATCTCTTGTCTGTTATTTCCTCCTTTGATGGGATTACTTGTCCTTCAGATAATTTGATCATTCCATCTTTCAACAGCAGGTCAAATATTTCATCTAACTTGTAGATATCAAAGGAGTAGTTATTTGTCTCCTTAGCCTTGAACTTGGACACATCTCTCACTCTAGCCGGTTTAAGTGCTGGACACACATATGGTTTTTCAAGCACCATGGTTGCTACGGCTATCTCATTCTCCTCTTCGGCTGTAGCACCATGTTCGGTACTTTCAGAAAGTGCCACTATCTGCCGATTGTCCTTATTTGGCTTCTTATCTTTCTCATTCAACAAGTGTTCGTACTTGGAAACCCGAGCGTTTAACTGAAAGAGATCGTCAAAGGCTTGTCCTTCAAATCTTTCCTTAAGGTTAAATCTCAAACCGTTAAAAGCCAAATCTGTGAACTCCTTCTCAATGAGTGATGTTAAACATTGATTTTTGGATTTCTTGAAACGTGCAATAAATTGATCTACTGTCTCGGTACTATATTGATACATCCTGGCCAAATCGGCTACCGTTACCTCTGGTACCGTTCGGTAAAATTGAGAATGAAACTGCCTTTCCATCTCGGCCCATGTTTGAATAGACTTCGCAGGCAAATTTGTATACCAAGTGAATGCTGTTTTGGACAAAGACAATGGGAACAACCTTAGCCTTAAATACTCATTAGTTCCAGCTTCTCTATATTGTGCCAAGAATCGACCCACATGCTCCACAGTTGATTGATCCTCCTCTCCGGTAAATACAGCAAAATCTGGCATCTTGAAACCCCTTGGATATGGTATGTTACCAACCCAATCGGGATGTGGCTTCCTATATACTGGCCTTGGCAATCCTCTCTCTGCTCCCAATTGTTGCATTACCAATTCTACGACTCTATCTGGGTTCCATGGCCTTAAATTTTGCTGGCCTAACCAAGGATCTTGACCTCTAGGATCGAATTGTTGAGGTCGGTTCACTCCTTGCTGCTCTATGTTGAAATTAACGGGTAGTGGTGGCCTATAAAGAGGATTTTCTATCACACGAGGATACGGTTGAGGCGCAGGTGGTCTGATATGGTCAACATTAGGCATATTTACTAGCGAAGGTACATTCATCACTGGTGGTGCATTTGTGACCATGGGATTAACCAAATTAACATCATTTGGGGCATTTTGAGGGAAATTATAAGCACTCACACCATTCACGAGGTTTATAGGGGTAGGATTCTCTGGTCTTGGTATAATCCTAACAGGAGGTTGAGAATTTGATCCCCCACTACCGTTATACCCCACATGAGGAGGTCCCGATGTTGGTAGGAACGATGTTGTCCCAAGAGGATTTGCATAAAAGGGTGGAACTTGAGAAGATGAACCGGGACGCGATGTTACCTCATTTATAGCATTGACCACCATGGGCTTTATCACATCAGTCACATGTCGCACTATATGATTGGTAAGGTCGTTCTGCTATTCTTCAAACATCCTTTTCATCGTGGCTACCTAGGTATTATCTGGTGCCAACGCGCGGGCTTGTTCTTCAGTTAATTGCTGAGGAATGTCGGCATTCTCCTCAACTTGATTAGCCGTAGAATGCTCAGAATGTGCTCCATCAACTGGATTGTTGACGTTACCCACCGGTATTCCTTCAGATTGCCTGGTTCTCACCATTTCTCCAAATCTTACCATGCAAGTCCCACCGGGCGTGCCAAAAAGATGTTCGCTCGTTTTACGACGAGGAATATCCTTCACCGAAACTTCGATTTTCGATTTTTATTAAGGTAGGTTCTGTGGCTTGACTTCTAAGAGAATTGTGGCGAAAAACAGAGTGTAACACAGGATTATATGGAATGGATAGAAATTGAATGAACTGGAAATGGATCTGAGATCAACAAAGTTCCAAGCTATGTTACAATACTCCTATGAAAGCTGTAAAGGACTTGAAAGTTAACTAAAGCTACAGGAAGCTGTAAATACAGGAAGTAAATGTGCATAGGAAACTAAAGTGCAGATAAGCTTGAGTGTTTTTGCATTGTTGGTGTTCGTATCTTCTTCTTTGCTTCCTCTGAGTATTTGTATCTGCTCCTATCCTGTAACTGCTTGTCGGTTACTTTTATGTTTTCAAACTTTGAATTTTGGCGCTTCCAATAACTGCCTTTTCTAACTACGTTTTTCCAATTTTATTGTCCGCCAAAACTTGATCTCAACCGCTGAAATGACTTCAAATCTGGACAAGTAACTTCCCACGATATGCTCGTGTTCACTATCCCCGCTTTTGCTCACAACTTCTTGCTATCGTGATTTACGTGGCTGGGCTGTGATTCTTCAGTATATTCCCGAAGTGTAAACCTCCCGAGTTTCGGGAAAGGGTCGCCGTCCTGAGGCATAAATATTCCAACTTCCCGAACTATAACTTTCCATGTTTCGATAAATATACATATTTTCATCAATTACCGAATTCGGGACATGATGCCATTCACGCTTGCTTCTCAGCATGTTTCCGAATTTAGTCAAGACGTGTTTCGGAAGATGGCTAATTTCCATTATACACCAAATTCGGCATTAAAGCCGACTCAGCGTTTATGCCGATTCTTATTTTGGTGTCAACAATATTACTCCATCAACGTTTATAATTGAGCTCTGTATGATTTAGATGCAATGCAATAATGCAATAATATGATTGGTCATAAGTTATTTTGCACTTTAGCACTATCTACATGAAGAGTTTCGTGGACAATAATTTACAGTTTACACAGCTTAAACAATGAAAGAGGGATTTTTTTATAAATTGCTTTTCACAAATGGGAAGATAGTTTTATTTTGGGTTACTACCACAAAAACCCCAAATCAGTAATCCTGTAACAAATTTACCAAAAACTAATTTTTTGACTACTAAATACCCCAAACTAGTACGTCTATAATAAAATTACCCTCCGTTAGTTTTTGTTAAATTTACCGTTAAATTGC
The DNA here is from genome assembly GCF_021117445.2 of Syzygium oleosum. Taxonomy (NCBI): domain Eukaryota; kingdom Viridiplantae; phylum Streptophyta; class Magnoliopsida; order Myrtales; family Myrtaceae; genus Syzygium; species Syzygium oleosum. The sequence continues at coordinate 20,320,163 of NW_026607485.1, read as the reverse complement.
TAAGTTGGATGACATGTGTCAGTTGACAGGTGTACCAGTTTGGGGTTTTACCCTCCCTTTGTCACATGTATATTAGTTTGTGATTTTTTGTGGTATTAATCCAACTTAACGGAAACTATCGGATGGTAAATTTGTCACAGATGTACCGATTTGGGGTTTTTCGTGATATTAATCATTTTATTACTAATTCGGTACATTAAGATTATCAAGATGAAAAAATATTACAAGTAGCAATTTTGTCCGGTTGCCGAGTGAACACTTTCTTTTGATCAAAATAAAATGTAAAAGACATTAGAAGGATTTGGTATTGTTTAGATAGATGATTCGATTTTTTTATAACAATAGTGTCGTTGGACTTTATTTATGTGCCTAATGCATGCACGGGGTAATTTCTAGTTACATAAATTCCGTGAACGTCTTTGGTTATTGTGACTCGTGAAAAACAAGACAAACAGTTATATTACTCTAAATTTGGCCAATTTAAATAATCATTTTAAATTTGTCTCATCATTTAGTATACCATCTTTGGTTATTTTGCACTAAAAAATTCATTTTAAGTTATTTAGCACTAAAAATGATTTCAAAAGTTCATCGTAAAATAGGGTTAATACCATGAAAAACTCCAAACTGGTATACATGTGACAATTTTACTCCGAACTTTTTTTACCACAAAAAACCCCAAATTGGTACACCCATGACAATTTTATCCCGAACTATTTTTTTGACCACCGAAAACTCCATACTGGTAAACCTGTAACAATTTTTCCCCGAACTAATTTTTTTACCACAAAAAACCCCAAACCGATACACTTGTGACAAATTTACCCTTCATTGGTTTCCGTTAAATTTTACTGTCAAATTGCTAAATTTGATGACACGTGGTAGTTGACAGATGTGCCAGTTTGGGGTTTTACCCCTCTGTTTGTCACAAGTTTACCAATTTGTGATTTTTCGTGATATTAATCCAATTTAACGGACACTAACGGAGGGTAAATTTGTTACAAATGTACTAGTTTGGGGTTTTAAGTGGTCAAAAAATTAGTTTGGGGTAAAATTGTCACAGATATACCAGTTTTGGATTTTTGGTGATTAAAAAATTAGTTTGGGGTAAAACTGTCACAAGTGTACTAGTATGGAGTTTTTGGTGGTAAAAAAAATAGTTCGGGGTAAATTTGTTACAGGTTTACGAATTTGGAGTTTTTTATGGTCAAAAAATTAGTCCGGGGTAAAATTATAACAGGTGTACTAGTTTTGAGTTTTTGGTGGTCAAAAAATTTGTTCGGGGTAAAATTGTCACAAGTACCAGTGTGGGGTTTTTGGTGGTCAAACCCGAACTAATTTTTTTACCACAAAAAACCCCAAACCGATACACCAGTGACAAATTTACCTTTCATTGGTTTCCGTTAAATTTTACTGTCAAATTGCTAAATTTGATAACACGTGGTAGTTGACAGATGAGCCAGTTTGGGGTTTTACCCCTCTGTTTGTCACAAGTTTACCAATTTGTGATTTTTCGTGATATTAATCCAATTTAACGGACACTAACGGAGGGTAAATTTGTTACAAATGTACCAGTTTGGGGTTTTAAGTGGTCAAAAAATTAGTTTGGGGTAAAATTGTCACAGATGTACCAGTTTTGGATTTTTGGTGATTAAAAAATTAGTTTGGGGTAAAACTGTCACAAGTGTACTAGTATGGAGTTTTTGGTGGTAAAAAAAATAGTTCGGGGTAAATTTGTTACAGGTGTACCAATTTGGAGTTTTTTATGGTCAAAAAATTAGTTCGGGGTAAAATTATAACAGGTGTACTAGTTTTGAGTTTTTGGTGATCAAAAAATTTGTTCGGGGTAAAATTGTCACAAGTGTACCCGTGTGGGGTTTTTGGTGGTCAAAAAAATAGTTCAGGGTAAATTTATCACAGGTATATCAATTTGGGATTTTTGGTGGTCAAAAAATTTGTTCATGGTAAAATTGTCACAAGTATACCAGTGTGGGGTTTTTAGTGATCAAATAAATAGATCGGGGTAAATTTGTCACAGGTATACTAATATGGGGTCTTTTTTGTGGTCAAAAAATTAGTTCGGGGTAAAATTATCATAAGTGTACTAGTTTGGGGTTTTTCGTGATATTAAACCTAAAAATAACATTATTCGATTCCTTTTCCATGAGAAATTAAATTATACAACTATATAAAGCCCGAAAAAAAGGCACCTTCAAAAGTTCACTTCACTCCGTATTCCAAATGGCCTTCTTGACCCAGCCACTACCATCCCAGCTCAGGTAGAAGCCATCCACTTTCACCAACCAAAGCACCTGACCGTGGCCCACGTCCCGGCTGGGCTCGAAGGCAGACCACGACCCAATCTTCCCCGTCCATGCGGCCGCGCAGCTGTACAACGTCTTCTCCTTAGCGGTCCAGCTGCAGTTCTGGCCCGCGCTCAGCACCTGATCGATCACAACTGAGTCCTTCAAGATGCAATGGATGTGCATCGCGTTTGTGTTGCTGGGTAATTCGCTCGTCACATGAACAACGGGCTCGACTTGCGCTTCGGTTTCGGAGATAATCGATGCCGATAGGAGGGAAAGGAAAAGGACGAGGCACAAAGTGGTCGTCGTCACCTCCGCCGCTGCCGCCATGTTTGTTGTGGTCTGTCTCGAGTTAATTTGGTTCGGTCTCGCTTGGTTTATAAGGCGCTCTGAAAGAATCAAAACGCAAAAGCAAAGATTTCTAAGGCATCATGTGGCGGCCATTTTGGGAAGGCAATTGGATTTGTTTCTCTTTCGGACTTCGAAATTGCATTTTTTTGGTTGATTCGTTTCCATGTTCCGGCATTCTTATCCTTAGAGCATTAAATTTAGAGCAAAATTGGAGTTATATCCCTATGATCAGTGCGCGATGTGGCAAGAAAACATTAGGTATTTATGGACCCAACTTCTTTTAAGTTCAATACTAACCAAAGTTGGCCATACCTACTGGTAAAGCAAGTTTTAGTAACGAATCTCGACATACCTAACATTGCCAATAGATTTATAAGTCGGGATTTGCGGATATCAAGTCGTTGAGCATGTTGATTTTAGAATGGTGTTTCGAATGCCGATGAATCCACTTGTGGAGAAGTGTGCGGATTACAGGTAAGTAGTGTATTTACCCTATCCTAGAACCTCCCTATAAGTACTGGTCCCGAATTTTTAGAACACAGAAACCTATCCTACATGCTCTTAGAACATGAAATCTAGAACTATTGGATTCGTAGATTTTAAGGGGACCTACACCATCGTACCACTTTTTCCTAAAAAAGAATATTCAACAAATAATTTGGTGCAGCTCTAACTATTAACATCCTTATAATAAATTAGCTTTTACCAATCATTTATATCTTTGAGTATATGATCCATGATATTCCTTTTCCCTTATGGTGATTTTCTAGCCAAATAATAAAGCCAGACTAATAAATAAGTTAAAAAAAAGTTGATTCATCTAATGGGAAGCCCTTCACAAAAGAACTTTAACTTTGATTAGAACTACGTCTCTCTCTTTTTTAATTGTGCAAATTACTCTTTGCACTTTTAATAAGGTAAGAAAGTCACAATATACCCATCTTATGATATTTTGATTTCAGCTTTTCTAATTACAAAAACTTGTGATATTTGATCATGAACCGTAAAATAGATTATTGTGATCATAGAGTATATTTTATGCTATTACTCGATCAACATTTATAATTGACCTTCGTATGTTTTAATGACAATGCAATAATATGATTGATCACAAGTTATTTTACGCGTTAGCACTATCCATATGACGAGCTTCGTGGGCGATAATTTACACGGCTTAAACAATGAAAGAGGGCTGTTCTATAAATTGCTTTTCATAAATGGGAAGATAGCTTTTTTTTTTAAAGAATCGGTACAACGAGATTATCAAGAAAAAAGAAAAAAGATTACGAGTGTCAATTTTGTCGTATATGTACTTTGCTTTTCATAATTGGCTTTCTAAGCCTCCCTTCAGGACATGCTATTCTTGGATGTTAGCTTCGGTTGTAGTTCGTGTTTGGTAATTAAATGGAGTTGGTTTGTTTTGACAAAAGAAAAAACAAAGATGTGTGTAAACCCGACGCGTGATGTAACCGATCAATCAACAAAGTCCGTGTGTGAGTGCATAAATGTCATCTTACTTGTACCCATATGTGTCATCTCATGTTTGATTATAGCTTGTGTTGTTGCGGAAGTCAAGCGATCGAACAATAAATTTGACAGAATAAGAAAATAAATCGGACACCAAATTTACGTGATTCGGTGGTAGTGACCTATGTCCACGGGGAGAGCAGCACGAAATTCCACTATAGATTAAGCGATACAACGGAGATTATAATCACACTCGAGTCACTCAAACACTCTTAGTGTTTTTCAAGCCCCAATTACACTTAATAACTCACGCAGTGTTTAGCCCCACAATTCCTCACGAAATAATCTCTCAATCTCGCGAAGGAATTATATACAAATCTTATCACAAGATTTTCACTTGAACACTAATTCTTCTTGGTTGTAATTGCACGAATGAAAACCAATGACAAGCGCTCACGTCGCTTCCAGGACACCTTCACAGCCACGATGAAGTCCTCTGCGATTCAACGGCTGCACCAAGCACTCACACAAAAAAGTGGCGCTTCAAGACCATATCTTTTTACTCCCACGAACAGAAGATATATATGTGGCCACAACCAAAAAGAAATAAACCCTTAATTATGTGCAAATAGCCACCGCCAGGAAAGTGCATATTTCGGTCAACAAAATCCACCTTTTGACTTTCCTATTTTGTCTTCTTTCTTCACCGAGTCCAACTTGTAGAAGGAAAGAAATACGTTCTGGATCGTGAATTCGTTACCGGTGCAATTTCCGCATTATATATTGCTCAACTTCGGATGTCCATAATATCCAGCTCAGAATATTCAACCTCCACAAATAACAATTAAGCTCAGGTTAAGTTTCGTTCATGGACTTAAACTCGAGACATATTTTTAACATGTGTACCTCGAAATTTGCCTCCAGAGTTCGATTATCTGCCTGATGTGCCCCCAAAAATCTCTCTTTCCTTGACGAAAGTGTGCAGTTTTCCAGGGAGGGAGAGAGTGGATCTTGAAGCGTGATGCAAAGCAAGAGAATCGACTCGGCAGCTTTCCGTGCATGGTGTACACGTAGGGGGCATTTAAAAAGTGTTTTAGCATTTGTTGCGATCTTTATAAGACTCTCTCCTTTGATGAACATAGAGAGAATTACCAAAAAAAAATTTCGAATCACAATTCAAAAAAGTATTTAAAATTTATATTATCAATTAAAAGTTATCATTTTTAACCTCTTTCGTAGGATTGATGGAGTTTGAGAAAAGAGCTCTTCATTTATCAAAAAGAATTTATATATGAGAGAAAAATGAAAATTTGAATTTATTTAGCAAATTTTTGGGTTAATATCAAGAAAAACCTTAAACTAGTACACCAAATTTTTGGGTTACCAAAAAACCCAAACTGATATATGCGTAATACATTTATCATCTGTTAGCTTTATCAAATTTTACAGTAAAATTATTGAGCTAGATAATACATGACAATAACTCAGTTAAAGTAGCAAGTTCACATGAAAATTCATAACTCTCTCTCTCTCTCTCTCTCTCTCTCTCTCTCTCTCTCTCTCTCTCTCTCTCTCTCTCTCTCTCTCTCTCTCTCTGTTTATTCAATTAGCCCTAATTTGAAAACAAATAGGGCTCATTCTCTCTCTCTCTCCTCCTCAGAGCACTCTAATCCTTCTTCGTATTCCTCTTCATCAAACCCTCCTTCATCGTCGTCTTCATCATCGGAACTTGTTGGAGCACACTTTATCTCTGATAATTGTCTTGCCTTTGATTTTTTTTTCTGGGCTTGTTCAGATAACTCATCCAAATCACCAAATTAGGATGTCTAATGGCTTCAATTGGAAGTGGTTCGAAGAGAAGCGCGTCATCTTCCAACTCTATCAACGAAGTCTATCGGAAGACAATCTAGGGTTTTTCGTGCTCTAAGGGAGATAGAGAATGAGCCCTATTTGTTTTCAAATTAGGGCTAATTGATGGAGAGAGAGAGAGAGAGAGAGAGAGAGAGAGAGAGAGAGAGAGTGAGGGAATTTATGTGGATTTGCCACGCCAACTAAGTTATTGCAATATGTTATTCAGTTCAACATTTTTAAGGTAAATTTTGATGGAAGCTAACGGAAGGTAAATGTGTCTCGCGTGTACCAATTTGGGGTTTTTTATGGCCAAAAAAATAATTTGGGACAAATTTGTTAAAGGTGTGCCAGTTTAGGGGTTTTGGTGATCCAAAAATTAATTTTGGATAAATTTGTCATAAATGTATCAGTTTGAGATTTTTCGTGGCATTAACCCAATTCACTTTCCTTTTTTTACAAGTATTTTAACTTCGTACTTACTATGATGCAATTTGATATGAAGTGTGATCATCCATGGTTACGAAGTGATGCCGACGATGTATCTATGATGACAAAATCATCAATTTTTTTTGCAGTAACGAGCTCGTTTGGCACCGGCAATGGCGAGAGCAACCCTAGCAACGGCAAAGCCACATAGACGATGACGGGCAACTACTCTCTCTCCCATGAAGTATTGGGGATTCGACGGATGAAAATTGGCCCAACTTGGAAAGTTTAGGAATATCCATGCTTAATGTGAGTAACTATTAAATTACTTATATTTACCATCACGATCATATTCTTTCTTATTTCCTATTGTTTAATAACTTATAATTAAGCGGATTGAGGCGTATAGATTAAGACTAATCCGATTAAAAGAAGCGAAGCAAAATCCAATGAAGCATTTCGAGGATGTTAAAAACCATATTGCTGGTTTCTTTGTTGATCAACCACTACAAAAAAACATGAATTTTGCGACGGAAATTTTTCGTCGCTAATTTGCAACAAACTTTGCGACAGATTTCTAATTCCGTCGCAAATTAGCGACGAAAATTTTCCGTCGCAAATTTGCGACGAATTTTGCGACGGATTTATTTTCCGTCGCAAATTAGCAATGGAAAATAAATCCGTCGCAAATTCCGTCGCTAATTTGCGACGGAAAATAAATCCGTCGCAAAATTCGTCATAAATTTGCGACGGAAAATTTTCGTCGCTAATTTCGTCGCAAATTAGCGACGACTAATTTTTCGTCGTAAATTTGCGACGAATTTTGCAACGGATTTATTTTCTGTCGCTAATTTGTGCAATGAAATTTACCATTTTGCGACGAAAGTAGAGACGAATTGGATGATTGTCACAAGTTCAAATTCAAAAGAGATTGGACGATTTGCTACACGTCCAATTCTAAGAGAGATTAGATTTACAAATTCAAATTAGATAAGAAGATCTATTATAAACTCAAGATATTAGATAATCTCTTAAAATGTTCTCATCCCAAATAAGCTTTTTTAGATTCGATAGGTGCAAATCTTATCTTTTCTTTTTTCAAGACTTAGATATAGATAACGCAGATATCTATTTAGTTGAATGTGGCGGTTTCCTCCACACGTAACTCTTATGTATGAGTAAATATATGGGTAAATAAATTATAGCAATTTTCAAATAGATCGGAATCGGGTGGATGTATGAAATGTAAAGTCAATGTATCTATATAGGGATATCTATAGGAGATCTTATAAAAAGAGATATTCTTATTTAGACCTAACCAATTTGATCTAACCAATTAGATGAATTACTCCTAAAGGTTACATCCGAATGATAAGTGAATAGAGGGCATGCATTCTATTAAAGAAATATTTAGAAGATTCCCTATATTTCCTTTAATTGATTGTAATTGATATTTTCCCTTTTAGATAGTCATCCTATAAAACCGATAAATAGGTTCGTGTACTCTTCATTTGACAATGATATATATATTTTTTTTGCTCTTAATTTTTTTTATCACATTCTTGACTTGGTATCAGAGCCCTATTATTATTTGAGAAAGCGTCAATCGAGTCTGTTTGTAACAATGACATCCACATCAATCATGTTTCTCCACAATGTTCGTAATGCTAATCACATTATATGTAAAAGTGTAGAAGCATATCTACTCAAGGTTTCGACGGAATTAGCGATGGATTTGAAAAATTGGTCGGTAAAAACATTTCCATCGCTAATTCCGTTGCAAATTTGCAAAGGAAACAAAATCTGCGATGGAAAAAAAAATCCATCTCAAATTTTGCGACGGAAAAAAAAAGCAGTTGCAAAAAATTTGAGACGGAAAAAAAAATCCGTCGCAAATTTACGACGGAAAAAAAAATCCGTCGAAAATTTTTGCGACGGAAAAAAAATCCGTCGCAAAATTTGCGTCGGATTTTATTTTTGGGGCAAATTTGCGACGGATTTTTATTTTCCTTCGCAAATTTGATACGGATTTTTTTTCCGTCGCAAATTTGCGTCGGATTTTATTTTTGGGGCAAATTTGCGACGGGTTTTATTTCCGTCGCAAATTTGCGACGGATTTTTTTTTTGGGGCAAATTTGCGACGGATTTTTATTTTCCTTCGCAAATTTGAGACGGATTTTTTTTCCGTCGCAAATTTGCGTCGGACTTTATTTTTGGGGCAAATTTGCGACGGGTTTTATTTCCGTCGCAAATTTGCGACGGATTTTTTTTTTCCGTCGTAAATTTGCGACGGATTTTTATTTTCCGTCGCAAATTTGCGACATATTTTTTTTCCGTCGCAAATTTGCGTCGGATTTTATTTTTGGGGCAAATTTTTGACGGATTTTTTCCGTCGCAAATTTGCGACGGATTTTTATTTTCCGTCGCAAATTTGCGACGGATTTTATTTCCGTCGCAAATTTGCGACGGAAAATAAAAATCCGTCGCAAATTTGCGTCAGATTTTATTTTTGGGGCAAATTTGTGACGAATTTTTTTTCCGTCGCAAATTTGTGACGGATTTTTATTTTCCGTCGTAAATTTTTGTCAGATTTTATTTTTGGGGCAAATTTGCGAAGGGTTTTATTTCCGTCGCAAATTTGCGACAGATTTTTTTTTTCCGTCGCAAATTTGCGACGGATTTTTTTTCCGTCGTAAATTTGCGTCGGATTTTACTTTTGGGGCAAATTTGCGACGGATTTTTTTTCCGTCGCAAGTTTGCGACGGATTTTTTTTTTCCGTGGCAAATTTGCGACGGATTTTATTTCCGTCGCAAATTTGCGACGGATATTTTTTTCCGTCGCAAATTTGCCACGGATTTTATTTCCGGGGCAAATTTGCGACGGATTTTATTTTCCGTCGCAAATTTGCGACGGATTTTTTTTCCGTCGCAAATTTGCGTCGGATTTTATTTCCGGGGCAAATTTGCGACGGATTTTATTTCCGTCGCAAATTTGCGACGGATTTTTATTTTCCGTCGCAAATTTGCGACGGATTTTTTTTCCGTCGCAAATTTGCGTCGGATTTTATTTTTGGGGCAAATTTGCGACGGATTTTTTTTCCGTCGCAAATTTGCCACGGATTTTTATTTTCCGTCGCAACTTTGCTATGGATTTTATTTCCGTCGCAAATTTGCGATGGATTTTTATTTTCCGTCGCAAATTTGCGACGGATTTTTTTTCCGTCGCAAATTTGCGTCGGATTTTATTTTTGGGGCAAATTTGCGACGGATTTTTTTCCCGTCGCAAATTTGCGACGGATTTTTATTTTCCGTCGCAAATTTGCGATGGATTTTATTTCCGTCGCAAATTTGCAACAGATTTTTATTTTCCGTCGCAAATTTGCGTCGGATATTATTTTTGGGGCAAATTTGCGACGGATTTTTATGTTCCGTCGCAAATTTGCGACGGATTTTATTTCCGTCCCAAAATCCATCGCAAATTTGTGACGGATTTTTTTTTCCGTCGCAAATTTGCGTCGGATCGAAAATTTTCAGGAACCCGCGCGCTATCCCCCCTCGCGCCATCGTCTCCCCTTGCTCGCTCTTTTTATTCCCCCACCACCACAGCGTTCCCCCTCTCTCTCTCTAACTTCTCTCCCTCTTTCTGTCTCTCTAGCCTCCTCTGTCGCTCCTCCGCCATGATCCGCCGCCTCCACCGGCCCCACCTCCTCCCCTCCGACTCCCTCGTCGCCTCCTCCTCCAACGACGCCACCGCCAAGCGCGGCAAGAAGCGCGGCAGCTACAACTGCGGCCGCTGCGGCCTCTCCAAGAAGGGCCGCTCCTGCCATGCCGGTTCCTCCCCCTTCCCCACCGACTCCTCCTCCGCCGCTGCCGCTGTCGCGGCCTCCTCCATGCCCGTCAACGCCGCCGCTGCTGCCGCCTCCTCCGCGTCCGCTGTCGCCCTCACGCCGTCCTCGCTCTCATCCGCCGCGTGCTCTCCTTCGACGACCTCGACGTCCGCGCCGACGAGGAGGAGGAGGACTTCGACGAGGTGGAGCCGGATCTCGACGAGCGGGATCGGGATTTCGTGGACGGGGATGCGGACGCCGGCGGGTTGCCCGCCAGGTGCTTGTGGGAGGTCCTGAGGAGGTTGCCGCCGGCGGAGCTGCTCGCGGTGGTGCGGGTGTACAAGGGGTGGCGGGAGATCTCGAGGAGGGTGTGGTGGGCCGCCGAGGATATGAAGCTCAGGGTTCCCTCGAGAGCTCAGCTCTGTACTGAGAATTTATATTAAAGCATGTACTATTGTTGCCAATATTCATGTACTTGATATCAGAGGTTAGCGACGAATTTTGCGACGAAAAATTAGCGATGAATTTTACGATGAAAATTTGTGACGAAAAATTAGTGACAAATTTTGCGGTGACTTTTGCGACGATTTTTGCGACGGATTTTGCGACGAATTTTGCGACGAACTTTGTGACGGATAGTGTTCGTGGCTAATTTGCGACGAATTTTGCGACGAATTTTGTGACGGAATATTTGCGACGAACTTTGCGACGGATAGTGTTCGTGGCTAATTTGCGACGAATTTTACAACGAATTTTGTGACGAAATATTTGCGACGAACTTTGCGACGGATAGTGTTCGTGGCTAATTTGCGACGAATTTTGCGACGAAATATTTGCAACGAACTTTGCGACGGATAGTGTTCGTGGCTAATTTGCGACGAATTTTGCGACGAAATATTTGCAACGAACTTTGCGACGGATAGTGTTCGTGGCTAATTTGCGACAATTTTTGCGATGAATTTTTTGCGACGAATTTTTTTTTCGTCGCAAATTTGCGACGAAAATTGAAATTTTCCGTCGCAAAAATTTTCGACGACCTAGTAGCGACGGAATTTTTTCCGTCGCTAAATTCGTCGCAAAAATGATTTGCGACGGATTTTTGCGATTTTTTCGTCGCAAAATCCGTCGCAAAAAACATGTTTTTTTGTAGTGAACATAGCCCTAGGGATATACAAAAGGCACTAGGAGTGCATGAAACCGTGCCCGCCTTGTTTCTCAGCGAGAACCTGGAGAGGTCTTCCCAACGCGCACCACCACCTCCATCCGAGCCATCACTGCCTGAACGACCGCCACCCGACTGACTCCCAACACCAAAGCCACCGCACGATCTGTACCCATAGCCGAAGCCGCCTTGATCTGCACCACCACCACCTCCGCTTCTGCCGCCTCCACCTCTGGCTCTGTTTACGTACAGTGATGGTGGTCTGCGCTGTTGAGGAGGAGGAGATCTGAATGGCGGAGGATGAGGCAAAGGAATACGGAGGTGGCGGAAATTGGAAGAGGAGCTCGTACAGCTAGGTATGCTTAACGCCACTATCAAATATCAATAGGAAGAGGAGTGAGCATAGCAGAGCCAAGCGGGATGCCATATTCGAAGGACTACAGCAGCAACCACAAGCATAGCTACATTTATACTTACAGTGTGCGCGAGGAAAGCGTCAAGCGAGTCGACGGGAATCCCGGAGGATGCCCGTCTTTTACTTGAGGAAAATGTGCAATTTTCCGGGGAGGGAGAGGGCGGATCCGATCCGATGCTTAAAGCGAACTCGGCAGCTTTCCGTGCATGGGAGACCCGTTGGGGCATTTTAAAAAGAGATATTAACATTTGTTGCGATCTTTGTCTCGAGATAACACTATACAAACTGCATCATTGTTCGACTTAATATGGAGAAAATAGTCTACTTAATTATTATCTGATTTTCTCCTTCAATAAGAGAATTGAAAACAGAGATATCCTAACAGTAAAAAAAAAACCATTATAAGCATTAGTTTTTCGGCATAATGGAGCATATTTTTACCTTAGAAAGACACTTAGGCTCCGTTTGTTTCGTGAAAAATATTTTTCAAGAAAACATTTTCCTCCTTTTTTGCCATTTGGTTCGCTTAGAAAAATGAGTCAACGGAAAATGTTTTTCTTGTAAAAGGAAAACTTATGCTTAAATTCAGGAAAATGATTTTGTCTTTTGAAAGCCGGAAAACATTTTTCAAAATATGACTAAGTATCGACGCTTGGACCCGAAACACTATGCTTGGGCACGAAAATCTTAACGTTGATTCCCTGGTCTTGGCATTCAGGACCAAGTCTCCGGTAGCCGACCTGGGTCCACCGAGACCGAGCCCAAGGCCCTAGTGTATATGCCCGAGTCCATTAAGGCCAAGCCTAAACCCTTGGTGCCCGTGCCCGATTCCTCGGCACCCGAACCCGGACCCATAAAATCCGTGCTTGGGCCTAGGCCTATAAAGGCTATGCTCGGGCCCCCGACGATTGACCTTTGGTCCACAAAGGTCGTTCGCGGATCCTCGGTGCCCGAGCTTAGATCCTTGGTTAATGAAATGTTCATTCTTATAAAAATATTTTAAAAAGAAATTCGTATTTTTAATTATTTTTTATTTTTTGTTTCCTTTTTTCTTTTCTTTTTAAAATTTCTTTTTCTTTTTCCTTCTCCCTCGGCCAAGTGACTGGCCAATTTAATCCTAAACCTTTGCTCTGGTCAATTTTCGCTAAAAATCGCTAATGTGACGATGTGCCACGTAAGACGGCCGGTGATGATTGGATCGCCGCATCATTGATTTCTGGCGAAAATTGAACAGAAGGAGTACATTGGAATTTTGCGTGAAAATTTAAGAGTAAATTGGCAAAATCAAAGAGCTTATAATTGAATTGACATCCATATAATAGGTTCAACACTTTAGGGTAGAGGTGAGCATGGTCCGGGTGGGCTTTTCTCATCCTAGAACCGAGAACCGCCCACTAAGAACCGGTTCCAAAAACTTGGAACCGGGAACTGCCTGTTTGTTTCATGGACCCACCCGAGAATTGGACCACACACAATCCTTACAAAATTACATTTATCAATTAATATTATAGTCCTCAGGTTTGACTGATGAACAAACGAACGTATTGGGTGATTGGCCTCGACCCCATCTACAGGCGTTGTAGACGACGACTAGCTTCACGAATCTCTTGCAGAAGACGAAGAGAGAGAGAGTCTCCGAGTTCTATGTATCACAAGATGGAATCTATATACACACATGGATTGCCATATAAGAGTCGTAGAGGCAAGACCGGGTTAGAAAAAAATGTGGGGTTGGCCTCAATTGTTTAGAAAACCAAGCCCTTTCCCCTCTCTCTCTTCTTTTCTTTACAGAGCCACCATCTTCGCACAGCAATCATGCACACTCGAAAATATCATCCCCAATCCCATAATATTTTTTTAATATATATATCGGTTCGGTCTAGATGGGCGGACTGGCGGTTCCGCGCCTTGAATCAGGAACCTGACAGGTATTCATCGGTTCTAATAAATTTGAATCGGGAACCGGACCGGTCCCCATGAGAACCGTCGGTTCCGGGCCGGTCGAGTCCGGTTCCGGGCCGATCGGGTCCGGTTCCGGGCCGATCGGGTCCGGTTCCGAGCGGTTTCCGATTCCTTTTCACACCCCTATTTTAGGGTCAATATTTTTGAGACATCAATCTAAGAAAATACGTGACAAAGATGTGTATTCAAGACATGATAAATCATAGTGTTAACAAGTTAGTAAATTGAGTCTAGCATGCATTTGAGAGCTTCCCAATAACATATGCGAGCCAATCCAAATCAGTGGGAAGATAAAATTCATTCAAGAGACTAAAAACGCAGAAGCAAGAATGACAAATTCATTGGCGCAAACACAAGAACATAGGTTGTCTTGTGACAGCCTCAAACCACATAAAAAGTTACACTCTAAACAACCACCAAAAGTTCGAAAACACAAACAAAACACCGTCACACCGACATTGAAAGAAAGCTTCAAAATGCATAAACTCTAGCAGCTTGTATGCTCAATTCACCGTGTTGATTGAGCCCTAGGCAAAACTTTCACCTAAGGAAGAGGAAGAGGACCGCCAGTTCCACCGGGGCCGACACCAAGGCCGTTAAGTCCCCCGAGCGGACCAGTGCCCATGCCCCCCATGCCACCGACACCGGCACCACCTCCCGCCCCGAAACCGCCGCCCATACCAAAGCCACCACCGACTCCACTGACCCTGCCGAGCGTTGGCATTACTCCGCCGACGTAACTGCCCATGCCAGCATAGCCACCCATTCCGGCGCCCATCCCGACGCCACCGAGCGGCAGGAAGTTCCTCTGATCGCCCACGCCACTTCCTCCAGTCCCTATTGGTCCTGCTGCCGCCGCATCCGGTGCACGAGCTTGCAGTTCATTTTGCTCTTTCAGCGTCCGATCGCTGCCGCTCCTCACAGGACGTGCAGCTCCGCCGTGCACGGTGAGGACGAAAAGCACCACAAACATGACACAAGTCCTCGCCGTCTTTCGGTTCTCCATTAGATTCGATCAGGTGAGGTGGCGCGCTAGAAGATGCTCCCTCCTGATTTGCTTGGTCTTTGCATGCATGCATGAAGTCTCTAGCTCGAGCCTCTTTTTATAGGGTGAAGATTGATGGTTGGTGACAGACGCGAGTTATTAATGGAGAGTTTCTTGTAAATGAAAGATTGATCAGCGGTCTCAGCAAACAGAGCCGTCTCGGGAAGGAATTGTCTTTCAATTCTGCTCAGATTTGGTAAATTGGAAACGAGAGAAAATTTATGTACCTTCCTGTAAAAACAAAGAGCACTGGTGGGTTTTCTGAGGCATTACATTTCCAATTTTTTTATGGTGTTAGATTCGTAGGATTTAAATTGAGATATGAAAAACAGAAGCTCCTGACGACAAAACTATTTTCATTGGTAATTTCTGAAAGAGCTAATAATTATTAAAAAAACTATTGGTGAAAAAGGTTATCGGTATTCTAATTTTCCCAAAACTCATTAGTAATCACCGAGTCCCAACAATTTTATGACTTTTCATTTACTATTTATAAATATCAGCTTTTCTTATCTTCTTTCTTTCCGACACCTTAAATTAGCTAACTCCAATACGAATTCACTACTGACATACGTAATGTCAGTAGTGACTAGTAACTAGTGGCTTCGTGATGTTGCCCTGCCTCCACTTGCCCATTCCTTTTTTGTGGATTTGCAAATACAAATGAGTACATTGAAAAGGCAACCTCCACCACTTAGCACTAGAGAGGTCATGGTAGGCGGGGCCGGACGAGGCCGGCTCCTCGGGTCGGGCTTGACCGTTTGTCTAGATTCGTTACTGGATCGAAAACAATGTCCTTGGGTTCGGCCGATTCGATCCGGGCTATGAGGTCGATGATGGTGCTTAATCATAGATCCTCCACAACTCTTCGAACCTCAGACTTTACCATTGGACGAAAACAGAAGGAACATCAAACTAATCCCACATTAACGCATGATTGTTTATGCTCGATGCAAGCGCACCGGTTGATAACTACTGCACAAGTGTAACGATTGAGTAATAGGCTGGACCTGACAAGGCCTAATCTATTGGGTTTTTTGTTCTTTTCTTTGTGAATTGCAGACTTGGGCTCCTGAAACTGGCGACATCTCTAAACCCCTATTCGAGTCCACAAATGAAATCTTCAGGCTAGGGCAGTTGTAGTTGTAAAGTTGTGGACTACAGCAATTTATTTCTGATTAAGGGTGGAAATGAGGGCATTTTGGAGGCAAGCTTTGTGACAAGTGAAATTAGGCCTAGTAGGCTGGGTCCAAGTGTTTGATAAATATCTTGAGTGAAACGGGCCTTCCGGCACGGTTCGGGCCACTCGGGTTGCGTGCGACCTAGGTCCAGCGCGCCCTCGAAAACCACAATAAACCTTTCCTAAAATGAAAAATTCAATTTTCTTATCAATTTTCAGCAAATTCCATAGCCCAAAAATAGAGGATTTCAAACTCATGGAGGATAAGACACTATACTCTTGAGAACTTCTCAAGAGTGGATTTCCTTGAGTGATTTAGTGACTATAACCATCATATAGGGACTGTTGACATCATTAGAGAAGTACTACAACTCACTCAAAATTCCTTCACTCGGATTCCCACACGGCCTTCCTGACCCAACCGGTCCCATTCACCCCGAGGAAGAACCCTTCCTCCCTGACCAGCCAAACCACCCGGCCGCGCCCCGCATCGCGGTGGGGCTGGAACGCGTGCCATGCCGCAAACATCCTCGTCCACACCGCCTCGCACCGGTACAGCGCCTTCTCCCTGGCCGTCCAACTACATCCCCGCCCCGCGCTCAGCGCCTGGTCGATCACCGCGGCTGAGCCCTTGGGCTTGCAACGGATCTGCATGGCTCGCGTGCCGTTCGGCAGCGCGCTCACCACACTAACAACTGGCTCGTCGACCGTCGCATCTTCGACGTTTTCTGAGAGTTTCCTCGCGCTTGCGCTCTTCGTTGTTACCAATACTAAGAGGAGAGCAATGCGAAGAGAAGTCATCGTTGGTTTTGCTTGGGTTTCGATCGATTCGGTTTATATACGCGAAAAGAAAGCAAGAACATGGTACCGAAAATTGAGGCGATTGTAGGGGCACGTTTCGTATAGGTCCGAAACTGGTGGATAACTGCGAGGTCAGTGGGGGACATAACCACCAAAAGTATTTTTTTTTGCATATATTATATTGGTTGATGCTTGGTTCAATACTCCGAGGCGTTTCAAAAGAAAAAAAAATTTGTATACGGCTTTAGCCCTTTTCATAAAAAAAATATATTTCGAGGTATTTTCCTATAGATTGTGGTAAGCATGGTAATAAATCATGATAGCATGTGTATAAATTGTTTGCTTTGTGTTGGTGGATATAACTTTGGCGTTGGATTTTCTTTTTGATCAAAACAAATTTTCATTCGTAAGATAGAAAATCTCAAAAGTCATAATAACAAAGCAAGCCCACAGACCTTCAAAACAAATCATAAACGAGAAATCAAAGCATATCATCAGAGCATAATGGGTCAAGATAATCACATGCTTGTCCTTCAATAACAGATTTGTGATTGCATCCAAGCGAAAGGATCGGCGACCGATCACCGAATCACACCGCATCATCAGTGATAAGCACACGCCGAGATTTCCATCTATAGTTACAATTTTACCTTTTGGTGGTGTGCATCTAGGTTCAGCGTCTTCAACTTGGTGTTGGATTGAAATGGTACTTTTTTCAAGAAAAGAAAAAGCAACGGTTGGTGCAATTAGGAATCGATTACATCGCTTTTACTTGGTCATAACCGTGATACACGGGTTGATTGATTTTCCTTGCCAAGTCTAATGTATGAATGCTGGTAAACTATTTCGGCTGGTTGACTAGGTGTTCAAGGATTTCCTTCTTTTTTGGTTTTCTTTGTCTCGTCTTTCGATGTACTTTGTTTGCCTTTAAAAAATACATACCCGCTTTTTCATGTTGGCCTTAAGAAAAGAATTAGCAAATTGAAAAGGTTGCTAATCAAGACAAATAAAAAAAATGGTAACTTCATAAAAGAGTTGCTAATTTAGAAAAATAATTAAACATTGATAGATAACTCAAACAAGATGTGGTAATTGGAAAATAGTTAATAACTTAATACGACAAAAGCTGGTAATCACTTTAATGTAGAATGATAATTTCATATGAGGGTTGGTGAATTCAAAGACTTTGGTAATTCATGCAAATAAAAGTTGGTAAGTCACTAAAAAAATTGCCAATTTGCAACATATGAAAGGAGTTGGTGTTTTCCTAATAGTATTGATAAGTTAATAACATTTTGCTTGGAAAAAAGTTACCAGTCATTTTTGTTTATCATTAGCCTTTTGATAGTTGCCAACACTTACTATAGTTTACCAGCAAGTGAAACGAACTCATGTGAGGCTTATTTTTGAAAAATTAAAATCGATAAAAATGGAATAATTACCGAAAAAGTCCTAAACCTATTGTATTTGTGCCAATTCAGTCATAAACCATTTCACGTTTTAATAATTAAGTCCATCTGATCAATTTTACCTCGAAATCGCTGACTACCTACGTGGCATGGTCGGCATTGACGTGGATATTTTTTAATAATATTTGGCCAATTTTAGCCAGAAGGGAAGAAATTTTTCCCAAATTTAAACTTCCTAAAAAATGTTTTTCATAAACCGATTAGCTTTCTGTCACCCAAACATGGGAAAGACAGAAAACAAGTTTCCTTCAAACAAACAAACTCATCTATTTCGTCCTATTCCTTCAAGAATCGGAAGTGTCTCTTCTCTTCTTTTGATCTTGTGCTTTTTAACATCAAAAGGGGAATCAATCTTATCCTTACCCGGTGGTGCAATCTAGCACAACAATAATTGATCAAAGCAAAAGAGGAATGAAAAACAGTGTCTTTCCATCAAAAGCAGAACAACTGGACCAAAAAAGTATCACTCCCCTTTATTCATGTTGAGTTACCAACTCAACATATCCAACTAAGGCCAGCGAAATTGCAACTCATAATCATCATCGCTTTTGATGTAGAGATACAATCCGTCCCTGTCGATGCGCCAATAGCACTTCTGGTCGCCGCGCCTTAAAGCGTCCCTCGGCTCGTAGAACACCTGAAAGTCTCCATGGGAGCTGGCCCAGCTCATGTCGCACCAGTACTCGGCCACATGCCCGATCGTGATCTCGAATTCCCAATCGAAAGCCGCTCCGAATTCCAAGACCCGAGTGCCCAAATCGGTCTCTGTCGATCGGCAATGCGTGGTCAGATTTTTGTCGTCTCCCAAGTTGTTTATGACATAGACATGGAAGGCGGTCGCCATTTGAATCTTGAAAAGGGTCAGTGCCAGTAGTAGGAGAAGATTTGTCTTGGGTGTTCTCATTCTCTTCCTCGTTCTTTTTTCCCCACCTTGCTGGTGATGGAGAAGATACGAGACCAAGGTTTTACACTGCAATTAATAGTTGTCACTCGGGGATAGTGTTTTATGTAGTGACCATGAATGCTAGATCTCTATTTATGTCATTCCATTAAAAGGGGGAAAAGTACCAAAAAAGTCCTAAACTTATTGTATTAGTACCAATTAAGTCTTAAACCTTTCAATTGGATTAATTTAATCCTAAACCTTTTCACAATGATACCAATTCAATCCATCTGACCAATTTAGGCCGAAAATCACTGACGTGAACGCCGGCGGTGCCACGTAGGACCGCCGGCGCTAACGTGGATAAAATTTATAATTTTATAATAATTTTTTCAAAATTTTTAAATGTTTTGTTTCTTTTTTTCTCTTTTTTTTTTATCCTTTTCCCAGAACCAGTTGGCTAGCGAGGTTGCCGGTAGACCATCGTCGGCCACAGACTGTGGCTGTGGCTGTGGCTGGTTACCGGAATGGTGACTAGCAAAGGAAGAAGGAAAAAAGAAAAGGAAAAGAAAAGAAATAGATTCAAAAAAATTATAAAAAATTCAGAAAGAGTAAAAATAAATGCAAAAAATTATTCATGTCAGCGTTGATCATGCCACTTAGGATGATGGACATCCACATTGGTGTTTGTTGACCAAAATTGGCCAGAATGACTACATTGGCAAATCATTAAAATGTTTATGATTAAATTAGCCAAATTGAAAGGTTTAATACTGAATTGGTATTCGTAGAGTAGGTTTAAAGTCTTTTTTGGTAATTATCCCAGCAAAATTCCCTCAAGTCATAAGTTCGCTTTGGCTAGTTCAGGATGGTATTACATGCATAATGTCAAGATTAAGGCCTAGAAATACTAAGCCTATTGGTAGGAAGACAAGACCGCGATAGCTGTGCTTGTGCACGGGAAAAGTGCCAAAAAAGTCCTAAACCTTTTGCATTAGTGCCAATTTAGTCCTAAACCTTTTTTTGGTGCCAATTCAGTCCTAAACCTTTTGCATTGGTGCCAATTTAGTCCTAAACCTTTTTTTGGTGCCAATTAAGTCCTAAACCTTTTAAATTGGTGCCAATTCAGTCCTAAACCTTTTGTTTTTGTGCCAATTTAGTCCTTCCGGCCAATTTAGATCGGAATTTGCCTACGTGGACGCCTGCCGGCCGGCGGCCGGTCACCGGCGCCGACGTGGCGCCGACGTGGACAACTTTAATATTTTTTTGAATTTTTATTTTTTTCCTTTTTTTTCTTTTTTTTTCCACTTTTTTTTTTGGTTGTCTTCCTCCTTACTCTGGCCGGTCGCCGGTCCGGCGACCGGCCAGAGGCCAGAGGCCGGCGAGGGCGAGCCTCGCCTTGGTCGGGCAAGGCTCGAGCCCTCGCCGGAGGCCGCGGCGAGGTCGGGCCTCGCCCGACCAAGGCAAGGCTTGAGCCCTCGCCGGAGGCCGCGGCGAGGGCGAGCCTCGCCATGGTCGGGCGAGCCTCGCCATGGTCGGGCGAGGCCCGACCTCGCCGGATCCGGCGAACGCTCGACCTCGCGATCCGGCGAGGTCGGGCCTCGCCCGACCATGGCGAGGCTCGAGCCTTGCCTTGGTCGGGCGAGGCTCGCCCTCGCCGCGGCCTCCGGCGAGGTCGGGCCTCGCCATGGTCGGGCGAGGCTCGCCTCGCCGCAGCCTCCGGCGAGGGCTCGAGCCTCGCCATGGTCGGGCGAGGCCCGACCTCGCCGGATCCGGCGAGGTCGGGCCTCGCCGGCGGCCGGGCGAGGCTCGACCTTGCCGGATCCGGCGAGGTCGAGCCTCGCCCGACCATGGCGAGGCTCGGCCTCGCCGGGCGAGGCCGCCCTCCCCAGTGGCCGGCGAGGGCGAGGCCGCCCTCCCCAGTGGCCGGTCGCCGGTCCGGCGACCGGCCAGATGAAGAAGAAACCAAAAAAAAAAAAGTGGAAAAAAAAAGAAAAAAAAGGAAAAAAATAAAAATTCAAAAAAATATTAAAATATTATTTAATTTGTCCACGTCAGCGCCACGTCGGCGCCGGTGACCGGCCGCCTGCCGGCAGGCGTCCACGTCAGCAAATTCCGGTCAAAATTGACCGGAAAGACTAAATTGGCACAAAAATAAAAGGTTTAGGACTGAATTGGCACCAATTTAAAAGGTTTAGGACTTAATTGGCACCAAAAAAAGGTTTAGGACTAAATTGGCACCAATGCAAAAGGTTTAGGACTGAATTGGCACCAAAAAAAGGTTTAGGACTAAATTGGCACTAATGCAAAAGGTTTAGGACTTTTTTGGCACTTTTCCCGCTTGTGCACCATTAGAGTTAACTCATCATAAGATGATTACAGGGATTCAAATGATGCTTGGTAATTATGAAAACGCCGACAGTGGATGAAACAAAATTCTTTATACGGAAAGACAAGTTCTAGTACGGGATTTCTAACCTACTAAAAAAAGAAGACCATATGCGAAGACTTCAATTAAAAAAAGTGGGAACACCATACCATGTATGCCCGTTCACGATCAGATGTTGAAAGATTCAATTGTCCTGAAAACAAAAGACCAAGACTTGCTAGACGCTTTGAGAAACTCGGATTGAAGAGCTTGCCCTACCAAAGATTTCCAAATGGATGTCACCCTTTGTCCCTTCACATGTCGATAAACAAAGGTCAAATTTTCTACCCCTGTTTTGTTTTTTTCTTGCAACTTGCAAAACATTGACCTTTCTTCTAGCGCACATGAAGATCCCTCCGTCATTTACATAAGCATATACCAGTCAATGTCGATGCAGAGTTGGGCCAGGTCAAGATGCATAACTTGTTCAAGATCAAGTACCGTGGAGACTCCGATTTCGCGACCAGCGACTGGCGTGACGAACAGAACCAGTTGTGACATAGTAATAAACACGGTCCGGTTCAATCATTTTGTTCTGCGCAAGGGACTCAATTTCGTTTCGAGAGTGGTCCGAATACATCCGTAAGAACAGAATGATTAGATGCTTACATCGCATCAAATATACTCTCCCGCACGTTACATTTGCATCTGCTGTTACATGAGGCAGGGTGCATGTGCACGAATGAGCAGTCTAATGGCTTGAGCAAAACACGGTCAAAGCAAATTTGGGAGTCAATTAGGATTTGAGCATGTAGTTTATGGTGGTTATAGTAAGTATTGAATATTTACTGAGCAAAAAAAATGTGGGTGTTCTGAGAACCCGAGAAAGTTGGACGTCAGAATCTCTTAAAGTACCTGACTAATCCCTTGGTCCGTCATGAGATTAGAAATTATTGAGTACTTACTAAGCACGTAAGGGCTGTCCACACACGTCACACAGCCTGTTGTAGATATTGAACATTGACTTTATGAAAGAGTCAAGCGATGACCAAGCCAAACTTGTGGACCTCTCGTATATTATCTGCCATGTTCTGCAACAACGTTTCGGTTTCATATGGTTTCCTCCTCTTCGCCTGCAAAGCATTCACATTGGTGGATTTTACCCTGTTAGTGCTTCTTCGGAAGATCCGACGCAGCAGAAGCGCAACAATGGAAGAGCATGAAGGTAAGAAATCAAATGAACTGGCGCATTTCATCGTTCTTGCAGCAGTCACAGTCACAGTCCTAGCATTTCCATTTTTGTGGAGCGTGTTGTTCAAGGGGAAGAAACCAAGCCCAGAGCACGATCTGGACGAGTCGCGCACTGCTACGGACGACTCACCACTGGCTGCACCGAGGCAAGGGATCGATTACGAGGTGTTCTTAAGTTTTAGAGGACCTGACACTCGCAATAGCTTCACCGATTGCCTCTACCAGGACCTGGTTCACTCCGGGATTCGCACCTTCAGAGATGCGGAAGAGCTCAGAGTCGGAAAACACATTGGTGACGAGCTTCATCAAGTGATCCAGAACTCGAGGATCTACATACCCGTTTTGTCCAAGAACTATGCTAATAGCGAGTGGTGCCTGCGCGAGCTTGCACAGATGGTGAAAAGCAAGAGATCGTTGCCTCAACGACAGATATTTCCCATCTTCTATGATGTGGAACCCTCTGATGTTAAGCTCAAGACTAGTACATACAAGAGAGCTCTCCGCCAACACGAGAAAAAGCATAGCTCTAGAACAGTCCCGGAATGGAGGGAGGCTCTTATGGAAGTATCTAAATTGAAAGCATGGAAAGTAAAATCTGGAGGGTAATTCCTTATCGACACTTGTTTAGCATTTTTCTTAGTTACAGGCCAGCGAGTTTTTATAATTTTGTGTCACTGCATTATACAACTGATGATTCTGGAAATTCAACCTTGCCTTTAGCCTATGTTAAATCAAAGCTGTCGATTACAGCATTTTTAACAGCTAAACACCATAGTTAGTAGCCTCTTGCAACTATAATTTTATCCACCATCCTAACAAGAAATCATACAGAGTGATGAATTTATATCAAGATCTGATAAGAGTAGTTCGGGGCTGTACTTTGACACAACTCAACACAGAATGTTTGAGCAAAATTACGGGGACAAATGATGGAACTCATGTACCTTCATGTGTTTCAGTAACTGAATAGATACTCTCCCTTTCTTACTTACCCTTCTGTTATAAATTTCACGTTTGTTGCAGACATGGAGAACTCATTAAGTCGATTGTTCAGAAGGTTTTGATTGAATTGAAGATCAATTATCTAAATGTGAGTGACCATATAGTGGGAATTGATGATCCCGTTGATCAAGTAACGAGGTTGCTAGAGGTTGGTTCAGAGGGTGTACGTATGGTTGGAATATGCGGAATGGGAGGGATCGGCAAGACGACTCTAGCCAAGGTTGTCTACAACCGCCTTTCTTCTCATTTCGAAAGTTGCAGTTTCATTGCTGATGTCCGAGAAACAGCGAAAGCCCATGGTCTTCCAACTTTACAGAAACAACTAACAGTTGACATCCTTGGTTATAAATGCATAGGACCTCTTAACGTTGACGAAGGGATCAACATGATCAGAGAAAGGTTTCAGAATAAGAGAGTTCTCATTCTTCTCGACGATGTTGACCACAGGGATCAACTCAAGGCACTAGCAGGAAAACATGATTGGTTTGGTTCAGGAAGTAGGATTCTAGTTACGACGAGAGACAGGAGCATCTTTAGCGCTCGAAAGGAAGGTAACACTGAAGTTCCAGATCACTACGAAGGTGACTGGATTTATGAAGTCGCCAAATTAAACCGTGCACAAGCCTTGCAACTATTCAGTAGACAAGCCTTCAGAACAATCTCTCCTCCAGAAGACTACATGACTCTGTCAAAAGAGGTAGCCCTCACCACTGGAGGGCTTCCTTTGGCAATTGAGGTCATAGGTTCCTTTTTGTGTGGCAAAAGCAAGGCAGTATGGGAAGGTACTTTGCAAAAATTGAAAGATGTCCCACATAAGGAAGTTGAGAAGAAACTGATGATAAGTTATGAAGCATTGGATCATGAACAAAAACAAATATTTCTCGATATTGCATGTTTCTTTAACAAAAGGAACAGAGCAAATGCTTTTTATATGTGGGATGACTGTAAATTTTATCCAGAGTATGGTATAGAAGTCCTTCTCCTAATGTCTTTAGTTAAAATTGGAGACAATGATGAGCTATCCATGCATGATCAACTTAGAGACCTTGGTAGGGAGATTGTTCGCCGTGAGAATCGCAAAGATCCTGGAAGACGTAGTAGGTTGTGGATTGACAAGGAAGCACTAGATGTGCTGAAAAGTAAGAAGGTAAAATTTTGACCTCATCACCAATTCTGATTGCTGAAAACGCTACTTGTAATCCTTCCTTAACCTTGATTTCTTTTGATCACGAGACATGCTCCATGTTCACAGGGAACAGATGCTGTTGAAGCACTTGTTTTGAACTATTATACTCACGGTTCTGATACTGCCTTAAAGAACCAGAACTTTACTTGTGAAGAATTTTCAAGCCTCTCACATCTAAGATTCCTCCAAATGCATAGCACAAACTTTGTTGGAGACTTTGAGCATCATTTCTCAAACCTAAGATGGCTTTCTTGGAAAAATTGTCCACCAGATTTTCTAGCTACTAATTTTCATCCTACAAATCTAGTGGTTCTTGACCTGTCATGGAGCAAAATAACACACAAATGGAAAGGCTGGAAGCAGATTGAGGTAACTTAAGTTCAGGAGTAGAATATTTTTGTTATGTTTCTGCATCTCTCTGCCTTCATCCATTTTAATAAAATTTCTATCCAGATGGCTAAGAAACTGAAAGTTCTGAATCTTTCCCACTGCAACGAGTTGACCAAAACTCCAGACTTATCAGCTTATGGAAGCCTGCAAAGATTGATTCTCCAAGGGTGTTTGCGTTTGTTTCATATTGATCCATCAATTATTCACTTGAAGTGCCTCACTCATTTGAATATCCGAGGATGTTATTGTTTGAAACACAACTCCTGGCGTAACCTAAGTTTCCAGGAGGGTCTCGAAGAGTTCATCAGGGATGTACCTTCTCAGAAAGATGATCCTATGTCACAAAGTACAGAGAAGCTAGATACTTTAAAAGCTACCCATTGGAATTCAAGAGTATCAACGGTCTCACAAGTGCATCACAAGATCAACCCGAGAGAGTACACATCAAAGTCGGCTCTCCATCAACTGTCAACTAGTTCCACATACCCAAGTACGTATTAGAATGAAACACAAATTTTAGAGTTTTATATGATGAAGAAAAACAATTACCGGATTAAGATAAACATGTTCTGATTGTTTACTAGGCATATATTAACCTCCGAAAGTTTACTGCAGGCACAGGAATGACTCAATCTAGAGATTTGACAGGAGTGGAAGCGGAGCAGGAAGATTTGTCTTCAAACCAACTAGAGTGGGTGGAGAGACTTCCAGAATCAGTGGGGTATTTGCAATCACTGGTTGAGCTGGATTTATCAAGCACAGGAATTACTGAATTACCTGATTCGATAGGTGATCTGAAGAATTTGAAAGTGCTGAGAATTGATGGAAGTTGCATAAGAAAGTTACCTGATGCTATAGGAATGGCAAAGAAACTCGAGGAACTACATGCCTTAAAGAGTGAGAGCTTAGAGGAAATTCCTAGTAATTTTGTGTGCCTTCCCTCTTTGAGAATCTTGAGATTATCAAGAACTGCCATAACGAGAATACCAAAACTTCCAGCAAGCCTAACCAGTCTACAAATCGAATCACGATCAACAAGCACTATTCCTGATCTGTCGAACCTCATCAACCTAAGAGACTTGGACTTGGATTTGAGGATATTTTCCTCTAGAGACCCATCTCACCTTCTACAAACTCCCTGCCCCAGTTGGATTGGGAACTTATCCAAATTGGAGCACTTAAAATTGTCCCTTTCAAATATCGTCTCTCTGCCTCCATCTTTAGGCTCACTTTCAGGTCTCAAGAAACTTGAGCTCCTGTCCTGTGTAAACCTCAAATCCCTGCCAATGCTTCCCACTAGTTTGACAGAGTTATCCATCCGAAATTGTATTTCAATAAAAGCGTTACCGAGAGTTTCAAATTTGGAAAACTTGTTAATATTTGCTCTTGCCGAGACACAGGTGACTGAGATTGAAGGACTTCGGGGCCTAGTATCACTCAAACATTTGGATATACAAAGGTGCAAAATAGAAAATCTCGATGGGCTCGAACAATTGCAAAATATATCCACACTGAAGGTTTCGACCTGTGAGTTCCTCCAGAGAATGCCTGATCTGTCAAACTTGCTGAAATTGAGGGAGTTGAGGCTACTTCATTGCACAAACATGTTTGAGATTCAAGGTCTGGAAGAATTAGAATGCTTGGAAGAGTTGTGGATTCAACATTGCATTTCCTTGCAAAGATTGCCAAACCTATCAAACTTGAAGAAGCTGAAAGTTTTGAATGTATCCAAATGTGAGAAGATTCACAGCATTCATGGAATAGAGAATTTGAATTCCCTGAAGGATCTAACTGTGTATGGATGTGAGGCAGAATCTTCGCCTAATGTGTGTCTTGCAAAAGAGAGAGTTCTTCAACAGCATTGGCAAGTCAGTGGGCTTTATAAGAATCTGAGTTGGTTATAGCATGAACACCAAAGGGATCTCAGTTAATGAGGCGGTTTGGCACCTTACATGTACTTCTTTCTTGCCCTCGCCCTTGGTTAAAGTTGTAATTTTTAGCTTGAATTAATTGTTACAGCCTTGCGTGTAGTTTCCTAAAATAAATTAAATGCTAGACCTAGAAAGTCAGGTTCTCATTTTGATCAATTTATAAAACTAACGTGGATAAGGAGTTTGCATGGCATGGGATGGGTTGGGTATCTCCCTGTGGATACCACTTTCTCACATTTTGAACTCGAAACCACCTTGTCTCTTTTCAACCCAGAATGGACTGAGTCCACAAATTTTGGGTTACTGTGCTTTTTTTAATAAAAAATCTATGTGAACAAGAAAATTTTTATATACCTACTAACTACTGACATATTCGACCTACAAAGTAAATAACAGAGTAGAGTACATCTCATTTATTGATGACGACAAATCAGTAAAACACAATTCAAAACATGACACCAAGAGAATACAGTAAAATTACTTGAACTCGATATCAAAGTTTCTCAAGTTCATTTCTTTTATCCTTGAGCTCGATTTAAGTCAAATTTGGTTCAAGTGTAGTCCATGATGACAAACATAAAGATATTTGGTCATAGGTATAAAATGCTGAATTCTCTTAACATTCGCAACATTGTTTCACTACTAAGGGTTTTCTATGCTTCTTTACCAGATCTTATAAAATCAAACTTGTTTAGTGAGATGTACACATTTAAGAAAATAAGTCAGATGACTAACATCAAAATCAGAACTCGAGTGGCTAATATCTATTGCTATTGTGGTAACTTGACATGGATTAGGACAAAATGAGGAATTAGATTTTGTGTGCTGTTTCACGGGATCCGAAATTTTTTTGCTTAAAACTACCACTTGCTAAATGGTACTTAACAATTAAACACGATAATCACACAGCCATCAATTTTGCGTCCAAAAGATGAACCATGAGTCTTAATTTGAGTGAAACAACAGCCATAGCATCAACAGTGTCTTGTGTTTCATTTATTCTTCTTCTTCACTTTTCACATATACTAAGCAAATAGAGTTCGAAAAATTTGACATCAAGAAGAACATCTGAGTTCGGTTTCAGAAAGCTGTTTTGGTTTCACTCCTTTCCACTAACACTTTATTGTTTTCATTTCGCATTTCCGTCAAAACATGTTTAAAACTGTTAATGAAAATTTTTCAGGAACGAGAAGTTGTGAAGATATGCTTCTATCGACATCAAGTTAAAATAGAGGCTATTCTTTTGATAGTTAACCTATCCATGTTCTCATTTGAAATGAAGCACTGAAACACCAATAAGATTTGCCCAATTTTAAATCATTTTTGGAGACACTTTCCCTTGATTTCACTTGAAAACTATTTGTTGTTGTTGGGTTTATTACTTTAGAGTATTAGCAAGTTGGGGATATTTGTGTAAATGTATTAGGCTTAATCCTAAGCCTATAAATACTCTTTGTTATCTTTGAAATAAACAAGTTACTCTTTTATCATTAACATGGTATCAAAGCCTAAATTAAAAACCTAAACCTAACCTTCTCACAGTAAACCCTAGCCACCACCACTGTAGATCTCGCCGGCGAACTACTGTAGCTCCCTCCGGTGACCTCCGACCGGCGTCGCCCAAGGCCGGCGACGCTCCGTCCAGCGTCGCCCAGGGCCGGCGACCCTCCGTCCGGCGTCGCCCAGGGCCGGCGACCTCAGATCCGGCGAGATCTAGGTCCGGCGACCTCAGATCCGCCGAGATCTAGGTCCGGCGACCTTAGTCCGGCGTCGCCCAGGGCCGGCGACCCTCCGTCCGGCGTCGCCAGACCCCGGCGTCCTCCATCCAAGGTCGCCCAGCTCCGGCACACCTCCGGCGACCCCCATCCGTGGTCGCCGACCTCTGACGACTTCAATCCAGGGTCGCCCAGCTCCGGCGAATCCAAGAATAAGGCTGCTGGAACTCATCTAGGTCAGAAATCAGTGTTGTCTGACCATGGTATCACTCGCCTCAGATCTCTCATGTGTTTTGATGTATTGAAACCCAGAAATCGATGTTATCAGGGGAGTTTCTGAGGCCGAGGATTGTGTGGAAGTGATTTGTGGAGTTGAATTTGCTGTTTTTCATTGTGGTTTGTGAAGATGGAGCATTGAATTTGGTGGTACTGGTTCTTTTGGCTGAATGTGATGTTTTGAAGCGTTAGTTCTCTGAATTTTTTGTGTTCTGTAGTTGGAGTGACATGTGGGGTTACTGAGATTTGCGGATACTTGCAGAAGTTATATAATAAGTGGGGTGTGTTATTTATTACATACGCGGGTCAAGTTTCCAGTGATTAGTGGTTTGTGAGGATGTCTACTGGTTCATCTAATTCACCGTCTATTACTTCGGGATTGGGCTCCTCTAGTGCTTCTTTGAGTTCAGTATCTTTTGGTTCATATTATAGTATGACTAATCTGCACAATACCTTGGTCAAGTTGGACGGTACCAATTACCCTTCTTGGTCGATGGCTCTTTCGACTTTTATTTATTCTAATCGCCAGTCTAGATGGCTTGAAGAAGAACCACCTGCAGATTCAACTAGTCTAGATGAATGGAAGTACGTAGATGCTACTTTGCGTACACTTTTATGGGGAAGTATGGCTGAATCTATTCGTCATCTTTTCATGGATTGCACTACAGCTCGTGAGGTATGGACAAAGTGTGCTTTACTGTATTCTGGACAGAATAACATGAGTCGAGTTTGTGACATGTGGGAGGCTTTATTTGAAGCCAAAATTGGTGATGCTAGTTTGGCAGAACATTATGCTCGTTTTGCATCTTTGTATCAGCGCCTCAAGTCTTATTTTCCACCTGCTACCACAGTTACTCAGATGCAGCAACGAGAAGCGGACATGATAACCGTGCTCTTTCTTCGTAGCCTTGGTCCAGATCATAGTGCTCTTCGTCAACAGATTACCTCTCAGAGCACTCTTCCTTCCATTGAAGAAGTGTATTCTCGAGCTGCTCGTTACACTTCCAGTCCCAAGACTTCAGTAATTTCAGATAGTAGTGCAATGGTGGCTCGTGGAGGTCAAGGGACTCGTGGTCGTATTAACGGCCGTGGACAATGGAATTCTGATAGTTCTTACCGTGGTCGTGGTCGTGGTCGTGGTTTTCAAGGCCGAGGTGCCGTTCGTGGTGGTGGTAGTAATACTTCTATAGGAGCACGTGGTGGTGGTCGAGCGAATCGCTTTTGTACTCATTGCCAGCTTTCTGGGCATACTGTTGATTATTGTTATGACCTCCATCCCGAACTACGAGGTCTATATGCTTCTATTGATACTGAACCTTGGGCTCCTTCCCTTGGATCTTCTTCTGGACAGGGTACAGTACAGTTGACTCGTGCAGAATATGATGAGTTGGTCAGAGCACGACAGAGTGAGAGTGGTACTGTCTCTGGTCCTACTGCTACTTTAGCACAGCGTAATGATCCTACATGTCTATTGTCCAGTACAACTCCTCCTCGTTCTTGGGTTATTGATTCGGGTGCCACTCATCATATGACTGGTGATCCTCGTCTTCTCACATCCACCTCATCTGTTCCTTCTATGTCAGTCACCTTAGCAGATGGTTCTCAATCCAAAGTTACTGGTACAGGTTGTGTATCATTGAGTTCCTCGGTCTCCTTGCCTTTTGTTTACCATATTCCACACTTTCCTTACAATCTATTATCAGTCAGTTCTATTACTCGTGATCTTGATTGCGATATTATCTTTTCTTCGTCTTCGTGTGTTCTTCAGGATCGGAAGACTGGATGCCGAATAGGTGGTGGGAGTGAAGCTGGTGGGTTGTACATCCTGGAACCTGAGATTATAGCTGCTGCTACAACAGTTCAGAATAAAGCCGTGGATGATCCTTATCGATTACATTGTCGTCTTGGTCATCCATCAGCAGACGTACTCCGACGGTTTCCTTTCGTGTCTAGTTCAGGTTTTCAGTTTAATTGTGAAACGTGTCAGTTAGGTAAACACCATCGTGAGTCTTTCTCTCCTCGTATTTTGAGTCGTGCGTCTCATCCATTCGAGTTAATTCACTCCGATGTGTGGGGTCCTAGTCGAGAGTCTTCATTTGGTTTTCGGTATTTTGTCACTTTCATTGATGATTATACTCGTACAACTTGGTTATATTTAATAAAAGATCGTACTGAAGTTTTTCATTCTTTCTGCCAGTTTTATAATGAAGTACGTACGCAGTATGATTGTTCTATTAAGTGTTTGCGTACTGACAATGCTCGTGAGTACTTTTCTTCATCTACCTTTATTCCGTTTCTCAAATCTCATGGTATTTTACATCAGAGTTCTTGCGCTCACACTCCGCAACAAAATGGAGTTGCTGAACGTAAGAACCGTCATTTGTTAGACGTTGCTCGTTGTCTTCTTCTTCACACTCATATACCTAAATCATTCTGGAGCTATGCTCTACTTACAGCGTGTCATCTTATTAATCGTCTTCCGTCCTCCGTGCTGAAAGGAGTTATTCCTTATGCTCTTCTTCATCCTGATCGTCCTTTATGGTCTGTTCGCCCCCGTATCTTTGGATGTGTCTGTTTTGTTCATTCTTTGTCTCCTGGATTAGACAAATTATCACCTCGTGCTGAAAAATGTATATTCGTTGGTTACTCCCGTACTCAAAAGGGATATGTTTGTTATAATCCTACTCGTCGTCGGGAGTATGTTTCTGCTGATGTGACTTTCTTTGAGGATAAAGCATTCTTTGGCGATGATCGTCCTCAAGCACCATTAACCCTGGACCTTCTGCCACCCTCTGCACCTACATCTCAGCCGGAGCCACCGTTTGTTACTTCTGGTGCTGCTCCACCGGATCCAGGCTCACCAGCACCGAACCCTCTTCAGGTCTATACACGTGGTCCTCGTTCTGTTTGGGGTAATACATCTTCACCAGCAAGTATTCCACCACCACCACCAACTTCGGTCCAGGCTTCCGATCCTCTTCCACCGTCTCCTGATAGTTCTCCTATTGCTCACCGTACTCGATCTCGGTATCCTCTTTCTAATTTTGTGTCTTATCATAACTTAAGCCCTCAGATGTCTGCCTTTGTGTCATCTCTTGCTTCTGTGTCTGTGCCTAGTAGTGTCCAGGAGGCTTTGGCCCATCCAGGGTGGGCTCGCGCTATGGAGGAGGAGATGGCTGCTTTACATCATAATAAGACTTGGGAGCTCGTTCCCTTGCCGGCTCATAAACAATTGGTAGGTTGTCGCTGGGTCTTTGTTGTCAAACACCATCCAGATGGTACAGTTGATCGTTTAAAGGCGCGTCTTGTGGCCAAGGGCTATACTCAAACTTATGGTATTGACTATGATGAAATTTTCTCTCCGGTAGCCAAAATTCCTTCTGTTCGTATCATTATTTCCTTGGCTGCTCGGTCTCAGTGGACTCTTCATCAGCTTGATGTAAAAAATGCCTTCCTTCATGGTGATCTTCACGAGGAAGTATATATGGAGCAACCACCTGGGTTTGTTGCTCAGGGGGAGAAGGTGTGCCGATTGCGAAAAGCTCTTTATGGGCTTAAGCAATCTCCTCGTGCTTGGTTTGGCCGGTTCAGTGATGCGGTTATTACTTTTGGCATGCATCGGTGTAGTGTGGATCACTCAGTATTTAGTATGTCATCTTCAAAAGGATGTGTTATTCTTGTTGTTTATGTTGATGATATCATTGTCACAGGCAGCGATGTTGAAGGCATACGACGACTTAAGCAGTTTCTTCAAAAGGAGTTTAACACTAAAGACCTAGGTCGTCTGCGATATTTTCTTGGCATTGAAGTTGCCTATGCCAATGGTAGCATTGCTCTCTCCCAGCGAAAGTATGCTCTTGACATTCTTAAGGAGGTTGGCTTACATGATTCTAAACCTGGTGACACACCTATGGATCCTGGAGTGAGGCTTGACAATGAACAGTGAGAACTTCTTCATGATCCAGAGAAGTATCGTCGGTTAGTAGGCAAGTTAAATTATCTTACCATTACCCGTCCGGATATTTCATTTGCTGTTAGTGTGGTGAGTCAGTTTATGAGCTCTCCTCGTACTAATCATTGGCAAGCTGCTCTACAAATTGTTCGATATTTGAAGAGAGCACCAGGTCAAGGACTTGTGTTCCATAATCAAGGTCATCTTCGTATAGCTGGTTATTCCAACCCTGAATCTTTGGAGGTAACAGGATATTCTGATGCAGATTGGGCTGGTTGCCCTATGGATCGCCGGTCTACTTCAGGATACTGTGTATTTCTTGGTGGTAATCTTGTGTTGTGGAAAAGTAAGAAACAGTCTGTTATTTCCCAATCTAGTGCAGAGGCCGAGTATCGTGCTATGGCTAATGTTACCAGTGAACTTCAATGGGTTGTTAGTTGAGATTGGACTACCTATGACCGGATCATCTATTTTGTGTTGTGATAATCAATCTGCTATTCATATTGCTAGCAATCCAGTGTTTCATGAGCGAACGAAGCATATAGAGGTGGATTGTCATTTTGTTCGAGAAAAGGTGAACTGCGAAGACATACGGTTGGTACACACACGTTCTGAAGAGCAACTAGCAGACATTTTCACAAAGCCTCTTCGACGTGGACGAGTTTCGTATATTTGTCATAAGTTAGGACTTTTTGATATGTACGCTCCAACTTGAGGGGGAGTGTTGGGTTTATTACTTTAGAGTATTAGCAAGTTGGGGATATTTGTGTAAATGTATTAGGCTTAATCCTAAGCCTATAAATACTCTTTGTTATCTCTGAAATAAACAAGTTACTCTTTTATCATTAACAGTTGTCAAACATATTTTCAAAGCCGTTTTCATTCTTGATGTAAATTAAATATAACATTTATGAGAATACGCAGGAACCAAACGGGTTTAAGACATTGGTTGGTGAATTCTCACACGTCATTGACAAAGATTTTAATCTTCAAGTACCTTAAATCCCCTATGAATGACGTCGGGTACGACAGGCAAGACAATAATTTGATTGAAATCAAGCTCAAGAATTTAGTAAAAAAACTAATGAGCTAGAGAGTTGGGGGTCAAGGTGCTCAACTTCAAACATAGGAGACTGACTATCCTATGTTCCATTCAATCTAGTTTGATGGTTAAATAAAAGGAGATTTGACGGAGTTTTACTATACATACTCAGCCATTAAAGACATTAGCATTTTAAATTTGATTTTAGCTTTGAAATTTGAATTGTGCTTTTACAGTTTTCTCAATGTAAACAAAAGGAAGAGCTACTAATATGTTGTCCGTCTATAAAAGGTGATAAACGGACAAAGTAAAGGGCACCCCAACACAAGTTAAGGGGCACATCAGAACAAGCCACAATAGTAGACTAGACCTACCATGAAACGCCACTCACTGTAAAAATTTCACACAACATAGACAATGCTACAAGCAATGCCTCCATATAATCCTAGTAAATATACTTACCAGGAAATGCCTTCTGGTTTCCTGATGGAGTGGATGACTTCTCTTCTGTCTCCAAGACTCCAACACAGGATCACATATGCTGATAGACAGGAGAGAATCTTGTGCCATTGTACCCACAAGATGCCAACTGTAGAGTCACTCAAAAAAACATCTCCATGGTTGGCACACTCCCAGCCAAATCAAATTAAAATGATGTACCTAAGTGAAATTTGCGGAACATGGACCAGAAATATTACTGCCCCGTCCCAGCAAGTCTCTTTGAAACATTGGTTTCTTTCTTTTCAAAGTGAGCAATTGAGTAGTCAATTTCGTTACTGAACAGAGGACTGAACTGGTTTAAGCTGAATTATACGGGTATGATCTTTTCTATGTAAACAGTGAAGGAGAATGAGACCATGTGTTAGTCTGTTTATGAAGTATTTCTAGCAGGCAGTATTAATCCACAACATTAATCGATACGAGCAAGGCCAGTTAAGTGAGTAATCACATCCCCGAGGCAAGAAAAATTAACCAAAAACTTATCATGAAGTTCTGAGGGGCAAGCCTCAGTCTTCTCCCACAAGGAAAGACCATCAGAAATGGCCTTCAAACCAGTCTGCAGCAATTCAACACCCTTGCTGATCTCGTCAGGAACCTTCCTCTTCTTGTTGGATCTATTTTCACAAATCCATTCTGCTCTTTCATGCCTAACAGCTTCCACGTCAATATTTTGACTCTTTTGAGTTGTGACCTTAAGGATCAAAGCCTCTTTTCTCAGCATCTGAAGCTGCTCAGTGCAGGGAAAAGTTTTAAGAAGGGCAACTTCTTTCTCAAGAAATTTCTTGAATTCAGACATAAATCTTTCCTCATTTGCCTCATTTCCTTGCAATAAATCGTATGATAGAGCAGCATTTTGTGGCACGAATCTCCAAAGCTGATTGCAGGAGGTTCTTGCAGCAAAATGTCCAAATGCTTTAATTGCCAAATGTGTGAGAGCCCAGTGCTGTTCTCTTAGTAACATATGATACAGATCCCAAATAGCAGAGCTCTTTGGACATTCATCTCTTTCTTCTATTTCTATATGACCAAGTCCTGCCATGAAAAGAGCCAAATCAACTTTGCACTGGTACAGCTTGGCATCAGCTGCCAATGGCCTTATAGTAAACAGGTTTTGCAGCTTCATGATGACTTCGTCCATGCCATTACATGCATATAGATGTGTCATGTTAGAAACTATTGCCAGTGTTTGACCCAAAAGCTTAAGGCAAATGTCACTTGCCACATTCTCTGGAGAACGGGTGCAGCTCTGCAGAATATCAGCTAGGAACTTTACTGTCTTCTCGTCAACGTCAGATTCGGCAACCTGGCTAGAGAATGTAAAAAGTTGATTCAGATTTCAATGACAATAACAATTGCTACTTAACCTGAATTCACTAGGTCAAAAGGTGTTGTTAGAGTTCAGCAATCATGCAGTGCTGGAAACAAATTGACAATATTTGTGTTTCACTGTAAAAGGGAAAAACCTCATGAAATGAACTGAAAAGAATCTTCTATTGAACAAAAAAGTAAATAAAGTAATACTAAGCAAACATTTATCGTTGAGCCCAGCAGAGGAAAATAGACAAATAGATTTGTCAGGAATTGAAGAATGATTTTGTGAAACAGCCCTTCCTATCTGATAGAAAAGGATCAACCCCCATTGCATATTGGTACTTAATGGATACAGAACAGATCTGCTTCTTTTTGTTCCTACGAATGAGTCTCATTCATTTCATTATCCATTCCTTGCCCTTGGATGATCCACATCTCAGGGTCAGGCAAGGAAGGGCGTGAAATTTTTTTTCCTGTCTGCTGGAACCAGGGGATTAGATCTAGCCATAAGAAGAAGTCCTGGCTAACAAATAACTCCCGATGCCGCATTGGGTTTAGATAGCTCGGAGATAATAGCTCCTCTGCGAAACCTTGTGATTGAAGGAGTTAAATGGGCCGAGTAATAATGGCATATGGGCCTTTATGGGAAGAGACCCGTGAATAGTCGTGGGACCAAAAAAAATTGCAAATGCATGTAATGGATGCTGCGGTTTTGTGCTACAATTATTTATTGCAAACTGCCTCGAACAACAAGAAAGTTTCCTATTATGATAGTTATTATTCAGTAAACATTGGCAATATAATTAATGCCTATTTTTCTTCTGATCGGAACTTCTCTTCCAAAATGCAAAGGGACTTACAGAGATGGCAAAGAAGCACACAACACAAAGAGTGGAGCCCCCAGCAGCCTAGAAGGGCAAGCGCTGATGAGCATGCCGCTAAAACCTCCAATGAATTCATCATAATCACTGATTATCCTTTGTTTAGCGATGCCTCTCAAGTTGTCTGAAAGCAAATTTAGAGAAAAACCTTCTGCAAGCAAGGCTACATTCATGACTGATGATAACAGAGATACACCACCACTAGTAACAAAGTTATAAACCGTCTGCCACAGATGTACCACAAGAAACCAGCATATTTATTGATCTGGCCACTTTTCTCAGGGAAGAATTGTCAACAAAAACAGCTTCGACAGAAGCCACAGATTTGAGACATGAGCAGAGTTTATCAATAACATCATTTACCACATCGGTTTCAGCATAGCGCATCATAAAGCACCACAGCTCCATTATAATCACCCAACAAAGAAAGTGAGGATGGAAGAAGTTGTCAAGCAAGAAAGCCTCCACTTCTCCCCATGCCGTACTAGAGTAGGCCACAATCATGAAAGATTTGAGGGAATGTATAAGCGAAGCAAACACAGTCTCCCATACCAACTCCGGGGTCTTCTTAGTACCATATAGTTGGGGTATCGACATTGAGAGGATGGAAGGATATACTTCTTCATGGACAAGTATGTCGAAAAGCCATCCGAGCTTTCTGGTTATCCCAAGTCGTACATCTCCTTCAATATCGTGAGAAGATCTCAAGAGACAAGCAAGTAACAGAATCCGGCCAAGCGAAGGTAGTCTTGTCCCAAACATAACCTTGGAGTTCGCTGAGAAGATTTTATCCACTGCCTTAGTGCAATTAACAGCATTTGAGTTCTCATCGATATAGGTCTCGTCACTGAACAAACAATCCAGAATTTCAAACTTCATCTCCTGGTTCACTTCATCAGAATTCAGCAAGGAGTTGTATAAATTCATGGATGTTTGATCCAAAAGTTCGGACAATACCTCACTAGCAATTTTTAGGTGCTCCTCATGGCACATTTGAATTTTCATATTTGCAATCATCAGGGCACAGTGTGTTAACTGCCTGTGAACACCATATGATTGACATGGATACAGGGAGGCTATTTTCACAGCATTAACAAGGTAAAACTTTACAGGAACAAATGACCGTCTAGCTTCTGCTTGAGAAATAGATTCCTTCAGCAAAGACCAATTCTCAGCTGCACATCTCAGAGATTCATTGGCTAGTGAAATAAGAGTCAAAATAATATCTGCTACATTAAAATTGACTTCTACTGCTGCTTTTCCTATCTGAAGAAGTGTGACAACACCTTTCCAAGTGACATTCAGAATGCTGACCAGAGTTCCACCACCACTAGCTGCAATAGTTCCCAATTCACACAGTTTTTCTACTGTATGTTTTGCCATGTTAGCAACATAATTTATGTCACCAGCCCCTTCTGTATCCATGGTACTCGGGTCTTTCTCAGATCTTTCTTGCAAATGGTTCCCAGATTGGCAATAATCTTCGCATAATTTTACAACCGAATTGATGACTGTATGTGCAACCTTCACTATTTCTGAGCTAACGGATTGGATTCTCTGCATCAAACATGAACTTAATTATTTTATCAAAAATGGCAAAATAAAGGCATATGCTTCCCCTGTTAGATAGGAAAAGAATAAAGAGAAGAATTCCATGTTTTCAAAGTTTAACCTATCCGAGATTCTGGAAATGAGCCCCGGAAGTAACTAATCTACAGTTGTTGAATTAAGAGTAGAAATAAAATATGAAAGAGATGATTGGAAGGCAATACTTAATGCCGTAAATAAGTACCTCAGTCCCCAACAATGAATCTTTTGTTAAATTCAGTTGTTCCAATAATGAACTCTCCAAAACGTTCATTAGTGTATTGTCTGTTAGCGAAGGATACTGCACCAAAGCAGTAAAGCTTGCACTGCAGAAAGTAAGTACATCTAGAAGCAGCTGCACTAGAGAGTTTCAGAATGTCAAAGATAGAGAAAAGCATTTGGCCAGAAGAAGAAGATACATGATAGCATCCGACAGTAATAGATGATACATATTTTTCCCCAATTTAATTTAAGGTCCTTTACCTAATCAGAGAATTATTAATGCAGAATATTTTCCTTTCTTCCTCCGTGCACAGGTTTCAGTTGCCAGACCCATTCATAGTGTATTCAAGCTGGGATTTCCTACTATAGGTTTAAGATAGATTGGAACTGAAGTAAGATAGTCTAGTAAAAATAAATTCAGTCAAACTTTTAGCTTCATCTTGTACTTTGTCTAAGCTCCCAACACAGTCCCAAACAATTCAGTGCAATGGCGAGACAAGAGCCAGCCGCGATTTCCACTTACCCCTCTCTGCTTGCAATTCCCCAACTCCAGCCCTCCCCATCACCCATCCCCCAAAAACTTCCCACTCCTCACCCCCCAAAAATAGAGAAAGCTCTCTTCTACGCCTAGCAGTATTGCATTTTTGGTAAGGAAGATACTAAAGAGAATCAAGTAGCAACAAGAGATAAGTTACCCCATAGAACATCTTGCAATGTTCTTCTTCCTGTGATTCCTCCATTGACATAATCGTCATCTGTAGATGCTTTTTACACCAAATGCTTGCCTGTCATGAAATTAACAACACCACTCACTATACAAAATTTCGAAGAAGTGTTTGCTCGTGTGCATTCACTCACACCATGCTAACTTGCAACAGCACGCAAGGCATTCTTCATTCCTAGGTGGGAGTTGGTATTAGGAGCATCATAAGAAAACAAAGCTACCTGGGCCCCAAGAGTAAGGAATGGTGTCAGGCCACCACATAAAGTAGGCTTGAGGAACTTTGTAGCGACCTGTACGATTGCTTTGTGTAATATGCA
Source organism: Syzygium oleosum (assembly GCF_021117445.2). Lineage (NCBI taxonomy): Eukaryota > Viridiplantae > Streptophyta > Magnoliopsida > Myrtales > Myrtaceae > Syzygium > Syzygium oleosum. Next base: position 20,280,362 of record NW_026607485.1, on the reverse strand, counting down.
CTGGGTAACATCCAAACAAGTGTAGTCCTCCCAAAATGTCCAGATTGTTGTCAAGGTAAAAATCATGATTTCGCAAAGACAAGCATGAAAATATTCCCATCTGTTTTCTTAAAGAATTCCAGTGGATCAAATCAGTCATAATGATTAGAGAAAAAACAGCTTGCACGTGCTTTAGTCCTTCAGTCCTTCCATGTTCGAAGCATTTCTCAAGTTAAAGAAGGCAAAAACGGCATTAAGATAGTATAAAGGAATTAGTCAGATGCACTGAAAGACTGACTAGTCCTTCGGAATAGCACGCGTATTAGGACCAAATAAATGTTAAAATATTCATCTGCAAATTGTTTAAGATTTTGTTTGGAAGAGGGGGAGGAAAATATGGGGTGGGTGAGGAAAAATCACATTTTCCATCCAATCTCTCCTCACAAAATATTTAGATTTTCTGAAATTTTCCACACCCACCTCTCATTTTCTCTCCCTCCCTTCTCTCCCAAACAAAGAAACGTCAAAATTAGGAAGGGCCATTTTGAGAGCCGCAGCTAGAGCAATTAACAAAGAAATGCCAAAAATCCATTGTGCACATACTTCTCCGATCAACCCGGAAGCTTTACTTGAGCATGAATTAAAAGTAGAGCAGAAGGCAAAGAAGCAGCAGGAAAATGCAATGAACAAAGGCGGAGCATGCTATTTATACCAAACTAAAATTTTACTAGAAGAATGCACTTGATTTGTCGACACAGAGGAACAGCATTCAGAGAGGGAGCTCCTCTGGATCTCAAATTCATCCCCAAGACACTCATCCAAAATGTGCAAAATAACACATCATATCAGACTCCCATAATTTGCAAAATTCAAGAACAGCACTACACCCATTCATCGGGAACTTGCAACCAATCAATTCGCTCGAATAAAAAGACAAACGGCAATGCGCAGATAGTTTTAAACATAGACAATGAAGGATTCGATATTACAGCCGCTACTTCACATTGCATTCGATTCCAAATCCACTTAATTCTCTCAACATCATTAAGCAAAACGACCGAAAAGAAAAGAAAAGTAAAAGGAAAACACTCTTGGTTCAAGAGGATACAACTAGGCTTTCGACAGCGAAAGCTATGTCAGATCTCTCGCGCAGTTCCAGTTCACCGAGCCCAGTAATAAGCAGAACCCGAGCCTCGACGACCTGCGAATGTATCGGCAAAAAACGAAATCACACACGAGAAAACAGTTTTCCAACCGCTACAAAAAAAACAAAATCCCATGCAGCTCTCCCCAAGGGATTCATCAAGCTCAAGCATTCCGTTTCTCCCTCCAGTTCCCCGGCAACAATTCGAGAGAATCGCTAATGAAGGACAACTTCCGGATCGATCGAAGCGGTGTTCGAAACCGATCCCGAACTCAAACCGCTCGATCGTAAACCCTGGCGTGCTCGCGACGCGCGACGCGACACGACAAGGCGCGCGAGACCTTCGAACTCGCCGAATCATCATCGAAACCGAACGAGACAGCAATCGGACGAGATCGACGAACGGAGTTCGGGACGCGGAGAGCTTACGTCGGAGGTTCTGATGGCTTCGACGGCGCATAGCAGCTCCGCTCTCGAGCTCCCTCCCTCCATTCTCTCTCTGTCTCTCTACCTCTCTCTCTCTCTCAATTTCAGTTCTGAGATATTTCATTTTCCCGCCATTAGGGAAGCACCTTCGCGCGGGTTGACCCGAACGGGTCACCTGTCCGGGTCGAGTCGGCAATCATTTCACTAAAATATTATTCAGATAGTCCATTTTTTACGAAACAAACATAGCAAAGGATTGATTTACAATTCCATGTATTTGCAAATTTGTCTTTTTTTTGTGAAAGAACAAATTAATTTTAATATACACACCATTGCTCTTGCTTTTTTTGATTCCCTCGCTTTTCTACTTTTGACTAATTCTTAGATTTTGTGGCACTTAACACAAAACACTTAAAAATCGATCAGAATATTCAAATATCCATAGTAGAATTGTATGTAATTTATTTATTACCTTTTAAAATTTAAATGTTTGTTATTTTTAGATTTTACACCATTGCCTGAACCGTTTTAGTGGTCAAAGGGACCGTGACCCGAGGCCATCGCGGCCCTCGCCTGGATTTGGGCGAGGAGTCACGGCCCTCGCTAACCTCACCCAGATGCAACCCTCATCGGCCACAAGCGAGGGTCGTGGCAGCCCCTAGCAAAGAAAAGAAAAGTAAAACAAAAAAAAATCATAAAGTTCTAAATAAAATTTCAAAAATTCCAAAAGTCGTACAACATGTCATATCAGTAATTTGATGGTATCAATGATAAATTAACGGAGGCCTTCTAAGTAGGTCTAGAAAAAAATAGACATTGAAAATGATTTCGAAAGTTCATCGTAAAAGATAACATTATTCGATTCCTTTTCCATGAGAAATTAAATTATTCGACTATATAAAGCCCAAAAAAGGGCACCCTCAAAAGTTCACTTCACTCCGTATTCCAAATAGCCTTTTTGACCCGGCCACTGCCATCCCAACTAAGGTAAAAGCCATCCTCTGTCACCGACCAAAGCACCTTATTGTGGCCCGCATCCCAGCTGGGCTCGAAGGCGGGCCACGACCCGATCTTCCCCGTCCACGCAGCTGAGCAGCTGTACAGCGTCTTCTCCTCGGTGGTCCAGCTGCAGTGCTGGCCCGCGCTCAGCGCCTAATCGATCACGACCAAGTCCTCCGAGTTGCAATGGATGTGCACCGTGTCCGTGTTGCTGGGTAATTCGCTCGTCACATGAACAACGGGCTCGGCCTGCACTTTGGTCTCGGCGATGATCGATGCCAACAAGAGGGAAAGGAAGAGGACAAGGGACAAAGTGGTCGTCACCGTCACCGCCGCCGCCGCCATGTTTGTTGTAGTCTGTCTCGAGTTAATTTGGCCCGGTCTCTCTGGTTTATAAGGCGCTCTGAAAGAGTTAAAACGCAAAAGTGAAGATTTCTAAGGCATCATGTCGCCGCGATTTTGGGGTGACAAAAGGATTTGTTTCTCTGGACTTTGATGTTGCATTATTTGGTTGATTTGTTTCCAGTTTCACCCATTCTTATCCTTAGTGAGCGATGTGGCAATACTAACCAAATTGGCCATATCTTTTGGTATTGAGTCTCGAAGCACCTAGCATTGCCTATATATTTATATGTCGGGAACTGTGTGTGTCAAGTCGTTGAGCGTGTTGATACTCGGATGGTGAACACCAATAAATCCACTTGCGAAGAGGTGTGCGGGTTCCGGGGTAAGTAGTGTATTTACCTTATTCTGGGACTTCTTTATAGGTACGGGTTTTGAAATTTTGAAACAAGAAACCTTTCCTACGGGCTCTTGGAACATAAAACCTAGAACTATTGGTTTCATAGATTCCAAGATACCCTATACCATCTCGACATTTCTTTCAATGGTGCAGCTCTAGTTATTAACGCATTAAACATTCAACTCAAAACACAAATGGATTACATGATAAAGTACACGTTCATGTCTAATAGTAATAAAATGGGAAAATGATACAAACAGTCCATGAATTTTAACTCAATGTGTAATTTGGTCCTAAAACTTTTAATTTATTCAATTTAGTCCCTGAACTTTAGTATAATGTTTAATGTGGTCTCTGAACTTTTAATTTGTTAAATGTGATCCTTGGACTTTTGTAGATGTTCAATTTAATCCCTGAACCATATGAAAATGTTCAATATAGTCCTTTCATTAATTCAAGTTCAGGGACTAAATTGAATATCTACCAAAAGTTCAGGGACCACATTGAATAAATTAAAAGTTCTTTGACCACAGTGAACGTTAGGCTAGAGTTTATGAACTATATTGAGCAAATTAAAAGTTCAGGGATCAAATTGCACATTGGGCCACAGTTCAGGGACTATTTGTGTCATTATCCCTAATAAAATCCCAATACTATAGAAACATCCAAGGTAAAAAGAAAAGAAATAAATCAGCCTCTACCCATCATTTATATCCTTATGGTGATTTTCTCGCCAAATAATAAAGGCAAACTAATGAATAAGGTATAAAAGATGATTCATGTAATGGGAAGCCCTCCACATAAGAAGTTTAACTTCGATTGGAACTACATCTCTCTCTTTTTTAATGTGCAAATGACTCTTTTCACTTTTCGTAAAGTTAGAAAGTCACATTATACCCATCTTATGATATTTTGATTTCACCTTATCTAAATACAAACACTTTCGATATTTCATCATGAACTGTGCAATAGATTTTTGTGATCATAGAGAGTATATTTTATGCTAGTGTATTACTCCATCAACGTTTATAATTGAGCTCTGTATGATTTAGATGTAATGCAATAATATGATTGGTCATAAGTTATTTTGCACTTTAGCACTATCTACATGAAGAGTTTCGTGGACAATAATTTACAGTTTACACAGCTTAAACAATGAAAGAGGACTTTTTTATAAATTGCTTTTCATAAATGGGAAGATAGTTTTATTTTGGGTTACTACCACAAAAATCCCAAATTAGTAAACCAGTAACAAATTTACCCCAAACTAATTCTTTGACCACTAAATACCCTAGACTAGTACACTTGTGATAAAATTACCCTCCGTTAGTTTTTGTTAAATTTTACCGTTAAATTGCTAAATTGGATGACATGTGTCAATTGACAGGTGTACCAGTTTGGAGTTTTACCCTCAGTTTGTCACATGTATATTAATTCGTGATTTTTTATGGTATTAATACAACTTAACGGAAACTACCGGATGGTAAATTTGTCACAGATGTACCGATGTGAGGTTTTTCATGACATTAATCCTTTTATTACTAATTCGGTACATCAAGATTATCAAGATGAAAAAAGATTACAAGTAGCAATGTCCGGTTGCCAAATGAACACTTTCTTTTGATCAAAATAAAATGTAAAAGACATTAGAAGGATTTGGTATTGTTTAGATAGATGATTCGATTTTTTATAACAACAGTGTCATTGGACTTCATTTACGTCCGTAATGCATGCACGGGGTAATTTCTAGTTACATAAATTCCATGAACGTCTTTGGTTATTGTGACTCGTGAAAAACAAGACAAACAGTTCTATTACTCTAAATTTGGCCAATTTAAATAATCATTTTAAATTTGTCTCATCATTTAGTATACCATCTTTGGTTATTTTGCACTAAAAAATTCATTTTAAGTTATTTCGCACTAAAAATGATTTCAAAAGTTCATCGTAAGATAGGGTTAATACCATGAAAAACCCCAAACTGGTATACCTGTGACAATTTTATCCCGAATTTTTTTTACCACAAAAAATCCCAAACTGGTACATCCGTGACAATTTTACTCTGAATTATTTTTTTGACCACCAAAAACCCTACACTGGTACACCTGTAATAATTTTACCCGGAACTAATTTTTTGATCACAAAAAACCTCAAACTAGTACACCTGTGACAAATTTACCCTCCGTTGGTTTCCGTTAAATTTTACTGTCAAATTGCTAAATTTGATGACACGTGGTAGTTGACAGATGTACCAGTTTAGGGTTTTACTGTCACGACCCGAACCTTACTGTACGCGACAACCCTACCGCGGTCGATTAAGTGCGACGTCCCAGGACGTGTCGCCGACCCAAAATCCAAAACAGAGAGCAATGCACATGCGGAAGCAACGATACACCCGAACATAATAAAACAACATAACCAAGGATAGCAATAATTACAATAAATACAACTTGCATTAATAACGAGGATTTACAACATCCATTGCCAGGCAATATACACCAACCAAAATGGGTCAACAGCCACTAACATAAAAAAGGGGTAGGTGGCTCGGGGGTCAGGCACTAACTCTAAAAAGGGCTCTATCAAAAAGTGTCGACCCTACCTAACCATGGTCAAGGACAAACCCTAAGGCAACCAGTCAGAGTCGGATCCTGAGGACTCGGACGAATCGTCAGATGACTCGTACTCGGAATCCATCGAATCCTGCTCGGACTCGGCTCTCATTGACTCCACCTCGGAATCATCCTCCAGCTCCGGCTCCATAGGCTCCGGCTCCAGCTCCGACTCCGACTGCGTCTCCTAATCGGACTCCCATTCCATCGGCTCCTCTCCCTCGGAATCGGTATCCATCCCGATGATGACTGGCTAGGCGTCGGAATCCTCCTCGGGCGTGGCAGCGGGGCTCACGATCTCCCCATCAGCGGCCTGCGGATCCAACTGGCCTAACACGTCGAACGGGACGTCAAAGGTCCTAAGAGGTCCGTGAGTACCGAACTGGTCCCAGAAACACCAAGCGAGATAAGGATGGGCTCGGAAATGTGGTCCGCCCTCGTCGACCCAAACTATAGTGTAGAACCTAACATAAGTCTCCTCGTTCCCTACGGGACACTCGATCACCGATCGCTCTATGCGATACGGGATCCCAAAACGAAGCGACACATCTACCATCTTCAGGGTCGGGGATCTGAAAAGTAGGGTTTAAATAACAATGAGAATAAATCTCAGCGAGTAGGTTCCCTAATCCTAAACTAGGCTAACATGCACCTCCCGGACAAGTATCAACTAAACACACAATTTAGTAATCACCTGACTTAGGCCCTCGGCCCAAATCCAACATATAATTGACCCTGCAGGTTAGGCACATAATAATAATAATACTATGCCCAACAATGCACATACACATATCATTCAATTGGCCACGATCACATGCCACGTATATGCTTGCACTCGTTATGCACTCTTTGCACACTTGCCAATGTCATGCTCATGCTTGCACAATTCAATGCACACTTGCACGCTTGCACACGTGCCAACTTTCCATTTATTCACCGACCCGCATAAAATGCATCAGGTCCAACCCGCGTAACATGCATCAGGTCTATCACTTTTCGATCGATCTCCGGCCCGCGTAAAACGCATCAGGCTCATGACACAACCCGCGTAAAACGCATCAGGTTGGCCATCTTCCGATAGTCCGGGCATCGTCCCGCGTAACACGCATAAGGACGGGTTCAATACCCCGCGTAAGACGCATTAGTAACACGCATAAGGACGGGTTCAATACCCCGCGTAAGACGCATTAGGGCTTTATGTGATCACATGTACTCATACCATCAATTATTATCTGAACCCCGCGTAAGATACATCAGGGCGAGTTAGGCAATCACATGCTCATGCCAACCGTGCATACTCACATAATGCACATGTTATGCCAATGCTCAATATGCACACTCATGGCCATAACGTCCACACTCGGCATTCGTGAAAATCACACTGGGCACTCAATTTAAATTGGCCACATGCTCAATTTATGCCGCAACATGCTCAATGAACCCATTAATTCAAAACAGCTACAACACATACTTGGCACCCAAATTCATGCGATTAATCAATATAATTGAACACACTCAAGGCCCGCCATACCCCTCAATTCTCGGCCACATTAAACACTCAACATGGCATCATACAATCGATTATCAATCACACTCGATTCAGCCACTACATAAGCAAATCAAGGTGTACTCGGCATTTCACAAATAATTCACCTATTAACCGAACAAGGCCCAATCAATCCCATAATGGACAGCAACTATACAGCCTACTCTAGGCTACTAATCCACTTCCAAACCATCACATTAGGCCATTAAAATCACCACAAAACCAGCTAATACTCAGCCCACACATTGAACCCATTTTAATCCGCATAATTGCCCAAATCAAGTCCACAATGATCAGCCAACAACCAGCCCATTCTAGGCCACCAAATCACATTTAAATCATCACACTAAACCACCAAAATAGCCACAAAGTCAGCCCTAATCGTCCGCCACTAATCAACCCCTAAAATACCATAATAATCCCTAAAACTTGTCTAAAGTGCACATAATCCTAATTAAGGGTTAGGGTTTTCACTCACTAGGTTTAAGGCTTCAAATGTGGGCTGATCGCAAGAGAAAACGGGCCAGACGACGGCTGGTTCAGGTCGGTTAAGTGGCGGTGCCCCGGCGGTCCTCACGGTGGCGCTCGGCAGTGAACGGCGGCCGGTGGCGATCCGGTCAAGGCGAGGCTGGCTGGCTGGGTGGCGTCGCAAAGGAGAGGAAGAGAGAGAGACGGTCGGAATGGTCGGGTGAGGGTGGTGAGGCGAGGTGGTGGCTGGACGGCGGCATATGGCGCTCGGCACCGGCGGGCGGCGGCGGCGGTGGCTGCTCTGGCGGGGGCTGCTCCTCATGGCCAAGGAATGGAGAGAGTGAGGTGTGAGAGAGAGGGGAGGGAGTGACCGGTTGGTGGAGAGAGTGAGAGGAGAGAGAGATTGCAAGGGAGTTTATCCAAAATGGGTTGGTGGGGGTTGGTGAACTACTTCCTGGCAAGTACCATCTTACCCACTCCACTCATGACTTGATCCAATGGCTAAAATTTTAGTACCAATCACATCCATCCACTATCAAGGGTCTAGATTGAATCTTGCTTAAAATATCCAAGGGCACTTTGGGGATTCGCAAAGGAGATGGGGGGCTTCTTTGTCCATCAATTTTCGATCACTATTGGGCTGATCATGACTAAATTAAACTCCAATAATTCGGAATTAACACTTAGGGCTTAGGGGCAATTTGGTAATTTTCCATTTCCGGGCCAAAATTCCATTTCTTGATCAAACCGATCCCAAATATAATTGGCAACACTAATACGACGTTGTCCTTGCAAAATAGTTGCGTACGTCTGTGAAATTCGACACTAAAGTCCGGACTCAATTCCACGATCAATTTCGCTCAAATGCGATTTTAGTGTCTCTCACTAACGGGCGGCTGTTTAGAGGTTACGCGTATCGACTTAGGATTACTCGAGTCGTGACGATCTCGATTTCTAAAAGAACGCAAGGATTTATTGCTAGTTCCGGGGGTCGCGATCGTTCGGAATAAGTTCGGGATTGTTCGCCACACGCACTCTCGGTCGTGCGGAATCACCCGCATTCCGATCGTACGTCGTTGGCCAAACCAAATCCGTCTCCTTCTTAGATCGGCCCACGTTGGCCCAAAATATTTCCTCGTCGTTTCTCGAAATCGGGCCTCGATTCACGATCGAGTTTTTAGGTCCACGTACCATTTTCCTAGTTAGCCATTCCCTATTGGTCAGTATCCCGAGAAGGATCCGTTCCGGGCGAGACTTACTAAAATAAAATGAGGAATACATATCTATTTCATTGATCACGAAGGTGGGTCGAATTCAGGATGTTACATTTACCCCTCCGTTTGTCATAAGTTTACAAATTTGTGATTTTTGGTGATATTAATCCAATTTAACGGATACTAACGGAGGATAAATTTGTCACAAATGTACTAGTTTGGCGTTTTAAGTGGTCAAAAAATTAGTTTGGGGTAAAATTGTCACAAGTGTACCAGTGTGAGGTTTTTACTGGTAAAAAAATAGTTCGGGGTAAATTTCTCACAGGTGTACAAATTTGGGATTTTTTGTGGTTAAAAAATTAGTTCGGAGTAAAATTATTCTAGGTGTACTAGTTTTGGGTTTTTGATGGTTAAAAAATTAGTTCGGGGTAAAATTATTACAAGTGTACCAGTGTGGGGTTTTTGGTGGTCAAAAAAATAGTTCGGGTTAAATTTGTCACAGGTGTATCAATTTGGGGTTTTTTGTGATCAAAAAATTAGTTCGGAGTAAAATTATCACAGGAGTACTAGTTTGAGATTTTTCGTGGTATTAACCATAAAAATAACATTATTCGATTCATTTTCCATGAGAAATTAAATTATACAACTATATAAAGCCCCAAAAAAAGGCACCCTCAAAAGTTCACTTCACTCCGTTTCCCAAATGGCCTTCTTGACCCAGCCACTGCCATCCCAGCTAAGGTAGAAGCCATCCTCTTTCACCAACCAAAGCACGTGACCGTGGCCCACGTCCCGACTGGGCTCGAAGGCGGACCACGACCCGATCTTCTCCGTCCACACGGCCGCGCAGCTGTACAGCGTCTTCTCCTTAGCGGTCCAGCTGCAGTTCTGGCCCGCGCTCAGCGCCTGATCGATCACAACTGAGTCCTTCGAGTTGCAATGGATGTGCACCGCGTCCGTGTTGCCGGGTAATTCACTCGTCACATGAACAACGGGTTCGACCTGCGCTTCGGTTTCGAAGATAGTCAATGCCGATAGGAGGGAAAGGAAAAGGACGAGGGACAAAGTGGTCGTCGTCACCTCCGCCGTTGCCGCCATGTTTGTTGTGGTCTGTCTCAAGTTAATTTGGTTCGGTCTCGCTTGGTTTATAAGGTGCTCTGAAAGAATCAAAACGCAGAAGCAAAGATTTCTAAGGCATCATGTGGCGGCCATTTTGGGAAGGCAATTGGATTTGTTTCTCTTTCGTACTTTGAAATTGCGTTTTTTTGGTTGATTCGTTTCCATGTTCCGCCATTCTTATCCTCAGAGCATTAAATTTAGAGCAAAATTGGAGTTATATCCCTATGATCAGTGCGCGATGTGGCAAGAAAATCAATAGGTATTTATGGACCCAACTTCTTTTAAGTTCAATACTAACCAAAGTTGGCCATACCTACTGGTAAAGCAAGTTTTAGTAACGAATCTCGACATACCTAACATTGCCAATATATTTATAAGTCGGGATTTGTGTATATCAAGTCGTTGAGCATGTTGATATTAGGATGGTGTTTCGAATGCCGAAGAATCCACTTGCGGAGAAGTGTGCGGATTACGGGTAAGTAGTGTATTTACCCTATCCTAGAACCTCCCTATACGTACTGCTCCCGAATTTTTAGTACACAGAAACCTATCCTATGTGCTCTCAGAACATGAAATCTAGAACTATTGGTTTCGTAGATTTTAAGGTGACCTATACCATCCTCCCACTTTTTCCTAAAAAAAAAATTCAACAAATAATTTGGTGCAGCTCTAACTATTAACATCCTTATAATAAATCAGCTTTTACCCATCATTTATATCTTTGAGTATATGATCCATGATATTCCTTTTCCCTTATGGTGATTTTCTAGCCAAATAATAAACCCGGACTAATAAATAAGTTAAAAAAAAGATGATTCATGTAATGGGAAGCCCTTCACAAAAGAACTTTAACTTTGATTAGAACTACATCTCTCTCTTTTTTAATTGTGCAAATTAGTATTTGCACTTTTCATAAGGTAAGAAAGTCACAATATAACCATTTTCTGATATTTTGATTTCACCTTTTCTAATTACAAACACTTGTGATATTTGATCATGAACCGTACAATAGATTATTGTGATCATAGAGTATATTTTATGCTATTACTCCATCAACTCCATCAACATTTATAATTGAGCTTCGTATGTTTTAATGACAATGCAATAATATGATTGATCACAAGTTATTTTACGCCTTAGCACTATCCATATGAGAAGCTTCGTGGGCGATAATTTGCACGGCTTAAGCAATGAAAGAGGGCTGTTCTATAAATTGCTTTTCATAAATGGGAAGATAGTTTTTTTTAAGGTTCGGTACAACAAGATTATCAGGATAAAAGAAAAAACATTACAAGTATCAATTTTGTATGATTGACGTATATATACTTTGCTTTTCATAATTGGCTTTCTAAGCCCCCCAACCCCTTTGGGACTTGCTATACTTGGATGTTAATTTCCGTTGTAGTTCGTTTTTGGTAATTAAATGAAGTTGGTTCGTTTTGACAAAAGAAAAAATAAAGATGAGTGTATATCCGACACGTGATGTAATCAGTCAATCAGCAACGTTCGAGCGTGAGTGCATAAATGTCATCTTACTTGTACCCATATGTGTCATCACATGTTTGATTATAGCTTGTGTACCTCGAAATTTGCCTCCAGAGTTCGATTATCTGCCTGATGTGCCCCCCAAAATCTCTCTTTCCTTGACGAAAGTGTGCGGTTTTCGAGGGAGGGAGAGAGTGGATCTTGAAGCGTGATGCAAAGCAAGAGAATCGACTAGGTAGCTTTCCGTGGATGGTGTACACGTAGGGGCATTTAAAAAGTGTTTTAGCATTTGTTGCGATCTTTATAAAACTCTATCCTTTGATGAACATAGAGAGAATTATCCAAAAAAAAATTTCAAACCCATTACACTTATATCAATTCACTTTTAAGTCTTTTAATTGTGCCAATGAAATATTAAATATTTTCACATTTTGCTAATTGAATCAATTCGGCTAATTTTGGTCGTAAATCATTGATGTGGATGCTGGCCGTCTTACATGACATGACCAATGCTGATGTTGATATTTTTTATAATATTTTAATATTTTTTGAATTTTTGTTCTTTTCTTTACTTGTTTTTTTTTCTTAACTTTTGGCTGGCGACAGTTGCCAAGCGACCCTCACCAGATCTAGGCTAGGCAAAGGTCAGCTGGCAACCAAAAGTTCAAAAAAAAAAAAACACACAGTAAAGAAAAAAAAGAGAATAAAAAAATAAAAAATTCAAAATTCAAAAAAGTATTTAAAATTTATGTTATCCATTAAAAGTTATCATTTTTTACTTCTTTTGTAGGATTGATGAAGTTTGAGACAAGAGCTCTTCATTTATAAAAAAGAATTTATATATGAGAGAAAAATGAAAAATTGAATTTATTTAGCAAATTTTTGGGTTACTATCAAGAAAAACCTCAAACTAGTACGCCAAATTTTTGGGTTACCAAAAAGCTCAAACTGATATATGCATGATATATTTATCATCCGTTAGCTTCATCAAATTTTACAGTAATATTGTTGAGCTAGATGATACATAACAATGACTCAATAGAACTGGCTAATTCACGTGGAAATTCATAACTCTCTCTCTCTCTCTTTGTTTATTCAATTAGCCCTAATTTGAAAACAAATAGGGCTCATTCTCTCTTTCTTTCTCTCTCTCTATCTCTCTCTCCTCCTCAGAGCACTTTAATCCTTCTTTGTCTTCCTCTTCATCGAACACCCTCCTTCATCGTCATCTTCATCATCGGAACTTGTTGGAGCACACTTTTATCTCTGATAATTTTCTTGCCTTTGTTTTTTTTTTTTTCTGGGCTTGTTTAGATAACTCATCCAAATCACTAAATTAGGATGTCTAATGGCTTCAATTGGAAGTGGTTCGAAGAGAAGCGCGTCATCTTCCAACTCTATCAACAAAGTTTGTCGGAAGACAATCTAGGGTTTTTCGTGCTCTAAGGGAGATAGAGAATGAGCCCTATTTGTTTTCAAATTAGGGCTAATTGATGGAGAGAGAGAGAGAGAGAGAGAGTTAGGGAATTTATGTGGATTTGCCACGCCAACTAAGTTATTGCCATGTGTCATTCAGTTCAACATTTTTAAGGTAAATTTTGGCGGAAGCTAACGGAAGAAGGTAAATGTGCCTCATATGTACCAATTTGGGGTTTTTGGTGACCCAAAAAATAATTTGGGACAAATTTGTGAAAGGTGTGCCAGTTTAGGGGTTTTAGTGGTCCAAAAATTAATTTTGGCTAAATTTGTCATAAATGTGCCGGTTTGAGATTTTTCGTGACATTTACCCAATTCACATTCCTTTTTTAACAAGTATTTTAACTTCGTACTTACTGTGATGCAATTTGATATGAAGTGTGATCATCCATGTTTACGAAATGATGCCGGCGATGTATCTATGATGACAAAATCATCAATTTTTATTGCGGTAACGAGCTCGTTTGGCACCGGCAATGGCGAGAGCAACCCTAGCAATGGCAAAGCCACATAGACGACGACGGGCAACTACTCTCTCCCATGAAGTATTGGGGATTCGACAGATGAAAATTGGCTCAACTTGGAAAGTTTAGGAATATCCATGCTTAATGTGAGCAACCATTAAATGACTTATATTTACTATCACGATCATATTCTTTCTTATTTCCGATTGTTTAATAACTTATAATTAAGCGGATTGAGGCGTATAGAATAAGACTAATCCGATTAAAAGAAGTGAAGCAAAATCCAATGAAGCATTTCGAGGATATTAAAAACCATATTGTTGGTTTCTTTATTGATCAACATAGCCCTAGGGATATACAAAAGGCACTAGGAGTGCATGGAACCGCACCCTCCTTGTTTCTCAGGGAGAACCTGGAGAAGTCTTCCCAACGATCCACGAACCACCACCTCCATCCGAGCCATCACTGCCTGAACGACCGCCACCCGGCTGATGCCCAACACCAAAGCTGCCGCCCGATCCGTACCCATAGCTGAAGCCGCCTTGATCTGCACCACCACCACCTCCACTTCCGCCGCCTCCACCTCTGGCTCTGTTTACGTCCAGTGATGGTGGTCTACGCTGTCGAGGAGGAGGAGATCTGAATGGCGGAAAAGGAGGCAAAGGAGTTCGGGCGGCGGCGGAAATTGGAAGAGGAGCTCGTACAGCTAGGGATGCTTAACGCCACTATCAATAGGAAGAGGAGTGAGCATAGCAGAGCCGAGTGAGATGCCATACTGGAAGGACTACAACAGCAACAAAGAGCGCAATTGCATTTATACGCATAGTGTGCGCGAGGAAAGCGTCGAGCGAGTCGACGGGAAGCCCGGAGGATGCTCGTCTTTTACTTGAGGAAAATGTGCAATTTTCCGGGGAGGGAGAGGGTGGATCCGATCCGATGCTTAAAGCGAACTCGGCAGCTTTCCGTGCATGGGAGACATGTTGGGGCATTTTAAAAAAGAGATATTACCATTTGTTGCGATCTTTGTCTCGAGATAACACAATATAAACTGCATCATTGTTCGACTTAATATGGAGAAAATAGTCTGCTTAATTATTATCTGATTTTCTCCATCGATAAGAGAATTGACACAGAGATATCCTAAAACAGTATAAAAAAAAACCCATTGTAAGCATTAGTTTTTTGGCGTAACGGAGCATATTTTTACCTTAGAAAGACACTTAGGCTCCGTTTATTCGCGAAAAATATTTTTCGGGAAAATATTTTCCTTATTTTCCGCCGTTTGGTTCGTTTAGGAAAATGAGTAAACGGAAAATGTTTTTCTAGTCAAAGGAAAACTTATGCTTAAATTTAGGAAAATGATTTGTTCTTTTGAAAGTCAGAAATTTTTTTCCAAAATATGACTAAGTATCGATGCTTGGACTCGAAATTCTATGCTTGGGCATGAAAATCCTAACATTGATTCCCTGGTCCTGGCATTTAGGACCAAGTCTCCAATAGCCGGACCTGGGTCCACCGAGACCGAGCCCGAGGCCCGAGTGTATATGCCCGGGTCCATCAAGGCCAAGCCTAAACCCTTGGTGCCCGTGCCCGATTCCTCGGCACCCGAACCCGGACCCTTAAAACCATGCTTGGGCCTAGGCTCATAATGGCCATGCTCGGATCCCCAACACTTGACCTCTAGTCCACAAAGGTCATTCACGGATCCTCGGCGCCCGGGCTTAGATCCTTGGTTAATGAAATGTTCATTCTTATAAGAATATTTTAAACAGAAATTCGTACTTTTGATTATTTTTTCTTTTCTTTTTCCTTCTCCCTCGGCCAATGATTGGCCAATTTAATCCTAAACTTTTGCTCTAGTCAATTTTTGCTAAAAATCGCTAATGTGACGGTGTTCCATGTAAGATGGCAAGTGATGATCAGACCGCCGCATCATTAATGTCCGGCAAAAATTTAACGGAAGGAGTACATTGGAATTTTGCATGAAGATTTCAGAGTAAATTGGCAAAATCAAAAAGCTTATAATTGAATTGGCATCCGTACAATAGGTTCAACACTTTAGGGTAGAGGTGAGCATGGTTCGGGTGGGCTTTTCTCATCCTAAAATCGGGAACCGCCCACTAAGAACCAGTTCCAAATTTTGGAACTGGAAATCACCCGTTTGTTTTATGGACCCACCCGAGAATCGGACCGCACACAATCCCTACAAAATTACATTGATCAATTAATATTATAGTCCTCAAGTTTGACTGATGAACAAACGAACGTATTGGGTGGTTGGCCCCAACCCCATCTGCAGGCGTTGTAGACGACGACCAGCTT
Organism: Syzygium oleosum; assembly: GCF_021117445.2. Lineage (NCBI taxonomy): Eukaryota > Viridiplantae > Streptophyta > Magnoliopsida > Myrtales > Myrtaceae > Syzygium > Syzygium oleosum. The sequence goes on along the minus strand of NW_026607485.1, from coordinate 20,264,366 downwards.
CAAGAATCTCTCGCAGAAGACGAAGAGAGAGAGAGTCTCCGAGTTCATATGTATCACAAGATGGAATTTGTATACACACATGGATTGCCATATAAGAGTCGTAGAGGCAAGACCGAGTTAGAAAAAAATATGGGGTTGGCCTTAACTGTTTAGAAAACTAAGCCCTTTCCCCTCTCTCTCCTCTTCTTTACAGAGCCACCATCTTCACACAATAGTCGTGCACACTCGAAAATATCATCCCCAATCCCATAATATTTTTTAAAAATATATATATATACCGGTTCGGTCCGGGTGAGCGAACGGGTGGTTCCACGCCTTGAATCGGGAACCGAACGATACTCACCAGTTCCGATAAATTCGAATCGGGAATCGGACTGGTCCCCATGAGAACCATCGGTTCTGGGCCGGTCGGGTCCGGTTCCAGGCGGTTCTCGGTTCCTTTACATACCCTACTTTAGAGTCGATGTTTTTGAGACATCAATATAAGAAAATATGTGACAAAGATGTGTATTCAAGACATGATAAATCATAGTGTTAACAAGTGTTGACACCTATTTTAATTTGCCCAAAATTAATTATGCAAAAATTAGTAATTAAGTTTTAATTCCTAAAAAAAATGTTTTTAATTCCAAGCACATTGCATATGGACATTAGGCACATTTGCATTAGTAGGGCTTATTAGAGCATGTTCTCTTGATTAATTTTCAAATTTAATTTTTTTAAAAAAAATTAAAAAAAATTTTTGGAATGAGCCGGGTTGACTTGGCCCTCTCTTTTTCTTTTTTCCCCTCGCGCGGGCCCAGCCCATTCTTTTCTTTTCTTTCTTTTTCCCCTTTCGCCTGAGCCGAGTCGGGCCCGGCCCAGCTTCTTCTCTTCTTCCTCCTCCCCACCGGCCCCTCTCTCTCTCCCCTGTTCTACCCTGTTTCTCCACCGTCCAACTAATGGGCGATGGAGCGGCCATCCCTATCCGCTCTGAGCAGAGGATGGACAGGGGAGCACGCCAAGGGGGACTGGCATTGATGGCCAGTCCCCTTCTTCCCCATTTCCCGGCCTTTCTTTCTCTCCTTACCCCCTTTTTTCTCGGATGCCAGAGCACCCCCTGCACCGGCCTAAACGGCCACAAAAGTCCCGAGTAGGCATAGGTCGGTGCAGGCCATTGATGGAGGAGATGAGATCAGAGAGAGTGACCTGGTCTTCGCCCTATAAAAACCGGCGAGAGAGATCGAGACGCGGCCGGGGTTTTTGAACAAAAAATAGAGAAAGAGAGAAAAAAGAAGAAGAGAGAGAATCCGAGAGAAAACAGAGAGAGAGAGAAAGCAAACCGAGAGTCCACCGGCCGTGAGGAGGAAGCCAGTCGTCTCCCTGACGCCCCCAGACCAGCCGAAAGCCCCCCTAGAAGCGTCACCAACCGGTGAGCCTTCCCGGCTGAGACACCACCCTGTTTTCCCCTGTTTTTTGGCACGGTTTAGCCGGGACTCGCACCGGCCGTTTCGCGGAAATCCCGGCCCATATCGTTGTTGGTCCCGGCCCCTACTCGCTGTTGAAGGCGAACCGCAGCCGTCAAAGCTGACCGGGTTGCTGGAGAAGGTCGAGATCCCTCGATTTTTAATGTGCCCCCCATCTGCTCGATAAAATGCCTCAAAGAGGCTGGTTTGTTTTTGGCAGCCGGTCGGCGAGCGAGCAGTCGGATGGCGGGCCCAGTCGTCGAAAAAGTTAGGTGAAGTTCATAAGGTAAAGGCCCAGGCCATTGGTGGCCTGGGTCGTCCGGCGAGATCGCCAAATCTCGCCGGCCGAAGCTCCCGCGTGCCCAAACATGCGGGAGCCGTCCCTGGACTAGCCTGCAGACCGGTCGGACCGATCTGCAAGCCAAATAGGGCCGATTCGACCCGATCGAACGGACCCTATTTCATCTTTATTGATCGGACCAGGTCCCGATCAGGCCCGATCCAGTCCATACCCGGGTCAATGACCCGGGTTGACCCCTGGCTCGGGTCGGATCCGGAGATCCGACCCGGGTCAACGCAATGGGTTGGGTCTGTTGACCCGGGTTGGTCCTGACCGACCTGGATCCGCCGATCCGACCCGTTTTAAATATTATATTATTATATTATTTTTAAATTTTTTTTAAAAAAGAAAAAAATTTCGAATTTTTTTAAATTTAAATTAGGGTATAATTCAGGTATAAGTATTGTCTAATATTTTTCTAAATTATGTGACATATCTAAATGTTTTGAATTGTTATTGTATTATTAGTATACATGTTTTTTTTATTAAATTATAATTGCACAAATTGCCATGTTTTAATTAGATAAACCTATAGGGCTATACGGTAATATTTTGAATGTTATTTTTATTACTGTTATGTTATTACTATGCATATTTTTAATTAGAATATAATTGCATAAACTGTTATGTTTTGAATGTCGTCGCCTTAGTGACGGTTAGAATTCTAGACTGCATATCTATCTTGACTGCTAATCGTTAATGATTATGCACTCGCTTGATAACCTCACATGTTAAGAGAAAGGTCCTAAAATCAATCCAAAATTGCCTAACAAATATTTTCTGAAATGAACAGGGTAAAAAGGTACCGAAAGGGCATTAGTTATTCAACTAGTGTAACCAAGTCCCCGAATTCATTTAATCTCTGGTTCGCAGAAGTAAGCAATTCTCCCATTGTCTTGCTTGGGTGTCTAATCGACCCATCATAAACCGATTAGTGGCGACTCCTAGATAAAAACCATTTGTAGGTTAAAAACCTAAATCCTAAGTCGCGATATGGTATGGGCTTGAGAGAGCCCAAGTTAAGTCCCGAACTTAGACTTAGTGCGTACCAGGCGAGACCCTCGTTTTTTGAAAACCAAAAGCGGAGGTCGGTCGCGACAACAAGTTAGTAAATTGAGTCATGCATTTGAGAGCTTCCCAATAACATATGCGAGCCAATCCAAATCAGTGGGAAGATAAAATTCATTCAAGAGACTAAAAACGCAGAAGCACGAACTACAAATTCATTGGCGCAAACACAAGAACATAGGTTGTCTTGTGACAGCCTCAAACCACATAAAAAGTTACACTCAAAACAAGCACCAAAAGTTCGATAACACAAACAAAACACCGTCACACCGACATTGAAAGAAAGCTTCAAAACGCATAAACTCTAGCAGCTTGTATGCTCAATTCACCGTGTTGATTGAGCCCTAGGCAAAACTTTCACCTAAGGAAGAGGAAGAGGAAGAGGACCGCCAGTTCCACCGGGGCCGACACCAAGGCCGTTAAGCCTGCCGAGCCCCCCGAGCAGAACAGTGCCCATGCCCCCCCATGCCACCGACACTGGCACCACCTCCCGCCCCGAAACCGCTGCCCATACCAAAGCCACCGCTGACTTCACCGACCTTGCCGAGCGTTGGCATTACTCCGCTGACGTAACTGCCCATGCCAGCATAGCCACCCATTCCGGCGCCCATCCCGACGCCACCAAGCGGCAGGAAGTTCTTCTGATCGCCCACGCCACTTCCTCCAGTCCCTACCGGTCCTGCTGCCGCCGCATCCGGTGCTTGCAGTTCATTTTGCTCTTTCAGCGTCCGATCGCTGCCGCTCCTCACAGGACGTGCAGCTCCGCCGTGCACAGTGAGGACGAAAAACACCACAAACATGACACAAGTCCTCGCCGTCTTCGGTTCTCCATTAGATTCGATTAGGTGAGGTTGGCGCGCTAGAAGATGCTCCCTCCTGATTTGCTTGGTCTTTGCATGCACGCAGGGAGTCTCTAGCTCGAGCCTCTTTTTATAGGGTGAAGATTGATGGTTGGTGACAGACGCGAGTTATTAACGGAGAGTTTCTTGTAAATGAAAGATTGATCAGCGGTCTCAGCAAACAGAGCCGTCTCGGGAAGGAAATGTCTTTCAATTCTGCTCAGATTTGGTAAATTGGAAACGAGAGAAAATTTATGTACCTTCCTGTAAAAACAAAGAGCAATGGTGGGTTTTCTGAGGCATTACATTTCCAATTTTTTTATGGTGTTAGATTCGTAGGATTTAATTGAGATATGAAAAAGAGAAGCTCCTGACGACAAAACTATTTTCATTGGTAAATTTATGAAAGAGCTAATAATTATTAAAAAAAACTATTGGTAAAAAAGGTTATCGGTATTCTAATTTTCCCAAAACTTATTAGTAATCACCTAGTCCCAACAATTTTATAACTTTTCATTTACTATTTATAAATATCAGCTTTTCTTATCTTCTTTCTTTCCGACACCTTAAATTAGCTAACTCCAATACGAATTCACTACTGACATACGTAATGTCAGTAGTGACTAGTAACTAGTGGCTTCATGATGTTGCCATGCCTCCACTTGCCCACTCCTTTTTTGTGGATTTGCAAATACAAATGAGTACATTGAAAAGGCAACCTCCACCACTTAGCACTAGAGAGGTCATGGTAGGCGGGGCCAGACGAGGCCGGCTCCTCGGATCGGGCTTGACCGTTTGTCTAGATTCGTTACCGGATCGAAAACAATGTCCTTGGGCTCGGCCGACTCGATCCGGGCTATGAGGTCGATGATGGTGCTTAATCATAGATCCTCCACAACTCTTCGAACCTCAGACTTTACCATTGGACGAAAACAGAAGGAACATCAAACTAATCCCACATTAACGCATGATTGTTTATGCTCGATGCAAGCGCACCGGTTGATAACTACTGCACAAGTGTAACGATTGAGTAATAGGCTGGACCTGACAAGGCCTAATCTATTGGGTTTTTTCTTCTTTTCTTTGTGAATTGCAGACTTGGGCTCCTGAAACTGGCGACATCTCTAAACCCCAATTCGAGTCCACAAATGAAATCTTCAGGCTAGGGCAGTTGTAGTACTTGTAAAGTTGTGGACTACAGCAATTTATTTGTGATTAAGGGTGGAAATGAGGGCATTTTGGAGGCAAGCTTTGTGACAAGTGAAATTAGGCCTAGTGGGCTGGGTCCAAGTGTTTGATAAATATCTCGAGTGAAACGGGCCTTCCGGCACGGTTCGGGCCACTCGGGTTGCATGCGCCCTGGGTCCGGCGCGCCCTCGAAAACCACAATAAACCTTTTCCTAAAATGAAAAATTCAATTTTCTTATCGATTTTCAGCAAATCCCATAGCCCAAAAATAGAGGATTTCAAACTCATGGAGGACAAAACACTATACTCTTGAAAACTTCTCAAGAGTGGATTTCCTTGAGTAATTTAGTGACAATAACCATCATATAGGGACAGTTGACATCAATAGAGAAGCACTACAACTCACTCAAAATTCCTTCACTCGGATTCCCACACGGCCTTCCTGACCCAACCGGTCCCATTCACCCCGAGGAAGAACCCTTCCTCCCTGACCAGCCAAACCACCCAGCCACGCCCCGTGTCGCGGCTGGGCTGGAACGCGTGCCACGCCGCGAACATCCTCGTCCACACCGCCTCGCACCGGTACAGTGCCTTCTCCCTGGCCGTCCAACTACATCCCTGCCCTGCGCTCAGCGCCTGGTCGATCACCGCAGCCGAGCCCTCGGGCTTGCAACGGATCTGCATGGCTCGCGTGCCGTTCGGCAGAGCGCTCACCACACTAACAACTGGCTCGTCAACCATCGCTTCGTCGACGTTTCCTGAGAGTTTCCTCGCACTTGCGCTCTTCGTTGTTACCAATACTAAGAGGAGAGCAATGCGAAGAGAAGTCATCGTTGGTTTTGCTTGGGTTTCGATCGATTCGATTTATATACGCGAAAAGAAAGCAAGAACATGGTACCGAAAAAATGGTAACTTCATAAAAGAGTTGCTAATTTAGAAAAATAATTAAACATTGGTAGATAACTCAAACAAGATGTGGTAATTGGAAACTAGTTAATAACTTAATACGACAAAAGCTAGTAATCACTTTAATTTAGAATGATAATTCCATATGAGGGTTGGTGAATTCAAAGACTTTGGTAATTCATGCAAATAAAAGTTGGCAAGTCACTAAAAAAATTGCCAATTTGGAACATATGAAAGGAGTCGGTGATTTCCTAATAGTATTGATAAGTTATTAACATTTTACTTGGAAAAAGGTTACCAATCATTTTTTATTATCATTAGCCTTTTGATACTTGCCAACACTTACTATAGTTTACCAGCAGGTGAAACGAACTCATGTGAGGCTTATTTTTGAAAAATTAAAATTGAGAAAAATGGAATAATTACCGAAAAAGTTCTAAACCTATTGCATTTGTGTCAATTTAGTCCTAAACCATTTCACGTTTTGTTAATTAAGTCCATCTGATCAATTTTACCTCGAAATTGCTGATTACCTATGTGGCATGGCCGGTATTGACATGGACATTTTTTAATAATATTCGGCCAATTTTAGCCAGAAGGGAAGAAATTTTTCCCAAATTTAAACTTCCTAGAAAATGTTTTCCATAAACCGATTAGCTTTCCGTCGTTCAAACGTGAGAAAGACGGAAAATAATTTTCCTTCAAACAAAGAGACTCATCTATTTCGACCTATTCCTTCAAGAATCGGAATTGTCTCTTCTCCTCTTTTGATCTCGTGCTTTTTAACATCAAAAGAGGAATCAATCTTATCCTTACCCGGTGGTGCAATCTAGCATAACAATAATTGATCAATAGCAAAAGAGGAATGAAAAACAGTGTCTTTCCATCAAAAGCAGAACAGCTGGACCAAAAAATTATCACTTACCCCTCTCTGCTTGCAATTCCCCAACTCCAGCCCTCCCCATCACCCATCCCCCAAAAACTTCCCACTCCTCACCCCCCAAAAATAGAGAAAGCTCTCTTCTACGCCTAGCAGTATTGCATTTTTGGTAAGGAAGATACTAAAGAGAATCAAGTAGCAACAAGAGATAAGTTACCCCATAGAACATCTTGCAATGTTCTTCTTCCTGTGATTCCTCCATTGACATAATCGTCATCTGTAGATGCTTTTTACACCAAATGCTTGCCTGTCATGAAATTAACAACATCACTCACTATACAAAATTTCGAAGAAGTGTTTGCTCGTGTGCATTCACTCACACCATGCTAACTTGCAACAGCACGCAAGGCATTCTTCATTCCTAGGTGGGAGTTGGTATTAGGAGCATCATAAGAAAACAAAGCTACCTGGGCCCCAAGAGTAAGGAATGGTGTCAGGCCACCACATAAAGTAGGCTTGAGGAACTTTGTAGCGACCTGTACGATTGCTTTGTGTAATATGCACTGGGTAACATCCAAACAAGTGTAGTCCTCCCAAAATGTCCAGATTGTTGTCAAGGTAAAAATCATGATTTCGCAAAGACCAAGCATGAAAATATTCCCATCTGTTTTCTTAAAGAATTCCAGTGGATCAAATTAGTCATAATGATTAGAGAAAAAACAGCTTGCACGTGCTTTAGTCCTTCAGTCCTTCCATGTTCGAAGCACTTCTCAAGTTAAAGAAGGCAAAAAAGGCATTAAGATAGTATAAAGGAATTAGTCAGATGCACTGAAAGACTGACTAGTCCTTCGGAATAGCACGCGTATTAGGACCAAATAAATGTTAAAATATTCATCTGCAAATTCTTTAAGATTTTGTTTGGAAGATGGGGAGGAAAATATGGGGTGGGTGAGGAAAAATCACAATTTCCATCCAATCTCTCCTCAAAAAATATTTAAATTTTCTGAAATTTTCCACACCCACCTCTCATTTTCTCTCCCTCCCTTCTCTCCCAAACAAAGGAATGTTAAAATTATGAAGGACCGTTTTGAGAGCCGCAGCTAGAGCAATTAACAAAGAAATGTCAAAAATCCAATCCATTGTGCACATACTTCTCCGATCAACCCGGAAGCTTTACTTGAGCATTGATTAAAACTAGAGCAGAAGGCAATGAAGCAGCAGGAAAATGCAATGAACAAAGGCGGAGCATGCTATTTATACCGAACTAAAATTTTACTAGAAGAATGCACTTGATTTGTCGACACAGAGGAACAGCATTCAGAGAGGGAGCTCCTCTGGATCTCAAATTCATCCCCAAGACACTCATTCAAAATGTGCCAAATAACACATCATATCAGACTACCATAATTTGCAAAATTCAAGAACAGCACTACACCCATTCATCGGGAACTTGCAACCAATCAATTCGCTCGAATAAAAAGACAAACGGCGATGCGCAGATAGTTTTAAACATAGACAATGAAGGATTCGATATTACAGCCGCTACTCCACATTGCATTCGATTCCAAGTCCACTTAATTCTCTCAACATCATTAAGCAAAACGACCGAAAAGAAAAGAAAGTAAAAGAAAAACACACTTGGTTCAAGAGGATACAACTAGGCTTTCGACAGCGAAAGCTATGTCAGATTTCTCGCGCAGTTCCAGTTCACCGAGCCCAGTAATAAGCTGAACCCGAGCCTCGACGACCTGCGAATGCATCGGCAAAAAACGAAATCACACACGAGAAAACAGTTTTCCAATCGCTACAAAAAAAACAAAAGCCCATGCAGCTCTCCCCAAGGGATTCATCAAGCTCAAGCATTCCATTTCTCCCTCCAGTTCCCCGGCAACAATTCGGGAGAATCGCTAATGAAGGACAACTTCCGAATCGATCGAAGCGGTGTTCGAAACCGCTTCCGAACTCAAACCGTTCAATCGTAAACCCTCGCGACACGATAAGGCGCGCGAGACCTTCGAACTCGCCGGATCATCATCGGAACCGGACAGCATCGACCGAACGAGACAGCAATCGGACGAGATCGACGAACGGAGTTCGGGACGCGGAGAGCTTACGTCGGAGGTTCTGATGGCTTCGACGGCGCATAGCAGCTCCGCTCTGGAGCTCTCTCTCCATTCTCTCTCTCTCTCTCTCTCTCTCTCTCTCTCTCTCTCTCTCTCTCTCTCTCTCTCTCTCTCTCTCTCTCTCAATTTCAGGTCTGAGATATTTCATTTTCCCGCCATTAGGGAAGCACCTTCGCGCGGGTTGACCCGAACGGGTCACCCGTCCGGGTCGGGTCGGCTAACCGGAGGCGAGATTGCTTATTAAGAAATGCTATAATTGTATTTGTTTCGTGAAAAGTTAATAATTTTAAAAAAATATATGATTGTTTATATCAGTTATTAATATAAACAGACGAAAAATATTTTTATCGTGAGCAGCTATGTTTAAGTATATTTTTTATTGACCCACTCTTTTAAGGATGTGAATAATCATTTCGCCAAAATATTATTCGGATAGCTCATTTTTTACAAAACAAATAGAACAAATGATTGATTTACAATTCCATGTACTTGCAAATTTGTCTTTTTTTGTGGAAGAACAAATGAATTTTAATATACACACCTTTGCTCTTGCTCCTTTTGACTCCCTTGCTTTTCTACTTTTGACTATTCTTAGATTTTGTGGCACCTAACACAAAACACTTAAAAATCGATCAGAATATTCAAATATACAAAGTAGAATTGTATGTAATTTATTTATTACCTTTTTAAAATTAATTTTTTTTTATTTTTAGATTTTACGCCATCACCTTAACCGTTTTAGTGGTCATAGGGACCGCGACCCGATGCCATCGCGGCCCTTGCCTGGATTTGGGCAAGGAGTCACGGCCCTCGCTAGCCTCACCCAGATGCAACCCTCACTGGCCACAAGCGAGGATCGTGGCCCCCGCCTAGCAAAGAAAAGAAAAGTAAAATAAAATAAAAAATCATAAAATTCTAAATAAAATTTCAAAATATTCCAAAAATCATACAACATATCATATCAGTAATTTGACGGAATCAATGATAAATTGACGGAGGCCTTCTAAGTAGGTCTAGAAAAAAATAGAAATAGAAAATTATTTCGAAAGTTCATCGTAAAAGATAACATTATTCGATTCCTTTTCCATGAGAAATTAGATTTTTCGACTGTATAAAGCCCAAAAAAGGGCACCCTCAAAAGTTCACTTCACTCGGTATTCCAAATAGCCTTCTTGACCTAGCCACTGCCATCCCAGCTAAGGTAGAAGCCATCCTCTTTCACCGACCAAAGCACCTTATCGTGGCCCGCATCCCAGCTGGGCTCGAAGGCGGGCCACGACCCGATCTTCCCCGTCCACGCAGCCGAGCAGCTGTACAACGTCTTCTCCTCGACGGTCCAACTGTAGTGCTGGCCCGCGCTCAGCGCCTAATCAATCACGACCGAGTCCTCCGAGTTGCAATGGATGTGCACTGCGTCCGTGTTGCTGGGTAATTCGCTCGAAACATGAACAACGGGCTCATCCTGCACTTCGGTCTCGGCGATGATCGATGCCGACAAGAGGGAAAGGAAGAGGACGAGGGACAAAGTGGTCGTCGCCATTGCCGTCACCGCCGCCGCCATGTTTGTTGTGGTCTGTCTCGAGTTAATTTGGTTCGGTCTCGCTGGTTTATAAGGCGCTATGAAAGAGTCAAAAACGCAAAAGTGAAGATTTCGAAGGCATCACATGGTCGCGATTTTGGAGAGACCAAAGGATTTGTTTCTCTGGATTTTGATGTTGCATTGTTTTGGTTGATTTGTTTCCATGTTTCACCCAATTTTATAATACTAACCAAATTGGCCATATCTTTTGGTAAACAAAGGTTTAGTAATGAGTCTCGACGCACCTAGCATTGCCTATATATTTATATGTTCGGATCCGTGTGTATCAAGTCGTTGAGCGTGTTGATATTCGGATGGTGTTTCGAACGCCAATAAATCCACTTGCGAAGAGGTGTGCGGGTTCCGGGGTAAGTAGTGTATTTACCTTATTCTGGGACCTCTTTATAGGTACGGGGTTTGAAATTTTGAAACACGAAACCTTTCCTACGGGCTCTTAGAACATAAAACCTAGAACTATCGGTTTCATAGATTCCAAGATACCCTATACCATCCCGACATTTTTTTTCAATGGCGCAACTCTAGTTATTAACGCATTATACATTCAACACAAAACACAAATGGATTACATGATAAAGTACACAGTTCATGTCTAATAGTTATAAAATGGGAAAATGATACAAATAGTCCCTGAATTTTGGCTAAATATGCAATTTGGTCCCTGAACTTTTAATTTGTTCAATGTAGTCCCTGTGGTCTCTAAACTTTTAATTTGTTCAATGTGATCCCTGAATTTTTTTGTAGATGTTCAATTTAATCCCATAATTATATGAAAATGTTCAATGTAGTCCTTCCATTAATTCAAGTTTAGGGACTAAATTGAACATCTACAAAAAATCCAAGGATGTGACATTTTGAATTTCAATCCATTTTTGAGATTTATGAAATGAATATATCTTTGACACACTTTTAGTTAAATCTCACTCAGATTTGATCGCTCTTGAAAAGACTAACGAGGGAAAGGCTAGTTAGGAAATAAGTACATGTACCTAAGAACTTGACCATGGACTGACACTTCGACCATAAGGATTGACGAGGGAATATTTTGGGCCATTATAGACCGATCCAAAGATGGTTATGGAATGATTCACCAATGTTATACAATTGGATTACGGGTAATTCCGCTTGACCATTGTATGAATTTAGAACGATCCTAAACATATTCCGAACGATCATGTCCATCGGAACTAGTGATTGACCCTCGTAATTACATGATAACCGAGGTCGCTATGGCTTGAGTAAACTTAAATGTGATTTGATAATTGAGTCAATCACGGGTCGATATGCGTAACTCCTAAAAGCCGCCCGTTAGTTTAAGATACACTAAAGTCGCGATTGATTGATTTTGGCCATTTATTAGAATCCGGATTGGGTATCGAACTTTCAAGATTCCACGACTAATTTATTAGACGTCGTCTCATTTAGCTTGGCCAATTGTCGGGCCACTCGGAAATTATCAGAAAAGCGAAATATGAATCGAGTATTGGAAAAGACCATTTTACCCCTGAGATATTTGAATTCCTTTGTTACATTGAAGGGCAATTTGGACTTTTGGACTTTCCCTCCAATGGCCGAAAATTATGGACAATGGTGCCCCTCTCCTCTTTGCTTATTCCCTAGTTTGCCCTTAGTTAGAGTTAATCTAAACCCTTGAATCTTGGCTTGCTCAACAAAATGGATTCTAGACGAATGGATCTTAGTGGGGTGGTTGATGGGGTTTATAGTGGGGTTGTTGTCTCTCTCTCTCTCACTCTCACCATTCTGATCAAGACACTCACCTCACTCTCTCTCACTTGCTCACTCTTCCTCTCATCTTGTTCGGCCACTCTCCCTCCATCACCGACCAGCCACCTTCAGCCACCATCCACCATCGTGAGCCCCTTTTGTCGCCCTCGTCGCCGCCGTCCGCCGCTGGTGCCGCCGCTCGTCGCTTGTTGGTTGCGGTTTTTTGGGTGCTTGGTTAGCTCTAGCTTGTGTGTAAGTTGCTCTCTAATCCTTGACTAGGGTGATAGGTTGCTAATGGACTGATTAGGGGTTGATTAAGGGTTGTTGATAGGTGGTTTAGTTGTTGGATGAGCTTGGCTTGCTTGATGGTTCATGTTGGTTGAATCTCGGATTCATTACTGCTGTACATCTGTGATTTGCTATTTTTGTGGAGACCTTTGTGGGCCGAATTTGAAGTGGTGTTCTTCATAAAAGTTTTTCCTCACATTTTGAAGTATAACATATATTAAATCTGAGATTTTTGGAGGTCATTTGAGGTCATTCGGGGTCATTCGGAAGTTCATCTTCATACCATATTCAAACTGCCATGGAATACTGTTCACTGACCTTATTGTCTTTCCGAATTTTTATAAATCTTTACAGGTCTCTTTTCAACAAATTTCCTTCACAAAAATTGTTAAGGACATTTATGTCTATGATATATAAAAATTTCAAATCTTTCTAAAGAGATTTGGGTACTGAAAGAGATGCGTTTTGAGGGCCGAGTAGCCTGTTCGAACGAGCTGATTACGGTCCGACTTCTAGTGACAAAAATACATGTTTACAGTTTGAACTGGGTTTTGTGTTCTCATAAGAAATGTTTATCAAGATATTTTCAGCAAAAGGACACTATAAGTGCCATAACTTGTGTACGGCGCTCACTTTAGTGCCAAAATTTTTCGCCGGCTCACTTAAGTGCCAAATCAGAGGAAAAACGATCACTTAAGTGCCAAAAGTTTTTTTTGGATAACTTAAGTGCTAAATTTTTTGAAAAACAATCACTTTAGTGCTAATTTTTTTGAAAAACGATCACTTAAGTGCCAATCTCCGGCGAACCATGTCAGCTTCAGAAATTAATAAAAAAAATGCCACGTCGGATTTCCGGCGACAAATTGTGTATGGCACCGGAGTTGGCACTTAAGTGATCGTTTTTCAAAAATTTTAGCACTTACGTGATAAAAAAAAAACTTATAGCATCAAAGTGAGCGCCGTATACAAGTTATAGCACTTGTAGTATTTTTTTGCCAGATATTTTCTATGACATATCCCGAATTCAGAATTTTTGGAGTTGTTTTACTATTTATTTCAAAAGGAGTTCGGTTGCTATGCATCTGCTAGGGGTGAGCGCGGTTCCAGGGTAAAACCGGGAACCAGACCTGGTGGATCCGTTTCGGTTCCAGGTTCCATGGACAGAGGGTCCGGTTCCCGGTTCCCCATTTTTAGGAACCGGCTGTTCCGATTCCCGGTTCCTATAGGAATCAGAATCGGAACCTGGAACCGGAACTTGGAATCGGAACCAGAACCGGAACCGGAACCTAGAACAGGAACCGGAACCTAGAACAGGAACCGGATCGAAACCGAGAACCGGAACCTGGAACCGGAACCAAAAATATAAACTTAGTATTTAGAAACCCTAATTCCCAAATGCTCCATTCTCCTCCTGAATCACACCCAATCCTCCATCATCGTCCCTCCAAAGCTCTCTCCCGCTTTCGCTTCTGCCTCTGCCTCGCTCCTCGCTCCCGCTTCTGTTTCCGCCTCGCCCTCGCTCCCGCTTCCGCTTCCACGGTTCTCTCCCACTTTCGCCTCGCTCTGCCTTCTTCGTCGCAGGTCCTGTGATCTCCCCACTCAGATTCGCTCCGATTATTCGGGCACGCTGCCGTCTTCCTCCTTTGAAGCTCCATCGCTCTGGTATGTAACGTCTTCAAACAACCCCTCGCCATTCACGCCATAAGTTATGGCGTGTGTCTGTGTTGTTCTCGCTGACGAGCCGTTGGCTCCCCGTGCACTTCTTTATTTTGCGTGAGCGTGTGACTAGAGATATTATACAAGGTTTCGGCTTTCTTCTTGCTTGAATCATAGTGAATCATCTGGGGATGATTTGGCGATGCACCTTTATTGTGAATGATAGGTTTTCTTCTTCTTCTTTTTTTCAAGGGGGGGTGTTTGATTGTATTATATGGAATGGAATTGTATGTTTGATTTAGATTTTTCCTTTTCCATTTTGGCTGTCCTTCGATGTTGTTCGGTTGTAGTTCGGATTAGGTAAGCAATCAAATCTTGGTGTGGGTACTGGATCGAGCTACTCCTGGTGGTACTTGAGGTGTCAAGACTATTGGAAACTATGCTGCGGTGGGCAAGTAAGTCTTTTTCCTTGATTTAGATTGCTTGCATTTGATTATGGCCTCTAGACAGGTAGTAGACGTGCATATCTGCACTAATATCTCATCTTCAAGTTTTCTTTACTCTATGGTGTTTACTTCTTCATGGCGATTGCTTGCTACAGCGAAGGATTGCATGGAAGTAAAATATTCTCGCATATTTTTCTCTTGATTAAACAGTAGAATCAAGTTGTTGTCCTGTGGTCCTTTTAAGGATTTCAATTTTGAGAGCATCTAGAGGGGAACTTCCACTTATGAAAGTTATTTCTTCTCTCCCGCTAAATTTTCTAAAGTCAAAGTTTAAAGTAAAACTATGTGAAACATCTGAGTGATGGCTTATTTATACTTCTTGGACAGTGAGAGTCTAAGGCCCTCTTTGGTTCATGAATTTTCTATTTTCAATTTCCATGGGAGAGCAAAAACTGCCTAGAAAATGTGTTTGGTAGAGAACAGCTTCCAAATCAAAACAAGAGAAACTATATTCAAAATTGAAACTAGAATATATTGTTTGCATTGTTTTCATTTGCAATGCAAACAAGCAAACTATGTTTTCTAGAGAGAATATTATTTTGTATCTATGATACATGTTTTAAGAAAATTAAAAACAAACTAAAAATTGACAATTTTCTTATACCCATTGCATCAACTTTTACTTATGTTTCATCTTCTTCTGTGTTCATGTCTGTTGAGATCGACTTCATTGCTTCTTACATCCATTGTCTCTCTGTAGTATAATTGAGAATGCGCTCTCATTTTTCCCTTTTATTTTCTTTTTTGTCTGTTATCATTTAGGGGTAGCCATTCCTAAATGTCTCTTGGGCCATGTTTTGTCAATATAGCAAGGCATGAGTGTTTGTAGGTACATTTATTTATTAGTATGTGAACTTGAATGATGATGTTTTTTCTCTTATTCTGTCTTGTAGGTTCTGAAGGCACAGTCTGCTGCAAAAGCCAAAGGCTTTTCAGATGTTCTATACCTTGATTGTGTGCAAAAAAAGTATTTAGAGGAGGTTTCTTCTTGCAACATTTTTGTTGTGAAGGTATTCTTATTGACAGAGCAGTTGCCAGTTAAAAATCTGAATAATCTGTCTCAAATTTCTCATCCGTTTTCCTTGAAACGAACTCTAAAGACTTTTCGACTTCTTTAGCTTCATGATTTTGCTGCCACAACAGGTAGGTGCTTGTTGACCTAGAAGTATCTTGTTTTTTACATGGAATGCATGGTAAAACAAACTAAGGTTTGTTTGTTTCACTGAAAGAGCTTTCCTCGTATTAGTTTTCCGGATTTTCACGTGTTTGGTTATTGAAAATGGTTATTCAATGGAAAAACATTTATGGTTAAGAAAAACATCTATACTTAAAATTAGTATGATAAATTCCCGGTTGTGTGTCCAGACTAGCTTGTCTTTCGCCGATGTTGTTAAGAGGGGGATAGCTAGAATATCTTTTACTGTATGCTACTCAAAAAGAGAGAACAGCATATGCTCATTCCATTGCGCTTCCTCAGCATTTCTGTCACGCCTGTTTAGCCAGTATATTCGAGCGCATACCTCAGTACATTTCTCCTTGTTTCCACAGATCTTCAATTTGCATTTTCAGTTGCTGCATTTTGTCCCTGTCATGATGCAAGCTCTGCTCATTTGTTGACTCCTAAAGCTTCCTATTCAAGCAGTTGATTTGACTATTAGAGAACTTCCGCTTGCTCCACTTTTTTAGGGCCTCTATTTCTTTTTGTAGTTTCTTCAGAAAGTGTTCATTTCCATGCCTGGAGTATTCCACGCTGAACTTACTAGCTTTCGACCAAAAAAAAAAGAACTTACTAGCTAACCACATTCATTATTTTCAAGCCAGTATGCTTCAAACTTAATTTCTCTCTTTCTTTTTGCAAGTTCCGCTGAGAGAGTTAGCAAGATAGGACTGCGGTCGGAGTCTATAGCAGGTAATGCGTACGCTTCCACTTCTGGGATGTCACTCTCCAGTCTACGTTGGATGGAGCTCTATCTAGTCTTTCTTTCACATAGGCATCCCAATTCCTATTATTTGCCCGTGTAAATGCGCATCCTTTGCATTCAAGATCCATTATGGCTGCAACTTTGGAATATGGCTGCTTGAGATTCAAATTGCATTTTCTTTTTTGCTGTCTTGTTCTGTTCTCGTGTCGTTTGATTGATTGTTCAAGTGCTCTCGGCTAATCTGTTCTCATGTTGTTTGCTTGGCCAGTGTTGTTTGATTGACATATCAACTATCAAGAATTCAAGATAACATGTCAATGGAGGTTGAGGGATGTGAGGAGATGACTCCGATCACAGAATTTGAATTGTCGGGTGATGAAAATGAAGAAGAGCCATCCCCAACCACGAGTGCGACAAACAAGGTACTTGATTTTCATCGTCCTCCTTTTAATAAGAAATATACATCCGATTGCTAGAATCATTCTGCAAGAATCAAAGATGGGGATGGAAAAACATATAAGGTGAAGTGCATTCATTGTGGGTCTGAGTTAAAGTACAATGTTGCTCATGGTACTTCCATAATGAGGAAACACTTGAAAACATGTAAGAAGTTTCCTTGCAATGTTGATAAGAGGCAGAAATTCTTTGCACCGCGTAATGTAGACTTGGCTGGCAAGGCAGGAGAAGGTTCTAGTACTGGTAGTGTCTTATCGACATGGTCATTTAATCAAGAACGTTGTAGGCAAATGCTTTCTCGGTTCATCATAGTTGATGAACTACCCTTTGCCTTGGTTGAGCGTGTTGGATTTCGCGAGTTTGTCACCGAGTTACAACCTCTCTTTAAACATTTGTCACGTTTTACAGTGGCTAAAGATTGTATGAAGCTGTATTTTTGTGAAAGAACTTGTTTGAAGACTTACTTTGGTAAGATAAATTCTAGGATCGCACTCACGACCGATACATGGAGTTCCATTCAAAACTTGAATTATTTGTGTCTCACTGCACATTTTATTGATGAAAATTGGAAGTTGCATAAAAGAATCATCAATTCTGTGGTGATGCCTAGTCATAAAGGTAGGGAGATTGGGAGAATGGTGGAGAAATGCAACAACGAGTGGGGAATAGAAAAGAAGGTATCCACAATCACCGTGGATAATGCTAGTTCGAATGACGTTGCAATTGGTTATTTGAAGGAAAAACTTTCAAGAGAAAAGTTGTTGATCTTAGATGGTAGTGTTTTACATATGAGGTGCACTGCTCATATATTAAACTTGATTGTTAGAGATGGCTTGACTACGGTACAGGAATCTATTGCACGTATACGAAACGTGGTTAGGTATGTGAGGAGTTCTCCCATGAGAGCCAACACATTTAAATCTTGCATTGAGGGTGAAAAGATTACTTACAAGGGTTCAGTTATTCTTGATGTCGCCACTAGATGGAACTCCACTTACCTCATGTTAGACACCGTCATAAAATTTAGAAAAGCTGAAGATTAGCTTGAAGCTATGGGTATGAAAATGAAAGAGAAATTTGACAAATACTATGGGAGTTTGGATAAAGTGAATATGTTGGTGTTGATTGCGGTTGTGTTGGATCCTAGAGCCAAGTTGAGTTATGTGAATTTCTTGTATGGACAAATTTATGATGATGAATTGAAAGTTAATGAGATGCATTACAAGGTGAAGGACGCATTGGAGCGTTTATATGAATTTTATGAACAATCTTCTCTTGCTTCAAGTGATCGAAATTTTGGTGCCCAAAGTTTGAGTGCTAGTAGTAGTGGTTCCAATGCCGATGCCGGTGGTAGTGAAGGTAACAAGATCAAGAAGTATGACGCCCAAGCTTGGCGAAGAACCTTTATGCACTCGAACCAACAAGTGTGCAATGACAACAAATCTGAGCTTGATCAATATCTTGAAGAAAAAAATGAAAATATTCCTGATCTTGACCTTTTGATGTGGTGGAAGACTAGTGGCTCAAAATATAAAATCCTATCTTTGATGGCTTGGGATGTTTTGTCTATTCCCGTAACTACTGTTGCTTCGGAGTCGACTTTTAGTACATCGGGTCGTGTGCTTGACGGCTTTCGAAGTTCTTTGACTCCCAAAGTAGTGGAAGCTTTGATTTGCACTCAAGATTGGTTGAGAGCCGTTCGTGTGCCGATTGATGTTGAAGAATGCATCGAAAATGCAGAAAAATTTGAGATGGGTAAGTGGTGTTTATATCTTTATATATTGTAATTCCTTTTATATATCTAATAAGTGAATATTTTATTTAATCTTTCTTTTTTTTAGATATGGATTGTCTGAATGAGGAGATTATCATCGGTAAATAGAGTTTACCAGTTGAAGCGGAATGAATATATGTGGTAGGCTTTCTAATACTTATTTTATTATATCAATAAATTGATATGGATTGTCTTAATACTTTGGTTGTCTTTGAAGGAGCAGCTAAGGTCGTGTTATTTGTGATTCAGCCAATTATTTGTGCGTGCCTTTGACCTCGCGGTTGTTTAAAGGAGGAAGAAATTTAATGCCGGAAGGGTTACCGAAGAAGCTTTTGGTCTTCTGCTTTTGTGCTTTTGCAGCATGTATAGGAGAAAGGTCAGATCAGATGTGAATGCTATTGAAATGAAGTAGGACTTGGAGCCGTTTTTGGGAGAAAGGTGCCTAGTTTGAAAAGATTTGACAGCTGGTCTTTTTTTTAGATATGGATTGTTGAGAAAAATGTGGCATCTTACCTTGGAATTTAAAGTCATATGTATTGCATCCCAACAATTGCTATTTATCGTTCTATCCCCTTTCTTTTAAGAAAAATGTGACTTTTCAATAACTAGTCTTTTGTATTCTTTTTTATGAATGTTCATTTTCGTTTTGATCAACTAAAAATAAAAAAAAATAAAAAAAATAAGAACATGTTGGAACCTGAAACCGACCCTAGAACTTGTAACAGGGTAGGTTCCAGGTTCCAGGTTCCAGGTTCCAACGGGTAGGTTCTAGATTCCAAAAAATGAGGAACATGTACCCGAGGGTAGGTTCCAGGTTCCAGGTGGAACCTGGAACCGCTCACCCCTAGCATCCGCCCAGAATTACTCCAGTTACGTATGTACTCGGTTTTCTCTCTCTCGTGTGATTATCCTATGATATTTTTACATATGAAAGACGTGGCATTTTGTCGGGTGAGTACGGATTTTGTTTGCATTCGGCTAATTCGCAAAGATAAGAATTGGTGATGAGTGCTTGATGTTTGTGCATGATCACGACAAGTCCCGTCTAGGCGGGAGTTCTAGACGATGCCCAGCAGGGGTTCAGATGCCGTTTGGTACCCTGCGGTTGCCGGGGGGGTGTTCGATCCCAGACGATGTCGTGTTGCGGTGGAGGCCGGACTGATGCTCCTTTTGGAATGCCGTCCGGTACCCGACTTACTGGGAGGTTCGATCCCAAACGTTGCCATCGCCGATGCAGCGGGACGATGCCTGGTTATGCCAGAAGACCAGCGAGAGTTCAGTGGGCCCGAGAGGCCGTTAATAATCTGGACATTTATGATGTGTGTTATGCATTGGGTAATACTTTGTGCTTGAAGTCGTTATTGAGCAAGTCTGGATTACTAATTATATTATGCATGATTATGCCTTGGATCGTATTGTGTGTGCTCGAGGAGCGATTGCCATGCAGTGGCAACTTTCTAACGTGCATGGCTTATGTATGTGCCAAGGCGAGGTAAAGACGCCTGTGTTTGTTTATGGCACATTGGTTGTTAGGATTGCATGTTTAGGATTGGTCGGACGTACGTGTTATCCTAAACGAGGCTTAGGGAGTTTACTTATTGAGATTTATTCTCATTATTGTATTATAACCATTTCAGACCTCCGACTATGACTAGTCCACCTCGACGTTTTGGGGTACCCATGGATATGGACCACTTAGAAATGGAGTACCCAGTAGGTGAGGACAAAACTTATATAAGGTACTATACGATGATTTGGGTAGATGAGGGCTTAGCATACTGGAGGCTCCATACCTTTTTAGCTTGGTTCTATCACGATGGGGCTGAGGTGACTAGTCCGATCCGAAGGTTTGATGGCCCCCACCATGGCGGTGATGAAGTTATGGAGTGGGATCCCATGGAGATTGATCCTCCCAACGGATAAGTCATCGATCCCGATACTGATCCTAAGAAGTCGGATTTCGAGCCGTATGACGACATGGAGGATCCGGAGACGCTGCCAGGGTACCACGGGGACTTGTGATAGGCTTAGTTATCTTGTCTTTTGGAGCGCCCCCTTTTTGGTAGAGAAGTTAAGCTAACCCGACCATCCGATCCTTTTTGCCTGTGTGGTCTGTAGATGTGGCATTGTATGGCTTGGTTGTTGTATATGTTGTAGTTAACAATATGTTTATAAAAGAAGTTTGTTGGTTCGTGTATTTGATGTCTCTTTTGCTATCCCGTTGTTGATTATGTCTCGATGTTCTAGTTCGCTTCCGCATGCGTTTATTCGTTAGTGATTCGATTGGGTCGGCGACGAATTCTAGGACATCGCATACTTAACGACCTTTGCGGGATGTTTCGCGCTTAGTGGGGTTCGGGGTGTGACAAAGGACCACATTATATAAATTAAAAGTTCTTGGACCACATTGAACATTAGGCTAAAGTTTAGGGACTACATTGAACAAATTAAAAGTTCAGGGATCAAATTGCACATTGGACCAAAGTTCAGGGACTGTTTGTGTCAGTATCCCTAATAAAATCCCAATACTATAGTAACATCCAAGGTAAAAAGAAAAGAAATAAATCAGCCTTTTCCCATCATTTATATCCCTATGGTGATTTTCTCGCCAAATAATAAAGGCAAACTAATGAATAAGGTATAAAAGATGATTCATGTAATGGGAAACCCTCCACATAGAACTTTAACTTCGATTAGAACTACACCTCTCTCTTTTTTAATGTGCAAATGAATCTTTCCACTTTTCGTAAAGTTAGAAAGTCACATTATACCCATCTCATGATATTTTGATTTCACCTTTTCTAAATACAAACACTTTCGATATTTCATCATGAATTGCGCAATAGATTTTTGTGATCATATAAAGTATATTTTATGCTAGTGTATTACTCCATCAACGTTTATAATTGAGCTCTGTATGATTTAGATGCAATGCAATAATATGATTGGTCATAAGTTATTTTGCACTTTAGCACTATCTACATGAAGAGTTTCGTGGACAATAATTTACAGTTTACACAGCTTAAACAATGAAAGAGGGCTTTTTTATAAATTGCTTTTCACAAATGGGAAGATAGTTTTATTTTGGGTTACTACCACAAAAACCCAAAATCAGTAAACCTGTAACAAATTTACCCCAAACTAATTTTTTGACTACTAAATACCCCAAACTAGTACGTCTATGATAAAATTATCCTCCGTTAGTTTTTGTTAAATTTTACCGTTAAATTGCTAAATTGGATCACATGTGTAAGTTGACAAGTGTACCAGTTTGGGGTTTTACCCTCCGTTTGTCACATGTATATTAGTTTGTGAATTTTTGTGGTATTAATCCAACTTAACGGAAACTATCGGATGGTAAATTTGTTACAGATGTACCGATTTGGGGTTTTTCGTGACATTAATACTTTTATTACTAATTCGGTACATCAAGATTATCAAGATGAAAAAAGATTACAAGTAGCAATTTTGTCCGGTTGCCGAATGAACACTTTCTTTTGATCAAAATAAAATGTAAAAGACATTGGAAGGATTTGGTATTGTTTAGATAGATGATTCGATTTTTTTATAACAACAGTGTCATTGGACTTTATTTATGTGCCTAATGCATACACGGGGTAATTTCTAGTTACATAAATTCCGTGAACGTCTTTGGTTATTGTGACTCATGAAAAACAAGACAAACAGTTATATTACTCTAAATTTGGCCAATTTAAATAATCATTTTAAAATTGTCTCATCATTTAGTATACCATCTTTGGTTATTTTGCACTAAAAAATTCATTTTAAGTTATTTCGCACTAAAAATGATTTCAAAAGTTCATAGTAAGATAGGGTTAATACCATGAAAAACCCCAAACTGGTACACCTGTGACAATTTTACCCCGAACTTTTTTTATCACAAAAAACACCAAATTGGTACACCTGTGACAATTTTACCCCGAACTATTTTTTTGACCACCAAAAACCTCACACTAGTACACCTGTAACAATTTTACCCCGAACTAATTTTTTTTACCACAAAAAACTCCAAACTGGTACATCTGTGACAAATTTACCCTCCGTTGGTTTCCGTTAAATTTTACTATCAAATTGCTAAATTTGATGACACGTGGTAGTTGACAGATGTACCAGTTTTGGGTTTTACCCCTCTGTTTGTCACAATTTTACCAATTTGTGAATAATCATTTTAAATTTGTCTCATCATTTAGTATACCATCTTTGGTTATTTTGCACTAAAAAATTCATTTTAAGTTATTTCGCACTAAAAATGATTTCAAAAGTTCATAGTAAGATAGGGTTAATACCATGAAAAACCCCAAACTGGTACACCTGTGACAATTTTACCCCGAACTTTTTTTATCACAAAAAACACCAAATTGGTACACCTGTGACAATTTTACCCCGAACTATTTTTTTGACCACCAAAAACCTCACACTGGTACACCTGTAATAATTTTACCCCGAACTAATTTTTTTACCACAAAAAACTCCAAACTGGTACACCTGTGACAAATTTACCCTCCGTTGGTTTCCGTTAAATTTTACTATCAAATTGCTAAATGTGATGACACGTGGTAGTTGACAGATGTACCAGTTTGGGGTTTTACCCCTCTGTTTGTCACAATTTTACCAATTTGTGATTTTTTGTGATATTAATCCAATTTAACGGACACTAACAGAGGGTAAATTTGTTACAAATGTACCAGTTTGGGGTTTTAAGTGGTCAAAAAATTAGTTTGGGCTAAAATTATCACAGATATACCAGTTTTGGGTTTTTGGTGATAAAAAAATTAGTTTGGGGTAAAATTGTCACAAGTGTACCAGTATGGGGTTTTTTGTGGTAAAAAAAATAGTTCAGGGTAAATTTGTTACAGGTGTACCAATTTGGAGTTTTTTGTGGTCAAAAAATTAGTTCGGGGTAAAATTATAACAGGTGTACTAGTTTTGGATTTTTGGTGGTCAAAAAATTTATTCGGAGTAATATTGTCACAAGTGTACCAGTGTGGGGTTTTTGGTGGTCAAAAAAATAGTTCGGGGTAAATTTGTCACAGGTATACCAATTTGGGATTTTTTGTGATAAAAAAATTAGTTCGGGGTAAAATTATCACAAGTGTACTAGTTTGAGGTTTTTCGTGATATTAACCTAAAAAATAACATTATTCGACTCATTTTCCATGAGAAATTAAATAATACAACTATATAAAGCCCGAAAAAAAGGCACCCTCAAAAGTTCACTTCACTCCGTATTCCAAATGGCCTTCTTGACCCAGCCACTGCCATCCCAGCTAAGGTAGAAGCCATCCACTTTCACCAACCAAAGCACCTGACCGTGGCCCACGTCCCGGCTGGGCTCGAAGGCGGACCACGACCCGATCTTCCCCGTCCACGCAGCCGCGCAGCTGTACAGCGTCTTCTCCTTAGCGGTCCAGCTGCAGTTCTGGCCCGCGCTCAGTGCCTGATCGATCACGACTGAGTCCTTCAAGATGCAATGGATGTGCATCGCATTTGTGTTGCCGGGTAATTCGCTCGTCACATAAACAACGGGCTCGACCTGCGCTTCGGTTTCGGAGATAATCGATGCCGATAGGAGGGAAAGGAAAAGGACGAGGGACAAAGTGGTCGTCGTCACCTCCGCCGCCGCCGCCATGTTTGTTGTGGTCTGTCTCGAGTTAATTTGGTTCGGTCTCGCTTGGTTTATATGGCGCTCTGAAAGAATCAAAACGCAGAAGCAAAGATTTCTAAGGCATCATATGGCGGCCATTTTGGGAAGGCAATTGGATTTGTTTCTCTTTCGGACTTTGAAATTGCATTTTTTTGGTTGATTCGTTTCCATGTTCTGGCATTCTTATCCTCAGAGCATTAAATTTAGAGCAAAATTGGAGTTACATCCCCATGATCAGTGCGCGATGTGGCAAGAAAATCATTAAGTATTTATGGACCCAACTTCTTTTAAGTTCAATACTAACCAAAGTTGGCCATACCTACTGGTAAAGCAAGTTTTAGTAACGAATCTCGACATACCTAACATTGCCAATAGATTTATAAGTCGGGATTTGTGGATATCAAGTCGTTGAGCATGTTGATATTAGGATGGTGTTTCGAATGCCGAAGAATCCACTTGCGGAGAATTAAGTGTGCGGATTACTGGTAAGTAGTGTTTTTACCCTATCCTAGAACCTCCCTATCCGTACTGGTCCCGAATTTTTAGAACATAGAAACCTATCCTATGTGCTCTTAGAACATGAAATCGAGAACTATTGGTTTCGTAGATTTTAAGGTGACCTATACCATCCTCCCACTTTTTCCTAAAAAAAAAATTCAACAAATAATTTGGTGCAGCTCTAACTATTAACATCCTTATAATAAATCAGCTTTTACCCATCAGTTATATCTTTGAGTATATGATCCATGATATTCCTTTTCCCTTATGGTGATTTTCTAGCCAAATAATAAACCCAGACTAATAAATAAGTTAAAAAAAAGATGATTCATGTAATGGGAAGCCCTTCACAAAAAACTTTAACTTTGATTAGAACTACATCTCTCTCTTTTTTAATTGTGCAAATTACTATTTGCACTTTCCATAAGGTAAGAAAGTCACAATATACCCATTTTATGATATTTTGATTTCACCTTTTCTAATTACAAAAACTTGTGATATTTGATCATGAACCGTACAATAGATTATTGTGATCATAGAGTATATTTTATGCTATTACTCCATCAACTCCATCAATATTTATAATTGAGCTTCGTATGTTTTAATGACAATGCAATAATATGATTGATCACAAGTTATTTTACGCCTTAGCACTA
The DNA here is from genome assembly GCF_021117445.2 of Syzygium oleosum. Taxonomy (NCBI): domain Eukaryota; kingdom Viridiplantae; phylum Streptophyta; class Magnoliopsida; order Myrtales; family Myrtaceae; genus Syzygium; species Syzygium oleosum. The sequence goes on along the minus strand of NW_026607485.1, from coordinate 20,238,834 downwards.
TCCATGTGAGAAGCTTCGTGGGCGATAATTTGCACGGCTTAAGCAATGAAAGAGGGCTGTTCTATAAATTGCTTTTCATAAATGGGAAGATAGTTTTTTTTTTAAGGTTCGGTACAACAAGATTATCAGGATAAAAGAAAAAACATTACAAGTATCAATTTTGTATGATTGACATATGTATACTTTGCTTTTCATAATTGGCTTTCTAAGCCCCCCAACCCCTTTGGGACTTGCTATACTTGGATGTTAATTTCCGTTGTAGTTCGTTTTTGGTAATTAAATGAAGTTGGTTCGTTTTGACAAAAGAAAAAATAAAGATGTGTGTATACCCGACGCGTGATGTAATCAGTCAATCAACAGCGTTCGAGCGTGAGTGCATAAATGTCATCTTACTTGTACCCATATGTGTCATCACATGTTTGATTATAGCTTGTGTACCTCGAAATTTGCCTTCAGAGTTCGATTATCTGCCTGATGTGCCCCCCAAAATCTCTCTTTCCTTGACGAAAGTGTGCGGTTTTCGAGGGAGGGAGAGAGTGGATCTTGAAGCGTGATGCAAAGCAAGAGAATCGACTAGGTAGCTTTCCGTGGATGGTGTACACGTAGGGGCATTTAAAAAGTGTTTTAGCATTTGTTGCGATCTTTATAAAACTCTATCCTTTGATGAACATAGAGAGAATTACCCAAAAAAAATTTCAAACCCATTATACTTATATCAATTCACTTTTAAATCTTTTAATTGTGCCAATGAAATTTTAAATATTTTCACATTTTGCTAATTGAATCAATTCGGCTAATTTTGGTCGTAAATCATTGATGTGGATGCTGGCCGTCTTACATGGCATGGCCGATGCTGATGTTGACATTTTTAATAATATTTTAATATTTTTTGAATTTTTGTTCTTTTCTTTTCTTTTCTTTACTTGTTTTTTTTTCTTAACTTTTGGCTGGCGACAGTTGCCAAGCGACCCTCACCAGATCTAGGCCAGGCAAAGGTCAGCTGGCAACCAAAAGTTCAAAAAAAAAAACAAAGTAAAGAAAAAAAAGAGAACAAAAAAATAAAAAAAATTCAAAATTCAAAAAAGTATTTAAAATTTATGTTATCCATTAAAAGTTATCATTTTTAACTTCTTTCATAGGATTGATGAAGTTTGAGAAAAGAGCTCTTTATTTATAAAAGAGAATTTATATATGAGAGAAAAATGAAAATTTGAATTTATTTAGCAAATTTTTTGGTTATTATCAAGAAAAACCTCAAACTAGTACGCCAAATTTTTGGGTTACCAAAATGCCCAAACTGATATATACGTGACATATTTATCATCCGTTAGCTTTATCAAATTTTACAGTAATATTGTTGAGCTAGATGATACATAACAATGACTCAGTAGAACTGGCTAGTTCACGTGGAAATTCATAACTCTCTCTCTCTCTCTCTCTCTCTCTCTCTCTCTCTCTCTCTCTCTCTCTCTCTCTCTCTCTCTCTCTCTCTCTCTCTCTCTCTCTCTCTCTGTTTATTCAATTAGCCCTAATTTGAAAACAAATAGGGCTCATTCTCTCTCTCTCTCTCTCTCTCTCTCTCTCTCTCTCTCTCTCTCTCTCTCTCTCTCTCTCTCTCTCTCTCTCTCTCTCTCTCTCTCCTCCTCAGAGCACTCTAATCCTTCTTTGTCTTCCTCTTCATCGAACACCCTCCTTCATCGTCGTCTTCATCATCGGAACTTGTTGGAGCACACTTTTATCTCTAATAATTTTCTTGCCTTTGTTTTTTTTTTTCTGGGCTTGTTTAGATAACTCATCCAAATCATTAAATTAGGATGTCTAATGGCTTCAATTGGAAGTGGTTCGAAGAGAAGCGTGTCATCTTCCAACTCAATCAACGAAGTTTGTCGGAAGACAATCTAGGGTTTTTCGTGCTCTAAGGGAGATAGAGAATGAGCCCTATTTGTTTTCAAGTTAGGGCTAATTGATGGAGAGAGAGAGAGAGAGAGAGAGAGAGAGAGAGAGAGAGAGAGAGAGAGAGAGAGTTAGGGAATTTATGTGGATTTGCCATGCCAACTAAGTTATTGCCATGTGTCATTCAGTTCAACATTTTTAAGGTAAATTTTGACGGAAGCTAACGAAAGAAGGTAAATGTGTCTCGTATGTACCAATTTGGGGTTTTTTGTAACATAAAAAATAATTTGGGACAAATTTGTCAAAGGTGTGCCGATTTAGGGGTTTTGGTGATCCAAAAATTAATTTTGGCTAAATTTGTCATAAATGTGCCGGTTTGAGATTTTTCGTGACATTTACCCAATGCACGTTCCTTTTTTTACAAGTATTTTAACTTCGTACTTACTGTGATGCATTTTGATATGAAGTGTGATCATCCATGGTTACGAAACGATGCCGGCGATGTATCTATGATGACAAAATCATCAATTTTTATTGCGGTAACGAGCTCGTTTGGCACTGGCAATGGCGAGAGCAACCCTAGCAATGGCAAAGCCACATAGACGATGATGGGCAACTACTCTCTCTCCCATGAAGTATTGGGGATTCGACGGATGAAAATTGGCTCAACTTGAAAAGTTTAGGAATATCCATGCTTAATGTGAGCAACCATTAAATGACTTATATTTACCATCACGATCATATTCTTTCTTATTTCCGATTGTTTAATAACTTATAATTAAGCGGATTGAGGCGTATAGAATAAGACTAATCCGATTAAAAGAAGCGAAGCAAAATCGAATGAAGCATTTCGAGGATATTAAAAACCATATTGTTGGTTTCTTTATTGATCAACATAGCCCTAGGGATATACAAAAGGCACTAGGAGTGCGTGGAACCGCACCCGCCTTGTTTCTCAGGGAGAACCTGGAGAAGTCTTCCCAACGATCCACGCACCACCACCTCCATCCGAGCCACCACCGCCTAAACGACCGCCACTCGGCTGACGCCCAACACCAAAGCTGCCTCCCGATCCGTACCCATAGCTGAAGCTGCCTTGATCTGCACCACCACCACCTCCGCTTCCGCCGCCTCCACCTCTGGCTCTGTTTACGTCCAGTGATGGTGGTCTACGCTGTTGAGGAGGAGGAGATTTGAATGGCAGAGGAGGAGGCAAAGGAGTTCGGGTGGCGGCGGAAATTGGAAGATGAGCTCGTACAGCTCGGGATGCTTAACGCCACTATCAATAGGAAGAGGAGTGAGCATAGCAGAGCCGAGTGAGATGCCATACTGGAAGGACTACAACAGCAACAAAGAGCGCAGTTGCATTTATAAGCACAGTGTGCGCGAGGAAAGCGTCAAGCGAGTCGACGGGAAGCCCGGAGGATGCCCGTCTTTTACTTGAGGAAAATGTGCAATTTTCCGGGGAGGAGAGGGTGGATCCGATCCGATGCTAAAGCGAACTCGGCAGCTTTCCGTGCATGGGAGACATGTTGGGGCATTTTAAAAAAGAGATATTACCATTTGTTGCGATCTTTGTCTCGAGATAACATAATATAAACTGGTTAATTGTTTGACTTAATATGGAGAAAATAGTCCGCTTAATTATTATCTGATTTTCTCCATCGATAAGAGAATTGACACAGAGATATCCTAAAACAGTAAAAAAAAAAAAACCCATAGTAAGCCTTAGTTTTTCGGCGTAACAGAGCATATTTTTACCTTAGAAAGACACTTAGGCTCCGTTTATTCGCGAAAAATATTTTTCGGGAAAACATTTTTTTTATTTTCCGCCGTTTGGTTCGTTTAGGAAAATGAGTCAACGGAAAATGTTTTTCTAGTCAAAGGAAAACTTATGCTTAAATTCAGGAAAATGATTTGTTCTTTTGAAAGTCGGAAAACATTTTCCAAAATATGACTAAATATCGATGCTTGGACTCGAAATTCTATGCTTGGGCATGAAAATCCTAACGTTGATTCCCTCGTCCTGGCATTTAGGACCAAGTCTCCAATATCCGGACCTGGATCCACCGAGACCGAGCCCGAGGCCCGAGTGTATATGCCCGGGTCCATCAAGGCCAAGCCTAAACCCTTGGTGCCCATGCCGATTCCTCGGCACCCGAACCCGGACCCTTAAAAGCCGTGCTTGGGCCTAGGCTCATAAAGGCCATGCTCGGATCCCCAACGCTTGACCTCTAGTCCACAAAGGTCGTTCGCGGATCCTCGGCGCCTGGGCCTAGATCCTTGGTTAATGAAATGTTCATTTTATAAGAATATTTTAAACAGAAATTCGTACCTTTGATTATTTTTTTCTTTACTTTAATTTTCCTTTTCTTTTTCCTTCTCCCTCGGCCAATGATTGGCCAATTTAATCCTAAACTTTTGCTCTAGTCAATTTTTGCTAAAAATCGCTAATGTGACGGTGTGCCATGTAAGGGTGCGAATGGTAACTATTCTGCTTCAGAAATCAAATTCTTGCCAGAAATTGATTTCTTGAGGAGAAATCTGTTTGGTAAAACATGACTAATTCTGCTCCAGAAATTGATTTCTGGAACAAAAATTCTGTTTTGATTTGTTGATTTTTTTTGCACCTAAAAAAATTTAAATTTTACTCAAAGTGGATGGCCACATGTATTATAAGCCATTCTGTAAAGTTTTGAAATTTTTGATTTTTTTTAATTTTTTTGGGCACCTAAAAAAATTTAAATTTCACTCAAAGTGGGTGGCCACAGGTATTCTAAGCCATTTTGTGAAGTTTTGAATTTTTTTATTTTTTTATTTTTTTGGGCACCTCAAAAAATTTAAATTTTACTCAAAGTGGGTGGCTACAGATATTCTAAGCCATTCTGTGAAGTTTTGAAATTTTTTATTTTTTTATTTTTTTGGGCACCTCAAAAAATTTAAATTTCACTCAAAGTGGGTGGCCACAGGTATTTTAAGCCATTTTGTGAAGTTTTGAAAATTTTTATTTTTTTATTTTTTTTTTGGGCACCTCAAAATATTTAAATTTCACTCAAAGTAGGTGGCCACAGGTATTTTAAGCCATTTTGTGAAGTTTTGAAATTTTTGATTTTTTTTGGGCACCTCAAAAAATTTAAATTTCACTTAAAGTGGGTGGCCACATGTGTTTTAAGTTATTCTGTGAAGTTTTGAATTTTTTGATTTTATTTTTATTTTTTAAAAAAAAATTTACCAAATTTCATATTTTCCCGAAATATGACTTTTTTTTATTTTCTGGAAATTTTTATGAATTTTTCTAGAATTTTTCAATTTTTATGCATTTTCTAAAAAAAATTATGAGAAAATAGGGAGAATGCATTCCGGAATCAAGAAGCTACAAAAAGTAGCTTCTCTTTTTCTTGCCAAAAACTCATTCTGGAATCAAGAATGCATTCTGGAATCAAGAATGCATTCTGGAATCAAGTATTTTTAACAAACGCATTTTTATTCCAGAATGCAAAAATCGCTCCAGAATGCATTCCGAAAATTTTTTAACAAACGCCATTCTCTTCTGGAATGCATTCCGGAACAGAATTTTTATTCCGGAATGCATTCCATGCGCACCCTAAGACGGCAGGTGATGATCAGACCGCCACATCATTAATTTCCGGCGAAAATTGAACGGAAGGAGTACATTGGAATTTTGCATGAAGATTTCAGAGTAAATTGGCAAAATCAAAAAGCTTATAATTGAATTGGCATCCGTACAATAGGTTCAATACTTTAGGGTAGAGGTGAGCATGGTTCGGGTGGGCTTTTCTCATCCTAAAATTGGGAACCGCCCACTAAGGATCGGTTCCAAAAATTTGGAACTGGAAATCGCCCGTTTGTTTCATGGACCCACCCGAGAATCGGACTGCACACAATCCCTACAAAATTACATTTATCAATTAATATTATAGTCCTCAAGTTCGACTGATGAACAAACGAACGTATTGGGTGATTGGCCCCAACCCCATCTGCAGGCGTTGTAGACGATGACCAGCTTCAAGAATCTCTCGCAGAAGACGAAGAGAGAGAGTCTCCGAGTTCATATGTATCACAAGATGGAATTTGTATACACACATGGATTGCCATATAAGAGTCATAGAGGCAAGACCGGGTTAGAACAAAATATGGGGTTGGCCTCAATTGTTTAGAAAACCAAGCCCTTTCCCCTCTCTCTCCTCTTCTTTACAGAGCCACCATCTTCACACAATAGTCATGCACACTCGAAAATACCATCCCCAATCCCATAATATTTTTTTAAAATATATATATACCGATTCGGTCCGGGTGAGCGAACGGGTGGTTCCATGCCTTGAACCGGGAACCGAACGGTACTGATCAGTTTCGATAAATTCAAATTGGGAACCGGACTGGTCCCTATGAGAACCATCGGTTCTAGGCCGGTCGGGTCCAGTTCAAGGCGGTTCTCGGTTCCTTTACACACCCCTACTTTAGAGTCGATGTTTTTTAGACATCAATATAAGAAAATATGTGACAAAGATGTGTATTCAAGACATGATAAATCATAGTGTTAACAAGTGTTGACACCTATTTTAATTTGCCTAAAATTAATTATGCAAAAATTAGTAATTAAGTTTTAATTCCTAAAAAAAATGTTTTTAATTCCAAGCACATTGCATATAGACATTAGGCACATTTGCATTACTAGGGCTTATTAGAGCATGTTTTCTTGATTAATTTTCAAATTAAAATTTTTTTTAAAAAAAATTTATTTTTTTTTTGGAATCCCGGCCCTCTCTTTTTCTTTTTTCCCCTCGCGCAGGCCTAGCCCATTCTTTTCTTTTCTTTCTTTTTCCCCTTTCGCCTGAGCCGGGCCCGGCTCGGCCCAGCTTCTTCTCTTCTTCCTCCTCCCCGTCAGCCCCTCTCTCTCTCCCCTGTTCTGCCCTGTTTCTCCACCGTCCAACTAATGGACGATGGAGCGGCCATCCCTATCCCCTATGAGCAGAGGATGGATAGGGGAGCACGGCAAGGGGGACTGGCATTGATGGCCAGTCCCCTAGTTCCCCATTTCCCGGCCTTTCTTTCTCTCCTTCCCCTCTTTTTACTCGAATGCCAGAGCACCCCCTGCACCGGCCTGAACAGCCACAAAAGTCCCAAGTAGGCATAGGCCGGTGCAAGCCATTGATGGAGGAGATGAGATCAGAGAGAGTGAGCTGGTCGTCGCCTATAAAAACCGGCGAGAGAGACCGAGACGCGGCCGGGGTTTTTGAACAAAAAACAGAGAAAGAGAGAAAAAAGAAGAAGAGAGAGAATCCAAGAGAAAACAGAGAGAGAGAGAGAGAGAGAGCAAACCGAGAGTCCACCGGCCGTGAGAAGGAAACCAGTCGTCTCGCCGACGCCCCCAGACTAGCCGGAAGCCCCCCCAGAAGCGGCACCAACCGGTGAACCTTCCCAGCTGAGACACCCCCCTGTTTTCCCCTATTTTTTGGCACGGTTTGGCGGGGACTCGCGCCGGCTGTTTTGTGCGAATCCCGGCCCATACCATTGTCGATCCTGGCCCCCACTCACTGTAGAAGGCGAATCGCAGCCGTCGGAGCCAACCGGGTCACCGGAGGAGGTCGAGATCTCTCGATTTTTAATGTGCCCCCCATCTGCTCGATGAAATGCCTCAAAGAGGCTGATTTGTTTTTGGCAGCCGACCGGCGAGCGAGCAGTCGGATGGCGAGCCCAGTCATCGAAAAGGTAGGTGAAGTTCATAAGGTGAAGATCCAGGCCATTGGTGGCCTGGGTCGTCCAGCGAGATCGCCGGATCTCGCCGGCCGAAGCTCCCGCTTGCCCAGACACGCGGGAGCCATCCCTGGACCGGCCTGCAGACTGGTCGGACCGATCTGCAAGCCAAATAGGGCCGGTTCGACCTAGTCGAACCGGCCATATTTCGTCTTTATTGATTGGGCCCGATCGGGTCCATACCCGGGGTCAATGACCCGGGTTGACCCCTGGCTCGGGTTAGATCCGGAGATCCGACCCGGGTCAACGCAATGGATCGAGTCCGTTGACCCGGGTCGGTCCTAACCAACCCAGATCCACCGACCTGACCCGTTTTAAATATTTTATATTATTATACTATTTTAATTTTTTTTAAAAGAAATTTTAAAAAAAAATTTCGAAATTTTTTTTATTTAAATTAGGGTATAATTCAGGTATAAGTATTGTCTAATATTTTTCTAAATTATGTGACATATCTAAATGTTTTGAATTGTTGTTGTATTATTATTATACATGTTTTTTTTATTAAATTATAATTGCACAAATTGCCATGTTTTAATTAGATAAACCTATAGGGCTATACGGTAATATTTTGCACGTTATTTTTACTACTATTATGTTATTACTATGCATATTTTTAATTAGAATATAATTGCATAAACTGTTATGTTTTGAATGTCATCGCCTTAGTTAGGGTTAGAATTTTAAACTGCATATCTATCTTGATTGCTAATCGTTAATGATTATGCACTCGCTTGATAACCTTACATGTTAGGAGAAATGTCCTAAAATCAATCCAAAATTACCTGACAAATATTTTCTGAAATGAATAGGGTAAAAAGGTACCGAAATGGCATTAGTTATTCAACTAGAGTAACCAAGTCCTCGAATTCATTTAATCTCTAGTTCGCAAAAGTAAGCAATTCTCCCATTGTCTTGCTTGGGTGTCTAATCGACCCACCATAAACCGATTAGTGGCGACTCCTAGATAAAAATCACTTGCAGGTTAAAAACCTAAATCCTAAGTCGCGATATGGTATGGGCTTGAGAGAACCCAAGTTAAGTCCCGAACTTAGACTTAGCGCGTACCAGGCGAGACCCTCATTTTTTGAAAACCAAAAGCGGAGGTCGGTCGCGACAACAAGTTAGTAAATTGAGTCATGCATTTGAGAGCTTCCCAATAACATATGCGAGCCAATCCAAATCAGTGGGAAGATAAAATTCATTCAAGAGGCTAAAAACGCAGAAGCATGAACTACAAATTCATTGGCGCAAACACAAGAACATAGGTTGTCTTATGACAGCCTCAAACCACATAAAAAGTTACACTCAAAACAACCACCAAAAGTTCGAAAACACAAACAAAACACCGTCACACCGACATTGAAAGAAAGCTTCAAAACGCATAAACTCTAGCAGCTTGTATGCTCAATTCACCGTGTTGATTGAGCCCTAGGCAAAACTTTCACCTAAGGAAGAGGAAGAGTGCTATATTTCGTCGGTCCGCCCATGATGTGTGTGTCCAAGGGACACCATTTGCTCTAATAAGAGGTCTGTCTGAGAGACACCTTTTGAAGAGGTGCGAGGAGAGTTTCTTAATGGCAGTTAAGATAACTTCTTCGAAAGATGAACAATTCACAAGAGAAATTTAAGAACTCTCTCTCTCTCAACGCATAAGCATTCCGTATCTACTTTGAGAAGACAATCGGCATTAACGTTGTGGAACAATAATACTTTCCCTGTGATTGTATTCGAACCAACGTGAAGTAGATTCGTTCATCGTTTGCTGGTGATTCAACGTGCAATCCTGGAAATTGTGTTTGGAGTGCATCGAACAGGTTAGTCGATTCTCCCAACACTCGCTTCCAACATTGGTATTAGAGCCTCGGTTATGATCTCAGCCTTGTTTTCCCGTTGATTTTTTACGCTTGCTGTTTGATATGGAGATCATGATGATGAACTTCATATTGTCTGCATATTCATTGCTCGGGAATTGCAAGATGAATCGACGAACATGAATTGAAACGAAGAACGGGTTTGAACGTTATGGGCGGCCGTTCTGTTTGGATGATTTTCGAAAACTTTTTTTATGGAGAAAATAACTTTTTATTATATAAAATTGAAGAACTCGTCGAGACGAGCAGAACGGTGGGTCGAACGCCGCCGGAAACCACCGCATGCTCCTCCACGCGCGGCCAGAAGCCAAGGCGCGTGGAAGCCACGCGCCCAAAGCGCTGGCACTGTCGGCACGTGGATGGCACGCGCGCTGACGTCATCGATGACTTCAGCAAAACTGTCGGTAACCGACATGCTGACGTCATCTCGCCGGCGATCGACCTCCAGCGATCGACCCGTCCGGCGACCCGACCCGGAGACTCGACCCGAGACCCGACCCGTAGACTCGACCTGAGACCCGACCTGTAGACCCGACTCGTGACCGGTCAACGGTCAACCGATCTGACCGGTCAACGGTCAACCGGTCGGACCGGTCAATGGTCGAACTGGTTGGACCGGCCTCAGAAGCCCGTATAGAGCAGGCGCGTGCGCCACACGCGCCGCGCACTTGGGCGGCGCGTGTGGGCGCGTGCGAGGTCCGATCGGGCTGTGGTTGGTACCGTTGTGTTCGTATTTAAATTCTCTACATTGTGGTATAGTTATTTTATATGTTTGAAGCTTTTAAATGTATGAAAATGCATACGGAACCCTAAACACGTGTTTTTTAGGGTATTATTGCATTTTACTTGTATTTCCCTATAGTTTTGGAAATAGAGAAGCTGGCTTACATGTAAATGACCACATAAAGATTATGTAGAGCATGGTTCATTGATGGCATGTTTATATGGTTTGACGTGCTTGCAATATTCCTATTTTTGAGCATATTAAAACAATGGCTGGAGATCCTTACGTCATGAATTCCGCTGTTGATTATATTTGTTGCATGAATGTTCTATTTGTTGATTTACATCATGCCATGCTACATGATTACTAGAAAGGATGTGATCATTGTTTTAGATATTTTTTTGTGAATTATCTAGTCTAGTGGGAGTTCGTAGGTTGGTAGAATTAGAAGAAATTCTCACCTAGAACTTAAAATTTGCACAAATTAAATAAGTTAATGATAGTAGAACAATCGTACGCCGAAGCTGATTGGGAACATTGTGAACTTTCGTTTTGGTGTCTTTTGTTGAATTATCATTAATTTAGTTTGTCTTTGCTGCAAATTAAAAATGTGTGTTTATGTGGAAAATGTGCTAGTATTGATTCTGCATTTATTATGTTAATGTGTGATAGATAGTGATTATGGCTTCGGCATCCAAGACCATTGTGACTGACCTCAATAAGGGTGAGAAGCTGAACGGTGACAATTATGACATTTGGCACCGAAAAGTTCAATATATCCTTGAGGAGCAAGAGGTTTTGGAAACCCTCAACCACACCATGGATGAACCTGAGCATGGAACTTCAACTCAACATAAAAGAGATCAAGAAGCTTATCAAGCTTGGAAAAAAAAAATAGCATTGCTCGCATCACGTTGCTGAGCTGTATGCAAGATGATCTCATGTGTGAGTTTGAAAGTTATGACAAAGCTCAAGCAATGTGGGTTGCCTTGAAAGATAAGTTTGGGGGTACGTCTGCCACTAAGTTGAGGAGGCTCACCATCAAATTTGACACATACCGGAAGCGCTCAAATCTATCGATGAGGCAGCATCTTCGGGAAATGTCAAACATGATACGTGAGCTGAAGTCGGCAGGTCATACCTTAAGTGATGAACAGCAAGTTCAGGCTGTTGTAAGGTCTCTTCCTGACAGCTGGGAACATATGAAAATCAATATGACGCACAATGAGAATATCGTCACTTTTGACGATATTGCGCGTCATTTGGAATTAGAAGATGAGCGCCTAGAGGCTGCAAAATCCTCTACCCATGCTTATGTGCTGAATCAGGTTTGGGCAAAGCTTCGGGCTTTAAGCGCAAGAGGAACCATAAATTCAACAACAAAGGGAAAGAGACTAATCAAGCACCCAAGAGAGCTAAGACCTTCCGACACAAGAAGCGTGGCGGGAAGAAGGACAAGGCCAAGATGATGTGCTACAATTGTGGCAAATTGGGCCACTTCGCTCGTGAATGCACTGAGCCGAAAAAGGTACCACATTATTACATTACTTTGAGTAATGCTTTCGTTTCTAGCACTGTAATGCTTGCTGAATCTCATCCAATGTGGACTGTAGACTCAGGAGCAACAGACCACGTAGCTAGAGACCGAGGAGCATTTGTGGAGTATCGTCGAATACAGCCTGGAAGAAGATGGATATATGTTGGAAATAACTCAAAAGTTGAAGTGAAGGGTATCGGCACATGTAAATTAACATTTCGTGATGGTCGAAACCTATTCCTACATGATGTCCTCTATGCTCCAGATATTCGGCGAAACTTGGTCTCTGTAGTTGTTCTTCTTAGCTTAGGTTATGTTTTTAATTTTCATGGTGATTGTGTTGACATTTTGTTTGGAACAGTTTATTACGGTTGTGGTTATGTATTGAATGGTTTTATGGTGTTAGACATTGACTATGATGTGTACAAAGTTAATGTTGATGGTTGTTTTTCTTTAATTGCATCTTCTAGTAATGTGGAGATTGATGCAAATACTTGGCATGCTAGACTGGGTCACATTGGGTTACAAAGAATGAAACGATTAGCAAGAGAAGGCCTTTTGGGGTCACTCGCTAATGTTGAACTATCCGTATGTGAACATTGTCTAGCAGGAAAAATAACTAGAAAACCATTTGGTAAAGGAACCAGAGCTGAACTTCCATTGTAACTTATACATTCTGACATTTGTGGTCCTTTAAATATGAGGGCGAGGAATGGAGCCTCATATTTCATCACTTTTATAGATGACTTCACGCGTTTCGGTTATGTTTTTCTGATCTCCCATAAGTCCGAAGCATTGGATTGCTTTAAGCGGTTTATAGCTTTGGTAGAGAATCAGTTGAATAAAACAATAAAGGCATTGAGAACTGATTGCGGACGTGAGTATCTATCTGAGCAATTCAAGGCTCTTTGTGATGAAAAGGGAATTGTAAGACAATTGACTATTCCTGGTACTCCGCAACAAAATGGGGTTGCAAAAAGAAGGAATAGAACCCTTTTGGAAATGGTTAGGTCTATGATGGCATAGGCAAATCTCCCTGTCTCATATTGGGGAGATGCGTTATTAACTGCTGCCTATATACTTAATCGTGTGCCCTCTAAGTCAGTTGATTCCACCTCCTATGAATTGTGGACCGGTAGGAAACCAGACTTAAGTAATCTACGACCTTGGGGATGTGCAGCATATGTTCACGATTCTTCCCATAAATATGGCAAATTAGGCCCTAGAGGGAAGAAGTGTATCTTTATTAGATACTCCGAACACTCCAAAGGGTACGTGTTCATAGGTGAACAAGCTGATGGAAGTGTAACTGAAATGGAGTCACGAGATGTCACGTTCTTGGAGAACGATTTTCCTAGTAGAGGTGAGATCGATAAGGACTTCCAATTACATGAGATGGAAGATCCCGATAACACACCCACTAATGTTATTGAGGGAAATATAGATTTACCTCAACATACAAGACCTAGTGGGAGTGTAGCGTCGCCTGGCGATCTGAATTCTCAAGAAGTTCAGTTGCGTAAAAGTAATTGTAAAAGTATTCCCCGTCGTCGATTTAAGATTGAAGGGGAAGCATTTATGATTACTCCACAAGACGATGCAGAGCCTAAAACAGTTCAAGAGGCTCTCTCATCTCCGGACAAGGAAGAATGGAAAAAAGCTTTGGAAGACGAAATTGAGTCTATGAGGACAAACCATGTCTGGGACTTGGTTGATCTGCCACCCAATCGCAAGGCTATTGGAAACAGATGGATTTTCAAGATTAAGCGAAGGGCGGATGGATCCATTGAAAAGTATAAGGCTCGCCTTGTGGCAAAAGGCTATACTCAACAAGAGGGTGTAGACTATGAGGAAACTTTTTCACCAGTTGTAAGGTTTGCCTCCATACGCCTTGTCCTAGCCATTTGTTGCACATTTGGACCTAGAATTACATCAAATGGATGTAAAGACAGCATTTCTCAATGGAGAACTAGATGAAGAAATCTATATGAAACAACCGATAGGTTTCATTGCTGAAGGTCAAGAGCGTAAAGTTTGCAAACTTCATCGCTCAATTTATGGCCTTAAGCAATCGTCTAGACAGTGGTATTTTCGTTTTCATCGAGCCATAACTTCTTTTGGGTTCACGATGATCGAAGAGGATCACTGTGTGTATATCAAACGGTCCGAGGATAAATTTATGATTTTATCTCTTTATGTGGACGATATTCTGTTGGCTGGGAATGACAAGGGTTTGGTTATAACCATAAAAGAATGGTTGTCTTCTAATTTTGAAATGAAGGACATGGGAGAAGCTGCATATATATTGGGAGTTAAGATTGAAAGAGATCGATCAAAGAAACTCCTTGCTATATCACAAGAGTCTTATATAATGAAGATTCTTGAACGCTTCAATATGCAACACTGTAATCCCATTGATACCCCTGTCATGCAAGGCGAAGGCCTGAGTACTAAAATGTGTCCTAAGACTCTAGAAGAAAAGAAAGAAATGGTAACTGTTCCTTACGCTAGTGCGGTCGGAAGTTTGATGTATGCTATGATGTGTACTCGACCTGACATATGTCATGTTGTAGCGTTAGTGAGCCGATATCAATCAAATCCCGGTCCAGCACACTGGAAAGCAGTTAAGAGGATCTTGAGATACTTGAAAGGCACTATGGACTATCGACTTTGCTATCAAGGGAGTGATCTACGCTTATTAGGATACTCTGATGCCAATTGGGGAGGAGACCTAGATGAGCGTAAATCGACGTCTGGATATGCGTTCTTACTTAATGATGGGGCAATTTCTTGGAATAGCAAGAAACAGACATGCATAGCTTTATCTACGATGGAGGCAGAATTTATTGCATGTTCTGCTGCAGTGCAAGAAGCGGTATGGCTAAAACGTTTCTTGGAAAATTTAGCCATTGTCACTAATGTCCCAAGACCAGTGACAGTAAATTGCGATAGTCAAGTAGCCATTGCCTATGTGAAAGATCCCAAGTACCATGGTAGGACGAAGCACATTGACATAAAGAATAACTTCATCAGAGATATAATAGCGCAAAAGGAAGTAGTCCTACAATATATTTCAACCAATAGGATGGTTGCCGATCCATTTACGAAGGCTGTTCCAAGAGACGTGTTCTTGACCCACAGAATGTCTCTAGGATTACGTAGAATGTGATTATAATATGTAATATTGTTGAGGATCACTGGATTATGTGTGTATATGTGTTGTACTTATTTGTTAATGAATTGATGTTTTATCAATTAGTACAATGTTATGAGACTAGCACAAACACATATATATTGTTGAAAGGTATGTCACCAGGCAATGATTGGCTCACTCACACGTGCAATCACCTCAAACGCTATAGTAAGCGGGTTGAGATGAGACGATATGTACTATAACTGCTGGAAGAGCAGTTTAGTACATAAAACGATTTAATGTCGCCTTGATCGGAATCAAGATGAGGTCTGTTATTCGTATGTGAGAAGACCGAACATGATAGTTCCACAATCATGTATGCCTGAAGGTAGCCAGATGCGAGTACTAAATTGGGCGCTGTGGAAAGCGAACTGATATAGCACTCTGGCTAAACATGAATACGTGAGAAGCATGTGACTATGTTTAGGCTAAGATTCGTATAGTGGATATGATTAATAAATGACATACGCTCTTATAGAAAGAGAAATCCACTATAGCATGTAATTCATACTACATGTGCTTTATTTGACCAATAAGGGAGATGAGTATAATTATCCCTATTTATTCATCGTGTGAGTCCTTAAGGTAATTTATAATTTACCTTACTTTGTGCCCTATGTTACTTCTGACTATATTCTCAAAATAGAAGATCAATGTTGCTACTTTAGCATGTTACCAGCGGTCATGAATAGATATGGCTTTATGGGACGTGTCTAGGAAAGCAATTGTTCCGAAATAGAGAGAGACATGAGTGCGAAGGAAGACTATTGTTGTTTTACATCTATCACATGTGTTTACTGGTCGATCAATTATTTCGCCTTCAGTGGCTTTCGGAAATAATTGTAAATACATGGTGTTTTTTTTAGAAAAGTCAAGTATAGCCTTTAAGGGATAGGTATACTTGGACTGATGTAACAAAATACGTCTGGGGCACTGTGAGACATCAATTGTTTATTTATTTTTGGGGTTGTAGCCATTATGTTGTCCCTAACAGGTGCATAATTAGAGCTCCCAAGTGCAGGTGTACTCACTGGTCGCACGGCTTTCTTGCCAGTATGAATTGTTTCTACGGTAGATGAATGTTGAATGCCTTATGTTCTTGATAGAGCATCATCAAGCCCATCATGTGCGAGTGGGAGATGTTATATTTCGTCGGTCCGCCCATGATGTGTGTGTCCAAGGGACACCATTTGCTCTAATAAGAGGTCTGTCTGAGAGACACCTTTTGAAGAGGTGCGAGGAGAGTTTCTTAATGGTAGTTAAGATAACTTCTTCGGAAGATGAACAATTCACAAGAGAAATTTAAGAACTCTCTCTCTCGACGCATAAGTATTCCGTATCTACTTTGAGAAGACAATCTGCATTAACGCTGTGGAACAAGAATACTTTCCCTGTGATTGTATTCGGACCAACGTGAAGTAGATTCGTTCATCGTTTGCTGGTGATTCAACGTGCGATCCTGGAAATTGTGTTTGGAGTGCATCGAACAGGTTAGTCGATTCTCCCAACACTCGCTTCCAACAAAGAGGAAGAGGACCGCCAGTTCCACCGGGGCCGACACCAAGGCCGTTAAGCCCGCCGAGCCCCCCGAGCGACACCAAGGCCGTTAAGCCCGCCGAGCCCCCCGAGCGGACCAGTGCCCATGGCCCCCATGCCACCGACACTGGCACCACCTCCCGCCCCGAAACCGCTGCCCATACCAAAGCCACCGCCGACTTCACCGACCCCGCCGAGCATTGGCATTACTCCGCCGACGTAACTGCCCATGCCAGCATAGCCACCCATTCCGGCGCCCATCCCGACGCCACCAAGCGGCAGGAAGTTCTTCTGATCGCCCACACCACTTCCTCCAGTCCCTACCGTTCCTCCTGTCGCCGCATCCGGTGCATGAGCTTGCAGTTCATTTTGCTCTTTCAGCGTCCGATCGCTGCCGCTCCTCACAGGACGTGCAGCTCCGCCGTGCACAGTGAGGACGAAAAACACCACAAACATGACACAAGTCCTCGCCGTCTTTCGGTTCTCCATTAGATTCGATCAGGTGAGGTTGGCGTGCTAGAAGATGCTCCGTCCTGATTTGCTTGGTCTTTGCTTGCACGCATGGAGTCTCTAGCTCGAGCCTCTTTTTATAGGGTGAAGATTGATGGTTGGTGACAGACGTGAGTTAATAACGGAGAGTTTCTTGTAAATGAAAGATTGATCAGCGGTCTCAGCAAACAGAGCCGTCTCGGGAAGGAAATGTCTTTCAATTCTGCTCAGATTCGGTAAATTGGAAACGGGAGAAAATTTATGTACCTTCCTGTAAAAACAAAGAGCAGTGGTGGGTTTTCTGAGGCATTACATTTCCAATTTTTTTATGGTGTTAGATTCGTAGGATATAATTGATATATGAAAAAGAGAAGCTCCTGACGACAAAACTATTTCCATTGGTAAATTTCTGAAAGAGCTAATAATTATTAAAAAAAACTATTGGTAAAAAAGGTTATCGCTATTCTAATTTTCCCAAAACTCGTTAGTAATCACCGAGTCCCAACAATTTTATAACTTTTCATTTACTATTTATAAATATCAGCTTCTCTTATCTTCTTTCTTTCCGACACTTCAAATTAGCTAACTCTGATACGAATTTGCTAATATTTTTTTGAATGACTCACCAACTTTTTTTCCCACTAAATTACCAGTTAATTTTGAGTTACAAACTCTCGTTTTAGTTAGTTAACGGGTTTTTAAATTATCAATTTCTCTTATTTCTCTTATCAATATACGAACTTTTATTTACGGGATAATTGTCCAAAAAGTAATAAAATTATTGTACGGCAGCTAATTTAGTCTTAAACCATTCAATTGTGCCAATTTAATCTTGAACTTTTGACGATTTGCTAATTTAGTTATTCCGGCCAATTTTGGCTGAAATCACTGACATGGATGCCGACTGACTATTGACCGTCCTACATGGTGTGGTCGGCACTAAAGTAAACAATTTTTGCATTTTTAATTTTTTTTTGAATTTTTCCTTTTTTTCCTTTTTTTTTCTTTTGCTTGTGGCTGGGTTGCCCTCGCAAGCTACAAGGTTCGAGCCCTCACCAGATCTGACGAAGGCAGCATTCATTTGTGGTCGGTCGCCAGCCATGGCCGGGTATCAGCCAAACTGGCCACAGGCGAAAGGAGAAGAAAGAAAGGAAAAAAGAAGAAGGAGAAATTTAGATTTTCAAAAAAAAAAAAGCAAAAATTATCCACATTAGTACCGGGAGCACCACATAGGATGGCCAGCGGTCGTGTTAGCGATTTCCCATCAAATTTGGCAAGAATGACTAAATTCGCAAATCGCGAAAGATTTAAGACTAAATTGACACAATTGAAAGGTTAGAACTGAATTGGTTGCCAGACGAAAACTTTTAGGACAATTTTCCCTTTTATTTACCTTTCTTGCGAATGTGTTAAAGCTACCAACTATTATATAAATGACCAGCCTTTATTTGAGTGGCCTATCACTTTTCTTTGATTAAATTACCAAACAGTTTTGGATTATTAATTCTAATTCGAGTTGCTTATCACGTATGTTTATCTTCTTTTAATGCACTAACCTTTTTATCAAATTACCACTTTTATTTGTCTTACCTGTTAACCTTTTAAATTGATCAACCCTTTTTAGAATTTACAAATCTCAATTAGACTGAATAACTTTTCTACCAAATTTATTTTTCTTTACTTACTCCTATTGAGTTTTTTTTTTTGGTCATAAACTCCTATTGAGTTAGTTAACATTGTGTTTTTATTTATACTGGCTTCTCTTGTCTTTGGTAAAAAACTGTTTATAATATTATCGTTTACCAACTTTGATTTATTTACAAAAAGACAGTTTATCAATTTTCTCTTATTAGCAGGGGTTCGAAGTTCAACCTTAGGGGACCTAGGCCCGTCCTCGAGGAACCCTGACCTAGTCACTGAAATTTGCGATTTGGGTGCTGACGACCCTATATGAGCGCTGGGATCCAGTCCTGACCTCAGTGGACCTGAGGTCGACTACTTGGGACCCCGGCTTGGCCTTGAGAGACCTAGGCATGGGTATTAAGGTCCCAGGCCCGACTAATTGGGACCTACGCTTGGACTCAAGGGACCCGGGCGCGATTCTCAAGGTCCCGGCCTAGCTGTTGAGGCCTTGAGTTCGAGTTCGAGGTCTAGTCATATTTTGTAAAGTTAATTTTAATTTTTAGAGGAAGAAGTGATTTTCAGTGATTTTCCTAAATTTAAGCAAAAATTATCTTACTCGAGTTAGTTACCATTGTTTATTTCTTTATTTTTTTTCAAATACCAACTTCTTTATCTCTGACAAGGAAAGGTTTATCTTATTGTTTACCCGCTTTTATTTGTTAACAAATATTAGTTTATCATTCTCTTATTTGCTTGGGTCCCGGATTCGGCCTCAGAGGACCCATACCCATCCTTGGGGGGATTCGGACTTCGCTGCCAATGTCTTGAAGGCATGAGCCAGGGTCTCGGGCTCCGCCTATGGGGACCTAGCACCAGTGCGGAGGTCCGAATCCTTAACTAGGGGACCCGAGCTTGGCCTTCGAGGACGGGTGCCAAGGTCCCTAGCCGACAGCTTGGATCCTGGGCCTAAAACCGAGGTCTAATCATATTTTGAAAATTTAATTCTATTGCAAATGGTGAAGTCATTTTCCTGTATTCAAGCATATGGTTTCCGTTGACTTGTTTTTCGAAAGCATCCAGCTATCGGAAAATGAAAAAAGAAAATGTCCTCCAACAGTAATATTTTGACAAAACAAGCGGACCCTAGATTACTTCCAAGTGTTTTGAGGCACTTGTTAACAACCTTGAAAGTATTTTAATATTCAAGGCAGCAATAACACATAATGCGAAAAAGAAAAACAGTAAACCTTCTTTAATTGCTTCATTAACAAGCGCCACAGGGACATTAACAAACCTGCAACTAGCCATGTGATACTTGCTAGGAGATGGACAAACTAAGTGGAAAGAGTTCACCAAAAGAAAGTTGACTACTCGAGAGGGGGCTTATAAGACGAGATACTGAAGTTCCATTTACTTCCATTTACATTACATGTCAAAGGCTCAACTCGCAGAGTTACTATGCATAACTACTCATGTTTCTTGTCGAATTCCGCCCCATCACTTAGGATTTTGTCACAGTGGCTGAACCACGTCGATCAGACATGGTCCTACCGTGTATTTCCGGTAACAAACTTAACGAGATAAGTTTGTCGCGATCGAATCAAAACGCATGTTTTCCCTCTTACAAATTACATCCCTATCTTAGTATGCATTTTCATTTCTTGATCATAAATATAAGGTCCTCTGAAAATATTTTCCCCTACCTGCGCGCTTCTGTCGTTCAACCTTCCCTAGCACGAACCTCGCCGAGCAAACACTGATGAAGTGATCTGTAGCATTTTTATGACACATTTGCTTTTAATGCACCATTTAAATTTGTCAGGTGTATCCATTAAATACTAGGAGGACATGAATTCTCTGCCACACCTGAGACCTTCGTACAGATGGTGGGCATGCAAACCGGAAGTTTCAGCTCTCTTATCAGTAGCTGCATTGATCTTCCGTAATATACTTAGAACGCACCATATTTGAAATTTTATTTTTTTGTTTTTAGAGTTCCGCTCCAAAAATCAAGTTTTCCTTCTCGAAAAATTACAATGATAGCAGTTAGATAAACCGTTTTTCCTAAAAGCTTAATCCGTAAGAAAACGAGTCAATGTAAATGTGTTTATAGCATATTACTCTGCGCTCCCTTCGCGAATAAGTTGGTCCTTACACTCGCAAAAATTGAGAGGGAATGCTAGAATTTACACTCTTGAATTATATTCTGATAGTACATTGGACAAATCCATTTCCCAAAAACTATGACTTTGCGGGAATCCTAGTAAATATGCCTGTGTTTTAACACTTGCCGTGTTCTATTTTTCGATAGTCAATCTCATGCGCAAATTGTCTCAGAAAATAATCTTTAGAAAAGCACCAAAGGTAAAAGACGATACAATGAGAATCTAAAATCACATAATTTTTGAAAGAGTTCCCACTTTTCAAAAAATTTCTTTAGTTTAAAGTTTGAAATTACAAAACCACAAAAGAATAATGATGTTGTATAGTTTTTTAAAACTTAATAAAACCAATTCATGTTGATCAATTTTATCGAGAAAAATCAGTAAAAGTAACCCGTGCATCGCATTGTAATTAAATTACTGTAAGTCAAAACTTTGCCTTTTCATCTGTTTATCTTATTAGGCTTTTTGACAAGAATCATGCATTCGTATCTATGCTTGTAAGTGTTAGGGCATCTGAATATTAAATTACACTTTTTTAATAACTTAAGCTTTTTAAACTATAGGGGTTATTCAAAATTTCACATCTTATGATAGCAGAAGGTAATGCATTCATATGATATATTTCTCTGGTCTCCTTTTTTATCTGCCAAATTCTAATTAGCTCTCACACTACAGTCTTCGAATTTTAGGCAAAATGTGAATCTACTCGTGATGGGCAGTATTATATATTTAAATATTAAATTACATTTTCATCTAACGGTTTAAAATTTTAGACCTAACTGGCCTTGATTGCTGAATCTTTTGCTAACAAGAACTTCCAAAATAGTCCCTTTGAATATTAGTGCAACAAAAGATGCTTTTTACCTTGGCCCCCTCGAACATGATTAGATGTTTATACAGAAAATAAAATGGCTGAAACTTAGTTAAGTTATATAAATCCGGATCTCCCATTCTAGGGTTTTCCAAAGTCTAAAATTGGACAATTAACAATCAAAGTTAGTATCGTCCTTCTCATTCGATCCGCATGCAAGCACTCACTTTGTATTCTTCATCTTCTGGAAAAAATACCACGAAAGCTCCAAATATTTCAAGACACTCACTTGGGAAATTCATTAAAGAAAGCTAACATCTCCACGCGTGCGTTGATATATCGAAGTACAATGACAAAATGCAACAAACCCTAAATGAGAATGGAAGAAAGGACTTCACCTGCAACCTCGAATGAGGACAACAATGTCCTCCACACTCCTAATCAACGACCATAACCTAAACAGTAATCCTAAACTTCTTTATTTGACAATGACCGACACTCAAAGACCACGACACTAAAATTAGGTTTCAAGAAGATTAAATGTGACAAACACCTAGGAATGCTCAAATTTAATCAAGGAAAAACACCCGGAACACCCCCCAATCCACCAACTCCACCGGTCCCACCGCCTACCCCTCCGGCCCCGCTGCCGGGTGGATCACCTAAACCGCCGGCCCCACCTCCGAGACCGCCTACACCGCCCACGCCACCGGCTCCGCCTCCGAGGCCACCTACACCGCCCACGCCGCCAGTCCCACCTCCGAGGCCGCCTACACCGCCCATGCCGCCGGCCCCACCTCCGAGGCCGCCCACGCCGCCCAACCCGCTGCCACCCCCAAGAGGCAAAACCCCAGCGACACCGCCTATTCCAGCAGCTCCTCCGATTCCTTTGCCAATCCCACCGCCACCACCGAGGGTCGGCATGACACCGCCAATCCCGGTGTACCCGCCAGCTCCTGCGAACCCGCCAATGCCGCCGAAGGCAATGAAATTCTTCTTGTCATCCACGCCGCCGCCCGGCGCCTCCGCTGCGGCTGCCGTTTCCGGCCCACTCGCGTGCACTATGACCGTCTCCTCCTTCGTAACCTCACCGCTTCGCTTTTTGGATGCAGTTGCATGCACCGACGCGTCGTCGTTCGGACCAGCGTCCCTCGGAACCTTACGTGCACTTGCTTGGGTCGTTGCCACGAGAACAAGCACCAGCCATGCGCACACCCACCTCGCCATCTCTCTCTTTCTCTCTCTCTCTCTCAAAGATTGAGTGTTCCTGCTTGTTCCATAGCATGAGAGTGGGGGTCATTTATAGAGAGAGAGAGAGAGTGAGAGTGAGACGGTGGGGCGTACGGTTGAGGGTATTGAAGGGGTTTGAGTAAATGACGGTGAAACTGCGGGGTTGTGTTGCAGGGACGATCTCGAAGGGGGGACGGGGGTTTGAATGAAGATGGCAGAGAGTTGGTTGAAACCAGCGAAAAGAAGAGTAGCCATTTATGTGTGCTGCGTCTCGCCGCTTCATGTAGAGGGACGTGCATGCCATGCAGAGGAGAGAGCGCCACTTTTCTCTTTCTTTCTCTCTCTCTCTCTCTCTCTCTCTCTCTCTCTCTCTCGCACTACGACTGGTGCACCAATTCCAGGCGGTCCAAAAAGATCAGATACGGTATCAGATTAATGAACAAGACTCATTAATCACTCTTTAATCCTCTGTGATTAGGGGTTACCAGTCCATAATGGACTTTCATAGGATGGACAATTTTAAAAGGGAAACTTGTCAAACAGCCATTTATCTTACAAAAGTATGTGGTTTTCATGTTACATGTGATTAATGTATTAAAAATCAAAAACTAGTTTTTCGAAATAGTCCCCCCAACACTTGTTAAATCTCATTTTGTTAAATATGCTTTAATAATTTAAAGTTTATTTTATGAAGTATGTGACTTCGTTAAAATGTGGAATTCTAAAAGAAACTAGTTAACATAACTTTCATACGGTATACCACTAGCAAAGGGTAAAAGTTCCACAAGCGACTTCATCCACCATTGATTTTATGATTACACAGCCAGTGTTTGATCGACTAATCATAAACCGGAAAGCTTGAAAGGCCCTAGATTTAGAAGAACACACCAAAATATCCAAATATCAACCCTAGCTCCTTCGTCTCTTCTCGCACCACGCTACGTTCATCGGGTCTCCTTTGACATTTGCGCGACCATCAATCGTCGCCACTACACCTACTCGCAACCATCGCCAATGTCTCTCTCTTTGCCTCTATGATGAATAAGGAGTAAAATACCAAACTTTTTGACCGGAATTTCTCCCGCGACAAAATATCTTTCATCGAAAGTCGTTTTTCAGTTTTTATTAAAGAAAACGGGTTCTGCGCCAGCTCCGAATAAGAAATATCCAGAAAAATGAAGGAACCAACGGCTTCATTTACCGTGACGGAATTTAATCAGTGATAGGATCCATAAGTGTAGTTCTCACAATCAAACCAGATGTAGACAAACCTTGCTGAAATTTAATCAATGAAAAGTTTGAGAATGCTAAGATATCATGCCGAAATTTAATCGGCGACGCAACACCTATGACAGTGATACACGCTAGAATTTAATCGACAACGCGGATCTAGAAATTATAGCTACTAAACATGCTGGAATTTGATCAATGATGCAAGTCTGGAAAATAAAGATACGGTGCAAGAAAGTAAGGTACTGAAATATAGTAAATTTGGGTTGTCCTTTGAAGAGTACGATGTAGCTATTTAAAACCTACAACGGTTATCAATGAAGATTACAAAAAGAGGTTACAATCTGTTACTAAAAAACAATATCTTATTAGTGGTTACTAGAAGTTACAACAATCCTAAAATAGTGGCACAATAACCAACCAGCGGTTATCCTCTTGTCAATTACTTGATGTCGATATTGATGACTTTGTTGATCAACTTCAAGGTCGTCGATAACTTCACTTTGTGTATCGTCGATGAGTTCACTGGTAATTTTATCGATTCTCTTCAAGTTACTGATAATTCAATTAATAAATAACTAAATTCTGCTCTTATCAACTAAGTCTATCATATGTAGATAATAACCAAAAGTTGGTCATTTTTTGATGCAAACACAAACCGGGAATCCCTTACGAATCGAAGGTTGCCCAGCCTCAAGCAGCCTTCGATCTAGGCTGCTTGAGGGCGGCAATCTTTGTCACAGAGAGGGCATAAAAGGATAGAGAGCGACAAAGGCAGAGAGAGAGAGAGAGAGGTGAGCGGGGATGGTGGTGGTGGTGGTGGTGGTGATGGTGGCCGCTGCAAGGGTAGCGCAGTAGCAAGTGGGTTGCGCAGCTCGGACAGAGGTCGGCACGGCTGCGACGGTATAGGACGTCTATGTGCATCGTTTTGTAGTTCGCCGTGGCTCGTGGAAGAAAGAAGGGTGAGTTTGCAAAAGGAAAAAAGAAGAAAACATGGAAGAAGAAAGAAAGCGAAAACAAATTTGGATTGTCCAAAACCTTATCATGTTGATGAGTCAAATAAACTCTTATTTGGTTTAGGATTATTTTCATCTCTCCCGTTTTGGCCTGTAACATCGTGCTGACGTGCCGAATACACTGAGACATCAATGATAATAAATACGAGGGTAAAATTTGCGACACGTGAGCAAATTTCTCTCACCCACCGACTCGGATGCAAGTCCGGTACCTCGCATGGTGCTATCCTTAATGACTCGATAAATACGAACCGTACATAAAAACATCATGTGTGCCTGTGTATGTCAATTGTCGAGATTTATCGAGGCACCCTGCGACTTTTCTGGCTGAAGATCTACATTGCCAAAAACTCGCACAATCTCATTATCTGCTCCCGAGCCCAACAGTTAAAAGCTCCAGTTATGAGATCACCTTCAATTGGATATCACTGCTTGAGATGACGATCCTTCGCCTTACCTATTCGTACGACGGTCAGATAATTGCAATGTGCGCACTTTGTCGTTGCGCACATCCACACACACATACAGAGATGGATAGGCGAGTGATCGACCGACGACGTGATGACTAGGTTTTCATTATCATTTGCTTGGTCCAAAATTTCTACCCCAATGAACATACATAGTATGCTAGAGAGACGAGATTAGAATGGAAATTAAGTTTATAAAGTGACGTGACAGATGTTTACTTAGAATTTTAATACAAACTTGATCTTATCTACACAATTTGACACGTCATTTACAAAAATATATGGCACGTACACTGTGACATCCTAAACTTTGTACAACCGAAAGAATGTACGGACCCTGATGGATTAGGACGCTCGACGATCGAAATCAGGAAAAGAGAATTTGGAAGTTTGGATGTCGCACTAATGCCGCCATTGTCGTCTTTGGAATCGTGAATTTTAATTCTCGGATTCATTTCCATTGGATCAATTATTTCCAACGTCGCACCATCCGTGTGACCCAACTCCTTGCCAAGCCCGTCGCTCTCATTCCCCCCGCCCCAATTTTCTCCCCTTTGCCCGCCGGAACACCACCATCACCGCCGCCCCCTCTCTTCTTCCTTTCTCCTTTCTTTTCTTTTTCTTTTTCCGCTCCGCCACATGACGGAGGAGAAGCACCAAATGGCGCTCATGCTTGGGCCATGCACCCACCGCCCAAGCCAGCCAATGGGATTGCCTGCATGGGAAGGCGAAGAGTCGATGACTCTTTATCTCCCTCACTTTTCCCTCTCTTTTCCCCCTCTACTTCCAGCTGGCTCTCTCTCACTCTCATTCTCTTCCACCAGCTCTCTCACTCACCCTCTCCCTCCCGCTCGTCTCTTCCACTCCACTCTGAGCTCCCCAGCAGCTCGAGTCCACGGCCGCCCGTCCGTCCGACCAGCCGCCATTCCCTCCGCCACCTCAGGTCCTCCTCCGTCTGCTCCGTCCGCGACCAGAAGACGCGGCCAGCTGTCCCATCCCCTCACGTCAACAGCAGCCACCGCCAGCTCGGTCCAGGAACCACAGCACCTCACTTTCTCTCTCTCTTCCGCCAAGAACCGCACGTCGTGCCGCCGCACTCGCCGTGAAAGCAAGTGTGCTCCCTCACTCCATACTAACCATGTTAGTGTTTGCATGTTGAGTTGGGTCTTGGTTTAGACAATGTGATGGCTGGTTGTTGTAGTTGAGAATGGTTTGGTTGTGTTTTTACCCAAGCTTGATGGTTTAGACCTTTGGAAATGAGCTTTGTGGGTCTAGGTTGCTAAACCAAGTTGAAAAGGGTTGTTACATGTTAGTTCGAGCTTCTGGCTTTGTATATTCTTGAATGCATGTTCGTAGGTTTCATATCAAGGTTGTTTCTTGAACTTTGGTCTTGGTTTCCAGAACCGATTTTACTGGACACCCCTTGCTTGTCATTTTTATCACGCTTTTTGTGGTCCGAATCTTGCAAAACTTTCTTCATCAAAGTTGTTCAGAAAATCTTGGACTATAATATACTTAAATTTCAGATTTTTATGAGTTCAAATGGGTTACATGAAGATCCAGTTATTTACCGTATCAAATCCGTTTTATCTCGTAAAACCAGCGACCTTTATGTCTTCTCAAATTTTTGTAAAAATTTCCAGTTTGAATTTGGTCACACTTCCTTACAAAATTTGTTAAAGAAATCCATGTCTACAACATATAAAAATTTCAAAGTGTTTTCAAAGAATTTGGTTTGTGAAACGAGCATTCCTCATGGTTCGTTTTCCCTATTTCGGCGGACCAGTTTTGGTCTGTCTTCGAGCCATTGAAAGTAACGTTTACATAAAGATTCAGAAACTATGTTCCTCATGGAAAATATTTGTTAAGGTCTTTTTTATAACATATCCGAAATCTAGAATTTTTGGAGCCCATTTACTTTGTCTTTGAGTCTGATTTCTCAAGCAATGCAAAACTGCCCAGTTTTTCCAGATTTCAATGATCCATCATTTCCTATTTGAAAACATTGGTATTTCGATTTAATGTCTTCTGGGGTCAAACTCTTTACATCCTGCGCTTTCCAACGAGGTATTGATGGTCTCGATATGATGAGGTAAATTTGACCCTCATGATTGTTTTTGGAGTCCGAGGAGTGCTTGGTAAATGGCAAGATCCCTATGAACTATGCAAAATGTGCATGTGATAAATGAAAAGATCGTTTGTGCGTGTGTTTGTGTGACTAAGAGATGATTGGTGCCGTCGGTCTTCGGATGACAATGCCCCGAGGAGCCTGTCGAGAAAGCGGGATGCTGTGGGCCGGTGGTCCACGTTGCCTAGGAGGAGCCATGCCCTAGATGCTCGGGGAGTACGAATGGGATGCCGTGGTCAGTGGACCTACCGAGCCCGCGCGGGCCGTTGAGTAACCCGGCGTATACTGCAGCAGACCGGACTGAGCGCATTAGACTCTGCTAGTAGGGATGTTCCTCCATGCGTGGCTGGGAAGCGCACCAGACATGTGTCTTGGAGTGGTGATTAAAGTTGATTATTGTCACATAACGCATGCGTAGTGTGCTCATGTGAATTTCTATTCATTGATGGACGATCCTTATGCCTAGTGATTAGTGGCGGAATGAAAAAGGGAGTCTATGCATGCTATGGCTGGTTTGTGGATTGGTCTAGTTGTTTATCTAATTGACCCTCTTGAGGTGCATGACATTATCTGTTTAGTATGGTGCGATAGAGCTTACTTTGCTGAGCTTTCGCTCACTATTTATTGTTGACACTTTTTTTTCAAATCCTTAGCCATGTCAATACTTCCCACTTTGGCCTCTATTAGCTATGGAGTGTCCATCGATTTTTAGGGCCTCCTGTATGAATTTGTGGATCCTTATTTCCTGGAGCTTGTTTTTGTGAAATGTATCGCTATCCTGACCGTAGACATTGGGTCCCTGGCGGGACCCATTCTTTTGGGATTTGTCGCTGTCTACGTTCGTGCTGGTGGACGGTTGGTAGGGCCACTCCCATATTAGGGGGCAGGATGGAGCAGATGACAGTGCTAGTAGCGGGGTCGAGTGAGGACGGTAGTGAGGAGAAGGAAGAAGGAGTGTTTTTGGGTTGATGCGACTATCACTTTTTGAAGATAGAGTCATGTAGTGTTGGGTGATAGCTTCTTTTGTTTTTGATATGGCTGGTGGGTCTCAGTGGATAGCCAGGTTGGAGTAGTTCTGTAGTCTCCTCGTGGGGGCTGTAGCGCACGCCCCTTTCAAGACGAATCCTCTTGTCACCCTTTCAAGACTAATCATCAGATTTTTCACAGGTGGAAGATGCTTCTTTCTCAAGGTCAACATTTATAACATGAATGTGACATATAAACATAGAATTATAGAAATGCTAGGATATGCAAATTATGAAAATACCATTCATCTCATATAATAATATGGGTGACATAAAAGGTGAGTTCACACACGGCGAAACTACATAACTACTCCAACCCGGCTATCCACTGAGACCCACCAGCCATATCAAAAACAAAAGAAGCTATCACCGAACACTACACGACTCCATCTCCAAAAAGTGACAGCCGTGTCAACCAAAAAACACTCTTTCCTCTTTCTCCTTGCTACCGTCCTCACTCGACCCTGCTACTAGCACTGTCATCCGCTCCATCCTGCCCTTGGTATGGGAGTGGCCTCACCAACTGTCCACCAGCATGACGTAGACGGCGACAAACCCTAAAAGAATGGGTCCCACCGGGGACCCAATGTCTACGGTCAGGATAGAGATACATTTCACAAAAACAAGCTCTGGAAATTAAGGATCCACAAATTCATACAAGTGGCCCTCAAAATCGATGGGCACTCCATAGTTAATAGAGGTCAAAGTGGGAAGTATCAGCCTGGCTAAGGATCTGAAAAAAAAGTGTCAACAATAAACAGTGAGCGAAAGCTCAGCAAAGTAAGCTTTATCGCGCCATACTAAACAAATAATGTCATGCACCTCAAGAGGGTCAATTAGATAGACAACTATGCCAATCCACAAACTAGTCATAGCATGTATAGACTCCCTTTTTCATTCGGCCACTAATCACTAGGCATAAGGATCGTCCATCAATGAACGGACATTCACATGAACACACTTCGCATGCGTTATGTGACAATAATCAACTTTAATCACCACTCTAAGATACATGTCCGGTGTGCTTCCCGGCCATGCATGGAGGAACGTTTCGACTAGCAGGGTCCAGTGCGCCAGTTCGATTTGCTGCAGTATACGCTGGATTACTCAATGGCCCGCGCGAACTTTCTAGGTCCATTGACCACAACAACCTGTTCGTACTCCCGGGGCATCTAGGGCATGGCTCTTCCTAGGCAACGTGGACCATCGGCCCATGGCATTCTGCTTTCCTGACAAGCTCCTCGGGGCATCGTCGTCCATAGACCGACGGCATCAATCATCTCTTAGTCACACAAACACACACACAAATGATCTTTTCATTTATCACATGCACATTTTGCATAGTTCACAAGGATCTTGCCATTTATCAAGCACTCCTCGGACTCCAAAACCAATCATGAGGGTCAAATTTACCTCATCATATCGAGACCATCAATACCTCGTTGGAAAGCGCAGGATGTAAAGAGTTTGACCCCAGAAGACATTAAATCGAAATACCAATGTTTTCAAATAGGAAATGATGGATCATTGAAATATGGCAAAACTGGGCAGTTTTGCATTGCTCGAGAAATCAGACACAAAGACAAAGTAAATGGGCTCCAAAAATTCTAAATTTCGGATATGTAATAAACAAGACCTTAACAAATATTTTCCATGAGAACACAGTTTCTGAATCCTTATGTAAACGCTACTTTCAATGGCTCGAAGATAGACCAAAACTGGTCTGCCGAAATAGGGAAAACGAACCATGAGGAATGCTCGTTTCACAAACCAAATTCTTTGAAAACACTTTGAAATTTTTATATGTTGTAGACATGGATTTCTTCAACAAATTTTGTAGAGGAAGTGTTACCAAATTCGAACTGGAAATTTTTACAAAATTTGAGAAGACACAAAGGTCGCTGGTGTTACTAGATAAAACAAATCTATACGGTAAATAACTGGATCTTCGTGTAACCCGTTTGAACTCATAAAAATATGAAATTTAAGTATATTATAGTCCAATATTTTCTGAACAACTTTGATGAAGAAAGTTTTGCAAGATTCGGACCACAAAAAGCGCTATAAAAATGGAAAGTAAGGGGTGCCAGTAAAACCGATTCAGGAAACTGAGACAAAAGTTCAAGAAACAACCTTGATATGAAACCTGCGAACATGCATTCAAGAAAATACAAAATCAGGTGCTCGAACTAACATGCAGCAATTCTTTTCAACATGGTTTAGCAACCTAGACCCACAAAGTTCATTTCCAAAGGTCTAAACCATCAAGCTTGGGTAAAAACACAACCAAACCATTCTCAACTACAACAACCAGCCATCACATTGTCTAAACCAAGACCCAACTCAACATGCAAGCACTAACATGGTTAGTATGGAGTGAGGGAGCACACTTGCTTTCACGGCGAGTGCGGCGGCACGATGTACGGTTCTTGGTGGAAAGAGAGAGAGAAAGTGAGGTATTGTGGTTCCTGGACCGAGCTGGCGGTAGCTGTTGTTGACGTGAGGGGACGGGACAGCTAGCCTTGTCTTTTGGTCACAGACGGAGCAGACGAAGGAGGACCTGAGGTGGCGGAGGGAACGGCAGCTGGTCGGACGGACGAGCGGCTGGAGAGCTCCGGGCGGAGTGGAAGAGACGAGCAGGAGGGAGAGAGTGAGTGAGAGAGTTGGTGGAAGAGAGTAAGAGAGAGAGAGAGCCTGCTGGAAGTAAAGGGGGAAAAGAGAGGGAAAAGTGATGGAGATGAAGAGTCATGGACTCTTCCCCTTCCCATGCAAGCAATCCCGTTGGCTAGTTTGGGCGATAGCTGCATGGCCCAAGCATGAGCGCCATTTGGCGCTTCTCCTCCGCCAAGTGGCGGAGGGGAAAGAAGAAGGAGAAAAAGACAAAGAAAGGAAGAGGAAGGGGCGGCGGCGGCGGTGTTCTGACGATGAGCAAGGGAGGGAAATGGAGGGAAAAATAAAAGTGAGGGACTTGGCAAGGGAGTCGGGATTAATCGATCCAGTGGAAATAAATCCAAGAATTAAAATTCACAATTCCAAAGACGACGATGGTGGCATTAGTGCGAAATCCGAACTTCCAAATTCTCTTTTCTTGATTTCCGTCATCGAGCGCCATCAAGGTCCGTACATTCTTTTGATCGTACAAAGTTCAGGATGTCACAATTCTCCCCTCCTTGAAGAATTTCGTCATCGAATTTCCAATTCTCATTCTTTCATTCGAACAAGTGAGGATATTGTCGTGTCATGTTTTCTTTTCTTTTCCACGTTGCCTCCTCTTGGTCATGATATCGCCATAGCATCTTAACAAGAGGAATGGTTTTATTTTTGAGGGTCCGCTCACTGCGATCGAATATCTGTACTTGTTCCTTAACATATCTTACTCTGTCGTCAACCTGTATAGCTTCAAAATCCAAAACATGTATGGGATCAGGGTCATATTTCCTTAGCATGGAAACATGAAACCCATCATGTACGCTGGATAGTTTTGGTGGTAGTGCCAATCAATATGCCAATTCTCCAACTTTTTCAAGTATCTCAAAAGGTCCTACAAATCTCGGGCTTAATTTTCCCTTCTTTCCAAACCTTGACACTCCTCTCATTGGCAACACTTTTAGTAATACATGATCACCCACCTTGAATTCTAATGGTCTCTGGCGTCTATCGGCACAACTTTTCTGCCGATTATAGGCGGTCCTAAGTCTATCGCATATCACTTTCACCGCATCAGTCGTGACTTGTACTAGCTTTGGTCCTGTCAACTTCCGTTCTCTTACTTTGTCCGAACAGACAGGTGTTCTACAAGCCCTTCCATATAAAGCCTCAAATGGGGTCATGCTAATACTTTTCTGAAAACTGTTATTATAAGCAAACTCCACTAGATGTAACTTCTCATCCCAATTGCCCTTGAAATCAATCATACAGGCCCGTAACATGTCCTCTAACACTCGAATCACACGTTCTAACTGCCTATTCGTTTGTGGGTGGTATGCAGTACTATACTGGAGTTTCGTTCCTAAGGTCACTTGGAGGCTCTTCCAGAAGTTCGAAGTGAATCTTGAGTCTCGATCCGACGTGATGGTCATAGGCACTCCGTGCAATCGCACTGTTTGTTTGACATATAAATCTGCATACTTCTCAAGTGTATAGTCACTCGCATGGCCAAAAAATGAGCAGACTTAATTAGACGATCCACAATTACCCATATAGCATCGTGACCACTTGATGTCCTTGGTAAACCTTGTACAAAATCCATTGTCATGTGTTCCCATTTTCATTCGGGAATTTCTAATGGTTTCAACAAACCTGCAGGATTGCGATACTTTGCCTTTACTTGTTGACATGTCAAGCATTTGGCTACATGCTTTGCAATATCGGTTTTCATCCCACTCCACCAATAATGCTGACGAAGATTATGATACATCTTTATGTTTCCGAGGTGAATACTATAATTACTTCGATGAGCTTCCGTCAAAATTTCCCTCTTTAACTCACCATTGTCAGGCACACATAGACGTCCACGGAATTTTACGATGCCTTCATCCGTCACTTGAAAATCTGTTTTCTTTCATTTCGCCACCTCTTCTCGTATCTTCGAGATTCCAGGACTGTTTGTTGTAATATCATCACTTTCTGTATAATCTCAGGCTCGATTGTGAGTGTAGTTAATACACTTGAAAGGTTCTCTACTTCGAGCTTAAATTCCGATCCGAAAATCTCCTCGAGTAAACACTACTCCTTAGCCATTAGACTTGCTATTGTCAAGGCAGACTTTCGGCTAAATGCATCCGTTACTTTATTTGCTTTTCCCGGATGATATAAAATCTCACAATCATAATCTTTGAACAATTCCATCAATCGCCTCTGTCTCATATTCAACTCCTTTTGAGAGAACAGATATTTCAAACTTTTATGATCCGTATAAATTTCAAACTTCTTTCCATAGATATAATGTCTCCATATCTTCAACGCAAAGACAATCGCCGCAAGTTCTAAATCATGCGTCGGATAATTTAACTCGTACGGCTTTAATTGTCTTGATGCATAAGCAATGACCTTTCTATGCTGCATTAAAACGCACCCAAGTCTTTTGTGGGAAACGTCACTATACACCACGAATCCTTTTGATCCTGATGGTATTATTAGAATCGGTGTTGTAGTTAGTTTTCTCTTGAGCTTCAGAAAACTTTGTTCGCACGCCTCATCCCATTCAAACTTTGTATCCTTCCTCGTTAATCGGGTTAACGATCCTACGAGGTGTGAAAATCCTTCAACAAACCTCTGGTAGTAACCAGCCATTTCCAGAAAACTTCGAATCTCTATTACTGTCTTTGGTCTTGGCCAATTGATTACTACCTCAATCTTGTCTGGGTCTACTGACATACCTTCGCCAGTCACCACATGACCCAGAAATATTACTCGATCCAGCCAAAACTCACACTTGGTAAATTTCGCGTACAACCTATGTTCTCGAAGAGACTGAAGTACCGTCCTTAGGTGTTGTTCATGCACTTCTGGCCCTTTCGAGTATATCAGGTTATCATCGATGAAGACAATCACGAATCGATCCAAAAACGGTTTAAACACCCGATTCATTAGGTCTATAAACGTTGCTGGCGCGTTAGTCAATCCAAAGGGTATAATCGTGAACTCGTAATGTCAATATTGAGTTCAGAAGGCCGTCTTAGGAATGTCTTTTTTCTTAATCCACAGTTGATGATATCCATACTGTAGGTAAATCTTTGAAAACACAGATGCTCTTTGCAACTAATCAAATAAGTCATCAATTCTAGGTAACGGGTACTTGTTCTTAACCGTTGCTTGATTCAATTGCCTATAGTCGATGCACAAGCTTAAGGATCCATCATTCTTCTTCACAAATAGCACTGGCGCACCCCACAGTGATGCACTTGATCGTATAAATCCCCTATCAAACAATTCTTGTAATTGCACCTTTAATTCTTTCAACTCCATTAAGGCCATTCTATAAGGGCTTTTGATATAGGTTCTGTTCCTGGGGCTAATTCTGTGATATCCGAAAATTTCGTAATAATATGTATGTGACGTTGGAAGTTTTCCATGTTCGAAAATGATACTTAGATAATAAAGCTAAGTATTATTTAAGTTAGTATTCGTGCGGACGCGTAGAAATCGTTGTTGGACCACAAATTGCGAGGCGCAAATTCGAGAACGTAATCGTTCCGAGCTCGACGTTTCTAAAATTTTAAACGTTGTTGTGTATGTTAATAGTAGTGCAGTATTAATTAATTTACCGTTGTCTTGGTAATTAGTGGGTAATATTATTGATCAATTTTTGGTTAAGTAATGTTAACCATTTTATTAATTTCTAATTGGTGTTAAATAGGGGGAGATATTCTCACCAAAATATCTCTTCAGACTCTCCTCTCACTTGGCTTATGAAGGAGTAAGCTTGGCCACACGCCACTTGTCCTCTTAAGCCAAGCTTCTTGTTCTAGTTTGATACCTAGCCTTAAGCAATCATTTTTCTTGGCCATCACTCCTTCCGATTAAACCCTTGATTTCTTACACCTGGCCGTAATGGAAAGGGGAAGTGCTACTTGTGAGTGCAATGTATTTATCCACCTCAACGTCTACTCCTCTGGCTCATTTTCATCTTAGTAAATACCGAAGGGAATTTTCAACCAAACCTTAATTCCCTTCTTCACTTTCTACTTTCACCATCACCCGATCCAAAATCTACGAGAGAGCTTTAACTTTTGGGTGTTCAGATTTTACACAAGGTAAGTGAAGATTCTAGAGTTAAGCTAAGTAAATCTACTTGACACTTTTTAACTTGGTTATTTGAGAAATGCTATTCTGATGTGTGATATTAGTGAAGATATTGTGATGGTTGGATATGCTTTGCTGGTTCTGTACATGTTCAAGTGGTTGTGATTTGTTTCCTTAAAGTGTGTTGAAAATCGGCAAATGCAATGGTTAAATCTGAACGTGTAAATGTCATCTTTGAAATAATTGTGGAAACTGTCTTGCTGGCTTTATGTATGTTTAAAAGGGTAGAAAATCATTTTACTCAAAGTGGATTATATTAGGTGAGTGTAAATGATAATTTTGTTTATTTCTGAACTGAGCAAATTTTAGCCTCAAATTCTGATTCTCGTTACTTCTGAACTGAGCGGGTTTTAATTTCAAATTCTGATTCTATTTACTTCTGAACTAAATAGATTTTAGGGTCAAAATCTAGACAAGTATATTTTTAAGAATAAACATATTTTATTGTTAAAATCTGGACATGTCTATTTTGAAACCAAATAGAATTTATTTCCAAAGTCTGAACGTATGTATTTCTAAATCTGAGTAGACTTTATTTTTAAAGTCTAAACGTATGTATTTCTAAACCCAAGTAGACTTTAGTTTCAAAGTCTGAATATATGTGTACTTTCTGAATTTGAGTAGACTTTAGCCTTTTGAGTCTGAACCCGTGATGCTTATTACTTGTTTGTTTGGTTAAGATTTCATTTCTTGAGGAATAGGTGGTGGAGCAAAAAGGTGAATGTGCATAATGAAATGCGTATAAATGCTTATGAATATGGTTATGGCTTGCATTGAAATAATACAGTTCTGTCACCCATAAATCAAAAGGTGACGATACCCCAAGTTTTGGGATGCCCTGCTGTGTGGTATAGGATGCCCCAGGAGTTTCGAGATGCCCCGCTCTGTGGTACGGGATGCCTCGAGAGAGTTCGGGAGGAGAAGTAATGAACTTAATGCATGAGTATGAGTGCTATATACTACATTCTTGTGTTTGAACTAAAATATCATGGAATAATGAAGTGAATGGATTGCTCTGGCATATCAAAGAGGGAAAAGTATGGCACTTATTCATGTTCTCAGCATACTTATTGGCTTTTATGCACTTATTTTGTTGTACCGAGTGAAGTGGTAAGATGATTTTCTTAATTTAAAACTAGAGATTTCATTTACTGGGTCTCGGCCCATTCCTTTATTTTTCAAACATGTAGGATGGATGTTTCACAGCCTCTACCTTTTGGAGTTCCCGTATATCATGAAGCTGTCTATGAAAATGTGTTTGTGCCTGAGTCTGAAACAGTATATACTAAGTGTAGCTCTACGGTCTAGATTGACGTGGGTTTGGCAAAATGGGTTCCTTATCTTTTTTGTTGCATGGTACTTTAACCTTGATGGCGAGTTAGTTGGCCCGTTGAAGGGCTTCGACTTAGATGATGGTGGCTCCACAACGGAGGGTGAAGTCATCGATCCATGATGTCACCAGACTTTTGTTCAAACAGACTTTTGGAGTATAGTCTAGTATGGAGATAGGCAATCTCAACCTACCCAGTCTTTTGTTTTTTGTACGTATATGATGTTTTGTCTAAGCTTGTAAATCTGACAAGTGTTGTTAATAAGAAGCATAAATTTGTTGACTAAACTTGTGTGGTATTCATGTTTAAAACTTGTTCAGACTTTGACTTCCGCTAGCAAAATTATTAATAACATTAATTGACACGTGTCGCGTGTGGCATTCTGGGGCATCACAAATTCAATGACAAATTCAACCTCTTGTTTCGAGGGTAATCCTGGCAATTCCTCAAGAAATACGTCAGGAAATTCTTGGATCACTCGAATTTCCTCAAGCTTCACTTCCTTTTCAATTTGGTCATTAACGACCGCTATACATCCTTGACAACCATTGCTGAGCAGTTGATGCGCTTCTAGTGCCGAAATAAGAGGCATAGTGGGGTTCGTCCCACTTCCAAGAAATTCGAAACTAGAGTGACCCGGTGGATCAAATTGGATTGTTTTTCCATAACAATCGACATTGGCTCGTTACCTACTGAGCCAATCCATACCTATGATGACATCAAAGTCATACATAACTAATACTACCAAATCTATCATCTGATCCGTTCCACCTATAGAGATCTTACAATCTTTATACATCAATGTTAACAACATCTTGTCTTTTAAAGATGTAGAGACATTAAGAGGCACTTCAAGCAACTCAGATTTCAGTCCATACATTCGCACAAAATTGGCCAGCCCAGGAGGTGTATGGTTCGGGGGATGAACCATGCAGAAGTTGGTGGGCCTGTAACGACCCAGTCCGACGAGGACGGAGAGTGGTCGCCGAGGCCAGAGGGCCTGGACAAGGAGGGGCTCCTGGTAGGCTTCTAGGATGGCGAAGGGGGTAGGAATGAACTGAACTGTGCATCGAACAAGGGAAGAGCGATCCTGAGATATATATGTAAAAACTGGAATGAACTCACGGAGGAGCCTTTTGACGTAACGGCAAGCTTTACTTTGGAACTCCAAAGTTAAGCGAACCCAGGCTACAGTGTTACTAGAATGGACAACCTCCTAAGAAAGTATCTGCTTGTACGCCAAAGGACAAAACCGTAAGGCTTGGTATGGAATGGGCCAAAGCGGACAATACGTCAAGTGAGTTAAAATCCAGGGTGTCATATACACTTTACAAAGATGGTAAGAAAATCTCCTGATTGTGACGGGCTTCTATTTAGTATTTAAATACCAACTTGATCTTAACCACGCAATTTGACACGTCGTTTACAAAAAGATATGGTAAGTACACTTAGACAAAGAGGGTAAGAGAATCTCCTAATTGAAAGCTCACACCCAAACGTATTTGACAATCTCTCCAGATATGTCAATGTCATGAATTCTTGATTCATGAAATCTGCAATTAAAGTGAATAATATCCGATAGTCTCCTTCAAGCGTTTTCCTACGCATAAAGTGAAGGCGATTTAGTATTCAAAACGCATGAAAACTCCTATAAAAACAAGCAGCTTCCATCCGTAGGCGAGCACACTGAAGAAGATGGCTTCTCGACTTGTCTCCAAGCATATGCTGATCGCAATTATCTATGCCATTTTCCTGGCCTGTCTCTTCTGTTTCGGTAATTTTTCATGACTACTGAAACTTTTTTATGATATATTTTTCTTGTGCTTTTCCATAATGACATGATTCAGCATCGTCCAAACTCACACATCCTCTCCGTATGTTTTTTGGACTTTGGAAATATAAATGCATGAAAGTAGGTGAGAAATAAAAATGAAAAATTGCTTCGGAAATGAAAATCAAAATTGAGGGTGCGTTTGTTTTATCGAAAACTACGTGATAAAGGAAAATTTTCTTCATGGGAATCGTTTTAATAAAATTGATTAGTTTTCATTTGTTTGGTAGTTTAGGGAAAGTGAATTCCTTCTTGCTAGAAGGAGAAATCGTCTTCCCATGATCTAAACTTGTTGTTTTCGTTCCATGAAAAAACTTTTCCGTAAATCAATTAGCCGTCTAAACATCGGATAATCGGATAATCATTTTCTGGAAAACAGTTTTCCTTCAAACAAACGGATCATGAAATATTAAAAGTTTTCCCATTTCTTATCTATTTTTGCCCAGTTATATTTTTGACTCTACAGAGAATATATCTGCT
This sequence comes from Syzygium oleosum, assembly GCF_021117445.2. Classification (NCBI taxonomy): domain Eukaryota; kingdom Viridiplantae; phylum Streptophyta; class Magnoliopsida; order Myrtales; family Myrtaceae; genus Syzygium; species Syzygium oleosum. The sequence goes on along the minus strand of NW_026607485.1, from coordinate 20,199,672 downwards.
CATAGTTGCATCCTATCAAATGTTTTCTTAAAGAGATATACCATAATCTTCTTCTTCTTGTATTTTTTGCTTTACAGGGGATGCAAAATACGTCTGCCAAGGGAAATGTGAAGATCTGCCCGACTGCGATGGCGCTTGCCGACGTTATGGATATAATGGAGGGAGATGTCTTGAGCCACTTTACCAATATTGTTGCTGCAATGCCTAAACTCTTATTTTTGCCTCCGTTAGGTTTCATCATTTTGGTTAGTGAAAAGTGATGTAGTATGTTATTTGAATAAAAAAAAGTTGAATCAGTTCTTTTCTATATGAGTACTAAGATATGGTCCTAATGGGACTCCAGCTTCTACTATTAAAATTACATGGATTTCTGCACGTTTTATATCCTCATTTTCAAATTCGATTGAACCATCACATAATCATTTTATTTTATGGGGATGTGTGGATATTGCAAAGGGGCCAAATATGAGAATCATTTGAATGTTGGTTTATATTTTAGGGAGCTAATCGGTAAATATATAGTGTTTCGAAACAAATAATCGAATATAATAATAAAGAAAATACGAAATAAATCAAACATCGGGTTTCCACAATAGATCACGCGCTCCAATGGAGAATATAATTGCACTTAAGTTACTTAAACAATTTCAGTGTTTTCTGAGTCACTGTTGATGTACCTAGCAAGTATCACCTGGAGGGGGGTGAATAGGTGATTTGAGTGAATTTGCAGAATTTAAAGCGGAAATGACTTTATAATCGATAAAGTCTGAATAATAATCAGATTCTGAATGTGCTAGTGTACAGTGCAAACAATATAAAAAGAGATTAGGGATAGAAACAACTGCACACAAGAAGTTATAGTGGTTCGGCTTAGATCAAGCCTACGTCCACTCTCCCACGCTGACAGCCTACTGACTGGATTTCACTATGTGATCAAAGGGATTACAAGATCTGAGTGATATCACTCGGTGAATGATAGAACTTTCTATCTCACACAATCACTTTTACAGAGTATCCCTCAAAATCTCAGTATTTGGCTCAGGAAAGACAAGTAGTAGAATCGAAATGAACTCAGACTTTGGACTTGTTGATTCTCGATTTCATTCTTATCTTCTGCTCCTCATTAATCTCCTTTTATACTCCTCCACTTCCAAACTAGCCGTTGGACAGCCTTCAGAGGATCATCTTCCAATCTTCACCTTGGACATATTTGTATAAAATGGATTGAGTAGCCGTTGGTTGACAAAATCAGAATCCCACTGAATCTGGTCGCTCATACAACCAAAATCCTGGCTTCCATAAGTAGTGTTTTATCCGTTGTGATATATACTTACCATAATGTTTGATTGTCAATCAATTAGGCTGAGATTGAGTCAATCAAAACTTTCCTTTTGTGAAATCCAAGCCAGATCACTAGTTGTTATGTTTCGTTTCTGAAAAATTCTAAGTCTGAAGAATTTCAGGTTCTTGCTTTTTGTTCAAAGTCAGCATAGGTCTTCAGTAACGAATAAGTCCTTCAAAATTAGAGTGTGAAGATCTTTGACACCTTAATATAAAGTCTGAGTGTCTATATCAGTAGAGTCTGAACTTCTCGTTCTGAAACTTGTAAAGTCTGAAGTTTTCCCTCTGAACCTTGTAGAGTCTGAGCGTCCAGAAAGTCAAGTTCTCTTGAAGTATTAAAGTTACTACTTCCAGAATATATTTACCTGGATCAAAATACTTCAGAGTACATATAAGATTTACAAGTTAATCATGGATAGTTTTGTCAACTACAAAATCAGGAAGTTTCCTCAATAATCTCCTTCTTTTTAATGGTGACAAAACTTCCGTGCAGATCAAAAAATTTGATAAGATTTGAGAATAAAATGAATATAAATAACTTTTAAGATCATAAGGCACGAATAAATGTAAGTGCAAAATATAAGATCTGTGTCCTTTTCTTTTCTTCAAGTCCATCCAATAATCTGCTTTCCAATAACCTGTTCATGCATCCCTGTCTGCATAAAGATATCATGCTTCCTGCAAAATGTATTATGTCTCCCCCTTTTTGTCAGCGGCAAAAACTGGATAATTAATGATCAAAAATAGATAAATGTCAGTTATACAAATCATACTAACTGAAGGTAATAGTTCAAGTTAAACATCAGAAAACAAAGTTTTAAGCAATAGGGAGATAGGGCAGGCTATTTCTTAGATGGTGTGCGAACGAGTTGAAAATTTTCCAGGATTTGAATTGTGTCATCGATTCTAAGAGAACATTGACCAACAGCTTGCTCCAGATTGGTTGAACATTGAATGGCCTTTTCAAGATCTACTTTATCTTGTTCTACTTGAAAACGAAGATTTTTACTGTGGTCCTCAACAATGATCTTAAGATTCTTCATATCTTCTTCCAGAACTGACTGTTTGTCTTTAATTTCGAGCAGAAGTTGAAGTATTGTCCTGTCCTCTGATGGTTGTCTCTGGACATGTTCAGATGCAGAATGTTCAAATTCACCTTCTCTTGTGGTCGGAATCTCCCCTTGATTACATGCATATTCTGCAACAACATCTTCTGTCGTCATTTGATCAGGGTGTTGTTATGGAGATGGACCTTCTTCAGTCACCATAGGAATTATGCTGAGTGCCTGTTGTCTTAAGCTTGATTCCTCGGGTGTTGGTTCTAAAACGTTAGCAACAGGTTCTGAAACGTTGTCAGCAGGTTCTGAAGACATTTGTTCTTTCTCAACATGTTCCTGACTAGCAGTTTGTCCTGAGTCAAGACCTTCTGATGCATCCTCTTCATCCCTGAGGAGAAGTCTTCTACGCTTTCTGTACACTTGTACAGGACTTGTTGAGATGGTCTCTTCCCTGGCTTTCTCTTTCCCTTTGCTTCTTTGTTCTTTCTCCCTTGCTTCTCTTCTTCTTGTAGATGGTGCTTCGGACTTATCTCCAAGGTTTTCTTCGGGTTTGCTTCCTGGAATCTCTCTATCCTTTCTGACAGCAAACAGTAGTTTTTGGCAGAAGATGCTTGAGGAGTGGCTTTCGAAGAAGTCTGCTTCTCCGATTCTGTTTCTGATGAATCAGTGACTTCCATGTATTCTGCTGGTCCTGAATACTTTGAGTCTCTGTTGAGAATCCGCGATGAACGTCTTTTGAAAGGCATTGTGTTCGTGCGAAAATCCTTGGAACAGAAAGGTTTGATCTTTGAGAAGAAGAAGAAGGGGAAGGAGTTCGTTCCGAGGAGGTGTGAGTTGGAAGCAAAAAGTTGGGTTTCCATTAGGGGTTTGACAGGGAGACGATTTTAAGAAAGAGAAACTAATATTGGAAGGTTATAAAAAGAGTTGTGATTATAAATGAATAAATAGAAATAATTCGAGCACACTCAATTAATTAGAATGCGTACCTGATTTTCTTCCAAAAATTAATATGCAACTGGATATGGCCAGTTATTCCTGCCATAAATAAAATATGCCCGCCAAAATTTGAAATGAGAATATTACCTTGTATTTGAGTCTGAAGATGACTTTCAGACTAAAATGGCTTGAGTCTGAAAAGTTCATGTCTTAGAAAATCTTCAAGTAGAAGGGTAAGTAATGCATAATTTATTACGAATAAATTCAAATGAAGATTTATGTAAAGGTTTTGTGAATATATCAGCTAATTGATTTTTAGAATTAATGAATTGAATATTCACATCACCGTTCTGAACATGATCTCTGATGAAGTGATGCTTGATCTCAATGTGCTTGGCTCGTGAATGGAGAATCGGATTTCTGGTCAGATTGATAGCGCTAGTATAGTCACAATTGATTGGAACATTTGATTCGTTGACTCCAAAATATTGCGATTGTTGTTTCATCCACAGAATTTGAGCACAACAACTTCCCAAGGCCACATATTCTGCTTCTGCCATAGAAAGCGCAACTGTGCCCTGCTTCTTTGAGTACCAGGATACTAACATATTTCCAAGTAATTGACATGTTCCTGTGGTACTCTTTCTGTCAACTTTACATCCAGCAAGGTCAGCATCAGAATAACCAATAAGTCTAAAACTTGATTCTTTTGAATTCCAAAGACCTAACATTGGATAAGTGCCAATGTATTTGATTATTCTTTTGACTGCTGTAAAATGTGATTCCTTTGGATCAGATTGAAATCTGGCACACATACAGATACTAAATAATATATCTGGTCGAGATGCAGTAAGATATAGCAAGGAACCAATCATGCTTATGAACACCTTCTAATCAACCTGTTTACCATTCTCATCCTTGTCCAATTTGGACGAATGAGACATTGGAGTGTCTGTTTTCTTGCTGTTTTGCATTCCAAACTTCTTCACAATTTCTCTAGCATACTTTTCTTGGCAGATGAAAGTACCATCCTTGGTCTGTTTCACTTGTAGTCCAAGAAAGAATGTCAATTCTCCCATCATGCTCGTTTCGAACTCATTCTGCATACACTTTGAAAATTCCTTGCAAAGCACTTCATTAGAGGATCCAAATATAATATCATCCACATAAACTTGAACAATTAAGAAATCCTTGCCTTTTTTCTTAATAAATAGAGTTGTATCAACCTTACCTTTTGTGAAGTCATTCTACAGAAGGAAATTAGTGGGTAGTATTATTGGTCAATTTTTTGTTAAGTAATGTTAACCATTTTATTAATTTATAATTGGTGTTAAATAGGGGGAGATATTCTCACCAAAATATCTCTTCAGACTCTCCTCTCACTTGGCTTATGAAGGAGTAAGCTTGGCCGCACCCCACTTGTCCTCTTAAGCCAAGCTTCTTGTTCTAGTTTGATACCTAGCCTCAAGCAATCATTTTTCTTGGCCATCACTCCTTCCGATTAAACCCTTGATTTCTTACACCTGGGCGTAATGTTTGATTGTCAATCAATTAGGCTGAGATTGAGTCAATCAAAACTTTTCTTTTGTGAAATCCAAGCCAGATCACCAGCTGTTATGTTTCGTTCCGAAAAATTCTGATTCTGAAGAATTTTAGGTTCTTGCTTTTTGTTCAAAGTCAGCGTAGGTCTTCAGTAACAAATAAGTCCTTTAAAATTAGAGTCAGAAGATCTTTGACACCTTAATATAAAGTCTAAGTGTCTATATTAGTAGAGTCTGAACTTCTCGTTCTGAAACTTGTAAAGTCTGAAGTTTTCGTTCTGAACCTCGTAGAGTCTGAGCATCCAGAAAGTCAAGTTCTCTTGAAGTATTAAAGTTACTACTTTCAGAATATATTTACTTGGATCAAAATACTTCAGAATATATATCAGATTTACAAGTTAATCCACTACAAAAAAACAAGGGATTAGCGATGAATTTTGCGACGAAAAATTTGGCAAAATCCGTCGCTAATTGAATTTGCGACGGAAAAAATTCCGTCACTAATTCGGCATCGCAAAATTTTGTGACGGAAAAAAATTCGTCGCAAAATTCGTCGGAAATAATTCGTCGCGCAAATTAGCCACGAACTTTATCCGTCGCAAATAATTCGTCGCAAAATTTTTCCGTCACAAAAATTGCGACGGATTCCAAAAATAAAGGGCATTTTCCAATCCGTCGCTAATTTACCACGAATTTTTTTTGTTTGTAATTTGCGACGAACTTATTCGTGACAAAATTCGTCGCAAATTTGTCACGAAAAATTTTGACTTTTGCCATGAACATTATTCATGAACAAATTTAGCAACGATTTTTTATTAATTCTTTAGCGACGAACTCTGCGACGAATATCGTTTAGGGACGAAATTAGCGATGAAATTTTATTTTTGTAACGAACTTTTATAATTTGTGATCGTATGATAAAATCATTTATTTTATTTTTCGATTTTAAACTTAATTAAAAGCAAAATTAATTTCTGAAATTTATATTTAACATTGATTAAGCACGTAATAACATCAAAATATTATAATAATATGAAAATGAAATACATTCATCTACATTTTCCACAAGAATGACATAAATTTTTTTCTTGATAGTACACATACTGAGAGAATAAATAACCTTGCATAATAACTAATCTTGCACAATAAACAATGACGACATAAATGAATCAAAAAAGAATATCCGACTTTTAGCGACAATCTCCATCATATAAATACTGAACAAAACTAAAGACACGGTCCATGTGAGATGCTCACTTCCTTTGCTCTGTGAAGTTCACGTACTGATCAAGTGCTTTCTTTTTTTACATGACTAAACTGTCGGAGCTACTCGTTGCATCTGTGAAGCATCTTCTGCAACTCTTTGATGCTCCTCCGTCTATACCTATAATCTCAAACATATAAAATGAGGTATGATGAGCTTCAATAGTGGAAACCAAATTAAAATTCAGTAGCAAAGGGAACATACGCCTCAAAAGCATTTTCAAAGTCAAAACATTTTCACAGTTAGACAAGGGAACATACGTCTCAAAAGCATCAGAAGATAACGGGCCCAAGTTCCTTATCTTTTTTGAGTACTCATCTTTTTAGCTATAAGAGTATTCCTCCGGCTAAAGAGTTGTTCAAGTTCTTTAGTTTCATCCTGAAGTGTTTTCTCATAGGTGTCCTCCAAAGCCTGCATTCGAGCAATCATTTGAGAAGAAACCAAAGAGTTGAATACCAACATTTAGTCCACACTGAAAAAATTAAATAATACCTTCAACTTTGCCATCTCATCTTTGATCTTTTTGATTTGATTATTTGTTTCCTCTGTACTTCTATTAATTCCTGATAATTTTTGTTTCAATCAAAAGCGCGAACAAAATCTAAAGATTCAAGACAACAATATTCCGATCAATCCAAAATTTCCACCTTCTAATCGCTGGGTTGCATCAATGACCGATGATTTAGTATCTTTTAGCTCCTGCCACTTTGATTCCGCTTCATTTTCATGCAAATCAGTCTCTGATGAGGATATAATAGCCTCATACTCTTGCTTCTGCCTCTTGAGATTAGTTGCAAGGTTAGTCTAGCTCTGCTTTTCTTGTTTCCATCTGCAAACAAACAAAAGTGATGACCAATATGCACAAAAACAGCACAACTGTACTCTGGCGAGGTTCTCATTGCCAACCTCAATGCGAATATCAACAATACATAGAACTATATCCTACCTTTTCAGCAGTTACAGGCTTTGTCAACTGGCGATTGCGTTCTTGTTCTGAAGTGACAAGCAAGAGAATGAGCATCTATCCAAAGAAAGCTTCAAAAAAGATAACACATGAAGCACTACCTTCTGCAAGTGAAGTCTGAGTGTTCTTGAGCATCTATCCAACGATAGCTTTGTCCTCTCCATTTTCTTCCTTTCCCCCAGAAAAAAAAAAGGAAGAACACCCAAGAAAGAACTCACGCCGATTCGAGCCTCGCCCCGCTATTCGCAACAGCATAAAAAAAGTCCAAAATTGCACGTCTATTCGCAAATTGGAGAACTGGGTCATTCATCAAACACTTGCAAAGCACCGTATCCTGACCCATTTACCCTATAAACTCACAAACATCATCTCCATTTCTCGATGAAGACTATACCCAATTCTAACGAAACAAGAGCAACGACAACCATTACAATAATCCGACGATGTATCTATCAGTTAACACACAAACATACTCGAGAACTTCAATAAAAAGGTCACAAAATTAGAGTAGACGGAACGTACAAATCTCGGAATGGGACCGATGGAAAGAAATCTCGGAATGGGACCGACGGAACGTACAAATCTCGGAATGGCTGGAAACTATTGGGGCCCTCCTCCCACAGGTAGCCGTCCCTCTCGACGGTGGTGATGTTGCCGTCGACGCGGTCCCTAGCCTCGGTGACGACCACGTCGGGGGCCCTGTCGCAGTGCTTCGTGGCGAGCGCCTGGGCGATGCAAAGCCCGCTGATCCCGCCCCCGACCACCACGCAATCAACCAGTCCCCCGCCGGCGGCCCTCAGCTGGGAGATCGCGGGGCCCTCGGTGACGGAGCACCGGATCCCGGCGGGGCGCGCGGGAGGGCTTGTGGGCGCGGAACGGGCGGATGGCGACGGAAGAGGAGGCAACGGCGGCGGCGGCGGTGGCGGTGAGGGTGGCCATCATGGCTGGCGGAGGGGAGGAGGGAGCGACGGAGAGGTGTTTGGCAGAGGGGGGGGGGGGGGTTCTGAGGAATAGCAGAGAGAGAGAGAGAGAGAAAAACTGGGGTGAGGGCGGGCAGATTTGAGAGATTGGCGGGGGACTAAATTCAGAGTTCGTCGCTAAATTTAGCGACGGATTCAGCGACAAAGGTGCGAAAGTGATTTTCTGTCGCGAAAAAATAAAATAATCGCGAATTTGAAACTGATTTCCAAAAATAAAAAGGCATTTTTCAATCCGTCGCAAATTTGCGACGGATTCCAAAAATGAAGGGCATTTTCCAATCCGTCGCTGAATTAGCGACGGATTTATTTTCCGTCGCTAATTCGCGACGAATTTTTATTTCGTGGCAAATTCCGTCGCAAATTAGCGACGAAAAATTCCCCGTCGCAAATTTCCGTGGCAAAATCCATGTTTTTTTGTAGTGATCGCAGATAATTTTGTCAACTACAAAATCAGGAAGTTTCCTCAACACCTGTTACACTGAATAATTCACAATATTTAGTCTCATACAACTCTCTCGCGAAACAACCAGTCAATCACAGATGAATTACACATGTTTTCAAGATTTTCACGCCAATCAAATGTTAATGATTAATTTTGTCTGGACGTAACTCGTTAACTTATGCACAACCTTGTAAAGTCGTCACTCTCGCGAATTGAAAATTCTCACAATTAAAGATCAAACGACATTGAAGATTTCCCCTCTTCCTCCAAGTCTGATGTTATTATAAGCTTAGAGTTAGGCTGTGAATTCAATACGATGAGTTGGTTTTGCAAATATGCTCACTATTTTGTGAAACCTATGGATTAGAAATTTCTTGAGTTCCGAGTGCTTTATGGCATTAACTTTCAATTAATGACTTGAGTGCCACAATTTTTTGAAAATGTTCACCTAAATGCCGGAAATCCAACGTAGCATAGCACTTATGGTGAACATTTTTTTTTTAAATTATGGCACTCAAGTGAGCGTCGTACATATATGACAGTTAAGTGATTGAAAAAAAAAAAGTTATGACATTTAAATAAACATTGTATGAAAGTTATAACAGTTATGGTATCCATTTTCCCATTTTAAACATTTTAAAAGTCCAAGGTGGACTTCTTTTTGTGATTTTCTGACATTCAATGTGAAAGACTATTTTACTGCTTTAATTTGAGGTTAGGTTTGATTGGCTGGGTTTAAGTTCGAGTTATATCCTCAACCCTTCTTTCAAAAATGCTACTCACTCTTCCACAACTCCTCAAGGGCTCCTTAAACGCCGTCGACATCTTTCAAGTCTTTGTCGTGCTTAAACTTCGCATAATCATGCGTCTTTAGCTACTACACAAGATTTCTTGGACACAACTTCGTATATTATTGATAGAATTTAACTAGTATTGCATACATTTCCATGAGTAGATCAAACTCGGGTCTTTAGCTACTCCACCAGTTTTAGGGGTGAGCACTAGAACCGGACCGGACCTACTGGTCCTAGGCGGTTCCCAAATCCTACAATTTGGAACCAGTGATTGTCGGTCCGGTTCCCAAGTTCAGGTGTGGACCGAACCAACATTTTTTATTTATTAGCAAGTTAATGAATCTTGATCACTTTTATCACAACTTTAGCGTCTTTCCACCAAGATTTTCATTGATTAAAGATCCAAAGCACTAAAGAACGAAAAAAAAAAAAATTTGTCTGTTTTACTCTAATCTCAACTCACTTTCAAACTTTTGTCATGCCTCGTTGCAAGGTGTGGGAACATGGGAGTTGAAACCCAAATTTGAAACTAAACGTCCTCATTCCTAACCTCCCTGAGAAGATGGGGAATTGAACTCACCACTCTCTCCTTCCCAAGTAGGAAGGGTGGTCACTGAGGCAAACTCCAGTGAGTTTAGACTATGCAACAACACCCGCAGTCTTAGAGGGGATAGAAAAAGAAAAAATACTACTATCAATTCCTAGACCCATCCCAGAACTGGTCTGGCCCAATCCTGTTCAGGACCGGATGGGCCGGTTCCAGTTCGATAAATTGGGAACCGATACTTCTGGTCGGATTCTCTATGCAAGAGTGGGAATCGACGACAACCGATCACCCATAACCATTTTTTATTGTTTTGGTCGAAACCCCTAACCAGTACAAAGAAAAGTGCACGATTCGATTAAACCTGGTTGGTGCCATAGTTTCAAGTACAAAAGAAAAGTGTGGAAGTGGAGGGAAGAGTTCACCATCTTAAGCCAATTCGATCGGTGTACCCGTAACCCTCCACGACCTCGTGACTCTCTCGCGGCGAGAAAGCTAGGCGGGAAAGCATGGCGGCCGTGAAAGCCTCTGGTCCGGTGCTGTCGCGGCCGGTGACCTTCGTGACCGGCAACGCCAAGAAGCTCGAAGAAGTCCGCTCCATCTTGGGTCAATCCATCCCCTTTCAGTCCCTCAAGCTCGACTGTATACTCTCTCTCTCTCTCTCTCTCTCTGTCGCTGATCTTCTATTACTCGCCTTTTTCTAAGAAACTCTTAACTGGGTGTCTTTTGTTTTGTCGTTCTAAGTGCCTGAATTGCAAGGAGAGCCTGAAGACATATCCAGAGAGAAGGCTCGATTGGCTGCTATTGAGGTACTTGCCCTTTTCTCATTTTTTTTGGTTTCTGTGACGTGCTTTTCCGTATTTGTCCAGTGGACTTGATTGGCTCTTTGAATTGGAAGGTCAGTGGACCTGTGCTGGTTGAAGACACTTGCCTCTGCTTCAATGCCCTGAAGGGTCTTCCGGGTACGTCTCAATTTTTTGAGTGCTTGATGCCTTGGTGAGTAATTCGCGTATGACAGATTGTTCTGATGGATTTGTTTTCGAATTGATGCGCAGGGCCTTACATGTAAGTCGCTTTCTTTTGCTGTTGCTCTGCTATGTGAGGTCTTGTTTCTGATTCTTGTTCTTTTCTAAGTATCTGGTTGTTTTGGTGCTCTGCTTGATTTCTTTTCTTTTCTGCTCTATTGCTTCCTTTTTTAACTAGCAGTGAACAATTAGCTTGGAAAAATTTCTTGAATAATATGAGAATAGTTGTGATGGTACATTGTGTCTGTAAATCAGCACTTGTTTGGTGCTTTTCTTATTTTTTCTCCTCGATTTTAAGTCAATGACTATGTAACTGTGGACTGTCTTGGAGTTAGTTATCTTGAGTTGGGCATCCGAGCAAATTGAGGGGTTATACTGCTGATCGTTTTATTGTAGGATCAAAGTTTCACTTTGTTAAATTGGGATATTTAGTATGATAAGTTTATACTTGATTTTATATCTAATTAGGGCACCGGTGTCAATTATTGCTACTGCAGTAGTCATTTCTGCAAAGTAGTGTTTACATATTAACTGATGGAGGAGCAAACTATTGTACGGCTGAAACAATCAATCAGATCGGAAACACAGAGAGAAAGAGAAATTGAAAGTTCTAAGCTACCTTGACCTTCTGACAGACATTGAGAACCGGCTGAACGGCTGCAGATTGGGATACATTCTATTCCCTTCCAGAAACCAGTCTGAACTATCTCAACATCTTCGCAAAATTTTATTCATTCGGGAGCTTTAGCCAGTTTCTCTCTGAACCATAATTACCTGTTTTCACTCTGCCAATGATTGTTCTACGGAGGACAATACCCAAACAGGTCCTGAAAGAGGGTCATATTAGAGAGGAGTGAAAAGGGTGTTGTAGTGCTACTCAAGAAAGATGGTTGCCTTTATGATTAGTTATGTGAGGTCATTCACTTCATATTATACATCAAGCATCAATCGAGTCTCAGTCTTATGCTGTTAGAACAAATTTCAAAAATAGTTACTGCTATTGTCGGAAAGAATTCTGTCCAACATTGACCTATTAATTCTTTCACCTCTATTACTTTCTATCCTACAAGGAAAGTATTAACCCCTTCTAGAGTACTTAAGGGCCAAGGACATAACATATGCATCCTTGATCGGTGTATCAACTACCATCAAATTAGTATCCTTGCCCTCAAATTTAGGCAACTTCTCTCAGAAATCTTTTTTTTATGGCTCTGGGACTGAGTTGGTGTGGGCTACGGTTGTATGAGGACTGAGGGATTTTTAATCTTTTTTAACAAATGTCAATAGCTGACACAAAGGTATATTCTGACTTCTCCACGCCAAAAATTCCCAAGTGACAGACTAAAGCGAAAGAGTGAAATGGTTGGCTGTAGTTATTGGTTGTAGTTGTCTCTAGGTTCCAAGTTTTTCCCCTAAGATTTGTTCATCTCAGATTGTGAAATGAATTTTTATCAAATGGTCAGGATCACTGGAAACTATTAACCTGAGTATAATCAAAGAAGAGCAGGTCAAAGTTCTCTAGATACACTGATAAATCACGATGAAGTGCATTGAAAGGTCGCGAATGCATTGGTTGAGAGTTGAACAAAATGACATTGATGTCCTAATGCCTATTATGAGTTGTAAATGATGTTTCATGAATATCCTTTGTCTTTATACAAGTATGATGATGGTCAAATCTCGTATTATGCTTGGAAAGAACTTTGCAGTTTGCGCTCACACAATTATCCTAACTCATAATGCTGGATGTAGAAAATTTATCCTTCACTTTGCAGGCCTCTATTTGTATATAGCTCAGGCAGTCTCCATCAACATTCCTAAGAAGAGTGAGGGAAGTGAAAGGGCGGGGCTCCTTTGGATGATTGAACTTTGTTCACCTGTTTCATAGCTCCTCTGGATAATGTTTATAGGGCCTTGAGCCCAAAATTTTGAATTGGATTTAACAGGGATGCTATGATAATGAGTTCTACCAAAAGCTAAGGCATGAGTATATAAAAAATATCGACAAGTTCTTGAAGCAAGGGTCAAAGAGACGCTTAAGTATATTTGTTGGCTGGTGTATAGACTATGAAGTACTGATACAGGACTGCTGCATAATTTCATTAGTCTTCACGACTAGCGTGACTGATGAGCTTGTGTGTTTCTCTATCAGTGATGCCTTCCCCTTCCATACCGATCCATTTGAGAGGATAGTTTAAATTCTTGACATCTGACAAGATGGCCTATATGCCCCCCCAACATCATGGATTAATTTTGAATTCTCAACTCTACTAACCTTGAGCCAACCTCAATCAGTGCACTTGCATTCTCAAGTATAGGATGCTTAAGCCCCTCGGATTTTGTGGGGTGTACCAACTCTACCGTGCACTTTGAGGAAATGTCACTTCTGGTATGGGTGTCTAAGAAGCTACATGCACTTCTGCCCTTAATTGAAATTGTAATAGGCCTCTCATGCACCTTTGGCGTGATGAATAACCTTAAAAAGCATGGTTTCTAGATTTTCACTTCTTTCTTCCCTTCATCTGCACACATATATACTAGCTTCTTCTGGCCAGCTAACTTGTCAGAAGAAAAAAAGTGGTTGTCTGTACTCTTACTCCGACATACTAGGGTTGCTTCTGGTAAACATACCCGGGAAGCCATTAGTTATTCTACTATGTACTTAGAGGAGTTGGAAGTGATGCGGTGTAAGATGCTGTTCGCACTCTCAACCTCAATCAGAATTGTAGTTGGCCCTGGATGCAGCGAGTAGGGTTACCTTGAAGAGTGTCAATTTTAGATGTTCACTTCCTTCTTTCCCCTTATCTTCACACATATGATTTATCTGACATTTTTATATGTTACTAGTCTTTCTCCTACCGCCAAGGGCCACTTCTCTGAGAAATCTAGCTGAGAAAAGTTGTTTGTTATTCTTTTAGCTTATTTCTCCTTTTCTGGTCAGGCAAGTTATATGAATGGCTGATTAAGTGAAATTTTTTTATTGCTTTCATAGGTTACTTACCTCATTCTCTTAAATGTTGGAGTTATCCTGTTCTTGTTGGACAGTAAACCAGATTGAAGATAAGAATTTTTTCAATAATTGGATTTTGAATGTTTGAGAGTAAATCAACTAGTCACTGCTGGTATCCCTCGTCTTCTTGCATGAGATGCTCTCCAAATGGATAAATCTTCACCAGACAACAAAAATGCTTCAATCACTTTTCAAGTCATTAATTTGAAGCTTCAATCAGATTCAGGAGGGCCTTGCCAGCCTCCCTCAATTTTGTCTATCTTGGGGAAGCTGCCCCATCCAGGCAACTAGTTTTGTTTTTGATGACCTCTTCCATATGTAGATGCAGAATCTTCTAAAGTTCTACTTAGACACTTAATTTTCTTTCGATATCCAATGCCAGTAAATATCAGATTTTTAATGCTTTAAACTATTTAACATCTATACATGTTACAATGAATTGTTCTTTAATTGGGTTACTAAAATATCTTATTTTCTTTCTGTGATAATATCTAATTTATTATAAATCACGCAGCAAGTGGTTTCTGCAGAAGCTTGGTCATGAAGGTATCTTTTTTCCTTTGCTCTTTTCTGAATTATTTAGCCCCTGTTCTCTCGGAAGTGCTCATACATTTATTTTATGCCCTCTTTGTCTAACTACTATAGGTCTCAACAATATGTTGATGGCATATGAGGATAAATCAGCTTATGCTTTGTGCGCATTTTCTTTCATGAATGGACCCGATGCTGAACCAATCACTTTTCTTGGAAAGACTCCAGTAAGTTGCTCTTGTAGAGGACACCATCATACATTAGAATTCTTTTATCACAATTTTTCTTCCGTGCCCTTATTCCTCTTATCTTAGCTACTCGACAGAATATGTAGAACTTAGTTATATTACAGTTACTACAACAGTTTGTGACTTCCCTTGTTTTCGGTAACTGAAAGGATTCCGTGATGAGATTAAGTTCAATTTTAGGTTTATTCGAGTGAGATCCTTAGTTTTTGCAAGGTAAACCCAGGATTGTAAAGTTGCTGATTATAATTCTACATTAATGTCGAGAAATGCTCTTGACATGAGAAGAATGAGCTTGGGATTTTCGATGATATCCATGGTTAATTCTTAATCGATTTGTTTTGTTCATCAATTACGATGGAGCTTTTCATATGCATTGATTGCTGTCTTTTGTCTGCTCCACTGAGTCGGAAGAAATTTCTAGTTGTGGATTGGTTGATTGCACTGATATCTGACTCTTGTGGCCATCTCAGGGGAAGATAGTACCTGCAAGGGGACCCACTGATTTTGGATGGGATCCAATCTTCCAACCCGACGGCTACGAGCAAACGTAAGTTTTATGTCCGAGTCCTCTTTGGTTTCTGCGGTTTTGCCTATATTAACTGTCATATTATGTTACCATACTTTAATATGTTGTTTCTGTTTGTTATAGGTACGCAGAGATGCCCAAGGAAGAGAAGAATAAGATCTCTCACCGTTACAGGGCTCTCGCACAAGTAAAATCCCATTTTGCCGAGGCTGGTTACATTTTCCAGTCCGACCCATAAGAGTAAGCTTTTTATACTACTGTAATGGCTATTTCTTGTACAGCGTCACTCCGTACAAAATAACATACTGTGCAATTTATCTTTGTACAGTGGATGCTCAAGTGGTGATGGAGGAGGAGAAAGAACAAAAAGGCCAGAGAAAATGTCGGGATCAATTGCTAGTGTTGCTTTTCCTGCAACTTTGTTAGGTGAAGAAAATCAGCAAACTGGGCTTTCATAGACATCATCTTTCAATAGGGTCTAGAAGAGAGTGATTATATCTGCGATTGAACAAATTGTGCAAACGTTGCTCAATTGCTTGCATAGCAAGCATCATTTATTGTCAAACTTTTTGGAAATGCTTGACAAAACCCTGAAGCATCGTTCGATAAAATGACGAATCTATGAGCATAAAAAGTCTATATTCATGCTGTTGTGGTGAACTGCATCACTTGGCAATACATGAACATGTAAGTATTGTCATATTTCGGGGTCATTTCGAATTTCTCTCTGGAAATATATTCGATTCTGCCTTCCTCGAGAGCAAAACTTTGAGAGCATGTGTGGCTGATTTTCGAGAACAATCTTCTTTCTACTAACACAGGAGGCACAAAGCATTCCTGCGCCAACCGGGGTTGATTGCATAGACCCTGGACGTCTTTGTGCTCAGTTTGATGGTGAGTACATTTTCTTGCGAACCCAATTTGTGTACAAATTCTATAACTTCGGAGAAGTTTAGACAACATAGACAACCGGATGTATTTTTTCACATATTTTTTGCAGCTATTGGAAAGCAGATAAATTATGAAATGAAAGTGACTTGGTACCCAGAAAGACTTGCAATTAGGACTGTACTCTTCTTCTTCTTCTTCTTCTTCTTTATTTCCCTTTTCCTTTCATCTTCTCTATGGCAAAGTAGATCCTGAACTGTGTCCTCTCAAGTACCAACTTATTCTTCCTTTTTTGTACCCTTTTGACAATTATTGGTTCTTAAGCAAAAATCCTGCAAGGAACAAGGACGAAAATTGAATTGATTAAGAGAAGGAAATGAGAAAGATGTCAGCAAGAAGGTTGCTGACAAGTCTCACTCCGATCTGATTTTGCCCCGTCTTTGGTCCAAATGAGATTTGTATCTTTCGGCAATCTTCAGTACCGAGCATAATGATGCAAGCCAACTTTTTTGTGAAGCAGAATCACTTATTCCCACTCACCACTTGCTCCTTGATTCACGGGTCGCTCGATCTGGCATCCACTTACCGTGCGGCTTTAGAAATTTCTTCTTTTATGAGCCATTACACTTGTCTTTGCCTCTTGCATACATATATGTGTGTGTGGCGAGACACCTCTTTATATGAATAAATATATTTATCTATGGCTCCGTTCGTTTGGCGAAAAATATTCTCCTTTTGGAAAATATTTTCTCGGAAGTCATTTTCCTGAAAAATGTTTTTCCGGAACACAATTTTCTGGTGTTCGGCTAAAATCTGAAAAAGTCTCGGAGAATATTTTCCGTTGTTCGGTATAGAAATGATTTTCCTTCTTGCAATACTTTTAATATTTTTAATATTTTCTTTTTCTTTTGCTTCTTCTCCTGTAGGTCGCCGGCAACGGCTGCGGCCGGCGACCGGCCGGAGGCGAGCTCGAGCATCGCCCCAGGCCGGTGAGGCTCGAGCTCGCCAGATTCCGGCGAGGTCGAGCCTCGCCGGCCTGTGGCGAGGCTCCGCCTCGCTTGATCCGGCGAGCCTGACCTCGCCAGATCCGGCGACATGGGCGAGGCTCGAGCCTCACCCGAGGTCGTCGGAGTCTCGCCGATGTCTGGCGACCTCAGGCAAGGCTCGAGGTCGCCGGATCTAGCGAGGCCCGAGGAGCCTCGCCCACGAACAAGAAGAAGAAGAACCCACAAACAGCAACACCAGAAAACAAAACAATCAAAGCATCAGCAGATCCGGCGACCTCGAGCCTCGCCCGAGGTCGCCGGAGCCTCGCCGACGTCTGGCGACCTCGGGCGCGCTCGAGGTCGCCGGATCTGGTGAGGTTGGAGCTCGCCGACCTCGGGCGAGCTCGGCCTTGCCGGATCTGCCGACCTGGGCGAGGCTTGAGACTCGCCCGACGTCGCCAGACGGCGGCGAGGGCGAGGTCGCCTGAGGCCGGCGAGCTCGGGCCTCGCCACTGGTCGGTCGTCGGCCACAGCGCTGAGGAAAGAGAAGAACGAAAAAAATGAAAAAAAAAATAGTGAAGAAGAAGTAGCAGCTACAGAAAATGATTTCCGCTTTTGAAGAAGCGGAAGTCATTTTCCATAGACTTAGGCTATTTTGTGAGGGGGGAAGGAAAACGTTTTCTCACGGAAAACGTTTTCCGCCCCCTCGAACACCGGAAAATCCGGAAAATATTTTCCGGGAGAATATTTTTCCGGAAACGAACACAACCTATATTTGGGTTATTTCTCCGAGCTTCATGAACTTACTATGCTTATGTGGAGACATGTGCTCACTGAATTGGATCAATATTAAATAGGTAATTACTGAATAGGAGCGTGGAGGGGGCCTCCAATGCCAATGGTTCCTCAAGGCTAAATCTATTAGAATAATTAAATATTTAACCACACCTTCATCTAGCAGTTTAAACAGTTGGCAGCAGTTCTACAAAATCACATGGTATCAGAGTAGGAGATCCTAAGTTCAAATCTTTCTAGACCCCTATTTGTTTCCTTATTTGCATATTTTCACGCTTTAGACTTTGGTCAAAATCCAGCCATCGCGTGAATGTCACCCTAAAAACATGATCCCCTTAGTATTGAGGGGGCAGAAGGTACATACATCCCCGAATGGGTGAGCCATAGGTATGCTAAATAACTTAATGGGTACTTGGGAAAGTTACACATGAAATGACTACATATGGCATGTTGGCCCATGCATCATGTCATCATAAATGCCATGACGCATGATACTGGGGCTAGAAAGCTCTCAAAAAGCTACTGAGCTTCTAGAGGTCCACATCAATCTCCACCACCATATTCGCACACGATCATCACGTACCATGTGCAACGTTGGGGAGGGAGGACATCATGTATGTGCTGGGGGGTCCATGTCATGCAGGTACCGAAACCCCTCACATGCCATGTTGGGCGACATGGTCACATGCATGGTCATGTGACATCCACATCTTCCGCGTCAATCGGGCTAACCAATCCCCATTCAAATCTCCTCCTCCTCGTTCAAATTGATGTGGCTGAAAGATTCAATCCCACCGACCACTAACGTTTGGCTTAGATTTGGTGAAGACCTTTCCTTCAATTTTCGAAAAAGCAAATAATTATCCACATCAGCACCGGCCATGCCACCTAGGATGGTCAACATCCACATCAGGGATTATCCGGCCAAAAGTTGGCCAGAACGACTACATTTGGAAATCATCGAAAGGTTTAAAACTGAATTGGCATTCGCACAATAAATTTAGGCCTTCTTTTTTGTAATGGTCCTGTACATCCTCCAGATCTATTAGGCGGTTCGATAATCCTCGCGATGCACTACAACACTGAAGTGCGAGGGAACCGGAATCGTGCAATCAGCCATGTTAGGTTAGCCTTCGTGCTCAGACAGTTCATTTTGCCCTTATTTTGGTCCCCCAGTTTGCTAGTTGGTCGAGTGAAGTGAAGTCATGTCCACACTTTTTCTTTTCCTTTGCACAGCCAAATGAAACTGCACGTAGCTTTTGGGACCCCAAAACATTAAATATATAAAAGACAGCCTTTGTATTAATTTGTGCTTTAAAAGTTTTTCATGGGTTTTTTAGAGTTGTCAAGCCAATTTTTACAGTTTAAAATTTACCAAATTAGACTCCTAGATGTCGTAGAGTATTAACATGAGCTACAATTAAGCCTAAACGACATCGTTTCTATCGTAAAGTTACATAATCGCACACGCCCTAGAAAATTTAGGAATAAGCGCACGCGCTCTAGAAATCTTGAGATTTATACTTGAAGTGCAATTGAATTTATAAAGTTTCCAATCGTGCAACTAAATCTCGAAATTTGTAAAATATTGTTGGATCGAGTATATCCATTATATTTGTAGATCGTTATTCTTTTTTCATCCGTTATTGTCTCATATTACCTCGAGGACATTTGGTGCTACTTATAAAAACTTTATGACTTCATTATACTATGAATGTAAGTTTTAGGATTTCTTGTACATTTACACCTAACACCTAACGAATTTGCGGGAGTGGAAAAGATTGTAGATTTGATGGGCATGAATCGAAAACCATAAAAGAAAGAGTGCTGAAATAGCATCGCTTGCATTGCTAATTGCGGCATTACCTGTAAATCACACTGTCTTACAACGCTCGAATTCACACTAGCATTTTGCATACTATTGATCGTACTTAATGAACGACAAACACTACAGAACTCTTGAGCACATTCACTCTAAGAAAACTTTAGTATCTGGACAGACGGAGACGAACACGACACATGCACGTGGGACGGGTCGACAAAAGACGAAAATGGCGAGACAGCAAATCGAGGACAACGCTTCCGCACCGGCTCCAACTGTGGCGCTTGCTTTCCCTTCCGATTGAAGCAGGCCGAGGTTGAGGACGTGATCGATGGCCACTGCGACTGACCGGGTGTAAATTGTTACACTCAGTCTGAAGACATTCGAAACGAATGTGAATTCTTTCCGGTATCTTTTGGGGTATAGACAACGGGTGTGTTCTGTACTTACACCGTTAGGCGTATGATTATATACCAAGAATTGGAAAAGCGCCCCTTTTCGGGGCTAGCAAGCGCGGTTGGGGTGGCAGGGGAGAGCGCCTGCGCCGGAGGTTATGGTCCCGACCATGGAAGAAGACTTGGCCCCGAGGCTCGAGGCTCGGGCATAGCTGCCTGATGCCCCGGCCCCTGAGGGAGTGAAATAGGCGCCGTTCAGCAGGAGATCTCCCTCCGACCTCCAGTTCCAGCTCTTCCACCGGCTCTGAGAAGTGTCCACCCTCTTGGTCACCTGTGCATGATATGGCCATCACAACTCACTTCTCGCCCAAGTTTTGTCAAAATTTGCCGGCATTTCGAAGCGCCGGCGTATATTACATTAGCTAGCGGAAAGGCATTACCAAGATCAAGATCCTAAAGTCACTGGCTCTGTGATTACACTAAGACAAAGGAATTACGACACGGCCGGCTTGATCTATGTTCATAAATGCATGTTAAATTGGCCTTTCGACTAGCGCGTAGATATTGTACCTCTTTCGCGAAGGGGTTGACCGGGGCGGCGTATCGGTTGCCCTGGCTATTGATGGTGGGTTCGGCGCTTCCGCCGATGGCGTACATTTCCCAGTGAGTGTAGTCATTGTTCACCACATGAAAGTAGCCATGTCTACACCTGCATATTGGAGATCATTCAAATCTTCTGTCAAAATCGAAACCGCTCTGCTAGTAATGGCGGCCGTCGAAGAAAAACCGGAGAAAAAATTAACCAAACGCAAGGCCTTGGTCGTCAAAGGTTGCATTGATCTTTTTACCTTGGCATTCTCTGGATCAGTCCTTCGCCGAAATGGTTGTAAGCGATGGTCACCTGCATCAACTTGTCTCTCGTGTAAGAATCGCTATGACCAAGCAGCATCACCTTTATCCATGAGAACAAGTATCCGTTAATAAGCCTTGCAATTGTATAGAGAATGTGTCGATTGTTAACCCGAATGTGAGATGATAAACAACTCGACACACCTCGTTGTGGTGGGTGAAATAGTTGTTGGAAACAGTGATCGCAGTCGAGCCCATCACGGCATCAACAAGGCCGTCCGCGCAATTGGAGAGAGAGTTGTGGTCGACCCAGATGTGGCTCGACCCAAAAATGGATACAGCGTCGCCATCGGCCATGGTCCGCCAACCGTAGTGGGTCGTCGAGCTCCTGACCATGGCATTGCCGGTGGGCTTGCAGTCGTGGATGTGAAGGCCGTGGATGATCACATTGGTGACGAACTGGATCGTGATGCACGCCCCGTTCGCAATGTGGACGTTAGACCCGCGCCCGTCGATGGTCTTGAAGCTGTTCATGATCAGCTCCTGCTTCAACTGTATCACCATGTCGCGCTTGAACATAATCCACAGGGGCTCCTCCTGGATAACAGCGTGCCTCAGTGTGCCAGGCCTCGGGTTAACCGGGTCGTCATCGCCGGGGTCAGTCACCACGTAGAATCGCCCGTCGCGGCCACCGATGGCATTCCTACCAAAACCGATGCCGCAGTCGGCGAGGCGCCTGCGGTTGAGGTGCCAGTTCGGGTCGCAGCGCCAGCAGTCGTCGATCGGATTGCCAGTCCCACAAGAGAAGAAGCCCAAGTTCCTCCTTTCTGTGCTGTTCTTGATGATCCTATCAAAACTAAACCAAGTCAGCTCCTTTTCCGAATATTTCGTTCAATCAATCAAATTTCAATCACAGCTTCTTATACATCAATGTGGAATCATCCTTTCACAGATTCTGCATTTAAAATTTCGCTATTTCAGCGCAAATCGCCGACAGTTAGGAATAACAACACCAATGCAGCATCGGTGGAGTACCAATCTTTTTCCACCTTTGGCTCTTTCTTTGGTATGGCAAAGAATTGAATCTTTCTGTGACATCATGGTTCTCAGACATAGCATTACAGCAAACAAGCAACAGAAAATTCGTCCCTTCACGAAAACAAATCGGTTCGATTCAATCAGCACAATGAACAGAAGAAACTCTGGCTTCATTTTGGAGTTTCAGCAGAAACAAACAGGGCACTTTCATTGGTCCTTTTGGCAACATATAGCCTAAATTGTCACGTATTGTCACATGGCATTTGATACTGTTTGGTGTCGCAGCGATGGTCCCCACGAAAAACTTAAGCATTATGAAGTGTCCGAAACATACTATATCGACGAAAGATTGCGAGCGAACGGGGAATGAAACTCACATGTCGACCATGGAGGCGACCTTCTCCGGGTCATCAACTGCTTGCTCATTCGGATGATCACCCTCTTCAGAGCTGCGAAAAGCAAGTAGGAAATTGCAAAAGCGAGTCTATGAGACTTTGGAGTTTTCAACGGGCGGCATCGCCGGTAACAAATGCTAGCTGATGTCCATGTTCATCAAACAACCGCTGAATTAATGTACTCTGTTTTGCACTTATGTTCCCGTTTTGGTTGCCGACAAGGACAGCATGTCGAAGTATAAAATTATGCAAATGCAACAGAAAAAATAAAAGCGGATCTTGAAAATCAAGTTCCTGTTTTGTCGGTGAACCTACTGCCTTCTAATAAATGGCAAGAAGTAAAGTTCGAACGGCACAAGAATATTAGCTTAATGTATGGCTGATAGTGCAGACAGAACTAATGGCTCGCTCGAGCTAAACAAACTTATCTAAGCCATCGAGGTGAAATCGAAAGATTAATTTCACGTGTCGACGGTATTATCGAGCCGTCCAAACTGCAAATTAGTGTTTAGATTGCGGAAGTTTCGTAAAGCCTGGTTCAGGCGAGCGCTATGCAGTTACCTTGACGACGCCACGGACGAGTAGTTCGAGCTTGAGCTCCGGAGCACCCCCGTTTCGACGTTCCTGCAATTCAGAAATTCGAAAGAAAAAATTAGATGTTCCGTGTATCGAGCTTCACTGATTAAGGATTCGTCGGGAGTTAGAGGCTGCCATTAAATCACAATGCAATGCAATGCAAGCCATTTTCATGGCCGGTTCCCCTTCAACGACGGGGAGAGAGAAGAAAGGAAAAGTCTCAGGTGGTCCGGAGAAAGAAAATAAAGAAAGGAGAGTAGTAAAATGAAGACGAGGATGCCCTTTTGAAGCTCGCCAGAGAGCCATTAATGGAGTCGCTCGAGAAGGGAATGAGCACGCCTGATTACTAAAAAAACAGAGACTTTTCTTGAAAAAGAACAGTAATACCAGTTACAATTCCGTCAATGTAGCATATATTGTCCGAGCGAAACAATTTCTGCGTATGGCTGCCAATTCGTACTGTGTAGTGTCGTGTGATCTAGTTCGCATCCATTTGTCTATTCAATGAAAACAGAACAGATTCGGTTCGAAGCCGTGTGTCGATCCCAAATTCTTGATCAAGACGTGTGGGGAATTCCTCTTTTCAGCAATTCCGAATCGTGTGATCGTGTCGCGTCGGAACTGAACTCTGTGCGTGTTAAAACAGAGAAGACAGTGTTCTCCGGTTAAAAAAAGGGTTTAGGAATCGGGAAAAGCCCGGTTTTTCCGGTATTTTTCGAAGCTTCCCTCGACCACGAAAACGAATGCAGTGCAGCTGAACTACTACTCCCACTTGTCTAGGAGGATATCAACTGCCAGACGTTCAGACCGAGAAATGTCTCGCTAATGCAACGCGAATGGCGCCGTGGAATGCCCTGTTTCTACATGCGTATTCGTTGAATGTAGAAGAAGAGGAAGAGGAAGAGGAAGAAAGAAAGCAAGTACTCATTGGGTCGAGACGAGTGGCGGGCGGTCGCTGCTCCGGACATTGCTCCGGCGACCAGCAAGACAAGAACCAAGGTACTCAGGCGGCATGAGGTCCGGCACGGCTCGACCATTTTCGCTCAGCTCTGTCTCTGTGCGTAGTGAAGAAGATGCTGGGGAAAGGGAAGTGAACGAAGGAGGGGGAGGAAGAGGAGGAGGAGGAGCAGCAACGTGAGCGTGTTTCGGACAGGTGCAACAAAAAAGAGCGCTTTTTATAGAGCTTTTCTCCAAATAAATAAATATTTCCACTGTTCCAAAAAAATGAAGTCATAATAATTATTCTTTTTTTCTTCTATTTTCTTTTTATTCTTTTATCTGGAAAAATGCAAATTAGTGGTCTTAGGTTATGATCCTGATTCAAATTAGGTTTACGAAAGATGCTTCGGCTTCAATCCGAGAAAAAGGAATAATGACACATAATTCCTGAATTTCGGTCCAATATGCAATGTGATCCATGAACTTTTAATTTGTTTAATATGGTCCATGAACTTTAACTCAATATGCTATGTGATCCATGAACTTTAACTTAATGTGCAATATGGTCCCTAAACTTTTAATTTGTTCAATATGATCTCTGAACTTTTGGGGCATGTTCAAACTAGTCTCTGAACTATATGAAAATGTTCAATATTGTCCCTGAACTTAAATTAATTGAATGACAACATTAAATATTTTCATATAATCCAATGACTAATTTGAATAATGAATCAAAAGTTCAGGGACCACATTGAGCATTTTCACATAGTCTAGGGACCAGTTTAAACATGTACCAAAAGTTCAGTGACTGCATTGAACAAATTAAAAATTCAGGGATCACATTGTACATTGGATCAAAATTCATAGACCATTTATATCATTTCCCGAGCAAAGACTACGGGAGACAAATTACTATTCTTTTTTTCTATTCACGCATTTTCCTATTCTTTTTTCCTTTTTAGTAATTAGAACAAATTGTGTAATTTCTTTTTTTTGCTTTGGCGGGGGTCGAAGTGTAATTTCCTTTTATTTGGTGGTATTGGTAACTAAGTTAGTGACCCTAACACCTCAACCACCCTTCCGACCAAACAAAAAAAAAAACACCCTTAAAACCGCCCCCATTAACCCCCATAACCGCCGTCAACCTCTCCCATTTCAATTCCCACTCACCGTTTCAGGTCCACATCGGAACCGACGGGCCGGGTATAGATACAGAAAGGATTATAAGGGTCGCTTTTTTCGCGTAACGATCCGATTACGATGTCCACGTGATACGAATCGCGACGAATCTTGCATCGATTTATGTAAGGATTTGATGGCCTATCAACTTGTTTCTCTACGTATTATCGCCGTTGCAGCGCCTTAATGCATTCTCGACAATCACCCTAAATAAGAGCTCGGAGCGAAAACTGAATCGAGCTTGCTCACGAGCAGCTCGAACTCGACTCGACAATTACTCGAGATAGATTTGCCTGATCTTGAGCTTGATAGTATTTAATAAGACTAGAAATCCTTGGTATTATAAGGTCTATCTATGAATATATGCAGGAAATCATTCGTGCTTTAACTTGATTGTAATGGAGATTTGGTTTTCTATTTGGGTAGAGGTCGAGCAAGACATTTAAAGATCGGTCGAGCTCCAATCGAGTATTAAGAACCAAATATGTGATTCAAGTCAAATTCGAGCTTGAGGCTATATGGGATCAAATCGGCCTAACTTGGAGCTAAATGGGAGAGATTGCGCAAAACTTGCGCCCAAAGTGAAGCCAAACCGTCGTTCGGATCGACCATTGGAGATTAAAGCTGGTACCACATTCTCGCTTTCGATTTACCTGATTCCCTCCAAGAATTTCTAAAAATCTCCTTTGATCTTGCCCAATTTATTTATTTTTATATATTCAACATAGCTTCCTATGTGTGAAATTGTAAAAATAGTTTGTTAGGTTCCTATGCCTAGCAAGAGTTGACTCTCAACATGTGCAATTGAGTCATTACTACCAAAAAAAAGTTAGTTACCCATTTCTAGAAGAATCAAATTAGGCAATACAGTTAAAAATGTGACTATTATTCATGAACTCTCTCATCACTCATGTGAATTTATGATTCTCTTTTTTTTCTTTTTCGTACTATTGTTACCTAAATGTATTAATTTTGATCCCTATTTCACCAATCACAGCTCAGTCCCCTATCTCAAAAATGCAAAGTGACCCTCTCTAGTTTTTTTTTTTTCCCCTTTTTTCTTTTTGTACATTCAGGGAAATCAATGGTTGATGCCTTAATGGACAAGTAAGAAGCACATGAGTGGCCATAAGAATTGGAAAAAAAAAAAAGCTACATAATAACATGCATGGCATTACATCTAAAACAGAAAAGTGAAATAAAAAAAGAAAAGAAGAATTACTCTTTGCTTGAAATTGAATGATGGAGTTGATTATAGTCACTTACCATATATATATAAACACCCCCTACAATCGAAGGGATGCAATCAAGGATGACATGACTTGGGGTCATTGTCCGCTGTAGCATGAACCTCTATAGCTAATTTCTTAGGTTTTGTGCTCAAAAACATTGCATGCATGAAATGCCATGGTGGGTGACCCCATGTTCCCCAGCCCTCCAAATTGGGCACATGCAAATCGACTAGAACCACGCAATGTACATGCAAATGGGTTCATCATCACCAAAGCCATCTTCGCACTCAAAACTACCAAATTTATTTTCTGGGATTACTGTTCAATTTACGCCCTTTTTTTTTTTTTTTTTTGGTGAGTTCTCTTCTCCCCATGGGTTTGTGGATTAGGCCTTCTCCAATGCCAAGCTGGGTTTTTTGCCAATTTGTTTGGATAATGACTATCCATCAACCAAGCCATGTGAGAAACCATGTGCTTGTTGTAGACAGCCTTGGCCACAATCAATCACATCACTCTCTCTCTCTTTCCTACGTCCCTTTCGAAAGTTCCTTCCTTTGTCTCTGTCCTATTTATCACTTTCAATTCCCTATCTTGCTACATCCCCCTGGAGCTGGAGGTACCATGAACGTACCGTCTTTTTGGTGTAGGTTAATTAATATGGAATGCCATCTTAGTGTAATTAAAACAATTCAATTACGACATTTCGCATTGATTTACCAACTCAATAAAGACGCCGTTACCACAGTTATTGGTACTCGGGGCACCGCAGAACTGCTCTCGATAAAAGGCATGGAAAAGCTCGACCTTTTCTTAATTTTAATTGTTTCATTAGGCAAGTTTTTCCTAATGTGCCCTGAGACCTTGCTTTGTGGTGGTGGTGGTCACATATTCGTTGTGTACCGATACTATTAACGTGGCAAATGGGTATCGCGTTTCATGGTGACACGTTTGAAAGACATGCCACAACGGAAAAAATGTGTACTCCTGTCTGAGGTGGGGAACATATATCATCACATGGATGTTGAGGCGAAAATAAAAGGTAAATAGTAGATTGGCTATTGATTGTGGGTTGTTTCTCCACGTGGGGGCGGTGGTTGGCGTTAGCAAAAGTCTCTGCTGTTTTCCATAAAGAAAAGACACAGTCCCAATGCCACGTACAGCCACATTCAGCTAATTTTGAAAAGGAATTCAGCTACTTTCATATGGACCGAAAAGAAAAGAAACGAAATTTCAAACAGCAAATTTCGAAATTCCCAAACACTTGAAATTGATTACGCGTGAATGGTGGTGCAGATGAGAGGAAAGGAACTTGTAGAATGAAAAGACTTAAAAGCTCATGATGTAAAGCATAATTAGCTGAAGAATTATGGGAAAAAAAGATATCTGTTTGATTTAAAATTGTTTAGTAATTTGCCCACGCAAACGACGGCCACACCCTTCAGATATTTAGTTCCAAAAATTTCAAAAGTATCATCTATGATAAATCAAATTTGTATTAGTTCACCTATTTTATGGTTACTACTTCCAAATTTAAACGGATATATGCGAGTTTTTCTCCGCATTTTTGTGTGCCATACTTAACCTCAATGTTAGTAGATTCTCACTGATGAACCCTAGACAATGCTTGCCTTATTCTTGTTTAGGACATTTATATGTACTTTGCATGTAAGGAGGAAGTAAGTCAGATCCGACAACCGGGATGTATTTCAGTTCATATAACACATTATCGAAAACATTCCTACATACGAGACACTATTATTATTAAAAGAAACATGGAGAAAATATTGTTCATAAGCACAAAAATTGAAGTATCTAAAAAAACGCATGTTAGATGAAATCTTGGACAAGTTGTGCGTACCTTGATGTCCTATCTTAGTGCAGTTGAACATACAATAAGGATATAATTAAAGAGGGCCCAAAACAAAAGTAACTCAAGCAACATGGCTCTTGGGCTTATCAAGGTTCATAGCTTCGTTAGATTAGGCCCATTCCACTTGGAAAAGGCCCAACCTTAGAATAAAAAGAGAATGGAAAAGAAGAAATTTGCTGCCTTTCCTTAGACATGTATCCCACTTTATTTTCCACAGTCTATAATCTCATATCAAATTAAAATATGTTGCTCCTAATTGTTTATTTTCTAAATAAAGATGTCAAAGTAGTACTTGGACAACAATCTTCCACGTGATGGGGAGAATGCATACGAAATGGACTACCGATTCGATTCGACTCAACCGTGAAAGGAGCAAAGTTTAGCTGCTATCGAGCGATAGACATGGCGAACTAAATAAAGAGCAGGTAAAAATTACTTTGAGAAAATGACACAAACAGTTCCTCAATTTTGGCGCAATTTGCAATTTGGTCCCTGAACTTTTAATTTGTTCAATGTTGTCCTTGAACTTTATGCTAATGTTCAATGTGGTCCCTGAACTTTTATTTTGTTCAATGTCATCTTTTTACTTTTGGTACATATTCAATTTAGTCCCTAAACTATATGCAAATGTTCAATGCAGTCCTTTCCATTAATTCAAGTTCACGGACTACATTGAACACTTTCATATAGTTTATGGACTAAATTGAATATGTACCAAAAGTTCAGGGATGACATTGAACAAATTAAAAGTTCAGGAACCACATTGAACAATAGCCTAAAGTTCAGGGACTACATTGAATAAATTAAAAGTTCAAGGACCAAATTGCACATTATACCAAAGTTCAGGGATTGTTTGTGTCATTATCCTAATTGCTTTCTTTTTGCCACGGGTAACGCAATTTGTTCGCCCTAATCATTATCAATTATTTAAACGACACATGCTTGTCATTAATTCAACTATTCTAAATCACGGGGATAATTGACCGAAAAGTTCTAGACATATTATACAACAGCTAATTCAGTCATAAATCTTTCAATTGTGTCGATTTTGTTCTAAACATTTTAATGATTTACCAATGTAGTCCTTCCGCCCAATTTTGATCGAAAAATCTCTAATGCGGACTCTGACTGTCCTATGTGGCATGGGCGGCAAAGGGCATTAACGTGGGCAAATTTTGTAATTCGTTATCGATTATCAAATTTTTATTGATTTTTTATTTTATTATTTCTTCTTTGTTTTACATAGGGTCGCGCGAGGTTCACGAAGCCCTTGCTGTGGTCGGCGAGGGCCTAGGCGAAGACTCGTGAGCCCCTACTCGGATCTAGCGAGGACTATGACCCTTGCTCGCGGCCGCCCAAGGGCAAGTGAGGGTTGCTGTTGTGATGCCTTAGAATGTACATGTGGCACGCGTCTTTTTCGATAATTACTCACTAATTATTATGAGCATGTGGAAGCACATTAAAGCATTCACAATATTCCATACGAAACGATCACACGAGTTTAATAAAATACACATACATCTTTTTTATATTAACATCAATATTGCAATACAACATCCAAGCAAAACACGATTACACAAGTTCGGGGAAGGGTCAGGGTCACCTAATTTCGACACTATACTCCTACAGTTGTACAAAAGTCAATCTATCTGCTACGGGTCGACAACTTTACCCATCGACTCGTCGTCGTCACCATCAAAATCCCTTGACAGGCCAACCAATTCACCCTCGATGTTCATGTATCAAACAACAAATTGATGGAAAATCCACTCTAAAAAAGCCCTACGTCAATCCATATAGACCAATGATCTAGGTATAACCATATTTTCATAAACATAATCAAAATGCATGGGATCTCAAAAAAGCAGTGGCGGTGGGAGATCCATCCTACATATATGAAAAATAACGAATGAGCCAAAGCCCAATAAATGAAATCTCTAATCATCTCACTACTCAACCTCGTATCCACAAAGTAAGGTTAGATCAAGCCAACGACAAGGTATACGAGGGGCAATAAAATGAATGAATGTATAATTCTTCCTATCATACTATGCCAATGAAAATCGATGAACAATGATATATAAATGGTTCACTCAATGCAAGAGGATGAAAAAACATATTGGGATGCACGGTTATCATCAATTACTTCGTTCATAGACATGTGCGCACGTAGACATGCATCGTATTCATTATTCAATTTCATCCGGACACATGAGGCATCTCGACTCTCGATGCATCTCGAAACTCATAGAGCATTCCAACACACTGGCATCCTAACACACGGGCATCCCAACTCTGAGGCATCGTCGCCACCATTATGTGTGTGACGGAAATAATTTCATCATAATTTTCATATTTGATCACATGCATTAGTGCACGTAATGACGCTCAAATCTTGTCATGTTCCTCCCTTACATCAACAATAAATTCGACACCTACTTATAATTTCTTACATATCCATTCTCAAATTAACATTCGGTATACGACATCATTTTATTTAAATCATCACCAAAATACAATTGACATGTCTTTTCCATGAATCAATTACATAAATAGTAATAACTCACTTATCTCTTTTCATTTCTCATGTAATTAATGATAGTATTCTTAAAGAATCGATGACGTGAACGTTGACATCCAAATAATCGATGCCACATCGACAACTCAAATAGTTGACAACGCGAACATCGACAACTCATGTTAAATGAAATTAAAAGTTCATGGACCACGTTGAACAAATTAAAAGTTAAGGGATCACGTTACTTATTTGGCCCAAGTTCATTGATCATTTGTGTCATTTTCCCAAGAATAATTTGAAGTCATATTTATTAGCTTGAGTTGCGCAAGTCTGAGTGTGTATCGTGAGTGAGAGATAGAGTAGGACCGACCAAAAAAAAATTAACTAGACTTAATAGTAGATATAAAGTTACTAGTGTTAAAATAATTATATGTCATGCATGAGATCATCAAGAGCTAGGTTCAATGTCTTCAATAAGAGCATTTGGGCAATAATAAGGTGAGAATTAAGACATATATTCAAGCTGAAATGGTGACAGATGATATAGTTTGATTAAAAAGATGGAGATATTAGGTTATTTTGAAATGATGCTTTACATTGTGATAAATACACAGGGAAATCGGTATTCGTTTGAAATAATTAGAAAATTATTTTAAAACCACTAAAATTGATAACAAAAGGTATAGAACAATAGGGGCACCTAAACTCAATAAAAATTTTAACATTTGAAATTATTCGATACGTATTCAGGAGCGTATTGGTCCCCGTTGATAATTACTATACTAATATTATTTTTTTCAATGACTCTCACTAACTTAATATCTTAAATAATATTAACTACAAAGAAAATTTTAACTTAATATCTTAAATAATATTAACTACAAAGAAAATTTTGGATGTCATAACTAGCCCTCACCCGGTGGCCGGTGGCCCTCCATTGGCTTTGTGTAAAAAAAAGAAGAAAGAAAGAAAAGAAAAAAAATCAATAAATTTTAAAAAAAAAACACATTTAAAAATTCAAAAAAATTATCCCCATCAGCGCCAGTCATATTACTTAAGATGCTTAACGTTCACGTCATCGGTTGGTTATCTTCTAGGCCGCATCGGACTGATGACATAAAAGTTATATTATTTTAATTGTATGTGTTATATTAGAAAACGTTATTTGAAATAACTTTTACAAGAGGTGATATTGACATCCCTCTAGTATGTATAAAGCAAAAGCGACTTGGTTTATAAAATATATCCAATTAAACTGGTTAATTAATGTTCCGACCAAGAAAAAAAAAACTGGTTAACGTCGTACTACATAAAAACTCAAAAATAAATATTAAAATCATTTTCCCATCGATGTCGTCATCCTCTATCGTACCACGTCATTCATCTCTCCTATACACGTCCACGCCATCCACACGTGCAATCTTTGCTCTTCCAGTCACACTCACAAGTCCAAGCGGCAGACACCACCCTGCCACGCTGGAAAAAAATAAAATAAAATCACGTATCGAGTTTCATAATTTTTAAAGATTTTCTTTAAATGCATTTTAACAAACATGGTCGAAGGATCCGTGATTATCCCTAGATAATCCTTCCGGCTAATTATCGCGAAAAATTACCGACGTGACGAGTTGTTGGAAATCGCCTGACCGTTCTACGCAGCACGTCGACGTGGACAATTTCCCTTGATGTCAGTGATTTTCGGCAGTATATGACCGAAAAAGGGCTACATTGGAGTTCCGTGGAAAAATTTTAGAATTACATTGGCAAAGTTAAAAAATTTAAGATCGAATCGACATCCATATAACGAGTTTAGAATCATTCCTGATAGGGATAATGACACAAACAATTATTATTAACAATTTAATAATTTGAAAATGTTTGCATTGGCAAAGTTAAAAAAATTAAGATCGAATTGACATCCATATAACAATTTGAAAATGTTTGCATTTCAATTTTAGTTCTCGAACTATTTGAAAAATGTGCGAACATTTTCAAATAGTTCGAGAACTAAATTAAACATCTACTAAAAATTCAGAGTTCATATTAAAAGTTCAACATTTTCAAATAGTTCGGAGATTAAATTGAACATTTATAAAAAATCTAGAGATCGTGGATTAGATCAAATATCATATCAAAGTGCAGAAACTGCTTGTTTTATTATCCTTTCGATATTTCCAAAAGAAGGCAGCCGCCCAAAATCCTCGTTTTCCCACTTCGAAAAGGTCAAATTCATGTCACTTTCCCCGTGGGGCTCGGGACGCATTGCCCCCACCCCCATCACGGTGAAATCCTTGTACAACAAGCAAAGAAAATGGAAGCAATAATTACTAAAAAAAGAAGAAAAGGGAAAAAAAAGATGAAATTATTTATTTCCAAAAGACCGACCGCCAGCTGTGCGCCTAGTCCCAGAAAAGTACAAAGGAGAAAAGCTCTAGCATAGCACAGTAGCATCCAACCCCTAGAGTCCCTCTCTCCCCTCCTAGCCCCTGACAGATCCAGTTTCGTTTCTCACGTGCGACCGCCCCACCGCGCGCCACTCTCGACCGTCCACTCCCGTACTCCCCCCCGTCGCCGTACACCTGGCGGGCGCCCCACGCCATCCTTAGGATTCTCCCCCCCCACCCACCCACGACGACCGGCGACGAACACAAAGCGCAGAGCGCGCGCGCGCAGAGCCGAAAGATCTCCTCCCTAGCGTCGGACGCGCATAAGTTGTGACCGCTCGTGCAAATTAGGACGACCAGTTTCAAGTTCCTTATATATTTTATCCGGAACGTGGAATTTATAATCGAGTATAGATTTCTCATTTTTTTTGAAATTTGAAACTTACCCGTTAGATCTAGAATCTGAAATGATAGATTTCAGGGTCTAACGGGTTCTTTTTTTTTTTAATTTCATTTTTAGTCAAACAAAACGAAAATGATCGCAATAATACTGAACAGGCTTGCCATTCATAAAAAAAAATACAAAAGATTAGTTTTCCTAACATTACGATTTAAATAAATACAATTAAAATGAGAAATCATTACGTGAATCGATACCAAGGGTGAGCGATTCCATGCTCTGTATAGGTTTTGACTTGGAATCTGGAACCTATCAATGAGAATAGGTTCATGATTTTTTGAACCTGGAATCTACCCTATCACAGGTTTCAGGGTCTACCCAGGTTCCACATGTATTATTAATTGACAATTACAATGAATCATCACCATTAATGACCATCACTTGCTACTATGATCAACTGACTACAACTTATATTTAGACACACGAAAATATGAAACATTAACAAGTCATAAAATGAAAAGCTCAGACTAGTGGTTCCAAATTATATACTCATCATCTAACGCCATTAAACACAGCAGGATCACGTGAATACATAGATAAAGAAAAAACACAAAAAACTTGTTTAGTTTTCAGGTTCCCGGTTTCAAGTTCTAGGTTCTAAGTTCCACCTACCTAGAACCTAGAACCTAATCGTCAAAAAAGGTTCCTCAGTTTTTGGAATCTGGAACCTACCCTGCATACCTTAAAATCTGGAACTTACAGATTCTCACCGGTCAAGTTCTCAGGTTTCAAGTTCTACCTTGGAACCATGCTCACCTCTAGTGCGAATCATTAAATCTCTCACGATTAGCAATTACACACACACATATATTTTATTTTTTTTTCATTTTAACAACCATTTAAATTCATTTTCTAAAAGCATAATTAAATCTTAAAACTTGTCATGAAAGTACAATCAAGTCCTAAAACTTATCATGAAAATGCAATCGAGTCATAAAACTTGTCAAAACATGCAACCAAAGAAAAAGAATTGATTGGACCGGTTTGACAAGTTTTTGGATTGATTGCACTTTTTTAAAATTTTACGATCAAGTTTTAGAGCTTTTAACGCACTTATTTCGAATATTTAAATAATTTGTTTCTTGACGTATTCACGTTTTCTTTTTTTCTTCCGGCGTGCATGGAGCTCGCGCATTTATTGATTGGGACAGAAATTATTTATTTTAATTACTCGATTAACTCCGAGTATAAAAGGGAGGCGTCTCCGCTGTCTCAAATCGCTCACCTTCTCTCTCTCTCTCTGCGTCTCTCCGTTCGATCGCTCGCTCGCTCGCATCGGAGCTCGCCGGAAGGAACCGCTCGCCCGCCGGAAGGAACCGCTCTGTCGGTGGGTCGGTCGCCGGGGGTTGAAGATGCAGTATAACAACTTGGGGCGGTCGGGGCTGAAGGTGAGCCAGTTCTCGTACGGGGCGTGGGTGAGCTTCGGGAACCAGCTGGACGTGAAGGAGGCCAAGTCGCTCCTCCAGTGCTGCCGCGACCACGGCGTCAACTTCTTCGACAACGCCGAGGTCTACGCCAACGGCCGCGCCGAGGAGATCATGGGCCAGGCCATCCGGGAGCTCGGCTGGCGGCGATCCGACATCGTCGTCTCCACCAAGATCTTCTGGGGCGGCCCCGGCCCCAACGACAAGGGCTTGTCCCGGAAGCACGTCGTCGAGGGCACCAAGGCCTCGCTCAAGAGGCTCGACATGGACTACGTCGATGTGATCTATAGCCACAGGTGTGCTTGCTCGGTGTTTGATTTTGTTGGGTCGATTGCGTTTGGAGGCTTCCGATCTCCCTGCGTTTTGTGGTTTGATTTTGTTGCTTTCTCGTGCAAGAATTGATCAGTCGGTTTTCGTAGTCGGATTTTATACTCGATCTCTCTGGTGGTAAAGTTAGTTTTTTTTTTTGGCTCCATTTGAGCTGTGCACGTGGAATGAGTTTTTGCTTATATCAGCTGTCTTTTTAGCTCCGAAAGGTGAGGAATATGGTTTTGTTCAGGTTGAAGATCATTGCAAAAGATGTGGTCGGTTCTGATTTTGTATTATTCAATTCCTCTCGTCTGAATGCGTTGATCTTTCGATGGTTTGATTGGGATTTGATCTTGCTTTTTGGTTGCTCGACTTTACTGTTCTCCTGATAGAAATAGAATTGACTGTGTAGTTCATACAGTTCACATTTTGGTGATGGTGAGTTGGTTTTCACGTGAATGGGTTTTTAATGCAGGCCTGATTCTTCCACGCCTATTGAAGAGACGGTTAGAGCAATGAACTATGTCATTGACAAAGGGTGGGCCTTTTACTGGGGAACTAGCGAATGGTCGGCACAGCAGATTACTGAGGCTTGGGGGATTGCACAGAGGTTGGATATGGTGGGGCCGATTGTGGAGCAGCCAGAGTACAACTTATTCTCTAGACATAAGGTGAGTGTTCTTGGTGCACGTTACCGCTGGAAGTTTGGGATGCTGTTTGCTCTTTTGAACATGAAGTCTGTGTTTCAATATCGCTTGGCATTTTTCCGTCAGGACATGATTCAAGTTAGATTCTGCTTTTGATTGTTAGTATGATATTGTTGTACTTTGATACCTCACTTCCCTTTGCTCTGAATGCTCTGCACAATGTGAGAAATTTGAACTCTGGGCATCTTCAAATGAAGAGATTGTTAAGTTTGTGGTTGTCTTTTTTTTTTTGTAGTTCTAATTTGTTGGTCAACATTTTGAGTGGTTTAGAAAATGCGAGAAAAAATGAACCCTCTGCATCTGCTGATGAAAAGCTGTTCTTTCGAGAGGGCCAAAGCTGATGAAAGACTGACAAAATATGGTGGCTGTCATTTTACTAGTTTTAAATTTCTCGAGTCCATACTCTGCTTTGAAATTAGAAATATGCCGTGTAACATGGAAAAGGGAAAACACCAATGCTTTTGGGTTCTCACTTCAGCCAGTTGGCAAAACAATTAGTGACTGTCCTCTACAGAAATTGTAGATGAGAACCCTCTCAGCTTTGGAGCTGAGTAAGCAGTCTTGCTCCTCCATTTCAACAGCCACAGTAATTACCTCCCGAGACAATCATGGTATTGGTAATGGCAGCGGGACACCTTTATTCCCACTTCGACAATAGCTTTCTGTGCGGTTGCAGTAGTTGAAGCTCTGTGGATGCCTTTTCTTATTCCCAGTTGTGACATTCACGATCTGTTCGTCGCCTTAAATTA
Source organism: Syzygium oleosum (assembly GCF_021117445.2). Classification (NCBI taxonomy): domain Eukaryota; kingdom Viridiplantae; phylum Streptophyta; class Magnoliopsida; order Myrtales; family Myrtaceae; genus Syzygium; species Syzygium oleosum. The sequence continues at coordinate 20,162,953 of NW_026607485.1, read as the reverse complement.
GTTTTGGTCTATGTTGCTCAGATGCTGTCAATGAGCACCTTTTTGTTCTTAAACTGCATGGAAGGGAGGCATGATCATGCTTGCCTTGTCATTTTATTCAAGTTAAGTGAAAGGAATAAGTACCAGGTTAAGATCATTGGGTTTAGCCAGCTGCTATGGCATTTGTTCAATGCATAGTCCTCTGTAACCTCATGCTGGTTTATTAATTTTTCTCATGTAATAGTTAAGAAGTACATCATATGAGTTCATTTAATCCTTTAATGTCATGTACTTGCGATACATTTGCAGCCTAAGATGATTCTTTTTCTTGAATCAAGTGTTACACATTGACATGTGATTTAATAGTTTTGGGATGGTCTAGCAACAGTGTATACTTTGTCTATTTTCTTGGTTTGTGAATGGGAGGCTCCCCTGTGGTGTTCACTAGTAAATTTACTTGCCAAACTTGCAAAAAGAAAAAAAAAGATTGGTACTCTGTTGGATTGGCTTATGTCAACAAAAAAAAAAAAAAAAAACGGTTGTCCAACTTAGAGTAAGAAAAATTGGGTGGCAATGTCAAAAGGGGACTTTTGTGCAGTTCTGGCAAAGGAAATGCTCCAAGTTGAGTTTGATATCGTGCTTTGGTCACATATGAAAGTATAAGAAAGGACATATTTATATTGGTTGTCTTGGTTCTGATTTATAATCTGAATACTGGATGCAGGTCGAGTCTGAATATCTACCCCTCTATACCAACTATGGCTTGGGTCTGACTACGTGGAGTCCACTTTCTTCTGGAGTGCTCACCGGGAAATACAACAAGGGAACTATACCTCCTGATAGCCGCTTTGCTCTGGAAAACTATAAAGTAAGTTTCTTTGAAAGACAATTCTGATTATCAAGATTTCCTTCAAAATGGGGTGGCTAAATAAGATTCTTATGGGACTTGGAAACTATAGAGTGGAATGATCCATTTTGGGTGTTCTTCTTGACTAACTTCTGCATTGATGTTCCCCTGCCCCAGGAGCAATGTACAACTCGGTGCCCTCTATTCTTATGTTGTTTGATTAGATAAATCTTTCATCCATCACCATGCTAGTGTACTTAATAGGATAAAGGAGAAAATGATGTTGGCCTTCCATGTACTCTGCTTTGATAATCTGATAATTTGGATGAGCCTTCTCATTACTTTCTTTTAAGTGACAGATTATTAGATACCATATGCCTGGTCCTCATTGACTTACGAACCATTCAACTTGGGAAAAAAGATCGATAATTGGTTTTGTGAATGATCATTGCTTCAGTTTTGTTTATGAGAAACTTTAGGCTCTTGGTATGAAGGTCAGCAATTTATACGCTTATTGTGCTATTTTAAAACTTCCCATGGTTTATAAAATATTTGTAGTTCTACTTTCCTTTCCTGTTTATTCTGAATAATTACAGCAATACATCTGCTCTAGTTATTTATTTAAGACAATGCGGTATATCTGCAATTCACTATTGTTTAAGATGATATTTATGGGAAAGATACCTGCACTGATGGATGCTGATTTTGCAAGACCCAACATTATTGTTATTGGCCCAAAAAAATGCGGTAATTGTTTATTCTGTACAATCTTGGAAGATATGTGGCCCTTACTTATTTTTTAAGATGATGCATGATATATATTTAATCTCGCCAGCGGCAGTCTAAATTTTAACTTTTCAGCCTTCCAGTTTGTTGTTTGATAATGCTTCACTTCAAGACAATATGAGAATTAATGCTTCTTTTTATCTTAGAATCTTGCTAGTCGTTCCTTGGTTGATGATGTGCTGAGGAAGGTCAATGGACTGAAACCAATTGCGGATGAACTTGGGGTGCCATTAGCTCAGCTTGCTATTGCGTGGTGTGCTGCAAATCCTAACGTCTCATCTGTTATTACTGGTGCAACCAAGGAGTCCCAGGTTGGTTTTTAAGTGCAATGATCTTTGTTTAATCTCATTTAGCATCTAATCTTGGTATGGTTAATTCTTTTAGGTTTTTGGAACTTTTTTATAGCTTTAAAATCTCATTTAGCATCCAATTAGCCAGTTGATAGTTTCAAGCTTATTACTATCATCTCTCATTGAGGTTGGTGGTGGTGTTATAAATCTGAGGCATGAATTTTATTTGCTATGTATTTGTGTTCCCTGGATTCAGGGTGTTACAGGACATATCCTGGAATCAAGTTGGGGTATTACATTTATTTATTGGCACACATTGTTTTTCACTGAGCAAAACCATGAAACTTTTGCACAGTGCAATCGTTAGACTCCCATCAATCATCAGGAGTGGCTGACGTACATAACTTTTCTGGGTTATGTATAGATTGGGGTACGTTGGGCTTGTATGTGGAATCTAAAAATGAAGAATTACAGAACTTTTCTGCCAAAATTTATTGAATCCTGATACAAGGAAAATGCAGTAGTATATAGATAGAATGATGTTCAATACATATACAAAAATAAGCCCTAGGACCTTTAGGTCCTAAAGACCACTTTACCCTTCTAACACTCCCCCTCAAACTGGAGCATAGATATTAATCATGCCCAGTTTGTTACAAATATATTCTATCCCCCCATTACCCAAAGGTTTAGTAAAAATGTCTGCAAGTTGTTCACCGGTTCGAATGTGACTAGGAAGGATCGCTCCACTCTGCAACTTTTCCCGAATAAAATGACAGTCAACCTCAATGTGTTTTGTTCTCTCATGAAATACAGGGTTGGAAGCTATATGCACTGCAGCTTTATTGTCGCACCATAAAGTCATGGGCCCTGAAGCTTTAAAGCCTAACTCGATCAACAACTGTTGAATCCACACTAATTCACATGTCACTTGTGCCATGGCTCTATATTCTGACTCAGCACTAGAGCGGGCAACAACGTTCTGTTTCTTACTCTTCCATGATACTAGATTTCCTCCAACCAAGGTACAATAGCCAGTAGTTGATCTCCTATCATCTGGAGACCCTGCCCAATCAGCATCAGAGAATCCTTCAACTTTACTATGACCATGGTTTCGGTAAACAATTCCTTTCCCTGGAGTCTTCTTCAAGTACCTCAATATCCGAATAACTGCATCCCAATGAGATGTACGAGGGGAAGACAGAAACTGGCTTACAACACTAACTGGAAAGGCAATGTCTGGTCGAGTGACTGTGAGATAATTCAGCTTACCTACCAGCCTTCTATATCTCTCAGGGTTATCAAGGATTTCTCCTCCCTCAGCGGCCAGTTTAACCCCTCGTTCCATGGGTGAATCAAGAGGCTTTGACCCCATCATACCTGTCTCAATGAGTAAATCTAAGACATATTTTCGCTGTGACAGAACAATACCTTTATGTGAATGTGCCACTTCAATCCCTAGGAAATACTTCAACTTTCCTAAGTCCTTAGTCTGAAACTGTTGCTGAAGATAGATTTTTAGTTCAGCTATACCAGCCAAATCATCTCCCGTAATGATAATATCATCAACATACACAATCAAGAACAGTTTGCCTCCCCCCGACTGTTTATAAAAGAAAGAGTGATCATTTCCACATCTAGATAATCCAAAAGAAAGTACAGCCTCAGAAAATCTTCCAAACCATGCCCGTGGGGATTGCTTCAAACCATATAAAGACTTTCTTAATTTGCAAACCATAACCCCAGACTCCCCCTGAGCAACAAACCCCGGAGGTTGCTCCATATAAACTTCCTCATGAAGTGTACCATGCAAGAAAGCATTCTTGACATCAAGCTGAAACAAGGGCCAATTATATGTGGCAGCAAGGGATATCAAAATACGAACAGAAGTAAGTTTGGCAACAGGAGAAAATGTGTCCAGATAGTCAACCCCATACACCTGAGCATACCCTTTTGCAACAAGTCGTGCTTTTAAACGAGCAAGAGAACCATCAGGATTGACTTTCACAACAAATACCCAACGACAACCAATAGCAGTTTTGCCTGAAGGAAGAGGTACCAAGTCCCAAGTTTGATTAACCTCGAGAGCCATTAATTCTTCTTCCATTGCTGTCCTCCAGCCAGAATTTTGTAATGCCTCAGATACAGACTTGGGGACAGAATATTGTTCAACAGTAGATAAAAAGGACCGAAAGGAAGGAGACACAGAAGAATATGAGATGAAATTTGCAATAGAGTGTTGAGTACAAGTACGTGTACCTTTGCGATGAGCAATAGGAAGGTCAAGATCAGATACAAGAGGAGAGGCAGCTAATGGCAAATCTGGAGCAGAAGATGACGTAGTAGTAGCAGGAGGCAGGGGGGAAGCAGTTGCCACTCGAGGACGTCGAGTATAAACCTGGAGAGGAGGTGGTTCCTGTGTAGAGACTGGTGAAGTAGTTGGAGCAGCTTGACCGAAGGGTAGTCATAGTCACATAGAAGTCTTCATCCAACTCGAAAACGTAAATTGGAACATCATGATAAGGAGTGGATTCAAAGAATGAAACATCAGCAGTTATAAAGTATTTTCTCAGTAATGGAGAATAACAACGATATCCCTTTTGAGTACGGGAATAACCCAAAAACATACACTTGATAGCCTTGGGATCAAGTTTTGATACTCCAGGTCGATGATCACGAATAAAACAGACACAACCAAAAATACGGGGTGGTGAGACAAACAATGACACATTTGGAAATAAAGTAGAAAAAGGAATACCACCTCGCAAAACAGAAGAGGGCATGCGATTAATGAGATAGCATGCAGTCAGAACAGCATCACACCAAAAGGTTTTGGGAACCTTCATTTCAAACAACATGGATCTAGTAACATCCAATAAGTGTCTATTCTTTCTTTCAGCAACACCATTCTGTTGTGGTGTATCAGGACAGGAAGATTCATGGATCATACCATGTTGAGTCATAAAATCAGAAAATGGGGCAGAAAAGTACTCTTTAGCGTTATCAGAACGCAAAACCTTAACATGCACACCAAACTGTGTATGAATTTCATGAATAAATGCACGAAATATAGAAAACAATTCTGACCGATTTTTCATTAGATATAACCAAGTGATTCTGGAATAATCGTCAACAAAAGTAACAAAGTATCTAAAACCCAGATTGGAAACCACATGACAAGGACCCCAAATATCTGAATGAACTAACGAAAACGGGGACGCTGCTCGTTTAATGACTCGTGGCGAGTAACTAATACGATGTAATTTGCCAAGCTGGCATGACTCACACTCTAAACTGGAAAGGGACCTAAAACTAGAATCTAACTTCTGAAGACTATGTAGAGAAGGATGACCCAGACGACAATGAATTTGATGTAGGGATGCAACACTAGGACATGCAATGGAAGGAGCGTCTTCAAGCACATACATCCCCCCTACCTCACGTCCTCTACCAATCGTCTTCTTCGTAGCCAGATCCTGAAAAATACAGGAATCAGGGTAGAATGTTACTGAACATTGGAAGTTTTTAGTGAATTTACTGACAGACATGAGGTTAAACGGAAATTGTGGCACATAAAGCACTGAGGACAATGGCAATGAAGTAGTTGGATAAACTGTGCCAACCCCCTTAACATGTGTAAATGATCCATTGGCTATGGTAACTGTGGATGAAGATGGAGTAAGAGAGGAAAATACACTTGAAAGACCCGACATGTGATCAGTAGCCCCTGAATCAATTATCCAAGGACGAGAAGTAGCTGAAGGGCATGTAGTAGCATTACCTGTCTGTACCAAAGTAGCAGTGGAAGAAGCAGGCTGTGAGATCTGAAGCTGGGTGTACCGAGCAAATTCCTCATTAGACATAACCACTACCTTGCCTTTAGAAGACCGTGTAGAAGAATCAGTAACAGACGCAATATTTGCAAATTGTTGTTTCTGCCCTGGTCTACCATGTAATTTGTAACAAAATTTCTCAATATGGCCAGGTTTGCCACAGTAATGACAAGTCCGTGTGGCCCCTGAGTTATCGGTGGACACGTGAGATGGTCCATAAAGATGTTGGCCTTGGCCTGAATACAATACATCCAAATACTCCCACATTTCTTTGACCGTGTCAACATGAGTTACAAGATCAACTATATAACTTTCCATAGAATTTAACATTTGACCAAGGATACGTGCATCAGTTACATCCCAAGTTGCATCATCTTTGTGTTTAGGCTCAGTTATGTGTCTATGTTGATTCCTGTCGGTCAAAGTAAGCTTCACAATTTTCTTCCATTGATGGAAGTTAGAACTACCCTCAAGCTTCCTATAAGTAATTCGATTAGACAACGAGGAAATCACCTCAGTCATCACAGGATTATTCTTCTCAAAATCACCCATTCTCCAATGACAACAAGAGAATTCTCGCAATATTTCCCTCATGCACCTCAATCTCAACCTCAACAGTTCAGCAATCCAACATAATTGATAACAATCCAACACAATTGAAGATATATCACCACATAAAAGAGCCTCCACGACCCACAAACACCACCAATCGATAAACTATAACTCAATTAGTCAATCACCCGCAATCTAAGATCTGAAAAACCAAGAAATCAGACCTGTTCAGACCTCAACATATTCATGAAGACACTAGAACTTCTGATATTTGGCCTAATCAAGCAAATTTACCGCATCATTTCGTGGCTGCAAGAGCCGGGAGTCACCGAGCCACAACAACACCTCCACTCACAGCAATGGCGAGGAAACTTCCAGTCACTTCAGCTCACGAACAGAAGAATACCTCCAATAGAGCAGAGGGAAGAGGAAGGCCAGGTTTGCTTCACAAGTTAGAGGTGGCGAAGGTGAAGAAGGTTCATCAGCAGCGTCCAGCAGGAACGTCACTGATTTCAGCTCATGAACAGGGACCTCACGCGAACTGGGTCGCGCGAGCAGGAGGCTCCACTCACTTCAGCTCATGAACAGGGACCTCGCGCGAGCTAGGTCGCGTGGCTGGAGGCTCGCGCGAGCTCGAGCTGGGTCGCGCGAGCAGGAACTTCGCGCGAGCTGGGTCGCGCGGCTGGAGGCTCGCGCGAGCAGGAGCCTCGCCCGAGTTGGGCGCGCTGCCCGCGCGAGTTGGGCGCGAGCTGGTCGCTGGCGGATGCAAGCTCTTCCGGCGACGGCTAGGTTTGGGGTTGGGGTCGGGTACCAAGCTCTGATACCATGATACAAGGAAAATGCAGTAGTATATAGATAGAATGATGTTCAATACATATACAAAAATAAGCCCTAGGACCTTTAGGTCCTAAAGACCACTTTACCCTTCTAACAAATCCAAAGCCCCCATCTTGTGATAGGAATCTTGAGTTCTCATGGAGGTTGCTCAGGTTAGAAATATAGTCAATTAAGTGGAGGAAAGACCAATAAGAAGGCAGTTCTTGCTGCTTGTTAAAGTGATACATGAATAGGTCAGTCCAGAAGAGTTACTATCTGCACAATTATCCAGTGCCAATAAAGTTCCTCCAAAAGGAGCCCCTATAAAGTTAAACTAAGATATGATCTGCGAATTTTTTCTCTATCTGAGTAGATGGAGTACTTTGAATATCCTGACAAATATATTTTGAAGATAGTATGCTCAATTTATGGGCATCCGCATTTTTCTGTTGGGGCCATCAATGTGAGGTTGCTTTAGATCTGTACATTTAGTATGTAATGTGCAACAGACTGAATTTTGAACAGTATAATTCAGTCATAGTCTTCCTGATTGCTTCCCTTAGAAAATTCAGAAGTCATCGTATATCCTTTACATGGTTAATCATGCTGCCTGTGCTCTTTCAGATTCAAGAGAACATGAAGGCTATTGATGTCATCCCCTTACTGACTCCTGCTGTGATGGAAAAGATCGAAGCCGTCGTTCAAAGCAAGCCAAAGCGCCCCGATTCATTTAGGTAGACAATGGATCTCCACCCGATATCTGCCTATGTGCAGCCAACTCAATTGTTTGGACATTCTTAGTGCCGATTCCTTCTCCATATGGAGCATTTGTGTGTAGTTTTCTCTGGAGCATTTGTTGGTATGGTGTATTTGGACCCGGGTTTGGTGTTCTTTTCATTTGTGGGGAGCATGAGGGATTGGTTGGTGGTGGACATGTTTCCATCTCGTGGAAACATGGAACTAATGAACATGTTGGGTTGTTGTAGACACTTTTATTTCGACTTTGGCTATTTAAACCATGTGGTTCGTTGGACTTTTGTGGCCTGAGTTTGCTTCCTTCTCGAACAGCTTACGATGTTCATGCTCTTGTAAATTTGAGTGTGAAAGAAGTCACAGGTAACACATAACTGAGGAGAATATGCTGCCTTGTGGAGAAGTGGCCACTTGTATATCGAACAATACTAACACTAGACAATGTAGACATGCTGAAGCTGATGTATAAATTTGCTCTCTCTCTCTCTCTGTAGATTACACCTTCAGTGATTTCAACACATCCACATCAGTTTTGAAGGAGTTCAAGCACTAACATTAGATTAGTTCTTTAAGACATGATATACGGCAAGCATTACCTTCTAGCCCAAATTCCTTTGATGATTAACTTATATGATCCCTTTCTCTTCAATCAACTTGATTATGCACCCATTTTCCGCTCTTTAATTCTTAAATCTCCGTTTGGCACTGCATTACCGGTTCGTTTTCTTTGGGCCGGTGTCTAATTTTTAATTTTTCTCTAAAGGTGCGTTTGTTTGATTTAAAATTTCTTGACGAAGGAAAATATTTTCCATAGAAATCATTTTCAAGATAAATGGTTAGTTTTTATTTATTTAGTGATTTAAGCAAAGTGATGTCCTTTTTACTAGAAGTGAAGTTTTTCCTTAATCTAAGAAAAACATTTTTCTTGGATCGATTAGCTTTTTGTAATGCAAATACCGAAAAGTCGGAAAATAATTTTCTAGAAGCAGATTTTCTTCAAATAAACGGACCCAAGTCAAGAAAGACTAGGTATTAAACGCGACAACTGGAAAGGGGAGCAATGATCCTCAGGGAGAATGCCTTTCTTTTCCTAGGCGAATTCCACCTTAATGAATTCCTCCTTCATGAAGTACTCCATTATCCTTATGGACCATATAACAGCCGTCTCATGAATCAAAATTTAGGTGGGTCGATTTAAAGTTAGATCGGTTATATTTAGCGGTACCTTACCGGTTATATTTTTTTGGGTCAAATATTGATTATATTCCGTAGTACATTATATTAATATATTCGTTCTTCACGAAAAACTTCATTGTGCACCATTTAAAGATTGGTGGACCGCCAAGAAATAAGATTGGTTGCACTTTGGGGTGTGATACGTCCGATTGTGCAAACTGAAATTGGAAGCTAGGGAGAAACAATGTAATGACAAACCATCTAGAAGTAGAGTGAAGAAATTATAAAGAGAAGTGGAATCCGTGGTTTCATTTTTCTCCAAAGATATATATATTAATTAAATTTTACTATTCTTATCCGTAGTCGTTAATTCGACCGTTTATTCAATTACGTTTAATTTTTTTTCATATGTCTAGAAAGCAACTAAACTATCCAGAACTAGAAGGGAACGTAACGACCCTTTAAGGATAATACGGTCGCACATAATCGAGCCCTGTGCATCGTTTTATGGCGCGCTACAATTTCGACTTGTATCGAAAATATGCGATCGATCGACAATGAATCGTCCTGAATCACAAGGATAGATCATGCATGCAGACATCAGAGTGATTCTGTGAGAGGATCGGGAGAGGGGCTCTGTCCCGTCGCGTGCATGCGTTCACTTTCAAATGTTCGTCTTGCAGTTTAGGTCCAGAGGCTATATCCTTCCCTCTCTTTCCTACTTTGTTGCCGAACTATTCTGAGACTGCTCTTCTCGCAGCCACTCCATTTTGCCCCTCCCTCTCTCTCTCTCTCTCTCTCTCTCTCTCTCTCTCTCTCTCTCTCTCTCTCTCTCTCTCTGCGCATTACTCATTCGGAATTCCACCATCTCTATCCTTTTCTTGTCTCTCAGATTTCTTCCGCAGACTATCCTGGGATTCCAATGGCAAGAACTTGAATGAGCAAGTGGGTATCATTCCCTGGTGCTTTTGTATCGTTTCTGCTGATCATTGGTGATGCTTTTTTATTTTTTAATATTTCAGCTGATACCCGTTTCCTTATGTTACTCCCCTTGTCCTAGATTGACGATCTCATCAGTAAATACTTTGCCATTCTTTGGTTCTTCTTATCCCGAGGATCGACATCTGCGAGGTTCGTGAGCATCGGTTTTCCCAACGGCCGAAGGGTGATGCCGGCGGCGTTTCGAAGGTTACTTGCATAGCGATATGGCTCGTCTGGTAGAGTGCTTGAGGAAGGATTCATTGGCGTGATTTTTTATACTTGATGAGCGTCGAATAGTAAGGGTGTCGGAGAATGTTTATGCGGGTCGAAAAGCAGACGAGGGTCCAGTTGAGACCATGATGAACGAGGCTAGGGAAGATTCGAGCGAGAAATTCAGGATTGGCAGAGCCGACGAGAACTTCGGTGACATATGTTCTCAGACCGGTGAAGAGTTCTCGGTCGAGTTCTTAAGGGATCGGATGGGCGTCCGGAGAATCCACGTGATACCTAACGCAGATCATTTCCTGCCACAGAGTCCGAGCTTCAATTTCTTGAAGGATCAACATGTGGTTTGCGAGGAAGCGAGCGGCCCGCTCCGGCACGCGAGAGGGAATTCGTACGGCAACTCGGATTTCTCCAATGTTTTGGCTAAACCTATGCCGGGTCCATACATGGAGAGCCCCACTCATTTGGATTATGGAGCAAGGCCTCAGGGAGAATACGATTTCTTCGGGCAAAGGTCCAATGCACATTACGATGAAGCCGCGCATACTCGAGGCGCCATGGATCCGCTGTATTCCTCAGGGTCTCCTCAATCGTACTATCATCATGGACTAGGAATCATGGCGCAAGGCTCTTCCCATTGCAAGATGAAGTTCCTTTGTAGCTATGGTGGACGAATCTTTCCAAGGCCTAGCGACGGGAAGCTTCGGTACGTCGGCGGCGAAACCCGCATCATATCGATAAGGAAGAACCTCTCTTGGGAGGAGCTCGTGAAGAAGACCTCAGCGATCTGCAACCAGCCTCACACCATCAAATATCAACTCCCTGGTGAGGATCTCGACGCGCTGATATCGGTTTGTTCCTACGAGGACCTACATCATATGATAGAGGAATATCAGGAGCTCGAAAAAGTTGGTACTTGTCAGAGACTCCGCATATTTCTTGTCCCCTTGACCGAGATAGAGAGCCCGAATTCCTTCGAAGCTAGATTAGCGGCCGAGCAGCAAGATGTCGATTATCAATATGTCGTCGCCGTTAACGGGATATTGGATCGGAGCCCGCAAAAGAGCGCAAGAGGACAGACTCCGTCGAGCCACGTAATGCATCAGGGCACGGTGTCCTCAGACAACAGCCCGAGTTATCTTAGAGACTCCCCGACGTTCGCTCAAGCTCTAGAAATCAACGATTATAGCCCGAATTACTTGAATTTGGCAAGAACAAGTTCGAATCCTTCTGCTCAATTATTGATGACGAGACAGATCTCCAGCAATCTTCTTGATTATTCTCCCCCGATGACTCCGGTGCCATTACAGAAGAGGGATCTTACGGATCACAGTCATGTGAATGAAAGCAATAGGCATTTTATTCCGGACAAGTATCTTAGTGATAAGTCCTACTATTACGACATTACCAATCATCAAAATCCTACATCTACTCAGCCTCTTCAACTGTTTGACTCGCAAATAGCGAACTTGTTTGATGCTGAACAAATATATAGACAAAGTGGCATTCATGTTCATGATCAGAACATGTCGGAAAATTTCGTGCCAGCGTCGTGCTACGGTCTGTTCGACATCAATTTCAGTAGGCCTATACTCAAGGAGAGGGTGTATCATTCAGATAAACTCGCAACTCGTCCTGAAGGCCCGGCGTGTCAGCTTCTGGGATCTCCCGAACAAGACGGCCCTCATTACGGAATGATGCACGCATTATCGGACTCGCAGTTGCAAGGACTTAACAGGGGATCGACGCATTCTACAGAGGAAGGCACAATTTCATGTTCATCGAATTTTTCGGCAGAGAAGGTCCCTTTGCTGGCAACTTCGAGCCATTCTTCGCGCGAATGGAAGATGAAGTCACAGGATCTAACTGCTGCAAAATATCAGGAAAGCACATCTGGTTTGCGCTCGAATGAGGAGGTGCGAGTGATCAGGGACCAAAATGTACTGGAGTGGCAAGACGACAAAGATTCCAATTCCCTTCAAGAGAAGAAACAATTTACAGGTGAAGTTTGATTGAATATGTCTTATAACATTGTGAAATTCTATGTGAACTTTCTTAGTTTCCCAAATTGACATCTGTTTTAGTAGTCATTGTCGACGAAGATTGCGCGAATATGCTACAAGAGCACAAGGCAAGTTCCAACATTGAAGTAAACGTTTCCTCCGAGAGCCAAAAATATAGCGTCGCGCCTCATGAAGACGTGAAACGAATGGTATGTATCAAATCACCTTTCAAAGATCAGCATGGACAGAATCCCGCGTGGACTCAAGGATCACTTAAGCAAGTTCCTGAAATCGCTGCATCTTCAGTCTCTGTATGTATGACTCCCCCCAAATGAATCATGAAATCAACTCAAATTTCACTAGTATTCTCTGTACTTACATCTTCCCTTTTTCTGAAAATCTTCAGCCTAGTACTTCATGCAAAGAGAGAAAATCCCATGAAGAAGGTTTGTTGGACGGTGCTGGAGAAGTCAGCTCTGAGGCTGGATTCGATAAGGGATTGAAGCCTGTAAATGTATTGCCTCTATACGAAGAAAATCATCAGAACATTGTCCAGCCAATACCAGTGATCGTTGAAGATGTAACTGAGAATACGCCTCTCGACATCCCCATTTCCTCAAGGATAGTGGCGCATATACAGGATGACCCTAGCGATAGCATCTCATCTGCTAGAGAAACAGAAGGCGAAAGCATTGCTGCTGATACAGACTATGAGGTACCACAATTCGATTCGAGTCCTCGCTAAATGTCTGATTGAGTACGTCATGATGGTTGTTAAATTTCTTTCTCGCTTTATGCTCTCCAGGATGTTAAAAGCGAAGGCCATGATGCAGATGACCCCATATCTGATGCAGCGATAGCTGAAATCGAAGCCGGCATCTACGGTTTGCAGGTTCTAATGAATTTCCCTTGCAAAATCGCTCTCTATTATTCGTGGACTAAAACGGGTAGCACTTTTTTTATTATGCTAAACCTTAAACAATGTTGATGTCATATCTACCGCGATAGACTTCCAAACTTTTTCGTTAAATCATCATGTCAACCTAGATTTGACAGGGCAATAGTTGATATTCACCCTGTGCACTATTCGATTTGTCTCTCTCGTTTTATACTTGCTTTAGCATAGAAACGACATTCGTGTGGTTAAATGTGGTGTGTTCTTGTTGTAGATCATAAAGAACGCCGACCTGGAAGAACTACAAGAATTAGGATCTGGCACATTCGGGACAGTTTATCATGGCAAATGGAGAGGGACAGATGTTGCCATCAAAAGAATCAAGAACAGTTGTTTTGCAGGAAGATCGTCTGAGCAAGAGCGCATGGTAAGTCTCGGAGCTGCATAGTTGCAAATATGAAATTAGTGCTCATGTAATTTGACTCACATGACGATCGTTTCACGACACAAAAAATCATTCCAAATAACAACAGGAAATTATCTGATAGTGTTGATGAAGCAATTTTTTGATCAATCTGACACGTTTGCGACAATATGATAGGGAAATCAACTTCTCCGTCTTTACCATGCGACGATTTCAAAATTCACAACAACATTCCATGCATCAAGTTTTAAATTTAGGACTTTCGGTGAAGTTTCTTTTTCCTGGATTAAAAGGTCCTAAACAAAGTAGATATCATGTTTAATCTCTTTCCGTTTCAAGAAAAACCATTCCTAATGACATTAACTACTTACAGACAAAAGATTTCTGGAGAGAGGCAAAGATCTTGTCGAATCTTCATCATCCCAACGTCGTGGCCTTTTATGGAGTTGTTCCTGATGGTCCCGGTGGGACATTGGCGACGGTGGCCGAGTTCATGGTTAACGGCTCGCTTAGACATAATCTAGTCAGAAACAACAGGTCAGTTTTCTCATTCTGTAGTCTTGTTAATCTCAATTCAGTTCATGTTACGAAAATGAGGAAGCGCATTTTAAATACTTGAGAGCCTGGACGTACCGAGTAATAAAACTACCTATCTTGCAGAGCTTTGGACCGTCGCAAAAAGCTCATGATAGCGATGGACGCGGCCTTCGGGATGGAGTATCTGCATTTCAAGAACATCGTCCATTTCGACTTGAAGTGCGACAATCTGCTCGTCAATTTGAAGGATCCCCGTCGACCGATTTGCAAGGTACATGCATGATGAAGCCTTCAACTCGAATCTACTTGCATGATCACGCTGTTAATCGCATAACTTAACGAACGGTTTGGAAGGAAGTCTGAAATCTCTTTCTTCTTCTGGCGAAGGTGGCAGATTTCGGCTTGTCGAGAATCAAACAGAACACGTTCGTGTCGGGGGGAATCCGGGGTACGCTCCCCTGGATGGCGCCCGAGCTCTTGAACGGTACTAACAACCGCGTCTCCGAGAAGGTTAGCGATAATTAATCATGATCATCATATAACATAACATGATTAATCAAGACTTGTGACACAATGCGGTGCCTCTCAGGTGGATATCTTCTCATTCGGGATCGCAATGTGGGAGATGTTGACCGGCGAAGAACCTTATGCCAACATGCATTGTGGTGCAATCATAGGTGTGATCTTCTGGAAAATGCCTGCAGCTCTCATTCTTGATTAAATACCATTAAAAATGACTGATCCTTTTCCATTTTCTTCGATTATTTTCACGAAGGGGGCATCGTGAGCAACACGCTGAGGCCGCCTATACCGGAGCGGTGCGATCCGGAGTGGCGGGAACTGATGGAGGAGTGCTGGTCGGCCGATCCCTCGAGCCGGCCATCGTTCACGCAGATCACCATGAGGCTGCAGACCATGTTGAAGACGCTCCAGACCAAGCGATACTCCGACAACAAGCCCAAGTACTGATCGCCATCGAAGTCTTCTCGTACTATGTTTCTGTAAATACATAGAGTCCATTAGCGAATGTTCGCAGCACAAGAAGAAAGAAGAAGAAGAAGAAGAAGAAGAAGAAGAAGAGTCGACGTACGATTGTGCATTGCATTCTAGGAGGTGGTGGGGTTTGATGTTTCGGACATATTCAATAGGTTCAAGATTGCTTAGCGCGCCACAACAAGTTTGGTTCCTTGTCCCGGGCCTTGTCTCGATGGACCTGATTCGCACGAGGGACCGTCTTGGCCCGACCCGGATTGGCTCAGCTCGGCTCGGCTTGGTCACCTGATCACACGAGCCGGGTCCGGTGCCGCCGCGCGATGCGTCATTTTTAGTTATTATCGATGCCTTTGAGGGCATTATGGTCCTTTTTGTAAGGCGCATTGACGCTACCATGCGTGCCTTCAACATTATCTTGGGACCTTGATTCCTGCCGGCAATTTTTCGGCAAGAAAAAAAAATGGAGAAATTAAGGAAAGTAGAGAAAAATATTGATAAAAAATAATTAATAATAAATAAAAAAAAAGGGCGTAGAAAATTGAGGCACGCATTCCAAGCTTAGCTAACTTCGTAGTCCCCCCCACGAAATCACCACGCGAACCGAGGCGCGTGCGTCTCTCTTTTTCTGAAAAAGGCGTTCTCTCGATGTATAAAATATAGACAAATTTCTTGATAGATAAATAAATTTTTTTGTTGTGATTAGCATAAAAAAATAATAATTATAAAGCGAAGATAATCACAATAAGGAGATAGGCGCATCCCAATATCAACGTGGATTTACCTCGAAAATGGATAAAAATTTTCAAAAAAAAAGGGATTTGTATATTTCGAAAGATTGCGTAGCGAAAATAAGGAGTGATTAGTTTCGCTCAAAAATCAGGAATCAAATCAGAGGAGCCGGTTCCCAATTTCTGGAGCCGGGAGCTATAACGGTGTCCATCGGAATCGAACCAACTGGTCGAGTACGGCTCAAGGGTGGTCCGATGGAATTAATGACATGTTTAAATTTTTTTTTATTTGCTGTTAATGTTCCAGACGAAACTGAAAATCAAGAGGTTTCTACAATCAGTGACATTGTAAGTTCCATAGAGATTTTTTCAATTCGTGGCAAGATTCGATTTTATGTTTTGATTTGTTCTTGTCATTTTAAATCACGTGCATAAGTAGACCTAGTCGCTACAGTCTTAAAGAGCCTTCCCTTGTGAAATGAGAGATAGATTAGGGTTTTCTTTTTTACGGACTAAAAGAAATTGATCCGGTTCGGATGGGCGGCTCCACACTCGACACCCGGGAACCAGGCCGAAATTCCTTAATTTCAATTTTATGGATCCCGGAAGTCGGACCGGTGCCTTCGGAACCGCTCAAAACCGGCCGCGATCCGGTCCAAACCAGTCAGTTCTTTTCGTGGAGACCACGCGCTCCGAGGCGAGTGGGGGGAGGGGGGGGGGCGGGGGCGCAAAAGAAAGAGGAGGTGAAGCAACTTGCCACGTCATACCCATCATTATCATCGTCCATTTGCCATTAACAGGCAGGCATATCACCGCCAATCCCTGACTCCTCCCCCGTCACCTCTTGTCCTCACCATTTATTTATTATTTATTATTATTATTATTATTATTATTATTATTTAATATTACTTTGTCATTATCTATTCATTTTGTAAAACAAAGAATATTAAATGGAATGATTCCCCGGATTGTACAGAAAAATAAAAATACAAATAAAGTACAGCTTTTTAGCTGAAAACGATACATTTAGAAAATGCGTTTCTTTGAATAATCGCTCTAGTATTACTTACGGATATGAATTAATGAACGGTATATTCATCATTCAAATATAATTATTATCGATAATGATAGCATATTCATTAACTAATTATTTTAAATGATACAATTGATCATTTTTAGGAAAACTTTTTCAGTTAATTCATTTTCACCGAAACAAATGATTTCTTGTGCTTTTTTCCTTTTAGGGTTTCGTGGTCAGCTTGGGGTGATAGATTGAAGTTTCGTTTATTTTGTGGAAAATGAATGATCCTAAATATGATCGCTCATCGTCGCTTGAAATATGTAGCCTGTAAAAATGTTTTCATTATCATAAATAATTTATGTCTAAATATTTTTGTGGACGATGAAAGTAATTTTCGTTCATTAATTTTTAAAAGAGATATAAACGATCATTTTTAGGAAAATGTATTCCAAATTATTCATTTTTAACGAAACAAACGAAACTTATAATTCTTTTGATGTAACTATTATTGTTTTCGGTATTATTGTGCCGGGCAGTGTTTTTCACGAAACATCATGTAAAGGCCATACCGCTCAAAGCCGGACGGATCAATCTCGAAAAAGCAGTCGCGATCCTAAGATTCAGTGGGCACTTACAGGTACGCTGTAAGTATTGGGGGAAAAGAGATAACATACGGGGCTCGCCTACCAGCTCGAAGTCCGATTACAAGGACAGGTCCGATCGGTTGAGCCGCGGCCGACGACGGGCCGGTCCTCCTCCGATCGACTCGATTACAAACCGCTCATTTCGCACGCTCGAATTAGTAAGCCGATCGTTTTTAGGAAAATGTTTTCAATGGCGATAATAATTTATGCCTTAAATATTTTTATTATCCATTCGTTTTTATGTTTTTTAAATCATTCATTTCTCGCGAAATAAATATAGTGGGAGGATCAATTTTAAAATACAAAATTTCCGAGCACTATATATAACGAGGCGTCGTCCCTCTTCGCGTCTTCTCCGATCTCTCATCCTCTGCACGCAAGGTACTGCACACAGCTGAAAATCTTCTAGAGAGAGAGAGAGAGAGAGAGAGAGATGGAGAAGGCGATCGAGAGGCAGCGAGTTCTCCTCCAACACCTCCGCCCTCCTCCTCCTCCTTCTTCTGTTCATGGCGATGAATCTTCGCTCTCCGTGAGTCCCTGGAGTCCTCGCTGCTGCTGCTGCTCCTCCTCCTCCTCCTCCTTTCCTTTTTTTTGCATTTGGTTTCGCCTCGTTCGGTTGCGGAATCCCGAGCTCTTCGCGCTCCCGTTCGATCCGATCGCGAGTGGTTCGAGGAGTCCTGTCTAAGCCGTGCGGTCGGCTCCGAATTAGTTGTGTCTTGGTTTGAATAGCCCGATTTCTGTTGATTTTGCGCCTCCCTGTGGCTCCGCCGCCGCCGTCGTCGTCGTCGTCCTCTGGTTTTCGCTTGGGATCGCGGTTTGCTTTGCTTCCTCTGGCCTGTGTGTTGTTGTTGTTGTTTTCTCCCGATCCTTTGGAGCTCTTCCCGTGCTTGTGTTTCTGGTGTCGCTGGCTCGTGAGGCCAGCCGGCTTTCGATTTTGCTTTCTGGGTATTGCTGATTTTGCACAATTCAAGACAAAGATCGAATTTTGAGCTGTAGATCGGTGCGTAGAGTTTTAATTCGGCTCGGAAAATATGTCGAAGATATGCTGTTTCCTTTATGACGGTGTAGTGATGTCTGTCGTGCTAATTTTAGTTTTTCCTTGACTGGGATGATTATCATTTTTCTTCTTGTTGGCGTCCTTACGAATTTTTCGGTCTTTTTTGGGTTTTCCTTTGGGTTTTTTTTTTTGGGATTGGAATTGTAGGTATCTATATGTTCGGCAGGTGATAGCGCGGCGTATCAAAGATCCGCTGGCTTTGGGGACGACATAGTGATAGTAGCGTAAGTATTGTTGTTTTTTAACTGATGCAACTTGGTTCTTTTTATGTTGTGTGTGTTCCTTGCTGACGACGACCTGTAATTCTTCTACAGTGCATATAGGACAGCAATCTGCAAAGCGAAGCGCGGCGGGTTCAAGGACACGTACCCAGATGATCTGCTTGCGCCTGTTCTGAGGGTAAGTCATTTCCCCTGGCTCATGTGATTGCTGGACTTATTTTGGAGATGCGTGAATGTATAGTTGAAGGTACACTTTTGACAACCCCTAGTTTGAATGGATGGTGACTGTTCTCTCATTTAATTGGTAATTTAGAGTCTCAAATGATCCTCTAGGATGTGACAAATAATGTCAAAGGAAGATCCAAACAGCTGAAATTCATTCCAGAAAAAACTTGGATGCCAACCATGTGTTTCATTTTTTTTTTAAAGTGCCACGGTCTTTGCTGTAAATTAATCACTCTTAAACTAAGAGTATTCGTGCCTTTTTTGAAAGTCATAAATAAATATTTGAACTGTCATCGATGCAGGCATTGATTGAAAAAACAAAGATAAATCCAAGTGAAGTTGGAGATATTGTTGTGGGCACAGTATTGGCACCTGGTTCACAAAGAGCAAGTGAATGCAGAATGGCTGCATTCTACGCTGGTTTCCCTGGTAATTTTTATTTAATGCATCTTTGGTTTATGGTTTATGGTGTTGGCGTCGCCGCTGCGATATTCATTGTCAATCGTTCTTCCTTTCATTCATCTTTAGCTCTTTTGGTTGACTTTTTCTCTGTTGGTTGAATGGGTACAGAAACCGTGCCTGTTAGAACTGTCAACAGACAATGTTCATCTGGGCTTCAAGCAGTTGCTGATGTAGCTGCAGCTATAAAAGCAGGATTTTATGATGTTGGTATGTTGAACATGCTTTATGAGAAACTTGTGTTTTTTTGTGGCTGTTGTGATCCTGATTTATCATATACCCTTGTTTGCAGGCATTGGGGCAGGGATTGAATCTATGACAGTCAATCCAATGGCTTGGGAAGGATCAGTCAACCCAAAGGTACTCTCTCTCTCTCTCTCTCTCTCTCTCGCACTCGTACAGACTCATGCATGCACAAGCATGGGCACAAAGCATGTTTGGTCCAGTATGCCGAACTGTTTTTTGCTCTATCGTCCAGTTTCATGGATTAGTTTTGTGGGCTCATTCTCTCTTCTGAAATGACACCAGGTCAAGAGCTTTGCTCAAGCTCAAAATTGCCTGCTCCCGATGGGTGTAACTTCTGAAAATGTCGCACACCGTTTTGGCGTCACAAGGCAGGAGCAAGATCAAGCTGCCGTGAGTATAAAAAATGACATCTACAGCTAATGCTTCTTTGCATCAACAATTTATTTACATTTTCACGGGTTATATGTACAGGTTGAGTCTCACAGGAAGGCTGCTGCTGCTACAGCTGCTGGTAGATTTAAAGATGAAATAATCCCTGTAGCTACCAAGGTAATAGCAATTGATTTATAGTATGAGAATACCTCTGCAAGCTTTGCACACAGCCACATTGGCATCTGACATACTTACTCTTCCAGATTGTTGACCCAAAAACTGGTGATGAGAAACCTGTAACCATAGCAGTGGATGATGGCATTCGTCCTAGCACAACAGTGTCAGATCTAGCTAAGCTGAAGCCCGTGTTCAAGAAAGATGGTTCTACAACTGCTGGTAATAAATGATAGTGTCGAAGACATGTGGAACTATACTCTCTTCATGGTTCAGCACTTTATTTATATTTTTTTTTCTGCGGTCATATAGGTAATTCAAGCCAGGTGAGTGATGGCGCTGGAGCTGTTCTCCTCATGAAGAGAAGTCTTGCAATGCAGAAAGGCCTACCCATTCTTGGTGTCTTCAGGTATACTGTAGCAGTATACTTGGTCTGACTAAATCCTGTGGGCGTCTTGTGTGGTCAAGAGGACTTGTATGAAGACATTAAGGAAGGTTTCTTACAAAATACCCAATTCTTCATGGTGATGCAGGACTTTCGCTGCTGTTGGTGTGGATCCTGCTATTATGGGTGTTGGGCCTGCTGTTGCAATCCCAGCTGCAGTTAAAGCTGCTGGTCTTGAACTCGAAGATATTGATCTTTTTGAGATAAATGAGGTAAGTGATGATCTCTAATATTGGTTTTTCTCATTCAAGCCACAAGGAATCTCAAACATGGCTGTCCCTTCAGGCTTTTGCATCCCAGTTTGTCTACTGTCGGAACAAGCTGGGTCTTGATCCAGAAAAGATCAATGTTAATGGAGGAGCGATGGCCATGGGACATCCTTTGGGTGCAACTGGTAATTCCTACTGATTTTAATGTTGCATTGGTATTGGCTTTTAAGAGATTTTTTACTTGTCACAGTTCAGTAGGATCAAGGAAAACTATTTTTAATCTAAACCCAATAGTAGACTGATTATGATGCATTTCACGGAAATGTCCTTGACTGACCTAAAGTCCTGCTTGTTGTAATGGTATGACTCTGTGACTAATTATAAAGCCTGCTATAGAAAGATTTTAATCGTCCATCTTAAACAACTTAATGCAATCTGTTTGCCATGGATTGAATAAAGCTAAATGCCTGCTAGCTGAAGGTTTTGATGACTAACTAGCAACAGTTTCATGAAATGTCAGCGACTTACGTCCGGCTGCTTAGAATGTTTAGCGAAAAGTTTTGGTCACTCAGGCAACAATTTTTTAGAGAATTTCTTTGGGTCATTCAAGCTGGAAGAGTGAAAGGATTTAGGAACCGAATCTACAAATGAGGGAGAAACCGCTTTCTATTAACCTGTATATAGTGAGAATACTGATTGAAATAGAATCTGTGTTATTAGAGATTAGAGAAAATATCGATTATACAGCGGCACTCCACTTGCATCTGCAGGTTTAGTGCCTTCTGACATGTTCTTAACTGTAATGATAACTCTAAGACCGCCAGGTATATGTTTTTCTGAGAATATTATCCCACTATCTCAGGGGCACGTTGTGTTGCTACTCTGTTGCATGAGATGAAACGCCGTGGCAAAGATTGCCGGTTTGGTGTGGTATCAATGTGTATAGGTACTCTCTCTCTCTCCCCAGCGTGTGTAACTATTCATGTTCTTAAGATGGTGTGCAGCTGAACATTGAAAATTTCTTACATGCAGGCACCGGGATGGGCGCTGCAGCTGTATTGGAAAGAGGGGACTCTGTTGATGAGCTTTCCAATGCCAGAAAAGTGGAATTCCCCAATCTTTTGTCCAAGGATGCTCGATAGATTTGATGAGCTTTGCATTTCATCTCCTCATTCTCATTTCAGTGAATAATGTCATATTCTAGTATTCACAAATTTGGTCAGGGCATTGTAATAAGACGTGTGCATTGTTTAAATTGCTGAACTCAATGCAAAATCAGTGGTTTCACGTAACAATTCTCTTGTATTCCACCCCTTCTGCCTCAGGGATCTTTGTTACTACTTGATCTTTATACGTTTAATATGTTCCAATTCTGTTGCAAGACCGGAGATTTGGATGATGCGATTGTCGCGGATTGGCTAGATTCCAGGCATCGACTCGCGTTGCAGACATAGGGGAGTTATGAGGCGCAGGTTCACATGCGTTCATTTGTGATGGGCATACAAAACGAACTATGTTACCCTAGGACTTTGAAGTGTTCATCGTACTACAATGATGATTGCCCTGCACGAATACAGAACTTCTCACGGAAGGAAATGGTAGCAGATGCAAAAACAGGCATTCCTGTAGTTCCGTCATCTCTTGCCGTCTTGGCCATCACGAATTCGAAATGTGCAGTCACCCCAGCTTAAAACGAAATCCATTTTAAGCTTATCTCACGGCCGCGTGAAGAAAGGCAGCAAGAAAAAAATAAATGTTGAAGAGTAAACAAATCGATTATGAAAATATATTATATGTATGAGCAAATCCTCAAAACATGAAATGACTATTCTACCATCTCATTTTTTATCAAGTTGGGGTATAGATATCAAATAATCTCAATTTGTTATGTCAAAAACTCACTTTACTCCCTCGCAGGAGAAAATATTCAGTGATTCATAATCACCGCGTCACGTGCCTATGTGGCATATATAAGTTTACGTAGATCCATTATTAAAGCGACATGTGACGTCTGACTTGAAATGAGGAAAAGCCATATTTTCTCTCTCTCTCCTGGGGCACCTACTCCCACTAGAACAAGCAACCTCGCATTTAACGCAAGCATTTATTGCCCCGCTCTCTCTCTCTCTCCCTCTCCCTCTCCCTCTCCTCTTTCACGTTTGAATTGCTTTCTTTTCACTTTGGACTCTCTTCTCCATCTGTGGAAAGCTTCCCTCATCTTTCTTCACTGTCGTTCTTCGCTTTCATTTTCGTCGGCTCCAGAAACCGCTGGTGAGTTTTGAGGTTCCGACGAAAAGCGGAAGGCCGGTCGCAGCGGCTGGGTCTCAAGCCCCCTCTGCCTCCGCCTCTAGCACGTTGCCTCTACCTCGTGGCCTTTGCCTCTAGCCTCAGAAGCCCCATCGGCTCCAAAGTTTTCATGTATTTTCTAGGTTATCGGTGATTGAGTTGGGAACTAGAGTTTTCGACTTTAGTGAAATTGACCATTTGAGTGACCACAATTTAGGAACTGATGTTTTGTTTGTACTGTTTTTATTGAACTAATTGTCAATTAGGAGGATTCTCAAGTTGAGTACAACCATCTTTGGTTTCTTCACAATATCTGATTTCCGATAATTGATGTTATATTAGAGTGCCAAAAAACTCTGTTTGATGTTGAAGTCTTTCTGCAATTTGTGACTGAATTTCTTTATGTGTGGATCAAAAGCAATTCTCGATTTTCCTTTTTGTTCCTCTAGTTAGTTTTGCCACTGTAGATCACTGGGTGAAATTTAGAACACATGTTTATCGATGTAAAGAGCTTTGTTATGTAGGGATGGGTTACGTGATACAAGACTTAATTTGATTATCGAACTTGGTTTCCATTTGTCTTTTCTCATTCTCGAAGCTACCTCCGCTCCCACTTCTTTTGTTCCTTCTTTACTCTGTTTTGGCTTTTTCCTGCAGCCATCGATGGTGTTTGGTTCGGTGATGGTCCATTGAGTAACAGGGTGTTGTTCGGTGGAGATGGAGATTGGCCGGCATAGATCTAGCGACGTCGAGGACTGGCGTGGCCAGAGATGGAGTCTGGCCAGAGCTAGTTGCTAACTAAACTACTTATCTTAATAAAATAGTAACATAGGCACGATCGACAATAAGATTTTTTTGTTGTAGCTTGCAAATTTTTGGTTGTGTGATTTGTTGATAAGATTTTTTCTTTCAATATCTTGCAGATAAGTGGTTTTGTTAAATAAACTAAAAATGTTATTGCAGGTATTGTTATGAAGCTTTTTGCTTATCTATTACATTTATTTGTTCTTCCAAACTGTTGCTTGGATTACTTTTGTTGATTAAATATAATCTAATTTTGATTATATGATATTATTCCTTTAGTATGACATTTCAAGGATCTTCAAGTTGGTTGGTTGATTTTCCATCCAAGATATGTTCATGTTCTCAAGGGAAATTATGCACGGTAAAAAAGTGCAAAAGAATCCTATTAATCGAGGAATGTTATATTATGTTTTGACTTGTAATATAAGTGTATCAATTTACCATATTGTGCATGTAGTGACATTTGTAATACTTGATATTGCTTTACACTAATTTTTTGAAGACAAATAATTGTTTTCATTATACTGAGTTTTACTTAGAAAATCATAGTAAAACAAGTTCTACATAACCATCAAGATTGACTCATATAATTACCTATACAGTAACATAGAAATCACAATTTCAAGAAGGAAAGGCATGATGACTCCGTATAATATTATCATTGACATAATAAAGCCTATTTTTTTTCTAATTAACTTCAAATCTCCTTTTTATGATTGCTAATTCTTCATTTTCTCTTGATGTCTCTCCAGGTAGAATTTGTTTTACTATGATTTTCCAAGTAAAACTTAGAGTATAATGAATTTTTTTGTCTTTCTTGAGATGAATATGTAGAGGTTGATTATTCGGTATTGGCTCGTTTGATTTCGATTCCATAAATTAGTCAAATCGAACTCTAGTTTGAAATTGGTACTATATCGGGTTGACTTAATTTGATTACCCTATTATTGCTATGCACAACAAGAAGAGGACTTGAAACAAAAGAGAGACGAGCAAAGAAACACTTGACAGTGGGAAGTTCGTTGGCAATTAAAGATGGAAACCAAGTTCGATAATCAAATTAAGCCAATTTACCTTTAGTGATGGATTGGCAAGCAAGCCATAACCTCCCCAGTCAACTTATCAGAACATGCCCTGATAATAGCGAATTGTCCCCGCCCTAACTGTTCTTTGAGAACGTACCAATCTTTTAAACAAGCAACTTGACTCGATTCCAAAATCGTTTTAGTATGACTACTGACTTTGTAACATTGGCGGAGTTGACCAAAGAATTACTAAAGCCAGTACCATCACTACAAGCTATTTCCACAAAAATTGAGCTCTCGCAAGTCACAACCGTCAAGCAAGATCACTAACATCTAAGTTGATTCAAGAGCTTCAAAGCTAGAATAACTTGGCATGAACAACGTCCACCTAACTCATTCAATATGCTGAAATTCTTGGTCCGGAATCATGAAATGAAAATGAAGGACAATGAAATATTGAGAACTCAAAAGGGAGTCAAAATAGTAGACTCTTCCAAAAAGAAAGCAATATGTAAGCTTAGTATTCACAAAAATTTACATTGTCAAGTTGCTAGCAATTCTAACCAAAAAAAATTGCTAGCAATTACCAAGCTATTGGTTACAAGAGATAGGCACATATTATGCCAAATAGGGAATTGTGCTTCTAAAGCTTTCTTAAGCATAAAAATAAATAGTTGTGACAAATCCACTGATGCATCAATTACTTCTATATTGAACTTAATTGATGAAGACAGATCAAACGATAATGATCGTTGAAGGTCAATCCACAAAAGTACGAGTATCATAATAACTTCATGCCTTTGATTGATTAAATCGTTTGTATCGGAATAATTTCATGCTTTTCATCGATGAAATCATTCTATCAAATTAAACAAGTATCATACCTTGTGTGAGGTGCCTCTTGCGCATAAAAACGCTTTTCTCTTACGCTTTTCACTATCGCCCTTCAACCGAGTGTTTGGTACACCTATTGGTCTTCTTCGAAGGGGATCAAGTATTTGAATTTCACAATTTTCTATATCTTCAGCTTCATCACTTTACACCAAGAAATTAATATGATCATTACTTGTCAAAGATTGCATTTTATTTATGATATGGGAGCGAAGACGGAGCAAGGTTGTAGTTGAAAGGTCCTCCGTAACATCATGGTTTGCACTAACATTTATAACACGGAAAGCCAATTGCATCAATCTCTTCAAGCGCAATGTTTTTTACTTTACCGCAGCATGAGAGCTTTGTCCAACATCACAATAAGTCCCTTGTTTTGCAGCTTTTGTCTACTCTTCAGAATGTATCGTGAAGGAATGCTTGTAACATTTACAACATGTGTCAAGATGCATAAAGTATGCCTACATAACCATCCTCGCATTTCAAATAACTTGCATCTACATGTAATGGTTAAATCACTTGGACTCAAACAAATAACATGCCTCCTTTCACTACTTTCAGTTGCAACGATATAAGTGTGCATTGGCCCATCAGTTTGCAGCATGTTTCAAAATTCCACTATTTTCAACCATAAACTGCGGCTTTCCTCGAGCACACTCAAAATCAACAACAACTTTAGAGTTGCGCATTTTTTCTGCTTGCTTCTCATAATGATTGACAAAGTCATGGTCTTACATGCCATATCTTGAAAGACATTATTTATGCTCTCACTTCTTAATGTGGATCTAATTCCTGCAGAAAAAATATCTCGGCCAAATGTAGGACATCATTTATGACGCAGCAGATACATGTTATCCAACCACTTGTGGTCCCCCAAGCTCAATTCTTGACACATAGCTTTCCAAACATTCTCCATTTTCAATTCGGATTCACAATGATACAAAAGCTTATGCCAATAGTTATCGCAAAGATTCAGTTTTCCAAGAAGATGCCAAATATGATGCATAGCATGTCTTACACATAAATGATGATTAGTATTTGGAGGACCAGTCTTAATGGCATTCGCCATGGCATGATCTTGATCGGTGAAAATAGTCTTGGGTGCTTTATTATCCATTGCCTCTAACAAGGATTGAAATGCCTAGACAAAAAAAGCAATAGTTTCATCCAATAAAAATGCAAAGCCAAAAACAACATTCTTCCAATGATGATTCAAGTTAACGAAAGGTGCACACATCATATTGAACTTATTTGTATGGTAAGTTGTATCAAATACCACCACATCTCCAAAAATTTCATAGTCCAGCTTGGATACACCATCAGACCAAAAAAAGTTAATCGGTTTTTGTTTCTCATCCAGTTCAAATGTATATGAAAAATTACTTCCATTTGATTGTAAGCAATTAAAATGATTAATGAGACTTTGACAATCCTTCACAGATCAAGTCCCTTCTCTTCGATTGTAAGGAATTTTGATAGTCACGTAAAGTAAAGCCAATATTCTCCTGTCCTCCCACTTTACTACTCAGGTAGAAATACGCTTTCGTAGCCCTTATACCAGCTCTAGCAATAGAAGTCAAAATACTTTTATTAGCATTTGTCATGTGCCGGTATGATTATATCAAGTGTTTCTGTTAATCGTCGATGAAAGGATGATTATGGACATCCTTAAGCTTGTCGACTGTCCAAAATCCATTTTCAATTTTGAATTTTATGCAACCTTGACATCCAGTTCTCTTTATTGTCCTATAAACATCTCTTTGTTCACGATGTGGGATTGGTGGAGAGTGTCCTTCACAATTACAAAGAAATGTGGATGTTTGCAATATTCCTTTACTATTGTTTGCCTTTTGTCCACTTCTCACTCCAAATCCCTTGGAAACTGCATATGCATTGTATGTTTTATATGCTTCATCCTCGTTAGCAAATATCATGCCAATTCTAAATTCAAATTTTTTATCAACATTATGCACGATAATATGATCCTCTGCAGCCTCTACAAATTTTTTTTTTAAAAAAATCTAATCATTTAAAGAAGGCAGATTAAGTAAAAACAAACTTTAATTCTACAAAGATGAGTCATACCCATTTGTCCCGAGAACAAATCTAGCTAGCAGCAGAGTACTCAGAATAATTTTTCGAAAATTTGTACAAATGTAAGTTACTGACTGCAAAATATTGTGAAGTGTGCATATTTCAATCATAATAGAAAACGTCGCACCCACTTCTCTGTAGGCCAATCTTGATTTTGTTCTCTTTCTTGATTTTGCAGCCAACATGAACTTTATTTCCTCCAACTGTAGGCTCTACATACCACCATAAACAAGTTTGCCATTACAGAATGTATTGAGCAGAAAAAGTTTTCAGAGACACAATCCATGATAAAAAATAAACGAAAACCAAGTTCAATAATCAAATGAAGTATTGTATTATGTAACCCATCCCTACATAACAAAGCTCTTTACATAGATAAACATGTGCTCTAAACTTCACCCAGTGACCTACAATGGCAAAACTAACCAACGGAACAAAAAAGAAAATTAAGAATTGCTTGTGATTCATACACAGAAAAATTCAGTCACGAACTACAGGAAGACTTCAACATTAAATAGAGGTTTTTGGCACTCTAATATAACCAATTGTCGGAAATCAGATAGTGTGAGAAACCGAAGATGGTTATACTTGTTGGGAAAATCCCCATGTTGTTTTAACAATGGCAAAGACAATCAAATGTAACCAATATATGCACAAGCTGAGATGTTTGTCACAAACAGCACCAGAACATTCTGATACGAGGAGTATTCTGCCACTATCAAGATGCTCGGCTGATATATGAGGTGAGCAAGATATTGGATGTTAAATATGTCTATAAGTTAGAAGGATCTTCGGATAAGGTGAACATCTAGAAGGATCTTGATTTGATCAAGCCGAGAAGAACAAGGATATTTGTAATGGCTTGGAGGTACAAAGAACGGGTAAATTTTTTTGATGGACCTGGTGATGGTGAACAAGTCTATAACGAAGATGTTTGATAAAGCTTGGAAGGATCATGAAGATGAACAACTTGGTAGAGTTGAAATTGCCAATATGCTGGAAAGGACTAGAAATATCAGCATTGATATTGGGTGTAAGCAACTGCCTTATATAGATGAGGTGGAAGACTCTGACAATACCGATTGTCCTTGTGACTTCAGTGAAAATGAGGAGCCAATGTGGTGCCCTTGGAAATCTTTGGAACCTGACTTAGTCAAATCAGTGAAGTTGAGGAATCAGTGGGGATGCTGATATCTTTGTAGATCTTTGAAAACTAATATGGTTAATTAGCGAAGACAAGGAATCAATGAGGATGTTGATGTCCTTGGAAGTCTTTGAATGCTGAAGAAGCTAAGAGGATCATTAGATGATTGATCGCAAGTCATCCCCACGGTTTTCTATAAACAACACCAATGGACCTAAATATCAGCTGATTGATGATGTTTGTATCAATGCTGAGACATCAAATCATTGGTGATGTTTGAATAACAATCATGTGAGGATGTTTGGGATTATAGCCGTTACTAAGGCATGGAATATGGAAAATGATCACCAAAGTTGGACGGAAGTAGTTTTAGCATTAATGAGCAAGTTTGATAAAAGTACACTGATACTGTTCTAGAAACAGCCACTGTTAGAGAGTCGTTCTGACGATTTCTAGAGACGTCTATTGATGGCAACGGCTAAAACTAATGGCTACTTGAGGATTTTGATGGGCAACGGTCAAATGAGGATGGTTGACTATATATTGAGTCAATGAGAAGTAATTAGATTGGAAGAAAACGAACAAAATGAATCTTGTGCTTTGAGTCATCATCTTTGCTCCATTATGTTGTTAGCTGTTGTTTATCCTCATGTCAATGTCCGGGTATACTACTATTTGTAACTAGTGACAAGAGCAAATGTACAAGAGTGATAGTAGTACGTGAGTTGGAAAGGCAGTACTTGCTTATTGTAACTTGTCTTGGAGATTGCTTGTTGATTCCAACCTTATTGTGGCTATTAGTATTGAAAGTGGAGACTACAATAGTACAATCACATAAAATTTTAGAAACCCATTCTCTTTGCAAGTTAAATACATTCTTTAACAGCCTCATTTGGGGAAGTAATATGAGAACTTCAAGTCATAAACAAGTAGAAACGCAGTCAAAAGAAAGGCATGATAGTTTGACAAAAACATAGATCCAAGAAAGCATTTAAAGATCCAATAAGGACAAAATGCAAAATTCACACACTAGAAAATACGAAAAATCTTTATCATAACGATTTGTTAAATAGAAGCACGCACCTAATTTCTACAAACTGTTTCTGCCAATATTTGAAGTTGAACTCATTATATCCCACAATATTTTTCATAGTTCTCAAACAACCTATTTACCCCCTCTAGGTTGTATTATTAGCCCTAACAATACCCATTTAAGAGCCCTCCCAATTAACAATTAGTTCCATAAAAATAACACAAATAACACATCAGTTCCTAAATCGTGGTCACCCGAATGGCCAATTTCATTAAAGTCACAAACTTTAGTTTCCAACTCAATAACCAAGAACTTAGAAAATACCTTAAAACTGTGGAGCCAATAGGGCTCCAGAGGCGAAGGTGGAGGCTAGAGGTGGAGGCTAGAGGTGGAGGCTAGAGGCGGAGGCCACGAGGCAGAGGCGAATGCCGGAGGCGGAGGCCACGTGATGGAGGCGGAGGCGAAGGAGGCTCGGGACCCAACCACTGCAACCGGTCTTTCACTTTTCACCGAAATCCCAATACTCACTAGCGGTTTCTGGAGTCGACGAGGATCAAAGTAAAGAGCGAAAGTGAAGGAGGATGAGGAAAGCTTTTCGTGGATGGAGAAGAGTCTAAATGAAAGGAAAGCTATTCAAACATGAAAAAGGAAAGAGAGTGAGAGGGAGAACAGGCAACAAATGCTCGCATTAAATGCAAGGTTGCTTGCTCAGTGTTCTTGGAGAGAGTAGGTGCGCCAGAGGAGAGAGAAAATATGGCTTTTCCTTATTTCAGGTCAAACGCCACATGTCACCTTATTAATGGATACACATAAACTTATATATGTCATGTAGGCAAGTGAAGTGGTAGTTATAAACCGCCGAATATTTTCTTCCTTATAGAGATTTAGTGAAGATATCTGCAAGCTAATCGTCCGTTCTTATATATTGAAATATGATTTCCCATTTTCGAACTTTTTCTCATACAAAGTGACAATCAACCTCAATGTGATTGGTTTGTTCATGGAAAATAGGATTGTTTGCAATATGAATAGATAGTCAATATAATACCAATTTACATGCCAGTTTCTGACAATAACACCTTCAACTAGAACAATTCACTTGTTACATGCGACATAACTCTATATTCTACTTCAACACTTGATCAGGAAACCACATGTTTATTACTCTTCTAGGTAATTAAATTACCTTCAAGAAACATGCAATAGCCCAATGTGGATCTCTTATTAGTAGGACATCTAACCCAATCAGCACGAAGGAAACCTATAGTATTCAAATGGCTATAATTCTTGAAAAGTAATCCCTTACCTGATGCTCCCTCAAGTACTTGATAATTCGAAGCACAACATCCCAGTGAGTTGTACGACAAGAACTCATGAACTAACTCACTACACTGACAGCAAAAGATATGTCAGGTCTTGTGACGATAAGATAATTCAACTTACCCACTAATCACCGATACTTCACGAGATCATGTAATAATTCTCCATGTTCTGCATCAAGTTTCACATTGGGATCCATAAGAGCATAAACCGGATTTGCTCCATGAAATCTAACCTCATCAAGAATGTCAAATACATATTTCTACTGTGATAAATTTGATAC
Source organism: Syzygium oleosum (assembly GCF_021117445.2). NCBI lineage: Eukaryota > Viridiplantae > Streptophyta > Magnoliopsida > Myrtales > Myrtaceae > Syzygium > Syzygium oleosum. The sequence continues at coordinate 20,131,185 of NW_026607485.1, read as the reverse complement.
ATCCATATAAGTAGGCAACCTTAATACCAAGGAAATATCACAAATGTCCCATGTCCTTAGTACTGAACTTTGTATACAAAAGCTGTCAGGTATGATAATATCATCCACATATATCACAAGAAGGATACAACTAGCTAAAGAGACATAATTAAAGAATGAATGATCTACTTGACACTACTTTGATTTGAGCTTGATAACAGCATCACTGAACCTACCAAACCAAGCACGAGGATATTACTTGAGTCCATACAAAGCCTTATGTAAATGACATACCAAATTCTCCCCCAGCAATAAACCCGGGTGGTTGCTCCATGTACATTTCCTCAGCCAAATCACCATGTAAGAAGGCAATTTTTACATCCAACTGATGAATAAGCTAGCCAAAATGCATCGATAGGGAAATAAGGACATGAACATATGGGATATTTGTTGAGGCTAATAATACAACCTAGAGGGGGGTGAATAGGTTGTTTAAGAACTATGAAAAATATTTGCGGAATTTAACAAGTTCAACTTAAAATATTGGCAGAAACAGTTTGTAGAAATCAGATGCGTGCTACTGTTTGATAAATCGAGATGCTAAATATCAGGTAATGCTAATAATAAAGAGATAGAAGATTCATAAGCATATATAGTGGTTCGGCTTTATCCCCAAGCCTATATCCACTCTCCATACTAACAGCCGCAATACGGGCTAGATTGCACTAGTAATCTGCTCAACAAGTTACAATTGGCAAGTGCTTATCATTTACAAATGATAGATCACACTATCAGGACTTAACTATTGCACTTACTCTTGTACACTTGATCTTTCATACGATTACTATGCGGCAAGATCATCATAAGTGAAGATCTTCGAGAGAACGAAACAATATCAACAAGGAAAGCAGATCATAGCAAATATTTGGATTCTACATTGTGCTCTCTCTAACATTTTGGCCTAGAAAGTCTTCTCTTAAATAGGCATATTCAATCTTCCCGTTAGAGGTGCTTGAGAAGATGAACTAGCTGTTAGAGATCCGTTGGTGCTGCTGTCCAAAGATGGAGCTGCCCATACAGCCCTTTATCCCGAACATTTGTAGGCTACCCGGAAATAGATCCTGCAACTACTGTCCCGACGCTAGCTGCTATGACATTTCTGACAGACGCCTGCTCTTGTTCCTCGATAGACTTCCTAATCTTCCCGTTGTACATATCCACCCTTTAACGGCTATAATCCCAAACATCCTCACATGTTCGTTATTCAAACATCACCAATGGCATGATATCCCAGCCTCGATATAAACATCATCAAACAGCTCATCTTTAGGTCTGTTGGTGCTATTTGCTGAAAAAACGTACAAGGACATCTTGAGATCTTCTCCTAATTGAACACACCATGGATATCATGTAGTCCTTTAAGATCATCACAGTCTTCACCTCATCTGTATGAGACAGCTACTCTCACCGGATATCGATACTGATCTTTCTGGTTTATCTAAGCATATCGGCAATTTTGACTCTACCAAGTTGTTCATCTCCATAGTCCTTTCAAGCTTTACCAAACATCTTCGTTTTAGACTTATTCACCATCACTAGGTCCATCCAACTGTTCACCCAATCTCTGTACCTCCAAGCCATCACGAACATTCCCGTTCTTTCCGGTCTGTTCACCCTTGATCAAGGTCCTTCCATATGTTCACCTTACGGAAGATGTTTCCAGCTTGTAGACATCTTCAATTACCCAATGTCTTATTCACCTTATATATCGGCAGAGCACTCTAGACAGTGGCAGAACACTCCTCATATCAGAATGTTTAGGTGCTGTTTATGACAACATCTGCATTTTGGCTTGTGCATATATCACTTGGTAATACTCAACCAATACACATATTAGTAGAATTTGATTGTCTTTGTCATCTTCAAAACAACATAGGGGATTTTCCCAACAATCACCACATTGGTGATTTTCCCAACAATATTGGCTATAGGTGAGAAAATGTCATCATAATCAACATCATACGTCTGAGTATTGTCCTTTTCCAACCAATCGAGCCTTCAATCGATCAAGAGTGCCATCATGGTGAACCTTAATAGTGAAAACTCAACGACAATTAACAGGTTGTTTCCTCGCAGGTAAGGAGTGAGCTGTCAAGTACGATTCTTGACGAGCGCCTTCATTTCATCCTCCATGGCTTACCACCGTCCAGATGAGCAAGAGCTTCGGCAACACTGCTAAGCATAGAAATAGATGACAAGAACAAGTCAAATGTAGAGAAAATAGGGGATAAACGATCATATGACAAAAAAATGGAATTAGGATGACGAGTACGCAAACAATCAGAAAGACTAGAATAAGGAGCATAACGATCTACAGGACAACCAACACAAGAGCGTGTACCTTTTTGAGTAGTAATGGGCAGATCAGGTTTGGAGGATGGTGGAGCAACTAATGAGGGAACAAATGAATCATGTGTCGATGAAGGCTGTACTGCTGTAGTGGGAGCTGTACTACACCGATGATAGGTGCGATCAGCACACTGAAATCATGTGGATGGTACTAGAGGAAGCGAGAGTGGTGGAAGTGTCGGTAAGACACACCACCACCATTAGGAGTCGCCGTAAGGACCTTCTAAGAATTATAATACGGCCGGTCCTTAAATAATGTCACTTTCGCCGACACAAACACACAATGAGGAGTAGGACTATAACATTTGTAGCCCTTTTGACTTTGAGAGTATCCCACAAAGACAGGTTTCTCGGCACGGGGATCCAACTTATCAAGACTTGGAGTAAGATAATATACAAAACAAACGCAACCAAAGATGCGTAGAGGTAATGGAAAGGGAGGACGATTTGAATGTAAAATAGAGAATGGCGTCTCCCCTCGAAGAACAAAAGTTGGAAGCCGATTAATTAAGTAGCAACATGCAAGGATAGCATGGTCCCAAAAACATGTGAAGAATGAGGCAACTAGCAACATCAAGAAGATGATGATTTTTGCGCGTCTACACCATTTTGCTGTGGAGTAATATAGGAAGTTTGATGAATAATATCATGAGAATAAAAAAATGGTTGAAAACCAGAAGTGGTGGCAAGATACTCTTTAGCATTATCTAATCACAAAGTTTTCACAGAAGGATTCAACACTTCAAAATAGAATAGGCGAAAGCAATGAAAAATCTCAGTACGATCTTTTATTAAGAACAATCAAGTCATCTGGGAAAAATCATCCATGAATATAACAAAATATCTGAAACCAGAGATAGCAAAACACGACACGGATCCCATACATCTGATTGAACCAGCTCAAATGGACTAAACACACGACTCTGAATGCGATAAGGAAAAGACACCCTATGGTGTTTACTAAACTGACAAGCTTCACACTAAAAGGAACTCACAGACTCAGACTTAGACTCAGGAAATAAACGCCGAAGATTGTTCGGCATTGAACAATTTAGTTGACAGACTCAGACTCATGAAAAACACAACGAGAAGAGGAAAAGGTCACTGAATAATTTAGTTGACAGAAATAAACTTAAATGGAGATTTAAGATGATAGATAGATAACAAAGAAAGAGAGGGACTCAAATGAGCAACTCCAGCACTAGTAATCTAAGATTGTGAGCCATCAACAAATGTAACAGAATCTGACACCCCAAGAGATGTGGAATGAAATGAAGACAACAACTTAGAGTTACCAGTTATATGATGAGTAGCTTCAGATTCTATAACCTAGGAGTCGAACGTTGCAAAAAGTAAAGAGGATGAACTACCTTCTGAGGTTTGTGCCAAATTTGTAGTAGAAGCTGAAGAACCTGGCACTTAGTGGGCGAACCAATGTATCGTACTCAGCACGTGTCAATGTAAAAGAATCACCTGTATTATGCACACTAGTAGAATATGGTGGAGCCGGTGAAGGGGGAATCTTCCACCTCTGCATTGGCAGCAAAAGTAGGTTGGAGGTCGAGACAAAGAGTGTAGCAATAACCCTTTGTATGTCTAGCCCTTTAACAATGATTACAATAGCGGGAGCCACAACTACCAATACCTCCATCACGGCCTCCATGACCTCCACTCTGAGCAAAACCACGTCCATGACCCCAGTAACCATGACCACTGGCTCCACATCCACTAGAGCCATGAGAAATCATAGCACTTGTCTATAAAGCCGTGGTGGAGATCTTTTTAAGAAGTGTCGAATGAAGAGCTCGGGAAAAAACTTCATCCATTGTAGGAAGGGAGCTTTGAGATGTAACGTGCTGACACAGGGAGGAATATTCAAGGCCCAATACCTTGAGAAACAGTATCACTCGAATGATCTCTTGGCGTTTAACTAGAATAGTCGGATCGTCCAAAATTGGAAGATAAGTATCCAATTGCCGGCAAAGTGTTATGAAACGAGCATAACACTCACATAAAGATTGATCTTTACGCTGAAGATCAAATAGTGCCTCTCACGTGTCACATACTCGTGTCATTATTCAGTCTAGAATAAAGTAAGGCACACTTTCCCCAAACTTCCTTAGCAAAGTTGCACTGAATGAAGTGAGGACTAAATTTAGAATCCATACTATTCCATAAAAGACTACAGTTCAGTGCATTTCTAGCAATCCAATTAGCTGCCTTCCTTTGATCTAAGGGGACCGTAGATGTATGTTTGGTGGTAGTAAGACAAACTTCGACTAGACTAAGATGGATAATTAGTTCCATCCAAATTGACAAAGGTCCATTGAAAACGTGTCAAACCAGCAGAGGGTCCAATAACAGCCATCAATGAACAAAGGATACGATTGAACCCAAGAACAACGTCACAATAACCAATCATCCACAAATTTATCCCCGCAAGTGATGGTTCAATCGAATCACCACTAATCACAATAATTTATCAAAAACTCATAAAATCATCGAATTGGGATTGAAGAATTACTGTTGACCATCCAACACTTCAAGGATCAATAGACTGCAACAAGAAACCATGTGAGAGCATTGGACAAGATCTTTTTTTTTAAGCTTCGCTTCAAACCCTAGTAGTCAAACCATAGTTTCGACCAAGGTTACTTCAACACAATTTACAGTGTCAATCGAAAGAGGGCTGAGTAGTTGAAACCCTATATTGCAATGGCAGCTTCCAAAACCCTATGACAAGAAGTCACATAGCAAGTTGACTCAATTGCGATGAATCGAGGCTCAGCTGAGTTGACCGACGATGGACAAGACCGAATCGAGGCTTGGAAGGGATCGCAGGCCTGTAACTAGATGGAGGAGATGGCGGAAGCGATTGGGTCACGAGAATCACACACTAGGGTTCGGCGGTTGCTCCGGTGACCTCAAGGGGTAAGAGTTTTCTGTAGGCACCGATACCATGTTTAAGGAGATGAACAAAGGGATTATAAGAATATATATACGAGCAAACCCTCTAACTATAAAATGACTATTCCACCCTCACTAACATATTTCCTAACAGAGAATCAAACTGGAACGCACTGAACAAGTGCATGAATCACACTAACTATTCGAGGTAAAACATACAAAAAGCGGTATTTACTTGGGAGCACCAAGCAAGAGCGGACATCCGCAGCTCAGACAACTTCAAGTGTTCATGAGATTGATATACCCTGGGTTTCTGCAAAGACCTTAAGACAACCTCTTGACATAAATCCCAAAAAAAGTAGAGGCAAAGATCAGTAATCAGTTGACCACAACCGACAGAATCCATTATTGTTATATGATCGAGAAACAGTAGAAATGGACAATTCTTATGAGTCAGTGGAGCCAAAAAATTTTTGCACTTTCATAGGGAAAGAACAGACTACTCTTCGCGTCTTTTTCGCTTTAAAGTAAAACTCTGCACCATCCTTTCATGACGAGCTCATCTAAAGATGCATCGACCAAAGATTGATATCTAGACCGGGAGCCAACACATGGGAACCTTTTCCCTTTTGCTCAGAACAAAAACAGATCTCCTTGATGAGTAAGGTTAAGGGATGCCGATATCTTGCCAATTCTTTTTCCCAGAAGATAACTGCAAAAGCATCCGCATGGTCTCATCATATTGCAGTGCTGATTTCCCAACAATTAGATTGGAGCTCATAGGATAGAAACCACAATACTATCTAAATTGAAAATTTCTTCTTGCTCATATCATAGCACAGTAACAATCTCAATGCAGCTCCACCAATGCACCGTCTAATTAATTTTGATTTGATTACACATCCCTGCCCCTAAAGGTTCACCCAGAAAAAAGGCTGCTCATACACAAAATAGATACCTTAGCCACATGGCCACAAAAAGATGCCAGCACCACAGTAGTACAACAGCAAGCTTCATTTTGATACAAACCCACAATTACTTGGTCAGCTAGGTCACCAATACAACCCAATTCGAAGAGCCATTTATCCAGACTCCCGAATAGGAAATCCATGGGAAGCCAATTCGCAAGAAAATGTACCATAAGAACTGGGTGTGCTTCAATTAGATCAACCTACAGGCAACAAGAAAGACAATCTTATATCCACTACAAGCCTAGAAAAGAACAAATGAAGCCATAAAATTCTAACTCACAGCCTATATAGCTAGCTTTATGCTACTTTTAGTAAACTTAAGATAGTGAATTATAAGCAGGGAAAAGTAATCTATCATTACCATCAAATAGAGTACGCTTTAGTTTTGCATAACCAGCCGCACTATAATTACTGCCTTCTACAGTTCCACTGCAAATCACGTTATCGACGACTTACAGACAGGGCAAGACGTACTTCTGCGGAGCCAGGGATCAATACACTGCCGAATGAAGTAAAAAAGTTGTCAGACATGTTAAAGCTCCCTCAAAAAGAAATCTATGTCACAATTGAATGAAGCACTCACATCTTTATGAAATTTGTGCAAGCAAGGAAGGTGCCGTATTGTATCCCCAATTGTGGGGGTGTCCAGACATATTGCGCAGGCTTCTTCAAAGACATCGGTCTGCGAGAAACATAAATGAATGCTTAAAAAATGGCAGATAATACTTAAAGCAAAAACGCTATCCCACCCCCAAGACACCCCTCCTACCAAATTACAAATAGAACTTCCCTGTATATAAAAATATTCACCTGCACTTTTGACTCCGGCAAACTATTAATCTGATTATCAGAGGTGCCAACATTACGGTTGTTCTCATCAAGTGCCAGCAGCATTTCATAGTCATATCTGCACGACAACAAAAGACCCCATAGTTATTATTATGTGCTTTATAAGAAAGTTTTCTGGTCCAAGTGAAAGCCAGAATCATGTGCAGTGGTACCATATGAAACCTCAGAAAGAATGAAAATCAGTTCTAAATAACAAATGAAGATCCGAAAATTACATAATCACAAAATCCTCAGAACACATCATTAGACTGTTTAAAAAGCAATATCATGCCAATTCAGGCAAGTGAAGTGAAAAATTCACTTCAAAAGTTTATGGGGTACATCTTTCTGAGATGTGCTAACAACGAGGAGCATGATGGTCACTGAATATGCCCAACTACAAGGTGCATGTCCAGTGCAGGCTGCTAATTCTTTCCATGGCGTCAGGAAGCTCGGATGACTAACTCAAATTGGCCATATAGCAACCCTTGTCCCTGGCTCCCAAATTTAATTCAACCTCTCACAAATTCAACTCTAGATACCCAACACCCTCCAACCTCATTGACTGTAGAGTTAAATATATGCGCATTACAGCAGTTTGCTACGTGCTTCCAACATGGCATTCGGCAATTTATTCGAGTTCACTTAACAACAATTTTTTAACATCCCCGTAACCATAGATATCTAGAAGAACAAGAAAAATCTGTCTAAAAAAAATGGACAAACTCTTTTATCAGTATCATCGTCCAAAGTAATATCTTTGACAAGAACGAAAGGTCAATCAAAAGAAAGACAGATTGCTGCCTGCCAGATACATAACATATATAAATTAAGAATTTAACAATTGATGACCAATATAACTACAATAAGCTTACACAGTGAGAAAGCTCAGTAGGTGATCTTTGACATATCCACATACCGCTTTATTCTACAGATGGACTAAGCACAAACATCAATGCAAATAACTGCACCTCTACTATTTCTTAAGAAAGTGTATTAAAAAGAACTGGCTTTATTGTGTCTTAAATTCATCCATTTATATTTCCGTGTTAAGCAAAAAACTTTAGGAAAATTTTCACATTACTTCAGTCAAACATACTTGTCTTCCAGGTGAAAAGGATCAATTTTCCTACAATACCAATCACAGAAAGAAACCAAGTTCAGGCAGCACTTATGATAGTATGAAAATAACCTGATGCACAGCATCTAACACAAGCAATGGCGAAGCCTGGACCTAAGTATACAATCTTGATTAAGTAAGCACTTGCATAAACGAGATGTTCAGTCAAAAACCACAAATAACCAATCTGAAGACTGAGATGCCAAAGATACACAAAAAATCAACCGCCGACTTTAAATAACAAATAGCATGAAAGTCCACGTCAGTGAATAAATAGATAGAGATCTTACTCATTAAAATCACGCTGAGTTTGAAAAATGCTACTGGATAATCCTATGTCACTGACGTCTCCCAATGCAGCTTCCAGTGCTTCCAACATATCCATCCTCTATAAATCAAAGGCCAATTTTCAATTAGCCGTGACAAACTCAGCCTATGTAAAACAGCCAGCAGGCAAACATAACCAGATCACAAACTGGACAAAAAGAACCTCTTCCAAAGAAATAAACTATATCATGCCATCAGAATTTGCAGTGCAACCAACACAGATTGACAATTGACAGATTCAATCAAATAAATGAAGTGAAAAGAACAGATACCGAAGACATAAATCAAATATCCCCCACCCCATGACTCACATTCCATATTTATGTCTTTCAACAAACCAACAACCCGAACCGAAACCCAATTGACATTGTGAGTAACAACATGATTTAGCAATGGGAAGTGAAAACCATTAAAGCCAGTAAAGTATTCATGTCTAAGTTAACTTCCCGACTTTCCTAAGGGAGGTTCAAAAGGTTGGGATTGCTTTTCTTTCAGAAGTTGCGTTTGGCTTGGTCTAGTTCCATAATTGATAGAGATTCCCATCGGTATGGGAAGGCCACTCTATTCATCACATGTCATTCGCATTAGTAACATAATTATCTAAACATCAGATGTATCTTCATAGGATCAAATGTCACTGCTTACAAGGGAAGATACAAGAAAAGAAACTTAAAAAATTTTATAAAGACACAGGAGTTACCATGTCGAGATCCATATTTAATGGAAAATGAAGAGACCTCTCCCCAGATATAAATGAAGAGGGCGATCTAGAAATGGGCCTCCTAGACTGCTGAAGTCTTGCACGCACAGGAACTCGTGTCTCGGTACCTCTCCTATTTGAAAGGTTTTGAAAAGACCGTGGCAGGGGTTGCCTTCGTGAACGTGTTTGGATTGAATTTCCCTGCAGACATACAAGAAAACAATGATCTTTCATAGTATCAACATTTCATTGCCAAGTAGATGCAACTCTAGAAGTTAAAAGATCATATGAATTGCCAGATTAACATATCATTCAATCCATTTCACTCAATTTTGTCCAAGCTCAACATGCTTGAATAAGCTCAGGATTCTCAAAACTAAGCCATTTCCTAGATTGAACATTTCACTTAATAAGCTTAAGTGTACTTTAATTTAAAGAAAAAAAGACAATTGTTACAAATAGAGGGCACTCCAAACTAGAGATCGTATCAGTAATCTACATAGAGCCAACAGCCCTCAGGTAACGCATGCATTGGATAGATCAATATCGGGAGAGCCAATCTCCTGAAATGAAGTTATTTCCTAAGTACCAAATAGTTAGCATGGCAATAGTTCTTTTCGTAAAAGAAAAATTGGAGATGCAACTCTGAGGCATTAAGTCAAAAGAAGCTCCATATGACAAATTAATTATTCTCAACTCTCTGAGGTAATTCTCAAATTGACATAGCTCCACCAAGCATTGGAATATCTTCATGCATATAGCAGAAGCTAAGCATCCAATCAAGTGTAAGTTTCAGAAAACCAAGAGTCACAGGAAAGACCATAGTTGGCACTTAAATTGAGGAGAGACATAAAGTTGTAACATACTTTTTCCTCTTCTTTGGAAAAAAAGAGGTCTCCACACCTTTACTGGTGCAATCATAACCAATCAAACTGATTCGACTTATCTTAAAATTTCTAAGCATAGCTTTACTAGTTGGCTTGCTATACACAATAGACTATCAAAATAATCAAGTGAAAGCTTGATACCAAGCCTTTCCGTGTTTTACCAATTGAGTGATGACAACAGATCATCTTTTCTTTGGTTGTCATTTTATTAAGAGAGTAGCAGGCTGGAATCAGGAGTTTGATTTGGGTTGCAGAACATCTTAAAGGGAAAGCTTTGCCTACTTTGATACTTACACTAGCTTGTTGTGCCAATCTCTATCACATATGGGCTGTAACGAATAAAAGAATTGATGACGTAACATTTGTCATAATATAAATACAATCTTTTAGTCGATTGTATGTGATGCAAACAGATTGTCATCCAATGATATCGGAATGATAACTAGCTCAAATATAAGATCTTTGGTTGTTAAATGTGGAACGAATGTGGAACTATGGCTGATGTAAGGTATTCATAGTTTGTCATATTGCAGGATGCAATCCACCCTGCCTCTTGGATGATTGACGTTTTTTACTTACCCCCCAAAGGAGAAAAGAATGGCACCTCTACTTGAATGAGCAACGAAGAAAAGATTGAACTTTACGATTGCACTTACATGACCAGTTCGACGACGACTTCTAACAGAAGTAGATGAATTTCCACCTACATTCCCCTCCTGCTGTAGTAATCTAGCCAGGTATTCATCCATCTGCTCAAATGCCGACAAACAATTTATAAGCTAAAAACATACAAGCTACAATCTCAACATTAGATAAACAATAGCACAACCTCCTCATTTCCAAGCATCGGTGAATCATTATACAGTTGTTCTTGAAGTTCACGAGCCAGCATCTCGTCTGCTTCCAGTTGTCTCGCCCTAGAATCTGACTCAAAACTGTTGAGAGTATCTAGAATAGTACCACCAGATTGACTCATTCCAGGTGAAGTGTCATCAATTTCAATAACTGAAGAAGAAGCTCCTTGATATTGACGCCTATGTTGTCTAGCAGATGATGGATTTCTAGAATCCCCGGGAGAGACCAGGTTGATAATTTCTGAGTTATTGGAAACTAATCTGTTGCAAGAATTGCCATTCCCAAAAGATACTTCCCTCTTGTTTTGCCTTCTAGTGGAACTTCTTGTAGAACTTGGCCATCCATGTGTTTGGCCTACCTCAGAAACAATATCAGAATTCTTGTTTGCAAAATTGCCACAACTACTGCTGTTATGAGGATAGCTGCTTGTTCTTTTCCCCATCATATTATCACGGTTCTGGAATAAGTTTCCAGCACTATCAGTTCCCCCAGAAAGCAAAACGTCAGCTTCAGAGCCATGGCGTGCTTTCTTAGTATGGGCATGTGTAGTTCTCCATCCACCAAATCTCTCACATTGTTCATCCAAATTAACAGTGGTGTCATTTGTTCCCTTATCCTCCCCACGAATAATAGGTCTCCTGCACAGTGACCAACCATGTGAGTTGACAGTCTGCAAATAAAGAGCTGACAAAATGGATGACATCTAATTCGCCCATTGAGACTCTTGGGGTCAATAAGAAAGCAACACAAGTTCATTTATTCTAAACTAGACCAGTTCTTCAAATTAATTGCAGCAAAACCTCTTTAAATATCAGTCCATGCAACCAAATATGGTCTTCATGCAAAAGAGATTTTTCCATTGCTTGAAACCCAAACACATAGAGAAGTCTGCCAAAAGCACAGGTATGTTTATCATACCCAACAATTCGTTTTCAGAATGTTCATGATTGTCAGAGATATACGGTCAGTATGAACAAAAAAACTCTTCCTCCGGGAATTCTCTATAAGAAAGATGCAACAGTTGCAGATTTAGCCCTAACACTAGCATTGAGGAATTTATAGACGCAAATTGTACCCATTTAGGAAGGTAAAATGGTTAAAAAGGTTATGCATAAGGAGACTAGAAAAAATGTCGCATCTACAATGCAAAGCAAGATTATCATCTAGACAATTGAATATCATTGGAAAATATAACATATTCAAGTTTCTTAATGCAATTCACATAGCATCTGAATGTACTACCTGGTCGAGATATCTGAAAGTTTTGCCTCTTGCTTCTCTGATGTACAAGGATGCATCAATATCCCTTTTCCTTTATTTCTATCAGGAGTACTATCCTCAGCATTACTGCTCTTTTTTTCAGCTAATTCTTTTTCCCTTGTTGCTATATTAAGTGGAGAGATACAACCATTTCTGACCAACCTTTTCTGCCCAATATGTCTCAGAAAAGAAACACTTTTAGGAGACTGAGATACGCAATTTGAAGATTTTTCATGCAAATCACTTGGCACATCAAATGATTTCTCACCAAACATATCTGAACCAGCATATTTGCATGCACTTTCATCTAGCTTCTCTTTGCCCTTACTGAACCTGTTCGATGTCTGAAAAGAATCAGAACAAGGGTACGAACGTTCATGATCAGTTTTTATTTCTACTCTTCTAAAACCATCAGCTAGAAAACCTTCTGAATCACCAAGCGGCGCATCCATTTTCACAAATCCGTTGTGCCCATTGCCTCGAATCACATTCAAAGCAGCGCCTTTTTCTGTGGAAGCAAACGACCTAGGAACTCCGATAGAAGCAGCCTTCCCTCTCTCCATATTCTCAGCGCCAGAAGAATGTCTGGAGTCAGGTTTAATGTGCCCCTTTCCAGCTGCTCTCCTGAACAAGTGGTGCTTCGAAGCACTCGAATTATCCGCCGACGAGTCACCAACGGAGTCGCCCCGGCGACCGAATTCAATGGCATTCACAATCCTTTTCGGAGGGCGCATCTGCAATCTCGGGTCCCGCCCGATCCCATTCGCTGCTCGCCCGCCGCTCCCAACCCGATTCGGGGATTTCATATCTAAAGACCCGGAACACCTCGAGGAACCAGGCGCTGGCGAGTCAAATTTCGCCTCAATTCCATTCCTACCACACTGCGCGTCCAATCTATCGGGTGTATCGGGCGCCTCAGCTGCTTGATGAACGTCCATATTCATATCCTCCATGATCTGACACCAAGACGTCCGGAATCAGCCGCAACGCCAAACAAGCAGCAAGCCCCCAAGGCAAAGACAGAACTAGCAGAAGACCTAGAAGCGAAACGTTCCCCCGATTTGCCGACGCGAAAATCGGAAGAAACCTACGTCGGATGCGCACGGGAAGCAGCGGGAAACACGAAAAGAAGACGAACTCACCCGTGCGATTGCCTCGAAGCGATAATCGCGAGGGCCGCCGCCGCCGCCGACGATCGGGGAGAAGGAATGGACGGAGACCGACTTACAGAGCCGCCGCCGCCGCCGCCGCCGCCGCCGAAGGTGGTGATGACAGACGAAGACGAAGAAGAGGAAGAAGAAGAGACTGTGAGGAACAAAGGGCATATGCGTACATCGCGGTTAAAAAAAATTAATTAAATTTCCCAAAATTGCTGAATCTTCCCTTTCAAATTATTCCAATCAAATTTTGATAAAAAAAAAGTTTTATTCCAATCAAATCTATTATTCTGTACAGTGGAAAAAATCGAAAAATTATTCTGTATAAAAAAATCAACTCAATTAACAAAAGAATATTTACGAAAAATTTAAATAAAACTTACGATTGGCAAAACAAAACCGTCGGAATTAATCGCGTAAATTCCACTAGAGGCCGTCCACTAATTTTGCAATCAGGTCACTGAATTTTGATTTTTAATCATACGATATATTATACTTTCGGATGTTTTGTTAGGATAGTGTCAATCCTTCGAGTATTGTTTTCGTAAATTTTTTTTCGTTTACCAATTGAGTTTCCTATCTTTGTCAATTTGATCAATCAAATTCTTTTATCGTGTACATCTGTTAATATCATGAATCGCCGACATACGTCGTTGCCGTGTGCGAAAAAATGGATAATGACACAAATGATCCTTGAACTTTGCTTTAATGTGCAATGTGGTCCATTAATTTTAGCTTAATGTGTAATGTAGTCCCTGGATTTTTTATACATGTTCAATTTAATCCCTAAATTATATGAAAATATTCAATGCTGTCATTTCATTAATTCAAGTTCATAAATAATATTGAACATTTTTCATATAGTTCAGGGACTAAATTGAATATGTACCAAAAGTTCATAGACCACATTACACATTTAACAAATTAAAAGTTTATGGACCAAATTGCACATTCGATCAAAGTTTATGAATTATTTGTGTCATTTTCCCGCGAAAATATTAACATATAGAGATATGGCATCATAGGCCTAGCCACTCGAGCTAGACACAGGCGGGCTTCCGCCCTCTCCTCCTCCTAAATATATGCTCAAACAAATTGATGAAAGGGTTGTCATGTGTCGCAAGTTCTTCGTGAGTGTCTTGATCCGGACTTATCCAAAGCGCATTGTCCATTGTCGTTTGGGTCGAGCGCGCGTCTACGGAGCCTAGGGTTATCTTAGACTTTTTGTAATTTTCTTATTTTTCGTCATATACTTAAATGGCACCATTTCAAGCACCTGTAATGTATTCTCGTGTTCAAATAAATGATGTCCGTAAAGCATTTTTTAGGGGTTCGACTACTCAACTCTCCAATTCCGATAGTCCCTTAATGTATGCGAACTTACAGATTAATGGCACAATCACATGGGCTATGGTTAATTCAGGTGCAACCCACAACTTTGTGGATGCAATTTATATATGGTGTTGTTATCTCAAACATTTGTAATGTCTAGTCGTGCTAGTATGGATGATATCTGTAAAGCTTTTTAGGGGTTTAACTAGTCAAATTCTCCTATGCAAATAGTCCTTTAATGTGAATTATATAAATCATTGATTGATACAATTGAGTAGCATATTTTCTTACTGACTCGTCTTAGTTCTTTGCTTTCTTACGAATGATCCTGCCAACTGTATGTGTGCCTTAGCATCGGAACATCTTGCGCTTGATTTTGCTGGCGTGCTACTCAAGACCGCAGAATAGTGCGCGCTGAACAGTCCTTTATATTTGCCAATGGCCCAAATCATTACATAATGCTCTGTTATAGCCAATTAAGTCCTGACCTGTTAAAAGGGTTGTAATGAAATCCTAATCCCACCTTTGATGATGATTTGGTTGCCTGAAAATGCCATATCCAAATTTTATCTTCACAAATTCAACTGTGATTGATAACAGTCCAAGAATGATATGTATCTGAATTTGGTTGATCATTGAATGGTGATCAGTATATCTAAAATCGACTTAGAACTAAGGCTTAGTTTGTTTCGTAGAAAATGTGACAATTTTGGAAAATGTATTTCGAGAAATCATTATTTTGGAAAATAATAATATTTTTTATTGTTTGGCTGAAATCTGAAAATGAATTGGAAAATATTTTCTATCGTTTGGTAAAGAAAATCTCATTTGATTTCTTAAATAGACATACATTATTCGAGTACTAGCGACTTATGCATGGGTGGTCAAGGTATTCGACATGAGCACTGGGGTCTCAAGCCCGAATCCCCAACTCCGGGGTACAAGCACGGCATAGGTCTTAGGTCCACCGGAACTGAGCTTGAGAATGCGGTGCTTTTGCTCGACTCCCTAGCGCCTCGGCCTGAGTCTACAGAGGCCGGGCCTTTAAGCGTCGAGGACGCGGCCCCATTGCCAAAGGCCCAGGAATGAGAGTCAGGGTTCATGTGTCTAAGCATAGAGTTTCTGGTCCAAGCACTGATACCTAATTATATTTTAGAAAATGATTTCTGATTTTTTAAAGAGGAAATCGTTTTCCTAAATTTAAACTTTGGTAGAAAAACCTCTTCTATTGACTAGGAAAATATTTTCTGTTGACTCATTTTCTTAAGTGATCCAAACACCAGAAAATAAAGAAAATGTTTTCCGCGAAATAAATGGAGCCTAAAACTACAATTGTATGATTCCATTTTCCTTTCAATCAAAATTAGCATAATCAAGATTAGAATGCTTTAATGATTAGAAGGACCACTCAAGAAAAAAGGGTTATTATCACCAAAAATTCAAAACTAGTATATATGTGCCACATTTATTCTAAATTAAATCGTATCATAAAAAATCTCAAACTGGTACACCAGTGCCACATTTACCCAAAACTAATTTTCGCATTGCAAAAATTCTCTAACTGATACATTATGTTTTCATTTACCCCAAACTAATTGTCATGTCATAAAAACCCTCAAATTGGTATCTATGACAAATCTATTAAATTTATAGCTAAATTGGCGATTTTAGTTTATTTCCGAAACGTGAGGGAGCTCTTAAGGAAAAATTAGCTGATTTTAACAATTTCCCAAATTCAGATTCATTCTCTTCAAATCTGTCTTCCCAAACGACGTTGGTTAGAAGACCCATTTATATTGAATTTCCACGTTGGATCTGATTAAACTAGCAAATATCACCCAGAGGGGGTGAATATGTGATTTGAATGGTAATTGATCAATTTTAATGTGGAAATAATTGATCTTAGGTAATGTCTGAACAATGTTCAAATTTTAATCAGACTTTGAATGGAAACAAATAAATGTGCAATAAAAGGAGTTTTAGGGAAGAGAAAATATGCACACAAATGTATAGTAGTTCGGCTTAGATCAAGCCTACGTCCACTCTCCCACGCTGACAGCCCACTGATTGGATTTCACTAGATGATCGATCAAAAGATTACAAGTTATGAGTGATATTCAGATGGATCACTCTATCTCTCTTACAACAAGTCTCTTAAGATCACAGATTTTAGCTTAGGAAAGACGAGTAAAAACTAGTAAGAGTTTACCCATACTTTGGAATAGATAATTTTGGATTTTGTCTCCCTTCTTCTGCTCTTCGACAATTTATCTCCTTTTATACTCATTCACTTCCAAACTAGCCCTTGGATAGTCTTCAAAGGATCATCTTCCAATCTTCTCCTTAAACAGATTTGTATAAGACGGATTGAGTAGCCGTTGAGTGACAAAATATAAATCCCGCTAATTCTGATTGCCCATACAATAAGAACTTTGGTTTCCATAAGTAGAGCTTCTTCATTTGGAAATAAACTTGTCGTGGGATTGATTGTCAATCAATTAAGGATATCCCGCAATATTAATGTTCCTTGCAAAATAGCCTTTTAAGATCAAATCAATCAAGACTTTCCATTTGTGAAACCCAAGTCAGATTACTAGCCGTTGCGTTCATTCTGAGTTAGCAATAAAGTCTGGATAAGGTCTGATTCTTGACTTCCATTCAGAATTAAAGTCAGGGTGGGTTGTCCTTTCGTTTCCAATTATAGATTGAAATTCTTCAACTGCTGTATACAAAGTCTGAACTTTGTTTGTTGCTATGTAGACCTTAGACTTTTCCTTCTGATCATCGTAAAGTCTAGACATCTAGAAAGTGACTTCTTGAACTTAGAAAAATTTCAAAAGTATTTGTCAGACTTACAATAACTCTTAGATAGTTTTGTCAACTTCAAAATATATAAGGAGGTTTTCTCAACAGGATCTACATCAGACTTTGATCATGTGATTTGCTTGCCACATGTATTTCCACGTTAGTAACATAATAGGGATATTGAATGGTAGCTAACGAAGCGTAGATTTGTAACAAGTGTACCGGTTTAGAAATTTTTTGTAGAAAAAAAATTAGTTTTGAGTAAATGTGAAATGAGCGTACCAATTTGAGATTTTTGGTAGTATTAACCCTTGAAAAGTGAGGTATGTTATGTTAGAATATATATTAAATTGGCCTTTGTTGAAATGTTTAAGTTTTTTAGGTTTGACATTTTAGCATGGCATTAGAATCACATTCTGCCTCAGTTTATTTCGCTTGTGCATTCACCTCGCAAATTCCATGTGCTATTCTTAATCCAGCTTGCATGTGAGAGGAGGTATTGAAATATCCTACATCATTTGACTATAAGGTTTATATACTCTTTATATACATGTGATTTTCTCCGGTTATGAATTTAAGCAAAATTTCACATGATATCAGAATAAGAGGTCATGAATTTAAATCTTTCAAAGCTCCTCATTTGCCTTACCTCCCCATTATATATTTCCACGCCCTAGTTCTTGGTCAAGGTTTTGGAAAAGGACATACAATTGTCATAACTTTCATACAGCGTTTGTTTAAGCGCCATAACTTTTTTTTATTGCGTACTTGAATATCATAACTTTCGTATGGATCTGAGCGTCATAACCTTTTTAAAATGTTCACCACAAGTGCCCCACCACATAGAATTTTCGACACTTGGGTGAACTTTTTTTGAAAGTTATAACACTCAAATAATCGATTGAGAGTTGTGACATTTAAGTGAACGTTGTTTAGAAGTCATGACACTTAAGTGATCGAAGAAAAAGTTATGATACTCAAGTGAGTGCCGTACAAAATTACGTTTGAATTTTCTAATATTTTTGTCCTACATGCCAAAGTTCTTGTGTTTTTCGGGGATTTGGCCATAAAAAATAAGATGAGAAAAGCGTGTTTGAGAGGTTGAATCACATTAAAAGAAAACCTTCACAAACCATAAGGCTCTTAGCCCAGTGAGGCTTTCACTTGGGATCCAAATACTCAGCTCTCCTTCTTGCCCTCGAACGAATTGATATGTGTGAGGAGATGTTGCTTCAATCGCACATTTGGATGCTTGTTTGAATTCTCCCTCAGGTACTTAGTTGGACTTATGTAGTGCCGAGGTAAGGGCCTTCCTGGCTCTTCGAGAGGGTTTACTCGTCGCAATCGACACAAACAGGACGGCACAGATTTCCCTCAAGATCATAAGAAACATGGGAGGAGACAATAGGCTCTCGCTTCGGAAAATAGCGAATGCTATTATGCCCTCAAAGTTAACAAATGACTTGACGTAGAATAATGCCACCACTCATTTCCCTTCCATCTCAGGTAGGTTAACCCCAATCCATGAAATACCTCACTAATTTCATGGACTTAGTAAGACGTGAGCTAGAGCTCGAATCACTTACCACAAGTGCATCTAGAATTTTTTTTAGCAAGGCAAACATGATCCTCGAGAAAAGTGTCAGAAAAGTTTTAAACCTATTACATTTATGCCAATTTAGTCCTAAACCTTCTTTTGGTGTCAATTTAGTCCTAAACCTTTTCACGTCGTGTCAATTTAGTTTTTCCGGTTAATTTTAGTCGAATATTGCTGACATGGACGCTAGCCGGTCTATGTGATATGACTGGCTCTAACGTGGATACTTTTTCATAATATTTTAATATTTTTTGAATTATTTTTTATTTTTTATTTATCTTTTCTTTTCTTTTCTTTTCCTTTCTTCTTCCTCCGGTCATCGACCTCACTGGCCATGGGCAAGGCCCGATCTCGCCAGAGGCGCGAGGTCAAAGGCCGCAACCTCGCGGCCTCTATCAAGGGCTCGAGCCTCTAGCAGCCGGGCAAGGCACCACCTTGGTGGATCTGGCGAGGTTGAGCCTCGTTGGCCACCTCGACCTCATCGGCCCTTGCCTTTGGCCAATCGCTGGCTCTGGCGACCAGTTGGAGGAAGATAAAAGGAAAGGGAAAAAAATAAAAGAAAAGAAAGGAAAAAGAAAAAGAAATCGAAAAAAATATTAAAATATTATTTAAAATTGTTAACATCAATGCCGGCGGTGCCATGTAGGCTGGCCGATGTTCATGTCAGTAATATCTAACCAAAATTAGCCAAAAGGACTATATCAAAAAGTTTATGACTAAATTGCTATCAAAAAAATGTTTAGGACTAAATTGGAACAAATGCAATAAGTTTAAAACTTTTATGACACTTTTCCTCATGATCCTTAATTGCCAAGAAATCACTTATCTTATATATGTCTTACAAATAAAAGCAACGTTCTTACGCCTAAAAAGTCCCATAAAAATTAATATTTTGTTAATCCATAATGATTATGTTCTAGGATTGGTTATTAACTTTTATCGGTCCATTTCAAGGTCAATATAGCTTAAAATTACTTGAAATACTAAAAGACCTTTCAAACTAGAACTTTTATCACAACTTCGAGAGAAGCGAGTTGGGATAAGAGCCCTGGCTACTCAAAACATAAATCCGTCCTTATTGATGACCCGAACAAAGGGGAAATCGAATTTATATTGCACGCTTAAAACCGTAAACAAATTTGCCCGTCAATCACTAAGCAACTCCATCGATTTGTCAATGAATAATATCACTAACCCTAGCTTGATAATTCATGTATTCACCTATTCAAGAACATTTTATGTTCGGGCTTGGTCGGACTAGCCCAACGGGCAACAAGCTTTGCTCAACCTCGCTCGAAAGATCTTCAAGCCTCTCGAGCCCTTCGAGTCAATCAATTCCAATATACTCTATTCTTTCATCTTTTGATTATTAAGGTTTTGGTTTTTAAATACGTGGTAATATAGATAGGGAAATTATATTTTACCAACGAATATAACATTTCTCCACAACCCTTTTGAAAAATTCTATTTTGATATGATTGATTTGCCCTTAAAGCTCATCCACAATTACTTTCCATAAAGATTCCTAATAATTATAAAGACAAAAGTCACCCTGCTACCCAATTGTGCATGTTATCCAAAGAGTATACACCTATTTTTGTTTGTCGAATCCATGACAAAAAACCTTAGCAATTTTCCTTTTTCATCATGAAGTGTCTTCTTTTCTTAACTTAATTGTCACTTTTGCTTAATTTGTGTGTTTTTTTGCACTCAATCATGTGATAGTATGAGGCAACCACGAAGTGATCAAGGCACATAGCTTGTCGCAAATAAAGCAATAGATTTTGATATTTACTTGAATAATTTATGTTTAAATTAGAGTTAAATGACTAATGCCTATCTTTTCCTTAGTACAATAGACTTTCCTTAATTTTGGCTATAACAATCGAATTTGCTAATTGAGAAAAAGTTAGAAATGTGTACCTTACTAGAGTGAAATTGCAATAAAGCAAAACACTTATCTTATTCCCAAATCATTTATTTATAATTTTATGTATGACTTACTCGATTAAGTGACAAGATTGTACTTAATAAATTTTTTTCTTATCAATTGCTAAAATGCATTACTTTTAATATAACCATTCAAATGACTTATCTAATTAATTTACATGGAAAAATGGAAAAGGCAAAATAAATATTATTCATAACACGTTATTTATAGTTTAAAGAATAGCTTATTTAATTTAAGTGATAAACGGCCATTAGTAAAGATATTCCCTTTATTTTCAGGTAAATTCGATAAAAAAGAAATACAATAGATTTTGATATATACTTGAATAATTTATGTTTAAATTAGAGTGAAATTGAAAAACATGGGCTTCTTTATGCTTTTTAAAGAATAACTTCTGATAGAAGTATTCAGACAGATAGATATTGTTTAAATAAGCAAAAAGCGAGCAATAAAAAATGGTAGAAACGGGAAAAGTAAGGGTTGTAGCTAAATCCACCCAAACTTTGGCTCCATACACACCTTAAGAAGTTAGAATGAGAAATACACCCTCTCTTCCGTCTTTCTGCTCGCACCTCCCCATGCTCATGGATGGACGGTATTGCCGAGCACTCACCAACTCGGATCAAGCTCGATTTAGGTGACTACATCTATTTGCCTTGATCCAAGCAATCACGGTTAGGGATGTGCATCGGTCCCGGTCCATTCGGAAATCGGACCGAACCGCCTGATTCTAGGTGATTTCCGAAGGGGATCGGTCCGGTTCCCGATTCCACATAAGGGATTGGACTGCTCGGACAGCTAATATTACTTAATTTTTTTTTATATTTTTTATTCTGAAGCAAACTTTAATTAGTAAATTGTTTTTCTTTTATTGTTGGAAACTTCCACTTATTGGTAATAGAAGAAACGATAAAAAAAGAAGATAAGAAATCACTGGTTCCGAGACCAACCCTGAAACTGGATGAGACCAGTCGGTACAGTTCGATCCAATTCTAGGACCGGGTGGGCAGATTCCCGGTTTCACAAACTAGGAATCAACCTTGCCTGGTTCGGTTCTAGGTTCCTAGGTGGGAACCAATCCACCTAGGAATCGATCATCCCTAATCACGATGGTGCGAGCTTGAAACTTGAAGCTGTAGGGGTAGAGATGGGAAAGCAGCCCAAAAACAACCATCTCCAAGTCACGAGGAGAGAGAAATGCAGGGTCTATGCATGTAAAATGTGTTAAATAAAGAAATGAGACGGGACTTATAATTCGGATACATTTTCATTTTCATTTCATAGAGTATGTATGCAGCCAAAATATGGGTGGATTTAGCGCGACCTAAGAAGTAACTGTCGACTTCTTTTAACTGTTCACTCAATTTGGTATAAGGGCATTTTTATCTTTATAATTTTCAAGAGTATTCATGAAGAATATGCACGAGTTTCAAGGGCAAATCAATCCAATCAAAATAGAGATTTCCACAAAGTTGTGTCACAATATTATTTAGTTGTGGAAAGTTAGATAGGATGCTAATAGAATGGAAAGTTCACGAGTCACCTAGCGATAATCATTTGCTTGCTAGATCTAATCAACCTTAAGCTAGACTTGCTCAACCAAATTGGCTGAATTGGCAGTGATTGTACATACATGAGACATCCGAGGAAAGTTCAATCAGAACTTGAGAAAGGCAACGGCTATGTGACCATGAATTGTACGGCTATAGATGAGCTCGTTGCAATTTTAGCACAAATCATCAGTGTTCTGGTTGAGGGCATTGTATCCACACCGACGTCATTAAGATGACATTACTGCATCAATATAGCATTCCATAATTTCAATCTATGTTTCAATTTCAAATATGCTCCTTTGCACTTCATTTTTTTGGGGGGTTTCTGAACTAATGTTTGAGAAGCTCGACTTTAACCATAATGCAAAATGGTGGTTTGCAACATTTCCATCTTTTTGTTTCACCAACTCGTGTAGAATAGGGAAGGAGAGTCTGCTCAGTGGTGTGTAGATTGACAGAAGTCAAATCAAGAGATTTTGGACCCCTCTCCTCCGGGACCAACTCTCTCCAATAGCTTAATTAGGTTGGTAGTTACCGGCCTTACCATTATCACACCATAAGTCCTAGCCCAAAAGTACCGGCCAACTCTCTTCCCATCGTCACGCCATATTCGAGTTTTCGCTCCCTAGTTTGTATTTTACTTCTCATTGTGCAAATGAATCGTGTCTTGCATCGCCGGACCTGAACTCCGAGAGACTATCAAGGTACGCACCCGATATCATCTAAATGGCTTTTGATAAATTAATCGAAATAACAGACTTAACCAATTTTATTTATAGAAACATCTGATATTAGTTTATGTTGTCGACATTTGTTGTTGTCAAGATAATTGGAAGATACTGGCACAAAGGGGTGCGGCATATAGACCTTCATTTACCAAATCCATCTTGGGGAGTTGTATGAACCAACTCCATATTCATGTATCATGCATGCTAATGGACTTAAAGATAAACTCCTAATTTGTCTTAATCAACTGAAAATGCAAGTCAAAACACACATTCCCTTGCTGTTTAGTCCAAATTTCGAGTCACGACAAACATTACCAACCTGCTCATAGATTTAGGGTGCGTATGGTAACATTTCTATTTCTGGGAACAATTTCTTTTCAGAAATAGTTTTTTCTATTTCTATTTCCCGGAAGAGTTTTTGAGCAAAATAATGTGTTTGGTAACTGCACAAAATTTCTATTCCTGGAATAGAAAAAGAACAGAAATGCGTTTGGTAATTGCACAAAATTTCTATTCCCAATTTTTTGCATTCAAATCTATATCTTTTATTTAACTATAAGTACAAGTTATAAGTGAAAAAAATCAATAAGCATGATTTATTGGTTTGTCTAATCCTTTTTAGGGGTTTAAAACCCCTTTTAATCCCTAAACTAAGAAATCTTCAAAAATACCACTTGGGCACCTCAAAAATTTAAATTTCACTCAAAGTGGGTGGCCACAGGTATTCTAAGCCATTATGTGAATTTTTTTATATTTTTTTTGGGATAAAATTTATTAAAATTTTTTACTTTCCCTAAATCTGTTTCTTTTTATTTTTCCGAAATTTTTTTATGAAATTTTTTTAATTTTTCCAATTTCCGAATTTTACAAATATTTAAGGGTTTTCTGAGTTTTTCTGATTTTTATGGATTTTCTGAGAATTTTTCTGATTTATATGAATTTTGGGAATTTTTTAATTTGCTAATTTTTTATGGGATTTTTCTGAAAATTTTCTAATTTTTATGAATTTTCGGAAATTTTTAATTTATTCTAAGCCATTATGTGAATTTTTTATTTTTTTTTGGGGAAAAGTTTATTAAAACTTTTTACTTTCCCGAAATTTGTCTCATTTTATTTTCCAGAAAGATTTTTATGAATTTTTTTTAATTTTTTCAATTTCGGAATTTTGCAAATTTTTATGGGTTTTATGAGTTTTTCTAATTTTTATGGATTTCTGAGAATTTTTCTGATTTTTATGAATTTTTGAAATTTTTGAAATTTTTTAATTTTAATTAATTTTTTAGAATTTTTTTATTATTTCCGCCGAGAATGGACCAGATCGGTGCTTTGAGACGGTTTGCAGACGACGGAAGATGGAGGAGGAGCTGAGGTTGCGACTTGAGGACCGGACCATTCTATTTCTATTTCTATTTCTAGGAACAAAGAAGTAGATTTTTTCTACTTCTTATTTCTGCTCCAAATCTATTTCTTGGCCACTTTTCTATTCCAGGAAATAGAAAAATAAAATGCGTTACCAAACGGATTTCTATTCTTTTTTTGTTCCAGGGAGCAGAAGATCAGAATAATAGAGAAATACAAGCGTTACCAAACGCGCCCTTAGCATCCGCACGTAACCATCTACACTCAATTTGAAGTGATCTATGCAAGTCGTTCTCTAAAATAATGAGCAAAGGTGGAAGTTCCTGTTCATGATGCTTTTTCCTCTTCCTAAAGACTAGGAAACTGCCCTAGCTTAAGTCAGGTGATACCTCCCTAGATCCTCATTGGGTTTCCCTCGCCGACCTCTACTAGCCGGGAGTGTCCATACTTTTCTACACCCTAGGCTCTGATACCAACCAACTTGAAGTTGCACGCGCAGCAGCTAAAACTAAGAGCTTAAACTATCATAATATTGCGTGCGCCGTGAGTTTAATATCTTAGCAAGACCAAGAGTATCATCTAACCTCAGACATACCTATTAAGTATATCAATAGAGGGAAAAAAGTCAAAGACCGGTGATAGCACGATTCTTATCACAGCCGAATCATGTATATAGGTGTATAATCGAGCTGATTAGGGTTGATGCACTACCAAATTCGAGCTCGACTCAACTCAACTCACATACTTGGTCCTCGAAGCTAGATTCGAGCTCGATTGAGTATTAATTATTCTACTCGAGCTTGATTCAATTAGAGAATCCAGGTGCTCGAACTCGACTCAATTGAATTTAATTGAAATCAACTTATAAAGTTTTATAAGCTCGAATGTAATTTCAAGTATCTTGCCCCTTTTTTTATAATAATTTAAAATTTCAATAAAATAGTGAAAACTCGATTAGGGTCATGGGCCTACCTAGTTGAATGTCAACAAGCTCATGCTCACCTATACAAGATACTCGAGTAGCTCGAACTCGATCTCAACTCGAAATCAAGTGAGTCGATCTCTAGTAGACATCGGGCCGAGCCGGAGCTGTCGCTGAGTAATTTGACTCGATTTCACTCTTGTGCATGGAGCTGACAATGAGTAGTGTATCGTTATGAACTTTATGTTCACAGAATCAGATTAAAATGGCATTTGTGATGGACAAGTGATTACGAGCACGCGCGTGTCACGTGACAATAAGGTCCCGAAGTCATATCACGAGACACGCACGTGAAGCCCAACCACCACCCCTCAGCCTCTCTTGAATATAAATCCCACCCCTCTCCCAAAGTTCACCTGCGCCACCACACGCCCAAAGAGAATCACTTGCAGCAACCCGGTCCACCACCGCCTCCTCCGTCGTGACCGCTCCACCGACCCTCGCCGTCTCTCGCTCTCTCGAAACCCCCCCCCCCTCCCGCCCGGGAAGAAAAGAAAAATGGTGAGCGTCGAGGAATTCTGCCGTGCCCAGAAATCACAAGGCCCTGCCACGATCCTGGCCATCGGAACGGCGAACCCCCCAAACGTTTACGAGCAGAGCACGTTCCCAGATTATTTTTTTCGAATCACCAAGTCCGAACACATGACACAGCTGAAAAGCAAGTTCAAGCGCATGTGTACGTATAGTTTAAAGCATACCTACATTGATGCACTTTTAAACAAATTTTTTTTTTGTGGTGCCCTCGTCATTTACCATCATATAAGAATTTGGGCGGCTTCACCTTTTTGTGCATGGCACTTACTAACACCGTAGATAGCAGGGACTAGAGATTAGTGGATACATACATGCTTAGATACGAAATTAGGGAACGAAAGTCGAAGCAAATCAACAATTGTTTTGATGGAACTTTTTGATGCCGGGATCGGTTTTTTCTTTCTTTTCCGGTAATAACTTGTGGGGATTGCGTCTTTCACCGTCGTGTATGAATAATTTGATCGGTCCATAAAGAAGAAGACCACCATGACATCGATCTGTGTTCGGTGTATATGTTTAGGTGAAGGGTCCAAGATCAAGAAGAGGTACCTGCACTTGACGGAGGAGATGGTGAAAGAGCACTCGAACATGTGTTCGTCCACGGAACCCTCCTTGGATGTAAGGCAAGACATTTTGGCGGTGGAAGTGCCGAAGCTAGGGAAAGAAGCAGCAGCCAAGGCCATCAAGGAATGGGGGCAGCCCAAGTCCGAGATCACCCACCTGGTGTTCTGCACCTACGGCGGCAACGACATGCCGGGCTGCGACTACCAGCTCACCAAGCTCTTGGGCCTCCGCCCAACCGTCAAGCGGTTCATGATGTACCAGGTGGGTTGCTACGGTGGCGGCATGGTCGTCCGCCTCGCCAAGGACCTCGCCGAGAACAACAAGGGGGGCTCGCGTCCTCGTCGTGTGCGCCGAGATCACCATGGCCGCCTTCCACGGGCCCAACGAGGCCTTCATGGACAACCTCCTGGGCCACGCCCTGTTCGGCGACGGCGCCTCCGCGCTCATCGTGGGCTCAGACCCCGTCCCGGAAATCGAGAGGCCCCTGTACGAGATTATCTCCGCGTCCCAGACCCTCATCCCCAACAGCGAGGGCGCCATCAGCGGACACGTCCGCCAGATCGGGCTCACCATCAACCTCCTAAAGGACGTTCCGACCTTTATCTCTAAGAACGTTGAGAAGTGCATGACGGACGCATTCCACCCTCTGGGCATCACGGACTGGAACTCGCTCTTCTACGTCGCGCACCCCGGCGGGCCCGCGATCCTCAACGAAGTCGAGGCCAAGTTGAAGCTCAAGCCCGAGAAGATGGACCGGTCGAGGTACGTGCTCGGTGAGTATGGCAACATGTCTAGCGCGTGCGTCTTCTTCGTATTGGACGAGATTAGGAAGAAATCGGTTAAGGAAGGGCTCAAGACCACCGGAGACGGGCTCGAATGGGGGGTGCTCTTCGGATTCGGTCCTGGCATCACCGTCGAGACCGTCGTCCTCCGCAGCGTGGGCTTGTCCGCTTAGGGCTTCGCGTCGGATCCAGCCTCGCCTGCCTGCCTGCCTCTTCCATCAATCCCTATTTCCACTTACGATATGTTGTTAATCATGTCTTTTCGATGTTATTCCAAAACCTTTTCGGTGTATGTTTTGGATCGTGATGCGATGGGGAGTGACCGTTCGATGTTGTAAGTTGCACGCCATCTTTAACTATCAATGCACTTATGTTATGTATCAACCGAGGTCCATATTCGCCTCGAAATTAATAATACATTTCCATATGAAACAAGGACTTTCTTCGACCGCATGGCAAGCATGATTCTAGTGTTTTCCACGACTCGATAGATTCCTATTGAAAGAAAAAGATATCGTTATTAAGAAAATGTTTTCTAGACCGTTAAGTTCTCACGAAACAAACCGACCTTTAATCCTCCTTCAACCGTTTGGCATCTTCTATATTGTCTTCTCAATCGCGTCTCTCTACTTTGTTTTATGCTATAGACTACAGATTGATCGATACAGTCTACTTCCATACTCAGGTTTATCGACTCCCTAATATACAATACAATGAAGCAATATCCTTTAGTTCCCCGCACAAGAAGGAGCTGGTAAACGACTAGTACAGTTACGGAATTAGTTACATTAATAGAGATTACGTCTCATTGATCTCTCATTAACCTAACAAGCTGAGTTGGCAAAACCTCATGCACGTAGTTGGCAAAATAGGACTTCAACGCACGTGAAACTTGAGAAGTCATCGGTAAAATCGGTTGCCTTTGTCTCTATTTGTTTCACAAAAAATAAATGATTTGGAAAACAATTTCCTAAAAATAATCGCTTAAAATAATTAGTCTATGGAAAATATTTTCATTATCGATAACAATTTATGTCTAAATATTTTCGCGAACAATGAAAATATTTTTCATTTATTCATTTTTTGTATTCCTTGAAAGGATAAACATACTCCTTGAAATTTCAGAGCTACTGAAATTAGAATAAAAATGTGCTTATGCTTTACATAATGATCAATAATACGTGGAATTTCTCATTCTTGAATGAGTCTTTAACTCTGCTAGAGTCAAAGCTCTTGAGATTACCAAATTCATCTATATGAGTTGAATTAAGATCCCATAATGCCACATGATTATATCCTCCAATTTATCATCTTTGTTTTGAGCATGAGAAGGGATATTATAATATTATAGATTTTGATAGGAACCCTAGTTACGAGCTCCATTTTGTTATTATTTTTTCAAATATTAAGAAATATGTTGATATTCATGTTGAAGCATCAAATATTAACAAAAAAATTGTTATTGTGATTGTCAACGAATATGTAAAATGAATGTGGCCATTCAAATTAATATTCTCGGCCTATGTTTTTCTTCGAACCGAGTACGGAGGTACTTACCTTTGAGATGCAGATGTTAATTGTAAACGATGGTCAATTGCTGACACTACAAAAAAACAAGTGATTAGCGACGAATTTTGCGACGAAAAATTTGGCAAAATCCGTCGCTAATCGAATTTGCGACGGAAAAAATTCTGTTGCTAATTCGGCGTCGCAAAATTTTGCGATGGAAAAAAAATCGTCGCAAATTAGCCACGAACTTTATTCGTCGTAAAATTTGTCGGAAATTTCGTTGCAAAATTCGTCGCAAATTAGCCACGAACTTTATTTGTCGCAAAATTCGTCGGAAAATTGGTCGCAAAATTCGTTGCTACTTATTCGTCGCAAATTAGCCACGAACTGTATTGGTCGCAAAATTCATCGCTAAATATTCGTCGCAAATTATACACCATTTGGGCCATCAAATCTTGTCCATAGCAATAGCTACGCATTAATGAACATCATGTAATACATTCAAAACAATCAAAGGACACGAGACAACCATAGATTCCGCTTCAGAAACAGAAAACGAACAAACCAGACACAATGCCATATAATTGAAAAATATAACTGAAGGAAAGATGCTAGTCCGCAAAAAATAATGATATATGCAAAGTTGCGAAGTCTGACATGATGCTATTTGATATTCAATCTTATAATATATTCAAAACATTCAAAGGAGGCGGGACAACCATAGATTCTGCTTCAAAAACGAAAAATCGACAAACCAGACACAAGATTGGGCAGCTTTGGTACTCGGCAGGATACCAGAAGCAGTCACTTTTGTCGACACCTGATGAAATGTGGATACATAAATAAAGATATTCAATCAGTCCAGAATATAAAAGAAGCGTTTATGCATGGATATGGAACTAGGTATAAAAAAACAAGTAGGAGGGTTAACAAGAAAACGTTTCAGGACGAACATCAATGTTCTTACATATGAATATGAGTCAACTTTGACATCCACTGTAGTTTTTTCACCCTTGTAAACCGTATTTTTGTCACCTACGAAAAATTAGATCCTTCTCCAAACAGCATTCAACAGTTTAATGACTTAGAGAGGTGAATTACCAACACCAATTCCCAGAAAGAGAGGACTCAAAGTCAATTAAGGCATGTATTTCTACAATGTTCAAATATCATGATTTTTTGTAACAAGCATGTCATCTTGGGATCTCTAAATTTTCAGTTTTTCACAAGCAAAGAACCTAGTTGTAAGAAAGTTGTGCACAGAAAGTAATTGTAGGGCAGAAACATATTGGGCAAACTGCACTTATGACACAAAAGATTGTGAAGCAAGCTTACCCCCGATTTTGGGAATTTTAACTAGAAATGACCGAGAAAATCATCATCATCATCAGCAATCTCAGCATCATTGTGTCGCTCATCATTGTGCCCATCACCTATTGGATTGGCGGGAGGTACAGTAGGAACCTCATTGTGATCGAGGTTGAGGTGTCGCATAACGATTTGAATTTGTTGTTTCAAGTTATTTATTTCTTTGTCCTTCTCTACGAGTATATTTTTCAGTTGGTTCAATTCTTGGGTCATTTGCTCCTCAAGTCGTGTCCTCCTTGGAACAGCCGCATTAGAGGATGAAGTTGCAGCATGATTCGTCGTGTATACCCTTGACAAGGATCCCATCCCAAATATTTTTCCTTTTTTCATTCTACCCGTTGCCTCCACCCATAATGCCATACTGTCAACTGATGGCTCAGACGCAGCAACACTATCACCACCACTAGCATTGCTCATTAAAAGTTCATAATATTTTTCCTACATTAACAATATAGATGAAAATAAAATAACTTCATATATATAACTACCATAAATATTAAAAGCATTCACGGTTTTCATTCTAGTTTCCATAAAGTCCAAAGTATAACCTTACATATCTTAATAGCTTTTGCTCGATCGCCAGTCAATGTCTTATCTTTTTTTTGAAATGTGCGTTCAAATGTAGCTGCAAATATCGGTTCCGTCGCCGATTCATGTGCCTACAAAATGTAAACATGAGTAATTGAATTGAATTAACTTATAACTTATTTAACAGATTTACCATTCGTTTTCGATGCTCCCTAATGTTGATAGAGCCCCCAGCATATGTGGCAGACCCTTTACTAGAACTAGAAGATCGATTCTTTTTATTCTGCTCACTGATTTGCTTATTCTTTTCAGTTTGCCAAATTCTGTTAATTTCCGTCCAATTGTCAGCTGTAATGAAAGCTGGCTTCACTTGCTTGATCTTCGCTCTATTCATCACATTTCGTATGTGATCACTGACTTTTTTCTTAAAGATTCTTCTCACTTCATTCTCTTCCTCTTCATCCCACCTGAACTTCCGCTGCAATCAATACGAAAACAACTGAAAGTTATTATGATGGTCACATATCCATTACCATGCATCAGACAATTCGGCGATAGATTTTGTAAAGTTCATCTCGGGGAAAATATCTGGTCCCTTTAGTACCGAAAACTAAAGAGTTGTTCTGATCCATTTACATTATTCTTGACCATCAATATACTACACTGAACTTAGTTGGTGAGAAAATAGAATATCTAAAACTTACCTTGAACTCATTTCACCACAAATCTTTCACTTCTTGTGGAGCACTATTGTAATTAATATACTGCCCCATCCAATAGTTTTTGACTATTTTATTCAGTTTCCTCACAACAAACGTAGCATCCGTGAATCTGCAAACATACGGATATTGTGCAATATCGACAATTCAGTTGGCATCCATATCTAAAATCATAAATATTACATATGCTTAAAAAAATAAAGTACTTACGAATCTCCAAATGGGCATATCATGAATCGGTTATCTTCTTCACCTGTGTTTCCTTCATTATTCGATTGTTGCGCTGAATAATAACGTGGAACGGAAGGAGATGGATTTGAAGGAGATGGAACTGAAGGAGATTCAGTTCGCATGTGTCCAAGTCCCCTAACATATTTTTGAGTGTTGGAGGAAGGGCCAACGTGTCCATATTGTCCATTAGCATATAGTGGTTGAGGGTTAGATGAAAGGGCAGGGGAGGAGGAAAGGGACGGGGACGAGGACGAGGACGAGGAAGGGGTTGGTCTTCTATGCATGTGACCTCCACGTTTATACTGACAAGTAGGAAGGTTAGACAAATATGTAAAAAAATATGAACACGTACTACGGACACATAATGACGTACATGACGAAGCTTACCATTTTGTTTCAGAAGCAGAAAATGTATCCTCTTAATTAGCCAATGCCGAGTGTTTATGACGTACAATTTCTTACGAACAAATATACTATGAATCGCACTCATTTTGATATCAAACATCAATATATGATCATGATATGCCATGCTAAGCCAACAATAGCCATAATTAACCACACGATCCACTTTCAAACAACATGATCATTCAACAAGTACAAGATCAACCATGAAACATCAATTTCAGCCACACTATCTTCGTTCTCAGCCACACCATTATCAATCAACCCACACGATCGGGCCATAGTTAACCAATCAGCCACAATTAAGCAAATCAACCACACGATCAAACTAATTAACCATACGATTAGCATTAAACAACTAAGGGTGCGAATGGTAATCATTCTGCTTCAGAAAGCAAATTCTTGCCAGAAATTGATTTATGGAGGAGAAATCTGTTTGGTAAAACATGACTAATTTTGCTCAAGAAATTGATTTTTGGAACAGAAATCTGTTTTGATT
The DNA here is from genome assembly GCF_021117445.2 of Syzygium oleosum. Lineage (NCBI taxonomy): Eukaryota > Viridiplantae > Streptophyta > Magnoliopsida > Myrtales > Myrtaceae > Syzygium > Syzygium oleosum. The sequence continues at coordinate 20,098,342 of NW_026607485.1, read as the reverse complement.
TGTTGATTTTTTTGCACCTAAAAAAATTTAAATTTTACTCAAAGTGGGTGGCCACAGGTATTATAAGCCATTCTGTGAAGTTTTGAAATTTTTGATTTTTTTTTAATTTTTTTTGGGCACCTAAAAAATTTAAATTTCACTCAAAGTAGGTGGCCACAAGTATTGTAAGCCATTTTGTGAAGTTTTGAAATTTTTTATTTATTTTTATTTTTTTGGGCACCTTAAAAAATTTAAATTTTATTCAAAGTGGGTTGCCACAGGTATTCTAAGCCATTATGTGAAATTTTAAAATTTTTTATTTTTTAATTTTTTTATTTTTTTGGGCACCTCAAAAAATTTAAATTTTACTCAAAGTGGGTGGCTACAGGTCTTCTAAGCCATTTTATGAAGTTTTGCAATTTTTCATTTTATTTTTATTTTTTTGAACACTTCAAAAAATTTAAATTTCACTCAAAATGGGTGCCCACAGGTATTTTAAACCATTTTATGAAGTTTTGAAAATTTTGATTTTTTTATTATTTTTCTTTTTTTGGGCACCACAAAAAATTTAAATTTCACTCAAAGTTGGTGGCCACATGTGTTCTAAGCCATTCTGTGAAATTTTAAAATTTTGGAATTTTTGAATTTTTTTTAAAAAAAATTCATTTTTTTTGAGTTTTTAACCTAAAATCTAGTGAACCCAAAACTGATTTCTGAACATTTCCTAATTTTCTGATTTTTTTTTGGAATTTTCCCGAATTTTTTTAATTTTTTTGGAATTTTCTGAATTTTTTAATGTTTTTTCAGATTTTTAATATTTTTTTGGATTTTTAAACATTTTCGAATTTTTTGGAATTTTTAATATTTTTTGAATTTTTAAATATTTTTTTAATGTTTTTATTAATAAAATAAGGATTTGGACCGGATCCCTGACCCGATCCGCCCGACCTCTGACCCGGCATTCCGACCCGCCCGGAACCCATTTTTTCCATTTCCTTTTATTTTCTCTTTTTTCTTTTTCTTTTGTTTCTTTTTCTATTATTTTTTTTTCTCTTTTGTCTTTTCTGGTCTCTTTTCCCACGAGCATTTCTGGTGTTCTCCTTCCAGAACGCTTTCTTGTTCTTCACCGAGAGCTCACCGCGAACGTCCCCTTCTTAGTGAATCGCCGGCGACCCAAACTCCGAACCGAAATCGGCTCCTTCGACTGCCGTCGATGACGAATCTGCTCGGACCGAAATCGCAACCCCACCATCACCGAACCAAAGTCCCTAAACCAGCACCATCGGCCACTAAATCGCTAACATTGGTGACACACTTTCGTTTCCTGACCATCAAACTTTCGACCTCAGCAACAGAAGCTAGGTATGGACAAACAGGCATGAATACACGTAAAATAGAGATAGAGGGCTAACGGTTGCCGCGGGCATCACCCGGCAAGGGGAATAGAGCTTCCGGCGAGGGAATGTGTACGCGCGGCCGACTCGGACGATGTGCGAATCACGAAAAAACCACATGAAAGACAGAGAAAACTTGAAGTCAGTGACAATATTGGAGCAAACCATGCGTATAGCGAAGTTTTAGAGTGCCGGTTTTGCAAAAACAGATTCGGAGTTTCATTTCGACATTTTGCCGAACAGGTGGTAGGCGGGTCGGGGAATGGAGCTACAGGACTGATTTTAACGAGATTCATGGCCTTCTTAACGTACGACGTTTAAAAAGACTAGTTTGAGTGCGAAGCAAATGTAAGCCTCCATTGACGGGGCCGGGCGGCCACCGAATAAGTTCAGTGTGCCCGGCACCCGAGAGGCAGGGGGGAGGGAGGCAGCAAAATTAGACCGGGGCCTACCTGGTTCGGGGCTGACCGTGATGAAGCGCGGCGGCTTGAGGCTCGACAGGAGCCGGCGGCAACTAAGACGGACAACCGGTCAAAGAGGAAAAATCTTTCTTTTATGGTTCTCTCGGTCGAGCGTTTTTTTCCCCCTTTCTCGTTCGGATCCTCGTCTTCAGGAATGTCAGGATCTAGGAGTGATAAGACACGAGAAGGGTGAGTGCTGCCGGCTAGAGGACGCCGAACGGCGACGGTGGTGGTGGTTGTTCGGAGGAGATGAAGGATGAGGGGTTTGCAAGGAAGGTTCTTCCTTTTCGGAGTCCCTTCTCTGGATCTCTCTCGAGCTCACTCTCTCTCTCTCTCGATTTTCTCTCGGTTTCGGCTCCCCCTTCCCACCTGTTCTCCCCGGAGCTCTTCAAAGCTCTCCTCTCTGAAAAAGATGGCCTTCCCCCTCTCTCTCTCTCTCTCTCTCTCTCTCTCTCCCTCTCTATGCAGACTCCATTTTCCTTTTTTATGAGTGCATGTACGAAGGCAACAAGAGAAAGAAAGTGTGAGAGAGCCCCTTTTTGTGTTTATTTTGACCTTTCTGCAATGGACATCCCTCCCTCTCTCTAATTTTGTGATGATGCTTCTTTTGTCCTTTCTTATCTTTGCTGCTTTTGTGAAAACGTGGATTTGAGAGAGAGAGAGAAGAAATACTCTCGTATCAGCCCAGGGAAGAGCTCTCCTTTTGTCTTTTACGTTTCTCTTTTTTTTTTACTGATTCTTTTTAATAAGAAAAATATGTCTAACAGACCCCATTAATGTCAATGCATCTAATGTCTATATGCCATGTGATTAAATGAAAATTATTCATGTTTAGGCGTCAAAATTTACCCCCCCTTAGTTTATGTGATTAACCTAAAACGGATAAGCAAAAATTAGGTGTCAACACTTATCTAATTAATTTACATGGAAAAATGGAAAGGGCAAAATAAATATTATTCATAACACGTTCTTTATAGTTTAAAGAATAGCTTATTTAATTTAAGTGATAAACGGCCATTAGTAAAGATATTCCCTTTATTTTCAGGTAAATTCGATAAAAAAGAAATACAATAGATTTTGATATATACTTGAATAATTTATGTTTAAATTAGAGTGAAATTGAAAAACATGGGCTTCTTTATGCTTTTTAAAGAATAACTTCTGATAGAAGTATTCAGACAGACAGATATTGTTTAAATAAGCAAAAAGCGAACAATAAAAAATGGTAGAAACGGGAAAAGTAAGGGTTGTAGCTAAATCCACCCAAACTTTGGCTCCATACACACCTTAAGAAGTTAGAATGAGAAATATACCCTCTCTCTCCGTCTTTCTTTCTGCTCGCACCTCCCCATGCTCATGGATGGACGGTATTGCCGAGCACTCACCAACTCGGATCAAGCTCGATTTAGGTGACTACATCTATTGGCCTTGATCCCAGCAATCACGGTTAGGGATGTGCATCGGTCCCGGTCCATTCGGAAATCGAACCGAACCGCCTGATTCTGGGTGATTTCCGAAGGGGATCGGTCCGGTTCCCGATTCCACATAAGGGACTGGACCGCCCGGACGGCTAATATTTCTTAATTTTTTTTTATATTTTTTATTCTGAAGCAAACTTTAATTAGTAAATTGTTTTTCTTTTATTGTTGGAAACTTCCACTTATTGGGAATAGAAGAAACGATAAAAAAAGAAGATAAGAAATCACTGGTTCCGAGACCAACCCTGAAATTGGACGAGACCAGTTGGTACGGTCCGATCCAATTCTAGGACCGGGTGGGCAGATTCCCGGTTCCACAAACTAGGAATCAACCTTGCCTGATTCGGTTCTAGGTTCCTAGGTGGGAACCAATCCACCCAGGAACCGATCATCCCTAATCACGATGGTGCGAGCTTGAAACTTGACGCTGTAGGGGTAGAGATGGGAAAGCAGCCCAAAAACAACCATCTCCAAGTCGCGAGGAGAGAGAAATGCAGGGTCTATGCATGTAAAATGTGTTAAATAAAGAAATGAGACGTGGGACTTATAATTCGGATACATTTTCATTTTCATTTCATAGAGTATGTATGCAGCCAAAATATGGGTGGATTTAGTGCGACCTAAGAAGTAACTGTAGACTTCTTTTAACTGTTCACTCGATTTGGTATAAGGGCATTTTTATCTTTATAATTTTCAAGAGTATTCATGAAGAATATGCATGAGTTTCAAGGGCAAATCAATCCAATCAAAATAGAGATTTCCACAAAGTTGTGTCACAATATTATTTAGTTGTGGAAAGTTAGATAGGATGCTAATAGAATGGAAAGTTCACGAGTCACCTAGCGATAATCAGTTGCTTGCTAGATCTAATCAACCTTAAGCTAGACTTGCGCAACCAAATTGGCTGAATTGGCAGTGATTGTACATACATGAGACATCCGAGGAAAGTTCAACCAGAACTTGAGAAAGGCAACGGCTATGTGACCATGAATTGTACGGCTATAGATGAGCTCGTTGCAATTTTAGCACAAATCATCAGTGTTCTGGTTGAGGGCATTGTATCCACACCGACGTCATTAAGATGACATTACTGCATCAATATAGCATTCCATAATTTCAATCTATGTTTCAATTTCAAATATGCTCCTTTGCACTTCATTTTTTTGGGGGGTTTTTCAACTAATGTTTGAGAAGCTTGACTTTAACCATAATGCAAAATGGTGGTCTGCAACATTTCCATCTTTTTGTTTCACCAACTCGTCTAGAATAGGGAACGAGAGTCTGCTCAGTGGTGAGTAGATTGACAGAAGTCAAATCAAGAGATTTTGGACCCCTCTCCTCCGGGACCAACTCTCTCCAATAGCTTAATTAGGTTGGTAGTTACCGGCCTTACCATTATCACACCATAAGTCCTAGCCCGAAAGTACCAGCCAACTCTCTTCCCATCGTCGCGCCATATTCGAGTTTTCCCTCCCTAGTTTGTATTTTACTTCTCATTGTGCAAATGAATCGTGTCTTGCATCGTCGGACCTGAACTCCGAGAGACTATCGAGGTAAGCATCCGATATCATCTAAATGGCTTTTGATAAATTAATCGAAATAACAGACTTAACCAATTTTATTTATAGAAATATCTGATATTAGTTTATGTTGTCGACATCTATTGTTGTCAAGATAATTGGAAGATACCGGCACAAAGGGGTGCGGCATATAGACCTTCATTTACCAAATCCATCTTGGGGAGTTGTATGAACCAACTCCATATTCATGTATCATGCATGCTAATGGACTTAAAGATAAACTCCTAATTTGTCTTAATCAACTGAAAATGCAAGTCAAAACACACATTCCCTTGGTGTTTAGTCCAAATTTCGGGTCACGACAAACATTACCAACCTGCTCATAGATTTAGCATCCGCACGTAACCATCTACACTCAATTTGAAGTGATCTATGCAAGTCGTTCTCTAAAATAATGAGCAAAGGTGGAAGTTCCTGTTCATGATGCTTTTTCCTCTTCCTAATGACTAGGAAACTGCCCTAGCTTAAGTCAGGTGATACCTCCCTAGATCCTCATTGGGCTTCCCTCGCCAACCTCTACTAGCCGGGAGTGTCCATACTTTTCTACACCCTAGGCTCTGATACCAACCAACTTGAAGTTGCACGCGCAGCAGCTAAAACTAAGAGCTTAAACTATCATAATATTGCGTGCACCGTGAGTTTAATATCTTAGCAAGACCAAGAGTATCATCTAACCTCGGACATACCTATTAAGTATATCAATAGAGGGAAAAATGTCAAAGACCGGTGATAGCACGATTCTTATCACAGCCGAATCATGTGTATAGGTGTATAATCGAGCCGATTCGGATTGATGCACTACCAAAATCGAGCTCGACTCAACTCAACTCACATACTCGGTGCTCGAAGCTAGATTCGAGCTCGATTGAGTATTAATTATCCAACTCGAGCTTGATTCAATTAGAGAATCCAGGTGCTCGAACTCGACCCGATTGAATTTAATTGGAATCAACTTATAAAGTTTTATAAGCTCGAATGTAATTTCAAGTATCTTGCCCCTTTTTATAATAATTTAAAATTTCAATAAAATAGTGAAAACTCGATTAGGGTCGTGAGCCTACCTAGTTGAATGTCAACAAGCTCGTGCTCACCTATACAAGATACTCGAGTAGCTCGAACTCGATCTCAACTCGAAATCAAGTGAGTCGATCTCTAGTAGACATCGGGCCGAGCCGGAGCTGTCGCTGAGTAATTTGACTCGATTTCACTCTTGTGCATGGAGCTGACAATGAGTAGTGTATCGTTATGAACTTTATGTTCACAGAATCAGATTAAAATGGCATTTGTGATGGACAAGTGATTACGAGCACGCGCGTGTCACGTGACAATAAGGTCCCGAAGTCATATCACGAGACACGCACGTGAAGCCCAACCACCACCCCTCAGCCTCTCTTGAATATAAATCCCACCCCTCTCCCAAAGTTCACCTGCGCCACCACACGCCCAAAGAGAATCACTTGCAGCAACCCGGTCCACCACCGCCTCCTCCGTCGTGACCGCTCCACCGACCCTCGCCGTCTCTCGCTCTCTCGAAACCCCACCCCCCCGGGAAGAAAAGAAAAATGGTGAGCGTCGAGGAATTCTGCCGTGCCCAGAAATCACAAGGCCCTGCCACAATCCTGGCCATCGGAACGGCGAACCCCCCAAACGTTTACGAGCAGAGCACGTTCCCAGATTATTTTTTTCGAATCACCAAGTCCGAACACATGACACAGCTGAAAAGCAAGTTCAAGCGCATGTGTATGTATAGTTTAAAGCATACCTACATTGATGCACTTTTAAACAATTTTTTTTTTTTTGTGGTGCCCTCGTCATTTACCATCATATAAGAATTTTTTACCATCATATAAGAATTTGGGCGGCTTCACCTTTTTGTGCATGGCACTTACTAACACCGTAGATAGCAGGGACTAGAGATTAGTGGATACATACATGCTTAGATACGAAATTAGGGAACAAAAGTCGAAGCAAATCAACAATTGTTTTGATGGAACTTTTTGATGCCGGGATCGGTTTTTTCTTTCTTTTCCGGTAATAACTTGTGGGGATTGCGTCTTTCACCGTGGTGTATGAATAATTTGATCGGTCCATAAAGAAGAAGACCACCATGACATCGATCTGTGTTCGGTGTATATGTTTAGGTGAAGGGTCCAAGATCAAGAAGAGGTACCTGCACTTGACGGAGGAGATGGTGAAAGAGCACTCGAACATGTGTTCGTCCACGGAACCCTCCTTGGATGTAAGGCAAGACATTTTGGCGGTGGAAGTGCCGAAGCTAGGGAAAGAAGCAGCAGCCAAGGCCATCAAGGAATGGGGGCAGCCCAAGTCCGAGATCACCCACCTGGTGTTCTGCACCTACGGCGGCAACGACATGCCGGGCTGCGACTACCAGCTCACCAAGCTCTTGGGCCTCCGCCCAACCGTCAAGCGGTTCATGATGTACCAGGTGGGTTGCTACGGTGGCGGCATGGTCGTCCGCCTCGCCAAGGACCTCGCCGAGAACAACAAGGGGGCTCGCGTCCTCGTCGTGTGCGCCGAGATCACCATGGCCGCCTTCCATGGGCCCAACGAGGCCTTCATGGACAACCTCCTGGGCCACGCCCTGTTCGGCGACGGCGCCTCCGCGCTCATCGTGGGCTCAGACCCCGTCCCGGAAATCGAGAGGCCCCTGTACGAGATTGTCTCCGCGTCCCAGACGCTCATCCCCAACAGCGAGGGCGCCATCAGCGGACACGTCCGCCAGATCGGGCTCACCATCAACCTCCTAAAGGACGTTCCGGCCTTTATCTCTAAGAACGTTGAGAAGTGCATGACGGACGCATTCCACCCTCTGGGCATCACGGATTGGAACTCGCTCTTCTACGTCGCGCACCCCGGCGGGCCCGCGATCCTCAACGAAGTCGAGGCCAAGTTGAAGCTCAAGCCCGAGAAGATGGACCGGTCGAGGTACGTGCTCGGTGAGTATGGCAACATGTCTAGCGCGTGCGTCTTCTTCGTATTGGACGAGATTAGGAAGAAATCGGTTAAGGAAGGGCTCAAGACCACCGGAGACGGGCTCGAATGGGGGGTGCTCTTCGGATTCGGTCCTGGCATCACCGTCGAGACCGTCGTCCTCCGCAGCGTGGGCTTGTCCGCTTAGGGCTTCGCGTCGGATCCAGCCTCGCTCGCCTTTGCCTGCCTCTTCCATCAATCCCTATTTCCACTTACGATATGTTGTTAATCATGTCTTTTCGATGTTATTCCAAAACCTTTTCGGTGTATGTTTTGGATCGTGATGCGATGGGGAGTGACCGTTCGATGTTGTAAGTTGCACGCCATCTTTAACTATCAATGCACTTATGTTATGTATCAACCGAGGTCCATATTCGCCTCGAAATTAATAATACATTTCCATATGAAACAAGGACTTTCTTCGACCGCATGGCAAGCATGATTCTAGTGTTTTCCACGACTCGATAGATTCCTATTGAAAGAAAAAGATATCGTTATTAAGAAAATGTTTTCTAGACCGTTAAGTTCTCACGAAACAAACCGACCTTTAATCCTCCTTCAACCGTTTGGCATCTTCTATATTGTCTTCTCAATCGCGTCTCTCTACTTTGTTTTATGCTATAGACTACAGATTGATCGATACAGTCTACTTCCATACTCAGGTTTATCGACTCCCTAATATACAATACAATGAAGCAATATCCTTTAGTTCCCCGCACAAGAAGGAGCTGGTAAACGACTAGTACAGTTACGGAATTAGTTACATTAATAGAGATTACGTCTCATTGATCTCTCATTAACCTAACAAGCTGAGTTGGCAAAACCTCATGCACGTAGTTGGCAAAATAGGACTTCAACGCACGTGAAACTTGAGAAGTCATCGGTAAAATCGGTTGCCTTTGTCTCTATTTGTTTCACAAAAAATAAATGATTTGGAAAACAATTTCCTAAAAATAATCGCTTAAAATAATTAGTCTATGGAAAATATTTTCATTATCGATAATAATTTATGTCTAAATATTTTCGCGAACAATGAAAATATTTTTCATTTATTCATTTTTTGTATTCCTTGAAAGGATAAACATACTCCTTGAAATTTCAGAGCTACTGAAATTAGAATAAAAATGTGCTTATGCTTTACATAATGATCAATAATACGTGGAATTTCTCATTCTTGAATGAGTCTTTAACTCTGCTAGAGTCAAAGCTCTTGAGATTACCAAATTCATCTATATGAGTTGAATTAAGATCCCATAATGCCACATGATTATATCCTCCAATTTATCATCTTTGTTTTGAGCATGAGAAGGGATATTATAATATTATAGATTTTGATAGGAACCCTAGTTGCGAGCTCCATTTTGTTATTATTTTTTCAAATATTAAGAAATATGTTGGTATTCATGTTGAAGCATCAAATATTAACAAAAAAATTGTTATTGTGATTGTCGACGAATATGTAAAATGAATGTGGCCATTCAAATTAATATTCTCGGCCTATGTTTTTTTTAGAACCGAGTACGGAGGTACTTACCTTTGAGATGCAGATGTTAATTGTAAACGATGGTCAATTGCTGACACTACAAAAAAACAAGGGATTAGCGACGAATTTTGCGACGAAAAATTTGGAAAAATCCGTCGCTAATCGAATTTGCGACGAATTCCGTCGCTAATTCGGCGTCGCAAAATTTTGCGACAGAAAAAAATTCGTCGCAAATTAGCCACAAACTTTATTCGTCGCAAATTAGCCACGAACTTTATCCGTTGCAAAATTCGTCGCAAATTAGCCACGAACTTTATTCGTTGCAAAATTCGTCGGAAATTTCGTCGCAAAATTCGTCACAAAGTTCGTCGCAAATTAGCCACAAACTTTATTCGTCGCAAAATTCGTCGCAAATTAGCCACGAACTTTTTATCCGTCGCAAAATTCATCGCAAATTAGCCACGAACTTTATTCGTCAGAAAATTCGTCGCAAATTAGCCACGAACTTTATTCGTCAGAAAATTCGTCGCAAATTAGCCACGAACTTTATTCGTCGCAAAATTCGTCGCAAAATTGATCGCAAAATTGGTCGCTACTTATTCGTCGCAAAATTCATCGCAAATTAGCCACGAACTGTATTGGTCGCAAAATTCGTCGCTAAATATTCGTCGCAAATTATACGCCATTTGGGCCATCAAATCTTGTCCATAGCAATAGCTACGCATTAATGAACATCATGTAATACATTCAAAACAATCAAAGGACACGAGACAACCGTAGATTTCGCTGAAAAAGAAAACGAACAAACCGGACACAATGCCATATAATTGAAAAATATAATCGAAGGAAAGATGCTAGTCCGCAAAAAATAATGATATATGCAAAGTTGCAAAGTCTGACATGATGCTATTTGATATCCAATCTTATAATACATTCAAAACATTCAAAGGAGGCGGGACAACCATAGATTCTGCTTCAAAAACGAAAAATCGACAAACCAGACACAAGATTGGGCAGCTTTGGTACTCGGCAGGACACCAGAAGCAGTCACTTTTGTCGACACCTGATGAAATGTGGATACATAAATAAAGATATTCAATCAGTCCAAAATATAAAAGAAGCGTTTATGCATGGATGTGGAACTAGGTATAAAAAAATAAGTAGGAGGGTTAACAAAACAAACGTTTCAGGACGAACATCAATGTTCTTACATATGAATATGAGTCAACTTTGATATCCACTGTAGTTTTTTCACCCTTGTAAACCGTATTTCTGTCACCTACGTAAAATTAGATCCTTCTCCAAACAGCATTCAACAGTTTAATGACTTAGAGAGGTGAATTTTTTTTTGTAAGGTATTAGAGAGGTGAATTACCAACACCAATTCCCAGAAAGAGAGGACTCAAAGTCAATTAAGGCATGTATTTCTACAATGTTCAAATATCATGATTTTTTGTAACAAGCATGTCATTCTGGGATCTCTAAATTTTCAGTTTTTCGCAAGCAAAGAACCTAGTTGTAAGAAAGTTGTGCACAGAAAGTAATTGTAGGGCAGGAACATATTGGGCAAACTGCACTTATGGCACAAAAGATTGTGAAGCAAGCTTACCCCCGATTTTGGGAATTTTAACTAGAAATGACGGAGAAAATCATCATCATCATCAGCAATCTCAGCATCATTGTGTCGCTCATCATTGTGCCCATCACCTATTGGATTGGTGGGAGGTACAGGAGGAATCTCATTGTGATCGAGGTTGAGGTGTCGCATAACGATTTGCATTTGTTGTTTCAAGTCATTTATTTCTTTGTCCTTCTCTACTTGTATATTTTTCAGTTGGTTCAATTCTTGGGTCATTTGCTCCTCAAGTCGTGTCCTCCTTGGAACAGTCGCATTGGATGATGAAGTTGCAGTATGATTCGTCGTGTATACTCTTGACAATGATCCCATCACAAATATTTTTCCTTTTTTCATCCTACCCGTTGCCTCCACCCATAATGCCATACTGTCAATTGATGGCTCAGACGCAGCAACACCATCAGCACCACTAGCATTGCTCATTAAAAGTTCATCATATTTTTCCGACATTAACAATATAGATGAAAATAAAATAACTTCATATATATAACTACCATAAATATTAAAAGCATTCACGGTTTTCATTCTAGTTTCCATAAAGTCCAAAGTATAACCTTACATGCCTTAATAGCTTTTGCTCGATCGCCAGTCCATGTCTTATCTTTTTTTTGAAATGTGCATTCAAATGTAGCTGCAAATGTCGGTTCCGTCCCCAATTCATGTGCCTACAAAATGTAAACATGAGTAATTGAATTAAATTAACTTATAACTTATTTAACAGACTTACCATTCGTTTTCGATGCTCCCTAATGTTGATAGAGCCCCCAGCATATGTGGCAGACCCTTCACTAGAACTAGAAGATCGATTCTTTTTATTCTGCTCACTGATTTGCTTATTCTTTTCAGTTTGCCAAATTCTGTTAATTTCCGTCCAATTGTCAGCTGTAATGAAAGCCGGCTTCACTTGCTTGATCTTCGCTCTATTCATCACATTTCGTATGTGATCACTGACTTTTTTCTTAAAGATTCTTCTCACTTCATTCTCTTCCTCTTCATCCCACCTGAACTTCCGCTGCAATCAATACGAAAACAACTGAAAGTTATTATGATGGTCACATATCCATTACCATGCACCAGACAATTCGGCGATAGATTTTGTAAAGTTCATCTCGGGGAAAATATCTGGTCCCTTTAGTATCGAAAAATAAAGAGTTGTTCTGGTCCCTTTACATCATTCTTGACCATCAATATACTACACCGAACTTAGTTGGTGAGAAAATAGAATATCCAAAACTTACCTTGAACTCATTCCACCACAAATCTTTCACTTCTTGTGGAGCACTGTTGTAATTAATATACTGCCCCATCCAATAATTTTTTACTGTTTTATTCAGTTCTCTCACAACAAACGTAGCATCCGTGAATCTGCAAACATACGGATATTGTGCAACATCGACAATTCAGTTGACATCCATATCTAAAATCATAAATATTACATATGCTTAAAAAAATGAAGTACTTACGAATCTCCAAATGGGCATATCATGAATCGGTTATCTTCTTCACCTGTGTTTCCCTCATTATTCGATTGTTGCGCTGAATAATAAGGTGGAACGGAATGAGATGGATTTGAAGGAGATGGAACTGGAGGAGATTCAGTTCGCTTGTGTCCAAGTCCCCTAACATATTCTTGAGTGTTGGAGGAAGGGCCAACGTGTCCATATTGTCCATCAGCATATAGTGGTTGAGGGTTAGATGAAAGGGCAGGGGAAGAGGAAAGGGACGGGGACGAGGACGAGGAAGGGGTTGGTCTTCTATGTATGTGACCTCTACGTTTATACTGATAAGTAGGAAGGTTGGACAAATATGTAAAAAAATATGAACACGTATTACGGACACATAATGACGTATATGACGAAGCTTACCATTTTGTTTCAGAAGCAGAAAATGTATCCTCTTAATTAGCCAATGCCGAGTGTTTATGACGTACAATTTTCTACGAACAAATATACTATGAATCGCACTCATTTTGATATCAAACATCAATATATGATCATGATATGCCATGCTAAGCCAACAATAGCCATAATTACCCACACGATCATTCAACAAGTACAAGATCAACCATGAAACATCAATTTTCAGCCACATGATCTTCGTTCTCGGCCACACCATTATCAATCAACCCACACGATCGGGCCATAGTTAACCAATCAGCCACAACAAATCAACCACGCGATTAAGCTAATTAACCATACGATTGGCATTAAACAACTAAGGGTGCGAATGGTAACCATTCTGCTCCAGAAAGCAAATTCCTGCCAGAAATTGATTTCTGGAATTCTTGCCAGAAATTGATTTATGGAGGAGAAATATGTTTGGTAAAACATGACTAATTTTGCTTAAGAAATTGATTTCGGAACAGAAATCTGTTTTGATTTGTTGATTTTTTTTGCACCTAAAAAAATTTAAATTTTACTCAAAGTGGGTGGCCACAGGTATTATAAGCCATTCTGTGAAGTTTTGAAATTTTTGATTTTTTTAATTTTTTTTGGGCACCTAAAAAAATTTAAATTTCATTCAAAGTGGGTGGCCACAGGTATTCTAAGCCATTTTGTGAAGTTTTGAAATTTTTATTTTTTTATTTTTTTTATTTTTTTGGGCACCTTAAAAAATTTAAATTTTACTCAAAGTGGGTGGCCACAGGTATTATAAGCCATTATGTGAAGTTTTAAAATTTTTGATTTTTTTAATTTTTTTGGGCACCTAAAAAATTTAAATTTCACTCAAAGTGGGTGGCCACAGGTATTCTAAGCCATTTTGTGAAGTTTTGAATTTTTTTATTTTTTTTGTCACCTCAAAAAATTTAAATTTTACTCAAAGTGGGTGGCTACACGTATTCTAAGCCATTTTGTGATGTTTTACAATTTTTTATTTTATTTTTATTTTTTTGGGCACCTAAAAAATTTAAATTTCACTCAAAGTGGGTGCCCACAGGTATTTTAAGCCATTTTGTGAAGTTTTGAAAATTTTGATTTTGATTTTTTTTTTATTTTTTTTTGGGCACCTCAAAAAATTTAAATTTCACTCAAAGTGGGTAGCCACATGTGTTCTAAGCCATTCTGTGAAGTTTTGAAATTTTTGAATTTTTTTATTTTTTTAAAAAAAATTCACCAAATTTCATATTTTCCCGAAATCTGATTTTTTTTTATTTTCTGAAAATTTTATGAATTTTTCAATTTTTATGCAATTTCTAAAAAAAACGCTTAATCAATCACACGATCGTCATTCTGTTCCGGAATGCATTCCATACGCACCCTAATCAACCACACGATCGTCATTGAACGCTTAATCGGCCACATGATCGACAAATTAACCAGGCGAACATCGATCAAAGCCGCATGCAATCCTGAAATCAGCCCCTAACTTAGCCAACCAATTCGACACTAAACAATCCCTAAACAAGTCCGATTAATACCTATTATACTAAGTAGGGTTTAGGGAGTCGCTTACTTGGTTCAAGGCCAAGAAAAACCAAACGATGGGACAAAATGGCCGGTCGGCCAGTGGCGGGCTCGGCGCGGGCGCGGGCGCAAGTGGCGACTAGTCGGCCAGGCGCTCGGCCACGGCCGGCGAGCGGCGAGGCAAGAGGCTAGGCCACGGGCGACGGCTTGGCCACGGGCGAGCTGCCGGGCGTGCGGCGGCGACGACGCGGCTCGGCGGCGGGCGGCGACGGCTCGGCGTTGGCGAGCAAGCGAGCGAGAGGCTCGGCCAGAACAGGGGAACTCAGCGGCGACGGCATCGGGCGGCTGCTGGACGGCGACGGCGTCGGGCGGTTGCTGGGCGGCGACAGCGACGGCTACGAGCTCCGGCGAGGCGCGTGCGCGAGCTCGACCAGGCGAGCGGCGAGCACGCGGGCGGAGCGGCGACACTCGCGGCTGCAAGCTGCCGGGCGTGCAGGCGACTGATAACTCTATAAAAATAGAGTTATTTTATCTACTCTAGGCAATAAATAATGCAATATTTGTTAGAATATATTTGGATTTCCTTTCATTTACTTAATTTTTCCTTGTTTATGCAGAATATTGAGATATGGAGAAAATCAGGAAAATATGGCAAAAAGAAGGAAAGGAATATGCAATCTAGAGAAGAGTTAGAAGGTGGATATCACATTGAGAATTCTACGATTTATTCCCTAATTTTATACGAAAAAGAAGCAATTGCCTTGTGAGAGGAGTCTTGGATGTTATCATATAAATATGATAACTTGGGGGAACATGGAGTTTTTTTTTAGATCGTTTTTGTTTTCAGTGTTCTGAGAGTTTTTCAAGTATTTTGAAGAGAAGACAAAAGTGGTGACAAAATTGTTGTTCTTTGATTCAAGATGTTTGGTTTAATTTATATTTTCATTTTTTCTTCTATTATGTTCTAATTTTCTTTGTTAGAGCTACGATGTAGCCTAACCTTGATGATATGAATTTCATACTTTCTATGCTTTGCAAGTAATTTCATTCGTGTTATTGTGCTTAATGCGTTTAGGTGACTGGCCACCACTTGAATGATCTGATGTGCATGTTTGAGACTGAGAAGTGATAATATGCAATTGCTCCTTATAATATATAACCATGATTTAAATGTGGATAGAAATATACCATGTTATTTGTGTAGCTTTCGGTGATAAGGTGGTCCAAAAGATTCATTGTAAACCGGGAATATTCACAAATTTTAATGCGCTTATGTTTATTTAAATTCACATAGAAATATAGTGAATTGATAAACTGAGTAGGTTTGCTATACCTAGAGATAGGATAGTAAATAGACTAGGAAATTTCGCTATCACATGTTTGATATTGTTCTTGTATGCATAATGATCCGAAATTCATATCTAGTGGTTATGGTGAAATCGGATGCTCTAACATATTTTACCTGATTGATTATCTACCTTTTAGTTTATAAAATTTCGTTTTTAAAAATTGTCAATTTTTATTTGTTCTCAATTATATTTTGATCAGTTAGATAAATTTTAGAATTAGTCCATTTTTAATATTTAATTGGTTTATTATCATCAATCTCTGTGGGACGATACTCTTATCATCATTATATTACTTGTTCAACACGTTCGTTGACACGTGCAGAATTTTACGAACAAGTTTTTGGCGCCGTTGCCGGGGAAAGAGGAATTCGACTCTGTACAAGAATTGGGTGGAATATTGCATGACTCGAAGCCAACAGGGAGAACTTGAAAAGTTTGATCCTGAAATTGAGTGCACTTTTCTAAGGCGACGACGAGAGCAAAACAACAACACCATGGCTGAAAACCAGCAGGGAGAAGAAAATCCAAGGAGGACTTTGAAGGATTATGCTGCACCTACGGTCCAAGGATCAACATCAAGCATTAGGAGGCCAACCATACAAGCTAACAATTTCGAAATTAAGCCTTCCCTAATTCGGATGCTTCAAAACGCAGTCAATTCGAGTGGATTGCCGAATGATGATCCTAATATCCATTTAGATGCTTTTCTTGAAATTTGTGACACTATAAAATATAATGGCGTTACTGATGATGCCATTAGATTGAGATTATTCCCTTTTTCCTTGCGTGATAAAGCTAAGACGTGGTTAACTTCTCTTCCTGCAGGATCTATCACGACTTGGAATGACATGGCTCAAAAATTCCTTAGTGAGTACTTTCCTCCTGCTAAGTCTGCCAAGATGCGTAACGATATTACTTCTTTTGTACAGATGGATGGTGAATCTCTGTACGAAGCTTGGGAGAGGTTTAAAGAACTACTAAGGCGTTGTCCGCATCATGGCCTACCAGTTTGGATGCAAGTGCATACATTCTATAATGGAGTGATGCCGAATTTGAGGTCTACCATTGATGCCGCAGCTGGAGGGACGTTGAACAATAAATCGCCTGAGGAAGCCTTTGATCTTTTGGAGGAGATGGCGGCTAATAGCTACCAATGGCCGATTGAGAGGCTATCTGCTAGAAAGTTGAGTGGAATTCATGAAGTCGGTGTCAATACTACCATTGCCGCAGAGTTTGCTGCTTTAAACAAAAAGATCGACTCAGTGTTGAAGATTCAAGGCCAGACTTGTGAATTTTGCAATGGAGGCCATGCTAGCACCGAATGTCAGGTAGGTAATCCTTTCACACATCCTCCTGAAAATACTAACTTTGTTGGAAATTTTAGCAGGCCTCCCCAGAACAATCCATATTCAAACACCTATAATCCTGGATGGCGAAACCACCCGAATTTCTACTGGAGCAACCACAATCAGCAAGGGCCGAGACCACCACCACCATCATTTAGGCCGCCTGAGGAGAAACAACACAATCACCTTGAGGAGATGGTTACTAAGCTAGCTCAAACAACTCAAGACTTCATTAAAAGTGCTGATGTGAGGTTCCAAAATCAGGAGGCATCCATTCGAAATCTGGAGAAGCAGGTTGGCCAGTTAGCTAACCATTTGTCTGAAAGACCGTATGGTACCCTTCCGAGCAACACTGAGAAGAATCCAGTTGAGAATGCAAAAGCAATCACCTTGAGGAGTGGAAAAAAAGTTAGCAGAAATTTGTCTAATGAAGCAACAAGAAAGAAGAAAGAAATCGAACCACCCGGAGCCGACGCACCCGAAATTGAACCCTCCAAAGCTGATCCACCTCGAAGCAAGTTATTTCCGGACAATCCAAAGCCATATGTGCCGCCAGTTCCATACCCGGAAAGACTTCAGCAACACAAAATAGATAAGCAGTTCTCTAAATTCCTTGATATTTTTAAGAAATTGCACATTAATATTCCTTTTGCAGATGCCTTAGCCCAGATGCCTAGTTATGCGAAATTTTTGAAGGAAATTTTAGCAAACAAACGGATATTGGAAGATTATGAGACTGTGAAGCTTAATGAGGAATGTTCAGCTATTTTGCAGAATAAGTTACCACCAAAGTTGAAAGATCCAGGGAGTTTTACTATTCCTTGTACTATTGGTAATTCTTATTTTGATAAGGCATTGTATGATTTAGGTGCAAGTATTAATCTAATGCCTTATTCTGTTTTTAGGAAATTAGGTTTGGGGGAAGCAAAAGCTACCACCGTATCTCTTCAGTTAGCCGATCGATCGATCAAATACCCAAGAGGCATAGTGGAGGATGTTCTAGTTAAGGTTGACAAGTTTATTTTTCCTACAGATTTCATTGTCTTAGAGATGGAGGAGGATTTCGAGGTCCCGATCATCCTAGGCCAACCTTTTCTAGCAACAGGGAGAGCTCTAATTGATGTGCAACAAGGAAAATTAATTCTTAGAGTTCAAGATGACCGAGTCACCTTTGATGTGTTCAAAGCCATGAAATATCCTGCTGAGCCGAATGAATGCTTGAGAGTCGATGCAGTTGATAGGCTTGTGGAATCAATTTTTTGTAAAGCCACAATTGAAGACTCGTTGGAGGCATGCTTGGTTTGGCCAAGCAAAGAAGAAGCCAAAGCTATAGAGGTCGAGCAGTACACGAAATTTTTGGAAGCAAATCCACCTCTTCCGAGATTTAGACCACCGAAATTCGAAGAATTGGGATCGAATTTGAAGAAACCGAAACCCTCTATTGAAGAACCACCAATTCTAGAACTCAAATCTTTACCATATCATCTTAAATATGCTTTTCTTGATGGAGTGTCCTCTCTTCCAGTAATTATTTCTTCTTCTTTGACAGGTGTGATGGAGGAAAAGTTACTCCGAGTCCTGAGAGATCATAAATGAGCAATAGGATGGACCATTGCAAATATTAAAGGAATAAGCCCCTCGATATGCATGCATAAAATATTGATGGAAGAGCAATTCAAACCGATCATCCAACCCCAAAGGAGGCTCAATCCAAAAATGCAGGAGGTGGTGAAGGCTGAGGTAATTAAGCTACTTGATGCAGGGATCATCTATCCTATCTCTGACAGTGCTTGGGTAAGTCCTGTGCAAGTTGTTCCAAAAAAAGGAGGTATGACTGTTCAGAAAAATGACAATAATGAATTGATTCCTACTAGGACAGTTACCGGATGGCGTGTGTGCGTGAATTACAGAAAATTGAATGATGCCACTAGAAAAGATCATTTTCCTTTACCATTTATTGATCAGATGTTGGAAAGACTTGCAGGACATGAGTTTTATTGCTTTCTTGATGGATATTCAGGGTATAATCAGATTCCTATTGCACCAGAAGATCAAGAAAAAACTACTTTCACTTGTCCTTATGGTACTTTTGCTTTTAGAAGAATGCCCTTTGGTCTTTGTAATGCACAAGCTACTTTTCAGAGATGCATGATGGCTATTTTTTTTTATATGGTTGAAAAATATATTGAGATTTTATGGATGATTTTTCTGTTTTTGGCTCATCATTTGACTCTAGTTTAAATAATTTGGCTTTAGTCTTACAAAGATGTGAGGAGACTAACTTTGTTTTAAATTGGGAAAAGTGTCATTTTATGGTACAGGAAGGAATAGTGCTCGGGCATAAGATTTCTAGAAATGGAATAGAAGTCGATCGAGCCAAAGTGGGGGTTATTGCAAAATTGCCTCCACCAACATCTGTGAAACTTGTCAGAGGATTTTTGGGGCATGCAGGATTCTACAGGCGGTTTATAAAAGATTTTTCAAAAATTGCTAGACCCCTATCTAATCTTTTGGTAAAAGATGCACTATTTAATTTTACTGATGAATGCGTGCGAGCTTTTAACACTTTAAAGGAGAAGTTAATATCGCACCAATTATGGCAGCACCGAAATGGGATTTACCTTTTGAGCTAATGTGTGATACTAGCGATTCTACAGTGGGAGCTGTTTTGGGACAGAAGAAGAATGGAATTTTTCAAACCATTTAGTATGCCAGTCGAACCTTGTCGGGTGCACAATTGAATTATTCAACAACGAGAAAAGGAACTTTTGGCGGTGGTTTTTGCTTTTGATAAATTTCGTTCTTATTTAATTGGCTCAAAAGTTATAGTTTATTCTGACCACTCTGCTCTTAAGTATCTGCTTGAAAAGAAAGAATCAAAACCACGTTTAATCAGGTGGATTCTATTGCTGCAAGAATTTGATTTGGAAATCAAAGATAAGAAGGGGACTGAAAATCTAGTTGCAGATCACTTGTCAAGAATTCCGAATTTAAAGGAAGAGGTAAGTCCAATTATGGAAGAGTTCCCTAATGAGAAAATTTTTTCCATCAAATCCACAAAAATTCCTTGGTACGCTGATTTTGTGAATTATTTGGTAAGTAATATTCTTCCTCCTGAATTGTCATATCAACAGAAGAAAAAAATTCTTTTCTGATGTTAAAAATTATTTTTGGGAAGAACCTTTTTTTTTTAAGGTATGTGCAGACCAGGTCATAAGGAGATGTGTTCCAGACGAAGAAAAGGAAAATATTCTGCATCATTGTCATGACAGAGAGGCAGGTGGTCATTTAGGTGCCACCAAAACTGCAACTAAGGTTTTACAATCTGGATTTTATTGGCCCACACTTTTTAAAGATGCTTACTCCTTTGTAGCTTCATGTGACCGGTGTCAGAGAACTGGAAATATTTCTAGAAAAAATGAGATGCCTTTAAACAACATTATTGTGTGTGAATTATTTGATATTTGGGGTATTGATTTCATGGGACCCTTTACATATTCTTGTGGTAATTTCTACATTTTAGTGGCTGTGGAGTATGTGTCTAAGTGGGTAGAAGCTGTAGCATTGCCAAAAAATGATGCTAAGGCTGCTGTCAAATTCTTGAAGAAAAATATTTTTACGCGATTTGGCACTCCTAGGGCAATCATAAGTGATAGGGGGACACACTTTTGCAACGAACAGTTTGAAGCACTTTTGAGTAAGTATGGAGTCACACATAAGGTTGCAACCCCTTATCATCCTCATACTAGTGGTCAAGTAGAGGTTTCAAATAGGGAAATCAAGAGAATTTTAGAAAAAACAGTGAATGCCTCTAGGAAAGATTGGTCAATGAAACTTGATGATGCACTTTGGGCCTATAGGACAGCATTCAAAACCCCAATTGGGATGTCTCCTTTTAGGCTAGTGTTTGGGAAGGCTTGTCATCTACCGGTGGAATTAGAGCACAAAGCATATTGGGCATTGAAATTTCTAAATTTTGACATGCAGTCTGCAGGTGAAAGAAGATTGTTGCAACTAAATGAATTGGAGGAATTTCGCAATGAGGCCTATGAAAATGCTAAGATGTACAAGGAGCGTACCAAAAGATGACATGATAAACACATATTCAGAAGAGAGTTCGAAATTGGCCAAAAATTTTACGTTATAACTCTCGTCTTAAACTTTTTCCAGGAAAGTTACGTTCTCGATGGTCTGGTCCTTATACAGTCACACGGGTATTTCCATACGGAGCAGTTGAAGTTGCACATGACACCGAAGGCACATTTAAGGTGAACGGTCAACGTTTGAAGCCCTACTTCGAAGGTGGTTACAACAAGCAGAAGACCACTATTGAACTTCATCCTCCAGAATAGCGACATCTAAGATAGTTTGGCTGAAAACTATAAAGCAAGCGCTTCTTGGGAGGCAACCCAAGCATTTTTATTATGTTTCTTCATTAATTTTTACGTTCATTTGTTTTAAAAAAAAACATGATTAATATTTTTTTTATCCAGGTTAATTTTCTCTCTTGAAGGATCACCTTTTTGGAGTTTAGTCATCAAGACCATCCATGGACACATCCGACAGCAAGGGGAGTTTTCTTGTTCCTATTTTTCTTTTGTTTCTTTTGTTTTTCACATTGAGGACAATGCTTCATTCAAGTTTGGGGGGAGACAAAATTTTGGCTCAAAATTTTTTTGCTAAATCTGAATTTGTTTTTTTGGTTGCATTCCTTGTTGTGAATTTTTGCGATTCTTAAGAAAATTTAAATTTTGTTCAAACTTGCGAATGATATGTGAGTTAATTTTGATTCTAATGATGTCGATCCACTTACTGAGCACTAGAAGTCCTTAATTTTTGAGTAGTGTGTACATCTAGAGAACATTCATGTGAAGTATGTGCTTTTCTTAGATCTCACCCAAATCTTATAATTTGTTTGATTTTCTCTTGAGGCGAAATCCTAGGCTACATCTAACTGAGAAAATGATTTAGGCAATTTTTTGATCGATTGAGCCTTTCAAGCCAACCCTATTTATTTATCCATAGTCACCCCGTTGAGCCTTAATTATTATCCAATCTTTTATTGGCACCCACGTACTTTTTAGCTTACCTTTTGCCAAATTATATCATTGTCCCACGCCCCATGAACATGTTGATTTTTTTTAGGATAAAAGTTTATTTGAGCATAATAGCAATTTGGAGGAAGGGCGGAGCATGGAAATAATTTGATTGCTATGGTTGTTTGGGGTGTATCTTCTTCAAAAAAAAAAGAAGAAAAAAAAAGAAGAAAAAGAAAAAAAAAGAGAAAAAGAAAAAATTGCTTTTATGGTTCCCTATCCAACTTTCAATTGAGTGAGCCTTTTGGATACTCAATGGGTTGGGAATATTCACGTTATATTAGGAGGGACGTAGGGAGGAACTCCACCATAAAGCAATGAAAAAAAAAACGAAAAAAAAGGAGAAAGCATGATGATACGTGGTGGCAGAAAGATTATTTTGAAGATGTGAAATTGGGGATAGTGACATATGCTCCAATTAGATCCTAGAAATCAATGTGTTCATGGGTGATTTGAGCTTAAATTTACCATTATCTCACCGTTAGCCCAGCCTTACATTACAACCTGAGGAAAGTCCTATTGATTTTTGGTTGGATGATTAGTTTACATTAGTGGAGAGAGGAATGAAAAGCAAACCTATGAGATTTGGTTATAATTATAAAGAGTTTTTGAGAGGTTGCATACCAATGTGAACTTATCTGGATTGCATATAATTCGAAAAGATGAGGACTCACACACACACTTGGATCACATAGTTAGAATTGGTTTTAACTTATTAATCTATTTCAATGTTTGGATGAAATTTTTGTATGTCTTTGAATTGTGATTTCGAGCAATTATGGAAGGAAGTCATGGAGGGGGTTCACTACAAAAAAATCGGGTTTTTCCGACGAAAATTTCCGACGAAAAAATTTTCGTTGGAAATTTGCAACGAAAATTCCAACGAAAAATAAATTCGTCGGAAATTTCCGATGAAAATTGCTTCGTCGGAAATTTCCGACGAAACATTTTTCGTCGGAAATTTCCGACGAAATTTTCCGACGAAAAATATTTCGTCGAAAATTTTCGACGAAATTTCCGACGGAGCACTTTTCGTCAGAAATCTCCGACGAAATTTTCCGACGGAGCACTTTTCGTCGGAAATCTCCGACGAAATTTTCCGACGAAAAAATTTTCGTCAGAAATTTCCAACGATTTTATTTTTCGTGGAACTTTTCGTTTCAAATTTCCAACGAAAATTTTTTCGTCGCAAATTTCCAACGAATTTTTGCGACGAAAAAATTTTCGTCGGAAATTTCCGACGAATTTTATTCGTGGCAAATTTGCAATACGAAATATGATGTATTTGATATCTGTCCCGACCCCTAATTTCTCTCTGTCGACTGATTCCTCTTATCCTCTCGCTGTTCTCTCTCCGTCTCTCTCTTTAATTTCTCTTGAATTACTTATCGGTGCACGCCCAAATCAATCTCGGTAAAGCTTTTTCGCCGGTAAGTGTCGTGGCTAATTTCATGAATAATTGGCCACGAAAACGGTTCGTCGCAAAATTATTCTTCGCTGGATTTGTATTTGTTGGTGTTATTAAAAATTTTTTTTTCCTTTCCTCACTGGTTTGGCCGATCGCCGGCCATGGGGCGAGGTCCGTGGCCCGGCCATGGCCGTCGATCCAACCTCGCCGACGCACAGCGGGCTAGCCTCGCCGGCCAAGCTCGCCGGCCATGGCGAGCTCGGCCCCGGCCAGCGGCGAGCCGGCCCTCGCCGGCACCGGCGAGCTCGAGCTCGCCCGGATGTGGGCGAGATCCGGGCCTCGCCGGCCATGGCGAGCCTCGAGCTCACCGGCGGCTTGGCGGCCCTCGCCGGCATCGGCGAGGGCCGAGCTCGCCATGGCCGGCGAGCTCGAGGTCGCCCGGATCCGGGCGAGATCTGGGCGAGCTCGCCGGCGGCGAGGCGGAGCTCGCCATGGCCGGCGAGCTCCGCCTCGCCCGGACCTCGGCGAGATCCGGGCGAGCTCGAGCTCGCCGGCGGCTTGGCCGGCCATCGCCGGCACCGGCGAGGGCCGAGCTCACCATGGCCGGCGAGCTCTAGCTCGCCCGCACCTCGGCGAGATCCGGGCGACCTCGAGCTCGCCGGCGGCTTGGCTGGCCCTCGCCGACCGGCGAGGGCCGAGCTCGCTATGGCCGGCGAGCTCGAGCTCGCCCAGACCGGGCGAGCTAATGCTCGCCCGCGGCTTACCGGCCCTCGCCGGCATCGGCGAGGGCCGAGCTCGCCCGTGATCCGGGCGAGTTATGGGCGAGCTCGCCGGCCATGGCGAGCTCGGCCCTCGCCGGTTCCGGCCAGGGCCAGCCTCGCCGCCGGCGAGCTCGATGTCGCCCAGAACTTGCCCAGGCGAGCTCGCCGGTCGCCGGACCGGCGACCGGCCAAGAAGAAAGGACAAAAAAAAAAGAAAAAGAAAAAAAAAGAGAAAATATAAAAGATAATTAAAAAATTAATTTTAAGTCATTTGTTTTTATTTCAGGTACGTGTCTATTTGAAGGTCTCGCAATCCAAGTGAACGTTGCAATTCTCATCAAATAGACCACTTTCTACTACAAAAGTTTCAGTCAAATACTTGGTAAGTTTTCTTGACATGGTAATTTTTTCATTTTTTTCAAGTTGAAAGTAATTATTTCGTAAAAAAGAAAATTGTACTTGTTAGAATTTTATGGTTTTAATTAACAATATTAAACAATAGATATGATATTTTTAATATTGTACGAGAATTTTTTTATTTTTATACAGACACAATGCAAAGAGACAGGGGTTGGATGTATAATAAGAACCTACCTGGACGTCAAGGATTGACCGATGAGTTTCGAATCGGGGTGGAACTATTTTTGGACTTTGCTAGTAATAAATATGAGTTCATGGATGGAAATAAGTTAAGGTGTCCATGTAGAAAGTGCAGTAATGGAAAATTTCAAGACATTGACATAGTTAGAGAACATCTTTGTAGATTTGGGTTTACTCCGAACTATTATAATTGGACTTACCACGGTGAACCATTTATATCTGATGACGGATATCGAAGAAGCGACTAAATGTTTGTTAGGGAAGAATGTAGCTATTATGACCAATTGAATCCATATCAGGGGATGGTGTTTGATGAAGCAGGCCATAATTTTTTTCCAGAATCGAATCATGCAAGTACTAGTTTAACTCCTCCACTTGAACAAGTGGGAACTAGTCATGCATCACAATTGGAAGAGGCAGGAGTTACAGGTTTTGATGAGAATGTGTGTGATGGAACTTTTCAATCTAATCGGTTATGGGAAGAGTTGAAAACAGCAGATGAACCTTTATGGGCAGGTTGTGACAACCACACGAAAGTATCAGTGACAGCATAATGTGTCTGTGGATTGCTTCAACTCTTTTGTTGAAGTAATGCGGGAAACAATGCCTCGTGATAACATCATGCCAAGTGACTTTTACGATATGAAAAAGCTAGTGGAAAATTTAGGTCTTCCAGTTGTAAGGATTGATGTATGTAGTATGGGTTGTATGTTATATTGGAGAGATGATGAAAATGCAGAATCTTGCAAATTCTGCAGCCAACCTAGGTACAAGATTAACAGGCGGCAAGGTCGTAATCAGAAGCGTAGACCATGTAAATAAATGTTCTACTTGCCCTTAATCCCTAGGTTGCAAAGGCTTTATGCGTCTCAAGCTACTGCTGAACACATGACTTGGCATGCAAATCATGAAACAGAAGAGGATCTAATGTGTCATCCTTAAGATGCAGAGGCATGGAAACATTTTGATAGAACATATCCCGAGTTTGCGATAGAGCCTCGAAACATCAGGTTAGGTCTGTGTGCTGATGGTTTTGCCCCATTTGGGAAATCAGGAAAAAGTTATTCATGTTGGCCAGTTATCTTAACTCCGTACAATCTTCCACCCGGTATGTGCATGAAGACACCTTATATGTTTTTGACATTGATCGTGGTCGCCCGCAAAATCCGAAAAAGTTGATAGATGTTTATATGCAACCATTGATTGAAGAGTTACAACGGCTATGGGATGAAGGTGTCCCTACGTATGACGTTTCTACCGATCAAACATTTGTAATGAAGGCTGCTCTTCTTTGGACGATAAATGACTTTCCAGCTTATGGAATGTTATCTGGATGGAGTACAGCTGGGATCTTAGGATGTCCGATATGTATGGAGATATCGAAGTCATTCAGATTAAAGCACGGTAAGAAGGCCAGCTATTTTGACTGTCATAGGCAATTTTTGCCGCTAAAGCATACATTCAGAAGGAATAAAAAAGAGTTTATCAAGAATAGGATCGAAAGAACACATCCACCATTGAGGTTGACCGGTGATCAAATTTGGGAGCGAGTGCAGGAGTTTTCAACGGTTGTTGAAAACCCTCACGGCACAACTATTGGGTACGGAAGTACACATAAATGGACTAAGCGCAGTATATTTTGGGATCTACCATATTGGAAGGCCCATCTTATTCATCATAATCTTGACGTCATGCACATAGAGAAGAACGTTTTCGATAATGTCATAAATACTGTGATGGATGTCACTGGAAAAAACAAAAGACAACTTGAACGCAAGAAAAGATATGAGGGATATTTGCGATCGGCCAACACTAGATGTGGATGCAAGCAGCAGGGGACCAAAACCAAAAGCAGTTTATAAATTGGACAAGGAGCAGAGACGGGTCGTTTGTCAATGGTTGAAATCGGTGCGATTTCCTGATGGATATGCTTCGAATCTAGGGAGATGCGTTGATTTGAATGAATGCAAGTTGATAGGTCTGAAGAGTCATGATTGTCACGTATTTATGGAAAGACTAATTCCAATAGCCTTCAAGGAACTTTTACCAAACTTTGTTTGGGGCGCCATTACAGAGTTAAGTAATTTCCTGCACGATATTTGCTCAACAGCGTTGAAAGCATCACATATGGAGAAACTAGAGAGAGATATTCCAATTATTCTTTGCAACTTAGAAAGGATATTTCCTCCATCGTTCTTTGATTCAATGGAGCATCTCTTAGTTCACTTGCCTTATGAGGCCAAAGTTGCAGGTCCCGTCCAATTTCGATGGATGTATCCATTTGAGAGGTAAGTTTTTTGTTAAATAAATTTTAAAGTACTTCATTATATATTATGTTCCGATAAATTTTTTTGTATTGCAACTAGGTTCTTATATCATTTGAAGAAAAAAGTGAAGAATAAGGCATGTGTCGAAGCTTCAATTTGTAATGCATATATTGTGGAAGAAGTGACAACATTTGCATCATACTATTTTGAGCCGCACGTGCAGTGCAAGAGGCGGAGAGCAGGAAGAAATGATGAGGGCCCCATTGATCCCAATTGCAAATCATTCTCTATTTTCAATTATTTGGGTCGACCAAGCGGGCGCAAGTAAGTTTCGGCACTTAACAGTGAAGAAAAGCGGGCAGCCCATACATATATTTTACTTGAACCTGTCCGTAAGTTGAGCCATACTTCAAGTAAGTGTACATTTGTAAGTATATGTATTGTGTGTCAAACATTTGCTAATATATAAATGGTATTTGTTAATAGGATTTTCCAAAATTCAATGTTTGGACTACCACCGAATGAGTTCGACCGTTTGTGCCAGGAACAATTTGCAACATGGTTCACAACATATGTAAGTTGTATGTGGAAGAAATGCAAGTTATTCGAATTTTTTATACATCATATATTAAAATATATATTATTGACATTACGTATGTGACCTTAGATTCACAGTAATCATGATCATGCGACGGAGCAAGGATTGCTATATCATCTGGCGTGGGGTCCAAAGTCCAGAGTACGAACTTGGCCAGCATATTTCATAAACGGGTACAATTTTCACACTCGAACATATGGAATGGGAAAAGCCACAATGAATAGTGGTGTGTGTGTTCAGTCATCCAATGGTGGCAGTTCGAAAGATGATTTTTATGGGTTGTTGGATGAAATCGTAGAGATAGAGTACCATGGACCATTAATTTTGCGGGTTGTGTTATTTAAGTGCATATGGTTCGACCCCGTCAAAGGAATGAATGTGCATACGAAGTTTAATTTGGTTGAAGTAAATCACAAGAAAAGATATATGAAATATGAACCATTTGTCTTAGCACAACAAGCAATTCAAGTATATTATGCATCATATCCTAGTTTGAAACGTGACAAAGCCGATTGGTGGGCTGTATGTAAAACCAAAGCACGGAAAAAATCGAGGAACACTGGAAGGACACAGCATATCAACAAGAGAAAGTTTGTCACACGATTGAAACTGATGAATATACCATTCCAACTTTACGAGATCCATGTGGAGCGATGATCGATGTGGATCCAACTGAAATTCGCGAATCAAATTTTGAAGTTGGTATAGAACTTGATTATGAGACAGATGACGAAGATGATGCGCATGAAGTAGATGAAGACGAAGATGAAGACGAAGACGAAGCTGCAGATGAAGATGAAGATGAAGATGAAGATGAAGAATATGATTTTTGATACTTTTCACTATTTATGTGCAATTATTATTATTATTGCGACATGTATTTTTTTTTCTCATAAATTTTTGTTATTGTTGTTGTCGTCGTTGTTGTTATAATTAGAATCATGACTAATTCGCCACAGAATTAAAATAGTAGGGAAAAATATTAGAATTTTGCAACGAATTAGCATTTCGTTGGAAAAATTTCCAACGAATTGCATTTCGTTGGAAACATTTCCAACGACATTGCATTTCGTTGGAAAAAATTCCAACGAAATCAAAATTCGTTGGAAACATTTCCAACGAATTTACATTTCGTTGGAAACATTTCCAACGAATTTTCATTTCGTTGGAAAAAATTCCAACGAATTTTCATTCGTTGGAAAAAATTTCCAACGAAATCCAAATTCGTTGGAAACATTTCCAACGAATTTTTATTTGTTGGAAATTTTTCCAACGAATTTGCATTCGTTGGAAACCATTTCCAACGAAATCCAAATTCGTTGGAAACATTTCCAACGACATTGCATTTCGTTGGAAAAATTTCTAACGAATTTTCATTTCGTTGGAAATTTTTCCAACGAATTTTCATTCGTTGGAAATTTTTTCCAACGACATAGTATTTCGTTGGAAAAATTGCCAACGACTTTGTATTTCATTGGAAAAATTTCCAACGAATTTTCATTCGTTGGAACCGTTTCCAACGAAATCGAAATTCGTTGGAATAATTTCCAACGAATTATATTTTCGTTGGAAAAGTTTCCAACGACATCCCAATTCGTTGGAAACATTTCCAACGAATTTGCATTTTGTTGGAAAGATTTCCAACCAATTTCCATTTTGTTGGAAAAATTTCCAACGAACTATAAATTCGTTGGAAATCTCAAAATAATTTTCCCGCAAAAAAATATATAAGCAAATATTTTGCCACGAATATGAAATTTGTGGGAGAAACCGTAGGAAATTTCCAACGACGTCCAAAGTCGTTGGAAATTTCCCACAAAATTGAAATTCGTGGGAAATTTTCCACCAATTTTCTCACGAATTTCAAATTTTCGGAAATTTCCCACTAACTTCAATTTCGTTGGAAATTTCGTGGGACATTTCCAACGAATTAAAAATCGTTGGAAATTTGCCTTGAATTACATCGAAATATTTTAAATCGTACGAATTTCCAACGAATTACAAATTCGTTGGAAATTTTCCACCAATTTTAGGAAATTTCCCACTAATTTGAATTTCGTGGGAAATTTTGGTGGGAAATTTCCAACGAAATTCAAATTCGTTGGAAATTTCCCACCAAAATTTCCCACGAAATTCAAATTAGTGGGAAATTTCCAAAAATTCGTGAAAATTTGCAACGAATTGAAAAAATTCGTGGGAAATTTCCCACGAATTTCAAATTCGTTGGAAATTTCCCACGAATTTCACATTCGTTGGAAATTTCCCACGAATTTGAAATTCGTTGGAAATTTTGCACTTAGTCTATTTTCGCCGACACTCCATTTTGTTGCAAGAACAATATCGCCACGAATCTCCTAAGAGCCGTCCTCGTCGCCGTCCTCCTCGCCGTCGCCGCCTTCGTCGTCCACGTCGCCGTCGACTTCGCCCAGCTCAGTAGGTAACTCTAAACTATATATTGTGTGAATAAAATGGTGACGCGGCCGTGAGGGGGTGGCGGGTGTCGCGGCGGACTTGGCCGGGGGAGGGGGTCGCGGCGGAGTTGGCTGGTGGGGGGTGGCCGCCTAGATGGCCGGAGGCCGTGGGTCGTAGCCGAGGGGGGCCGGAGGGGGTTGTCGCCGGCGAGCTGGCCGTGTGGGGGGGGTCGCGGGCGAGTGGCCGTGGGTGGGGGTCGCGGGCTAGCCGGCCGTGTGGGGGGGTCGCGGCGACCGGGCCGTGGGTGGGGGGGGTCGCCGGCGAGCTGACCGTGAGGGGGGTTCGCCGCCCAGTGACCGTGAGGGGGCTCGCCGGCCACCGGGCCGTGGGAGGGTCGGTCGGCCAGAGCCGGCCGTGGAGGGGGGTTCGCCGGCCGTGAGGGGGGTACGCCGGCCACCGTGGCCGTGTGGGGGGGTCGCCGGCCCGGCTGGCCGTGGGGGGTCGCCGACCCGCCGCCGGAGGGGGGTCGGCCGGGCCGTGCGGGGGCCTGGTCCCGTGAGCTCGCCGGAGGGAGGGGGTCGCCGCCACCTCGCCGGAGGGGGTCCCGGAGGGTGGTGTCGGGCGACCTCGCCGGGAGGGGACTCGCGGCTATGATTTCGACACGGTTGTCGTTTTTTTTTAATGATTTTTGTGTTAACATATAAAATTTGGTAAAACGATGCTTATAGAGGGAACAAATTAATGTGTTGCATTTGTGGCAAATTTACTTATTGAACGTAATTTGTGATCTTTTTTTTAGGTCTGTACTAGAACTGTGCGAAATAACATATTTGGGGCATAAATTTGCATAAATGTGGCATCGAGTTGATACTTGTTGTAATTCGTTACGCACATTTAATATGCTTCATTTTATTTTTCGTGGAATCGATGTGGTCCAAATTTTAATAGGTTGTTTCAACGTGGACCAAAGATTGCTATTTATCAGAGGCGATAGTCGGTTTGTTTCATTTTGTCGAGTTTATTTATTGCTCTATTAAACAAAATGGTAAGCAAAATGGCTAATGTCATTTTCAGTCCCTAATATATGTTCATATTTTTAAATATATTTGTCTAACCTTCCTACTTGTCAGTTTAAACGTGGAGGTCTCCTGCGTGGTTCGGGTTCGCAAAGAAGATTAGCCCCTTCCGCTGGCTCGTCCTCGTCCCCGACCCTGTCCTCTTCCCCTGCCCATTTATGTAACCCTCAACCACAACATGTTCATGGACAACACGAACACATTGGCCCATCCTTCGACCCTCAACAACATATTAGGGTAGAACCTCGGGACATGCGAACCGAATTTACTTCAGTTCCATCTCCGATTCGATCTCCTTCGGTTCCACTTTCTTCTTCAGTGCAACACTCGAATGATGAAGAAGATACCCGATTCATTATATGCCCATGTGGAGATTCGTAAGTACTTCATTTTTTTACGTATATATAAATTATCGATGTAAATAAAATTGTTCGTGTTGCGAATTATCCATATGCTTCATTGTCTCATTGTCTCGTATTGTTATAACATGTTTTCGATTCACGGATTCTACGCATGTTGTGAGGGAACCGAATAAAATAGTCAATAACTTGGATGGGCCAGGTTTATTACTTTTAGCGGCGCTCCCGCGAGAACTAAAGACTTTGTGGTGGAATGAGTTTAAGGTTAGTGTTGTCTTCCTTCACAAACTAAGTTCGGTGTAGCATATTGATGGTCAATAATGAATTTTGTCACGAATTGTCTGGTACATTGTAATGGATATGTGACATGTGACCCTAGTGGATAATTTTCAGTTGTTTTTCTATTAATTGTAGCGTAAGTTCACGTGGGATGAAATGGAAGAGGATGAGGTTAAAAGAATTTTCAAGAAGAAAATCGGTGATCACATGCGATATGTGATAAATAGAGCAAAGAGAAAAAATGAAAAGCCGACCTTTTTTACAACTGACAATTGGACGGAAATTACAAGAACTTGGGAAACTGAGAAGTATAAGCTAAGGTGTGAACAGAACAAGAAGAATCGAGCTTCTAGTTCTAGTGACGGGTCTGCGTCTGCCACATATGCTGGGGGCTCTATTAGCATCGGGAGCATAAAAGAAGAATGGTAAGTCTGTTTATACATGTCAGTGCATTTAATGTAATGATTAGTCATTTATGTTTATATTTTGTAGGCAGATGAATTGGGGACGGAACCCACTTTTACAGCTACATTTGAACGCACATTCCAAAAAAAAGATAAGACATGGACTGGCGCTCGAGCAAAAGCTACTAAGGTATGTAAGGTTATAGTTCGGACTTATAGGAAACTAGAATGAAAATCATGAATGTTTTAATATTTATGGTAATATATATGAATTTATTTTATTTCCATCTATAATGTTAATATAGGAAAAATATGATGAACTTTTAATGAGCATTGCTGGTGGTGATGGTGGTGATGGTGGTGGTGGTGGTGGTGGTGGTGGTGGTGGTGGTGATGGTGGTGGTGATGGTGGTGATGGTCGTGCTGTGTCTGAGCCATCGGTTGACAGTATGGCATTATGGGTGGAGGCAGCGGGTGGGATGAAAGGAGGAAAAATATTTGGGATGGGATCCTTGTCAAGGATGTACAAATCGAAGGTTGGTGCAACTTCGTCCCCAATGCAGCTGTTTCAAGGAGGACACAACGTGAGGAGCATATAACCCAAGAATTGAGCCAACTGAAGCAGTTGCTTGTACAGAAGGACGAAGAAACGAAGTATTTACTTGGACAGAAGGACGAACAAATAAGGGTGATGCAACAACAACTGCAAATTGTCATGCGACATCTCGACATCGATCGCAACGAGGTTCCTCCTCTACCTCATATTAATCCAATTGATGATGGGCATAATGCTGAGCCACAAAATGATGCGGCAAATGGTGATGGTGATGATGATGATGCTGATGATTTTATTGTCAGTCCTTCCTAGTTCATTCTCGAGTACCAAAACTGCCAACGTTTTTATGGTTGTCCCGCGTTCTTTCAATGTTTTGAATGTATTACCTTATGTTCATTAGTGCTTAGCTGCCTCTTCGTATTATGAGATTGAAAATCGAATATCATCATATGAGACTTTGCAACTTATGCATTGTAGAAATTACTATTGCTTTCTTACCAAAAAAAAATTAATATTGATAATAATTAGATTTAAAATCGAAATTATCGCTAAATAAAATTCGTCGCAAACTTAGCGACGAATTTTGTCACGAATAGCTTTCGTTGCAAATTACCAACGAAAATTGAATTTTTTTGATGGAAAAAAATCGAATTTCCAACGATTTTTGCATCGAATAATTAGCGTCAAATTTTGCAACGTATTTTCCCACAAATGTTGTTTTCGTTGGAAATTACCAACGAAAATTTTAACTTTTTGGATGAAAATTTCGCGGATTTTCCACGATTTTTTTGCAACGAATAAGGATGAATTTATATATTATTTTTCGTTGGAAAAAAAAAACAATTTATATATTATTTTTCCAACGAATTAAATTTTCGTCGGAAATTACCAACGAAACTTGCTATTTTTTGTCGGAAAAAATTGCGATTTCCAACGAATTTTTTTTTCGTTGGAAATTAACAACGAAAAATTTTTGTCGGAAAAATCCCACATTTCCAACGAATTTTTTTTTTCGTCGGAAATTAACAACGAAAATTGTAATTTATTGTGGGAAATATTCGGGATTTCCAACGAATTTTTTTTTTCGTCGGAAATTAACAACGAAAATTGTAATTTATTGTGGGAAATATTCGGGATTTCCAACGAATTTTATTTTTGTCGGAAATTACCAACGAAAATTCGTTTGTCGGAAAAATTCGAGATTTCCAACGAATTTTTTTTTTGTTGGAAATTAACACGAAAATTGTTTGTGAGAAAAATTCCCGATTTCCAACGAATTTTTTTTTCGTCGGAAATTACCAACGAAAATTATTTGTCGGAAAAGTTCGCAATTTCCAATGAATTTTTTTTTCGTTGGAAATTAAAAACGAAAATTGTAATTTCGTGTGGGAAATATTCGAAATTTCCAACGAATTTTTTTTTCGTTGGAAATTAACAACGAAAAATTTTTGTCGGAAAAATCCCACATTTCCAACGAATTTTTTTTTCGTCGGAAATTAACAACGAAAATTGTAATTTATTGTGGGAAATATTCAGGATTTCCAACGAATTTTATTTTTGTCGGAAATTACCAACGAAAATTCGTTTGTCGGAAAAATTCGAGATTTCCAACGAATTTTTTTTTTTCGTTGGAAATTAACACGAAAATTGTTTGTGAGAAAAATTCCCGATTTCCAACGAATTTTTTTTTCGTCGGAAATTACCAACGAAAATTGTTTGTCGGAAAAGTTCGCAATTTCCAACGAATTTTTTTTTCGTTGGAAATTCAAAACGAAAATTGTAATTTCGTGTGGGAAATATTCGGGATTTCCAACGAATTTTATTTTTGTCGGAAATTACCAACGAAAATTCGTTTGTCGGAAAAATTCGAGATTTCCAACGAATTTTTTTTTCGTTGGAAATTAACACGAAAATTGTTTGTGAGAAAAATTCCCGATTTCCAACGAATTTTTTTTTCGTCGGAAATTACCAACGAAAATTGTTTGTCGGAAAAGTTCGCAATTTCCAACGAATTTTTTTTTTCGTTGGAAATTCAAAACGAAAATTGTAATTTCGTGTGGGAAATATTCGGGATTTCCAACGAATTTTATTTTTGTCGGAAATTACCAACGAAAATTCGTTTGTCGGAAAAATTCGAGATTTCCAACGATTTTTTTTTTCGTCGGAAATTACCAACGAAAATTTTTTTTGTCGGAAAAATTCGGGTTTTCCAACGAAGTTTTTTTTCGTCGGAAATTAAAAACGAAAATTGTAATTTCTTGGCCGAAATATGAGGGATTTCCAACGAATTTTTTTTCGTCGGAAATTACCAACGAAATTTTTTTGTCGGAAAAATGCGGGATTTCCAACGAATTTTTTTTTTCGTTGGAAATTATCACCGAAAATTATTTTTCGCAAAAATTCGCGATGTCCAACGAATCTTTTTTTCGTTGGAAAGTAAAAAAAAAAAAATTGTTTTCCGAAAAATTCGGGATTTCCAACGAACTTGTTTTTCGTCGGAAATTACCAACGAGAATTGTATTTTTTTGTCGGAAAATTGAGCGGATTTCCGACGATTTTTGCAACGAATATTTTGCAACGAATTTTTCCAACGATATTTAGCGACGAAATTTGCCACGAATTAATTTTCGTCGGAAATTACCAACGAAAATTGAAATTTTTTTTCGTCACTATTTTCGTTGGAAATTACCAACGAATTTTCCAACGAATTTTTCCCACGAATATTTCCAACGAATTTTTCCAACGAAAAAATTTCGTTGGAAATTACCAACGAAAATTTAAATTTTTTGTCAGAAAATTTTGCGACGACTAATTACCAACGAATTTTTTTTCGTCGCAAAATTTGTTGGAAATTCGTTTTCCAACGAATTTTGACGAATTTTTCGTTGGAAATTTCGTTGGAAAACTCTTGTTTTTTTGTAGTGGTTGTTAGCTTAAGTATGTCTTATATCTTGCTTTTGCTCGAGGACTAGCAAAATGTTAAGTTTGGGGGTTTGATAACTCTATAAAAATAGAGTTATTTTATCTACTCTAGGCAATAAATAATGCAATATTTGTTAGAATATATTTGGATTTCCTTTTATTTACTTAATTTTTCCTTGTTTATGCAAAATATTGAGATATGGAGAAAATAAGGACAATATGGTGAAAAGAAGGAAAGGAATATGCAATCCAGAGAAGAGTTAGAAGGTGGATATCATATTGAGAATTCTGCGATTTATTCCCTAATTTTATACGAAAAAGAAGCAATTGCCTTGTGAGAGGAGTCTTGGATGTTATCATATAAATATGATAACTTGGGGGAACATGGAGTTTTTTTTTAGATCGTTTTTGTTTTCAGTGTTCTGAGAGTTTTTCAAGTATTTTGAAGAGAAGACAAAAGTGGTGACAAAATTGTTGTTCTTTGATTCAAGATGTTTGGTTTAATTTATATTTTCGTTTTTTCTTCTATTATGTTCTAATTTTCTTTGTTAGAGCTACGATGTAGCCTAACCTTGATGATATGAATTTTCTACTTTCTATGCTTTGCAAGTAATTTCATTCATGTGAGTTATATATTATTGTGCTTAATGCGTTTAGGTGACTGGCCACCACTTGAATGATCTGATGTGCATGTTTGAGACTGAGAAGTGATAATATGCAATTGCTCCTTATAATATATAACCATGATTTAAATGTGGATAGAAATATACCATGTTATTTGTGTAGCTTTCGGTGATAAGGTGGTCCAAAAGATTCATTGTAAACCGGGAATATTCATAAATTTTAATGCGCTTATGTTTATTTAAATTCACATAGAAATATAGTGAATTGATAAACTGAGTAGGTTTGCTATACCTAGAGATAGGATAGTAAATAGACTAGGAAATTCCGCTATCACATGTTTGATATTGTTCTTGTATGCATAATGATCCGAAATTCATATCTAGTGGTTATGGTGAAATCGGATGCTCTAACATATTTTACCTGATTGATTATCTGCCTTTAGTTTATAAAATTTCGTTTTTAAAAATTGTCAATTTTTATTTGTTCTCAATTATATTTTGATCAGTTAGATAAATTTTAGAATTAGTCCATTTTTAATATTTAATTGGTTTATTATCATCAATCTCTGTGGGACGATACTCTTCTCATCATTATATTACTTGTTCAACACGTTCGTTGACATGTGCAGAATTTTACGAACAGCGACGACGACGACGGCGGGCTGGCAGTTTGGCGATGGGGACAACGCACGGCGGCTGGGCAATGTCGGGTCGCGGCGGACACGGCGGCGAGCGAGCTGCTGCTTGCTCGCAGAGGGGAGGGGGAAGGCAGTCGGCAGAGGGGGGCACGGCGGCGGACGGGCGGCGCAGCTGGACGGAGGCGGATGGTCGGACGGCGACGCGACGGCCGGACGAACGGCGGCGCAAGGTGGACGGCGAACTGCAGATGGCAGCAAGCAGTAGCTCGTCAGCACCTTCGAGCTGGGGCAGCGACTAGACGAGCGGAGGCGGCGATGCACGGAGGCAGCTGGTCCAGGCGGAGGGCTGCACTCGTGTGCAGCTCGGGCGAACCGGCGACGGGCGGTCGTGTGGCTCAGTTGGGGTGGAGTCGAGATGGTGGCGGCTTGTTGGCGAGAAGGCGGCGTGCGAAAATATGGATAATGACACAAATGATCCTTGAACTTTGCTTCAATGTGCAATGTGGTCCATTAATTTTAGTTTAATGTGTAATGTGGTCCCCGAATTTTTTATACATATTCAATTTAATCCCTAAATTATTTGAAAATATTCAATGCTGTCATTCCATTAATTCAAGTTCATAAATAATATTGAACATTTTCATATAGTTCAGGGACTAAATTGAACATGTACCAAAAGTTCATAGACCACATTACACATTTGGCTACGGTGTAGGGACCACATTTAACAAATTAAAAGTTTATGGACCAAATTGCACATTCGATCAAAGTTTATGAATTATTTGTGTCATTTTCCCGCGAAAATATTAACATATAGAGATATGGCATCATAGGCCTAGCCACTCGAGCTAGACATATGCAGGTTTCCGCCCTCTCCTCCTCCTAAATATATGCTCAAACAAATTGATGAAAGGGTTGTCATGTGTCGCAAGTTCTTTGTGACTGTCTTGATCCGGACTTATCCAAAGCGCATTGTCCATTGTCGCTTGGGTCGAGCGCGCGTCTACGGAGCCTAGGGTTATCTTAGACTTTTTGTAATTTTCTTATTTTTCGTCATATACTTAAATGGCACCATTTCAAGCACCTGTAATGTATTCACGTGTTCAAATAAATGATGTCTGTAAAGCATTTTTTAGGGGTTCAACTACTCAACTCTCCAATTTCGATAGGGCAAAAGTACACTAGAAGTGCCATAACTTGTGTACGGCGATCACTTTGGTGCTATAACTTTTTTTCGGATTACTTTGGTGCCAAGTCGGAGGAAAATCGATCACTTTAGTGACTCCGGCCAAAAAACTGACCTGGCATTTATACTAAAAAAAATGATATGACCTGTACACGGTGAAAATTACGTGGCTTTTTTCGAATTTTTTAATTTTTAAAAAAAAAATTGAAGCAGCGGCGAGGGAGCCCTCGTTGCTGCTGCCGCCAACCCACCACCGCCGGGAAGGGCCGGGGGTGGTGGGCGCAGTGGTCGGCGAGGGTCGCCGGCCCCTACTCGGGGCCCGGCGACCTTCGCCGAGCCCAACGAAGGCCGGATTCGGCGAGGTCTCGCCTCGCCCAGCCAAGGCGAGGCCGCGGCTCGCCGTCGCGACCCAGGCGACGGCGAGGCCGCGCCTCGCCGTCGCGACCCAGCGACGGCGAGGTCTCGCCTCGCCCGGAGAAAGGCGACGGCGAGGTCCGGCCTCGCCTTTCTTGGGCGAGGCGAGACCTCGCCGTCGCCTCGGGTCGCGACAGCGAGGTCTCGCCTCGCTGGATCCGGCCCTTGGTGGGC
Organism: Syzygium oleosum; assembly: GCF_021117445.2. NCBI lineage: Eukaryota > Viridiplantae > Streptophyta > Magnoliopsida > Myrtales > Myrtaceae > Syzygium > Syzygium oleosum. The sequence goes on along the minus strand of NW_026607485.1, from coordinate 20,059,468 downwards.
TCGGCGAGGGTCGCCAGGCCTCGGCCGGGGCCGGCGACCCTCGCCGACCATCGCACCCACCACCGCCGGCCCTTCCCGGCGGTGGTGGAGAGCGCAAGCGGCGCGGCGAGGGCTCCCTCGCCACTGTTGCAGGTTTTTTTTTTAATATAATTTAATTTTTTTTTTAAAAAATACACGTCAGTGGGCTAAACGGCGTCGTTTTTGGTTTTTAATGTTGACTGGACCTCTCCGGCGAGCCGTGTTAGCGTCACATCGGATTTCCGGCGAGCCACGTCAGCATTGGCACTAAAGTGATCGATTTTCAAAAAAGTTGGCACCAAAATGATCCGAAAAAAAGTTATGGCTTGAGAATGCGGTGCTTTTGCTCGACTTCCTAGCGCCTTGGCCCGAGTCTACAGAGGCCGGGCCTCTAAGCGTCGAGGACCCGGCCCCGTTGCCAAAGGCCCAGGAATAAGAGTTGGAGTGTGCCCAAGCATAGAGTTTCTGGTCCAAGCACTGATAACTAGTTATATTTTAGAAAATGATTTCTGATTTTTTTAAAGAGGAAATTGTTTTCCTAAATTTAAACTTTGGTAGAAAAACCTCTTCTGTTGACTAGGAAAATATTTTCTGTTGACTGATTTTCTTAAGTGATCGAAACACCAGAAAATGAGGAAAATGTTTTCCGCAAAACAAAAGGAGCCTAAAACTACAATTGTATGATTCCATTTGCCTTTCAATCAAAATTGGCATAATCAAGATTAGAATGCTTCAATGATTAGAAGGACCACTCAAGCAAAAAGGGTTATTATCACTAAAAATTCAAAACTAGTATATATGTGCCACATTTACTCCAAATTAAATCGTATCATAAAAATTCTCAAACCGGTATATCAGTGCCACATTTACCCAAAACTAATTTTCACATCGCAAAAAATCTTTAACTGATACATCTATGTTTCATTTACCCCAAACTAATTGTCATGTCATAAAAACCCTCAAATTGATACTTGTGACAAATCTATTAAATTTATAGCAAAGTTGGCTATTTTAGTGGATTTCCGAAACGTGAGGGAGCTCTTAAGGAAAAATTAGCCGATTTTAACAATTTCCCAAATTCGGATTCATTCTCTTCAAATCTGTCTTCCCAAACAACGTTGGTTAGAAGACCCATTTATATTGAATTTCCACGTTGGATCTGATGAAACTAGCAAATATCAGCTAGAGAAGGGTGAATAGGTGATTTGAATGCTAATTGATCGATTTTAATGCGGAAGTAATTGATCTCAGGTAATGTCTGAATAATGTTCAGATTTTAATCAGACTTTGAATGGCAAACAAATAAATGCGCAAAAAAAGGAGTTTTAGGGAAGAGAAAATATGCACACAGATGTATAGTGGTTCGGCTTAGATCAAGCTTACGTCCACTCTCCCACGCTGACAGTTTACAGGCTGGATTTCACTATATGATCGATCAAAAAATTACAAGTTCTGAGTGATATTCAGATGGATCACTCTATCTATCTTACAACAAGTCTCTCAAGATCACAGATTTTAGCTCCGGAAAGATGAGTAAAAACTGGTCAGAGTTTGCTCAGACTTTGGAATAGATGATTCTGGATTTCGTCTCTCTTCTTCTGCTCTTCAACAATTTGTTTCCTTTTATACTCCTCCACTTCCAAACTAGCTGTTGGACAGACTTCAGAGGATCATCTTCCAATCTTCTCCTTGGACAGATTTGTATAAGAAGGATTGAGTAGCCGTTAAGTGACAAGTCTAAATCTCGCTGATTCTGATTACTCATACAATCAGAACTTGGTTTTCATAAGCAAAGCTTCTCCATTTGAAAATAAACTTGTCGTGGAATTGACTGTCAATCAATTAAGGATATCCCGCAATATTAATGTTCCTTGCAAAATAGCCTTTTAAGATCGAATCAATCAAGACTTTCCATTTGTGAAACCCAAGCCAGATTACTGATTGTTGCGTTCATTCTGAGTTAGCGATAAAATCTGGATAAGGTTTGATTCTTAACTCCCTTTCAAAATTTAAGTCAAGGTGGGTTGTCCTTTCGTTTCCAATCATAGACTAAAATTCTTCAACTGCTGTATACAAAGTCTAAACTTTGTTTGTTACTATGTAGACCTTAGACTTTTCCTTCTTATCATTGTAAAGTCGGGACATCCAGAAAGTGACTTCCTGAACTTAGAAAAATTTCAAAAGTATTTGTTAGACTTACGATAACTCTTGGACAGTTTTATCAACTTCAAAATTTATAAGGAGGTTTTCTCAACAGAATCCACATCAAACTTCGATCATGTGATTTGCTTGCCACGTGTATTTCCACGTTAGTAACATAATAGGGATATTGAATGGTCGCTAACAGAGCGTAGATTTGTAACAAGTGTACCGGTTTAGAAATTTTTTGCAGCAAAAAAATTAGTTTTGAGTAAATGTGAAACGAGCGTACCAGTTTGAGATTTTTGGTAATATTAACCCTTGAAAAGTGAGGTATGTTATGTTAGAATATATATTAAATTGGCCTTCGTTGACAAGTTTAAGTTTTTTAGGTTTGACATTTTAGCATGGCATTGTAATCACATTCTGCCTCAGTTTATTTCGCTTCTGCATCCACCTCGCAAATTCCACGTGCTATTCTTAATCCGGCTTGCATATGAGAGAAGGTATTGAAATATCTTATGTCATTTGACTATAAGGTTTATATACTCTTTATATACATGTGATTTTCTCCAGTTATGAATTAAGCAAAATTTCACATGATATCAGAGTAAGAGATCATGAATTCAAATCTTTCAAAGCTCCTCATTTGTCTTACCTCCCCATTATATATTTCCACGCCCTAGTACTTGGTCAAGGTTTTGGAAAAGGACATACAATTGTCATAACTTTCATATAACGTTTGTTTAAGCGCCATAACTTTTTTTATTGCATACTTGAATGTCATAACTTTCGTATGAGTTTGAGCGTCATAACTTTTTTAAAATGTTCACCACAAGTGCCGCACCACATTGAATTTTCAACACTTGGGTGAACTTTTTTTTAAAGTTATAGCACTCAAATAATCGATTGAAAGTTATGACATTCAAGTGAACGTTTTTTAGAAGTCATGGCACTCAAGTGATCGAAAAAAAAGTTATGCCACTCAAGTGAGTGCCGTGCAAAGTTACGATTGAATTTTCTAATATTTTTGTCCTACATGCAAAAGTTCTTGTGTTTTTCAGGGATTTGGCCATAAAAAATAAGACGAGAAAAGCGTGCTTGAGATGGTTCAATCACATTAAAAGAAGACCTTCACAAACCATTAGGCTCTTAGCCTAGTGAGGCTTTCACTTGGGATCCAAATACTCAGCTCTCTTTGCCCTCGAACGAATTGATACGTGTGAGGAGGTGTTGCTTCAATCGCACATTTGGATGCTTGTTTGAATTCTCCCTCAGGTACTTAGTTGGACTTATGTAGTGCCGAGGTAAGGGCCTTCCTGGCGCTTCGAGAGGGTTTACTCGTCGCAATCGACACAAACAGGACGGCACAGATTTCCCTCACGCTCATAAGAAAACATGGGAGGAGACAATAGGCTCTCGCTTCGGAAAATAGCGAAGGCTATTATGCCCTCAAAGTTAACAAATGACTTGACGTAGAATAATGCCACCACTCATTTCCCTTCCATCTCAGGTAGGTTAACCCCAATCCATGAAATACCTCACTAATTTCATGGACTTAGTAAGACGTGAGCTAGAGCTCAAATCACTTACCACAAGCGGATCTAGAATTTTTTTTAGTAAGGCAAACATGATCCTCGGGAAAAGTGTCAGAAAAGTTCTAAACCTATTGTATTTGTGCCAATTTAGTCCTAAACCTTTTCACGTCGTGTCAATTTAGTTCTTCCAGTTAATTTTAGTCGGATATTGTTGACATGGAAGCCGGCCGGCCTATGTGGTATGACCGGCTCTAACGTGAATACTTTTTAATAATATTTTAATATTTTTTTGAATTATTTTTTATTTTTTTATTTTTCTTTTCTTTTCTTTTCTTTTCCTTTCTTCTTCCTCCAGTCGTCGACCTCACTGGCCATGGGCAAGGCCCGATCTTGCCAGAGGCGCGAGGTCAAAGGCCGCAACCTCGCGGCCTCTATCAAGGGCTCGAGCCTCTAGCGGCCGGGCAAGGCTCCACCTTGGTGGATCTGGCGAGGTCGAGCCTCGCCCAGCCATGGCGAGCCTTGTCGGCCACCTCGACCTCATCGGCCCTTGCCTTTGGCCAATCGCTGGTTCTGGCGACCAGTTGGAGGAAGATGAAAGGAAAGGGAAAAAAATAAAAGAAAAGAAAGGAAAAAGAAAAAGAAATCGAAAAAAAATTAAAAAATCGAAAAAAATATTAAAATATTATTTAAAATTGTTAACATCAATGCCGGCGGTGCCATGCAGGCTGGCCGATGTTCATGTCAGTAATATCTACCCAAAATTAGCCGAAAGGACTGAATTGGCAATATATCAAAAAGTTTTTGACTAAATTGCTACCAAAAAAATGTTTAGGACTAAATTGGAACAAATGCAATAAGTTTAAAACTTTTATGACACTTTTCTCCATGATCCTTAATTGCCAAGAAATCACTTATCTTATATATGTCTTACAAATAAAAGCAACGTTCTTACGCCTAAAACGTCCGATAAAAATTAATATTTTGTTAATCCATAACGATTATGTTCTAGGATTGGTTATTAACTTTTATCGGTCCATTTCAAGGTCGATATAGCTTAACATTACTTGAAATACTAAAAGACCTTTCAAACTAGAACTTTTATCACAACTTCGAGAGAAGCGAGTGGGGATAAGAGCCCTAGCTACTCAAAACATAAATCCGTCCTTATTGATGATCCGAACAACAGGGAAATCGAATTTATATTGCGCGCTTAAAACCGTAAACAAATTTGTCCGTCAATCACTAAGCAACTCCATCGATTTGTCAATGAATAATATCACTAACCCTAGCTTGATAATTCATGTATTCACCTATTCAAGAACATTTTATGTTCGGCCTGGTCGGACTAGCCCAACGGGCAACAAGCTTTGCTCATCCTCGCCCGAAAGATCTTCAAGCCTCTCGAGCCCTTCGAGTCAATCAATTCCAATATACTCTATTCTTTCATCTTTTGATTATTAAGGTTTTGGTTTTTAAATACGTGGTAATACAGACGGGGAAATTATATTTTACCAACCAATATAACATTTCTCCACAGCCCTTTTGAAAAATTCTATTTTGATATGATTGATTTGCCCTTAAAGCTCATCCACAATTACTTTCCATAAAGATTCCTAATAATTATAAAGACAAAAGTCGCCCTGCTGCCCAATTGTGCATGTTATCCAAAGAGTATAGACCTATTTTTGTTTGTCGAATCCGTGACAAAAAACCTTAGCAACTTTCCTTTTTCATCGTAAAGTGTCTTCTTTTCTTAACTTAATTGTCACTTTTGCTTTATTTGTGTGTTTTTTTGCACTCAATCATGTGATAGTATAAGGCAACCACGAAGTGATCAAGGCACATAGCTTGTCGCAAATAAAGCAATAGATTTTGATAATTACTTGAATAATTTATGTTTAAATTAGAGTCAAATGACTAATGCCTATCTTTTCCTTAGTACAATAAACTTTCCTTAATTTTGGCTATAACAATCGAATTTGCTAATTGAGAAAAGGTTAGAAATGTGTATATTACTAGAGTGAAATTGCAAATAAAGCAAAAACTTATCTTATTCCCAAATCATTTATTTATAATTTTATGTATGACTTACTCGATTAAGTGACAAGATTGTACTTAATAAATTTTTTTCTTATCAATTGCTAAAATGCATTACTTTTAATATAACCATTCAAATGACTTATTGTCGCGACCTACCCGCCGTCCCAAAGATCGGGGTTTAGGCCAAGAGGTATTTATCGATTGATGTGAACAACGATTGATTCATTTGAAAGATAAACCAAATGGTTCATTAATCCAAAGACCGAGGCACTCCCAAGCCTCACACCTCGCGCGACGAGAATTTATTTTTTATTTATGCATTTGATTGGAGTCGCCACTAGCCATGATCAAGGGTCGGCTAGAAACCCTGATCGAGACGCGGGAGTGTCGTCTCGATACGCGCGAAAACCAGAAATTCTAAAATTCGGGGACTTGATTACACTAGCGATTTAACTAGTGCCCTTTCGGTACCTAAACTTGAATTTCCGCAAACTAACGTACAGGGCAGCCTAATCGAAAAAAACTAAGATTCCACCTAACCGTTCTAAAAACAGAAAATAACAATCAATGTATTAAAAGTGCGCAACCAGATAATCATGAAGAAAATAAACAATCAGCAACCTAGCATCGTCTCTAAAAAAAAAGACAATCAAAAGCCCTAACGTAAAGCCCTAATGGCTTATCCGATTTTTGAAAAAAAAATTTCATAGGGTTTTTCTCATTTTTCATTTTTTTTGAGTTTTTAACCAAAAATCTAGTGAACCCAAAACTGATTTCTCAACATTTCCTAATTTTCTGATCCTTTTTTGGAATTTTCCCGAATTTTTTTAATTTTTTTGGAATTTTCTGAATTTTTTAATGTTTTTTCAGATTTTTAATATTTTTTTGGATTTTTAAACATTTTCGAATTTTTTGGAATTTTTAATATTTTTTGAATTTTTAAATATTTTTTTTAATGTTTTTATTAATAAAATAAGGATTTTGACCGGATCCCTGACCCGATCCGCCCGACCTCTGACCCGGCATTCCGACCCGCCCGGAACCCATTTTTTCCATTTCCTTTTATTTTCTCTTTTTTCTTTTTCTTTTGTTTCTTTTTCTATTATTTTTTTTTTCTCTTTTGTCTTTTCTGGTCTCTTTTCCCACGAGCATTTCTGGTGTTCTTCTTCCAGAACGCTTTCTTGTTCTTCACCGAGAGATCACCGCGAACGTCCCCTTCTTAGTGAATCGCCGGCGACCCAAACTCCGAACCGAAATCGGCTCCTTCGACTGCCGTCGATGACGAATCTGCTCGGACCGAAATCGCAACCCCACCATCACCGAACCAAAGTCCCTAAACCAGCACCATCGGCCACTAAATCGCTAACATTGGTGACACACTTTCGTTTCCTGACCATCAAACTTTCGACCTCAGCAACAGACGCTAGGTATGGACAAACAGGCATGAATACACGTAAAATAGAGATAGAGGGCTAACGGTTGCCGCGGGCATCACCCGGCAAGGGGAATAGAGCTTCCGGCGAGGGAATGTGTACGCGCGGCCGACTCGGACGATGTGCGAATCACGAAAAAACCACATGAAAGACAGAGAAAACTTGAAGTCAGTGACAATATTGGAGCAAACCATGCGTATAGCGAAGTTTTAGAGTGCCGGTTTTGCAAAAACAGATTCGGAGTTTCATTTCGACATTTTGCCGAACAGGTGGTAGGCGGGTCGGGGAATGGAGCTACAGGACTGATTTTAACGAGATTCATGGCCTTCTTAACGTACGACGTTTAAAAAGACTAGTTTGAGTGCGAAGCAAATGTAAGCCTCCATTGACGGGGCCGGGCGGCCACCGAATAAGTTCAGTGTGCCCGGCACCCGAGAGGCAGGGGGGAGGGAGGCAGCAAAATTAGACCGGGGCCTACCTGGTTCGGGGCTGACCGTGATGAAGCGCGGCGGCTTGAGGCTCGACAGGAGCCGGCGGCAACTAAGACGGACAACCGGTCAAAGAGGAAAAATCTTTCTTTTATGGTTCTCTCGGTCGAGCGTTTTTTTCCCCCTTTCTCGTTCGGATCCTCGTCTTCAGGAATGTCAGGATCTAGGAGTGATAAGACACGAGAAGGGTGAGTGCTGCCGGCTAGAGGACGCCGAACGGCGACGGTGGTGGTGGTTGTTCGGAGGAGATGAAGGATGAGGGGTTTGCAAGGAAGGTTCTTCCTTTTCGGAGTCCCTTCTCTGGATCTCTCTCGAGCTCACTCTCTCTCTCTCTCGATTTTCTCTCGGTTTCGGCTCCCCCTTCCCACCTGTTCTCCCCGGAGCTCTTCAAAGCTCTCCTCTCTGAAAAAGATGGCCTTCCCCCTCTCTCTCTCTCTCTCTCTCTCTCTCTCCCTCTCTATGCAGACTCCATTTTCCTTTTTTATGAGTGCATGTACGAAGGCAACAAGAGAAAGAAAGTGTGAGAGAGCCCCTTTTTGTGTTTATTTTGACCTTTCTGCAATGGACATCCCTCCCTCTCTCTAATTTTGTGATGATGCTTCTTTTGTCCTTTCTTATCTTTGCTGCTTTTGTGAAAACGTGGATTTGAGAGAGAGAGAGAAGAAATACTCTCGTATCAGCCCAGGGAAGAGCTCTCCTTTTGTCTTTTACGTTTCTCTTTTTTTTTTTACTGATTCTTTTTAATAAGAAAAATATGTCTAACAGACCCCATTAATGTCAATGCATCTAATGTCTATATGCCATGTGATTAAATGAAAATTATTCATGTTTAGGCGTCAAAATTTACCCCCCCCCCCTTAGTTTATGTGATTAACCTAAAATGGATAAGCAAAAATTAGGTGTCAACACTTATCTAATTAATTTACATGGAAAAATGGAAAGGGCAAAATAAATATTATTCATAACACGTTCTTTATAGTTTAAAGAATAGCTTATTTAATTTAAGTGATAAACGGCCATTAGTAAAGATATTCCCTTTATTTTCAGGTAAATTCGATAAAAAAGAAATACAATAGATTTTGATATATACTTGAATAATTTATGTTTAAATTAGAGTGAAATTGAAAAACACGGGCTTCTTTATGCTTTTTAAAGAATAACTTCTGATAGAAGTATTCAGACAGACATATATTGTTTAAATAAGCAAAAAGCGAACAATAAAAAACGGTAGAAACGGGAAAAGTAAGGGTTGTAGCTAAATCCACCCAAACTTTGGCTCCATACACACCTTAAGAAGTTAGAATGAGAAATATACCCTCTCTATCCGTCTTTCTTTCTGCTCGCACCTCCCCATGCTTATGGATGGACGGTATTGCCGAGCACTCACCAACTCGGATCAAGCTCGATTTAGGTGACTACATCTATTGACCTTGATCCCAGCAATCACGGTTAGGGATGTGCATCGGTCCGGTCCATTCGGAAACCGGACCGAACTGCCTGATTCTGGGTGATTTCCGAAGGGGATCGGTCCGGTTCCCGATTCCACATAAGGGACCGGACCGCCCGGACGGCTAATATTTCTTAATTTTTTTTATATTTTTTATTCTGAAGCAAACTTTAATTAGTAAATTGTTTTTCTTTTATTGTTGGAAACTTCCACTTATTGGGAATAGAAGAAATGATAAAAAAAGAAGATAAGAAATCACTGGTTCCGAGACCAACCCTGAAACTGGACGAGACCAGTCGGTACGGTCCGATCCAATTCTAGGACCGGGTGGGCAGATTCCCGGTTCGACAAACTAGGAATCAACCTTGCCTGATTCAGTTCTAGGTTCCTAGGTGGGAACCAATCCACCCAGGAACCGATCATCCCTAATCACGATGGTGCGAGCTTGAAACTTGACGCTATAGGGGTAGAGATGGGAAAGTAGCCCAAAAACAACCATCTCCAAGTCGCGAGGAGAGAGAAATGCAGGGTCTATGCATGTAAAATGTGTTAAATAAAGAAATGAGACGGTGGGACTTATAATTCGGATACATTTTCATTTTCATTTCATAGAGTATGTATGCAGCCAAAATATGGGTGGATTTAGCGCGACCTAAGAAGTAACTGTAGACTTCTTTTAATTGTTCACTCGATTTGGTATAAGGGCATTTTTATCTTTATAATTTTCAAGAGTATTCATGAAGAATATGCATCAGTTTCAAGGGCAAATCAATCCAATCAAAATAGAGATTTCCACAAAGTTGTGTCACAATATTATTTAGTTGTGGAAAGTTAGATAGGATGCTAATAGAATGGAAAGTTCACGAGTCACCTAGCGATAATCAGTTGCTTGCTAGATCTAATCAACCTTAAGCTAGACTTGCTCAACCAAATTGGCTGAATTGGCAGTGATTGTACATACATGAGACATCCGAGGAAAGTTCAACCAGAACTTGAGAAAGGCAACGACTATGTGACCATGAATTGTACGGCTATAGATGAGCTCGTTGCAATTTTAGCACAAATCATCAGTGTTCTGGTTGAGGGCATTGTATCCACACCGACGTCATTAAGATGACATTACTGCATCAATATAGCATTCCATAATTTCAATCTATGTTTCAATTTCAAATATGCTCCTTTGCACTTCATTTTTTTGGGGAGTTTTTGAACTAATGTTTGAGAAGCTCGACTTTAACCATAATGCAAAATGGTGGTCTGCAACATTTCCATCTTTTTGTTTCACCAACTCGTGTAGAATAGGGAAGGAGAGTCTGCTCAGTGGTGAGTAGATTGACAGAAGTCAAATCAAGAGATTTTGGACCCCTCTCCTCCGGGACCAACTCTCTCCAATAGCTTAATTAGGTTGGTAGTTACATGCCTTACCATTATCACACCATAAGTCCTAGCCCGAAAGTACCAGCCAACTCTCTTCCCATCGTCGCGCCATATTCGAGTTTTCCCTCCCTAGTTTGTATTTTACTTCTCATTGTGCAAATGAATCGTGTCTTGCATCGCCGGACCTGAACTCCGAGAGACTATCAAGGTAAGCACCCGATATCATCTAAATGGCTTTTGATAAATTAATCGAAATAACAGACTTAACCAATTTTATTTATAGAAATATCTGATATTAGTTTATGTTGTCGACATCTGTTGTTGTCAAGATAATTGGAAGATACTGGCACAAAGGGGTGCGGCATATAGACCTTCATTTACCAAATCCATCTTGGGGAGTTGTATGAACCAACTCCATAGTCATGTATCATGCATGCTAATGGACTTAAAGATAAACTCCTAATTTGTCTTAATCAACTGAAAATGCAAGTCAAAACACACATTCCCTTGGTGTTTAGTCCAAATTTCGGGTCACGACAAACATTACCAACCTGCTCATAGATTTAGCATCCGCACGTAACCATCTACACTCAATTTGAAGTGATCTATGCAAGTCGTTCTCTAAAATAATGAGCAAAGGTGGAAGTTCCTGTTCATGATGCTTTTTCCTCTTCCTAATGACTAGGAAACTGCCCTAGCTTAAGTCAGGTGATACCTCCCTAGATCCTCATTGGGCTTCCCTCGCCAACCTCTACTAGCCGGGAGTGTCCATACTTTTCTACACCCTAGGCTCTGATACCAACCAACTTGAAGTTGCACGCGCAGCAGCTAAAACTAAGAGCTTAAACTATCATAATATTGCGTGCACCGTGAGTTTAATATCTTAGCAAGACCAAGAGTATCATCTAACCTCGGACATACCTATTAAGTATATCAATAGAGGGAAAAAAGTCAAAGACCGGTGATAGCACAATTCTTATCACAGCCGAATCATGTGTATAGGTGTATAATCGAGCCGATTCGGATTGATGCACTACCAAAATCGAGCTCGACTCAACTCAACTCACATACTCGGTGCTCGAAGCTAGATTCGAGCTCGATTGAGTATTAATTATCCAACTCGAGCTTGATTCAATTAGAGAATCCAGGTGCTCGAACTCGACCCGATTGAATTTAATTGGAATCAACTTATAAAGTTTTATAAGCTCGAATGTAATTTCAAGTATCTTGCCCCTTTTTATAATAATTTAAAATTTCAATAAAATAGTGAAAACTCGATTAGGGTCGTGAGCCTACCTAGTTGAATGTCAACAAGCTCGTGCTCACCTATACAAGATACTCGAGTAGCTCGAACTCGATCTCAACTCGAAATCAAGTGAGTCGATCTCTAGTAGACATCGGGCCGAGCCGGAGCTGTCGCTGAGTAATTTGACTCGATTTCACTCTTGTGCATGGAGCTGACAATGAGTAGTGTATCGTTATGAACTTTATGTTCACAGAATCAGATTAAAATGGCATTTGTGATGGACAAGTGATTACGAGCACGCGCGTGTCACGTGACAATAAGGTCCCGAAGTCATATCACGAGACACGCACGTGAAGCCCAACCACCACCCCTCAGCCTCTCTTGAATATAAATCCCACCCCTCTCCCAAAGTTCACCTGTGCCACCACACGCCCAAAGAGAATCACTTGCAGCAACCCGGTCCACCACCGCCTCCTCCGTCGTGACCGCTCCACCGACCCTCGCCGTCTCTCGCTCTCTCGAAACCCCATCCCCCCGGGAAGAAAAGAAAAATGGTGAGCGTCGAGGAATTCTGCCGTGCCCAGAAATCACAAGGCCCTGCCACGATCCTGGCCATCGGAACGGCGAACCCCCCAAACGTTTACGAGCAGAGCACGTTCCCAGATTATTTTTTTTCGAATCACCAAGTCCGAACACATGACACAGCTGAAAAGCAAGTTCAAGCGCATGTGTACGTATAGTTTAAAGCATACCTACATTGATGCACTTTTAAACAAATTTTTTTTTTTGTGGTGCCCTCGTCATTTACCATCATATAAGAATTTGGGCGGCTTCACCTTTTTGTGCATGGCACTTACTAACACCGTAGATAGCAGGGACTAGAGATTAGTGGATACATACATGCTTAGATACGAAATTAGGGAACGAAAGTCGAAGCAAATCAACAATTGTTTTGATGGAACTTTTTGATGCCGGGATCGGTTTTTTTCTTTCTTTTCCGGTAATAACTTGTGGGGATTGCGTCTTTCACCGTCGTGTATGAATAATTTGATCGGTCCATAAAGAAGAAGACCACCATGACATCGATCTGTGTTCGGTGTATATGTTTAGGTGAAGGGTCCAAGATCAAGAAGAGGTACCTGCACTTGACGGAGGAGATGGTGAAAGAGCACTCGAACATGTGTTCGTCCACGGAACCCTCCTTGGATGTAAGGCAAGACATTTTGGCGGTGGAAGTGCCGAAGCTAGGGAAAGAAGCAGCAGCCAAGGCCATCAAGGAATGGGGGCAGCCCAAGTCCGAGATCACCCACCTGGTGTTCTGCACCTACGGCGGCAACGACATGCCGGGCTGCGACTACCAGCTCACCAAGCTCTTGGGCCTCCGCCCAACCGTCAAGCGGTTCATGATGTACCAGGTGGGTTGCTACGGTGGCGGCATGGTCGTCCGCCTCGCCAAGGACCTCGCCGAGAACAACAAGGGGGCTCGCGTCCTCGTCGTGTGCGCCGAGATCACCATGGCCGCCTTCCACGGGCCCAACGAGGCCTTCATGGACAACCTCCTGGGCCACGCCCTGTTCGGCGACGGCGCCTCCGCGCTCATCGTGGGCTCAGACCCCGTCCCGGAAATCGAGAGGCCCCTGTACGAGATTGTCTCCGCGTCCCAGACCCTCATCCCCAACAGCGAGGGCGCCATCAGCGGACACGTCCGCCAGATCGGGCTCACCATCAACCTCCTAAAGGACGTTCCGGCCTTTATCGCTAAGAACGTTGAGAAGTGCATGACGGACGCATTCCACCCTCTGGGCATCACGGACTGGAACTCGCTCTTCTACGTCGCGCACCCCGGCGGGCCCGCGATCCTCAACGAAGTCGAGGCCAAGTTGAAGCTCAAGCCCGAGAAGATGGACCGGTCGAGGTACGTGCTCGGTGAGTATGGCAACATGTCTAGCGCGTGCGTCTTCTTCGTATTGGACGAGATTAGGAAGAAATCGGTTAAGGAAGGGCTCAAGACCACCGGAGACGGGCTCGAATGGGGGGTGCTCTTCGGATTCGGTCCTGGCATCACCGTCGAGACCGTCGTCCTCCGCAGCGTGGGCTTGTCCGCTTAGGGCTTCGCGTCGGATCCAGCCTCGCCTGCCTGCCTGCCTCTTCCATCAATCCCTATTTCCACTTACGATATGTTGTTAATCATGTCTTTTCGATGTTATTCCAAAACCTTTTCGGTGTATGTTTTGGATCGTGATGCGATGGGGAGTGACCGTTCGATGTTGTAAGTTGCACGCCATCTTTAACTATCAATGCACTTATGTTATGTATCAACCGAGGTCCATATTCGCCTCGAAATTAATAATACATTTCCATATGAAACAAGGACTTTCTTCGACCGCATGGCAAGCATGATTCTAGTGTTTTCCACGACTCGATAGATTCCTATTGAAAGAAAAAGATATCGTTATTAAGAAAATGTTTTCTAGACCGTTAAGTTCTCACGAAACAAACCGACCTTTAATCCTCCTTCAACCGTTTGGCATCTTCTATATTGTCTTCTCAATCGCGTCTCTCTACTTTGTTTTATGCTATAGACTACAGATTGATCAATACAGTCTACTTCCATACTCAGGTTTATCGACTCCCTAATATACAATACAATGAAGCAATATCCTTTAGTTCCCCGCACAAGAAGGAGCTGGTAAACGACTAGTACAGTTACGGAATTAGTTACATTAATAGAGATTACGTCTCATTGATCTCTCATTAACCTAACAAGCTGAGTTGGCAAAACCTCATGCACGTAGTTGGCAAAATAGGACTTCAACGCACGTGAAACTTGAGAAGTCATCGGTAAAATCGGTTGCCTTTGTCTCTATTTGTTTCACAAAAAATAAATGATTTGGAAAACAATTTCCTAAAAATAATCGCTTAAAATAATTAGTCTATGGAAAATATTTTCATTATCGATAACAATTTATGTCTAAATATTTTCGCGAACAATGAAAATATTTTTCATTTATTCATTTTTTGTATTCCTTGAAAGGATAAACATACTCATTGAACCACCCGCCTGGGTGGCGCTGCTGGAGCGCGCACTCTTCCTCTCGCAAAAGGTTGAGTGTTCGAATCCCGGGTGCCGCGGGGTGACTTAACCGGTGCACGTGTGTGGTGGCTAGCACGTGTCACCCCCAGGGTTTACCTCCCGGCTGTCGGCCGTGCGGGGGTTCCCTAGGTCATCAAAAAAAAAAAAAAAACATACTCCTTGAAATTTCAGAGCTACTGAAATTAGAATAAAAATGTGCTTATGCTTTACATAATGATCAATAATACGTGGAATTTCTCATTCTTGAATGAGTCTTTAACTCTGCTAGAGTCAAAGCTCTTGAGATTACCAAATTCATCTATATGAGTTGAATTAAGATCCCATAATGCCACATGATTATATCCTCCAATTTATCATCTTTGTTTTGAGCATGAGAAGGGATATTATAATATTATAGATTTTGATAGGAACCCTAGTTACGAGCTCCATTTTGTTATTATTTTTTCAAATATTAAGAAATATGTTGGTATTCATGTTGAAGCATCAAATATTAACAAAAAAATTGTTATTGTGATTGTCGACGAATATGTAAAATGAATGTGGCCATTCAAATTAATATTCTCGGCCTATGTTTTTTTTAGAACCGAGTACGGAGGTACTTACCTTTGAGATGCAGATGTTAATTGTAAACGATGGTCAATTGCTGACACTACAAAAAAACAAGGGATTAGCGATGAATTTTGCGACGAAAAATTTGGAAAAATCCGTCGCTAATCGAATTTGCGACGAATTCCGTCGCTAATTCGGCGTCGCAAAATTTTGCGACGGAAAAAAATTCGTCGCAAATTAGCCACAAACTTTATTCGTCGCAAATTAGCCACGAACTTTATCCGTTGCAAAATTCGTCGCAAATTAGCCACGAACTTTATAAGTCGCAAAATTCGTCGGAAATTTCGTTGCAAAATTCATCACAAAGTTCGTCGCAAATTAGCCACAAACTTTATTCGTCGCAAAATTCGTCACAAAGTTCGTCGCAAATTAGCCACAAACTTTATTCGTCGCAAATTAGCCACGAACTTTTTATCCGTCGCAAAATTCATCGCAAATTAGCCACGAACTTTATTCGTCGGAAAATTCGTCGCAAATTAGCCACGAACTTTATTCGTCGCAAAATTGGTCGCAAAATTGGTCGCTACTTATTCGTCGCAAAATTCATCGCAAATTAGCCACGAACTGTATTGGTCGCAAAATTCGTCGCTAAATATTCGTCGCAAATTATACGCCATTTGGGCCATCAAATCTTGTCCATAGCAATAGCTACGCATTAATGAACATCATGTAATACATTCAAAACAATCAAAGGACACGAGACAACCGTAGATTTCGCTTTAGAAACAGAAAACGAACAAACCAGACACAATGCCATATAATTGAAAAATATAACTGAAGGAAAGATGCTAGTCCGCAAAAAATAATGATATATGCAAAGTTGCAAAGTCTGACATGATGCTATTTGATATCCAATCTTATAATACATTCAAAACGTTCAAAGGAGGCGGGACAACCAAAGATTCTGCTTCAAAAACGAAAAATCGACAAACCAGACACAAGATTGGGCAGCTTTGGTACTCGGCAGGACACCAGAAGCAGTCACTTTTGTCGACACCTGATGAAATGTGGATACATAAATAAAAATATTCAATCAGTCCAGAATATAAAAGAAGCGTTTATGCATGGATGTGGAATTAGGTATAAAAAAACAAGTAGGAGGGTTAACAAAAAAAACATTTCAGGACGAACATCAATGTTCTTACATATGAATATGAGTCAACTTTGATATCCACTGTAGTTTTTTCACCATTGTAAACCGTATTTCTGTCACCTACGAAAAATTAGATCCTTCTCCAAACAGCATTCAACAGTTTAATGACTTAGAGAGGTGAATTTTTTTTTGTAAGGTATTAGAGAGGTGAATTACCAACACCAATTCCCAGAAAGAGAGGACTCAAAGTCAATTAAGGCATGTATTTCTACAATGTTCAAATATCATGATTTTTTGTAACAAGCATGTCATCCTGGGATCTCTAAATTTTCAGTTTTTCGCAAGCAAAGAACCTAGTTGTAAGAAAGTTGTGCACAGAAAGTAATTGTAGGGCAGGAACATATTGGGCAAACTGCACTTATGGCACAAAAGATTGTGAAGCAAGCTTACCTCCGATTTTGGGAATTTTAACTAGAAATGACGGAGAAAATCATCATCATCATCAGCAATCTCAGCATCATTGTGTCGCTCATCATTGTGCCCATCACCTATTGAATTGGTGGGAGGTACAGGAGGAATCTCATTGTGATCGAGGTTGAGGTGTCGCATAACGATTTGCATTTGTTGTTTCAAGTCATTTATTTCTTTGTCCTTCTCTACTTGTATATTTTTCAGTTGGTTCAATTCTTGGGTCATTTGCTCCTCAAGTCGTGTCCTCCTTGGAACAGTCGCATTGGAGGATGAAGTTACAGTATGATTCGTCGTGTATACTCTTGACAATGATCCCATCACAAATATTTTTCCTTTTTTCATCCCACCCGTTGCCTCCACCCATAATGCCATACTGTCAATTGATGGCTCAGACGCAGCAACACCATCAGCACCACTAGCATTGCTCATTAAAAGTTCATCATATTTTTCCTACATTAACAATATAGATGAAAATAAAATAACTTCATATATATAACTACCATAAATATTAAAAGCATTCACGGTTTTCATTCTAGTTTCCATAAAGTCCAAAGTATAACCTTACATGCCTTAATAGCTTTTGCTCGATCGGCAGTCCATGTCTTATCTTTTTTTTGAAATGTGCATTCAAATGTAGCTGCAAATGTCGGTTCCGTCCCCAATTCATGTGCCTACAAAATGTAAACATGAGTAATTGAATTAAATTAACTTATAACTTATTTAATAGACTGACCATTCGTTTTCGATGCTCCCTAATGTTGATAGAGCCCCCAGCATATGTGGCAGACCCTTCACTAGAACTAGAAGATCGATTCTTTTTATTCTGCTCACTGATTTGCTTATTCTTTTCGGTTTGCCAAATTCTGTTAATTTCCGTCCAATTGTCAGCTGTAATGAAAGCCGGCATCACTTGCTTGATCTTCGCTCTATTCATCACATTTCGTATGTGATCACTGACTTTTTTCTTAAAGATTCTTCTCACTTCATTCTCTTCCTCTTCATCCCACCTGAACTTCCGCTGCAATCAATACAAAAACAACTGAAAGTTATTATGATGGTCACATATCCATTATCATGCACCAGACAATTCGGCGATAGATTTTGTAAAGTTCATCTCGGGGAAAATATCTGGTCCCTTTAGTATCGAAAAATAAAGAGTTGTTCTGGTCCCTTTACATCATTCTTGACCATCAATATACTACACCGAACTTAGTTGGTGAGAAAATAGAATATCTAAAACTTACCTTGAACTCATTCCACCACAAATCTTTCACTTCTTGTGGAGCACTGTTGTAATTAATATACTGCCCCATCCAATAGTTTTTTACTGTTTTATTCAGTTCTCTCACAACAAACGTAGCATCCGTGAATCTGCAAACATACGGATATTGTGCAACATCGACAATTCAGTTGACATCCATATCTAAAATCATAAATACTACATATGCTTAAAAAATGAAGTACTTACGAATCTCCAAATGGGCATATCATGAATCGGTTATCTTCTTCACCTGTGTTTCCCTCATTATTCGATTGTTGCGCTGAATAATAAGGTGGAACGGAATGAGATGGATTTGAAGGAGATGGAACTGGAGGAGATTCAGTTCGCATGTGTCCAAGTCCCCTAACATATTCTTGAGTGTTGGAGGAAGGGCCAACGTGTCCATATTGTCCATCAGCATATAGTGGTTGAGGGTTAGATGAAAGGGCAGGGGAAGAGGAAAGGGACGGGGACGAGGACGAGGAAGGGCTTGGTCTTCTATGTATGTGACCTCTACGTTTATACTGATAAGTAGGAAGGTTGGACAAATATGTAAAAAAATATGAACACGTATTACGGACACATAATGACGTACATGACGAAGCTTACCATTTTGTTTCAGAAGCAGAAAATGTATCCTCTTAATTAGCCAATGCCGAGTGTTTATGACGTACAATTTTCTACGAACAAATATACAATGAATCGCACTCATTTTGATATCAAACATCAATATATGATCATGATATGCCATGCTAAGCCAACAATAGCCATAATTACCCACACGATCCACTTTCAAACCACACGATCATTCAACAAGTACAAGATCAACCATGAAACATCAATTTTCAGCCACATGATCTTCGTTCTCGGCCACACCATTATCAATCAACCCACAAGATCGGGCCATAGTTAACCAATCAGCCACAATTAAGCAAATCAACCACGCGATTAAACTAATTAACCATACGATTGGCATTAAACAACTAAGGGTGCGAATGGTAACCATTCTGCTCCAGAAAGCAAATTCTTGCCAGAAATTGATTTCTGGAATTCTTGCCATAAATTGATTTATGGAGGAGAAATATGTTTGGTAAAACATGACTAATTTTGCTCAAGAAATTGATTTCGGAACAGAAATCTGTTTTGATTTGTTGATTTTTTTTGCACCTAAAAAAATTTAAATTTTACTCAAAGTGGGTGGTCACAGGTATTATAAGCCATTCTGTGAAGTTTTGAAATTTTTGATTTTTTTAATTTTTTTTGGGCACCTAAAAAAATTTAAATTTCACTCAAAGTGGGTGGCCACAGGTATTCTAAGCCATTTTGTGAAGTTTTGAAATTTTTATTTTTTTATTTTTTTATTTTTTTGGGCACCTCAAAAAATTTAAATTTTACTCAAAGTGGGTGGCCACAGGTATTATAAGCCATTATGTGAAGTTTTAAAATTTTTGATTTTTTTAATTTTTTTGGGCACCTAAAAAATTTAAATTTCACTCAAAGTGGGTGGCCACAGGTATTCTAAGCCATTTTGTGAAGTTTTAAAATTTTTTATTTTTTTATTTTTTTTGTCACCTCAAAAAATTTAAATTTTACTCAAAGTGGGTGGCTACACGTATTCTAAGCCATTTTGTGAAGTTTTACAATTTTTTATTTTATTTTTATTTTTTTGGGCACCTCAAAAAATTTAAATTTCACTCAAAGTGGGTGCCCACAGGTATTTTAAGCCATTTTGTGAAGTTTTGAAAATTTTGATTTTTTTATTATTTTTCTTTGTTTTTGGGCACCTCAAAAAATTTAAATTTCACTCAAAGTGGGTGGCCACATGTGTTCTAAGCCATTCTGTGAAGTTTTGAAATTTTTGAATTTTTTTATTTTTTTAAAAAAAAATTCACCAAATTTAATATTTTCCCGAAATCTGATTTTTTTTTATTTTCTGAAAATTTTATGAGTTTTTCAATTTTTATGCAATTTCTGAAAAAAAAACGCTTAATCAATCACACGATCGTCATTCTGTTCCGGAATGCATTCCATGCGCACCCTAATCAACCACACGATCGTCATTGAACGATTAATCGGCCACATGATCGACAAATTAACCAGGCGAACATCGATCAAAGCCACATGCAATCCTGAAATCAGCCCCTAACTTAGCCAACCAATTCGACGCTAAACAATCCCTAAACAAGTCCGATTAATACCTATTATACTAAGTAGGGTTTAGGGAGTCGCTTACTTGGTTCAAGGCCAAGAAAAACCAAACGATGGGACAAAATGGCCGGTCGACCAGTGGCGGGCTCGGCGCGAGCGCGGGCGCAAGTGGCGACTATTCGGCCAGTCGCTCGGCACGGCGCTCAGCCACGGCCGGGCGAACGGCAGGGCAAGAGGCTAGGCCACGAGCGACGGCTTGGCCACGGGCGAGCCTGCCGGGCGTGCGGGCGCAGCGGCGCGGCTCGGGCGGCGACGGGCGACGGCTCGGCGGCGACGAGCGAGCGAGCGAGAGGCTCGACGGAAGCAGGGGAACTTCAGCGACGACGGCATCGGGCGGGCTGCTGGGCCAATGGCAGCGGCGTCGGGCGGTTCTTGGGCGGCTGGTGGGCGGCGGCGGCCGACGGCTACGAGCTCTGCGAGGCGCGCGCGCGAGCTGGGTGGCGGCGAGCTCGACCAGGCGAGCGGCGAGCACGCGGGCGGAGCGGCGACACTCGCGGCTGCGAGCTGCCGGGCGTGCAGGCGACTGATAACTCTATAAAAATAGAGTTATTTTATCTACTCTAGGCAATAAATAATGCAATATTTGTTAGAATATATTTGGATTTCCTTTTATTTACTTAATTTTTCCTTGTTTATGCAGAATATTGAGATATGGAGAAAATCAGGAAAATATGGCAAAAAGAAGGAAAGGAATATGCAATCCAGAGAAGAGTTAGAAGGTGGATATCACATTGAGAATTCTGCGATTTATTCCCTAATTTTATACGAAAAAGAAGCAATTGCCTTGTGAGAGGAGTCTTGGATGTTATCATATAAATATGATAACTTAGGGGAACATGGAGTTTTTTTTTAGATCGTTTTTGTTTTCAGTGTTCTGAGAGTTTTTCAAGTATTTTGAAGAGAAGACAAAAATGATGACAAAATTGTTGTCTTTGATTCAAGATGTTTGGTTTAATTTATATTTTCATTTTTTCTTCTATTATGTTCTAATTTTCTTTGTTAGAGCTACGATGTAGCCTAACCTTGATGATATGAATTTCATACTTTCTATGCTTTGCAAGTAATTTCATTCATGTTATTGTGCTTAATGCGTTTAGGTGACTAGCCACCACTTGAATGATCTGATGTGCATGTTTGAGACTGAGAAGTGATAATATGCAATTGCTCCTTATAATATATAACCATGATTTAAATGTGGATAGAAATATACCATGTTATTTGTGTAGCTTTCAGTGATAAGGTGGTCCAAAAGATTCATTGTAAACCGGGAATATTCACAAATTTTAATGCGCTTATGTTTATTTAAATTCACATAGAAATATAGTGAATTGATAAACTGAGTAGGTTTGCTATACCTAGAGATAGGATAGTAAATAGACTAGAAAATTTCGCTATCACATGTTTGATATTGTTCTTGTATGCATAATGATCCGAAATTCATATCTAGTGATTATGGTGAAATCGGATGCTCTAACATATTTTACCTGATTGATTATCTGCCTTTAGTTTATAAAATTTCGTTTTTAAAAATTGTCAATTTTTATTTGTTCTCAATTATATTTTGACCAGTTAGATAAATTTTAGAATTAGTCCATTTTTAATATTTAATTGGTTTATTATCATCAATCTCTGTGGGACGATACTTTTCTCATCATTATATTACTTGTTCAACACGTTCGTTGACACGTGCAGAATTTTACGAACAAGTTTTTGGCGCTGTTGCCGGGGAAAGAGGAATTCGACTCTGTACAAGAATTGGGTGGAATATTGCATGACTCGAAGCCAACAGGGAGAACTTGAGAAGTTTGATCCTGAAATTGAGCGCACTTTTCTAAGGCGACGACGAGAGCAAAACAACAACACCATGGCTGAAAACCAGCAGGGAGAAGAAAATCCAAGGAGGACTTTGAAGGATTATGCTGCACCTACGGTCCAAGGATCAACATCAAGCATTAGGAGGCCAACCATACAAGCTAACAATTTCGAAATTAAGCCTTCCCTAATTCAGATGCTTCAAAACGCAGTCCAATTCAGTGGATTGCCGAATGATGATCCTAATATCCATTTAGATGCTTTTCTTGAAATTTGTGACACTATAAAATATAATGGCGTTACTGATGATGCCATTAGATTGAGATTATTCCCTTTTTCCTTGCGTGATAAAGCTAAGACGTGGTTAACTTCTCTTCCTGCAGGATCTATCACGACTTGGAATGACATGGCTCAAAAATTCCTTAGTAAGTACCTTCCTCCTGCTAAGTCTGCCAAGATGCGTAACGATATTACTTCTTTTGTACAGATGGATGGTGAATCTCTGTACGAAGCTTGGGAGAGGTTTAAAGAACTACTAAGGCGTTGTCCGCATCATGGCCTACCAGTTTGGATGCAAGTGCATACATTCTATAATGGAGTGATGCCGAATTTGAGGTCTACCATTGATGCCGCAGCTGTAGGGATGTTGACCAATAAATCGCCTGAGGAAGCCTTTGATCTTTTGGAGGAGATGGCGGCTAATAGCTACCAATGGCCGATTGAGAGGCTATCTGCTAGAAAGTCGAGTGGAATTCATGAAGTCGGTGTCAATACTACCATTGCCGCAGAGTTTGCTGCTTTAAACAAAAAGATCGACTCAGTGTTGAAGATTCAAGGCCCGACTTGTGAATTTTGCAATGGAAACCATGCTAGCACCGAATGTCAGGTAGGTAATCCTTTCACACATCCTCCTGAAAATACTAACTTTGTTGGAAATTTTAGCAGGCCTCCCCAGAACAATCCATATTCAAACACCTATAATCCTGGATGGCGAAACCACCCGAATTTCTCCTGGAGCAACCAAAATCAGCAAGGGCCGAGACCACCACCACCATCATTTAGGCCGCCTGAGGAGAAACAACACAATCACCTTGAGGAGATGGTTACTAAGCTAGCTCAAACAACTCAAGACTTCATTAAAAGTGCTGATGTGAGGTTCCAAAATCAGGAGGCATCCATTCGAAATCTGGAGAAGCAGGTTGGCCAGTTAGCTAACCATTTGTCTGAAAGACCGTATGGTACCCTTCCGAGCAACACTGAGAAGAATCCAGTTGAGAATGCAAAAGCAATCACCTTGAGGAGTGGAAAAAAAGTTAGCAGAAATTTGTCTAATGAAGCAACAAGAAAGAAGAAAGAAATCGAACCACCCGGAGCCGACGCACCCGAAATTGAACCCTCCAAAGCTGATCCACCTCGAAGCAAGTTATTTCCGGACAATCCAAAGCCATATGTGCCGCCAGTTCCATACCCGGAAAGACTTCAGCAACACAAAATAGATAAGCAGTTCTCTAAATTCCTTGGTGTTTTTAAGAAATTGCACATTAATATTCCTTTTGCAGATGCCTTAGCCCAGATGCCTAGTTATGCGAAATTTTTAAAGGAAATTTTGGCAAACAAATGGAAATTGGAAGATTATGAGACTGTGAAGCTTAATGAGGAATGTTCAGCTATTTTGCAGAATAAGTTACCACCAAAGTTGAAAGATCCAGGGAGTTTTACTATTCCTTGTACTATTGGTAATTCTTATTTTGATAAGGCATTGTATGATTTAGGTGCAAGTATTAATCTAATGCCTTATTCTGTTTTTAGGAAATTAGGTTTGGGGGAAGCAAAAGCTACCACCGTATCTCTTCAGTTAGCCGATCGATCGATCAAATACCCAAGAGGCATAGTGGAGGATGTTCTAGTTAAGGTTGACAAGTTTATTTTTCCTGCAGATTTCATTGTCTTAGAGATGGAGGAGGATTTCGAGGTCCCGATCATCCTAGGCCAACCTTTTCTAGCAACAGGGAGAGCTCTAATTGATGTGCAACAAGGAAAATTAATTCTTAGAGTTCAAGATGACCGAGTCACCTTTGATGTGTTCAAAGCCATGAAATATCCTGCTGAGCCGAATGAATGTTTGAGAGTCGATGCAGTTGATAGGCTTGTGGAACCAATTTTTAGTAAAGCCACAATTGAAGACTCGTTGGAGGCATGCTTGGTTTGGCCAAGCAAAGAAGAAGCCAAAGCTATAGAGGTCGAGCAGTACACGAAATTTTTGGAAGCAAATCCACCTCTTCCGAGATTTAGACCACCGAAATTCGAAGAATTGGGATCGAATTTGAAGAAACCGAAACCCTCTATTGAAGAACCACCAATTCTAGAACTCAAATCTTTACCATCTCATCTTAAATATGCTTTTCTTGATGGAGTGTCCTCTCTTCCAGTAATTATTTCTTCTTCTTTGACAGGTGTGATGGAGGAAAAGTTACTCCGAGTCCTGAGAGATCATAAAGGAGCAATAGGATGGACCATTGCAAATATTAAAGGAATAAGCCCCTCGATATGCATGCATAAAATATTGATGGAAGAGCAATTCAAACCGATCATCCAACCCCAAAGGAGGCTCAATCCAAAAATGCAGGAGGTGGTGAAGGCTGAGGTAATTAAGCTACTTGATGCAGGGATCATCTATCCTATCTCTGACAGTGCTTGGGTAAGTCCTGTGCAAGTTGTTCCAAAAAAAGGAGGTATGACTGTTCAGAAAAATGACAATAATGAATTGATTCCTACTAGGACAGTTACCGGATGGCGTGTGTGCATGAATTACAGAAAATTGAATGATGCCACTAGAAAAGATCATTTTCCTTTACCATTTATTGATCAGATGTTGGAAAGACTTGCAGGACATGAGTTTTATTGCTTTCTTGATGGATATTCAGGGTATAATCAGATTCCTATTGCACCAGAAGATCAAGAAAAAACTACTTTCACTTGTCCTTATGGTACTTTTGCTTTTAGAAGAATGCCCTTTGGTCTTTGTAATGCACCAGCTACTTTTCAGAGATGCATGATGGCTATTTTTTTTATATGGTTAAAAAATATATTGAGATTTTTATGGATGATTTTTCTGTTTTTGGCTCATCATTTGACTCTAGTTTAAATAATTTGGCTTTAGTCTTACAAAGATGTGAGGAGACTAACTTTGTTTTAAATTGGGAGAAGTGTCATTTTATGGTACAGGAAGGAATAGTGCTCGGGCATAAGATTTCTAGAAATGGAATAGAAGTTGATCGAGCCAAAGTGGAGGTTATTGCAAAATTGCCTCCACCAACATCTGTGAAACTTGTCAGAGGATTTTTGGGGCATGCAGGATTCTACAGGCGGTTTATAAAAGATTTTTCAAAAATTGCTAGACCCCTCTCTAATCTTTTGGTAAAAGATGCACTATTTAATTTTACTGATGAATGCGTGCAGGCTTTTAACACTTTAAAGGAGAAGTTAATATTAGCACCAATTATGGCAGCACCAGAATGGGATTTACCTTTTGAGCTAATGTGTGATACTAGCGATTCTACAGTGGGAGCTGTTTTGGGATAGAAGAAGAATAGAATTTTTCAAACCATTTACTATGCCAGTCGAACCTTGTCAGGTGCACAATTGAATTATTCAACAACAGAAAAGGAACTTTTGGCAGTGGTTTTTGCTTTTGATAAATTTTGTTCTTATTTAATTGGCTCAAAAGTTATAGTTTATTCTGACCACTCTGCTCTTAAGTATCTGCTTGAAAAGAAAGAATCAAAACCACGTTTAATCAGGTGGATTCTATTGCTGCAAGAATTTGATTTGGAAATCAAAGATAAGAAGGGGACTGAAAATCTAGTTGCAGATCACTTGTCAAGAATTCCGAATTTAAAGGAAGAGGTAAGTCCAATTATGGAAGAGTTCCCTAATGAGAAAATTTTTTCCATCAAATCCACAAAAATTCCTTGGTATGCTGATTTTGTGAATTATTTGGTAAGTAATATTCTTCCTCCTGAATTGTCATATCAACAGAAGAAAAAATTCTTTTCTGATGTTAAAAATTATTTTTGGGAAGAACCTTTTTTTTTTAAGGTATGTGCAGACCAGGGCATAAGGAGATGTGTTCCAGACGAAGAAAAGGCAAATATTCTGCATCATTGTCATGACAGAGAGGCAGGTGGTCATTTAGGTGCCACCAAAACTGCAACTAAGGTTTTACAATCTGGATTTTATTGGCCCACACTTTTTAAAGATGCTTACTCCTTTGTAGCTTCGTGTGACCGGTGTCAGAGAACTGGAAATATTTCTAGAAAAAATGAGATGCCTTTAAACAACATTATTGTGTGTGAATTATTTGATATTTGGGGTATTGATTTCATGGGACCCTTTACATATTCTTGTGGTAATTTCTACATTTTAGTGGCTGTGGAGTATGTGTCTAAGTGGGTAGAAGCTGTAGCATTGCCAAAAAATGATGCTAAGGCTATTGTCAAATTCTTGAAGAAAAATATTTTTACGCGATTTGGCACTCCTAGGGCAATCATAAGTGATAGGGGGACACACTTTTGCAACAAACAGTTTGAAGCACTTTTGAGTAAGTATGGAGTCACACATAAGGTTGCAACCCCTTATCATCCTCAGACTAGTGGTCAAGTAGAGGTTTCAAATAGGGAAATCAAGAGAATTTTAGAAAAAACAGTGAATGCCTCTAGGAAAGATTGGTCAATGAAACTTGATGATGCACTTTGGGCCTATAGGACAGCATTCAAAACCCCAATTGGGATGTCTCCTTTTAGGCTAGTGTTTGGGAAGGCTTGCCATCTACCGGTGGAATTAGAGCACAAAGCATATTGGGCATTGAAATTTCTGAATTTTGACATGCAGTCTGCAGGTGAAAGAAGATTGTTGCAACTAAATGAATTGGAGGAATTTCGCAATGAGGCCTATGAAAATGCTAAGATGTACAAGGAGCGTACCAAAAGATGGCATGATAAACACATATTCAGAAGAGAGTTCGAAATTGGCCAAAAATTTTACTTTATAACTCTCGTCTTAAACTTTTTCCAGGAAAGTTACGTTCTCGATGGTCTGGTCCTTATACAGTCACACGGGTATTTCCATACGGAGCAGTTGAAGTTGCACATGACACCGAAGGCACATTTAAGGTGAACGGTCAACGTTTGAAGCCCTACTTCGAAGGTGGTTACAACAAGCAGAAGACCACTATTGAACTTCATCCTCCAGAATAGCGACATCTAAGATAGTTTGGCTGAAAACTATAAAGCAAGAGCTTCTTGGGAGGCAACCCAAGCATTTTTATTATGTTTCTTCATTAATTTTTACGTTCATTTGTTTTCAAAAAAAAACATGATTAATATTTTTTTTTATCCAGGTTAATTTTCTTTCTTGAAGGATCACCTTTTTGGAGTTTAGTCATCAAGACCATCCATGGACACATCCGACAGCAAGGGGAGTTTTCTTGTTCCTATTTTTCTTTTGTTTCTTTTGTTTTTCGCATTGAGGACAATGCTTCATTCAAGTTTGGGGGGAGACAAAATTTTGGCTCAAAATTTTTTTGCTAAATCTGAATTTGTTTTTTTGGTTGCATTCCTTGTTGTGAATTTTTGCGATTCTTAGGAAAATTTAAATTTTGTTCAAACTTGCGAATGATATGTGAGTTAATTTTGATTCTAATGATGTCGATCCACTTACTGAGCACTAGAAGTCCTTAATTTTTGAGTAGTGTGTACATCTAGAGAACATTCATGTGAAGTATGTGCTTTTCTTAGATCTCACCCAAATCTTAGAATTTGTTTGATTTTCTCTTGAGGCGAAATCCTAGGCTACATCTAACTGAAAAAATGATTTAGGCAATTTTTTGATCGATTGAACCTTTCAAGCCAACCCTATTTATTTATCCATAGTCACCCCGTTGAGCCTTAATTATTATCCAATCTTTTATTGGCACCCACGTACTTTTTAGCTTACCTTTTGCCAAATTATATCATTGTCCCACGCCCCATGAACATGTTGATTTTTTTTAGGATAAAAGTTTATTTGAGCATAATAGCAATTTGGAGGAAGGGTGGAGCATGGAAATAATTTGATTGCTATGGTTGTTTGGGGTGTATCTTCTTCAAAAAAAAAAAGAAGAAAAAGAAAAAAAAAAGAGAAAAAGAAAAAATTGCTTTTATGGTTCCCTATCCAACTTTCAATTGAGTGAGCCTTTTGGATACTCAATGGGTTGGGAATGTTCACGTTATATTAGGAGGGACTTAGGGAGGAACTCCACTATAAAGCAATGAAAAAAAAAACGAAAAAAAAAGGAGAAAGCATGATGATACGTGGTGGCAGAAAGATTATTTTGAAGATGTGAAATTGGGGATAGTGGCATATGCTCCAATTAGATCCTAGAAATCAATGTGTTCATGGGTGATTTGAGCTTAAATTTAACATTATCTCACCGTTAGCCCAGCCTTACATTACAACCTGAGGAAAGTCCTATTGATTTTTGGTTGGATGATTAGCTTACATTAGTGGAGAGAGGAATGAAAAGCAAACCTATGAGATTTGGTTATAATTATAAAGAGTTTTTGAGAGGTTGCATACCAATGTGAACTTATCTGGATTGCATATAATTCGAAAAGATGAGGACTCACACACACACTTGGATCACATAGTTAGAATTGGTTTTAACTTATTAATCTATTTCAATGTTTGGATGAAATTTTTGTATGTCTTTGAATTGTGATTTCGAGCAATTATGGAAGGAAGTCATGGAGGGGGTTGTTAGCTTAAGTATGTCTTATATCTTGCTTTTGCTCGAGGACTAGCAAAATGTTAAGTTTGGGGGTTTGATAACTCTATAAAAATAGAGTTATTTTATCTACTATAGGCAATAAATAATGCAATATTTGTTAGAATATATTTGGATTTCCTTTTATTTACTTAATTTTTCCTTGTTTATGCAGAATATTGAGATATGGAGAAAATAAGGACAATATGGCAAAAAGAAGGAAAGGAATATGCAATCCAGAGAAGAGTTAGAAGGTGGATATCACATTGAGAATTCTGCGATTTATTCCCTAATTTTATACGAAAAAGAAGCAATTGCCTTGTGAGAGGAGTCTTGGATGTTATCATATAAATATGATAACTTGGGGGAACATGGAGTTTTTTTTTTTTAGATCGTTTTTGTTTTCAGTGTTCTGAGAGTTTTTCAAGTATTTTGAAGAGAAGACAAAAGTGGTGACAAAATTGTTGTTCTTTGATTCAAGATGTTTGGTTTAATTTATATTTTCATTTTTTCTTCTATTATGTTTTAATTTTCTTTGTTAGAGCTACGATGTAGCCTAACCTTGATGATATGAATTTCATACTTTCTATGCTTTGCAAGTAATTTCATTCATGTGAGTTATATATTATTGTGCTTAATGCGTTTAGGTGACTAGCCACCACTTGAATGATCTGATGTGCATGTTTGAGACTGAGAAGTGATAATATGCAATTGCTCCTTATAATATATAACCATGATTTAAATGTGGATAGAAATATATCATGTTATTTGTGTAGCTTTCGGTGATAAGGTGGTCCAAAAGATTCATTGTAAACCGGGAATATTCACAAATTTTAATGCGCTTATGTTTATTTAAATTCACATAGAAATATAGTGAATTGATAAACTGAGTAGGTTTGCTATACCTAGAGATAGGATAGTAAATAGACTAGGAAATTCCGCTATCACATGTTTGATATTGTTCTTGTATGCATAATGATCCGAAATTCATATCTAGTGGTTATGGTGAAATCGGATGCTCTAACATATTTTACCTGATTGATTATCTACCTTTAGTTTATAAAATTTCGTTTTTAAAAATTGTCAATTTTTATTTGTTCTCAATTATATTTTGATCAGTTAGATAAATTTTAGAATTAGTCCATTTTTAATATTTAATTGGTTTATTATCATCAATCTCTGTGGGACGATACTCTTCTCATCATTATATTACTTGTTCAACACGTTCGTTGACATGTGCAGAATTTTACGAACAGCGACGACGACGACGGCGGGCTGGCAGTTTGGCGATGGGGACAACGCACGGCGGCTGGGCAATGTCGGGTCGCGGCGGACATGGCGGCGAGCGAGCTGCTTGCTTGCTCGCGCAGAGGAGGGGGAAGGCAAAAGCGATCAGCGAGGGGGCACGGCGGCGGATGGGCGGCGCAGGCGGGCGGAGGCGGATGGTCGGACGGCGACGCGACGGCCGGACGAGCGGCGCAAG
This sequence comes from Syzygium oleosum, assembly GCF_021117445.2. Classification (NCBI taxonomy): domain Eukaryota; kingdom Viridiplantae; phylum Streptophyta; class Magnoliopsida; order Myrtales; family Myrtaceae; genus Syzygium; species Syzygium oleosum. The sequence continues at coordinate 20,028,909 of NW_026607485.1, read as the reverse complement.
GTGGACGGCGAACTGCAGATGGCAGCAAGCGGTAGCTCGTCAAAGCACCTTCGGCTGGGCAGCGACTAGACGAGCGGAGGCGGCGACGCACGAAGGCAGCTGGTCCAGGCGGAGGGCTGCACTCGCGTGCAGCTCGGGCGGACCGGCGACGAGCGGTCGTGTGGCTCGGTTGGGGTGGAGTCGAGATGGTGGCGGCTTGTTGGCGAGAAGGCGGCGTGCGGCGGCGGGTCGAACGGCGTGCGAAAATATGGATAATGACACAAATGATCTTTGAACTTTGCTTCAATATGCAATGTGGTCCATTAATTTTAGTTTAATGTGTAATGTGGTCCCCGGATTTTTTATACATGTTCAATTTAATCCCTAAATTATTTGAAAATATTCAATGCTGTCATTCCATTAATTCAAGTTCATAAATAATATTGAACATTTTCATATAGTTCAGGGACTAAATTGAACATGTACCAAAAGTTCATAGACCACATTACACATTTGGCTACGGTGTAGGGACCACATTTAACAAATTAAAAGTTTATGGACCAAATTGCACATTCAATCAAAGTTTATGAATTATTTGTGTCATTTTCCGCGAAAATATTAACATATAGAGATATGGCATCATAGGCCTAGCCACTCGAGCTAGACATAGGCGGCTTCCGCCTCTCCTCCTCCTAACTATATGCTCAAACAAATTGATGAAAGGGTTGTCATGTGTCGCAAGTTCTTTGTGAGTGTCTTGATCCGGACTTATCCAAAGCGCATTGTCCATTGTCGCTTGGGTCGAGCGCGCGTCTACGGAGCCTAGGGTTATCTTAGACTTTTTGTAATTTTCTTATTTTTCGTCATATACTTAAATGGCACCATTTCAAGCACCTGTAATGTATTCACGTGTTCAAATAAATGATGTCTGTAAAGCATTTTTTAGGGGTTCGACTACTCAACTCTCCAATTTCGATAGGGCAAAAGTACACTAGAAGTGCCATAACTTGTGTACGGCGATCACTTTGGTGCCATAACTTTTTTTCGGATTGCTTTGGTGCCAAGTCGGAGGAAAATCGATCACTTTAGTGACTCCGGCCAAAAAACTGACCTGGCATTTATACTTAAAAAAATGATCTGACTTGTACACGGTGAAAATTACGTGGCTTTTTTCGAATTTTTTAATTTTAAAAAAAAAATTGAAGCAGCGGCGAGGGAGCCCTCGTTGCTTCTTGCCAAACCCACCGCCGGGAAGGGCCGACGGTGGTGGGCGCAAGTGGTCGGTGAGGGTCGCCGGCCCTGCCGGGCCCGGCGACCCTCGCCGAGCCCAACGAAGGCCGGATTCGGCAAGGTCTCGCCTCGCCTCGCCTTGGCTGGGTGAGGCGAGACCTCGCCCAGCGAAGGCGAGGCCGCGCCTCGCCGTCGCGACCCAGGCGACGGCGAGGTCTTGCCTCGCCCAGCAAAGGCGACGGCAAGGTCTCGCCTCGCCCGGCAAAGCGACGGCGAGGTCCGCCTCGCCTTTCTTGGCGAGCGAGACTCGCCGTCGCCGGTCGCGACACGAGGTCTCGCCTCGCCGGATCCGGCCCTTGGTGGGCTCGGCGAGGGTCGCAGCCCCGGCCGGGGCCCGCGACCTCGCCGACCACTTGCACCCACCACCGCCGCCCTTCGCGGGTGGGGTGAGCAGCGGCGGCGGCGAGGCTCCCACCACGTGCGTTTTTTTAATATAATTTAATTTTTTTAAAAAATACACGTCGATGGGCTAAACGGCGTCGTTTTGGTTTTTAATGCTTGATTGGACCTCTCCGTGAGCCGTGTCGGCGTCACATCGGATTTCCGGCGAGCCACGTCAGCATTGGCACTAAAGTGATCGATTTTCAAAAAAGTTGGCACCAAAATGATCCGAAAAAAAGTTATAAATTGAGAATGCGATGCTTTTGCTCGACTTCCTAGCGCCTTGGCCCGAGTCTACAGAGGCCGGGCCTCTAAGCATCGAGGACCCGGCCCTGTTGCCAAAGGCCCAGGAATAAGAGTTGGAGTGTGCCCAAGCATAGAGTTTCTGGTCCAAGCACTGATAACTAGTTATATTTTAGAAAATGATTTCTGATTTTTTTAAAGAGGAAATTGTTTTCCTAAATTTAAACTTTGGTAGAAAAACATCTTCTGTTGACTAGGAAAACATTTTTTGTTGACTGATTTTCTTAAGTGATCGAAACACCAGAAAATGAGGAAAATATTTTCCGCAAAACAAAAGGAGTCTAAAACTACAATTGTATGATTCCATTTGCCTTTCAATCAAAATTGGCATAATCAAGATTAGAATGCTTCAATGATTAGAAGGACCACTCAAGCAAAAAGGGTTATTATCACTAAAAATTCAAAACTAGTATATATGTGCCACATTTACTCCAAATTAAATCGTATCATAAAAAATCTCAAACCGGTATATCAGTGCCACATTTACCCAAAACTAATTTTCACATCGCAAAAAATCTTTAACTGATACATCTATGTTTCATTTACCCCAAACTAATTGTCATGTCATTAAAACCCTCAAATTGATACTTGTGACAAATCTATTAAATTTATAGCAAAGTTGGCTATTTTAGTGGATTTCCGAAACGTGAGGGAGCTCTCAAGGAAAAATTAGCCGATTTTAACAATTTCCCAAATTCGGATTCATTCTCTTCAAATCTGTCTTCCCAAACAACGTTGGTTAGAAGACCCATTTATATTGAATTTCCACGTTGGATCTGATGAAACTAGCAAATATCAACTAGAGAAGGGTGAATAGGTGATTTGAATGCTAATTGATCGATTTTAATGCGGAAGTAATTGATCTCAGGTAATGTCTGAATAATGTTCAGATTTTAATCAGACTTTGAATGGCAAACAAATAAATGCGCAAAAAAAGGAGTTTTAGGGAAGAGAAAATATGCACACAGATGTATAGTGGTTCGGCTTAGATCAAGCTTACGTCCACTCTCCCACGCCGACGGTTCTGAGCTGGATTTCACTATATGATCGATCAAAAAATTACAAGTTCTGAGTGATATTCAGATGGATCACTCTATCTATCTTACAACAAGTCTCTCAAGATCACAGATTTTAGCTCGGGAAAGATAAGTAAAAACTGGTCAGAGTTTGCTCAGACTTTGGAATAGATGATTCTGGATTTCGTCTCTCTTCTTATGCTCTTCAACAATTTGTTTCCTTTTATACTCCTCCACTTCCAAACTAGCTGTTGGACAGACTTCAGAGGATCATCTTCCAATCTTCTCCTTGGACAGATTTGTATAAGAAGGATTGAGTAGCCGTTAAGTGACAGTCTAAATCTCGCTGATTCTGATTACTCATACAATCAGAACTTGGTTTTCATAAGCAAAGCTTCTCCATTTGAAAATAAACTTGTCGTGGAATTGACTGTCAATCAATTAAGGATATCCCGCAATATTAATGTTCCTTGCAAAATAGCCTTTTAAGATCGAATCAATCAAGACTTTCCATTTGTGAAACCCAAGCCAGATTACTGATTGTTGCGTTCATTCTGAGTTAGCGATAAAATCTGGATAAGGTTTGATTCTTAACTCCCTTTCAAAATTTAAGTCAAGGTGGGTTGTCCTTTCGTTTCCAATCATAGACTAAAATTCTTCAACTGCTGTATACAAAGTCTAAACTTTGTTTGTTACTATGTAGACCTTAGACTTTTCCTTCTGATCATTGTCAAGTCGGGACATCCAGAAAGTGACTTCCTGAACTTAGAAAAATTTCAAAAGTATTTGTTAGACTTACGATAACTCTTGGACAGTTTTATCAACTTCAAAATTTATAAGGAGGTTTTCTCAACAGGATCCACATCAAACTTCGATCATGTGATTTGCTTGCCACGTGTATTTCCACGTTAGTAACATAATAGGGATATTGAATGGTCGCTAACGGAGCGTAGATTTGTAACAAATGTACCGGTTTAGAAATTTTTTGTAGCAAAAAAATTAGTTTTGAGTAAATGTGAAACGAGCGTACCAGTTTGAGATTTTTGGTAATATTAACCCTTGAAAAGTGAGGTATGTTATGTTAGAATATATATTAAATTGGCCTTCGTTGACAAGTTTAAGTTTTTTAGGTTTGACATTTTAGCATGGCATTGTAATCACATTCTGCCTCAGTTTATTTCGCTTCTGCATCCACCTCGCAAATTCCACGTGCTATTCTTAATCCGGCTTGCATATGAGAGAAGGTATTGAAATATCCTATGTCATTTGACTATAAGGATTATATACTCTTTATATACATGTGATTTTCTCCAGTTATGAATTTAAGCAAAATTTCACATGATATCAGAGTAAGAGATCATGAATTCAAATCTTTCAAAGCTCCTCATTTGTCTTACCTCCCCATTATATATTTCCACGCCCTAGTACTTGGTCAAGGTTTTGGAAAAGGACATACAATTGTCATAACTTTCATATAACGTTTGTTTAAGCGCCATAACTTTTTTTATTGCATACTTGAATGTCATAACTTTCGTATGAGTTTGAGCGTCATAACTTTTTTAAAATGTTCACCACAAGTGCCGCATCACGTTGAATTTTCAACACTTGGGTGAACTTTTTTTTAAAGTTATATAGCACTCAAATAATCGATTGAAAGTTATGACATTCAAGTGAACGTTTTTTAGAAGTCATGGCACTCAAGTGATCGAAAAAAAAGTTATGCCACTCAAGTGAGTGCCATGCAAAGTTACGATTGAATTTTCTAATATTGTTGTCCTACATGCAAAAGTTCTTGTGTTTTTCGGGGATTTGGCCATAAAAAATAAGACGAGAAAAGCGTGCTTGAGATGGTTCAATCACATTAAAAGAAGACCTTCACAAACCATTAGGCTCTTAGCCTAGTGAGGCTTTCACTTGGGATCCAAATACTCAGCTCTCCTTGCCCTCGAACGAATTGATACGTGTGAGGAGATGTTGCTTCAATCGCACATTTGGATGCTTGTTTGAATTCTCCCTCAGGTACTTAGTTGGACTTATGTAGTGCCGAGGTAAGGGCCTTCCTGGCGCTTCGAGAGGGTTTACTCGTCGCAATCGACACAAACAGGACGACACAGATTTCCCTCACGCTCATAAGAAAACATGGGAGGAGACAATAGGCTCTCGCTTCGGAAAATAGCGAAGGCTATTATGCCTTCAAAGTTAACAAATGACTTGACGTAGAATAATGCCACCACTCATTTCCCTTCCATCTCAGGTAGGTTAACCCCAATCCATGAAATACCTCACTAATTTCATGGACTTAGTAAGACGTGAGCTAGAGCTCAAATCACTTACCACAAGCGGATCTAGAATTTTTTTTAGTAAGGCAAACATGATCCTCGGGAAAAGTGTCAGAAAAGTTCTAAACCTATTGTATTTGTACCAATTTAGTCCTAAACCTTTTCACGTCGTGTCAATTTAGTTCTTCCAGTTAATTTTAGTCGGATATTGTTGACATGGAAGCCGGCCGGCCTATGTGGTATGACCGGCTCTAACGTGAATACTTTTTAATAATATTTTAATATTTTTTTGATTTATTTTTTATTTTTTATTTTTCTTTTCTTTTCTTTTCTTTTCTTTTCCTTTCTTCTTCCTCCAGTCGTCGACCTCACTGGCCATGGGCAAGGCCCGATCTTGCCAGAGGCGCGAGGTCAAAGGCCGCAACCTCGCAGCCTCTATCAAGGGCTCGAGCCTCTAGCGACCGAGCAAGGCTCCACCTTGGTGGATCTGGCGAGGTCGAGCCTCGCCCAGCCATGGCGAGCCTTGTCGGCCACCTCGACCTCATCGGCCCTTGCCTTTGGCCAATCGCTGGCTCTGGCGACCAGTTGGAGGAAGATGAAAGGAAAGGGAAACAAATAAAAGAAAAGAAAGGAAAAAGAAAAAGAAATCGAAAAAAAATTAAAAAATCGAAAAAAAATATTAAAATATTATTTAAAATTGTTAACATCAATGCCGGCGGTGCCATGCAGGCTAGCCGATGTTCATGTCAGTAATATCTACCCAAAATTAGCCGAAAGGGCTGAATTGGCACTATATCAAAAAGTTTTTGACTAAATTGCTACCAAAAAAATGTTTAGGACTAAATTGGAACAAATGCAATAAGTTTAAAACTTTTATGACACTTTTCCCCATGATCCTTAATTGCCAAGAAATCACTTATCTTATATATGTCATACAAATAAAAGCAACGTTCTTACGCCTAAAACGTCCGATAAAAATTAATATTTTGTTAATCCATAACGATTATGTTCTAGGATTGGTTATTAACTTTTATCGGTCCATTTCAAGGTCGATATAGCTTAACATTACTTGAAATACTAAAAGACCTTTCAAACTAGAACTTTTATCACAACTTCGAGAGAAGCGAGTGGGGATAAGAGCCCTAGCTACTCAAAACATAAATCCGTCCTTATTGATGATCCGAACAACAGGGAAATCGAATTTATGTTGCGCGCTTAAAACCGTAAACAAATTTGTCCGTCAATCACTAAGCAACTCCATTGATTTGTCAATGAATAATATCACTAACCCTAGCTTGATAATTCATGTATTCACCTATTCAAGAACATTTTATGTTCGGGCCTGGTCGGACTAGCCCAACGGGCAACAAGCTTTGCTCATCCTCGCCCGAAAGATCTTCAAGCCTCTCGAGCCCTTCGAGTCAATCAATTCCAATATACTCTATTCTTTCATCTTTTGATTATTAAGGTTTTGGTTTTTAAATACGTGGTAATATAGACAGGGAAATTATATTTTACCAACCAATATAACATTTCTCCACAGCCCTTTTGAAAAATTCTATTTTGATATGATTGATTTGCCCTTAAAGCTCATCCACAATTACTTTCCATAAAGATTCCTAATAATTATAAAGACAAAAGTCGCCCTGCTGCCCAATTGTGCATGTTATCCAAAGAGTATAGACCTATTTTTGTTTGTCGAATCCGTGACAAAAAACCTTAGCAACTTTCCTTTTTCATCGTAAAGTGTCTTCTTTTCTTAACTTAATTGTCACTTTTGCTTTATTTGTGTGTTTTTTTGCACTCAATCATGTGATAGTATGAGGCAACCACGAAGTGATCAAGGCACATAGCTTGTCGCAAATAAAGCAATAGATTTTGATAATTACTTGAATAATTTATGTTTAAATTAGAGTCAAATGACTAATGCCTATCTTTTCCTTAGTACAATAAACTTTCCTTAATTTTGGCTATAACAATCGAATTTGCTAATGGAGAAAAGGTTAGAAATGTGTATATTACTAGAGTGAAATTGCAAATAAAGCAAAAACTTATCTTATTCCCAAATCATTTATTTATAATTTTATGTATGACTTACTCGATTAAGTGACAAGATTGTACTTAATAAATTTTTTTCTTATCAATTGCTAAAATGCATTACTTTTAATATAACCATTCAAATGACTTATTGTCGCGACCTACCCGCCGTCCCAAAGATCGGGGTTTAGGCCAAGAGGTATTTATCGATTGATGTGAACAACGATTGATTCATTTGAAAGATAAACCAAATGGTTCATTAATCCAAAGACCGAGGCACTCCCAAGCCTCACACCTCGCGCGACGAGAATTTATTTTTTATTTACGCATTTGATTGGAGTCGCCACTAGCCATGATCAAGGGTCGGCTAGAAACCCTGATCGAGACGCGGGAGTGTCGTCTCGATACGCGCGAAAATCAGAAATTCTAAAATTCGGGGACTTGATTACACTAGCGATTTAACTAGTACCCTTTCGGTACCTAAACTTGAATTTCCGCAAACTAACGTACAGGCGCCTAATCGAAAAAAACTAAGATTCCACCTAACCGTTCTAAAAACAGAAAATAACAATCAATGTATTAAAAGTGCGCAACCAGATAATCATGAAGAAAATAAACAATCAGCAACCTAGCATCGTCTCTAAAAAAAAAGACAATCAAAAGCCCTAAAGTAAAGCCCTAGTGGCTTATCCGATTTTTGAGAATTTTTTTTCATAGGGTTTTTCTCATTTTTCATTTTTTTTGAGTTTTTAACCTAAAATCTAGTGAACCCAAAACTGATTTCTGAACATTTCCTAATTTTCTGATTTTTTTTTTTGGAATTTTCCCGAATTTTTTTAATTTTTTTGGAAATTTCTGAATTTTTTAATGTTTTTTCAGATTTTTAATATTTTTTTGGATTTTTAAACATTTTCGAATTTTTTGGAATTTTTAGTATTTTTTGAATTTTTAAATATTTTTTTTAATGTTTTTATTAATAAAATAAGGATTTGGACCGGATCCCTGACCCGATCCGCCCGACCTCTGACCCGGCATTCCGACCCGCCCGGAACCCATTTTTTCCATTTCCTTTTCTTTTCTCTTTTTTCTTTTTCTTTTGTTTCTTTTTCTATTATTTTTTTTCTCTTTTGTCTTTTCTGGTCTCTTTTCCCACGAGCATTTCTGGTGTTCTCCTTCCAGAACGCTTTCTTGTTCTTCACCGAGAGCTCACCGCGAACGTCCCCTTCTTAGTGAATCGCCGGCGACCCAAACTCCGAACCGAAATCGGCTCCTTCGACTGGCGTCGATGACGAATCTGCTCGGACCGAAATCGCAACCCCACCATCACCGAACCAAAGTCCCTAAACCAGCACCATCGGCCACTAAATCGCTAACATTGGTGACACACTTTCGTTTCCTGACCATCAAACTTTCGACCTCAACAACAGACGCTAGGTATGGACAAACAGGCATGAATGCCCGGGTTGCCGCGGGCATCACCCGGCAAGGGGAATAGAGCTTCCGGCGAGGGAATGTGTACGCGCGGCCGACTCGGACGATGTGCGAATCACGAAAAAACCACATGAAAGACAGAGAAAACTTGAAGTCAGTGACAATATTGGAGCAAACCATGCGTATAGCGAAGTTTTAGAGTGCCGGTTTTGCAAAAACAGATTCGGAGTTTCATTTCGACATTTTGCCGAACAGGTGGTAGGCGGGTCGGGGAATGGAGCTACAGGACTGATTTTAACGAGATTCATGGCCTTCTTAACGTACGACGTTTAAAAAGACTAGTTTGAGTGCGAAGCAAATGTAAGCCTCCATTGACGGGGCCGGGCGGCCACCGAATAAGTTCAGTGTGCCCGGCACCCGAGAGGCAGGGGGGGAGGGAGGCAGCAAAATTAGACCGGGGCCTACCTGGTTCGGGGCTGACCGTGATGAAGCGCGGCGGCTTGAGGCTCGACAGGAGCCGGCGGCAACTAAGACGGACAACCGGTCAAAGAGGAAAAATCTTTCTTTTATGGTTCTCTCGGTCGAGCGTTTTTTTCCCCCTTTCTCGTTCGGATCCTCGTCTTCAGGAATGTCAGGATCTAGGAGTGATAAGACACGAGAAGGGTGAGTGCTGCCGGCTAGAGGACGCCGAACGGCGACGGTGGTGGTGGTTGTTCGGAGGAGATGAAGGATGAGGGGTTTGCAAGGAAGGTTCTTCCTTTTCGGAGTCCCTTCTCTGGATCTCTCTCGAGCTCACTCTCTCTCTCTCTCGATTTTCTCTCGGTTTCGGCTCCCCCTTCCCACCTGTTCTCCCCGGAGCTCTTCAAAGCTCTCCTCTCTGAAAAAGATGGCCTTCCCCCTCTCTCTCTCTCTCTCTCTCTCTCTCTCTCCCTCTCTATGCAGACTCCATTTTCCTTTTTATGAGTGCATGTACGAAGGCAACAAGAGAAAGAAAGTGTGAGAGAGCCCCTTTTTGTGTTTATTTTGACCTTTCTGCAATGGACATCCCTCCCTCTCTCTAATTTTGTGATGATGCTTCTTTTGTCCTTTCTTATCTTTGCTGCTTTTGTGAAAACGTGGATTTGAGAGAGAGAGAGAAGAAATACTCTCGTATCAGCCCAGGGAAGAGCTCTCCTTTTGTCTTTTACGTTTCTCTTTTTTTTTTACTGATTCTTTTTAATAAGAAAAATATGTCTAACAGACCCCATTAATGTCAATGCATCTAATGTCTATATGCCATGTGATTAAATGAAAATTATTCATGTTTAGGCGTCAAAATTTACCCCCCCTTAGTTTATGTGATTAACCTAAAACGGATAAGCAAAAATTAGGTGTCAACACTTATCTAATTAATTTACATGGAAAAATGGAAAAGACAAAATAAATATTATTCATAACACGTTCTTTATAGTTTAAAGAATAGCTTATTTAATTTAAGTGATAAACGGCCATTAGTAAAGATATTCCCTTTATTTTCAGGTAAATTCGATAAAAAAGAAATACAATAGATTTTGATATATACTTGAATAATTTATGTTTAAATTAGAGTGAAATTGAAAAACACGGGCTTCTTTATGCTTTTTAAAGAATAACTTCTGATAGAAGTATTCAGACAGACATATATTGTTTAAATAAGCAAAAAGCGAACAATAAAAAACGGTAGAAACGGGAAAAGTAAGGGTTGTAGCTAAATCCACCCAAACTTTGGCTCCATACACACCTTAAGAAGTTAGAATGAGAAATATACCCTCTCTATCCGTCTTTCTTTCTGCTCGCACCTCCCCATGCTTATGGATGGACGGTATTGCCGAGCACTCACCAACTCGGATCAAGCTCGATTTAGGTGACTACATCTATTGACCTTGATCCCAGCAATCACGGTTAGGGATGTGCATCGGTCCGGTCCATTCGGAAACCGGACCGAACCGCCTGATTCTGGGTGATTTCCGAAGGGGATCGGTCCGGTTCCCGATTCCACATAAGGGACCGGACCGCCCGGACGGCTAATATTTCTTAATTTTTTTTATATTTTTTATTCTGAAGCAAACTTTAATTAGTAAATTGTTTTTCTTTTATTGTTGGAAACTTCCACTTATTGGGAATAGAAGAAATGATAAAAAAAAGAAGATAAGAAATCACTGGTTCCGAGACCAACCCTGAAACTGGACGAGACCAGTCGGTACGGTCCGATCCAATTCTAGGACCGGGTGGGCAGATTCCCGGTTCGACAAACTAGGAATCAACCTTGCCTGATTCAGTTCTAGGTTCCTAGGTGGGAACCAATCCACCCAGGAACCGATCATCCCTAATCACGATGGTGCGAGCTTGAAACTTGACGCTGTAGGGGTAGAGATGGGAAAGCAGCCCAAAAACAACCATCTCCAAGTCGCGAGGAGAGAGAAATGCAGGGTCTATGCATGTAAAATGTGTTAAATAAAGAAATGAGACGGTGGGACTTATAATTCGGATACATTTTCATTTTCATTTCATAGAGTATGTATGCAGCCAAAATATGGGTGGATTTAGCGCGACCTAAGAAGTAACTGTAGACTTCTTTTAACTGTTCACTCGATTTGGTATAAGGGCATTTTTATCTTTATAATTTTCAAGAGTATTCATGAAGAATATGCATGAGTTTCAAGGGCAAATCAATCCAATCAAAATAGAGATTTCCACAAAGTTGTGTCACAATATTATTTAGTTGTGGAAAGTTAGATAGGATGCTAATAGAATGGAAAGTTCACGAGTCACCTAGCGATAATCAGTTGCTTGCTAGATCTAATCAACCTTAAGCTAGACTTGCTCAACCAAATTGGCTGAATTGGCAGTGATTGTACATACATGAGACATCCGAGGAAAGTTCAACCAGAACTTGAGAAAGGCAACGGCTATGTGACCGTGAATTGTACGGCTATAGATGAGCTCGTTGCAATTTTAGCACAAATCATCAGTGTTCTGGTTGAGGGCATTGTATCCACACCGACGTCATTAAGATTACATTACTGCATCAATATAGCATTCCATAATTTCAATCTATGTTTCAATTTCAAATATGCTCCTTTGCACTTCATTTTTTTGGGGGGTTTCTGAACTAATGTTTGAGAAGCTCGACTTTAATCATAATGCAAAATGGTGGTCTGCAACATTTCCATCTTTTTGTTTCACCAACTCGTGTAGAATAGGGAAGGAGAGTCTGCTCAGTGGTGAGTAGATTGGCAGAAGTCAAATCAAGAGATTTTGGACCCCTCTCCTCCGGGACCAACTCTCTCCAATAGCTTAATTAGGTTGGTAGTTACCGGCCTTACCATTATCACACCATAAGTCCTAGCCCGAAAGTACCAGCCAACTCTCTTCCCATCGTCGCGCCATATTCGAGTTTTCCCTCCCTAGTTTGTATTTTACTTCTCATTATGCAAATGAATCGTGTCTTGCATCGCCGGACCTGAACTCCGAGAGACTATCAAGGTAAGCACCCGATATCATCTAAATGGCTTTTGATAAATTAATCGAAATAACAGACTTAACCAATTTTATTTATAGAAACATCTGATATTAGTTTATGTTGTCGACATCTGTTGTTGTCAAGATAATTGGAAGATACCGGCACAAAGGGGTGCGGCATATAGACCTTCATTTACCAAATCCATCTTGGGGACTTGTATGAACCAACTCCATATTCATGTATCATGCATGCTAATGGACTTAAAGATAAACTCCTAATTTGTCTTAATCAACTGAAAATGCAAGTCAAAACACACATTCCCTTGGTGTTTAGTCCAAATTTCGGGTCACGACAAACATTACCAGCCTGCTCATAGATTTAGCATCTGCACGTAACCATCTACACTCAATTTGAAGTGATCTATGCAAGTCGTTCTCTAAAATAATGAGCAAAGGTGGAAGTTCCTGTTCATGATGCTTTTTCCTCTTCCTAATGACTAGGAAACTGCCCTAGCTTAAGTCAGGTGATACCTCCCTAGATCCTCATTGGGCTTCCCTCGCCGACCTCTACTAGCCGGGAGTGTCCATACTTTTCTACACCCTAGGCTCTGATACCAACCAACTTGAAGTTGCACGCGCAGCAGCTAAAACTAAGAGCTTAAACTATCATAATATAACGTGCGCCGTGAGTTTAATATCTTAGCAAGACCAAGAGTATCATCTAACCTCGGACATACCTATTAAGTATATCAATAGAGGGAAAAAAGTCAAAGACAGGTGATAGCACGATTCTTATCACAGCCGAATCATGTGTATAGGTGTATAATCGAGCTGATTCGGGTTGATGCACTACCAAATTCGAGCTCGACTCAACTCAACTCACATACTTGGTGCTCGAAGCTAGATTCGAGCTCGATTGAGTATTAATTATCCTACTCGAGCTTGATTCAATTAGAGAATCCAGGTGCTCGAACTCGACCCGATTGAATTTAATTGGAATCAACTTATAAAGTTTTATAAGCTCGAATGTAATTTCAAGTATCTTGCCCCTTTTTTTATAATAATTTAAAATTTCAATAAAATAGTGAAAACTCGATTAGGGTCGTGGGCCTACCTAGTTGAATGTCAACAAGCTCGTGCTCACCTATACAAGATACTCGAGTGGCTCGAACTCGATCTCAACTCGAAATCAAGTGAGTCGATCTCTAGTAGACATCGGGCCGAGCCGGAGCTGTCGCTGAGTAATTTGACTCGATTTCACTCTTGTGCATGGAGCTGACAATGAGTAGTGTATCGTTATGAACTTTATGTTCACAGAATCAGATTAAAATGGCATTTGTGATGGACAAGTGATTACGAGCACGCGCGTGTCACGTGACAATAAGGTCCCGAAGTCATATCACGAGACACGCACGTGAAGCCCAACCACCACCCCTCAGCCTCTCTTGAATATAAATCCCACCCCTCTCCCAAAGTTCACCTGTGCCACCACACGCCCAAAGAGAATCACTTGCAGCAACCCGGTCCACCACCGCCTCCTCCGTCGTGACCGCTCCACCGACCCTCGCCGTCTCTCGCTCTCTCGAAACCACCCCCCTCCCTGGGAAGAAAAGAAAAATGGTGAGCGTCGAGGAATTCTGCCGTGCCCAGAAATCACAAGGCCCTGCCACGATCCTGGCCATCGGAACGGCGAACCCCCCAAACGTTTACGAGCAGAGCACGTTCCCAGATTATTTTTTTCGAATCACCAAGTCCGAACACATGACACAGCTGAAAAGCAAGTTCAAGCGCATGTGTACGTATAGTTTAAAGCATACCTACATTGATGCACTTTTAAACAAATTTTTTTTTTTGTGGTGCCCTCGTCATTTACCATCATATAAGAATTTGGGCGGCTTCACCTTTTTGTGCATGGCACTTACTAACACCGTAGATAGCAGGGACTAGAGATTAGTGGATACATACATGCTTAGATACGAAATTAGGGAACGAAAGTCGAAGCAAATCAACCATTGTTTTGATGGAACTTTTTTGATGCCGGGATCGGTTTTTTCTTTCTTTTCCAGTAATAACTTGTGGGGATTGCGTCTTTCACCGTCGTGTATGAATAATTTGATCGGTCCATAAAGAAGAAGACCACCATGACGTCGATCTGTGTTCGGTGTATATGTTTAGGTGAAGGGTCCAAGATCAAGAAGAGGTACCTGCACTTGACGGAGGAGATGGTGAAAGAGCACTCGAACATGTGTTCGTCCACGGAACCCTCCTTGGATGTAAGGCAAGACATTTTGGCGGTGGAAGTGCCGAAGCTAGGGAAAGAAGCAGCAGCCAAGGCCATCAAGGAATGGGGGCAGCCCAAGTCCGAGATCACCCACCTGGTGTTCTGCACCTACGGCGGCAACGACATGCCGGGCTGCGACTACCAGCTCACCAAGCTCTTGGGCCTCCGCCCAACCGTCAAGCGGTTCATGATGTACCAGGTGGGTTGCTACGGTGGCGGCATGGTCGTCCGCCTCGCCAAGGACCTCGCCGAGAACAACAAGGGGGCTCGCGTCCTCGTCGTGTGCGCCGAGATCACCATGGCCGCCTTCCACGGGCCCAACGAGGCCTTCATGGACAACCTCCTGGGCCACGCCCTGTTCGGCGACGGCGCCTCCGCGCTCATCGTGGGCTCAGACCCCGTCCCGGAAATCGAGAGGCCCCTGTACGAGATTATCTCCGCGTCCCAGACCCTCATCCCCAACAGCGAGGGCGCCATCAGCGGACACGTCCGCCAGATCGGGCTCACCATCAACCTCCTAAAGGACGTTCCGACCTTTATCTCTAAGAACGTTGAGAAGTGCATGACGGACGCATTCCACCCTCTGGGCATCACGGACTGGAACTCGCTCTTCTACGTCGCGCACCCCGGCGGGCCCGCGATCCTCAACGAAGTCGAGGCCAAGTTGAAGCTCAAGCCCGAGAAGATGGACCGGTCGAGGTACGTGCTCGGTGAGTATGGCAACATGTCTAGCGCGTGCGTCTTCTTCGTATTGGACGAGATGAGGAAGAAATCGGTTAAGGAAGGGCTCAAGACCACCGGAGACGGGCTCGAATGGGGGGTGCTCTTCGGATTTGGTCCTGGCGTCACCGTCGAGACCGTCGTCCTCCGCAGCGTGGGCTTGTCCGCTTAGGGCTTCGCGTTGGATCCAGCCTCGCCTGCCTGCCTGCCTCTTCCATCTATCCCTATTTCCACTTACGATATGTTGTTAATCATGTCTTTTCGATGTTATTCCAAAACCTTTTCGGTGTATGTTTTGGATCGTGATGCGATGGGGAGTGACCGTTCAATGTTGTAAGTTGCACCCCATCTTTAACTATCAATGCACTTATGTTATGTATCAACCAAGAGTCCATATTCGCCTCGAAATTAATAATACATTTCCATATGAAACAAGGACTTTCTTCGACCGCATGGCAAGCATGATTCTAGTGTTTTCCACGACTCGATAGATTCCTATTGAAAGAAAAAGATATCATTATTAAGAAAATGTTTTCTAGACCGTTAATTTCTCACGAAACAAACCGACCTTTAATCCTCCTCAACCGTTTGACATCTTCTATATTGTCTTCTCAATCGCGTCTCTCTACTTTGTTTTATGCTATAGACTACAGATTGATCGATGCAGTCTACTTCCATACTCAGGTTTATCGACTCCCTAATATACAATACAATGAAGCAATATCCTTTAGTTCCCCGCACAAGAAGGAGCTGGTAAACGACTAGTAAAGTTATGGAATTAGTTACATTAATAGAGATTACGTCTAATTGATCTCTCATTAACCTAACAAGCTGAGTTGGCAAAACCTCATGCACGTAGTTGGCAAAATAGGACTTCAACGCACGTGAAACTTGAGAAGTCATCGGTAAAATCGGTTGCCTTTGTCTCTATTTGTTTCACAAAAAATAAATGATTTGGAAAACAATTTCCTAAAAATAATCGCTTAAAACAATTAGTCTATGGAAAATATTTTCATTATCGATAACAATTTATGTCTAAATAATTTCGCGAACAATGAAAATATTTTTCATTTATTCATTTTTTGTATTCCTTGAAAGGATAAACATACTCCTTGAAATTTCAGAGCTATTGAAATTAGAATAAAAATGTGCTTATGCTTTACATAATGATCAATAATATGTGGAATTTCTCATTCTTGAATGAGTCTTTAACTCTGCTAGAGTCAGAGCTGTTGAGATTACCAAATTCATCTATATGAGTTGAATTAAGATCCCATAATGCCACATGATTATATCCTCCAATTTATCATCTTTGTTTTGAGCAGGAGAAGGGATATTATAATATTATAGATTTTGATAGGAACCCTAGTTACGAGCTCCATTTTGTTATTATTTTTTCAAATATTAAGAAATATGTTGGTATTCATGTTGAAGCATCAAATATTAACAAAAAAATTGTTATTGTGATTGTCAACGAATATGTAAAATGAATGTGGCCATTCAAATTAATATTCTCGGCCTATGTTTTTCTTAGAACCGAGTACGGAGGTACTTACCTTTGAGATGCAGATGTTAATTGTAAATGATGGTCAATTGCTGACACTACAAAAAAACAAGGGATTAGTGACGAATTTTGCGACGAAAAATTTGGCAAAATCCGTCGCTAATCGAATTTGCGACGAAATTAGCGACGGAAAAAATTCTGTCGCTAATTTGGCGTCGAAAAATTTTGCGACGGAAAAAAATTCGTCGCAAATTAGCCACGAACTTTATAAGTCGCAAATTAGCCACGAACTTTATCCGTCGCAAAATTCGTCGCAAATTAGCCACGAACTTTATTCGTCGCAAAATTCGTCGGAAATTTCGTCGCAAAATTCGTCACAAATTTCGTCACAAATTAGCCACAAACTTTATTCGTCGCAAATTAGCCACGAACTTTATCCGTCGCAAAATTCATCGCAAATTAGCAACGAACTTTATTCGTCAGAAAATTCGTCGCAAATTAGCCACGAACTTTATTCGTCGCAAAATTTATTCGTCGCAAAATTCGTCGAAAAATTGGTCGCAAAATTGGTCGCTACTTATTCGTCGCAAAATTCATCGCAAATTAGCCACAAACTGTATTGGTCGCAAAATTCGTCGCTAAATATTCGTCGCAAATTATACGCCATTTGGGCCATCAAATCTTGTCCATAGCAATAGCTACGCTTTTAATGAACATCATGTAATACATTCAAAACAATCAAAGGACACGAGACAACCATAGATTCCGCTTCAGAAACAGAAAACGAACAAACCAGACACAATGCCATATAATTGAAAAATATAACTGAAGGAAAGATGCTAGTCCGCAAAAAATAATGATATATGCAAAGTTGCAAAGTCTGACATGATTCTATTTGATATCCAATCTTATAATACATTCAAAACATTCAAAGGAGGCGGGACAACCATAGATTCTGCTTCAAAAACGAAAAATTGACAAACCAGACACAAGATTGGGCAACTTTGGTACTCGGCAGGACACCAGAAGCAGTCACTTTTGTCGACACTTGATGAAATGTGGAACTAGGTATAAAAAAACAAGTAGGAGGGTTAACAAAAAAAACATTTCAGGACGAACATCAATATTCTTACATATGAATATGAGTCAACTTTGATATCCACTATAGTTTTTTCACCCTTGTAAACCGTATTTCTGTCACCTATGAAAAATTAGATCCTTCTCCAAACAGCATTCAACAGTTTAATGACTTAGAGAGGTGAATTTTTTTTGGTAAGGTATTAGAGAGGTGAATTACCAACACCAATTCCCAGAAAGAGAGGACTCAAAGTCAATTAAGGCATGTATTTCTACAATGTTCAAATATCATGATTTTTTGTAACAAGCATGTCATCCTGGGATCTCTAAATTTTCAGTTTTTCGCAAGCAAAGAACCTAGTTGTAAGAAAGTTGTGCACAAAAAGTAATTGTAGGGCAGGAACATATTGGGCAAACTGCACTTATGACATAAAAGATTGTGAAGCAAGCTTACCCCCGATTTTGGGAATTTTAACTAGAAATGACGGAGAAAATCATCATCATCATCATCAATCTCAGCATCATTGTGTCGCTGATCATTGTGCCCATCACCTATTGGATTGGTGAGAGGTACAGGAGGAACCTCATTGTGATCGAGGTTGAGGTGTCGCATAACGATTTGCATTTGTTGTTTCAAGTCATTTATTTCTTTGTCCTTCTGATGCGGTTGCATCCGAAAACCCCCAACATGTAGAAAACCCCCAAGCTGGTGAGAACTCAACTTCAAGCCTAGCTTTATTAATTGGAGAATGCAGCTTGAAGAATGGGTACTATGTACTTCATTGGGTCAAAGAAAGTGATTGAATTGAAGCCCAATAGGAGTTGTATCAATGGGAGGTCGAGTGGAGCTGTTCTCGTGCACTTTGGATACCTTTTGGTAATTTTACTTGGTGGCTACGGTTGAAGTACGAGATTGCACAACGAGATTGCACAAGATTCATTCTAGTTTCCTATTTTGAAGATTTTATTTAGATTCCTATTTTAAGAGTTATGTTGATTCCCTTTTGGTTGTTTCCTATTTTGAAGTCTTATCTTGGGTTATTTCCTATTCTGGGATTTCCTCTTAGGTTTGTTTCCTAATTTGTTGTTTCCTATCTTAAGTCCTAGTTTCTCTTTAAATAAGGGTTCGGCCTACATTGTAAGGCGTTGGTGAATGAATAAGAATTCCTCTGAGTGAGTTGATTCAAATTTTTAGGCATCTTTATCCTAAGAAAGTGGTTTCTCTTTGGTGGTGAGCCGAAGGTCCTTTATCCTTGAGTTGGTGGCGTTGCCTTTATGCTCTCGGTGGTGAACCTATTCAAACTCAATCGAATCTGTGGTTGGTGGTGCGCCTTTAGACCGTGGTGAAGATTGTTCTATCCCTCTCAGTGAAGATCCTTGGTTGGTGGTCTAATCTTTACGCCTTGGTTCCTAATCGAATCTTTACTTTATTTGCTGTTTGGATGCTTTGTGGAATCACTCGCCCACGCACGCATCAAATTGGTATCAAAGCACAGGTTAGTTCATCTTGAGTGATTCCTTTGCTGTTTCACACATCAATTCGCAACATGGAAGGTGATGTTCCAAGAGGCATGACCTTGGAGCAAGCGCACGACGAAAGGAGAGATCGTGCCATCGAGGGTCTCCAAAGACAGATGGAGCGCTTATTTGAGCGCCTAGACCGACCCGCAAGAAATCCTTTCGCCCGTCAACACCGAGATGAGTCCGAGTCTCGAAGTGCCCATGGAGATTCAGAATCCGATGAAGAAGATTCAAGTGCTTCAGAACCTCAAGCACGGAGGAGAAGAGGACGGCATACACGAGATGACCGTGACATCAAAGTTGAACTTCCTGAATTTGCCGGTAATCTTAATCCTGATGAATTTGTTGAGTGGATGCACGCTATTGAGCGAATGTTCGAATTCAAGTCCTACTCGGATGAGAAGAAGTGCAAGGTTGCTATCTTGAAGTTAACAAAGTATGCTTCACTATGGTGGGAGAATGTGAAGAACCAGCGAGTTAGGGAAGGCAAGAGCAAAATCCGTTCTTGGGAAAAACTCAAGAAACTCATGAAGAAGAGATTTTTGCCCGATCATTATAGTCAAGATCTTTTCCTCAAGATGAATACTCTCAAACAAGAAGGATTGAGCGTTGAAGAATACATCCGGGAATTTGAACAAATCATGATGAGATGTGATATTCCAGAATTGCCAGAACAAAGCATTGCTCGGTTCCTTGGTGGCTTGAACAAAGATATTGCTGATTTGGTTGAACTTCAACCTTATTGGGCCTTTGAAGATGTTTGCAAATTAGCCATGAAGGTTGAAAAGCAACAAAAGCGCAACAAGGCCTCAACAACCAGATTTGCGCCAAAAGGAACATCCTTCTTTAAGGGTGCTTCTTCTACCAAGCCGGAAGGACCAACAAAGAACAAGGGCAGAGAGAAAGCAATTTCGGAACCTACTAAAGGGTTCTCGGCCAGAACTGAAGGTGACAAAAGAAAGTGCTTCAAGTGCCAAGGCTATGGACACTTCCAAGCTAATTGCCCAAATCGGCGAGTTATGACTCTTCAAGAAATTGATGAGATCAATTCATCACTTCAAGAAGCTGAAGATGATGCTGAATCCGATGGAATTGAAGAGAACGTTATGGAGGTTGCTGATGATGGTGAACTATTGGTGATCCGGAGAGCTTTGCACGCCATAATTTCTCCTAAGGATGATGGACAAAGGGAGAACATCTTTCACACCCGTTGCACCATTAACGGGAAGGTGTGTTCAACCATCATTGATGGAGGGAGCTGCACCAATGTTGCGTCGACTACCTTGGTTGACAAATTGAAGTTGCCAACGTCCAAACATCCTGAGCCATATAAACTTCAATGGCTTAGCAAAGGAAGCGATCTCAAGGTAACCAAACAAGCCTTAATTTCGTTATCAATTGGAAAGAACTATCAAGATCAGGTTTTGTGTGATGTTATCCCTATGGATGCATGCCACTTATTGTTGGGTAGACCATGGCAATATGATAGGAAGGCTGTTCATGATGGACATAAAAATACTTATTCGTTTAACAAGGATAAGAAGTGCATTACTCTCACACCTTTGCATCCGACTCATATACTTAAATCTCAACCTGGGGAGGGAAACACTAGTAAGGAAAATCTGTTCTTGAGTGAAACACGGGTTGAGAGAGCTATTAGCAAGCAGAAGAATGTGTTTGCTTTGCTAGTGGTTGAAAAGAGTGAGTTAGAGCGTCCCATACACCCCAAAATACGTTCTTTGTTAAGAGACTATGCAGATGTGTTCCCGGAGGATCTACCACCCGGATTACCTCCAATTAGAGGCATTGAACATCACATCGACTTGCTGCCCGGTGCCACTTTACCAAACAAGGCGGCTTATCGATGCAATCCGGAGGAAACCAAAGAGCTGCAAAGACAAGTGGGTGAGCTCATCAAGAAAGGGTATGTTCGAGAAAGCATGAGCCCATGTTCCGTCCCGGCTCTACTTGTCCCCAAGAAGGATGGTACATACCGCATGTGCGTTGATAGCCGAGCAATCAACAACATTACCATTAAATATAGGTATCCTATTCCTAGACTTGATGATATGCTTGATGAGCTATATGGTTCTATTATCTTTTCAAAGATAGATTTGCGAAGTGGATATCACCAGATTCGAATGAGAGATGGTGATGAATGGAAGACGGCCTTTAAAACCAAGGGAGGACTTTATGAGTGGATGGTTATGCCATTCGGACTATCTAATGCCCCTAGTACTTTCATGAGGTTGATGAATGAAGTTCTTCGACCTTATATTGGTCACTTTGTTGTTGTTTACTTTGATGACATTCTTGTGTACAGCAAAAGCGAAAAGGAACATGTTTCTCACTTGAAACAGATTTTTGAAGTCTTAAGGCAACAAAAGCTCTATGGAAAGATGGAGAAGTGCCAATTCTTTTCTTCTAGCCTTGTCTTCCTTGGATATGTTGTTTCAGGAGATGGAATTTCCGTTGATCAATCAAAGGTGGAAGCAATCAAGTCTTGGCCAATTCCTAAGTCAATTTCTGATGTGAGGAGCTTCCATGGACTTGCTTCATTCTATCGTAGGTTTGTGAAGAACTTCAGCACTATTTTGGCCCCTCTCACGGAGTGCTTGAAGAATAAATCATTTGAATGGACAAAGGCTGCTCATAATGCTTTTGAAGCAATCAAACAGAAGTTATGTGAGTCTCCTATACTTGCTCTCCCTGATTTTAACAAGGTGTTTGAAGTTGAATGTGATGCAAGTGGAGTTGGAGTTGGAGCTGTCCTAGTCCAAGAACAAAGGCCATTAGCTTACTTTAGTGAAAAGTTGGCGGATTCAAAGAAGAACTACTCAACTTATGATAAGGAGTTCTATGCCATTGTTAGAGCTCTTGATCATTGGAGTCATTATTTGAGGCCAAAACAATTTGTTCTTCATTCTGATCATGAGGCATTGAAATACATTAGTGGTCAACACAAGTTGAATTCGAGACATGCTAAATGGGTAGAATTTCTTCAATCCTTCTCATTTGTTTCTAAATATAAACCTGGCCATACTAATGTTGTTGCGGATGCTTTGTCAAGAAAATATGCTATGCTTGCTGTATTGGACTCTAGAATCCTTGGATTTCAATCAATGAAGGGATTATATTCTGAGGATGAAGACTTCTCTCCAATCCTTGAGAATTGCAAGCATGGAGCTCAAGGTACATATTCTGTCCAAGATGGTTTTCTTTTTAAAGGAAATCGCCTATGTATACCAAAGAGTTCTTTTAGAGAGCTCTTGATCCGAGAAGCGCATGGAGGAGGCCTAGCTGGTCACTTTGGTATCAACAAGACACTTGAGGTCCTCCAAGAGCACTTCTATTGGCCAAAGATGAATGGAGATGTACATGCTGTCATCTCGAGGTGCGCAACTTGTCAAAGAGCCAAAAGTCACTTTCATCAAGGCTTGTACACACCACTTCCTGTCCCACTTCAGCCTTGGGAAGATGTGAGCATGGACTTCATTGTTGCTCTTCCACGCACTCAAAGAGGGAAAGATGCGGTCATGGTGGTGGTTGATAGGTTCTCTAAGATGGCTCATTTTGTACCATGCCACAAGGCCGATGATGCATCTCATATTGCTGATTTGTACTTCAAAGAGGTTATCCGTCTTCATGGAGTACCTAAGACTATTGTTTCTGATCGTGACTCCAAGTTCTTAAGTTACTTTTGGAAGACATTGTGGGGAAAGCTTGGAACAAGACTCTTATTCAGCACGGCTTGTCATCCCCAAACCGATGGTCAAACGGAGGTAACCAACCGTACTTTAACCACTCTACTTCGTGGTTTGGTGAGTAAGTCTTTAAAGGATTGGGATTTGAAGCTTGCGCATGCTGAATTTGCTTATAATCGATCTCCTAGTTATACT
The DNA here is from genome assembly GCF_021117445.2 of Syzygium oleosum. Lineage (NCBI taxonomy): Eukaryota > Viridiplantae > Streptophyta > Magnoliopsida > Myrtales > Myrtaceae > Syzygium > Syzygium oleosum. Next base: position 20,005,711 of record NW_026607485.1, on the reverse strand, counting down.
ACGGGACGATCACCATTTGAAGTTGTTTATGGCATTAATCCTCTCACTCCAATTGATTTGATTCCTATTCCATCTAACTCTCAAGTGAATTTTGATGGAAAAGAAAGGGCTGAATCTATGAAGAAGCTCCATGAACAAATTCGTGCAAAGATTGAAAAGGCTAATGAGACTTATAAGAGGAAAGCAAATCAGCATCGCAAAGGAATCCATTTCAATCCAGGTGACCTTGTGTGGTTACACTTAAGGAAGGAAAGATTTCCTTCTCGCCGCAAGAACAAGCTCATGTCAAGGTCAGATGGTCCATTTAAAGTTCTTGAACGTGTTGGCAATAATGCATACAAGATTGAGCTTCCTGGAGATTATGGAGTCTCGGCCACTTTCAATGTGGGGGACCTTGCACCATATTTAGAAGATGAAGACCTTGGAAGATTTGAGGGCAAATCTTTTCAACCTGGGGAGAATGATGCGGTTGCATCCGAAAACCCCCAACATGTAGAAAACCCCCAAGCTGGTGAGAACTCAACTTCAAGCCTAGCTTTATTAATTGGAGAATGCAGCTTGAAGAATGGGTACTATGTACTTCATTGGGTCAAAGAAAGTGGTTGAATTGAAGCCCAATAGGAGTTGTATCAATGGGAGGTCGAGTGGAGCTGTTCTCGTGCACTTTGGATACCTTTTGGTAATTTTACTTGGTGGCTACGGTTGAAGTACGAGATTGCACAACGAGATTGCACAAGATTCATTCTAGTTTCCTATTTTGAAGATTTTATTTAGATTCCTATTTTAAGAGTTATGTTGATTCCCTTTTGGTTGTTTCCTATTTTGAAGTCTTATCTTGGGTTATTTCCTATTCTGGGATTTCCTCTTAGGTTTGTTTCCTAATTTGTTGTTTCCTATCTTAAGTCCTAGTTTCTCTTTAAATAAGGGTTCGGCCTACATTGTAAGGCGTTGGTGAATGAATAAGAATTCCTCTGAGTGAGTTGATTCAAATTTTTAGGCATCTTTATCCTAAGAAAGTGGTTTCTCTTTGGTGGTGAGCCGAAGGTCCTTTATCCTTGAGTTGGTGGCGTTGCCTTTATGCTCTCGATGGTGAACCTATTCAAACTCAATCGAATCTGTGGCTGGTGGTGCGCCTTTAGGCCGTGGTGAAGATTGTTCTATCCCTCTCAGTGAAGATCCTTGGTTGGTGGTCTAATCTTTACGCCTTGGTTCCTAATCGAATCTTTACTTTATTTGCTGTTTGGATGCTTTGTGGAATCACTCGCCCACGCACGCATCACCTTCTCTACGAGTATATTTTTCAATTGGTTCAATTCTTGGGTCATTTGCTCCTCAAGTCGTGTCCTACTTGGAACAGCCGCATTGGAGGATGAAGTTGCAGCATGATTCGTCGTGTATACTCTTGACAAGGATCCCATCCCAAATATTTTTCCTTTTTTCATCCCACCCGTTGCCTCCACCCATAATGCCATACTGTCAATTGATGGCTCAGACGCAGCAACACCATCAGCACCACTAGCATTGCTCATTAAAAGTTCATCATATTTTTCCTACATTAACAATATAGATGAAAATAAAATAACTTCATATATATAACTACCATAAATATTAAAAGCATTCATGGTTTTCATTCTAGTTTCCATAAAGTCCAAAGTATAACCTTACATGCCTTAATAGCTTTTGCTCGATCGCCAGTCCATGTCTTATCTTTTTTTTGAAATGTGCGTTCAAATGTAGCTGCAAATGTCGGTTCCATCCCCAATTCATGTCCCTACAAAATGTAAACATGAGTAATTGAATTAAATTAACTTATAACTTATTTAACAGACTTACCATTCGTTTTCGATGCTCCCTAATGTTGATAGAGCCCCCAGCATATGTGGCAGACCCTTCACTAGAACTAGAAGATCGATTCTTTTTATTCTGCTCACTGATTTGCTTATTCTTTTCAGTTTGCCAAATTCTGTTAATTTCCGTCCAATTGTCAGCTGTAATGAAAGCCGGCTTGACTTGCTTGATCTTCGCTCTATTCATCACATTTCGTATGTGATCACTAACTTTTTTCTTAAAGATTCTTCTCACTTCATTCTCTTCCTCTTCATCCCACCTGAACTTCCGCTGCAATCAATACAAAAACAACTGAAAGTTATTATAATGATCACATATCCATTACCATGCACCAGACAATTCGGCGATAGATTTTGTAAAGTTCATCTCGGGGAAAATATCCGGTCCCTTTAGTACCGAAAACTAAAGAGTTGTTCTGGTCCCTTTACATCATTCTTGACCATCAATATACTACATCGAACTTAGTTGGTGAGAAAATAGAATATCTAAAACTTACCTTGAACTCATTCCACCATAAATCTTTCACTTCTTGTAGAGCACTGGTGTAATTAATATACTGCCCCATCCAATAGTTTTTGACTATTTTATTCAGTTCCCTCACAACAAACGTAGCATCCGTGAATCTGCAAACATACGGATATTGTGCAACATCGACAATTCAGTTGACATCCATATCTAAAATCATAAATATTACATATCCTTAAAAAAATGAAGTACTGACGAATCTCCAAATGGGCATATCATGAATCGGTTATCTTCTTCACCTGTGTTTCCCTCATTATTCGATTGTTGCGTTGAATAATAAGGTGGAACGGAATGAGATAGATTTGAAGGAGATGGAACTGAAGGAGATTCAGTTCGCATGTGTCCAAGTCCCCTGACATATTCTTGAGTGTTTGAGGGAGGGCCAACGTGTCCATATTGTCCATCAGCATATAGTGGTTGAGGGTTAGATGAAAGGGCAGGGGAAAAGGAAAGGGACGGGGACGAGGACGAGGAAGGGGTTGGTCTTCTATGCATGTGACCTCCACGTTTATACTGACAAGTAGGAAGGTTGGACAAATATGTAAAAAAATATGAATACGTATTACGGACACATAATGACGAACATGACGAAGCTTACCATTTTGTTTCAGAAGCAGAAAATGTATCTTCTTAATTAGCCAATGCCGAGTGTTTATGACGTACAATTTCCTACGAACAAATATACTATAAATCGCACTCATTTTGATATCAAACATCAATATATGATCATGATATGCCATGCTAAGCCAACAATAGCCATAATTACCCACACGATCCACTTTCAAACCACACGATCATTCAACAAGTACAAGATCAACCATGAAACATCAATTTTCAGCCACATGATCTTCGTTCTCGGCCACACCATTATCAATCAACCCACATGATCGCGCCATAGTTAACCAATCAGCCACAATTAAGAAAATCAACCACGCGATTAAACTAATTAACCATACGACTGGCATTAAACAACTAAGGGTGCGAATGGTAACCATTCTGCTCCAGAAAGCAAATTCTTGCCAGAAATTGATTTCTGGAATTCTTGCCAGAAATTGATTTATGGAGGAGAAATCTGTTTGGTAAAATATGACTAATTTTGCTCAAGAAATTGATTTCTAGAACAGAAATCTGTTTTGATTTGTTGATTTTTTTTGCACCTAAAAAAATTAAAATTTTACTCAAAGTGGGTGGCCACAGGTATTATAAGCCATTCTGTGAAGTTTTGAAATTTGTTATTTTTTTAATTTTTTTTGGGCACCTAAAAAAATTTAAATTTTACTCAAAGTGGGTGGCCACAGGTATTCTAAGCCATTTTGTGAAGTTTTGAAATTTTTTATTTTTTTAAATTTTTAATTTTTTTGGGCATCTCAAAAAATTTAAATTTTACTCAAAGTGGGTGGCCACAGGTATTATAAGCCATTATGTGAAGTTTTAAAATTTTTGATTTTTTCAATTTTTTTGAGCACCTAAAAAAATTTAAATTTCACTCAAAGTGGGTGGCCACAGGTATTCTAAGCCATTTTCTGAATTTTTTAAATTTTTAAATTTTTTTATTTTTTTTGTCACCTCAAAAAATTTAAATTTTACTCAAAGTGGGTGGCTACAGATATTCTAAGCCATTTTGTGAAGTTTTGCAATTTTTTATTTTATTTTTATTTTTTTGGGCAGCTCAAAAAATTTAAATTTCACTCAAAGTGGGTGCCCACAGGTATTTTAAACCATTTTGTGAAGTTTTGAAAATTTAGATTTTTTTATTATTTTTTTTGGGCACCTCAATAAATTTAAATTTCACTCAAAGTGGGTGGCCACATGTGTTCTAAGCCATTCTGTGAAGTTTTGAAATTTTTGAATTTTTTTTATTTTTTTTAAAAAAAATTCACCAAATTTCATATTTTCCCGAAACCTGACTTTTTTTTTATTTTCCGGAAATTTTTATGAATTTTTCAATTTTTATGCAATTTCTGAAAAAAAAACACTTAATCAATCACACGATCGTCATTCTGTTCCGGAATGCATTCCATGCGCACCCTAATCAACCACACGATCGTCATTGAACGCTTAATCGGCCACATGATCGACAAATTAACCAGGCGAACATCGATCAAAGCCACATGCAATCTTGAAATCAGCCCCTCACTTAGCCAACCAATCCGACACTAAACAATCCCTAAACAAGTCCGATTAATACATATTATACTAAGTAGGGTTTAGGGAGTCGCTTACTTGGTTCAAGGCCAAGAAAAACCAAACGATGGGACAAAATGGCCGATCGGCCAGTGGCGGGCTCGGCGCGGGCGCGGGCGCAAGTGGCGACTAGTCGGCCAAGCGCTCGGCACGGCCGGGCGAGCGGCTGGGCAAGAGGCTAAGCCACAGGCGAAGGCTCGGCCACGGCGAGCCGCTGAGTGCGCAGCGACGGCGGCGGCTCGGGCGGCGACGGGCGACGGCTCGCGCGGCGACGAGCGAGCGAGCGAGGAGGCTCGGCCAGAACAGGGGAACTCGGCGCGACGGCATTGGGTGGTCAGGCTGGGCGGCGACGGCGTCGGGCGGCTGGCGGGCGGGCGGTGGGCGGCGACGGCTACAAGCTCCGGCGAGGCGCGCGCGCGAGCCGGGTGGCGGCGAGCTCGGCCGGGCAAGCGGCGAGCACGCGGGCGGAGCGTCGACACTCGCGGCTGCGAGCTGCCGGGCGCGCAGGCGACGACGACGACGGCGGGCTGGCGGTTTGGCGATGGGGACAACGCACGACGGCTTGGCAGAGTCGGGTCGCGGCGGACACTGCGGCGAGCAAACTGCTACTTGCTCACGGAGGGGAGGGGGAAGGCAGTCGGCAGAGGGGGGCACGGCGGCGGACGGGCGGCGCAGCTGGGCGGAGGCGGACGGTCGGATAGCGACGCGACGACCGGACGAACGGCGGCACAAGGTGGACGGCGAACGGCAGATGGCAACAAGCAGTAGCTCGTCAGCGCCTTCGAGCTGGGGCAGCGACTAGACGAGCGGAGGCGGCGACGCACGGCGATGGCGGCTGGTCCAGGCGGAGGGCTGCACTCGCGTGCAGCTCGGGCGGACCGGCGACGGGCGGTCGCGTGGCTCGGTTGGGGTGGAGTTGAGATGGTGGCGGCTTGTTGGCGAGAAGGCGGCGTGCTGCGGCGGGTCGAACGGCGTGCGAAAATATGGATAATGACACAAATGATCCTTGAACTTTGCTTCAATATGCAATGTGGTCCATTAATTTTAGTTTAATGTGTAATGTGGTCCCTGGATTTTTTATACATGTTCAATTTAATCCCTAAATTATATGAAAATATTCAATGCTGTCATTCCATTAATTCAAGTTCATAAATAATATTGAACATTTTTCATATAGTTCAGGGACTAAATTGAACATGTACCAAAAGTTCATAGACCACATTACACATTTAACAAATTAAAAGTTTATGGACCAAATTGCACATTCGATCAAAGTTTATGAATTATTTGTGTCATTTTCCCGCGAAAATATTAACATATAGAGATATGGCATCATAGGCCTAGCCACTCGAGCTAGACACAGGCGGGCTTCCGCCCTCTCCTCCTAAATATATGCTCAAACAAATTTATGAAAGGGTTGTCATGTGTCGCAAGTTCTTCGTGAGTGTCTTGATCCGGACTTATCCAAAGCGCATTGTCCATTGTCGCTTGGGTCGAGCGCGCGTCTACGGAGCCTAGGGTTATCTTAGACTTTTTGTAATTTTCTTATTTTTCATATACTTAAATGGCACCATTTCAAGCACTTGTAATGTATTCTCGTGTTCAAATAAATGATGTCTGTAAAGCATTTTTTAGGGGTTCGACTACTCAACTCTCCAATTCTGATAGTCCCTTAATGTATGCGAACTTACAGATTAATGGCACAATCACATGGGCTATGGTTAATTCAGGTGCAACCCACAACTTTGTGGATGCAATTTCTATATGGTGTTATCTCAAACATTTGTAATGTCTAGTCGTGCTAGTATGGATGATATCTGTAAAGCTTTTTAGGGGTTTAACTAGTCAAATTCTCCTATGCAAATAGTCCTTTAATGTGAATTATATAAATCATTGATTGATACAATTGAGTGGCATATTTTCTTACTGACTCGTCTTAGTTCATTGCTTTCTTACGAATGATCCTGCCAACTGTATGTGTGCCTTAGCATCGGAACATCTTGCGCTTGATTTTGCTGGTGTGCTACTCATGACCGAAGGAATAGTACATGCGGAACAGTCCTTTATATTGGCCAATGGCCCAAATCATAACATAATGCTCTGTTATAGCCAATTGAGTCCTGACCTTTTAAAAGGGTTGTAATGAAATCCTAATCCCACCTTTGACGATGATTTGGTTGCCTGAAAATGCCATATCCAAATTTTATCTTCACAAATTCAACTGTGATTGATAACAGTCCAAGAATGATATGTATCTGAATTTGGTTGATTATTGAATGGTGATGAGGACATTTAAAATCGACCTAGAACTAAGGCTTCCTTTGTTTCGTAGAAAATGTGACAATTCTGGAAACGTTTTTCGAGAAATCATTTTTTTGGAAAATAATAATATTTTTTAGTGTTTGGCTAAAATCTGCAAATGAATTGGAAAATATTTTCTGTCGTTTGGTAAAGAAAATCTCATTTGATTTCTTAAATAGACATACACTATTCGGGTACTAGTGACTTATGCATGAGTGGTCAAGGTATTCGACATGAGCACTAGGGTCTCAAGCCCAGATCCCCAACTCCCCGGTACAAGCACGGCACAGGTCTTAGGTCCACTGGAACTGAGCTTGAGAATGCGGTGCTTTTGCTCGACTTCCTAGCGCCTTGGCCCGAGTCTACAGAGGCCGGGCCTCTAAGCGTCGAGGACCCGACCCCGTTGCCAAAGGCCCAGGAATAAGAGTTGGAGTGTGCCCAAGCATAGAGTTTCTGGTCCAAGCACTGATACCTAGTTATATTTTAGAAAATGATTTCTGATTTTTTAAAGAGGAAATCGTTTTCCTAAATTTAAACTTTGGTAGAAAAACCTCTTCTGTTGACTAGGAAAACATTTTCTGTTGACTGATTTTCTTAAGTGATCCAAACACCAGAAAATGAGGAAAATGTTTTCCGCAAAACAAAAGGAGCCTAAAACTACAATTGTATGATTCCATTTGCCTTTCAAACAAAATTGGCATAATCAAGATTAGAATGCTTCAATGATTAGAAGGACCACTCAAGCAAAAAGGGTTATTATCACAAAAAATTCAAAACTAGTATATATGTGCCACATTTACTCCAAATTAAATCGTATCATAAAAAATCTCAAACCGGTATATTAGTGCCACATTTACCCAAAACTATTTTTCACATCGCAAAAAATCTTTAACTGATACATCTATGTTTCATTTACCCCAAACTAATTGTCATGTCATAAAAACCCTCAAATTAATACTTGTGACAAATCTATTAAATTTATAGCAAAGTTGGCTATTTTAGTGGATTTCCGAAACGTGATGGAGCTCTTAAGGAAAAATTAGCCGATTTTAACAATTTCCCAAATTCGGATTCATTCTCTTCAAATCTGTCTTCCCAAACAACGTTGGTTAGAAGACCCATTTATATTGAATTTCCACGTTGGATCTGATGAAACTAGCAAATATCAGCTAGAGAAGGGTGAATAGGTGATTTGAATGCTAATTGATCAATTTTAATGCGGAAGTAATTGATCTCAGGTAATGTCTGAACAATGTTCAGATTTTAATCAGACTTTGAATGGCAAACAAATAAATGCGCAAAAAAAGGAGTTTTAGGGAAGAGAAAATATGCACACAGATGTATAGTGGTTCGGCTTAGATCAAGCTTACGTCCACTCTCCCACGCTGACAGTTTACGGGCTGGATTTCACTATATGATCGATCAAAAAATTACAAGTTCTGAGTGATATTCAGATGGATCACTCTATCTCTCTTACAACAAGTCTCTCAAGATCACAGATTTTAGTTCAGGAAAGATAAGTAAAAACTGGTCAGAGTTTGCTCAGACTTTAGAATAGATGATTCTGGATTTCGTCTCTCTTCTTCTGCTCTTCAACAATTTGTTTCCTTTTATACTCCTCCACTTCCAAACTAACTGTTGGACAGACTTCAGAGGATCATCTTCCAATCTTCTCCTTGGACAGATTTGTATAAGAAAGATTGAGTAGCCGTTAAGTGACAAAGTATAAATCTCGCTGATTCTGATTACTCAGACAATCGGAACTTGGTTTTCATAAGCAAAGCTTCTCCATTTGAAAATAAACTTGTCGTGGAATTGACTGTCAATCAATTAAGGATATCCCGCAATATTAATGTTCCTTGCAAAATAGCCTTTTAAAATCAAATCAATCAAGACTTTCCACTTGTGAAACCCAAGCCAGATTATTGATTGTTGCGTTCATTCTGAGTTAGCGATAAAATCTGGATAAGGTTTGATTCTTGACTCCCCTTCAAAATTTAAGTCAATGTGGGTTGTCCTTTCGTTTCCAATCATAGACTAAAATTCTTCAACTGCTGTATACAAAGTCTAAACTTTGTTTGTTACTATGTAGACCTTAGACTTTTCCTTCTGATCATTGTAAAGTCGGGACATCCAGAAAGTGACTTCCTGAACTTAGAAAAATTTCAAAAGTATTTGTTAGACTTACGATAACTCTTGGACAGTTTTATCAACTTCAAAATTTATAAGGAGGTTTTCTCAACAGGATCCACATCAGATTTCGATCATGTGATTTGCTTGCCGCGTGTATTTCCACATTAGTAACATAATAGGGATATTGAATGGTAGCTAACAGAGCGTAGATTTGTCACATGTGTACTAGTTTAGAAATTTTTTGTAACAAAAAAATTAGTTTTGAGTAAATGTGAAACGAGCGTACCAGTTTGAGATTTTTGGTAATATTAACCCTTGAAAAGTGAGGTATGTTATGTTAGAATATATATTAAATTGGCCTTCATTGAAAAGTTTAAGTTTTTTAGGTTTGACATTTTAGCATGGCATTGTAATCACATTCTGCCTCAGTTTATTTCGCTTCTGCATCCACCTCGCAAATTCCACGTGCTATTCTTAATCCGGCTTGCATATGAGAGAAGGTATTGAAATATCCTATGTCATTTGACTATAAGGTTTATATACTCTTTATATACATGTGATTTTCTCCAGTTATGAATTTAAGCAAAATTTCACATGATATCAGAGTAAGAGATCATGAATCAAATCTTTCAAAGCTCCTCATTTGTCTTACCTCCCCATTATATATTTCCACGCCCTAGTACTTGGTCAAGGTTTTGGAAAAGGACATACAATTGTCATAACTTTCATATAACGTTTGTTTAAGCGCCATAACTTTTTTTATTGCATACTTGAATGTCATAACTTTCGTATGAATCTGAGCGTCATAACTTTTTTAAAATGTTCACCACAAGTGCTGCACCACGTTGAATTTTCAACACTTGGGTGAACTTTTTTTTAAAGTTATAGCACTCAAATAATCGATTGAAAGTTATGACATTCAAGTGAACGTTTTTTAGAAGTCATGGCACTCAAGTGATAGAAAAAAAAGTTATGCCACTCAAGTGAGTACCATGCAAAGTTACGATTGAATTTTCTAATATTTTTGTCCTACATGCAAAAGTTCTTGTGTTTTTCGGGGATTTGGCCATAAAAAATAAGACGAGAAAAGCGTGCTTGAGATGGTTCAATCACGTTAAAAGAAGACCTTCACAAACCATTAGGCTCTTAGCCCAGTAAGGCTTTCACTTGGGATCCAAATACTCAGCTCTCCTTGCCCTCGAACGAATTGATACGTGTGAGGAGGTGTTGCTTCAATCGCACATTTGGATGCTTGTTTGAATTCTCCCTCGGGTACTTAGTTGGACTTATGTAGTGCCGAGGTAAGGGCCTTCCTGGCGCTTCGAGAGGGTTTACTCGTCGCAATCGACACAAACAGGACGGCACAGATTTCCCTCACGATCATAAGAAAACATGGGAGGAGACAATAGGCTCTCGCTTCGGAAAATAGCGAAGGCTATTACGCCCTCAAAGTTAACAAATGACTTGACGTAGAATAATGCCACCACTCATTTCCCTTCCATCTCAGGTAGGTTAACCCCAATCCATGAAATACCTCACTAATTTCATGGACTTAGTAAGACGTGAGCTAGAGCTCAAATCACTTACCACAAGTGGATCTAGAATTTTTTTTAGTAAGGCAAACATGATCCTCGGGAAAAGTGTCAGAAAAGTTCTAAACCTATTGCATTTGTGCCAATTTAGTCCTAAACCTTTTCACGTCGTGTCAATTTAGTTCTTCCAGTTAATTTTAGTCGGATATTGTTGACATGGAAGCCGGCCGGCCTATGTGGTATGACCGGCTCTAACGTAGATACTTTTTAATAATATTTTAATATTTTTTTGATTTATTTTTATTTTTTATTTTTCTTTTCTTTTCTTTTCTTTTCTTTTCTTTTCCTTTCTTCTTCCTCCAGTCGTCAACCTCACTGGCCATGGGCAAGGCCCGATCTTGCCAGAGGCGCGAGGTCAAAGGCCGCAACCTCGCGGCCTCTATCAAGGGCTCGAGCCTCTAGCTGCCGGGCAAGGCTCCACCTTGGTGGATCTGGCGAGGTCGAGCCTCGCCCAGCCATGGCGAGCCTTGTCGGCCACCTCGACCTCATCGGCCCTTGCCTTTGGCCAATCGCTGGCTCTGGCGACCAGTTGGAGGAAGATGAAAGGAAAGGGAAACAAATAAAAGAAAAGAAAGGAAAAAGAAAAAGAAATCGAAAAAAAATTAAAAAATCGAAAAAAATATTAAAATATTATTTAAAATTGTTAACATCAATGTCGGCAGTGCCACGCAGGCTGGCCGATGTTCATGTCAGTAATATCTACTCAAAATTAGCCGAAAGGACTGAATTGGCACTATATCAAAAAGTTTACGACTAAATTGCTACCAAAAATATATTTAGGATTAAATTGAAACAAATGCAATATGTTTAAAACTTTTATGACACTTTTCCCCATGATCCTTAATTGCCAAGAAATCACTTATCTTATATATGTCTTACAAATAAAAGCAACGTTCTTACGCCTAAAACGTCCGATAAAAATTAATATTTTGTTAATCCATAACGATTATGTTCTAGGATTGGTTATTAACTTTTATCGGTCCATTTCAAGGTCGATATAGCTTAACATTACTTGAAATACTAAAAGACCTTTCAAACTAGAACTTTTATCACAACTTCGAGAGAAGCAAGTGGGGATAAGAGCCCTGGCTACTCAAAACATAAATCCGTCCTTATTGATGATCCGAACAACGGGGAAATCGAATTTATATTGCGCGCTTAAAACAGTAAACAAATTTGTCCGTCAATCACTAAGCAACTCCATCGATTTGTCAATGAATAATATCACTAACCCTAGCTTGATAATTCATGTATTCACCTATTCAAGAACATTTTATGTTCGGGCCTGGTCGGACTAGCCCAACGGGCAACAAGCTTTGCTCATCCTCGCCCGAAAGATCTTCAAGCCTCTCGAGCCCTTCGAGTCAATCAATTCCAATATACTCTATTCTTTCATCTTTTGATTATTAAGGTTTTGGTTTTTAAATACGTGGTAATATAGACGGGGAAATTATATTTTACCAACCAATATAACATTTCTCCACAGCCCTTTTGAAAAATTCTATTTTGATATGATTGATTTGCCCTTAAAGCTCATCCACAATTACTTTCCATAAAGATTCCTAATAATTATAAAGACAAAAGTCGCCCTGCTGCCCAATTGTGCATGTTATCCAAAGAGTATAGACCTATTTTTGTTTGTCGAATCCATGACAAAAAACCTTAGCAACTTTCCTTTTTCATCATAAAGTGTCTTCTTTTCTTAACTTAATTGTCACTTTTGCTTAATTTGTGTGTTTTTTTGCACTCAATCATGTGATAGTATGAGGCAACCACGAAGTGATCAAGGCACATAGCTTGCCGCAAATAAAGCAATAGATTTTGATATTTACTGGAATAATTTATGTTTAAATTAGAGTCAAATGACTAATGCCTATCTTTTCCTTAGTACAATAAACTTTCCTTAATTTTGGCTATAACAATCGAATTTGCTAATTGAGAAAAAGTTAGAAATGTGTATCTTACTAGAGTGAAATTGCAAATAAAGCAAAAACTTATCTTATTCCCAAATCATTTATTTATAATTTTATGTATGACTTACTCGATTAAGTGACAAGATTGTACTTAATAAATTTTGTTCTTATCAATTGCTAAAATGCATTACTTTTAATATAACCATTCAAATGACTTATTGTCGCGACCTACCCGCCGTCCCAAAGATCGGGGTTTAGGCCAAGAGGTATTTATCGATGGATGTGAACAACGATTGATTCATTTGAAAGATAAACCAAATGGTTCATTAATCCAAAGACCGAGGCACTCCCAAGCCTCACACCTTGCGCGACGAGAATTTTTTTTTTATTTACGCATTTGATTGGAGTCGCCACCAGCCATGATCAAGGGTCGGCTAGAAACCCTGATCGAGACGCGAGAGTGTCGTCTCGATACGCGCGAAAACCAAATATTCTAAAATTCGAGGACTTGATTACACTAGCGATTTAACTAGTGCCCTTTCGGTACCTAAACTTGAATTTCCGCAAACTAACGTACCGGGCAGCCTAATCGAAAAAACTAAGATTCCACCTAATCGTTCTAAAAATAGAAAATAACAATCAATGTATTAAAAGTGCGCAACCAGATAATCAAGAAGAAAATAAACAATCAGCAACCTAGCATCGTCTCTAAAAAAAAAGACAATCAAAAGCCCTAAAGTAAAGCCCTAATGGTTTATCCGATTTTTTAGAATTTTTTTTCAGAGGGTTTTTCTCATTTTTTTTTTTTAGTTTTTAACCTAAAATCTAGTGAACCCAAAACTGATTTCTGAACATTTCCTAATTTTCTGATGTTTTTTGGAATTTTCCCGAATTTTTTTCAATTTTTTTGGAATTTTCTGAATTTTTTAATGTTTTTTTAATGTTTTTTCAGATTTTTAATAATTTTTTTGGATTTTTAAACATTTTCGAATTTTTTGGAATTTTTAATATTTTTTGAATTTTTAAATATTTTTTTTAATGTTTTTATTAATAAAATAAGGATTTGGACCGGATCCTGACCCGATCCGCCCGACCTCTGACCCGGCATTCCGACCCGCCCGGAACCCATTTTTTCCATTTCCTTTTCTTTTCTCTTTTTTCTTTTTCTTTTTCTTTTGTTTCTTTTTCTATTATTTTTTTTCTCTTTTGTCTTTTCTGGTCTCTTTTCCCACGAGCATTTCTGGTGTTCTTCTTCCAGAACGCTTTCTTGTTCTTCACCGAGAGATCACCGCGAACGTCCCCTTCTTAGTGAATCGCCGGCGACCCAAACTCCGAACCGAAATCGGCTCCTTCGACTGCCGTCGATGACGAATCTGCTCGGACCGAAATCGCAACCCCACCATCACCGAACCAAAGTCCCTAAACCAGCACCATCGGCCACTAAATCGCTAACATTGGTGACACACTTTCGTTTCCTGACCATCAAACTTTCGACCTCAGCAACAGAAGCTAGGTATGGACAAACAGGCATGAATACACGTAAAATAGAGATAGAGGGCTAACGGTTGCCGCGGGCATCACCCGGCAAGGGGAATAGAGCTTCCGGCGAGGGAATGTGTACGCGCGGCCGACTCGGACGATGTGCGAATCACGAAAAAACCACATGAAAGACAGAGAAAACTTGAAGTCAGTGACAATATTGGAGCAAACCATGCGTATAGCGAAGTTTTAGAGTGCCGGTTTTGCAAAAACAGATTCGGAGTTTCATTTCGACATTTTGCCGAACAGGTGGTAGGCGGGTCGGGGAATGGAGCTACAGGACTGATTTTAACGAGATTCATGGCCTTCTTAACGTACGACGTTTAAAAAGACTAGTTTGAGTGCGAAGCAAATGTAAGCCTCCATTGACGGGGCCGGGCGGCCACCGAATAAGTTCAGTGTGCCCGGCACCCGAGAGGCAGGGGGGAGGGAGGCAGCAAAATTAGACCGGGGCCTACCTGGTTCGGGGCTGACCGTGATGAAGCGCGGCGGCTTGAGGCTCGACAGGAGCCGGCGGCAACTAAGACGGACAACCGGTCAAAGAGGAAAAATCTTTCTTTTATGGTTCTCTCGGTCGAGCGTTTTTTTCCCCCTTTCTCGTTCGGATCCTCGTCTTCAGGAATGTCAGGATCTAGGAGTGATAAGACACGAGAAGGGTGAGTGCTGCCGGCTAGAGGACGCCGAACGGCGACGGTGGTGGTGGTTGTTCGGAGGAGATGAAGGATGAGGGGTTTGCAAGGAAGGTTCTTCCTTTTCGGAGTCCCTTCTCTGGATCTCTCTCGAGCTCACTCTCTCTCTCTCTCGATTTTCTCTCGGTTTCGGCTCCCCCTTCCCACCTGTTCTCCCCGGAGCTCTTCAAAGCTCTCCTCTCTGAAAAAGATGGCCTTCCCCCTCTCTCTCTCTCTCTCTCTCTCTCTCCCTCTCTATGCAGACTCCATTTTCCTTTTTTATGAGTGCATGTACGAAGGCAACAAGAGAAAGAAAGTGTGAGAGAGCCCCTTTTTGTGTTTATTTTGACCTTTCTGCAATGGACATCCCTCCCTCTCTCTAATTTTGTGATGATGCTTCTTTTGTCCTTTCTTATCTTTGCTGCTTTTGTGAAAACGTGGATTTGAGAGAGAGAGAGAAGAAATACTCTCGTATCAGCCCAGGGAAGAGCTCTCCTTTTGTCTTTTACGTTTCTCTTTTTTTTTTACTGATTCTTTTTAATAAGAAAAATATGTCTAACAGACCCCATTAATGTCAATGCATCTAATGTCTATATGCCATGTGATTAAATGAAAATTATTCATGTTTAGGCGTCAAAATTTACCCCCCCTTAGTTTATGTGATTAACCTAAAACGGATAAGCAAAAATTAGGTGTCAACACTTATCTAATTAATTTACATGGAAAAATGGAAAGGGCAAAATAAATATTATTCATAACACGTTATTTATAGTTTAAAGAATAGCTTATTTAATTTAAGTGATAAACGGCCATTAGTAAAGATATTCCCTTTATTTTCAGGTAAATTCGATAAAAAAGAAATACAATAGATTTTGATATATACTTGAATAATTTATGTTTAAATTAGAGTGAAATTGAAAAACACGGGCTTCTTTATGCTTTTTAAAGAATAACTTCTGATAGAAGTATTCAGACAGACAGATATTGTTTAAATAAGCAAAAAGCGAACAATAAAAAATGGTAGAAACGGGAAAAGTAAGGGCTGTAGCTAAATCCACCCAAACTTTGGCTCCATACACACCTTAAGAAGTTAGAATGAGAAATATACCCTCTCTATCCGTCTTTCTTTCTTCGCACCTCCCCGTGCTCATGGATGGACGGTATTGCCGAGCACTCACCAACTCGGATCAAGCTCCATTTAGGTGACTACATCTATTGGCCTTGATCCCAGCAATCACGGTTAGGGATGTGCATCGGTCCCGGTCCATTCGGAAATCAGACCGAACCGCCTAATTCTGGGTGATTTCCGAAGGGGATCGGTCCGGTTCCCGATTCCACATAAGGGACCGGACCGCCCGGACGGCTAATATTTCTTATTTTTTTTTATATTTTTTATTCTGAAGCAAACTTTAATTAGTAAATTGTTTTTCTTTTATTGTTGGAAACTTCCACTTATTGGGAATAGAAGAAATGATAAAAAAAGAAGATAAGAAATCACTGGTTCCGAGACCAACCCTGAAACTGGACGAGACCAGTCGTTACGGTCCGATCCAATTCTAGGACCGGGTGGGCAGATTCCCGGTTCGACAAACTAGGAATCAACCTTGCCTGATTCGGTTCTAGGTTCCTAGGTGGGAACCAATCCACCCAGGAACCGATCATCCCTAATCACGATGGTGCGAGCTTGAAACTTGACGCTGTAGGGGTAGAGATGGGAAAGCAGCCCAAAAACAACCATCTCCAAGTCGCGAGGAGAGAGAAATGCAGGGTCTATGCATGTAAAATGTGTTAAATAAAGAAATGAGACGGTGGGACTTATAATTCGGATACATTTTCATTTTCATTTCATAGAGTATGTATGCAGCCAAAATATGGGTGGATTTAGCGCGACCTAAGAAGTAACTGTAGACTTCTTTTAACTGTTCACTCGATTTGGTATAAGGGCATTTTTATCTTTATAATTTTCAAGAGTATTCATGAAGAATATGCATGAGTTTCAAGGGCAAATCAATCCAATCAAAATAGAGATTTCCACAAAGTTGTGTCACAATATTATTTAGTTGTGGAAAGTTAGATAGGATGCTAATAGAATGGAAAGTTCACGAGTCACCTAGCGATAATCAGTTGCTTGCTAGATCTAATCAACCTTAAGCTAGACTTGCTCAACCAAATTGGCTGAATTGGCAGTGATTGTACATACATGAGACATCCGAGGAAAGTTCAACCAGAACTTGAGAAAGGCAACGGCTATGTGACCATGAATTGTACGGCTATAGATGAGCTCGTTGCAATTTTAGCACAAATCATCAGTGTTCTGGTTGAGGGCATTGTATCCACACCGACGTCATTAAGATGACATTACTGCATCAATATAGCATTCCATAATTTCAATCTATGTTTCAATTTCAAATATGCTCCTTTGCACTTCATTTTTTTGGGGAGTTTTTGAACTAATGTTTGAGAAGCTCGACTTTAACCATAATGCAAAATGGTGGTCTGCAACATTTCCATCTTTTTGTTTCACCAACTCGTGTAGAATAGGGAAGGAGAGTCTGCTCAGTGGTGAGTAGATTGACAGAAGTCAAATCAAGAGATTTTGGACCCCTCTCCTCCGGGACCAACTCTCTCCAATAGCTTAATTAGGTTGGTAGTTACATGCCTTACCATTATCACACCATAAGTCCTAGCCCGAAAGTACCAGCCAACTCTCTTCCCATCGTCGCGCCATATTCGAGTTTTCCCTCCCTAGTTTGTATTTTACTTCTCATTGTGCAAATGAATCGTGTCTTGCATCGCCGAACCTGAACTCCGAGAGACTATCAAGGTAAGCACCCGATCTCATCTAAATGGCTTTTGATAAATTAATCGAAATAACAGACTTAACCAATTTTATTTATAGAAAGATCTGATATTAGTTTATGTTATCGACATCTGTTGTTGTCAAGATAATTGGAAGATACTGGCACAAAGGGGTGCGGCATATAGACCTTCATTTACCAAATCCATCTTGGGGAGTTGTATGAACCAACTCCATATTCATGTATCATGCATGCTAATGGACTTAAAGATAAACTCCTAATTTGTCTTAATCAACTGAAAATGCAAGTCAAAACACACATTCCCTTGGTGTTTAGTCCAAATTTCGGGTCACGACAAACATTACCAACCTGCTCATAGATTTAGCATCCGCACGTAACCATCTACACTCAATTTGAAGTGATCTATGCAAGTCGTTCTCTAAAATAATGAGCAAAGGTGGAAGTTCCTGTTCATGATGCTTTTTCCTCTTCCTAATGACTAGGAAACTGCCCTAGCTTAAGTCAGGTGATACCTCCCTAGATCCTCATTGGGCTTCCCTCGCCAACCTCTACTAGCCGGGAGTGTCCATACTTTTCTACACCCTAGGCTCTGATACCAACCAACTTGAAGTTGCACGCGCAGCAGCTAAAACTAAGAGCTTAAACTATCATAATATTGCGTGCACCGTGAGTTTAATATCTTAGCAAGACCAAGAGTATCATCTAACCTCGGACATACCTATTAAGTATATCAATAGAGGGAAAAAAGTCAAAGACCGGTGATAGCACGATTCTTATCACAGCCAAATCATGTGTATAGGTGTATAATCGAGCCGATTCGGATTGATGCACTACCAAAATCGAGCTCGACTCAACTCAACTCAGATACTCGGTGCTCGAAGCTAGATTCGAGCTCGATTGAGTATTAATTATCCAACTCGAGCTTGATTCAATTAGAGAATCCAGGTGCTCGAACTCGACCCGATTGAATTTAATTGAAATCAACTTATAAAGTTTTATAAGCTCGAATGTAATTTCAAGTATCTTGCCCCTTTTTATAATAATTTAAAATTTCAATAAAATAGTGAAAACTCGATTAGGGTCGTGAGCCTACCTAGTTGAATGTCAACAAGCTCGTGCTCACCTATACAAGATACTCGAGTAGCTCGAACGCGATCTCAACTCGAAATCAAGTGAGTCGATCTCTAGTAGACATCGGGCCGAGCCGGAGCTGTCGCTGAGTAATTTGACTCGATTTCACTCTTGTGCATGGAGCTGACAATGAGTAGTGTATCGTTATGAACTTTATGTTCACAGAATCAGATTAAAATGGCATTTGTGATGGACAAGTGATTACGAGCACGCGCGTGTCACGTGACAATAAGGTCCCGAAGTCATATCACGAGACACGCACGTGAAGCCCAACCACCACCCCTCAGCCTCTCTTGAATATAAATCCCACCCCTCTCCCAAAGTTCACCTGTGCCACCACACGCCCAAAGAGAATCACTTGCAGCAACCCGGTCCACCACCGCCTCCTCCGTCGTGACCGCTCCACCGACCCTCGCCGTCTCTCGCTCTCTTGAAACCCCACCCCCCCGGGAAGAAAAGAAAAATGGTGAGCGTCGAGGAATTCTGCCGTGCCCAGAAATCACAAGGCCCTGCCACGATCCTGGCCATCGGAACGGCGAACCCCCCAAACGTTTACGAGCAGAGCACGTTCCCAGATTATTTTTTTCGAATCACCAAGTCCGAACACATGACACAGCTGAAAAGCAAGTTCAAGCGCATGTGTACGTATAGTTTAAAGCATACCTACATTGATGCACTTTTAAACAATTTTTTTTTTTTTGTGGTGCCCTCGTCATTTACCATCATATAAGAATTTGGGCGGCTTCACCTTTTTGTGCATGGCACTTACAAACACCGTAGATAGCAGGGACTAGAGATTAGTGGATACATACATGCTTAGATACGAAATTAGGGAACGAAAGTCGAAGCAAATCAACAATTGTTTTGATGGAACTTTTTGATGCCGGGATCGGTTTTTTTCTTTCTTTTCCGGTAATAACTTGTGGGGATTGCGTCTTTCACCGTCGTGTATGAATAATTTGATCGGTCCATAAAGAAGAAGACCACCATGACATCGATCTGTGTTCGGTGTATATGTTTAGGTGAAGGGTCCAAGATCAAGAAGAGGTACCTGCACTTGACGGAGGAGATGGTGAAAGAGCACTCGAACATGTGTTCGTCCACGGAACCCTCCTTGGATGTAAGGCAAGACATTTTGGCGGTGGAAGTGCCGAAGCTAGGGAAAGAAGCAGCAGCCAAGGCCATCAAGGAATGGGGGCAGCCCAAGTCCGAGATCACCCACCTGGTGTTCTGCACCTACGGCGGCAACGACATGCCGGGCTGCGACTACCAGCTCACCAAGCTCTTGGGCCTCCGCCCAACCGTCAAGCGGTTCATGATGTACCAGGTGGGTTGCTACGGTGGCGGCATGGTCGTCCGCCTCGCCAAGGACCTCGCCGAGAACAACAAGGGGGCTCGCGTCCTCGTCGTGTGCGCCGAGATCACCATGGCCGCCTTCCACGGGCCCAACGAGGCCTTCATGGACAACCTCCTGGGCCACGCCCTGTTCGGCGACGGCGCCTCCGCGCTCAT
This sequence comes from Syzygium oleosum, assembly GCF_021117445.2. Taxonomy (NCBI): domain Eukaryota; kingdom Viridiplantae; phylum Streptophyta; class Magnoliopsida; order Myrtales; family Myrtaceae; genus Syzygium; species Syzygium oleosum. The sequence continues at coordinate 19,985,546 of NW_026607485.1, read as the reverse complement.
CGTGGGCTCAGACCCTGTCCCGGAAATCGAGAGGCCCTTGTACGAGATTGTCTCCGCGTCCCAGACCCTCATCCCCAACAGCGAGGGCGCCATCAGCGGACACGTCCGCCAGATCGGGCTCACCATCAACCTCCTAAAGGACGTTCCGGCCTTTATCTCTAAGAACGTTGAGAAGTGCATGACGGACGCATTCCACCCTCTGGGCATCACGGACTGGAACTCGCTCTTCTACGTCGCGCACCCCGGCGGGCCCGCGATCCTCAACGAAGTCGAGACCAAGTTGAAGCTCAAGCCCGAGAAGATGGACCGGTCGAGGTACGTGCTCGGTGAGTATGGCAACATGTCTAGCGCATGCGTCTTCTTCGTATTGGACGAGATTAGGAAGAAATCGGTTAAGGAAGGGCTCAAGACCACCGGAGACGGGCTCGAATGGGGGGTGCTCTTCGGATTCGGTCCTGGCATCACCGTCGAGACCGTCGTCCTCCGCAGCGTGGGCTTGTCCGCTTAGGGCTTCGCGTCGGATCCAGCCTCGCCTGCCTGCCTGCCTCTTCCATCAATCCCTATTTCCACTTACGATATGTTGTTAATCATGTCTTTTCGATGTTATTCCAAAACCTTTTCGGTGTATGTTTTGGATCGTGATGCGATGGGGAGTGACCGTTCGATGTTGTAAGTTGCACGCCATCTTTAACTATCAATGCACTTATGTTATGTATCAACCGAGGTCCATATTCGCCTCGAAATTAATAATACATTTCCATATGAAACAAGGACTTTCTTCGACCGCATGGCAAGCATGATTCTAGTGTTTTCCACGACTTGATAGATTCCTATTGAAAGAAAAAGATATCGTTATTAAGAAAATGTTTTCTAGACCGTTAAGTTCTCACGAAACAAACCGACCTTTAATCCTCCTTCAACCGTTTGGCATCTTCTATATTGTCTTCTCAATCGCGTCTCTCTACTTTGTTTTATGCTATAGACTACAGATTGATCGATACAGTCTACTTCCATACTCAGGTTTATCGACTCCCTAATATACAATACAATGAAGCAATATCCTTTAGTTCCCCGCACAAGAAGGAGCTGGTAAACGACTAGTAAAGTTGCGGAATTAGTTACATTAATAGAGATTACGTCTCATTGATCTCTCATTAACCTAACAAGCTGAGTTGGCAAAACCTCATGCACGTAGTTGGCAAAATAGGACTTCAACGCACGTGAAACTTGAGAAGTCATCGGTAAAATCGGTTGCCTTTGTCTCTATTTGTTTCACAAAAAATAAATGATTTGGAAAACAATTTCCTAAAAATAATCGCTTAAAATAATTAGTCTATGGAAAATATTTTCATTATCGATAACAATTTATGTCTAAATATTTTCGCGAACAATGAAAATATTTTTCATTTATTCATTTTTTGTATTCCTTGAAAGGATAAACATACTCATTGAACCACCCGCCTGGGTGGCGCTGCTGGAGCGCGCACTCTTCCTCTCGCAAAAGGTTGAGTGTTCGAATCCCGGGTGCCGCCGGGTGACTTAACCGGTGCACGTGTGTGGTGGCTAGCACGTGTCACCCCCAAGGTTTACCTTCCGGCTGTCGGCCGTGCGGGGGTTCCCTAGGTCATCAAAAAAAAAAAAAAACATACTCCTTGAAATTTCAGAGCTACTGAAATTAGAATAAAAATGTGCTTATGCTTTACATAATGATCAATAATACGTGGAATTTCTCATTCTTGAATGAGTCTTTAACTCTGCTAGAGTCAAAGCTCTTGAGATTACCAAATTCATCTATATGAGTTGAATTAAGATCCCATAATGCCACATGATTATATCCTCCAATTTATCATCTTTGTTTTGAGCATGAGAAGGGATATTATAATATTATAGATTTTGATAGGAACCCTAGTTACGAGCTCCATTTTGTTATTATTTTTTCAAATATTAAGAAATATGTTGGTATTCATGTTGAAGCATCAAATATTAACAAAAAAATTGTTATTGTGGTTGTCGACGAATATGTAAAATGAATGTGGCCATTCAAATTAATATTCTCGGCCTATGTTTTTTTTAGAACCGAGTACGGAGGTACTTACCTTTGAGATGCAGATGTTAATTGTAAACGATGGTCAATTGCTGACACTACAAAAAAACAAGGGATTAGCGATGAATTTTGCGACGAAAAATTTGGAAAAATCCGTCGCTAATTCGGCGTCGCAAAATTTTGCGACGGAAAAAAATTCGTCGCAAATTAGCCACAAACTTTATTCGTCGCAAATTAGCCACGAACTTTATTCGTCGCAAAATTCGTCGGAAATTTCGTCGCAAAATTCGTCACAAAGTTCGTCGCAAATTAGCCACAAACTTTATTCGTCGCAAAATTCGTCGCAAATTAGCCACGAACTTTTTATCCGTCGCAAAATTCATCGCAAATTAGCCACGAACTTTATTCGTCGGAAAATTCGTCGCAAATTAGCCACGAACTTTATTCATCGCAAAATTGATCGCAAAATTGGTCGCTACTTATTCGTCGCAAAATTCATCGCAAATTAGCCACGAACTGTATTGGTCGCAAAATTCGTCGCTAAATATTCGTCGCAAATTATACGCCATCTGGGCCATCAAATCTTGTCCATAGCAATAGCTACGCATTAATGAACATCATGTAATACATTCAAAACAATCAAAGGACACGAGACAACCGTAGATTTCGCTTTAGAAACAGAAAACGAACAAACCAGACACAATGCCATATAATTGAAAAATATAACTGAAGGAAAGATGCTAGTCCGCAAAAAATAATGATATATGCAAAGTTGCAAAGTCTGACATGATGCTATTTGATATCCAATCTTATAATACATTCAAAACGTTCAAAGGAGGCGGGACAACCATAGATTCTGCTTCAAAAACGAAAAATCGACAAACCAGACACAAGATTGGGCAGCTTTGGTACTCGGCAGGACACCAGAAGCAGTCACTTTTGTCGACACCTGATGAAATGTGGATACATAAATAAAAATATTCAATCAGTCCAGAATATAAAAGAAGCGTTTATGCATGGATATGGAACTAGGTATAAAAAAACAAGTAGGAGGGTTAACAAAAAAAACATTTCAGGACGAACATCAATGTTCTTACATATGAATATGAGTCAACTTTGATATCCACCGTAGTTTTTTCACCCTTGTAAACCGTATTTCTGTCACCTACAAAAAATTAGATCCTTCTCCAAACAGCATTCAACAGTTTAATGACTTAGAGAGGTGAATTTTTTTTGTAAGGTATTAGAGAGGTGAATTACCAACACCAATTCCTAGAAAGAGAGGACTCAAAGTCAATTAAGGCATGTATTTCTACAATGTTCAAATATCATGATTTTTTGTAACAAGCATGTCATCCTGGGATCTCTAAATTTTCAGTTTTTCGCAAGCAAAGAACCTAGTTGTAAGAAAGTTGTGCACAGAAAGTAATTGTAGGGCAGGAACGTATTGGGCAAACTGCACTTATGGCACAAAAGATTGTGAAGCAAGCTTACCCCCGATTTTGAGAATTTTAACTAGAAATGACGGAGAAAATCATCATCATCATCAGCAATCTCAGCATCATTGTGTCGCTCATCATTGTGCCCATCACCTATTGGATTGGTGGGAGGTACAGGAGGAATCTCATTATGATCGAGGTTGAGGTGTCGCATAACAATTTGCATTTGTTGTTTCAAGTCATTTATTTCTTTGTCCTTCTCTACTTGTATATTTTTCAGTTGGTTCAATTCTTGGGTCATTTGCTCCTCAAGTCGTGTCCTCCTTGGAACAGTCGCATTGGAGGATGAAGTTGCAGTATGATTCGTCGTGTATACTCTTGACAATGATCCCATCACAAATATTTTTCCTTTTTTCATCCCACCCGTTGCCTCCACCCATAATGCCATACTGTTAATTGATGGCTCAGACGCAGCAACACCATCAGCACCACTAGCATTGCTCATTAAAAGTTCATCATATTTTTCCTACATTAACAATATAGATGAAAATAAAATAACTTCATATATATAACTACCATAAATATTAAAAGCATTCACGGTTTTCATTCTAGTTTCCATAAAGTCCAAAGTATAACCTTACATGCCTTAATAGCTTTTGCTCGATCGGCAGTCCATGTCTTATCTTTTTTTTGAAATGTGCATTCAAATGTAGCTGCAAATGTCGGTTCCGTCCCCAATTCATGTGCCTACAAAATGTAAACATGAGTAATTGAATTAAATTAACTTATAACTTATTTAACAGACTTACCATTCGTTTTCGATGCTCCCTAATGTTGATAGAGCCCCCAGCATATGTGGCAGACCCTTCACTAGAACTAGAAGATCGATTCTTTTTATTCTGCTCACTGATTTGCTTATTCTTTTCAGTTTGCCAAATTCTGTTAATTTCCGTCCAATTGTCAGCTGTAATGAAAGCCGGCTTCACTTGCTTGATCTTCGCTCTATTCATCACATTTCGTATGTGATCACTGACTTTTTTCTTAAAGATTCTTCTCACTTCATTCTCTTCCTCTTCATCCCACCTGAACTTCCGCTGCAATCAATACAAAAACAACTGAAAGTTATTATGATGGTCACATATCCATTACCATGCACCAGACAATTCGGCGATAGATTTTGTAAAGTTCATCTCGGGGAAAATATCTGGTCCCTTTAGTATCGAAAAATAAAGAGTTGTTCTGGTCCCTTTACATCATTCTTGACCATCAATATACTACACCGAACTTAGTTGGTGAGAAAATAGAATATCTAAAACTTACCTTGAACTCATTCCACCACAAATCTTTCACTTCTTGTGGAGCACTGTTGTAATTAATATACTGCCCCATCCAATAGTTTTTTACTGTTTTATTCAGTTCTCTCACAACAAACGTAGCATCCGTGAATCTGCAAACATACGGATATTGTGCAACATCGACAATTCAGTTGACATCCATATCTAAAATCATAAATACTACATATGCTTAAAAAAATGAAGTACTTACGAATCTCCAAATGGGCATATCATGAATCGGTTATCTTCTTCACCTGTGTTTCCCTCATTATTCGATTGTTGCGCTGAATAATAAGGTGGAACGGAATGAGATGGATTTGAAGGAGATGGAACTGAAGGAGATTCAGTTCGCATGTGTCCAAGTCCCCTAACATATTCTTGAGTGTTGGAGGAAGGGCCAACGTGTCCATATTGTCCATCAGCATATAGTGGTTGAGGGTTAGATGAAAGGGCAGGGGAAGAGGAAAGGGACGGGGACGAGGACGAGGAAGGGCTTGGTCTTCTATGTATGTGACCTCTACGTTTATACTGATAAGTAGGAAGGTTGGACAAATATGTAAAAAAATATGAACACGTATTACGGACACATAATGACGTACATGACGAAGCTTACCATTTTATTTCAGAAGCAGAAAATGTATCCTCTTAATTAGCCAATGCCGAGTGTTTATGACGTACAATTTTCTACGAACAAATATACAATGAATCGCACTCATTTTGATATCAAACATCAATATATGATCATGATATGCCATGCTAAGCCAACAATAGCCATAATTACCCACACGATCCACTTTCAAACCACACGATCATTCAACAAGTACAAGATCAACCATGAAACATCAATTTTCAGCCACATGATCTTCGTTCTCGGCCACACCATTATCAATCAACCCACACGATCGGGCCATAGTTAACCAATCAGCCACAATTAAGCAAATCAACCACGCGATTAAACTAATTAACCATACGATTGGCATTAAACAACTAAGGGTGCGAATGGTAACCATTCTGCTCCAGAAAGCAAATTCTTGCTAGAAATTGATTTCTGGAATTCTTGCCATAAATTGATTTATGGAGGAGAAATATGTTTGGTAAAACATGACTAATTTTGCTCCAGAAATTGATTTCTGGAACAGAAATCTGTTTTGATTTGTTGACTTTTTTTGCACCTAAAAAAATTTAAATTTTACTCAAAGTGGGTGGCCACAGGTATTATAAGCCATTCCGTGAAGTTTTGAAATTTTTGATTTTTTTAATTTTTTTTGGGCACCTAAAAAATTTAAATTTCACTCAAAGTGGGTGGCCACAGGTATTCTAAGCCATTTTTTGAAGTTTAGAAATTTTTATTTTTTTATTTTTTTGGGCACCTCAAAATATTTAAATTTTACTCAAAGTGGGTGGCCACAGGTATTATAAGCCATTATGTGAAGTTTTAAAATTTTTGATTTTTTTAATTTTTTTGGGCACCTAAAAAATTTAAATTTCACTCAAAGTGGGTGGCCACAGGTATTCTAAGCCATTTTGTGAAGTTTTGAATTTTTTTATTTTTTTATTTTTTTTGTCACCTCAAAAAATTTAAATTTTACTCAAAGTGGGTGGCTACACGTATTCTAAGCCATTTTGTGAAGTTTTACAATTTTTTATTTTATTTTTATTTTTTTGGGCAGCTCAAAAAATTTAAATTTCACTCAAAGTGGGTGCCTACAGGTATTTTAAGCCATTTTGTGAAGTTTTGAAAATTTTGATTTTTTTATTATTTTTCTTTGTTTTTGGGCACCTCAAAAAATTTAAATTTCACTCAAAGTGGGTGGCCACATGTGTTCTAAGCCATTCTGTGAAGTTTTGAAATTTTTGAATTTTTTTATTTTTTTAAAAAAAAATTCACCAAATTTAATATTTTCCCGAAATCTGATTTTTTTTTATTTTCTGAAAATTTTATGAATTTTTCAATTTTTATGCAATTTCTGAAAAAAAAAACGCTTAATCAATCACACGATCGTCATTCTGTTCCGGAATGCATTCCATGCGCACCCTAATCAACCACACGATCGTCATTGAACGATTAATCGGCCACATGATCGACAAATTAACCAGGCGAACATCGATCAAAGCCACATGCAATCCTGAAATCAGCCCCTAACTTAGCCAACCAATTCGACGCTAAACAATCCCTAAACAAGTCCGATTAATACCTATTATACTAAGTAGGGTTTAGGGAGTCGCTTACTTGGTTCAAGGCCAAGAAAAACCAAACGATGGGACAAAATGGCTGGTCGACCAGTGGCGGGCTCGGCGCGGGCGCGGGCGCAAGTGGCGACTAGTCGGCCAGTCGCTCGGCACGGCGCTCAGCCACGGCCGGGCGAACGGCAGGGCAAGAGGCTAGGCCACGGGCGACGGCTTGGCCACGGGCGAGCTGCCGGGCGTGCGAAGCGGCAACAGCGGCTCGCGGCAATGACGGCAGCGCACGGCTCGGCGGCGGCGGCAGCGCCGAGCGAGGAGGCTCGGCCGGCAACAGGGGAACTCAGGCGGCGAGCGATGGCATCGGGCGGTGGCGGGCGGCGACGGCGTCGGGCGGTTCTTCTGGCGGCTGGTGGGCGGCGCGGCGGCCGGCGAGCTCCTCGCGAGGCGCCTTGCGAGCCGGGTGGCGGCGAGCTCGACCAGGCGAGCGGCGAGCACGCGGGCGGAGCGGCGACACTCGCGGCTGCAAGCTGCCGGGCGTGCAGGCGACTGATAACTCTATAAAAATAGAGTTATTTTATCTACTCTAGGCAATAAATAATGCAATATTTGTTAGAATATATTTGGATTTCCTTTTATTTACTTAATTTTTCCTTGTTTATGCAGAATATTGAGATATGGAGAAAATCAGAAAAATATGGCAAAAAGAAGGAAAGGAATATGCAATCCAGAGAAGAGTTAGAAGGTGGATATCACATTGAGAATTCTGCGATTTATTCCCTAATTTTATACGAAAAAGAAGCAATTGCCTTGTGAGAGGAGTCTTGGATGTTATCATATAAATATGATAACTTAGGGGAACATGGAGTTTTTTTTTAGATCGTTTTTGTTTTCAGTGTTCTGAGAGTTTTTCAAGTATTTTGAAGAGAAGACAAAAGTGGTGACAAAATTGTTGTTCTTTGATTCAAGATGTTTGGTTTAATTTATATTTTTATTTTTTCTTCTATTATGTTCTAATTTTCTTTGTTAGAGCTACGATGTAGCCTAACCTTGATGATATGAATTTCATACTTTCTATGCTTTGCAAGTAATTTCATTCATGTTGTTGTGCTTAATGCGTTTAGGTGACTAGCCACCACTTGAATGATCTGATGTGCATGTTTGAGACTGAGAAGTGATAATATGCAATTGCTCCTTATAATATATAACCATGATTTAAATGTGGATAGAAATATACCATGTTATTTGTGTAGCTTTCGGTGATAAGGTGGTCCAAAAGATTCATTGTAAACCGGGAATATTCACAAATTTTAATGCGCTTATGTTTATTTAAATTCACATAGAAATATAGTGAATTGATAAACTGAGTAGGTTTGCTATACCTAGAGATAGGATAGTAAATAGACTAGGAAATTTCGCTATCACATGTTTGATATTGTTCTTGTATGCATAATGATCCGAAATTCATATCTAGTGGTTATGGTGAAATCGGATGCTCTAACATATTTTACCTGATTGATTATCTGCCTTTAGTTTATAAAATTTCGTTTTTAAAAATTGTCAATTTGTATTTGTTCTCAATTATATTTTGATCAGTTAGATAAATTTTAGAATTAGTCCATTTTTAATATTTAATTGATTTATTATCATCAATCTCTGTGGGACGATACTCTTCTCATCATTATATTACTTGTTCAACACGTTCGTTGACACGTGCAGAATTTTACGAACAAGTTTTTGGCGCCGTTGCCGGGGAAAGAGGAATTCGACTCTGTACAAGAATTGGGTGGAATATTGCATGACTCGAAGCCAACAGGGAGAACTTGAGAAGTTTGATCCTGAAATTGAGCGCACTTTTCTAAGGCGACGACGAGAGCAAAACAACAACACCATGGCTGAAAACCAGCAGGGAGAAGAAAATCCAAGGAGGACTTTGAAGGATTATGCTGCACCTACGGTCCAAGGATCAACATCAAGCATTAGGAGGCCAACCATACAAGCTAACAATTTCGAAATTAAGCCTTCCCTAATTCAGATGCTTCAAAACGCAGTCCAATTCAGTGGATTACCGAATGATGATCCTAATATCCATTTAGATGCTTTTCTTGAAATTTGTGACACTATAAAATATAATGGCGTTACTGATGATGCCATTAGATTGAGATTATTCCCTTTTTCCTTGCGTGATAAAGCTAAGACGTGGTTAACTTCTCTTCCTGCAGGATCTATCACGACTTGGAATGACATGGCTCAAAAATTCCTTAGTAAGTACCTTCCTCCTGCTAAGTCTGCCAAGATGCGTAACGATATTACTTCTTTTGTACAGATGGATGGTGAATCTCTGTACGAAGCTTGGGAGAGGTTTAAAGAACTACTAAGGCGTTGCTCGCATCATGGCCTACCAGTTTGGATGCAAGTGCATACATTCTATAATGGAGTGATGCCGAATTTGAGGTCTACCATTGATGCCGCAGCTGGAGGGATGTTGAACAATAAATCGCCTGAGGAAGCCTTTGATCTTTTGGAGGAGATGGCGGCTAATAGCTACCAATGGCCGATTGAGAGGCTATCTGCTAGAAAGTCGAGTGGAATTCATGAAGTCGGTGTCAATACTACCATTGCCGCAGAGTTTGCTGCTTTAAACAAAAAGATCGACTCAGTGTTGAAGATTCAAGGCCCGACTTGTGAATTTTGCAATGGAAGCCATGCTAGCACCGAATGTCAGGTAGGTAATCCTTTCACACATCCTCCTGAAAATACTAACTTTGTTGGAAATTTTAGCAGGCCTCCCCAGAACAATCCATATTCAAACACCTATAATCCTGGATGGCGAAACCACCCGAATTTCTCCTGGAGCAACCAAAATCAGCAAGGGCCGAGACCACCACCACCATCATTTAGGCCGCCTGAGGAGAAACAACACAATCACCTTGAGGAGATGGTTACTAAGCTAGCTCAAACAACTCAAGACTTCATTAAAAGTACTGATGTGAGGTTCCAAAATCAGGAGGCATCCATTCGAAATCTGGAGAAGCAGGTTGGCCAGTTAGCTAACCATTTGTCTGAAAGACCGTATGGTACCCTTCCGAGCAACACTGAGAAGAATCCAGTTGAGAATGCAAAAGCAATCACCTTGAGGAGTGGAAAAAAAGTTAGCAGAAATTTGTCTAATGAAGCAACAAGAAAGAAGAAAGAAATCGAACCACCCGGAGCCGACGCACCCGAAATTGAACCCTCCAAAGCTGATCCACCTCGAAGCAAGTTATTTCCGGACAATCCAAAGCCATATGTGCCGCCAATTCCATACCCGGAAAGACTTCAGCAACACAAAATAGATAAGCAGTTCTCTAAATTCCTTGATGTTTTTAAGAAATTGCACATTAATATTCTTTTTGCAGATGCCTTAGCCCAGATGCCTAGTTATGCGAAATTTTTGAAGGAAATTTTGGCAAACAAATGGAAATTGGAAGATTATGAGACTGTGAAGCTTAATGAGGAATGTTCAGCTATTTTGCAGAATAAGTTACCACCAAAGTTGAAAGATCCAGGGAGTTTTACTATTCCTTGTACTATTGGTAATTCTTATTTTGATAAGGCATTGTATGATTTAGGTGCAAGTATTAATCTAATGCCTTATTCTGTTTTTAGGAAATTAGGTTTGGGGGAAGCAAAAGCTACCACCGTATCTCTTCAGTTAGCCGATCGATCGATCAAATACCCAAGAGGCATAGTGGAGGATGTTCTAGTTAAGGTTGACAAGTTTATTTTTCCTGCAGATTTCATTGTCTTAGAGATGGAGGAGGATTTCGAGGTCCCGATCATCCTAGGCCAACCTTTTCTAGCAACAGGGAGAGCTCTAATTGATGTGCAACAAGGAAAATTAATTCTTAGAGTTCAAGATGACCGAGTCACCTTTGATGTGTTCAAAGCCATGAAATATCCTGCTGAGCCGAATGAATGTTTGAGAGTCGATGCAGTTGATAGGCTTGTGGAACCAATTTTTAGTAAAGCCACAATTGAAGACTCGTTAGAGGCATGCTTGGTTTGGCCAAGCAAAGAAGAAGCCAAAGCTATAGAGGTCGAGCAGTACACGAAATTTTTGGAAGCAAATCCACCTCTTCCGAGATTTAGACCACCGAAATTCGAAGAATTGGGATCGAATTTGAAGAAACCGAAACCCTCTATTGAAGAACCACCAATTCTAGAACTCAAATCTTTACCATCTCATCTTAAATATGCTTTTCTTGATGGAGTGTCCTCTCTTCTAGTAATTATTTCTTCTTCTTTGACAGGTGTGATGGAGGAAAAGTTACTCCGAGTCCTGAGAGATCATAAAGGAGCAATAGGATGGACCATTGCAAATATTAAAGGAATAAGCCCCTCGATATGCATGCATAAAATATTGATGGAAGAGCAATTCAAACCGATCATCCAACCCCAAAGGAGGCTCAATCCAAAAATGCAGGAGGTGGTGAAGGCTGAGGTAATTAAGCTACTTGATGCAGGGATCATCTATCCTATCTCTGACAGTGCTTGGGTAAGTCCTGTGCAAGTTGTTCCAAAAAAAGGAGGTATGACTGTTCAGAAAATGACAATAATGAATTGATTCCTACTAGGACAGTTACCGGATGGCGTGTGTGCATGAATTACAGAAAATTGAATGATGCCACTAGAAAAGATCATTTTCCTTTACCATTTATTGATCAGATGTTGGAAAGACTTGCAGGACATGAGTTTTATTGCTTTCTTGATGGATATTCAGGGTATAATCAGATTCCTATTGCACCAGAAGATCAAGAAAAAACTACTTTCACTTGTCCTTATGGTACTTTTGCTTTTAGAAGAATGCCCTTTGGTCTTTGTAATGCACCAGCTACTTTTCAGAGATGCATGATGGCTATTTTTTTTTATATGGTTGAAAAATATATTGAGATTTTTATGGATGATTTTTCTGTTTTTGGCTCATCATTTGACTCTAGTTTAAATAATTTGGCTTTAGTCTTACAAAGATGTGAGGAGACTAACTTTGTTTTAAAATGGGAGAAGTGTCATTTTATGGTACAGGAAGGAATAGTGCTCGGGCATAAGATTTCTAGAAATGGAATAGAAGTCGATCGAGCCAAAGTGGAGGTTATTGCAAAATTGCCTCCACCAACATCTGTGAAACTTGTCAGAGGATTTTTGGGGCATGCAGGATTCTACAGGCGGTTTATAAAAGATTTTTCAAAAATTGCTAGACCCCTATCTAATCTTTTGGTAAAAGATGCACTATTTAATTTTACTGATGAATGCGTGCAGGCTTTTAACACTTTAAAGGAGAAGTTAATATTAGCACCAATTATGGCAGCACCAGAATGGGATTTACCTTTTGAGCTAATGTGTGATACTAGCGATTCTACAGTGGGAGCTGTTTTGGGACAGAAGAAGAATAGAATTTTTCAAACCATTTACTATGCCAGTCGAACCTTGTCAGGTGCACAATTGAATTATTCAACAACAGAAAAGGAACTTTTGGCAGTGGTTTTTGCTTTTGATAAATTTCGTTCTTATTTAATTGGCTCAAAAGTTATAGTTTATTCTGACCACTCTGCTCTTAAGTATCTGCTTGAAAAGAAAGAATCAAAACCACGTTTAATCAGGTGGATTCTATTGCTGCAAGAATTTGATTTGGAAATCAAAGATAAGAAGGGGACTGAAAATCTAGTTGCAGATCACTTGTCAAGAATTCCGAATTTAAAGGAAGAGGTAAGTCCAATTATGGAAGAGTTCCCTAATGAGAAAATTTTTTCCATCAAATCCACAAAAATTCCTTGGTACGCTGATTTTGTGAATTATTTGGTAAGTAATATTCTTCCTCCTGAATTGTCATATCAACAGAAGAAAAAATTCTTTTCTGATGTTAAAAATTATTTTTGGGACGAACCTTTTTTTTTTAAGATATGTGCAGACCAGGTCATAAGGAGATGTGTTCCAGACGAAGAAAAGGCAAATATTCTACATCATTGTCATGACAGAGAGGCAGGTGGTCATTTAGGTGCCACCAAAACTGCAACTAAGGTTTTACAATCTGGATTTTATTGGCCCACACTTTTTAAAGATGCTTACTCCTTTGTAGCTTCGTGTGACCGGTGTCAGAGAACTGGAAATATTTCTAGAAAAAATGAGATGCCTTTAAACAACATTATTGTGTGTGAATTATTTGATATTTGGGGTATTGATTTCATGGGACCCTTTACATATTCTTGTGGTAATTTCTACATTTTAGTGGCTGTGGAGTATGTGTCTAAGTGGGTAGAAGCTGTAGCATTGCCAAAAAATGATGCTAAGGCTATTGTCAAATTCTTGAAGAAAAATATTTTTACGCGATTTGGCACTCCTAGGGCAATCATAAGTGATAGGGGGACACACTTTTGCAACAAACAGTTTGAAGCACTTTTGAGTAAGTATGGAGTCACACATAAGGTTGCAACCCCTTATCATCCTCAGACTAGTGGTCAAGTAGAGGTTTCAAATAGGGAAATCAAGAGAATTTTAGAAAAAACAGTGAATGCCTCTAGGAAAGATTGGTCAATGAAACTTGATGATGCACTTTGGGCCTATAGGACAGCATTCAAAACCCCAATTGGGATGTCTCCTTTTAGGCTAGTGTTTGGGAAGGCTTGTCATCTACCGGTGGAATTAGAGCACAAAGCATATTGGGCATTGAAATTTCTGAATTTTGACATGCAGTCTGCAGGTGAAAGAAGATTGTTGCAACTAAATGAATTGGAGGAATTTCGCAATGAGGCCTATGAAAATGCTAAGATGTACAAGGAGCGTACCAAAAGATGGCATGATAAACACATATTCAGAAGAGAGTTCGAAATTGGCCAAAAATTTTACTTTATAACTCTCGTCTTAAACTTTTTCCAGGAAAGTTACGTTCTCGATGGTCTGGTCCTTATACAGTCACACGGGTATTTCCATACGGAGCAGTTGAAGTTGCACATGACACCGAAGGCACATTTAAGGTGAACGATCAACGTTTGAAGCCCTACTTCGAAGGTGGTTACAACAAGCAGAAGACCACTATTGAACTTCATCCTCCAGAATAGCGACATCTAAGATAGTTTGGCTGAAAACTATAAAGCAAGAGCTTCTTGGGAGGCAACCCAAGCATTTTTATTATGTTTCTTCATTAATTTTTACGTTCATTTATTTTCAAAAAAAAAACATGATTAATATTTTTTTTATCCAGGTTAATTTTCTTTCTTGAAGGATCACCTTTTTGGAGTTTAGTCATCAAGACCATCCATGGACACATCCGACAGCAAGGGGAGTTTTCTTGTTCCTATTTTTCTTTTGTTTCTTTTGTTTTTCGCATTGAGGACAATGCTTCATTCAAGTTTGGGGGGAGACAAAATTTTGGCTCAAAATTTTTTTGCTAAATCTGAATTTGTTTTTTTGGTTGCATTCCTTGTTGTGAATTTTTGCGATTCTTAGGAAAATTTAAATTTTGTTCAAACTTGCGAATGATATGTGAGTTAATTTTGATTCTGATGATGTCGATCCACTTACTGAGCACTAGAAGTCCTTAATTTTTTAGTAGTGTGTACATCTAGAGAACATTCATGTGAAGTATGTGCTTTTCTTAGATCTCACCCAAATCTTAGAATTTGTTTGATTTTCTCTTGAGGCAAAATCCTAGGCTACATCTAACTGAGAAAATGATTTAGGCAATTTTTTGATCGATTGAACCTTTCAAGCCAACCCTATTTATTTATCCATAGTCACCCCGTTGAGCCTTAATTATTATCCAATCTTTTATTGGCACCCACGTACTTTTTAGCTTACCTTTTGCCAAATTATATCATTGTCCCACGCCCCATGAACATGTTGATTTTTTTTAGGATAAAAGTTTATTTGAGCATAATAGCAATTTGGAGGAAGGGTGGAGCATGGAAATAATTTGATTGCTATGGTTGTTTGGGGTGTATCTTCTTCAAAAAAAAAAAAAGAAGAAAAAGAAAAAAAAAAGAGAAAAAGAAAAAATTGCTTTTATGGTTCCCTATCCAACTTTCAATTGAGTGAGTCTTTTGGATACTCAATGGGTTGGGAATGTTCACGTTATATTAGGAGGGACTTATGGAGGAACTCCACTATAAAGCAATGAAAAAAAAAAAGAAAAAAAAAAGGAGAAAGCATGATGATACGTGGTGGCAGAAAGATTATTTTGAAGATGTGAAATTGGGGATAGTGGCATATGCTCCAATTAGATCCTAGAAATCAATGTGTTCATGGGTGATTTGAGCTTAAATTTAACATTATCTCACCGTTAGCCCAGCCTTACATTACAACCTGAGGAAAGTCCTATTGATTTTTGGTTGGATGATTAGCTTACATTAGTGGAGAGAGGAATGAAAAGCAAACCTATGAGATTTGGTTATAATTATAAAGAGTTTTTGAGAGGTTGCATACCAATGTGAACTTATCTGGATTGCATATAATTCGAAAAGATGAGGACTCACACACACACTTGGATCACATAGTTAGAATTGGTTTTAACTTATTAATCTATTTCAATGTTTGGATGAAATTTTTGTATGTCTTTGAATTGTGATTTCGAGCACTTATGGAAGGAAGTCATGGAGGGGGTTGTTAGCTTAAGTATGTCTTATATCTTGCTTTTGCTCGAGGACTAGCAAAATGTTAAGTTTGGGGGTTTGATAACTCTATAAAAATAGAGTTATTTTATCTACTATAGGCAATAAATAATGCAATATTTGTTAGAATATATTTGGATTTCCTTTTATTTACTTAATTTTTCCTTGTTTATGCAAAATATTGAGATATGGAGAAAATAAGGACAATATGGCAAAAAGAAGGAAAGGAATATGCAATCCAGAGAAGAGTTAGAAGGTGGATATCACATTGAGAATTCTGCGATTTATTCCCTAATTTTATACGAAAAAGAAGCAATTGTCTTGTGAGAGGAGTCTTGGATGTTATCATATAAATATGATAACTTGGGGGAACATGGAGTTTTTTTTTTTAGATCGTTTTTGTTTTCAGTGTTCTGAGAGTTTTTCAAGTATTTTGAAGAGAAGACAAAAGTGGTGACAAAATTGTTGTTCTTTGATTCAAGATGTTTGGTTTAATTTATATTTTCGTTTTTTCTTCTATTATGTTTTAATTTTCTTTGTTAGAGCTACGATGTAGCCTAACCTTGATGATATGAATTTCATACTTTCTATGCTTTGCAAGTAATTTCATTCATGTGAGTTATATATTATTGTGCTTAATGCGTTTAGGTGACTAGCCACCACTTGAATGATCTGATGTGCATGTTTGAGACTGAGAAGTGATAATATGCAATTGCTCCTTATAATATATAACCATGATTTAAATGTGGATAGAAATATATCATGTTATTTGTGTAGCTTTCGGTGATAAGGTGGTCCAAAAGATTCATTGTAAACCGGGAATATTCACAAATTTTAATGCGCTTATGTTTATTTAAATTCACATAGGAATATAGTGAATTGATAAACTGAGTAGGTTTGCTATACCTAGAGATAGGATAGTAAATAGACTAGGAAATTCCGCTATCACATGTTTGATATTGTTCTTGTATGCATAATGATCCGAAATTCATATCTAGTGGTTATGGTGAAATCGGATGCTCTAACATATTTTACCTGATTGATTATCTACCTTTAGTTTATAAAATTTCGTTTTTAAAAATTGTCAATTTTTATTTGTTCTCAATTATATTTTGATCAGTTAGATAAATTTTAGAATTAGTCCATTTTTAATATTTAATTGGTTTATTATCATCAATCTCTGTGGGACGATACTCTTCTCATCATTATATTACTTGTTCAACACGTTCGTTGACATGTGCAGAATTTTACGAACAGCGACGACGACGACGGCGGGCTGGCAGTTTGGCGATGGGGACAACGCACGGCGGCTGGGCAATGTCGGGTCGCGGCGGACACGGCGGCGAGCGAGCTACTGCTTGCTCGCAGAGGGGAGGGGGAAGGCAGTCGGCAGAGGGGGGCACGGCGGCGGATGGGCGGCGCAGCTGGGCGGAGGCGGATGGTCGGACGGCGACGCGACGGCCGGACGAACGGCGGCGCAAGGTGGACGGCGAACTGCAGATGGCAGCAAGCAGTAGCTCGTCAGCACCTTCGAGCTGGGGCAGCGACTAGACAAGCGGAGGCGGCGACGCACGAAGGCAGCTGGTCCAGGCGAAGGGCTGCACTCGCGTGCAGCTCGGGCGGACCGGCGATGGGCGATCGTGTGGCTCGGTTGGGGTGGAGTCGAGATGGTGGCGGCTTGTTGGCGAGAAGGCGGCGTGCGGCGGCGGGTCGAACGGCGTGCGAAAATATGGATAATGACACAAATGATCCTTGAACTTTGCTTCAATGTGCAATGTGGTCCATTAATTTTAGTTTAATGTGTAATGTGGTCCCCGGATTTTTTATACATGTTCAATTTAATCCCTAAATTATTTGAAAATATTCAATGCTGTCATTCCATTAATTCAAGTTCATAAATAATATTGAACATTTTCATATAGTTCAGGGACTAAATTGAACATGTACCAAAAGTTCATAGACCACATTACACATTTGGCTACGGTGTAGGGACCACATTTAACAAATTAAAAGTTTATGGACCAAATTGCACATTCAATCAAAGTTTATGAATTATTTGTGTCATTTTCCCGCGAAAATATTAACATATAGAGATATGGCATCATAGGCCTAGCCACTCGAGCTAGACATAGGCAGGCTTCCGCCCTCTCCTCCTCCTAACTATATGCTCAAACAAATTGATGAAAGGGTTGTCATGTGTCGCAAGTTCTTTGTGAGTGTCTTGATCCGGACTTATCCAAAGCGCATTGTCCATTGTCGCTTGGGTCGAGCGCGCGTCTACGGAGCCTAGGGTTATCTTAGACTTTTTGTAATTTTCTTATTTTTCGTCATATACTTAAATGGCACCATTTCAAGCACCTGTAATGTATTCACGTGTTCAAATAAATGATGTCTGTAAAGCATTTTTTAGGGGTTCGACTACTCAACTCTCCAATTTCGATAGGGCAAAAGTACACTAGAAGTGCCATAACTTGTGTACGGCGATCACTTTGGTGCCATAACTTTTTTTCGGATTACTTTGGTGCCAAGTCGGAGGAAAATCGATCACTTTAGTGACGCCGGCCAAAAAACTGACCTGGCATTTATACTAAAAAAAAATGATCTGACTTGTACACGGTGAAAATTACGTGGCTTTTTTCGAATTTTTTAATTTTAAAAAAAAATTGAAGCAGCGGCCAGGGAGCCCTCGTTGCTGCTGCCGCCAACCCACCGCCGGGAAGGGCCGACGGTGGTGGGCGCAGTGGTTGGCGAGGGTCGCCGGCCCCTGCCCGGGGCCCGGCGACCCTCGCCGAACCCAACGAAGGCCGGATTCGGCAAGGTCTCGCCTCGCCTTGGCTGGGTGAGGCGAGACCTCGCCCAGCGAAGGCGAGGCTGCGCCTCGCCGTCGCGACCCAGGCGACGGCGAGGTCTTGCCTCACCCAGCAAAGGCGACGGCGAGGTCTCGCCTCGCCCAGCAAAGGCGACGGCGAGGTCTCGCCTCGCCCAGCAAAGGCGACGGCGAGGTCTCGCCTCGCCCAGCAAAGGCGACGGCGAGGTCTCGCCTCGCCCAGCAAAGGCGACGGCGAGGTCTCGCCTCGCCCAGCAAAGGCGACGGCGAGGTCTCGCCTCGCCCAGCAAAGGCGACGGCGAGGTCTGGCCTCGCCTTTGCTAGGCGAGGCGAGACCTCGCCGTCGCCCTGGGTCGCGACACGAGGTCTCGCCTCGCCGGATCCGACCCTTGGTGGGCTCGGCGAGGGTCGCCAAGCCCCGGCCAGGGGCCCGCGACCCTCGCCGACCACTGCACCCACCACCGCCGGCCCTTCCCGGCGGTGGTGGGTTGGCGGCAGCAGCGGCGAGGGCTCCCTCGCCACTGTTGCAGGTTTTTTTTTTAATATAATTTAATTTTTTTAAAAAAAAATACACGTCAGTGGGCTAAACGGCGTCGTTTTTGGTTTTTAATGCTGACTGGACCTCTCCGGCGAGCCGTGTCAGCATCACATCGGATTTCCGGCGAGCCACGTCAGCATTGGCACTAAAGTGATCGATTTTCAAAAAAGTTGGCACCAAAATGATCCGAAAAAAAGTTATGGCTTGAGAATGCGGTGCTTTTGCTCGACTTCCTAGCGCCTTGGCCCGAGTCTACAGAGGCCGGGCCTCTAAGCGTCGAGGACCCGGCCCCGTTGCCAAAGGCCCAGGAATAAGAGTTGGAGTGTGCCCAAGCATAGAGTTTCTGGTCCAAGCACTGATAACTAGTTATATTTTGGAAAATGATTTCTGATTTTTTTAAAGAGGAAATTGTTTTCCTAAATTTAAACTTTGGTAGAAAAACATCTTCTGTTGACTAGGAAAACATTTTTTGTTGACTGATTTTCTTAAGTGATCGAAACACCAGAAAATGAGGAAAATATTTTCCGCAAAACAAAAGGAGTCTAAAACTACAATTGTATGATTCCATTTGCCTTTCAATCAAAATTGGCATAATCAAGATTAGAATGCTTCAATGATTAGAAGGACCACTCAAGCAAAAAGGGTTATTATCACTAAAAATTCAAAACTAGTATATATGTGCCACATTTACTCCAAATTAAATCGTATCATAAAAAATCTCAAACCGGTATATCAGTGCCACATTTACCCAAAACTGATTTTCACATCGCAAAAAATCTTTAACTAATACATCTATGTTTCATTTACCCCAAACTAATTGTCATGTCATTAAAACCCTCAAATTGATACTTGTGACAAATCTATTAAATTTATAGCAAAGTTGGCTATTTTAGTGGATTTCCGAAACGTGAGGGAGCTCTCAAGGAAAAATTAGCCGATTTTAACAATTTCCCAAATTCGGATTCATTCTCTTCAAATCTGTCTTCCCAAACAACGTTGGTTAGAAGACCCATTTATATTGAATTTCCACGTTGGATCTGATGAAACTAGCAAATATCAGCTAGAGAAGGGTGAATAGGTGATTTGAATGCTAATTGATCGATTTTAATGCGGAAGTAATTGATCTCAGGTAATGTCTGAATAATGTTCAGATTTTAATCAGACTTTGAATGGCAAACAAATAAATGCACAAAAAAAGGAGTTTTAGGGAAGAGAAAATATGCACACAGATGTATAGTGGTTCGGCTTAGATCAAGCTTACGTCCACTCTCCCACGCTGACAGTTTACAGGCTGGATTTCACTATATGATCGATCAAAAAATTACAAGTTCTGAGTGATATTCAGATGGATCACTCTATCTATCTTACAACAAGTCTCTCAAGATCACAGATTTTAGCTCGGGAAAGATAAGTAAAAACTGGTCAGAGTTTGCTCAGACTTTGGAATAGATGATTCTGGATTTCGTCTCTCTTCTTATGCTCTTCAACAATTTGTTTCCTTTTATACTCCTCCACTTCCAAACTAGCTGTTGGACAGACTTCAGAGGATCATCTTCCAATCTTCTCCTTGGACAGATTTGTATAAGAAGGATTGAGTAGCCGTTAAGTGACAGTCTAAATCTCGCTGATTCTGATTACTCATACAATCAGAACTTGGTTTTCATAAGCAAAGCTTCTCCATTTGAAAATAAACTTGTCGTGGAATTGACTGTCAATCAATTAAGGATATCCCGCAATATTAATGTTCCTTGCAAAATAGCCTTTTAAGATCGAATCAATCAAGACTTTCCATTTGTGAAACCCAAGCCAGATTACTGATTGTTGCGTTCATTCTGAGTTAGCGATAAAATCTGGATAAGGTTTGATTCTTAACTCCCTTTCAAAATTTAAGTCAAGGTGGGTTGTCCTTTCGTTTCCAATCATAGACTAAAATTCTTCAACTGCTGTATACAAAGTCTAAACTTTGTTTGTTACTATGTAGACCTTAGACTTTTCCTTCTGATCATTGTAAAGTCGGGACATCCAGAAAGTGACTTCCTGAACTTAGAAAAATTTCAAAAGTATTTGTTAGACTTACGATAACTCTTGGACAGTTTTATCAACTTCAAAATTTATAAGGAGGTTTTCTCAACAGGATCCACATCAAACTTCGATCATGTGATTTGCTTGCCACGTGTATTTCCACGTTAGTAACATAATAGGGATATTGAATGGTCGCTAACGGAGCGTAGATTTGTAACAAGTGTACCGGTTTAGAAATTTTTTGTAGCAAAAAAATTAGTTTTGAGTAAATGTGAAACGAGCGTACCAGTTTGAGATTTTTGGTAATATTAACCCTTGAAAAGTGAGTTATGTTATGTTAGAATATATATTAAATTGGCCTTCGTTGACAAGTTTAAGTTTTTTAGGTTTGACATTTTAGCATGGCATTGTAATCACATTCTGCCTCAGTTTATTTCGCTTCTGCATCCACCTCGCAAATTCCACGTGCTATTCTTAATCCGGCTTGCATATGAGAGAAGGTATTGAAATATCCTATGTCATTTGACTATAAGGTTTATATACTCTTTATATACATGTGATTTTCTCCAGTTATGAATTTAAGCAAAATTTCACATGATATCAGAGTAAGAGATCATGAATTCAAATCTTTCAAAGCTCCTCATTTGTCTTACCTCCCCATTATATATTTCCACGCCCTAGTACTTGGTCAAGGTTTTGGAAAAGGACATACAATTGTCATAACTTTCATATAACGTTTGTTTAAGCGCCATAACTTTTTTTATTGCATACTTGAATGTCATAACTTTCGTATGAGTTTGAGCGTCATAACTTTTTTAAAATGTTCACCACAAGTGCCGCATCACGTTGAATTTTCAACACTTGGGTGAACTTTTTTTTAAAGTTATATAGCACTCAAATAATCGATTGAAAGTTATGACATTCAAGTGAACGTTTTTTAGAAGTCATGGCACTCAAGTGATCGAAAAAAAAGCTATGCCACTCAAGTGAGTGCCGTGCAAAGTTACGATTGAATTTTCTAATATTTTTGTCCTACATGCAAAAGTTCTTGTGTTTTTCGGGGATTTGGCCATAAAAAATAAGACGAGAAAAGCGTGCTTGAGATGGTTCAATCACATTAAAAGAAGACCTTCACAAACCATTAGGCTCTTAGCCTAGTGAGGCTTTCACTTGGGATCCAAATACTCAGCTCTCCTTGCCCTCGAACGAATTGATACGTGTGAGGAGATGTTGCTTCAATCGCACATTTGGATGCTTGTTTGAATTCTCCCTCAGGTACTTAGTTGGACTTATGTAGTGCCGAGGTAAGGGCCTTCCTGGCGCTTCGAGAGGGTTTACTCGTCGCAATCGACACAAACAGGACGACACAGATTTCCCTCACGCTCATAAGAAAACATGGGAGGAGACAATAGGCTCTCGCTTCGGAAAATAGCGAAGGCTATTATGCCCTCAAAGTTAACAAATGACTTGACGTAGAATAATGCCACCACTCATTTCCCTTCCATCTCAGGTAGGTTAACCCCAATCCATGAAATACCTCACTAATTTCATGGACTTAGTAAGACGTGAGCTAGAGCTCAAATCACTTACCACAAGCGGATCTAGAATTTTTTTTAGTAAGGCAAACATGATCCTCGGGAAAAGTGTCAGAAAAGTTCTAAACCTATTGTATTTGTGCCAATTTAGTCCTAAACCTTTTCACGTCGTGTCAATTTAGTTCTTCCAGTTAATTTTAGTCGGATATTGTTGACATGGAAGCCGGCCGGTCTATGTGGTATGACCGGCTCTAACGTGAATACTTTTTAATAATATTTTAATATTTTTTTGATTTATTTTTTATTTTTTATTTTTCTTTTCTTTTCTTTTCTTTTCTTTTCCTTTCTTCTTCCTCCAGTCGTCGACCTCACTGGCCATGGGCAAGGCCCGATCTTGCCAGAGGCGCGAGGTCAAAGGCCGCAACCTCGCAGCCTCTATCAAGGGCTCGAGCCTCTAGCGGCCGGGCAAGGCTCCACCTTGGTGGATCTGGCGAGGTCGAGCCTCGCCCAGCCATGGCGAGCCTTGTCGGCCACCTCGACCTCATCGGCCCTTGCCTTTGGCCAATCGCTGGCTCTGGCGACCAGTTGGAGGAAGATGAAAGGAAAGGGAAACAAATAAAAGAAAAGAAAGGAAAAAGAAAAAGAAATCGAAAAAAAATTAAAAAATCGAAAAAAATATTAAAATATTATTTAAAATTGTTAACATCAATGCCGGCGGTGCCATGCAGGCTGGCCGATGTTCATGTCAGTAATATCTACCCAAAATTAGCCGAAAGGGCTGAATTGGCACTATATCAAAAAGTTTTTGACTAAATTGCTACCAAAAAAATGTTTAGGACTAAATTGGAACAAATGCAATAAGTTTAAAACTTTTATGACACTTTTCCCCATGATCCTTAATTGCCAAGAAATCACTTATCTTATATATGTCTTACAAATAAAAGCAACGTTCTTACGCCTAAAACGTCCGATAAAAATTAATATTTTGTTAATCCATAACGATTATGTTCTAGGATTGGTTATTAACTTTTATCGGTCCATTTCAAGGTCGATATAGCTTAACATTACTTGAAATACTAAAAGACCTTTCAAACTAGAACTTTTATCACAACTTCGAGAGAAGCGAGTGGGGATAAGAGCCCTAGCTACTCAAAACATAAATCCGTCCTTATTGATGATCCGAACAACAGGGAAATCGAATTTATATTGCGCGCTTAAAACCGTAAACAAATTTGTCCGTCAATCACTAAGCAACTCCATCGATTTGTCAATGAATAATATCACTAACCCTAGCTTGATAATTCATGTATTCACCTATTCAAGAACATTTTATGTTCGGGCCTGGTCGGACTAGCCCAACGGGCAACAAGCTTTGCTCATCCTCGCCCGAAAGATCTTCAAGCCTCTCGAGCCCTTCGAGTCAATCAATTCCAATATACTCTATTCTTTCATCTTTTGATTATTAAGGTTTTGGTTTTTAAATACGTGGTAATATAGACAGGGAAATTATATTTTACCAACCAATATAACATTTCTCCACAGCCCTTTTGAAAAATTCTATTTTGATATGATTGATTTGCCCTTAAAGCTCATCCACAATTACTTTCCATAAAGATTCCTAATAATTATAAAGACAAAAGTCGCCCTGCTGCCCAATTGTGCATGTTATCCAAAGAGTATAGACCTATTTTTGTTTGTCGAATCCATGACAAAAAACCTTAGCAACTTTCCTTTTTCATCGTAAAGTGTCTTCTTTTCTTAACTTAATTGTCACTTTTGCTTTATTTGTGTGTTTTTTTGCACTCAATCATGTGATAGTATGAGGCAACCACGAAGTGATCAAGGCACATAGCTTGTCGCAAATAAAGCAATAGATTTTGATAATTACTTGAATAATTTATGTTTAAATTAGAGTCAAATGACTAATGCCTATCTTTTCCTTAGTACAATAAACTTTCCTTAATTTTGGCTATAACAATCGAATTTGCTAATCGAGAAAAGGTTAGAAATGTGTATATTACTAGAGTGAAATTGCAAATAAAGCAAAAACTTATCTTATTCCCAAATCATTTATTTATAATTTTATGTATGACTTACTCGATTAAGTGACAAGATTGTACTTAATAAATTTTTTTCTTATCAATTGCTAAAATGCATTACTTTTAATATAACCATTCAAATGACTTATTGTCGCGACCTACCCGCCGTCCCAAAGATCGGGGTTTAGGCCAAGAGGTATTTATCGATTGATGTGAACAACGATTGATTCATTTGAAAGATAAACCAAATGGTTCATTAATCCAAAGACCGAGGCACTCCCAAGCCTCACACCTCGCGCGACGAGAATTTATTTTTTATTTACGCATTTGATTGGAGTCGCCACTAGCCATGATCAAGGGTCGGCTAGAAACCCTGATCGAGACGCGGGAGTGTCGTCTCGATACGCGCGAAAATCAGAAATTCTAAAATTCGGGGACTTGATTACACTAGCGATTTAACTAGTACCCTTTCGGTACCTAAACTTGAATTTCCGCAAACTAACGTACAGGGCAGCCTAATCGAAAAAAACTAAGATTCCACCTAACCGTTCTAAAAACAGAAAATAACAATCAATGTATTAAAAGTGCGCAACCAGATAATCATGAAGAAAATAAACAATCAGCAACCTAGCATCGTCTCTAAAAAAAAAGACAATCAAAAGCCCTAAAGTAAAGCCCTAGTGGCTTATCCGATTTTTGAGAATTTTTTTTCATAGGGTTTTTCTCATTTTTCATTTTTTTTGAGTTTTTAACCTAAAATCTAGTGAACCCAAAACTGATTTCTGAACATTTCCTAATTTTCTGATTTTTTTTTTTGGAATTTTCCCGAATTTTTTTAATTTTTTTGGAAATTTCTGAATTTTTTAATGTTTTTTCAGATTTTTAATATTTTTTTGGATTTTTAAACATTTTCGAATTTTTTGGAATTTTTAGTATTTTTTGAATTTTTAAATATTTTTTTTAATGTTTTTATTAATAAAATAAGGATTTGGACCGGATCCCTGACCCGATCCGCCCGACCTCTGACCCGGCATTCCGACCCGCCCGGAACCCATTTTTTCCATTTCCTTTTCTTTTCTCTTTTTTCTTTTTCTTTTGTTTCTTTTTCTATTATTTTTTTTCTCTTTTGTCTTTTCTGGTCTCTTTTCCCACGAGCATTTCTGGTGTTCTCCTTCCAGAACGCTTTCTTGTTCTTCACCGAGAGCTCACCGCGAACGTCCCCTTCTTAGTGAATCGCCGGCGACCCAAACTCCGAACCGAAATCGGCTCCTTCGACTGGCGTCGATGACGAATCTGCTCGGACCGAAATCGCAACCCCACCATCACCGAACCAAAGTCCCTAAACCAGCACCATCGGCCACTAAATCGCTAACATTGGTGACACACTTTCGTTTCCTGACCATCAAACTTTCGACCTCAACAACAGACGCTAGGTATGGACAAACAGGCATGAATGCCCGGGTTGCCGCGGGCATCACCCGGCAAGGGGAATAGAGCTTCCGGCGAGGGAATGTGTACGCGCGGCCGACTCGGACGATGTGCGAATCACGAAAAAACCACATGAAAGACAGAGAAAACTTGAAGTCAGTGACAATATTGGAGCAAACCATGCGTATAGCGAAGTTTTAGAGTGCCGGTTTTGCAAAAACAGATTCGGAGTTTCATTTCGACATTTTGCCGAACAGGTGGTAGGCGGGTCGGGGAATGGAGCTACAGGACTGATTTTAACGAGATTCATGGCCTTCTTAACGTACGACGTTTAAAAAGACTAGTTTGAGTGCGAAGCAAATGTAAGCCTCCATTGACGGGGCCGGGCGGCCACCGAATAAGTTCAGTGTGCCCGGCACCCGAGAGGCAGGGGGGAGGGAGGCAGCAAAATTAGACCGGGGCCTACCTGGTTCGGGGCTGACCGTGATGAAGCGCGGCGGCTTGAGGCTCGACAGGAGCCGGCGGCAACTAAGACGGACAACCGGTCAAAGAGGAAAAATCTTTCTTTTATGGTTCTCTCGGTCGAGCGTTTTTTTCCCCCTTTCTCGTTCGGATCCTCGTCTTCAGGAATGTCAGGATCTAGGAGTGATAAGACACGAGAAGGGTGAGTGCTGCCGGCTAGAGGACGCCGAACGGCGACGGTGGTGGTGGTTGTTCGGAGGAGATGAAGGATGAGGGGTTTGCAAGGAAGGTTCTTCCTTTTCGGAGTCCCTTCTCTGGATCTCTCTCGAGCTCACTCTCTCTCTCTCTCGATTTTCTCTCGGTTTCGGCTCCCCCTTCCCACCTGTTCTCCCCGGAGCTCTTCAAAGCTCTCCTCTCTGAAAAAGATGGCCTTCCCCCTCTCTCTCTCTCTCTCTCTCTCTCCCTCTCTATGCAGACTCCATTTTCCTTTTTTATGAGTGCATGTACGAAGGCAACAAGAGAAAGAAAGTGTGAGAGAGCCCCTTTTTGTGTTTATTTTGACCTTTCTGCAATGGACATCCCTCCCTCTCTCTAATTTTGTGATGATGCTTCTTTTGTCCTTTCTTATCTTTGCTGCTTTTGTGAAAACGTGGATTTGAGAGAGAGAGAGAAGAAATACTCTCGTATCAGCCCAGGGAAGAGCTCTCCTTTTGTCTTTTACGTTTCTCTTTTTTTTTACTGATTCTTTTTAATAAGAAAAATATGTCTAACAGACCCCATTAATGTCAATGCATCTAATGTCTATATGCCATGTGATTAAATGAAAATTATTCATGTTTAGGCGTCAAAATTTACCCCCCCCCCCCTTAGTTTATGTGATTAACCTAAAATGGATAAGCAAAAATTAGGTGTCAACACTTATCTAATTAATTTACATGGAAAAATGGAAAGGGCAAAATAAATATTATTCATAACACGTTCTTTATAGTTTAAAGAATAGCTTATTTAATTTAAGTGATAAACGGCCATTAGTAAAGATATTCCCTTTATTTTCAGGTAAATTCGATAAAAAAGAAATACAATAGATTTTGATATATACTTGAATAATTTATGTTTAAATTAGAGTGAAATTGAAAAACACGGGCTTCTTTATGCTTTTTAAAGAATAACTTCTGATAGAAGTATTCAGACAGACATATATTGTTTAAATAAGCAAAAAGCGAACAATAAAAAACGGTAGAAACGGGAAAAGTAAGGGTTGTAGCTAAATCCACCCAAACTTTGGCTCCATACACACCTTAAGAAGTTAGAATGAGAAATATACCCTCTCTATCCGTCTTTCTTTCTGCTCGCACCTCCCCATGCTCATGGATGGACGGTATTGCCGAGCACTCACCAACTCGGATCAAGCTCGATTTAGGTGACTACATCTATTGACCTTGATCCCAGCAATCACGGTTAGGGATGTGCATCGGTCCCGGTCAATTCGGAAATCGGACCGAACCGCCTGATTCTGGGTGATTTCCGAAGGGGATCGGTCCGGTTCCCGATTCCACATAAGGGACCGAACCGCCCGGACGGCTAATATTTCTTAATTTTTTTTATATTTTTTTATTATGAAGCAAACTTTAATTAGTAAATTGTTTTTCTTTTATTGTTGGAAACTTCCACTTATTGGGAATAGAAGAAACGATAAAAAAAGAAGATAAGAAATCACTGGTTCCGAGACCAATCCTGAAACTGGACGAGACCAGTCGGTACGGTCCGATCCAATTCTAGGACTGGGTGGGCAGATTCCCGGTTCGACAAACTAGGAATCAACCTTGCCTGATTCGGTTCTAGGTTCCTAGGTGGGAACCAATCCATCCAGGAACCGATCATCCCTAATCACGATGGTGCGAGCTTGAAACTTGACGTTGTAGGGGTAGAGATGGGAAAGCAGCCCAAAAACAACCATCTCCAAGTCGCGAGGAGAGAGAAATGCAGGGTCTATGCATGTAAAATGTGTTAAATAAAGAAATGAGACGGTGGGACTTATAATTCGGATACATTTTCATTTTCATTTCATAGAGTATGTATGCAGCCAAAATATGGGTGGATTTAGCGCGACCTAAGAAGTAACTGTAGACTTCTTTTAACTGTTCACTCGATTTGGTATAAGGGCATTTTTATCTTTATAATTTTCAAGAGTATTCATGAAGAATATGCATGAGTTTCAAGGGCAAATCAATCCAATCAAAATAGAGATTTCCACAAAGTTGTGTCACAATATTATTTAGTTGTGGAAAGTTAGATAGGATGCTAATAGAATGGAAAGTTCACGAGTCACCTAGCGATAATCAGTTGCTTGCTAGATCTAATCAACCTTAAGCTAGACTTGCTCAACCAAATTGGCTGAATTGGCAGTGATTGTACATACATGAGACATCCGAGGAAAGTTCAACCAGAACTTGAGAAAGGCAACGGCTATGTGACCATGAATTGTACGGCTATAGATGAGCTCGTTGCAATTTTAGCACAAATCATCAGTGTTCTGGTTGAGGGCATTGTATCCACACCGACGTCATTAAGATGACATTACTGCATCAATATAGCATTCCATAATTTCAATCTATGTTTCAATTTCAAATATGCTCCTTTGCACTTCATTTTTTTCGGGGGTTTCTAAACTAATGTTTGAGAAGCTCGACTTTAACCATAATGCAAAATGGTGGTCTGCAACATTTCCATCTTTTTGTTTCACCAACTCGTGTAGAATAGGGAAGGAGAGTCTGCTCAGTGGTGAGTAGATTGGCAGAAGTCAAATCAAGAGATTTTGGACCCCTCTCCTCCGGGACCAACTCTCTCGAATAGCTTAATTAGGTTGGTAGTTACCGGCCTTACCATTATCACACCATAAGTCCTAGCTCGAAAGTACCAGCCAACTCTCTTCCCATCGTCGCGCCATATTCGAGTTTTCCCTCCCTAGTTTGTATTTTACTTCTCATTGTGCAAATGAATCGTGTCTTGCATCGCCGGACCTGAACTCCGAGAGACTATCAAGGTAAGCACCCGATATCATCTAAATGGCTTTTGATAAATTAATCGAAATAACAGACTTAACCAATTTTATTTATAGAAACATCTGATATTAGTTTATGTTGTCGACATCTGTTGTTGTCAAGATAATTGGAAGATACCGGCACAAAGGGGTGCGGCATATAGACCTTCATTTACCAAATCCATCTTGGGGAGTTGTATGAACCAACTCCATATTCATGTATCATGCATGCTAATGGACTTAAAGATAAACTCCTAATTTGTCTTAATCAACTGAAAATGCAAGTCAAAACACACATTCCCTTGGTGTTTAGTCCAAATTTCGGGTCACGACAAACATTACCAACCTGCTCATAGATTT
This sequence comes from Syzygium oleosum, assembly GCF_021117445.2. Lineage (NCBI taxonomy): Eukaryota > Viridiplantae > Streptophyta > Magnoliopsida > Myrtales > Myrtaceae > Syzygium > Syzygium oleosum. Next base: position 19,955,655 of record NW_026607485.1, on the reverse strand, counting down.
AGCATCCGCACGTAACCATCTACACTCAATTTGAAGTGATCTATGCAAGTCGTTCTCTAAAATAATGAGCAAAGGTGGAAGTTCCTGTTCATGATGCTTTTTCCTCTTCCTAATGACTAGGAAACTGCCCTAGCTTAAGTCAGGTGATACCTCCCTAGATCCTCATTGGGCTTCCCTCGCCGACCTCTACTAGCCAGGAGTGTCCATACTTTTCTACACCCTAGGCTCTAATACCAACCAACTTGAAGTTGCACGCGCAGCAGCTAAAACTAAGAGCTTAAACTATCATAATATTGCATGCACCGTGAGTTTAATATCTTAGCAAGACCAAGAGTATCAACTAACCTCGGACATACCTATTAAGTATATCAATAGAGGGAAAAAAGTCAAAGACCGGTGATAGCACGATTCTTATCACAGCCGAATCATGTGTATAGGTGTATAATCGAGCCGATTCGGGTTGATGAACTACCAAATTCGAGCTCGACTCAACTCAACTCACATACTCGGTGCTCGAAGCTAGATTCGAGCTCGATTGAGTATTAATTATCCTACTCGAGCTTGAATTCAATTAGAGAATCCAGGTGCTCGAACTCGACCCGATTGAATTTAATTGGAATCAACTTATAAAGTTTTATAAGCTCGAATGTAATTTCAAGTATCTTGCCCCTTTTTATAATAATTTAAAATTTCAATAAAAATAGTGAAAACTCGATTAGGGTCGTGAGCCTACCTAGTTGAATGTCAACAAGCTCGTGCTCACCTATACAAGATACTCGAGTAGCCCGAGCCGGAGCTCTCACCGAGTAATTTGACTCGATTTCACTCTTGTGCATGGAGCTGACAATAAGTAGTGTATCGTTATGAACTTTATGTTCACAGAATCAGATTAAAATGGCATTTGTGATGGACAAGTGATTACGAGCACGCGCGTGTCACGTGACAACATGGTCCCGAAGTCATATCACGAGACACGCACGTGAAGCCCAACCACCACCCCTCAGCCTCTCTTGAATATAAATCCCACCCCTCTACCAAAGTTCACCTGTGCCACCACACGCCCAAAAAGAATCACTTGCAGCAACCCAGTCCACCACCGCCTCCTCCGTCGTGACCGCTCCACCGACCCTCGCCGTCTCTCGCTCTCTCGAAACCCCCCCCCCCCCCCCCCCGCCCCGGGAAGAAAAGAAAAATGGTGAGCGTCGAGGAATTCTGCTGTGCCCGGAAATCACAAGGCCCTGCCACGATCCTGGCCATCGGAACGGCGACCCCCCAAAACGTTTACGAGCAGAGCACGTTCCCAGATTATTTATTTCGAGTCACCAAGTCCGAACACATGACACAGCTGAAAAGCAAGTTCAAGCGCATGTGTACGTATAGTTTAAAGCATACCTACATTGATGCACTTTTAAACAATTTTTGTTTTTTTGTGGTGCCCTCGTCATTTACCATCATATAAGAATTTGGGCGGCTTCACCTTTTTGTGCATGGCACTTACTAACACCGTAGATAACAGGGTCTAGAGATTAGTGGATATTAGATACGAAATTAGGGAACGAAAGCCGAAGCAAATCAACAATTGTTTTGATGGAACTTTTCGATGCCGGGATCGGTTTTTTCTTTCTTTTCCGGTAATAACTCGTGGAGATTGCGTCTTTCACCGTCGTGTATGAATAATTTGATCGGTCCGTAAAGAAGAAGACCACCATGACATCGATCTATGTTCAGTGTATATGTTTAGGTGAAGGATCCAAGATCAAGAAGAGGTACCTGCACTTGACGGAGGAGACACTGAAAGAGCACCCGAACATGTGTTCGTTCACGGAACCCTCCTTGGATGTAAGGCACGACATTTTGGTGGCGGAAGTGCCGAAGCTAGGGAAAGAAGCAGCAGCCAAGGCCATCAAGGAATGGGGGCAGCCCAAGTCCGAGATCACCCACCTGGTGTTCTGCACCACCAGCGGCATCGACATGCCGGGCTGCGACTACCAGCTCACCAAGCTCTTGGGCCTCCGCCCAACCGTCAAGCGGTTCATGATGCACCAGGTGGGTTGCTACGGCGGCGGCATGGTCCTCCGCCTCGCCAAGGACATCGCCGAGAACAACAAGGGGGCTCACGTCCTCGTCGTGTGCGCCGAGATCACCATCGCCACCTTCCGTGGGCCCACCGAGGCCTTCATGGACAACCTCGTGGGCCAGGCCCTGTTTGGCGACGGCACCTCCGCGCTCATTGTGGGCTCGGACCCCGTCCCGGAAATCGAGAGGCCCCTGTACGAGATTGTCTCCGCGTCCCAGACCCTCATCCCCAACAGCGAGGGCGCCATCGCCGGACACGTTCGCCAGATCGGGCTCACCATCCACCTCCTAAAGGACGTGCCGGCCTTTATCTCTAAGAACGTCGAGAAGTGCATGACGGACGCATTCCACCCTCTGGGCATCACGGACTGGAACTCACTCTTCTACGTCGTGCACCCCGGCGGGCCCGCGATCCTCGACGACGTCGAGGCCAAGTTGAAGCTCAAGCCCGAGAAGATGGACCGGTCGAGGTACGTGCTCGGTGAGTATGGCAACATGTCTAGCGCGTGCGTCTTCTTCGTATTGGACGAGATGAGGAAGAAATCGGTTAACGAAGGGCTCAAGACCACCGGAGACGGGCTCGAATGGGGGGTGCTCTTCGGATTCGGTCCTGGCGTCACCGTCGAGACCGTCGTCCTCCGCAGCGTGGGCTTGTCCGCTTAGGGCTTCGCGTCGGATCCAGCCTCGCCTGCCTGCCTGCCTCTTTTATCTATCCTTATTTCCACTTATGATATGTTGTTAATCATGTCTTTTCGATGTTATTCCAAAACCTTTTCGGTGTATGTTTTGGATAGTGATGCGATGGGGAGTGACTATTCGATGTTGTAAGTTGCACGCCATCTTTAATTATCAATGCACTTATGTTATGTATCAACTGAGAGTCCATATTCGCCTCAAAATAATACTTTTCCATATGAAACAAGGACTTTCTTCGACCGCATGGCGAGCATGATTCTAGTGTTTTCCACGACTCGATAGATTCCTATTGAAAGAAAAAGAAATCGTTCTTAAGAAAATGTTTTCTAGACCGTTAGGTTCTTGCGAAACAAACCGGCCTTTAATCCTCCTTCAACCGTTTGGCATCGTCTATATTGTCTTCTCAATTGCGTCTCTCTACTTTGTTTTATGCTATAGACTACAGGTTGATCTGTGACATTCCGAATTTTGGCCCATTTTTGGGATTTATAAAACGGGTATTTCGTCAGTGCGCTTATAGTAAAAATCTCGCCCGGGAACTGATCACTCCCGGTTATTATTTTTAAACCTTGAGATTTCGCTAGAATCGCATTCGATCGAATTTGGCCGTTATTTAGACCCTCACCTTGGCAGTCGATTTTCGAGAGCTTCGGGACGAAATAAATTGGACGGTGTCGATATTATTGTGGCCAGCGTCGAGGTGATTAGGAATAGTGAGAAAGTGGATTTTTGGACCGGGTGCGAATTTGGACTGGTAGACCTCCTTCGTAGTGTGTTTCGAGTTATTTTATTTTGGCCCGTTGTCTTATATTATTGTTTGGGATTTTTCGGGGACAGTTAGATCTTTTTCCGGGTTTGAATCGCGACAGTTAGAATAATATTTAGTTTGAACCGTGTCCGTTGGTTCGCGCTCGAGGATAAATATTAGCTTTTTCTTTCTCTCTCCTTTCTCCTCTGCGCCGCGCCACCCACCCCCGTGCAACGTCCCCTCTGCGCACTCTCTCTCTCTCTCTCTCTCTCTCTCTCTCTCTCTCTCTCTCTCTCTCTCTCTCTCTCTCTCTCTCTCTCTCTCTCTCTCTCTCCGCGTCTGCCCCCCCTTGCGTGCACGTCCCCTCCCCCATTAAGCCATGCAGACCCATCCCTCTCTCTTTTCTCTCTCCTCCTTTTTCCTTTTCTTTTCTTTCTTCTCTTCTTCTTCTTCGTTGTTCCTCGCGGGCGTCTGGTTCTGCTCCGCCGTGCCCTGCTCGCCGACCGCCGTTCGACCGCCGTTCCGCCTCCGTCCAACGCCACCCCACCCGCCCGCCGATGCCGCCGTCCTCCCCGCGCCGTCGTCGCGCGCAGCCGTGTCGCCCGGTAGCCTCGCCCGACCACTGCCTTCTCCTCCTCCCGAACGCGTGAGCTCGGCTCGCCGCCATCGCTCGTCTCGGCCCGGCGTTGCCCGGCCGGCCGCCTTGCTCCGCTCGCTGTCCGCTCGCCGCCGCGGAGCTCGGCCCGTCGCCTTCGCCGCTCGTTTGTTCGTGCACCTGGGAGCTCGCCGACCTGAGCTCGACCGTCCCGTGCCGTCCACCGCCGCCGCCGCGAGTCGTCGCCACGTCGCCCACCCATCCCCGTCGTTGCTTGCTCGCCGGCCGGCCCTCCATCGCTGCTCGCCCGGCCAGCTCACCGCCGGTCCGCCATCTCTCCCCCTCAGCCCCGATCCCTCTCTCCCTCACCCTCACCCTCACCCCCCGGCTCACTCTCTTTCTCCCCTGTTCAGCTCACCGCCGCTCGTCGCCGCCGCGTCGCCGTCGCCGCCGGTCGCCGCCCCAACCAGCCAGCCCGCCGTAGCCGGCTCGTCGCCCACGCGACCAAGCCGCGCGCCCGTCGCCGTGCCCGTTCCCGAGCCCGTGGCCGAGCCTTGTGCCCGTGGCCGAGGGCCGTGCCCATGGCCGAGCGCCGTAGCCGAGCTCGCCGTGCGCCGTGCCCGTCCGACTGTGCGCGTCGCCCGTCCGACTAGGCGCGTCGCCCGTCCGTTCGCCCGTGCGCCCTTGGCACGCCGCACGGCCACCGCGCCCGCGCGCGCGCGCGCGTCCGGCCATTGTGCCCGCGTTGGCCGGCCACCGCGCCCGTTGGCCCGTGCCCGCGCCTAGTTCTAAGACTCGTTCACCCGGCCATTTTAGGCCCGAGCCGATTTTCTCCGGCCAAAACCAAGTAAGTGACTTCCTAAACCCTACCTAGTACTTTGGGTATTTTTAGACTTGTTTAGGGTGAAATTTAGTACCGGCTTAGGACTTTAATTAGGTGTGGGCTAATTAGACTGATTGTGCTTAATTGGTGAATTATTGTGGCGATAGTTGTGCGGCTGATTTAGTGATTGACTGAGATAAATATGCCTGACTGAATTGTCGTGGCGCTTGTGGGTGAATTGGATTATTTGAATGTGCCGACATGAATGTCGGGTCGGTGGACCGACGTGGGGAGTGTGAATTAAATTGGTTGTTAGAGTGTGCTAGATTGACATTGGTGAAAGGGTGGTGATTGAAATTGATTTATATGACTAAGAGCATGGTGAATTTTGTATTGTGGTGCATGTGCATGAGAAAAGCCCGGCTTGATCTGAGGGCTGACCTGAGGCGCAGTAGCGCGGGTCGTGGGAAAGTGTGAAATGTCCAGTGAGGGACGAAGCCCGGCTTGATCTGAGGGCTGCCAACCTTAGGCGTGGTTACGCGGGTGTGGCTAGAAAGGCAAGTAAGGACCTGAGGCGTGGTTACGCGGGTCGAGAGAAATGTCCTGAGGCGTGGTTACGCGGGACTGAGCCCGGCTTGATCTGAGGGCTGCCAACCTGAGGCGTGGTTACGCGGGTGTGGCTAGAAAGGCAAGTAAGGACCTGAGGCGTGGTTACGCGGGTCGAGAGAAATGTCCTGAGGCGTGGTTACGCGGGACTGAGCCCGGCTTGATCTGAGGGCTGGCCTGAGGCGTGTTGACGCGGGCCGTGTGAAAGGACCTGGGAGGTCGTGAGAAAGTTGCTCGGCCACGCATGCGAATTGAGTGTGATTGAATTGACTGGTTGAATTAGTTGGAGTGATTGAGTGAAAGCGTGGTTGGTGTTTGAGCGATTTGTGATGTGTTGTTTAATTAATATTATTGCCTTATCACGTGACGACCAATGTGTAGAGTTGGCATGGACTTGATGACGAGGTAAGTACAATTATGCGAATTTTATATGTTATGGGGTAGATTGCATGTATGACTTGTCTGGGTACGCATTGGCCTACGTGGGGTTTAGGGGGTTGCTTATTGAGACTCGTTCTCACGGTTATTATATAACCATTTCAGATCCGCGACCGTAATCGATTCGGAGACGCCGCCAGAGCACCACAGGGATTGAAGAATAGATCATTTACCCTGTCTTTTGAGTACCTTTTGTAGAGGAGATAAGTTTGTCAACCACCGCCCCCTTTTGAAAACTGTGGTTCTAAATTGGTAGCCCGAGTTATCGTTTTGTATAGTGACTATTTTATGATGGTATGCAATTATTGTTTCGCACTATCCCTTTGTCGTTGTTTATTGTCCGGGTTAATTAGTTTCGCTTCCGCTTGCTTTTATTGTTGGGTGTTTCATTTGGGTCGGCGACGCGTCCCGGGCGTCGCGTTCAATGATCGACCACCAAGGGATGACCGCGCGCTCGCAGGTGCGGGGCGTGACATCCCCGTTGATTTGGTATCGTAGCAAGGTCGCTCGAACCAAGATGGTCGAAGCCTGGAGTGATAAGGAGCGATGACTTTGGGGTAGACAGTTAAGGAGATTTGTGTGCCATGCGTACCCCAGACTGTATGATTGTGATTGCTGAGTGGTTTTTATGCAATATTATGTGAGGTGCAGGTGCGTCAGGACTTGAGGTAAGTGCACGAACTCTGTTGGTTGTGATTGGGTGTTGTTGTGGTTGGCTGCCTGCTTAATGAAATGTGTTGTGATGCACTGCCTAGGGCTTAGACTGGTGTAGTTGGCCTAGGTTTCTAATTCCTGCGTGGAATTTAGCAGGTGAGCCTTGTGAGAACCGGTAAGATGAGCGGTCGAGGTCGAGGTAGAGGTCGAGGTAGAGGTCGAGGTCGAGGTCGTATAGCCCCGCAAGCTGGAGTTGTGGGGGATCCCAGATTGGATGAAGTGTGGAGGGTACTTGAGGAAGCAGGATTATTATCGGGTAGACAGACGGGAGAAAGGAGCGCGACTGTCGCTGCTGCAGCTGCCAGTGAGATCATAGGGAATAATGGAAACCAGGGGAATAATGTGATTAGTGGAAATCCGGGTATAGTGCGAGTAAATGCGAACAGGCCGATGTCCAAGCTAGTTGAGCAATTTCTGAGGTTGAAACCCCCGAAGTTTGATGGGAGAGGCGACCCCGAGGCTGCACCAAGATGGGTAGAAGAGCTAGAGAAAGCTTTTGAGGTGCTTGGGGTGTACTTGAGGAAGAGAAAGTGACGCTAGCAGTCTATCAGCTTCAAAATAATGCAAGTGATTGGTGGAGGGCCACCAGGGGTCAAGTGTTCCCCGCTGGTACTGCCCCGAATTGGATTGTTTTTACCGAGACCTTCAATGGCAAGTATTTCTCGGAAAGTGCCCGAGAACAGAAATTGGCTGAATTTATGGGGCTCCGCCAAGGTCAGAGATCGGTAGATCAGTATGAGGCCGAGTTCGCAAGACTATCCAAATTTGCCCCTAGGATGGTGGAGGACCCGATGGACAAAGCTAGGAGGTTCCGGGATGGGCTGAAGCCGGACCTTCGCAGCCAGATGATCTCGTTGAACTTGAGAGGCTACAATGAGATATATGAAAGGGCTCAGGCAATTGAGCGAGATCAGACGGATCGAGCTGCCGCTTCTGGATCGCGGTATGCCCTGGCTAGGGACAACCGTCAACTGGGGAAAGGACCCATGACGGGAAATAGTCGCTTCGTTCCACCCGCTCGGAGGAATATCGGGAAGCCAAACCGTTACCAGAACGCCCCGTGTAGGTTGTGTGGTGGAAAACACGGGAATGGGCCTTGCCCAAATAGGGGCGGAGCATGTTTTACATGTGGTGGAAGGGGCCATAAGATGAGAGAATGTCCAAACAACAAGCAGGCCGGGTCACCTGCACTTCTGCCGCCGCCGCCGCCTCGGAATGGAAATCAAATTAGAGCTATCCAGCCGGCCACTCAGAATCGGCCGCCGGCCCAAGGACGGGTATATGCAATGGCAAGGAGGGAGGCTCAGGACGCGCCTGGCGTGGTCACAGGTACGGTCTCTCTCTGTGATCATGCTGCTTATGCCTTGTTTGATCCGGGGGCGTCGCATTCATTTATATCTGAGCAGTTCGTTGAATTATCTGGGATTGAGCCAAAATTGCTTGATGTTATGCTGTGTGTGACTACTCCGCTGAATGATAAAGTGCTGATTACGTTTGGGTGTCCCGATTGTAAAATAGTGATTGGTGATAGAGAAGGAAGGATAGATTTGGCGGTATTATGTATGCATGACTTCGATGTGATTATTGGTATGGATCGGCTAGTCAAGCGTAGAGAGCCGTTATGGATCGTAGTAGTAGCGGGGTGATCCAGTTTAATCCGACTGGACATCCTAGATTTTAGTTTGTGGGAAACCGAGGAGGAACCTCGATCCCCTGGATTTCATCGCTCGAGGTAACAAAGCTGTTGGATGAAGGGTGCCAAGGATTTCTGGCAAATGTAATCGATTCGACGACTGGAGAGCCGAGACTAGAAGACATAGCCGTGGTGTGCAACTTTCCCGATGTCTTTCCTCAGGAATTGCCGGGACTGCCACCTGATCGAGAAGTGGAGTTCGCGATTGAGTTAGCCCCAGGGACGGAACCGATCTCGAAAGCACCCTATAGGATGTCACTGTCGGAATTGAAGGAATTAAAAGTCCAAATGCAAGAGTTGTTGGACAAAGGCTTCATTCGCCCTAGTGCGTCTCCATGGGGAGCGCCAGTGTTATTCGTGAGGAAAAAGGATGGATCCTTGAGGTTGTGCATTGACTACAGACAATTGAACCAGGTGACCATTAAGAATAAGTATCCGCTGCCAAGGATTGATGACCTATTTGATCAGTTGCAAGGGGCGTCGGTGTTTTCAAAAATCGATCTGAGGACTGGCTATCACCAATTGAGGATCAAGAAGGAGGACGTGCCGAAGTCGGCATTTAGGACGAGGTATGGACACTATGAGTTTACGGTAATGCCGTTTGGACTGACGAACGCCCCTGCAGCCTTTATGGATTTAATGAATCGGGTATTCAAGGAATTTTTAGATCAGTTTGTGATCGTGTTCATAGATGATATTCTGGTGTATTCAAAGAGTTCCGCCGAGCACGAGGTACATTTGGAAAAGGTTCTACGGACCTTAAGGGAACACGCACTCTACGCTAAGTTCAGTAAGTGCGAATTCTGGCTTCACCAAGTGGCGTTCTTAGGACATGTGATATCCGGAGAAGGAATTGCGGTGGACCCGACAAAGATTGAAGCCGTCACGAATTGGCCGAGACCGACAACAATAACCGAGGTTCGGAGCTTCCTCGGACTAGCAGGTTATTATAGACGCTTCGTGGAGAAGTTTTCGGCATTAGCGACGCCGTTGACGCGGTTACTAAAGAAGGAGATGAGGTTTGAATGGACGGATAAGTGCGAAAGGAGCTTCCAAGAATTAAAACAGAGATTGACGACCGCGCCAGTGTTAACGATCCCGTCAGGCCCGGGAGGATATGAGATTTACAGTGACGCGTCGTTGAGAGGATTAGGATGCGTGCTAATGCAACACGGGAAAGTAGTGGCATACGCATCGCGACAGTTGAGGCCACACGAGCAGAACTATCCGACGCATGACTTGGAATTGGCCGCGATTATTTTCGCTCTTAAGATTTGGAGACACTACCTGTGTGGGGAGAAATTTCAGATTTATACGAACCATCAAAGTTTAAGGTACTTGTTCTCCCAAAAGGAATTAAATATGAGACAGCGCCGTTGGATGGAACTCCTTAAGGATTACGACTGCGAGATTATGTATCACCCTGGAAAAGCTAATAAAGTAGCGGATGCACTGAGTCGGAAATCGAGCATCGCGCATATGATGGTCAAGGAGTGGACTCTGTTGGAGGGAGTTCGGGATTCAGAATTTAAGTTTGAAGTGAGTCATGTCTCGAGTCTACTTGCAGCGCTGAGGATTGAACCAGAAATACAGACTAAGATTAAGGCTTTACAATCGACGGACCCGGAGACTCAGAAGATTTTGAGTATGGATGCCACAAAAAGGAAATCAGATTTTCAGGTATCCGAGGATGGAATTCTAAAGTTCCGTGGACGGTTATGTGTACCCAGTGATACAGAACTGAAGGAAGAGATTTTGTCTGAAGCACACCATAGCAATTACAGTATTCACCCGGGTAGTACGAAAATGTATCAGAACTTGCGACAGCATTATTGGTGGAACGGCATGAAAGTGGACGTAGCCAAGCACGTGGCCAAGTGTTTAACATGTCAGCAAGTGAAGGCACAACATTGTAAGCCGGGTGGTATGTTGCAGCCATTGGAAATTCCCGAGTGGAAATGGGAACACATCACGATGGACTTTGTAATGGGATTACCGAGAAGTCAAAGGGGTCATGATTCGATTTGGGTGGTAGTCGACCGATTGACAAAGTCAGCACATTTTCTACCTGTACGAAAGGACTTCGCCTTGGAAAGGTATGCCGAGATTTACGTGCGACAAATAGTCCGTCTGCACGGAGTGCCAGTGACAATCACTTCAGACCGGGATCCTAAATTTACGCCGCCTTTTGGAAAAGTCTTCATGCGGCATTAGGAACGGTTACGCTTTAGCACGGCCTATCATCCCCAGACGGATGGCCGATGCGAAAGGACGATTCGACCTTGGAAGACATGTCTGCGAGCATGTGTTTTGGATTTTAAGGGTGGTTGGGAGGAACAGCTACATTTGGTGGAATTCGCCTACAACAATAGCTACCAGCAAAGTATCAAAATGGCACCATTCGAGGCACTTTATGGCAGGGCTTGCAGAACACCGGTTTGTTGGGATGAAGTTGGTGAGAGGAGCATCACAGTCCCGAGTTGGTTCAGCAATCGTCGAAAGCAGTCAAGATAATTCGGGATAGGCTTAAGACCGCTCAGAGCCGCCAAAAGAATTATGTGGACCGGAGACGTAGGCCTTTGGAATTTCAAGTGGGGGACCACGTTTTCCTCAAGGTATCGCCTATGAGAGGATTATCTCGGTTTGGTAAGAAAGGGAAGTTGAGCCCGAGGTACGTGGGCCCATTCGAGGTCTTAGAGAGAATTGGTACCCTGGCCTACCGTCTCGCGCTACCACCAAATTTGTCTCAAGTGCACAACGTATTCCACGTGTCAATGTTAAGAAAGTATGAACCGGACCCGACCCACGTGCTGAACTACGAAGAGATAGACATGGACGACAGAGTGTCGTATGTGGAAAAGCCAGTTCGGATCGAAGACAGAATAGAAAGAGTGCTGCGGAACAAGAAAATTCCGATGGTCAAGGTGATTTGGGAGCACCATGGAACTGAAGGTGCGACGTGGGAAAGTGAAGAGTTGATGCGACACCAGTACCCTCATTTGTTTGAATAGTTGGGTTGAATTGTAAATTTCGAGGACGAAATTTTTGTAAGGGGGGAAGAGTTGTGACATTCCGAATTTTGGCCCATTTTTGGGATTTATAAAACGGGTATTTCGTCAGTGCGCTTATAGTAAAAATCTCGCCCGGGAACTGATCACTCCCGGTTATTATTTTTAAACCTTGAGATTTCGCTAGAATCGCATTCGATCGAATTTGGCCGTTATTTAGACCCTGACCTTGGCAGTCGATTTTCGAGAGCTTCGGGACGAAATAAATTGGACGGTGTCGATATTATTGTGGCCAGCGTCGAGGTGATTAGGAATAGTGAGAAAGTGGATTTTTGGACCGGGTGCGAATTTGGACTGGTAGACCTCCCTCATAGTGTGTTTCGAGTTATTTTATTTTGGCCCGTTGTCTTATATTATTGTTTGGGATTTTTCGGGACAGCTAGATCTTTTTCCGGGTTTGAATCGCGACGCTTAGAATAATATTTAGTTTGAACCGTGTCCGTTGGTTCGCGCTCGAGGATAAATATTAGCTTTTTCTTTCTCTCTCCTTCCTCCTCTGTGCCGCGCCACCCACCCCCGTGCAACGTCCCCTCTGCGCACGTCTCTCTCTCTCTCTCTCTCTCTCTCTCTCTCTCTCTCTCTCTCTCTCTCTCCTCTGCGCCGCGTCCGCCCCCTCGCGTGCACGTCCCTCCCCCATTAAGCCATGCGACCCATCCCTCTCTCTTTTCTCCCTCCTCCTTTTTCCTTTTCTTTTCTTTCTTCTCTTCTTCTTCTTCATTGTTCCTCGCGGCGTCTGGTTCCGCCGCCGTGCCCCGCTCGCCGACCGCCGTCGACCGCCGCCGTTCCGCCTCCGTCCAACGCCACCCCACCAGCCGCCGATGCCGCCGTCCTCCCCGCGCCGTCGTCGCGCAGCCGTGTCGCCCGGTAGCCTCGCCCGACCCTGCCTTCTCCTCCTCCCGAACGCGTGAGCTCGGCTCGCCGCCACTGCCTGTCTCGGCCCGGCGTTGCCCAGCCGGCCGCCTTGCTCCGCTCTGCTGTCCAGCTCGCCGCCGCGGGAGCTCAGCCCGTCGCCTTCGCCGCTCGTTTGTTCGTGCACCTGGGAGCTCGCCGACCTGAGCTCGACCGTCCCGTGCCGTCCACCGCCGCTGCTGCGAGTCGTCGCCACGTCGCCCAGCCATCCCCGTCGTTGCTGCTCACCGGCCGGCTCCTCCATCGCCAGCTCGCCCGGCCAGCTCACCGCCGGTCCGCCATCTCTCCCCCTCAGCCCCGATCCCTCTCTCCCTCACCCTCACCCTCACCCCCCGGCTCACTCTCTTTCTCCCCTGTTCAGCTCACCGCCGCTCGTCGCCGCCGGTCGCCGCCCCGACCAGCCAGCCCAGGCCGTAGCCGGCTCGTCGCCCACGCGACCAAGCCGCGCGCCCGTCGCCGTGCCCGTTCCCGAGCCCGTGGCCGAGCCTTGTGCCCGTGGCCGAGGGCTGTGCCCATGGCCGAGCGCCGTGGCCGAGCTCGCCGGCGCGCCGTGCCCGTCCGACCAGCGCTGTCGCCCGTCCGACTAGGCGCGTCGCCCGTCCGTTCGCCCGTGCGCCCCCTTGGCACGCCGCACGGCCACCGCGCCCGCGCGCCAAGCGCGCCGTCCGGCCATTGTGCCCGCGTTGGCCGGCCACCGCGCCCGTTGGCCCGTGCCCGCGCCTAGTTCGGCACTGTTCACCCGGGCCATTTTAGGCCCGAGCCGATTTTCTCCGGGCCAAAACCAAGTAAGTGACTTCCTAAACCCTACCTAGTACTTTGGGTATTTTTAGACTTGTTTAGGGTGAAATTTAGTACCGGCTTAGGACTTTAATTAGGTGTGGGCTAATTAGACTGATTGTGCTTAATTGGTGAATTATTGTGGCGATAGTTGTGCGGCTGATTTAGTGATTGACTGAGATAAATATGCCTGACTGAATTGTCGTGGCGCTTGTGGGTGAATTGGATTATTTGAATGTGCCGACATGAATGTCGGGTCGGTGGACCGACGTGGGGAGTGTGAATTAAATTGGTTGTTAGAGTGTGCTAGATTGACATTGGTGAAAGGGTGGTGATTGAAATTGATTTATATGACTAAGAGCATGGTGAATTTTGTATTGTGGTGCATGTGCATGAGAAAAGCCCGGCTTGATCTGAGGGCTGACCTGAGGCGCAGTAGCGCGGGTCGTGGGAAAGTGTGAAATGTCCAGTGAGGGACGAAGCCCGGCTTGATCTGAGGGCTGTCAACCTTAGGCGTGGTTACGCGGGTGTGGCTAGAAAGGCAAGTAAGGACCTGAGGCGTGGTTACGCGGGTCGAGAGAAATGTCCTGAGGCGTGGTTACGCGGGACTGAGCCCGGCTTGATCTGAGGGCTGCCAACCTGAGGCGTGGTTACGCGGGTGTGGCTAGAAAGGCAAGTAAGGACCTGAGGCGTGGTTACGCGGGTCGAGAGAAATGTCCTGAGGCGTGGTTACGCGGACTGAGCCCGGCTTGATCTGAGGGCTGGCCTGAGGCGTGTTGACGCGGGCCGTGTGAAAGGACCTGGGAGGTCGTGAGAAAGTTGCTCGGCCACGCATGCGAATTGAGTGTGATTGAATTGACTGGTTGAATTAGTTGGAGTGATTGAGTGAAAGCGTGGTTGGTGTTTGAGCGATTTGTGATGTGTTGTTTAATTAATATTATTGCCTTATCACGTGACGACCAACGTGTAGAGTTGGCATGGACTTGATGACGAGGTAAGTACAATTATGCGAATTTTATATGTTATGGGGTAGATTGCATGTATGACTTGTCTGGGTACGCATTGGCCTACGTGGGGTTTAGGGGGTTGCTTATTGAGACTCGTTCTCACGGTTATTATATAACCATTTCAGATCCGCGACCGTAATCGATTCGGAGACGCCGCCAGAGCACCACAGGGATTGAAGAATAGATCATTTACCCTGTCTTTTGAGTACCTTTTGTAGAGGAGATAAGTTTGTCAACCACCGCCCCCTTTTGAAAACTGTGGTTCTAAATTGGTAGCCCGAGTTATCGTTTTGTATAGTGACTATTTTATGATGGTATGCAATTATTGTTTCGCACTATCCCTTTGTCGTTGTTTATTGTCTGGGTTAATTAGTTTCGCTTCCGCTTGCTTTTATTGTTGGGTGTTTCATTTGGGTCGGCGACGCGTCCTGGGACGTCGCGTTCAATGATCGACCACCAAGGGATGACCGCGCGCTCGCAGGGTGCGGGGCGTGACATGATCGATACATTCTACTTCCATACTCAGGTTTATCGACTCCCTAATATACAATACAATGAAGCAATATCCTTTAGTTCCTCGCACAAGAAGGAGCTGGTAAACGACTAGTAAAGTTACGGAATTAGTTACATTAATAGAGATCACGTCTAATTGAGATCTCATTAACCTAACAAGCTGAGTTGGCAAAGCCTCATGCACGTATTTTGCAAAATAGGACTTCAATGCACGTGAAACTTGAGAAGTCATCGGCAAAATTGGTGGCCTTTTGTCTCTGTTTGTTTCACAAAAAATAAATGATTTGAAAAATAATTTCCTAAAAACAATCGTTTGAAATAATTAGTCTATGGAAAATGTTTTCATTATCGATAACAATTTATGTCTAAATATTTTTGTAAACAATGAAAATATTTTTCGTTCATTCATTTTTTGTATTCCTTAAAAGGATAAACATACTCCTTGAAATTTCAGAGCTACTGAAATTAGAATAAAAATGTTATGCTTTACAAAATGATCAGTAATATGTGGAATTTCTCATTCTTGAATGAATCTTTAACTCTATTAGAGTCAAAGCAGTTGAGATTGCCAAATTCATCTATATGAGTTGAATTAAGATCGCATAATGCCACACGATTATATCCTCCAATTTATCTTCTTTGTTTGAGCATGAGAAGGGATATTATGATATTACAGATTCTGATAGGAATCCTAGTTACGAGCTCCGTTTTGTTATTATTTTTTCAAATATTAAGAAATCTGTTGGTATTCATGTTGAAGCATCAAGTATTAACAAAATAAATTGTAATTGTGATTGTCAATGAATATGTAAAATGAACGTGGCCATTCAAGTTTATATTCTCGGCCTATGTTTTCCTTAGAACTGAGTACGGAGGTACTTACCTTTGAGATGCAGATGGTAATTGTAAACGATGGTCAATTGTTGAGATCCTGGAGTCTTAATTACTGATAATTGGCATTGGTGAAGATAAACAAGGAGAGAGAGAGAGAGAGAGAGAGAGAGAGAGAGAGAGAGCCGCTAAGAGGTCCCGAAGAATTTGAGATTGATAGATAGAGTGAGAGTTGGAGAGAAGAAGAGGAAAAGGACGAAAGAAGAGGTGGGGCTGGGCACTTTAGGTTACCTAGGGTTTGGAATTTTTTTTTACATGGTTGGTCCTGGACCAACCAATCCTAAAGCATAGTATAGGTTTTATCGGCCCTAGGACCAGTGACCAACCCAATCCCCCTAGGAATCGGATCGGATTGGGCCGATTCAGATCAAATTAGGATTAACTCTGGACCGATGCTCACCCCTAACAAAAATCAAAAAGAAAATAGTTTAAGTGGGAAGAGAAAAGAAATGAAGAAAATTACGAAATTTTGCCTTGGAAAAAGAAAGAAAATAAAATTTGATTTTTTTTGGTCAAAAAATAAAATTTGAGTTTTGAGGAAATTATTTCTCTCCTATTTAAAATCATTTCCCTCTGAGGAGTACACGCATTGTATTGAAGAAAAATAGCAAAAATAAAAAATAAAAAAATTTAATTCATTTTATTCTTGTCAAAATGATAAATAATCATAAGCTGAAAGATGAGTTTTAATGAAATACTTGAAAATTATTTTAAAATCAAGTTACATTTAAAAATTCTTTGATTATTTTTCAGTCATCTCTATATCGTAAATTATGATTTTATTGATCTCCAAGTTTGTATATATTGATACAACAAAAAATCACAAACTGGTAGTTTGCTCAATTTCTATCGTCAATTTTTATGGGCAGGTAATACAGAGAATCATGGATCGCACAAGGTGGCATGGCAGGTAGTTTGCTCACCTAAAAGGGAAAAAGGATTACGAATGCTCGATCTAAAATTATGGAACAAAGTATTGTTAGGCCGCATGCTATGGAACCTCATCAATCGTCCATCCTCTTCCCTTTGGAGTATATGGGTTCACAATACCAAATGCAAAGGCACTCCAATTATGCAGATCAACATTACGGGCAGTATGGCTTGGAGTTGGCGATGTCTCCTTAAATTACGACATGTTTTAACCTCAGTTATCCATAGCTCAAGGTACTGTTGCCAAGAAATTTATGATGACCAGTTGTGGAGTTGTATGACCTAATTTGGGCTAGCGGTATTAGCAAACACAATTTTATTGGCCGGCTCGTTTGCAGAAATAGACTATCGACGACAGAAATCGTCGTCCAATGGATGACTTCAATTGATAGCTAGTGTAACTTCTATAGGACTGGTATAGAAGACAGAACACATTTATTCTTCCAGTGTGAGTGGATAGGCAACTTATAGCGCAGTATCCCTGCACAACAGGGGATTAGGCGCAATTTAGGAGGATGGAATGAGGAACTTCAATGGATGATTAGGGCAACAAAGGGCGAAGATTTGGCAGCTAGACTCCTTAAGGTATCCTTTCTAGCAACCATCTATGGCATATGGATGGAGCGCAACCGAAGACGGTTTCAAAACAAGTCAACTGGTATCCATATTATTTTGGCCAAGGTGCGTAAAACTGTAAGAGGTAGAGCGACCAAAACATTAAACGTTCTCTGACAAATGTTGTATTGGCTACTATATGGAGACTTCCTACCTCCGTCTTCTTGAATTATTAGCACTATTGGTAATGCTGGGGGATACCCTAAACTGCTATACTTCATTCGCTCTATAATACTGACATTTTATGTAACATCCTGAATTTTGATCTGTTATCGGGATCAATAAAGTGTGTATTAATTCTCGTTTGATTTTAGTAAGTCTCGCCCGGACTTGATCAATCACGGGATACTAACCAAATGGGAAAGGCTAAATAGGATCAGGTACGTGGACCAAGGACCCGATCGCGATTGAGTGCCGAGTTCGAGAAACATCGAGGGAATATTTTGGACCAATATGGGCCGATCTTAGGAAAATGACGGATTGATATAGTCAGATACGTACGATCGGATCGCGGGTAATTCCGCACGACCGAAAGTACGCCTGACTAACGAACCCCGATTTTAATCCAAACGATCGCGACCCCCGGTACTAGTGATAATTCCTCTCGTTCTCTCGAAATTCGAGGCCATCATGACTCGGACAATCCTAGGTCGATACGCGTAACACCTAAACAGTCGCCCGTTAGTGAGAGGCCCTAAGACTTCGAAACGAGTTATTTTGATCGCAATATTGAGCCCGAACTTCGATATCAAAATTTCAAGGGTAATTACGACTATTTTGCAAGACGGACGTCATTTTATAGTGGCCACACATGTTTGGGAGTAATATGGATGAAAACGGAAATTTCGACAGAAATTGGGGAAAATTACAATTTTGCCCCTGGGGACTTCGATGTCCATTTCTGAGGCCAAGCGAGGTTATTTTTCGAGGCCGATGCCATTTTTGGGTGGCCACGCATACCGGGAGTCGTTATGGACAAAAATAGGAATTTCGACAAAAATTGGAAAAATAATATTATTTTATTCTCGAAACTTTGCAGTCAGTTTTCGAGAGCTTAAAGAATGAATTTCGCGGATCCGACGCCATATTATGTTGGCCATGCACATATGGAACACGTATGTGCGAAAATTGGAATTTCGGTTCGGGATCGGAAAATTACGAAAATGCCCCTAGGCCATTTTTGAGTAATTCCGAAAATTGGTTAATTTTTGGGATTTAACCAAGGTTGGTTAAGGCTAAACCAGGTCTGGTCAGCTTGGGTTAAGGACAAATGACCATTTTACCCCTACATTATTGGATTGGATCAAATTTGGGCCATTGGATTAGGGGCAAAAGTGTCCAATGCTATGGATTAATGACACTTGGATTCCACCCACACTTTGTTGACCTATTTGACCAGACATTTCTCTCTCTCTCTCCCATTCTGTTCTGATATGCCGAGCCATTCTCCTCCTCCCCTTCCTCGTGAATTTCTTTTCCCGTTTCGTTTCTAGCGTGCACGGTTCGTCCATTCGTACTGTTCACGTCGGAACAGTACCAGCCGGAGCTGTCCCCGCCGAGCCAGCACCACCAGCAGCTAGTTTCGCCCAAGAGCAGCCACCATCAGCCCCGGTTTCAGCCTAAACAGAAGAAAAACAGCAGCAAATCGCCTCCGTCGGTGTCGCCGCGGACCGCCGGCTTGCACCCAGAACGCCGCCGTCGATCCTTACCGCGCGTCGGTGATCGACCGCCCGTTCCCGTCGTCCCGAGTCATTAATAGGCGAGTATAAACCCCTAAACCCCTAATTAGTTTTAATTGTGCATTTTTAGGGGTTAATTAGGCCTAATTGAGCGTTAATTAGGCTTAATTGTGTGTGGGATGTTTTGTATGAGTCATTAGGACCTAATGAGATGATTTAATGGTGGATTAAGGCCCAAAATGGCCCTTGTTCTGGTACTGTTCACAAAGTACCGAAAATGTGCATATTTGTCTGAATTTTTCACTAATTGAATTCAATGATTCAAGGCTTGGAATTAGACAAATTCAAGTGTTAATTAAGCTTATTTGAGGCTTAATTATGTATATTTGATGGTTGGATGATTAGGGTAAGTGATTAGGCCCTAATGAGATGGTCTAAAGGTGGTTTAGTGCATATGTGAAATTCGGTTATGGTACTGTTCACCAGGACCGAATTGCACTTTTTGGTTCAAATTGAGATTTAAATGGTTCTTTGACTATGGTTTGAGTTTGGATATTCTTGGGGGTTGATTGGGACTTGAATAAACCCTATTGAATGACCTCATGATTGTAAGATCGATTAGTCCAAGATGGGCCTTAGGCGCATTAGATTGATTTGTGTAATGAATGCGCGGAATGAACTTGGAATTGATTGGATTAGAATAGAAATGCTTGGGTATGCCAAGAATGAGAGGAATATGTCTAATTTGAGCATGGTTATGCTTGGTGTTTTGGCATCGATAATTAACTTTAAATTCCCAGGCACGTGGTTTACAAAAGTACGTTGTGGTATGACTGAAATTGGGTGCTTAATGTACATGTATGAATTTTATCCAATGTTGGCCTTCGGGTCGGGCCTACGGGTCGTTTTATCAACTGTGGCCTTCGGGTCGGGCCTACGGGTCGTTTTATCAACTGTGGCCTTCGGGTCGGGCCTACGGGTCGATTTATCAACTGTTGGCCTTCGGGTCGGGCCTACGGGTCGTTTTATCAACTGTGGCCTTTGGGTCGTTATAATCAATTGTGGCCTTCGGGTCGGGCCTACGGGTCGTTTTATCAACTGTGGCCTTCGGGTCGGGCCTACGGGTCGTTATATCCAACTGTGGGCCTTCGGGTCGGTATAATTGCACTTGACTTATATTGATATCAAATGCCTAACCTGCAGGGCTAAGATAATGTATAAGGCGGTGAGCCGGGAATGTATTAACGTTGTTTTACCGGTTCATTGGTTGATGCGTTTTATTTACCCTTCTGGAGGTGCACATTAGCCTAGTTTAGGATTAGTGGTTTGTACTTGCTGAGATTTCTCACGGTTGTGGTAAAACCGACATTTCAGATCCCCAGCCATGAATTTTGAGGCCGAGCCCGAGACAGAGTTTGAGGCTATGACTTCCGAGGAGAAGCCGGAGCAGTCCGAGAGTTCCTCGGAGTCGTCGAGCTCCGATCCAGACTGGGAACCGTAGTTTAGGTCTCAGCCTTAGGTGTGAGGGCCGACCCCCTTTTTGACTGTAGCCTCTAGTGGTTAGCCAATTCCCCTAGGCTACCGATCCCGTTTTGTACTCGTGGCCCTTTTGTTGTATTTCTTGTTTATAATGGATATTGTATATATAAGTGTTATAATGAATGTATATGTTGTTTTTAATCGTTTGAATTTTGTTGGCTTGTGCTACTCATGGTTGCTTTTAAATTGTCTGGGTGTATATATATAATATATATACGTCGTTTCCGCATGTGGCGTGTTTTCTCTGATTTGGGTTTTCGGGTCGGTGACGTAACCTGGGAGCGTCGTACCTTATTTCGACCTATACGCGGATGTTCATGCTTCGTGGGGTACGGGGCGTGACATTTTACACCCAAAAAAAAAAATCTCAAACTAGTATATCCGAGCCACATCTACTTATAACTAATTTTTGTGTCACAAAAGCTCCCGAACTGGTACACCCGAGCCACCTTTACCCAAATTAATTTTTTATCACAAAAATCCCAAACTTTTACACCATGTCACATTTATCTTGCCACATTTAACTCAAATTAGGGTAATATATAGGACTTTTTGGGGATAAATGTGGCACTGGTTCAAATGAGATACGGGTGTATCGGTTTGGAATTTTCTGTGACATAAATAGATAAATATGGCATGGGTTTCCCAGTTCATGATTTTTTGTGATGCAAAAATAGGTTTGAGGCAAAATGGGACATAGATGTACCAATTTGATGTTTTTTGTGGTATTAATCTTATTGTATTTTTAATGCTTGTATGATGATTTTTGCATGGAATTTTTTTGTAGAATTTAAATTAAGAGAATAGATATATAAAATAAACCAAGGGAATATTCTTTTAAAGTTATTATTTTCCACTCATGAAGTTTCAACTCTCTCGGTCCAAACACATAAACAAGGGGGCAAATTCAGAGATAAGAAAATTTATAGCAAAATGAAACTGATGATCATCCTTTTTAAAATGCACGCGGCGCCATAGTCACGAGCGTCGCTTCTTCTTTGTACTAGATAGAGGCCCGGGCGTTGCGCCGATTGTTTTACCAAAGCATCACGAATTACATTACGATATATAATAAAGATGATATAATTTTTTTTGCTTGAACATATATATGTGTGTGTGGCAACATCAATATTATCCTTTATTGAATTATCACAAACACCATTTTATTGTATTTTAACTTTTTTTTATCTGTCATACTCTAACTCTCAACTCACTCTCAGACTTTTGCCCCACTTCTTCGCAAAGTGTGAGAGTCGAAACCTACGTCTGAAACTAAACGTCCATACCTCTAACCTCACTTGAGAAGGTGGGGAATGAACTCCCCACCTCCCCCTTCCCAAGTAGGAAGGATGACCATTGGGGCAAACCCCAATGATTACTGTATTTTAACATGTAGCTCTAGGATTGAATACTTTTTTTTTTTATACAAATAGATTATTTCACTTCCCAAAACGTTTCTTTTTGGGATAATGACATAAACAGTCCTTGAACTTTGGCCAAATGTGCAATGTAGTCCATGAACTTTTAATTTATTCAATGTAGTCTCTGAAATTTTTGTACATATTCAACGTTGTAGTCTTTGAACTATTCCCTGAACTTGAATTTATGAAAAGATTACATTGAATATTTTCATATAATTTAGGAACTATATCAAACATGTACCGAAAATTCATGGACGATATTACACATTAGGTTAAAGTTTAGGAACTATATTTAATAAGGGTGTGCATGGTTCGGGTGGGCGGTTCCCACCATAGAACCGGGAACCGCCCACTAAGGACCAGTTCCTAAAAATTGGAACCGGGAATTGCCCGTTGGATCTATGGATCCAACCGGGAACCGGACCGCCGGTCCGGTCCGGTTCCCGGGTGGGTCCATAGAATCGATCCTACCAAACTTCACATGTCGGCATTGTAATATGCAACAAAGAATTACGCAATGGAAAGAAATGATTATGGAATAATTAAAATTACACATCATCAATATGTTCATACTACTATGGTTTTTATTGATTTGGGGTGATTGATGCGGTGCAGCATTATTTCTGTGGTATTGAACAGTATCTACATGTGGCCTTGTTTATGCAAATATTAAAGTGAACATGAAGATTTGAAAGACCTGTGGGTAAATAAAGTTAAACGTGAAAAGAGAGAGATGGACAACTCCCTTACCATTCTATCAAAGCTTTTCTATATGTTATTATCCCACCTTTGCCAATTACTATCAAGAAAGCATGGGCTTTTTTGCTTACTAGGTCTGGGAATCGACTGATAAAAGTGAGAGAGTGAGAGTATTGAGCGAGATTCACATTTAGGGATTTAGGATTTTTATTTCTTTTTTTTAAATTAAAAATTAAATAAAGTATATAATATATAATATTATATTACCGGTCTGGCCCGGGTGGGTGGGCGGTTCCACATCTGGAACCGGGAATCGGACCGGTATCTACCGGTTGCAATAAATTGGAACCGGGAACCGGACCGGTTCCCTTAGGAACCATCGATTCTGGACCGGTCCGATCCGGTTCCGGGCGGTTTCCGATTCTTTTGCACACCCCTAATATTTAACAAATTAAAAATTCGGAGATCACATTAAATATTAGACCAAAGTTCATGGATTATTTGTATCATTTTTCCTTTCTTTTTTATTCGCGTCAAAAATCCCACGGCCACGCACGCGCAGTGCACGCGCCTCACATCGTCCCTACCGTGTAACACAAAGTAAGAAAACGAAGGGAACGGAGAAATCTGTGTGTGTGTAGCGCGCGCTCCTCCACTCACGAGCATGAACAGGTGATTTCCTCATCTTTCGTGAAATCCGAATCACTCGTTTTCGCTCGCTACTATGATGTCTGTCGGGTCAATGTGTCCTAGAGATTGCGCAGAAATGTCTGTTCGATCAGTCGGTTGCTGTTGACTCCGGCTGCTGCGTCACGCAAGGATGTCCTTCAATTTAACCGGTTTTCCTGTTGATCCTGGGGCATTTCTTGATTTAGGGTTTGCTCTAATTTGTCGTGCGGTTGGGTCTCAGGTTCGTTTCGAAGTGCTTTGCTGCAAATTTAGGTGGCAAGCGAGTCGGATCGAGGTACCTGTGTGGAGCTGCCGCTGCCGGCACATCCAGTTCGATTCGCCAATCCAACCATGTATTTATCCTTTTTCTATAGCCATGTTTTGTGGGTTTTTTTTTTTTAGGGGGGGTGTACAATGGCATGCCTCTTTGTTTCTAGTTTGTTTGTGATGTTTTGGTGCTGGAATGTGCTTTGAAAATTCTAGGGTCAAGAGCAGCAATGTAGCGGAACCGGCATCGCCCAATATGACGTCGCTATTGTTGGAGGGGGAATGGTTGGCATGGCTCTTGCTTGTTCCCTAGGTAAGCTATGGCTTGTTTAATCTTCATGGGGAGTTAATGTCCATATCCCCATTTTGTAACACTAGGTAGATAATCTGAGTCTGAGCCTATTGATGTTTCAGTGTTAAGTAATATGTATCTTTCAGCCAGTGCAGTGCTTTTTATCTGGACCCTCAGTTTTTCAAGATTGTTGTCCTATGAATTGGCTTTCTGTTTGCCAATTCTATATAGGATAGGGTAGATATTCTAAGACTCATCTATTGAATATGTTTACTAAGTGATGTGCTAGATTTCTATTGAATGCTTAAATGGGGTTCACTCCGCTCGAAAAATTTAGAAGCAATTAGGGATACTTGGTTGTGGAAGTTACCGTCACCACTGGTGGCTGTGGCGATTAGTGATACTTGGTAGCGGCAAACCTTACCACCCATTCTGGCAATGATGGTATTGCTAGCCAGTGGTGGCTGTCAGTGTTAGGTGCTGATCGGCACATAAAATGGTGGTGATAGCTGGTGGAAGAGGCAGTGGCTGTGACAGCAAAAGGGATGGTGGCTTTGAGGTGAATGTGGTTGGTGGCACTAGTGGTCGTGAAAGTGGGATCCTCGAAGGTGGCAAAGGTTGAAGGTGGTGCTTCTCGGTGGTGGGTGAAGGTGATGGTTTGGTTGAATGAGTTGCCAGACTTGAAGTCCTATGTTAAGTCTGAAAAACGAGTTATGTTTTTTTTTCATAAAAAAAAAATAGGATGGCTTAAAGAATTTCAATATGCCTTTTCTGTTAATCTGAATTAAACATAATTCCTGTTGACCTGTCTTTTGCAATCTTTCAGGCCTTGGAGAATTAGGAGAATGGGTTTTTGACATGTACTTCTCCAAAGGCTATTAGAGTCTTAAATTTAGATCGTTATTGTATTTTTAGTATTGAAGGTTGATAGTGGTAACGAATGATGACATATCTACTTATGTCATTTGTTCAAGATGTCACCATCCTGAAATGTTTGTGGCATAGACACGGAAAAAGAAAACCATTTGCTCATCTGTCTTTAGTGACCCTCCCTCACTGTCTGTACATTCAACTGACTTCATGCAGTCAATGTTGATTATCTGCAGCAAGCATGCCATTGACAAACCAATTAAATATTGCCATCATTGATAGCAATCCAGCATTGGTCAATGGAATTTGCATCAACAAAGAGGATTCTCCGGATCCGAGGGTCAGTACAATAACGCCTGCAACAATATCAATGTTCAGAGGTAAAGTAGTATTACTATAAAATTTAGGAGCTTTTGCAGGCTCCTCATTCTCATCTTTCTCGCTCCATTTTCTTTGGTACTACTGTCTTTCTACCGTCACTTTTGCTAAATGATGTCAAGTAGAAGTCTCTCGGTCGAGCTTGGTACTCTTTATTTATTCTTTTGGTCAGTATTGTTTAAACTTTTCATTTGTTTATTCTGTTGGATAGGAATTTCTTCCTTCAAAAAATCATATCCTTTGATAACATACTTGGACAAACCATTACATTCTTCCTTTCCTGCTCATGCAAAGCAAATTTGTTTTCTATTGGATTAGGGCGTGAGATAGAGCCAGATGTGTGTCATACAAATAAGGTGATTTGCTTCAAAAAATCATATCCTTTGATACAATTGTCACGATTTTACCTCATTTTCTGGAGTTGTCATACAAATAAGGTGATTTGCTTTCTCATGACATAGATGAGTCAGTGAATATCTAATTTTACCTTTTATTATGGAGTGAACAAGGAAGAGGTTATAGTTTTTTTGAAGGCGACAATGCTAATGTAAGATATGTATACGTTGGTAACATGGTGAACTTTGTAGATATTGGTGCTTGGCAATATCTTCAGCAATATCGACATGCATATTTTGATAAAATGCAGGTATTTCTCTTACTTTATTTGTAAAACCACTTCTCCTGTGGCATTTCAAAGATTTACGGAAGTTAAATAATACAATGGTGTGCTTGACTATTATCTCACCTATTTTTTTTTTGTATTGACATACCAAATGAATTTTTTTACTATTTTCTTTTTCTTTTCCTTTTATCTTTCTATGAATCAGTAAGCTATGATTCTCTTTGGAGTAGATCGAAATGAGTAGGGGCTCTGAGTAGCAGAGGTGGTCTGTTGGCTTCAGAAGAAATGTCAACCTGTGAATTGGGAATGGAATTTTCTTCTGGTGACAGAATTAAAGTTTGAAAATGTGAATCCAGATTGGAGGACTCGCTTTCTAGGAAATATTTTGGGGGTTACACTTGGCCAGATTCATGGAGATAACTATTCTTTTGATTTTAGTGGAGAAGCATTTCTCACTGTGCTTTGACTTATGGGTTTTTCTTTGTCCTTATTGTCGTAATATTCTCGTGTCAATTGAGGAATACTTAAATTTGAGTCAGACCTGCATGATGGTCGGCCCCTTAGTGGGATAAGGCTTGGTGGTGGTGGTTGTTGTTGTTGTTGTTGAAGTATGTTAAATAAACTATGAATTATGGTTTGCCGTTTCATTTTCACGTGGATATTGGCATTGCTGTTTGGTAAACTATACCGCTTGTTGCATAAAAATTCATGGTTCTGGGTTAATGTCCTGCTTTTTCCTTAGGTATGGGATTATACTGGCTTGGGGTATACTCGATACCATGCAAGAGATGTGGATAAAGATTCACTCGGGTTAGCATCATGTGTATAGTGAGCTTCAATATATTGTTTCGTAGGCACAATCTAGTTGATGATGATGCTGTTATGAATGACAGATGCGTGGTTGAGAATAAGGTGCTTCAAAGTTCTCTACTGCTATGTATACAGGTACTCACCACCATCACTGCTCTCAGAATTCCATGGATTCCATCAGAATTAGTTTACCTACTACTTGAGAGCTTTCACATTGATGGGTTGTTACACCTTCGTATCTAATTCAAAATCTTTCAATTAAAAAATACGAAAGAAAAACCATGCTTTAGGGGACTCTTACCAGTAAATCAGAACAGATAAAATCTCCTACTTTTTGCATACTTAATTTGCATGAATTGTTTGGTATTGGAGATCATATCGCTTGGTGCTCTTACGCGTTTATGAGACCTCTTAATTACTCATAATGATTATCAATCGTTTCTTGTAAGTTGAGGAATTTAATATGCACTGATAATCGTAACTGTGGGGTAACATCTTGATTAGCTATTCTATGTTTGCGCTGTAACATCTTAATTAGCTATCCAATGTCCCTTTACATTAATATATTCTCAGTAAGCACTGTAATGCCTTCAACCCAGACTAATGTTGGAACTTTAAATAATGACAAAACTATTATTTGATTAATATCACACGCAAGCGCCATTGACCATATTAAAGAGATGCAATGAATGATGTTCACTTGTATGGCTGATCTATGTCCATATATAAAATGGTTTGAGCACACTTTCAATTTCGTAACTCATGTTCTATATACACCCAGTAGGCGGTAGGCGCCATATTGGAATATGTGTGACATTGTGAGAATTTGCCACGTCATCAGTGCTACATCGCAGGTGTTAATAACAGGACGTGACAAAAGGACTTGATTGAACAAATCGAAAGAGGTAGAGGACCCAATTGTACATTTGATAAGAGTTAGGTGACCTATAGTAAATAACTCAACAGAAAATCATACATCAACTAGTTTGTTCACTTTACCATATACATGGTACAGTAGATTGTTGCCTAGCGAAACAATTTTGCATTAATCCTTATGACTGTCATATTAATTTCTATATCACTTGATTAAGGCGTTGCACCCTTCTTATGCCAGTATAGCAAAATAAGAATGTAATCATGGTTCATGTATACGACGATACACATGACAGTTTTTACCATCCTTTATATGTCATGGTAGAAAATTGGATGTAATCATGTAGAGGATGACTGCGATGGTGTTCACCTGTCACATTTTATATTTGACAGCATATGTGATGCTTACTAATACACTATAACCAACCAAGGTTATATTAAGTTCATAATAGTATGTATTGCAGTAAAATAATTGTTGTCTGGTCAAAGTACAGGACAGTGAATACACATAAGATCATACTTATGTGTTGGTGAATGATGTGTGAATTTACTGATTTTAGGGACTTCTGAGAGAGGTAGTGAATTAGTTACTTCACTCGTCCTGAAAGCAATCTCCAAAGAATGGCACATGCTACTCGCACAATCGTTGGCTTGTCGAGAATGTGATGTAATTTAGTCGTTTTTTAGTGACTCAAATTTTATTTGTTGGATTAGCGATTTTAGTTATTGCAATCTTTCTTATCTTCCTAGGGTCTGCCTTTCAAGATGACCATTTTATTATTATTTTTTATGTGAAATTGAGCTTTTAATTCACCTGTTGGCGCACCGGGTAACATATTTGAACTTGACGAGTCATTTTACTTGGATAAATTAGACGATAATACAGAGTTGCTGTCAACTTAATATCGTTAAATGTAATTCAGAATAAATATTGCAAGTTTGGCACATGAAACTAAGAGATACGTCATGGCAGAATGCAGATATTCAGAAGAAAATCTTTCCTTCCAGACTAGTTTCAATGAGCTTAAATCCAGGTTTGAAATCTAAACGGATGGATGGTATCTGTTCAGAGATTTCTAGGGCGGACCTCACGAAGCTGCAATTGAGCGATGGAACTTGCCTATATGCAAAGTTGGTGGTAATATTGTGTTATAAATTTTCATAATCTAGTTTAAGAAGTTAGTTTAATACAGTCCAAATGATGAGTTATTGGGATAGGTAGGCATCTACAGAGTGATCGAGCTAAATGACATTGACTGCAGGTTGGTGCTGATGGGTCCAAGTCACAAGTTCGGGAATTAGCTGGATTGAAGACTACTGGTTGGAATTACTCACAAAATGCAGTCATCTGTACAGTAGAACATGCTTCAGACAATCAATGTGCTTGGCAAAGGTTTCTTCCTGCTGGTCCAATTGCCCTTTTGCCAATGGGTGATAATTTTAGCAATATTGTCTGGACCATGAACCCAAAAGAAGCCTTGGATCGAAAATCAATGACTGAGGATGATTTTGTGAAGACAGTGAATCATGCTCTTGATCAAGGATTTGGTCCTCACCCCACATCAAGCTTGTTAGGGAATGGAAATATCTTGTCTTGGTTCAGAGCCGGTGTGGCCACATCTGGCAATGGGGGATTTGAAATTCCACCAAAGGTGCTCAAGTTGGCATCTGAAAGAATGGTGTTCCCTTTGTCCCTGAGACATGCTAATGACTATGTGTCGAAGCATGTTGCTTTAATTGGTGATGCAGCACATACTGTTCATCCTTTGGCTGGTCAGGGAGTCAATTTGGGCTTTGGAGATGCATTTGCTCTTTCAAGAGTAATTGGCGAGGCCATTGCTGTTGGTATGGACATTGGGGAGGTTCGTAATCTCTTGCTCAATTGTTGCTTAAAAAGTTTTGATTCATCTTTGGGAAGACCGTTCTTGAACATGCTGCACAAAATTCAATCGAGCATTTCATTTTTGGGAATGAATGGAATAAGAAAAACTGTCAATCACATTTAGCTTATTATGCTCATTGCTTCCTTAACAGTCGGAACAAACCGATGCTTATACTTACAGGGAGTATGGAAAAACTCCATTGGTAAATTTGTTCCCTGTTGTTGATGTTATTTCTCACCTTGGTCCACCAAAAAGTAATCACTTCTGATGCATGACTAAGAATTGCGCTCATGGCTATCACAAAATTTTAGATGAGAGATAAAGAACTTCTTGTTCAATATCACCGGTAAACAGGGTTCTACTGCTGAGATCTCATGCATAGACAGTGGAAGAGTGTTGGTTTTAATCTGTTCCTCTTTGGCTAAAAATTGGGATTTTCATCTGTGCATGGGTGTGCAAAATTTGCAGATGAGAGTGAACTGATATTGGTTAAGTCAAATTTGATTGGTAGGGTTCAATATTTTGCAGGTGTCTCTGTTAAAGAAATATGAAGCAGAGAGGAAGCCAGCTAACATTGCTATGATGGCGATCCTTGACGGGATTCAGAAGGCTTACTCCGTTGATTTTGGGCCTTTAAACATACTACGAGCTGCCGGTTTCCATGCTGCCAACTATATCTCACCTCTCAAAAGGAGCATTATATCATATGCCTCGGGCGAGCAAAGACTGCCGCTTTTCACGTAAGGCATAAGCTGTTTTTTCGAAAGATACATTTCTAGCTTCTGTGCATACCAGAAATTCCTCCTCTTAGCAGTCACTGCAAGTCTGAGATAGGTTTAGACTTTCATGTCGGTTTCTTTAACTGTCGATGTGCAACTCTCCTGCGGTGCATATATAATGCTTCAGAAGCCAAATTTCTTCGTCATTTTTGTGGCCAATCGCGCGGGCGATTAACTTTCACACCGACTTGATTCCTCATATTCTCTTTGACAAATTGAATGCCAACTTATTTGTTATCTTGAGAAATACTGTTGATAAGTGCGCACATAACTTTCCAGCGGTGTATATTTATAATCTTGTGGAGTGCAATTTCAACTCTTACCAATGTGAAATGCTTGAAATACTTTTATATTGAGATTTAAATATACAAATAACTTTTTCAGGATTTCTTGAAATTGAAGAAATATCTTGGAGTTTGGTAGGAAAGTTACTTTTGACTTCTTGGAAATCCAGACAACCCAACCCTTTAATCTGTTCTATTTAGGTACTTCATCTAATACCATTTGAACCGCCGATTGTCCGTTCAGGCCAAATAGACTGTCTTTTTTGGATCAATAGGCCGAATAGACTTGAAGAGCACCCATGCGTTTGTTGGGTCCTATAAAATATAGTCTGATTTTTGAGTAATTTGAGTATAATTCTCTAAAGAAGATTCCAAATTTCATTAAACTTGATTCGTTTGAAACTAGACACCTGTGGCGCTCCAACCATAATTTGTTTGACCATTTTGAATCACGAAAAGTTTTTCAAATATCTAAAGAAAGAGAACCTTAGAATTCTGCCTGAAGAAATGAACTTACTTGACGTTTGAGCAATCTCGCATTGGATGTTGGGTAATGCTGAATTCTTCGGAAACGAGCCTTAATCATTCTCCCCTGGTTGCAAAAAAGACTTTAGTTCTCATTATCGGCATAAAAGGAAACGTCGGAAAAACTAAATGGGACAAAATTTCCATCCATCTCACGTTGTTTCTAGGGATAATATCACAAAAAACCCCAAATCGGTTATATTTGTGATAAATTTACCCCAAAATAATTTTTTGAACACCAAATCGGAAAAGCTAATGTTTGGGATTTTTAATTGTCAAAAAATTAATTTTTGATAAATTTATTACAAGTGTACCAATTTGAGGTTTTTCATGACGTTAATTCTTATTTTAAATGATTTAAATCACTTGGTATAAGACGTACCGTTCAAGGCAAGGGGCGGCCTAATTCGATATGTTGTTTACTCCGATTCGGTCGAGATGGTTTTCGTTTACCGATCCATAGGTGATCCAAATTCCTATGATCGAGTCTTTCTGACCCCTAAGAACATCTTTTTTAAATGTATTAAAGATGGCCTTTCTAGCCGGCGAAAAGTGGTCAGTGGCCAAGACATTAACAAAGGATGGCTATTTACAACTAGGTACAGCTCAATCCACCAGAAAATCGACCCAGTCCAAACCCTAGTTGACTTTTGAAGTGGCCCAATCTGAATAAAAAAAGGACCCCCATTCAACTCGAATGTGGAATAATTCAAATAGCAAACTTGAAAAACAAAATTGAATTAAGGGTGCGTTTGTTTAAGTAAAAGTGTTTTGTTGGAATTGCTTTTCGAGACTTTCACGCATTTGGTTTGCTAGAAATAATCGGTTAATGGAAAACTATTTACGGTCAAAGAAACTATTCATGCTTAAAATTAAAAAAAGGAATTCCATGACTTTAAAAAGGAAAAAATATTTTCCTGAAAAATGATCTCCCGAAAAGTATTTTCTTTTATCATTAAATTTTTCCCAAAATAAACGTACCCTAAATTCAATGTTAGCTTGAATTCAAAGTAAATGAGCTATGAAATAAGCCGAAATATGGTGCTCTAGCAAATACGGGTGCGTTTGGAAACCATTTTGTTCCCGGAAATAATTTGTGCTCAGAAATGATTTATTTTATTATGTTCCCAGAAACAATTTCTCCTCAGAAATGATTTCTTTTATTCTGTTCCCGGAAATAATTTCTAAGTATTTGAAGGCATTTGGTAACGGCTCAAAATTTTCATTCCTGAAATAGAAAAAGAACAGAAATACGTTTGGTAACTACATAAAATTTATTTTTATTAATAATATTTTAAATTTTTTAATATTTCTTTCCTTTTTTCTTTTTTTTTTCTTTTTTTCTTCTTCTCCTTCTTGGACATGGACAGGTCGCCGGCCACGGGCCAGGGCCGGCAAGAGCGTCGGGACCCTCGCCACTTGCGGCCTAGGCGAGGGCTGCAAGGGTCCAACCCTCGCCCACCTTGGCCTGTGGCCGGCGGCCAAGAAAGAAGAAAAACGGACCACGGCCAGGAAGAAAAGAAGAAAAAGAAAAAAAAAATTTCTCTTCTATTTATGATTCTTGTTTCCATAATCAATAATCAATTTTTTTTTTTCTTAATTCTGTTCCAAAACTGATTTTGGGAATAAATTTGTGCCTGGAGATAAAAAATTTACCAAACGGATTTATGTTCTTTTTTTTATTCCCGAGAATAAAAAATAGAATCGGTCACTATTTGGCAAGTTACTAAATGCATCTTACATTTCCAAAGTCCCTTGGCCCTTGTGCAAATTCTAAGGTGTTTGGTGAAGAAATTTAGAAGCTCATTTCAGAAATGCAATGCATTTCCAAAGGCCTTTCTCTCAAGACCACTAGGGACCAGCATTGGGGGAACAGCATTGGGCATTCTAGCATTTTCGGAATGCTGGAGGCCAGAATTAATAAATTCCTTTATTTCAATTTTTTCCTCACTAATTTTTCGTATCCCTCCTTTTCCTCTTAATTTACATTATTCATCATCTCAGTTGCCCTTACTCTAGATTCTCCGACGGTTACCAACGATGGTCGAGGTCACACGAGATCTAGGATCGTGCGACCTAGAGCAAGGGCCGCGGAGCTCACACGACCCTTGGCGTTGCCTTGCCCAAGGCCGCGCACCCTCAGGTAATAGCGGTCGAGGATCGGCTACCTCGGCGGCCCTCACTCAAGGTCACGCAGACCTCGATTTGCAAATATGGTATTCACACGAGTCTAGGATTTTGCAGATCTGGGATGCCGGCATGGGTCACCTGGGATTGGCGACACTGGCGACCGGTGTGTGATGCTCACTATTGATCCCAACCTAGCTCGCTGAAGTCTCGAAGGAAGTGGTTGGAATTCGCACGACATTGGTGTTTAGGACTTTGCAGATCTAGGATGTCGGCATGGGTCTCCTGGGGTCACGCGACAACCGTCGCTGGAGCTTCTACCTTCGCCTAACTTGCCAGATCTTCGAACTTCACCGTTGCAATTTTTTTTCTTTTAACCTAAATTTCTTGGTGCAAATAGTGATTGTATTTCGTGAAAAATCTTTACACGCTATTCACATTATGTGAAAACCCCTTAAACTTAAAAATAAGTACTATTTACATTTCGTAAAAACCCCTCGAAACCTAAAGTGGCGTGCATTATGCACAAGCTTTGCTCAAATGTTCTCCCAAAAGCAGGAAATTCAACATTTCAAGCACACAAATTCTACCCAAAAGAAAGAAATCTCTGAAAAATGTTATCTTTCATAAAAAAAAAAAAGGGGAAAAAATCACCAAAAACCCCAAACTTTGCCCTCTGTGACACATTTACCCCAAACTTTTTTTTGTGACACCAAAAGCCCCAAACTTTGCTATTTGTGACACATTTACCCCAATATACTGTAGCCTAGGGTATTTTAGTCTTTTTCCCTTTTTCTATTTTTTTTCTGTTTTTTTTTTCTTTTTTCCGGCAAGGCTGCCCTCGCCGGTGAGGTCTCCGGCGACCTCGCCCCGCCCGAGCGAGGCGCCCTCGCCGGCGTTGGGCGAGCGGCCTCCGCCTCGCCGGCGTCGGGCGAAGGACCCTCGCCCGCCCGGGCGAGGCGCCCTCGCCGGCGTTGGGCGAGGGCGGCCTCGCCTCGCCGGAGTCGGGCGAGGGACCCTCGCCCGCCCGGGTGAGGTGAAGGCGCCTCGCACGGGCGGGCGAGGCGCCCACGGCGTCGGGCGAGGCCGCCCTCGCCCGGATCCGGCGAGGGCGACCCTCGCTCGGCGCCGGCGGGTCGCCCTCGCCGGATCCGGCGAGGCCGCCCTCGCTCGGCGCCGGCGAGGGCCCCCTCGCCAGATCCGGCGAGGACGGCCCTCGCCGGCGTCGGGCGAGGGTCCTTCGCCCGACGCCGACGAGGCGAGGGCTGCCCTCGCCCAAAGCAGGCGAGGTCGCCGGAGACCTCGCCGGCGAGGGCAGCCTGGCCGGAAAAAATAAAAAAAAAACAGAAAAAAATAGAAAAAGGGAAAAAGACTAAAATACCCTAGGCTACAGTATATTGGGGTAAATGTGTCACAAATAGCAAAGTTTGGGATTTTTGGTGTCACAAAAAAAAGTTTGGGATAAATGTGTCACATATGGCAAAGTTTAGGGTTTTTGGTGGTTTTTTCTCAAAAAAAAAATTTCAAATAATTAATTTTTCGTGAAACAAATAATGATTCTAACATCATCTTAACCGTTAGATCACGTAGGAATCCGGACTATTTTGACGGCCGTGATGGAGCCGGGGCTCACGTCATCCCGCCGCGCTCAAGGATTGGGCCCCCCGACCAGCTACATCCGCCGCCCAACCCTATCGACAAACGAGGCGGGAGCGTGGAGATGAACAGGATAGAGCCACGTGTCAGACGCCATGACGTTCTCGCGTAGCGTAGCAGCACCAGCACGCAAAAGCCGAACCCCGTCGCATCGAAGGGACGAACCTGGTCGACCGTCATGTCCACGTTCATCTCCATCACTGCTCGTCGTCAACTACCCCCCCTTTCTCTCTCTAGACTCTCTCGAGACTCTCTCTCTCTCTCCTCCTCCTTCCATTGGAGATCGCAGAAGGAAAGCTCTCCTGCGCGAACAGAGCAAAGCGGCGGGGGGGGGGGGGGAGGGAGGAGGAATGGGGCAGCGGAGAGGCGAGAAGCAAGAACCTCCGCCGTACCACGTGGTCCACAAGCTCCCCTCCGGCGACACCCCTTACGTCCGGGCCAAGCACGTCCAGGTCTCTCTTTCTTCTTCGAATTCTGGGGTTCCGACGGATTTTCTACCTTCGCCGTGATTGTAGTTACCCGGCGTCATGCCTTTGCTGTTCCGATGGACTCCGAAACCGGTGTCATATGGGTGCGGTGCAGCAGCAGAAGCTCGATACCTACCTGCGAATAATGCTCCGTGGGTCGCGTGGGACTTCTGGGTAGTCGATTTTATGGGGATTAATGCCTTTAGTTATTGTGCTTTCATCCTGGAAATTTGCTATTTGAGCCTCTAACTTGTCCTTATTGAAATGACAATGTGAATTTGAAACCTGGAAAGATTCAAGCAAGGCATACATAGTCGTTAACATTTTTTACGGTATGGATTAACCAAGCCTTTCGACTTCGCTAATCTTCGCCGATGCATGTAAAATACCTGGTCCGCGCGGATCGAGTTGGGCAGCACCCGCAAAGTGGCTGACCTAGACCTTAATGTTACTATAAGTGGGAGACGCGATGGATGATCGATTCGAGCATGTGATCTATGCGTCCGGAGATCAAATGCTTAGCCACTCAGCGAATCCTTGAAGTTACAACCGCAATAAAAATTCCGCTAGAAGTACCCGACTTACAAAAATTCATTGAGCTGATCCTTTCTGAATCACTCGATGGTCGACTGAATTGTCTGTTTATCTATTTTTAGGCCATGTCAATTAAGTATGGTCAAAGCTATTATTAATGTTGAAATGGTTAGATGAGCATGTGAAGCTCTTATTCTTGGATGATGATTTCGCATTCACGGATCATTCGTATCCTGCTAAACAGTTGGTGGAGAAGGATCCGGATGCGGCGATCGCTTTGTTCTGGAAGGCTATAAATGAAGGAGATAGGATCGATAGCGCCCTTAAGGACATGGCGGTGGTGATGAAACAGCAAGATAGAACAGAAGAAGCTATCGAAGCGATAAAATCTTTCAGAGGCCGGTGTTCGAAACAAGCTCAAGAGTTGCTGGACAACATTCTCATCGACTTGTACAAGGTACTTTAGACTGATCTGAAGCATAAACCGTGCATTGGCTGGTGGAATTAAGTCGCAAGATCACACATCTAGTCATCGTATCACTTGTTTTCAAGACTTGGACAGTGATACTAGAGTTTTGCAGAACTAATATTTTTTTTCCTCTAGATCTCTAGATTCAAAGTGCTTCTCGAATGATGCCATTTAGTCAAACTGCATTCTCTCGATTACTGTGGGGACAAATACACTGGAAGTCCTAAAACTTATCACCAAAGTGCAATTGAGTCCTAAAACTTTCAAAAAGTGCAATCAAATCCTAAGACTTGTCAAGTTGATGCAATTAAATCCTAAAACTTGTTAGCATTTTCCATTTGTCAAGTTGGACTTAGTTAATAAAAGGACTTGATTACACCAAATCGACAAGTTTTAGAACTTGATTACACTTTTGAAAGTTTTAAGATTCAATTACATTTTCGTGACAAGTTTTAGGACGTGATTGCACTTTGTGAAAGTTTTAGGATGCAACTGTACTTTCATGACAAGTTTTAGGACTTTTAGTATATTTATCCCATTACTTTAAAAGTGAGATTTTTCGGGCAAACTTCAAGTTTGATTCATATTGAACTATGCATTAGCTCTTATCTTCACAATAAGCTGATCTTCTGTGGAGCATCTGCCTTCCGTTTCATTCCGTTTTGCAATTCTTCACTTTCTAAAGTAACCATATCCACCAGAAATGCGGAAGACTCGAAGAGCAGATAGAACTATTGAAGCAAAAGCTTTGGACGATATACCACGGCGAGGCCTTTAACGGGAAGCCGACAAAGACGGCGCGTTCTCATGGAAAGAAGTTTCAGGTCACTATCAAGCAAGAGATCTCCAGGATACTGGTATTCAACTGTTCTATTCATTTCCTCGGACTTTTGTTTCCGATGGTAGCGGGAAAATTCTCTTTCCACAGGAAATGCTTAAGCAGCGGACATGCGTGTTGTTCGTTCTTAGTGATTGCATTCATTCCATGTTGGACTGTTCGTAATTCTCTGCGCCCTACATATTCTGCTTCGATGCAGGGGAACTTGGGTTGGGCCTACATGCAGCAGGGAAATTTTATGGCGGCCGAAGTAGTCTACAGTAAAGCTCAAATCATCGACCCTGACGCCAACAAGGCCTGCAACTTGTGCCATTGCCTAATCAAGCAAACACGAACTGCCGAGGCACTTTCAATACTGAACGACGTATTGCAGGGTGACATGGTCGGATCCGATGATCCCAAGTCACAAGCCCGAGCACAAGAACTAGTCAGAGAACTAGAATCATCGCATGTATCGCCTCAATCGGGACAAGAGTCGGCATCGAGCGTAGAAGACGCTCTCATGCAAGGGCTGGACCATTTGATGAAACAATGGACACCATTTCGGTCGAAGAGACTTCCCATCTTTGAAGAGATCTCTCCCTTTCGGGATCAGGTGGCGTGCTGATGTATATTGTATATGATGGAAATGACATTCAGTCTAGCCAGGGAATGCCTTTGGGTATAAAAGTTAGCATGGTAGAGTCAATGTGTGCTTGCCCCCACTTCGCAGGTCCTTTCGTGATGCATCATGTTTGGTGGTGACATCCGACATAGATCATGGTCGACAAGGAACGTCGGTGTACAAAATGTTTTGCGTCGCCTCATGCCGTTATAGCTTTCAATGCCCTTTGTGCTGGGATACGGGGAAATAGAATCTGCAGAGTTTGCCCACTCATTAGCGAGCCACAGCTTCTTTCTACATTTCTCTCCCGGGGCTAGACAAGCCTGCGTTGCTTGGTTGCATTATTTTCCAGAGAGGTTCCAGTAAAACCAGTGCTTGCTTGCTTGCTTGCAGATGATGTTACTGTTGAGTAGCCAAAGCCTTGCAATGATCCTACTAGAATAGCTTTTGCCCCTTGGCCTAAGCCTTCCATTGGTCTGAGCTTCTTGCCGCCTCTTGTTTTTCGTCGACACAATTCTCAAGTGAACATTCTACATAGAATGGACCAATATCTACAAGCCACAGGAAATAATCACCTTGGCGTCCACATTAAAATTGACGTACGTACGACTCACGTTAACAAGAAAGCGGCATCTACCTAAGATTGTGTCTTTGGCTGCTCATTCTTGGGGCCACTTAAAAGCAGTTCGATATGGACGAGTCTTTGACAAAAGGAAAGACGTAACCATTTGGGACAAACTACCAAAGCCAAACCACTCCAAGATGGCACAGTTTTACATGTGTTCAGCTGATCTTGACATGCAGCTTCCACCATGCCGGAGGCGGTGATCCACCAATTGAACTACAATCCCCAGGAAACTACGTGTATGCATACATAATTACAACCATTTCTTTCGTCATTTCAATTGCGGAGCTTTCTTGACGTTGGCGACAAGCAAGCATAAATCGATGGCAACCTCTAGTTGCAGGACCAGAGGACAGCGCAAGAGAAAAGAGATGTGACAGAAAAAATTTCTCATTCATGTGTAGCTGAGATTCATTGAGAAAATCTCAACCGATAGATAACAGTGATGAGGCAAAAAGAGAGGAGCTTCGGTATGGACAAACAGTGTCCAACCATCAAGCATTTTAAGATTTTCACATACTATACGAAATAAAAGTTGGGGAGAATATGTCCATACGTAAGAAATTATCTACCTGAAATCAACTACCACCACATACAACCAAATCCACGATACAAGACCCCTACCCCAGAAGAAAAGACTGCCATTGGGGTAAAGGGAGAATGGCTAAAGGGGAAAAAGGAGAAGGAAAAAACCCAAAAATTGAGAGAAAGAGAGAAAAATCGAGATGGCCCATGACCTCGGCGAGTGAAGCAGTCAAATCAGAAACGGCGGTAATCAGCGAGTTGGGAAGTACCCGTGAACTTCTGGAGACTAGCATTTGAATCCATGGCAAACGGACAGGATAATTATGAGTATCAAGGCAATGATGATCCCCAAGACAATCAACTTAATCTTCATATTCTGGAGCCACATCTTCCTCCTTATCTTTGTTCCCTGTTGCTTGAAATCTTGTGCCTGCATCACATCGTCATTAGAATACGCAAACATGGGATCACTTTTTAATAGGAAACAGCAGTTAATCTTTGCACCCAACGAATTGCCAATAACGGGACATGCAGAGAAAGACAACACAACCACCCGTCATATAATGAAGCCCTCTGTTTGCCGGCATTCGTCAGAATGCCAACAAAAGTTACTTCCAAACAGAACCCAGTAACATCTAGAGCCACACTTACACAGGGACACTTGCTTCTGCAAAATATAACCACAAACTCCAGTGACAGTGTCATTAGGCATAAATTCGATTTTACCAACCTGAGAGCGAAGGTTCTCAGTTTTATCAACCAGCAGCTCAATCTTCTCACCCCGGTCAAGAACCTGAAAGAAATAATGATTTAGGAACATCACATCACCAAAATTAATCATCAGACCATCACCCAATATACAACCCATCAAAGAGGCAAAAAGCAACCAACTAATTTTTTTAAGCAAATAAATAGAAGCCCCATACCTTTTCAATATTTTCCATCATAACACCTTTCACTTCAGATACTTGAGCTTTCACTTTCGCAAGCTTGCTGATTTCTTCTGGATGGTCAACACAGTATTGCATGTGTTCCTTCAACTTGGAACTAAGAAATAATCATAGGGTAAGAAGTACATACAATCACACAACAAGCTCAAAAACCAATTTCTACATTTAAAGATAGCAAGATAGAAGTGCGAACCCAAATTCTCTGTTCAGGCTGTTGGCAGCAGCTGTTGCAGCTTTTCCCCCACCATATCTTTTGTTGAAGTCATCCTTGATTCTTTCCAAGAAAGCAATGGGAATCTGTCTGCCAGCAGATTCAGCTGCAACTACACAATAGGCTGCAAGTACCCACCACAAAAGTTAATTCACACAGATTAATAGCACAGGATAAAATAACGTGGATGTCACAGCTTCTATGAGAATATGAGAATATAAGAGGTTATGTTTCTACTAACTTTAGTTAAATGAGACTTGCAGAAAGTAAGATACAATCACTTCTGATCAGAAAAAAAATGAAATTGTCCATAAGTTATGACAGAGTAGAAAAGAACAGACAAAACAGAGTTCTGTACAACACAAGACATAGAAATATCATATTATCATGGACATAGGAGTAATGTCTACATAAGGATTAAGTGATAAAAAAAATCATCATTGGTGGGAGCTTAAAAGTCAAACAAGCAGTATCAGGTCCGAGTTTGCCAAAATTTTCGAGCCGTAAATTCAGGTTGTAAATGGTACAGAGTCATCGCTAAGCCAGATTAGCATGACCACCAACATCTTCCAAGATGCATAAAGATTTTGTGAGAATATAGCAAGTTCATAAGCAAAGAGGATAGAAGATGAAAAAGAAACTCTCACTATAATTCACACAGAATAGGAGACACCACACAAATATATTAGCTTAGATTTGAAATTTTTCACCCTCAGACACTAGGTAAAGCAGCTTCTCAAACAATTAAGCATCATTCTGCTACATCTGAATGGTTACACTTAAGAACCCAGAGGCTGCAATTCAACATCCCCCAACCCCCCTACTCCCAAAAAAAAATAAAACAGATAAAAAAAGCGCCATCCAAAAGGAAAACAAAAGAAAAGCCCAGCAAGTGTAAAAGATCAAATCTTCAAATGTCAAACAGAAACATAATTAAGCTACAAGAATTGTCATTAAGGCAATACAAAAGCTGCATTTATTTTATCTCAATCCAGCAGTCAATTTGTAATATACAAGGTATATAGCTAAAAAAGGAAAATTAGGAGAACATTAAATTAGTATTCTATGTCATCTTGGTTTCCCTATGGCAGGATCTTTTTTATTCGCCAGAATCTAAACCTCTCCATTCCAAATTCCCTCCTTCCACCCCATTTTCACTTTCACAACTCAATTTATCAACGCACTGCAGAAATACCAGTTCAAACAATGGCATTTTTTAACATGCAAAATTAATTTCTGTAAAGTTCCTCCCACATTGAAATCGAGATTCATTTCCCAATACTTCTTTCAAGCCGTCTCGAGGTTCGGCGGCAGGATCACGAGCCGCATAGCATTAATATTAATATTAACCTAGATTATTGTCTTATTTGAACAACTTTTCGATCTTTCGACATTCAAAACAGCCAAAACACAAAACACAACAAAAACGCAGGCATCAACTTCTTCTCTCAGAACAAATGAAACAGATCAAACCTCGGACCACTCCATCCGAATTTGAACTCCAGAAACAACAAAACGACAACCAAATCCCAAAGATCCGGAGGCGCACAACGGATCAAAGAGAATCGGCTACAAACCCCGCGAGATCAACCTCGAGAACCGTAACCAGACACCGGACACCTTCAAAAACCGTCAGATCACACGCAGATCCCATCGTCAAACCTAATCTAAACCAAAAACCAAAAACCGACGGCATC
Source organism: Syzygium oleosum (assembly GCF_021117445.2). Lineage (NCBI taxonomy): Eukaryota > Viridiplantae > Streptophyta > Magnoliopsida > Myrtales > Myrtaceae > Syzygium > Syzygium oleosum. The sequence goes on along the minus strand of NW_026607485.1, from coordinate 19,914,263 downwards.
GCCATCCGCCATCCGCCATCCGCCCGCGACTAGACACGAGAGATTCCGAATCCAAAACACGCGACGGGGTAAGAGGGGGGAGGAGACGTACTGAAGCCGTCCTCGACGAGGTAGTTGAAGGTGTGGCCGTCGCAGTTGTAGGTGAACTTGTTGTTGGTGGCGGGGAGCTTCTGGAGGCACTGGGAGGCGATGGTGGTGAAATTGCCGGTGAACTCCGTGTACTCGGCGAGGACCACCGTCCCCCGCGCCACGAAGCTGTAGATCAGCGACTGTTGGCCCATGATCGATCGCCGCCCCCACCCCAACCCACCCCGCGCCGCCGCGACGGATCCGATCACACCGCAAGGAATCTCGCCTCCGCTACGGTGGAGAGAGAGAGCCCTAAGCCGAACGCCGCCGGGGGAGTCGGATCGCCGGAGGAGGAGGAGGCCCTTCGGAGGCGAACGCGGTTTGGATCGGCGGCGACGAATTGCGCGGAGATATTCGTTCGATCTGAGAGGGAGATAAGAGACAGGCAGGCGAGAATGAAAATTGAAAACGATTTCCTCTCAGATATGGAGAGAGAGATGAGAGATGACGGACGGTGGCGCTGGGATTCGTATGATATTTATAGTTGGAGGGCAAAATGGGAAGACGGGGATTTTTTCTCTTTTTTTCAGCTTTGAATTATTTATTTATTTATTTTATTATTTTTTTTTTGCGATTTGAAAATTATTCGGTTTGAATTGGAAAATTTGAGGGGTGGAATTACATGGCAGGGGAGGAAGCATCCAGCCGGACCAGCCCATGGAAACGAGGCACCACGCCGTCCTCTTCGTTTTATTCAAACCTTTGACTAGATGGTCGATATGCGTGCTTGTGTTTCTCGTTTTCATGAATTTTTTTTTGGGAAAAAACCATCAAAAACCCCAAATTTTACCATTTATGACACATTTACCCCAAACTTTTTTTTGTGACACCAAAAACCCCGAATTTTACTTTTTGTGACACATTTATCCCAATATATTTAGTCCATGGGCATTTTCATCTTTTTTGCTTTTTCTTTTTCTTTCCTTTCCGACGAGGGGGGCCTCGCCGGCGTCGGGCGAGGGCTGCCCATCGTCGGATCCGGCGAGGGGGGCCCTCGCCGGCGTTGAGCGAGGGCGGCCCTCGCCAGATCCAGCGAGGGCGGCCCTCGCCGCGTCAGCGAGGTTCGCCCTCGCACAGGCGAGCGAGGCGGCCTCGCCGGCTCGGGCGAGGTCGACCCTCGCCGGCGTCGGCGAGGGTCGACCTCGCCGGCGTCGGCGGGGCCGCCCTCGCCGGATCGGGCGAGGGACCCTCGCCGGGCGGCCCTCGCTCGGCCGGCGGGCGGACCTCGCCGGCGCCGGCGAGGTCGCCCTCGCGCTGGGCGGCGAGGCGGCCCTCGTCCGGCTCCGAGCGAGGTCGGCCCTCGCCGGCTCGGGCGAGGTCGACCCTCGCCCAGGCACCGGGGTCGACCTCGCTGAGTCGGCGAGGGCCGCCCTCGCTCGCCTAGGCGAGGGCCGCCCTCGCTCGACGCGGGCGAGGCCCCCTCGCTCGGCGCGGCGAGGGCCCCCCTCGCCCGATCCGGCGAGGCCCCCCCTCGCCGGAAAGGAAAAAAAAAGAAAAAGCAAAAAAGATGAAAATGCCCATGGACTAAATACATTGGGGTAAATGTGTCACAAAAAGCAAAGTTCGGGGTTTTTGGTGTCACAAAAAAAAGTTCGGGGTAAATGTGTCACAGATGACAAAGTTTGGGGTTTTTGGTGGTTTTTTCCCTTTTTTTTTAAAACATTCATGAAATTTTTTTTAGAAAAATGAATGATTTAAAAAATACTTTCGTAAAAAAATCGCTTGCATATAGGAATAAGCATGGTTCATGGGTAGATCGGAGAACCTGAGAACCGGTCCGGTTCTCGGTTTTAGGATATGTAGGATGGGTTCCGAGTTTCAAATATTGAGAAATCTGTTCCGACTGACAGGTTTCATCTTGAACCTAGAACCTATAACAAGTTTCTATATTTTTCTTGTTTCATATTTTCGCGCAATCCTGCGGCATTTCACGGTATCAAATGATGAGTGTGTAATCTGGAACCATTAGTATGAGCTTTTATTTTCGACGTTATCCACGACTGATACTTTTACTTCATTAATATCTCATATTTCTCGTGTGTCTAAATATGAGCTGTGAAGTAGATCGTAGCAAATGGAGATCATTAGAGGTGATGATTCACTGCAATCAATTCAATTAAGATTACCGGGTGGAACTTGGGTAAATCTTTGAACCGACTATGGAACCTGGGACATGATGGGTTTAAAGTTTAGGGTAGGTTCGAGGTTCCAAAAATCAGGAAAAATGTTTCAACCGGTAGGTTCTAGGTTTCAAGTGGGACCTCGAAGAAACTTGGAAACGCGCACCGCTACTTGCGTTGGTTACAAAAATGAACGAACGAAAACTGTATTAACCGTTTACGAATATGTTAAGACATTAATTCTTATCAATAATAAATATATTTTTCGTTAGCTAATTATTTTAAGCGATACAAGCAATCGTCATATAAATTATTCATTTTTCGCAAAACAATCGGAGATAATCGGTTGCAACATTCTTATTTTAAATTTTCGGTGTTTTGAGGGCACAAGCGCAGAAACCCGGCTTTGTCAAGTTCAAATCTTTGGCTAGTACGAGGCAGCTCTCGAACAGAGCAATTTGCACGTAATTGGCGGGATCAAACAAGCAAAACGACCTCTGGTTTCCGTCGAACGTATGCAGTTCGCACGCTGCCTTTTTATTTTATTTCTTTCTTCGTTCCTATGAGGAAATTGCTCGGAAGTTTCTTAAGAGGTGTTTTTCATTTCAAAGCATGCAAAGGACTTCCATCTCTAAAACGACAGTGAAGACCAATGGAGGATTGAGTTATATTGCGTAAATTATTATCGCATCGAGAATGGAAATCGACGGTGGTTATTAAGGGCGGGCAAAACGAATCACCCAAACATGAAACTACTCGGATCGGATTGAACCAGTCGGTTTGGTCTGATTCTAGGAAGTGTCGGTCAATTCCCTGTTCCTAAAAGTAGGTCCGGTTTCCGGTTCCAAGGAAAATCGGACCGGATACTTTTTCTTTTGTGATTATGTGTAGTCGGCATGGGGAATACAATTCCAATTTTAGAACATATGTGTAGTCGGCACGGAGAACACAATTTGTCATCGTATTGGCTCGAATTGCACTTGTTTTTGTGTTTATGTGTAATCAGCATGGAGAACACAATTCTAATTTCAAAATATATGGTATCAAGTAGTGGAAAAAAAAAATAACCGGTTCTATTGAATCGATCCGGTCCTCGGTTCCCAATTTTAGAAATCGGATCGGCAACCGATGCAGAGTTTTCATAAAAGAGCGCCGCTAGCCGGACGGGGCCGCCGTGCTGAATTTCCAGCGGTCGCGTGTCGACCGCAATTTTCCAATTGGTGGGGACGTGGCCGGGGACCGGATTTGAGAATGTGGGGAAGGAAGGTTTTGTTTTCTTTATTTAATTTATTTAAGGAATAACGCTACATTCGATCCTGGGAAAATGACACAAACTGTCCCTGAACTTTGACCCGATATGCAAATAGTTCAGGGACTAAATTGAACACATATTAAAAATTCAGGGACCACATTGAACAAATTAAAAGTTCATGGACCAAATTGAATATTAGGTTAAAGTTCAGGGACTACATTGAACAAATTAAAAGTTCAGGGACTAAATTGCATATTGAGTCAAAGTTCAGAGACTGTTCGTATCATTATCCCTTCGATCCTTCTGCTTTCTTTTTTCGTTTTCGGAAATTAAAATCGCCCTCTATCTTCTTCTTCTTCTACTTCTACTTCTTTTAAAGCCTCTTTCGACCTTCGAGAAAATGGCGCCCCGCGTCCTACCACTGTACTTTTTTTCCTTGTCGGGTCAATTTTTGTTGACATATATTGCGGGATTGCTGACACGAACGCTAGAATACACGTGCCGTGCTATGATTCGTTCAAGTTATTATACGACGATATTTGGCACTGTATAAAAACATAAATGAAGACAACATTTAAAGGGAGAGAAAATGTCGCTGTGAGTCCTTTCGCTGTACCTTTTTTCTTGTTGGTCGAATTTGGCGCCATGTCAAAAGAAACATAAAATGAATGGAAGCCGACATGAACGAGCGAGAGAGAGATGGGGGTCCATTGCGGCCGCCATGATCCCAAGCTCAAGCTCTAGGCTTGCGGCAATGGCCACTTGAGTTTCGAGTCGCGAAGCTTGAGGTCATGGTTCTTCGATCTGAGGTCTTGGTCATGGTCGCTCAATTGGTGATCGCGAATAGTTAGTTACAGCATCATGAATTTCGTATTGTCGTGGGTGTTTTATTGGTTTCCTTCATGTTTATCTTTTCCTTTATTTTATTCAAATTAGGGTTAATACGATGAAAAACCCCAAACTGGTATACATGTGACAAATTTACAACAAACTAATTTTTTTACTGCCAAAAATCTCAAACCGGTACGCCTATGACAAATTTTACCCTGGACTAATTTTTTTTATCACCAAAAAACCCAAACTAGTATATTTGTGACAAATTTACCTTCCGTTAAATTGAATTAATACTACGAGAAACTTCAAACCGATACATCTGTAACAAACGAAGGATAAATCACCAAAATGGTACACCCGTCAACTGTCACATATCATCCAACTCAGAAATTTGACGTTAAAATTTAATGGAAAATAACGGAGAGTAAAATTGTTATAGGTGTATCGGTTTAAAGTTAATTTTTTGTCAAAAAATTAATTTGGGTAAATTTGTCACATGTATATTAATTTGAGATTTTTTGTGATATTAACCCGTTGAAATTATATTCACATACAAGGAATCTCACCGTTGGATTAAAGAAAATCTCAATAAGAAAGATTTTCCTTCCACTAAGGAAACCGGATAAACAATTTAATAAAGGCAAAGAAGGCACAGTCTCTTTTTTAAGAGGGACGGTGCCGGTTGGTGATCTTTCCTTTTTGTAAATTGATATTGAAAATGATTTGCCGAGAACTGCAAATGACGTGACACCAAATTAAAAGTCTCCGGCTTAAAAAGTAGTATTAAAATTTACTCTCTTTTTTTTTATAGGGAACATTATTAAGTTAAATTGCGTTTGGTAGCCAGAATCTGAGTTCAGATAGGATAACAAATTATCCTATTCGGTGTTTGGTGACGTTCTCTGAACTGGATAAACCCAGATACATCCGAATAAAATGGCAAATAAGAAATCCGTTCTAAGGGGTGAGATATACTCGGATTGGATATAAAATTTAAAAAATAACTAAAAAAATCTATATTTTACCTTTTTAAGAGAGTGATAAAGTGACGCATCGAATATCGTTTCCTCGGCACTACCCCCCGAGGACCACCACCAAAATACCGATCATCGTCACTTTCGACTACCGCACAATCGCAGTCGCTTATGACCACGCCAGTCCGCATTGCCGGCCAGCGATCGTGTTCCGACGAGTGAGAGTGATAAGTGGCCTAAGGACGATCGTCGTGCCAAGTTTGCATAGATCATCTTTTCCACCCCAATCGCATATGTCCTTCACATCGGGCTCGACCTTTCACGCGTGACTGCGGAGTGTTCACTAGTTGGTCGACAAAAAACGGCCGACACACCATCCACTTTCTTAGCGACCATGCTCTCGAGCATCAAGCCCCATCTGCTATGCATGAAGAACGCTACAATGGCATCGTGGTGTAGAATCTTCTCTTGTGGCCCATCCCACGATGCACACCTTCTCCGTTGTTGCCTTTGTTAGCTGCTTTCTTTGGCAATGGAATCCAACCGTACGACCCATAGGAAGTGCCTCCCGCTATTCACGAGGCCATCCCAAAATTAAGCGAACTCGTGTCGGTTGAGAAAAGTCCTGCTAGTCGACCTTCTCAAGACGTGGTCAAGAGGGTTTGAGTCTGAGCAAAGTCCGAGATGGGATTTTATAGATTTTCAAATGAAAATGATTTCAAAGATTTCCATTCTTATCTTAAGTTGCGAATTTTTAAAGATTTTTTAAGATTCGAAATCCTATGTCAGGTTGCACAAAATATATGATATGATATTTTTATAATTGGGGGATATGTGAAGGATTCCAAATACCTTTTTATCCTATCCTATCAGAAATCGCATCTGGATGACCAAACGCAACATAAGGGATCCAACTACTCCTCATTGAAATTTACTGTATAATCATATTTAAAAACCATAGTCACAAATAAGTACAAAATTCACTTTTGCAGCATGAAAAGTTACTATTTGACCAAAAAAAAAGAAGGGAAAAAACCACCAAAAACCTTAAATTATGCCTATTGTGATATATTTACCCTAAACTTTTTTTTTACACAAAAATTCCCAAACTTGTATCCGAGTAACACATTTACCCCCCATTAGGGTTCTATTAAAATCTCCGTTAAAAAATCTGACGTGGCAATGATGTGGCGCCTGCGCTTGCGTGGCGCCACATCAGGAAAAAAAATTAAAAAGAAAAACTCAAATTAAGTTATTGGCATCGCGAGTTATTGTTCATGTCTTCAAAGTTACTGTTCATCATATTTGACCTTGCGATCGCTCGGCCAAAGCTCTTCTGGCACTCGTTTGTCGCTGCCCATTGTTGCCCGAACCTCTGGGAGTGTTCGTTGTAGCTGCTGGCCATGGCGACTGCGAGCTTTGAGGTCGGATTTGGCTTCGAAGCTTGCGACCACCATGGCCGCTCAAGCTCAAAGTTTGGCCTGAGGTCAAATCTACGAGACTTGGATAGCAACCAACAATAGCTTTGGCCGAGCTATCGCAAGATTGAAGACGATGAACAGTAGCTCGTGCGAGAGGTTTCGGTTTAGTTGCTTGGGAAAATCGTGTCTTCTCCAGATTTGGGGAAGCCCGTTCTTTTGCAATGAATTACCCACCCTCATCATTTTTCTCTTTGTTTCCCTCCTATTTCCTCCGAGTATGGCCCCGTTTGGTTCAGCATTTGGGGAACGGAAAACCGAAAACTAGCATTTGGAATGCTAAAGCCTATTTTTCCCTTCCCAAATTGCTCTCACTCAAATTTCTTTATTCCGATTTTGCCCCTGTTACTGTTTATCTTCTTCACCGCGAGGGTGGCTGGCGAAGGGCCGGCGAGGGCGGATCTGGCCGGCGAAGGGCCGGCGAGGTCGCCCGACCCAGGCCGACGTCGTCTGAGGTCGCGTGACCCAGGCGACGGCGCCTGGGCGGTCGCCTGACCCTAGGCGGCCGTCGCCTGGATCGGGCGACCTCGCCGGCCCTTCGCCGACTACCCTTGCAGGCCATCCTCACGGTGAAGAAGATGAACAGTAATAGGGGCAAAACCGAAATATTAAAAATAAAAATTGCCAAAGCCCTTTGCAAAAAAAAATTTACCAAATACTACTTAGGCCAAAATAGCTTCACAAATTTTTTTTTACCAAACACTATTTGTATTTTCCCAAGTGACTTTCACCTAAAGGTATTTGCATTATCCCAAGTAGCATTTGAAAAGCTAAACCAAACGGGCCCTATATCAGTGTTTCTTGCCCCTTTTTGTCTGCTCCTTTTTCACCAGAAAATGAAGAATGCATGTGCTGGATCCTTATTGGCCAAGAGCCTCTCTGCCTTTATTCAGATGATGATGAAGAAGAGGAAGGCAATGACCAAGTTGATGACGGAGATCCACTTCGACCAAGCTTTGCCCTCAGGCCAAGCTTTGTGCTTGAGCAGCCATGGCAGTCGCAAGCTTTGAAGCCAAATCCGACCTCAAAGCTCATGACTGCCATGGCAAGCAACTACAACGAACACTCCTAGAGGTTCGGGCAACAGTGGGCAGCGACGAACGAGTGCCGAAAGAGCTTTGGCCAAGCGATCGCAAGAGTGAAGACGATGAATAGTGACTTTGAAGACATGAACAGTAATTCGTGATGTCAGTAACTTAATTTGAGTTTTTCTTTTTAATTTCTTTCTAATGTGGCGCCACGCAAGCGCCACATCAGCACCATGTCAGATTTTTTAACGGAGATTTTAACAGAACCTTAACGGAGGGTAAATGTGTCACTTGGGTACAAGTTTACGGTTTTTGGTGTCACAAAAAATATTTAGGGTAAATGTGTCACAATGGGTATAGTTTTGGGTTTTTGGTGATTTTTTCCCAAAAAAAAAAACACATGAATAAGTGGAAATTAATTTTGCTTTGTGAAACATACTAATCGCTTGGGACAATTACTAGTTGCGGATGGAAACATACTTTTTTTTAATTATTAATCTCAAAAATTAGTAACCAAGGCTTTTGCCCCTAATGGTCACTCGGTACTATTATTGGATTACATCAATTCTTATTTTTTCACATGAAAATTTAGTAACTGACTTTAAGGAGTTTCTAATTTTGGTAACATGAAAGTTATTTTACCTCAACAATACTTACCGATTCTTTCAGCGAACTACTAGTCATTTCAAAAAACTTGGGATAATGATATAGATGGTCCCTGTACTTTCATCAATATTCAATTTGGTCATTGATTTTTTTTTTCTATATAGTCCTTGAAGTTTAAAAAATCCACCCAATTCAGTTATTCAATTAAAAATTTAAAACCGTTAGTTCATGTGAATATAATTTTTGTAACTCTGTTAACTAGACGTTGGATTTGCCATGCTGGTGTTTACGTGGCCTACGTGAGGCTTCCACCTCATATCTTTCTCATCATTTTTGCTCACAAATGAAATGAAAAACGTTTTGTTTACTTGGAAAAACGACGTGACACTCCACATTATTATATTAACCAAATAAATGTTGACGTGGCAGTCTACGTCAAGAAAATGCACGTGATTTGGCAATATATTAACGGAAGGATTACATAAAACATATAATTAAAAGTTAAGGGATTATAAAATTTTAAAAAGTTTGGGAATCACATTGAATATTGAAGTTCAGGGACAACTTATGCCATTGCTTCTTCAATCTATTAGAAGTTGATATCTTCTAAACTTTGTAGGTTACTTTTTATGAGGACTCATAAGTCATAAGGAATGATATATTACAGAAAGTAAGATTTTAACATATATTAGTAACTTCTATTATCATAAAATAATTTTTTATTTCTATCAAACTCTAGGAATTTTGCCAAGGGCTGGTAACTTTGAAATGCTAGAATTGATATTAAATTTTCATAAATTTGAGAACTTTTAAATGTGGCTCAAAACTTTTTACTAGTTCAGTCTTGAACGTATGTTGACATCTAATTTTGCCTGTTTTGTTAAATCAACGCTTAATTTGTAAATGGGCCAAATTAGTGCCAAGTAGAGATAAAATTGTTAGAAAATAAAAAAAGAAGAGAGAAAAAAAAAAAGAAAGAGAACCGGGCCGGTTCAACCCGGTCCGACCGAGCCAGGCCCCTCCTTGTTCTTTTCCAATTTGGCCCAAGCTCTCATCTTCCTTTTTCTATCTTTTCTGGGCCCAGCACCTATTCTTAGCCCAACTTCCTTTTCTTGTTTTTTTTTCTCTTTTTCTCAGCCCAGCCCCCTTCTTGCTTTTTCTCTCCCTCACGCTCACTCATGGAGCAAGCAGAGACGACAAAACAGAGGGACGCTCTGCACGAGGACGGTGATAGTCGCGATCCCAGAAGAGAAGAAGCGATGGCACAGTGCTGCATCCTGGCAACAGAAGAACCCAGGAGATCCTGCGGCCGTTTTAGCAAAGAAATGGATCTGATCCAGTCCCAAACAGGCGGACCCAGCTGCTGGCGTATACAGAGATAGAGAAAGCGCGCTGATCAGTGGGGCCTTTGAGCTGGAAATGGAAGGGGAAGGCGGCTGGCGTTGTTGACTAGCGAAAGTCGTCTGGAAGGGGATGAGAGGGAGGAAACGGGATGACAGTTCTTAAAGAACAGAGAGACAACAGAGAGTTGGGGGAGGGACCGAGAAAAAAAGAGCAAAAAGTGAGAGGAGAGACCGAGAGAGAACTTGAGGGGAGTCGGAGAGTTGAGAGCCTCACCTGCTCGTCGGAGGGTCGCTCGAGTTGCCGTCGAACCCCCAGCCGTCGTGCCTCTCCCCGGTCAGCCGTGAACCAGGTAGGTCTTCATCCCCTCCCCTGTTCTTGCCGTCCCTCTCCCCTGCCTCTCGGGTGCCGGGCACACCGAGTCCATTCGGTGATCGCCCGGCCCCGTTAACGGAGGATAACTCGTTTTTGACGCTCAAAGAACGTTTTCCAAACATGATGTGTCGAAAACCAACCACGAACCTCGTCAAAATGGGCCCTGTAGATCCACTTTCTAGCCGCCTACCACCCGTTCGACGAAATGTCCCAATGAAGTTGCTTGGGTTTAAAACGTTGAATCTGGTCGGGTAGCTTCTTAGCGTTCTATCGCAAGCTGAGGTGATTTTTTGACGAGATACGGTTCCTTAGATCCTCACACTTCATGTTCAAGCCAAAAATCGCACAAAATCCCGGTCTTAAGCCCCTGTTCGAACTCGCCCATCACCTGTTCGACCAAATGTCAAAGTGAAACTCCGAGTCTGTTTTTGCAAAACCGACGCCCTAAGGTTTTGTTATATCCTTGAATGGTTCTAATGTAGTTACTGAATCCGAGCTTTCCTCGTTTTTTATGTGTTTTTATGGCATAATCCGTTGTTCCCCGACGTCGGCCATGGACGAGCACATGAGTTGGAGTCGCTGTTCGTTTCCGGCGATGGCTTGGTTTGGAGCCCCACCGTGTCAGTTTTATATGCTTTACTTTGTACGTGTATGCCTGTTGTTTCAGACTTAGAATCTGTAGTTGGGGCCGAAAGTCGGGTGGTCGGATAGTGAGTTTGGTTGTCGGTGGGGAGTTGTGGCTGATTCTTTAGGTGGCCGGCGATGACGGCGTAAGGCCAGCGTCTGTCGTCAATGCTGGCGGCCCAAGCCAACGGCCGACGGCGGGCGTTCCCGGCGTAGCCCCAGTAAAGGCGGGAAGAAATTCTCGGAAGAAGAAGTCTCAGCGAAGAAGCAGGGGAGGAGTTCTGGGCAGAAGGCACGAAAAGGGTGGGGAGGAAGACCAGAAAAGACAAAAATAGAAAAAAGAGGGATTAAAAAGAAAAAATAGAAAAAGAAAAGAGGGAAAATAGAAGAATAAAAAAAAATCAGAAAAGAAATAGAAAAGGGGTCCCGGGCGGGTTAGAGAGCCGGATCAGATAGTCAGGCGGATCGGGTCAGGGGATCCGGTCTGGAATTTTTATTTTATTAATAAAAATATCAAAATATATTAAAAATATTAAAAAATTCCAAAAAGTTCCAAAAAGTTCGAAAAGGTTTAAAAATCCAAAAAATATTAAAAATTCTGAAAAATATTCAAAAACATCAAAAAATAGAAAATTAAAAAAATTAAAAAAAGATTAAAAAATTAATTAAATACTATTTAAAAATTTAAAAAAATCAGAAAAATTCCAAAAAGATCCAGAAAATTTGGAAATGTTCAGAAATCAGTTTGTTGGTTTAATTTCACTAGATATTAATGTCAATTTCATTCTAGATTTAGTCTAAAACTTGTAAAAATTGAGAAAACCTTTAAGAATTGCTCCAAAAATTGAGCAAGCCATTATGGCTTTACCATAGGACTTTTGATTGCATTTTCTTTTTTAGAGACGATGCTAGGTCGCTAGTTGTTTATTTACATGCCGATTATTTGATTGCACACCTTTAATACATTAGTTATTATTTTCCATTTTTAGCATGGTTAGGATGAACTCTAGGCTCCTCGATAGGCTGCCCTGGTGCGTTAATTAGCAAGCGATCAAGTTTAGATACCAAAATGGCACTAGTTAGATGTCTAGTGCAATCAAGTCCCCGATCTTTAGAATTTCTGGTTTTCGCACGTATCGAGACGATACTCTCGCGTCTCGATTAGGGTTTCTAGCCAACCTTTGATTATGGCTAGTGGCGACTCCATTTGATTACGTAGATTAGACAATTCTCGTCGCGTGAGGTACGAGGCTTGAGAGCGCCTTGGTCCTTGGATTAATGAACTATTTGGTTCGTCCTTCAAACAAATCAATCGATGTTCACATTCATCGACAAATACCTCCTGACCTAACCAATTAAATTTAAATCCCCCGATCGGGACGGGTAGGTTGCGACAACGTATTGTATAAATTCCAATGTAATCTTGAACTAATCAATTCTTCCAACAAAGCATATTAAACCTTTGTGTGAAATTCCAATATAGTTCTTTCGATCAATTTTCGTTTGAAATTGCTGACGTGATTGTTCAATTATCATGGATTGTCTTACGTGGTACGACCGACTATCTGACATAGACACGTTTACTCAAAACGGCACCATTTTGTTTAATTTTAAGTCTTTTTTGTTCTTTTCTATTTTCTTCCGGTGATTGCTCATCTTCCGAAGTTGTACTGTTTGTCTTCTTTTGCCAATAACTCCAGCTTAACTTGTTCGTAGTTCTTTAAGGCACAGGATCAACGCCTTCGTTTCCACAGAGCAAGAATCGTCGGCCAAATACAGGAGGAGGCACGAGATAAAACACAAGGCGGACGACAGACAGAACGGCAGAGTCATCTTGAGCCAACGCATGAAATTTTTGATCGCCATCGAGAGCGGTCGAAGCGATGAACGAGCGAAACTATGCCGAGCCTTTCTGTGGGGCGCGTCGAGCTCCCTCGAGACGGTTGGCCTTCCCGTTCCATATCAAACGGAGGAAAACGAAATGCTTCTGGTTCAAGAGACAAAGGTGAAGAACACCAGTCACTGGTCAGAGACGGATCGATCTTTCAGATCTGGTTCAGCTCGTCGCGGAGGGTTTGGACAAGATTAGGGAGGTGCTGAAGCGAGGCGAAGCGACCCAGCTTAGAAGCTCGTGGACTCAAATGATGCGAGCACGGCACGGCCAGACTAATCTTCACCTGGCCATAGACCTGTTAAACGGGTGGATCGGGTCGGGTCATAAATGGTCCGACCCAAATTGACCCATTTATTTATAGTGTAAATATCTTGACCCATACCCGACCCATACCCAACTCATACTCGACCCGACCCGACCCATATTGCTAAAACACTTTTATATTTAACCTAATCTAGGAATACTTGTTTTTTATGATTTTTTTTAAAATTATACTGCTAAAACATTTTATGCAATACAAAGCTAGTGAAAAAATTTTATAATTTTTTTTAAAATTGAGGTTCTGTTTGTTTTACGAAAAATGCGACATTTCTAAAAAATATTTTCCATAAAGTCATTATCCAAGAAAATAAAAAAAATTAATATTTTTTTATTTTTTAAATTGAATTTTTAATTATTTTTTATTTTTATTTTTATTTGTTTCTTTTTCCTTTATTTTTGGCCGATCGCCGGCCGCCGTGGCCGACGACCGACCACAGGCGAGGACAAGCTCGCCGGAGGCTGGCGAAGCTTGTTCTCGCCAATCTGGCGAGGCCGAGGCCTCGCCGGCCTCAGGCGAGGCTCCGGCCTCAGGCGAGGCTCCGGCCTCAGGCGAGGCTCCGGCCTCAGGCGAGGCTCCGGCCTCAGGCGAGGCTCCGGCCTCAGGCGAGGCTCCGGCCTCAGGCGAGGCTCCAGCCTCGCCGATCTGGCGAGACTCGAGCTCGCCGTCCTCAGGCGAGCTCGACCTCGCCGGAGCTGGCGAGGTGGAGCCTCGCCCAAGGCCGGCGAAGCTCGAGCTCGCTAGCCTCGGGCGAACTCGACCTCGCCCGAGGCTAGCGAGCTCGAGCTTCGCCGGCCTCGGGCGAGGCTCCACCTCGCCGGATCCGGCGAGGTCGAGCTCGCTAGCCTCGGGCGAACTCGACCTCGCCCGAGGCTAGCGAGCTCGAGCTCGCCGGCCTCGGGCGAGGCTCCACCTCGCCAGATCCGGCGAGGTCGAGCTCGCTAGCCTCGGGCGAACTCGACCTCGCCCGAGGCTAGCGAGCTCGAGCTTCGCCGGCCTCGGGCGAGGCTCCACCTCGCCAGATCCGGCGAGGTCGAGCTCGCCTTAGGCCGGCGAGCTCGAGTCTCGCCAGATCGGTGAGGCTGGAGCCTCGCCGGGATCGGGCGAGCCTCAAGGTCGCCAGAATCGGGAGAGCTCGAGGCTCGCCAGATCGGCGAGGCTCGAGCCTCGCCCAAGGCCGGCGAGCTCGAGCTTCGCCGGCCTCCGGCGAGGTCGTCCCGCCCCGGTGGCCGGTCGCCGTGGCCGACCACCGGCCGGAATAAAAAAAAAAAAAGAAAAAGAAAGAAGAGAAAAGAAAAAAGAAAAAATAAAAGAAAAAGAGAAAAAAAAATAATTAAAGAGGGAGAGAGTGTATGGATAGATCTAGTAGGTGGGTTGGACATGGGTTCCAAACTCAACCCATTTAGACCCATTTATCTTTAAGCTTTAAAATTTAAAACCCATTTAAGGTTGACTCTTTAAAATTAAAGTGACCCATATATGACCAATTTATTTAAATGGGTCATATATGGGTTTAAGACCCATTTTGACACCTCTACCTGGCCATCGTGCAGGGTCAAGGCGACATCCTCCAATGCCTTTCGAATTCGTGTCCAACTTGGAGGCTTTATTATGAAAAAGATTGCAAAAATTATTGACCAAGAAAAGAAAAAAAATATTAAAAAATTTGCAAAAATTGTTTATGTCAGCGCCGATCGTACCATGTAGGACGGCCGGCATCCACGTCGGCGATTTTTTGCCAAAATCAGTTGGAATGACTACATTAGCAAATCGTCAAAATGTTTAGGACTAAACTAGCTAAATTGAAAGGTTTGTGACTAAATTGATATCCTTTAGAATAACTTTAAGAATCTTTTTGGTAATTATGCCGAATTTTATACTTTTAAGGTTTTCTCTAACTTTGTCTCGAACTTCTATATATGTCAACTTATACCCTATTATTAGTACACATACTAACGTACGTATGGAATTAAATGTGGCATTTCTAAGTAAGTCATATATTGTGTAATGACTAGATATCGATCGAAAATCTATCGTTACATTCTCATTTTCCTTCACAAAAACACATGTTTCAATTCGATATAGGCTACGGAGCCGCTCCCACGTAACCTGCCGAATCTTGCATGAGCGGTAGAGATATGATTGAGGAGTCGAGCCAATATGGTGTCAAACCGGAGCTCGACTCACATACTAGATGCTCGAAACTCTACACCCGAGCTTTGATTACGTCAAGTCCTGAGTTTCTTTCTTCGTTTGATTTTTAATCAGGGTTTTGTTTTTTCATTGCAAAGTATCAGAAGGATATAACTCAAGACTTGCTTCTTTCTACCAAAACCAAGAAGGGCTCATCTCTTGCGCGTTACGACTTAAGCAGCTTAAAATTTTATGTGTGTTGATTTTGGTC
Organism: Syzygium oleosum; assembly: GCF_021117445.2. Taxonomy (NCBI): domain Eukaryota; kingdom Viridiplantae; phylum Streptophyta; class Magnoliopsida; order Myrtales; family Myrtaceae; genus Syzygium; species Syzygium oleosum. The sequence goes on along the minus strand of NW_026607485.1, from coordinate 19,898,885 downwards.
CCATCATAATCCACATGATATGAGAGTGGTCTTAAGTCAAAATTTTAGGATCCTTAGGCCAAATCACAACCTAAGCGTGGGAATTTCCGCTTGGAGTTTGATGAAAATGATGTGAATTCAGCTATATTTAATGTAGGGCGAAGCCGCGACGACCCTCATATATATATGCATTATAAATTCTCGAGATCGGTTCACAAATATATGTTAATTGATTGTTGCGACGACTTAGACATATAGACTTATTAAACAACTACATCTCAAAGAGCTAGAGCAAGCATAAACAATCGACTTGTTCCCTCGATCTTCTCAAGAAAGTTAGAGAAAGCCAAGGCGGGGAAGAGAAATTCAAAGAGGAACAAAAAAAGACGGCACTTGCAAGGTTGCTAGGATATTTTAATCTCTCAGATCATCTCTCTCGCAACCTGACAAGATTCTGGGAAAACCTCCCTAACCACAAAACCATCAATTTCTCGTCATTAATTAATTGATAAATGCAAATATTAATTTATTTCAGATAATGTTGATACAAGGGATATTTCATCGCCATCAACGGAATATGATCTATGTGTTTTACAGGTCGGATTGACCTCGATGAGGGATGGTACAAATTGATTGTGTAATCGAACAATTGCTTGTGTGACTTTCGTGTCATTACGGTATTATAGTTGTCAAAACGAGAGGATTCATGTGATAGCTTGATTTTTTTGGATAATTCGGCATACCAAAAGTTTGGAGAAACTCCCACCACATATTGTGGTATTCTTCCCAAAACCATATATTTTTTCTTTTTATCAAACTCCATATTTGACCGTGGGACAACTTTTTTTCCTATACGATGGATCTGCATAACAGAGCAGGATTATCTAAGTAAATCATTTTATTCTTCTTAGGCTTTCAAGAAATTATATTGTAATCTACCTGATGCCATTTACTTTTATACTGGTTTTGAATCACGCTCGATTCCGAGGTTCGTGGGCATCACGCTCTAGTTGTCATCCTAAATAATTAGTTTGCCGAACTTTCGCGCGTGTTTTTATCTTCCTTTTAAGACATATCAAGTCGCCGATTTGATTGAATATTACACATCACCCGTTTAACTTAATAAAACTCTAATCAACTTCACGCAGGCTATTGAGGAAACGTAATTTCATTAGATAGTTACGAAAATTAAACAATACCATGGAATATCAATTTTGGAGGATGGTGTTGGTACGTTTTGCAAGCAATATAAAAGGTGAAATGGAATTGAACCTTTTTGCAAACTTCCAACAAAGCAATTCACATCTTATCCCTTCATTAACTAAACTGAACTTATCGAATGATTTCGCGAACTGCCGGTCGTTTCAAATTAAGGATAATGATATGGGTAATCTTTAAATTTCTTTTTCAATATTTAATGCGGTAGCTAAAAATTCTCCCCGCAACTTTCAAACGCCTTCCTACAGTTGAAAAGTCTAAAACCGTGTGCTGGTGGCCTTTTTTGAGATGTATTACGAAAATTCGAGATTCGTGCACAGCAAATTAAACGGCATTCTCTTTCCATTGACGTTGACATAGACTTGACCAAAACTCGTGTACTTATTATTCCCTCCGCCTTGTCCCCAGAAAGCTAGGGAAAGCCAAGGCGAGCAAAAAAGAGAGAACGAAGAGGAAAAGGCAGATGGCAATCCCAAGTTTGCCCGGAGATGTGGTCGCTCAAATCGTCTCTTTCACCACACCACAAGATGCTTGTACCATGTCGTCCGTCTCTACCAACTTCAGATCGATTGCAGATTCGGATCTAGCGTGGGCTAATTTCTTGCCTCCTGGCTGCGAGGACTTGATCCCTCACGTATCACCCAAGAAGGCTCTCCATCGCCATCTCTGCCATCATCCGGTCCTGATCGATGGCCGGAACGTGGTAAAGCTCGTTTTTCTTTGCAACTTGTTTGCAACTTGCAAGTGATTGTGGGGGTTATATAGTGATTCAAACTAGGGGATTCATGTGATGGTTTTGATCTCCAGTGATTTTGCATATTTGACTGGGGTGTCAACGTTTCTTTTCCCTATAAGGTGAATCTGCATAATAGAGCGGGATTCCAAGAATACCTGGGTTATAATTTAGGCTCCGTTCATTTGGCGAAAAACGTTTTTCGTGGGAAAATATTTTCCTTCCCCCCTCACAAAATAGCCTAAGTCTACGGAAAATGATTTCCGCTTCTTCAAAAGCGGAAATCATTTTCCGGAGCTTCTTCTTCTTCTTCACTAAGGTCGCCGGCCGCCGCCGCCGGTCGCCGGTCACCGGCCGCCGGACGCTGATACGATGGATTTGCATAATAGAGTAGGATTATCTAAGTAAATCATTTTATTCTTCTTAGGCTTTCAAGAAAATTATATTATAATCTATTTGATGCCATTTAATTAACCTGATTTTGAATCACGCATGATTTCGTGGTACATGGGTCTCATGCTCTAGTTGTCGTCCCAAATAATTAGTTTGCTGAACTTTCGCCCGTGTCTTTATCTTTCTTTCAAGACATATCAAGTCGCCTATTTGATTGAATGTTACACATTCTCCGTTTAACTCAATAAAACCTAATTAACTTCAAGCAGCCTATGAGGAATTATAAATGTAATTTCATTAAATAGTTAGGAAAATTAAACAATACCATGGACTATCAATTTTGGACGAGGATGGTGCTGGTACGTTTACAAGCAATATCAATGGTGAAATGGCATTGAACCTTTTTGCAAACTTCCAACAAAGTAATTCACATTTTATCCCTTCATTAATTAAATTGAACTTATTGAATGATTTCGCAAACTACTAATCATTTCAAACAAGGGATAATGATATGGGTAGTCCCTAAACTTCTTTTTCATTATTAAATGTAATCCTTAAACTTCTTCTTTTTTTCAATCTAGCCTAACAACTTTCAAACATCCACCCAATACAGTCCTTCCTTCCATTAAAAACTCTAAAGCCGTGTGGCGGCCTTGAGATGTATTATGAAATCTCGAGATTGGTGCATGGCAAATTAAATAATATTCTTCCAATGACTTTTACATAGACTTGATCAACTACTGTACTTATTCCCTCTACCTAGTCGAGAAAGTTAGTGAAAGCCAAGGCAAGCAAGAGAAAACGAAGAGAAAAGCAGATGGCATTTTCAAGGTTGTCCAGAGATGCAGTCGCTCAAATCATCTCTTTCATCCCATGGGATAATTTTATCCGGATTATATCCCTCCTATATTCGTCTTTACCTTTCTTAGACATGCATCAAACACAAGATAAGATAAAATATATCATATCCTGAATTTTATCCCGACTATCAAACGTAGTCTCCGGGTTTTGCTTTCTAACGACGGCCCTCTTTTGGGCTCTGCTGGCTAAGTTCAACCTATGATATAAATAAAATTTCTTCACGACCAAGAAAAGAAAAAAAAAGATTCATTAATCCGCTTCCAATGACCTTGACATAGAGTCAAATTAAATACTCTACTTATTCCCTCGATCTCATCAAGAAAGTTAGCGAAAGCCAAGGCAAAGAAAGAGAGAACGAAGAGGAAAGAGAGTCAATTTTATCCGGATTATATCCCTCCTATATTCGTCTTTACCTTTCTTAGACATGCATCAAACACAAGATAAGATAAAATATATCATATTCTGAATTTTATCCCGACTATCAAACGTAGTCTCCGGGTTTTGCTTTCTAACGACGGCCCTCTTTTGGGCTCTGCTGGCTAAGTCCAACCTATGATATAAATAAAATTTCTTCACGACCAAGAAAAGAAAAAAAAAAGATTCATTAATCCGCTTCCAATGACCTTGACATAGAGTCAAATTAAATACTCTACTTATTCCCTCGATCTCATCAAGAAAGTTAGCGAAAGCCAAGGCAAAGAAAGAGAGAACGAAGAGGAAAGAGAGTCAATTTTATCCGAATTATATCCCTCCTATATTCGTCTTTACCTTTCTTAGACAGGCATCAAACACAAGATAAGATAAAATATATCATATCCTGAATTCTATCCCGACTATCAAACGTAGTCTCCGGGTTTTGCTTTCTAACGACGGCCCTCTTTTGGGCTCTGCTGGCTAAGTCCAACCTATGATATAAATAAAATTTCTTCACGACCAAGAAAAGAAAAAAAAAGATTCATTAATCCGCTTCCAATGACCTTGACATAGAGTCAAATTAAATACTCTACTTATTCCCTCGATCTCATCAAGAAAGTTAGCGAAAGCCAAGGCAAAGAAAGAGAGAACGAAGAGGAAAAGCAGATGGCGTTTTCGAGGTTGTCTGAAGATGTAATCGCTCAAATCATCTCTCTCACCACTCCACAAGATGCTTGTACCATGTCGTCCGTCTCTACCAACTTCAGATCGATTGCAGATTCAGATCAAGTGTGGGCTAATTTCTTGCCTCCTGGCTGCGAGAACTTGATCCCTCAAATATCACCGAAAAAGGCTCTCTATCGCCATCTCTGCAATCATCCAGTCCCGATCGATGGCCGGAACGTGGTAAGCTTGTTTTCGAGAAATTGGTGGCTCGTGTGCACCTAGCGTGTGATTGTTGGTTACTGTAGTCATTGAACTAGAGGATATATTCATGTGAGGTGGGTTTGATTTTGAATGATTTCGCATAGAAAAGTTTGGAGAAGTTTCTACCACGTATGATCTAAGTGGGTAATTCTATTCTTCTTTGGTTTCCCCGAGAATTGGAGTATAGTTTGACCGGTGCCATTTGATTTAATCAGCTATCAAAATAAAGGCCATGAAGTGGTTATATCTCAGATGAATTGAGCTATGTATTATTTCAAACATCATTGACCATGTAATAGATTTTAGCAGACATTTGAGAAATCTTATCTAGCTTAAGAAGAAGACTGATTGATGAATGTTGATGAGGCCTAGATCGAACCAGGATTCATACGAGAATATTCTCAAAATATAAGAAAGGGGTTTCGTCATTGAATTTCACTGGCGAAATTATCTTGTGTAACTTCTGTTTGATGGAATTGTAAAGTAAAATTGATTTGCATGTAGCATATCTCGATGTCGACATACCCTCATTTTTGTTCAATAGATAGAAAAGTTAAATAGTACCATGAAGTATATTCATATTGGATGTTGGTTGGTGTTTTTAAAAGTAAGATCAAGGGTGAAATTGAACTTATTTGCAACTTTCAAGCGAGTAATTTGTAAATTCTTTTACGTTTTTTTTTTGGTCTAAAAATTCTTTAATGTTGTCAAGTAGAGTCTTTCACCGGATAAGAAGAGTGGCAAGAAATGTTTATGTTGGGAGCAAGAGGAAAAATTACCAAAAAAGTCCTAAACTTTTTGTAATTGTGCCAATTCGATCATAAACCTTTTTTTTTAGTCAATTCAGTCCTAAACCTTTTGCAATTATGCAAATTCAGTCCATCCGGCCATTTTTGGCCGGCCGGCGCTGACGTGGCCGCCGGCCGGAGTCCTCGTGGCAATATTTTAATATTTTTTTTTTATTATTTTCGAATTTTTTTCCTTTTTTCTTTTTTTTTCTTTTCCTTTTCCCCCTGGCCTGTCCGGCCAAGGGGGAGGCTCCCCGGCGAGGGCCCAGCTCCGGCGAGGCGAGCTGGGCCCTCGCCACCGCTGGGTGAGCTCCGCCTCGCTGGAGCTGGGTGAGCTCGACTTGGCTGGGCGAGCTCCGCCCTCGCCCAGCCAAGGCGAGCTCCGCATCGCCGGAGCTGGGCGAGCTTGCCATGGCTGGGCGAAGGCCCAGCTCGCCTTGGCTGGGCGAGCTCCGCCCTCGCCGGAGCTGGGCGAGCTCTCCATGGCTAGGCGAGCTCCGCCTTGCCGGAGCTGGGCGAGGCTCGCCTAGCGGCGGTGAGGGCGGAGCTCGCCCAGCCATGGCGAGCTGGGCCCTCGCCGCCGGCCAGGCGAGCCTCGCCCGGCTCCGGTGAGGCGGAGCTCGCCCAACGGCGGCGAGGGCCCGGCTCGCCTCGCCGGAGCTGGGCCCTTGCCGGCGAGCCTCCCCCCTGGCCGGACAGGCCAGGGGGGAGAAGGAAAAGAAAAAAAAAAGAAAAAAGGAAAAAAAATTCGAAAATAATAAAAAAATATTAAAATATTGCCACGTGGACGCCGGCCGGCGCCACGTCAGCCGATCGGAGGCCACGTCAGCGCCGGCCGGCCAAAAGTGGCCGGATGGACTGAACTGACACAATTGCAAAAGGTTTAGGACTGAATTGGCCAAAAAAAAAAGGTTTAGGACTGAATTGGCACAATTGCAAAAGGTTTAGGACTTTTTTGGTAATTTTCCCGAGCAAGAGACCTAACAATCGCATGGGGAGATGACCGGAATTATTGGAAATGGATAGCGATGTCGGAATCCAAGTCTTGTATGCTTTCTCTTCTTATCTCCGTCAACTGACTAACTTAAATTAGTAAAAATGCACTTTCCAAGATACTTATAATTTACTTCGAAAGATGTTTCGGGACACTCTTCATTATACTTCTAAGGGATAATGACACAAATGATCCCTGAATTTTTGCTCAATGTATAATGTGGTTTCTAAATTTTTAATTTGTTCAATATGATCCATGAACTTTATCTCAGTATATAATGTGGTCCCTGAATTTTTAATTTATTCAATGTGGTTCCCAAACTTTTGAATTATATGAAAATATTCAATATTGTCCATTACTTCAAGTTTAGGAACAATATTGAATATTTTCATATGGTCTAGAGACTAAACTGAACATGTACTAAAAATCTAGGGACCACATTGGATAAATTAAAAGTTCAGGGACGATGTTGCACATTAGGTTAAATTTTAGGGATCACATTGAGTAAATTAGAAGTTTAGGGACCACATTGCACATTGGACGAAAGTTTAGTGACTATTTATGTCATTTTCCTTACTCATAATGATAAATTCTTGGGCAGGTTTAATGAAGCGGCTCAGCTCCGGTATGTGTGGTGGTTTTACATCATTGGAAGAATCAAGACCTTTATGCTCTCATCCTGAACAAATTATGCAGCTTATTTCGTATTCCAGTTCAAAGGCCACAAGGACGGATTTGATCGACCAGTAAAGTCGCACGTCTGTATCGACAACGACGACCTCGATGAAGGGCAATCCGTGACGCTGGATCCTAAAGAAGGCGAACCTAGTGCGATCCGCGAACGTGCAGATAGATGGATGGAGATCAAGATGGATGAGTTCTACAATAAAAATGGAGATGATGGAACACTGGTGTGTAGTCTCAGGGAGGCTGTCAGATGCAAGAGCGGTCTCATTGTTGAAGGGATCGAACTTAGACCTACTGAAATGCTATAGATCGCAAGACGAACATGCGTCTTTTTGTCACGTGGATGTGGTGATTGCTCGTTCTAGTCATTTAGGTGTGTGCTTGTATCGACGATATACACTGCCTGCGCTCGAATCCAAGCTAATCTATGTAAAGAATTCTAAATAATTACGCTAAAAATTTTGTCTTTTACTCTATTAGATCATTGAGTCATGGTTGCATACAGTTAGTGGGATGGGACATATTATGACCTTCAGTTATGTTGGAAATCTCATAATTTAGAGCAATTCGTACGCCTTCTTTTTTAAAATTTCTTTATTCTTTAAAGAAATTGCTTGGAAGTTTCTTAAGAGTCGTTTCATGCATATAGTAATATCCGAAAATTTATTAATTTTAAATGTGGTCTAAAGCTTTTTCTAAAGGAAAGTAAGTCTAAATGTATTTTAGGAACTAAGTTTTTCGCATGGATTAGTAATTTTCTTTATTTGAAGCGTAAGTTGGTGATCAGTATTTTGCCACCATTTTTAGTAATTTTCTTTGAGTTAATAAGAAACTTTTTCTATTAAAAAAGTCATTTCTTCTATTTGTTAATTTTTTCATATTAGAAAATTTGCTTACCTCTTTGAAATTGGGCATCAAGACACAACTTCGTCTGTCAAGTGAAAATGATGAGTTGTGTCTGATGAAGGAATAGCCCTGAGATGCATCATAAAATCTTGAGATTGGTCACGAACAAATTAATTAATGAGATAAGCGCACCAAAAGTCCTATAGTTTGTTCCGAAACTGTAATCGAGTCTTAAAACTTTTAAAAAGTGCAATCAATTTCTAGTCAAATTGATGCAATTAAGTCAAGCCTTTAGCTTCATCCAATTTGTATAACATAAAATGTTGATGTAGCAATTTCAATTGATTTTCAGCGTTGATGTGGCGCCACATCTAAAAAAAGCTTGAAAACCTTACAAAGAAAAACGAGAGGATTCATGTGATGGTTTGATTTTTTGAATAATTTGGCATACCAAAAGTTTGGATATACTCCCACCACATATCGTGGTATTCTTCCCAAAAATATGTAATTTTTCTTTTTATCAAATTTCGTGGGACAATTGTTTTTCCTATACGGTGAATTTGCATGACAGAGCATGATTATCTAAGTAAATCATTTTATTCTTCTTAGGCTTCCAAGAAAATTTTATTATAATCTATTTGATGTCATATAATTTATCCCAGGTTTAAATGATGCGTGATTCGAGGTTGGTGGGTCTCATGTTCCGGTCGTCATCCTAAATAATTAGTTTGCCGAACTTTCGCACAAGTTTTTGTCTTTCTTTTAACACATATCAAGTCGCCTAAGTGATTGCATGTTATACACCCTCCATTTAACTCAACAAAACCTAATTAATTTCAGGCAGCCTACTTAGGAATTCTAAATATAATTTCATTAAATAGTTAGGAAAATTACACAATACCATGAACTATCAATTATGGAGGTTGGTGTTGGTACGTTTGCAAGCAATATTAATGGTGAAATGGTGTTGAACTTATTTGCAATTTGCAAGAATTTTTTCCCTTCATTAATTAAATTGAACTGATTGAATGATTTCGCGAACAATTGGTCATTTCAAACTAGGGATAATGATATGGGTAGTCCCTAAACTTCTTTTTCATTGTTCAATATGGTCCATAAATCTTCTTTGTTTTTCAATTTGGTCCTTGAACTTTCAAACATCTACCCAGTACAGTCCTTCCCTTGAAAACTCTAAAACAGTTAACCGGGGAAGGAGTAGCCTGGAGATGAATTACAAAATCTCTAAAACCGTAAGACTTTTGGCATGCTGAGAAAGGTTCCAAACCTTCATGGAGTTGGCAAAGTCTTCTTTTGGGAAGAGATGCGATATCAAACTCAGTGATCTGGTCTATTGGAAACGGAGAATAGGTCAGCATTAGAACAGACAAGTGGCTGAAGAGGGGACTAATCGGGGGACCAGCGAATAGAAACGATCCGCAACCAGTCTCGGGGTTGATGAATTTTGAAAACAAACATTGGAATGAACAGCTTCTTGACAATCTGTTTGACGAACAAACGACACAAGAAATCCTTGCTATTCCAATCAAGTGTCATCACATAGATGAACTGGTGAGGGCATTTGTGGTCACCGAGGGCGCGATGCCCTCGTCGGCCAAGGTTTGGAAAAAAAATAAGGAAGGAAAAAGAAAAGAAAAGAAAAATTAATTAAAAATTCAAAAAAAATTATCTACGTTAGTGCCGGTTGTGTCCCGTAGGACGGTTGGCGTCCACGTCAACGATATCCGGTCAACACTGAAGGGATGGACTCAATTGGCGAAACACAAAATTGTTTAGAACTCGATCGGCAAAACCACAATAAGTTCGTAACTTTTTGGACAGTTCCACCCCGGCCGCCCCCCCACCCCCCACCCCCAACACCTTGTTGTCCAGATTACCTCGCGTGGGCCTTGCTTACTGCCCGAGAAGTACTAATTCTGTGGCCGACCGAGCCACGCGAGCTCATAGGAAAAATTTGTCTCCTAGCTAGCTAACGGGCTATCTTCCCCGGCCCAGGCCCTTCGGACTTTGCTTTTGTAAGGATGCCCTTGTCTGGAGCTCTGTTGGCTAAATCCAGCCTATTGTATAAATAAGAACTCCTTCACGACCAAGAAAAAGAGAAGAAGAACAGAGGTCAATCAATCCGCTTCCAAACAACTTTGACATTGATTCCATCGCATGCTTTTAACTCCATTCCCCTCGATCTCCTCAACAGAGAGTTGGCAAAAGCCGAGGGCCGAGAACGCCCGGGGGGTTATCGGTCGCGGGTTCAGATCGAGAGTGGGCCAATTTCTTGCCCCTCCCCGGCTGCGAGAACCTGATCCCTCGTATTTCGACCAAGAAGTCCCTCTTTCGCCATCTCTGCTGTCGTCCGGTCCCGGTCGATGGCCGGAACATGGTAAGCTCGATATTCGTTGAACTAGAGTGATCTAAAGTGGGTCATTCTGTTCTTCTTTGGTTTCCCAGAGAACTGGTGTGTAGTCCGACCGGTGCCATTTGATCATGCGATGGTTTGATCTTCAATGCATTTTTGTGCATATTTGATTCTGGGTGTCGACCATCTCTTTTCCTTCTTCTTCTTCTTCTTCTTCTTCTTCTTCTTCTTCTTCTTATCCTTATAATAAGGTGGATATGCACAATAGAGCAGGATTATCATCTAAGTAAATCACCTTTTGTTCTTCTTAAATCATCTTTTATTCTTCTTAATTAGGCTTCCTAGAGAAAATCGGATCGACGGAGAAGGAGGAGGAGAAGAAGAAGATCGGAGGCCCTTCGAAGGCGAACGCGGTTTGGATCGGCGGAGACGAATTGCGCGGAGACTTTCGTTCAATCTAAAGAGAGAGAGAGAGAGACGCAGGGGAGAATGAAAATTGAAAACGATTTCTCTCGGAAATGGAGGGAGAGAGAGAGATGATGGACTGTGGGGCTGGGATATTTATGATATTTATAGCTGGAGGGCAAAATGGGAAGAGGTGAATTATTTTTTTTCAGCCTTGAATTCTTTTTTTTTTTTTCGATTTGAAAATTATTCGGGTTTGAATTGGAAAATTTGAGGGGTGGAATTACACAGTGGGGGAGGAAGCATCCAGCCGGACCGGACCATGGAAATGAGGCTTCACGCGGTCCTCTACATTTTGTCAAACCTTTGACTAAATAATCCGATTGATAAGCGTATTTATTTTTCTCGTTTTCGTGATTTTTTTTTTGAAAACGTCTTAATATGGACTCATGTAATATGGCAATATTATTTGATGCGTGTGAAATTGAAAAAGTTCCACTTTAATGCTTCACTTATTTCGAGAAAAATAAATAATTTGAAAAATATTTTTTTAAGAAAATCGCTTTCATATAGGGGTGAGCACGGTTCCAAGGTAGACCCGGAAACCTAAGTATCGATCTGGTTTCGGGTTCCAAAAATTAGGAAACCTGTTCTGACGGGCAGGTTCCACCTCGGTCCAGTTCCAGGTTTTAGAGTATGTAGGGTAAGTTCCAAATTCTAAAAATTTGGAGAATCTGTTTCGACAGGCAAGTTCAACTTGAAACAAGTTTGTTGACACCTAAATTTTTTGCCCAAAAATCATTTTCGAAAAATTGGAACTTGTTTTTCCACAAAAATATTTTGGAATTATTCTACTAAAAAAAAAAAAAAAAAAAACGGAAGAGCAAGGGCCAAGGATTCGAGTGTAGCTAGCCGAGACCTGAGGGATCAAATTGCAAATGAACCAGCAAGTTGGGGCCAAAATACAATTTCCAAAAGTTGGGGGACCAAATCGCAAAATTTGTTAAATTTGCCCCCAAGCCCTTAAATCATCATTTTTACCCCTAATCAAGCTTGAAATTGAAAACGGGCAAGGTAAAATTGATCAGATCAAGCCAAAAGGACTAAATTGGCTTAAATCGGGCATTCTCGGACAAGAAAGTGGCTAATTTTGAGGGACTTTCCTGCAAACTTGGGCATGGAAAATTGCAAATTCTGATTATCATCTTAAACTAATATACTTCAACTTTCAAACTGATCAAAAATTACGACCAAATGAATGGATTAAAGCACTTAAATTAGCTTCCAAAAACCGGTCCACGATTTGGTCTCAATTCGAGGCTGCTGAGTAGCCAAATTTGTGGCCCCACCATATCCTACTCAGCCAGCCGATCAGCGTGAACTCTGGCCGAGGTGTGAGACCATCATTAGGAGTGCAAATGGACAAAAATTTGCCATGGATAAGCTGCTGAAGACACGTGATAATCTCAGTCAAACCTGCTCACTCAACAGCTGCAAATTATGATGATTTTGGAGTCAGAAAGTTGGTGAAGAGACTCAGTTTGCAGGCTTGGTAAGTGGGCAATCACGGGCTAAAAATCTGGTTGGATTCGGTGGATAGGATCGCTGAAGCACGTTATTTTGGGGGATAAAAATAAAGGGATGAGACAAGAGGAGGGGGGGGGGGGGTCGGTCGTTCCAAAAACTCACCCTCGGACGCAACTCAAACGGAAAATCAACCAAAAAAAGTTCCAGATTGGCTTTTGGAGAGAAAAGGGAGATTTTCATGAACTTCGAGCCAAAATTAGCCAAAACCTTCAACTAGATAGTGGAACTACATTCAAAGATCTTTCCAACCGTAGGTCGCACGTCCCAAATGGATGTCGGGAAGCCATCCAAAATCCCCTCGAAAAGCAGCCCATTCTCGGGTCAAGAGAGAAACCCAGAAATTTTCCGAAGTGTTGGAGTCAGACGGTTACTGGTGAGGGAAAGTGGGAGTTTTTGAGAGACATGAGAAACATATGAGGATACCCTTGACATGGAAATTAAACTAGAATACATCTAGTTGGGGTTGGTGTCAAATTAGTCAGAAGAAGAGGTCGTTGATTCTGGTTTTGGAGAACAACAAAAACCTTCGTTGTCAGTTCTTTCTTTGCAGATCTCATTTTCCAGTTTGAAGAAGCCTATTTCTCCGCGCCTTGGAAGACAATTTTTTGGTTCCCTCAGCCAAGGGATACTTCAAAGAGAAACTAGGAAGCAAGGTGAGTATCCTACATGTATTTTTGTTCCATTTTGAACATGTTTTAGTCATGAAAAAATCAAGAGAAAACTAGCCCAGAGAACTGATTTCTGAGGCTGGAATTTTTCTAAGTGTTGGAACCCCTTCATGAGCCATATATGTTTGACTTGCTACTCCTCTTTGCATGCGTTTTCTACCTTCATGAGCCTGATGAATGTTATATGGGTGTACAAATTATGCTGAGATCCACTTGGTTTGGTCTTTGAATCCCCGTGTGAACCATGAGATGGCTTGCAACTTGAGTAAGAAGCCAAGCTAACCCACATTGATTCATGGCTAGTCATTATGAACCATGCATGTATGCTTCTTGGGGGGGGTTGTTTCGACGTGTTCGCTTGATCATTCTCCATGATGTTTGTTTCATTTAAAAGTAGATGTTACGTATATTCTCTCAGATGAAGTGATGTTTCCTATAGATCTTGCACGTGATGAGTGTCGGGGCTTAAACCTGGGCATGCAACAGGTTTGCTTGACCTGGGTTTAAACCCAAATTTGCAAAAGCAGCCCGAACCCACATATCGGGGGCCGATTCCAACTTGGTTCTCGTGCGTTTTAGGTTGTGATTTCTAGCTAATCTTGTTCTTTGCATGTGATAATATAACCTTGATACTTTGGTTCCACTTGATATTACACACGGAGTAAGATTGAAGGCCACGAATATGGCTCGAGGAAGCCATTTGGGGCATTTTAATGCACACCAAATGCTCGACGAAATGCCCAAACCAAGTTTCGATCTTGAAACGGTTGATTTGAGCCCGGTTCTCGTAATATTCATTTTCTGAGTTGTTTCATGTTCACGTAAACCGAGCATAGGCCGATTTAGGGAATTATTATTATTATTTAAATAAAAAACGAAAAAAAAAAAATAGAAAAATTTCGAAAATCCAAAAATTGGAAATTGGGCTTCAGAATTGCTTTTCTCTCCCTTTTTGTGGAATTAGCGTATGTTTGATTGCTCCTCGCTTGATTCGCACGCTTTGAATTGCATGTTTAATTTAAACTCGCATGTGGTTGATTATGCATGTTAGGTTCATGTAGTGATTGTTGCTTCCCTTAGCTTGGTTAGGAATGAATTTTTTAAACTCCCAGTTAGTGTGAACACGTTAGGTGGTGAATTGAGCAAGATTAGGTACCGAAAGGGCACTAGTTGGTCAATTAGTGTAATCAAGTCCCCGTACCCATTGAATCTCTGGTTCGTAGAAGTAAAGCATTTCTCCCCTGCTTTGCTTGGGTGTCTAATCGACCCACCAAAAACTGATTAGTGGCGACTCCTAGGTGAAATTGATTTCCATGTTAATAACTTTAACTTAAGTCGCGAATTGGTATGAGCTTGGGAGAGCTCGAGCTAGGTTTAACTTAGTAATCCATTAGCCTAACCCCTTAGGCGGCGGGGCCGGTTTAGGAAGGGTCGCGACAGCTTGGCGACTCCGCTGGGGACTTGAGGACTTAGGCCTAATATAACTTGATTGTTTGTTAACTAACGTGGTCTTGTGACAGCGCTTCGTGAAGGCTAAGGTAAGTCCGCTAACGTTGTGTTAAATGTTTTTGTAGGTTAGGAGTTATAAGGGGTGAATTGATTGTTGACATGTTTGTTTTGCAGGTTGGTGTAAAGGGTGTACGTATATGTGAATGAAAATTGAAGTGTTGTTTTGATATCAACTGTTGTGCATGCTTTTACCTGCTTTAGCACTACACCTTGCACACACAAACCGCGATCTAAAACCCCGATCGCCTTAGGAAATCCATAGGAGGTGCCAAAAGTGTGGAAACCGTGCGGGGAAGGACCCATGGCTATCCCCTTTTGGTTCCGCCCATTTTCAAATAGTGATAAAGAGGACTGTCCGACGTAAGTGCGGAATGGGAAAAACTCTTTTGATCTATTTGGGATGGGGACCGTAAGCCTTTAGAATCCCACCTTTTAGTGAACCTCACAGGTGCATATGCGTGTCTGTGTTTTAAAAAAAAAAAAAAAAACGATCATCACCCGTTGTAAGTATGATTTCTCTCATTATTAGTTCACTTTGAATTGAAATTTTGTTTTCGTAAAATCCATGGAAATCAATTGAATGCCCAACATGATTTAGACCCATAATAAGAAAGTTCCTACATGCGACATAGGCCAATATTTCTCATCTGACCCCATAAAACTATTGGCTTGTCGGAATTTTCAATTGTGGGTCTAAGATCAAGTTTTGTCACTAAATTTTTCAAAGTCAACGTTGCAATTTGAGATGTCGAATTGAAATTATATTGGGTGTTTGAATATTTCAAAATTGAAATTTTTTCAAGAGTAGATTCACATTTTAATAGGTGAAATTTTAAAAATTAAAGTCACAAATTTGTAGGAGAATTTCTCGAACTTAAATGATTGGAACTATTTTGGCTTGCAAAATCCAAATGGGCGTTTGATTGATAAACCATGGAATGATCTCTCAATGATACTTTCTCTTACAAGTGAAACGGTGGCAAAACACTTAACCCTCGTTAACGGGGATTCGGGGGCAAAGTATTTTTTACCTCGCTTTCACTATAAGAGACGGCCTCAATGAGAGATCCATTTTTTCATTCCCATACTGACATTGTCTTCCTTTTGCAGGTTATACATGATGGTCACTCCTTAAAATTCTCATGCTTGGGCACGCCAAGAAGTGGACTTAGAAGCTAGGACGAGATTTGTTTATTGTACTCTTCTATGCAAGAGTTTCTTATACTTTGTCATCATCTTTATTCTTAGTAGGAATCATGTTTTGCGTTTTGGGTTTTGATCGCGAACCCAATCGAATGTTCTTGTAAATCTTGCAACTCAAATTCAAGTTCATAAGCAATTTTTTGCTGGGGTCCAAGTGGAGATACCGCAAGCTATCCATATGGGTTGAATTTTCATGGAAGCGCCAGAGAAGCATTCTAGGATGGTAAATTGTGATCGTTCCAATGAAATCAATTTATTCCAAAACTGATTTGTTCATACATTTTCTCACGAACAGGTGACAATGGACAATTTCGAAAATTGGTGGTTATCCCCTTAGAAGACAGAAATTAAATCATCGCCAACTGTCGTGGCAATTACTCCCTTAGAAGACAGAAATCAAATGCTTCACTTCCTAGTAGAACGATGTCTTCCTTCATTGTCACCAAAATCAATGCCTCGAGGAAGAGATTCGCCCAAATGGCAAAGCAAGAGATTGAGTTGTATAGAGAAAAGGTCGGGTGGTCACACCGTCTCGTGGGGACCTTCTTCTTCTTCTTCTGTAGCCATTGGTTTAGCCAATCTTTTGAATTCCTGGCTATTGGCTTCTAATTTTTTGGGGAAGGCATTCAAGCATTCGTATGTTCCAGCCACAAAGCTCGCTGGATTCAGGCAATTAATGTTTACTTGTTATGCTCCTCTCAAGGTCACTATAGAGGAGAGCGAACATTACTTGCAAACTGATTTTTGTAAAACGACTCCTTGCAATCTGTCGGAGCATTCTGTTTTGAGATATGTCCTTGTTTGCGACCCTCGATGTTGGACTCAAGTTATCAACCTTGTACATAAAGGGAAACCATGGCAGGCATACGATGCGAAAAATGACCAGTTCAATTCAAGAACCTCCAACAATAAATGAAGGGTTGGAGCTTGCTCATACGCATGATCCCATGGGGTGTCAGTCATTATCTCGAGAAATGCACAAGGTTTTCAGTATGACCAATTCAAGAGCCAGTAGTGAGAATGTTGCTAGAGGCCATGTCTCTATCGATTAACATCATTAAGTGGAAAGTTGACCAAGGCGAGAAGCATTGTTATTCAGTCTGTTTTTATGGGATCAATTCGGAAATGGTTGGAATACCTCTTCCAATGTTCTCGGCATTTGAGTGACAATCTATTTAGTCACTTAAAGTTGGGAAGGTGGCTTGATGATGGATATGATGGAAAGAGAAGATGATGAATGGAGCAAATCACCTGAGGGGTAGCAACCACCGACGAGGAAGCATGATGAAATGAAGTCTATTGGTTCAACACAAAATCAAGAAATGTGCTGGACCACAACGACAAAACTTTCGACTAAGAAAATACAATGAGGCGTAACCATCCACGTCGGCATAAAAGGAGTTGTATCGTTCCTAAGTTAGTTCAACTGAGAGTGGAAATGACTGGTGCCATCTCTCGTTTTGCAGGTGAAATAATGTGATGAGGCAACACACATTGAAGGGGGTGATAAACAGAGCAGGTCACTCAAAGGGCAATAATCCTCACCCATGATGCATGATAAAGAGGAGTCATTCGATTCAACACAAAAAGGGTGTATCGTTCCTAAATTAGTCCAATTCAATTTTGGGATTGAACTAACGTGTCTCCTCTCTTATAGACAAAGGCACACATTGACCGTGGAGGCGACACCTCCTACCAAGGAAACATGCAATAGATGGGGCAAAGCATCCAAGGGACAATGCCCTTAAATATCGAAATAATGCTGAAAAATCAAGGCGAAGAAAGCAGATGAAGGGAGTTGCCAAACATACATGGAAGCAAATTCAAATGAAGGGAGTTGTCAAACACCCAAGAAGGCGAATTCAAATGAAGGGTAAATTGTATCGTTTCCAATTGTCCATTTTAATACAATTTTTGATATAATTCTCTTTTCCTTTGATAGGAAGCATCAAAGACCTGAAGGACAAATGCAAACGAGGGGTAATGTTGTATCGTTCCCAAATTTTTAATCCTTAAAGTGTCTTTAACTAACACATTCTTTCCAATTCTTTACAGGGTTACCAAGTCGCCATGCCGCAGGTAAGTACCCTTCTTCCAAAATTCAAATGAAAATTTTCTTCATGAAAAAATGGGGGAGTTTATGATGTATTTGAGAAAAGAGCACAAAAGTAGAATTGTGAAAGCAAACTTTTCACGAAAATTTTGAATATCGTCTTTGTCCAAAAATCGCCTTGATGCTTGGCGGATCATTCATTTTGAATCAAAATTCCCTGTGGAGATTAATTAATCCGTGATGATCTCAATAAAATGAAAAGGAGATGTTAATTATGCCAAGTGAGAAACACTTAAGATAAAGAAAGGCAAACCATTCCCAAACACGTCCTGTAAACACTTTGAGAGGAGCGAAAAAGAGAAACTCGTGTTGTTTAAGGACGAGAGATTCATTCGCGAATAGTATACAGATCGAAATGAAAAGAGGCATTTCCTTCTTATATCCTATACACTACAGGTGATCATAGTTAAGCCCATTTGAGCCTTTAAATGTGAAGAATTCTCAAAATACCCCTGTCAAGAACCACCCCACAATTGGGGCAAATTTGGAGATTTTGGTTAACATCATTTGGTGAAAAGATGAAAAAGATTTCTTTGCTCTCACTGGTATCAATCTTTTTGTGGTAACTTCAGGTGAATCCTTGTGGAAGCTCGAAACATCCCAAAATGAAGAAGAGCATTCATTTCTCTACCCAAACACTCATACCCTTTGTTTAGCCAAGTTGAGCCTGAATATTCATTTCTAAAGCCCAAGTGGTGATTATCTCCCTATACCGGGACAAAGCATGTGATTTATCAAGACAATGGATACTCGTGAGACAATGTGAAAAACATCTCGAAAGTCCTAAAAGCTCAGAAAAAAAATGAAAAGTCAAATGAAAACTAGGGGGCATGAAAAAGCAGTGTGCCTAGTAAAAGCAAGGCCAATGCCCATTTTTTTTTTAAAAAAAAAAAGAGAGAAAAGTAGCATCAAGAGAAGAATCCTTTTGTGAGGAAAAAGTGTCAAAAGCAAAATGCATGCATGAAAAGAAAATCATTGCAAATGCAAAAGTCATTAGAGAAAAGAGCAAAGCTCTTGTATTGAAATGATTAGTCAATGGACTTTCGAGACAAATTGGATTTCAAAAGGCAAGTGTCCTCGAAAAGATTGGATGATATGGTAATGATGCCATGGTGATCACCAACTTTTAAATCCTTTTGAAAATTTCTGAGCCTTTTGAGCCTTTACCCAAACCAATGTTATAACCTTCTCCAAAGTCTCTTCGGATTGGGATGGTTTAAGCAGAAATTTGGATTCCCAAACAAGCTATCGCTTGAAGAAGTGGGGGCAAAGTTATCTTATCTCATCTTAAGGTTTCTTGACTTGTAAACCTGATGGAGATGCTGATTGAAAATTATTTCATTCCTTAGCCGATAATGCTTATCCATTGTTGAAACCGTGACCAAATCTACATTACGGTCCTTTGAAAGACCTCTTAGATTGGTCAATGTGTACTTATTGCGAATGATTCTCAAAACCTTCGACAGCGGTCATGTGAGGTATATTGAGTGATCAAACTATTTCCCACATTGATGGAAGGGATCAAGCAGCCTTCTTGAGAGTATGTGACAAGCCCTTTTCCGATTAAGGAGTTCTTGTTTGGCATACTTAATGAGCCCTTTTCATGAGTTAAGGTCATTTTGACAAAAGACTTTCTCCTAAGGGAATTTGATGATTAATGACACTTCTCAAGCCTGATGGCAATCTTGTTATGTTGAATGATGCAAAATATTTTCCAAACAATCAAAACTAGCTTGAATTGCTCATGCAATCAATGCTTTCTCATTGATGATACCATTTTCATATGGCCTCTCGTGATGTTATCTTGCACGGTACCCATTCGCTACCGGAGCACTTGTTATAACACATCCCGTTAGATGTGCGAGATGCCTCCTCGGAATTTCCTCAATATTCGACGGATATGGTGAGCTCTAACAGCCCGAAACTATTCTTACATAAGAAGTCTTTCCTACGTGGGACCGTGCTTTCTGAAGGTTTGTGCATTTGTCCTTAAACTACGCAATGCAAAGGTTTATGCATTTATTGCATAACACCCTGATTCCAAAAGATCAGGTTTTTCTTTAAACCCTGATTTCACAAGGTTCTGGGTCTTCCTTAAACCCCGATTTCAAAAGTTATGGGTCTTTCTTTAAACCCTGATTTCAAAAGGTTCCGGGTCTTTCCACAAACCCTGATTTCAAAGGTTCTGGGTCTTTCCTAAAACCCCGATTTCAAAAGGTTCCGGGTCTTTCCTAAAACCCTGATTTCACAAGGTTCCGGGTCTTTCCTTAAACCCCGATTTCAAAAGGTTCGGGTTTTCCCGAAACCCCGATTTCGAAAGGTTCGGGTCTTTCCCGAAACCCCGATTTCAAAAGGTTCCGGGTCTTACCTTAAACCCCGACTTCAAAAGGTTACGGGTCTTTCCCGAAACCCCGATTTCACAAGGTTACGGGTCTTCCTTAAACCCCGATTTCAAAAGGCTCCGGGTCTTTCCTAAAATCTCGATTTCAAAAGGTTCCGGGTCTTTCCTTAAACCCCGATTTCAAAAGGTTCCGTGTCTTTTTCGAAACCCTGATTTCAAAAGGTTCACAGGTCTATCCTTAATCCATGTTTTTTACAACATAAAGTCCTAAGTGAAAACCTTAGGCACATTACAATCTTGAGTGAAAAACATTAGGTATTTCAAAATCTTGAGTGCAATTTGCCGTTCATAGGGTTTTAGTCCCTAGGTGTACTTTTAGGGTTTTAGTCCCAAAGCTAAATCTTCGACGTTCATAGGATTTTAGCCCATAGGCGGAATCTTCGACGTTCATAGGGTTTTAGTCCCTAGGCGTTCCTTCAAGGTGTTGTTCCTATTGCCGTTCATAGGGTTTTAGTCCCTAGGCGGGATCATAGCTGTTCATAGGGTTTTAGTCCCTAAACAGAATCTTAGACGTTCATAGGGTTTTAGTCCCTAGGCGCTCCTTCAAGGTGTTGTTCCTATTGCCGTTCATAGGGTTTTAGTCCATAGGCGGGATCATAGCTGTTCATAGGGTTTTAGTCCCTAAACAGAATCTTAGACGTTTATAGGGTTTTAGTCCCTAGGCGCTCCTTCAAGGTGTTGTTCCTATTACCGTTCATAGGGTTTTAGCCCCTAGGCGGGATCTTAGCTGTTCACAGGGTTTTAGTCCCAAAGCTAAATCTTCAACGTTCATAGGGTTTTAGCCCCTAGGCGTTCCTTCAAGCTGTTGTTCCTATTGCCGTTCATAGGGTTTTAGCCCTTAGGCGGAATCTTCGACGTTCATAGGGTTTTAGTCCCTAGGCGTTCCTTCAAGGTGTTGTTCCTATTACCGTTCATAGGGTTTTAGTCCCTAGGCGGGATCTTAGGTAGCGAATGATAACCATTCTGTTCCGGAATGAGTTCCTGAACCAGAAATAGATTTTTCTATTTCTGGTTCCTGGATGAGTTTCTGAGAAAAAAAACCCGTTTGATAACGACCAAAAATTTTTATTTCTAGAACAGAAACCCGTTTGATAACAGCACAAAATTTCTATTTCCTGAAACAAAAACCCGTTTGATAAACAATAGAAAATTCTATTTCCAGGAATAGAAATCCATTTTTTTGGAAATGGAATAAAAATAATTAAAAAATCCGAAAAATTCATAAAAATCTCAAAAAAAATTCAGAAAATCCCAAAAAATTGAAAAATTCCAGAAAAAATCATCAAAATGTCGAGAAAATAAAAAAAATTCAGATTTCGGGAAAATAAGAAATTTGTTTAATTTTTTCAAAAAAAATCAAGAAATCAAAAATTTCAAAATTTCACAGAATTGCTTAGAATACCTATAGTCACCCACTTTGAGTAAAATTTATATTTTTTGAGGTGCCCAAAAAAAAATAAAAAATAAAAAAAATTCAAAATTTCACAAAATGGCTTAGAATACATGTGGCCACTCACTTTTTGAGTAAATTTTAATTTTTTTGAGATGCCCAAAAAAATTTTAAAAAATTAAAAATTTCAAAACTTCACGGAATGGCTTAGAATACCGTGGCCAACCATTTCAAGAGAAATTTAATTTTTTTTGAGATTCCCAAAAAAAAATAAAAAATCTAAGACAGCCCCTCGTCACTTGATGTTTGGTGAAGAAATTAATGTTCAAGAACTTTAATCACATCCGTACGTGGTGGTAATCACTGAAAAGAAAAGAAGGGGTCACTGGCTAATGATAACGTATCAAGGCATGCTTTAATTTACTCAGATGGCAATTGAGGGTGTTCAGTGTTTGCATTTCCCGCAAAGCAAAGGATATGTTGGTTACAAAGGTCTAAAGCTTGTCTTTGAAACAAAGCTATCAACTGTGATTCATCCATCTGTAGTTCTCACTCCCACACTTTTGCATTACGTCGAAGCTCGCCTTTTCTTTTTCCGTTTTATTTTGTGGCAATTTGTGAAGAAGATTCCACAATCTATAAATAGGACTATGGCTTTTCTGCTACTATCCGAGTGGATCTCACTTCCGAGGAGTTTTTGGTCTTCACCAAGGTCAGAGACAAGTTACTTCCTGATTCAATTTTCTCTGTTCCTGATAATTGACTATGGAAGGAGCACTTTTTTGCTCATTACATGTAGAATACGACAGAAGTTTCAGAAATATAATCCAGGAACATATCAAGGTAGACATGATCAAGCGAAAAGAAAATTTGCTATGAGTCAAATACTCGAGTCAGTTGCCTCAGTTTGCAATATACATGCTTTTGCATAAGATAGCAGCATGCACACAAGATTTAAGACCTCTATAGACTATACATAGTCTCTTAGCACAAGAGATCCCGACTTCCACCAAATAAAGCTCAAACTGATGAACATTTTAATCATGCACGGTTATTGCAGAGCTCATCTTCTTATTCCTCTCAGTAAAACCGCCGTATGAAGACAATCTAGGGAGGCAACAAGTCACAGTTCTAACCGGTTTCTGCTCCTCCATCACATGGTCTCCATTAGGAGTCCTTTCGCCGCTACACATGAAAGTGGAAGGCGTTCCTTGATCAGAGATCAGAAGAACATCGAGTATAGTTGGCTTGGCTTCAGCCTTTTCTTCTGCCATAGCTTTGTGAGCCGAAGCATCATGATCGGCAACATCTTCTTGATCCGTGAGGCTATCTCGGAAAAGTTCAGCGAGTTTCTTTTTCTTACTTGTTGGGGAAGGCTTGGGAACAAGGACAGGTGCTTTGTCCCGAGGGGCATTCTTAACCAATTGTGTTCCCCTGAATAAGGATGGGTGGATAGGAGTGTTTCCACGGGAAGGAGTACTCCCACGAGAAGGAGTGAAATCTGCAGTAGAAACAAGAATGAGCACACAAATAATACAAAAAAGTATTATAGAATGATATAAGCCAGGAAAGAAAATGATGACACAATAAACAGCATATCTCGTGAGTAAAGCAAAATCTTGCTCCTTCTCTTGTTATTTTTCTTCCTTAGGATTGAATAAATATAAGAGTCAGGAAAATCTGCATAGCTAAAATAAGTGCCACGACCTCAATGACAGAATTTTCCATGCAGTTGTTAACTTTAAGGCATATGATGATTAAAAGCAAACTCATAAAGATGATGAGAGACTTTAGGTAAGTTCATGATGCTATATCAGGTATGGAGTTGGACAACTGCACTTTGGCTGGACAATTATCAATCGATTAGAGATCAGTGCTAGTTGCAGCCCCTGTTCTTAATGTCAAGATGGTCTCAGGTACATTTTTTAAGAGACTTCAATTGATTTCCATCAATTCGCTCAATAGAAGACTGAACACCCAATTCATCGCCCCCTACCCAGAGAGAGAGAGAGAGAGAGAGAGAGAGAGAGAGAGAGAGAGGAATTTGTGAGTGGTGCATACTAATTAAGTGAGAGTGCTAAGATTGTTGTCTAAACCCTGCCATTTTTTAGAGGGGAAATCAAAGGAGTGGCGGTAGCTTAAAAGCGTCCTCCTTAACCAAGAGCAACTTAAATTGATAAATGAAGCAGGCAACTAAAGAAACATTAAACAAACCACGAACCACCACACATGTCACCATTGACACTGAAAAAAACATCTTCACAGTCGTACTCTAACCAGGGCTTCGAATCGAAGAAAACATCCTCTTTACTGCCTGCATTTGACAAAGATATATTGTTCCAGTTCAAGCATTGACAATATAAGAAAATTAAACCACACCTAGGAAAAACACAAAGCACGCATTCAGATTTAGGCATCAAGAGAAGCAAAGCACATTGACCCACTCAGCTCAAAGATCAAAACCAGTAATTACATGATAGTTTATTCCTTTAGTCAGCTAATTATAAAGACAACAAAGCAGAAAAACTAGTGCTGCAAACATCATCACCGCTCTCTAATAGAGCGGGGGGAGGCCAGATCTGGGGGAGGCCGAGCGGCCTCGCCATGGCCGCCGGTCGACCTCGCGGTCGCCCAGGCCGAGCGGCCATGGCGGGGCCGCCGGTCGACCTCGCGGTCGCCCAGGTCTGGGCGACGGCGAGGCCGACCGCCGGCCTGGGCGAGGCCGAGCGTCCTCCCCAGACTGGGGGAGGCCGAGCGACCTCGCCCAGGCCGGCGGTCGGCCCAGCCGTCGCCCAGATCTGGGGGAGGCCGCTCGACCTCGCCCAGGCCGACCGCCGGCTTGGGCGAGGCGGAAGCTGACCCCCCCTGATCACGGCGACTTCCAAATCCAGAAAAGAGAGCGAGCAAACGAGCGGAGGATCGGAGCTTACGTGGAGCAGGAGCGAGCGGCCCTGGCTTCCTCTCGGTCGGAGCGAGCGAACGAGCGGCCGGCTTCCTCTCGACGGCGACAGAGAGAGTTCAGAGAGAGACGGGCAGATCAGAGAGATGAGAGGAGACGAGAGACATGTTTTGAAGAGAACGACTTCCTCAGAAATGGTTCTGAGTTTTGTTCAAGAAACGAAAAACCAACTTTTTTTTGGTTCTGATTTCTGGTTTCAGAACCGGTTCTGGGACAAAACTTGTCCCGGAAATAGAAAAATTAAATTGCGTTAACAAACGGGTTTCTGGTCCAAAACTGATTTCGGGAGCAAAAAACCAGTTCTGGATAGAACCAGAATGGTTATCATGCGGGCCCTTAGCTGCTCATAGGATTTTAATCCCTAGGCGGAATTTTCGACGTTTACAGGGTTTTAGTCCCTAAATGTCAATCCAGAGTCTTTTTCTTGGCACGGTGAGCTTTTGCAGCCCGGAGCACCCATTTGATCTGGCGAGCATTCGCAGCCCAGAGTCTTTTTCTTTGCACGGTGAGCTTTTGCAGCCCGGAGCACCCCTCCGACCTGGTGAGCTTTCGCAGCCCAGAGTCTTTTTCTTTGCACGGTGAGCTTTTGCAGCCCGGAGCACCCAATTGATCCCACGAGCTTTCGCCCCAAAGTCTTTTTCCTTGCACGGTGAGCTTTTACGATCCGGAGCACCCCATTGACCCGCGAGCTTTGCAGCCTAGAGTGTTTTTCCTTGCACGGTGAGCTTTTGCACTGGAGTTTCCTTTATATCTCTTGTGAACATCAGGTAAGTATGTTTACTCTCTTTAAAAATAAAAAAAAAAGGAGAAGAAGAGAAGAGAAGAAAAAAAAAATGAGGCCTTCACAAGTATGTCCCTGAGCCATGCTCCTTATGTCAAATCCTTTATGAGAAACTTAGGCACCTCAAGTCCTTCGTGAGAAACTTAGGCACAATCTATCAAATCCTTGGGTGAGGAACCCGAGTGCTCATTCACTGAATCTTTTCAAGCCTCGCTGGCAAAGAGCCTCTGAGCAATCCGATCCAACCTACAGGTATGTAAACCCAGGTACGCATCAAAGGTTTGTGGTCCAACCTTAAACCACGCTTCAAAGGTTTGTGGTCCCACCTTAAACCACGATTTCCAAAAGTTTGTGGTCCAACTTTAAACCACACTTTATTCATCTTATTTTATTTTACTTATTTTATTCTCATCTTATTTTGTTTTATTTTCTTTTCTTTTCTTTTCTCGTGCGTAAAGCCAACTTTCGCTTGCCTTCCGCTGACAAATTTAGGTGTCTTTTGTCTTTGAAGGGAACCTCTTCGAGCTCCCCTTCAAAGAGGGGCAGCTGTTGACACCTAAATTTTTTGCCCAAAAATCATTTTCGAAAAATTGGAACTTGTTTTTCCACAAAAATATTTTGGAATTATTCTACTAAAAAAAAAAAAACGGAAGAGCAAGGGCCAAGGATTCGAGTGTAGCTAGCCGAGACCTGAGGGATCAAATTGCAAATGAACCAGCAAGTTGGGGCCAAAATACAATTTCCAAAAGTTGGGGGACCAAATCGCAAAATTTGTTAAATTTGCCCCCAAGCCCTTAAATCATCATTTTTACCCCTAATCAAGCTTGAAATTGAAAACGGGCAAGGTAAAATTGATCAGATCAAGCCAAAAGGACTAAATTGGCTCAAATCGGGCATTCTCGGACAAGAAAGTGGCTAATTTTGAGGGACTTTCCTGCAAACTTGGGCATGGAAAATTGCAAATTCTGATTATCATCTTAAACTAATATACTTCAACTTTCAAACTGATCAAAAATTCCGACCAAATGAATGGATTAAAGCACTTAAATTAGCTTCCAAAAACCGGTCCACGATTTGGTCTCAATTCGAGGCTGCTGAGTAGCCAAATTTGTGGCCCCACCATATCCTACTCAGCCAGCCGATCAGCGTGAACTCTGGCCGAGGTGTGAGACCATCATTAGGAGTGCAAATGGACAAAAATTTGCCATGGATAAGCTGCTGAAGACACGTGATAATCTCAGTCAAACCTGCTCACTCAACAGCTGCAAATTATGATGATTTTGGAGTCAGAAAGTTGGTGAAGAGACTCAGTTTGCAGGCTTGGTAAGTGGGCAATCACGGGCTAAAAATCTGGTTGGATTCGGTGGATAGGATCGCTGAAGCACGTTATTTTGGGGGATAAAAATAAAGGGATGAGACAAGAGGAGGGGGGGGGGGGGGGGGTCGGTCGTTCCAAAAACTCACCCTCGGACGCAACTCAAACGGAAAATCAACCAAAAAAAGTTCCAGATTGGCTTTTGGAGAGAAAAGGGAGATTTTCATGAACTTCGAGCCAAAATTAGCCAAAACCTTCAACTAGATAGTGGAACTACATTCAAAGATCTTTCCAACCGTAGGTCGCACGTCCCAAATGGATGTCGGGAAGCCATCCAAAATCCCCTCGAAAAGCAGCCCATTCTCGGGTCAAGAGAGACCCAGAAATTTTCCAAAGTGTTGGAGTCAGACGGTTACTGGTGAGGGAAAGTGGGAGTTTTTGAGAGTCATGAGAAACATATGAGGATACCCTTGACATGGAAATTAAACTAGAATACATCTAGTTGGGGTTGGTGTCAAATTAGTCAGAAGAAGAGGTCGTTGATTCTGGTTTTGGAGAACAACAAAAACCTTCGTTGTCAGTTCTTTCTTTGCAGATCTCATTTTCCAGTTTGAAGAAGCCTATTTCTCCGCGCCTTGGAAGACAATTTTTTGGTTCCCTCAGCCAAGGGATACTTCAAAGAGAAACTAGGAAGCAAGGTGAGTATCCTACATGTATTTTTGTTCCATTTTGAACATGTTTTAGTCATGAAAAAATCAAGAGAAAACTAGCCCAGAGAACTGATTTCTGAGGCTGGAATTTTTCTAAGTGTTGGAACCCCTTCATGAGCCATATATGTTTGACTTGCTACTCCTCTTTGCATGCGTTTTCTACCTTCATGAGCCTGATGAATGTTATATGGGTGTACAAATTATGCTGAGATCCACTTGGTTTGGTCTTTGAATCCCCGTGTGAACCATGAGATGGCTTGCAACTTGAGTAAGAAGCCAAGCTAACCCACATTGATTCATGGCTAGTCATTATGAACCATGCATGTATGCTTCTTGGGGGTTGTTTCGACGTGTTCGCTTGATCATTCTCCATGATGTTTGTTTCATTTAAAAGTAGATGTTACGTATATTCTCTCAGATGAAGTGATGTTTCCTATAGATCTTGCACGTGATGAGTGTCGGGGCTTAAACCTGGGCATGCAACAGGTTTGCTTGACCTGGGTTTAAACCCAAATTTGCAAAAGCAGCCCGAACCCACATATCGGGGGCCGATTCCAACTTGGTTCTCGTGCGTTTTAGGTTGTGATTTCTAGCTAATCTTGTTCTTTGCATGTGATAATATAACCTTGATACTTTGGTTCCACTTGATATTACACACGGAGTAAGATTGAAGGCCACGAATATGGCTCGAGGAAGCCATTTGGGGCATTTTAATGCACACCAAATGCTCGACGAAATGCCCAAACCAAGTTTCGATCTTGAAACGGTTGATTTGAGCCCGGTTCTCGTAATATTCATTTTCTGAGTTGTTTCATGTTCACGTAAACCGAGCATAGGCCGATTTAGGGAATTATTATTATTATTTAAATAAAAAACGAAAAAAAAAAATAGAAAAATTTCGAAAATCCAAAAATTGGAAATTGGGCTTCAGAATTGCTTTTCTCTCCCTTTTTGTGGAATTAGCGTATGTTTGATTGCTCCTCGCTTGATTCGCACGCTTTGAATTGCATGTTTAATTTAAACTCGCATGTGGTTGATTATGCATGTTAGGTTCATGTAGTGATTGTTGCTTCCCTTAGCTTGGTTAGGAATGAATTTTTTAAACTCCCAGTTAGTGTGAACACGTTAGGTGGTGAATTGAGCAAGATTAGGTACCGAAAGGGCACTAGTTGGTCAATTAGTGTAATCAAGTCCCCGTACCCATTGAATCTCTGGTTCGTAGAAGTAAAGCATTTCTCCCCTGCTTTGCTTGGGTGTCTAATCGACCCACCAAAAACTGATTAGTGGCGACTCCTAGGTGAAATTGATTTCCATGTTAATAACTTTAACTTAAGTCGCGAATTGGTATGAGCTTGGGAGAGCTCGAGCTAGGTTTAACTTAGTAATCCATTAGCCTAACCCCTTAGGCGGCGGGGCCGGTTTAGGAAGGGTCGCGACAAAGTTTTTGTGTTTTTCTTGTTCTATATCTTCGCGCAATTCTGCGGCATTTCATGGTGTCAAATGATGAGTGTGTAATGCGTTATCATGACTGAGACTTTTACTTTGTTAATATTTCATATTATTCATGTGTCTAAACATAAGTTGTGAAGTAGATTGTAGCAAATGGAGATAATCGGATATGATGATTCACTGTAATCATTCAATTAAGAGTACCAGCTGGAACCTAGGTAGGCCTTTGAACTGACCCTGGAACCTGGGACAAGATAGGTTCCAATTTCATGGGTATGCAAGGCGGGTTCCATGTTCCAAAAATTAGGGAAAGTGTTCCGATCGGTAGGTTCCAGGTTCCAGATGGAATTTCAACGAAACTTGAAAACGCTCACCCCTACTTGCATTACTTACAAAAATGAATGAACGAAAATAATTTTCATCGTTTACGAATATGTTAAGACATTAATTATTATTGATAATAAATATAGTTTTCATTAGCTAATTATTTTAAGCGATACAAGCGATCATCATCTAAATTATTCATTTTTCGTGAAACAAATGAAGATAATCGATTGCCAAATAAGGAGGAAGAAGTAAAGGAAGTTTGCAACATTCTTCTTTTTAATTTTTGGTGTTTTGGGGGCACAAGCGCAGAAACTCCGCTTCGTGAAGTTCCCCGAGCCTCCTTTCTCCTCGGTCCACAAAGATGAACGCATGCGGCACCACGTATGCTCCGTGAACTGATCAAGTTCAAATCTTTGGCCAGTACAAGGCAGCTCTCGAACAGAGCAATTCGCACATAGTTGGCGGGATCAAACAAGCAAACGACCTCTGGTTCCCGTCGAACGTATGCAGTTCGCACGCTGCCTTTTTATTTTATTTCTTTCTTCGTTCCTATGAGGAAATTGCTCGGAAGTTTCTTAAGAGGTGTTTTCATTTCAAAGCATGCAAAGGACTTCCATCTCTAAAACGACAATGAAGACCAATGGAGGATTGAGTTATATTGCGTAAATTAGTATCGCATCGAGAATGGAAATTGACGGTGGTTATTAGGGGTGTGCAAAACGAACCGCCTAAACATGGAAGTGTGGGTCAATTCCCGGTTCCTAAAAGTAGGTCCGGTTTCCAGTTCCAAGGGAAACCGGACCGAACCGGACCAATCGGACCGGATACTCTTTTTTTTTTTGTGATTATGTGTAGTCGGCATGGGGAATACAATTTCAATTTTAGAATAGATGTGTAGTCGGCATGAAGAACACAATTTGTCATCGCATTGGCTCGAATTACACTTATTTTTGTGATTATGTGTAATCAGCATGGAGAACACAATTCTAATTTCAAAATATATGGTATCAAGTAGTGAAAAAAAAAAAAGTGATCGGTTCTATTGAACGGATCCAATCCTCGGTTCCTAATTTTAGAAATCGGATCGAGAACTGATTATTCATAGTGATTATGTGAGGGAGCGGAGTTTTCATATAAGAGTGCCGCTAGCAGGACGGGGCCACCGTGTTGAATTTCTAGCGGTTGCGTGTCGACCGCAATTTTCCAATTGGTGGGGGAGGTGGCTGGCGACCGGATTTGAGAACGTGGGGAAGGAAGGTTTTGTTTACTTTATTTTATTTATTTAAGGAATAATGTTACATTCGATCCTTTTGTTTTCTTTTTCTTTTTCGGAAATTAAAATCGCCCTCTATCTTCTTCTTCTTCTTTTAAAGCCTCTTTCGACCTTCGAGAAAATGTTGCCGCGAGTCCTCCCGCTATACTTTTTTTCTTGTCGATCGATTTTTGTTGACATATATTGCAGAATTGCTGACACGAACGCTAGAGTACACGTGTCGTGCTATGATTCGTTCAAGTTATTAAATGACGATATTTGGCACCATATAAAAACATAAATGAAGACAACATTAAGAGAGAGAAAATGTCGCTGTG
Source organism: Syzygium oleosum (assembly GCF_021117445.2). Taxonomy (NCBI): domain Eukaryota; kingdom Viridiplantae; phylum Streptophyta; class Magnoliopsida; order Myrtales; family Myrtaceae; genus Syzygium; species Syzygium oleosum. Next base: position 19,868,267 of record NW_026607485.1, on the reverse strand, counting down.
AGTCCTTCTGCTATACTTTTTTCTTATTGGTCGAATTTGGCGCCATATCGAAAAAACATAAATGAATGAAGACAACATGAATGAGAGAGAGATAATCTCAAGCTCTAGCTTGCGACAATCACGCATGTTCAAGCTCAAGTTTGTGGATGCCATAGTCACTTGAGTCGGAAACCATGGTCACCCAATTTGAACTCGCGACAGCCACGGGCATAAGAAGTTTTTGAGTCATGGAGCTTGCAGTGGTTATGTCCACTAAATCTTTTTGAGCCACGAAACTTGAGGTCGCATGATCGCTCGAGCTTCGAGCTCGCGGCGGCCATGGACACTTGAGTTTCAAGTCGCGGAGCTCGAGGCATGGTTCCTCGATTTGAGCTCTTGGTCATGGTCGCTCAATTGGTAATTGTGAATAGTTAGTTACAACATCATGAATTTTGTATTTGTCGTGGGCGTTTTATTGGTTTTCTTCATGTTTATCTTTTCCTTTATTTTATTCAAATTAGGGTTAATACGATGAAAAACCCCAAACTGGTATACATGTGACAAATTACCACAAACTAATTTTTTGACCACAAAAAATTTCAAACCGGTACACCTGTGGCAAATTTTACCCTTATCACCAAAAAACCCAAACTAGTACATTTGTGATAAATTTACCTTCCGTTAAATTGAATTAATACCACAAGAAACTTCAAACCGGTACATATGTAACAAACGAAGGGTAAATTCCAAATTGATACACCCATCAACTGCCACGTACCATCTAACTCAGAAATTTAACTGTTAAAATTTAATGAAAAATAACGGAGAGTAAAATTATTACTACAGGTGTATCGGTTTAAAGTTTTTTTGTGGTCAAAAAATTAATTTGAATAAATTTATCATATGTATATTAATTTGAGATTTTTCGTGATATTAACCTATTGAAATTATATTCACATAAAAGGAATCTCACCGTTGGATTAAAGAAAATCTCAATAAGAAAGATTTTCCTTCCACTAAGGAAACCGGATAAACAATTTAATAAAGGCAAAGAAGGCCCAGCCCCGTTTTCAAGAGGGACGGTGCCGGTAGGTGATCTTTCCTTTTCGTAAATTGATATTGAAAATGATTTGTCGAGAACTGCAAATGACGTGACACCAAATTAAAAGTCTCCGGCTTAAAAAGTAGTATTAAAATTTACTCTTTTTTTTTTTTTATATGTAACGTGATTAAGTTAGATTGCGTTTGGTAGCCAGAATTTAAGTCCGGATAGGATAACAAATTATCCTATTCGGTGTTTGGTGACATTCTCTGAACCAGATAAATCCAGATACATCCGAATAAAATGCCATATAAGAATTCCGTCTTAAGGGTGGGATAAATTTGGATTGGATATAAAATTTAAAAAATAACTAAAAAAATTAATATTTTACATTTTAAGAGAGTGATAAAGTGACGCATCGGATATCGTTTCGTTGGCACGGCTCGCCCGATGACCACCACCAAAATACCGATCATCATCACTTCTGACCACCGCACGATCGCAGTAGCTTCTGACCACGCCATGCCGGTCATCATTGCTGGCCGAGCACAATAATGGGGGTAACTACAGATATGCGGACCAAGTACTAGTCGGCACACCTTTATTAACATATTGTGAGAATGTTGTTTCCAAAACGTTTGGAGCTGATAAGCTCAGGTAAGATGTTCAAACAGGAGAAATTGTATGAAGCGGCGGGGAGAGAGAGAGAGGAGAAGAAATTTATTGGTCTTCAAGAACTTGACCATTCAAGTCCAATATTAAATACCGTGGACTTAGGCCATGGATCCAAAATTGGATATTATAATGTGCATATCTTTGTTGGGTCCTTTTCTGCCTTCACCATTCTAGTTTTTAAGATTGCTGCTAACTGTGTTTTGTTTGTTCAATAACTCCAGCTTAACTTGTTCGTAGTTCTTTAAGGCACAGGATCAACGCCTTCGTTTCCACAGAGCAAGAATCGTCGGCCAAATACAGGAGGAGGCACGAGATAAAACACAAGGCGGACGACAGACATTAACGGCAGAGTCATCTTGAGCCAACGCATGAAATTTTCGATCGCCATCGAGAGCGGTCGAAGCGATGAAAGAGCGAAACTATGCCGAGCCTTTCTGTGGGGTCGCGTCGAGCTCCCTCGAGACGGTTGGCCTTCCCGTTCCATATCGAACGGAGGAAAACGAAATGCTTCTGGTTCAAGAGACAAAGGTGAAGAACACCAGTCACCGGCCAGAGACGGATCGATCTTTCAGATCTGGTTCAGCTCGTTTGGACAAGATTAGGGAGGTGCTGAAGCGAGGCGAAGCGACCCAGCTTAGAAGCTCGTGGACTCAAATGATGCGAGCACGGCACGGCCAGACATTGCTTCACCTGGCCATCGTGCAGGGTCAAGGCGACATCCTCCAATGCCTTTCGAATTCGTGTCCAACTTGGAGGCTTTATTATGAAAAAGATTGCAAGAATTATTGACCAAGAAAAGAAAAAAATTATTAAAAAATTTGCAAAAATTGTTTACGTCAGCGCCGATCGTACCATGTAGGACGGCCGGCATCCACGTCGGCGATTTTTGGCCAAAATCAGTTGGAATGACTGCATTAGCAAATCGTCAAAATGTTTAGAACTAAACTAGCTAAATTGAAAGGTTTGTGACTAAATTGATATCCTTTAGAATAACTTTAAGAATCTTTTTGGTAATTATCCCGAATTTTATACTTTTAAGGTTTTCTCGAACTTTGTCTCGAACTTCTATATATGTCAACTTATACCCTATTATTAGTACACATACTAACGTATGGAATTAAATGTGGCATTTCTAAGTAAGTCATATATATATATTGTGTAATGACTAGATATCTATCGAAAATCTATCGTTACATTCTCATTTTCCTTCACAAAAACACATGTTTCAATTCGATATAGGCTACGGAGCTGCTCCCACGTAACCTACTGAATCTTGCATGAGCGGTAGAGATACGATTGAGGAGTCGAGCCAATATAGTGTCAAACCGGAGCTCGACTCACATACTAGATGCTCGAAACTCTACACCCGAGCTTTGATTACGTCAAGTCCTGAGTTTCTTTCTTCGTTTGATTTTTAATCAGGGTTTTGTTTTTTCATTGCAAAGTATCAGAAGGATAACTCAAGACTTGCTTCTTTCTACCAAAACCAAGAAGGGCTCATCTCTTACGCGTTACAACATTAGAATATTAAATCACTCCTTCATGAAGCAGCTTAAAATTTTATATCAGTTGATTTTGGTCCCATTATAATCCACAGAGAATGGTCTTAAGTCAAAATTTTAGGATCCTTAGGCCAAATCCCAACCTAAGCGTGGGAATTTCCGCTTGGAATTAGGTGAAAAGGATGTGAATTCAGCTATATTTGATGTAGCCCGAAGCCACGACGACCCTCATATATATGCATTATAAATTCTCAAGATCGGTTCACAAATATATGTTAATTGATTGTTGTGACGACTTAGACATATAGACTTATTAAACAACTACATCTCAAAGAGAGAGCAAGCATAAGCAATCGACTTGTTCCCTCGATCTTCTCAAGAAAGTTAGAGAAAGCCAAGGCGGGGAAGAGAAAATCAAAGAGGAACAAAAAAAGACGGCACTTGCAAGGTTGCTAGGATATTTTAATCTCTCAGATCATCTCTCTCGCAACCTGACAAGATTCTGGGAAAACCTCCCTAACCACAAAACCATCAATTTATCGTCATTAATTGATAAATGCAAATATTAATTTATTTCAGATAATGTTGATACAAGGGATATTTCATCGCCATCAACGGAATATGATCTATGTGTTTACAGGTCGGATTGACCTCGATGAGGGATGGTACAAATTGATTGTGTAATAGAACAATTGCTTGTGTAACTTTCGTGTCGTTATGGTATTATAGTTGTCAAAACGAGAGGATTCATGTGATAGCTTGATTTTTTTGGATAATTCGGCATACCAAAAGTTTGGAGAAACTCCCACCACATATTGTGGTATTCTTCCCAAAATCATATATTTTTTTCTTTTTATCAAACTCCATATTTGACTGTGGGACAACTTTTTTTCCTATACGATGGATCTGCATAACAGAGCAGGATTATCTAAGTAAATCATTTTATTCTTCTTATGCTTTCAAGAAATTATATTGTAATCTACCTGATGCCATTTACTTTTATACTGGTTTTGAATCACGCTTGATTCCGAGGTTCGTGGGTATCACGCTCTAGTTGTCATCCTAAATAATTAGTTTGCCGAACTTTCGCGCGTGTTTTTATCTTCCTTTTAAGACATATCAAGTCGCCGATTTGATTGAATATTACACATCACCCGTTTAACTTAATAAAACTCTAATCAACTTCACGCAGGCTATTGAGGAAACGTAATTTCATTAGATAGTTACGAAAATTAAACAATACCATGGAATATCAATTTTGGAGGATGGTGTTGGTACGTTTTGCAAGCAATATAAAAGGTGAAATGGAATTGAACCTTTTTGCAAACTTCCAACAAAGCAATTCACATCTTATCCCTTCATTAACTAAACTGAACTTATCGAATGATTTCGCGAACTGCCGGTCGTTTCAAATTAAGGATAATGATATGGGTAATCTTTAAATTTCTTTTTCAATATTTAATGCGGTAGCTAAAAATTCTCCCCGCAACTTTCAAACGCCTTCCTACAGTTGAAAAGTCTAAAACCGTGTGCTGGTGGCCTTTTTTGAGATGTATTACGAAAATTCGAGATTCGTGCACAGCAAATTAAACGGCATTCTCTTTCCATTGACGTTGACATAGACTTGACCAAAACTCGTGTACTTATTATTCCCTCCGCCTTGTCCCCAGAAAGCTAGGGAAAGCCAAGGCGAGCAAAAAAGAGAGAACGAAGAGGAAAAGGCAGATGGCAATCCCAAGTTTGCCCGGAGATGTGGTCGCTCAAATCGTCTCTTTCACCACACCACAAGATGCTTGTACCATGTCGTCCGTCTCTACCAACTTCAGATCGATTGCAGATTCGGATCTAGCGTGGGCTAATTTCTTGCCTCCTGGCTGCGAGGACTTGATCCCTCACGTATCACCCAAGAAGGCTCTCCATCGCCATCTCTGCCATCATCCGGTCCTGATCGATGGCCGGAACGTGGTAAAGCTCGTTTTTCTTTGCAACTTGTTTGCAACTTGCAAGTGATTGTGGGGGTTATATAGTGATTCAAACTAGGGGATTCATGTGATGGTTTTGATCTCCAGTGATTTTGCATATTTGACTGGGGTGTCAACGTTTCTTTTCCCTATAAGGTGAATCTGCATAATAGAGCGGGATTCCAAGAATACCTGGGTTATAATTTAGGCTCCGTTCATTTGGCGAAAAACGTTTTTCGTGGGAAAATATTTTCCTTCCCCCCTCACAAAATAGCCTAAGTCTACGGAAAATGATTTCCGCTTCTTCAAAAGCGGAAATCATTTTCCGGAGCTTCTTCTTCTTCTTCACTAAGGTCGCCGGCCGCCGCCGCCGGTCGCCGGTCACCGGCCGCCGGACGCTGATACGATGGATTTGCATAATAGAGTAGGATTATCTAAGTAAATCATTTTATTCTTCTTAGGCTTTCAAGAAAATTATATTATAATCTATTTGATGCCATTTAATTAACCTGATTTTGAATCACGCATGATTTCGTGGTACATGGGTCTCATGCTCTAGTTGTCGTCCCAAATAATTAGTTTGCTGAACTTTCGCCCGTGTCTTTATCTTTCTTTCAAGACATATCAAGTCGCCTATTTGATTGAATGTTACACATTCTCCGTTTAACTCAATAAAACCTAATTAACTTCAAGCAGCCTATGAGGAATTATAAATGTAATTTCATTAAATAGTTAGGAAAATTAAACAATACCATGGACTATCAATTTTGGACGAGGATGGTGCTGGTACGTTTACAAGCAATATCAATGGTGAAATGGCATTGAACCTTTTTGCAAACTTCCAACAAAGTAATTCACATTTTATCCCTTCATTAATTAAATTGAACTTATTGAATGATTTCGCAAACTACTAATCATTTCAAACAAGGGATAATGATATGGGTAGTCCCTAAACTTCTTTTTCATTATTAAATGTAATCCTTAAACTTCTTCTTTTTTTCAATCTAGCCTAACAACTTTCAAACATCCACCCAATACAGTCCTTCCTTCCATTAAAAACTCTAAAGCCGTGTGGCGGCCTTGAGATGTATTATGAAATCTCGAGATTGGTGCATGGCAAATTAAATAATATTCTTCCAATGACTTTTACATAGACTTGATCAACTACTGTACTTATTCCCTCTACCTAGTCGAGAAAGTTAGTGAAAGCCAAGGCAAGCAAGAGAAAACGAAGAGAAAAGCAGATGGCATTTTCAAGGTTGTCCAGAGATGCAGTCGCTCAAATCATCTCTTTCATCCCATGGGATAATTTTATCCGGATTATATCCCTCCTATATTCGTCTTTACCTTTCTTAGACATGCATCAAACACAAGATAAGATAAAATATATCATATCCTGAATTTTATCCCGACTATCAAACGTAGTCTCCGGGTTTTGCTTTCTAACGACGGCCCTCTTTTGGGCTCTGCTGGCTAAGTTCAACCTATGATATAAATAAAATTTCTTCACGACCAAGAAAAGAAAAAAAAAAGATTCATTAATCCGCTTCCAATGACCTTGACATAGAGTCAAATTAAATACTCTACTTATTCCCTCGATCTCATCAAGAAAGTTAGCGAAAGCCAAGGCAAAGAAAGAGAGAACGAAGAGGAAAGAGAGTCAATTTTATCCGGATTATATCCCTCCTATATTCGTCTTTACCTTTCTTAGACATGCATCAAACACAAGATAAGATAAAATATATCATATCCTGAATTTTATCCCGACTATCAAACGTAGTCTCCGGGTTTTGCTTTCTAACGACGGCCCTCTTTTGGGCTCTGCTGGCTAAGTCCAACCTATGATATAAATAAAATTTCTTCACGACCAAGAAAAGAAAAAAAAAGATTCATTAATCCGCTTCCAATGACCTTGACATAGAGTCAAATTAAATACTCTACTTATTCCCTCGATCTCATCAAGAAAGTTAGCGAAAGCCAAGGCAAAGAAAGAGAGAACGAAGAGGAAAGAGAGTCAATTTTATCCGAATTATATCCCTCCTATATTCGTCTTTACCTTTCTTAGACAGGCATCAAACACAAGATAAGATAAAATATATCATATCCTGAATTCTATCCCGACTATCAAACGTAGTCTCCGGGTTTTGCTTTCTAACGACGGCCCTCTTTTGGGCTCTGCTGGCTAAGTCCAACCTATGATATAAATAAAATTTCTTCACGACCAAGAAAAGAAAAAAAAAGATTCATTAATCCGCTTCCAATGACCTTGACATAGAGTCAAATTAAATACTCTACTTATTCCCTCGATCTCATCAAGAAAGTTAGCGAAAGCCAAGGCAAAGAAAGAGAGAACGAAGAGGAAAAGCAGATGGCGTTTTCGAGGTTGTCTGAAGATGTAATCGCTCAAATCATCTCTCTCACCACTCCACAAGATGCTTGTACCATGTCGTCCGTCTCTACCAACTTCAGATCGATTGCAGATTCAGATCAAGTGTGGGCTAATTTCTTGCCTCCTGGCTGCGAGAACTTGATCCCTCAAATATCACCGAAAAAGGCTCTCTATCGCCATCTCTGCAATCATCCAGTCCCGATCGATGGCCGGAACGTGGTAAGCTTGTTTTCGAGAAATTGGTGGCTCGTGTGCACCTAGCGTGTGATTGTTGGTTACTGTAGTCATTGAACTAGAGGATATATTCATGTGAGGTGGGTTTGATTTTGAATGATTTCGCATAGAAAAGTTTGGAGAAGTTTCTACCACGTATGATCTAAGTGGGTAATTCTATTCTTCTTTGGTTTCCCCGAGAATTGGAGTATAGTTTGACCGGTGCCATTTGATTTAATCAGCTATCAAAATAAAGGCCATGAAGTGGTTATATCTCAGATGAATTGAGCTATGTATTATTTCAAACATCATTGACCATGTAATAGATTTTAGCAGACATTTGAGAAATCTTATCTAGCTTAAGAAGAAGACTGATTGATGAATGTTGATGAGGCCTAGATCGAACCAGGATTCATACGAGAATATTCTCAAAATATAAGAAAGGGGTTTCGTCATTGAATTTCACTGGCGAAATTATCTTGTGTAACTTCTGTTTGATGGAATTGTAAAGTAAAATTGATTTGCATGTAGCATATCTCGATGTCGACATACCCTCATTTTTGTTCAATAGATAGAAAAGTTAAATAGTACCATGAAGTATATTCATATTGGATGTTGGTTGGTGTTTTTAAAAGTAAGATCAAGGGTGAAATTGAACTTATTTGCAACTTTCAAGCGAGTAATTTGTAAATTCTTTTACGTTTTTTTTTTGGTCTAAAAATTCTTTAATGTTGTCAAGTAGAGTCTTTCACCGGATAAGAAGAGTGGCAAGAAATGTTTATGTTGGGAGCAAGAGGGGAAAATTACCAAAAAAGTCCTAAACTTTTTGTAATTGTGCCAATTCAGTCATAAACCTTTTTTTTTAGTCAATTCAGTCCTAAACCTTTTGCAATTATGCAAATTCAGTCCATCCGGCCATTTTTGGCCGGCCGGCGCTGACGTGGCCGCCGGCCGGAGTCCTCGTGGCAATATTTTAATATTTTTTTTTAATTATTTTCGAATTTTTTTCCTTTTTTCTTTTTTTTTCTTTTCCTTTTCCCCCTGGCCTGTCCGGCCAAGGGGGAGGCTCCCCGGCGAGGGCCAGGCTCCGGCGAGGCGAGCCGGGCCCTCGCCACCGCCGGGTGAGCTCCGCCTCGTGGAGCCGGGTGAGCTCGACTTGGCGGGCGAGCTCCGCCTCGCCCGCCAAGGCGAGCTCCGCATCGCCGGAGCCGGGCGAGCTTGCCATGGGCGGGCGAAGGCCCGGCTCGCCTTGGCCGGGCGAGCTCCGCCCTCGCCGGGAGCCGGGCGAGCTCTCCATGGCTAGGCGAGCTCCGCCTCGCCGGAGCCGGGCGAGGCTCGCCTAGCGGCGGTGAGGGCGGAGCTCGCCCGGCCATGGCGAGCCGGGCCTCGCCGCCGCGGGCGAGCCTCGCCCGGCTCCGGTGAGGCGGAGCTCGCCCAACGGCGGCGAGGGCCCAGCTCGCCTCGCCGGAGCTGGGCCCTTGCCGGCGAGCCTCCCCCCTGGCCGGACAGGCCAGGGGGGAGAAGGAAAAGAAAAAAAAAAGAAAAAAGGAAAAAAAATTCGAAAATAATAAAAAAATATTAAAATATTGCCACGTGGACGCCGGCCGGCGCCACGTCCACATCAGCGCCGGCCGGCCAAAAGTGGCCGGATGGACTGAACTGACACAATTGCAAAAGGTTTAGGACTGAATTGGCCAAAAAAAAAAAAGGTTTAGGACTGAATTGGCACAATTGCAAAAGGTTTAGGACTTTTTTGGTAATTTTCCCGAGCAAGAGACCTAACAATCGCATGGGGAGATGACCGGAATTATTGGAAATGGATAGCGATGTCGGAATCCAAGTCTTGTATGCTTTCTCTTCTTATCTCCGTCAACTGACTAACTTAAATTAGTAAAAATGCACTTTCCAAGATACTTATAATTTACTTCGAAAGATGTTTCGGGACACTCTTCATTATACTTCTAAGGGATAATGACACAAATGATCCCTGAATTTTTGCTCAATGTATAATGTGGTTTCTAAATTTTTAATTTGTTCAATATGATCCATGAACTTTATCTCAGGATATAATGTGGTCCCTGAATTTTTAATTTATTCAATGTGGTTCCCAAACTTTTGAATTATATGAAAATATTCAATATTGTCCATTACTTCAAGTTTAGGAACAATATTGAATATTTTCATATGGTCTAGAGACTAAACTGAACATGTACTAAAAATCTAGGGACCACATTGGATAAATTAAAAGTTCAGGGACGATGTTGCACATTAGGTTAAATTTTAGGGATCACATTGAGTAAATTAGAAGTTTAGGGACCACATTGCACATTGGACGAAAGTTTAGTGACTATTTATGTCATTTTCCTTACTCATAATGATAAATTCTTGGGCAGGTTTAATGAAGCGGCTCAGCTCCGGTATGTGTGGTGGTTTTACATCATTGGAAGAATCAAGACCTTTATGCTCTCATCCTGAACAAATTATGCAGCTTATTTCGTATTCCAGTTCAAAGGCCACAAGGACGGATTTGATCGACCAGTAAAGTCGCACGTCTGTATCGACAACGACGACCTCGATGAAGGGCAATCCGTGACGCTGGATCCTAAAGAAGGCGAACCTAGTGCGATCCGCGAACGTGCAGATAGATGGATGGAGATCAAGATGGATGAGTTCTACAATAAAAATGGAGATGATGGAACACTGGTGTGTAGTCTCAGGGAGGCTGTCAGATGCAAGAGCGGTCTCATTGTTGAAGGGATCGAACTTAGACCTACTGAAATGCTATAGATCGCAAGACGAACATGCGTCTTTTTGTCACGTGGATGTGGTGATTGCTCGTTCTAGTCATTTAGGTGTGTGCTTGTATCGACGATATACACTGCCTGCGCTCGAATCCAAGCTAATCTATGTAAAGAATTCTAAATAATTACGCTAAAAATTTTGTCTTTTACTCTATTAGATCATTGAGTCATGGTTGCATACAGTTAGTGGGATGGGACATATTATGACCTTCAGTTATGTTGGAAATCTCATAATTTAGAGCAATTCGTACGCCTTCTTTTTTAAAATTTCTTTATTCTTTAAAGAAATTGCTTGGAAGTTTCTTAAGAGTCGTTTCATGCATATAGTAATATCCGAAAATTTATTAATTTTAAATGTGGTCTAAAGCTTTTTCTAAAGGAAAGTAAGTCTAAATGTATTTTAGGAACTAAGTTTTTCGCATGGATTAGTAATTTTCTTTATTTGAAGCGTAAGTTGGTGATCAGTATTTTGCCACCATTTTTAGTAATTTTCTTTGAGTTAATAAGAAACTTTTTCTATTAAAAAAGTCATTTCTTCTATTTGTTAATTTTTTCATATTAGAAAATTTGCTTACCTCTTTGAAATTGGGCATCAAGACACAACTTCGTCTGTCAAGTGAAAATGATGAGTTGTGTCTGATGAAGGAATAGCCCTGAGATGCATCATAAAATCTTGAGATTGGTCACGAACAAATTAATTAATGAGATAAGCGCACCAAAAGTCCTATAGTTTGTTACGAAACTGTAATCGAGTCTTAAAACTTTTAAAAAGTGCAATCAATTTCTAGTCAAATTGATGCAATTAAGTCAAGCCTTTAGCTTCATCCAATTTGTATAACATAAAATGTTGATGTAGCAATTTCAATTGATTTTCAGCGTTGATGTGGCGCCACATCTAAAAAAAGCTTGAAAACCTTACAAAGAAAAACGAGAGGATTCATGTGATGGTTTGATTTTTTGAATAATTTGGCATACCAAAAGTTTGGATATACTCCCACCACATATCGTGGTATTCTTCCCAAAAATATGTAATTTTTCTTTTTATCAAATTTCGTGGGACAATTGTTTTTCCTATACGGTGAATTTGCATGACAGAGCATGATTATCTAAGTAAATCATTTTATTCTTCTTAGGCTTCCAAGAAAATTTTATTATAATCTATTTGATGTCATATAATTTATCCCAGGTTTAAATGATGCGTGATTCCGAGGTTGGTGGGTCTCATGTTCCGGTCGTCATCCTAAATAATTAGTTTGCCGAACTTTCGCACAAGTTTTTGTCTTTCTTTTAACACATATCAAGTCGCCTAAGTGATTGCATGTTATACACCCTCCATTTAACTCAACAAAACCTAATTAATTTCAGGCAGCCTACTTAGGAATTCTAAATATAATTTCATTAAATAGTTAGGAAAATTACACAATACCATGAACTATCAATTATGGAGGTTGGTGTTGGTACGTTTGCAAGCAATATTAATGGTGAAATGGTGTTGAACTTATTTGCAATTTGCAAGAATTTTTTCCCTTCATTAATTAAATTGAACTGATTGAATGATTTCGCGAACAATTGGTCATTTCAAACTAGGGATAATGATATGGGTAGTCCCTAAACTTCTTTTTCATTGTTCAATATGGTCCATAAATCTTCTTTGTTTTTCAATTTGGTCCTTGAACTTTCAAACATCTACCCAGTACAGTCCTTCCCTTGAAAACTCTAAAACAGTTAACCGGGGAAGGAGTAGCCTGGAGATGAATTACAAAATCTCTAAAACCGTAAGACTTTTGGCATGCTGAGAAAGGTTCCAAACCTTCATGGAGTTGGCAAAGTCTTCTTTTGGGAAGAGATGCGATATCAAACTCAGTGATCTGGTCTATTGGAAACGGAGAATAGGTCAGCATTAGAACAGACAAGTGGCTGAAGAGGGGACTAATCGGGGGACCAGCGAATAGAAACGATCCGCAACCAGTCTCGGGGTTGATGAATTTTGAAAACAAACATTGGAATGAACAGCTTCTTGACAATCTGTTTGACGAACAAACGACACAAGAAATCCTTGCTATTCCAATCAAGTGTCATCACATAGATGAACTGGTGAGGGCATTTGTGGTCACCGAGGGCGCGATGCCCTCGTCGGCCAAGGTTTGGAAAAAAAATAAGGAAGGAAAAAGAAAAGAAAAGAAAAATTAATTAAAAATTCAAAAAAAATTATCTACGTTAGTGCCGGTTGTGTCCCGTAGGACGGTTGGCGTCCACGTCAACGATATCCGGTCAACACTGAAGGGATGGACTCAATTGGCGAAACACAAAATTGTTTAGAACTCGATCGGCAAAACCACAATAAGTTCGTAACTTTTTGGACAGTTCCACCCCGGCCGCCCCCCCACCCCCCACCCCCAACACCTTGTTGTCCAGATTACCTCGCGTGGGCCTTGCTTACTGCCCGAGAAGTACTAATTCTGTGGCCGACCGAGCCACGCGAGCTCATAGGAAAAATTTGTCTCCTAGCTAGCTAACGGGCTATCTTCCCCGGCCCAGGCCCTTCGGACTTTGCTTTTGTAAGGATGCCCTTGTCTGGAGCTCTGTTGGCTAAATCCAGCCTATTGTATAAATAAGAACTCCTTCACGACCAAGAAAAAGAGAAGAAGAACAGAGGTCAATCAATCCGCTTCCAAACAACTTTGACATTGATTCCATCGCATGCTTTTAACTCCATTCCCCTCGATCTCCTCAACAGAGAGTTGGCAAAAGCCGAGGGCCGAGAACGCCCGGGGGGTTATCGGTCGCGGGTTCAGATCGAGAGTGGGCCAATTTCTTGCCCCTCCCCGGCTGCGAGAACCTGATCCCTCGTATTTCGACCAAGAAGTCCCTCTTTCGCCATCTCTGCTGTCGTCCGGTCCCGGTCGATGGCCGGAACATGGTAAGCTCGATATTCGTTGAACTAGAGTGATCTAAAGTGGGTCATTCTGTTCTTCTTTGGTTTCCCAGAGAACTGGTGTGTAGTCCGACCGGTGCCATTTGATCATGCGATGGTTTGATCTTCAATGCATTTTTGTGCATATTTGATTCTGGGTGTCGACCATCTCTTTTCCTTCTTCTTCTTCTTCTTCTTCTTCTTCTTCTTCTTCTTCTTATCCTTATAATAAGGTGGATATGCACAATAGAGCAGGATTATCATCTAAGTAAATCACCTTTTGTTCTTCTTAAATCATCTTTTATTCTTCTTAATTAGGCTTCCTAGAGAAAATCGGATCGACGGAGAAGGAGGAGGAGAAGAAGAAGATCGGAGGCCCTTCGAAGACGAACGCGGTTTGGATCGGCGGAGACGAATTGCGCGGAGACTTTCGTTCAATCTAAAGAGAGAGAGAGAGAGACGCAGGGGAGAATGAAAATTGAAAACGATTTCTCTCGGAAATGGAGGGAGAGAGAGAGATGATGGACTGTGGGGCTGGGATATTTATGATATTTATAGCTGGAGGGCAAAATGGGAAGAGGTGAATTATTTTTTTTCAGCCTTGAATTCTTTTTTTTTTTTTCGATTTGAAAATTATTCGGGTTTGAATTGGAAAATTTGAGGGGTGGAATTACACAGTGGGGGAGGAAGCATCCAGCCGGACCGGACCATGGAAATGAGGCTTCACGCGGTCCTCTACATTTTGTCAAACCTTTGACTAAATAATCCGATTGATAAGCGTATTTATTTTTCTCGTTTTCGTGATTTTTTTTTTGAAAACGTCTTAATATGGACTCATGTAATATGGCAATATTATTTGATGCGTGTGAAATTGAAAAAGTTCCACTTTAATGCTTCACTTATTTCGAGAAAAATAAATAATTTGAAAAATATTTTTTTAAGAAAATCGCTTTCATATAGGGGTGAGCACGGTTCCAAGGTAGACCCGGAAACCTAAGTATCGATCTGGTTTCGGGTTCCAAAAATTAGGAAACCTGTTCTGACGGGCAGGTTCCACCTCGGTCCAGTTCCAGGTTTTAGAGTATGTAGGGTAAGTTCCAAATTCTAAAAATTTGAGAATCTGTTTCGACAGCAAGTTCAACTTGAAACAAGTTTGTTGACACCTAAATTTTTTGCCCAAAATCATTTTCGAAAAATTGGAACTTGTTTTTCCACAAAAATATTTTGGAATTATTCTACTAAAAAAAAAAAAAAAAAACGGAAGAGCAAGGGCCAAGGATTCGAGTGTAGCTAGCCGAGACCTGAGGGATCAAATTGCAAATGAACCAGCAAGTTGGGGCCAAAATACAATTTCCAAAAGTTGGGGGACCAAATCGCAAAATTTGTTAAATTTGCCCCCAAGCCCTTAAATCATCATTTTTACCCCTAATCAAGCTTGAAATTGAAAACGGGCAAGGTAAAATTGATCAGATCAAGCCAAAAGGACTAAATTGGCTTAAATCGGGCATTCTCGGACAAGAAAGTGGCTAATTTTGAGGGACTTTCCTGCAAACTTGGGCATGGAAAATTGCAAATTCTGATTATCATCTTAAACTAATATACTTCAACTTTCAAACTGATCAAAAATTACGACCAAATGAATGGATTAAAGCACTTAAATTAGCTTCCAAAAACCGGTCCACGATTTGGTCTCAATTCGAGGCTGCTGAGTAGCCAAATTTGTGGCCCCACCATATCCTACTCAGCCAGCCGATCAGCGTGAACTCTGGCCGAGGTGTGAGACCATCATTAGGAGTGCAAATGGACAAAAATTTGCCATGGATAAGCTGCTGAAGACACGTGATAATCTCAGTCAAACCTGCTCACTCAACAGCTGCAAATTATGATGATTTTGGAGTCAGAAAGTTGGTGAAGAGACTCAGTTTGCAGGCTTGGTAAGTGGGCAATCACGGGCTAAAAATCTGGTTGGATTCGGTGGATAGGATCGCTGAAGCACGTTATTTTGGGGGATAAAAATAAAGGGATGAGACAAGAGGAGGGGGGGGGGGGGGTCGGTCGTTCCAAAAACTCACCCTCGGACGCAACTCAAACGGAAAATCAACCAAAAAAAGTTCCAGATTGGCTTTTGGAGAGAAAAGGGAGATTTTCATGAACTTCGAGCCAAAATTAGCCAAAACCTTCAACTAGATAGTGGAACTACATTCAAAGATCTTTCCAACCGTAGGTCGCACGTCCCAAATGGATGTCGGGAAGCCATCCAAAATCCCCTCGAAAAGCAGCCCATTCTCGGGTCAAGAGAGAAACCCAGAAATTTTCCAAAGTGTTGGAGTCAGACGGTTACTGGTGAGGGAAAGTGGGAGTTTTTGAGAGACATGAGAAACATATGAGGATACCCTTGACATGGAAATTAAACTAGAATACATCTAGTTGGGGTTGGTGTCAAATTAGTCAGAAGAAGAGGTCGTTGATTCTGGTTTTGGAGAACAACAAAAACCTTCGTTGTCAGTTCTTTCTTTGCAGATCTCATTTTCCAGTTTGAAGAAGCCTATTTCTCCGCGCCTTGGAAGACAATTTTTTGGTTCCCTCAGCCAAGGGATACTTCAAAGAGAAACTAGGAAGCAAGGTGAGTATCCTACATGTATTTTTGTTCCATTTTGAACATGTTTTAGTCATGAAAAAATCAAGAGAAAACTAGCCCAGAGAACTGATTTCTGAGGCTGGAATTTTTCTAAGTGTTGGAACCCCTTCATGAGCCATATATGTTTGACTTGCTACTCCTCTTTGCATGCGTTTTCTACCTTCATGAGCCTGATGAATGTTATATGGGTGTACAAATTATGCTGAGATCCACTTGGTTTGGTCTTTGAATCCCCGTGTGAACCATGAGATGGCTTGCAACTTGAGTAAGAAGCCAAGCTAACCCACATTGATTCATGGCTAGTCATTATGAACCATGCATGTATGCTTCTTGGGGGGGTTGTTTCGACGTGTTCGCTTGATCATTCTCCATGATGTTTGTTTCATTTAAAAGTAGATGTTACGTATATTCTCTCAGATGAAGTGATGTTTCCTATAGATCTTGCACGTGATGAGTGTCGGGGCTTAAACCTGGGCATGCAACAGGTTTGCTTGACCTGGGTTTAAACCCAAATTTGCAAAAGCAGCCCGAACCCACATATCGGGGGCCGATTCCAACTTGGTTCTCGTGCGTTTTAGGTTGTGATTTCTAGCTAATCTTGTTCTTTGCATGTGATAATATAACCTTGATACTTTGGTTCCACTTGATATTACACACGGAGTAAGATTGAAGGCCACGAATATGGCTCGAGGAAGCCATTTGGGGCATTTTAATGCACACCAAATGCTCGACGAAATGCCCAAACCAAGTTTCGATCTTGAAACGGTTGATTTGAGCCCGGTTCTCGTAATATTCATTTTCTGAGTTGTTTCATGTTCACGTAAACCGAGCATAGGCCGATTTAGGGAATTATTATTATTATTTAAATAAAAAACGAAAAAAAAAAAAATAGAAAAATTTCGAAAATCCAAAAATTGGAAATTGGGCTTCAGAATTGCTTTTCTCTCCCTTTTTGTGGAATTAGCGTATGTTTGATTGCTCCTCGCTTGATTCGCACGCTTTGAATTGCATGTTTAATTTAAACTCGCATGTGGTTGATTATGCATGTTAGGTTCATGTAGTGATTGTTGCTTCCCTTAGCTTGGTTAGGAATGAATTTTTTAAACTCCCAGTTAGTGTGAACACGTTAGGTGGTGAATTGAGCAAGATTAGGTACCGAAAGGGCACTAGTTGGTCAATTAGTGTAATCAAGTCCCCGTACCCATTGAATCTCTGGTTCGTAGAAGTAAAGCATTTCTCCCCTGCTTTGCTTGGGTGTCTAATCGACCCACCAAAAACTGATTAGTGGCGACTCCTAGGTGAAATTGATTTCCATGTTAATAACTTTAACTTAAGTCGCGAATTGGTATGAGCTTGGGAGAGCTCGAGCTAGGTTTAACTTAGTAATCCATTAGCCTAACCCCTTAGGCGGCGGGGCCGGTTTAGGAAGGGTCGCGACAGCTTGGCGACTCCGCTGGGGACTTGAGGACTTAGGCCTAATATAACTTGATTGTTTGTTAACTAACGTGGTCTTGTGACAGCGCTTCGTGAAGGCTAAGGTAAGTCCGCTAACGTTGTGTTAAATGTTTTTGTAGGTTAGGAGTTATAAGGGGTGAATTGATTGTTGACATGTTTGTTTTGCAGGTTGGTGTAAAGGGTGTACGTATATGTGAATGAAAATTGAAGTGTTGTTTTGATATCAACTGTTGTGCATGCTTTTACCTGCTTTAGCACTACACCTTGCACACACAAACCGCGATCTAAAACCCCGATCGCCTTAGGAAATCCATAGGAGGTGCCAAAAGTGTGGAAACCGTGCGGGGAAGGACCCATGGCTATCCCCTTTTGGTTCCGCCCATTTTCAAATAGTGATAAAGAGGACTGTCCGACGTAAGTGCGGAATGGGAAAAACTCTTTTGATCTATTTGGGATGGGGACCGTAAGCCTTTAGAATCCCACCTTTTAGTGAACCTCACAGGTGCATATGCGTGTCTGTGTTTTAAAAAAAAAAAAAAAACGATCATCACCCGTTGTAAGTATGATTTCTCTCATTATTAGTTCACTTTGAATTGAAATTTTGTTTTCGTAAAATCCATGGAAATCAATTGAATGCCCAACATGATTTAGACCCATAATAAGAAAGTTCCTACATGCGACATAGGCCAATATTTCTCATCTGACCCCATAAAACTATTGGCTTGTCGGAATTTTCAATTGTGGGTCTAAGATCAAGTTTTGTCACTAAATTTTTCAAAGTCAACGTTGCAATTTGAGATGTCGAATTGAAATTATATTGGGTGTTTGAATATTTCAAAATTGAAATTTTTTCAAGAGTAGATTCACATTTTAATAGGTGAAATTTTAAAAATTAAAGTCACAAATTTGTAGGAGAATTTCTCGAACTTAAATGATTGGAACTATTTTGGCTTGCAAAATCCAAATGGGCGTTTGATTGATAAACCATGGAATGATCTCTCAATGATACTTTCTCTTACAAGTGAAACGGTGGCAAAACACTTAACCCTCGTTAACGGGGATTCGGGGGCAAAGTATTTTTTACCTCGCTTTCACTATAAGAGACGGCCTCAATGAGAGATCCATTTTTTCATTCCCATACTGACATTGTCTTCCTTTTGCAGGTTATACATGATGGTCACTCCTTAAAATTCTCATGCTTGGGCACGCCAAGAAGTGGACTTAGAAGCTAGGACGAGATTTGTTTATTGTACTCTTCTATGCAAGAGTTTCTTATACTTTGTCATCATCTTTATTCTTAGTAGGAATCATGTTTTGCGTTTTGGGTTTTGATCGCGAACCCAATCGAATGTTCTTGTAAATCTTGCAACTCAAATTCAAGTTCATAAGCAATTTTTTGCTGGGGTCCAAGTGGAGATACCGCAAGCTATCCATATGGGTTGAATTTTCATGGAAGCGCCAGAGAAGCATTCTAGGATGGTAAATTGTGATCGTTCCAATGAAATCAATTTATTCCAAAACTGATTTGTTCATACATTTTCTCACGAACAGGTGACAATGGACAATTTCGAAAATTGGTGGTTATCCCCTTAGAAGACAGAAATTAAATCATCGCCAACTGTCGTGGCAATTACTCCCTTAGAAGACAGAAATCAAATGCTTCACTTCCTAGTAGAACGATGTCTTCCTTCATTGTCACCAAAATCAATGCCTCGAGGAAGAGATTCGCCCAAATGGCAAAGCAAGAGATTGAGTTGTATAGAGAAAAGGTCGGGTGGTCACACCGTCTCGTGGGGACCTTCTTCTTCTTCTGTAGCCATTGGTTTAGCCAATCTTTTGAATTCCTGGCTATTGGCTTCTAATTTTTTGGGGAAGGCATTCAAGCATTCGTATGTTCCAGCCACAAAGCTCGCTGGATTCAGGCAATTAATGTTTACTTGTTATGCTCCTCTCAAGGTCACTATAGAGGAGAGCGAACATTACTTGCAAACTGATTTTTGTAAAACGACTCCTTGCAATCTGTCGGAGCATTCTGTTTTGAGATATGTCCTTGTTTGCGACCCTCGATGTTGGACTCAAGTTATCAACCTTGTACATAAAGGGAAACCATGGCAGGCATACGATGCGAAAAATGACCAGTTCAATTCAAGAACCTCCAACAATAAATGAAGGGTTGGAGCTTGCTCATACGCATGATCCCATGGGGTGTCAGTCATTATCTCGAGAAATGCACAAGGTTTTCAGTATGACCAATTCAAGAGCCAGTAGTGAGAATGTTGCTAGAGGCCATGTCTCTATCGATTAACATCATTAAGTGGAAAGTTGACCAAGGCGAGAAGCATTGTTATTCAGTCTGTTTTTATGGGATCAATTCGGAAATGGTTGGAATACCTCTTCCAATGTTCTCGGCATTTGAGTGACAATCTATTTAGTCACTTAAAGTTGGGAAGGTGGCTTGATGATGGATATGATGGAAAGAGAAGATGATGAATGGAGCAAATCACCTGAGGGGTAGCAACCACCGACGAGGAAGCATGATGAAATGAAGTCTATTGGTTCAACACAAAATCAAGAAATGTGCTGGACCACAACGACAAAACTTTCGACTAAGAAAATACAATGAGGCGTAACCATCCACGTCGGCATAAAAGGAGTTGTATCGTTCCTAAGTTAGTTCAACTGAGAGTGGAAATGACTGGTGCCATCTCTCGTTTTGCAGGTGAAATAATGTGATGAGGCAACACACATTGAAGGGGGTGATAAACAGAGCAGGTCACTCAAAGGGCAATAATCCTCACCCATGATGCATGATAAAGAGGAGTCATTCGATTCAACACAAAAAGGGTGTATCGTTCCTAAATTAGTCCAATTCAATTTTGGGATTGAACTAACGTGTCTCCTCTCTTATAGACAAAGGCACACATTGACCGTGGAGGCGACACCTCCTACCAAGGAAACATGCAATAGATGGGGCAAAGCATCCAAGGGACAATGCCCTTAAATATCGAAATAATGCTGAAAAATCAAGGCGAAGAAAGCAGATGAAGGGAGTTGCCAAACATACATGGAAGCAAATTCAAATGAAGGGAGTTGTCAAACACCCAAGAAGGCGAATTCAAATGAAGGGTAAATTGTATCGTTTCCAATTGTCCATTTTAATACAATTTTTGATATAATTCTCTTTTCCTTTGATAGGAAGCATCAAAGACCTGAAGGACAAATGCAAACGAGGGGTAATGTTGTATCGTTCCCAAATTTTTAATCCTTAAAGTGTCTTTAACTAACACATTCTTTCCAATTCTTTACAGGGTTACCAAGTCGCCATGCCGCAGGTAAGTACCCTTCTTCCAAAATTCAAATGAAAATTTTCTTCATGAAAAAATGGGGGAGTTTATGATGTATTTGAGAAAAGAGCACAAAAGTAGAATTGTGAAAGCAAACTTTTCACGAAAATTTTGAATATCGTCTTTGTCCAAAAATCGCCTTGATGCTTGGCGGATCATTCATTTTGAATCAAAATTCCCTGTGGAGATTAATTAATCCGTGATGATCTCAATAAAATGAAAGGGAGATGTTAATTATGCCAAGTGAGAAACACTTAAGATAAAGAAAGGCAAACCATTCCCAAACACGTCCTGTAAACACTTTGAGAGGAGCGAAAAAGAGAAACTCGTGTTGTTTAAGGACGAGAGATTCATTCGCGAATAGTATACAGATCGAAATGAAAAGAGGCATTTCCTTCTTATATCCTATACACTACAGGTGATCATAGTTAAGCCCATTTGAGCCTTTAAATGTGAAGAATTCTCAAAATACCCCTGTCAAGAACCACCCCACAATTGGGGCAAATTTGGAGATTTTGGTTAACATCATTTGGTGAAAAGATGAAAAAGATTTCTTTGCTCTCACTGGTATCAATCTTTTTGTGGTAACTTCAGGTGAATCCTTGTGGAAGCTCGAAACATCCCAAAATGAAGAAGAGCATTCATTTCTCTACCCAAACACTCATACCCTTTGTTTAGCCAAGTTGAGCCTGAATATTCATTTCTAAAGCCCAAGTGGTGATTATCTCCCTATACCGGGACAAAGCATGTGATTTATCAAGACAATGGATACTCGTGAGACAATGTGAAAAACATCTCGAAAGTCCTAAAAGCTCAGAAAAAAAATGAAAAGTCAAATGAAAACTAGGGGGCATGAAAAAGCAAGTGGTGCCTAGTAAAAGCAAGGCCAATGCCCATTTTTTTTTTAAAAAAAAAAAAGAGAGAAAAGTAGCATCAAGAGAAGAATCCTTTTGTGAGGAAAAAGTGTCAAAAGCAAAATGCATGCATGAAAAGAAAATCATTGCAAATGCAAAAGTCATTAGAGAAAAGAGCAAAGCTCTTGTATTGAAATGATTAGTCAATGGACTTTCGAGACAAATTGGATTTCAAAAGGCAAGTGTCCTCGAAAAGATTGGATGATATGGTAATGATGCCATGGTGATCACCAACTTTTAAATCCTTTTGAAAATTTCTGAGCCTTTTGAGCCTTTACCCAAACCAATGTTATAACCTTCTCCAAAGTCTCTTCGGATTGGGATGGTTTAAGCAGAAATTTGGATTCCCAAACAAGCTATCGCTTGAAGAAGTGGGGGCAAAGTTATCTTATCTCATCTTAAGGTTTCTTGACTTGTAAACCTGATGGAGATGCTGATTGAAAATTATTTCATTCCTTAGCCGATAATGCTTATCCATTGTTGAAACCGTGACCAAATCTACATTACGGTCCTTTGAAAGACCTCTTAGATTGGTCAATGTGTACTTATTGCGAATGATTCTCAAAACCTTCGACAGCGGTCATGTGAGGTATATTGAGTGATCAAACTATTTCCCACATTGATGGAAGGGATCAAGCAGCCTTCTTGAGAGTATGTGACAAGCCCTTTTCCGATTAAGGAGTTCTTGTTTGGCATACTTAATGAGCCCTTTTCATGAGTTAAGGTCATTTTGACAAAAGACTTTCTCCTAAGGGAATTTGATGATTAATGACACTTCTCAAGCCTGATGGCAATCTTGTTATGTTGAATGATGCAAAATATTTTCCAAACAATCAAAACTAGCTTGAATTGCTCATGCAATCAATGCTTTCTCATTGATGATACCATTTTCATATGGCCTCTCGTGATGTTATCTTGCCTGGTACCCATTCGCTACCAGAGCACTTGTTATAACACATCCTGTTAGATGTGCAGATGCCTCCTCGGAATTTCCTCAATATTCGACAGATATGGTGAGCTCTAACAGCCCGAAACTATTCTTACATAAGAAGTCTTTCCTACGTGGGACCGTGCTTTCTGAAGGTTTGTGCATTTGTCCTTAAACTACGCAATGCAAAGGTTTATGCATTTATTGCATAACACCCTGATTCCAAAAGTTCTGGGTTTTTCTTTAAACCCTGATTTCACAAGGTTCTGGGTCTTCCTTAAACCCCGATTTCAAAAGTTATGGGTCTTTCTTTAAACCCTGATTTCAAAAGGTTCCGGGTCTTTCCACAAACCCTGATTTCAAAGGTTCTGGGTCTTTCCTAAAACCCCGATTTCAAAAGGTTCCGGGTCTTTCCTAAAACCCTGATTTCACAAGGTTCCGGGTCTTTCCTTAAACCCCGATTTCAAAAGGTTCTGGGTTTTTCCTGAAACCCTGATTTCGAAAGGTTCTGGGTCTTTCCTGAAACCCCGATTTCAAAAGGTTCCGGGTCTTACCTTAAACCCCGACTTCAAAAGGTTCTGGGTCTTTCCTGAAACCCTGATTTCACAAGGTTCTGGGTCTTCCTTAAACCCCGATTTCAAAAGGCTCCGGGTCTTTCCTAAAATCTCGATTTCAAAAGGTTCCGGGTCTTTCCTTAAACCCCGATTTCAAAAGGTTCCGTGTCTTTTTCGAAACCCTGATTTCAAAAGGTTCACAGGTCTATCCTTAATCCATGTTTTTTACAACATAAAGTCCTAAGTGAAAACCTTAGGCACATTACAATCTTGAGTGAAAAACATTAGGTATTTCAAAATCTTGAGTGCAATTTGCCGTTCATAGGGTTTTAGTCCCTAGGTGTACTTTTAGGGTTTTAGTCCCAAAGCTAAATCTTCGACGTTCATAGGATTTTAGCCCATAGGCGGAATCTTCGACGTTCATAGGGTTTTAGTCCCTAGGCGTTCCTTCAAGGTGTTGTTCCTATTGCCGTTCATAGGGTTTTAGTCCCTAGGCGGGATCATAGCTGTTCATAGGGTTTTAGTCCCTAAACAGAATCTTAGACGTTCATAGGGTTTTAGTCCCTAGGCGCTCCTTCAAGGTGTTGTTCCTATTGCCGTTCATAGGGTTTTAGTCCATAGGCGGGATCATAGCTGTTCATAGGGTTTTAGTCCCTAAACAGAATCTTAGACGTTTATAGGGTTTTAGTCCCTAGGCGCTCCTTCAAGGTGTTGTTCCTATTACCGTTCATAGGGTTTTAGCCCCTAGGCGGGATCTTAGCTGTTCACAGGGTTTTAGTCCCAAAGCTAAATCTTCAACGTTCATAGGGTTTTAGCCCCTAGGCGTTCCTTCAAGCTGTTGTTCCTATTGCCGTTCATAGGGTTTTAGCCCTTAGGCGGAATCTTCGACGTTCATAGGGTTTTAGTCCCTAGGCGTTCCTTCAAGGTGTTGTTCCTATTACCGTTCATAGGGTTTTAGTCCCTAGGCGGGATCTTAGGTAGCGAATGATAACCATTCTGTTCCGGAATGAGTTCCTGAACCAGAAATAGATTTTTCTATTTCTGGTTCCTGGATGAGTTTCTGAGAAAAAAAACCCGTTTGATAACGACCAAAAATTTTTATTTCTAGAACAGAAACCCGTTTGATAACAGCACAAAATTTCTATTTCCTGAAACAAAAACCCGTTTGATAAACAATAGAAAATTCTATTTCCAGGAATAGAAATCCATTTTTTTGGAAATGGAATAAAAATAATTAAAAAATCCGAAAAATTCATAAAAATCTCAAAAAAAATTCAGAAAATCCCAAAAAATTGAAAAATTCCAGAAAAAATCATCAAAATGTCGAGAAAATAAAAAAAATTCAGATTTCGGGAAAATAAGAAATTTGTTTAATTTTTTCAAAAAAAATCAAGAAATCAAAAATTTCAAAATTTCACAGAATTGCTTAGAATACCTATAGTCACCCACTTTGAGTAAAATTTATATTTTTTGAGGTGCCCAAAAAAATAAAAAATAAAAAAAATTCAAAATTTCACAAAATGGCTTAGAATACATGTGGCCACTCACTTTTTGAGTAAATTTTAATTTTTTTGAGATGCCCAAAAAAATTTTAAAAAATTAAAAATTTCAAAACTTCACGGAATGGCTTAGAATACCGTGGCCAACCATTTCAAGAGAAATTTAATTTTTTTGAGATTCCCAAAAAAAAATAAAAAATCTAAGACAGCCCCTCGTCACTTGATGTTTGGTGAAGAAATTAATGTTCAAGAACTTTAATCACATCCGTACGTGGTGGTAATCACTGAAAAGAAAAGAAGGGGTCACTGGCTAATGATAACGTATCAAGGCATGCTTTAATTTACTCAGATGGCAATTGAGGGTGTTCAGTGTTTGCATTTCCCGCAAAGCAAAGGATATGTTGGTTACAAAGGTCTAAAGCTTGTCTTTGAAACAAAGCTATCAACTGTGATTCATCCATCTGTAGTTCTCACTCCCACACTTTTGCATTACGTCGAAGCTCGCCTTTTCTTTTTCCGTTTTATTTTGTGGCAATTTGTGAAGAAGATTCCACAATCTATAAATAGGACTATGGCTTTTCTGCTACTATCCGAGTGGATCTCACTTCCGAGGAGTTTTTGGTCTTCACCAAGGTCAGAGACAAGTTACTTCCTGATTCAATTTTCTCTGTTCCTGATAATTGACTATGGAAGGAGCACTTTTTTTTGCTCATTACATGTAGAATACGACAGAAGTTTCAGAAATATAATCCAGGAACATATCAAGGTAGACATGATCAAGCGAAAAGAAAATTTGCTATGAGTCAAATACTCGAGTCAGTTGCCTCAGTTTGCAATATACATGCTTTTGCATAAGATAGCAGCATGCACACAAGATTTAAGACCTCTATAGACTATACATAGTCTCTTAGCACAAGAGATCCCGACTTCCACCAAATAAAGCTCAAACTGATGAACATTTTAATCATGCACGGTTATTGCAGAGCTCATCTTCTTATTCCTCTCAGTAAAACCGCCGTATGAAGACAATCTAGGGAGGCAACAAGTCACAGTTCTAACCGGTTTCTGCTCCTCCATCACATGGTCTCCATTAGGAGTCCTTTCGCCGCTACACATGAAAGTGGAAGGCGTTCCTTGATCAGAGATCAGAAGAACATCGAGTATAGTTGGCTTGGCTTCAGCCTTTTCTTCTGCCATAGCTTTGTGAGCCGAAGCATCATGATCGGCAACATCTTCTTGATCCGTGAGGCTATCTCGGAAAAGTTCAGCGAGTTTCTTTTTCTTACTTGTTGGGGAAGGCTTGGGAACAAGGACAGGTGCTTTGTCCCGAGGGGCATTCTTAACCAATTGTGTTCCCCTGAATAAGGATGGGTGGATAGGAGTGTTTCCACGGGAAGGAGTACTCCCACGAGAAGGAGTGAAATCTGCAGTAGAAACAAGAATGAGCACACAAATAATACAAAAAAGTATTATAGAATGATATAAGCCAGGAAAGAAAATGATGACACAATAAACAGCATATCTCGTGAGTAAAGCAAAATCTTGCTCCTTCTCTTGTTATTTTTCTTCCTTAGGATTGAATAAATATAAGAGTCAGGAAAATCTGCATAGCTAAAATAAGTGCCACGACCTCAATGACAGAATTTTCCATGCAGTTGTTAACTTTAAGGCATATGATGATTAAAAGCAAACTCATAAAGATGATGAGAGACTTTAGGTAAGTTCATGATGCTATATCAGGTATGGAGTTGGACAACTGCACTTTGGCTGGACAATTATCAATCGATTAGAGATCAGTGCTAGTTGCAGCCCCTGTTCTTAATGTCAAGATGGTCTCAGGTACATTTTTTAAGAGACTTCAATTGATTTCCATCAATTCGCTCAATAGAAGACTGAACACCCAATTCATCGCCCCCTACCCAGAGAGAGAGAGAGAGAGAGAGAGAGAGAGAGAGAGAGAGAGAATTTGTGAGTGGTGCATACTAATTAAGTGAGAGTGCTAAGATTGTTGTCTAAACCCTGCCATTTTTTAGAGGGGAAATCAAAGGAGTGGCGGTAGCTTAAAAGCGTCCTCCTTAACCAAGAGCAACTTAAATTGATAAATGAAGCAGGCAACTAAAGAAACATTAAACAAACCACGAACCACCACACATGTCACCATTGACACTGAAAAAAACATCTTCACAGTCGTACTCTAACCAGGGCTTCGAATCGAAGAAAACATCCTCTTTACTGCCTGCATTTGACAAAGATATATTGTTCCAGTTCAAGCATTGACAATATAAGAAAATTAAACCACACCTAGGAAAAACACAAAGCACGCATTCAGATTTAGGCATCAAGAGAAGCAAAGCACATTGACCCACTCAGCTCAAAGATCAAAACCAGTAATTACATGATAGTTTATTCCTTTAGTCAGCTAATTATAAAGACAACAAAGCAGAAAAACTAGTGCTGCAAACATCATCACCGCTCTCTAATAGAGCGGGGGAGGCCAGATCTGGGGGAGGCCGAGCGGCCTCGCCATGGCCGCCGGTCGACCTCGCGGTCGCCCAGGCCGAGCGGCCATGGCGGGGCCGCCGGTCGACCTCGCGGTCGCCCAGGTCTGGGCGACGGCGAGGCCGACCGCCGGCCTGGGCGAGGCCGACCGCCGGCCTGGGCGAGGCCGAGCGTCCTCCCCAGACTGGGGAGGCCGAGCGACCTCGCCCAGGCCGGCGGTCGGCCCAGCCGTCGCCCAGATCTGGGGGAGGCCGCTCGACCTCGCCCAGGCCGACCGCCGGCTTGGGCGAGGCGGAAGCTGACCCCCCCTGATCACGGCGACTTCCAAATCCAGAAAAGAGAGCGAGCAAACGAGCGGAGGATCGGAGCTTACGTGGAGCAGGAGCGAGCGGCCCTGGCTTCCTCTCGGTCGGAGCGAGCGAACGAGCGGCCGGCTTCCTCTCGACGGCGACAGAGAGAGTTCAGAGAGAGACGGGCAGATCAGAGAGATGAGAGGAGACGAGAGACATGTTTTGAAGAGAACGACTTCCTCAGAAATGGTTCTGAGTTTTGTTCAAGAAACGAAAAACCAACTTTTTTTTGGTTCTGATTTCTGGTTTCAGAACCGGTTCTGGGACAAAACTTGTCCCGGAAATAGAAAAATTAAATTGCGTTAACAAACGGGTTTCTGGTCCAAAACTGATTTCGGGAGCAAAAAACCAGTTCTGGATAGAACCAGAATGGTTATCATGCGGGCCCTTAGCTGCTCATAGGATTTTAATCCCTAGGCGGAATTTTCGACGTTTACAGGGTTTTAGTCCCTAAATGTCAATCCAGAGTCTTTTTCTTGGCACGGTGAGCTTTTGCAGCCCGGAGCACCCATTTGATCTGGCGAGCATTCGCAGCCCAGAGTCTTTTTCTTTGCACGGTGAGCTTTTGCAGCCCGGAGCACCCCTCCGACCTGGTGAGCTTTCGCAGCCCAGAGTCTTTTTCTTTGCACGGTGAGCTTTTGCAGCCCGGAGCACCCAATTGATCCGGCGAGCTTTCGCAGCCCAAAGTCTTTTTCCTTGCACGGTGAGCTTTTACGATCCGGAGCACCCCATTGACCTGGCGAGCTTTCGCAGCCTAGAGTGTTTTTCCTTGCACGGTGAGCTTTTGCAGCCCGGAGTTTCCTTTATATCTCTTGTGAACATCAGGTAAGTATGTTTACTCTCTTTAAAAATAAAAAAAAAAGGAGAAGAAGAGAAGAGAAGAAAAAAAAAATGAGGCCTTCACAAGTATGTCCCTGAGCCATGCTCCTTATGTCAAATCCTTTATGAGAAACTTAGGCACCTCAAGTCCTTCGTGAGAAACTTAGGCACAATCTATCAAATCCTTGGGTGAGGAACCCGAGTGCTCATTCACCGAATCTTTTCAAGCCTCGCTGGCAAAGAGCCTCGAGCAATCCGATCCAACCTACAGTATGTAAACCCAGTGTACGCATCAAAGGTTTGTGGTCCAACCTTAAACCACGCTTCAAAGGTTTGTGGTCCCACCTTAAACCACGATTTCCAAAAGTTTGTGGTCCAACTTTAAACCACACTTTATTCATCTTATTTTATTTTACTTATTTTATTCTCATCTTATTTTGTTTTATTTTCTTTTCTTTTCTTTTCTCGTGCGTAAAGCCAACTTTCGCTTGCCTTCCGCTGACAAATTTAGGTGTCTTTTGTCTTTGAAGGGAACCTCTTCGAGCTCCCCTTCAAAGAGGGGCAGCTGTTGACACCTAAATTTTTTGCCCAAAAATCATTTTCGAAAAATTGGAACTTGTTTTTCCACAAAAATATTTTGGAATTATTCTACTAAAAAAAAAAAAACGGAAGAGCAAGGGCCAAGGATTCGAGTGTAGCTAGCCGAGACCTGAGGGATCAAATTGCAAATGAACCAGCAAGTTGGGGCCAAAATACAATTTCCAAAAGTTGGGGGACCAAATCGCAAAATTTGTTAAATTTGCCCCCAAGCCCTTAAATCATCATTTTTACCCCTAATCAAGCTTGAAATTGAAAACGGGCAAGGTAAAATTGATCAGATCAAGCCAAAAGGACTAAATTGGCTCAAATCGGGCATTCTCGGACAAGAAAGTGGCTAATTTTGAGGGACTTTCCTGCAAACTTGGGCATGGAAAATTGCAAATTCTGATTATCATCTTAAACTAATATACTTCAACTTTCAAACTGATCAAAAATTCCGACCAAATGAATGGATTAAAGCACTTAAATTAGCTTCCAAAAACCGGTCCACGATTTGGTCTCAATTCGAGGCTGCTGAGTAGCCAAATTTGTGGCCCCACCATATCCTACTCAGCCAGCCGATCAGCGTGAACTCTGGCCGAGGTGTGAGACCATCATTAGGAGTGCAAATGGACAAAAATTTGCCATGGATAAGCTGCTGAAGACACGTGATAATCTCAGTCAAACCTGCTCACTCAACAGCTGCAAATTATGATGATTTTGGAGTCAGAAAGTTGGTGAAGAGACTCAGTTTGCAGGCTTGGTAAGTGGGCAATCACGGGCTAAAAATCTGGTTGGATTCGGTGGATAGGATCGCTGAAGCACGTTATTTTGGGGGATAAAAATAAAGGGATGAGACAAGAGGAGGGGGGGGGGGGGGGGTCGGTCGTTCCAAAAACTCACCCTCGGACGCAACTCAAACGGAAAATCAACCAAAAAAAGTTCCAGATTGGCTTTTGGAGAGAAAAGGGAGATTTTCATGAACTTCGAGCCAAAATTAGCCAAAACCTTCAACTAGATAGTGGAACTACATTCAAAGATCTTTCCAACCGTAGGTCGCACGTCCCAAATGGATGTCGGGAAGCCATCCAAAATCCCCTCGAAAAGCAGCCCATTCTCGGGTCAAGAGAGACCCAGAAATTTTCCAAAGTGTTGGAGTCAGACGGTTACTGGTGAGGGAAAGTGGGAGTTTTTGAGAGTCATGAGAAACATATGAGGATACCCTTGACATGGAAATTAAACTAGAATACATCTAGTTGGGGTTGGTGTCAAATTAGTCAGAAGAAGAGGTCGTTGATTCTGGTTTTGGAGAACAACAAAAACCTTCGTTGTCAGTTCTTTCTTTGCAGATCTCATTTTCCAGTTTGAAGAAGCCTATTTCTCCGCGCCTTGGAAGACAATTTTTTGGTTCCCTCAGCCAAGGGATACTTCAAAGAGAAACTAGGAAGCAAGGTGAGTATCCTACATGTATTTTTGTTCCATTTTGAACATGTTTTAGTCATGAAAAAATCAAGAGAAAACTAGCCCAGAGAACTGATTTCTGAGGCTGGAATTTTTCTAAGTGTTGGAACCCCTTCATGAGCCATATATGTTTGACTTGCTACTCCTCTTTGCATGCGTTTTCTACCTTCATGAGCCTGATGAATGTTATATGGGTGTACAAATTATGCTGAGATCCACTTGGTTTGGTCTTTGAATCCCCGTGTGAACCATGAGATGGCTTGCAACTTGAGTAAGAAGCCAAGCTAACCCACATTGATTCATGGCTAGTCATTATGAACCATGCATGTATGCTTCTTGGGGGGGTTGTTTCGACGTGTTCGCTTGATCATTCTCCATGATGTTTGTTTCATTTAAAAGTAGATGTTACGTATATTCTCTCAGATGAAGTGATGTTTCCTATAGATCTTGCACGTGATGAGTGTCGGGGCTTAAACCTGGGCATGCAACAGGTTTGCTTGACCTGGGTTTAAACCCAAATTTGCAAAAGCAGCCCGAACCCACATATCGGGGGCCGATTCCAACTTGGTTCTCGTGCGTTTTAGGTTGTGATTTCTAGCTAATCTTGTTCTTTGCATGTGATAATATAACCTTGATACTTTGGTTCCACTTGATATTACACACGGAGTAAGATTGAAGGCCACGAATATGGCTCGAGGAAGCCATTTGGGGCATTTTAATGCACACCAAATGCTCGACGAAATGCCCAAACCAAGTTTCGATCTTGAAACGGTTGATTTGAGCCCGGTTCTCGTAATATTCATTTTCTGAGTTGTTTCATGTTCACGTAAACCGAGCATAGGCCGATTTAGGGAATTATTATTATTATTTAAATAAAAAACGAAAAAAAAAAAATAGAAAAATTTCGAAAATCCAAAAATTGGAAATTGGGCTTCAGAATTGCTTTTCTCTCCCTTTTTGTGGAATTAGCGTATGTTTGATTGCTCCTCGCTTGATTCGCACGCTTTGAATTGCATGTTTAATTTAAACTCGCATGTGGTTGATTATGCATGTTAGGTTCATGTAGTGATTGTTGCTTCCCTTAGCTTGGTTAGGAATGAATTTTTTAAACTCCCAGTTAGTGTGAACACGTTAGGTGGTGAATTGAGCAAGATTAGGTACCGAAAGGGCACTAGTTGGTCAATTAGTGTAATCAAGTCCCCGTACCCATTGAATCTCTGGTTCGTAGAAGTAAAGCATTTCTCCCCTGCTTTGCTTGGGTGTCTAATCGACCCACCAAAAACTGATTAGTGGCGACTCCTAGGTGAAATTGATTTCCATGTTAATAACTTTAACTTAAGTCGCGAATTGGTATGAGCTTGGGAGAGCTCGAGCTAGGTTTAACTTAGTAATCCATTAGCCTAACCCCTTAGGCGGCGGGGCCGGTTTAGGAAGGGTCGCGACAAAGTTTTTGTGTTTTTCTTGTTCTATATCTTCGCGCAATTCTGCGGCATTTCATGGTGTCAAATGATGAGTGTGTAATGCGTTATCATGACTGAGACTTTTACTTTGTTAATATTTCATATTATTCATGTGTCTAAACATAAGTTGTGAAGTAGATTGTAGCAAATGGAGATAATCGGATATGATGATTCACTGTAATCATTCAATTAAGAGTACCAGCTGGAACCTAGGTAGGCCTTTGAACTGACCCTGGAACCTGGGACAAGATAGGTTCCAATTTCATGGGTATGCAAGGCGGGTTCCATGTTCCAAAAATTAGGGAAAGTGTTCCGATCGGTAGGTTCCAGGTTCCAGATGGAATTTCAACGAAACTTGAAAACGCTCACCCCTACTTGCATTACTTACAAAAATGAATGAACGAAAATAATTTTCATCGTTTACGAATATGTTAAGACATTAATTATTATTGATAATAAATATAGTTTTCATTAGCTAATTATTTTAAGCGATACAAGCGATCATCATCTAAATTATTCATTTTTCGTGAAACAAATGAAGATAATCGATTGCCAAATAAGGAGGAAGAAGTAAAGGAAGTTTGCAACATTCTTCTTTTTAATTTTTGGTGTTTTGGGGGCACAAGCGCAGAAACTCCGCTTCGTGAAGTTCCCCGAGCCTCCTTTCTCCTCGGTCCACAAAGATGAACGCATGCGGCACCACGTATGCTCCGTGAACTGATCAAGTTCAAATCTTTGGCCAGTACAAGGCAGCTCTCGAACAGAGCAATTCGCACATAGTTGGCGGGATCAAACAAGCAAACGACCTCTGGTTCCCGTCGAACGTATGCAGTTCGCACGCTGCCTTTTTATTTTATTTCTTTCTTCGTTCCTATGAGGAAATTGCTCGGAAGTTTCTTAAGAGGTGTTTTCATTTCAAAGCATGCAAAGGACTTCCATCTCTAAAACGACAATGAAGACCAATGGAGGATTGAGTTATATTGCGTAAATTAGTATCGCATCGAGAATGGAAATTGACGGTGGTTATTAGGGGTGTGCAAAACGAACCGCCTAAACATGGAAGTGTGGGTCAATTCCCGGTTCCTAAAAGTAGGTCCGGTTTCCAGTTCCAAGGGAAACCGGACCGAACCGGACCAATCGGACCGGATACTCTTTTTTTTTTTGTGATTATGTGTAGTCGGCATGGGGAATACAATTTCAATTTTAGAATAGATGTGTAG
Source organism: Syzygium oleosum (assembly GCF_021117445.2). Classification (NCBI taxonomy): domain Eukaryota; kingdom Viridiplantae; phylum Streptophyta; class Magnoliopsida; order Myrtales; family Myrtaceae; genus Syzygium; species Syzygium oleosum. The sequence continues at coordinate 19,835,071 of NW_026607485.1, read as the reverse complement.
TCGGCATGAAGAACACAATTTGTCATCGCATTGGCTCGAATTACACTTATTTTTGTGATTATGTGTAATCAGCATGGAGAACACAATTCTAATTTCAAAATATATGGTATCAAGTAGTGAAAAAAAAAAAAGTGATCGGTTCTATTGAACGGATCCAATCCTCGGTTCCTAATTTTAGAAATCGGATCGAGAACTGATTATTCATAGTGATTATGTGAGGGAGCGGAGTTTTCATATAAGAGTGCCGCTAGCAGGACGGGGCCACCGTGTTGAATTTCTAGCGGTTGCGTGTCGACCGCAATTTTCCAATTGGTGGGGGAGGTGGCTGGCGACCGGATTTGAGAACGTGGGGAAGGAAGGTTTTGTTTACTTTATTTTATTTATTTAAGGAATAATGTTACATTCGATCCTTTTGTTTTCTTTTTCTTTTTCGGAAATTAAAATCGCCCTCTATCTTCTTCTTCTTCTTTTAAAGCCTCTTTCGACCTTCGAGAAAATGTTGCCGCGAGTCCTCCCGCTATACTTTTTTTCTTGTCGATCGATTTTTGTTGACATATATTGCAGAATTGCTGACACGAACGCTAGAGTACACGTGTCGTGCTATGATTCGTTCAAGTTATTAAATGACGATATTTGGCACCATATAAAAACATAAATGAAGACAACATTAAGAGAGAGAAAATGTCGCTGTGAGTCCTTCTGCTATACTTTTTTCTTATTGGTCGAATTTGGCGCCATATCGAAAAAACATAAATGAATGAAGACAACATGAATGAGAGAGAGATAATCTCAAGCTCTAGCTTGCGACAATCACGCATGTTCAAGCTCAAGTTTGTGGATGCCATAGTCACTTGAGTCGGAAACCATGGTCACCCAATTTGAACTCGCGACAGCCACGGGCATAAGAAGTTTTTGAGTCATGGAGCTTGCAGTGGTTATGTCCACTAAATCTTTTTGAGCCACGAAACTTGAGGTCGCATGATCGCTCGAGCTTCGAGCTCGCGGCGGCCATGGACACTTGAGTTTCAAGTCGCGGAGCTCGAGGCATGGTTCCTCGATTTGAGCTCTTGGTCATGGTCGCTCAATTGGTAATTGTGAATAGTTAGTTACAACATCATGAATTTTGTATTTGTCGTGGGCGTTTTATTGGTTTTCTTCATGTTTATCTTTTCCTTTATTTTATTCAAATTAGGGTTAATACGATGAAAAACCCCAAACTGGTATACATGTGACAAATTACCACAAACTAATTTTTTGACCACAAAAAATTTCAAACCGGTACACCTGTGGCAAATTTTACCCTTATCACCAAAAAACCCAAACTAGTACATTTGTGATAAATTTACCTTCCGTTAAATTGAATTAATACCACAAGAAACTTCAAACCGGTACATATGTAACAAACGAAGGGTAAATTCCAAATTGATACACCCATCAACTAGGCGTACCATCTAACTCAGAAATTTAACTGTTAAAATTTAATGAAAAATAACGGAGAGTAAAATTATTACTACAGGTGTATCGGTTTAAAGTTTTTTTGTGGTCAAAAAATTAATTTGAATAAATTTATCATATGTATATTAATTTGAGATTTTTCGTGATATTAACCTATTGAAATTATATTCACATAAAAGGAATCTCACCGTTGGATTAAAGAAAATCTCAATAAGAAAGATTTTCCTTCCACTAAGGAAACCGGATAAACAATTTAATAAAGGCAAAGAAGGCCCAGCCCCGTTTTCAAGAGGGACGGTGCCGGTAGGTGATCTTTCCTTTTCGTAAATTGATATTGAAAATGATTTGTCGAGAACTGCAAATGACGTGACACCAAATTAAAAGTCTCCGGCTTAAAAAGTAGTATTAAAATTTACTCTTTTTTTTTTTTATATGTAACGTGATTAAGTTAGATTGCGTTTGGTAGCCAGAATTTAAGTCCGGATAGGATAACAAATTATCCTATTCGGTGTTTGGTGACATTCTCTGAACCAGATAAATCCAGATACATCCGAATAAAATGCCATATAAGAATTCCGTCTTAAGGGTGGGATAAATTTGGATTGGATATAAAATTTAAAAAATAACTAAAAAAATTAATATTTTACATTTTAAGAGAGTGATAAAGTGACGCATCGGATATCGTTTCGTTGGCACGGCTCGCCCGATGACCACCACCAAAATACCGATCATCATCACTTCTGACCACCGCACGATCGCAGTAGCTTCTGACCACGCCATGCCGGTCATCATTGCTGGCCGAGCACAATAATGGGGGTAACTACAGATATGCGGACCAAGTACTAGTCGGCACACCTTTATTAACATATTGTGAGAATGTTGTTTCCAAAACGTTTGGAGCTGATAAGCTCAGGTAAGATGTTCAAACAGGAGAAATTGTATGAAGCGGCGGGGAGAGAGAGAGAGGAGAAGAAATTTATTGGTCTTCAAGAACTTGACCATTCAAGTCCAATATTAAATACCGTGGACTTAGGCCATGGATCCAAAATTGGATATTATAATGTGCATATCTTTGTTGGGTCCTTTTCTGCCTTCACCATTCTAGTTTTTAAGATTGCTGCTAACTGTGTTTTGTTTGTTCAATAACTCCAGCTTAACTTGTTCGTAGTTCTTTAAGGCACAGGATCAACGCCTTCGTTTCCACAGAGCAAGAATCGTCGGCCAAATACAGGAGGAGGCACGAGATAAAACACAAGGCGGACGACAGACAGAACGGCAGAGTCATCTTGAGCCAACGCATGAAATTTTCGATCGCCATCGAGAGCGGTCGAAGCGATGAAAGAGCGAAACTATGCCGAGCCTTTCTGTGGGGTCGCGTCGAGCTCCCTCGAGACGGTTGGCCTTCCCGTTCCATATCGAACGGAGGAAAACGAAATGCTTCTGGTTCAAGAGACAAAGGTGAAGAACACCAGTCACCGGCCAGAGACGGATCGATCTTTCAGATCTGGTTCAGCTCGTTTGGACAAGATTAGGGAGGTGCTGAAGCGAGGCGAAGCGACCCAGCTTAGAAGCTCGTGGACTCAAATGATGCGAGCACGGCACGGCCAGACATTGCTTCACCTGGCCATCGTGCAGGGTCAAGGCGACATCCTCCAATGCCTTTCGAATTCGTGTCCAACTTGGAGGCTTTATTATGAAAAAGATTGCAAGAATTATTGACCAAGAAAAGAAAAAAATTATTAAAAAATTTGCAAAAATTGTTTACGTCGGCCGATCGTACCATGTAGGACGGCCGGCATCCACGCTCGGCGATTTTTGGCCAAAATCGAGTTGGAATGACTGCATTAGCAAATCGTCAAAATGTTTAGAACTAAACTAGCTAAATTGAAAGGTTTGTGACTAAATTGATATCCTTTAGAATAACTTTAAGAATCTTTTTGGTAATTATCCCGAATTTTATACTTTTAAGGTTTTCTCGAACTTTGTCTCGAACTTCTATATATGTCAACTTATACCCTATTATTAGTACACATACTAACGTATGGAATTAAATGTGGCATTTCTAAGTAAGTCATATATATATATTGTGTAATGACTAGATATCTATCGAAAATCTATCGTTACATTCTCATTTTCCTTCACAAAAACACATGTTTCAATTCGATATAGGCTACGGAGCTGCTCCCACGTAACCTACTGAATCTTGCATGAGCGGTAGAGATACGATTGAGGAGTCGAGCCAATATAGTGTCAAACCGGAGCTCGACTCACATACTAGATGCTCGAAACTCTACACCCGAGCTTTGATTACGTCAAGTCCTGAGTTTCTTTCTTCGTTTGATTTTTAATCAGGGTTTTGTTTTTTCATTGCAAAGTATCAGAAGGATAACTCAAGACTTGCTTCTTTCTACCAAAACCAAGAAGGGCTCATCTCTTACGCGTTACAACATTAGAATATTAAATCACTCCTTCATGAAGCAGCTTAAAATTTTATATCAGTTGATTTTGGTCCCATTATAATCCACAGAGAATGGTCTTAAGTCAAAATTTTAGGATCCTTAGGCCAAATCCCAACCTAAGCGTGGGAATTTCCGCTTGGAATTAGGTGAAAAGGATGTGAATTCAGCTATATTTGATGTAGCCCGAAGCCACGACGACCCTCATATATATGCATTATAAATTCTCAAGATCGGTTCACAAATATATGTTAATTGATTGTTGTGACGACTTAGACATATAGACTTATTAAACAACTACATCTCAAAGAGAGAGCAAGCATAAGCAATCGACTTGTTCCCTCGATCTTCTCAAGAAAGTTAGAGAAAGCCAAGGCGGGGAAGAGAAAATCAAAGAGGAACAAAAAAAGACGGCACTTGCAAGGTTGCTAGGATATTTTAATCTCTCAGATCATCTCTCTCGCAACCTGACAAGATTCTGGGAAAACCTCCCTAACCACAAAACCATCAATTTATCGTCATTAATTGATAAATGCAAATATTAATTTATTTCAGATAATGTTGATACAAGGGATATTTCATCGCCATCAACGGAATATGATCTATGTGTTTACAGGTCGGATTGACCTCGATGAGGGATGGTACAAATTGATTGTGTAATAGAACAATTGCTTGTGTAACTTTCGTGTCGTTATGGTATTATAGTTGTCAAAACGAGAGGATTCATGTGATAGCTTGATTTTTTTGGATAATTCGGCATACCAAAAGTTTGGAGAAACTCCCACCACATATTGTGGTATTCTTCCCAAAATCATATATTTTTTTCTTTTTATCAAACTCCATATTTGACTGTGGGACAACTTTTTTTCCTATACGATGGATCTGCATAACAGAGCAGGATTATCTAAGTAAATCATTTTATTCTTCTTATGCTTTCAAGAAATTATATTGTAATCTACCTGATGCCATTTACTTTTATACTGGTTTTGAATCACGCTTGATTCCGAGGTTCGTGGGTATCACGCTCTAGTTGTCATCCTAAATAATTAGTTTGCTGAACTTTCGCGCGTGTTTTTATCTTTCTTTTAAGACATATCAAGTCGCCTATTTGATTGAATATTACACATCACCCGTTTAACTTAATAAAACTCTAATTAACTTCACGCAGGCTATTGAGGAAACGTAATTCCATTAGATAGTTACGAAAATTAAACAATACCATGGATTATCAATTTTGGAGGATGGTGTTGGTACGTTTTGCAAGCAATATAAAAGGTGAAATGGAATTGAACCTTTTTGCAAACTTCCAACAAAGCAATTCACATCTTATCCCTTCATTAACTAAACTGAACTTATCGAATGATTTCGCGAACTGCCGGTCGTTTCAAATTAAGGATAATGATATGGGTAATCTTTAAATTTCTTTTTCAGTATTTAATGCGGTAGCTAAAAATTCTCCCCGCAACTTTCAAACGCCTTCCTACAGTTGAAAAGTCTAAAACCGTGTGCTGCTGGTGGCCCTTGAGATGTATTACGAAAATTCGAGATTCGTGCACAGCAAATTAAACGGCATTCTCTTTCCATTGACGTTGACATAGACTTGACCAAAACTCGTGTACTTATTGTTCCCTCCGCCTTGTCCCCAGAAAGCTAGGGAAAGCCAAGGCGAGCAAAAAAGAGAGAACGAAGAGGAAAAGGCAGATGGCAATCCCAAGTTTGCCCGGAGATGTGGTCGCTCAAATCATCTCTTTCACCACACCACAAGATGCTTGTACCATGTCGTCCGTCTCTACCAACTTCAGATCGATTGCAGATTCGGATCTAGCGTGGGCTAATTTCTTGCCTCCTGGCTGCGAGGACTTGATCCCTCACGTATCACCCAAGAAGGCTCTCTATCGCCATCTCTGCCATCATCCGGTCCTGATCGATGGCCGGAACGTGGTAAAGCTCGTTTTTCTTTGCAACTTGTTTGCAACTTGCAAGTGATTGTGGGGGTTATATAGTGATTCAAACTAGGGGATTCATGTGATGGTTTTGATCTCCAGTGATTTTGCATATTTGACTGGGGTGTCAACGTTTCTTTTCGCTATAAGGTGAATCTGCATAATAGAGCGGGATTCCAAGAATACCTGGGTTATAATTTAGGCTCCGTTCATTTGGCGGAAAATATTCTCCCCGGAAAATATTTTCCGGGTTTTCCGGTGTTCGGGGGGCGGAAAACGTTTTCCGTGGGAAAATATTTTCCTTCCCCCCTCACAAAATAGCCTAAGTCTACGGAAAATGATTTCCGCTTCTTCTTCTTCTTCACTAAGGTCGCCGGCCGCCGCCGCCGGACGCCGGACGTTGGCCGTCAGTCGCCGGTCGCCGGTCGCCCGTCGCCAGTCACCGGCCGCCGGACGCCGCCGCCGGCCGCCGGTCGCCGGCGAAAAATATTTTCCGAAACTTTTTCATATTGGTCACCGAACACCAGAAAATTATATTCCGGGAAAACATTTTCCAGGAAAATGACTTCCGGGAAAATATTTTCCAAAATGAGAATATTTTCCGCCAAACGAACGGAGCCTTAGTCAACGTATTTGATTTGAGCTATCAAAAAAGGGCATGAAGTGGTCATTGAAGTGTCGTAACTTGTTCGCAGCACAGGACTAAAGTATAGAGGACGGACGTGTACGAAGACGGAATTTCTTTTCGCTTTTTCGCCTCGATTGATGTTGAATTGCTATTAAAATCTCTGATGATCCATGACGTGTTGTCACGTAGAGCTGGTCACTGGATGCGAGGAGTGGAAAGAAATGCTTCATGATTGGATCAAGAGAGCTGGCGATCACATGGGGAAATGACCAGCGTTACTGGAGATGGATTGATGAGCCAAATTCCAGGTCCTACAAGCTTCTCCCTTTTATCTTCTATCATTAATTTATTTTTGTAAGCGAGACGAGCCATCGTTTTGAAGAGTACTGTTTTCCGAACCATCGATTTTCCGCCGGAGAAAAATGGACCCTGTAGGATGGATTTTGGCGCACGTCGTTCGTTGCATTTCGCGATCGGGACACCTCTTTCCGCATGAATACCCTCCATGTTCCGTCAATTTCTTCCTCCTGGCTCTTTCTTTCTACAGGTTTGGTCAAGTGGCTCAGCTCTGGATCGTGTGGTGGTTTCACATCACGGGAAAGATCGAAACGAAGATGCTGCCGCCAAAGACGACCTACGCGGCATACCTCGTCTTCCGGTTCGAAGACTACAAGAGGGGATTTCATCGGCCCGCGGCGTCGCGCGTGTCGGTCGAAAGCGGCGAGCACGGAGAATGGCCGAACGTGATCCTCGACCCCCAGGAAGGGGAGCCTCGGTCGGCCCGCGAGCGCGGAGACGGGTGGCTGGAGATCGAGATGGGGGAGTTCTACAACGAGAATGGAGACGATGGGACTCTGGTGTGTTGTCTCAAGGAGGTTGACAATTACACTGCAAAGAGGGGAATCGTTGTTGAAGGGATCGAACTTAGGCCCAAAGAAATGTAAACTCTGATCAGAGCCTGAGCTTTGATCCGAGCCAATCTATACGAAGGATTCTATAGAATCACACTAAGTTTGTCTTTTTGGTCTTTTACATCATTAATTTAAGTTTTAATTACTTAAAAAAAATCTACGCCTTTGTCTCGAATTCTAGTGTCCATCAAGTTATATCCCCATTGCTAACACACATACTCGCGTATGTAATTAAAGGTCGACCGGGGCAGGGTCGCCAGTGCTGCCTCCGACCTGCTCGGCGCCGCCCGCCACTACGGCGAGCTCGAGCGCAGAATGAGCCTTCGAGCGGTCCGCGAGCGCGACGGCGGATGGTTGCAATTCGAGATGGGGTAGCCCTACGGCGAAAATGGGAGACGATCGCAATGTAAAGAGAGGGTCCATTGTTGAAGGGATCGAACTTGGACCTAACGAAATGTACTATGAAACTTTAGTCACTCATGCGTTTGCTTGTATGGCTTGATCTTTGATCCAAGCAATCAAAGTGAGAAATTTCGAATTTCTAGATCACACTAAATCGTCTTAAAATGTTATGCATGTTTCGTTCAATCCTAAAGAGAACCCTCATTTTAAGGGGAGAGAGAGAGAGAGAGAGAGAGAGAGAGAGAGAGAGAGAGAGAGAGAGAGAGAGAGAGAGAGAGAGAGAGAGAGAGAGAGAGAGAGAGAGAGAGAGAGAGAGGACAACCTTGAAATTAGGCAGAAACCTTGTCTTGAGAAAAACCTAACTATAGTAAAGAGATGCAAGCCACTAAATTGGGAAACAAACTTGGCCTTCTCAACTCTTCCTTTCCATCCATTCAACACAATTCTCTAGCAGCTCAAACAACTTTCATGACCCAGGACTCTGTATTGCTTCTTACCATCCCCATGAAATCCCACAAATGGCTTGCATTCACACTGATGAAGATTGAATGCGCGGAGACGAGGTAAGCATACGATGGCAACCCCGACAAGTCCCACGAAAAGATCATCCTCCCTGTCGTCGCCGGCCGCGGGCCGGCCGCCTCAGGCGGTCAAGTTCTCGAGACGGACGTCCAGCGGCCGCATCGTCAGCCTGTCCCGAGATGACGAGCTGGACATGTCGGGCGAGTTCTCGGGCCAAAACGATTACATCAACTACACGGTGCTCATGCCGCCCACACCGGACAACCAGCCGATGGGGGAGCCGACGGGGCCGAGCACATCCTCGGACTCCAAGAAGGAAACTTCGAGGGGTTACAAATCTACCCGGTTTGGATCCGACACGCAACGGCCGGGAGACGGGGGCGGAGGCGGGAGCGGCGGGGCGAAAATGGACCGCAGGTTGTCCCTGATGAAGTCGAACAACAAGTCTATGCTCCTGAGGAGCCAGACCGGGGACTTCGACCACACGCGATGGCTGTTCGAAAGCAAAGGAAAGTATGGAATTGGGAATGCATATTGGCAAGAGGACCAGGAGGATGCTTATGATGGCGGGATGAGCATGGAGGACTTCATGGACAAACCTTGGAAGCCTCTCACAAGGAAGATCAAGGTTCCACCAGGTGTTCTTAGCCCTTACAGGTTCATATGCTTATTGAAACTCTCTGACATGAACTCAAATTCACGGAACATCATCGGTAGCTCCAGAAATGTCCCTTCGTTAGGCCCAAAGAGATCTCAATAGAAGCATACCATATCAAATGCAGCTCATACATTACCAAAGAAAAAGATGCAGCTCATAAAGCTTGTTCATTGACACATGAACCAGCCAAACAAGCACATTGGACCGAGCAGATTATTGCCGCAAATCAAAATTATGAGCTCAAAAGTTATTAATATGCTTGAGATTGAAGCTGTATGTTTGTAGCACTATAATTACCACCTAAACTGATTCTTTCGAATCTAATCACGCAAAATTTCCTGGCATGCAATATGAATTGTGCCGTTTTATTTTATCGATCGACAGAAAAATCATGATATACACTTTCGGATACTAGTTAAAACCCGTTCCTGATAGCTGACATAGAAAAAGATCCTCACTTTCCGTAGCACGGTACCTCTAATCCCTCCCTTACTGCCTTTTTGGATATTCCTCATTGTCCCGGGCTAGAGTTGATCAAGATCAAAAGCATGCAATATGAATTGTGCCATTTTATGTGTTGGAAACAGGCTACTGATAATGATGCGGATGGTGGCATTAGTTCTGTTTCTTTACTGGAGAGTCGCGAACCCAAACCAAGACGCGATGTGGCTATGGGGCATGTCCATCGTTTGCGAGCTTTGGTTCGCCTTCTCGTGGCTGTTGGACATATTGCCGAAGTTCAATCCCATAAATCGAGCGACCGATCTCGCGGCCCTCGCCGATAAGTTCGAGAGGCCTTCCCCATCCAATCCCCATGGCCGGTCGGACTTGCCCGGGGTCGACGTGATGGTGTCGACGGCCGACCCAGAAAAAGAGCCGCCTCTTGTCACCGCCAACACGATCCTCTCAATTCTTGCAGTTGATTACCCCGTTGAGAAGCTTTCGTGCTACATTTCGGATGATGGCGGGGCGATTCTCACCTTCGAGGCAATGGCTGAAGCCATCAACTTCGCTCAGGTACTTCTCTGCTTAGATAAACTATCTCGGCTGTGCTCAAATCCATTCAATGAAGTAAGACAAAAGTCACGGAACATTGTGTCCTCTATTTTCTCCCAATGCAACAGGTATGGGTGCCCTTTTGCAGAAAGCACAACATTGAGCCTAGAAATCCAGAGAGTTACTTTAGTTTAAAATCCGACCCCACGAAGAACAAGAAGCGGCTCGATTTCGTAAAAGACCGACGTTGGATCAAGAGGGAGTATGATGAATTTAAAGTCAGAATCAATGGCCTTCCCGAGGTGATACGAAGACGCTGCGATTCGTACAATTTGAGGGAAGAAAAAAAAGAGAAGCAGCTTGCTCGGGAAAAGAATGGAGGAGTCCTGCCACAGGAACCGATCAAGGTCACGAAGGCTACGTGGATGGCCGACGGGACTCATTGGCCAGGGACATGGTTCAATTCAAGTGCCGATCACGCTAAAGGAGACCATGCCGGGATATTGCAGGTAACGAGTTGATCATCAAATCAATGAGCAGTTGAATTCGGTACTAAACGCAATTCCCATTTCTCTTATTGTCCGCAATGCAGATAATGAGTAAGGTCCCGGAGAACGACCCCGTGATGGGCCATCCGGATGAGAAGAAATTGGATTTCTCGGGTATCGACATTCGGTTGCCGATGTTTGCATATGTGTCGAGGGAGAAAAGACCCGGGTACGACCACAACAAGAAGGCTGGAGCGATGAATGCCTTGGTTAGAGCATCGGCGATACTATCCAACGGACCGTTCATACTCAATTTGGATTGTGACCACTATATTTACAACTCGAAAGCTATAAAGGAGGGCATGTGTTTCATGATGGACCGTGGTGGAGATCGCATTTGCTACATTCAGTTTCCACAGAGATTTGAAGGGATCGATCCATCAGATCGATATGCCAATCACAACACCGTCTTCTTTGATGGTAATGTCATCTTCTGCGGTCAACAGATTCACTTAATCCTGTGACAAACCAAAATATGAGCATTGCTGCATACCAACATGTGAAGTTTTATCTTTCATTTTGATCGTGACAGGTAATATGCGAGCGCTCGATGGTCTCCAAGGGCCGGTATACGTGGGAACCGGTTGTATGTTCCGGCGATTTGCGCTTTACGGGTTTCAACCGCCAAGAGCAAACGAGTATGACGGTCTCTTTGGACAAATCAAGACTCCGGCACAGAATGTTCTGATGCAAAATGAGGATGAGGACTCGGACACGCAACCCCTGACGTCGCACCCGGACTTAAGTTTACCAAAGAAATTCGGAAATTCATCCATGCTCACTGAATCGATCCCCATTGCGGAGTTTCAGGGGCGACCACTCGCTGATCATATTTCGATAAAGAATGGCAGGCCTCCTGGAGCCCTTCTTCTTCCTCGCCCGCCATTGGATGCGCCTACAGTTGCTGAGGCAGTGGCTGTCATCTCCTGCTGGTAATTGCTTTCAATGTTAATTGGAGTCATTGCAATAATGTGATAAGCTTTCGAATAATTTGAGACGAGGCAATACTTGTATCTAAGTCGAGATACAATTCCAGTTGGCTTTTTAAGGAACTGTTTCTGTCAGCTACTTTTTGTAGTAATCTACCCTTTTTACGCGCCTGCAGGTATGAAGACAAGACTGAATGGGGTGACAGGATAGGATGGATTTACGGGTCGGTGACGGAAGACGTGGTCACTGGATATCGTATGCACAACCGCGGGTGGCGGTCCGTGTATTGCATCACAAAGCGCGATGCGTTTCGCGGCTCCGCACCGATCAACCTCACCGACCGCCTCCACCAGGTGCTCCGATGGGCAACAGGGTCTGTAGAGATCTTCTTCTCTCGAAACAATGCTTTGCTCGGGAGCCGGCGCCTCAAGTTCCTGCAACGCATTGCGTACCTAAACGTCGGCATATACCCGTTCACCTCGGTCTTCCTCTCGGTCTATTGCTTTCTCCCCGCGCTTTCCCTCTTCTCGGGCCAATTCATTGTCCAAAGCCTCAATATCGCATTCCTTACTTACCTGCTCATCATCACAGTCACACTCACCCTCATCTCCCTCCTCGAAGTGAAGTGGTCTGGGGTGGGCCTCGAGGAATGGTGGCGGAATGAGCAGTTCTGGGTCATAGGCGGCACGAGTGCCCACCTTGCCGCCGTCCTCCAGGGCCTGCTCAAGGTAATAGCCGGCATCGAGATCTCCTTCACATTGACATCCAAATCCACCGCCGAGGACGAGGACGACATCTATGCCGATCTCTACGTCATCAAGTGGACAAGCCTCTTCATCATGCCCCTGACCATAATGGTGGTCAACATCGTGGCGGTCGTGATCGGGTTCTCGAGGACGATTTACAGCGAGATCCCGCAGTGGAGCAAGCTCCTAGGAGGGGTGTTCTTCAGCTTCTGGGTGTTGGCTCACATGTATCCATTTGCCAAGGGGCTGATGGGCAGGAGAGGGCGAGTCCCAACCATTGTCTATGTCTGGTCAGGCCTGGTCTCAATCACAGTCTCTCTGCTCTGGATCTCAATCAGCCCTCCTGATGATTCATCTACTACTTCTGGTGGTAATGTACAAATCTAGTCACAGCAGAAAGAAAAGAAGAATCAGAAGCTCGAGTTACTTGTGCATCACCAGAAAAAAAACGGGCATTTCTTGGATGGCGTCCTCTGTGAATCGCTCAAAACAGCTTGACTCGCGACCGGGGCGAATCGGGTATGAGAGGATATGCATGATTTATTGTTTAGCAAAATGTAGGGTTGAACTTTTGTCACTTGGGTGTGTAGATGAAGTAGTCGAAGTACATAACAGTATACGATAAGGCATATCATCTGTTCTATATGGAGATGCTGAACAGAGCCCAGAATTCTGATCACGTTCTCACGTTTTTGGACTTTGAATTTCATTACCTCCGGGACCAAAATTTACAAGGAGGACTTAAACGCAACGTCTTTTGGATCTAAATATGGAATTTCATCTTTATGATCAAAGTCTATGAACTTGTTGCTGTGAATTTTCCATTGGGTTTTCCATGCTAAAAACAGGGAAGGAAGCTGAAAAACGTTCCTGCATTTGTGAACTTCTCTTTTTCTTGGAAGGAGTTGATGGCATTTTAATTACTCAATTTGTGAGCATTCACTGCCTACTACTGCAAACTCCGCCCAGCTAGTTGAATCTGCAAATAAACTGCGGGGAAAATTACACAAACAGTCCCTGAACTTTGGTTTAATATGCAATTTGATCCCTGAACTTTTAATTTGTTCAATGTGGTCTCTGGACTCTTAGTACATGTTCAATTTAGTCCATGGACTATATGAAAATGTTCAATGTAGGTTAAAGTCCAGGGACTATATTGAATAAATTAAAAGTTCAGGGACCAAATTGCACATTGAACCAAAGTTCAGAGACTGTTTGTGTAATTATCCCTAAACTGGGGGAAAATTTATTATTTGCCCCTCGGTTTTTAAGTGCATTGCAAATTTGTCCCCGACATCTCAATTTTGGCGACCCCGATGATTTCAAATCGATTTCAATGTCCCCCCAGTGTTGACTCTAGCCGCATTGTCACCTGAAAACCAATCACGTGATCCGACGGCGAGAACGTGAGGGCAAATTGTCCTCAAGAATTACATTTTGCTCCCAATATTTGTTGCATAATTACAAGTTACCCCCTTTTGTTTCGAAATTTTAGCTATAGGCCGCCGGATCAGTTGAAATTCGTTGTAATCTTCCCTTTGTAGTAATTGCAAATTTAGAAGAAACGGATTACAACTAAAAAAGAAGATGAAAGAAAGCTGAAAAAGGAAATGAAGAGGGGGAAGGTGATCTTGACCCTTTTTTCGGTCTCAAAGTGATTTTCGTCTCACATTCACGTTTGCTAGACCTGTTAAAATGGGTCAATTCCCTCTTCTTTTAGCACTATAATGTGAATAAGATGAAGTGTTTTTCAACTCATGTGTTAAGGTAGATGGTATGACGGGAACTAATTGACTTGCATGAAGTTGGAAGAGTTAAAGGTGAACACTGAACCAGGTTTAATCCGGGAACCGGATCAAATTGAACCGATTTCTTGTGCTGGACTGGACCGACGGACCAAACCAACGGAACCGGTAAGCGATGGGATTTGCATCATCTCGCAGCTGGCACATATTGGAGATGAAGGGAAAACAACAACCGAGTTTTTTAAGGAGAGATTAAGAGGGCAAAAGACAAACTCTCGAAATTTTGGAGTCTCCTTAAGGTGGAGAGTTTGGAGTGAAGCAAAACCAATAAGAGAATTCTGGCGGTGGAGTTTTAAGGAGAGTATGAGAGATTGAAAAACGGGGGCCACAAAGTGAACTTAAGAAGATCTAAATTTTCGTGAGTCCCATTGTTGCCTGAGTAGCATTAAGTGATTGTCCGCTCGATAGGTAAGCAAGGAGATTTGGTTATTGTTGATTCTCAATCCAAGTGACGATACTAAAGAAAAGCACCCGGCAAGCTTTTAGGTTGACCTAGAATCGGCCCAAAACTAATTGGTTCGGTTCAGTTCGATTTCAAAGTCAATAAGGTCGGTTTCCAGTTCCACAAATTAAGAATTGGCTCTGCTCACTCCGAAACCGATCACCCTTAAAATGAGTAACTAAAAGAATTGACAATGCAATTTATAAAGGCTTTAGAAAATGAAATATTGTATGGATGAAAACTACATATCCAAACCAACAACTTAATTGGATTGTGGTGGTTCATGCGGCAACTTAATCTTTGTAAGCAAAGATCAGATCTATTGAGGGGAGAATGTTTAATGGGTTTTCTTTGACAAAGTGTACATGAATTTTCATATGTTATTATCGTCGTACGAAGATGTCATTAACACTTCGGATCGAGATATGTATAATGGAAGTCTTGAAACTTATTTTGAAAGCACAATCAAGTTCAAAAACTTTTAATCCGTGCAGTCGAGTCCCAAAATTTGTCTAACATTTTACTTTTAAAGTATTAATTGTGCATATTAAACAAAATAAAAGTGATAAGTGCATTGGAAGTCATAAAATTTGTCATGAAAGTGCAATTGAGTTTTTAAACTTTCAAAAAGTGCAATCGAATCCTAAAACTTATCATGAAGTGCGATTTAGTTCTAAAGCTTATCAAATTGGTCCAATCAATTCTTTCCGCTGATTGCACTTTTTCAGAGTTCTAAGATTCGATTGCACATCGGCGACTAGTTTTACAACTTGATTGCACATTTTGAAAGTTTTAGGACTAGAATGTACTTTCATGACAAGTTTTAGGACTTGATTACACTCTGCAAAAGTTTTAGGACTCGATTGCACCTTCGCGACAAATTTTATGACTTGATTTTTACTTTTTGATAGTTTTAAGACTTAATTGTACTTTCGTGATAAGTTTTAGGACCATTTGCTGCAATTATCCCTTGAAACAAAATTTAAGGTACTCGAAATCAAGTTGAAAACACACATCGTTTGTAGAAGGAGTACTTCCCGAAAACGACTCGTCGTTTCGGCTTGTATACCGGGTCTCCTCGGCCCCCTCTCTCTCTCTCTCTAGAATACGTCAGCAGGAAGCGCTCTCTCTCCTCGAGATCGACTGAACCAGAAGGGTAGGCGAAACCCTAACAGAGGAAGACCGACACAGCCATCAGTCTCTCCGCCGGGAGACCTCCCCTCGCACCCTCTCCACCATGGCCATCAAGCACTTGCTGGCCCTCGCCGTACGCTCCCGCGGCTCCCGCGCCGCGGCGTCGCTGCTCTCCCGGACCGCCGTCCGATCCGCATCGACCGCGCCCGCCGCCGTCGCCGCCGCCTCTTCGTCGGCGGCCTTGGCCCCCGCCCCGCCGCCCCCCGACGCCATGGTCTACGACCGCCTCGCCGAGTCCGTGAAGTCGAAGCTGAAGCAGCTGGAGAACCCGGATCCGAGGTTCCTCCGGTACGCCTCCCCGCACCCGGCCGTCGCCGACCACACCCGCATCCTCGCCGCCCCCCAGACGCGCGTCACCACGCTCCCCAACGGCCTCCGCGTCGCCACCGAGTCGAACCTCGCCGCCCGCACCGCCACCGTCGGGGTGTGGATCGACGCCGGGTCGCGATTCGAGACCGACGACACCAACGGGACCGCCCATTTCCTCGAGCATATGATTTTCAAGGGTATTGAATCGATTGGCATCTCTTTGTATTCTGTGTTGTTTTTGATGATTGAAATTTGCTCAAATCGGAGCCTTTTTTTTTGTTTGGTTCCTCTTCGGCTTTGTTGTAGGGACTGAGAAGAGAACGGCAAGGAAGTTGGAGGAAGAGATAGAGAACATGGGAGGACACTTGAATGCCTACACTTCTAGGGAGCAGACCACTTACTATGCCAAGGTGATGGATAAGGATGTCAACAATGCCCTCGACATCTTGGCCGATATCCTGCAGAACTCCAAGTTTGATGAGAACCGCATCAACCGTGAGCGGGATGTGATCTTACGTGAGATGGAAGAGGTAATTCTTTTGATATGCCGTTGTCTGTGAATTTGCTTGTTATTTATCGGATCAGTTCATGTTTCTAGTTCAGTATTAGTTGTTGAATCTACCATCATTGTCTTGAGCTACTCTTTTTTTTTTGTAATGCTGGGATTTAGTCTGCCTTGGTGGCATTAGTGTCCATTTAATCTTTTATCAGATATTTCTTCTGTCTAAATATGAAATAAGGGTGTGTTTGTTTTGCAGAGAATGGATGATTCGGAAAACATTTTCCTAAAAATGGTTACTTGTATCACTTACAAAAATGAATGAAAAAACAAAATTTTGCCATCCATGAAAATGTTTGGACGTAAATTGTTTTCAATAATGAAAACATTTTTGATTGACTAATTATTTCAAGCTAAAGCAATGATTTTTTTGGAAAGTGTTTCCCGAATCGTTCATTTTCTGTGAAACAAGCCTAAATAAATGGCAGGACTTGTTTAAACCTGGGTTTAGTTGGGTTAATTGAGAATGTTCAAAAAGGTCGAGTGGAATTCTTAGGGTAGAGGGGCTTCTATTGAGTTTTTAGCAATTTCACATTCTCATTGAAATTTTAGCCGAACTGATATAGGGTGCTTATACTTGGCATTGCGATAGAAGATAGTAATAGTTGGTAAGGAAACTGCAGTATGTTCTCAGCTCTTTTAACTGGCTCTGAACTTGTCATGATGCATTGTCATTTGTTTATTGGTTGCCTCATTATGATGCTTTCTCTGCAGTAAGTCTCTCTTTAAATGCTGTAGGTTGAAGGCCAAACTGAGGAGGTGATATTTGATCATTTGCATGCGACGGCATTCCAGTACTCTCCTCTGGGAAGGACTATTCTTGGACCTGCTCAAAATATAAAGACAATTACGAAGGAACATCTTCAGAACTACATAAAAACACACTACACAGCTCCTAGAATGGTAATATCCGAGATGCAACCTTTCTTTTTGCCTGTTTTTTGCCACCCTGCTTCTCTTTTCACAACCAGAAAAGAGCAAATGACAAGAGAAGTCAATTAGGACATGAGAAATAAGAGTACGATGTGTGCCTGCTGTACTAAATTGACTAGATACTCTTATTGTCTCCAGTAGTTAGTGATAGGTACTAGCTGCCACAAGCATTTCTCTTTAATAACTCCATATTTGTTTTTTTTTTTTTTGTGGCTTAGGTTATCGCTGCATCTGGAGCTGTGAAGCACGAAGATGTTGTTGAGCAAGTAAAGAAATTGTTTACAAAGCTATCTGCAGATCCAACTACTGCTTCCCAGTTAGCTGCAAAAGAGCCTGCAATTTTTACTGGTTCGGAGGTGGGAGATTTGATTGTGTAGCAGCCCTTAACGTGATATGATGCTGTATCATATGTTTCCCATAAATATATTCATTTTTGAAGTAATGCAATAACAGGTTAGGATAATCGACGACGATATTCCTCTGGCACAATTTGCAGTCGCTTTCAGTGGAGCATCTTGGACGGATCCAGATTCCATTGCTCTGATGGTGATGCAGGCAATGTTAGGCTCATGGAACAAAAACGCTGGAGGTGGAAAGCACATGGGGTGGGCAATTTAGTAGTGTCATTTACTTGTTTTCAAGCACTTACATGGTTTAGTAGTGTCATTTAATATATGTTACAACCTTTTCGACAGTTCTGAGCTGGCACAAAGAGCTGCAATTAACGAAATAGCAGAATCTATTATGGCATTCAATACCAACTATAAGGACACTGGTCTCTTTGGCGTTTACGCTGTTGCCAAGGTGAGCTAAACATATATATGTGAAAATAGGGTATGACTTTGTGTTATATGGTCTCTTCAGTAATATGAGAATGAAGCAGTAAAATTGAATTTCATTTTCATGCATGGGAGGATGAAACTTAAGAGAAGATCGGACACTCTGAAAAATTATATGGTTGATCTTTATCTAGTTTCCTCTGTTCATTATGTGACCACACCCTGTTCCCCTCGCTCTCTTGTTTTGATCTTTCATCTTTCATAGTCATAGCATAAGGAGTGGGTTAAAGACAGCTAGGGTCTGAAAGTTTTGCATGGACGTGAAGGAAACTAAAATGAGCTGAGGGTAGTTACTGAGTGGAGTAGTCCCGGTATTTTGATTTTTAAGAACAATGAAATATTTCAAAGGCAGAGAATGAGATTATATTAAAGATCTTTGAGATGATGAAAAAATTGAACGAAGCCTTTGATTATACTAGAAAATCCATCCTATGATTAGTTTTCCAACCACAGACAACCATGGTCTTTGAGCTTTTATCACATATATTGTGCCAAAGTTAAACTTTTTATGAAGAATTTTGAGTTGAATGTTAATTTTCTGTTTCAGCCGGATTGCTTAGATGATTTGGCTTATGCAATAATGTATGAGACAACCAAGTTGGCCCATCGTGTTTCTGAAGCTGATGTTACCCGAGCTAGGAATCAGGTATTCTTTCACCTCTTACAACTCTTTGCATTTATAGTTTCTAGAATCTACATGTCTCAGTAAATTGTAAGCATTCCTTATGGTGGAAAGGCTTCTGATTTGAAGGTTGTTCCGTAAAGCAGGGTTTTATCTTGGGTGGGATAGCATCTTCTACATGGATGAGGATAATCCTTATTTTCATCTTTTTGCTCCTATTCTCATTTTATGCATAAGTTTGATCCAACCTCTTTTCAATTCATCCCATGGACCATATCCTGCTCTTTTCAATTCCAGAGAAGATTTGAAATTTAACCCAAAGGAGGTCCATTTGTACTAAATTTTAGGCCAGTAGGCTATTATCCTTTGCCTTTTGAGAGTAACGTCTGGGGAGTGCTCTTTGGGTATCATATACATATGCTTATTTTGCATGAATATAAGAATGATAGGGATCTATTAATTTTTCTTTTGCAAAATGAGGGAATAATGTTTCAGAGACAATATGTTTTCATCCAAGAAATTGTTTGAGCATCTTAATGTTGATGCTGGTTTTCGAGTGGAGACCCCTATTTTTTCTGTTTCCATTCAATGGAATTATGTGCAGACTAAATATTGCTCAATTATCTGAAGCGCGCTGCTTATGGATCTCCAAATGCGGGCTTGTTTAATGTTATTGGATACAAATGTTGTTGGCGAAATGAAAATTGCAGTGATTATTTCTTATTCTAATGGCCCTACACTTATTCATGTCCTCTGTTGCAGTTGAAATCTTCTCTACTGCTTCACATTGATGGAACAAGTCCTGTGGCCGAAGATATTGGACGCCAGGTAAGGTTTTCTTGTAACTAGTGAATTAGTACTTTACATATGGTTCAAAGGTTTCTTTTTTTTATGTCATATGTCATAGAAAACGGAATATGCTGATACTGCTAGGAAATGGCTCATACTTTTATCTCAAAGTTTGACAATTCACTGAGGTTACAGCCGTGACTGACCTGCCTGTTGCCTACAAGGTGTTCCCTTGGTAGTTTGTAACTACCGAATTTTCTTCAAGCTTAATGAGTATTAAAAGGCAATATCGAAATGTGCTCTAGTTGTTTGGAAATGTTGTGGCTGTGGAAATGTGAAAGATTAAATTTTAATTGTCATTTTATCTATCCAAAAGAAGATATGTAGTAACAAATTATCTGCAAATGCTTTCGTTTTAAGAGCATATAGAAAATGTTAGTTTTGTGATTTAGATATTAGACATGTCTTCTTATGGGTCTTCGCTTCAAAATGTCTCAGTGTACTTAATTTAGAGCATTTGCTGAATAGTGAATAGTTACCCGGGCACATATTGTCACCCAATTGTATTGTGTCAAATGAGTCGGGGCTAACTCTTGCATGAAATTAGGGTAGCATGTTAACAAATTTAAGAGAGAATGGTAACTAAGAATTATGGTTCTACGTTGTTCTCTATTAGCTGCAGAAGGTGTTGAAGCAGTGACTATGTAGCTACCAGCGATAGTACTGATAACCTGTGTTTGCCTGTGCCCCACAACATAGGAATTGCTTTCTTAATTTTCCTTAGAACTCGAATACCCCTCTTGAACTACACAGAGACATAAAATCTGCCTTGCTTTTGCATGCTAAAGTCATATCCCTGCTCTCGCTTGATAATGTGTTTTGTTAGAACATCTTGGAAAGTTTACTAACTGATCACAGTTAATATCCTTCAAACCTGATCGCAAGCTTTTTTTGAGATAAACCAAAGGAGGAATAGAGGCCTTTTGCATCAACACTTTGAAAATGAATCAACTTATCAACAAATGTCGCTGTATGAAATCTGTACATGTTATAATTTAAGCTAGTTCATCGCACAGACTTCAGAACTATCTCAGTTATATCTTTACTAACGATGGCGGATGACTGGAAGTTGCGGGCTTTTTTTCCAGCCTCATTTGATTGTTATAAATTAAAGTTAAAATAAAGAGTTATGTCTGCCTTAAATGATTGTTTGGAAGGAGTAGAAGCTCTGTGCATCACAGATCAACTGGCTCTTTTTAAGATATGAAGGGAAACAAACAGTATGTATCAAATTGTGCAAAAAACCTCGTGAAGAACATGAAGAGGTGCGGGTGATCAAGGTTTGGTCAATGTACCAATTATAGTGCATTCAGATGTTGGATGTTAAGTGCTCCCTGTTGCATTTATCTACATATTTCTGTGGAATAAATAAAATAGTGTGCTTTCTCTATTCTTTGATTGGTTAAATTTGTCTTCCGTTGATTTATGACTGCAATACACGATGTATGCTTTGGGATGAGAATGGTGTATGTTTTGAGGTAGACTGTTATAAGATGAGGTATCGTAACCATTATCTGGGCACTTGCATCTAAGTTCCACAGCTGACTGTGTATGATGCGTTGCTCAGAAATTTTATGGTGCAGTCCTTCGACGATTCATATTATTTATCTTCTGTTCTTGCAGCTTCTGACTTATGGCCGGAGAATTCCTTTTGCCGAATTGTTCGCCAGGATTGATGCTGTTGATGCCAGCACTGTCAAACGTGTAGCAAATAGATTCATCTATGATAGGGTGAGAACGAGAAAGATACCTGATCTCCTTTTTGCTTTTAAGGCTGGATTCAGCATGCTCATGTTGTCTTTTTCCTTCTCTTCTTTATAGGATATTGCTATTGCTGCAATGGGCCCAATCCAAGGCTTGCCTGATTACAACTGGTTCAGACGCAGGACCTACTGGAACCGATACTAGTCTCCCTTTTTTCTTTTCATCATTACCTTCTCTGGCAATTTGCTTCGATATTTTCTCGTGACTCACCAATTTTCAGTGGCAAGCCTCGAGGGCTCGTACTTCTCTCTTTATCGCTCTACTTCTTTTGGTCTTTGTACAATTCTCCTAATAATTATGTTGTATCCAGTGACAGATTCGCCCACTATTCTTGAGGTGCTCTCTACGAGTACATGATCCTCATTGATCTTGAGTTGCTTCAAATAATTTTGCCTTCTCCTTTGTCCTTCAGGGCTATTGGGTCATGTTGAAGGGTATAGTGATCTCTGTTTCATGTGTAATTTTGCAAGTACCGAGCACGATGTAAGGTGTTTGCACTTTATGCTTTGGTTGGTGCGAGATCGCGTATTTGTAGATTGAGCTAGTCTTCTTGGCCGTTACAATTAATGAAGAAAGGGCAATTCTGGTGGTATACTCTGCATCGTCCGTAGTTGGTAGTCCTTGGTTATTCTTTTTGCAAGTGAATATGCTTGTCTTCATTGCGCATTAAGGCGAAAGTTGAAATGCATTAACCCTCCAGGATTCATGGATTGAAAACGGGAATTTGTCTATTGCAGTAACTAGAACGTTAATGCTCAATAAGGTTGATTTGTCCTCGTTTGTTCTGTTTTGCCGAACGATGAGTCATGCCAATCGTATCGAGCCATTGAGATTCGATTCGCCGTCGATATCTTTGATAAAAGAACAGCGCCGTCCGATTCGAGAGATGCTCCCTAATACATCTTCACATAGAGAAAGAGGAAAAGCCAAAGAGATGGGGACATGCTTTGCTTTTAAAGGGACCAAACAACATCCCATGACTTCAGGGCAAGAACGCAAAAAGGACCCCACAAGTGAAGCTGGTCCATGTCCATCCCAAAGTCGCAAAGATCGAAGAAGGAGACGGTGCACTTTACGTACTAGATTTCAATTGGGTACGCAAATGGCCAGCCACCCGTGAAATTTATATGCTTGGACACAGCAGAGAGGCAGGTGCTTTGTGAGAGCAAGAGGAACGGGAGTCGGCCAATTTCATGATTGTCTCCTATTCTAGTCTTCACATGCTCGGATGCACATGAACATATTGTGCTTGTTTGTACAAGTACAGGATGTCTTCTTGAAAGGGCTTAAAATGTGTGTAATTTGAGCCAAATACGAAGGCGCGGTACGTTATGAAAGTGAGACGGTGATACGAGGGCGCTTGAGTGTTGACAATGTCCCACATTACTTGAATAAGCAGAGGTCACGAGGCTTCGTTTGTTCCCTTGTGGTTCTCGAGGGACGCTTCCAATACTAGTATTGCATCGAAATGACGTATTCATCCCTTGATAGGTTAGAAATTTCTTCTCATATGTATCTTCAATATAGAAGTCGACGGATTTGTAATGTTTCAAAAAAAAAAAAAAAATTCCGCGCATACCATATGCACGATTAGATGAGCGCCACGCAAACTTATGTTTCAGTTAATTGCAAAATGTCCTTCAAGAACCTTAATCCCACAACCTTCCTAATCTCTCTCCTCTCTTTGCCATTAGAACATGCCGCCATCATCTATCCGTGCCACGGTCATCGTTCTTCACTTCCGACATTGCCGACTTCAACCCCTCCCTCTCTCTCTCTCTCTCTCTCTGTTGCGTCCTCCATCAAGGACGGCGATGACGTGCCTCAAGTTTCTTTGTGAAAAGACTTGAGGCTCGTGGTTGACATCGAATTTAGGTCACTTGGGGTTGGCACTGATAGTCGCGGAGGCGACGGCGGAGGCAACCCCTACTCCGATGGTGGTAGACCAATATGAAATATCCTAATTATCTCACCACATATTGTTGTAAGTAATGACATAAAAAATACCACCTATACAACCGTTCTATTAGACTCTACACCTCATCAACAGGGTGTGTCTAAATAGAATTTTTGCGTTTTACTTACTCTAAATCTTGCGGCGGGTGCAATACGTCTTTCCCTTAGCCCGGAACACCCCCAAATATTTAGCAAATCAAGTTTCCGCTTTCACCTTAGCTCATATTAACATGGCTCATTCCCCAAAAAAAATAAAAAAATAGATCCTCTTAACAAACCTAAAATTATCAAGGCAAAATAGAAAACTTAAAAAACCCAACTTGAAAATATCTATTAATAATACTACTAATTTCTTTCCGTGACGTTTCTTCTAATAAAATTCCAGATATTCTTCTTGTTTTGTTCATATAATATATATATATATATATATATTTAATGGACTGGGGCCCAATTAATATTGCCAAGGGAGGATCACGTGCATCCCAGTACCCAAAGACAATAGAAAAATGGGGGGGGGGGGGGAGGAGGGAATTGAGAGACCGTGGGAGAGACAGGGAGAGAGGAACATCAGCAACGGACAAATGTAAACGGAGATGGGCATCTCCTCCTCCTCCTCCTCCTCCTCCTCCTCATTGTTTATATGAAACTCTCGCATGATTTCTCTATGTCGTTCATTGGAGCGCCCTCCCTGTTTTGTTGTTTCCTTTTTCTTTCTTGTTTTCTTGGGGATGGTTTTGTTGTCTGATGAAGGTCCTCAATTCTTTCAACCAAGAAAATCCCCTCCCCCCCCTCGATGTTTTCTAGAGTTGAATGAGGTTCCAAAGCCAAAAGAGCTCTTTATTCCCCTGAATCTTCCCTCTCTCTCTCGCTCTCCAGCTCTCCCCCTTTGAAGTCCTCCCCCTCCCCCCCACCTTCCCTTTCTTTTTTTGTGTCCCCTTTAAATCTCTCCTGCTCATGGCCATTCAAAGCGCTCATCATGTGGAATCTGCTTTCCAGTGGCACACGAAGTGAGAAGAAGGTACTTGCTCCGTAACCCTTCACTCCGTTTGCTCTGTGCAATGAAACTTTGGGTGACCCATGTTGTAAAGTTCTTGTCTTGTGCTGTGAATGTTGGAGCTTGTGCCGCTTGTGTGGTTTTGCCTTCTGGGTTTTGGGTTGTACTGAATCGCGCGAGCAACGCACCCGCATTATGGACTCTTTGCGTTCTCGTCGCCTGCTGATGTAGCCGAAAAAAAGGTAGCTTGAGCTGTTTTATGTCTGGTTTCGTTGAGTTCGGATTTGGTTTTCGTGTAATTCTGGTGTGAGCAGGACAAGGAGGATTGTGGATTTTTCCAGGAGGTTATACGGCATTCGTGCAAAGATTTGGGGGAGTTAAAGCTGCCTTGTTTGGACCGATAATTTATATAAACATGGGAAGGGAACTGGGGAAAAGAGCATATGATTGTTGGGACTTAAGTAAATTTTCCCTTGAGTATTGTGATATTGTTCTTTATATTTTTTGGTTTTGTTTGGAGTAATCTGTTATGACATCTGGCAACGAATCTATTGCTATATAAATGAGTTGTGAGGAGCTTGGGTTTCTGTTGGGTTTGTGATATTTGGCTAGGTAAGACTAGACCTTTGAAGGATGTGATGCGATGTGTTCTTGGTCGATGTTTATTGCTCTTGGCGCCATTGAGCAGTGAAAGAGATGCTAAGCTTACTTTCGACGGTGTATTAGCCATCCGATTTTGATTGCTAGTTCCATCTTGACTCTTGAGCGGTTGGATTTTGTTCTGTCACACGAATATGCCTCTCCATGTGCAATATGATTATCATGAGGCATGAACGGCACTTGCAGGCTGTTTTGAAGTTTCGTATCTCTTGTACTTCCAGCAAACATAACTTAACTTCTCCAGACAATCTTGAGTTTCTTATATGTGGATTGCTCTCAATGGAATTTGAATGTCAAGTTGATCAGAATTTGGGTTCCTATGAAAGCATAAAATTATTTGTTTCAGGATTTCTGTCTCCTGATTTTATCTGGCTGTGCTGTCATTGAGTTACTGCTGTTTGAAAATCTGGATCTTGTTCTTTAGCATTTGGAAACTTTATCTCCGATATTTGTAAATCCAGTCGAGAGATTCTATTCTCACAGATAATTTATTTCTCATAGCTATTAATCATTCCTTCTGCTAAGGAAACAGATTATATTTCTATGTATTTAGTTTGCACTGCAAGTTGAAGGGAATCATCTGTCAACTGTTCTAGAAAATCAGATAGTGAGAGTATCTTTGCTTCCACAGTGTGAACTGTGAACAACAGTGATATCTGTGCTAGAACATAAACCTCACAGATTGTCCTACTATTCGGTGAAAGTCCGTCTTGCTACTGTCTTGACTATGTGTGATCTTGGCAGTCATTACGGACAAAAGCAAAATCTTTTTTATGTGAAAATTACCTATTATCGTCCTTTTGCTGAATGTCAGCCCTTTTTTGCTTGAGAAAGGGTGGGTGGGGGGGGGGGGGTATTTGCAAATTTTGGTGGGCAGGGATTTAGTGTTTTCCACAGGTGCTCTAATAATTGACCAAATTTTCTCTCTTTCCACTAGGAAGATTCCCTAACAAGCCATTGAACTTTATGTTTCTGTTGTACTTGTATATTTATGAGCAACTGAATCCATGAAGTGCTGGTCCTTGCCACTTGGTTTATATTTTCCCCATAATTTTCAATTTTGACCAGCCTTTAATTAGAAAACTCTCGTTCAGACTTGGTTTTCTTTAACGCTCTTTAAAAAACAAAAAAACCAGTCATTTTCCTGATTTGTCTCAATTACTTGAGGTAGTCTGTTATTTTCATTGCTTGTTTTGGAATTCGTCTATTCCATGTGCTTGCTTTTTATTCAGTATCAAAGAGCAAGATCGTTGTTAATTGTTTTGTTGGCGTACGATGCTATGCCATACATAATAGAGGCCATTCTTAGATCTTGCCCATGCATTCCGTATCTGATAAATTAAAGAAACAGTTGATAGACAACATAAGTTAACTTAGTTGCTGGGGATAAAAAAGGAAACATGCATTGGCATTGGATGTTCCCTGAGCAAGGATGAAAGCGTTCGAAATGTTCAAAGTATCTATAAGTCTTTACATAATTAGCTAGAGAAGTTTTCTTTAGTGACAATTTGTGATTTTCCAAATTCTCCTCTATTAGCTGGGAAAATTGTTGACTACTTAGACAGAACGTCAACATAAAAAACAATGCCCAGGTGAGCGTACTTGACTGCATTTTCTCCTTGCACATTGCAGATTGCATGATTTGCCAGCAGTTGGAATTGGAGAAACCATCATTAGACATGGAGTTGACACCACCCATCAATGGTCACACTTCCCTCAATTCTTTCACTTCTAGCTTTACAAAATTCAATTCTGCTCTCACAGCTGGGCTGTTGAACCCAATGTCACCGCCACCCCGATCAAGCCCAACCTTGTTCGAGATGATGGCTAGCGAGCCAGACATCCAACCTAGTACTCATATTCTTCCAAACCCTTCCGTGCCTCTAGTGCCAAAGCCCCAAATATCAGCTGAAGACAAGCAGGCCTTGACTATGCAAAGATTATCAGATATTTTGGCCGCCAGAAGTCCTGGGAACCAGTTCAATGATGCTTCATCAAGTGACATCAAGCTAGCATTGACTTCCAAGGATGGGATCACCGTCAGCATGAACGTGCACAGGCCGATACTCGTGGCACACAGTCGCTTTTTCGCCGTGAAGTTGTCTGACAGATGGATAAAGCAGCAGCGAGTTTTGGGGCCATACATCGTCGAGATCGCTGATTGTGACGATGTTGAGGTATATATCGAGACATTGCGCTTGATGTATTGCAAGGATTTGAGGAAGAAGCTTATGAAGGAGGATGTCACCAGAGTCCTTGGTATCTTGAAGGTGATAGTTGGATCTATTAGTCGCTTTCCGTTCCATCTAGTAGTCGAATTCCAAATTTGTGTACACTTCCTTTTGTTCTCTCTCTCTCTCTCTCTCTCTCTCTCTGTGTAAGTGATTTGGATGGAAACAAACGACTTGAGATTGTAAAATATTTTAGTTTCTAATCTTGTTACTGTTCTACAGGTTTCAGCTGCCATTGGATTCGATGCTGGGGTCCTATCTTGCTTGGAGTACTTAGAAGCTGCTCCGTGGGCTGAGGATGAAGAAGAGAAGGTTGTTTCGTTATTAACCGAACTTCGTCTTGATGGAGCCGGGGCGGCTGAAGTTCTAAAGAGAGTCTCTTTTGAAGTCAACCATGGGATAGAAGAGGAAAGAAGCGAGAATGGAGACGTGCTGCTCAATCTTTTACACGTAGTTCTAGGAGGAAAAGATGAGAGGGCGAGGCGGGACATAAAAGGACTAGTCTCAAAGATGCTCCGGGAGAATCCGTCTCTCAGCGATCTGCGAAAGGAATCTTTATATTCAGCATGCGACATGTGTCTTCAATCGCTGCGTCGTCATTTCCTACAGGCTGCAGTGTCAGATTTTAAGGAAGTAGGCCAGATTTCACGTCAGGCCGATAACTTGCATTGGATGCTGGACATTCTAATAGACCGGCAGATTGCGGAGGAGTTTCTCAGAAAATGGGCTTCTCAATTTGAACTCTCCAAGGCACATTCTTCTATCCCTGCCATTCATAGGTACGAGGTCAGCCGAGTGACAGCCCGATTGTTCGTTGGCATCGGGAAGGGGCAGATATTGGTCCCTAAGGACACGAGGAGCTTGCTCTTGGAAACATGGCTGGTCCCATTTTACGGGGATTTCCCATGGATGAGGAAGGCGTCAAAGGGTCTCGACCGGCACCTGATCGAAGAGGGTCTTGGTAGCATGATCCTCACCCTGCCTCTGGCTCAGCAACAGGAGATTTTCCTGGGTTGGTTCGAGAGGTTCTTGAACTCGGGCGAGGATTGTCCGAATATTCAAAGAGGGTTCGAGGTTTGGTGGAAACGGGCATTCTGGAGACGCAATGGGGAGGAAGGACGGCCGCGGCCATTACGGATTACGGTTGCAACTATCGATAAGCGATTATAACAGAAGCTTAATGTTGTTTCATTTTGCAGCACATATCTTTGATTGAGAAGCTTGCCTGGCACAAACAGTCCATCTTTTATTCTTAATGCTGTATACTTTTGATAATTTTGTTCCACGACGCAGTATTTGTCTTTCTCTGGTAAGCTATCTTTTACTTTTCTTTTTTTCCTTTTGCCATTTTCAGGGCTATATACACCTGACCTGAGCAGTACTTCAGGTGTTCTTATCCAGTGTGACTCACCATTCTTTTAAATTGGAGATATATTTGGAAGCGCACGGGTTAAGTATGCAGATAGAAGTTTATCTGTCCCCATCTTGTGGGGACGGACTTCATGGATGTTTTTTTTATTTTGTCCGCACCTTTTGCACCCTCAATTCCTTCTGAATCTTTTTCGTGACTTTACATTATGAAAATCCCGAAATCCGAATGAGACTCGAGATGAAATAGTTTACCGTTCCTTTAAGTTGGAGATATATTTGGAAGTGCATGGGCTAAAGTGTACAGATATAACTCTGTCTACATGTTAGAAAGTGAAAAAATTTCCCCTTAATTAATTTTTTCCCTACTTTTTACTTTCCCTCAAATATAGAAAAGGGAAAAGAATATTTGAAGTTTTAGAAATGTACTAGTAAAAGAGAAGTACAATTCTTCGACAAGTCGATAATTATATAGACGCCTTACCATTTTCTAAATCATTTTTTTTTCCGGCTAAGCAAGTACGGCTAATATTCGATATATAGAATAGATTGGTGTTGATGCTAAGTTGCTACCTTTTTTTATGCGCATAACTTAGTCATATGCATGTCAAAACGAGACCTTTTGGATTTTATTATTTTCTTGAAGTGTTCAGGGTAAGGGTTGGCCCAAAAGCTTAAAAGTAAGGTGAGAGTTCGTGGTCAGCACCATTGCAAAAATCGTGCAATTTCAGCAAATTGACAACTCAAAATTAATTAACAATTAAGATTAAATTAATATTAAGAAAAGGAAAATGGATTGAAAAAGAAAAAGTGGAATTGGGGTGAGAGAGGCTCGAACTCTCGACCTCAGGATAACTCAGAAGCTATGAGACCTACGCGCTAGCCAACTGCGCCACCACCCCATGATGTTCACAACTTCACAATACTAAATATTTATTGACTAAAATTTGATTATTCGATGTTTAGAAATGGGTAAATGACACAAATGGTTCCTAAAATTTGACCTAATGTGAAATGTCATCCCTGAATTTTTAATTTTTTTAATGCGGTCCCTAGACTTTTAATACATTTTCAATTTAGGAAAACGTTCAATGTTGTCTCTAAACTTGAATTAATTGAAAGATAATATTGACACATTTTATACAGTCCGGAGACTAAATTGAATATGTATCAAAAGTCCAAAGATCACATTGAACAAATTTAAAGTTCAGGAACCTCATTACATATTTGACCAAAGTTCAGGACCATTTGTGTCATTATCCCTTTAAAAATTATACGTCATATTATTTAGTAATACGGTGCTAAGTGTACTGAAATTGATATAGAAATTGATTTAGAAAATTGTCACCCAGCTTCTAAGTAATTGGATAGTGTGAAATCACCGATAAGAATCTGTTACGTGCGGATCATTTGGAAAATTAGCCACGGAGGATCTAATATTATCCGACACCTTATATGTTAGGCGAAGATCCTTCATAGAGATGACCATCTTATCAAGGTTTGTTGCGATTCTTTTTAATCACGCATGTGATGTATATACTATGTAATGGATCGGCGCTCCTAATTAAGTTCAAGGAACAAAATTGCATGTGTCATTTCTCGTAGCGTACAAGTTTTTTTTTTTTTTTTCAAAGCTAGTTCAATTTGCTAATTCCTACTGGCATTGAAGAGATCTTTCATATTGATCTTCATGGTGATTGTGACTTATCGACTTTGGAGGTTTTGACAAAGTGTGGTAAGATGGAAGGAGACTTCAAGCCTTAAAAAAAAAAATCAAATCTCGGGCTCAATTTTATTTTTTCAACGTAGTTTTTTTTTTTTTTTGGTGACCCAGGGAACCCCCGCACGGCCGACAGCCGGGAGGTAAACCCTGGGGGCGACACGTGCTAGCCACCACACACGTGCACCGGTTAAGTCACCCTGCGGCACCCGGGATTCGAACACTCAACCTTTTGCGAGAGGAAGGGTGCGCGCTCCAGCAGCGCCACCCAGGCGGGTGGTAAAAAATCAAATCTCGGGCTCAATTTTATTTTTTCAACGTAGTTGTCGTTGATTATTTATGCCAAGAAAATGTGCATATGATTGCATCATGCAATGTTCACATTGGCCGAGTTTATAGTAATGATTTATCAACTTTGAAGGACGTTGTGCCCCAAAAAGCGCATGAAGTTTCGATTGTTGGATTTTTATCGAAGTCAATTTTTTTAATACACCAATGACCTCAATCTCATATTATTTATTTTACATTTGGACAGTTTCGAAGACCTTCTATCAAAGAAATGAGATCATCTGCCTATATCGGGTAATTGTATCCGGTAAAGTTACTCCCTAGTTCAAAATTCCTATGTCTTTCGAGAAATTAAAATCAAAGTATCAATTTGCCAAACACTCTCTGGACCGCCCCTCTCTCTCTCTCTCTCTCTCTCCACCACTACCACCGATACGCCGGTGCCACCTTCCATCAAAACGCCGCTATCACACCTTGTCCCATGTTGCTACTTGGGTCACCGTTGCTTGGGTTGCCATCAGCAGTCGTGCTATGTCTCTCCTCCCCGTCGTCACGACCCGATGGTCATAGCCTCACTACAGTTGACGTCACGACCATCCCAACATAACCCCCTAGCCTTGAGCGGCCACAAGCCTTTGGGAACGTCCGAGGCTGGTGCCTCTCTTCCTTTTACCTTGTTTAGGACAGAGGAGCGACCGATGGGATTACGACCTCGCTGCTATTGAGATCGCAACCCCACAATGTCGCCTGAGGCTGGGCCTGAGGCTAGACGACGCCGAATCTGGCTACACGAGCTCAACCGATGGTGGCGACAGTGTCAACGCGAGGCCCCGGCCAGGTGACCACAAATGCTCAGGTGGGCATGCTAGCAATCAATGGTTGGGGTCCTCGGGCTTGTGCACAGTGTAGTAGGTGGTAACTGTGCGAGAGCAAATGGGGGAAGAAAAGAGGACATGAAGCACAAGGTCGACCAATATCTGGCCAATTCAATTTGTCAAAATGAAGGAACTTGATGATGATCACTATGAAAAAGGACAAGCAAAAGACAAATGACTCGGTGGAAAAAACTACTCAAAAAAGGGAGGAGGTGCTCCGCTTTTGAGCCATCTAAAGAAACAATTGATGCGTTTTTTCTTCATTGGCGTGCTCAATCGTTGACATTTATTTAAAAAAGAAAAAGAAAATCCATCTAAGCAGACTAATCAAAAAAAAAAATTATCCCAATTTTATCAATATGAAGGTCGGAAAACAACATCGATAGCTCCTTCCCACCGGCTTTGATAAGGCTGACGGTTTGTGCCTTTATATTATAATCAGCGTCGTACCATAATTGAATCTTATTGAATTTTCGTCCGATCCGAACACGACGTGCTTATTCCATATATCTTTGAAAATCAGGTACGGGGTGGATTGCACCACACAACACGTCGAACACGCTAATTAAGGTATGAAATCTTAGATAAATCTATAAAAAAAAAAATTTCTTAGACGTGTGTTAACGAGTCAATACGCGCCTCAATAGGTCAAATTGACACAAGTAACATGTCAAATTGTTTGACTAAACATGCTCGGGAGTTTCATTAACCCAATTGAAAGGGCCGACTCGGGAACGACGATTCGAGGCATCTAACTTGTCCGACCCATCTGTATACAAATACGAGTAACTACGTATTGTGTACCGCGTCGTATAAACGCGCTAATCTTTGCTAATATCCTTTCTTTATATACACTATGCTGTTTTTATTTATCTAATTACTATTTTTTATGGCAAGATTCTCCTTCATTATGGTTGGCTTCTTAATCTTGTCAGCGAGCAAAGGTGATATGATAAAATAGTCAAGTGATTTAATTTCGTACCAAAGATTGACGTCAACATTTTTATCTGCTTTTGCATATGAAAGATGTATCAAGAACTAGTGCAAGCTTTATTGATATCAGAATTTTGAAAAGTTGCAGATTAAACTATAATCGCTTGTTTACTATAATCGTTTGACGTCATCGTTAACACCGTCATGCCGGTAGCCTCGGAACTTAGAAAAATTACTTATTACCCCCCATTAACTTTGGTTTTTTACTATAATCGTTTGGTTTTTTTGATCTGGAAAACCGTTTAACGTTCCTTAAAAATAGAATTATTCATTTGTCTTGACCAAAATAACTTCTCGTAAAGTTTAATTCATTTCATCAACCATGTATCCTCTCGATGTCATTGACCATGTGGTATAGGTTATTTTGGTAAAAAAAATACGAATAAGTTCATTTTCAAATGACACTTTACGACTAGGTAAACATGTTAGTTGACTACTGCTGTAGAATTCAAAGTTTAGAGGAATTGAATTTAACTTTTCAAAGTTGGATGGCTATTTTGCAACGGTATCGAACGGTATCAAAGTTGAGAAAAGGGTTATCTGTAACTTTGAAAAATTTGGGGTTAGTTGTGCAACGGCGCTAAAGCTTTAGAGTGGGCAGGAGGGCTTGAGCACTTCTCTCTCTTCCATTACATGAGTAAAAGCGCGAGGAAAGGCGACCAACGCCATCGATTCCTCCCCAACGATATACGGAATGTTCAAATTGAGTCATATTTATTCGGCCTCAACCGCGATTCGAAGGTCAGAGGCTGGCTGGCCCATCATCGCAGCCCACCAAGATGCTAGCAGACAGAAAGCCTTTCCACACAAAACGTATGGCGACTAGACGACGATGCAGCACAAGCCGTTCACATGAATCGAATTCATGATCTCGTGGAAGACAAAGAAAGCAAACCATGCCCTTATGTCGCGATTGTGAATCGACTTGAGGGAGATGTCGGGTTTGAATTTGGGTGCTCTTGGGTATTTTGTCAAGGAAGAGGGTCAAGAAGAGAAGCCTAATAAGATAGGAAACGAAAGAGACCAGAAACGGTGCATGGATGAGAACATGTTCAAGTGTTTGGTTTCTAGAAGGAAGAAGACCTTGGAGAGCAATGAGGATAGATGAAGAATTTTCAGCAGTTTGACCAGGCACGACTAGCAGAAGATGTGCAAGAGGAGGCTTTCTTGATAGTCTAACTTGGACTTTCTTAGCGTATGATCAAATAATAAAAAGAATGAGATATATCACAACAAAATCTAGAAGATCATCCTATAGGATTAGGACCTATTTTGAATACCACTATGTATAAAGTGGTTAGGAAAGCTATGGCTACGTTGAGGCATGTATACATAGATGCGTACACACATAAATGGTTAGTGTTTCGTGCAAATATAGAAGGAACGCGATCATATTCACGCCACCAAGACCTTCTGCCATCGACCATTATTGGCAATGTCGTGTTGCTTATTGACATCATTGATGCGGTGAAAATATTTCGGCGGCACCAATCTGGGCACCGACAAAGAGCTGCAATCGGTAAAGCATCCGACGCAAATCGAGTATTCGATTGGATACTGAAACCTAGCCCGAAAGTCCATAATCTAATCGAATTTCGGTTCTTCGATCCGAACCGGCTTTCTGTTGAGATGCAAGTGTAAGTTGTGTTACAAAAGTTTCACATCAGAAAATTTGATATGGTGTGTAGTAGTTAATACATCTTAATTGGCCCACAACTCATAGACCTGAACTTTTGAGTAAATGTGGATCTAGCTAAATATGTTGACGGGCTAAGACTTTGGCTTCCTCTTGGCGATCTCCCTCGAGGAAGGTATCGGGTTTCTGCTGCACGCTCCCAACAATTATATCAGAGCACAAAGCAGATTGGTGGCCCTCACGATCTGTTCCGGTGTTTGGAGATTAAGGATGAAAGTTGACGTTAGAGATTCAAGTCGAGATAAATTGATGCATCGGAGAATTGGCGCGGTGGGCGGCTCCAACTCGATATGTTGATGGGCACGGACTTAGATTTCCTCCTGGCGATCTCCCCTAGTGAAGGTGTCGGGTTTCTTTATCGGCTCTGCAATAGGACTTTCTCTTTCGCCTAGGCACTCAGGCTCACCTCCGACCAAAATAAGAAGGTAAAAAAAAAAAATTAGAGAATAAGATGGAAAACGCACGTTGAAAAGAGAAATTAGAAAAGAAAGGGAGGTAAAATCGCCGACCTCATGTCCAAATTTCCACTACACCTAACGGATTGTCACAAGTCAAAACACGCCCCGTCGCATTCACATTTTGCCAATGGCCCCCCTCCTCCTCCTCCTCCGACCTTTTGGACGAGGACGAGTCAAACAAAGTGACCTCTCACGAATGACGCTGACCCGCTAGTCGCTACATTTCTTCCATTAACAAGCTCGAAAGCAATTTTGTATGGACTCGTTCCAACGAAAATTACTTTGGTCGGATGAGCCGACAACATCACCATATGGGGAATTACATCTCGATTTGATCCTTCTTTACGTCCGTAATCTGATCGGAACCCGATCGGCTATTTTAAGCGAATGACGACGTGGCACGTTTGCCACGCCGTGTGCTTGCCCGGAAAAATCGGGCGGGTTCCGAATTGATGGCCGTTTGATTTTGCGAGTGATCGGGAGTTTAGTGCGGTTTGAATCGAAATTCAGTGACTTCATTGTATAATCTATCGAGGGACGGTGTTTGTCGGGTGTGGCTTCTCGAAGAACCGTTTTTCCGGGTTCTAACGCAATCCATGGAAGCTAGGGCAGATCGATTCTACACAGGAAGTTAGGAACCATATCGGGCTATCCTGAAAGCTGGTCCAGTTTCTAGTTTTAAATTTTCAGAATAGGGAGAACCGGCTCGGTTCCTGATTCCAAGTGAAGAACCAACCAAGAATCAGACCAATCGGTCCGAATTTTGAACCGGTTTCATAAAGTCTAAAAACCTGATTTTTCAATTGGCATCTTTTTACTCTATCTCTTTTTCTCTATTTTCTCTAACCTCACTCTAACACTTCACAACTTTCTCTCTCTATCTCTCTCTCGACTCACCCTCCTTTTCGCTCGCCCTCGCTCATTCGAGCCTAACAACCTTCGCTCGCTCGCTCACCTTCATTTACCTTTGGATCGTTTCATCGCTCATATTATTTTCCTGTAAAAAAACGGAACCAATAAAAGGAACAAAACAAAAACAGGGTTCTCGGTAGACCCTGAACAGGACTGGAAAACGCACGATAGGTTTCAGGGCAAACGAGGTAGGTTCCGGTCTGGAACTTACCCATCCTGGACCGGAATCTTGGACTCGGGAACCAATCGCCCCTGATGAAATGGAATAGCATACTCCTACGTGCGTCGCCTTTTCTCACCGCGCCACGTGGCGACCCGAGAGGAGGCCCCCAGTGGACAAGTCCAGCTCCAGGCGGCTCCTTCCACCACCACCACCACCACCACCGTCGCTCATTTATTGCCCAGCCGCTCTCAATCAAACTCTCTCTCTCTCTCTCTCTCTCTCTCTCTCGGCGACTTCCATTCTCCTCGGGCGATTTGCCGATCCTCTCCGCCGATTCATCGGGCGCTTCGGATTCCGCTCCCGCCTCTCGCGCTCTCCTCCGCCCGCGATCCCCGGCGATCCTTCCGCCGTCTTTACGCGACCGGAGCCGGACGAGGGGAAGGGAAGGTTGATGGCGGGGCGCCGGTCGGGTTCTGCTGCGGCGGCGGGGGGCGGCAGCTGAATCGAGCTCGTTCGCGGCGGTGGTGGTGGCCGGCCGGCCGGCCGGCGGGCGTTCGCGGCGGCGGCGGCGGCGGCGGCGAGGGGGTGGTTCTTGGGTGGGGGAGTGCGCCGGGTTGCTTTTGAGTAAGTCGACATGATGGGCGGGAGCTTGTTCCATCACCGGAAGCATTCGTGGCCGACGGAAGAGTACATCAACAGATCGACTCTGCAGCAGGCGAGTGTCTTGTTTCTTTTTTCTTTTTTTCCTATTAATAGAACCCCGTGTGTTTTGGTTTTTTGTTTGCTAAGCTGTCTTGCTGATTCTCTTGTTCGGGGAAATTAAGCATTCTGTTCCTGCGACGATTCGAGTGAAGTGGCGGGGGATCGAGAGCCGTAGCTTGACAGCTTTTTTTACGCTTTGTGTCGTCGTCACCTGTTTAATCTATGGGGTGATGGGTATGGTTCAACATTTTGCTTCCGATGAAGTGCGTGATGAGCAAATTATGGATCTTGTTGCAGAGTGCCCGTCCGTTATGCATAATCCAAAGCTTCTTTGAATTTTCCTTCTTCTTTTTTTTTTTCTTTTGGGTATTGTTTGTTTGCTAAGGACTCGGGGGTGCTCAATCTTAGAGGCTTGCCTTTTGCTGATCAATTTGATGGTGTTCTGCAGTTTGACTTCGATAGCGCTGCTCCTCCGGAGCAAGCATGGAGAAGAAGATTAGACAGTCATGCGAATATTCTCAAAGAATTCAGCGTTACCTTTAGGGAGGCTGTACAGATGGTATATTTTCTGCCATCTTTCTTACATTTGTTTCTTGTGTCGATTTTGTCCATGATGCTGCTGTGCATCTCCGCATGCGCTTTTCGAACCTTTCTTATTCTTGGATTCTATAGCTGGCCTTTTCCATCTTTCATGATTTTTTGATCTCCAAAATTGTAGGTTCGGCTGGGCATACGCCTTTGGTCTTACGTTAGAGAAGAGGCATCCCATGGAAGGGTACTTTCCCTTTTAGTTAAAGCAATTTTCTTTTTCAGTTTATTCTATGAGATTCTATCAATTCTATGTAGTAAGTTGTGATATTACAATTTAATTGTCGATATTCTATACACCATGTGCAGAAAGCACCTATTGATCCTTTCACTCGAGGGAGTTGCAAGCCATCTGCATCTCAAGGGGTTCCTCTAGGAGGGATGGGGTATGTCCTTGGTAAAGCATGATCTTTTGTCCCTTCATAGAACTTCTCAATCTTTTCGTCTCATTGGGTTTATTTTGCAGAAGTGGTAGCATATCTAGAGGGTTTAGAGGCGAGTTCAGGCAGTGGCAAATAATTCCTGGTACACGTGAAGCTTCACCTGTCATGGCTAATCAGTTCTCTGTAAAGCTCTGCTCTTCATATAGTATAGAAACGTATTGTATTCTTTTCAATTTACGTATGATGATGTGAGTGATTTTCAAGGGTGAGTTTACAGCTCATGTTATAATGCGATTTAGATAATCCAAAGATTTCAGATGTTCAAAATATGAAGTCTTCCCTTTTGATGTTTAAACTTCTGTTGGATAATTTGGTTATTGGGGTTCTACAGATTTTCATATCTCGGGATGGGGGAAATAAAAGTTATGCATCAGTCTTGGCTCCGGGCCAGCATGAAGGGCTAGGGTGAGATAAAAAAACTTTTGCATTTGAATATTTGCTGATGATCTTACTGCTTGTCCTGTGGTGAAGTATTCACAGGGTCTTCATGTTGTTAATGTGAAATACTGCCCACCAATTATAACTGTTTTATCACATTTAGAGTTGTTAGAATAATTAAATATTAAACAATGCCTTCATTTAACAGCTTAATCTTTTAAAACAGTTGGCACTGGTCCCACCAAAATCTAACATGGTATCAGAGCAGGAGGTCCTGAGTTCAAATCTTTCCAAGTCCCATTTGCCTCCCCAATTTAATATGTCCACGCTTAGTATTAGGCAAAAAAACCAGACTAAGCGTGAGGGGGAGTGTTAGAATAATTAAATATTAAACCATGCCTTCGTCTAACGGCTTAAGTTTTTAGAACAGTTGGCAGTGGTCCCACAAAATCTCACAAGAGTGTTGGTTGTGAAGGCGTGGACCAAAGGAAATAAAAAAAAAAAAAAGAGAAAAAGAATGGGATACTCTCCTGACAAGTTAGCACTCCCTATATTTCCAAGAAAAAAATTATGGATTGTATGTGAAGCTTTCTGGCACTCCTCGTATAATTGCTAATCAAATTCTTTGGAAAGTTAAACTAGCTTGGGTAGGACATTGATGTTTCATGATTGGAGGATGGATTCTAAAATTGGCTTCGGTTTCTTTGACTATGTTATCATATATCTACTTCCAAAGGATTGCTGGTTTTCTTGGAGTCTAATATTCTGCTGTTAAATTTATGAACCGAGGAGACTGGTTTCTTGTCTAGTTAATGCAAATTGATGAAGTGTTTTCCTGGTTATATGAAGGTATAACAACATATACAAGCGGTAGATTGGATAGAGAATCATTAATAGTTGTTGGAGGGTTGTGTGTTATTCTGGGCCCTATGAGTAGCATTGTTGATCTTGCAGGAAAAACAACGATGAGGGTATATCATCATGGGGTTGGAATTTGAGCGGTCAGCGTTCAACATACCATGCTCTATTTCCTAGAGCATGGACAGTTTATGATGGTACGTTGTTTTTGTCACTTGATTTTGGAATATTCAGCTAATGATTTTTCATCTTTCTCCAAAGCTGCATTTCTTTCTCTAGTCATACTGAAATACTTATTTATCAGGTGAGCCAGACCCAGATTTGAAGGTGTCTTGCCGGCAGATATCACCATTTGTACCTCATAATTATAGAGATAGCAGTCTTCCTACTGCAGTATTTGTTTACACGGTACAGTTTTTTTTTTTTTTCGAACTTGATTACATGAACTTCGTTTTTCCAGCAGCACCAAAAGTCCTTTCGTGTATTTTCACACTCCTAGCCTTCTACTGTGATAAAGGAAAGCCAACAAAGCCAGCCTTAACAACTAACTCTAAACACAATTTATTTTAAATGATGGTTAACCCATATAAAATCAGAAATACAAGTCCCAGGTGACTTTGACATTTCAAAATCAGCTAACATCATTCTCCGACTTCAATTGAAACTTGCAATTCTGCTAACAGATGATTTTTTGCTTTCGGGTGTCACAAACATAGAGCAAATTCCATATTGCGGCCAGGATTCTATTTACTAATCCTAGCTTGGTGGGCAGTCTATCTAGCATAATCGACCAAGCTAAAATTAGTGTTTTGGAATAGGTGTAAACCATATAAGTTTTCACCAATCAACCTTATGGTTTTTTATTTGTCAATCATTCCTAGTAATAGGAACAGAGAAAGCTCTCTTCTGGCTGGACGTGGGGGGACTCTTATCTGCTCTTGAATCTATCAAAGAAGCTGCAAATTTCACAATGGAATTGACAACTTTTATGGATTCTATCATGGACATTCTTCAGCTTTTATTACGTGTAGGAGATCCTCTATGGCTAGTTAAAATAAAGTTCGGTGGAAGATCAATTTTATTAGTTACTGGTAGAATGAGCTCATAAAGTGGTAGGAACTGAGGGGACAATGCACATTTGATTCGAGATAGATTGTTGGGTGGTTCAATATTTACTTGTCTGCCTTATTGCTGATCCTGCCATCTCTGAAATCCCTTATCTAGAGTAGGATATGTGTCGGCCAAATAATTTATAGGTCCGCTGCTGTTATATGTTTGCTCATTGTGGCTATTATTCTTGTTTAGTTGGTCAACACTGGGAAGGAAAGGGCAAAAGTCAGCCTTCTCTTTACATGGGCGGTAAGCTTTCTTTTCTGTTGGAGAAATTCACAGAGCCTTTTTCTGTTTGAGTTAGGATGCATCTTTTCTTCTGCAGAACTCAATTGGAGGGGTCTCACACATGTCAGGAGATCATGTAAATGAACCCTTTATGTGAGTATCTAGTTCTATGCACTTAGTTTTTTATTCTGCAACATGTGCTGATATGTACTCTTTGGGCTCGTCTTTTTTTTTTTTGCTAGTGGAGAAGATGGAGTTTCTGGTGTCCTTCTGCATCACAGGCAAGTCATTAAAACCATGTCAGAGATGGAGATTGGGAGTTATTACCATATTCTGCATTATCATTGGCTTTGTCTTTCGTCTTTCCTACTTTTAAAAGACAACCAAATGTTTCTGAGGCTCGAGCACTTGCTGCAGGACTGCAAAAGGGGGCCCACCTGTGACTTTTTCGATAGCTGCCTGTGAAACTCAAAATGTGAGTGTAACTGTTTTGCCCTGCTTTGGGCTTTCTCAAGAAAGCTCTATAACTGCAAAGGACATGTGGGATACTATGGCTCGAGTAAGTGTTCTTATTTGTACTGGGAGCTATATTTTTGGGCTGGATGTACATTTTCTCTTTTTGCAGCCATTATTCAAAATTTGCAACTTTCATTTTCTCTTTGGCCAAAGATTGACTTCATTTTTGATAGAGAATTTTAAGAGGATTGGTTTCTCCAGTTGTGTGAAGCAGTGTCAAAATCTCCTCACACTAGGTATTGTCTTTTCATTTGGTTGTGCCTCAAGGATGGTCAATTCGATAGGGAGAACTTCAATTCTGGGTTAAGCACGCCTTCATCACCAGGAGAAACGATTTGTGCTGCAGTGTCAGCTACTGCATGGGTGGAACCCCATGGGAAGTGCACTGTTGTGTTCGGTCTTGCGTGGTCTTCTCCAAAAGTAAAATTCCTTAAGGGAAGCTCCTATAATAGGTCTCTCTCTCTCTCTCTCCCTCTCTCTCTCTCTCTCTCTCTCTCTCTGTGGAGTACAAGCGTCTAGGTTGGATGTTTTACTACTCTTGTTAGTTTGTTGGATTCCCTTAATGGACATGCTCTACAATTTTACAGGAGGTACACTAAATTTTATGGGACATCAGAAACAGCTGCTGTGGACTTGGTTCATGATGCATTAACAAGTAATCTCCTATTCACTTGCTTTTCTTCAATTCTTTTCCCTTATTTTCTTGGTTTGTCAAATCACTTGTCTAGTTTTTGCACTACTTTTTAGGTTCGGTTCATGACTTGGTAAAAATTTCTCTTTTGCAGTTTGTATTTTGGAACTTGTAAAGAGGATTCCTAATTCTTATATGTGTTTGATCTATGACACTGTGCATAGAGACCTTTAGTACTAGATTTCAAGTTAAGGTCTTTCATCTTTTAGTTCATCCTAACATTTTAATTTTGCTTTGTCAGATTATAAACGATGGGAAGAAGAGATTGAAAAATGGCAAGCTCCTATTCTTAAGGACGATAAGCTTCCAGAATGGTAATTCACTGCTTTGTGTATATATAGGTGTCAATTGTCAAGCATCTTGCCTGGGCATTGCGCCATGTTAGTGGGATGAGAATCTCGCTTATCATGCATTGTGTTCCTTGAGATTGCTCGTGCAAGCAAATTACAAGCACTTCACTCAGGCTGTCAGTTGGACCTGACAGAATGATAGATTCAGTATAAACAAACGCTTAATTCTCATCAAGACTTTTATGATAGGAATCTATAGGTAGTTGAAGTTAACGAACCGTTGCTTATAAAGGATATCATCAATTAAATTTTGGACATCACTGAACCGAAGACCATATGCATTCTTTATAGAAGCTGGATTATTTGGTGATGACTCCACTGAGGCTGCAATGGGGATAGGGCTGGAGCACAGCATGACTCACCTGTTAGAGAATGACTCTAGAAATGATTATATCTGGTCACAAGCATTCTGGTTTTTGTCAGCCCTGTATCCAAACATCTTTTTGTTCTTTGCAGGTACAAGTTTACTCTATTCAATGAGCTTTACTTCTTGGTCGCTGGTGGAACGGTCTGGATTGGTATTCTACTCTTCTTAAATGGAAACGCTCCTCATCTCCATCTCCGTACTCCCTCCCTTCCCCTCAAAAAGAAGAAGAAAAAACATGCATGCATGCGCCTCCACACACACACACACAGAGAATTAACTTGCTGACACAAATAGATGCATTCAGAACACTCATTGGCAGGAATAAAGGAAAATAAGATAATACAAAGAGATGAAAACAAGTAAATCAGACTCGTGATGTCACATTGTCTTGAAGGTTCTTATCCTCTTTTTGAGTTTTGAACAAATGGAAGGAAGCATTCGATCCTTTTTGGGAATGTTTTAATCCATTCTATTGCATATGAATAACATAAGTAAAAACTGTCTCTTATAATTTCACTTTGGCCTGAACAATGATATGGTTCCTTTGCAACTATTGTAGACTCCTCATTGCCAAGTGAAGGCATGACAGTTGATCATCGTCCAGCAAGGAAAATGGAAAAAGGAGATAAAGCAGTAGTTGAAGCCAAATTGAACTGTGGAGAAAGGGGAGTAGAGCATACTTTCAGCGTTGAAAGTGAAACAAAAACTTTCCCTCAATTATCAGGGGAAGATATGTCAATGATCCCATGGAAGGTGGATGAGTCTCGGAATTCTTCCCAGTTGTCAACAGTGCATGATGTGCACACTGAAATGGATGATGTTGGTAGGTTCTTGTACTTGGAAGGGGTCGAATACGTTATGTGGTGTACATATGATGTGCACTTTTATGCATCTTTTGCCCTTCTTGAGCTGTTTCCCAAAATTGAACTTAGCATTCAACGTGATTTTGCTAAAGCAGTCTTATGTGAGGATGGAAGAAAAGTGAAATTTCTTGCCGAGGGGAAGTCGGGAATTCGTAAGGTTAGAGGTGCAATTCCTCATGATCTTGGAACACATGATCCATGGCACGAAATGAATGCCTATAACATTCATGACACAAGCAAGTGGAAGGATCTGAACCCAAAATTCGTGCTTCAAGTTTATAGGGATTTCTCAGCAACAGGAGACATGTCCTTTGGAGTAGATGTATGGCCATCTGTTCGTGCTGCTATGGAATACATGAAACAGTTTGATCGGGACGATGATGGTCTTATTGAAAATGATGGATTTCCAGATCAAACATATGATGCCTGGACGGTTCATGGTGTTAGTGCTTACTGTGGTGGCTTGTGGCTTGCTGCACTTCAAGCTGCAGGTGCCATGGCCCTTCAGCTGGGAGACAGGGAGTTCGCCGATTGGTGCAAAAGCACTTTTTTGAGGGCTAAACCTGTATTCGAAGAAAAGCTGTGGAATGGTTCGTATTTTAACTATGACAGTGGGTCAAGTAGTAATAGTAAATCTATACAAGCGGATCAGCTTGCGGGGCAATGGTACACTGCCTCGTCTGGATTGCCTCCGCTTTTTGATGAATGTAAAATAAGAAGCTCTCTACAGAAGGTATATGATTTTAATGTCATGAAAGTGAAGGGTGGAATGATGGGTGCAG
Source organism: Syzygium oleosum (assembly GCF_021117445.2). Taxonomy (NCBI): domain Eukaryota; kingdom Viridiplantae; phylum Streptophyta; class Magnoliopsida; order Myrtales; family Myrtaceae; genus Syzygium; species Syzygium oleosum. The sequence continues at coordinate 19,791,370 of NW_026607485.1, read as the reverse complement.
TGAATGGAATGCATCCCAACGGAAAAGTGGACGATACATGCATGCAATCACGAGAAGTATGGACCGGTGTGACTTATGCTGTGGCAGCTACCATGATCTTCTCTGGAATGAAAGACGAAGCATTTGCCACTGCTGAAGGAATTTTCACTGCTGGCTGGTCTGAAGAGGGATATGGGTAATTCCTTGCACTCGCATTTCGAATTTAGTAGTCATATCACTTCAGAGGTTTACTTTGTGTTTGAGTCCAGTTTATATGTTTGTCAAGTTAATTGCTTGGTTTCTTGCCTTTAATTGAAGAGGTTGGTGGAGTTTCATTGTCATATGATACATGTTATAAAAATGGATTTGCGAATGTGTTTTGTTCTCCATGATGTGATGATACCTTGTGTGTAGATATTATTTAGGACTGTTATTATTCAGATTATGCCCTTAGAGCAAACGGACCTCAATCAAACCTCTTCATTAGTGGAGGGAGAAAGATAGCTTGGAATATTTTGTTTATGATTATTTTCTTAATATCCTCATGGAGAGATGTTAAAAGGCACGTTTCACCGATAAAAAAAACAAAAGAAGGAAATTGCGTCTATATGATTTCTTTATAAATAGCTAGTCAATGTTTCTAGTTTTTTAAATAAACTTCTGAATCTGATTATACATCAATGACACTACCAGATTTTTCAGTCTTTTTCTGCAAGGAATGCACCGGAAACTTAATTTTTAGTTAACAAGGTAGGGTCTGGAAAGGGAAATTCAATTTTTGTCAGGTCTACTTCGACCTCATAATCTCTGTTGTGAATAGATTTAGGTCATCCTAACATGGAGTATGTATCATTGTTTGAACTTTGACTAGGGACAGCTCTTCTTGATTCTCAGGATGAAAAATTATATGCTTTATATATGCGCCCGTCATTCTTCTTGTTACTCTACTACGTGGCAAATGCTCTTTCTGATGTAATGTATAGTAATTCGGTAAATTCTCTGTGAACAGGTACTGGTTCCAGACTCCGGAGGGTTGGACAATGGACGGTCACTTCCGATCACTAATGTATATGAGGCCGCTTTCTATCTGGGGCATGCAATGGGCTTTGAACCCACGCAAGGTCATTCTCGAGGCTCCTACAATAAATACGATGGACAGGATGTACATTCCTCCTGCTCCTTTTAGGTCCTGCCAGCACGAGACGAGCGCCAGGAGCGTCGCGAAAAAGGCAAGGTGCTTCGGGAATTCCGTTTTCCACTGTTCATGTGAATGATGATCTACTGCGAGTTTATCCGCAAAGGAAAAGAGCATGTATTGTGTGCTTGCTTCCTCTGACTCTCTTCAAGTGGAAAAGAATGCTGGAGGTGGGTCTCGGGCGGTCTTCCCCTAGGAACTAATAGTGTAAATTAAGCATGACGTATGGTACGGATTTCGTTCCATGCCCCCAATGGGAGATTGATGACAAATTGGGTTCGTTCTTTTTCTTGATTGCCAGGATCGGTAATTGAGAACTGAAGACAATAAGAGTGAGATTCTCAAATGTAACCTTTTACTGAATTTTGAGTTTGCCAGGATGGAGGAATGATAAAATCTCTGGCTAACACTGTACTGCATTCATTCCTTTCTCTTTCTTAATCCTTGTTTCGGTTACGGCGCTCATTCCATCAAAGTACAGGAAGGGCGTGCTTGTATGCCTTCACATGTAGTTGACTCCCTTGTCCTAAAGCACCCGTTTGGTTCAGCTTTCCTAATGGGCTTTAAGCCCCTAAAGCCTCTTGGAAAAAGTATAAGGTATTTGACAAGCATTTTTGGGACTCCATTGGCCAAATACTAACATTGGGAATGCCAAAAGCCAAAGCAGGTCCTAGAATGCTATAGTAGCGGTTTAATGATTTTTTTTTTATTTCCAATATTGTCCTCACTAATAATTATGTATTCCACTTTTGCCCTAAAAAATTAGTGTTCATCTTCTTCCTCAAGCTTGCTGTCGCGCATGCCATTGAGCTGCTGTCTTCACCGGAGGCACTATCTTTGCCAGAGCTGCTGTCGGTCGAGGACAAGATTGAGGGTCGAGCGACCCAGATCTGGTCAACGCGAGGGCGATCCAAATTTGGCCGATCACGATCATGTAACCTCGCGTCGCCTGAGGTCGCGTGACTACCCAGGCGTCATTGGCCTGGGTCGCTCGACCTCAGGTGATGGCCGCCGGTGCTAGATCTGGCTCGCCGGCGGTCACTTGACCTCGGGCACCGGTGGCCGTAGCCCTTTGCCGGCTCCAACGAAGGGTCACCCTTTTTTTTAATAAAAAAGAAAATCCCAAAGCCCTTTGCAAAAAAAAGTAGCCAAATACTATTTGGACCAAAGTAGTTTCACAAAGAATTTTTTACCAAATACTATTTGCATTTTCCCAAGAGGCTTTAACCTAAAGGTATTTGCATTCCCCCAATGCTCATTTACAAAGTTGAAGCAAACGGGCCCTAAGTACTAGCTTTTGATCAGCTCGTTACATAACATGTTCGATTACGTGACAGGTGTGGAGTCGATATCAGAACACTGACGGTGATGCTATGAATGATGGATCAGCATTGTGAAGGTACCAAACATGTCGAGTGATGGTCGAGTCCCTCTTGGATTTTTTTTTCTTTCTTTCTAAGTTGCATCGAAAGTGCTAAAACTCGCTGGAAAAGCGCAATCAAGCCCACGAGTGGACTCCTGAGTTGCTTGAATTGAGCACTGATGTCCCAGTCGGTGATTATCAAAGCACCAAAAGGTGAAGCTGCAATCATAAAGCTCATTGACATTCTTAAATGGATAGAGATAAACTTGTAAAGAGTAATGGATAAGTGCACTAAAAGTCTTAAAACTTATCACCAAAATGTAATTGAGTTCTTAAACTTTCAAAAAGTCCTAAAATTTATTATAAAAATACAACTGAGTTCTAAAACTTTCAAAAGTATAGTCAAGTCCTTCCATTAATTCCGTCTAACTTGACAAACGGAAAGTGCTAACATGTTTAAAGATTTAATTGTACAAACGTAATAAATTTTTGGATTTAATTGCACTTTTTTAAAATTTTAGAACTCAATTACACTTTTATGATAAATTTTAAAACTTAATTGTATTTTTTGAAAGTTTTAATATTCAATTGCATTTTTGTGACAAATTTTAGAACTTTTAATTCACTTATTTAAAAAGGTAATGTCGAGGGATAGTACAAGTTTTAGTAATGATGACATGCAATTATCATTAAGTTGAAGTTAATGAGTGTGTCAAGTTAAAGGGTATATCATTATATGTTCCAAACAGATAGACGTGTACAGAATTATGTCATGAATCTCTTGGCTATTGTAGATCTCATAAAATACCACCCCTTGAGTCTAATGATAAAAATAATCTTATTTTTACTAGTTCGTATCTTCAGAAAAGTTAGAAAGGGTTGATGACGAAGTTTCAAACTTTCGATTCTATATGCCTTGAAACCAAAGCAATATTTTGGGTTTTTGTTTGAGCTGTACGAGATAAAATTCTCAGATACGGTTCTCCGAGGGGGAGTACTATTGGTTTACCTATCTCAATAAAGTCTATGCTTGGTTTGAAGAATGTCTCAAGATTCAGGCGATTGACGAATTAATTTCTTTTTGTACATGACCACTAAATCAAATTCAGTCATATTTCTCGATTTTAAACTCCCCAAGTTCATATTTGTATATCTTATTTATGGCTAGATAAATAAAAATCTCATCTAATATTTATGGGTTAATATCGCTAAAAACTCTAAACTGGTACATCTGTGACAATTTTACCCCAAACTAATTTTTTGACCACGAAAAACTCCAAACTGGTATATCTGTGATAAATTTACCCCAAACTAATCTTTTAACCACCAAAAATCCCGAACTGGTACATTTGTAATAAATTTACCTTTCGTTAGTTTCCATTAAATTGAATTAATACAAAAAAAATCATAAATTGTCACGCCTGTGACAAACGGAGGGTAAAACATAAAATTGGTACATCCGTCAATTGCCGCATGTCATTTAACAAAGCAAATTGACAGTAAAATTTAACGGAAATAAATTAAGGATAAATTTGTCACAGGTGTACCAGTTTGGGAATTTTGATGGTCGAAAAATTAGTTTGGAGTAAATTTATCACAAGCGTACCAGTTTGGGGTTTTTCGCAGTATTAACCCAATATTATTCTGATGTTGTAAATTTGTTTTATGCGCAACATAACTATGAACAAAAAACATTTTTTCATAAAATTCAAGTATACTAAAATATTATTAGTTATAAATGGAAAGTGAATAACAATAATAATGAAATAGACACTGAAAATGAAAATGGCTCTCGCCTGTTTTTGTTTGACAAACCCATTCACCATTGATTGACAAATAAAAAATGACACAAATAATTATCGTCTTTGGACTTTTAACTTGTCAATGTGATTAATGTATTTTGACTCAATGCGTAATATTGTCCTTGACCTTTTAATTTATTAAGCGTGGTCCCCTAATTTTTTTTATAAATATTTAATTTAATCTCTAAATTACGTGAAAATTACGCAAACGAAAGGATTATATTTAATATTTACCAATAGTTTAGGGACATTGAACATTTATCAATAATTTATGGACTATATTTAATAAATTAAAAGTTTAGAGATAATATTGCACATTAGGCAAAAGTTCAGGGATTACGTTGCACTAAATTAAGAGTTGCACTAAATTAAGAGTCCAGGGCGATACCGCGTATTAGATCAAAGTTCGGGGACTACCGTGTTAATATCCAAAAAAAAATAAAAAGGAGAAAAAAGAACTCTTCTTTCAATCATCTCTCTCCTCAGGGTTTAGGGTTTAGCAGCAATCAGCAGAAACTCCAAAGATCGATTTGCTCTGCGGAGCAAAAGGAAGGAGAAAGCAAATGGAGATTGATCTCGGGAACCTCGCGTTCGACGTCGATTTCCATCCCTCGGAGCAGCTCGTCGCCTCCGGCCTCATCACCGGCGACCTCCTCCTGTAACACCTCCTCCTCCTCCTCCTCCTCCTCCGACCTCGAGCGGCTCCCGCTTGCGATCTCAGCTCCACCTCTCGAGCTCGTTGAACTATCGTCGTTTCTGACTCGTTTCCGATGTTGCAGGTACCGCTACGGCGACGGTTCCTCGCCGGAAAGGTAAAGGCGTGCTCTTTCGGCGCGATTTCTCCGGGGAATTTTTTGCGATTCATGCTGGGTTTTCTATGGTGAATTGAATTCGTGACGAGAGAGGGGTTTTCGGATGTTGTGCGGTTAGGTTACTGGAAGTACGAGCGCACAGGGAGTCGTGCCGGGCTGTTCGGTTTATCAACGATGGGAAAGGTGGACGCTTTGCTTGAATTTCATTCTCTTTCGTCGATGAATTCGTTTTTCACTTTAATGATTCGATCCAGCTAAAGAAGTCTTTTTTTTTTATTATTACTAAGAAAGAGCATAGCTGCTGTTCTGAATTTTAAGTCTTACCGTTTGCATTGTGTGCGATGTGGCGTACGGTCAGCGATCCTGACGGGTTCTCCGGATTGCTCGATTCTCGCGACGGATGTGGAGACGGGATCCGTTGTTGCTCGAGTTGAAAATGCTCACGAGTGAGTTTGTATTAGTGCTTCCTTCTGTCCTTGTCCATCCATCTCCATGGTAGGTGATACTGAAACTTTTGACTTTGGAGACCAGGGCTGCTGTCAATAGGTTGGTCAATTTGACGGAGTCTACTATTGCCACGGGAGATGATAATGGGTGCATTAAGGTGCTTACGCTCTGATCGTCCCTTCAATATTCTCTTCAATTCAAATTTCATTTACAGTTTTGCCAGAGCAATGCTGGATGGTCCTGATTGTTGGGCTTCATGTAGAGTGCCGTAGTTTGACTGAAGTCGCCATTGTCGTTCTAAGTTTCAGAATCAAGGAAAGCTTTTCTCTTCCACAAATACATTATTGCGATTGCTAAGCATCCTTCTCCATCATTTTTCTGTTGATTTACTTTTGTTCCAGCCTCTTGTGGAAAAGTACCTTTAAGAAACAATGATGAGAATACATAATAAAGAGAATAGCTACCACGTTGCTGTGCGTCCTACTTCGCAATGGGCATATATGTAGCTATCCCGTCCTAGAAGGGCATGCTTCAAATTTATAGTGTCTAGCGTTAGCTTTAGCTTATTATTACCAACATTTCGATGGATCACTTGGTTGTAGGTTTGGGACACAAGACAATGTTCTTGCTGCAACACATTTAGTGCCCATGAAGATTTCATATCAGACATGACATTTGCATCTGATTCCATGAAACTTGTCGTCACAAGGTGGTTCCTTCAAAACAATGTATTTAGCAATTGCTGGGATTTTTTCATTGCTTGTCTACATAAATATTGCTTGGAGATGGACTTTGTCTGTCTTTAAAGATAGACCGTCTGTCCTAGTCACACATGTGCCAGCAGTTCCTTCAGCATAATGACATTATCTTTTGTTTTTCAATAGTGGAGATGGGACTCTATCTGTTTGCAATCTTCGAAGTAATAAAGTAAGCTTCTCACTTTCCTAAAAGTTTTGTAAAAGAGCATTATTTTAGTGCTGCTTCTTTTGCTTCCCATTGGCTTGCATTCTGTAATATGCTGATCCATTCTATTTGAACAACAGGTCCAAACTCGGTCTGAGTTCTCTGAAGATGAGTTACTATCTGTCGTTATTATGAAGGTAGATGTCAACACTTGACTCCTATGTACTTGAAGCAGTATATACTGATTCTTGTGACATTACCCAAAAAATGGAATTTGATTTCTTTCACTTCCATTCCCATCTTTCAGCACATATCACTCTGGGTTTTTGCTCCCATACTCCCGCTTAATCTGTTATACCATTTATAAAGTGAACCTGTTTTACGTTAGCGGTGGGGTGTTTTGTGTGTGAACCTGTTTTTAGCCATTTTCTTTATTAGAAATGTGCTATCTGAGCCATTATTCTTGCTTGGAAACTTATACTGTAAAATATTATCTACTTGACTGCACGGCCAGTATCACTGCACGCATGCCTGGATATTTTTCCGTCCCATATGCAATGTATCGGATAGGCAGGTAATTACATAATAGAAATGACCCTCAATACAATATTTTGCACTGTTGTCAACCGAGCTGATCCTAATTTGGTTTGCCAGAATGGCAGGAAAGTCGTTTGTGGAACACAAAGTGGAACATTATTACTATATTCATGGGGATTTTTCAAGGATTGCAGGTAGTAATTTTGCTATTACATTTGAGAATTTGTACTTCCACAAGATTTATTTGTAAGTGAAAGCATAATTGATGATTGGCTACATGTTTGATTTAAGTGATCGCTTTGTGGATCTCTCCCCCAGCTCAGTTGATGCATTGCTGAAAGTGAGTGGTTAAATTCTGAACGTTATAAGGTTCTGAAGTATGCAGGATTGCACTTGTCTAACATCTTAACGTCATAATTGTCAGCTCGATGAGGATAGGATCATTGCAGGATCTGAGAACGGACTCATCAGGTGAGAATGCTGGTGTAGTTAGAGGAACACTTGGCAGACAACAGATACTTATTTTGCACCCTTTTTATGTCACACTGCTTTCTGAATTGGTGTTTTTGTCCCATTCATCTGTAGTCTGATAGGAATATTACCCAACAGAATCATCCAACCGATTGCAGAGCATTCAGATCATCCTATTGAGCGCCTTGGTAATAATGCCAGCCCTGTCGTGCGCAGATATTTTTCTATGAACTTCAGAATCTCTCTGGACGTGATCTTTGTAAAACTACACAGAAAATGTTTCTCAGTTTATTGCTAGTCGTTTTGCAGTTGACAAAAGACGTTGAAATTATAAGGAGTTCTAGTAATACTTCTTGATATCATATTGTCTCTTTCTACATTTGGTTTACTAATTTCTCTGCAAGCTTGTTCATCCAGTGTCATTTTTTGTTTGTATTTTGTAGCCTTCTCTTATGATAGAAAGTTTCTCGGCAGCATATCGCATGATCAGACATTGAAGGTGTGTAGATCTCTCTCTCTTCCACCCTCCACACCCCCAACACCACCACACCACACCCCCCGCTCTTTCTTTCTCCCCATGTAGGCACATGCGCGCGCGTGCACTTGTGCATTGTTGGTGCAGGTGTACTGCCCGGTGCATGTGTGTGTTTCTGCATTTCTCGAGGCATATGCAAGACTGTGCATATGTGCGTGAGGAAAATAGGTGAGTACATTTGCTCACAAGGTAGTGGAGGAATGATTTGGGGTCGTCCCTACTTACAGCACTTGTTCCGTCTTCCCTTAGTAGTTTGTTAGGCAATCATCATTCTCCTTTGCTAAACTTGAATACAAAATCATGCCGGTAAAGTGTCTTTCTTATTAGGCACTAATCTTTCTTGCAGCTCTGGGATTTGAATGACATATTGCTAGAGTCTGGAGATGCTCCATCGAATCAAGCAGCCATAGATGACAATGATAGCGATGAGATGGATGTGGATGCGAATCCTCCTGCTTCTAACAAGGGTACATTCTGCTCGGACATTTTTGTGCTTGTGGCACCGGGTGCATACTGCATGTTGATGCAGTCTCTACTAGATTGAGCGTTCCTTCATCATATCTAGTAAATCGTGCTGAAATATTTCATATTCTTGGTGGTAATTACCTGAATGACCTGTATGAATTGGCGCTCAGAATTTGATATCGAATACTTCTTTATGTCTCTCGATCTTTCTTTCATTTTTTTCTTCTAAACGATGACACTTTTCTTGGGTTTGATAACTAACGGAGGAATTTATAACCTGTTGCAGGGAACAAGAAGAAACATTCTGGCAAAGGAAATGATGTTGGCAATCCCAACAACTTTTTTGCCGACTTGTAGGTGATTGATGGCTTAAATCTTCATACGTACATGACATGTTGATGTTCATACAAATATATCAAGGCTCGATTCTAGTTGGCACATTTGGCAAGCTATTCGCACGTGTTGTTTTCATTGACAGTGTGTTCTCAGGGGGAAAATTTGACAGGACTCCGTGACCAAGGGCTTCTTATTGTCTATCTAACATTCTCGAAGATGTAATGTTCCATCTTAAAATTTTTTTATGTATTTTGAGTGTTCTCGGGACTACTTACTATATACAAAGTAGAAATCCAAATTGCAAAACGCCTACTCCTCCTCCTGTTGGCATCAATGACTGAAAAAATGAAAGTTAGATGATTGAAATAGGTAAGAGCAAAGATCGTTCCTTCTACATTTCGCCTACGGCTGATTTGCTTGTTCCTCGCATGAACTTGCATGACGTTTAATTGAAAACAAGTCAGATTCAGACATATATTGCAGCTGATAATGACGTTTCTCTAGCGCCTCATCCGTATATTTGTCAAGCGGATGGATCGGACTGGATCAAATTGATTCATTTAACTCATTTTGACTCTTTTATATGCAATATAAATCTATGACACATTCTCGATCAATATTGCTAAAACACTCTCATATTTAACTCAATCTGAGAAAATCATACCCAAACTAAAATGAGAGAGTGGAGTTAGTAAGCGCAAAATCGAGTGAGGGCGAGAGAGAGAGTGAAGAGAGAGTAATAGAAATAGGTTGGAAGTAATCTATAAATCATTTAATATCTATATTATTTTGCGCTTTACATTTCTAAATCAATTTATAACCCATTTGTTAAATATAACTAACCTATATAACAACTCTGTCCATCAAATATAGATTAAGAAATGGATCCATAACCCATTTTGACAGATCTATCTATATCCTTACCTAATAGAAAAAAGCTCAATTTCTGAGGTCTTCTCAATGGCAATCCCTCACCAAAACTATTCATAGGACGATTAAATCATTGCACGTACGTAATTTGTCTTTGCACTCATACACACACATACAAAGACAGATAGGCGAGTGATCGACCAACGACCTGATGATCAGCTTTATATTATCAATACTTGGTTTAAAATTTCTCCCAATGAACGTACGAGGGATGCTAGAGAGACAAAAGACTAGAGGGTAAATTAAGTTCATAAAGTGACGCGACCAACTTTTACTTAGTATTTACGTACCAACTCGATCGCATCAACACAATTTGACACATCGTTTAGAAAAAAGATATGGTACTTACATTTGACAAAGAGGGTAAGAGAATCTCCTAATTGAAAGCTCACACCCAAACAGATTTGGCAATCACTCCAAATATTTCAGTGTCACGAATGCTTGATTCATGACCTCTATTAAAGTAAGTAATAATTAATAGTGTCCTTCAAGCGTTTTCCTTCACATAAAGTGAAGGCGATTTGCTATTCAAAACACACGAAAACTCTCATAAAAACAAGCAGCTTCCATCCGGAGGCGTGCACATGGAAGAAGATGGCTTCTCGACTTGTCTCCAAGCATATACCGATTGCAATTATCTATGCCATTTTACTGGCCAGTCTCTTCACTTTCACTTTCGGTAATTTTCTTGACTACTGGAAATTTATATGATATATTTTCCTTGTGCTTTTCCATAGTGACATAATTCAGCATCTTCCGAGCTCATACGTCCTCTCCAAATGTTGTTTGGACTTTGGAAATACAAATGAATGAAAGCAGGTTCGGAAATGAGAGTGAAAATGAAAAATAGCTTCAGGAATGAAAATAGAAATTGCGGGTGTATTTGTTTCACTGAAAACTTCTTAATATAGGACAATATTTTTTATGGAAATTATTTTCGATAAAAAGATTAGTTTTCCTTTTTTATCGTAGCTTAGGAAAAGTGATTTCCTTCTTACTAAAAGGAGAAGTCATTTTTCCGTCAATCTAAACTTGTTTTTACGTAGATCGATTAGTTTTATGTCATCCAAATATTAGAGAGTCGGAAAACAATTTTCCGAAAACAGTGTCCCTTCAAATAAACAAACCCTCAAATATTAAAAGGTTTCCCATTTCTCGTCTATTTTTGTCCAATTATATTTTTGACTCTAGAGAGAATATATGTGCTCCTAATTGCATCCTATCAAATGTTTTGTTAAATAGAATTACAACAATATTTTCTTCTTTTTTCCCCTTCTTTTTTTGGTTTTTAAGGGGATCCAAAGTACACCTGCCAAGAGAGACAGTGAAGATCTGCCCCATTGCGACGCCTCTTGCCGACTTGCGGGATTTAAAGGAGGGAAATGTCTCGAGCCACACTACCAATTCCGTTGCCGCTATGAATAGTTTCTTATTTTCTCCTCCGTTTACATCACTATGGTTAGGTGAATAGTGATGTAATATTGGTATTTAAATAAAAAAAAAGTTGAAAATAGTTCTTTCTATTTGAGTTCCATTACTCCTACTAAGATATGGTCTTCATGGGACTTTAGCTTATACCTATAATAATTACATGAATTTCTGCACGTTTTAAATCCTCCTTTTCAAATTCGATTGAACCATCAAATAAACATTTTATTTTATGGGGATGTGTGGATATTGCAGAGTGGCCAAATATGAGAATCATTTGGATGTTGGTTTACATTTTAGGGAGCTGATAGGTCAATATATAGTGTTTCGAAAACAAATGATCGCATATAATAATGTACAAAATAAATAATAAATCGAATACCGGGTTTGCATGATTTGGCCGAGGTGACCCTGGAAAAGCTCCACAGTAGATTAAATGCTACAATGGAGAATATAATCACACTCAAGTTACTCAGACACTTTGGTGTTTCTCAAATCCAGTTACACTCGATAACTCACAATATTTAGTTTATTACAACTCTCTTGCGAAATAATCAGTCAATTATAGGGGAATTACACAAAAGTTATCAAGATTTTCACGCCAATCAAATGCTAGCTATTATTTTTGTCCGGACGTAATTCACTACCTTATGCACAACTTCTCACGATTTAAGATCAAACGACAATGAAGATTCCCCCTCTTCCTCGAAGTCTGATGTTACAAGAAACTTAGAGTTAGGCTATTAGTTCAATATGATGAGTTACTTCTGCAAATATGCTCTCCACTTGCCACTTCGTAAATTTTATGGATCATAAAGTTTCTGAGACCTCAAAGCCTTATAGTATAGACTAATGATTTTTGGAGACAAAAGGCAATTTCCTTGCCCCTTTTTTCTTTTTTTTGGCTCAGCTCACTTGTTGACATAAAAAGCTTCACATGCTCGTTCAGAATTCATTGGCTCAAGCAGTCCTTGCTGCACTAATTCTCCATATGCCTAATTATGAGCACGCTCGAAGTCTAAGTTAGACTCTCCTTTTTCGATTTTCTTGACCAGCTTCAACTTCAAGATTCTGACTTCAACATGTAAACTATTGTACTGCTTCAATGTGGGCCGGGTTTGATTCGCCGGGTTTAAGTTTGACATAGATCCTCAATGCTTCTTTCGAGAATCCTACTCATTCTCCCGCAATTCCTCGAGAGCTCCTCAACCACCATTTACATCTTTCAGGTCTTTGTCGCGCTAAAACTTCGTATAAGCATGCATCTTTACCTACTTCACAAGATTTCTCAGACACAACGTGGTCTATTACTGATAAATTAAAACCAGTATTGCATCCATCACTATGAGAGGATTAAACTCGGGTCTTTAGCTACTCCACGAGTTTAAATCGCACTTCTTTAAAGTTTACAATTTGATTAAACATAAATATGGTTGGTGCAATTTAGACCGTCAAACGGGTGGTCGGGTCGGGTCGAATATGTTCCGACCCAAATTGATTTATTTAACACATTTTTACCCATTTCCATGCAATATAAATCTAGTGATGCATACCCAACCCAGTATATACCCGGCTTGAACCATATTTAACACAATATAGGAAAACTCATATCTGATTGACGAAAGAGAGCGGAGCGAGAGAGCGCGAGATCAATTGAGGGTGAAAAAGAGTGAAAGGAAAGTCATAGAGATGGATTGGGCTAAGTAAGTTGTGAACCCATCTAACACCCATATTATATCGAGTTTTATCATTCTAAGCCCATTTATGACTTATTTACTGAATATAACTAACCCGTATAACAATTCGGCCTATTAAATATAGATTAAGAAATGAGTTTATGACCCATTTTGACAAGTTTACTTATCAGCACCACATTTCAGTATTTAACCATCGAACCGATGGCATGTTAACAACTTGATAATGTTAGTAACTATAGGCAACTAAGAAATTTGATTGCACAAATCGAGAAAGAAGATTCGCATTAAAGGATCAAATTGCATCAACAACAGTACTTAGAGGACTAAAATTGTACTTCATCCTTTCTTCATGAATGTACTTAAACCTTTCTTCATCTGTGTCATTATTACAAATTTTTATGTATTGTGTCACCCCTTTTATCTTTTCAAAATTTAAAACTTTGGGACTTCTCCGTAGATACTTCTAAAGTTTCACCATGTATGCAAGTACACAAATTTGACGCAAAGTCATAACAAATGGAGATTTACTATTTCTCTAATCCACTTAGGAAAATAAAAACAGAAACTACCGCTCCGTTTGTTGCGTGCAAAATAAATTATTTGAAAAATATTTTCCTAAAAATGATCGCTTATTTTACTTGAAATAATTAGTCAAATGAAAAATATCTTCATTACCGACAACAATTTACATCTAAATATTTTCGTAAACGATGAAAATATTTTCCATTTATTCATTTTTGTAGTAGATACAAGCGATCAGCTTTATTCAAATAATTCATTTTATGCAAAAATACACCCTATATACTAACCGAAACCGATGAATCCCTAGCAAATTTCTCTATCCAGAAAAGTTGAGTAGTTAGTCACCTAAGCAATTATGTAACAAGTAGTCCCTAGTCACTAGTATAATTAGAAATGTAATAATTACTATTTACATTTACGATATGCACTTTAATAGCCTAGATTTGCATTTACATAAAAAAAAATGAAGTCTACTATAGTATGGGACACTCGCCATGTGGAATGAAAAAATTGTGTAATTTCTTCTGCAAAAGTTACTAATGCATATAGAAACAATCCCTAGATTACGTTTTAGGCTGTGTTTGGTCGTTTGGATTTCTAGTCATGATATGATTGGATAAGATAGAATATGAAATATCTATTGTTTGGTGAATCATAGTAATAAAATCGGATATTTTTACATATTACCATATCTATTATTTGCAATGAACGTCATATCAGTGTAAATGAATATAAAAATTACACAAACTAAAACGATAAAAATTTCTCATCACACTCTTACCTACTTCATTTTTATTTGCTCATTTTTTATTATTTTTCCCTCTCTTTTTTAATTCTTTTCTTTTTTTATTTCTTTTTTCCCCTTACATCATTATCTAATAAAAGTTTATTAAATAGTAAACTATACTAATATACCTAAATTATTTAGTAAATACAAATACTAAATTTTTATATATATAAAAATTTATATCATAAAATAGAAAGAAATTTGAATATATAAAAAAATAAGAATAAAAAAAAACGAAATTGTTGTTATTTTTTATATTAAAATTCAAATATTATTGATATTCATATATTATTTTAATTTTATTAGTTTAACAAGTTTGTTATTTGAGAAAAATAACTTTTATATGAATATTAGAAATCATATCCACCTTTATCTCACCTCTCCCATGGGATTATTTTATCCGAAATATATCCTTTTTATATCCGATTTTATTCTATCTTGGGCAGGCGCCAAACACGGGATAGAATAAAATTTATCCTATCCTGAATTTTATCCCAAACGTAACCTTAGTCTTTACTTAATCAAAATTTTACGATGTGCGTAGTCTTCTTTTAATCCAAAACACCGATACTTTCACAAAATGCAAAAGTTGACACATAAGATTCACATTTTTTTCATCCTTTTTTTGTTAAATTCGAACAATATTTTAAATTGTGGAGGAAAACAAAAAAGAGTAGCTTGTCATGTTACTTTTACTCTAGCTGAAACAGGCATGCTCTCTACCAGGCATTCACCCATAGAACAAAGCTACACATTTAACTTTGTTAGAAGCTTTCAAGAGGTCTAGGCAAATGCTGCTACGCAAATGTGGGTAATATCAAATGCCAATGCATCATGTATATCGATCAACTATTCCATCTAATAGCTGTAATGAACTACAAACCGCCAACAGCTGTCTGATAGTCCCTGCTACAAATACTTTTTGCTCGTTGTCTCTAATACAGCAGTAGAAGTCTCTCTAATAGTTAGTCTAGAAGAAAAACACCTGCAAGACCGAGTGATCCAAATCATACCCATGACCGGCTTCGTTATTGTGAGTGGAGAGAGTAACTCAAATTTATCAGAGGAATAGGTCTCCTCAACGAAGTCCGGCAGTGTCCAAAGGATAACAAGCTCTTCCTTCTGTTCTCTCCATTGTTTAGCCAGCACGTCCTCGCACATCTTCACCTCGCGGCTCCGACGGCACAAGCTCATCTCCAGAATAAGTCATCATTGTTAGAAGCCTGAACAAAAGCTTGTGCATCCACCTTGACAAGCAGGTCCGTTGCAACAATATGTGCAGCTAGGCCATCACTCAGCGTCCACACCAACATTCCTGGAAAAACCAATAATCCAGTGAAATCAGAGGAAACTTGACCACAAATTGAAGAAACCGAAGGGAGGTGATGTGAGGGAGACAAAGAGCAAGGGCTTTCATGTGACTTGAGAGCCCCTATGTGCGTTCGTGTGTGTGTGTTTGCACGCATTCTCGTTATCTGCTTTAAGACATCAATTATGTGACATCAACATTTTGACAATAATAAATAGATTATTGAATCACACAAAAAGTGGAGTTCGAGGAAGATATTCACAGAAAAACAGTAATCTACTAGATTACTCGAGGAAGGATGCTTATTAATCGCTAAAATTAAAAAAGTAGCACAAGCGCGAGCATAAAAGGTGCTCTACTGAAAGGATTATAAACAAAAATTACATATGCCAACCTTGGTCTATTTATTCTCTGAACTGCACACAATGACAAATGGAAAAGAAGAATGTAACATCAAAAGATCAACTTGCCATGTACTGTAGTTCAATGTTTGGCTCCCCCAGTTTCATCAAATTCTGCAAGTAAAAAGAACATGTCACCAAACGGCAACTCCTAAAATAGTGATCTAAATAGAACCTGTACTTCAATAAGAAGTTGGATGACATAATAGCGTTTCGATTTACTCCACAGAAATCAAGTTTACACATTTCGGTAAGAAATCAAGACCACAATTTTTACCTTTTTCTTTTTGTCATTTTGGGATGACACTCCGCTCCCACAAATGTGAACTTGTAGCTAGATGCATTCTCCTTGCGACATTATATTGTTCTTGCAGTATGAAACTTTCTGCAGAAATATGACATGAATTTAGTAGAAGTGCCAACGAATAGCCAAATCTGTGAGCGAAAAGATTATCTACACTTAGCAAGAGTCAGGTAACACTGCATACTATAGGCTGTCTTCTAAATGAGAGTACTAGCTCAATCGGCAATTTTCTTCTGTAACTCGTGATTTCTTACGCAGCAAGCTCCATATCAACAAGAGGCCAACCCAACCAGATAGCATACCAATAATATGTTGCATAAGATATTCTGTGGAAAGTTTGCCTCAACATGATGCTAACATTGTGCATGGACAAACTAAAGGGGGAACCCCCTTTAGATATTTTTTGTAACTGCTTCTTCACTGACAGTTAAATCCCTTCTGGAGCTCCGTCGTGGTATCCAAAATCCTGATGAACCATAATCGAATTCTTAGCTTGATACATGACAGACAGAATTTCTTATTAACTGAGAAGTAAACCTCCAAAACAGAACTGTTAAGCAGAAATTTAAACCGATCCATTGGACCATGTCAAAAACAACACAAACCACCAGTTAGGCATTCCAAATGACAATGCAGAGAACTCGTGAAGCAACAATAATGAAGTTTAAAAAAGAAAAGAAACAACTCACAAGGAGAAATGAACAGAAACAGCAAAAAGTGCTCTTATGCCAAAATAGAAAGGCTTACCAAAAATCTAACAATGATTTACACTTAGAAAGCGGGATTGGATGAAAAAAAACAGATGAAATATTGGTCAATGGTCCTTGACCACGCTCCCTAGGGTTCATTGTATGACATGAATTTATCATGTCATTATTGTACGTCAAGAAAACCTGAAACTTCACTTTTGGAGATTCTTTAGTAGTAAATTGAGAAAGCCATCATTTTTTCAAGGTCCTTAATTCTGTAAACTCGTAAAGAAATTTGCAGGAGTCGAAATCATCCTATTAAACAACTGAATAGAATGAAAGAATAAAAGTGGCAACCCTCAAATCTTTAAGTCAGATGATAACAATCCTCAAAATGTTCTAGCAATCACAGGCATAGAGTAATAAAATTCAATAAACTCCAGAAACAATACAAGATAAACACACCTTGGATCAAGCTGCTGCGCAATACACAGCCACTACACATGGAAACAGCCACTGTCATGAACTATGCCTAAGAGAAATTGCAGTTGCATTTGACAAGAATCCCAACTTCTCTAGCATAAAATGGAAATTAGTTCCAATTTGATAGCCACTTCTTATAGAGGTTAAAAGCCAGATTAAGCTTCCCCATTTTGCAGTATCCATTAACAAGGATCTTCAGGGGAACATGATCGATTGGTATTCCAGATTTTTGTATCTTGTCAAAAAGCCTTTCTGCCTTGTTCAAGTCACCTCTCACACAGTAAGCCCTGATTAGTTCAGTATAGGTTACAATGTCCGGTTCACACCCCCTTCTCAGCATTTCATCGTGTAACCAAAGTGCAAAACGCATCTGGCCTAAGTTACAAGCAGCACCAATCAACAAATTGTAAGTAACCACATCAGCAAAAAGCCCATTTAGATGCATCTCTCGCTTGAGCAAGTAAGCATCAGAAAGATTTTCCCTCTTTACTCGTGCATCTATTAATGCATTATAAGTAAAAACATTTGGCGCAATGCCAGACACCAACATCTGATCCCTAACAAATAGGGCTCTACCAAGATCACCGCCTCTTCCATAACCATATATTACACAATTCCATATGGATGGATCAGGCACCATTGACTCCTCTAACATAAGCTGAAGAAACTCATATGCTTTCTCAACATCTCCATGAGCACACAAGCCTCGAATAATTATTTTATACGTGATCAGATCCGGAGCAACTCCCTTCATTAACATAATGCTGTAGACATGGGACGCCTCACACAATTTTCCTTCCTCGTAGAATCCTCTTAAAAGAATATTGTAAGTAAAAACATCAGGATGGAAACCTTTTTTCAGCATTTGACAAAATGCACCAATTGCACTCCTCATGTCTCCATTTGAAAGAAGTCCATGGATAAAAGCATTGTAACTAATCACATCCATCTTATTATTCTGCTGAGATATCTTGTCCCATATAGTAACTGCTTCAAGCACATTACCATTCTTAAAATAACCATCCATCAGTATAGTTGATGTAATTAAATCCGAGGTTGCCTTGTCATTATCCTCACTAACTAACTGACCAAGAAGCTTCCTAGCTTCCTCCAAAAGACCCTTCTTGCACAAAGCATGCGCAAGTATGTTACAGGTTATACGATTCGGCTGAACACCACAACTCACCATAGAAGACAAAAGATAGAGAGCATTGTCCATGTTATTAGTACGGCAATAGCCCATGATGTAACTGTTGAAGGATACACAATTGGGAAAAGGTCCCATTTTCAACATATCCGCAAAAAGAAAACCTGCCTTCTCTAAGTTACCACTTCGACACAATCCACTTAAAAGATAATTATGAGAAACTATATCAGGAACAGCACCAAGTTGTATCATTTTCTCACGCAACCATAATGCAGCCCCCAGCTTACCCTCTGAACACAAATTCCTTAATATACCTTCATGATCCTCATAATTAGCCACTAAATTGTACCCACCATCAACCATTCCTGCCACATCTATGCTCTCCCTACAAATTTTGAGAAAGAAAATCAGTATAAAAAAATAATTGTGTGAAAGGAATTATATCAATCGCTACTACGACCTGATAGAAGTTCATTGACTGCAGTAGCTAAACTAGATATATTCAGCATCATAATCTCAATAATTTGAATATCAAATCCAACAAAGCTATACATCGTTAAAAAATCACAATTACCAATACAATACTCAACCTTCCTTCAATGGACATTTCATGTCAGTATGCAATGACAAGTATGTTGACATGCTTACAAAGTGATACATTGAGACACGAGAAGCATTGTCAGTCGTAACTGATAATTACCGAGTCATCAAATTCTAGGAAACTAATAATGTCCGCAATAAACATAGGAAACCAACTTATAAATCAACCTAGACACGGGCAGATTCAGAGATGTGCTAAGAGAGATTCAAAGGATACTCACCAATTCATGATGTCACACACATAATTACACTAGATACCTTTTTTCTCCGCTAAACCTGATCATATATGGTCCTAGAAAGTTAAGGATCATTTTTACTAGCACCTCCACACAAGGATGCCTCATATTTTCTGTAACAGACACATATACAGAAGGATCACATTACAAAACCACGATCATAATCAGAATGGCATTATTTGTTTTTATAGATGCTATTAAATTTCCATTACAAAAGCAATGAAAAATGGAAAAGGACTACCCAATTAGTATTTTGCAACATCAGTGGGAATAAAATAAAAGCTTATGCCTGTGACTCAGTTTTGCAAGGGCAAAATAAGCATAAACTAAGCAACATTGATGCAATCAAAGCATATATTTCCAATGGGGAAACTCATTCTAGAGGAAGTTGATCAGCACACATGAGCCTCAGCATCAAAAAATTTTAATTCAAGCACCACACCTCATTGATTTTAGACGCTCCAAATTGCCCTTTAGCAATCCATCCAAAACATTGTATACTTCCTTTGGGTTCCTCTTGTTTTTAAAGTTATCCTCTTCTGGATAGCAATCTTCTCTTGCGATCCAGTTTGGCAGAGTTTCCACAGCATCTTCAAGAGGCAAAGCAAGGCCATTTTGCTCACAAATTCTTCACTCCATAGATAACAAAAAAGTGAAACAACTTTAGCAAGTTCAATATGCAGCTTGATAAAAATGATAAAATCTCATTTAGTTAACATCTATCTGTTACAGATAAAGCCGCACACAAATGGAGCTTTTACCTTGGGTGAGGATGACTATAGGTTTTGGAGAAGAGGATGTCAGCAACATTGCACTTGATGCAGTCAAGGATACTGTCCATGAATTGGAGAACGAAAATATGGGAGGACAACAAAGGTGCTAAAAGTGGATCTCCACGGGCAATTAATAACTGGAAAAGAATTGACAACTTTAGAAATTTAACAATCAGCTTAGTAAGGAGAAAATGAGTGCTAGACTTGTAATGGAAGTTATCTAGGAGAAGGATTTATCAAAGTTCTCAGAGGTTAACTTACAGCCATGATACAGTCTCCCTTTATATCTCCCAATCATGGGCATCTACAGCATCTCTGTCAGAACATCCACTGAATTGAAATTCATCAACCTCCTCTCCTCTCCCCAGATTCTCCATCATATATGTTCTCAGTTAAGAGAAATGTATGAGAAATTACCTCAGGATCAGCACTGCTTCGTTCCATGTTCTCATACAACCATAATGCAGACATCAAATGCCCCAATAAACACATATGTCCACATAATTATCGAAGCAGTATCTAAAATGCATCCACTATCAACCCAAAGCCAAATGTATACTTCACCTGCAAATTTCAAAACAGAAAACAGAGAGAGATATCATGTATCATGGAAACTATATTACTCACTCACCGTACTAGAAAGTTCCAACCAATAGCACTCGCCATCACAACATAATACAAATTCGTTGACTACAGTATTCAACAAGACATACTCAGTACAGCCATGGACAGATCAACATAAGGGTCCCCCAAATACATATGCATTGTAAAACACCAATGTGCTAAAAGCAAGTCTAGTGGCAGTATCCTCACAATATCAACCTCACTGACAACCCCACAAGCAATAGACAGAAAATACAATATCAATGATGTTTCAAATGAAAAAATCCCACCCAAAAAAAATTTCCAACAATTTTTGCACTTTACTCACCTCGAACTATTATCCTCATCAATTTTCCGCGCCCAACCCACGCCATTATCTTTTCTTATAGCACAATTAAAACAGCAAAAAAAAAAAAGTCGATTACTTGCATTAGATCAACGGGGAAAAAACCTAGAATAACGCACACATTGGGATCGTATACTCCAAATTGATTCTCAACATATGATGATAAACACCAGCAGCAGACACATGCTCCCAGAAAACATAAGCAAATGCGAGCTTTACAACCGCAGACAAAATGCGAAATCAACAACCAATTTCAAAATCATGCTTACATCGACTGAACTGAGTTGAAAAGGAAATGCACATCGAAGCCCGGCGAGAAGGAGAAATCGACGGCCGGAGTGGAGTTCACCGCTTCGCCGGAGGTCGGCGTCGCTGCCCGTCGCCGGCGACGGCGTGAATTTGAAGCCGAGAGAGACGGCCTGAAGATGAAGCGGAGCCGGCGGTGAAGCTTTGGTGCCCTAATATATGGTCCCACTGAGCCTTTGATCCTTCTGATAAAGAAGACAAGGTAAAATTTTTCTTTTATTTTTTAATTAAATTAAGGGTTAATATCACGAAAAATCCTAAACTAGTATACCTGTGATAATTTTATCCCGAATTAATTTTTTTACCACAAAAAACCCTAAACTGGTACACCTGTGACAAATTTACCCAGAATTATTTTTTTGATCACCAAAAATCCCACACTGGTACACTTATGATAATTTTATCCCGATCTAATTTTTTAATCACCAAAAACCCCAAACTGATACAGCTGTGACAATTTTACCCCGAATTAATTTTTTGACCGCTAAAAACCTTAAACTGGTACATTTGTGACAATTTTACCTTTCGTTAGCGTATGTTAAATTGAATTAATATCACGAAAAATCACAAATTAGTAAACTTATGACAAACAGAGGGGTAAAACCCCAAACTGATACATCCGTCAATTACCACGTGTTATCAAACTTAGCAATTTAATAGTAAAATTTAATGGAAACTAATGGAGGGTAAATTTATCACAGGTATACCAGTTTGGGATTTTTGGTGATAAAAAAATTGGTTCGGAGTAAAATTATCACGAGTGTACCAGTGTGGGGTTTTTTGTGGTCATAAAATTAGTTCAAGGTAAAATTATCACAGGTGTACCGGTTTGGAGTTTTTTGTGGTAAAAAAAATAGTTTGAGGTAAATTTGTCACAGGTGTACCGGTTTGGGGTTTTTCGTGATATTAACCCTTAAATTAAATATTTTTCAATATTTTTCTATTTTGTAGAGAGGTTGCTCGCGAAATTAGACTTGCTCATTGAGCGAACCTAGGGCGGGCTCGGACCGGGGCTGCTTGTGCCGAAACCTCCCGAGGTCCTACCCACGTCCATCGAGGCTCGAACTCACAGGTTTTGACAAGTGCCTAGGCTCGCCCAAGGGGAAACTACAGGCGGGTCGAGGCAGGCCTCTTTTTCTTATTTTTAAAATTTTTAGCTAAAAAATTTATAAGAATTGGAAATAAGCAAAGAAATAAATAAAAGTGTTATTTTATCTTATTATTTTACATGTAAGTTTTATATACTCTTCCTCTATTATATTAGATTTTTCTTTTTAAGTTTTATTTTTTTAAGGAAAATCCTAAATCTATTTAATTAAATAACACAACGTAAAAGGCAGAAGGCGACATTTAAGAATTTATTTCATCAATGGTCAACAAACACTTTGAATGTGCATTTTAGTTAATATTATTAATTTAAAACCAATTGTAATAACTAAGTTCACAATTGGACATAAATTTGTTAATGTCCCATATACAACTAAAGTGTGTATTGAATACTATAGGCACCAATGCAACTCATTTTAAACCATTTCCAAAACTTTCAGCCACCTCTTATAACTTATGCAGTAGTAATACATTTTGATCTTACAAATATCATATAATTACTAAAATCTCGCAAAATAACTACCACCGTAGCTTTTTATTTATGTTAGGCTCCCTTTATTTTGCAAAAAAAAATTTCGGGGAGAACAATTTTCTCATTTTTTAGTGTTTAGATCGCTTTGAAAAATAAGTCAACGAAAATATATGCTTAAATTCAGGCAAATAATTTCTTCCATCAAAAATAAAATAATTATTCCATCAAACATTTAATCTGAAACCTTAGTTCCTGTTCAAGATCAACCTCTCTTCTGATCTTACTTTTAGAACGATTTCCTCCCTTTTTGTTTTCCCTGGTTCAGAGAAGGTTCAAGCTCAACAATTAGTAAAAAATGAGACACCGAACAATTCTATGCCGAAACCCGAAAACGACTCCATCAAGGCTTGATGTTAGGCTTTGAATCAGTCGAAAAGCACGGAGCCAAGCCATAATTTGAGTTCAACAATGATGCTGTCTACTATTGCTAGCGATGCTTGCTGGGCAGGAGCTATACATCTATAATGTAAAGATACTCTACACGAACAAAATTGTGTATGCTGCCTAAACCACAGTTTTCCCCTCGCATACATCGCAAATTGTATGACCGAGGCCTTCGCAGTAAGGGCATTTTGCTCCCTCGCCTACCCATTCCATGAACTGCATGCAAAACACTCGGTAAGTTCGATCTCGGAAAACTGCACGCGCAACAACGTACAAAAGGGAAAAACATCCATTCCTCGTTTTACCTGTGGTTCAATGTTTGGCTCCCCTGTCCCGTCACATTCTGCAAGTAAGAAGAACGTGTTACTAAGACCGCAACTTCCGTTAGAAACTTTAGTAACCTATAACAGCTTGGACTTTCGCACGAAATATTGGACAGAGGACAAGCGAACCCATATTCAAAGTCAGATCTCAACACCCATTCCGATCTGTTTTTTGGCAGGTTTTGCTGCTATTTAGTGGAACCTGCTGTTGCGGTTCTTGCGTAATTCGCTTATGTCCTCAACATGCATTTAACTCAACTTTTGCCCAGAATTAAGAACTTTGAATCGACCATTGCCAAGCTCCACAAGTAATGAATCTACTTGACAGAATTGTGCTTAGCAATGACTATTTTCTCTACTGCCACATCCATTCATGAGACTTTTGTGTTCTAAACAGCATGAATTCAGTGTTAAACTACAGCAAACTGATTGAGATATGAGCAGTATTTTGAAGTTAGCGTGACTTTAACCTCAGTTTCTAATTTAGAAGAATCACAAGTTCCTTACGGAAAGCTATAAAGCAGAAGCATGGTTCAATTGTGTTCCATTTTCAAGCACCTATCCGATCATCTATGCAGAGGATAGGGAAACCACTAGTGATACCTGTGCACATTAAGTGACCCTCTCCTCTACAAGCGAGGCACTTGGTCGTTGTGCTGCCACTCTTGCTTTCACGAACTTGTCTATTTCTGCCAGCGAGTCTTTTTGGTTCCTCCCAGCGGTTCTCACCAAGTAGAAACACTCGATGTTGAGATACTTCAACTTCTGAATCACTTTGTTTGACAACTGTCTGCTGAATTTCCGACATTTCTGTCACCGACAAAGCTGCAGCTCCATTTGCACCATCCTAGAAAACAGCAAAACGCTTTGCCAATTATTCACTATAAAATTTATATTGAAAAGAAATAATTTTCTTCTGCTGCATTCCAATCTTGTAAGTTTCAAAATAACCAGCTGCGGCGAGAAACTCAAGTTTAAGTTCATAAATGGTATGATCAAAAATTGAAATTAAAGACATGGTGTAGAAAGTGTTCTTAGACATGGTGTAGAAAGTGTTCTTACTTCTTTCCCGAAGTACAGCCTTTGCAAAAGTTCTACAGTCATTATCCCATCTTCTTTGGCACCTACTGAGGCCTGTGAAGCAGCATTGTTTTATCAACGATGGGAATGAACAGAGAAAGCAATCAGAAAATTTGAGTTGAACGGAAGCAAACATTTGGATCTCACAACTTACTTGCCAAGTTTTCACAGCTCGCTCAGTCCCGCTGGAGAAGCTGGAATACTCTATGTCTTCCTCACCTGAGTAAAATCCCAACCTCTGAAGCGCTTCCTGTCAGAGCAAAACATTTTCGAGAGAATCATTACTATCAGAAGAAGACTGACTGGCAATTCAGCTAACAGGTATAGCACAACCGAGAAATAGAGAGTATGACAACGGAAGAGAAGATGACTTCGACTGCCATGGCCCATACTTACCCCTCCTTGTCGAATATGGACCATGTTACCTGTTCTTCTTCTGATATTGGTTTTTGTGAGATAACCAACTATAAGCTTTAAATTAAATCCAAATCAAACTAGCAGGGCTACATTCAGTTTTTCAGCTCAAAACGAATTGTCGATCCTAAAAAGAATTGCATCTACCTGATTGCTTACACCTGAAACTGACGACCACAGCAGCTTCCTTAGCATTTCAATTCACGTTAATGTCCCCTAATATAACTAGTTCTACTCGGCACGTTAACAAATCTGTTCGACTAGCGCGTGAAACGTCAAAAGCTAAACTCGAATTCCTAGGACATTTACCACTCGAAAAGTCATACAACCTATGGGCACCTTTAGGACCGCCATAACTCCAATCCACTAAACTCTCGGTTCTTCTCATCAGAGTCAATTAATCTAGAAAAACTGCATAGCACAACACATTCCCACATTAAACTTTTTATAATCTGGGACCTCACCGGATCAGTGACATGGTGATCTTTGTGGACATAATCCAAAGATTGCAGAATAACCTTCAGTAATCAATTCACAAATCGCACAAAGATTAATGACCTGTAGTCTTAAGTAATTTACTCAATCATCTAAAGGCAAGACGATACACTTCTCACAAATAATCTCCAGTTTAACTAGTAATCCTTATTCAGCATTACCAAACAATCAGATGGAAAGACAAAGAGGAAATCTATAATTGCAAGAACTCGCCTTTCGAGCAACATTTGTTAATTAGGGGTTGCAAGCAGACCTGCATTGCTCGAACCTCATCTCCTTCAGCTCCCACTCTCAGTGCCCTCCTCATCATCTTCTTCTTCTTCTCACTCTCATTCTCTTCTTCCTTAGTTTCGCCTTTCGAAACCCGAACGACTTTCTCCTCCACTACAATCTTCTCCTCCTCCACCGCCTCCTCCTTCTTCTCCTCCAATACCATCGGACTCGCGCTCGACCCGCTCTCCGCAATCAAACTCCTCTCCTGCAACGCCCGCAAGAGTGCGGCCACGTTTGCCGCCTCCCCCGGATCGCTTCCCGGGATCTGAACCTCGCGCTCCAGGGCCTGAACCCGGAGCTTCAGCCTGGCGATCTCGCCGAGGAGGGACTCCCTCTCGCGGGCCCACCTCTGCTCCTCGCGGAGCCACCGCTGCTCCTCGCGCAGCCACCGCTGCTCCTCCCGGAGCCAGCGGGACTCCTCGAGGCCATAGTCGGGGCCGCCTGGAGATGCCGAGAGGACGACACGGAGGTGGCGGTGGGCCTTGGGGAAGAGGCAGAGAGAGGAGGGTTTGGAGACAGGGAAGGTGAGGGAGGATGGGTGGTGGTGGGGTTTGGAGTGGAGAGAGAGAGTGGTGGGGTTGATAGAGTAGGATGGAGAAGAAGAAGAAGAAGAAGAAGAAGACATGAGAGTAAGAGAGAGAGATGTTGCAGAGAAGATGGAGTGAGACGGGAGGTTGGAGGAAGAGGAGGAAGAGGAGATGGGGGGCAGAGCAGAGGAGGATATTTGTTGATGGGTTTTGCTTTTGAGTTGGTTAAGTTTTGAACCACATGTTAGTTAATCGGTGGCGGGAGGCAGGATTCTTTTTATGTTATTTTTTTATCACTCTGTGTTTTTTTTTTTTAACTAATAAAAATAAAATATGATCTTGAAAGAAAACCGGGCTTAATACCCACATGCTTAATGCCAACAAAAATGCGGATTCCTCGTTTGAAAAGGGGAAAAGGTCGTAAAAAAATATCAAATTATACTCATTATGACACATTTTATCTCGAACTTTTTTTATGACATCAAGAACTCCAAATTATAGCCACTGTCACACATCTACCCTAAGCTTTTTATTGTGATATAAAACTTCAAATTTATACCTATATGACACATTTACCCTCCATCAAGGTTCCATCAGCTAATTTTTCTGTCAAAACGACTTTTTTATTTCACTTAAGTTACGTAAGCGCTATGTCAACAACATTTGCTTTCATGCGTCAATATAGGCAGATTTTTAACGGTCCTCATTGACGGATGGCAAGTGTGTCACACAAGTACAAATTTAGAATTTAAGTTTAGAGTAAATGTGTCATATTGGGTATAATTTATGATTTTTGGTAACTTTTACCCTTTAATAAAAGTGAGTTTTTACCTTAACATTACTAACAAACTCTTATTTTCAAGATATATATCCACATCTTCACTTTAGCAAAGTCGTAGGATGATGTACCAAAAGCCGAGCATGACAAACGTTTTGCAAAGCTCAAGGAGAAAGTGAAACAACTACAAGGCTTACAAAGCCAATGCCCGACCGACTTTCCTATCTATGCCATGGTCAATATGCCGAAGAAGTTCAAAATGCCGGAGTTCGAAAAGTATGATCACACTTTCTACCCGAATATCCATTTACAGACATATTTGGTTCAAATGACTCAATAGTCGATAATGTGCCTTGATGATTCAATTCGTTCCAAGCAAGCTTGATTGGAATTCTAAGTAAAAACTGATGTATAGCTTTTAGTTGTTTTATAAGAAAATTCAATGCTGAATTTTGTGTTCGTATTAACACAACCAATGCCGAAGTGGGCATGACAGCTGTACAAAAGGAGAGAAATTGAGTATTGGCACAGAGTCTGGAATTCTCATGTTCACTAAGGATGATCGATTTCAGGGCAGGTCGGTTCTCACCTTAGAACCTAAAATCGAACCGGGTAGGATCGATTCCCTATTTGTGGAATTGGGGACCACCCACCTGATCCTAGGATCGATCCAGTCCGGTTCCTCAATCCCAGAATTGGTTATTGGTTCTTCTATTTTTTTTTTTTTTTTTTGGTAACCGAGGTATCCGGGCCAGCTTGCGCGCACTTCGACTATTCCTCGGGGGAGACTAGTACAGCAACCCATCGCCATGGCCCCCCACTTAAATCACAAGTGCTCAGCTGGGGAATCGAACCTGGGACCAGTGCACCTAACCACACAATCCCAAGTACGCCCTAACCAACTGAGCTACTCATGGGTGGGTTTGGTTCTTCTATTTTATTTCTTCTACTCCCAACAAGTGGGAGTTTTTCAACATTAAAATAAACAAATAATTTACTAATTAGAGTTTGTTTCAAAATAAAATAATAATAAAAATTTAGAAATTTTGGCTAATCCGTTGGCTTGCTTTGGGCTCTTATGTGGAACTAGAGATCGAACAAGTTTCCCTGGGAACCACCAAGAATCGGCTCGTTGAATCCGGTTCGGTTTCCAGGTTGAATCAAAACCAATGCACAACCCTAGTGCTCACCACGGTCCAAACTATAAGAGGGCAGACCCAACATACAAGAGTTTAGTGAATACCTATTAATTTTAATACCACATATTTTTGTTTGTTTGATTTTGATGGATTAGGGGTGAGGAACCCATCTAGTTCAACTTCGAAATCAAACTAAACTGACGCTAATCAGTTCACAGGGAGAATCGGATAGGTTTGTGGATGAAAATCAGGGAACTGATCTTAACCGATTCGATTTCCAATTTTATGCCATGAATCTTCGGTTTTACATGAGAACCGGCCTACCCATGCATGGGTAACATATGTTAAAGAAAATGGTTAATACCACGAAAAACCCTAAACTGGTACACTTGTGACACATTTACCAAAAACTATTTTTTGACCATAAAAAACCCCAAAGCCCGGTACACACATGACAATTTTACCCAGAACATACCACAAAAACCCCAAACTGGTACACATGTGACAATTTTACCCTGACCTAATTTTTAATATTATTTTTAATTTTTTTGAATTTTGAATTTTTTTCTTTTCTTTTTTTTTTTGTTCAATTTCAACCTCTGGCCGGTCGCCGGTCCGGCGACCAGCCAGAGGCGGAAGTCGGCGAGGGCCGCCCTCGGCAGCTGCTGGCAAGGGCCGCCCTCGCTTGACTCGGCAAGGGCGACCCTCGCCGGATCTAGCAAGGGCGGCCTCGCCGGCGTCGGATGAGGGCTGTCCTCGCCCGACGCCGGCGAGGGCGGCCCTTGCCCGACGCAGGCCAGGGAATCCCTCGCCCGACGCCGGCGAGGGCGGCCCTCGCCCGACGCCGGCGAGGGCGGCCCTCGCCGGCTTCCGCCTCTGGCCGGTCGCCGGACCGGCGATCGGCCAGAGGTTAAAGATGAAGAAAAAAAAAATAAAAGGAAAAAAATAAATAAAAATTCGAAAAAATAAAAATAAAAATATTAAAATTTTAATTCAGGGTAAAATTGTCACATACGTACCAGTTTGGGGTTTTTTGTGGTAAGTTCAGGGTAAAATTGTCACAGGTGTACCAGTTTGGGGTTTTTGATGGTCAAAAAAATAGTTCAGGGTAAAATTGTCATAGGTGTACCAGTTTGGGGTTTTTTATGGTCAAAAAAATAATTTGGGGTAAATGTGTCATAAGTGTACCAATTTAGGGTTTTTCGTGGTATTAACCCTAAAGAAAAACACCATATTTTAGACATGGAGATCGAATCTGGGCATGAAAGATTTAGTCACTATGCCAAAGGTTATTATCATGACACGTTCTCCTACTTTTAAATATAATATTACTTATAATTTGTTTAAAATCGAAAAAAAAAATATAGCAAGGTTGGTTTGGTTCTAGGTTAATTCACAGTTCCAAAACGCTGGTTCCGGCTCTGATAGGTTAGGTTCAAGATTCATTGTCGGAAATCTATCATCCTAGAATCGATCACCCGTATGTACAACTGAATGAAATTTTTTTTATTTCTCCAACTAAATATGTTTTCGTACAGACTAATAGGCAAATAGTAAGTTATATGAACTTGTATGAACTGCTTAAAACGAGTTATTTCAGTGACAATTAATGATTTAACTTGGTACTTTAATAGAAAATTTCACATAGCTTTAATACCCCAGCTTTTCTTATTCCGTCTCAAATTAGTATTCTTAATTTATTCACTAAGAATATAGAGGTATATATTAAACTTAATTTATGTATTTTTCTTTCATTATTTTGAAAAATATGATTAGTATATCCTCAAAACTTTTATAATACAAAATTTAGCCACTGTATTAGCATATTTAATACCGTCAATTTAAAAAAAAGGTTAATATCACGAAAAACTCCAAACTGGTACACCTATGATAATTTTCCCCCGAACTAATTTTTTAACTATGAAAAACTCCAAACTGGTGCACCCGTGACAAATTTACCCCGAACTATTTTTTTTACCACCAAAAACCTCACACTGTTACACGTGTAATAATTTTAACCCGAACTAATTTTTTGACTATCAAAAGCCCCAAACTGGTACATCCGTCAACTACCACGTGTCATCAAACTTAGCAATTTGACAGTAAAATTTAATGAAAACTAACGAAGGGTAAATTTATCACAAGTGTACCGGTTTAGGGATTTTGGTGGTCAAAAAATTAATTCAGGGTAAAATTATTACATGTGTACCAGTGTGGGGTTTTTTATTGTAAAAAAATAGTTTTGGGTAAAATTGTCACATGTGTACCAATTTGAGATTTTTTGTGGTAAAAAAAATAGTTTGGGGTAAATTTGCCACATGTGTACCAGTTTGGGGTTTTTTGTAGTATTAACCCTTAAAAAAAATCTATATATATATAAAGGTATGAGTGGCGGGTGTGCGGTTCCAAGACACTAACATAAGCTAAGGAGTCCCATCTGAAAAAGCCCACAGCCAGCAAATCCCATGTTTTATTTTTAGAACCTAAAGTAGATAACAAGGGTGTTTTTTCAAAATTGAATCATGAAATGCAATCTTTCAACCTATGAAACTTAAGTTTTCAATCAAAATATCTTAGATCACTCCGTTCTTGTTCAATCAAATTCCTCAACAAAAAAAAAAAATGTGCCATGTCATGTGAAATATGAGGATAATGTCATGAAAGATTGTTTGGTGTTTTCGAGAGAATCACGTCTCTTGCCCACCCATTGAATTGATGCGGTACAATGCAATTTATTCCTCTTTTTTTTTAATAATCCAAACACATTGGCGCGGTGATTCGATTACCGGGAGGTCCATGGAACACTTTACAAGCTCCATGAACCAGTTAAGTTCGGGCTTTTGACCTATAATAATGGCCCTTATACAAAATAGTTCGCATATAACTTCTAGGATTTGATCATGTGACCTTCGGCTCTTAAGCTGGACAACTACTCCAATCAAACCGCCCTATCTGGAAGGGTTGACAAAATTGTTTATTTCATCGCTTTCCGCCCAAGAAATATTATTCACCCAATAATTTAATACTCTGTAAGTGACACGGTGGACAAATAACGCGATTCTATAAAAGGAACCAAAAGAAAAGGTACATACTTTTTCTATGCCGTGCCGGCTTGTTTCTTCTTAAGGTTTCTATTACGAAAGTTCCGTACCTACTATGAATTGTGTGATTTGAGTGATGATTACTTATCTCTAGGAAGGGAAAAACTCCTCCTCCTCCTCCTCCTCCTCATCATCATCCACAATCAGGATGTCTACTTTATGTTTTCTAAAGGGGTTCACTCACGTAAGTACCGATTGAACTAGTGACCCCTTTGACAAGATTCAAAGTCTTGACCACTTGGTAGCCACACTTCATATTATTTACTTAGTTTACTTACTAAGATTATTAAAGTGCATCTTTCTTTTAATTCGTCATATCGAAGACAGGTTATCCATTATGTCTTTTTCACCCGAGTAAGAATCTGCTCTTTTTATCGCAACATAACATTTCAAATGGATTAGCTTTCCACCTCTAAGGATCAAGTCATGCTTTACCTTGTTTATTTTCCTTTTATTGCCTGGGTGAAAAGAGGCTGCCAGCGAAGCAAATCTATAGGGCGTCCCTACAAAAGCTTCGTACTTACTACAAAATGTGCAATTTGGATGATGGTTAACGACCTCTGCGGAGTAGCTCTAGGAAGGGCAGTGCCGGCGTCCACGATTAAGATGTCTATTTTCTGTTACTAAAGGGGTGTACTCGCGTAATTGCTATTACAAGTGAGATTAAAGTAGTAACCCCTTGACAATATACTGGATTATTTAAGTCCATCTTTCTTTTATTTTTTATTTTCTATTTATTAAAGTCAAATTATCAGATATGCTGTTTTTCCTGATAAAAATTTGCTCCTGGTTCCCCGTCGTAAAATTTCAAACTAACTAACTTTCTACCTCAAGGATAAATCTTTTTATGAGCCGGTCTACACTCCCACACATTATTAAAAAAAAAGGGATAACTTTGGGAAAAGTACCAAAAAATCCTAAACCTATCACATTTGTACCAATTCAGTCCTAAAACTTTCAATTGGATCAATTTAGTCATAAACATTTTCACATTAGTGCCAATTCAGTCCATCAGGCCAATTTAGATCAGAAATCACTTATGTGAACACCGGTCATCCTATGTGGCATGGTGACGCGGATGTGGATATTTTTTTAATAATATTTTAATAATTAACATGTTAAGTGAGTAGTGCTAGTTAAGCTTATTGTCGGAGTTAATTATTTCAATAGCAGATGAAACTCACTTCGATGAGTACAAGTCATGCCCATCTCAAAGGTATACTTAAACTCCATTTATTTCACGAAAAATGAATGATTTAAAGTAATAGCTTATATCGCTGGAAATAATTAGTCAATAAGAAATGTTTTCATTATCAACAACACTTTACGTCTAAATATTTTCATGCACGATGAAAATATTTTATGTTCGTTCAATTTTGTAAACGATATAAGCAATCATCTTTAAAAAGATGTTATCCAAATCATTCAATTTTCAAGAAACAAACGCATCCATAGAGGAGGTCGTGCACTTATAATTCATTGCGCGATAGAAACCATTTTTATAGTTAAATAATTATAATTTCCCGCTCAATGGATAAAGCCACGTCGACAATTGATTTTTTTCCTCGTGTTGGCTATCCAAAAAATAATTTGTAGTCAACTAATGATTATCTGCCAAAGCGATCTCGTGGAAAATCGCATGCCATACGTAACAAATCGTCCTAGTCAAAAAGGTCGTTCTGATCGCGCATCGCCTGTTCTTGTCCTGCTGCTGTTTGAACGTTTCCAATTGCCAAACAGTAAACCCCATCAGCATGTGATTGACTACAAGACCAATAATGTGTATTTTCTCCGCACGCAAATCCAATCAACAATAGAGAATTGAAATCGGTCCTCGAGTTCCCGTAATCTTTTCCATGAATTTGACATTAGTGTTATCGAATCGTGAGGATGGGATTGACCGGTCTTCCATTTATTTTGAGAAAAACGAATAATTTAAGAAATATTTATTATAATTATTGCTCGTATCGCTTAAAATAATTAGTCAATAAAAAATATTTTCATTATCGACAAAAATTTATATCTAAGCATTTTCGTGAACCATGAAAATATTTTCCGTTTTTTCATCTTTGTAAGTAATATAAGCGATTATTTTTAGAATAATTTTTTTAAATTATTTATTTTTTGCAGAACAAATCAAGAGAAAATTGTATATTTCCTCTCACACAAATCACATCAATAATATAAAATTGAGATCCGTCGTGGAAATGCCATATCATTTTCTATGAATTTAACTTTCACACTCAAGTATAAACTTTTGGTCACAATCTACTGATTGTAATCGACATATTTGGCAGTTGAAAAGACCACAGATTGATTTTCTTTATTTTTTATTTTTGGGGCTGCACGTTATTAACTAAATTATGCAAAATAAAGCACTTAGAGATATCATAGCACGACTGGGCATTAGATTTGGCAAATAGAAAATGAAACTTTCTTCAAATTGTAGGAAGATACTGACATAGCACATGTCCCTCACGAAAGTTCATTAATAATTGTTGAAGAACGCAAGCTGTGCTCGATATTTCTAACGCACATTATTAACATGCGCTTCGATGATAGAATGAAATTCAACTTAATCCATATGAATAATTCAGATTCGAGACGCAATTTGCTGGAATTGAGAGCATATCGACCTATCTTATCCCCATGCGGTTACATTGAGACTTTAGTCTAATTTTATCTGGACTTTGCTCGGTCCTCCATCGATCAAGAAAAATCGATTTTCGAAGAGCAATGTTAATGTTTGATCTCTTTATAACTTTCACAATGATTCCATAAACACCAATCGTCTGAAATTCTAAGTATTCATTCTCGGTCAAAACAATGATCTTACTTCATCTTTTAACCCCCTCGAAATCAAGAAAGCAAGGAGGCAAATATTGATCAAAGACTGTTCAACGAAGGCACCTACTCATGCGAGTCCACGTGTCGATACATCAGCGGATGACATTTCTCCAACTATATAGCTACCGGTAAAAACTACCAGTCTCTCTCTCTCTATGGATCAACAAAGAAAGGAACACTGACTCACTATATTGAAGCAAAGCAGTTCTAGGGTCTTCCCTGTTCCATGGAAATCCTTTCCTTTTCAGCCATTTCATTCAACCATTGTACAATTCACAAAGTGATGTATAGACGAGAGTTCCTATGTTAACACATAATATAAAAGTTTGGATTTTCATAATCAACAGTCGTGCCGTGGGTTTTAACTCGGCATCAGAATGGAATGTCAAGTCCGATCTTTTCTGTACTTCGGCAAGTAGGCCGTATCCCGAGAGCACGTTCGCGAGGATGAAAATAGAAGGTACTGGCCGGTGGCTCGCGCAATCGGTGGAGCACGTGGTTTAATTCAATGCAGAGCAAAGAATCACAAAGTCGTAAGACTATATATGGGGGCCGACGCCCGCCTGGTACTGCAGAGGTTGAGGTGACAACATGGGAGCTGGCGACTGAAGCCCCAGTGAGAGAAGTCCACAACTCTAATAGTCTTGAAATGGCGAAATTGCTTATTGGGTTAGTTCCCATTCACCCGAAAGACGTAAGGATCCGGGCATTCCTTCTGAGAGAGAGAGAGAGAGAGAGAGAGTCGGTGAAATGGACGTGTCATGAAGACTGCTCAACTTTGAACGCAATTTTCATGGGTTAATTTCCAAGGCTGCTCAACTTTGAACGCAACTTCATGATTCAGCACCCCCAAGCTATCGTTTTTCTAAGAAGAATTCCCAAATCGTCGAGGAACGTTCCCTATAAAAACCCCATTTTGTCTCCACGAACTGTCCATGAAAATTTACTTCCTTTTCCGGTTGTTTCTTCGTTTGTTCTAGACAGAAACAGTACGTGCTCGAGCGAAAAAAGGATGAGGGAAAGAGAAGTCAAAGCATCTGCCTGCGTTTCCCTCGTCCTTCTCTGCTTGTTTGTGGATTGCCATGGCGTCGACAGAAGCCAATTCCCTCCATCGTTCTTGTTTGGAACCGCCACCTCTTCTTTTCAGGTAAAGCCTGCTCCTTTGTCGTCTTTTATGGCGTCGACGCCGGAAGCATCATCATACATCAGTGTCTTCTCCTTGCATGTAGCTTGTACTGCTTTTTTTTGCTCGAAGAACAGATGGTTCTGGTTATGGTGTCTGTCCACACGTTAAGTAACAGAGATATCTGTTCTGGTTACGATGGCTAAACCCTCGCATTGCACGCAGGAAGAAATAAGCCGGACTTTTCCGTTGTCTGAGTAGCGAAAAGAAGAATGTTAAGAAAAAGAAAAGTATGGTATAGGCTCGTTCTGCAGGCGACTGGGACGCTGTTTGCCTTTACACGTCGATACGAGTTTTACAGATTCTTGAACTACGACGGACTTGATCCGGTAAAATGAGTTCATGCCGTAATATGGGATTCGACCGTGATAAGCTTTATCGTATATAGAGATTCTCTATCCTCTTTTCATTATCCACGCTGTGCCGATTTAGAGAATCTCAAGACTAATTCCATTTTGTTCCATTTCTCTACGCATGTAAACTGTAATCTTTCTTTCGACCAAAAAGAACAACTATAATCTTTTCCCTTTGGTTTTCTTTTAAGTGCAAATAGTTGTTCAAATCTTTGACTGTTGACTTGGCTCATCTCATCTTTTCTCCACTCCCATATATTGTCAGATCTAATATTGGCTGGGAGTTGACCCAGTAGGATTCTGTTGCCCTCAGATGAGGAATTGTATGTGGTTTTGGTCTTAAACTACATTTCGTGGCAAAGACAAAGTTTGTATCTTATTCATACATGATGAAGATTATATGCGAGGACTGACCATAAAATAAAATAAAAAGATTATATGCAAGGTTTCTGCAATGTTGAGAAGGAGATATAATATGTTAGTGCCATATAAAACATTCAGTTTCTGATCATATTCCCCAGAGCATAGAAAATGTTTTCTGAATGCACGAATTATCCCGATGCTCTTGAGAGAGAGATATTATTAACAAGTTATATTGATAATTAACAATTACATTTTGTACCACTGTTCCAGATTGAAGGAGCCTACTTGACTGGAAATAAAAGTTTAAGCAATTGGGACGTATACACACACATCCCAGGTAGGTTTTCATAGCAATAGATGTTTGACATCGTTAATAATGTCATTACTCGCAATTTACCTTAAGTAATGCTAGACATAGAAAAATCGATCATTCGCAAATCGACCGATGTGTCGATCAGGCATTGAGACTTTTTCTGAGTATTTGTTGATTTATATGAAACGATTGTTTAAATATCTAGCGTGATTTTCATAAAGTACTTTCTAATCTTTTAAGCATCGGGGATATTAATTACGAAAATGAAATTATTAGTATCTAGTAATTGTTCGATACACATACACCATAAAAAAGAACTATTGACTT
Source organism: Syzygium oleosum (assembly GCF_021117445.2). Classification (NCBI taxonomy): domain Eukaryota; kingdom Viridiplantae; phylum Streptophyta; class Magnoliopsida; order Myrtales; family Myrtaceae; genus Syzygium; species Syzygium oleosum. The sequence goes on along the minus strand of NW_026607485.1, from coordinate 19,754,425 downwards.
TCTGAATTTTTAAATTATTTTTCGCTTTTTGTCGGAGTTAAAGCTGGTTGGTCCTCGTTGTCTGCCACTCAAATTCCATTGGCTTCTATCATTGAGTTATCATATTATATGCACGTTTTTATTAGGTGTCAACTAGAAGTAGTGGTAGTCAAAGCAATCGTGAAGGAGAGTGGTAGTTGAAGCATGCCATGTATTATCAAGAGTTTGATGATGGCGTTGGCATGTTAGGGGTTCACTTTCACATGAATCCAGTGCATGATTACCTCGTGCACATTGTATTAATTCCTTAATCATTAATTAAAGCGGATTAAGGAAGAAAAAAAAAGAACATTTCTTTTCTCGATGGAAAAAATGTAGTTTTGATTAGACCCTAAAACCGCTTTAAAAAGGCAGCTAGATTATGTACGATTACAAATAAACCTCAGGATAACATTCAATATATGTGTCGAGTTGAAATCGATGAGTCACTTTATTGACAATTTGAAAGAGCGTGTCCTATTACTCTTTTGTGAATCAATTTTAGTAAACCAGTCTTGGTGTATCTAGCATTAACATTACTTTCATCAATTGCTTCTTACCAACAAGCAAACATTTCTTTACTTAACAGGAAAGGTAGAAGATGGAAGCAATGCCGATGTAGCCGATGATCATTATGACCTATACATGGTAATGAATTTTCCTCTTTTCAAATAATGTATCTCAAAAAACCTTCGTTGGCTGCTCGATCGATGTGTTATCGAACTTCTCTAGTCGATATCCGGCCACCCCGGAAAAACAATATCCACATATCTAATGAAATGTGACTAATATGATTATCTGTCGATTACAGTTACTGTCATCATGATTGAAATCCTATCTAATTGTGATATCCTTCAATTTGATCCCCAACAATATCTGGTGTTGCAGGATGATGTGGAGGCGATGGAGGACCTTGGAGTGAATTCATACAGATTTTCCATATCTTGGTCTAGAGTCCTCCCTCGTAAGATCTTTATGGAGCACTCTTTTCCGCATAATTTCTTGGAAAATTGCTCTATATTACATGGTGATTTTAATATTATCTCGAGATTTTGTAACCAATGCATTTTGTGGACATTAGATGGAAGATATGGTGAGACAAACGCCGAGGGTATTGATTTCTATAACAAACTTATTGATGCCCTTTTGCTGAGAGGTATAGTTTGCAAAATCCCCTCGTGTTTTTATGCCGTCTCTGTACAAATTCCTGCAATTGACATTTCCCCCCTTTTAACAAGGTATCGAGCCATTTGTTACCCTGAATCACTATGAATTTCCTCAAATACTCGAAGATCGCTACGGCTCTTGGCTAAGTTCCGAAATACAGTAAGCCTCTTACCACGCTATCTCCGGCGAGGACAATGTCGTAGTTTCTATATCATAGATGTCCGTATATGAAGTAAATCTACATATTTACTTTTCTCGTGTACGTAATTTTGCTGCAGGCTAGATTTCGCGCACTTCGCAGAGGTCTGCTTCGAAGCATTTGGCGACAGAGTAAAGTATTGGGCGACGATTAACGAGCCGAATATGGTTGTATACTATGCTTATTTCGAGGGTACATACCCTCCGGGCCATTGTTCGTATCCGGTAGGCAATTGCTCGGCCGGAGACTCGTTCATAGAACCTTATCTCGCTACTCATAATGTAGTGTTATCTCACGCGGCTGCAGTTGAAATTTACAGAAATAAGTATCAGGTGTGCTTTCTTCGCATTTGTTCTAATTGTTATGCGCTGAATGTTACACTTGAAGGCAACATAATGTTCAGGGAAAATTGTGATTTCCATTACCATGTTAACTATGTTAATAACAATGTTGATCTTGTGTGTTCCATGAATTAGGCAAAACAAGGAGGTATGATAGGAATTGTAGTGTCTGCACCATATTACGAGCCTCTCACCTACACTCCGGCCGACAGACTGGCGGCCGAACGGGCTTTAGCTTTCCAGATTGCATGGTATGTGAATCAAACTATGATTATACGAGCTATAGCTAATCTGCTTTTCTATAGTTTTTCCTTTTTTTACTGATAATTTACTTCGAATAATTACCTCGATAATACAGGTTCCTCGACCCCATCATGTATGGTGATTACCCTCCTGAGATGCATGAGATAATTGGCTCAAGACTGCCTGTATTTTCAGCAGAAGAAAGGAAGAAGCTATCGAATAAGTTGGATTTTATTGGAATAAACCAATACACAGCTACTTATACTAAGGACTGTATGTTCTCTCCTTGCGATTCCGCTTATTCTCTCGGCGAATCGATGGTTTATCTCACCGGAGAAAAAGACGGGACTCTTATCGGAGAAAGGGTAAGATGAATTAATACAGTAAAGAGTGAAATATATAGATATGTGATCTACCAAAACATTGCACTTCTGTTTCTGTTTTCTGCTTAAGAATTCGGCCTCTTGTCTCTTCGCTCAAACGATTAAGACTCGGAAATACTTCCGTAGTGATCAACCACAATGGTTTCTCGTAAAGAAAGAAAAAAACGTTTAGTTTGCTCAAGTAGATTGAATTTCTCATATCCTTCTTCTAAACAGACTGCATTGTCCTATTTTTACGTTGTTCCAAGTGCGTTGGAGAAGACTGTGATGTACGTCAAAGACAGATACAACAACACCCCTATGTTCATCACGGAAAATGGTGGGTCGTCGACTTACAAATTCCATGAATTCGAGATTATCATGATAATTCATTCTCCAGTTTCCATGATTTTTTGTTCAATGCCCGTCAGTGAACTCAATATCAGCTCATTTTCTCGCGTATGATGTGATGCATTCAGGTTATGCTCAATCAAATGCTCCCATCAACGATTCACTTAACGATACGAAAAGAGTCGAGTACTTTAAGAGCTATCTGTCGGCTCTAGTCAGCGCAATGAGGTAACATAATTTAGTGCATAATTCTTATCAAATTTGACATAATCTCGTCATAGATAAACCTGTTTTTAGCTTAATCTGTATCGTAGTTTTGCTATATTTAACTTGTCCTTATGTCTGTGCATCCAGAAAAGGAGCCGATGTGCGAGGCTACTTCATATGGTCTCTACTGGACAATTTCGAATGGCTCGACGGTTACACGATCCGTTTCGGGCTCTACGACGTCGACTTCGACACGCTGGAGAGGACGCCGAAGCAATCGGCCAAGTGGTACAAGAATTTCCTCGCGGAATCGAATTCGACAACAGAGTCGAAGCGATACAAGTATCGGCGCAACATGTTCATGCCTCTGTGAAGAGAAAGCACTCTTTAGCAGTTCTTTTTACACCTGATTCACTTCACAAACAAGTCGAAATGTCCAACACATACCAAAAATAAAAAAAAAATTCAAGGGTCCAAGATCATCCATCTTAGCTAGGAGAGGATGCAACAATTCTATTAATTTGTTGTTGTTGTTGTTGTTGTTATAGCCACTATTTGTTCAATTTTGTGTAGATGGGTAATCAGAATTTGCTAATAGCTCTATTTATATTCTGATTCTTTGTATTATTCTACTGTTCCATTTTCAAAAATGTGAATTTTTTTTCATGGCGGTATATATCAATAGTATTGCTAAGGGTTAAAATTTGTTGGTAAAAGAATGACCAATGACTTTTTTCCAGGTAACTATTTTTTTATCGTTTGCAAATTATCAATTTTTGTATTGACTTACCAATTTTATTTGCATAATTTCCAAACACTTTGAATTCACAAATTATTATAAGAAATTACCAACCAAATTAATCTGATTTACCAATTTTTTATTGTTTTCTTTTTCTAATTTACCAACTATTCTGTTGAACAACAAACTTTATATGTCTATAGTAGCAACCCCTTACATTTACCGACTCTTTTTAAAGATTATCAACCTAAAGTAACGAGACTTACCAACTTTTCTCTCATGAAATTACCACTTACCAACTTTTATTTGAGTTACTTGCTGGCATTTATTCGATTTTTTCCAATTTTCCAATTAATCTAATAGCTTACAAACTCTTACGATGTGGAGTGATGAACAATATTTCCCATGTATGTCTAACCTTGCAAAATTTCTAAATGCAATTGCCTCCGCAATTTGGGGGCTTGTTTTTTGCAGGAGGAATTGAGTATAACAACATGATCAGTTCAGTCCCTAATTTTTGGGCGTTCGCCAACTCAAAATCAACCGAAATTGGATACTAAAACTGGAAATGAAAAAGCTTTTGTTTTATATCTCCCTAAGTATATGCTATAAAAAAAATATGATTGTTAGTGAGAGAAAATTACACACTATGAAATTTATCTCAAGGTACATTAGAAAAATTGTATTCACCAACCCTCTATCATCTCCCAATTGTCAAACTTACAGACATATGCTTAAACTCTTGGAGAGAGTATAAAAAAATACTTTTGGAGATGATTCTTGCCAGTTTATTTTTTCCAGAAAATTATTGAGATATAATTTAAGAACGGGAAAATTACCAAAAAAGTCATAAACCTATTACATTGGCGTCAATTCAGTTCTAAACCTCTAAATTTGGCCAATTTAGTCATAACCCTTTTGACAATTTACTAATTTACCCTTTCCAGTCAATTTTGGCCGAAAATCGTTGATGTGAACACCGGTAGTATCGCGTAAGATGGTCAACACTGATGTGGCTAGTTTTTTTTTTCTACAAAGTCCGGCAAGGGTCGGTCGGCAACCTTCACCGGGCTTAGAATAAAAAAAGGAAAAGAAAGAAAGAAAAAGAAAAAAGAAAAGAAAAATAAGAAGAAAAAAATTTTAAAAATTATCCACGTCAGCATCAGCCGTGACACGTACGACGACTGACATCCACATTAGTGATTTTTTATCAAAATTGGCTGAAAGGACTAAATTGGCAAATCCTCTAAAGGTTTGGATTTAAATCGGACATATTAAAAGGTTTAGAATTGGCGCTAGCGCAACATGTTTAAGACTTTTTTGGGTTGACACATGTTATATTAATGTGTAGGCTATGCAATTCTAAAGTAAAACAATGGCATGAAATTAGGTAAATTGAAGAAAAACATATGGAAGCCAAAGTTTAGAGTAGGGAAAAAGAAATGCTATGTACTAAGGATGCGTTCGTTTCGTGAAAAATGAGTGATTTAAAAATCATTTTTCGAAAAATAATCGCTTGCATCGCTTACAAAAATAAATGAATGTAAATTTTTTTCATCACCCATGAAAATAGTAAAGTATAGATTGTTATCGATGCTGAAAACATTTTCGGTTGACTAATTCTTCTAAACGATATAAGTAATTATTTTTCGAATTTTTTTTTTCAAATGACTCATTTTTCGCGAAACAAATTCACCCTAAGAAAGTGTATTATATCAGTAAAACCACACATGATACACAAAATTATCGACGAATTCAACAAAGTTGTCCATCAGAAAATCTACAAAAGTACGTAACTTTGGACTCTTGAAGTTATCAAACGAAAAGATTATGACATAGTAAGTCTTTGAGCTCAAACCCCACATTTTCAAAGTTCAAAACTCAAAGCAGCTACCCTACTGCTTTTGCTTAGAATTAAAGTTGCTTTGCAAAATTCTTCCAAACCCACATGTATTGACTAGGAATGAATTGGAAAACAGTGTGAAACCTACTGTTGTTGTCATTAAGCATGCTTGCTTGAGACTCTTCACCCTTCCCAATGTCAAAAAGATGTTTATCCCACCACCACCTGCTTTCCCACAGACATAAAGTTGAAATAATGCTTTCAATCACAACCCTCTTATCTAAGAAAAGGGAAAAGAGGAATAAAAAAGAGAAAATTACAAAAAATATATATATGTTAATTATGAATCTTCTCCAGTTACATAGCTTCACCTATAAAGATGCTTATTTTATTTACCAATTATAATAAAGGAAAAAAATAAATAAAAGAAAAGAAATGCTTGCTTTATTCGGTGATGGCGATTGATCTTGGACAGAGTTTTAAATTCACATCAGGAAAAGTGTATACTTGTACCTCGGCGATGTCTTCCCTCTTTTTCAGAAGGGGACAATGGACAACAAAGGTGTCATTATTGCAATTGGTCTCTAATTGAATGCATAATTGACAAGATAACTTTGGAGAATTAATGTTTAAATAGTCTTAAGGGCGTGTTTCTTTTTCTGTTTAATCAGAAGCAAAAGGTAATTTTTTTTACTTTATTGCTAGGTCAAGATGCGTGCTTTGTAAAATTTATATTAAGTAAAAAGTAAAACATAAAATCAATTTAGACATACCCTAAACATTTTGAATTTGATGGACATGAAAGATTGATGTGCAGCATGCTACATATACTGAATCGCAACATTAGGAGTTAGGCCATGTTTTTCTTCAACCTAAAGTTCCTCCTCCTTCTCTAGCCAAAAATACGCAAAAATGAAAAATCTAATCAAACGTGTCATACTCTCCCCCACTCATCGCCACAACTTTCTTCACCCTGTCACCACCACCACTTTCAATCTCTCCCGACTGCAAAATCAAGATCCTTACAGTCAGTGATGGCGGCGGCGGCGGCGAGGAGGAGGTTACCAAGTCGGTGGAGGCATCAACGAAGGGAACAATGGTGGGGCAATGGGGGCAATGACCTAGAGCGTGAGAGGGAAGACAGATATATCCAGACGAGAGAGGAAATTGATGGATGACTTTAGGGGTTTTTTTTAAGATAAAGTTATACAGAAAAATGTACCAAAAAAGTCATAAACTTATTGTATTGATATCAATTTAGTCCTAAACATTCCAATCGGAAAAATTTAATCCTAAACATTTTGTATTTATGCCAATTAAGTCTATTTAGCCAATTTTAACCGGAAATCACCGATGCGTTGACGTAATTATTTTTAATTAATATTCTAACAGTTTTTTGAATTTTTTTATAATTTTTATGGTTTTTTTTCCTTATCTTCTCTTTACTTTTTTGGAGGCTAAGGGCTGCCAAGGGTCGCCAACGACCCTTGCCTGCACTGGGCATGGGCATCGCGGCCATTGCCGGCTCTAACACGACCCTCGCCGGCTCTAGGCATCGCAGCCTCCCCCAAATCAAGCGAGGGCGTCACGACCCTTGCTAGCTTTGAGCAAGGGGCTCACGGGTCCTCATTGTGGCCGCCACCTCCTCACCCACGCCGGCCATTAGCTCCCCCAAAAAAAAGTAAAGAAAAGAAAAGAAAATAGAAAAAAAATCATTAAGAAATTTAAAATATCATTAAAATATTAACAAAATGTTCATGTTAGTGCTGATCATGCCACGTAGGATGGCTTGCGCCACATCAGCAAACTCAAGCTAAAATTGACCGGATGAGCTCAATTGACACAAATGCAAAAGGTTTAGAACTAAATTGGTTCAATTGAAAAATTTAGGACTGAATTAACGGCAACGTAATAAGTTTATGACTTTTTTGATATTTTCAACGAGTTATATGTGAGTAACACTATCATTTGCAATAACCAATAAAAAAATTGGGTTGGAAGAATTTTCGTTATTTTTTTCAAAACAATCAACTATATGACGAGGAAAACTTTGATAATGTTAGCTTCATTAAAAATCTATTATATTAGCTTATTAAATGATGTGACAAATTCTAACATGAGTGTTGTAAGTAAGTAGTAATACATCCAAATCCAATGTCAACTCGGTTTAATTTTAGTACAATCTTAAACAGACAAAAATAGTTTCTTTTTTCTTTTTTTTTCTTTTTTGGTTTTTCAAGTAAGCATGTGCTCAAGATGACATCAAAGTAGAAATCCCTATTTTCTTATAGCCTCTTCCCTATCTTTTGGTTATCCCGTTAAGCAAATAATCAACCATGGTGGGGACCGATGCCTCAGATCATGGGGACACAAAACCTGGATCTCTACAAGCAAATGAGGCAGTGATTGAGGATATATTGCATGCCTAGTAATTCTTTATTTTAAATTCAATGTCTGTCAATCACAAGCCAAAACAAAGTGTTATTTTCCAAAAGGCCCTTCGAGTCAAACAAGAGAGATTTCTTTCCATAAGCTGCCATGAAAGAAAAGGCCAACCGATTCTGTCCTCGTCACAATCATCCATCACCTTTTTTTAATCAATCTTTTCAGATTCTGTTTACATGATCCCTGTGAAATTTAATAAAGGTGAATGCTTCTTTTTCTGGTCTCTGCTGTAAAAAGAAATTAAAGGCAGTTCTTTTGGGTCATGAATCATGATACCTGCAAGGCTTTATTTGGTAGATCCTTAACTTCTCTTTAACACATGAAAATACTTCATAATTTTGAGGAATTGTGACTATGTATTCCTAACTTATGTTATACATGAAAAGAAGAAGGATTTTGTTCAATTCAAACGACTCCATCTATTTTCTCGAGACTATGACACGACACCTATGTTCATGGAACGTGTCTCAATCTTCGATATTAGATATAACTAAATCGACCACTATAAATTGAGAGGATCTTAATAAAACAAAATGCCATGCAAAAGGAACTATAAAATGCCTACTTGCATTTTTGCTCAAGGCAATGGTTAATTTTATTTCATTTTGGATAAGCTTTCTAGCAAATGATGTGGTGTCACATGTTGTTAGGAGTTGCTTGTGCAGGCTAATTACATTGACATCACAATTAAAAGGAACAATAAATACCACATCATTTATTATCCTGTTAGATCCAACAAGAGGTGTCAAAATAATTTCGTAAGTACAAGAGAGGTCGTTTTCATTTGGCGATAATATACAGTTGCTGTCCCATCCAGTTTTCTACTGTAAACACAATACATGTTATCTATCTGTTCTATAAAAAGAAAAAGGGGTTATGAAGAGCCCCTTTATATTTCACTATTAAAGAACAAATACATAAATTTTAGGAGTACAACATAACCTATAAACTAGCACAAAGAACACTAGCAATAGTTTAAAATCCTGTGCTGATTCCACAACTTTATATAGGCATCGACTCTACCTTATTCATTATCTTGATTGAAAATTTGACAAGGGTGAAATGCACTTTGCAAGCAAAAGATCTAGAAAGTTTTTACATGTTCTATTTTATTTTTCTTAAGGCTCATTCTCTTCTACCCTACCTTTGGCAAAAATCTCTCCCTATTATTTTCTAATAACGGCTGCATTATGTGGGAGACAAGAATATTGATAAATTTGGAGAGAGAAAAAAAGTCACTTCATTGTCTGCTGCTAGCCTCCTCTATATACATTATCTCCTAGAAGTCCCCAAAAGAATTTGGACTTGACCAGTTTTACTCTCTTCAAAGGCAAACACATCCTTGTCTCGTCCGCTCTTCTTGGTCCATCAACTAGTAATATTACTGGTTCATGGACATTGATACTCTTGAGGGCTTCTTGGGGTTGGTGCTTACGTTTCTTATCATTCATGGCTGAATGGAATTCAAGAAGATCATCACCACAAGCATTGCTTCTGTTTCTTGGGCTTCTCTTGATCCTTCCAACCTTGGCTTGCCCAGCAGATTTACCCGAAATACCCTTACCGTCATCTTGGTCACCCAGACAACTCCTCTCTTCTGCTTCTTCTCTCGAAACCATGGAATTGCATCGAAAACTTGCAGAAGCTTCTGTCACTACTGCTTCAACAACAACAACAACTGCTACTCCAACGAGTCACACGCCGAGTAGGGAATTTGAAGCTGCGGCTCACGAAGTCCCAAGTGGTCCCAATCCGGAATCTAATAAGTAAGTGATGAATGATAATGAGATTATTATCAGATTTTCCGTCGTGGAAACAAGACAACTACTTATATTCATCATGCTCAGATGTCTCTTCCAAGGTTTTCTCCTCCAATTTTCTACTGTGCATATATGTTGAAGGCTAGAGCCAAAACAGAAAAAAGCTACTCCTGTTTAAGGTTGTCCTTATCTGTTCTTAATAACTTATGGGTGTGGATATTTATGGTAATATGGTATATGGAGATGATTTTGGGTGATGAATGGTTTGGCACAGAATGTGTGATTCTCTTTGCTTGTTCTTTGCCTCTTTTTTTTTTTTTAACCTTCTCAATTTTCGAACCCATGGTCATGGAAATGCAAGTAGTAAAGGAAGACAGGGAGGGTCTGCTGAACGATGAAAACGATGTCAGATTCTGTCACACGTGATGCAGAGTTCCATGTGAAGACGCTAAAAGTCATGGCAATGATTCAGTAATCATGAGACCCCCTGTACGATTGTTTATACACGTAGGTCTGAATGAATGTCATGTATATTTTAAAGATATTTTTGAAGCAGAACAAATAAATTATCCAGAAATATTTTTGTTTTGGTTGAAAATGTAAGTATTATAAAGTAGATGAAGTACAACAACTTAGGAACATCCTCCAACATTACAAATAGAGCTAATAATTCAAAAGGACAGAGGTTGGAAGTCTCCACATAGTAGCCGATACAACATTTATCTAGAAATATCTAATTTTTTGGTAGAATAACGCTTTACCTCTTACATTTTTACACACCTTGGCCAAAATAATATGGATGCCAGTTGACTTGTTTTGAAACCGTCTATGATTGGCGCTCCATCCAAATGCCATATATGGTTGCTAGGAAAAATATCTTAAGAAATTTCGCTGCCAAATCTTTGCCCTAATCATCTATTGAAATTCCTCATTCTATCCTCCCATAGAACGCCTAATCCCATGTTGCGCAAGGATATTGCGCCAAATGCTGCCTATCCATTCACACTAGAAGAATAGATGTGCTCTGTCTTCTATACCGGCCCTACAGAAGATAAGGATCAAATATCTGGAAATATTACTAATCACTAAGGCTCCGTTCGTTTTGCGAAAAATGTTTTCCTGGAAAACATTTTCCATAATTTTCAGTGTTGAGGGGGCAAAAAATAAGTGGTCAAAGAAATATTTTCCGGTCAATGGAAAATATCCTTCTAAAATTGGGGAAAATGATTTCGTTTCCTGAAAGGAAGGAAAACATTTTCCAATCTCCCCTCTTTCTCACACGTCCTCTCCTCCTCTCTCCAGAGCTGCTCCTTTTCGCCATCATTCTCATGAAACCTAGGTTTTCATCTCCAGAGCCGCTCCTCCTCCGCTGCTGCCTCGCACTTCATCTACTTCTCCTCCGCTGCTACCTCGCGGGTCCTCTTGTCCCTCGTCTCATCCCTCGTCTCGTCCCTTGTCTCGTCCCACAGAGAAGTAATTCCCCAGATCTGGCGAGCTCGCGTGTCGACGGCGAGCAAGGCCGAGCCTTGCCTCGTTGGATTTGGCGAGGCGAGGCTAGGCTAGGCTAGGCTAGGCTCGGCCTCGCTCAAGGCCACCTCGCTCGCCCGAGGCTAGCTAACTCAAGCGAGGCCGAGCCTAGACTCGCCTCACCAGATCCGGCGATGCTCGGCCTCGCTCGAGACCAGTGAGGCGAGGCCAAGCCTTGCCAGATCTGGCGAGGCGAGGCTTGGCCTCGCTCGAGGCCGGTCACCGGCCACAGCGAGTCTCGTTGTCCTTGGGCGAGCGAGGCCGAGCCTCGCCTGTGGCCGGCAACCAGCAGAGGAAGAAAGAAAGGAAAAAAAAAAAGAGAAAAAAAGAAAAGAAAAGAAATATTAAAAAATAAAAAATATTAAAAGTAGTGCATGAAGGAAAATATTTTCTATACCGAACGGTAGAAAATATTTTTCTGTTCATTTTTAGGTTTCAAACGAACACCGGAAAATATTGTTATTTTCCTAGAAAATGGTTTCCTGGAAAACATTTTCTAGAAACGTCACATTTTCACATAAATGAATGGAGCCTAAATTACAGTTTTTTTTTTGGAGTCCTTCCCCTCATTCTCGTATTACATGGATTTGTATTTGATCTTCTTCTGGAAGATAAAGGAGTAAATTAGGTTTTGAGACCGATGGAATAGTATATTACAAAGTTGTTCTTCTAATCTGATAGCTCATAATTTAAGACATTCATCAGGTGAAGAGGGGGTTTCAAAGTTTTCCAATATTTACCTTTTTTCTCTGAAGTTGCAGCATCTTTCTTGGCAAAATGATTTTATTAATCTAATTTTCCGGAGAAATTACAGTTCAAAATTTGCAAGGTATTCTATGGGCCTAAGCAAAAAATTTTGGTTGAAATGTGTTAGTACAGATTGGTGACCTAGATAGATTTATAGTAGGTGTGCACGGCCGCATGGGTCCGTGGATGCAAGACGGGAGATCAATACATAACTATAAAAATGAACTTATTTGTCAATAAAAAGATTTATTCATGTAATGAGACGTTCTATTAAAAAGTACAAGTCATTTAATTTTATATGAGAAGCACGGATGATGAGGAATCTGGTTTATTCGCAATGCTATCACAAACGTGATGAAGCTTTTAGTAAGGACTGAGGTGCACAGCGAAACTTTTGAAGCCAAAGCCCCCGATAATGTTACTAATTTCGTCGGCTCTAATGATTACCATGAGTATTTTAATTCTTTTTTGTACAAAAAATAAAATTACATAAGTATCAAATAAGTTCTTTTTCAATAAAATATATCTTTTGAGTCCTTATACCCTATTTTTAATTAGTTTACTTCAGAATAATACATTCATTGGTTAAATTCAGTATACATTCAATATCTTCTTTCTTACCCATCTTTTAATATAAATTCAAATTTAACGGTACATGTAAATCAACTTATTCTGTTTAATTCTTAGTTAAATAAATTTCTTTTTGGCCAGAAAATATATACTTTCCTGAATTGAATTGTACTTATATTTAAATTCGGGGAACTAAAAAAAGAATAATGTTAAAAGAACCTTATGTTCTCTCAAATTTGCAATTTTTCGAATTCATTGTAAATATGTGTTAATCGGATTCGAGAAATAGGTAATATGGCTACATAGGATATAAATAACTTATGGTTAGATTAAGAAATATTCTTTAGTGTCTTTTTTTATTAATTTTGTAGACTCTTTAAATTGACCAAATCTATTCACTCAGTAATATCATCCCCACATGAAATTACAAAAAAGATTCAAGTAATTATAGCATGGCTATGAAGAACTTTTTTTTTTATAGGTGCGGCCTTATACACCATGGGTACAAGAGAGTGGATAGTTTATAATCCTTAAATAAAGGTTAAATAAGACCGCTTGTTAAAATTTCCTTTACTCTAGTGGTGTATGCTGCAATTTTTTAACAAGATTCTTTGCAACTTGTGTCAATTTTTTCCTTTTTAATAACATACTTTATCAATTTTTATAACTAATTCTATTGTGATCTTTAAATTGGTGAACTTTAAAATTAAATTATATTCGTGTTATAAAACAAGCTATATGTCATACTATTGATAACTTATATATACTATTCATGTAATAAAGTATATATTTTTATTTTGTGTTAGTTTCAAATCAAATGGACAACTATACTATAATATTTACAGCCATAATTACCTTCTAACATTTATATCATTGACGTAATTAGATATAACACTCATTGATTTTTACTTCAAATTGGATAAATAATTCCTCTGTTATAGTTACATTCCAACGAACTTATATTATTTTTAAGAATGATCGATTTTAGGGTGGGCGATTCCCACCCTGAGACTGGGAATCGGAAACCGCCCACTAAAGACCGATTTCAAAAAATTGGAACCGAGAACCGCCTATTAGTTTCATGGACCCATTCGAAAAACCGAATTGCCGATCCGATCCGATTTCCGGATGGGTCCATAGAAGCGGTCCCACCAAGCTTCATGCGATAAGTGACTTGTTTTCCAGCAAGCCATGAACCGGTCCCACCAAGCTTCCTCTTTTTCCAGCAAAAAAGAATGCCCTGTTGTTTGTAAAAGAAAACTTCCCTATTCTTTAATTGCTCTGCCTTCAGACCAAATCCAAGTACATGGAACAAAATCATCCAGCACAATGAGTAGATTGAAGATACTAAAAAGAGGCAAATGGCAGCAATTAGGGTTTTCTTGGGAAAAGGATACTAAAAGTATCAAAAGTTGTGTGTGGCACTCACTTTGGTACAAAAAGTTTTTTTCGGATAACTTAAATGTCACTATTTAAAAAAAACGATCACTTAAGTGCCAACTCCGATTTGGGTAGCCGGAAATCTGACGTGGCCACATTTTATTAATTTCTCAGTTCTACGTGACTCGTCAAGCATGCCCAGTTAGCATATAACCATAAACGATGTCGTCTAGAAGTTGTAAATAGTGATGGTTTGAGTGCCAAGTTTTGTTTAAAGTGATGACTTCAGCGCCAATCGTTGTTAAAAAATAATCACTTCAGTGCTAGTTGGATTTTACGACGTCGTTTTGAACGTCCACGTGGATTGGATTTTTTTAAAAATATGCCAAGTCATATTCAAAATTTAATTATAAGGGACACGTAATCAATTTGGCTGGAATTGGCACTTAAGTTATTGTTTTTTCTTTGATTTGGCACTTAAGTGATCCGAAAAAAAACTTTTGACATTAAGTGAGTGCCGTATACAACTTTTCGCACTTCTAGTGTTCTTTTTCCGTTTCGAACTTATAGAAAATGGAGGGGACCAAAAGTGAGAGAGGAAGGCGAGGTCGTGAGTCGTGTCTGTGTGGAATAGCCAGAGGCACGGTCGTGAGTTAATGGGAGTTGAAAGTCAAGGGACCGAGGCAGTTGCATAAGAGAGTTGAGACGAGAGAGACCGAGATGAGACGAGACAACTGACGAGCAAGATAAGAGATTTAGGGTTTTGATTTTTTTTAAAAAAATTATATATTATAAGTCTGATCTGAGTGGGTAGGTGGGTGGTTCTACACTTAGAACTGGGAACCAGACTGGTACCCACTGGTTCCATTGGGAACCATCAGTTTTGAGCCGATCAGGTCCGGGCGATTCCCCATTTCTTTGCACAGCTCTAATTATTTGAATATATGCTTTAGCTTTATAAATTTTTCTAATATTTGGAATCAATTAACAAGAGAAAAAGGTAAGAATAAAAACTAATACGTGCTCACATGGCAAATTTATTAGGGTTGTCAAATGAGTGGATCAGGTCGGGTCAAAATGGTTTGACCCATTTTATGTGCTCACATGGCGATTTAGTGACCCATACCCAACACGACTTGACTCGTACCCAACACATACCCATACCCATACCCGACTCGACCACTGGTTACATTGGGAACCATCGGTTTTGAGCCGGTCAAGTCTAGGCGGTTCCCAATTTCTTTGCACAATCCTAATTATTTGAATATATGAAGCTTTGTAAATTTTTCTAATATTTGGAATCAATTAACAAGAGAAAAAGGTAGGAATAAAAACTAATATGTGCTCACATAGCAAATTTATTAGGGTTGTCAAATGAGTGGATCGGGTCGGGTCAAAATGGTCCGACCCATTTTATGTGCTTACATGGCGATTTAGTGACTCATACCCGACCTAACCTAACTCGTACCTAACCCATACCTAACCTGATCTACATTACTAATGCACATGGATATTTGAAAACAAGAACTTTTATGCTATGTGTATAGTGTAAAATTTTTTTTTACTAGTTTTATAAGGTTCCAAATAAGATTTTTGACTTGTTTGTGACTTTTACTTTATTGCAATTTTTTTGAGTTTCGCGATGAAGTATATGACATCTCTTAAAAACAATAAGTCAATAAATATTGACACGTAAAATCATATACTGATTTTTACTAGTTTTATAAGGTTCCAAATAAGATTTTTTGACTTGTCTGTAGCTTTTTCTTTATTGCAAATTTTTCAATTTTCACAATGAAATATCTGGCATCTCTTAAGATCAATAAGTCAATAGATCTTAACATGTAAAATCATACACTAATTTTCACGATTTTCTTAAAGCTTGAAAGATCATAAATTTTTTACTATTTTTCAATTTTGAAAAACAAAAAAAAGAGGATCATAAGTAGAAAATAAAATTAGAAAATATGTTGCCTCACTTGAAAACCCCCAACTTGAACCTGAAAACAAGTAAAGTGGGACTGCAAGTGGGTTGGGCTTTAGGCCCATTAAAAACCCACATTTAATTTTATTTTATTATTCAAGTTCATATCAACCCATTTAGCAAAATTTGGCTAACTCATATATGACTCAACCCATCATATATAGGTCAATAAATGGGTTTCAACCCATTTTGATACCTTCGGAATTTATGCAATATCTATGCCAATTGGCAATCGCATGTGCGAAGAGAATTGTCACACGACGCGCATGGAGACCAACAGTCTCTCGGTTCCATCCTTAATAATCTACGATAGATAATAATGATGCATAGGTAGATATCTGATTGATAGAAGAGGAGGATATCTATTTTTCGATGTGAATTTGGTTACTCAGTTCAGAGTCTGCAGACCGGAGTGACTGCACATAGAACCTGTTGAATCATAAGTCATCAGCTGTTGGGTATACATACATTGAAACATGCACTTGTCCATAGGTTTGTTGTATAAGATCTCACCTAAAACACGAGATTTAGACTTCATAATACACAGCAGTATAGCACCTCATCTGCTGTCAATTTGATTGATGGCTTTCATTAGTCGAACCGCGTTCGCGGGCTTTGGCATGTGGTAATCCATCCCGGCCTCAAATATCTTCTCCACTTCGGAGCCCGAGGAATGAGCCGTCAATGCTATGATCAGCGTACGGACGCCGTAATACTTTTCCTCCTCTCTAATCTGTCTTGCTGCTTCATAACCATCCATTATCGGCATCTAGATAGAAACAAAAACAACCAGAAAAACAAAAACAAAAGTTCATATTCAGCTTTACATTAACATCAAGATCTCAAGTCAACAGTGAAAATTCCTGATCCGATAATCGTAGTTTCCGATGGTTTGATCATGTTCGACTTAACTGTCAGTGTAAAAACTTTAGAAGAAATTCTAGGATCTTGTAGTAAATCCGAAAGGTTCTACCTGGCAGTCCATCAATATGTAATCATAAGGACAATCATCAGAAAGCCCCTCGCGAATTGATTCAACGGCTTCTTCCCCATTTTTGCAGAGATGGATGGTCGCGCCAAGAGTCAAAAGATTAGCTACGGCCAGTTTTCGCTTTACATCACTGTCATCGGCGACCAGCACTTTCTTTCCACTCAAAGGCTTCTCTCTGCTAGTGTTTCCAGTTTCTTGTGCTACAAGTTTAGTCACTCCTGCATGCTGATACGGTCTCTCCTCCGCCTGCTCTCTCAACGTTCTTAGCCCAAAGCCCCCAAACTCCGGAAGAAGCCTTGTCGCTTGGAACAGACGGGTCCCGTGAAAGGGCTTTGACATGACGATGTCACAGGGGTCTATCTTGCTGTCTCTAATGGCCCTCTGGTCGATATTCCTCATCGTCGGTTTATCCAACCAAACAACCTTATAACAATTGCTCGGCATAAATTGTCTAAATTCAGCCACGGCCTTACATAGCTCTCGAAATGACCCGGAGCTTGCGTCTATTATAAGTAGCATGAAGCCTGCTTCATTTTTGCGACTATTACTTTGGTCGTACACAGGGAGGATACGGTCTGCTCCGTCCTGGGAACTTAGAGGCACATCTCTGGCTTTGCCAGGGGACTTGTCACTGGAAACGCTCCTTAAACTCAGGTCAGATTTTCCCGAGGAGCTATGTTGCGAGAGGTCGATCTTTGTAAGCACCTTCTTGAGAATCATACGAAGATCCTGCCGCTGGCTCGCTATGAGTACTTTTATTCCAAGTCTTTCCATGAAACTCCGACAAATTCTCCTCCGCTCTTCGCTCTGGATCAGTAACACAACACGAGAGTCTTCTGATTTGGGATTAAGGGCTTGTCGAGAGCTATGAAAGCTCAGGGCAGGACTGGGAGTGTGGACAGTTAACCCGAGACTACATGCCATGCTGTAACCTCCGGGCTCGAGGTCTCCGTCTGACGATTTCTTGGCGCCGGCTTCACATGGAGTGAGAAAAACATTGAACCTGAAGCATGTCCCTCTCTCGCCAATGTCCTTATGTGCTATCTCTATGTCTCCACCCATGAGGCGAACCTGGTACCGAGGGTTAGTCGGCAGAGGGGAGAGATTCCTCATTACTATTAAAGATGATAACGTGTTTCCTTTATCTAATCAAACCACTTGATCTTAAGCAGAGAGACTGAGTAAAGGAAGTTACTTTCAGAGAGCAACATCGGGGACGGTAAAAGCAACTGATACAGAAAAGGACATACCAGAGACTGAACGATGCCGAGGCCCAAACCGGTGCCTCCTTGTCCTTGAGCCGTTTCTTTCACCTGACTATAGTTTTCAAAGACTGACTTCCGCTTCTCTTTGGGAATCCCTTTGCCCGTGTCATTTACCTCGAATACGAATTCTGCAGAACCAGGATTTTGCCGGACTTCACTCTCAGATTCATTGTCATTGTCATTTTCATCTTTCTCAGAGAACAAGCATGATAAGTGTGTGAGCCAGCTATTCCAAGCAGAAGCCTGCATCGAATTTTCGAAGCTGGGTTCTTGAACCCATGCTCGAACAGATATGTGACCATCGTCGGTGAATTTAACGGCATTGCTTAACAAATTAGACATGATCTGTTTGAGCTTTCCCCTATCACCTTTAACAAGTGAATGCTTGAGCAGTGAGCCATCGCTCAGGTCTAGGACCACGTCTACGCCTTTTCTCATGGCCACCGGGTGATATAGATCGACCACAACTTCGAGAAGTTGAGCCAAATCGAATTCTTCTTCTTCCAGTTGCATTTTCCCAGCCTCTATTTTACTCGTTTCGAGAATTGAATTTAACAAAGCTGCAACCAGAAATGCATGAACTTTAAATCCTTGATTAAAACATGCCCCCATAACAAATTCATCAATTTTCTCAAGGGATTGCAAAACTCTACAAACTAGTAATTTACCTAACAGGTCCTTTGCACAAGCTTCCATCTGCTTCAGATTTTTCACTAGCTCAGAGCCTGGAGAAACTTCGTCGTAACTTATCTCTATAAGGCCGGTAATTCCAGCTAGAGACGCGCGAATGTCGTGGCTCGCTTGAGCAAATGCATTGCTCTTGCTCATGCTCTTACTCTCAGCTTGCCAAGTTGCCTCCATTTGCTTTATAAGTATGGCGCGCAAGTGCATCTCTCTTCTCAAAGCCCTCATAACCAAGAACACAAAACTCAAAATGGTGATGACCTCCATGCTGAGCAATGCTATGAGAAGCGACAAAAATGTGTGCTTCTGGTGAGCAAAACCAATCAGTGGCTGGTCAGGGACGACCAACACGTACACCTGATATGCAAGAACACAATTCTATTATAGCTACTACTTATATTTTCTCAAGAAAATATATGAAAATGTCAACTATGAAACTCTTTCAATAGGTGAATAGGAAGCAAATAGTCCTTACAGATTGCTTTCCCAATATATTGACCGGTGCGCAGTGGAGCATATACTTCATTTTCTGATAATTCATTGTGGATGTTCCTGATTTGGCATCGCTAAATTTGCAGGAAAATTTACCAATATGACCTGCTCTGACACCATCTCGAGCCATTACTTGAATGGAAACAGAATCATCAGAAATAAACATACGGGTGTTCGGAAGGCCCGGTAGAAGTACTTCCCCATCTTCACCAACCAAGTACAAGCTGCTTCCCCCTAAGTTCATATCTGAGAAAAAATCGGTTACTTGCTTGACAAGAATCCCAACCGAGACTACTCCTCTTGCATCGACACTCGCAGCATTAAGCAATACACGGTCCTGCTTGTGGTTCCATCCAATGTCTAATGAGGCAACCCCATTTGTGCTATTCAAGGCTTCTCGGAACCAAGTAGAACTAACAAGAGATCGAGGACGAGATATGGTTGCATCTCCGTGGAGCTTTCCTGTGTTAGGGTCTACCAGTTGTTTATACCAAGTGTAGCTGTTCAAGTCAGGCGAACTTGAATTGGCATAGAGGGAAGAGTTGGCATACAGCACGGCGATTTGGTTGCGATCGATATAGTAGGAGAAGAAGAGGCCGTCTACTCCAGCATAAGAAATCTGAGCAATGTGCGGAACCACCAATAAAGCTTGAAACATTGACGGAGCCACCTGTGAAATTTGTAAGCTCAATTACTTGTTTAACTGTAATATGCTAAGGTGGGACATAACACATTTTGCGGACCACTGATAATGAACTTGTACCTTAGTTTCGATATCCACAAACGAAAAATTTGTGCTGCTTAGAGATGAATGCAGAACTTGGGCTAAAGCTGTAGCTGTCGAATTCATCGAGTGTAAGATTTTTGCTGTGTGCTCGACTTCTGATTTCATTCGGGAACTGAATCTCTCAGAATCTAATTTTAAGTTATCCTCGATATGCCTCATCATACTTATCCAGCTCGGGAAGAGTAAACCAGCAATAATCAGATCCATGATCGCCTGCATTGGAAATTCGCAATTTCACCATAATGCAAGTCGTGCAAGGGAAGGGGAAAAGTTCATAAAAGCACGATTTTGACTCAATTTTTTCACTCTTTGGCGTTGAGATCGCAGAAACTACACTGTGAGGATCTTTTGCATGTTATATAACATGTTCAACCTTAGAATACTATTTTAGGACATGCTATTATTAGTCTCTCAGAAGCATAAGATGACAAATTGAAAGCAAGTTTCAGGAATCACCAGAATTACAAAGTAGTAATCGAGCCGCAACACTGAAGCTGAGCTGAGTTTCATCGTATCTTCCTGCTATGACAAGGAAAATTCCTGCATGGTTGTTCAGAGAGCAGGAAAAATAGACGCAAAAGATATGCTTTGGATACATGCTTGATTTACTTAAGGTATAAAATCAGAATAAATAACCTTTCCTAATTTCTGAGAATAATGACACCATCTTTTAAGTTTTCAGCAAAATAGGTGTCTAGATCATGTCTTTTTAATTCTGTTTCCTATTAGAGTTCTTTGAGGATTTTTTTCAGGTTAAGAACCTAGGACATGACATGGAAATTTTGTCTCTCACATGAAATATCAGGTTAAGTTTCATAAACTGAAATATATATAGGAGTTTCATCACTGTACCACATCAAGCATCTGTTAAGCATAGCGAAATATATTTCCCAGCAAGAGTAAATATCTAGTAGCACCCATTATAAGAGATATCTACACTTTGCTTAGTGAGGTGAACTAAAAGAATGGTTTAGCACAAACAGTTGTCCTGATGCATGAAACTCAACAACCCATCAACTTATGACTCATTTTTCTCCAAAACATTGTATTAAAAATATAATTGGCAAAACCAATTTCAAGGAAAATCACCATTGCTGGCAAGTAAAGAATTTAAATCGCCGGAAGTTCAAGCTTCCAATCGAAAGAAGTGTGCGAGAACCGAGTATAACTTACATTACCTGCGAGGGATCACACAAGAAGCATACATATAGATGATGTAGTAAGCGTCCAGTCTAATCTACTTAGCAGAATTCGTAGGGACTAATGCCCACTTATTTTTTTCTTTGTTTTTAAATTAAAACTGTGTATGCTCACACTGTGTTATCGGATTATGTCCAATACAATTAGCCTATTCCAAGACTTTCTTGATGCAAAAGAAATCCAAATTGCTTGAGATTGACGCTGTAGAAACCAAATGAAGTATGAACTGTTAACCAGTGGAGTCGAATTCTGTAGACCCCTACTCCATTCTCGCTCAATGCTCATGGCGTTATTTTGAACAAAAAACAAGAAAAGAAAGCCTTTTGGTTATCGTGTAGTCTGATTCATCGAATACATGGTGAGATATATGGTTTGACATAGCCATATAACTTTAATTGACATGTACATTGTTGAAGCTGTGACTCAAAAAGAAATAAAGATCTTATATATGCTGCTTGATAAACTCAGCTACACACACACATGGTTAATTGCTTCCCTGTCAAGTTATCCTTTTAAAAGTACTTTGGAAGCAAATTGAGGGTATTAATTGGATGAAGTATATCATTATCTACTTAATATTAGTCAATATTTTATTTTATATCGACTACTCATTATACTTCATTAAAATAATAACAAACGAGTAGCAACAATCTTTTGAAAATTCGAGTATTGCTATATTTATATTGGATTATGGTAGAAAAATATACATTATCTTTTGCAAAGAAGTTTTGAAAAAATGCATAGGGACCCAATATAATTGCACCTTATGAAAAACTGCAGATCGACTGGGTTTATAAACAACTATCAATATCGATTTTTATAGTATGTCGGGACTAAGTTTTGAAAGGATAGAAGATTCTGTTTTGGTACCAAGTTTTGACATGATTTGATTAAAAATTAGCGGCCAAAATGATAACAATCAACCTTAAACAAACATAAAATGATTGATTGCTCATATGCATTAGGTTTCTTGAACTCCGTTCAGGGTACAAAATCTTTCAACTTTGCACTTCCAGACGAACACAAGAATGGATGTCCTAAAAAGGAAAAATAATCAATAAAGAATAAAACTAGGTTCTCTTAATTACTTGATAATCTATAGATTTCATGCAGCTACAGAGCTACTTTTAATTGCAAGAAGGTAGTTTGGTCCAAAAAAGAAAAAAGTTATCGCAAGAAGAATAACCGGAATGCATTTGATCAAATTCTTCATGAAGAAATTGCATTTTAGGGTTTGTTTAAAGACATGTTGAATAAGATTCTCATACCTTTCGATCTTCATGAGGAACTCATAGATAGTCAGATAATCAAATCTTACAATATATCATGTCAATTATGATTTTCGAAATGTGCCCTAGGTAAGACTCAGGTGTGTTCTTGTTCTATCTTGTTCTGTGTTCATTATTTTTCTGAATTCCTGGAGAGACTAGATAGATATTTAGTAAGTAATATATGGTAAAGTTGTCACCAATGCCATCTCCAAGTTATTTTCTTCCCCAGATTCTAAAAGAAAAGGACTCTTCAAAATAATTAACCTCATAAACCTGCCTGAATCAGAATGGAACCCAAAAAAAGAACGAAAAAAGAAACAAAATCTGCTTTCACAAAGTATAATCTTTAATACCCTTTTCAGATACTTGCTTATTGGTGTCTAAATCTCTTGCTCCTGCATGATCCAGAGAGAAAAGGCAAACAGATTAGTAATAACAAAAACAATCAAATCTTCTTAAAAAAAATAAATGTTTACAACCAAAAAAAGAAAAAAAGATGCAGAGAAATGGAGGAGCTGCGAAAGATTACAGGTAAGGATTGTGGAAGAAAGTGTAGACTCACTCCTTCAATCACTTGCTTTCAGCAGTGCAACTCATTGGCCCTAGAGAAACCTTTTAGTTTATGAGAAGGCATGGAACTCCCAGTTTCCCACAGTGCTTTTTAGTAAACGCAATTAAGAGCATTAAATCCTCAAGAAAAAGTGCAGATTGTGTTTAGCAATCTTAATTAAAGAGGAAAATAAAAGACAAATCAGTAATCCCGGGCTAGTCATGTTTCAAGTTTGGTGAAGTGAATAGCAAGCTGAACGTTATGGGCGTCATAGATCATGCTATTCATATATCATTTGCAGCTAGGTGAAGAAAACAAGTGAGGCAAACGTTAGAAGCACCGTATATGTACCAGTTGGACGTACGACCTATTATCCAAGAGGCAATGTCTAAAACTAGCTACTTTTTGATTGATCGATCGTATGCGATAGCTGCAATATTTGGTTCGAGATTTTAGATTAAGGGAAGCTATATTTTGACTTCTTTTTCGGTCCTTCAGTCGGCCGATGTCAACATCCACAAATTCAAAGTGGATTAGTCGGTAATTAACGGTAAAATGGGCTTTATTTGTCTCTATGACATGTGTCACTATGCCAAGTATACTTGTTTAGTCATTAATGACCACAAATTACTTGCCGATAATATAATTATCTACCTAGATATCTGTCTCTCAAAACCTAATACATCAGAGCAATGGACATATCGGTACAGATCAAGAATTCCTAAAGAATTACTAGCTAATTGTTTTGATCCATAAGATCTAGCATCAAACAAATGCTATGTGCATCGGGTATTATTTTCATCCATTTAAATTTGCGACATCAATATTTGCCGACGTATGATGACTTCCGTAATCCATCTCTTAATCATGGCAAGTACTGCTAAAATGTTCTATAGAGATTTAATTAAATGATTGAGGCTATATTGAAGTGACGATAAGTTTATTGAAAGCATCGTACAAGGCTTTCTTCTTTAAGCTAAACTTGACATGCAAGTTCTTTCTGGATTCAATCTGATCAAGAAGTTCCACAGAAGTTGATAGATAGATAGTCGAGTATAGGATTAACACAAAAAATCATTACCGACGATTCTTAAAGTTGTGGCTTTTGATAAACTTTTCAAACTAATTTGATATCATGCATAGTCTAGGAAATGGATAAATAAAAGTAAAACGGGAAACTCTCAACGTAAATTATGTTAGCTTTTTTCAGCTTCGCTTTGCGAAGAGAGTATTTTGGATGTCCAATGTATCGATTATGGAGAGATCTTCATAATACTCCGAAACCGAAGAAATGCTACTTTTAGAAAATGATTTGGTTAGGCCAATTCTCAATCTGGTTCGATCACCAAACAGTGGACTGATGGACAACTTTATTAGTTGTTCTTTGACATGAAAGTCCAAGATTGTAATCAATTGGTTTCCTTTTATGTGCTGTCTAAGAATATTAGGTACGAAGTCATTTAAGGAAATATATCCTGGTGAGCCGGGTGTGTAATTTGAGTTATAGTGTTGTTGACACCTATTTTAATTTGCCCAAAATTAATTGCACAAAATTTAGGAGTTAAAACAAAAAATATTTCTATTTAAATGCATTGCATATAGAAATTAGGCACATCTGTATTAATAGAATATTTAGAACCTTAAAAAAAAAAAAAAAAAAATCGAACCGGGCCGGGTCGGGGCTGGGCCGACCCGGCCTCTTTTCTCTCCATTTTCTTTTTCTCCCCCCGCGTGGCCCAGCCCACCTCCCTTTTCTTTTTTTTCCTTTTCTTCCCCGCGGACCAAGCCCGCTCTTTTTCTTCCCCTCCACGCGGCTAGGCCCCACCCGGCCCAGCTTCCCTTCTCCTTCCTTCTCCCCCGCGCCGGTCGCTTTCTCCTTCTCCTGTTTGCCCCTGTTCTGGCCACAGAGTGACGCACGGCGGCGCAGCCTCGCACCGTCGCTATACGGCTAGAGCAGGGCCGAAAGGGCACGCCGACGAGACTGGCATTAATTGCCAGTCCCGTCCTCCCCGTTTTCCCGGGCCTCCCTTATCTCCTTCTCCCTCTCTTCCCCCTGTTTCTCTGCTCTGCCGTCTCAGAGCTTCCCCCTGCTCTGCACCAGCCTAAGTGGCCACGGAAGTCACGGGCCAGCGTAGGCCGATGCAGGCCGTCGTCATGCCGACGTGACGGAGCAGAGACGCTCCGTCGTCTGGCTATAAAAACCAGAGAGAAAGAGAGAGAGGGGGTCGGCCATTTTCAAAGAAAAACAGAGAAAGAGAGAACAGAGAGAGAATCAGAGAGAAAAGGGAGAGAAAGAGAAGAGATCCGAGTTTTTGCAGGTCCCCGTAGCCGCACCGTCGCCCGCAAAGCCGCCGGAAAGCCATCCCGTAGCAGCCTTGATCGGTGAGTCGTCCCCCGGCCCGAACTGCTCTGTTCTCCCCTGTTTTTGCTCCCGGTTTGGCCGGGACGCACGCCGGCCGTTTTGCGCGAGTCCCGGCCCATACCGCCGTCCCCTGCCGTCCGTGTGTTGTCACCGAAGGTAAGTTAGGTCGCCTGAGCCCATCAGTTCGCCGGAGCAGGTCGAAATCTTCCCTTTTTGTTGACGCACGCCACCTATTCAACAAAATGCCTCAAAGAGGCTGGTTTCTAATTCGGTCGCCGGCCGGCGACCGGCAGTCGGACAGTGACTCAGGTGGGCGGCGAAGCTTGGTGAGGTTCCCCAGAAGTCGGTTCTTGGTCGGGGCCGGTTTGGATCGGCCGGCGGAAGGCCAATTATGGCTCCGCCGACGACCCCTATGCGTTTGTGCACACGGGGGTGACCCGACCCGGATCAACCGATCCGACCAAGGTCAATGCCCTGGGTCGGATCCGTTGACCCGGGTCAGATCCGACCGACCCGTTTTTTTATTTTTATTTTATTTTAAAAAAAATTTAAATTTTTTTTTCTTTTTCTTTTTCTTCCGCATTTATTTTTCTTTTTATTTTTCGTATTTATTTATTTATTATTTATTATTATTATTTTATGTGATATATCTATTGTTTTAATTTGTTGTGGTTTTATTATGCATGTTTTTGTCTTATTTAAATTAGACAAGCCTGAGATTGCGCGGTAATATTTTGCATATTACTTTTATTACCGTTGTGTTATTATGCATGTTTTTAATACAATTGCATGAGTTGTTGTGTTTTGAATGTCATCTGACTTAGTTAAGGTTAGAACCTTAGGCTGCATGAATTGTTGTGTTTTTTACTGCTAATCGTTTCTGATTATGCACTCGCTTGATCACCTCACATGTTAGGAGAAAGGTCCTAAAATCAATCTAAATTGCTTGACAAATGTTTTCAAAAAATGAACAGGATAAAAAGGTACCGAAAGGGCATTAGTTATCCAACTAGCGTAACCAAGTCCCCGAACTCAGTTAATCTCTGGTTCGTAGGAATAGGGTGATTCTCCCATCACCTTATTTGGGTTTCTAATCGACCCACCCCAAATCGATTAGTGGCGACTCCTTGGTATAAACCACTTGCATGTTAAAAAACTTAAATCCTAAGTCGCGATATGGTATGGCCTTGGGAGGGCCCGAGTTAAGTCCTGAACCTAGACTTAGCAGTACCAGGCGAACCCTCCCTTTTTGCATGTATTCAAAAAAAGGGTCAGGGAGATGTCGGTCGCGACAGACTGGCGACTCCGCTGGGGAATTGCATTTTTTTAAAGTGGACTTAAGCCAATTTTTTATCTTGTTCGAAATAATTTTTTGTTTAGCAGCGAGGACTCCAGGTATGATCATGACATTAAGGTGTTATTTGTTCTTGCAGGATTGAATTGATTGTTTGTAAATTGTTGTGCATGTTCTAATGATTTAGCACTACACTATTGCACACACAACCACGCTGCCGGACCTGGGCCGCAATAGGACATTTTAGGATGGTGTTAAGAAAGATACGACCTCGAACGCGAGCCTGCGATGTAGAGGTTGCCTTTCTTTTCCTCGAAATTTATTTCTAAAAAATCGTAAAGAAATATCTTTAGCCGCTATTCGCGTGACTATAAGATATTCCTTTCGATTTGGCCGAGGTTAAAAGGACTTGACACCAACGCGAGACTACGACGGTCAGGCACCCTTTTAACTTCATTTTGCTGAGCCAGTCTAGATAGAAATCGAACATCACTCCTCATGTGCATATCGTTGTGATTGCCATGGTTCAAGGAAAGGTATATATTCTGTCCCTTCTCATTTTATTATACGGCCTACTTATTCAATTAATTTGTTGCTGTTAGGCCACCCGTTGATTGCATTCTATATACAATGGGAAGAGCTGATATCCAATCCGTCCCCACTCCTAAGAAAGAGTTTCTGACATGGTGGGACCGACAAAACGAGGGATACACTTATTGCGGAGCTTGTCCGTGAAAATAAGCAGCTCCGAGAGACTGTAGCTTCCCCATCGTTTATAGAATTAGTATCCGAGAAGGGCACCTTATTGTTAAAAGCTCCTGTCTTTTATTTTTCCTAGTATTTATGTTTAGGGGTTTCGATTTTCTTCTTTAAAAAGTATTTATGGGTTATACTAATGTTAATATAACTCGGACCGCTTTTTATTATATAAATAAAATGTTTTGCGCCTTAATGACACCACCGTGGCCTTCGGCCTAGTGGTATCCGGGGATGAGCGAAAACGGTCCGAGGCGACCGGGGTTCGAACCCCGGGGACGCCGCCTGTAATGTTAATATTAATAAAAACCTTTTTTCTTGTTTTTTTTTTGCAAATAAAGAAAGTATGTAATAATATTATGACTAGGTCATAGAATGATTCTTTATTGGGCATTATACTTATTCATTTCAATGTTTTCACGATAGTTACAAAAATGGCCGAAGAAAACGTCCGTCTCAATAACATGGAAGACGAGATGAAGCTGGTTCTCAACGCGATCCAAAATCTCACAAAGCAGGTGGAATCCATTCAGGGCAAACTCACGCCCACGCCTGCAGCAATTGAGGTGGTGTTACCACCACCGTCTACTGGAAAAGACAAAGCCTCCGCCAGCGACAGCAAAATGCCCCTGCTAGAGGACGATCCGTTTCCCCTTGCCGTCAGGAAGCCTGAACTTGAAGCTGTACCGATGACAGAACATGACAAACGCCTTGCAAAGGTCGAGGAGATGCTAAAACAGCTACAAGGCCCGCAACATGCTGTCCCACTTGACCTGTCTATATACAAACGGGTCAAAGTACCAGAAAAGTTCAAGATGCCGGAATTCGAGAAGTATGATGGTACCTCATGCCCCAGACACCATTTGCACATGTATCATGTGCGGATGACCCAGTACGTTGATAATGAATCCCTCATGATTCAGACCTTTCAAGCGAGTTTGACGAGGCCAGCCTTGACATGGTATATGTCGAAAGATGTGGATGCATTTAAGTCTTGGGATGATGCTGCTAATGCATTCCTCAAGCAATATCAATTCAACCTCGACGTCACCTTTACTCGCGACGATCTGGAGCGCACTGAAAAGAAGAAGAGTGAGTCCTTTAAGGAGTATGCCACCAGATGGAGAAACTTGGCCGCCCATATTACCCCACAACTCACTGATCATGAACAAGTGAAGTTGTTCATAAAGTCTTCGTATGAATACAGGCACCGCCTGGTTGGTGCCACTGCCGAATCTCTTAATCGTCTTGTTCCTGTGGGCAAACGAATTGAAATGGGACTGCGTGATGGATGGTTTACAGACCCCGCTTCCACAAGTAAGAGGCTCAACATTAGAAAAGAGAAGGAATCCCTGACGGATGAGAACGTTGCATACACCCAGACTGTTCATCCTTCCCGGATGATCCAAGTGAATAGTGAGCAGCAGCCGACCTCAAGTCGCCAACTTCCGAAGCAATATAAGAAAAGGCAATTCACTCCGTTGCCTGGATCCCCTTCTCAAGTCCTGGCCATACTCCGGAAGAAAAACATGCTTTCTACCGAGCCAAAACGTCCCAACTCAGAAAGCTTTTCGAATTATGATTCGTCCAAAAAATGTGACTATCACATGGGCGAGGTAGGGCATTCGACTGACGACTGTTATACCCTCAAACACCGAATCCAAAACTTGCTCGACACCAAAGCCTTTTCGTTCCGGACATCCAAGCCAAATATCCAGCACAACCCGCTGCCCGAACATAAAAACAGAATCAATGCCATATCCGCTTTTGACGCTGGTCGAATCAAGAATGAGAGGGTATACACTGTTGACGTTTATAATGCCCTAGTGAAAGCAGGGTATTATCCTACTGGTGAAGTACTGCCCTTGTCCCTAATGAAAGAAAGGGTTGCCAGCATGGCGAAAGCAGGTATGATTGTGTATGCCGACCGCACCGGCGTAGTGGCCACCATCTCTGAGGATATCATCGACTGGGACAAAGAACTCTCAGCATTGAATGCCGAAACAAGTGAATCCACCCCCACGCTTATGAACGAACCTTTGTCTGACAGCCCAGACGAGGAGGAGGAGCTGACGATTGAGGTACCCCTACCCGCGGAGCACATAGTGATCGAAATACCTCAGCCCTACCGGTACGAGAATGACAAAGCAGTCCCATGGTCCTACGAATTGAATGTGGACCTAATCACCAGGTCAGGATGAACGTATGCCCAAGCTGACGCTCAGCCTCCGAAGCCTGTTACCGACGAAGAAGCCAAAGAATTCCTGGCCATCGTCAAAGCTAGTGAATATAATGTGGTGGATCAGCTACGCAAATTGCCCGCTCAGATTTCCTTGTTAGAACTACTCCAAACGTCCGTGAAGCATCAGAAAGCTCTGATGAAGGTACTCAGCGAAGTAAACGTACCAGAGACAATTGAGCATGACAAGTTAGAAGCATTTGTGGGGTCTATCCTTTTGAAGGATCAGATAACATTCTCGGAAGATGAATTTCCCACCGAAGGAAGGGGACACACCAAGGGCCTCTACATTTCCGTTAAATGTAGAAATTCCCACGTAGCTCGAGTTCTGATAGACAATGGGTCTGCGTTGAATATCTGCCCACTGGCAACCTTGCGCCGTCTTAATGTGGACACGTCCAAGCTCCGTGCCTCCAAAACCTCCGTACGAGCGTTCGACGGGATGAAGAAAGACACTGTGGGTGAGATCGACCTTGATGTCCAGATTGGCCCAACAGTATTCAGCATCCTGTTTCAAGTGATGGACATCCCCACTGCCTTTAGCTTTCTGTTGGGCCGTCCCTGGATTCACTCTGCTGGAGCTATACCTTCAAGCCTTCACCAAAGCGTGAATTTTGTAGCCCAAGGGAAGCTAATCACAGTCCTTGGAGAGGAAGACCATCGGATCTACCAAGAAACCGCCATTCCATATGTCGAACCAAGTGGCAAGGTGGAATCTAGCTATCAGTCCATTGAGCTCGTTTCAACTGTGCATGGATATCGAGGAACTGCTCCCCTCGTCTCTGATATGTCAAAAGCCTCAGTCATGGTAGGGAAAGTTATGGTTGGGAATGGGTTCACCCCAGGTCAAGGACTCGGCAGAGGAGGCCGGGGCATCCGAGAGCCTATCCAGGCCACCAAGAATCATCGTACCGCTGGTCTAGGGTATCGCGGAGGAAACCCGTAGGTCAACAAGGGGGACGTGAAGGGTCAAGTTGGTTTGTTACTTCCCCATATCCGGGAGACTTTCCCGCCACCTGCTAAATTATTGCAGGATGAAAAAATTTATCTTAACCTCTCAGGACAATCCAGTGAGGGGTTCAAGCATCAGGCCGAATGTTCAAGTCAGCCGAGCTCCTCAGTGCTTCCCGTAAATGTTGTTGTTGACCAACATCGGAACCCAGACAAGCTACAGATTAAAGAAGATTGTGGATGAAAAGAAACGCTGGATAGTGTGGTCATCCTATTTGACGACATCTTCATAGGGGCCATACACGAAGACTCGACTTCAGAAACGAGTGCAAACCCCCCTTATTTGTTTGCACGCTTGCAGTATCAGCTAGGTGAGCTACGGGATCTGTTCACATCCTTGATGGATACCATTGGCCAGATTTCGGACATGTCACTGCCGTTTCCCGATCAAGAGCAAGTGACCCAAGTAAACCGTCCCGAAGAAACACCGTCGGGAGCCCTTCCCGACATGACTTGGCGAGATGTCCAACTCTTACAGTGGCAGGGCAATGTACGACGATACTCACCGGTTCTCAAATCCATGGATGTGATATTCCCTATCCTTTTGCAAAAATGGCTGATCACGAGGAGGCCAAAGTACCATACTCCTGAGTACTTTATTAACTATGATCCCTCCAGATCTTGTGACTTTCACTCAGGAGAGATCGGGCACTCACTGGATGATTGTGACGCTCTGAGGAATAGAATTCAAGACCTACTGGATGCTAGGGCATTCACTTTTCGTGCCCTATGGTTGTGTCATGGTGAAGATGACCTCTTGGTGGTACCTAGCCTTCGTGACGCTGCCCCTGAGCTTTCTGATAAGGTACGCAAGGGTAAGGCAATTATGGATACCCTAGGCCAGCCCAGTGGTAAGTTCGACTATTACGTTGACTACCAGATGCCATCAAGTTTTTATGAAGACAAGCAGAATAACATTCCTGGCGGATGGGACGACATGGAAAAGATAACACCAGTGAAGAGAAGAGCCGATGAGCTGAATTCCTGGAACGATGATTTCGAAGATTTCTTCGTCGGCGCAATAGACGAAGGACCGGTGGAGGGAATGGGCGCAAGCCCGCTTGAGTAGAATTCCTCTTCTCCTTTCTGCATGAATCCCTGGAAAAGGAGCTATCCTTGTATTTTGTTTTTTGTCATCATTTCTGCTGAAAGAAATATCTTTTTGAACTTTCCCTCTTTTGAGGTTGTAAATCCGTGTATTGTAAATAAATAATGTTTTGAGAGCATGAGGTAGTATACCAAACCGGCCCGTTGATGATATCCAGCCACATAAAGGAAAGTGTTCTGAGGCCTGGGCTTCCTCATGCTTCCTTGTTTCTAAGCTTTTGAAAATAAAACAAACGTTTTATCATTTTTCAAAAAGGGCAAAAAAAGAACGGTGGTGGAAAAGCGTGCATGCTCATAGCCCTGTTTGTTTTTCTAACTCGCTCACTTCGTGTCTCAGAGCATATTCCTTTTTGATTTGTTATTACAAAGGGGACATTTGGAAATGACACAAACTGAAGAGCGCATCAGACCCTAGTGATGCTAGCGGACCAACTCATTTGATAAGGGCAGTCCGAGCGAAGATCATCCAATCTTCAAATGAAACATGGGGCATATCTCATTACTACCATTGGGCGATATTAGCCCCAGAGAGTCAAAGAGAATGCTGAGCATTCTTTGACTCCATGATGAGCGAAACATCATTTCGTACAAAAGTCAGGGGCAGATCAAGAAAAGATTACCCCTTTTGAAAGAAAAAGGTATGTCTTATTCCTTAACAAATTTTGGAAATGACATGCTAGACTCTGACGTGCTAGCGAGCCGGATAGAGCACCAATGTTGAGACTTCTCGAATGAAACATGACGAAGAAGTACTTAATTGGAAGAGTAGACTATGGGGCATGCGATCTCCCAGTTCATCAAAAAGGGTGTATTTCGTTCCTAAAGTTCATCCACTTTAGCATAGAAATGATATATCTTTTCCTTTTATATAGGACAAAATTGAGTAAAGAACACTCATGGTAACAAGTCTAACTGGAAAGGACTTTGCATATGACAAAATGGCGTCAAGGCTGATCCTAACAACCATGGAGCCTCGACGGTAGTCGCACCCATGTCCGTCAAAGACCTTTAAAGCAGAAATTAGCTTTGCTGCGAAGATCCCCATGCAAGCAATTGCACATGCCTTGTGCAGTCAGGAATCAGAGCATTTACGAGAAACTCCTCAACATGCCGGGGCCGCATTGACACAGCATGCGCTGACAATAGGACCCTCTATTTGGAAGCACCCCTAATTATAGAGGATTTCATTCGAGCTTCGAGACCAAGAGTATGGAGGAGCAGACTGAAACAAAGAAGGCTGAACAAAGTAAAGAGGAGAAAAGACTCTGCTAGCTTTGAAGGCAAAATGGAAGAAGGGTAATTTGTATCGTTCTCAATTTACCCTCAATTATCTCATTTCTAACATAAGCTCATGTTTTTGTCAAAAGGGAATTATCGACATCCGAGGAAACTCAAGGAGTTGTCAATTTAATTTCAAATGAAGGGAATCACGAAGGGTAATGTTGTATCGTTCCCAATTCCTGTTCCTCAAAGAGCCGTTCATTAACACGGTCTTTCTTATTGCCTTGCAGGTTTGCCTCGTCGCTGCTGCAACATAGATAAGTATCTCTTTCTCTAAAAAAAACTTCTCTCATAAGAGTACAAAGAAACAGAGAAAGAAGAAACATGTTAAAGCAAATGAATGCTTAACCTTCCTCCAAGTGCATCGCATGTCTATTGGGAAAGAATCTTGCATGGTAATTTCACCGGGGTAAGTACACTGCAAGTGCCATAACTTTTGTACGGAGGACACTTAAGTGCCATAACTTTTTTTTGGCTCACTTGAGTGCCACATTTTCAAAAAAAAATGCTCATATAAGTGCCATTGTCACCGGAACGTCCGACGTGGCTTAAAAAAATATTAACTCATCTTACGTGGCTTGCCGGAAAGTTGAAGTCAGCATTTAAAGTTCAAAACGACGTCGTACACCATCACAAGGACAAAAACCCTTGGCTTCTTCAATAAATTGGGGCAAAATGAGCAATTGTCTTCTTCAACCTTAACCCTAATCGAATCCCCAATTTCCAATCGTCCAAGTTGAGGCAAATCATCTCATGAAATTCGCAATGGGGAGCAAAAGCAGGAGAAGCGGCTCACGAGTTGATGAACAAAGCGAAGATGAAAGTCAATATTTTTGCTATTGTGGGCTGCGAAGTCCAACAAGAACCGCTTGGACGAGAGCGAATCCGGGGAGAAGGTTCCATGGATGCGCTAAGTATAGAGAAGACTTCAATTGTGGATATTTCAAGTGGGTTGACACCAAATTTTCGAATCAAGCAACGTCGGTGATCTTGGAACTACTTCAAGGAAGACATGAAGCTCGGCCTGTATTGATGGATGAGTTGGACGATGCTAACTCAATGCAAGCAGAAATCAAGGGTCTGCAATCTTTGGTGAAGCATTTGAAGAATGAAGTATCAAGGATGAAAATTCAAAGAGATATTTATCAAGTTTTGCTTGTGTTGTTCTTGTCGAGTTTGGTCTGGTTTTTGTTCATATGTAACGTTGGTAATAAGAAGAAGCTTACGAGTCTACCACCATAGTTGAAGAATTGTATTATGATAATTGGAGCAATTAATATTAGGCTTTAGAATGTGTTTATGCTTGAATAGTTATGGTAATTTTTGTATATCTGAGTTGTGATTGCTTGACTGAGCTGAACAGCTACATATGGTTGATTTAGTGGAAATGGTGTTTTATGATGCAATTTGTGCATTATTGTTGATTGCGTCGAATGACCATATTTGGTCGATTTGATAAATGGTGTTTTAGGATGCAATTTGTCCATTATTGTGGGTTTATAAAGAGTAAGATGATTTGCAATTTCTGCTGCAGTTTTTGCAGCAAGCTGTAATGAACCTGGATTTTGTGGTTGGTGTTGGATATCTTGCGTATGGTGTTAAGGACAGTAGAAGTTCCAAATAATTTTACGAATGATCGTTTGAGTGCCACAAATTATTTAAAGAGAACACTTAAGTTCACTAATTTTTAAAAAGTTATAACCTAGGTTCCTCAACTTTTTAAAAGTAAGCACTTAGGTTCATAAACAAAAAAAATTTGTAAGCTGTTGGTTTCACTTTCTTAAACACACTCAAGCTTAAAGCAAAGATTCTTAGACATCGTTATCCTGTAACATGCACTATAAGTAACAAGTTGCCATCAACCTAGCCTGGTTTGACACCAAATGGCAATTTCATTCATCAAACATGATAACATAATCCTTGCACCTCAAAATGGTGTTATCTTACGTCAACATCAAAACATAAATTCGAATAACATTGCTGCTAAAATGAAGTTATCACCAGCCAAAATGCAGCAACATAAACACCTGACAACATTGCTACCAAACACATCACCAGCCAAAATACAACAATGACATTAAACACCTAACAAAATCCCCCTAAACACACATAAATAGATAGACTTTCCCATCATCCCATTAGTCAATGTCAACAACTTGGTCACTTCCTTTGTTCGATGGACAACTCTTAATATTGTTCATGATCCTCGCACTCTTTCGAACTGGAAATCTAGGCACATCCATCGATCGTGTTTCTTTTTCAGCTGGCTTAGCTTTTGGAGGAGACATTCTTTTGCTTGGTCCTTGATGTTTGTTGGTGTTGTCTCCTGCTGAACTTCTTGTGATTGGTGCCACTGTGGTAGCAGGTTGTTCGAGACTGATGTGTAGTGACATTTCCAGGATCATTTGATTCGGACGCAAGCGCTGTTGTGGCATTTTTGGGTGCATGCTTTCGAGCTGGCCTTTGCACCTTCTGATTTGGTAGTGCCATTGGTTGCTTCCTCTTGGATTGTGCTCGAGTTACCATTGATTGGTTTAGCAGTGCTTGCCCTTGACTTCTTGTTGTTCTTGGTGGTGCGCCGATTCTTGACTTGGTCCTCCTTGAGATATCGGCACCTCCGAAGGTCTCCCAGTGCAATCATATAACCATTAGTTACCATGTCAATCATATGACATATGTTAAATGCATAACAACTAAAAAACTTACATTCAAAATGGCCATGCCGGTATTCATGTCTGTAAACAACCCATAGTCATATTCCCTAAGCCTGTTCCCAAGTGCACCACATGTATGTTGTGGTACAGAACTGTCAGTGGAAACACCTCCACTTGGTCTTTTTCTAATCTGCAAAATGACATAACAGAATGAGGTTAATTCACAAACAACTACATGCACGTGGAATATCCTTAACAAAGAGCTTACTTGAATTTTGCTCCTCGGCTGTACAATGTTGGACTGAGTTGGCCCACTTAGTTCCCCATCATTACTTTGTGTGGCTCCCTGAGGTACCCCTGTATCATTGGCCTGTGTTGTCTGCTCTTGTCGCTGTTGCTGCTTCTTATTTGGACAACCAACCTTATTGTGCCCTTCCCGATAGCATAGTGAGCACCGTATGATTCCACCAACCCTACTCATTCTGTTACTACTAATCTCTATTTCCTGCAACCTCCTTTTCTTCTTGGGCCTGCCAAACAGCTTCTTCAGTGGTAGAGGTTCTGGGGGTGGATGATTTGTTTTATCCCAGAACTTGCTACTTCTCAAAGGCTGCATCATAAATTGGTATGCAGCAAGATACTTAGGTTTCTTATAACAGTCATCTGCATAATCCTTTGGATTGGCTTGCTTGAGCAGGATGGCACAAATGGCATGACAACAAGGTATCCCAGTCAACTGCCATGCTCGACAGGAACAATTTTTCCTCTCCAAGTGAACAACATACTTGTCACCATTATGCATAATCTCGTATCCATCGTCTCCATTCCAAATTGGATGACAAAACCTACTAGCAACAATGTTGTCATCCAATTTTTTCACAATCCTAGGCCCACACTGTGTAGGCCAATTGGCACATTCATCTCTCTATTTTTGCAGTCTCGTCATTACCAAAATCCTAATGTCCTCAAGCATACTTATGATGGATTTACACCTAGCTCCTATGATCCTGCCATTGAATGCCTCGCAAAGATTGTTGTCCACGGCATCACACTTGAATTCTTCACTAAAAAAGGCTTTGCACCAATGTTTTGCTTCAGTTTGGAACAATGCATTAAAAGCTTCAGCTGATAAGGCATGTAGAGCTTTTTTGTGAATTCTGAATTCTGTCATATTTGTGCTCTTTGCAATTAGCCAGAATTGCCTTTGCAGTTGATCACCTTTGTATTTCTTTGCCCAATTTGCATATATATGCCGAGCA
Organism: Syzygium oleosum; assembly: GCF_021117445.2. NCBI lineage: Eukaryota > Viridiplantae > Streptophyta > Magnoliopsida > Myrtales > Myrtaceae > Syzygium > Syzygium oleosum. Next base: position 19,717,339 of record NW_026607485.1, on the reverse strand, counting down.
CACATTCTGTGCTCAGCATATTGCATCAACTCAGCAATTGCCGGGACAAGTCCCTACAAAACCAACAAACATATGTAAGCAACAATATGTAAATGATATTAAAAATACAATAGTTTAGTGACATTACCTTCTGTTGATCACTTATGAATGCCCAACCTCTTCCATCATGTATGCCAAGGTCAGCCATTAGATTCTTCAAAAACCAGGACCAAGTGTCCTTGTTTTCTATCTTCACAACAGCCCATGCTAATGGAAACATTTGGTTGTTTCCATCTCTCCCAATGGCAGCCAATAGCTCTCCTTTGCATAACCCCTTCAAAAAACAACCATCTAACCCTATCACTCTTCTGCAGCCAGCTAAAAACCCTTTTTTACATGCATCAAATCATACGTACATTCTACCAAATTGTGTCCCATGATCAGGCAATGGCTTCTCCACAATATCTACATGAATTCTACCAAGTGGATTCTGAAGCCTACATTCCTTACAATACTCCCAAATCTGAGCGTATTCTTCTTTCTATGCACCCATCAATGTTCTCACAACGTTAGACTTAGCCCTTTTGCATTGATTCTTTGACACATTCACACCTACTTGCTCTTTCACTAGCTGTTTCAATTGAGAAGTCCTGATTTCTGGCATGGTCTTAATGGTGTTAAAGAACTGCTTAGCCAACCACGCACTAGTCACTCTTTTGTTGTCAAATACAATGCCACAGTTATGCTCCTCCTGAAGTGACCGAATTTGGAATGACCCGGTCTTCTTACTAAATGCACCATATACCTTCCATGGACAATTAGCTTGTGCACATATTGCTCTAACATAATCCTTGGTATTACTAGTGAATTTGATATTCCTTTGATGAGTGATTGAGTCCCTCACAATAGCTTCTCTAAATTGTTTGGCATCATCAAAACTCATCGATAAGCAAAGCATAGGACTTGTATCGGTTGAATTATAAGAAGGATACCTTCTTCTAATTGTACGCTGAGCTGCAACATCTTCGTTATCACGATCCTCTGAGCTACTGCCGTTGTCACCACTTTGCTCATATTCCGTATCATCACGATCTGCCGTTGGAGCTCCACAATCCTGATTTACTGAAGTGCCCTCATCCACTACCCCAATTGATGCTTTCCTTCCTTGCTGATATGCCCTCACTTCTTCCCTTGCAACTGCAATGTCTTCATCATCAACATCACTCTCGTAAATTGTATGCAGTAATGTTTCCTCATCGTCATCATTGGACAGTGCAACATCCCAAGAACCCAAATTGATTATACTCGATGATTCAGGCAGCGTCTCCTCTTCATCATCACCTAAGCCACCACTTTTCTCAAGTTGCTCACATATCTCTAGCACACGAGCTGTGAGGGAAGCCTCGGTGTCCTCAGATATCCGATCTTGCTCTAAAACAGATCTATCACCAACCTCAGATTCAATACCAGCTTCCAACACTATTTCCTCATACTCAGCACCAACAGTTTCAACATACACATAAACCTCATGATGATGAAGAAAATGGTAAACTAGATCTCTCACACTACCATCATCATACAGATATCTCTATCCATCTTTCAGACTCTTACCAGGTATTTGATAGTGCAATTTTCCTACTTTGCACCGCAACTGTTTCGATATATCTTTCTCAAGGTCTTCATATGATAGATTACTGATGCTGACCCTAACAACAGCAACACTTCCTCCAACATATTTCCACACTTCTCCAGTAACAAAATTCCCACCATAGCACACAGTAATGGGTGCAGTGCTATCATCCATTTTAACACTGCAGTCAAGACAAAAAAAAATTATTCTATTGTCCGGGACCACAACTCATACAGATGACAAGTTGTACGATTTGTCCCCACTTTCAATAAACAATACATAGACACAAGAGGACAAGTTGAGCAATCGATTCGGTCCCCACTTTCAACCCAATTTTAAGTAAACAATAGACAGAGACAAGACAAGTTTGAGATCAGTCCCCACGTTCAATAAACGATAATTCTGGCCATTGTTCAATGGATACAAGACGACAAAATATAACGACGAACAAAATAAAGCACCCACCTTTACACTTTCGCACCAAACGCTAATCTGGGGTGTCGGTCAATGGCCGTTCAACGTGCTTTTACAATCTGTCAACAACACCAAGAATTCAAAGACGACAAAGGATAAAGCGAAGCTCATTTGGTCAGCCAGTGGACACAACAAAATCACTCGCTAACCTTTATTCACTGTTGACCAACACTCGGCGTGCGACAGACCCAATTTCCTTCCGAAATTGACAGACGAACAAGATACGAGCGAGGGATAGTTCGATTTGCTCCTTCGTCGAAGTGTTGACGAAGATCGAAGCCCTAATTCGCGACTAAATAGGACGATCAATGAGGGACAGAGATCGATCGATTTGAGAGAGAGCCTTAATTTTGCCCTAATCGATCGTTGAGATAGAGATAGAGAGATGGAGAGGACATAAACAAAAGAAACGACGACGTTTCTTTCTTTATAAGAAACGACGACGTTTCTTTCACTCAAAGAGATCCAACGAACGACGTCATTTCTCTCCACGTGGAATATCCTTTTTCCACGTTGGACGTCCGTTTATTTTTCTAATTTCCACGTATGAAAAAAAATTAAGTCAGAAATCCACGTAGCACATTTGGCCGGAAGGCACTCAAGTGTTCATTTCTACTCCGATGTGGCACTCAAGTGAGCCAAAAAAAAGTTATGACACTTAAGTGTCCTCCGTACAAAAGTTATGGCACTTGTAGTGTACTTACCCCTAATTTCACCTGTTTAATTCACCAATTCCCTGTGACAATTTTGACAATTCGACGAATGGTGTCGAACTGCTCCGATGTTTTGAACAAGGTGTGTCAGGATGATGAGAGGCAATCCTTAGTCTATACACATTCTCACGTACCAAACCCTTGCAAGATGAGCGAAAAGGTTTCATTTCTACAAGGTAAAGGAATTTCTCACATAAGGTACGGTAGCCAAAATGATGAGAGGCGGCTCATTTCTCTACCCCATACACTACCGTTAATCCTTTGCTTGACCATTTTTTAGCCCATACACTCGGAAGTTCCTTTTAAATTACCCCTGTCAAGAACCACCCCATATTGGGGCAGCTTGAGGTAAATCGGCATCACAAGGAGGATTCAAATTCAGAGGGAGCAAGAAGAACGTCATTCCCTTTAGATCACCGCTCCCGTGGCTTCGGTCTCGTCATCTTCACGGGTCCGGCGGTCCTCGACAGAGTCCTCCAAGACAAGCACACCATCGACGGCCGGACGATCGAAGCCAAGAGAGCGTTGTCAAGAGAGGAGCAGCAAACTAAAGCCTGTCCAAAATGCCAACATGTCATTGATAACAGTGATGTTCTTACCTAAAAACTGAGCAAGACAAAAAGGATGAGGAGTTTGTAATATCTAAAATTTTCTATGATCATCACCCGCAACAGCTCGCACAAGGTGAAAAAGATGAATAGAAATTTTCTTGCTCTCACTTGCATTAATCTTTGAGTGTTTTTATTGCAGATGAACTCTCACGATAATTTAAATGCCCTAGGATGCTGAAGAGCAGATCTTTTTCTATCCCATACACTTATATCCTTTGCTAGCCCAATTGAGCCGGCGATTTCATTTTGTACGAACCCAATTAGTGATCATCCCCCACACCGGGGCAAAGCAAAAGTCACCACAGTTTGAACATCAGAGTCCAAAGTACTGAATCAAGATGAAGACTCCAAGAGCCTAATAACATTGTTCTGTTCAAACTTGTTTAGGCTAATCCTGACAACACCAAAAGAATAGCAAAAAATGCTAAAAAATTAGGGGCATGAAAAAGCAGTGTGCCTGATAAAAGCAAGGCCGATGCCCATGAAGGAGAAGAAGAAAAACGATGAAAAGGATGAAGAGAAAGGAGTCCCTAATTTCTGGGTAACTGCTTTAAAAAACAATGAAGTTTTAGCTGAGGAGATCTCTGAGCATAATGAAAGTGCTCTCAAATACCTTAAAGATGTTAAGCAGTGTAGAATAGACGACCCAAAAGGGTTTAAACTTGAGTTCTTCTTCGATGCAAACCCCTACTTTCAGAACTCTGTCTTGACAAAGATCTATCACATGATAGATGAAGACGAATCTATTCTGGAGAAAGCAATTGGGACAGAGATCGAATGGTATCCAGGAAGATGCTTGACGCAGAAGCTCCTCAAGAAAAAGCTGTCCAAGAAGCCAAAGCACGGGATTACCCAGGGAGTTTTCCAAAAGAATCCTGACGGTGGAGAAGAAGAATGGTGACAATGCCAAGATGATCACCAATTCTCACCCTCACACACATTTTTTAGCCCAACGATCATTTCGTTCCTCAACCTGTAAACCAAGCCCACGTTACATCCCTCATGAAGTCTCTTCTGACTAGGGCACTTGATTTAACGTGGAATTTCAAATGTTTATAAACAATACTCTAGGAAGTGCGAGCAAGACTACTTCTGTCTCGTTTTGCAGGGTTCTTGACTTGTAAACCTAGAGATGATTGCAGAATATTTTCTTTCATGGCCTTGACTCGGACAGTCTCCTTTGTTAAGCCATTGACCAAGCCTACATTACGACCCTGAAGAAGACCTTTCAGATTGGCAGCGTCGTACCGCTTGCGACAAAACTCAGACCCTTGTTGATGTGATAACGGTCAGATTGAGTGTTTTCGATTTTCCCGCCTTAATGGTCGAGACAAACAATCCTTTTCAAATGAGAGTGAGTGGAAAGTCCTTTCTGACTGAAGGTCCCTCGTTCATCATCTCAAGAAGTCCACCTTGCGAACAAAAATTATCTTGATTGACCCTCGGTGGATTTTTGGTGATGCAAACATGGCAAAATCATTATGCATGAACTTTCAAATACACATTCTGGAATAGCCCAGCTTGTCTATCCTTGATGAATGCATGCATGTTTGCGCTAACCCTCTTTGACAGGTAAAATATCCTTAAAGACTCAAAGAATATATGACCTTTGGAGCGTCTCCAAAGATGTCACAAAAAATTTCTTCTATTCCCCAAGTGAAATTGACACAGCATGCTTTTGCAACTCAGAGTTCTAATCCCCAGTGATAGAACATGAAAATTCGGGCGCTGGAGAAGCCCTCATTATCATTCCAAGAGAGATGCCCCAAAAAAAGATCGGGTATTCAGCATATGATGCATCAAACCTCCGGGTAAGAAACCCTAGGTATTTCATCAAATTTTTTTTCAAACTACCCAGAAGGTAAACCAGGTGTTTCTTTGAAAAAAGAAAAGCATTTTGACTTGCTGGTCAAGATATTTCATACGATATTCTAGAATAGCCTCAGTTGTCTATTTCTCCAATGAATACGTATGTCTTTGCACAAAAAAAACTTGTCTGACAGGAGACATGCCCTTAAGAGGCAGGAACGTGCTCAAGTAAGTATATTCTACCCATGTCCGGTTCTAAAAACCAGGTACCTACGATTGTTATGGTACCTTTTGAACATTAGATTGACCCTTTTGTTCACCAACTGAACATTGGATTGACCCCTTTGTTCACCCTTTGAACATTGGATTGACCCATTTGTTCACCAACTGAATATTGGATTGACCCATTTGTTCACCAACTGAATATTGGATTGACCCATTTGTTTACCCTTTGAACATTGGATTGACCCCTTTGTTTACCTTCTGAACATTGGATTGACCCATTTGTTCATCAACTGAACCTTTGTTCACCCTTTGAACATTGGATTGACCCCTTTGTTCACCCTCTGAAAATTGGATTGACCCATTTGTTCACCCTCTGAACATTAGATTGACCCCTTTGTTCACCCTTTGAACATTGGATTGACCCCTTTGTTCACCAACTGAACATTGGATTGACCCCTTTGTTCACCCTTTGAACATTGGATTGACCCCTTTGTTCACCCTCCTGAGCACAGGACTAACCTCTTCTGTTCACATCAAGTCTTTTCAGGTACCCCTTATGATGCAGGTACTTTGGTAAAGCAAAATCCAGTCAAGGTGACCGAAGAAAGGTTCGGGTCCTAGGAAAGTGATTTCCCCAGTCAAGGCGACCGAAGAAAGGTTCGGGTCCTGGACAAACCAAATCCAGTCAAGGCGACCGAAGATAAGTTCGGGTCCTAGACAAACCATTTCCCAGTCAAGACGACCGAAGAAAGGTTCGGGTCCTCGACACAAAATATCAACTATCTGGAATTACTCTACCCTTCGGCAAGGTAAGTAGCCCCAGGTATGTTTTTATTTGCTTTAGCATGCATCATCTTATCGCATCATGAAAAATGGGACTCACGGTCTCGCCAAAAATAGCATTCACTGAGCATGCATGGGTTAAAATTTATGTGTCATTTTATCTTTGAACGTAACATCTACGAGCTCAACCTCTGCGAGCTCACCTTCAAAGAGGGGCAGCTGTTGACACCTATTTTAATTTGCCCAAAATTAATTGCATAAAATTTAGGAGTTAATTTTCTTTAATTCCTAAAACAAAAAATATTTGTATTTAAATGCATTGCATATAGAAATTAGGCACATTTGTATTAATAGAATATTTAGAACCTTAAAAAAAAAAAAATCGAACCGGGCCGGGTCGAGGCTGGGTCGACCCGGCCCCTTTTCTCTCCCTTTTCTTTTTCTCCCCCCGCGCGGCCCAGCCCACCTCCCTTTTCTTTTTTTTTCCTTTCTTCCCCGCGGGCCCAGCCCGCTCTTTTTCTTCCCCTCCACGTGGCTGGGCCCAGCCCGGCCCAGCTTCTCTTTTCCTTCCTTCTCCCCCGTGCCGGTCGCTTTCTCCTTCTCCTGTTTGCCCCTGTTCTGGCCGCAAAGTGACGCACAGCATCGCAGCCCCGCACCGTCGCTATCCAGCCAGAGCAGGGCCGAAGGGGCACGCCGACGGGACTGGCATTAATTGCCAGTCCCGTCCTCCCCGTTTTCCCAGGCCTCCCTTATCTCCTTCTCCCTCTCTTTCCCCTGTTTCTCTACTCTGCCATCTCAGAGCCTCCCCCTGCTCTGCACCGGCCTAAGTGGCCACGAAAGTCACGGGCCAGCGTAGGACGATGCAGGCCGTCGTCATGCCGACGTGACGGAGCAGAGACGCTCCGTCGTCCGGCTATAAAAACCAGAGAGAAAGAGAGAGAGGGGGTCGGCCATTTTCAAAGAAAAACAGAGACAGAGAGAACAGAGAGAGAATCAGAGAGAAAAGGGAGAGAAAGAGAAGAGATCCGAGTTTTTGCAGGTCCCCGTAGCCGCACCGTCGCCCGCAAAGCTGCCAGAAAGCCATCCCGTAGCAGCCTTGATCGGTGAGTCGTCCCCCAGCCCGAACTGCTCTGTTCTCCCCTGTTTTTGCTCCCGATTTGGCCGGGACCCGCGCCGGCCGTTTCGCTCGAGTCCCGGCCCATACCGCCGTCCCCTGCCGTCCGTGTGTCGTCACCGAAGGTAAGTTAGGTCGCCTGAGTCCATCAGTTCGCCGGAGCAGGTCGAAATCTTCCCTTTTTGTTGACGCACGCCACCTATTCGACAAAATGCCTCAAAGAGGCTGGTTTTTAATTCGGTCGCCGGCCGGCGACCAGGGGTCGGACGGCGACTCAGGTGGGCGGCGAAGCTTGGTGAGGTTCTCCAGAAGTCGGTTCTTAGTCGGGGCCGGTCTGGGTCGACCGGCGGAAGGCCAATTTTGGCTCCGCCGGCGACCCCCTTGCGTTTGTGCACAAGGGGGTGACCCGACCCGGATCGACCGATCCGACCCGGGTCAACGCCCTGGGTCGGATCCGTTGACCCGGGTCAGTTTCGACCCCGATCAACCGATCCGACCCGGGTCAATGCCCTGGGTCGGATCCATTGACCCGGGTCGGATTCGATCGACCCGGATCCGACCGACCCGTTTTTTTATTTTTTTTTAAATTTAAAAAATTTAAAAAAAATTATAATTTTTTTCTTTTTCTTCCGCATTTATTTATTTATTTTTAAAAAATAAAAAAAATTAAATTTCTTTTTCTTTTTCTTTTTCGTATTTATTTATTTATTTATTATTATTATTATTATTATTATTATTATTATTTATGTGATATATCTGTTGTTTTAATTTGTTGTGGTTTTATTATGCATGTTTTTGTCTTGTTTAAATTAGACAAGCCTGAGATTGCCCAGTAATATTTTGCATGTTACTTTTATTACCGTTGTGTTATTATGCATGTTTTTAATACAATTGCATGAGTTGTTGTGTTTTGAATGTCATCTAACTTAGTTAAGGTTAGAACCTTAAGCTGCATGAATTGTTGTGTTTTTTACTGCTAATCGTTTCTGATTATGCACTCGCTTGATCACCTCACATGTTAGGAGAAAGGTCCTAAAATCAATCTAAATTGCCTGACAAATGTTTTCAAAAAATGAACAGGATAAAAAGGTACCGAAAGGGCATTAGTTATCCAACTAGTGTAACCAAGTCCCCAAACTCAATTAATCTCTGGTTCGTAGGAATATGGTGATTCTCCCATCACCTTATTTGGGTTTCTAATCGACCCACCCCAAATTGATTAGTAGCGACTCCTTGGTATAAACCACTTGCATGTTAAAAAACTTAAACCCTAAGTCGCGATATGGTATGGGCTTGGGAGGGCCCGAGTTAAGTCCTAAACCTAGACTTAGCACGTACCAGGCGAACCCTCCCTTTTTGCATGTATTCAAAAAAAGGGCCGGGGAGATGTCGGTCGCGACAAGTGTTTTATTTAAGAAACCAATAAATCTGGCATTCGCTGAACTTGTCGAATTAATTTGGATTCTCTCAAAATTTGTTGACTAATGCATTTGCTTTTTTGTCATCCAAAATAAATTCTACATTAATTCACGTTAATGAATCGTATCCCCACAATTTGGTGACTAACTTAGATATCATAACATGTCGCTCAATAGAAATAGGCGCGAAGTGCTCTTCCCGCATACCATACCCTCGTATTGTCCCCTACCCCCCGGATGGGACCACGTGTGTCCATTCGCGCTCGATTTGATGACCATGCGACTTCCCACTCGTCCTCCCCCATTCACCCGCACAACCACGCGAGGTAATGATTATACAATGATGAATTCTGCTCAGGGATCGCTTTACGGACCCATCTCCCGTTCGATGTGAGATCGTAAGCGTCACGTAACTTCTCTCTCATCTTTCTTAAAAAGATTGGTAGCTGTATTTGTTCTCAAAATTAGTCCACGAAACTTTTGAATCCTTACCTACTATTGAAAACTCACCATTCTTGTAACTTGGGGTTGTTGGGTACTCTCTCACCAAAATTTCTCCCAACCACGCATTCATTAACCTCACAATGCCATTCTCTGTTTCCCCATGCTGTTGTGTCTCTCTGAAACCACCTACCCAGTTTACTAATAATTCTTTTTAATCAACAAAATTCAATTGATAATCGATTAGTGTCATATTGCAACTTCGAAATATTGAAAAAGGAAAACTCTGGAATATAGATTGTTTTTGAAAATTTTTATAAATATGTTTGAAGGTTATTACATTCTTTTGGGGGTGTGGCATTAAACTCAAGTGATCCCTTTCTATTGATGTATAAGTGCTCCCTTTATCTATCATGTCTACTCTATTCCAGTTTAATCTAATATATCCTATTAAAAGTGAATTTTATGCATTAAACGAATTCAATTTTGATGAAAGGAGATTTTCTTTTTCTAACTAACGATTTAAGAGTTGCAAAGAAAGACTAAAAGTTTGGAGGAAAATTTCTTGATAAAAAGTAGAAAAATTGACTAAAAGAGAATGAGAAAAAAAATTATTGAAGAATTTCAGAGAACTTTTTTATGAGAAAATTTCCTGATAAAAAGTAGTAAAATTGACTTTATAATATATAAAATATATAAGTAGTAAATTTAACTTCATGAGAATGAAAAAGTAATTATCTCTTTAAATTCATGTAAATGTGACTCTATTATGCATGGCATGTGATGTGCTATATATACAAATAAATAAATAAATCTATTGATGTATCTTTAGAGTAATACAAAGAGCAAATTGACTTTGTCCCTTACAATATAATGCACCATAGAGAGAGAAATTACTTCTGTTCCATCCAATATAACATCTAGTTAATTAACTAAATTTTAATAGCAAGTTAACAACTTTAATCTCGGACTCAAAATTTTAACAAAACTTCTTGGAAAGCTCATCCCTAATTTAACCTACACAATCAAGCAATTATCAAGATATCTAACTTTCCCAATTTGATCTCAAGATAATTATCAGATATGTAATTCATAAATCCCTCATTTTCCCAACTTTTACAAGAACTGAAATTCATATTCTCAAAGTGGACTAGGGATGCGTTTGGAAGAGCATTTAGGGAAAGCATTTGGAAGAATGCAAAGGACTTTAAATGAAAGGGTTTTTTTCAAAATGTAAATAGTGTTTGGTCAAGTGTAATCGAACAGTAAACTTATTAAAATGAGTCATAGACCCATTTCTTAACCCATATTTGATAAGTTAAGCTATTATATGGGTTAGTTATATTCAGTAAATTGATCATAAATAAATTTAGACCCAAATGGGTTTAATATGGGTGTTAAATGGGTTCACGACATTCGTAGACCCAACCCATCTCTATGACTCTCTCTTCACTCTCTCTCTCTCTCGCCCTCGCTCAATATCGCGCTTAATTACTATGTGTTTTCACCTTAGTTTGGCTATAGGCCAGGTTTCCTATATTAGATTCAATATAGAAGAGTTTTAGCAGTATGGTTGGATCTTGTATGGGTAACGAAATTTGTATTGTATGGAAATGGATAAATTTGGATCGGACCATTTTCGAACCGACCCACCTATTTGAGAAAAGTATATTTTGGTTTAAATGCTATTTGGAGAAAAACTGCACTTATAAAGAATTTTAGTTATATTTTCATATAAATAATGAAAAAAAAAACCGAAGCTCGGCAATCGACGGCGCTCAGGTGAAGAGCTCTGGCGATGGCCGAATGCTAGCGAATTGAAGCTGAGATTAAACTAAGTCAGATTGGAACTTAGAGTAAAAAAAAAAGAACGTTGCTTGATCAGATTCATCCATTTTACCAATTTCCAGGACAAGAGCCATAAAAGAGAAAAACAAATCCTTCGAAATCTTGGGATGCCATCCATTAGAGCGTCAGTTTGAGTTCTAACCTGTCGTCCCTTTCCTTCCTCTCTCTCTCCACACCTTTCCCCGGCGGAATCACTGTCGCCGGAGGTGGAGGAGGAGGTGGAGTTTGTTAACAAAGAATTCTAGAGCAAAATAGAGATTATCAGCTTTTTCAAGCCCATATTTTTCCTACGATATAGGTGGTCGATACTCGGAAAATCGATCATGTCCTCGTTAAGGTACATTCAACCACTGAGAGCATTCGTAGCATGTTCTTTATGATTATGACTTGCTCTACCTGAACCAATAAACAAAGCAAAATCATGATGGTGTGGACATGTAGCATTTATAATCCTTTTGAAAGGGTTGAAGACTATATATGTATTTATGGGACCGGTGCAGCTACATGGAAGAGCACACGTCGCACGAGAGGAGATAGATGTTTTATTGACAGAAGAATAGTGCTGAATTACAAGAAATATACCTTCAAATCACGTGCATATATATATATATATATATATAGAGAGAGAGAGAGAGAGAGAGAGAGAGAGAGAGAGAGAGAGATAATTTGATAAGATGAAACATTTAAATTGGCTCGAAGACTTTCTTGGCAAATATAGTGAAATTATACATATGCAACACAAAGATGATAAGGACTGTTCTGAAAGCAACTGACTTCATTTAAGAACTTTCTCTTCACACGACACACTTCCTTAATTAGACAACGAAAGCAAATTCGAAGGGAAAAAGAAAACCCAAATGTCCCATGCGTCATTGCATGCTGCCCCCTTCTATTATACCACGTTAAGCTCATGGATGCAATGTTTTGCGTCCTCCGCCAAAGCCACTGCCCCCTCCGCCACCTACTCCTCCACCAGCACCTCCACCGGCGCCCCCGCCACCACCAAATCCACCTCCGCCGCCCGCACCGCTGCCAAGACCTCCACCACCTCCCGCGCCACCGCCAAAGCCGCCTCCTGCACCACCACCGGCACCTCCGCCTAAGCCTCCACCACCGCCGCCACCAAAGCCGCCGCCTCCTCCGGCTCCTCCTCCAAGCCCTCCTCCTCCACCTGCTCCGCCACCAAAACCACCTCCGGCTCCAGCACCTCCACCTACTCCTCCCCCACCACCAAGTCCGCCACCTCCACCAGCCCCACCTCCAAGACCCCCACCACCTCCTAACCCGCCACCTGCTCCACCTCCTACACCGCCGCCACCTCCTAGACCACCCCCACCACCAAAGCCTCCTCCAGCACCCCCGCCGGCCCCACCTCCAAGTCCACCTCCACCCCCTAAGCCCCCACCACCGCCATATCCTCCTCCAAGACCGCCTCCACCAAACCCCCCGTGCCTAAAACCCTTCCCGTAAATCCCATGCCCTAGACCACCTCGAAACAAGTGCTTCTCGTCTTTGACGCCATCGGCGTCTCCGACGACGGCACCAACTAGCAACACACAAAAGAGTGCAACCACGGCACAACGCGAAACGACCCACATCGTCGCTCAAAACCCGAAGAGAGAGTTCAAAGAAAGCTCAGAAGCTCACTGCACATGCTTGAGCTATAGGGCGAAGCTTAATATAGCCAGAGACTACGTGTCATTTCGCTGCTTCACGAGCTCTTAAAAGGGATGGCCCCACGACGACCCAACTGTCACGCTGTTTCGAGTTAATGAGTCTCATCTGCCCATTGGCCATCCTATTCATTCCCCCGTCCAACTGTCTTTGCTTGCCCTCGACAAAACATAGAAGCGTCATCGGAAGTTAATGCGTTCTGAGTTAGGGTTTTGACTTGTGGGGCTGGCTTTCTTGTTTCTTATCCAGCAACGAGTCAACTTGGTTTCTTGATTTCAGCCCTCGTGAGTTGGCGTGGCTGCGTATCTTTCGACAACAGGTCGCTTGAAATTTGATAATGAGGAAGGCATTTTGCTTTTGCAACGTGATCTCATTCAGTCGAGGAAATATTCAGTAACGGTTGCTAACCGCCACGTCAAGAGCTGCCGTGGTGAGCATGTTTTCTTTCCGTTCAATTATAAGTGGACACGTGGCTATGACGTGGAATAAAAAATTTATGTGGATATTGTTGGTAAAAAATTGACAGTCTCGAAAAAACTTAGAAAGGAGAGATGAGATTTCTGGGTTTCTATGGACGGTGGTGGTCAGCACGGACGACGACAGCCTCCACTGGTGACGGTGGCTTGTCCACAATGGTGCCTCCAAATCTGGATGGCGATTCGTCATATATCTGAAGCGCGCAGGGGTGGCCATGGACGGCGGCTAGTCCATAAGTTGGGCGGAGGTCAGCCATGGACAAGCACTTCATCTTCCTCTGTTTGCCCATGGCCAGCTGCTCGTCGCCAGATCTGTGAACAAGCCGTGTTGCTCGCGGCCATGGCTCCAGATTTAGAGTTCGTCCACTTACTGCTCCAGATCTGGAGTTCTTACAAAAATAACGCTCACGGCCATGGACGGTGGCTCGAGACATGGCCCCAGATTTGAAGTTTTTTTTTTTTTTGGTCAGAAGATTTGAAGTTCGTCCACATGGTACTGCAAGTTCGTCCACCTACTGCTCCAGATCTGGAGTTCGTTCGCAGTTTTTGAATTCTTCTTCTTCCTTCAGATCTGGAGTTATTTTGGGGTTTTTGAAACCTTCTTTTCCTCCTCCTCCGTTGGTGTTCCTCTCATCTACAACACTTCTTTTCATTTCTCTTTTCCTAGTCTGTGTTAAGGGCTCCAATTACTGGACTTATTTGCTCTTTGGTCTGTAGTAGTTTATCGCTTCATACTTTGCCAAAGTGAAGCTTGAATAGCCAACCCAACCCAACCACACCCTCAAGCCTCCACCTTCCACCAAAAACAAAATCTGGAGTTCGTTCACCGTCATCGCTCGTGGCCATGGACGCTGGACGGTGCCTCAAACGCGAGTTCCTCCGGATCTGATCAACCCGAGCCGTGACTGGAGGTTGCGCGGTGGTTTTGAGAATGGAGGTTGCGGCTTGGGCGGTGGAGACGGCCGAGCCTTTGTTCATCTCAGGACAGTTGAAAGAGAAGTCCCCTGGTTTTATTTTTTGGGTGAAGAAGAAAAGAACAATTTTCCACATCATTTTTTTCGTCCCACGTCATAGCCACGTGTCCACTTATAATTGGACCGAAGGAAAACATGCTCGCCACGTCAGCTCTTGGCGTGTCGGTTAGCAACCACCGAATATTTCCTCCGTTCAGTGGGAGCTTCTAAATGCCCCCATTTATGGATCGACCAAACTCTGTACTGTCCACCATAAACACACACTCTCTCTCTACTGTCCATCATAAACACACACTCTCTCTCTCTACTGTCCATCATAAACGCAAACTCTCTCTCTCTCCTGCGCGCCACCTACCAGGATGGGATGAAAAGTAAAAAAAATGCCGTGATCAAGAAAGGTGGTAGAATTTAATACGTGCAGATGTACGGGACGGTTGATGTTTAGACATCGATACATGATGTCTTCTATCTTGGAATTTATCTCAAAAGTTGAAAAAAACGACTTGGAAGTGGGAATGTATTTAGTATGTGATTAATTGCATCGTGATTAGACCAAACAAATCGGCCATGCAAAGAAACACATGTAAATTCAACTTGTAACCTGTAAGTGGCACAACCTCGTTTGCTAAAATTTGTGTTATTCTTGGAGACCCTGAAAACCTAGAATACTAAAGTGATATAGTGATCTTTTGTCAAGGGAAAATAGATATTGATATGGAAACTTTTAGACTGACCATGTTCCAACTGCACCATCCGAATGGAAAATTTACCTGCATATGATTAAATGGGGGTATAGAGGTTTAAAGTACTTCCCCAAACAATTAAATGAATTAACAAAATGAAGAAAAGGACGCGTATAGCATTCATCAACCCAAAACTCTTAAACAACTTAAAAACAATTTTTTTCTTATTCACCATAAGAAAAACAGGAAAGTTTAAAATAACTAAACATGTATTCGAAATATCAGGATATGTTCAAATATTCCACCTGCGTGGTTGTTGCGCGAATTTGCTCTTTCTTTCTCACAAGAAATGCGAGCATGCACGAGCAGAGAGAGAGAGGATGTGCGTGTGTGGTTGTGCATGTAACGACCGAGCGATGGCTACACAAACGAAGGCTGCGGCTAGGTGCGATAGAATCGGAGGCTTTAGGACTAGGGATTTGTGGGTGTGGTTTTCTCGCACTTAGATAACTAACACGATATGTCATCTAACCCATCAAAGACCTTTCGGGTTTCATTTATACGAAAACCAAACAAGACCGGCCGTTGGATGCACTCGAAACGCCTAAATCTTCGATCGTGAGACTCCTCGGCAACCGCTCTTCTAATTTCGATCGCCTGATTAGTCTTCAGAAAAGTGGCCAAAATAGAGGTCTAGGCAAGACCCTGGACCTACTTACTTGCCAAGAATGTGAGTTTTACTACCGGGCTTGTTCAGAGCGACCGACTAATTTGTCGACCGCAAAATGCTATGCAACTGTATTTCCAAAACAAACTTGGATCCATGCAAAACTTCCTTAGAATCCAAATCTCCGCGACCTTCAAAAAAAAAACATTTCTTCCAAAATAGTAACTTCTTGCAACAAGTCCAAATTTGCCAAAAACGATAGTATACATGAGATGCAAACCTATTAGACTGAACATGCCTGCGAGCATAATCATTTCAATGACTCACGTTATGTCTAAAAAGCATAATTTTTCTTCTATCCTTCCTTCATTCAACTTTCTGAAGGGAAGAACTCAACTCATCATTTTCCTTAATTTTTTCCGAACCAGCATTTCGTGTTTCAAGCTCATCTTGAAAGACTCAAATTCTTTTCTAAATCAACGTTCTTTCGTCTTTAAGGATTCATTTTCAGTTTTCAAATCCTTGTTTTCATTTGTCAAAGCATCAATCGCCCTTTTCGAAGCACAATTTTTGTTAGAAATTTGCTTATACTCGACAACAAGATCATCAAGAGCACCTTGCAATTCATCAATGCTCATTTTATCGCATTCATAGAATTTTCTGTTCTTTTTCTTGAATTTCCTTGCGAACTCGGCAAAGTCGTCATCTCTTTCATCACGAGACTCCTTGTCACTATGAGTAGAAACCTTAAAAGCAATGGATTCCTTCAACTTTTTAAAGATCTTCTCCTCCTCTTGCCTTCAATCTTAATTTCATGAGTGAGAAGCTTGCCGAGGAGTTCGTTCGAGGACATCGTCTAGATACCGTGAGCTTCATCAATTACATTGACTTTTGCTTCCCAAGCCTTTCGCAAGGCTCTTAGTATCTTCTTTCAGCTCCTCCAGAGAATACTGTTTTCCTAGAGATTTCAATCTGTTAATCACATCCCTAAATTGAGTAAACATATGACTTCATTCATACCAAAATTTTCATATCAAAGAGAGCATGCTAATCTTAGGGAAAATTGTCCAAAAAGTCCTAAACCAACTGCACTTTGGCCAATTCAGTCCTAAACCTTTCAATTTTGTTAATTGAGTACTTAACATTTTCACGTTTTGCCAATTGAATCCATCAGGTTAATTTTAATTAGAAATTGATGATATGGTCAACGGCGGTCTTAAGTGGCAGGGCTTGCGACGACGTGAACATTTTTAAATAATTTTTTTGGTTTTTAGTTTTAGTTTTAGTTTTTTTTCTTTTCTTTTTGGTCTAAGGGCCAACAAGGGTCTCCGGCTGACCCACGGTGCCATTGGGAATTGGCATCGTGGCCCTCGCCTATGGCCGACAAGGGTCGGCCGCAAGGGTTGTCGGCCCTCAGGCCAAAAAGAAATGAAAACGCCAAAAAATATATATTAAAAATTATTAAAAGATGTCCAAGTCGTCCCCAGAGGTCCTACATGGCAAGGGTAACAACGACGTGGACATTAGCAAACGTGAAAATTTTTATGACTCAATTGACAAAATTGAAAGGTTTATAACTGAATTGGCCAAGGTGCAGAAGATTTATGACTTTTTAGACAATTTTCTCGCTAATTTTAGGCTTCTTGACCTTGTCAATCCCTTCCAAAGTAACTTCTAACTTCTCCCAAATTTCCTTTCTACTCTCGCAAGTAGAAATTCAGTGAAATTCATTAGCATAGAGAGCAAATTGAAACAAGTCTTGGAGAGGCTAGGGGTAGAGAAAAGCTTGCTCGAGTGATTTATAGCGGTTTGGGCCTAGCCTACGCAACTCCCCAAATATGCTCGGGAGTTTCCCGAAACTCCGTTGACCGAATCCAAGTACAAAGATCGGCTCATCCAGAGCCAACGCTCAAAAAGACAATTTCGATCTCAAGCCTCGAAGGCTTTTACACTTCACACTCTTAAGTGTATTTCTCATCTCGCTTGTGATTTACAAGAGCAAACTGAGTCTAAGAAGTTTCTCATTAGTAGCCAGATAGAGGTCGGGAGCCTGGACTAGGGGTGAGCATGGTCCAGGTGGGCGGTTCCCGATTCTAGGATAGGAACCGGCCACTAAGAACCGGTTTCTGGGTGGGTCCATGAAACTGGTCTCGCCAAATTTCGCCGAAAAAATCAGAAAATGCATCGGTCTAATTCCCACCCGTTGGTGGGTTGTGTTCACTGCATGCTACTTGCACTTTGACCTTAATGCACGTGTATGATGTATCTTCAGTGTACAGAATTGTCCTTTGGCATTTGATTTCACCAATTCTTTCTTGTCCAAGTGACAAGTGAGCCTTCCATCTAAAATAGTCTGATACAGAAGTCATAGTAAAAATGCCCCTTCAAGATTTTCTTTGCCATCGCCCCTTTATTCCCAGTAACCTAACGTACAACCCTCCGAATAAGACGCCTAAGTACATATCCCCTTGCTATGTTCGACGGGATCACTCCATCTGAGATGAGATCTACAATTGCCCGCATATGGTCCCCTATAATTTGCAAAATAACTACATGTATGAGGATCATCAGCACTCCTTGAAAACAAAGATGATCACTATCCTGATAATTAATTCAAAAGACCGAATGGCACTTAAAAATTGCTATTGATGCTAATTTTGAGCTTCGAGTATTGAACGAGTCGCATGTGTTTAGGGTATTAGGATTTCTCTTTTTTTTGTAAATAAAAATTAAATGAATATATAATATATTATTATATTACCGATCCGGTTCAGGTGAGCGGTTTCAAACTTGGAATCGGGGAACCGGACTGGTTAAATTGGAACCAGGAACTGGACCGGTTCCGAGCTGGTCCGGTCTGGTCCAGTTTCGGGCGGTCCGGACGGTTTTCGGTTCTTTTGTGCACTCCTAGCCCAAATATGAAGGTTCGGGTGCCTGCCCGCTCACTTGCCGGCAAAGTGCATTTCTATTGGACTTGTTCCAGGCATTCGAAACTTAAAATCCGTCACCGCTTCCTCTGCTCCTTCTTTCGAATTTAATTTTAACTTGAGTACATCAACAAAAACCGTTAGTAAAACGATGGCTTTATTATCATCAACACTCATAGGATGAACAATAAAATCTTTGATTTATGAATCGGATATGGTGAATTTTGTTCTATAAATTTAAATGATCTCGATCTCACTGGTAGACTCATAAAATATGACGCAAGATAAGGGCTAGATAGCTTTGAGCGGACTTGCGTCAATTAGTTTTCTTTGTCGCTTGTAGGCTTGTTTCCCGACACTTATGAAAAGTATACGTACTTGCCAAATCCAAAGAAAAAAATTAAATTATTACAAGATGATTAAAATAATCTTTATTTTAGGTATATTGTAATTTAATATAGGGATAAGTGTATTGAAAGTCCTAAAACTTATCACGAAAGTACAATTAAGTCTTAAAACTTTCAAAAAGTGCAATTCGGTCATAAAACTTATCGCAAAAGTGCAATTGAGTCTTGAAATTTTCAAAAAGCGCAATCAAGTCCTAAAACTTGTTAAATTGATCCAATCAAATCCTTCCGTTAATTGTACTATTTGGAAGTTTTAGGACTCGATTGTACTTTCGTAATCATTTCTAGGACTTAATAGTACTTTTTGAAAGTTGTAGGATTCGATTGTACTTTCATAACAAGTTTTAAGACTTTATTGAACTTTTTGACAGTTTTATGACTCAATTGTACATTCGTAATAAGTTTTAGGATTTTCTACGCAATTATCCCTTTAATATTAGGAAATCATGACAAAAGGGATAGGAGCTTGACCAATAGAGCTTGTTTCAGTTTATCACTCGACCGGTGTTGTTCTCTAAACGCCGGGCCCGAAAAGAAATAGAATTTCGGCCCAGTCAATTATAATCATGTACCATACATTCATTTCGACCTAGGTTTCGCCCAGCGAAGTTTTCGCTTTCTTTCTTTTTCTTTTATTTTCTTTATGGTGAGAGCCGTTTAATTTTTTTTTAAAAATTTAGTAAGAGCCAATTGTTAGAGGACATTTCTAGTATATATCCCGTCTATAATGGTGAATCGGTTTTTGAAAATATAAATCCAACCTATGTAATTTTAAAATCGTTCAGATTTTCTAGCGGGTCCAATATACGCACAAGCCCGTGTGAAAATATCGTGAGCCCAACTCACGAAAGCCCATTTCTTTTACAGCTGTCTCGTTTTACACTCGATATTGTCGTTGTCGGTTTGGTTGAGTCGCTAACTTAAGAATCGGAGAGTCCTCCTGTCATCATTCGAAAAGTGTCGGTTTTTCGTTTTTTGGTGGCGTGCCAAGTTCGAAGTCCAGGATTTGCATATCATCAATGACTCGGTATCTATGTGGATTCGAGAATGATATTTTCTTTATAAGGTATAAACCAAATGCAAAAGCATCCCCTAGATTGCTAGTTGAACATTTGGTTGTCTTCCATATTGAAAGCATACGAGCACGCTATTCTTGACAATGACTTGATACAACCACCCCAATTTTGGAACTTGAGATTGCTTTTCGGTGAGAATTCTCCTCCGTAGATCTATCGACAAGCGAGACTCTATATAAGGTATTTGACAGATATCTCACAGCTACACACTAAGGCTGCGTTTGGTCGTCCAGATTTCTAAATATGATAAGACTGGATAGGATAGGATAAGAAATCCTGGGATTTCTTCATATCATATCCACTGTTTGATGGACTACGGATTTAAAGTCGGATAGGATAAATTTTTTTTTTGGCTATTCACGGGTCCTGAGAAGTCGGTGAAGGAAAAAAAGCCGAGAAATTTTTTTGGTGAAAGCGCACAAGGTGTGGGGATGAAGATGACAGCGAGTGGAGCGTAGGGTTTCTGGAAAAATAGACATTAGAAATCCTATCCAGGTCTATCCCACCCCTCTCCTCGGATTTTTTTATCCGGGCTATATCCAGTCTATATCCGACCTTATCCTATCCTGAACCACCACCAAACACAGGATATGATAAAACATATCCTATCCTGGCTTTTATCCGGTCGACCAAACGCAGCTTTACAGGTTTTGATAGTTCATAACCTTTTTTAGGAAACTGTACCACTCAACTTCATGGTAATATATCTTCAGAAAAACATAGGATCAAACACCCATATCACAGCACAGCATAAGAACAGGTATAAGAAACTCGGAATCACTTGTTAAAGAGAGTAGACATCACAGTCAAAATACATGAAAATTATTACTGTGAATCAGTCATACATACTTTATTTGTGCTCAAGACATACCAAATATTATATCACAAAATCCAATCACTTAACAAAATCAATTTCATATATCGATCTTAGGGTACATTTGTTTGGAGTTAAATACTTTCCAACAAAATGTTTTCGGACTTTGCACCTATTGGGACACCAGAAAACGAATTGGGCAAAAAGAAATGTTTTCCATCCACCAAAGATTCCCCTCCCCATGAAAGCAAAAACCATTTTCCCCGAAGAGACGTGGTCACCTCTGACCACCGCCGATCGTCGTCACTGGGCAGCCGATCATGTTCAGTCAACTAAGGGCAAAAAGGAGTCCGAAAATGACGTTGTGGCTTCCAACCACGAGACTTTTAATTTATGCAATGTGGTCTCTGAACTTTGATGCAATATTCAATTTCATCCCTAGGTTTTCGATTTGTTCACTATGGTCCTGAGCTGTTGGTAAATATCCAATGTTGTCCTTCTGTTTGTGTCGTTTGCACATAATCTAGGAGGTAAACTGGACATTTACCAATAGTTCAGGATTATATTTAACAAATTAAAAATTCAGAGGTGACATCACACGCCGCACTCAAAATTTTTCGAGGTTATTCGTGTCATTTTCCCCTGTATATTTCCAACACCGACTTTTTTCCCAGCCCCCACAACGGTATCTCTTGTTCTTTCGAAGACTCCTTTTTCGCCCTTCCGACTCATCTTCCACGTCGGACGATCCAACGGCCCTCCTCCCCCCCTGTCCCTCCCCGTCGAAACACCCCGAACCGACCCAAGCTTCAGGTCCTCCGCCGGACCTCCGCTTCGTATCCGAGCCTCCGTGTCCGAACCTCCGCCCCCTATAAAAAGCGGGGGGAGGGGGGGCTGCTTACCTCCGGTTCCTCCCCTGGCGAAACTGGAGCTCTCCACTCTATTCTTCCCCAAAAATCCCGTGCACAATTTCTCCAGAGCCTCTGCTGAAGTCGACGAGGAAGAACGACGCCCACCGAGCTCGACGATGATCTCCCTCTCCCCCCGAGCGATAATGCGCTGCTGCTGTTGATCGCGTGATCAGAGTCCTGCAAATTCTCCCCGCGAAATTCCTAATCGACCGGCCCGAGGTTTTTTTCGGGGGGGGTTTCCCCTCGATCTCGCTGGACGGGTAGATCGAATCGGCGCCGCGGTTTTGGGTCCCAATCCGGGCCGGGAGGAGCTCGAGCCGAGGCGCGATTCCGGCCGGACGGGGCAATTCGGGATGGTGAGCTGCGGTTCCGGACCGGATCGCGGCCGATCGCGGCATTGCATGTGCTGAAACTGCCTTGCTTCCGCTCGCGCGCTTCGGGTCTCGAGCTGGTTCTTCCGGCGCCCGGGAGGGGGGACGGGGGGAGCTGCAATGGCGCAGAATCAGAGCAACTGGGAAGCGGATAAGATGTGCGTTGCCGCATTCGTGTTTGGGATTGTTCGTGGATTCGTGTTTTTTGTTTTGGCTGGGAATTGTGCGGCTTAAGAACTTTCCGTGTTTTTTTGTTCCTTTTCGGGTTGTGTGTGTGGCTGCGCAGGCTTGACGTTTACATCTACGACTATTTAATGAAGAAGAAGCTGCACAACACTGCGAAGTCGTTCATGACCGAAGGGAAGGTGTCACCGGATCCTGTTGGTAAGACAGAATTTATGATGCCAAGCTTTGTTTTTTTCTTTTTCTTCTGTTGTTTTTCTTTTATTTGGCAATGCTGTACTTTGTTTTGCTTAAGATGGTAATAATTTGAGCCTAAATGAAGTTGGGGCTTGGCCTAGGGCTGTGATTAGGTGCATGGTTGGGTAACTCAAGAGGGAACTGAAATATCGTTGGATTGCAAGTGATTCTTGGAACTTAGTGATGGTTTCCATGTTTTGGTGTGGTTCAGAATTGCTCACGGTTAATTAAACATGTTTGATTTTTCCAATGAGCAAACTGAATACAGTCTCGCTTGAGCGAATTATTCAGTTGAGCTAAATGTTTACTTTGAGTTCTTAGTCAGCAGAAATTTATCGTTTAAGTTGTTGTGGGATGAAGTTGGATGGGAGATTTAGTTCACTTGCGTACAAAAAAAATTCCAATCCCGATGCAGAGTTCACTCCATGAATTAAAGAATCAGATTTTGTCAAATCAATTTTTTTGCTCATAAGGCATAGACAAACATTGGAACTAGGACTGCGAGTCACAGTCCATTCACCTGACTATCATGCAACCAACTCAATGAACCTTACCCTATTTCTTTTCTGATGGATGGATAACAGCCCATTATGTCAAAGTTGCACTTTTTTTTCTCCCAAGGATTGTATTTTGAGCTTGCAAATAGAATTATGACCTGTAAATTATGCTGGCTAATTCACAATCCTCCTGTTTAGTCTTGGTGAATCAGTTGATGAAATTTGTGTCCATTAGTTGGATTGGTGTCTCTACTGTTCATTTAAGTTGAGTATCCTGGTCGATTCTCCATTCGAGCATTTTGGAATAATTTGTTTTCTGTACGTGCAGCGATTGATGCTCCTGGGGGATTTCTTTTTGAGTGGTGGTCAGTCTTTTGGGATATATTTATTGCAAGGACTAACGAGAAACATTCTGAAGCTGCTGCAGCGTATATTGAGGTGGCTTCATATTTGTTGTGACTTCATCTAATGTTATTTGGAAGGCTATTTTCCTTTATAGTATGATCTGTGATTTTGTAGGCACAACAAGGTAAAGCAAGAGAACAGCAGCAACAGCAACTGCAGATGCAACAATTGCATCTTATGCGTCAAGCTCAGCTGCAAAGAAGTAACTCTGCTCAGTCTTCACTTGGAGGTCCTGCAAATTCTGTCAACTCTGAAGGAATGTTAGGGCAACCTACTGCCAGTGCACTAGCAGCAAAAATGTATGAGGAGCGCTTAAAATTATCTAATCCGATGGATTCCCAGGTTTCCCAACCGCTTCTGGATGCTAGATTGGCCCTCCTGAAGTCAACATCAAGTCATCCTGGGTAAATTTTGCATGTCAATTCCATCTAATGGCACGCATTTTCTTGATACTCTTATTCTCTTGTGGACATAGCAACTAATAGCTGGATCTTCCTGTCACAGTCAATTGGTCCAAGGAAATTCTGGGAGTGTAACGGCAGCACTGCAACAAATTCAGGCAAGAGAATAGACAGTTCATGGCTGCAGTGCCTAATCCTATAACTCTGTCCCTTGTTTTCTTCACTTAATTTTCATCTGCTCATGGCATGTAGGACATCAAAGGTGAGGTTAACATGGGTGGAACTCCAAGGTCGTTGCCTATGAACCATTCTTCAATCTACAGCCAGGGAGTCATGCAGCCAAGACCTGGAATTGGGAATGCAGGTAAATTAAGTCGTTCATTGATAGAGGTCCGCACTTCAATCAAGCTGAATGGCTACAAAGCTTTTTCCCTTCTTCAGCTCTGTATTTGTCCCATAAATTGCCCTCAGCTTACCATTTCATGCGTCTTTCTCTAAAAACACAGTTGAGTTATGAGACATTGGATGGTTATCAAGTTAATGGACTTGGTTCATGAGCTAAGAATGTGCAATATATAAGTGAAAAATCTGTTCATAGAGAGCTCCCCATTGAGATTAGGGATTCCAAAATAGTTTTCTACTATGAGAAATAAAGAACATGCAATTTTTCCATCTTGATTGATTTAGTGTGAGATTCAATCGACTCCTATTAGGTCATTAAATCAGTTGCAAGATGAATGTCATTTGGTGTTCCCTAGATATGGTCAAAATATTCAAACCTCATATGCCATATACAGGGAGCCAAGGATCAATTGTTTCATGTAACAACTGGACTTCTTCAGTCTTGTAGCATATAGCAAGTTAAACACACGAGAACAGTATAGCGTATTGTGAAACTCGTCTATTTAGTTCGGCTCTTTTCTGCTATAATCAAGTGGAGGACCCTAACTTTTAAGCAAAAGTCACTTTCCGTTTACCTTATGTGTTTTGTTATTATTTCAATAAAAAAATTCTTATTGTCTTGTTAAGGATTGAACCCTGGAGCTGGTGATTTACCGCTGAAAGGATGGCCTTTGACGGTGAGTTGAGTACATTGCTTATCTGGTGAAAGTTCATGCATTTATGTTGTGTTGTCTTAAAATCTTGCCGGGCCAATATCTCTTTTTAGGGTATTGAGCAGATTCGACCAGGTTTAGGTGCACAGGTCCAAAAACCATTTTTACAGAGTGCAAATCAGTTTCAGCTGTTGCCACAGCAACAGCAGCAACAGCTTTTAGCTCAAGTTCAGACACACGGAAACATCAATAATTCACCTATCTTTGGCGACATGGATCCTCGAGTCTTTAGAGGACTAGCCAGGGGAACTTTAAATGCAAAAGAAGGCCAGGTGGTTGCGAATGATGGATCTGTAGGCTCTCCAATGCAATCTACTTCATCAAAGGTAATATCAGTTTTTAAATGCATTGGTGAAGCTCTACTATAGTTGTACATGCACCAGGCACTTTCTGGTTTTTCATTTTGTTGCTGAAAGGTTATTGGTTTCAGTGTTGATCTATTTGCAGAATAATTCTGAATCCTTATCGTATGCTTCTAAGAGATTAATTTTGTTACCTGAAAGAAAAATGGAGAAGTCGTCATGCTATCATTAATATTTTGCTTCAATTGTTGACATTCCTGTAAAATAAATTTTCTTACCAAAAAAATGGAAAAGACATGATGCTATGAAATATATATTGCTTCCACCAATTACATTAAAAAAAAAAAGAAGGGTTGATGTCATCAATGGTCCATGCAATTTTGCCCGAAAATCAAAATCTTTCCTTTACTCTTTTTTGTTCAAAAGCATGCCTTTACTTTCCAAAAAGTGTCACCGCCACCGGTCGTCCCTATATCGTTCCTGTGATGGAATTTGTTAAGGTGGCATTAATGCCGTTAAATATTTGACGTTGTGGATTTTCTTTCTCTTTTTTCAAACCAAAGGTGGAAATTCTGTGTTCTTTTTCTTTTTCTTGTTCAAACCAACGTTGGCTTCACTCTCTCTCTCTCTCTCTCTCTCTCTCTCTAGTAATTTTCCCTTAAGCTTCTTCCCTTATCCTTTGTACTCTTCCCTCTCATCTTGACGAAGCAGCCTCCATAGCCACAAGCCCTCTAAAAGTTACCACGACAATTCATGCCCTATTGCTACTTGTGTCCTTGAGTGAGCAGGTAGAGGTGAAGTCACACACGTGTTCTTTTGCACTCATGACCACCACTCGCGGCCATGGCCCTGAGCTCTATAACTCAAGCGGCCATGACCAGGAGACTCGAGTTGAAGTGGCCATGGCAGCCACGAACCCAAAGTTCGAGCTCAAGAGGCCATGGTAGCCGCGACCTTGAGATGTGATAGCAATGGTTGTGAGTCGAGCTCGAGCTCGAGCTCAAGCGGCTATGGCCAGGAGCTCGAGATCTGGCGGTTGAGTGGCCATGGCCATAGCGAGCTTGAAGCTCAAGCATCCATGGCCACGAGCTCCAGATCTTGTGTCCATGGCTGCGCGCCTTATGCTCTCACGGTTGCTGCCACAAGCTCTAAGCTCGAGCAGCCATGGCCATTGAAGCTCAAATCGAGTGGCTATTGCCAAGAAGTTGAGATATGGTCAGCTCCAGATTTGGCCATGGCGGCTGTGAGCTTGAGCTTGAACGGCCATGGCCGCCGTGAGCTTAGAACTTGAGCTTGTGGCCATGGCAGCCATGATGGACGACCTCTCTCTCTCTCTCTCTCTCTCTCTCTCTCTCTCTCTCTCTCTCTCTCTCTCTCTCTCTCGGTTTTACTTTTTTCTTCTCTAAGGTTTTATGTTGCCTGATGTGGTGCTACATAACAATTTTGAGCAAACCAGTATACGATACGTGTAATCCGGGATCCATGTCAGCTATCTGACAGTCCATGTCAACAAAATTGACCAGCAAGAGAAAAAGTATGACTGTAGAACTAACTATGACACTTTCTGAAAAGTAGGAAAACAATTTGGATCTTCTAGTAAAAGTACAGGGACCATCGGTGACATTAAACCCAAAATAAAAGGTTCCTGTTTTAACTTCCAGCAAGAGAGATGGTGCCTTCCCCTTGTCTAGATTGATCCTTTTGCATGAAATGGGAGACATATACTTAAAAGGGCATTTTCAATTTGTTTCTGCCTGTGGACATTTTCGAAGATCAGAATAATAGAAGTGCTCACAAGGAGGCCGTCAAGTTTAGCCAGTTTATGCTGCTTGTTGACTTAGTGGTTTATGTGCATCGCCAGCATTAAGTGCTTTACAATATCACTTTGAGCTTTTTGTCCAAGCCAAATTTCAATCCTTTGCAGATGAATATGCCACAACAGTCTTCGTCTCAGCAACAGCAGGATCCTTTGCAGTCACAGCAAATGCAACAGGTTTGGCTCCTTCTCTTATATAGAGATGATTTCTGTCTTTTCCTTTTAAGATAACTTTTAGCTACATTAGAAATTGAATTTCAAATTAATTGCAGGCTGTCCTTCTAGTAATACTCGCTGGACCAAAATATTTATTCAAAATATTGACGGTAATTTCAGATAGGATCTTTGTTCTGAATGGCAAAGTGATGATTTTTGCTGTTGATGTTACAGAACAACAGGAAGAGGAAGGGGCTGTCATCTTCTGGACCTGCTAACAGTACAGGCACAGGAACTACGGTTGGAGCCCCCAACTCACAACCATCTACTCCTTCAACTCATACAGCTGGCGATGGAGTTTCCATGGCAAGCAACGTGCAACAAGCTGGTAGCATGTCGAAAGGTTTGATGACGTATGGTTCAAATGGATTGGCCGGTCTTACATCTTCTGCAAACCAGCTGGTACTTGTCTTAACTCATGTGATCCTTGTGGCTAAGAAATTTGTTGCTTCTCCTTTCTTATTGTCAGTAGCAATGTCATTATTGTCCTCGGTTACCTGATTTGCCATTTAACAAGTCGCTGACCGTATAGCTGTGCGCCTGAGTAATCAAAATAATTATACTGTGCCAACCAGTTGTTTAGTTATGTAGGCTTTCTCTGCTAGTTTACTTTCTTGGAGTGGTGAGGCTGGAATGTTAGCATAAGCGGTCATTTCAGGAATCAGAAATCTGCCTAGATTCCTATTTAAATGGTTGAAATATCCGTGCAAGAATGTCACCAGAAGTGTCCAGTCTCATAGAACAATGATCTTTTGCACTTTTTGATCTGCCTCCAGCACATGTATCTCTATGAGCCAGTGGTCTGCATTCATTGTTATACCTGCGTCTTGTGTGGAAAGACCTTTAAAATTCTCATAGCTCTTATGAGTCATTGGCACAGACCTTGTTTACCATTCCATTTGGACTGCAGGATGACATAGATCATTTTGGCGATGTTGGCTCTTTGGATGATAATGTGGAATCTTTTCTCTCACATGATGCTGGTGATGGAAGAGATGTGTTTGGAAAGCTAAAGCAGAACGCTGCTGAACATGCTGCAGATTCTTCAAAAGGTAATTGAACAACTTCTTCCTTCTATTTGTAGTAGACGTTGATAGCTGATTCTGTTTTTGCTTTTCAGAGTTTTCCTTCAACGAAGTTAGTTCCATACGCAAGAGCAATAGCAAAGTTGTCTGCTGTCATTTTTCTTCGGATGGGAAATACTTGGCAAGCGCTGGTCATGACAAGAAGGCAAGTACTATCCTGAAGAGAAAATGGTTTCTTCTTATTTCTTATTTTATCTATAATACTTACAGAGAACATTACATATAAATAGGGCCTAGTAAGCTAGAAGAAAGCAAGAAAATAGGAGCAGAAATACAAACAGATTTCCTACTTCCTAATTGTAATAATATACTTAGTAATTCTAGTGATCTACTTCCTAATTCTGAGGATTTAGATATAAGAGGAAATAAAATACATGGAAACCAAATAATTCTCTATCCCGAGATCTTCTCCTAATTCTTCAAACCCCCCCCTTCAAGTTGGTGCGTAAATATCAATCATGCCCAACTTGCTGATAAAGGAGACTCGAAGTTAGGTCTGAACAGTCCCTTTGTAAGAATGTCAGCTATTTGTTTTGTTGTTGACACAAATGGCATACAAATAGCTCCTACAGCAATCTTCTCTTTGATAAAGTGTTTGTCGATCTCAACATGCTTTGTTCTATCATGTTGCATTGAATTATGTGCAATGTTGATTGCAACCTTGTTGCACAGTACAACATCGTAGGCATTTTCACTAATACTCGAAGTTCTTCTAGTACTCGTGTTTGCCACAACATCTCTCAGATTCCATGTGCCATTGCTCGGTATTCCACTTCTGCACTGCTTTGTGCCACCACATTCTGCTTCTTACTTTGCTAAGTAATTAAGTTCTGCCATATATATGTACAATATCCTGAAGTCGACCTTCTGCTAGTAATTTTTTTTTTTTTTGGTCTGATTCTGCTAGTAATTGACCCTGCCCAGCTTGCATCTGTTTATGCTTCAATCTCCTGCTGAGTAGACTTTTTGAATAGCAGACCTTTTCCAGGTGTGTTCTTTAGGTATCTCAGGATCCTATGCACAACCTCAAGATAATTTTCATATGGAGAGTGCATAGATTGGCTCACCATACTCACAGCAGAGGCAATATCTGGCCGAGTATGTGATAGATAGATCAGTTTCCCTACTAGCTTCTGGTATCTCAATGTATCTACAGGAACCCCATCTTTGTCATCTCCAAGTTTTTTACTAGGGTCTATTGGAGTTTTTGCCAGTCTACAACCACTCATTCCGGTCTCCTTTAGAAGATCTAGGACATATTTCCTTTGTGAGACTACAATTCCCTTTTCGACTGAGCTACCTCCATTCTAAAGAAATACCTTAGAGTATCCTTGATCTCAAGCTCAAAACAAGACAATTCTTTCAACCTGTTCATCTCGGCAATATCATTCTCATGATGTTGTCCACATACACTATCAAAATTACAACCTTCCCATCACAAGAAAGATTTACAAACATGGTATGATCAGCTTGTCCTTGAACATACCCTTGTTTCTTCACAGACTGAGTGAACTTTGCAAACCAGGCTCTTGGTGACTGTTTCAGTCCATTTAGTGATTACTTAAATTTACATACCTTTGATCCAACCCTTTGATCAAAGTCTGGGGGAAATCCATGTGGACTTCTTCATCCATATCTCCATTCAGAAATGCATTCTTCGCATCTAGTTGCTGCAGAGGCTAGTCAAGGTTGGCTGCAAGTGATAGGAGCAGTCTTACACTGTTTAGTTTTGCAACGGGGGCGAAGGTCTCAAAGTAATCGATCCCATAGGTTTGGGTGAATCCTTTGGCAACCAACCGAACTTTATACCTTTCAAGGGATCTATCAGATCTATTGGCTGTAAATACCCACTTGCATCAAACCGTGGTCTTTCCTTTGGGTAAATCCGCCTTATCCCACATTCCATTTTTTTCCAGAGCTTTAATCTCCTCGAGAATCGCTTCCTTCCACTCAGGAACCTGCAGAGCATCCTGCACAGTTTTTGGAATCTCCACTCAATACAAGGTTGAGGTTAAGGCATGGAAATTGGACGAGAGGTTTTTGTAAGACACATAACGAGACATAGGAGTACAAGACCTAGCTCCTTTTCGGATAGCAATAGGTATGTCAAGTTCATCAGTAGACCCATTTTTTTGACTAAGATCGGGTTGGACAGATTGAGTTGGAAAATTAGTTGATGACCGTATGGAATTCTGGTCATTGCCCGGTTCGGATTCATGGCTCCTTAAAGGAGCAGGAGACTCATTTCTTTGAGTTTTGTTTCTTCTCGTGTAGACTTGAGAATAGGTTGGAAGCTTTGTATTCTTGGTACTAGTTTCGCCTCTGTTATGCTCTCACAAGTAGGATGAGATGCCAATATAGGTGGACCCATATTTTCATTATTTAAAAACTTGTTTTAAAATTAGGAAGGGTTGCAGGAATAGAGTTTTTGGAGAGGATTTTCAGGTTCCGCAAGACGAAAAGACTGATTGTGTTGTGCGACTCTGTGCTTTCTTTCTCCCCCTAAAGACGAGCTCAAAAAAAGGTGACATCCATGGTGACAAACATATTTTTGGAAATCGGGTCAAAGCATTTATACTTTTTTTGATTATGTGCGTAACCAACATACACATCGTTTTTCTCTAGGATCATATGGATGTAAGAAGAGCTTCACCCCATAGTTATGCGGGAACTATAGTTGTGAAGAGTAGAGCTCTAGTTATTTCTAAAAGGTGTTTATTCTTCCTTTCTGCCACCCATTTTGTTGAGGGTTGCAAGAACTTTGATGCACAATTCCCTTTTCCAAGAAAAACTGTCCCAAAATTTTATTGGAATATTCTTTCCCATTCTCACTCCTAAAAATATGGATTTCGCTTGGAATTGTGCTTGTATCATGGTGTAAAATTTTTTGAAAATAGCCTCTACTTCAGATTTCTCTTTTAACAAATATACGCAACTCACCCATGTATAATCATCAATAAAGGTAACAAATCATTTCTTTCCCGAGGGTGTAGAAATTCTAGATGGGTCCCAAACATCACTATGAATAAAGGAGATTGGTTTCAACTGCTTGTAGGTTTGTGAGGGAAAATTGGTTCGATGATGTTTGGCTAATTCACAGAATTCATACTGAAATGAAAATGGACTTTTATTCGAAAACAACTTTGGGAATAAGAACTTTAAATATAGAAAATTCGGATGACCTAGCCTATAATGCCATAACATAATATCATCGTTCTTATGAACAGTAACAGATGCGAAACGGCTACCCTAAACTTGTCTACTTGAGCTTGTTCCATCTTCAAAAAAATAGTCCTCTACTCTCTCTAGCATTGCTAATCGTCCTCCTTGAGGTCAAGTCCTAAAACTCACAATGAGATGAGAAAAAATTGGGTTGACACTTTTGATCAGAGGTTATTTTGCTAGTGGACAGCAAGAGTGAGGACAGGTGAGAGCTTGATGGATCATTTTCTAGCTATAGCTGAAGCAATTTTTTTATTTCCTGCACACGGACTATATGTAGAAAAGAGTTTTGAATAACCTATTATATTATCGGTTGATCCTAAATCGAGAATACATGGTGTAATTTGGTGTGGATTTTCTATGGGGAAAGTAGTAGAAAGATAATTACCTTTCCGGGCTAAAGAACAAGATGGATTCAAAGAAGGTTATGGAAGTTGAAGGAGTTTGTACAGGTGCTCTAACTGTTCCTTCGTGAATGGAACCGAATTGGACTTGATTTGCTCTTCCTCATTTGTTGCTTGGAACGCGCAGCCATCACTACTGCTTGTTCTCTTCCCACCTTCTTTCTTCCAATTCTATGGTTTCCCATGAATTTTCCAACAAGTCTCCTTTGTATGCCATGGTTTCTTGCAATGTTCACACCGTGGTTTTTTCCTCCTATCTTCCTCAGAATCAAACCTCTGAGATACAAATGCAGAATTTTCGGATATAGAGCTGACACTTTTTCCCGAATCACGTAGCATGATTCGTCTCCAAGATTCCTCCCTCCTAACTTCAGAGAAAACCTCGCGGATGGATGGTGGAGGTTTTTGACCAAGGATTCTGCCTCACATCATCCAAGGCCTGCTAGAAACATGTATACTCTATCATGCTCTTCTCTCTTCATTAGTCTCACAATCAGCCGGACTTTCCCATGTATTATCTTAGCATTGATCTAATTCCTGCCACAAGGTCACCATTTCATTGTAGTAAATAGTGACCTCACGATCTTCTTTCCTTGATTGTTATAGCTTTATCTTCAGTTCAAAGAGCTGGGAAGAATTTTCCAAATCATAACATGTTTCTCTCACAATGTCCCACACATCTTTAGCGGTTAGAAGGAATAGTTGCGGTTTCCCAATTGTTGGCTCCATAGAATTGATCAGCCAAGCAATCACTAAGGAGTTCTAAAAAATCCAAGTCTTCCAATACGGATTGCTTTTTGTTGGTTCCTTCACTTCGCCTGTCAAGTGGCCAAGCTTCCCTTTGCCATCAATTGCTAGTTTCACCGATTGAGCCCACTCCAAATAATTTTGGCCATTCAATCGGTGAATTGTTAATAGCAGGTTGGAGTTTTGGGAGAATTGCTCTCCACCACTGCTCAATTGTGTAGAGAGATCAGTTGGGTTGTTCTCTAGAATGACACCTAAAGGAGTGGTGTCCCTACTAGCTTCGGTCATTGCCGTTATCACCATAGTAGGAGCTGGATTCAAATCCTCTGGTATGACACCATGCGAGATTTTTTGGGACCACTACTGATTGTTCTAAAAGTTTAAGCTGCAAAATGAAAGCATAATTTATTATTAAAATATTATAACACTCCCCCTCCCACGTAGGTTGGACTTTGGCTTGAGCCTTAAGCGTGGAATTATGTAGTTGGGGAGGTAAATAGGGGTCTAGAAAATTTGAACTCAGTATCTCCTACTTTAATACTATGCGGATTTCTAAGAAGAAAAAAATGTTTTTTTCTTGTTTCTTATTTTCTATATAATACTTACAGAGAACATTACATATAAATAGGGCTTAGGACAGCCAAAAGAAAGCAAGAAAATTGAAGCAGAAATAGGAACATATTTCCCACTTCTTAATTCTAATGATCTACTTCCTAATTCTGAGGATTTAGAAGTAAAAGGAAATAAAATGCATGGAAACAAAATAATTCCCTATCCCGAGATCTTCTCCTAATTTTTTGACAGCAACGAATGGAACTGGATCACAATTGTTATTTAAATGTTTGTACATTGTGCTTCCTTCAAGCTCTTGGTGTGCGGAGCTTGGTGCTGCGTGAAAATTTCTGCATTTGAGATCTGCAGTAGTGTTAAGAGGGTTGTGCAAAGTACTGAAAACGTTGTTAGTTCATAATGTCAGATGGTTGTGTTGATTGTTAAAAATATGATGATGTTAGATACTTATCTGTGTGACATCAATAGGTCATCCTTTGGAATGTGGAAACATTTCAAACTGAGAGCACTCCAGAAGAACATACTCACATAATCACTGATGTGCGTTTCAGACCAAACACAACACTATTGGCAACGTCTTCATTTGATACCACCATTCGGGTTTGGGATGCAGCGCAAGTATAGTCTCTATCTCGTTTCATTACTTGTCTAACATCTTTCACCCTAAATAGGTCAAAAACGAATTGTGCTTATGATCTTTGGGTGTTGCAGCCAAACTTTTGCGTACGGTCTTATACTGGACACACCTCCCAAGTGTTGTCCCTCGACTTCCACCCTAAGAAGAATGATCTTTTCTGCTCTTGCGACAGTAACAGTGAGATTCGCTTATGGAGTATCAGTCAATATTCATGCACCCGTGTCTCCAAGGTTACAAACAAATCTTGACCGATTTTTTATTCTCAGACCTGACTGCGGCTGTTCTGAGGTACTTCATTGTTGGATGTGCAGGGAGGTATTGCACAGGTAAGATTTCAACCCAGGACAGGGCATCTGCTTGCGGCAGCAGCAAATACTGTGGTCTCCATCTTTGATTTTGAGACGGACAGACTGTATCACATGTTGAAGGTACCAATATATATTTCACTAGAGTGAAAGATAGCTCTGAATTTGTCTAAAAGGAAATTTTATATTTAAGTTCCAAGAGTGTGGCGGACATTCTAACCAGAATTGCTAATTGTAGTGGGAAAACTCTTACTTTTCCAGGGGCACCAATCAGAGTTACATTCTCTAAGTTGGGATGCCAATGGAGATTATTTGGCATCTGTCTGCCCGGATTCTGTTCGAGTGTGGCGAGTGTCCTCGGGTGAATGTGTTCACGAACTCAATTCCAGTGGAAACAAGTTTCACTCATGCGTGTTCCATCCAACCTATTCCAATCTTCTGGTTATTGGCTGTTACCAGGTGATAAATTTTATTTTTTTTTGGTCAAAACCGGGTGATAATTGGATTGCTGCTGTTGGTAAATGCGCTGCACATTATTGCTTTTATTTCACTGTTAGAATGCAATTCGCTTGTAGAGCGTTTCCATCACATTCAGGGTGCATTTCTTATCCTGTGCAAACCGATTTAATTGGTTGGATAAATGACTCCTTAGTAGTGTTCTTCAGATCTTTTTGCAACAATAGTCTATTTTTATATTCTTTTTTGGGCCAAATCCTTTAAGTAAGAATATGAATTGTGTTTGAAGGGGCTTTGGATACGAATTACAACTTTTTGTCGTGGATGTTGCACATCACATGGATATCTTTAGACTGAATGATTTGTGGGAATTTTAACTGTTATCAATCCTTACTTTTTAGTTACTCAGCCTTAGTTCGGAATTGTTTGATGCACGCTTTATCCCTTGCAGTCGTTGGAATTGTGGAACATGGTAGAGAACAAGTGTCTGACGGTCGCAGCTCACGAGTGTGTTATTTCGGCGTTGGCCCAGTCGCCGTTGACGGGGATGATTGCCTCAACCAGTCATGACAAGTCGGTTAAGATTTGGAAGTGAAAGTTCACCCCTGCTTTTCTTGCTTCTTAGAGGCCTTCAATTTGAGCGTGTTTCAAGAGCTGAGGAGGGTCACAAAGGAGCCAAAAACCACTGGTGGGTGTCACCCATACTTCCTCACCAACATAATTTATCCATTTAATAAGGTTGAAGCAGGATCTCGCTCGGCTTTGTCGTAATTCTGGGCCACCCCATATCTGTAACACTATGATTGTCCCTTGGGAATGTACAACATCTCGATTTATCATCGTTGGAATCATAATTTCTCGTCTATTGAAGTTGTCGGATAAAAAGGTGCGTGACTTGGCTAATTTACAAGAAATTGTTTTTGTCTCCTCAAAACGTCTCAGAATTGCCTATTTTGTTGTCCTGATGACATTAATGGAGTTCCTTTGTACGCTCTTTTCAGTTTTGTTTGTTCTTGGATGTACATATATCGACCAAAGCATCCTGTGGACTTTTCTTTCTCGAGGTCAAGTGAAATGTGTGTATGTCTGATTGTTGGACTAATTCTGCGGTTGAGATTATGGCTCTGCATGTTTTGCGGATTATTTTGCAAAATGAATGATTTGGAAAATATTTTCCTATGGTCAATGAAAAGTTTTTTCGTTATCAACAGTAATGAATGTCTAAATATTTTGTAAATGATAAATATATTTTTCGTTGATTCATTTTTATAAGCGATGCAAGCGATCATTTTTAGTAAAGTTTTTTTTTAAATTATTATTTTTCACAAAATAAATGGAACTTATATTGTTTATTGTTTTCTTGGGTAAAAGGAGTTGTGAAACTTTACCATTTTATGTTATGTCTTGGAGCACAAAGGATTTCAAGTTTCTTCCCAAACGAGAGAGGAAGAGGGAGCGAAAAATTCGTAGTAGCATGAAGTAGGTCGACTGCGGAGATGACGATTGCGGTAACGGAGGTGGTAGCGGAGGTGCACCACGAAGCTCTCAAGTTGCAGAGGAAAGAATAGGAAGGAGGAGGAGAAAAAAAGGAAGAGAACGAGTCCTTTTCATACCGTAAGATATTAACTCTTCTAAAAGTTTACGCACTTTGATGAAGGCACGATCTAACAACTACCTTCGATAACGTCGATACTCGTACCGATATGAAATTTCCACTGCATATTCGAAGATGAGGGGTGGGAGGCAAAGGAAAATGGAATGTTGGGTGACCTCAGGTTGACTCTGCCCTTCTTTGTCCTCAGTTCTGCTGTCATGCTTTCACTAAATTAACAGCTGAAAGATTTAAATCAAACATTAAACAGTGGTAAAAAAGAACATGTCTACAATTGCAAAACGAAGCACCCCACGTACGACTCCCGACCCTTCTTTGGAAGGGGGGGATCTCGGCGGGGAAAAGTAAAGAGAAGACGAGAGTTCAAAAGTAGAGAATGTTCAGAATATTTGCTTTGCATGGGAGAGGCTTTTGATGTTTACAGGACTCTCTGAGGCTTTCTTTCACTGCAAATTCTCTGACAAAGCAGAAAACGAAATCGAAGTTGCATGGCTCTCTCTCTCTCTCTCTCTCGTGTCTTTCCTTTCCTAGAAAAAGCTCACATCCATGTCGATATAGAAAAAAAAGGGGGGGTTATGCATCAAGCGGTTGGCACTTTTAATCTTCATCTTATTCCTACTTTTCGCATCTTGGTTTGTCGTATTAAACAGAATATTTATTATCAAATTAGGTGCTGATGCTATCTTTTTCTGCTCCATAAATTAGGTGTTAATATTGTTGTATCGATATCTCTCTGAAATTCTGTCTGGTGCACGATACGGTGGAGACCAAATTTGCAGATGCGCATGGCCTGTGTTATCTTGAACTTGAATTTTTATTCTGAATGGTGCATATGATGCATCAAGTACATGTTGTGTAAATTATTTTAAGCGGGCCATGAACCTTAAGGATCACTAGATCTCCCAATTTCAATCAATT
This sequence comes from Syzygium oleosum, assembly GCF_021117445.2. Lineage (NCBI taxonomy): Eukaryota > Viridiplantae > Streptophyta > Magnoliopsida > Myrtales > Myrtaceae > Syzygium > Syzygium oleosum. The sequence continues at coordinate 19,680,186 of NW_026607485.1, read as the reverse complement.
TTTAAACCCGCGAGATTACTTTAATGGTTAGAAACGATTATGTATGTGGATTAGGTGCACGAGACAAGTTGTATGTTCCTCATATCAATAGCCACAAATAATCCCTTTGTAAGTCATCTGCCTAACTATTCGCTTCTACCCTCCTTGGTTCATGTGGTTCGTGAGACATTTATTGTTTGTAAGGTTAAGTTATACCTAGATGAGTTCTCTCCTCGTTGTGAAAAACTATATAAGCATTCGAAAACAAAATTAAATTACATCTCCATTAGAATTTGTCCAAATGCTTGCACTCAAGTGTTTCTTGATCCTAGATACACCCAAAGTAAAAAAAAATCCAAGATATGAGAGAGAGAGAGAGAGAGAGAGAGAGAGAGAGAGAGAGAGAGAGAGAGAGAGAGAGAGAGGAGAGAGGATACCGGTGATAGGAAGCTTCACAACCCCTTGCAACCACTAGCAAGGCTGGCTTGGCTCTTGATCCTAGAATTGTCCAAATGCTTGCACTCAAGAGTTTCTTGATCCTAGATACAACCAAAGTGAAAAAAAAATCCAAGACACAAGGGAGAGAGAGAGAAAGAGAGAGGATACTGGTGATAGGGAGCGTCACAACCCCTTGCAACCACTAGCAAGGTTGGCTTGGCTCTTGCCGGGGGAGCGCCCGTAGTCACAAGAGGCCGTGACGCACCCCTCTCTATCTCTTTCTAGGTTTTCTTTGTATCATGTTTGTTCATGGTGCATTTATTTGGTGCCACATTAGTACCACATGTACATTTTATGTCACGTCAACAATTTGACTTTGTTTGTAATAGTGATTGATAGAATGAATTAACTATGCAAACTGAAAAATCGAACAACTAAATTATACAGAGGAGAGGATACAACTTGGAGAACTAAACTTGTGCTTTGCCCCAATGCTTTGTCGCCCCAAAAACACAATCATTTGATTGGTATATTATATACACACAAATACTGATATTCACGTACCTAGATACCAATGACTTAAATATGGTTGTTTTTTAATCTTTCTATTTTATGAATTCTTGTGTAAGTGAGTGCCTTACAAAAGTCAGAATACTTACAATGTCCCAAAAGTTACACTCCTTCTCGTATATCTATGGTTTGATCTCAAGAGAGTGTATCAACGCAGTGACTCAGCTCGAGTGAGAGGGAGACAACTATGCTCATCACTTAAACAATTTCATAAGTTAGAACTTAGAAAATTGTCATCTTTGAGTATGCTTAAATTTTCATAATATTGATAGTGCATAGGATGTTAAAAACTGCAATACATGCCTAATGAGTGCTGACCGGCCACTCGCAACAAATGAAATACCACTAAATGTCTGACCAAAAAAAGAAATACCACTAAATGCGTTGATTAAAATAATGCAACAACCGTGGTGACAATGGAAGAGGGAGGCCAAAAAGTCGATGCAATTAAGTAAGGGGGGGTGTGCAGAAGTATAAATCTTGAGTAATGATGGGTTAGAAGTCTGTTCATGTGTAACAAAAGTCAAATCATCATTGCTGTCGAGCTGAACCAGCGGCTTTGAGACCTGAGAGCGGATTTCAGATGAGTGGAAATATATGGGAAAAGCCCAAAAAATTACCGCATTTACGTCCTAGAAATCATGTACATTCAGTGGCATTAACAGGACTCAGACAGCAAGAAAGAGATGCTGCTGAGTGCTGAGGGGTCGGCTAGGTGAAAGGGCCTAATGATGAAGATAAAGAGAGAAATCTGATGAATTGGAATAAAAGAGCCACCAAAGCTTGAAGACTATTTAGGGCCCGTTTGGTAACGTGCCAAATAGTGAAAATTTCTGTTCTTTTGTTCCCAGAAATAGTTTGGGAACAGAAATGCGTTTGGTAAACTTTTTGTTCCTCGGCACATTTTTGCAAAAATTTGTGCCGAGAAACAGTTTTGGAAGAGAAACAAGAAGTAAAAAAAAGTTGCTTCTTGTTTCTCGGCACAATTTTGAGAATCAGTTTTTTTTCTTCTTTTTCTTTTTTTTCTTTTCTTATTTTGTGGTGTTGTTCTTGGCTGAGCCGACCGCCGGCGACCGGCGATCGGCCACAGCCCAGGGCCGGCGAGGGCGTCACGGCCCTCGCCGGCGGAGGCGAGGGTCGCCTCGCCGGCGAGGGCGAAGGCCGGACCCTCGCCGCCCGGGCGAGGCGGCCTCGCCCAGATCGAGCGAGGCCGAGCCTCGCCGTCGGTCGCGACGGCGAGGTCGGCCTCGCCTGCAGATGGCGAGGCTCGGCCTCGCCGCAGACCTCGCCGTGGGTCGCGACGGCGAGGCTCGGCCTCGCCAAAGCCGGGCGAGGCCGAGCCTCGCCGTCTCCGGGCGAGGCCGCCGCCTGCTTGGCGAGGGTCCGCCTCGCCCTCGCCGGCGAGGGCGACCTCGCCTCTGCGGCGGCCGGCGAGGTCCGTGACGCCCTCGCCGGCCAGGGCTGGCCGGCGGCCGGCTGTTTGCGACCGGCCATGGCCAAAGAAGAAAGTAAAAAGAAAAAAAAAATTTAAACAATTCAAAATATTATTAAAATATTATTTGGGAACAGAAATTTTGTGTAGTTACCAAACGCATTTCTGTTCTTTTCTACTCTAGGAATAGAAATTTTGGACATTTATCAAACGCCTTCAAATACTCAGAAATTATTTCCGGGCACAGAATAAAAAAAAATCATTTCTATTCAGAAATAGCGTCCGGGCACAGAATGGTATTCATGCGCACCCTTAGTATATTCTATAAAGAAATCTGATGAATTGGGGTTCAATTTTGAAAAGATATGGTTTCTGCTCTTGAAGTGATTAAATTTAAAAGAAGAAAGGAAAAGACAGTTGCTATGATATTGAACAGAATACTATGATTCTGACCTTTCCTTTTCCATGGAAGGGAGGGAGGTACAATATGACATTATGAAGCAATTGGCATTGGAATGAAAAGATATGGTTGGGTACCAAGAAATTGACACTATTGTATTGAATGACCAGAGAAGTTGAAGCTTGTCAAATCATTGTATCTTTTGCATTTAATTATTATTCTATTGTTATTTCATGGCACTATATATCTGTACATATGGTCCAAGAGAAGAAAGAAAATTGATTTTGCTGATGGGTATGGTCAGAAACAAACTGCCATTGCTGTGACAATTATTCCAGCTTTCCAATCCATCATCAGATGGAATTTAGCTCCTCCCAAACTTCAATTAGCTTTGCTAAATTTCAAACCAAAGGCTATATCATTTTTTTAGGCACCAGAAAGTATTCCCATTTAAAGAACATTAATTGAAAGTCTCTAGATTGCCCACTGCCTTCTTAGCAACTTTGCATCACCATAATGTAATACCGTAGACTTCTCCAAAAAGACATTATAAAACGCCAATATCAATCGATATACTTACCGCCGCAGACTGATTGAACAATGCCGGTATCATTTTATGGATCTTGTTACAAAATATCCTCTCGAGGGATACTCGTCGAGCAATCTAATAACTAAATCTAACCTTTTTAAACGCATAATCGATGCTTTAAAAATCAAACATTTTCTCATCAAGTATATTAGTGAGGGCACCCAAAACTTATTAGCTGAAGAAATTGATGGCGATTTGTCCATCAAACTTCGCTTAGTATCCGCCTCAGAAAAATCAATAACATTTCGATATATTTTAGATTGAAGGTGATTAAGATAATTTAGTAAATCAGCACTGCTATTTTTTTTCTTTTTTATAAATGCCATTTTCCTTTTCATTTTTTAAAATTTCGTTTAAAGGTGGGGTACGCAGACCAAGCAGCAGCAGAGACAAAAGGCCCTTTTGGAATTTGGCCACACGCTCTCTCCTGCATCAGTGTTTTTTTTTCCTTTTTATAGCAGTAACGCGAAGAGAAATTAAATCGTATTATATTCATATCAGATTATTAATTAATTAATGTAAAAGAACATTAATAAGAGAAAAGGAAAGAAAAAAATTCGTAGTGGGGAAATCTGTCAGCCAATGGGATAATTTCTCTATTTTCTATTTTTCTCTCTTTTTTTTTTTCTTACATGTACCTGACAAATTGGCACAAGATGCTCTTCATCGGCCAGCGCCGGGAGCGCGTGGTTCGCAACCCCGCGCCGAGCGCGTGGGGTGGGGGGGCAATATTCGGAAAAGAAAAATCTTATCTATGGAGAAAAATAAAAATAAAAGAAAATTCGGAATATTGTAATTTCTAGAATAATAAAAGTAAAAATCGAAAAAATAAAAAAAAGCACTTTCCACCTGGCCACTAGAAAAGGAATCCAATGTCTTAAGCCGTCGCCAGTTCGCTCGAGTTTTCTCGTCCTTCCCATCTTCTCGTGTCGCGATAAATTGGGGAGAAGGTGAAATAAACGTGGCGTCAGCAATTCGTTCTTTTTCCACATATATTGAGGAAGGAAGCAAGCAAGCAAGCAAGCAAAATAAAAATAAAAAGGAATTCGGCGCGGACAAATATTAACAAATCTTTTTTTGAAATTACTTTTAATTTTTGCTTCCAGATGCGCACGAGGATTTTTTTTAATTTCCGAAACATGAAAAGTGTCAGAAAAGTCATAAACCTTTTATATTTGTGCCGATTTAGTTCTAAATTTTTTTTTATTCCAATTCAGTTCTAAGCCTTTCATCTTTATGTCAATTCAATCCTTCCGGCTAATTTTAGCCGGATATAGCTGACGTGGATGCCGGCCGGCTTACATGACACCTCTGGCGATGACGTAGATAATTTTTAATAACATTTTTCAAATTTTTTATTCTTTTCTTTATTTTTCGACCTCGCGTTGGGCTGGGCGAGGCACGACCTCACCGGATCTGGCGAGGGTGAGCCTCGCCAATGGCCGCAGGAGCTCGCTAGAGGCCAGCGACCAGCTGAAGGAAGAAGAAAGGGAAAGAAATTTTTTTTAAAAAAATATTAAAATATTATTAAAAGTTATCCACGTCATCGATGACGGTGCTACGTAGGCCGGCCGGCGTCCACGTCAGCTATATCCGCCCAAAATTAGCCGGAAGGACTCAATTAATACAAAGACAAAAGGTTTAGGACTGAGTTGGCACAAAAAGAGTTTAGGACTGAATTGATATCAATGCAAAAGATTTATGACTTTTCTAACACTTTTCCCTTCCGAAATATATGCACACGCAATAACTTTTCATTTGTTCGAGAGGAAATTATGTCCTCGACCTTGGTGGGCCCACGCCACTTCAGCGCCACACGTGTGTGCCGAGAGCTGTCGAGGAACGCCGGCCGGACTTGCCATGCCGGCAAAATTAAATGGGTGGCTGCCGAAATGGTTTGATCACATCGGATCGAGATAGTTTAGAACTTAATAATTTTCTATTTATTTAGATAATGAAATTTCAATAGCATGAGAGCGCAACCAAGAGGTACTGCTGATGAAAAATATAAGGTATGCTCATCTGATTCTTCCGATGCTAAATTAATTTCGTTTCTCTTTCTTTTTCTCTCTTATCCGGCCTTTTTTTTTATGACTTAAAATGCAAATCCTGTAAATTTGATGGAAAAATCTGAGGAAGAGGTGGGGGATTAAGGCGCGAAAGAAAGGGAAACACGTGTAAGTGCGCCATCGTTCATGTTTGCGCCTCATTTAGATTCATGAGATTTGCCGAGTATTTTTATGGGTCCCGAGTTTTGTCGTATATCTGTCGCGAACAATTTTATTAATAAAAGGGAAAATGACATAAATAGTCCCTGAACTTTGATCCAATGTGGAATTTGGTCCCTGAACTTTTAATTTGTTCAATGTAGTCTCTGTACTTTAACCTAATGTTCAATTTGGTCCCTGAACTTTGATTTGTTCAACGTGGTCCCTGAACTTTTAATATGTGTTCAATTTAGTCCTTGAACTATTTGAAAATGTTCAATATAGTCCTTCCATTAATCTAAGTACAGGGACTATATTGAATATTTTCATATAGTTCATGGACTAAATTGAACACATATTAAAAGTTCAGGGACAACATTGAACAAATCAAAGTTCAGGGACCAAATTGAACATTAGGTTAAAGTTCAGGGACTACATTGAACAAATTAAAAGTTCAGGGATCAAATTGCACATTAAGTCAAAGTTCAGAGACTATTTGTGTCGTTATCCCTTAATAAAATGGGAAAAGTTTTCGTAAAGTGAACATCTTCCTCAAAGTACGGTAGTAAAGACGAAGTTTCATTCGCATAAGACGTTCGACAGGGTGCTCGAGAGGAAAACTTCCTGGATGATCCATATTCATATGAGTCTAATATATCTCGATCATTGAAAGTATTGTCTCCCATATGAGACCCACAGGATTTAGAGGTTGGAATGCACTAGGTTCACATGAATCTGGCTTGTATTCTTCGAAAATCATAGTCCCGGGAAAAATTGTCCAAAAATTCCTATATCTATTGTATGTTGGCTAATTTGGTCCTAAAATCCAGCCAAAAGAAAAATTCGGTCCTAAACTTTCAATTTGGCTAATCTAGTCCTATCAAATATCTCCTATTCAATAAGAAAAGGTACGTATTATAAACTTAAATATTATAATTTTTCCTATCATACTAGTTCGAAATATAAAAGCATACTTACTAATTAGATACCTAACCAAAATACTAGGGAGATAATAACAAGATAGATTGGTCCATAATATACTTGCCGTCACAATGTGATTTGCTCAATTTCGAACCGTCAACATTAAAAATTCATAGAGCTCGACGTGCTTCAAAATAACCAAATTTATTGATAAATTAAAACCCTAAATATTTTCTCTCAACAATAAGAAGAATCATATGGAGCTTTGAAGTCTAAGAACAAAACCCTATACAAGCTGCTCCATTCCAAATTAAACTGTTTTTCCGAAGATCGACCCCCCTTTCCTTTTAGGAAGTCGTAACGAAATCTCATTAAACTTTGCGCCGTTAGTATACATAGTCACGCCCTTTTATGGGTACACAACGTGTCTATGCTCTAGCCTGTACAGCTTTATCGGCAAGAATGAAAATGTTCCAATACATCCATGATCGACCGCGGAGTTTACCCCGTTACTATTTTAGCCGCCGACCCCTTTCGAAACCAATAACCTTTTTCTCCTCGTGATCTCTGGACATTCGCGATCACATACCGACACCCCTCCCCCCAATAATAAATACACGCCGGGGCGAGCGTTACGAGATCCGCCATTTCTCACGCGTTCATCAACTAAAACGGCTCGAGTCCGAGAAAATGGATCATTACCACCCAGAAAACACCCGGCACATTTTCTTATCAGTCGCGACGCCGAGTCGTCTCTTTCGATAACCAGGTAACGCGCGGCATGAACCGATATCTCCATACCGGGCAATTACACGCGGCCGTGTATCTCAACATACGGGGTCAGAATATGTTTAGAGACAGATTGATCAGAGGATGGAATCGAACACACATATACCCAACGCCTAATTTTATATGTACATTCCCAAATGACTCTCGATTTAACATTTATAAGTAATTCTTATAGAAGAACAAGAGGTGGAGGGGGGGAGGGGGCCGAAAGGAATTTCGGAATATTCGGGGGACGGGGGGAAGAATCTCGCGAGAAATTGAAGTCCCCAACCCTAACTTTTTAACAGTCCCTCCCTCCCTCTCTCTCTCTCTCTCTCACCATTTCAACATCTCTTCCTCTTTCTCTCTCTCTCTCTCTCTCTATCTATCTCTGAAACCTTTCAACTGCAAATCAAACCAAACTCCTCCTCCTCCTCGGCTCCTCCTCTTCCTTCTTCGTATCTCTCTCTCTGTGTCTCACATGAGCGATTCGTGCTGAGCGGCCTTTTTGCTTTTGCTTTGGCTGCCGGCGGAGCGGAGAGGAGAGGAGAGAGGAGAGAGAGGGAGAGGGAGAGGGGGAGATGGGCAAGTACATTCGCAAGGCGAAGGCGGCCGGCGAGCTCGCCGTCATGGAGGCCACCCAGTCGTCCCTCGGCGTCCGCACCCGCGCCAAAACCCTAGCCTCCCAGCGACTCCAGAAATCTCCCCCGGTCTCCGCCGCCGCCGCCGCCGCCGCTCCTCCTCAGCCCGCGGCGCAGGCGCCGGCGGCGGCGGCCAGCTCCGGCTCCGGTTCCTACCTCCAGCTCCGGAGCCGGCGGCTCCCGAAGCCGCCGATCCTCGTCCGGAGCCACTACGCGAGGCGGCAGAGGAAGGTCGGCGGCTCGGCCAAGGGCCCTAGCCCCGGGTCGAGCCCTAACCCTAGGGCGCGGTCGAGGCTGAGGATCGGCTCGATGGAGTCGGTCGGGTCTTTCTTGAGCGACACCGAGGGCGGCGGCAACAGGAAGGCGAGCGGTGGCGGCGGGGAGGAGGGCAAGGATGGGATTCCCAGGGAGGAGAACGCGGCGGAGAACGATAACGAGTGCAGCAGTAATGCCGATTTGGGGGTTGGAGAGGCTTCTTTCGGCGACAACGTTTTGGAGTTTGAAGGCAGAGAAAGGTGTTTGCTCTCTCAATTTTGGTTCTGCAACTTTTTCTTTTCATTTTTCTTTCGCATCGCAAATCTTTGTTTTTGGTCTGGATTATACGATTCTCTCTTTGGTTGATGGGGAAAAGGGATAGGAAGGGCGGTTTGATTGATCAGAAAGGAAGATTTTTTTTTTTCAGTCTCTGTTTTGGTTACTGACAAAGTTTAGGGCAAAAGGGAGTACTAAACTTTTTTGCACAATTCGTATGATTGATAATTAATTTAGATGCAGGGAAAGATTTGTAACTGCTAAGGGCCTTCTTTTGGTGCTTTCTTCAAATTCCAGTTTTTCTTTTTCAATTCTTTCTCTATTCCCCCCCTTTTCTTCGTGAATTTGGTGGAACTTTTGGAGTCGCCTTGTTGGGGGATCTTAAATTCTACAATTTGATTAAATCCTTAGATATATGTGTGTGCTCAATAGTTTTGAATTATAAAATTCTAGGTGAGATGAAGGTATGTTTTTTCTATTGTGGGTCAGTATCTTGATGCCATCCTCCTCTGTCTGATAAGCCAAAAAAAAAAAAAAGGGCACAGAATAAAGGGAAAGTTGTAAGTTTTCAGACCATATGATAGGGCATAGAAGTTTTTGCTGCGAAGACGGAGATGATGCCCAGAGGGAAGATCATCAATTAATTTGTGAAACACAAGACCCACAAACAAGAGGAGGATGGTATCAAGTTAGAGAATAATTTTTTTCTTGCACCAAACAAGTTTTATGTGCGTAGAGGTGATTGGTGAAGGTTTTTCCCAGTTTGTCTTCTCAGCTTGCTGAGGGAGAGATAGAAAAGGATTTAAAGATTGGGGAACTTTCTTTTCCAATTTTACATACCCTGAGTATATTATTAATTATTCGTCATACTTATTTTAAGGTTCGTCGTAGGTAGTCTTCCCTTTTTGGAACTTTAAATTATCTGAAAAACGTATATTCGGAAATGGCACTACCGTTCCACAAACGGATGTAAAATGATTGGAAAGAAGATTGATAAGGATAATTAGAAGATATGAACTTGTTGATCGTCAGGTTTTCGAATGTGTTACTGTGTTGTAATTATGGGGGAAAAAGGAAGAGAAGTATAGATTGTTTTAAGTGGACTTCTTTGATGTTTTTTTTGAAAATTATACTTTAGCTGTAAAGTTTTTTCCTGGTTTGTACTTTGTAACTTTTCCGGAAAGGTTTCCCAGGGGCACTCACTCATATAGTCTTTATCTGTGCGCTTTTTATCGTTTTGATATTACGTGATACATGGACAAAGCCGTTGTATCGCCACGAGCGTTCTCCTTCTGCAAGTATTCATGAGTCCTTTAGTTGATGTCAGGCTTCTTTAACATGGGAAGTCATGTTTATTAGTTAATGCGTATTATCACAATATATATCATTTGTTAAAGGTCAGCTTAATTCTTGTGTTATAGAGTTTGTAATTGCATAGGCCTTTTTGTGAATTAGTGCATTTGTTTCTACTACAAGCACTCTGATCGAGTAAACTGACTTTGTACTTCTTCATGGACAGTGAAGTTGATATAGAAACACATGTTATACCTGGTTATGAGTACAACGGTGCAGGAGAACCTTTTTAATGACCGTGCATTGGCTTCTTTGGAATAAGTGACTAGCTATTGGCACTAATATGAATTTTTTTTTTTTGAACTTGAATGAGTTCTATTCTTGAATCTTAGAGACTGTTAAGTTGAATATTGATATAATTTTTTTGCCCATTTGTTCGATATACTGGCAACGAACAATTGGGGGTTCACCTCTTGATTTTTTAACTGCTCGACCTTTCCTGTTTTCATATGTGGATTCATTGGTGAAAGTAGATCTCTGTCTTCTGGAATGGAATGTATTGAAAATACATCCCCACTTTGTGTTGTGGCTATTATTGAATGCATGATTGGTAGGGTCCTGCAATATTCATATATATGCCTGCCACTGTCCTCTGCGTGATTGAGGCATCAGAGAAGAGTGGTGGAACAGTACATTAATTATTTTTTTTGCTATAGGTACATGAAACCTATATAAAGAAAATGAAATTATGCTTAAAAAAGCAGAGAGGGGAGATTGACAGCGAGTAAGAACAATTCTGGATAGTGCTCGTGTGGGTCATTTTTACCATGTGCTGATCTCTGTAAATGTTTATCACTGTCGAATTCTGTTTTGAGTTATCATCAAGTCGGATACATGACCTGAGATTAGATTTGAACTTAGTGATCTTTTTTGCAGGAGTACTAGGGAATCGACACCCTGTAGTTTGATCAGAGACCCCGAAGTTGTGAGAACGCCTAGTTCTACTACCAGGCCCACCACCTTAACTGAGACTAACCGAAGAATACATAATGTTGACGGCAGACATATCCCGACGACACATGAAATGAACGAGTTCTTTGCTGGTGCAGAAGAAGAGCAGCAGAGAAATTTTATTGAGAAGTATAGATTACGTTTATCTCTTCAGTTGCTTATTTGGTATTTCTGATATTACCATTATTCTCCCGTGTTTAGTTGCATTTTTAAGCTGCTTTCATTGCATGTTCTGCAGATACAACTTTGACCCGGTGAGCGACAAACCGCTGCCAGGACGCTTTGAGTGGCAGAAGTTGGATCCATAGGAGATGCTGTGACCCTTCAGTAGTAATCATCCTGTGAATTCTAGGCCATTGTTTAGCTCTAGGGCTTGAGAAGTAGCGGGGAGTAAGTTTAGTCGGTGAATGCGGTGGCGTTATTTCCATTTTCCATCGCCCCCTTCTTTTTTACTTTGTAAAGCAAAGAAGTAGGACGCGAAGATTGTGTAGACTAATGATCTGTAACATAACAGGGGGTTATGAGTGTGACTCATAACAAAAGAAAAAACAAATCCAAAGTCCTTTGGCTAACAGATCATCCATGTGACAGGGGAAGGGGATGTGGGAAGCTTGTCAGGTGTCAGCTTCAGGGTAAAACTTTTTAGTCAACTAGGTCTAGCTTCTCTCTCTCTGATGGTACAGAAGTCTCCAAAATTTGCTCTTCCTTGATTTCTCTTTTCTTCTTCTCTCTTGTAATGTATCTCTCTTTTTCCCCTTTTTTTTCTCTCTTTGTTTGTCCATACTTGTACTGATGGAACCCTAAAAGAAGCTCCTTTGGAATAAATATGACCCGTATTTCCCCCCCTCCTCCCTTCTTTCATGTTCTCTTGTCTTTTGTTCCATCATCTTCTGCTCTTCAACAGTTGGTGTTTTGGCCTCTTCATGTATTCCTTTGAGATAAGTGAATGATCTACATTATTACATGATTCCTGCTGTTCTTGTTGGAGATGCAACGATAGGCATGGTTTGTTACTTTTTTTTTGTGGCTTTTTTTTGGCTTTTTCTGGGACCTCATGTGGAAGAATCACTGGTGATTGGCTTTGCTGATGGGGTGAATTGAATGTGGGTGGGGTTTACCCATTATTGGGTGGTGGTGGGGTTGGAGAATCTCGTTCCTCTCTTATTATGCCTGTATATCGAACTGTGTGTTCTGCAACTACTCTTGCATCATAATTGCAAATTTTGTACCGGCCTTGAGCCAGGGAGAAAAAGAGACAGAGAAAGAAACCGGTGCAGGGGTCTGTTTTCGCTCCTTCAATCGGTGAGCGAAACCGTGGCCAGAAAAAAATAGAGATCAGTGCGTGAAAAACCAATCAGTGAAGGCTTTAAATGAATGTCAATCCCTTCAGGCTTTTACTACTCTGTTTTTACCCTCCATTTCACTTATTGGATTCTGGCCTATCGGTGCGTTTTAAATGCTCCTTTCCCCTGGCTTTTTCTCGGTGGCCAGAGATGAATTATGGTAGATTTCGAAATGATTCAAACTGGGGAAATGAGCAGAAAGATTTTTGCCGTCCTGGGGTCACTTTCGTTTGGCTATGTTTTACATTCTTGCTGGGGGGTTGGTGCTTCTTGTTTTCTTTTGGAGAGTGGAAGATTCCTCCTCTTGCTTAAGCTAGGAAAGTGGATCTGCAAGTATCAATGGGAAATCTTGTCAAAATACTCCTCATTCCTGCAAGTATCAATGGGAAATCTTGTCAAAATACTCCTCATTCCTGCTGAAGTGAAGGGGAGAGCAGGGTCATTTTTCCTTTTGTATATAGCAATTTTTGCTAGCACAGGCAGCACTACTAGGTAGGTGGTGAAAATTTTGGGGAATAAATCCAAAGAGAAAAGAAAGTGGAGATAGTGGTTGTTGAAGTGGATGGGGGCGTTGCTTAAGAGAAAAAAGTATTGGCTGAAACTGAGGAATCTTCAATTTCCAATGAAACTCTCTACTTTTCAAAATCTCTGAGGAGGGGAAAGAGAAGAGAAGAGGAGAGAGATACAAAAAAGTTTCAAATTAGCACTCATTCTGCCTTTTGCCCTATGGAAGACTCTTTAAAGTAGTCTGCCTCCCGCATTCAGTGTGATTTTGACTGTAATCTGCGAAATTAAAAAGGTGGTATATATATATATATATATAGACCTAATTCCAAAAAGAAGGATCAATTTTATCTTGATTGATAATTTTGATCCAAATTTTTTTTTTTTTAAAATCATCAATTTTCACTTAAATTTTAAATTTGGCTTGAATAATTTGATAATTGCACATCACAGGAACTAGATTTTGGATTCGAGTAAAAGTTAGTGCTTTTTATTGAGTCAAAAAAAATTTGGATCAAAATTGTCGCTCAAGATAAAATTAATATATTTTTTTTTTGCAAATTAGCCCTCTATATATATACTTTTTTTTCAAGGGGTTTTGTTGGGGGCAACTTAAATGGGAATTTCATGTATGACCAAAAAAAAATAATAAATGGGAATTTCATGAAGGGTACTGGATTGGTGAAATCAATGCACTCAAGACCCTGGCAAAAGTGGGAGCTTCTTGTGTTGTCTTTTCCATTTACTTGGGCACTGGCACTACTACATATATTTCATATAGCAGATCTGATAACACCCATCAACCTGTTTTTTGTGTCTAAAACCCCACCCAGCACTGATTTTCCTTGCAAAAGACTTTTGTTGAATCTGAACACTTTATTTTCCATTTAAATGTCATTTAATTGGCCTTCCGCAATGCCGCGTCTTGGTAGGCCTGAAGTTGTTGGCACCAAAACATGCGATGATTGACGCGATCCCAAAGACCTTACCTACCATCGTTATGCTTTGTCCCGATAATGTTACCTGGCCCATTTCATTAATCTCATGCTTGTTACACGTTAAATTGCTACACATCTATCAATTGTTTCACTTGGGTTGCATGACTTGACAAGAGAATTTATTTGAATTGCTGCAAGTGATCATATCTGTTCAATTTTTTTCTTTCTGATATTTCTGAAGCCAAAGAGAGAACACAAATAGGACCAAAATAGCCTTCAACAACAAGGGTTGCCCTACATCTCTCGGAAAAACGAAATTGGCCCCGCCAAATTGACACACACGCAAAGGAGAAAAAACAAAATTATTACATTTTTTTTGGCACAAAGCACAAACACATGTGGTGTCCTGAAGCTGAAGAAGGGGTGGACATGCTGACCACCCCCAAATTGGTGAATAATTTTTTTGGACCAGTAAAATCTCTTTGGATGGCTTGCAAGGAAAATGTTAACTGCAAACGATCCTAGAAGCCTCAGGCACTGTCTCCAATTTGGGCCTTTCGAGGGGGACTAGAAAAGGTAGCTTTCAGTGAGACCTAGCAATTAATACTCACTAGATCTCAGTGACATGTATCTTCATGTGCCTTTTGGAGTGTGTGTGTGTATGTGTGTGGTCCTAGAAAATGTGTCCTTTGCATGTGTCGCTGACTCATGAGGTTAATGATCAACATCATCATCATCGCTCGTGTTGCAGCAGTACATGTAATGCTCCTTTTCCTTTCTCCAGGGACACAAAAAAGATTGGAGAGAGAGAGAATGTCATGGTTGGAGGGAGATCCTCTTTTGATGGAGTTGCGTGAAGCATGTTAAACGTAAGTTTATGAAAAAAAGCCCATCATTTAGAGAACATCATTTGTCTAACGTAGCTCTAGTTCTAAGTTTCAGGAGCAGTACATAAGTAAACCCCGCGGGGACGTCTTAGAAAGAGGTCAACGAATGGATCATTCATGTCGGTTTCGATTCTCCATATCACCTAGTACAAACTGATTTTTTATGGCCATCCGCTCGGGCTTTGATTTGTGTTTTATTTGACCCATGTGATCAGTTAGGCTGTGTTTGGTCTTCTGGATTTCCAAACAGGATAGGATAGGATTTGAAATCCAAGGGATTTGCTATATCCTATTTATTGTTTGGTGAATCGCGAAAATGAAGTCGGATATTTTCACGTCTTACCATATTCATTATTTGCTATGAACATCATATCAGTGTAAATGAACCTAAAAATTGCACAAACGGAGATGATAAAATTCTCTCACGGCATTCTTACCAACTTCATTTTTATTTGCTTATTTTTTTATTAATTTTCCCTCTCTTTTTTAATTATTTTATTTTTTATTTCTTTTTTCCCTTCCATCATTCTCTAATAAAATTTTATTAAATAGTAAACTCTACTAATATACCTAAAATATGTAATAAATATAAATACATTAGTATTGATTTATATATATGAAATTTATATCACAAGATATAAAGAAATTTTGAATATATAAATAAAAATAAGAATAAAGAAAAATGAAATTATTGTTGTTTTTTTGTTATTATGAATTTTTACATTAAAATTCAAATATTATTTTTATTCAAATATTATTTTAATTTTATTAATTTAACAAGTTTGTTATTCGAGAAAATTAACTTTTATATTATAGATATTAGAAATCATATCCACCTTTATCTCGCCTCCCCCATGGGATAATTTTATCCGGGCTATATCCTTCCTATATCCGACTTTATCCTATCTTTGGCTGACACCAAACATGTGATAGGATAAAATTTATCCTATCCTAAATTTTATCCAGACTACTAAACGTAGCCTTAGTGTATTTGATGAGCTCGAGATATATGCAAGATGGGTTTTTCATAATAAGTTCCATTAAGGCCTAATAGCTAAGATCAGATTCAACATCAAATATTGTTTTAATTTTCTATATGGACTACATGTGATTTCTCAAAATATGTCTATGAAAATAAGAATTTTTTTTTACTTTCCCTATATTCTTAAATTATTATGTTTGAAAGATATAAAGATATTTTCTAACCGAAAAATATAGTTTCATTTTTGTCAAAACCATGTTATGATCTTAGCGTGGTCCGCGTGGAAAGGGTGAAAATAATAAAAGGAACATTTTCAGCTATTTTCACTTGGAGATCTTCTATTTTTTTTAATATTGTTTTCATCAGGAATGGATTGTTTGGGACTCTTCAAGTATCCGATCAATTCCCATCACAAGTGCAATGAATTCGATTCATCACGTACCTCTAAACTAGAAAGACAATATATACAAGGTCAGTAACTTTTGAGGTTCATTATGAAGTTTAAACAATCAAAGTCTCAACCTCGATAGTGTAGGAGCAAACTCAAAACAACATACGGTTGATAAAATTATTGGCCACAGCCGGAACGAATAGACCCAAATGATCATATGAACTCCAAATAGGACCCAAATGATCCTACGGATTACATGCATGAGGTCTAATGCATTGTGTATGCAGCAATTGCCCCATCAATACTTGGGCCATCAGGTGTTTAGTGCTAGTCATTAAGGACATCCTCTGTCAATTGCATAATTTTCTTGATCTTGGAAAATGTTTTTATCTTGCCCTATTACACAAGATTCTGCATCCATGTTAATTTTCAAAGTATTACCAACCACACACATTTTCATTGAATGAAATTTAAATATCTTAAAGAACCAAACAGGCCTGTACTGTTCTTGATGGGCTGGGCAAGCTGTGGTATGATGATCCATAAGAGTACGATGATTGACCCTGACCATAGATTGGATTATTTCTGACAACAAATTGGCTCCTTGCAAGACGAGTTTTTCGAAATTCAAAACCAAAATGCCCGAGAGGATGACACTGTTCGATAAAATCTTTGACAGACCCAACTGGATAAAGTGCCTCCATTAATATTTGAATTGAAAACATGAAAAAAGAACTTTTTGAGTTTGACTCTGTCGCTCCTTTTGTTGTCAGTTTTCATTGTGTCCATATGATCGGTGGCTTTAAAGCAATGGACTCTCAATTGTGAAACGCTCTATAAGGCTGCGCATGACAATCATTCTGTGCCTGGAAATAAATTCTTGTCAGAAATGATTTTTTTTTATTCTGTGCCCGGAAACTGATTCTGAGCATTTGAAGGCGTTTGGTAAAGGCCCAAAATTTCTATTCCTGAAATAGTAAAAGAACATAAATGCATTTGGTAACGGCATAAAATTTCTTTTTATTAATAATATTTTAAATATTTTAATATTTCTTTCTTTTCTTTTTTTCTTTTGCTCCTTCTGGCCATGGCCGATAAAATATTTTTTAATTAATAATAATTTTATTAAAAATAATTGTTTTATTTTTTTTGGCCATGGCCGGTAAAAAATTTCTTTATTAATAATACTTTTATTAAAAAATAATTTTTTTATTATTTTTGGTCATGGCCGGTAAAATTTTTTTTATTAATAAAATTTTTTTCTTTTTTTTGGCCATGGCCTGTAAAATATTTTTTTTATAAATATTTTTTTATTAAAATATTTTAATAAAAAATATTTTTATTGAAAATATTTTTTTTATTTTTTTTGCCATGGCCTGGTCGCCGGCCATGGCCGGTAAAATATTTTTTTATTAATAATATTTTTTATTAAAATATTTTTTTCCTTTTTTTTTGCCATGGCCGATAAAATATTTTTTTATTAATAATATTTTTTTTTCATGGCCTAGTCGCTGGCCATGGCTGGTAAAATAATTTTTTTTTGTTCATGGCCAGTAAAATATTTTTTTATTAAAATATTTTAATCTAGCTAGATACGGCAGGGGTGGCCCTCGCGCCGGACATTAAAAGCTACATTAAAAACCAAGAAAAAGAAGAAGAAAAAAAAATTGATTCTCATTTTTGTTCCCAGAATCAAGAAGCTACTTTTTTTTTATTCTTGATTCTGCTCCAAAACTGATTCTGCCCAAAATCAAAAAATTTAATAAACGGATTTCTGTTCCAAAACTGATTCTGGGAATAAAAGAACAGAAATTTTCACTATTTGGCCAGTTGCCAAACATGCCCTAAGTCTCTGCAAATCGCAGTTCATCTAACCAAAGCTTGCAATCCTTTCCTACACAATTCTAGACAGAGATAGGGTGGTGGCGAACCATACAAGCTCTCCCACGGAGTGCAAAACTTCAATCCACACTTTGAAATCTAAACATCCAACTTATTACAATGCTACCAAAGGTAAAAACATAACCCAAAATGTTCTTCCTTTTTTCCACATCACCACTCATATCTATATTGACAAAGTCTTGTAAAGTCACATTGTTTTTCATGAAACAAAGTCCCATACCTAAAGTACCTCTCAGGTTTCTTAATAGCTACTTTACAGCTTTCCAATGCTTTATTCTTGGATTAGTCATATATTTGCACACAAATCCCACTGCATGACCTATGTGTGGTCTGGCAAAAGCCATAGCATACATCAAGGGTCCATTTGGCAAGTTGCCAAATAGTAAAATTTTTTATTCTTTTGTTCTCATAATCAGTTTGGGAACAGAAATCTGTTTGTTTAATTTTTTATTCCCAGGCACAAATTTGCAAAAAATTGTTCCTCAAATCAGTATTGGAACAGAATCAAGAAGCAAAAAAAAGTAGATTCTTCATTCTAGGAACAATTTTTCCATTTCTGATTCTTCTTGATTTTCTACTTCCTCCTTCTTGGTTCTTCTTCTTCCCGGCCTGCCGCCAGCCGCCGGTCGCCGGCCACCGGCCAGGGCCAGCGAGGGCGGCTCGCGGCCTCGACGGCGAGGCCGACCTCGCCATCGCGACCGACGAGGCCGGCAACGAGGGTGGCGGCGAGGTCCTCGACGCCCTCACCGGCCCTGGCTTGTGGCCGGTCACTGGCGCCGGCGACCGGCCATGGCCAAGGAAGGAAATAAAAAAAATGAAAAAAAGAAAGAAATATTAAAAAATTCAAATATATTAATAAAATATTATTAATAAAAAGAAATTTTGTGTAGTTACCAAACGCATTTTTGTTCTTCTTTTATTCTAAGAATAGAAATTTTGGATAGTTACCAAACGCCTACAAATGCTCAGAAATTGTTCTCGGGCACGGAATAAAAAAGAATAATTTCTAAGCAGAATTAGTTCCCAGGTACAGAATCGTTGCTATGCGCACCCCAAGTCGCTAACGGCTATTGCATAAGGCACCTTAGCCATGCACTCCCGCTCCTCATTGGTCTTTGGCAACTGCTTCTTCGAGAACTTGAAGTGACTTCCTCAAGGAGTGCTTTTGGGTTTTGAGTTTTGAACTCCAAATATGTCCATAACCTTCTTAGTGTAATTTTCTTAAGACAACTTTAAAATTCCTTTGGATCTATCTCGCATGATTCTCATCCAAAAAATCTAATTTGCTGCTCTCAAGTCTTTCATTTCACACTCTTTTGACAATTGCTACTTCAGTTTGTTGATCTCTTTCATGCTTGATCTTGCAATAAGCATATCATCCACATAGAATAGCAACAACGGCGATCCATTTCGCATTTAGTGAACCCATTACCACTCATAAAGTTGTCAAATTTCTTGTACCACTGTTTATGAGCCAATCTCAAACCATATGGGCTTTTCTTCAACTTGTAGATATAGTTTTCTTTGTCGGGAACATGAAAACTTTGCTTGTACCATGTAGAATCCTACTCTAAGTCACCACGGAAGAATGTGTTGAGGCTAACAAAGCAACCTAGAAGGGGGGTTTAAATAGCTTGAGTGAAGATTTTGAAAACTTTTGCAAAATATCAAACAATCATCACTTAAGATGGTAACAGGAACATATCAGCATGTGTGATGCTGGTAAGTAAATTAGAGTGAGGTAAACATATCACACATCAATTTATAGTGATTCAGCTTTATATCCAAGCCTACATCCAATCTCCAACTAGCAGTCTTAATAGCGACTGGATTCCACTAGTAATCAGCAATCCAAGTTATGACTGGCTAGTGTTGTTCCTTTTACATGATAGATCATACTATTGAGACACAACCACTTGTACTTCCATTTTGTACACTTGTCTAGATGTTATTACAGTGCTTAAACCACTATACAGAGACGGAATAAGATTAAACTACGATTGTAGTATTTCTCGTGTCTAACACTTTTCATAGCTTCACTGTTCATTATATCTAGAAGTTTTCAATCTGCCCGTTGGAGACCTTCAAGGATGATCAGCTAGCCGTTTGAAAGTTGTTTTAGTTCTTTGCCAAAATCGGGATTGATCCTGCAGTTGTTTCCTCTGAATGTCGCAAGTTTCCCAAAATGGTTTCTGCTGCAATTGTCTAATCTCTAAAGCAGAAATCTTGTCAGCTATTTTTCTGATGTCTTTCTCGATTTACTAGCTATGGAGTCCAGAATCGCAACAGCTATCTTCTGTACTATCAATGGTCGTCTACTACGTCTATCTCACGATCATTAGAGCTAATGCATTAAACATCACGATCTGATACTTCACCATCAATAGGTGTAGATTATGATTGACTTGGTTGACGACCTTTGATGACGATATCGACTAGAATGACGTGTTTCGACGGGACCATTGATCCTTTCATTATTATCAATGCCAAAGACTTTCAAGAATATTTGGCTTAACAAAAGTACCTCCAAGTAACCATGAGATATCATTCTCACCGGTGCTTGTTCACCTTAACGGTCATAGCCTTTAATTCTCATCTTTGTTGATACAAAAGAACCAGTGATATGCAACACAAAATTGACATACGCATACATCTTGATAAATATTAGTATCAAGGACAGTTTGGTAATCATCAAAATTCATAGGGAAGTTTTCCCAACAATGATCGTAGAATCACTCTGTTGATGATGTAGCAAGCTGTTGCAACTGCTTCAGCTTAGAAATAAGTCGGAGTCCCACTTTCAATCATCATTGTTCTTGCCATTTCCTATAAACTTCTGTTCTTCTTTCAACAACGCCGTTTTGTTGTGGAGTGCATGAGGACGAGAAGTTGTGTTTGATTCCATTCTCTTTATAATAATCAGCAAAGCTCTTGTTTTCGAATTCACCACCATGATCAATCCTGATGGTTGTAATGTTGTAACCTTTCTCATTTTAAATCTTTCTAGCAAGTTTCACAAAAGATTTGCATGCTTTGCCCTTGTGAGCTAGAAACATTACCTAGGTGAATCTGGAGCAATTATCCACAACAACCAAACAGTATCGACTTCCACCAAGACTAGTGTTTCACATCGGTCCAAAAAGATCCACGTGAAGAAGCTGCAAAGTTCTATTAGTAGCAATAGTGTTTATAGATTTAAAAGAACTTTTTACTTGCTTACCTATCGAACATGGATTGCATAGTTCGCTTATCTCATATTTACCTTTTGGTAGACCACGAGCAAGATCCTTCGATGCTAACTTAGAAATCTGTTTCATACTAATATGACCTAGCTTCCTATGTAGAAGCTCTTTCTTTTCTTTGACAGATAACAAGAAAAAAACATTGTCACTGTTAACATCAAGTAGGTAAATATTCCTATACTTTTTGCCCGAAAAAGTTTGTGACGGATCTTTGTTTTTGCCTGTAAATTCATCATCCTTAAAACTGATCTCATAACCTTTGTCGTAAAGTTGCCTGATACTTATAAGGTTGTGCCTTAGTCCTTTGACTAATGCTACATCTTCAATTATGAGTTCTCCAATCTTGATGTGTCCATTTCCAACAATTTTTCCTTCGTCTTTTCCACTGAACGTTATCGTTCTACCACCAATTTGGGTTAAGGATATGAACTTGTCAGCATCTCCAGTCATATGACGCAAACATTTGTTATCAAGATACCATTTGGTGCTCGGCCTTTTCACCTACAATAAAGAATAACTTCATCTCTTCTTTGGTACCCATGCAAATTTGGGTCCTTTGTTATTAGTGTATCTGAACTTCCAATTGATCTTCTTTGGCTTAGCCTGCTCATTTGGACAATCATATTTAGAATGACCATCTTCATTGCCGATGGAGCAATCATCAAACTTTCCGCCAATAAATTCAATGAAGGTCTTGACAAAATGACTTTTGTAAGCATGAATAGGAGGCTTTTTCTTAATCCTTTTTTTTTTGTAAATGGAAAAGGGTTGATTTCCTTATCTTCATCTTCCTCATATTCCAAACCTGATTTGTTATAATAACGAATCTGAATGGAAAGTATGTGCTCTAGTGTTTTTGAACAAAGAAAGAACTTTGTGCATATTTTGGACAAGTTCTTCTCAAGAGATACTCATTCTTTCTTTGAAAGTTCATATTCACCTTTGATGGTGTCAAGTTCCTTTCTCATATTGATGAGTTCCTCTTTATGCTTAGTATCTTGGTTTATGAGTTTCGAAACTTCTTTTTTCAAATCAGAAATTTTTTTCAAAACTTTTTGTGCTCTTCAAGCATTTCTTTTAAATTTTTTTGTGTTTCCTCATAAGTGAGTTTAGGAGTTTATACCTCATTTTCCTCATCGACTTCAAAGTCATTTGTGAGACAGATATTGACTTGATCATCATCTTCATCGCTGCTTTCGCACTGTGTGTCACTCCAAGTTTCTGCCTTGAGTGCACGCTTCTTCCTCTTTGGCTTTCCTTTCTTCTTTTTCACGAGTGGACAATTCAGTTTGATGTGTCTAGGCTTTCAACATTCATAGGACACTACATCCTTTCCTTTGCTATCATCTTTTGGTCTAGAGGATCTCTTCTTGTTTGAATATCTCGTTTGCCTTTTTCCTCGAAAGCTCTTTCCTTTTCTCATAAAGCTTTTGAATCTTCTGGTTAATAGGGTCATATCTTTATTATCATCTTCGCCCGATGTTGTTGGATCACATAGTCAACCTTGAAAGCAATAACTTTCTTACCTTTAGTGTTGGACTCTTCATTTAGGTGTTCAACCTCATAGGACATTAACGTTCCTATCAGATCATCCGCTGAGATTCGCCGAATCCTCATTGTCTCAAGAATTGAGGTTTTCACAATATTCCACTGCTTTGGTAAGGTTCTCAAGAGCTTGTTCATTTTCTCAATATCGGTGATGATCTTCCCTTGATTGGCAAGATCATTCATGATTTCTGTGAATCTTGTGAATATATACGTTATGCCTTCATTGGACTTCATCTCGAACATCTCATAGTTCCCTAAGAGAATCTTCATCTTTGTTTTTCTTACAATTTTCTCAATATCGGTGATGATCTTCCCTTGATTGGCAAGATCATTCATGATTTCTGTGAATCTTGTGAATATATACGTTATGCCTTCATTGGACTTCATCTCGAACATCTCATAGTTCCCTAAGAGAATCTTCATCTTTGTTTTTCTTACACGATCAGTTCCTTTGAACATAACTTGCAATCTATCCCAGATTGCCTTCGCTGTAACACGAGGAAATTCTGTTAAACTCAGAAGGAGAAAGAGAGCAGTAAAGCAAATGCTTTGCTTTGGCGTTTTATGCTTGTCTGCTTTGAGTTCCTCAAGCCGAGCTGCAGCGGCGGCGGCGGCGGCGGCGACAGCAGCTGGTTGATCATTGCTCTCTTGTTGAACAACTTGAGTAGGGGCTCTTATTGGAACAACAAGATCATTCTCGACAACTTCCCACATAAGCAAGTCAATTGCTTCAATGTATGCTTGCATTAGCTGCTTTCAGTAGCCATAGTTGGTTCTGTCAAAATATGGAGACTTGTTGGGAGCATGAGAGTCAGGAGCAAAGAAGCCGCAAAGGTTAGCCATGTAAATAGATCTTTATGCTAAGCCTGCGCATGACAACCATTCTGTGCCCTGGAATAGATTCTGGTCAGAAATAATTCTTTTTGATTCTGTGCCCGGGAACTGATTCTGAGCATTTGAAGGCGTTTGGTAACGGCCCAAAATTTCTATTCCTGAAATAGTAAAAGAACAGAAATGCGTTTAGTAACGGCATAAAATTTCTTTTTATTAATAATATTTTAATAACATTTTAAATATTTTAATATTTCTTTCTTTTCTTTTTTTCTTCTCCTCCTTCTTGGCCATGGCCGGTAAAATATTTTTTAATTAATAATACTTTTATAAAAAATAATTTTTTTTATTTTTTTTTGGCCATGGCCGGTAAAAAATTTCTTTATTAATAATAATTTTATTAAAATTTTTTTTAATTATTTTTGGCCATGGCCGGTAAAATATTTTTTTTTATAATTTTTTTATTAATAATTTTTTTATTAAAATATTTTAATAAAAAATATTTTTATTGAAATTTTTTTTTGCCATGGCCGGTAAAATATTTTTTATTAACATTTTTTTATTAAAATATTTTAATAAAAATTTTTTTATTGAAAATATTTTTTTTTTCCATGGCCGGTAAAATATTTTTTATTAACATTTTTTTATTAATAATATTTTTTTCCTTTTTTTTGCCATGGCCGATAAAATATTTTTTTATTAATAATATTTTTTTTCATGGCCTAGTCGCTGGCCATGGCCGGTAAAATAAATTTTTTTTGTTCATAACCCGGTAAAATATTTTATTATTAATAATATTTTTTTATTAAAATATTTTAATCTCGCCAGATACGGCGAGGGTGGCCCTCGCGCCAGACATTAGAAGCTACATTAAAAACAAAGAAAAAGGAGAAGAAAAAAAAATTGATTCTCATTTTTGTTCATAGAATTAAAAAGCTACTTTTTTTTTATTCTTGATTCTGCTCCAAAACTGATGAATTTGTGCCCAGAATAAAAAAATTTAACAAATGGATTTCTGTTCTAAAACTGATTCTGAAAACAAAAGAACAGAAATTTTCATTATTTGACCAGTTGCCAAACAGGCCCTAAAAAGTAAAACACTTTAATACACAAGCAACCGAGGTCTGATACCGATTGTTTAGGTTAACAAAGCAACCTATAGGGGGATTGAATAGGTAGAGTAGAGATTTTGAAAATTTATACGGAATATCAAACAATCAGCACTCAAGATGGTAACAAGCACATATCAGTATATGTGATGTTGGTAAGTAAATCAGAATGAGATCAACATATTACACAGCAATTTATAGCGGTTCGACTTTATATCCAAATCTACGTCTACTCTCCAATTAAAAACCTCAATAAATGTTCGATTCCACTTTTGCACTTACACTTATACACTTGTTTGGTGCTTAAACCCTTACAAAGAGACACTCAGAACAAGATTAGAGATGATTTCAAGCTTAGAGTACAATTGCAGTATTTCTCGTGTCTAACCTTCTTTACAGCTTCACTACTCCTTATATATAGAAGTCTTCAATCTACCCATTGGAGACCTTGAAGGACAATCAACTAGCTGTTTGAAAGTTCTTGGAGTTCTTTGCCAAAATCGGGATTGATCTTGCAGTTGTTTCCTTTGATCGAAATGGTTTCTGTTGCAACTGTCTTGTCTTTGAAGGAGAAATCCTGTCTAACTGTTTTTCTGATGCATTTCCCAATTTTTCAGCTACGAAGTCCAAAACCGCAATGGCTATCTTATGTACTATCAACAGTTATCTATTACGTCTATCTCACTATCATCAGAGCCAATGCATCAGACATCACGATTCAATACTTCACCATCAGCAAGTGCAGATTATGATTGACTAGGTTAACTCTATTCAATGACGATATAGTGATGCGTTTTGATAGTACCACTAATCCTTTCATTTCCATCAGTGTCAAAGAATACTTGGCTTAACAAAAGTACCTTTAGGTAATCATAAGATACCATTCCCATTGGTGCTTGTTCACCTTGACAGTTATAACCTTTGATTCTCGCATTTGCTGATACAAAAGAACCAATGATATATGCAACTTTAAATTAACATCTGCATACATCTTGATAAATATTAGTGCCAGGAATAGTTTGGTAATCATCAAAATTCATAGGGATGTTTTTCCAACATAATGTCTTCATTACATTAGTCAACATAATTGCTCTAAATGTAAATTCTCAACAGCAACAATTGTCAACAGTAGCTTGATGCTAGTCAACTTCACAACTGGAGAAAAAATCTTCGCGTGGTCAAGTTTTTGTTGAAACTCTTTTACTACTAACCATTTTCTGTAACTCTTGCTACCTAGGGGTGAACAAAAGAAACCACCCGAACCAAATCGAACTGGCCGATTCTGGGTGGTTCTCGAGAGCACCGGTTCAGTTTCGAATTTCAATTTTTTGGAATCGGTAATTTTCGGCCCTGTTCCCAATTCCATGTGTGGAACCGCCCCCTCGGATAGATTTGATTTTTTTTAAAAATTTCTTATAAATCTGTAAAAACTAAACCTAATCCTTATTCCTTCACAAATCCTCACGACTCAATTACTCGCTCCAAGGCCTAATTGCTCGCTCTTTCATAGATCTTCATGCCTCCAAGCCCTAGTTGCTCGACCCTCTCGCTTGAACATTCGCGCCTCGCATCCTTCCTGCTTGACCCTCTCGCCTAAGTCGTTCGTGTCCCTCTCACAAACGTATGTCCTGTCTAAGATGTTCTTATATCATATGCCTACGTAGTAGTTGGTGTTGTCTGGCCTGAAGAACGCAAGCTCGAAGACTTCATTTGCAGAGACTAGGGTCCGGCCGCTGGTGATAGGGGAGACCGATGAAAGGGGGTGTATCGCAAACCAAATCAGAACGATCACGCAGAGAATAGAAGAAAATTGAATGATGCACGAGTTTACCCAGGTTCACCCCCGAATAGGGCTACATCCTATAAATGGATTCCACTATGATTTAGGTTTACAACCACAGGCACTCGTTATAATGATCTCTCATATGAGAATAATATATATAAGACTTAAAATGGGCCCAAAGCCCAAGCCTATCCGAATTCCTTTAATCCCACAACAAACGGGCCAACAAACCCGATGTTATTTCAAGGGCGCTGCCCTCGAGCCCCGGCCCGCTCACCGGCGAGCGGGGCCGTCGTCCGCTCACCGGCGAGCGGGGCCGTCGTCCGCTCACTGGGGAGCGGAACCCCCGCCCGCTGTCCGGTCAGCGGGACCCCCGTGTCGGGGGCGCTGCCCCCGAACCCCCGCAAGCCGTGCGCAGGGGTCGCATGTCATCGGATCATACTTCGGTTTCCCTAAGCTCATGTGGGCCTACCCGGTATGAGAAACAAGGGTCCCCGAAGTATTCACCAACTCTAACAAGTGGTTCCAAGTTCTCTATAGGTTCCACCTAGAACTTACTATCGAGTATAGGTTCCTCATTTTTCGGAACTTGAAACCTACCCTTCTAAGGTCTAACATGTTCTTTTCTTTTATTTTATTTCATTTTTAGTTAAACAAAGCGAAAATGAACGCAACGATACTAAAAAAACTTATCATTTACCAAAAAGAATTCAAAAGACTAGTTTTCCTGGCATTATGGTTCAAATAAATACAATTAAAATAAGGAGTCACTGCGTGAATTGATACTAGGGGTGAGCGGTTCCATATTTCGTATAGGTTCCACCTGGAACCTACCTATGAGAATATGTTTTTCATTTTTTGAAACTTAATACCTACCGTATCACAGGTTTCAAGTCGGTTCTAGGGTCTACTCAGATTCCACCTGTATTATTAACTGAACAATTGTAGTAAATCATCACCTTTAATGATCATCACTTGCTGCTATGATCCACTGATCATGACTTATATTTAGACACACAAAGAATATAAAACATTAATGAGTTATAAAATGAAAGCTCATACTAGTGGTTCTAGATTATACACTCATTATCTAATGCCATGAAACACTGCAGGATCACGCGAAAACACAGACGAAGTAAAAACACAAAAAACTTTTTAGGTTTTAGGTTCCAGGTTCGAGGTTCCACCTACTGGAACCTACTCGTCGAAATAGGTTCTCCAATTTTTAGAACCTGAAACCTACCCTGCATATCTTGGAACATAGAACTTATATGTTTCCATCGGTCAGGTTTTAAGCTCACCCTTAACTGGTGATCGATTCGTTTGTAGAGATGGTGTCAACGGAGGTGGTGCTAGTGGTGTAGAAAGTGATGATTACGAGTAAAGTGAAGAAGGTGTGGAGACTTCATTTGTTGTCCAATCTCGTCTGATTTTTGCATTTAATAAGCCAAAACCTTTAAAAGAACAACACAATGTCCACAAATTTACTAGTAACTTGGACCAGAGCCACCGGTTCCATTTACCCACTCGAAAACTAGACCGGACTAGTCGGTTCAGTTCCAAGATCAAATGGTCCGATTGTCGATTCTAGAATGGGGAACCAATCCCTCCGATCCTGTTCGCAGTTCATGGGTGGTAACCAGACTGCTTGGGAACCAATCACCTCTATTGCTACCATCAGGTTCTTCTTTAACCCCGGACACGCATTTCTGTAATTTCTTCTTTCCGTCTGGTAAATGAGTTAACACCTAAGTTTTGTTCTTCTCGAGTGAATTCAACTCATCTTGCATTACCAACTCCCACTTAATAGAATTTTTAAACTACATTGCTTCTGAAATTATTCTGGTTTGCCAACATCAGTTAAAAGCATATAAAGCAATGCTGGAGAATACCTCTGTACAAGTTTGAAGGATAAAGATACCACAAGTGCCATAACTTTCGTATGGCGCTCACTTGAGGGTCATAACTTTTTTTTCCAATTACTTGAAATGATTTCCAAAAATCGTTTACTTGAGTGTCATAACTTTCAATCGATCACTTAAGCGCCATAACTTTCAGAAAATGTTCACCCAAGTATCGAAAATTCGACGTGGCATGGTACTTGTAGTGAACGTTTTTAAAGAAGTTACGACACTTAAGTGATAAAAAAAGAGTTATGACACTCAAGTAATCACCGTACGAAAATTATGGCACTCAAGTGATCGAAAAAAAGTTATGGCAATCAAGTGAGTCTCGTACGAAAGTTATGGCATTTATAATGTCCTTTTCCCCATGTTTAGATGTTCTACTAGATCTTCTCAAAGTGGGTTAAGGTGTGGGTGGTTCTTGAAACCCATTGATAGTCTTTATGTGAACATCACCATTCCCCATAATATCCAAATGTTCATCATCATCAACTAGATAACCCTTTCCAAACTTTCTAGCTACATAATTATACATTAATTCCCCGCATGGAGTTGAGTGAAATCATGCACTTGAGTTTGTAATTCAAGACTTGACCAAACTATCAATGCCCAAAATTAAGGCATTATTGACAAGCATTCTTCTCAAAGGTTGCATTTATAGATTTGTCATTCTCTCTATTCCGATCTCAATACTAAATTTTCTTCTTAAGGGCTCTACAATCTCATCTTAGATGGCATTTCTTTTCATAATTTTAGCAAATTAGTTCACCACAAGATCTCGATTTGCTTCTCCCTTTGGACTTCGATTTACCACAATTTTGTTTTTGACTTCATTGATTGCTTCTCTCTCCGCATTCACTATTCAAGGCAATACCCGAAGATTCACCCAACTCTCTTCTACGAATATCCCCGCAAAGAATCAAATCTTGGATCTCTTGAAACTTCAACTTCTTCTAACTAGATTCACTGTTCCTGCAGTCACTTGCACTCCAACTTTAAATCAAAACTTTTACCTTGTCATCAAATTTCCACCAAACTCAACTGAGTCGTGATCACATTGAATTTGTTGATGTGATTTGTCACAAAAGTTCCTTTGCCCATCTTCATATTGAAAAGACGACGCATCAGATATACCTTGTTTGACGTAAAGGGCTTCTTGTACATGTTGGGCAAAGCCCTCATCAAATTCGCCGTTGTCTTCTCATTAGCAATGTTGAAGGCAACGTTCTGCTTCAATGTGAGACAAATCAAACCGAGGCTTGTCGATCTAACAATTTCCAATTTTCTTGCTTGATCGAATTTGGTACTTTCTTGACAGAGGTTGATGTAGGTTCTTCTGATGCAAAAGATCATCGATCTGCATCTTCTAGAAGCTAAAATCCTTGCCGTTAAACTAATCAATCTTCACCTTCCCTTCGTTTATCTTCATGCTCCCACTATTCCGTTAAACCAAGCTCTGATATTAGTTGTTAGGAACACAAAACGTTAAAAAGAAAATAATTGAGAAAAAGAGACAAATTTTTATGTAGAGAATCCTTTCAAAGTCAGAAAGGAGAAAACCACGGTATTGCACTGAATAATCTCTTCACTATCGAGTTTCAAAGTTACAACCATAAAAGAGATTGTCCAAAATATAGCACAAGTCTAAAGCATACAAAGTTAGGGTAAAAAATTACATGTATACCCTTAACAGTAAAAAATCTCTACTTTAATTTGGTTTTCTCTATCAGATTCCACAACTCTATCATCCAGCATTGATTTTCCGTGCAAAAAACTTTGGTTGACTTTAAATTTTTACTTTCCATTTACATGTCATTTAATTGACCTTCCGCAATGCTGCATCTACGTAGGCTTCACTCTTTTTTTTTGTCTGACGTAAGCTTGACTTCAAACCCTGAAATTATTGACCCCAAAATATACCTTGATTGACACGGCCCCAAGGACCTGACCTACCATCGCTATGGTACGTGCTGCTGATGTTATCTAACCCCGTCCATTGATCTCTTGCCTTTTACACATAAAATTGCTACACATCTATCAATTGTTTCACGGAGGTTGCATGACTTGACAGGTGAGTTCATTCGAATTACAAGTGTTAATATCTGTTCAATATTCTTTTGATATAAGTGAAACCAAAGAGAGACACAAAAAGGACCAAAACAGGCTTCGACCGCAATGGTTGCCCTACATCTCTCTGAAAAAGAAATTAGCCCCGCCTAGTTGACACACACCCAAGTGACATGTATTTACGTGTGCTTTTTGGAATGTCAGCGTGTGTGCGGTCCTAGAAAATGAGCCCTTTGTATTTACGAGTGCTTTTTGGAATGTCAGGTTGACGATCATCATCATCCCTCTTGTGTTGCGGTACATGCAATGTTCTGTTTTTCTTTCCTCAGGGACATGAAAAAGATTGGAGAGAGAAAATGTCATGGGAGGAGGGAGATTCTTGTTTTATTGGAGTTGTATGAAGCTAATTAAACATAAGTTACTAACAAAAGCCCATCATTTCAAGAAGATTTGTCTACCGAAGCTCCAGTTCTAAGTTTAAGGAGCAGAAAAAAAAGCAATCTTCCTCTCTCCAGGATAAGTCTTACTAATGAATCGATTGATTATACGTTGAGATAGTGCTTTCACAGCAAATAGAAGCAGGAACGACAATATACATGTATCCATTGACATCTTCCTTGTCTTCTCGACCAGTAAAGTCTCAAGATTAAGGTTTTGATACGCTCTTATAGAATGTCAACTGTGTAGCTGATGGGAAATTGCTCTTGCGTGCACGATGTCTTTCACAGATGGATCTTATTCTCACACGCTTGGATGAGAATGACTATCGACCAAAATCGTTTCGCAGTTTCATTGTCTGTCTGCTTCGATGTGGGTGGATGTTTTCACAGGAAACATATGCATCGTAATAAATTGCTTCGTAAGCAGTCGGATGTTGACGGAATTTTCAAGTTAAGAGAGACGATGGGAAATTGTGGGAGAGCTTCGTCGCTAATCCTTACTATTTTTTCTCTTTACCACAGCATTAATTTGTTCTCTCAATATGTTCCATCCAATACAAATGCATATCGTGGCTAATGCAAATTGAAGGCACCGTTAACTTGACGATGAGTTTACTCTTGTAAAGTAAACCCCATCGGGATGACTTTGAAAGAAGTTAAGGACTGGATTATGCGTGTCGCGTTCGATTCTCTAGATCACTAAATACAAACGGTTTCTTTTTAAGCCAGGCCTTTGATTTGTGTCATATATGATTCATGAGGTTAGTTAGGGTATTTGATGAGTTCGGGACTTATTTAAGGTGGGTTTCTTGTGATAAGTGACTTCAAGACCCAATAGCTAAGGTCGAGGCAAAGGCAACATCAAGTATTGTTTTAGTTCTTTATGTAGACTGCGTGTGATTTCTCGAACTATGTCCATGTAAATAAGAATAATTTTCTGCTTTTACTTTTTGTATATTCTTGAAATTTGAGAGAAAAAAACGCGTTTTCTTACCGAGAAATATAGTTTCATTTCTTTCAAACCATGTTTTGATTTTGGTCTGGTCCACGTGGAAAGAGTGAAAATAACAAATTAATTTTTTTTAACTATTTTCACTCATAAGATCTTTTGTTAATTCTTTTTTTTTTTTTTGCCCGGGATGGGTTGTTCAAGACTTTTCAAGTACTTGACTGATTCTCATGACATGTATGATAAATTCGATTCATCTACTACCTTTGAACAAGGGAGACGATTTATATCACTTCAGTAACTTATGAGATTCACTGCAAAGTTGAACCAATAAAAGTCGCAACCTTGATTTACTCTAGGAGCAAACTCAAAAGGGCTTAAGGGTTCCGTCTGTACAGAAAATTGACGGCTACAGTCCGAATGTATAGACCTGATAAATGAGATTTGTTGGACCATGTGAACTCCAAATGGGACCTACATGATCAAATGGATTATATGCACAGGTCTAATGCACTATGTCTGTACCAATTTTGTCATCAATACTTGGGTCATTAGGTGCTCAGTGCTAGTCATTAAGAACATCCTATGTCAATTGAATATTTTTTTTGATCTTGCATTCTTATGGTAAAGATTTCGCAAAATGTCTTTTATCTTGCCTTACCACACATGATTCTGCATCCATGTTAATTTTCGAAGGACCGCCAACCACACAAATTTTCATTGAATAGAATTTAAAAATCTCAAGAACTAAATAGGCCTGAAATGTTCTTGATGGGCTGGGCAAGGTGTGAAATGATGATCAATAAGAGTGAGCTGGTTGAACTCGACCATGTGTAGTGTGCTTCGATAACATGAAAGTAGTTCTCAAAATAAAAACATTGTAGGAAAGATTTCATTCACATAGTTGATGTACAAGATAATTAGATTTCTGACCAAAAAAAACAGATCATTAGATTGGATGCCAATAAAGAAAATGATGATTATATTGGATTATTTCTAGAGCAGAGTGGCTTGTTGCTAGAC
This sequence comes from Syzygium oleosum, assembly GCF_021117445.2. Lineage (NCBI taxonomy): Eukaryota > Viridiplantae > Streptophyta > Magnoliopsida > Myrtales > Myrtaceae > Syzygium > Syzygium oleosum. The sequence goes on along the minus strand of NW_026607485.1, from coordinate 19,647,563 downwards.
GAGCTTATCGAAATTCAAAACCACAATGCCCAAAAGGGTGACATTGCTCAATAAAATCTTTGAGAGACCCAACTTTATACACTGCCTCCACTAAAATTTGAGGTAATAAAATGTAAACAAACTTATGAGTTTGACTCTGCAGGCTCTTATTTTTGTTGTTAGTGTTCATAGTTTTCACCATAGTCAGTGGCTTTCAGGCAATGGACTCTCCACCACTCTTTTAAGTCTCTTCATTTAACCAAAGACTGCACTCCTTTCCTACACAATTGTGGACAGAGATATTGAGTGGCCTGTTGATGTCTGTAAAAATGGCGAACCATACAAGCTCTCCCAGCAAATGCAAAACTTTGATCCACAGTCGCTCGCTCGCTCGCTTCATATCGCCGAAAGCCGGTCAATTCGGGGTGATCCATCGGTCAGTTTCCATCTCCACGGTCATTGTCCGAGGCTCTCTAAAACACCCGCAAATTGTTCCACCATTTAGCAAATAACTGGAGCAATAGATTAAGTCAAACCGTGTGGACCCTTCTTGTTCGGAAGATAGCAGTGGTACCCATCACAAGACTAATTTATTCCATTGGCTTTAGCAGAAAACAAGGAACCATCATAGAAGCTGCTTGATCTATGAGCGTTTGCCGTGTCCCGTAAGCCGTTGCGTATGCTCGGGTTCGTTATAAAGCACCCTGATATAACATATTGATCTTGCAGTTTGGGTGATCCAATTCCGACCAAAGCCCGGATTTAGAATGCCGTGCGCCACTCCCCGTGCTCTTCCTTTGTGCGCTCGCTTGTTCTTGTACTGCCTTGTCTGCTGTCCTTTCATTCCCTCTGTTGCTCCTCTGTCCTTCAATATAACCAGCTTCGACACAGATTTGAGAGACATATTGTATGAGGGAGTCGCGACGGCCACGTATGGATATGTCGATCTCACCACGGGCAATCCGCATCACTACCAGGTGGGCCGAATTAAGTATGCCAACCCCATCCGCATATGGGATCCTCTCACGGGGCGCCAAGCGGACTTCTCGACCAATTTCTCGTTCATCATCGAGACTTACGGCTCTGCTCAGTACAGCGATGGCCTGGCCTTTTTCCTCGCTCCTGTTGGGATCCAGATCCCGCCCAACTCGGCCGGTGGATTCTTGGGATTGTTCAACGCTAGCACGGCTAATGAGGGGCATCGGAACCACATCGTCATGGTCGAGTTTGACACTTTTGTGAACCCGGAGTTCGATCCCCCGATGCATCACATAGGAATCAATGAGAACCATCTCAAGTCCCTCGTTTATAAGCCCTGGGATCCCGCATTGCACAGCGGGAAAGCGATCCTTGTTCTTGTGACCTACAATTCTACGAGCAAGAACCTCACCGTGCTCTGGTCATTCGATGGCAAACCGCCTTCCCAGGATAAGACCTATCCCTCGCTTTCTTGGTCAATCGATCTTGCGAGTGTCCTTCCCGAATCAGTAGAGATCGGGTTTTCAGCTTCTTTCGGCTACCATCCAGAGAGACACAGCATCAATTCATGGGAGTTCACTTCGAATTTGGACGTCGTAGATCCCCTGCCGCCGGATAGATCCCCGCCAAAGGGGGTGAACTCGAAACCTCGCCGGTTAAGGATACTGGTCGTGGTTCCCGTGGCATGTTTTTTACTGGTGATCTCTGCAGGGTCTTGCTTTTTCGCGGTCAAGAGGAGTGAAAAGCATGGTTACGGCACCCTTACCGACATCGATAAAGAGATTGGCGCATTGCCTAAGAAGTTCACTTATCAGGAGTTGCTTGCAGCGACCAACGGCTTCGCAGATGATCGAAGGCTCGGCCGAGGTGGGTCTGGCCAAGTCTATAAAGGGTTCTTGAGACATTCAGACCGCCTGGTCGCCGTCAAAAGGATCTTTGCAGAGTCCCGACACTCCGAGAAGGTCTTTGTCAACGAGGTGAAGATCATAAGCCGAACGATACATAGAAACCTGGTGCCGTTTGTCGGATGGTGTCAAGAGGAAGGCGAGTTCTTGCTCGTCTATGAGTACATGCCCAACGGCAGCCTCGACCACCACCTCTTTGGGGCCCGGAGAAGCCTGCCGTGGGATGTACGGTACAACGTGGCGCTCGGCCTCGCGTCTGCCCTCAACTACCTCCATGAGGAGCTCGAGCAATGCGTGCTCCACCGGGACATAAAGGCAGCCAACGTGCTGCTCGACACCAACTTTAGCACCAAGCTTGGCGACTTCGGAGTGGCCAAGCTCGTTGACCCCCGGTTCAGGACTCAGACGACAGAAGTGGTCGGGACTTGCGGATATCTAGCGCCAGAGTACTTCAACGGAGGGAAGGCCACGAAGGAGTCCGACATGTTCAGCTTTGGCGTTGTGGCCCTGGAGATCGCGTGTGGCCGGAGGAGCTACGAGGACAGAGAGATCCAGGTCCTGCTGCACAAATGGGTCTGGCAACTCTACCTCGCCGGCAATATCCTTGGTGCGGCCGATGAAGCGATGTGCTCGGGGTTCCGGAGGGAGGAGGTGGAGTGCCTGATGATGGTGGGGCTGTGGTGTGTGCACCCAGATCCTGCGAGACGGCCAAGGGCAGGGCAAGTGATCAGGTTCCTCCGGCTCGAGGACTCGGTCCCGGAGCTCCTACGTGGCGCTTTCGACGGCCCAGTTTCGTACCGGCCATCGGCTTCGCAATTAGGAATGATGGAATCTCCATCTGCTCCTATTCCGGAATCTGTGTCTATTAAGTAAGACAAATCCTGCCTCCTAGAGTCATGCAGCAACACATGTTGACTTAATCTGCACATACTACTTCATACACTATACTTCTGTTACAATCTCTTTTGCCTTGCCCAAATCGGAGGCTGGAGCTCGACTACATCACGGGGACTTAGTAGCACTCAATACACACTGCTTATATTCAAATGAACAAGGCACTGCGAAAAGAAAATTTCAGTTAACTCCGATGTCTTGTCTTGGTTGTAGTGAGGCTGCTTCGGAGGAGTGTAGGCTCTTTCCGCCGGATAGTCGAAGAGACGATGTACTTGACAATGTACTCGTTCATCGTAGCTCCGCCACTGCTGCTGTTGGAGATAATTAGGAATTTCTCAAGGATAATTTTCTATGTTAGAGGTATTTGATAATTATCTCGATCCTATGTTATCTCTTTCAAGATCGCACGTACATCTCCCTTTGATTGTGCATATTTTGATCGATATATGTTTCCTTAGCCTATAAATAAACCGATATACTCTTCATTACAAGATATCGAAATATACAGAAAAATTCTCAAATTCACATAGAGGAAATTCTCCAATTCATTTTTTTAACTACTGCTATGGCCGACATCTTGGCATTTTTATCCTGAAAATAAAACACTCCTCTGTTGAGTTTGCGTGATCTTAAAGTCCAAGATGCACTAAATTCACATGAACTCGAGGCACCCAAAAATATTTCTTACCGGCATTGAAGGCTCGCACGTATGAGAGTGAGTATAAATGTGCGCTGGGTCCCACATTGTACTTCAATGTTTTTTTTTTTTTTATAACAAAGGCGCATGGGAATTAAAATTTCATTAAAAAAGCCATGTAAGACAAACTGTCGGTATGTATCACCGGAAGCACTTAAGTGATCGTTTTTCCACCGATATACCACTCAAGTGATCGTTTAAAGAAATTTGGCATTGAAATGAATACTGTAGAAAAATTATGGCACATTTCCTAATATAAAAGTTACTCTAAATAGACCATTTTATGTAAGTTCCACATGTCTTTTTTTTTTTAATTTGATTTCACCAGGAATGGATTGTTCAGGACTCCTGAAGTATCCGATCGATTCCCATCACAAGCTCGATGAATTCGATTCATCACGCACCTTTAAACAAGTCAGTAACTTTCAAGGTACATTGTGAAGTTTAAACAATGAAAGTGTCAACCTTAATAGCGCAGGAGCAAACTCAAAAGGGCATATGGTACAGAACTTGTAGACCAGCGCACGATATTTGTTGGATCATATGAACTCCAAATGGGACCAAAATGATCCTGCAGATTCCATGCATGGGTCTAATGCATCGTGTGTCTGCAGCAATTGCCCCATCAATACTTGGGCCATCAGGTGTCTAGTGCTAGTCATTAAGGACATCCCATGTCAATTGCATAGTTTTCTTGATCTTGGATTCTTAAGATCAAGATTATGCAAAATGTTTTTACCCTTCCCTATCACACAAGATTCTGCATCTGTTAATTTTCAAAGTATTACCAGCCACACATTTTCATTGAATGAAACTTAAATATCTCAACGACCAAATAGGCCTGTAATGTTCTTGATGAGGCTGGGCAAGCTGTCGTTGACCTTGATGATCAATAAGAGTAAGATGATTGACCTTGACCATATCTCGTGGGCTACGATCACATGAAAGAAATTCTCAAAATACAACATTGTCGGAAAGATTTCATGCATATTTTTGACAAATAAGATAATTAGATTGGATGCCAATAAAAAAATGATGATTAGATTGGATTATTTCCGGAACAAATTGACTCGTTGCCGGACGAAGTTTTTGAAATTCAAAATTAAAATGCCCCGGAGGATGACATTGTTCGATAAGATCTTTGACAGACCCAACTAGATAAAGTGCCTCCATTAATATTTGAATTGAAAATATGGAAAAAAGAACTTATGAGTTTGACTCTGTAGCTCCTTTTGTTGTCAGTTTTCTTAGTGTCCATATAATCAGTGGCTTGAAAGCAATGGACTCTCAACTCTCAACCACTCTTTAAGTCTCTGCAAGTTGCAATTCATCTAACCAAAGCTTGCAATCCTTTCCTACACAAATTCTAGATAGACATTTTTTTTGTGGTCAGAATTTCTAGATAGACATTGGGTGGTTGGTATGATAATGTCTGTAAAAGAGGTGAACCATACAAGCTCTCTCCTCACTTTTGAAATCTAAACATCCAACTGATTACAATGCCACCTAAGGTAAAAACCATAACCCGAAGTGCTCTTCCTATTGTCCAAATCAGCACCTGGATCTATATTGACAACGCCTTATAAAGTCACATTGTTTTTCATGAAATAAAGCCCCATACCTAAAGTACCTCTCGGGTACCTTAATAGCCACTTCACGGCTTTCCAATGCCTTATTCCTAGATTACTCATATATTTGCTCACATATCCCGCTGCATGACTTATGTCTGGTCTAGTATGCACCATAGCATACATCGAGTTGCTAACAGCTAATGCATAAGGCACTTCAGCTGTGTACTCCCGATCCTCATTGATTTCACGCACAGAGTTGACGAACAAGATAATTAGATTGGATGCCAATAAAGAAAATGATGATTATATTGGATTATTTCCGGGGCACAATGGCTTGTTGCTAGACGAGCTTATCGAGATTCAAAACCACAATGCCCAAAAGGATGACATTGCTCGATAAGCTCTTTGAGAGACCCAACTTCATACAGTGCCTCCACTAAAATTTGAGGTAAAAGAATGTAAACAAACTTATGAGTTTGACTCTGCGGCTCTTAATTTTGTTGTTAGTCTTCGTAGTTTTCACCCTAATCAGTGGCTTTCAAGCAATGGACTCTCCACCACTCTTTAAGTCTCTTCATATAACCAAAGCCTGCAGTCCTTTCCAACACAGTTGTGTACAGAGATATCGAGTGGTTTGATGATGTCTGTAAAAATGGTGAACCATACAAGCTCTCCCAGCAAATGCAAAACTTTGATCCGCAAGTCGCTTCCTCGCTCAGCTTCATATCGCCGAAAGCCGGTCAATTTGGGGCGATCGATCGGTCAGTTTCCATCTCCACGGTCATTGTCCGAGGCTCTCTAAAACACCTGCAAATTTTTCCACCATTTAGCAAATAACTGGAGCAATGGATTCTAAGTCAAACCGTGTTGACATATCTTGTTCGGAAGGTGGGTAGCAATGGTACCCCATCACAAGACTAATTTATTACGTCGACTTTAGCATAAAACAAGGAACCATCACAGAAGCTGCTTGATCTATGATCGCTTGCCATGTCCCGTAATTATACTCAGGTTGGTTTTAAAGCACCCTAATGCAACATATTGATCTCACAGTTTGGATGATCCAATTCCAACCAAAGCCCATGTTCAGTATGCCACGCGCCGCTCCCCGTTCTCTTTCTTTGCGTGCTCGCTTGATCTTGTTTTGCCTTGTCTGCTGTCCTTTCATTCCCTCTGTTGCTCCTCCGTCCTTCAATATAGACAGCTTCGACATGGATTTGAGCGACATATTGTACGAAGGAGTCGCGACGGCCACGTACGGATATGTCGATCTCACCACAGGCAATCCTCCGCATCGCTACCAGGTGGGCCGGATTAAGTATGCCAAGCCCGTCCACATATGGGATCCTCTCATGGGGGGCCAAGCGGACTTCTCAACCCGTTTCTCGTTCACATCGACACTGACGGCTCTGCACAGTACAGCGATGGCCTGGCCTTTTTCCTCGCTCCTGTCCGGACCCCGATCCCGCCCAACTCGGCCGGTGGATTCCTGGGATTGTTCAACGCTAGCACGGCTAATGAGGGGCCTTGGAACCGCATCGTCATGGTCAAGTTCGACACTTTTGTGAACCCAGAGTTCGATCCCCCGATGCATCACATAGGAATCAATAAGAACTGGCTCTCGTCCCTCGTTTCTAAGGCCTGGAATCATCAATGAACATAACATACTTTCCCGCTGGAGTCATCAATGAACATATAGTAGCATGAGCGCCCAAGAGAATGCATAGGGCCTGGCCCCCAAACATTTATATACACCAACTCTAACTTTCTTTTATTTGGTTCTCTCCCAATATTTGAAAAACTGACATGTTTCTGCTTACCCAGAACGCAATCCACACATAAGCCATTATCTATGGGCTTCAGATCAGGCAGCTTTCCCTTTGATGCTAACACCTTCCTCCCCTTTTGGCTCATGGGTCCAAGCCTACGGTGTCACATTTTGGAATCAGCTTCCGAATCAACAACTGCTACTGTTTCTCTACCACTTTCAGTTATATATAGTGTTCCCAACTTTGTTCCCCGTGCTACGACCATAGCAACTTTAACAATCTTCCATGAGCAGTTCCCAAAAATAGTTATGTATCCGATGTCTAATTGATCAATAGAGATTAGATTTTTCTTAAAGTTAGGAACATATTTGACATCATGCAACTTCCATTGAAACCCGTTGATAGTCTTTATGTGAACATCACCCTTCCCCATAATATCCAAATGTTCGTCATCAACTAGATAACCCTTTCCAAACTTTCTAGCTACATAATTATACATTAATTCCCTGCATGGAGTTCGGTGAAATGATGCACTTGAGTTTATAATTCAAGACTTGACCAAACTATCAATGCCCAAAATTAAAGCATTATTGACAAGCATCTTCTCAAAGGTTGCATTTATAGATTTGTCATTCTCTCTATTCCGATCTCAATACTAAATCTTCTTCTTTAGGGCTCTACAATCTCATCTTAGATGGCATTTCTTTTCACAACTTTAGTAAATTATTTCACCACAAGATCTCGATTTGCTTCTCCCTTTGGACTTTGATTTACCACAATTTTGTTTTTGACTTCATTGATTGCTTCTCTCTCCGCATTCACTATTCAAGGCAATACCCGAAGATTCACCCGACTCTCTTCTACAAATATCCCCGCAAAGAATCAAATCTTGGATCTCTTGAAACTTCAACTTCTTCTAACTAGATTCACTGTTCCTGTAGTCACTTGCACTCCAACTTTAAATCAAAACTTTTACCTCGCCATCAAATTTCCACCAAACTCAACTGAGTCGTGATCACGCTGAATTTGTTGATGTGCTTTGTCACAAAAGTTCCTTTGTCCATCTTCATATTGAAAAGGCGACGCATCAGATATACCTTGTTTGACGTAAAGGGCTTCTCGTACATGTTGGGCAAAGCCCTCATCAAATTCGCCGTTGTCTTCTCATTAGCAATGTTGAAGGCAACGTTCTGCTTCGATGTGAGACAAATCAAACCGAGGCTTGTTGATCTAACAATTTCCAATTTTCTTGCTTGATCGAATCTGGTACTTTCTCGATAGAGGCTGATGTAGGTTCTTTTGATGCAAAAGATCATCGATCTGCATCTTCCAGAAACTAAAATCCTTGCCGTTAAACTAATCAATCTTCACCTTCCCTTTGTTTATCTTCACGCTCCCACTATTCCGTTAAACCAAGCTCTAATATTAGTTGTTAGGAACACAAAACGTTAACAAGAAAAAAATAGAGAAAAAGAGACAAAATTTTACGCGGAGAACTTTCTAAAATCAGAAAGGAAAAAACCACTGTACCGCACCGAATAATCTCTTCACTGTCGAGTTTCAAAGTTACAACCATAAAGGAGATTGTCCAAAATATAGCAGAAGTCTAGAGCATACAAAGTTAAGGTAAAAAATTACATGCATACCCTTAACGGTAAAAAACCTCTCTACTTTAATTTGGTTTCCTCTATCAGATTCCGCAACTCTATCATCCAGCATTGACTTTCCTTGCAAAAACCTTTGGTTGACTTTAAATTTTTATTTTCCATTTACATGTCATTTAATTGGCCTTCCGCAATGCTACAACTACGTAGGCTTGACTTTTTTTTTTGTCTGACGTAAGTTTGACTTCAAACCCTGAAATTATTGACACCAAAATATACCTTGACTGACACGGCCCCAAAGACCTTACCTACCATCGGTATGCTACGTGCTGCTGCTAATGTTATCTAACCCCGTCCATTGATCTCTTACCTGTTACACATAAAATTGCTACACATCTATCAATTGTTTCACGGAGGTTGCATGACTTGACAGGTGAGTTCATTCGAATTGCAAGTGTTAATATCTGTTCAATATTCTTTCAATATAAGTGAAACCAAAGAGAGACACAAATACGACCAAAACAGCCTTCGACCGCAAGGGTTGCCCTACATCTCTCTGAAAAAGAAATTGGCCCCGCTAAGTTGACACACACCCAAGTGACATGTATTTACGTGTGCTTTTTGGAATGTCAGCGTGTGTGCGGTCCTAGAAAATGAGCCCTTTGTATTTACATGTGCTTTTTGGAATGTCAGGTTGACGATCATCATCATCCCTCTTGTGTTGCGGTACATGCAATGTTCTGTTTTTCTTTCCTCAGGGACATGAAAAAGATTGGAGAGAGAAAATGTCATGGGAGGAGGGAATTTCTTGTTTTATTGGAGTTGTATGAAGCTAATTAAACATAAGTTACTAACAAAAGCCCATCATTTCAAGAAGATTTGTCTACTGAAGCTCCAGTTCTAAGTTTAAGGAGCAGAAAAAAAGCAATCTTTCTCTCTCCAGGATAAGTCTTACTAACGAATCGATTGATTATACGTTGAGATAGTGCTTTCACAGCAAATAGAAGCAGGAACAACAATATACATGTATCCATTGACATCTTCCTTGTCTTCTCGACCAGTAAAGTCTCAAGATTGAGGTTTTGACATGCTTTTATAGAATGTCAACTGTGTAGCTGCTCGGAAATTGCTCTTGCATGCACGGTGTCTTTCACAGAAGGATCTTATTCTCACACGCTTGGATGAGAACGACTATCGACCAAAATCGTTTCGCAGTTTCATTGTCTGTCTGCTTCGATGTGGGTGGATGTTTTCACACGAAACATATGCATCGTAATGAATTGCTTCGCAAGCAGCCGGATGTTGACGGAATTTTCAAGTTAAGAGAGACGATGGGAAATTGTGGGAGAGCTTCCTCGCTAATCCTTACTATTTTTTCTCTTTACCACAGCATTAATTTGTTCTCTCAATATGTTCCATCCAATAAAAATGCATATCGTGGCTAATGCAAATTGAAGGCACCGTTAACTTGACGACGAGTTTACTCTTGTAAAGTAAACCCCATCGGGATGACTTTGAAAGAAGTTAAGGACTGGATTATGCTTGTCGCGTTCGATTCTCTAGATCACTAATGCAAACGGTTTCTTTTTAAGCCAGCCCTTTGATTTGTGTCATATATGATTCATGAGGTTAGGTAGGGTATTTGATGAGTTCGGGATTTATTTAAGGTGGGTTTCTTGTGATAAGTGACTTCAAGACCCAATAGCTAAGGTCGAGGCAAAGGCAACATCAAGTATTGTTTTAGTTCTTTATATAGACTGCATGTGATTTCTCGAACTATGTCCATGAAAATGGGAATGTTGACACCTAAATTTTGGCAACCCAGTTAGTTGTTTACTGCATATAAAAATTAGGGATCGACTTTGACCCCTAAACAAAAAATATTCGTTAAATTGCATATAGATATTAGGAGCATTTCATTAATAGTTAATTAGGCCCATATAGTTCGCATATCTATCGGACCGACGGCAGATGGACTCGAGTGAATGGTTCTGAACTTAAATGAAATTAATTCAATCAAGCCCATGACCAAAGGTCACATGTTTTGCACGTGTGATCTTCGGTCGCAAAAGATCTTCCGTGTATATATATATATATAGCCAAATAGAAGACCAAGAAGGAAGGGGGATTCATTATATTTTGCCGTATTCTCTGAAGATAGGGGGGAGTAATATCCTATCCGCACATATCTTTAATCCATGGACAGAAAGAACAAGTGTATCAGCAAATTTTGTTTCTTTGTATCTTTGTGCAAAGGAAAAAATATATGAAGGATACAAGAAGAGGAAAACGGAATCGGTCAAGGTGGGGGATATACATTTAGAACTACATTCTGACATCATGGACACAAGCAAAAAGGAAAGAAGCCAAAGCGTATATGTTTTCAATATTCTTGAGTGGGTCTCTTTCTAAAAAGGCCTAGGCATTCTTACCTATAAAAAGACCTCCTACAGACAAGAAAAGGGTTCTCTCTTTTGGATAGACAACACACGAAAAGCTGCTTCAACACACTCGAGGTGAGAGAGATTGTTGCAAGTTCACAAGAGACAAAAAGCTTGGCGTTCAACAAAGGAAAAAACACCAAAGAAAGGTTCCTGGGCTTTATTCAGCGAGCATTGAACTTTCCAGTGACGTCCCTGCATTACTAGTTGAGGCGGCGACCTGTTGTTTCCTTGCTCGAGCCACGATATCACCACGTGTCTCCGCTCCGAACTGGCTACGACTTTGCTGCCCGCGAATCCACTTCGAGCGATCAGCCGTGCTGTCTTGTGTTGCTAATTGCTTCACCAAAATTCTTTTTTCACAGGTTCCCCATGTCGCTGTCCTTGCGACGTACCGAGCATCGATCCTTGAATCGCTGGCCGTGAACTGAAGTTCCTCGTCACTGCGCTCCGTGAGCATTCTTGTCGTCGGCATACCGCGAGTCCATCGTGAGTACTGCCAAGTCTTCCCCAGCCGAGTCACACCGCAAGCCACCATCCGTCAAGTCCTGCGATTCGCAATCCGGATCCGTCGTCCGTCCGAATTTGGAAATGCTATTCGAGCAATATGGCGGATTAGGTAAGAATTTTCATTATTCAATTTTCATATATTTTGTTGCCTAATTTGTGAAATTGCAATCTTGTTTAAATCTTTGAGTAATATTACAATATCCATGAAAACTCCCAAGTACCCTTAAATTAGGAATTATTTCCTAATTTCGCAACATGCTATGGTCGATAGTCCGATTTCATGCCCGAAATATGACTTGCGATCGCACGGAAAATCGTCAATCCGATCTCCCGCCCGAGATATGATTCGCGATTGTGCGGAAGATTGATCAATCCGATCCTCATGCCCGATATATGATTTGTCAATCTATTATTTCTAAATTTAAATGGATATGGATAATATTTCTTGTGATTGGGTGTCGTGTTCATTTTATTTCTTTTCATATTTTGTTTGAATTGAATTGATTGTTTTTCCATTAAAAAAATACAAAAAGATTAAGTAAAATTTGAGTAGATAATATATTGCATGTTTAGGTTAAATTTTGATTATTTTCTTAGAATAGATTAGATTCTTTTTTCAGATTTTATTATTACATGCTTAAATTAGGTTAATTATTTAGGGTCGCGTTTTTTCCACTCTAGTTTGGCTAAAACACTCCATAATAAAGTGTTATGACCATTTCACCCATTGTAGGTCCCACCTTTCAACATCTTAATTGTTCCCTTGGTTTTTTTTTTGTTTTCTTCTTTTGCGGGTCTCATATTCCTTCGTCTTGATCCTTCTCGTTTTCTCTTGAAAATTATCTTTCTCTCTCTTGCAGCTCCCACTTCCACGCTTTTTGTATAAAATAATTAGAAATAAAGAAAAAGCATGGAAACGAAATTGCATAAATATCCTAGCAATTCATTTTTTAGAGAAAATGCCACCATAATCACCTCCATAAAAGCACATAACTTAGTCGAATGATGTCCTCTCGATCTAATTGATGGTTGTGCAACATATGGAAGCCATTCTCTATTCAAAACCAACCCAATATACTACAAAGGAGGGATCCAACCATACTTGCACCGCCACCAAAAGACTTTACCAGCTAATATGCAAAAATGCATTCGGCGTGCCCACTTGGTTTCCAATTTTTCAAGAACCAGAAACAAATTGGTAAAAAATTTCAATTAACTTATTGAAATGAGAAGAAAACTGAAATTTCTTGAAAAAACCCTTCATCCTTTACTAAGATCGAACCATAATTATACTAATATTATGGGGAGATATCAAAATCCGCATCTTAAAATCATTCTGCCAAACAAATTGCAAAAAGAAACAACGGAAACCAATTCGGGCAAATTTTCAATGAAAGAATACTCAAAATCCACTCAAAAAATCAAATACATTCCCTATCTTAATTGGGTCAAAGAAATCCGCAAGTTCAATAGTTAGAAGTTAACGGGGTGATAAGCATTTTTTCACATGGTGAAAGCAAAACAAGATCCCCATAAGGAGAGAAACTGAGCGATGCCGAAAGGCCTCACTAAAGATCCTCAAAAGCATAAACTTTAATCAGATTTAATACTAAACAAGGAATACGTCAATGCCCACTTTTCTCGGACATAACAAAAAAGAGATGAAAGAAGAAAAATAAGAAAAAAGCACCTTCAATCTTCATTGACCTGAATCCATCACAAGGAAAATTACCACTTTACTCAATATTAACCAGAACTCCAAATTTAATCCATCTATCCAACATCCACCATGAAAAAGGGAAGGATGAATATAAGGAAAGTGGGACCTGCAAAAAAAGAAAACGTAAAAAGGACATTAAGAGAAAATGATGCTAAAAGGTAGGACCCACAGTGGGTAAAATGGTCACAACAATTTGTTTGGGAGTGCTTTAGCTTAATAGGAGTGGGAAAAGCATGGCACATTATTTATTTCAAATTTAAATTAAAAAAATATAAAAAATACCACGTGCATGTCATATAAGAGTAGTTGCATTTTAATTAATTCTCATCATTAGAAATCTCACGTCTAGGTTCATTTGCGTGCTATATTAGAGATAGTGCATTTAATTGTTGTTAGAATTAGGACATTTAAATAAATCATATGTCGCATGTCATACTAGACGTAAAATGCATTGCATAAAGTTTAGTTTTCGTTAAATCTGAGAAAACCCTAAAAAAGATTTGAGTGAAATTGTATATTAATTAGAAATTATATTAGGATTATCAATGTGATTTTCTAACTAACATTGCAGATGCTTTTGTTGCCTTAAGGTAAGTGTACCTTCCCTATCTTGTAATTTATTTATTGCTTTACTTTATTAGGTGTTTCATTAATGGCTGCGCACCTGCATGATCACCTCGCATGTTAGCGGATAAGTTTAAAATCAATCCAAGCTGCTTGCAAATATATATTTTTTGAAATAAAAGAGAAAAGGTACTGAAAGGGCATTAGAGTAATCTAGTGTAACCAAGTCCCCGAATCCATAATCTCTGGTTCGTAAGAGTAAAGTAATTCTACAGATACTTTACTTGGGTTTCTAATTGACCCACCAAAAAATAGATTAGTGGCGACTCCTGATTGAAATGATTTGCATGTTAAGAACTTAAACCTTAAAGTCGCGAATTGGTAGGGCTCGGGAGGGCTCGAGTTAGGCTTAGACTTAATAATCTATTAGCCGAACCTCTAGGTGGTGCACCCCGCAGGAGGTTAGGTCGCGACAGCTTGGCGACTCCACTGGGGAATTGAGTTAAAACTCTTAGTGGACTTAGGCCGAATTTTCTCTTTTTTGAAAAAATATATATTTTTGATTCAGCAAGGATTCCAGGTATGTCCCTAACGTTTAAGGTGTTAAATGTTTTTGCAGAATGGGAGGTATAAGGGGTAGAGTGTTTGTTAACCCTTGTCTTGCAGGGAGGTGTTGAGAATTGGATGTTATAATTTTGATATTGAAGCGCTGTTTGCATATGAACTGTTGTGCATGCCTTTGTATTTTCACTACACTCTAGTACACACAACTTGTCGTCGAACTTGGGCCGCATAAGATCACCTAGGATGGTATTGAGATGGATACCACTCCGACCGTCCGCCTGTGATACGAGTTGCCCGTCTCAATCCCGAAATTTCTTTCTTGATGTCAAAGAGATTACCACCCCGGTCCGCATGCCCGCGACATGGGTCGGCTCTTTGGGAGTCACGAGGACCCGACTTAGTCCGCATGCCTGCGGCTAGTCCAATCATCCTCGTGGCTCCATTTTGTTAAGCCTTCTAGAGTAGAAATCGAGCCACATAGCATGTGTATGTCTATGTGATTGCCACCCAGTTATTGGTGAAGCAAGTCCTTTGAACTTTTTCTCCGCAATTTATTTACTTTATCGGTCCATGACACTAGGTTGATTGCAAGTCTTGGTCAATATACAATGGGAAATTCCGACAGTCAACTTATTCTTCCTCCCAAGAAGGAACTCAATGCGTGGTGAGACAAGCAAGACCGAGCTAGCCGTGAGTTCGTGGAATCAACAATTGGCCGACTCCTTCCTCTGTTGTGTATCAACATTCATGGCGGCCTCATTTAAGCACTTGCCCATTGTTGGTGTCTAGAGACAACTACTTTCATCTTTAGTAAGCATGAGCTCACTCCAACCTTGGAAGAATATAGCATTGCCATTGGTAAACCTTTGGAATCGGAATTAATTAGTCCGCCTATCGGAATAGATCATGTCTCGATTTTATCTGATTTTTTTAGAATCAAGGAAGAAAAGATAAGAAAAGTTTTGAAAGGTCACCACAATACTTGCCCGTTTTCATTTCTTGATGAATGTTTTCAAAATGGCACCTCTTTTCAAATGAGAAGGATTTTCCTATTAGCTTTCTTTGGATTTATACTTTTCCCTCACTGTAAGAATGCTATTAATCCTTTGATTGCTAAGTTAGTGGGACAAGTGTGCGGGGGAATGAACTTTATTAATGCCCTCCTGGCAGAAACTTTTCTTTCCCTTTCTCGGTTTAAGGAAAATGGTGACAAAATTTTCCATGCATCTCCTTAGCTTTTGCAAATTTGGTTCTTATCTCATTTAAAAGGATTTGGTTGTTTAATGATTATACGTGAAGTTAGCAACTCTGATCACCCTATCATGAGATTTGAGAATAAACAAAAACATGCACCGGATTATCATTATTCCAATTGGCTAGCTTTCTTTAAAAATCCAAAGTCCAAATATTTCCTATGGCATGCTAAATGGTTCCAAGTTCGTGAGGCCAGACTCACATGTGGACGTGTT
This sequence comes from Syzygium oleosum, assembly GCF_021117445.2. Taxonomy (NCBI): domain Eukaryota; kingdom Viridiplantae; phylum Streptophyta; class Magnoliopsida; order Myrtales; family Myrtaceae; genus Syzygium; species Syzygium oleosum. The sequence goes on along the minus strand of NW_026607485.1, from coordinate 19,631,898 downwards.
GGCCCAATCCCTTTATTGGGATTCACTGGGGCAATGGAATATTACCCGACTAGGGTGACTCGCCAGTGTCAAGTGGTGTAAGAGCTTCCCCCCAGCTTTGAAGCAGGCTGATTCAATTCGGGTCGACCTCACCGATGGAGACCTCGACCATGAGGATAGCATTTCTTTAATTAAGTCGCTGTGGGACATGTGCCATCCACAAATGCTCATATGGCCTGAAAAAGAATTAGAGGGTAAAGAAAGAAAGTATTATGCTACAACTAAATACATTCAACGACACAAGATTCCAGATAACTTACTCGCGAAGATACCAAGGGTCCTGAGAAGATCACCAACCGTGCTGAGAAAAGATGTCTCAAGAGAAAAGTTGAGAAGTTACAAGAGCAAGTTACACACTTGGCCGAGGAGAATAAGCGATTATGTTTGGAAATCACATCCCAGTTGTATATTGATCAAGCCAAATGAAATGGCTTGTGTCTTTTAAGATATTTTTCTAGATTCGTTGTTTAGGAAGTTGGGTCATTATTTTAGCATATTTGTTTAGGGGATTTCAAGTCGTTGCTTTCATAGTTTTTGTTCAAGAATTCCATATGAATAATTTTTTTTTTAATCAAAGCGGGTAGACCTGTGTCATGGACTGGCATGTTATTTGTTCTTAATACTTATATATGCTCATTTGCTCACGAATTAGGTGATTACGGAGCGATCACGCTCGCCTATCCATACGAGGTCAAGGGCAAGAATGGCCGATCAAATTGAATTGCGTGATCGGGTCGCTGGTATTGATGATCAAATGAAGCAATTCCTCGCCGCAATGCAACAAATGTCCTCCGACATCAAAGCCCTTCGATTGACTCCTATTCCTGCACCTCTCGAGACACCGGATCCAAAGCATAAAGGTGGAAAGAATGCTGATAGTGAGGAGGACGATGATCTTCCTGATTTAGTTGATGACCCTGTCCAGATCGTCGTCAACAAAGATAAACTTGATGGTGCGCCAAGTGCAGAGCACGACAAACGGGTCAATAAGCTTGAAGAAGAGTGAAATAGCCGGAAGGCTCACATGATTCGCCCTCAATCAACTTGTCTCTTTACACATAGATCAAAATTCCGAAAAAATTCAAGATGCCGGATTTTGACAAGTACAATGGCACCTCTTGCCCAAAAGCCCACCTGCAGCTATACCACGTGCGGATGACTCTGTATGTTGATAATGAACTCCGGATGATCCATACATTTCAAGCAAGCTTAACAGGTCTTGCCTTGAACTGGTATCTCATGAAGAAGATAACTAGCCTCAAAACTTGGAATGAAGTTAGTGAAGCATTCCTAAAGCAGTACAAGTTCATAACGGATATCACTCCTACCTGTGAGGATCTTGAACGTGCTCAGATGAAAAAAATCGAGTCGTTCAAAGACTATGCTATTAGATGGAGAAATATAGCTGCTCAGGTTGTCCCAGAACCTATAGACAGTGAGCTGAAGAGGATGTTCATCAAAACCCTCCCATATGAGTACCGTAATCGAATGGTAGCCAATTCGACTGATAGCTTCAATCAACTTATCTCCATAGGCAAACAGATCGAGATAGGGCTGAGAGACGGGTGGTTCGTAGAGCCATCTTCCTCGACCAAAAGATTTAGTGCAAGAAAGGAGAAGGAACCGGCAGCTGAAGTGAATGTGACTTATACCCAGCCGGATCGCGAGAATGCTAAGCCTGCCCCAACAATTCAAATGGCAAAGGTACAACAACCAAATGTAGGGCGCCAATCTTCCTAGAGGAAAAACAACAAGAGGCAATTCACTCCCCTCCCCGAGTCGTTGTCTCAAGTGCTGGCGGTCCTCCGAAAGAAAGGTTTCCTTACCACTGAGCCAAAGCGGCCCAACCTGAGCAGTTCTATAACTACGATACGTCCAAAAAATGTGATTATCATATGGGTGAAGTGGGACACTCAACTGACGACTGTATCACTCTCAAGCATCGGGTCTAGAACTTACTTGACACAAAGGCATTTTCCTTCCAACCCGCTAAGCCGAATGTTCAGAGCAACCCGCTGCGGGCAATGTGAATGCCATATTCAGTTTCGATGCTGGTCAAATCAAGAATATAAAGGTGCTTACTACCGATGTTTATAATGAGTTAGTGAAAGCCGGTTATTATCCGAGTAATGAGGTCTTTCCCCTGGCTATCATGAGAGAAAGAATTTCTAGAATGGTAGAAGCTGGGATGATCGTTTATGCTGACCACACTGGCATCGTTTCCACTATCTCCGAAGTGGTTATTGATGGGGAGGAGGAGCTTGCTGCATTGAACACCGGGAAGGACAAGCTGGACCCTTTGCTTGAAGACATGCCTCCGCTCGAAGACGCATCCAATGATAAAGGGATCGTAGTAAGCACGCCTACAGCGGATGAACGGATAGTGATCGAGATACCTCAATCATATGAGTACAGTGATAATAAGGCGGTCCCTTAGTCCTATAGTCTTGATGTCGATTTGGTTATGAGGTGTGGCCGTACCTATGCCCAAGCTAATGTTCAGCCTACAAAACCTGTCACCGATGAAGAAGCTAAGGAGTTTCTGGCCATGATCAAGGCTAGCGAATACAACATAGTTGAACAATTGCGTAAGATGCCCGCGCAAATCTCTCTGCTCAAACTACTCCAAACATCTGTCAAGCATCAGAAAGCCCTAATGAAGGTGTTAAATGAAGTCCACGTGCCCGAGACGATCGATCATGACAAATTGGAGGAATTTGTGGGTTTTATACTTCTCAAAGACCTCATAGCCTTTTCGGATGAAGAGTTCCCTCTGGAAGGGAGGGGGCATACCAAAGCACTTTACATTTCTGTCAAATACAAGGCCTCGCATGTAGCCCAGGTACTCATTGACAACGGATCAGCCTTGAACATCTGTCCTCTCGCGACTTTACACCGCCTCAAGATAGATCCTTCTAGGATGAATTCTGCCAAGACCTCCGTGCGAACCTTTGACGGAACGAAGAATGAAGTGATGGGAGAAATCCACCTTAACATACAGATATGACCAATAATGTTCAACATCTTATTTCAAGTTATGGACATTCCCACTGCTTTCAATTTTCTGTTGGGTCGTCCATGGATTCATACTGCCAGAGCTGTGCCATCCAGTCTACATCAGAATGTGAAGTTCATTGTGGAGAGAAAGTTAGTCACGGTCCACGGTGAAGAAGAGCACCCAATTTACCACACTGCAAAATAGAATCGAGCTATCAGTCACTCGAGCTCGTATCGACCATACATGCGTCTAGAGGCTCATCGCCGCCCGTTCCTGAGGTGTCAAATGCTGCAGTCATGGTTGGAAGAATAATGGTGTCCCATGGTTTTACTCCGGGTGGAGACCTTGGCAGGAATGGTCAAGGTATTTGCTGACCGGTGGAGGTCCCTCGGAGGCCCCACATTACTGGGTTGGGGTATCAGGGGCCAAGTGAGCCAAATAATAGGGGACGTGGATGTGGACAACGTGGCAGAGGACGTGGACGTGGATAACGTGGCGGAGGACGTGGATGTGGACGCGGTCAAGGAGACGGACAGAATAGATAGGAATCCGAGGAAGAGCCGAACGATGAAGAACGTGGGCGTGAAAGTATACAAAATAATGGAGAGCTTGGGCGTGGTAGGTTGCCTCCACACATCCGCACCACATTCCCATGCCCTGCAAGAATAATGCATGAAGAGAAGGAGGTGATCGATAAATTGGGGCAACCGAGTGGCAAGTTCGACTACTATGTGAAATACTCGGCGCCCCCGAGTTTCTATATTAACTCGCGTGATATTGTCCTCGATGGATGGGGAGGTATGAATGATCTAACATCTTCAGTGACAAAAGACCCCGATGATGCAATGGAGGGAATCATCGCCATGTTCGATGACATGCTTGTTGGAGCTATCGAGTAAGGATCGTTGAAGGGAATGGGCACTGGCCCGCAAGAGTAACACCTTTACTTTTTTCGCACTTCCCTGCGTGGGAATTTTTACTATTTTTTAGGAGTTGTCCCATCTCGGGAGCTACTTTTCAGGACTTTTCGTTTCTAGGACTTGATTGTCGCAATTTCCATTCCAATAAATGTAATTCATTTGGTGATAATCAACGAAATTACAAGTTATTTTCATTTTTTAGGGCATGTTGAGGTACATCAAACCAGCCCGGTGATGATATCCAATCAATAAAAGAAAAATATAGTCCAAGGAGAATTATGAGGCCTGGGCTTCTTCATGCTCCCTCGTGTTAAAATCTTTTTGAAAAGAATTTCAGAAAAAATCACCAAAAATTCCAAAAAAATTTTGAAAAAAAAGAGAAAAATTTAGGAAAAAATGCAATGTTTAGCCTTGTTTGTCCTTCTGAATCCCTTACTTTATGTTTCAGGGGCGATCTTGTGACACGCAAGGGTATGAGAACGGCCCAATCTAATGAATTATGCATCGCCGAGCCTGATCTCGATGACACCAACGAACTTGACGACTCCTCAGACCTTCAGCGCGATCTAGAGCGTTATGAAAGACCTAAAGTCCTGACGACAGACCAAACTGTCGCTATTAATTTAAGTGATTTAGGAGAGCCCAAAGAGGTGAAGATAGGGGCAACTCTTCCCAAAAGTGAAGCGAAACGCCTAGTCCAACTGCTGAAGGATTACCAGGATGTCTTTGCCTGGTCGTACGCTGATATGCCGGGTTTAGACCATTCTGTTGTGGAACACAATCTGCCTACTAATCCAGGCGTGCCACCCAAGAAATAGAGGTTGCGAAAAACCAAGCCTGAACTTTCGAAGAAGATAGAGGAGGAGATCATTTAGCTCTTGAAAGTAGGGTTTATTGAAGTCACCCGATACCCTAGTTGGGTGGCGAACATCGTGCCAGTCATGAAGAAGGATGGCCGAGTTCGGGTTTGCATTGACTACCGCGACCTAAATAAGGCCAGCCCTAAAGACGATTTCCCATCGCTACACATAGACGTTCTGGTGGACAGTACCACTGGGTTCGAATTATTTTCCTTCATAGATGGTTTCTCAGGTTATAATCAGATAAGGATGAAAGACGGCGATAAGGAAAAAACGGCGTTCATTACCCTTTGGGGGACATTCCACTACAGGGTCATGCCCTTCGGCCTTAAAAATGCCGGGGCAACATATCAACGAGCAATGGTGACGCTTTTCCACGACATGATGCATAAAGTGATCGAGGTCTATGTCGATGACATGATCGCCAAGTCTCGACCCAAGGAGAGTCATGTCGATACCCTGAAAAAGCTATTTGAGAGACTCCGTGAGTTTAAGCTTCGTCTCAACCTAGCAAAGTGCATATTCGAAGCAACCTCGGGCAAATTACTTGAGTTCATAGTAAGCAGTAAGGGCATTGAAGTTGACCCATCCAAAGTGAAGGCTATATGTGAGTTACAAGCCCCATCGACCGTGAAAGAAGTGCGAAGCCTCCTGGGTAGATTGAACTACATAGCCCACTTTATTCCCAGCTCTCCGAAACTGCTAAGCCATTCTTCAAACTTCTAAAGAATGCTCAAGTGGAATGGGAAGATGATTGTCGGGAAGCATTTAACGAACTAAAGCGATACCTGATGAAACTACCAGTGTTAGTCCCACCAATACCGGGGCAACCTTTGATCATTTACCTCACGATTCATAGCGAGTCTCTGGGTGCGATGCTAGCCCAGAAAAGGCCTGAAGATGGAAAAGAGCGAGCCATTTATTACTTAAGTAAGAAGTTCACCATCTCGGAGTTGAATTATCCTGAAGCCGAGAAAACTTGTGTTGCACTAGTGTGGGTGCTCCATAGGCTCCAACAGTATACATTGCATTACCAGATGTTTCTTGTGATTGAGAACGATCCCATCAAGTATTTACTTGATCAACCGGCTTTGGTAGGAAAGTTAGCCAACTGACAGATTTTAATTTCAGAGTTTGATATCCAGACGATGCCACAGAAGTCAGTTAAAGGCCGAGTAATTGCTGATGTGTTAGCCGAAAATCCTGGAATCCCTAATGATGAAAGATATTCTCCAGAAGATCGCATTTTGGTGATAAAGGAAGACACATGGACCATGTTTTTCGATGAAGCCGTAAACTTGGCTGGTTCCGGCACTGGGGCAGTTTTAATATCCCCAGATGGGCAACATTATCCAGTAGCAGTAAAGTTGGTGTTCCCCTGTACCAACAACATAGCCGAGTACACCCACCCATCGGTGGTAGCGTTGGTTTGCGCTCAGTTCCTTTCACGAGAGGTCCTGGGTTCAAAACTCGCCCATCGGTGATTTAAGTGGGGGGTCGTGGCGGTGGGATGCTGCGCTAGCCCCCCTCGAGGACTAGTCGGGCATCACCGCTGGTTTGAGCCCTAGCTCGCCGGCCACGCGGACACCTCGGTTATCAAAAAAAAAAAAACATAGCCGAGTACGAAGCTTGCATCCTCGGACTCCAAGCGGCGGTTGAAATGGGGATAACTAAATTGAAGGTATATGGTGATTATGCTCTAATCATCCTCCAAACGGTGGGAGAATGGAAAACGAGAGATGCTAAACTAGTGCCGTACCATGAATACCTTGAAGAAATCATGGAGAAATTCGAGGACATCTCCTTTGAATACTTGTCGAGGTCTCACAATTAGTTTGCTGATGCGCTAGCTACGTTATCATGCATGCTACAAGTGACTGGTGGATTAGAGGTAGAGCCCCTAAAGATCAAAGTCTTGACAAAACCGGCCTATTGTATGGTTGTGACTGAAGAACCTGATGGAAAGCCATGGTATTACGATATCATGAGTTACATCCAGAGATAAGAATTTCCTGAAAGAAGCACCTCGGCCGACAGGAAGTACATAATGAGAATGACTTCAAAATTCTTTGTCAGTGGTGAAAAGCTATACAAAAGATCCTACGATTCGATCCTGCTAAGGTGCGTGGACGCAACTGAAACTACCAAAATCATGCAAGAAGTACACGAGGGGATATGTAGTCCACACATGAATGGCCACATGTTAGCCAAGAAGATCATGAGGTTGGGCTATTATTGGCTCAATCTCGAAAGTAACTGCATCCAACATGTCCGGAGATGTCATCGTTGTCAGGTTCACGGGGATAAAATAAATGTTCCCCCGACGGAACTACATCAAATGCCGAGCCATGGCCCTTTTCAATGTGGGGCATCGACGTGATTGGCCCAATTAATCCCAAGGCATCAAATGGACACCGATTTATCTTGGTCGCGATTGATTATTTATCCAAGTGGATTGAGGCGAACGTCACTGCAAAGAACGTTGTAAGATTCATTAGGCGAGACATAGTCGCTCGTTATGGTGTCCCCTAGGCTATTGTCACCGACAACGGGACAAATTTGAACAACAAATTCATAGATCAGTTGTTCAACGAGTTCAAGATCCGGCACCTGAATTCATCTCCCTATCATCCACAGATGAATGGAGCAGTTGAAGCCGCTAACAAGAACATCAAGAAGATCTTGGCCAAAACGGCTGAAAACTATCGTGACTGGCATGAAAGGTTGCCCTTTGCACTAATGGCGTATCGGACTTCGATCCGAACCTCTGTCGGGGCAACCCTTTTTCCTTGGTGTATGGCATGGAAGCAGTCCTGCCCGTCGAAGTAGAGATCCATGCCCTGCGAGTCTTGTCCCAAGTAGAGTTGTTCGAGGTGGAATGGATGCGACAAAGGCATGAGCAATTGAACCTAATTGATGAGAAGTGATTGAAAGCCATTTGCCACGGTCAAACCTATCAGCAACGGATAGCTAGATCTTTCAACCAAAAGGTGTGTCCAAGACACTTCGAGGTAAATGATCTAGTCCTAAGGAAGGTACTGCCAGTCTTTCCTGTTCCTGGGGGTAAATTCGCCCCAAACTACATCGGTCCATAGTGGTTAAAAAGGTGCTTCCCGGAGGTGCCCTGATTCTCGCAGAAATGGACGGTCGTGAGTTTTTCACTCCTGTTAATTCTGATGCTGTGAAGATGTATTACCCCTGATAGAATCTAACATTTTGCAGCAAAAGTTTTCAAGTGTTTGGTGTTCGTATTTTGAGTTGCAAACATTTCACTGATGAATAAATGGTTTCAATCAATTTCAAGTTAAGATGTGTGCATTGGCTTTAAATTTTGCATGGTTATTTTATTAGTCTGCATCATCGATTTCGAAAGGGGAATCTACTTAGACAATCTAATAATTCATGTGGAGTAAATTGAATGTGTTAAATGAGATGTATCGGGATGAAGAAAGGCAAAACACAGCCCATACACAGTTTCATACACTAATCCCTAGTAAGTTGAGTGGAAAAATTCCATGTCGGTAAGGTAAAAAGTTATCTCGCAAAAAGTACGGCAACCAAAATGACGAGAGGCATTTCATTTCTCTATCTCAAACATTACAGGTTGCCTATTGTTTTGCCACTTTGAGCCTAAACACTTGGAGAAGCTCTTTCAAAATTACCCCTGTCAAGAACCACTCCACGTCGGGGAAAACTGGAGGTAAGTCGATATCAGGAGGTGATAAAATGGATAGAAATTTCCTTGCTCTCACTTGCATTAATCTTCAAGTATTGCTTTTTCAGATGAATCTCTACGAAGCTCAAGTGCCTTAAGATGACGAAAAGCATTTCTTTCTTTATCCTAAACACACTTTATCCTTTGCTAAGCCCAATTGAGCCTGCAAATTTATTTCTTAAACCCAGTTGGTAATCATCCCCCACACTGGGGCAAGGTAAAAGCCATCCTCGTCCAAGCAGCATCTCCGGAGCATCAATGGAAGACAAAGACCTCTAAGAGTCCAAATGTCGAGTCAATCGGTCAAAATGAGCCAAACTGTGGTTGGCAAATGTATGCATTATGTCAAGTGACGTGTGTCAAAAAAATTGAAATGATAAAAAAATATAGGGCATGAAAAAGCAGTGTGCCTGGTAAAAGCAAGGCCGATGCCCAATAGAGAAAAATAGGTGTGTCAAAATCATCCCCAGTGGGGTAGTCAAAGTCCTACAAGTTTAGAGAAGTTAAGTGGTGAATTCAAGACCAATGGAGTATTTACTGAGAAGACAATTCCCGAAGAAGAAGAAGAAAATTGGTGACAATGTCGAGATGATCACCAACTCTTTCACCCCAACTATACACATTTTGAGCCTAATGATCAATTCATTTCTCAACCCATGAGCCTAGCCTACATTACGTCACTTACAAAGTCTCTTCATATTAGGGCACTTGAATTAACGTAGGATTCAAATGCTTATAAGCTTAGCTCGAAGAAGTGCGAGCAAGTCCATTTCTATCTTATTTTGTAGGGTTCTTGACTTGTAAACCCGAAGACAATTGCGGAGTATTTTCTTTCATAGCCTCGACTTGAACAGTCCCCTTTGTTAAGCCATCGACCAAACCGATACTACGGTCCTGACAAAGACCTCTCAGATTGATAAGGTCGTACTACTTGCAAGAATACTCGGACCATTGTCGACATGATAATGGTGAGATGGAGCGATTCTCATAAATAGCCTCTTTCAATGAGAATGAGTGAAAGCCCTTTCGATCGGAAGTCCCTCATTCGACATTTCCAAGACATCCACTTGTGAATTCGGATTATCTTGTCATGATTCTCTCCAATGAAATTTAGTAATGCTGATTCGACAAAATCGTCATGCATGAAAACCAGTTGAATTATATGTGTTCTTGATTGTCCATAATGCATGTTACATGTTGCCTAAAACCGTGTCTAGCAGGAGATACGCCCTCAAGAGTCGGAGATATCACCAGGTAAGTATATCTCTATCCCTTGGATTGTGACTATCCGGGTATCCCTAACCTGTTTGAGCAATCGTCAGGCCCCATATTTGATCATTTTGTTGCGATCTCTAGATGCCTCTGACGATATCCAAACATCTATTGATCAAGCCTTTTCAGGTACCTCCGATGATATCCAGGTATTTTGTCAAGGAATCTCCAAGCATTCGGGCTAGCCCATCTATTCGCCAAATCGTTAAATACCTCTGATGATATATAGGTATTTATCGATCAAGTCCTTTCAAATATCTCAGATGATAACCAGATATTTCGTTAGGCACACCTTTCAAACAATTTGGAAAGTTCCTTCTTGAACACCTCTGACGATATCCAGGTGTTTAGCAGTTGACTTTTTCCGAATACCTCTGACGATATCCAGGTATTTCATTAAAAGTAGGAATGTATTCCAATTTGTTGAATCGCTTTTCAGGTACCTTAGATGATAACTAGGCACCTTGTTAAGCCCCATTTCTAGCAATTTGGAGAAAGCCCCGCATTAGGCACCTCTGACGATATCCAGGTTCCTAATTGATAATTTTCTCGAGTACCTTTGACGATAGTCAGGTATTTCGATAAAAGGTGGGATAAATTTCGTTTCGCTAGATTATCACTGGATGCTTCAGATGATATCCAGGCGTTCAACGGAAGGTCCGTTTCGAGTATCTCAGACGATATCCAGATATTCGAAATAGTCTTCCATTCTTTGATCTCTAGATACCTCTAACGATATCTAGGTGTCTAATGATCACCATCTTCGATTACCTCATACGATATCCAGGTAATTCGAACTACCCTTTGTGTGTCCTAATTGAGTCGTAGGCCACCGAAGTCCATGAGCGTTCATCAGGCAATACCTTTGGGACAAAGCCCAAACATTTGCCAAACAACCTATAGAATCGGAGTCATGCCTCGAATTACGCTACCATTCCTGTCAGGTAAGTAACTCCAGGTATGTTTTATTCACGTCAGCATGCATCATGACATATTGCATTTCAAAAGGGGAACCAATACTCCCATAAAAAATAACATTCATTGCATTTGCATAGTCAAAATTTAAGTATCATTTAGTCTTTGAATGCAACCTCTACGAGCTCACCTTCAAAGAGGGGCAGCTGTTGACACCTAAATTTTGGCAACCCAGTTAGTCGTTTACTGCATATAAAAATTAGGGATCGACCTTGACCCCTAAACAAAAAATATTCGTTAAATTGCATATAGATATTAGGAGCATTTCATTAATTGTTAATTAAGCCCATATAGTTCGCATTTCTATCGGACCGACGGCAGATAGACTCGAGTGAATGGTTCTGAACTTAAATGAAATTAATTCAATCAAGCCCATGGCCAAAGGTTACATGTTTTGCACGTGTGATCTTCGGTCGCAAAAGATCTTCCGTATATATATATATATAGCCAAATAGAAGACCAAGAAGGAAGGGGGATTCATTATATTTGGCCGTATTCTCTGAAGATAGGGGGGAGTAATATCCTATCCGCACATATCTTTAATCCATGGACAGAAAGAACAAGTGTATCAACAAATTTTGTTTCTTTGTATCTTTGTGCAAAGGAAAAAATATATGAAGGATACAAGAAGAGGAAAACGGAATCGGTCAAGGTGGGGGATATATATTTGGAACTACATTCTGACGTCATGGACACAAGCAAAAAGGAAAGAAGCCAAAGCGTATATGTTTTAAATATTCTTGAGTGGGTCTCTTTCTAAAAAGGCCTAGGCATTCTTACTTATAAAAGGACCTCCTACGGACAAGAAAAGGGTTCTCTCTTTTGGATAGACAACACACGAAAAGCTGCTTCAACACACTCGAGGTGAGAGAGAGATTGTTGCAAGTTCACAAGAGACAAAAAGCTTGGGCGTTCAGCAAAGCAAAAAACACCAAAGAAAGGTTCCTGGGCTTTCTTCAGCAAGCATTGGACTTTCCGGGGGAAGGACACTAGAAGTGCCAAAAGTTGTGTACAGCGCTCACTTTGGTGCCAAAAGTTTCATTTGGATCATTTAAGTGTTAAAATTTTTGAAAAACGATCACTTAAGTGCCAACTTCGGTCAGTTTGGCCGGAAATCCGACGTGGCAATTTTTTTATTAATTTCTGAAGCCGATGTGACTCGCCAGAGATACAATCAGCACGTACAGTTAGCATTTTTTATTTTAAATAATTTTTTTTCTTTTCTTTCTTTTTTCCTTCTTTTCTTTTCTTTCTTCTCCCTTTGGTCACCACCGGTGACCGGAGGCCGGCCGCCTGGCCTCTCCCGGACGAGGCCGTCACCGCTCGCCACAGGCGAGGCCCGCCGACCCTCGCCCGGGTGACGGCGGCGACGCGCCCGGCGGGGCCGCCGTGGCCCGGGCGACGGCCGCCTCGCCGGATCTGGCGAGGGAGCCCTTGCCCGGGCTCGCCTCGCCCATGTGAGGCGAGGCCGACCTCGCCGGGCTTGCCCGCCGTCGCCCGGGCGGGGGTCGGCCGGGCCTCGCTTGTGGCGGGTGGCGGCGGCCTCGTCCGGGCGAGGCCAGGCGGTCGGTGGCCGGCCTCCGGTCACCGGTGGTGACCAAAGGGAGAAGAAAGAAAAGAAGAAAAAAATTCAGAAAAGTATTTAAAAAATCGAAATATATACGTGGAAATGCCACGCTGACTAATTTTTTTTAAAAAAAAATCCATCTAAGATTAAAAATTTAATTATAAAAGCCACGTATTAATTTGGCCGGAATTTCTCGCCGTTGGCACTTAAGTGATCGTTTTTCCTCCGATATGACACTTAAGTGAGCCGGTGAAAATTTTTGACACTAAAGTGAGCGCCGTACACAACTTTTGGCACTTCTAGTGTTTTTCTCCCGACTTTCCAGTGACATCCCTGCATTACGAGTTGAGGCGGCGACCTGTTGTTTCCTTGCTCGAGCCACGATATCACCACGTGTCTCCGCTCCGAACTGGCTACGACTTTGCTGCCCGCGAATCCACTTCGAGCGATCAGCCGTGCTGTCTTGTGTTGCTAATTGCTTCACCAAAATTCTTTTTTCACAGGTTGCCCAAGTCGCTGTCCTTGCGACGTACCGAGCATCGATCCTTGAATCGCTGGCCGTGAACTGAAGTTCCTCATCACTGCGCTCCGTGAGCATTCTTGTCGTCGGCATACCGCAAGTCCATCGTGATCCGCAATCCGGATCCGTCGTCCGTCCGAATTTGGAAACGCTATTCGAGCAATATCGCGGATTAGGTAAGAATTTTCATTATTCAATTTTCATATATTTTGTTGCCTAATTTGTGAAATTGCAATCTTGTTTAAATCTTTGAGTAATATTACAATATCCATGAAAACTCCCAAGTACCCTTAAATTAGGAATTATTTCTTAATTTTGCAACATGCTATGGTCGATAGTCCGATTTCATGCCCAAAATATGACTTGCGATCGCACGGAAAATCGTCAATCCGATCTTTCGCCCGAGATATGATTCGCGATTGTGCGGAAGATTGACCAATCCGATCCTCATGCCCGAGATATGATTTGTCAATTTATTGTTTCTAAATTTAAATGGATATGGATAATATTTCTTGTGATTGGGTGTCGTGTTCATTTTATTTCTTTTCATATTTTGTTTGAATTGAATTGATTGTTTTTCCATTAAAAAAAATACAAAAAAGATTAGGTAAAATTTGAGTAGATAATATATTGCATGTTCAGGTTAAATTTTGATTATTTTCTTAGAATAGATTAGATTCTTTTCTTAGATTTTAGTATTACATGCTTAAATTAGGTTAATTATTTATTTCGAATTTAAATTAAAAAAATATAAAAAATACCACATGCATGTCATATTAGAGTAGTTGCATTTTAATTAATTCTCATCATTAGAAATCTCACGTCTAGGTTCATTTGCGTGCCATATTAGAGATTGTACATTTAATTGTTGTTAGAATTAGGACATTTAAATAAATCGTATGTCGCATGTCATACTAGACGAAGAATGCATTGCATAATTTTTTTTTTTTTTGATAATCGAGGTGTCCGCGCGGCCGGCGAGCTAGGGCTCAAACCAGCGGTGATGCCCGACTAGTCCTCGAGGGGGGCTAGCGCAGCATCCCACCGCCACGACCCCCACTTAAATCACCGATGGGCGAATTTGAACCCAGGACCTCTCGTGAAAGGAGCTGGGCGCAAACCAACGCGGCCACCGATGGGTGGGTTGCATTGCATAAAGTTTAGTTTTTGTTAAATCAAAGAAAACCCTAAAAAAGATTTGAGTGAAATTGTATGTTAATTAGAAATCATATTAGGATTGCCAATGTGATTTTCTAACTAGCATTGCAAATGCTTTTGTTGCCTTAAGTTAAGTGTACCTTCCCTATCATGTAATTTATTTATTGCTTTACTTTATTGGGTGTTTCATTAATGGCTGCGCATCAGCATGATCACCTCGCATGTTAGTAGATAAATTTAAAATCAATCCAAGCTGCCTGCAAATATTTTTTTTTTTGAAATAAAAGAGAAAAGGTACCGAAAGTGCATTAGAGTAATCTAGTGTAATCAAGTCCCCAAATCCATAATCTCTGATTCGTAGGAGTAAAGTAATTGTTCCAATACTTTACTTGGGTTTCTAATCGACCCACAAAAAAATAGATTAGTGGCGACTCCTGATTGAAATGATTTGCATGTTAAGAACTTAAACCTTAAGACGCGAATTGGTAGGGCTTGGGAGGACCCGAGTTATGCTTAGACTTAATAATCCATTAGCCGAACCCCTACATGGTGCACCCCGCAGGAGGTTAGGTCGCAACAGGGAATAATTTTAAACTTTTACTTTTTGTATATTCTTGAAATTTGAGAGAAAAAAACGCGTTTTCTTACAAGAAATATAGTTTCATTTCTTTCGGACCATGTTTTGATTTTGGTCTGGTCCACGTGGAAAGAGTGAAAATAACAAATTAAACTTTTTTAACTATTTTCACTCATAAGATCTTTTCTTAATTCTTTTTTTTTTTGCCCGGGATGGCTTGACTGATTCTCATGACATGTATGATAAATTCGATTCATCTACTACCTTTGAACAAGGGAGACGATTTATATCACTTCAGTAACCTATGAGATTCACTGCAAAGTTGAACCAATGAAAGTCGCAACCTTGATTTACTCTAGGAGCAAACTCAAAAGGGCTTAAGGGTTCCGTCTGTACAGAAAATTGACGGCTACAGTCCGAATGTATAGACCTGATAAATGAGATTTGTTGGACCATGTGAACTCCAAATGGGACCTACATGATCAAATGGATTATATGCACGGGTCTAATGCACTATGTATGTACCAATTTTGTCATCAATACTTGGGTCATTAGGTGCTCAGTGCTAGTCATTAAGAACATCCTATGTCAATTGAATATTTTTTTTAATCTTGCATTCTTATGATAAAGATTTAGCAAAATGTCTTTTATCTTGCCTTACCACACGTGATTCTGCATCCATGTTAATTTTCGAAGGACCCCACCAACCACACAAATTTTCATTGAATAGAACTTAAAAATCTTAAGAACTAAATAGGCCTGAAATGTTCTTGATGGGCTGGGCAAGCTGTGAAATGATGATGAATAAGAGTGAGCTGGTTGAACGTGACCATGTGTAGTGTGCTTCGATAACATGAAAGTAGTTCTCAAAATAAAAACATTGTAGGAAAGATTTCATTCACATAGTTGACGTATAAGATAATTAGATTTCTGACCAAAAACAAAAATAATTAGATTGAATGCCAATAAAGAAAATGATGATTATATTGGATTATATTGGATTATTTCTAGAGCAGAGTGGCTTGTTGCTAGACGAGCTTATCGAAACTCAAAACCACAATGCCCAATAGGATGACATTGCTCAATAAAATCTTTGAGAGACCTAACTTTATACACTGCCTCCACTAAAATTTGAGGTAATAAAATGTAAACAAACTTATGAGTTTGACTCTGCAGGCTCTTATTTTTGTTGTTAGTGTTCATAGTTTTCGCCATAATCAGTGGCTTTCAAGCAAGCAATGGACTCTCCACCACTCGTTTATGTCTCTTCATTTAAGCAAAGACTGCACTCCTTTCCTACACAATTGTGGACAGAGATATTGAGTGGCTTGTTGATGTCTGTTAAAATGGCGAACCATACAAGCTCTCCCAGCAAATGCAAGACTTTGACCCACAGTCGCTCGCTCGCTTCATATCACCGAAAGCCGGTCAATTCGGGGTGATCCATCGGTCAGTTTCCATCTCCATGGTCATTATCCGAGGCCCTCTAGGACCACTGCAAATTTTTCCACCGACTGGCAAATAACTGGAGCAATAGATTAAGTCAAACCGTGTGGACCCTTCTTGTTCGGAAGATAGCAGTGGTACCCATCACAAGACTAAATTATTCCATTGGCTTTAGCAGAAAACAAGGAACCATCATAGAAGCTGCTTGACCCATGAGCGTTTGCCGTGTCCCGTAAGCCGTCGCGTATTCTCTGGTTCGTTATAAAGACCCTGATATAACATATTGATCTTGCAGTTTGGGTGATCCAATTCCGACCAAAGCCCGGATTTAGAATGCCGCGCGCCACTCCCCGTGCTCTTCCTTTGCGCGCTCGCTTGTTCTTGTTCTGCCTTGTCTGCTGTCCTTTCATTCCCTCTGTTGCTCCTCTGTCCTTCAATATAGACAGCTTCGACACGGATTTGAGCGACATATTGTACGAGGGAGTTGCGGAACTCGCCATCCAGGGAGTTGATCTCACCAAACTCTATCCTCGGCAACCCTACAAGGTGGGCCGGATTCAGTATGCCAAGCCCGTCCCCATATGGGATCCTGTCACGGGGCGCCAAGCCGACTTCTCAACCTATTTCTCGTTCACCATCGAGACTGACGGTTCTGCTCACTACAGCGATGGCCTGGCCTTTTTCCTCGCTCCTGTGGGGTTCCCAATCCCGCCCAACTCGGAGGGCGGATTCCTGGGATTGTTCAACGCTAGCACGGCGAAAGAGAGGCATCAGAACCGGATAGTCATGGTCGAGTTCGACACTTATGTGAACCGAGATTTCGATCCCCCCATGCATCACATAGGAATAAATATAAACTCGCTCTCATCGGTCGTTCATGACAGCTGGAATCCCGCAAATCACAGCGGGAAAGCGACTGATGTTCTCGTGACCTACAATTCTACGAGCAAGAACCTCAGTGTGTTCTGGTCGTTCGACGACAAAAAAACCTATACCCTGCTTTCTTACCTAATCGATCTCGCGAGTGTCCTTCCCAAATCAGCAGCAATCGGATTTTCAGCTTCTTTTGGCTTCCATGTAGAGAGACACAGCATCAATTCATGGAAGTTCACTTCGAATTTGGAGGTGAACTCGAAACCTCGCTGGCTAAGGATACCGGTCGTGGTTCCTGTGGCATGTTTTTTACTGGTGATCTTTGCAGGGTCTTGCTTTTTTTCGGTCAAGAGGGGCGAAAAATATGGTTTCCGTGCCCTCACCGACATCGCCCTCACCGACATCGATAAAGAGATTGGCGCATTGCCTGCGAAGTTCACTTATCAGGAGTTGCTCGTGGCGACCAACGGCTTCGCAGACGATAGAAAGCTCGGCCAAGGTGGGTCTGGCCAAGTCTATAAAGGGTTCTTGAGACATTCAGACCGCCTGGTCGCCGTCAAAAGGATCTTTGCGGAGTCCCGACACTCCGAGAAGGTCTTTGTCAACGAGGTGAAGATCATGAGCCGAACGATACACAGAAACCTGGTGCCGTTTGTTGGGTGGTGTCGAGAGGAAGGTGAGTTCTTGCTTGTCTACGATTACATGCCCAACGGCAGCCTCGATCACCACCTCTTCGGGGCCCGGAGAAGACTGCCGTGGGACGTGCGGTACAGCGTGGCGCTCGGCCTCGCGTCCGCCCTCAACTACCTCCACGAGGAGCTCGAGCAATGTGTGCTCCACCGCGACATAAAGGCAGCCAACGTGCTGCTCGACACCAACTTTACCACCAAGCTTGGCGACTTCGGAGTGGCCAAGCTCGTTGACCCCCGGTTCAGGACTCAGACGACAGACATGGTCGGGACTTGCGGGTATCTAGCGCCAGAGTACTTCATCGGAGGGAAGGCCACGAAGGAGTCCGACATGTTCAGCTTCGGTGTTGTGGCCCTGGAGATCGCGTGTGGCCGGAGGAGCTACGAGGACGGAGAGATCCAGGTCCCGCTGCACAAATGGGTCTGGCAACTCTACCTCGCCGGCAACATCCTAGGCGCGGCCGATGAAGCGATGTGCTCGGGGTTCCAGAGGGAGGAAGTGGAGTGCCTGATGATGGTGGGGCTGTGGTGTGTGCACCCAGACCCTGCGAGACGGCCGAGGACAGGGCAAGTGATCAGGTTCCTCCGGCTCGAGGACTCGGTCCCGGAGCTCCCACACAGCGCTTTCGACGGCCCAGTTTCGTATCGGCCATCGGCTTCGCAATTAGGAATGATGGAATCTCCATCTGCTCCTATTCCGGAATCTGTCTATTAAGTAAGACAAATCTGCCTCCTAAAGTCATGCAGCAACACATGTTGACTTAATCTGCACATACCACTTCATATACTTTGCTTCGGTTACAATCTCTTTTGCCTTGCCCAAATCGGAGGCTGGAGCTCGACTACATCACGGGGACTTAGTAGCACTCAATACACATTGCTTATATTCAAATGAACAAGGCACTGCGAAAAGAAAATTTCAGTTAACTCCGATGTCTTGTCTTGGTTGTAGTGAGGCTGCTTCGGAGGAGTGTAGGCTCTTTCCACCGGATAGTCGAAGAGACGATGTACCTGACAATGTTACTCGTTCATCATAGCTCCGCCACTGCTGCTGTTGGAGATAATTAGGGATTTCTCAAGGATAATTTTCTATGTTAGAGGTATTTGATAATTATCTCGATCCTATGTTATCTCTTTCAAGATCGCACGTACACCTCCCTTTGATTGTGCATATTTTGATCGATATATGTTTCCTTAGCCTATAAATAAACCGATATACTCTTCGTTACGAGATATCGAAATATACAGAAAAATTCTCAAATTCACATTGAGGAAATTCTCCAATTCATTTTTTTAACTACTGCTATGGCTGACATCTTGGCATTTTTATCCTGAAAATAAAACACTCCTCTTTTGAGTTTGCGCGATCTTAAAGGCTAAGATGCACCAAATTCACATGAACTCGAGGCACCCAAAAATATTTCTTACCGGCATTGAAGGCTCGCACATATGAGAGTGAGTATAAATGTGCGCTGGGTCCACATTGTACTTCAATGTTTTTTTTTTTTTATCACAAAGGCGCATGTGAATTAAAATTTCATTATAAAAGCCATGTAAGACAAACTGTTAGAATGTATCGCCGGAAGCACTTAAGTGATCGTTTTTCCTCCGATGTATCACTCAAGTGATCGTTTAAAAAAATTTGGCATTGAAATGAATACTGTAGAAAAATTATGGCACATTTCCTAATGTAAAAGTTACTCTAAATAGACCATTTTATGTAAGTTCCACGTGTCTTTTTTTTTTAATTTGTTTTCGCCAGGAATGGATTGTTCAGGACTCCTGAAGTATCCGATCGATTCCCATCACAAGCGCGATGAATTCGATTCATCACGCACCTTTAAACAAGTCAGTAACTTTCAAGGTACATTGTGAAGTTTAAACAATGAAAGTGTCAACCTTAATAGCGCAGGAGCAAACTCAAAAGGGCATATGGTACAGAACTTGTAGACCCAGTGCACGATATTTGTTGGATCATATGAACTCCAAATGGGACCTAAATGATCCTGCAGATTCCATGCATGGGGTCTAATGCATCGTGTGTCTGCAGCAATTGCCCCATCAATACTTGGGCCATCAGGTGTCTAGTGCTAGTCATTAAGGACATCCCGTGTCATTGCATAGTTTTCTTGATCTTGGATTCTTAAGATCAAGATTATGCAAAATGTTTTTACCCTTCCCTATCACGCAAGATTCTGCATCTGTTAATTTTCAAAGTATTACCAGCCACACATTTTCATTGAATGAAACTTAAATATCTCAACGACCAAATAGGCCTGTAATGTTCTTGATGGGGCTGGGCAAGCTGTGATTGACCTTGATGATCAATAAGAGTAAGATGATTGACCTTGACCATATCTCGTGGGCTACGATCACATGAAAGAAATTCTCAAAATACAACATTGTCGGAAAGATTTCATGCACATTTTTGACAAATAAGATAATTAGATTGCATGCCAATAAAAAAATGATGATTAGATTGGATTATTTCCGGAACGAATTGGCTCGTCGCAAGTCGAAGTTTTCGAAATTCAAAATCAAAATGCTCTAGAGGAGGATATTATTGGATAAGATCTTTGACAGACCCAACTGGATAAAGCGCCTCCATTAATATTTGAATTGAAAATATGGAAAAAAGAACTTATGAGTTTGACTCTGTAGCTCCTTTTGTCGTCAGTTTTCATAGTGTCCATATAATTAGTGGCTTGAAAGCAATGGACTCTCAACTGTCAACCGCTCTTTAAGTCTCTGCAAGTTGCAATTCATCTATCCAAAGCTTGCAATCCTTTCCTACACAAATTCTAGATAAACATTTTTTTTGGGGTCAGAATTTCTATATAGACATTGGGTGGTTGGTATGATAATGTCCGTAAAAAAGGTGAACCAAACAAGCTCCCCCCTCACTTTTGAAATATAAACATCCGACTTATTACAGTGTCACCTAAGGTAAAAACCATAACCCGGAGTGCTCTTCCTATTGTCCAAATCAGCACCCAGATCTATATTGACAACGTCTTATAAAGTCACATTATTTTTCATGAAATAAAGCTCCATACCTGAAGTACCTCTCGGGTATCTTATTAGCCACTTCACGGCTTTCCAATGCCTTATTCCTGGATTAGTCATATATTTGCTCACAAATCCCGTTGCATCACTTATGTCTGGTCTGGTATGCGCCATAGCATGCATCGAGTTGCTAACAGCTAATGCATAAGGCACTTCAGCTGTGTACTCCCGATCCTCATTGATTTCATGCACATAGTTGACGAATAAGATAATTAGATTGGATGCCAATAAAGAAAATGATGATTATAGATTATTTCCAGGGCACAATGGCTTATTGCTAGACGAGCTTATTGAGATTCAAAACCACAATGCCCAAAAGGATGACATTGCTCGATAAGCTCTTTGAGAGACCCAACTTCATATAATGCCTCCACTAATGAGGTAAAAAAATGTAAACAAACTTATGAGTTTGACTCTGCGGCTCTTAATTTTGTTGTTAGTCTTCATAGTTTTCACCATAATCAGTGGCTTTCAAGCAATGGACTCTCCACCACTCTTTAAGTCTCTTCATTTAACCAAAGCCTGCAGTCCTTTCCAACACAGTTGTGTACAGAGATATCGAGTGGTTTGATGATGTCTGTAAAAATGGCGAACCATACAAGCTCTCCCAGCAAATGCAAAACTTTGATCCGCAAGTCGCTTCCTCGCTCAGCTTCATATTGCCGAAAGCCGGTCAATTCGGGGCGATAGATCGGTTGGTTTCCATCTCCACGGTCATTGTCCGAGGCTCTCTAAAACACCCGCAAATTTTTCCACCATTTAGCAAATAACCGGAGCAACGGATTCTAAGTCAAACCGTGTTGACATATCTTGTTAGCAATGGTACCCCATCACAAGACTAATTTATTACGTCGACTTTAGCAGAAAACAAGGAACCATCATAGAAGCTGCTTGATCTATGATCGCTTGCCGTGTCCCGTAATTATACTCAGGTTGGTTTTGAAGCACCCTAATGCAACGTATTGATCTCACAGTTTGGATGATCCAATTCCAACCAAAGCCCATGTTCAGTATGCCGCGCGCCGCTCCCCGTTCTCTTTCTTTGCGCGCTCGCTTGATCTTGTTCTGCCTTGTCTGCTGTCCTTTCATTCCCTCTGTTGCTCCTCTGTCCTTCAATATAGACAGCTTCGACATGGATTTGAGCGACATATTGTACGAAGGAATCGCGGCGGCCACGTACAGATACGTCGATCTCACCACAGGCAATCCTCCGCATCGCTACCAGGTGGGCCGGATTAAGTATGCCAAGCCCGTCCACACATGGGATCCTCTCACGGGGGGCCGAGCGGACTTCTCAACCCGTTTCTCGTTCACCATCGACACTGACGGCTCTGCACAGTACAACGATGGCCTGGCCTTTTTCCTCGCTCCTGTCGGGACCCCGATCCCCCCCAACTCGGCCGGTGGATTCCTGGGATTGTTCAACGCTAGCACGGCTAATGAGGGGCCTCGGAACCGCATCGTCATGGTCGAGTTCGACACTTTTGTGAACCCGGAGTTCGATCCCCCCATGCATCACATAGGAATCAATAAGAACTGGCTCTCGTCCCTCGTTTCTAAGGCCTGGAATCATCAATGAGTATAAAATACTTTCCCGCTGGAGTCATCAATGAACATAACATAGTAGCATGAGCGCCCAAGAGAATGCATAGGGCCTGTCCCCCAAACATTTATATACACCAACTCTAACTTTCTTTTATTTGGTTCTCTCCCGATATTTGAAAAACTGACATGTTTCTGCTTACCCAGAACGCAATCCACACATAAGCCATTATCTATGGGCTTCAGATCAAGCAGCTTTCCCTTTGATGCTGACACCTTCCTCCCCTTTTGGCTCATGGGTCCAAGCCTACGGTGTCACATTTTGGAATCAGCTTCCGAATCAACAACTGCTACTGTTTCTCTACCACTTTCAGTTATATATAGTGTTCCCAACTTTGTTCCCCGTGCTACGACCATAGCAACTTTAACAATCTTCCATGAGCAGTACCCAAAAATAGTTATGTATCCGATGTCTAATTGATCAATAGAGATTAGATTTTTCTTAAAGCTAGGAACATATTTGACATCATGCAACTTCCATTGAAACCCATTGATAATCTTTATGTGAACATCACCCTTCCCCATAATATCCAAATGATCATCATCAATTAGACAACCCTTTCCAAACTTTCTAGCTACATAATTATACATTAATTCCCTGCATGGAGTTGAGTGAAATGATGCACTTGAGTTTATAATTCAAGACTTGACCAAACTATCAATGCCCAAAATTAAGGCATTATTGACAAGCATCTTCTCAAAGATTGCATTTATAGATTTGTCATTCTCTCTATTCCGATCTCGATACTAAATTTTCTTCTTTAGGGCTCTACAATCTCGTCTTAGATGGCATTTCTTTTCACAATTTTAGCAAATTATTTCACCACAAGATCTCGATTTGCTTCTCCCTTTGGACTTCGATTTACCACAATTTTGTTTTTGACTTCATTGACTGCTTCTCTCTCCGCATTCACTATTCAAGGCAATACCCGAAGATTCACCCGACTCTCTTCTACGAATATCCCCACAAAGAATCAAATCTTGGATCTCTTGAAACTTCAACTTCTTCTAACTAGATTCACTGTTCCTGCAGTCACTTGCACACCAACTTTAAATCAAAACTTTTACCTCGCCATCAAATTTCCACCAAACTCAACTGAGTCGTGATCACGCTGA
This sequence comes from Syzygium oleosum, assembly GCF_021117445.2. NCBI lineage: Eukaryota > Viridiplantae > Streptophyta > Magnoliopsida > Myrtales > Myrtaceae > Syzygium > Syzygium oleosum. The sequence goes on along the minus strand of NW_026607485.1, from coordinate 19,608,505 downwards.
ATTTGTTGATGTGATTTGTCACAAAAGTTCCTTTGTCCATCTTCATATTGAAAAGGCGACGCATAAGATATACCTTGTTTGACGTAAAAGGCTTCTCCTACATGTTGGGCAAAGCCCTCATCAAATTCGCCGTTGTCTTCTCATTAGCAATGTTGAAGGCAACGTTCTGCTTCGATGTGAGACAAATCAAACCGAGGCTTGCGATCTAACAATTTCCAATTTTCTTGCTTGATCGAATTTGGTACTTTCTCGACAGAGGCTGATGTAGGCTCTTCTGAAGCAAAAGATCATCGATCTGCATCTTCTAGAAACTAAAATCCTTGCCGTTAAACTAGTCAATCTTCACCTTCCCTTCGTTTATCTTCACGCTCCCACTATTCCGTTAAACCAACCTCTGATATTAGTTGTTAGGAGCACAAAACGTTAAAAAGAAAAAAATAGAGAAAAAGAGACAAATTTTTATGTAGAGAATCCTTTCAAAATCAGAAAGGAGAAAACCACGGTACCGCACTGAATAATCTCTTCACTGTCTAGTTTCAAAGTTACAACCATAAAAGAGATTGTCCAAAATACAGCACAAGTCTAAAGCATACAAAGTTAGGGTAAAAAATTACATGTATACCCTTAACAGTAAAAAGCCTCTCTACTTTAATTTGGTTTCCTCTTTCAGATTCCACAACTCTATCATCCAGCATTGATTTTCCGTGCAAAAAACGTTGGTTGACTTTAAATTTTTACTTTCCATTTACATGTCATTTAATTGGCCTTCCGCAATGCTGCATCTACGTAGGCTTGACTCTTTTTTTTTGTCTGACGTAAGCTTGACTTCAAACCCTGAAATTATTGACCCCAAAATATACCTTGATTGACACGGCTCCAAGGACCTTACCTACCATCGCTATGCTACGTGCTGCTGATGTTATCTAACCCCGTCCATTGATCTCTTGCATTTTACACATAAAATTGCTACACATCTATCAATTGTTTCACGGAGGTTGCATGACTTGACAGGTGAGTTCATTCGAATTGCAAGTGTTAATATCTGTTCAATATTCTTTTGATATAAGTGAAACCAAAGAGAGACACAAAAAGGACCAAAACAGGCTTCGACCGCAATGGTTGCCCTACATCTCTCTGAAAAAGAAATTAGCCCCGCCTAGTTGACACACACCCAGGTGAGATGAATTTACGTGCGCTTTTTGGAATGTCAGCGTGTGTGCGGTCCTAGAAAATGAGCCCTTTGTATTTTCGAGTGCTTTTTGGAATGTCAGGTTGACGATCATCATCATCCCTCTTGTGTTGCAGTACATGTAATGTTCTTTTTTCTTTCCTCAGGGACATGAAAAAGATCGGCGAGAGAAAAAATGGGAGGAGGGAGATTCTTGTTTTATTGGAGTTGTATGAAGCTAATTAAACATAAGTTACTAACAAAAGCCCATCATTTCAAGAAGATTTGTCTACTGAAACTCCAGTTCTAAGTTTAAGGAGCACAAAAAAATCAATCTTCCTCTCTCCAGGATAAGTCTTACCAATGAATCGATTGATTATACGTTGAGATAGTGCTTTCACAGCAAATAGAAGCAGAAACAACAATATACATGTATCCATTGACATCTTCCTTGTCTTCTCGACCAGTAAAGTCTCAAGATTGAGGTTTTGATATGCTTTTATAGAATGTCAACTGTCTAGCTGATGGGAAATTGCTCTTGCATGCACGGTGTCTTTCACAGACGAATCTCATTCTCACACGCTTGGATGAGAACGACTATCGACCAAAATCGTTTCGCAGTCTCATTGTCTGTCTTCTTCGATGGGGGTGGATGTTTCGCAAGCAGTCGGATGTTGACGGAATTTTCTGTAAAACAATGAACTAACAAGATGAGAATGGGTGGCAATTGCCAATACGTGTTTTGTGTTTCAGTAATAGAATTTTTTGTTACATTTTTCGGTTACGTATTGTGATGTCTTTATATAATACAAGCTAGGGTTACGGAATTAATGAAGAATAAAATCATGATCTCTTCTCTTTGGAAAGAATTGATCTTGCTTGATGAGTGAGTGGTGAAGAGATTGTAGCTGAATCAAGACACGTCATCGTGCTCTTTTCTCTTTGGAAAGAATTGATCTTGCTTGATGAGCGAGTGGTGGAGAGATTGTAGCTGAATCAGGACACGTTATCGTTTCCTTTGACACCCCCCTGCAAGCTGATGTGGCGGAACACACAGTAAGCTTGGACTGTAGAAGTCGAAAGCGAGCTGTGGAGAGCCCTTTGGTGAAGATATCGGCAGGTTAATCGGTAGTGGAGATGTACTGAACATGAAGTTGATTTTTGGCGATCCGTTCTCGCACAAAGTGGTAATCAATTTCCAGGTGCTTTGTCCGAGCATGAAAGATAGGATTCCCTGTCAGATAAATGGATGAGATGTTGTCACACCAAAGAACCGGAGGGCCTTGCCAAGAAACACCGAGATCACGTAAGAGAGCCTCGATCCAAAAGAGTTCAGCAGTTGTGTCGGCTAAGCTTTTGAATTCGGCCTCTGTGCTGGATCGAGCGACCGTCCGTTGCTTACGGGAACTCCATGAGATAAGATTTGAGCCAAGGAATATGCCAAAGCCGCCAACTGACCGTCTCGTGTCATGGTCCCCAGCCCAACCTGCATCGGAAAAAGCATGGAGATGGAAATTGCGGCTGCGAGTGAAGAGTATGCCATGGTGCTGCGTGCCGCGAACGAAGCGCAATATGCGTTTGACAAACTGCCAATGGACCTCCGTGGGTGCATGCATGAACTGACAGGCAGTGTTGACAGCGAAGGCAATGTTGGGCCGAGTGAGAATAAGATACTGCAATGCACCCACAGTACTACGATAAAGTGACGGGTCCGAGAATAGCTCACCACAATGAGAAGATGGAATATCCGAGCCTGCTACACATGGGGTGGTGACAAGCTTCGCATCCTGCATTTTTGCTCGGGCAAGAAGGTCGCCTGCGTATTTTGTTTGGTGAAAAAGAATACCATCCGAAGTGCGTTTTAGTTCGATCCCAAGAAAATAATGAAGTTCACCCAAGTCTTTGATAGCAAATTCCTTTTGTAGAGACTCTAGGAGAGTAGACAATGGAGCTGTAGGGGATCCTGTAATAATGATGTCGTCGACATAGACGAGCAGGAAGATACTGTATTGGGCTGTATGCAGTATAAACAGTGAGGAGTCAGCAGTAGAAGCTACAAAACCTATGGAGACGAGAAAATTACTGAAGCGTTGGTGCCAGGCACGTGGAGCTTGTTTCAAGCCGTAGAGAGATCGTTTTAAGCGGCAGATATGATGAGGATGGTGGGGATCAACGAAACCAGGTGGTTGATCCATGAATATTTCTTCGGTGAGATGACCATGGAGAAAAGCATTCTTGACATCTAGTTGTCGGAGTTGCCAACCCCGAGAAAATGCAACTGCGAGGACTGTACGAACCATGACATGTTTCACCACCGGATTGAGGGTTTCATTATAGTCGATTCCTTGCTGTTGATGAAAGCCCTTTGCGACTAATCTAGCCTTGTACCGTTCAACAGAGCCATCTGCACGAAGCTTGACACGAAAGACCCATTTGCAGCCAATGGGCTTACCGTGCTGAGGAGATGGTACAAGCTCCCATGTCTGATTTTTTAGCAATGCGGTGTACTCTTCGGCCATAGCTGCCCGCCAATGCGGGTCTTTTACCGCTTGACTGTAACAAGATGGTGTAGATGGGACGGCTACCGAAGTGGTGAGTGCATAGGTGTGATCCTTTTGCACATGTCGGCGGGGAACGGTGCCGTCTCAAAGTCTGGTCACCATGGGGTGGGCTAGTGGGGCCGTTTGTGGTGGCGGATTGGTAGCTTGCTGGATTGTGGTCTGTGTGATAGCTTCAGTGGTAGGAGATGGCACTTCTGGTTGTAGTTGGAGAGATATTGAGCGGGAGGTGGAGGGATTGTCGTGCACAGGTGTCGACATGTGGGATGCATCAGTCCTCGGCTCTTGCATATGTGAATCATCAGGTTGCAAATGCGTCAGAGGGGAACATAAAGGGGTAACTCCAATGATGCTGGTGGGGACACATTTGATGATTCGTCGGTGACGGGAGCAGCAAACGGAAAAACAGTCTCATCAAAGGTGGCATCTGCAACTGTGTAGAACCGTTGTTGTTGTGGAGAATAGCAGCGATAGCCCTTGACACCTGAGAGATATCCCAAGAAAATACATCGATGTGACCTGGGCTCTAGTTTGTGCTTGGCATAGGTTCGTAGGTTCGGGTACATAGCGCAGCCAAAAACCCGAAGATGCTCAATGGATAGTGCGGTAGAAAAAAGTACTTCCCAAGGGCTGCGCTGCTGCAGAACGGGAGTAGGCAGTCGGTTGATAACGTGAACTGCACTTTCAAAAGCAAAATCCCAAAAATGAGAGGGAACAGATGCATGGTGCATCATGGCCAAACCCGTTTCAACCACATGTCTGTGTTTGCGCTCGGCCGAACCGTTTTGAAGGGCCAGGCGAGGACAGGATGTCCGTTTATAAATGCCACGCTCCTGCAATAATTTTTTAAAAGATGCAGAAAGAAATTCTCCGGCATAGTCACTTTGGATGGCTTTAACTCGGGTATTGAGTTGGTTTTCAACAAAATTTAGAAAGACCACGAAGATATGTAAAAATTGATCACGAGAGTTGAACATATAAAGCCAAGAAAATTTGGAGTAATCGTCAATAAAACAAATATAATATTTATTATTTTGATGAGACGTTACAGGAGCTGGCCCCCAAATGTCAAAATGAACTAATTCTAGGGGAGCCTTGGATCTATGAAAAGTGGGAGGATGAGGATGACGATGACTCTTACTAGAGGCACATGCCGAGCAAGTTGGTTGAACAACTGACGACTTATTTAACATGCGAGAAATAGTAGAATATGCAGCATGACCTAAACGATGGTGCCAACGGACAAGGGAGCTGGACTGAGATAGGTAATAAGCTGAAGGAGAAAGCTTGGATTGATCCGACAGTTGATAGAGTCCCTGATTAAGGTTCCCTTAGAAGAGAATCTTGCCCGTACGGCGGCACTTCACAGAAAAACAATTAGGTGAGAAAATGAAATCACAATTGTTTTCCTGTGAAAATTGACGAACGGAAAGTAAGTTTTTCTTTATAGAGTGAACAACTAGGACATTAGACAAATGAAAATTTTAGAAACAAGAGTATCTGTATGGGTTATCGGGAGGCTAGACCCATTACCTATGGTAACGTGTTGGTTGCCTATGTAGGGCTGAAGAGAGGACAATTGAGATGGATTATTTGTGACGTGGTGTGTAGCACCGGAATCTGGATACCACTGGTCCGAAAAGACTGATGGTGGTGGTGGAATTTCAGCAATATGGAGCTGTGGTGCCGAGCCTAAAGATTGTGGTGGAGGCCCACGATCTCGGCACACATTGGCTCGGTGGCCAAAACGATTACAGATTTGACATCGAACACTACCCCTCCTTTGATTTCTGTAATTTCCTGCATTTGGAGAGTAATTTGGGGCTAAATTTCGAGGGCCAAAGTGCTGTCCACTTTGCGGAAATTGTTGCCCAGGCCGTGGTGACCTATCCACACGAGAAGGAAGCTGTTGAGGTGATTGGTGTGTTGTCCGCGTCATGAACGCTGCTAGAGGGGAGGTGATGGGCTCAAGCAAATCAAGTCGTGCCTCATGAGCCAAGAGCAGCCCGTGTAGAGACTCATGTGTAAGGGATTGGTACTGACTTTGAACGGAGATTGACACTGCTAAATTTTGATATTCCGCTCCAAGTCCCCTGAACAGATGAGTTTGATATTCTTGTGAAGAGATGTTCTCACCAATCGAGGCAAGTTGATCAACAAGGAAGGCTACTTGCTGTAGATATTCCGTGATTGTTTGATTTCCCTTGCGGAGAGTCTGAAGTTGCATTCGTAGATGTGTGGCGCGAGCACTGTTACATGCTTCATATAATTGAGCCAAGAAGGACCATACGGCTGCTGAAGAGCCTAAATTGGAGAGCTGTGCAACGATGTTGTCAGCTGTGGAATTGAGAATCCACCCCAAGGCAATTTGATCTCGGGTAAACCATGTTTCATATGCTGGATTTGGTGAACTTTTGGTGACACCATTCTCACTAATTTCAGTGATAGTGTGTGGAGGGCATGGTTCGGTTCCGTCCACAATTGACAGGAGTCGACTGGCCCGAAGAAAGGGGAGGAGGCGTACCTTCCATATGATGTAATTGTCTCCGGTTAATTTGATACCAACCGCAGGACATGTGATTGATCCAGATGAGCCCCCTGTGGGAGGGATGAGAGACATGGTGGGATAGCATTCTTGATGAGGTCAGTTGGATTAGCAACACTTGGGATTGGGTTGCTTATTGTTTGATTGCTAGCTGCTGCGTTTGGGGAAGATGGGGATGAATTTGAATCTGATTGGTTTGCCATTTATGCTTTCGCAAGATATGGCTCTGATACCATGTAAAACAATGAACTAACAAGATGAGAATGGGTAGCAATTGCCAATACGTGTTTTGTGTTTCAGTAATAGAATTTTTTGTTACATTTTTTGGCTACGTATTGTGATGTCTTTATATAATACAAGCTAGGGTTACGGAATTAATGAAGAATAAAATCATGATCTCTTCTCTTTGGAAAGAATTGATATTGCTTGATGAGTGAGTGGTGAAGAGATTGTAGCTGAATCAAGACACGCCATCGTGCTCTTTTCTCTTTGGAAAGAATTGATCTTGCTTGATGAGCGAGTGGTGGAGAGATTGTAGCTGAATCGGGACACGTTATCGTTTCCTTTGACATTTTCAACTTAAGAGAGACGATGGGAAATTGTGGGAGAGCTTCGTCGCTAATCCTTACTATTTTTTCTTTTTACCACAGCATTAATTTGTTCTCTCAATATGTTCCATCCAATACAAATGCATATCCTGGCTAATGCAAATTGAAGGCACCGTTAACTTGACGACGAGTTTACTCTTGTAAAGTAAACCCCATCGGGATGACTTTGAAAGAAGTTAAGGACTGGATTATGCATGTCGCGTTCGATTCTCTAGATTACTAAATACAAACGGTTTCTTTTTAAGCCAGGCATTTGATTTGTGTCATATATGATTCATGAGGTTAGTTAGGGTATTTGATGAGTTCGGGACTTATTTAAGGTGGGTTTCTTGTGATAAGTGACTTCAAGACCCAATAGCTAAGGTCGAGGCAAAGGCAACATCAAGTATTGTTTTAGTTCTTTATGGGCAAAAGAACACTACAAGTGCCATAACTTGTGTACGGCGCTCACTTTGGTGCCATAAGTTTTTTTTGGATCACTTTAGTGCTAAAATTTTTGAAAAACGATCACTTAAGTGCCAACTCCGGTGCCGTACACAATTTTTCGCCGGAAATCCGACGTGGCATTTTTTTTATTAATTTCTGAAGCTGACGTGGCTCGCCGGAGGCTCGCTGGAGATTGGCACTTAAGTGATCATTTTTAAAAAATTTTAGCACTTAAATGATCTTTTTTAAAAAGTTTTAGCACTTAAGTGATCGTTTTTCAAAAATTTTAGCACTGAAGTAATCCAAAAAAAATTTATGACACTTAAGTGATCGTTTTTCCTCCGACTTGGCACCAAAGTGATCCGAAAAAAAGTTATGGCACCAAAGTGATCTTCGTACATAAGTTATGGTACTTATAGTGTCCTTTTGCCGTTCTTTATGTAGACTGCGTGTGATTTCTCGAACTATGTCCATGTAAATAAGAATAATTTTCTGCTTTTACTTTTTGTATATTCTTGAAATTTGAGAGAAAAAAACGCGTTTTCTTACTGAGAAATATAGTTTCATTTCTTTCAAACCATGTTTTGATTTTGGTCTGGTCCACGTGGAAAGAGTGAAAATAACAAATTAAATTTTTTTAACTATTTTCACTCATAAGATCTTTTGTTAATTCTTTTTTTTTTTTGTTGCCCGGGATGGGTTGTTCAAGACTTTTCAAGTACTTGACTGATTCTCATGACATGTATGATAAATTCGATTCATCTACTACCTTTGAACAAGGGAGACGATTTATATCACTTCAGTAACTTATGAGATTCACTGCAAAGTTGAACCAATGAAAGTCGCAACCTTGATTTACTCTAGGAGCAAACTCAAAAGGGCTTAAGGGTTCCGTCTGTACAGAAAATTGACGGCTACAGTCCGAATGTATAGATCTGATAAATGAGATTTGTTGGACCATGTGAACTCCAAATGGGACCTTCATGATCAAATGGATTATATTCAGGGGTCTAATGCACTATGTCTGTACCAATTTTGTCATCAATACTTGGGTCATTAGGTGCTCAGTGCTAGTCATTAAGAACATCCTATGTCAATTGAATATTTTTTTGATCTTGCATTCTTATGATAAAGATTTCGCAAAATGTCTTTTATCTTGCCTTACCACACATGATTCTGCATCCATGTTAATTTTCGAAGGACCACCAACCACACAAATTTTCATTGAATAGAATTGTTTACACCAAAAAGTGAAAAAAAATCATGGAAATAGGCATCGGGAGCTTTGGCGTCGGTAACTTACCGATAGTTCGCAACTTACCGGTAGTGGGTGAGCAGAGGATCGGCATCAGCAACTTACCGATAGTTAGATGTCAATAACAAAACTGCTTATGGATAAGGGTGGTTATTTGAACGTGGAGAGTGCCTAGAAAATAGGAAGATAATAACCACCGTTAGGAAGTTACTTTTTATTTAAAATTTAAAAGTTGTAAACGCTTGTACGGGATTATAAATATGCCAAGTTTGTATTTTAAAGACCCCCCCAAAATCAACAACAGAACTCACGTTCTTTATCAGTTTATCTTTCTTTTATCTTTACATTTCCCGTACTCGTACCTTTACATTTGGCCAAGGCCATTATTTTCCTGCAATTTACAAGCTTTAATTCTTTAGGAGTAGTTCTAATGCTCAGGTTCACGTCGTCGAGTCGTCCTCCGATATGAATCTTCATCCTTGGTGCTTCGTCGTCGAGTCAAATCCCGGCGTAGTACCTCCGCTCTTTCAAGCTTCGTCCTCGAGTCAAATTCCGTCGAAGTTTGTTTCGATAGTACTTCCTAAACTTTTCCGTCGAGTCAAACTCCGGTTTGGTTTAGGTTTGTACAATTCCACGTTGATTTTTATGATCGCTTGGATATTTCCTGTCAAATCACCACAGAACCCGTCCTTCAATTAAAAGCCGAAGATCCATTTTCGGTGTTTGTTTCCTTACGGATTAAATTACGGAGAAACAAGAATTTAAAAATCTCAAGAACTAAATAGGCCTGAAATGTTCTTGATGGGCTGGGCAAGCTGTGAAACGATGATCAATAAGAGTGAGCTGGTTGAACTTGACCATGTGTAGTGTGCTTCGATAACATGAAAGTAGTTCTCAAAATAAAAACATTGTAGGAAAGATTTCATTCACATAGTTGACGTATAAGATAATTAGATTTCTGACCAAAAACAAAGATAATTAGATTGAATGCCAATAAAGAAAATGATGATTATATTGGATTATATTGGATTATTTCTAGAGCAGAGTGGCTTGTTGCTAGACGAGCTTATCGAAATTCCAAACCACAATGCCCAAAAGGATGACATTGCTCAATAAAATCTTCGAGAGACCCAACTTTATACACTGCCTCCACTAAAATTTGAGGTAATAAAATGTAAACAAACTTATGAGTTTGACTCTGCAGGCTCTTATTTTTGTTGTTAGTGTTCATAGTTTTCGCCATAATCAGTGGCTTTCAAGCAAGCAATGGACTCTCCACCACTCGTTTATGTCTCTTCATCTAAGCAAAGACTGCACTCCTTTCCTACACAATTGTGGACAGAGATATTGAGTGGCCTGTTGATGTCTGTAAAAATGGCGAACCATACAAGCTCTCCCAGCAAATGCAAAACTTTGATCCACAGTCGCTCGCTCGCTCGCTTCATATCACCGAAAGCCGGTCAATTCAGGGTGATCCATCGGTCAGTTGCCATCTCCATGGTCATTAACCGTGGCCCTCTAGGACCACTGCAAATTTTTCCACCGACTGGCCAATAACTGGAGCAATAGATTAAGTCAAACCGTGTGGACCCTTCTTGTTCGGCAGATAGCAATGGTACCCATCACAAGACTAATTTGTTCCATTGGCTTTAGCAGAAAACAAGGAACCATCATAGAAGCTGCTTGATCTATGAGCGTTTGCCGTGTCCTGTAAGCTGTCGCGTATGCTCGGGTTCGTTATAAATGACCCTGATATAACATATTGATCTTGCAGTTTGGGTGATCCAATTCTGACCAAAGCCCGGATTTAGAATGCCGTGCGCCACTCCCCGTGCTCTTCCTTTGTGCGCTCGCTTGTTCTTGTTCTGCCTTGTCTGCTGTCCTTTCATTCCCTCTGTTGCTCCACTGACCTTCAATATAACCAGCTTCGACACAGATTTGAGAGACATATTGTATGAGGGAGTTGCGACGGCCACGTATGGATACGCCGCTCTCACCATGGTCAATCCTCCGCATCGCTACCAGGTGGGCCGGATTAAGTACGCCATCCCCGTCCGCATATGCGATCCTCACACGGGGCGCCAAGCGGACTTCTCGACCAATTTCTCGTTCACCATCGAGACTGGCTCTGCTCAATACAGCGATGGCCTGGCCTTTTTCCTCGCTCCTGTCGGGACCCCGATCCCACCCAACTCGGCCGGTGGATTCTTGGGATTGTTCAACGCTAGCACGGCTAATGAGGGGCCTCGGAACCAGATCGTCATGGTCGAGTTTGACACTTATGTGAACCCGGAGTTTGATCCCCTGATGCATCACATAGGAATCAATAAGAACCATCTCTCCTCCCTCGTTTCTAAGCCCTGGGATCCCGTATCGCACAGCAGGAAAGCGATCCTTGTTCTTGTGACCTACAATTCTACGAGCAAGAACCTCACCGTGCTCTGGTCATTCGATGGCAAACCGCCTTCCCCGGATAAGACCTATCCCTCGCTTTCTTCGTTAATCGATCTTGCGAGTGTCCTTCCCGAATCAGTAGAGATCGGGTTTTCAGCTTCTACTGGCCTCTATCAAGAGAGAATGAGCATCAACTCCTGGGAGTTCACTTCGAATTTGGACGACGTAGATCCCCTGCTGCCGGATAGATCGCCGCCAAAGGGGGTGAACTCGAAACCTCGCTGGTTAAGGATACTGGTCGTGGTTCCCGTGGCATGTTTTTTACTGGTGATCTCTGCAGGGTCTTGCTTTTTCGCGGTCAAGAGGAGTGAAAAGCATGGTTACGGCACCCTTACCGACATTGACAAAGAGATCTGCGCATTGCCTGGGAAGTTCACTTATCAGGAGTTGCTCGCGGCGACCAACGGCTTCGCAGACGATAGAAAGCTCGGCCGAGGTGGGTCTGGCCAAGTCTATAAAGGGTTCTTGAGCCATTCAAACCGCTTGGTCGCCGTCAAAAGGATCTTTGCGGAGTCCCGACACTCCGAGAAGGTCTTTGTCAATGAGGTGAAGATCATAAGCCGAACGATACACAGAAACCTGGTGCCGTTTGTTGGGTGGTGTCGAGAGGAAGGTGAGTTCTTGCTTGTCTACGATTACATGCCCAACGGCAGCCTCGATCACCACCTCTTCGGGGCCCGGAGAAGACTGCCGTGGGACGTGCGGTACAGCGTGGCGCTCGGCCTCGCCTCCGCCCTCAACTACCTCCACGAGGAGCTCGAGCAATGTGTGCTCCACCGCGACATAAAGGCAGCCAACGTGCTGCTTGACACCAACTTTAGCACCAAGCTTGGCGACTTCGGAGTGGCCAAGCTCGTTGACCCCTGGTTCAGGACTCAGACGACAGACGTGGTCGGGACTTGCGGGTATCTAGCGCCCGAGTACTTCATCGGAGGGAAGGCCACGAAGGAGTCCGACATGTTCAGCTTCGGCGTTGTGGCCCTGGAGATCGCTTGTGGCCGGAGGAGCTACGAGGACGGAGAGATCCGGGTCCCGCTGCACAAATGGGTCTGGCAACTCTACCTCGCTGGCAACATCCTCGGCGCGGCCGATGAAGCGATGTGCTCGGGGTTCCGGAGGGAGGAGGTGGAGTGCCTGATGATGGTGGGGCTGTGGTGTGTGCACCCAGACCCTGCGAGACGGCCAAGGGCAGGGCAAGTGATCAGGTTCCTCCGGCTCGAGGACTCGGTCCCGGAGCTCCCACGCGGCGCTTTTGACAACCCAGTTTCGTACCGGCCATCGGCTTGACAGTTAGGAATGCTGGAATCTCCGTCTGCTCCTATCCAAGAATCTGTGGCTTTTAAGTAAGGCAAATCATCCTGCCTCCAAAAGTCATGCAGCAACACATGTCGACTTAATCTGCACATACTACTTCATACTCTTTACCTCGGTTACAATCGCTTTTGCCTTGCCCAAATCGGAGGCTGGAGCTCGACTACATCACGGGGACTTAGTAGCACTCAATACACATTGCTTATATTCAAATGAACAAGGCACCGCGAAAAGAAAATGTCAGTTAACGCCAATGTCTTGTCCTGGTTGTAGTGAGCCTGCTTCGGAGGAGTGTAGGCTCTTTCCGCCGGATAGTCGGAGAGACGATGTACTTGACAATGTACTCGTTCATTCATAGCTCCGCCACTGCTGCTGTTGGAGATAATTAGGGATTTCTCAAGGATAATTTTCTATGTTAGAGGTATTTGATAATTATCTCGATCCTATGTTATCTCTTTCAAGATCGCACGTACGTCTCCCTTTGATTATGCATATTTTGATCCATATATGTTTCCTTAGCCTATAAATAAACCGATATACTCTTCATTACGAGATATCGAAATATACAAAAAAATTCTTAAATTCACATAGAGGAAATTCTCCAATTCATTTTTTTAACTACTGCTGTGGCCGACATCTTGGCATTTTTATCCTGAAAATAAAACACTCCTCTGTTGAGTTTGCGTGATCTTAAAGTCCAAGATGCACTAAATTCATATGAACTCGAGGCACCCAAAAATATTTCTTACCGGCATTGAAGGCTCGCACGTATGAGAGCGAGTATGAATGTGCGCTGGGTCCACATTGTACTTCAATGTTTTTTTTTTATAACAAAGGCGCATGGGAATTAAAATTTCATTAAAAAAGCCATGTAAGACAAACTGTCGGAATGTATCGCCGGAAGCACTTAAGTGATCGTTTTTCCACTGATGTACCACTCAAGTGATCGTTTAAAAAAATTTGGCATTGAAATGAATACTGTAGAAAAATTATGGCACATTTCCTAATGTAAAAGTTACTCTAAATAGACCATTTTATGTAAGTTCCACAGTGCTAGTCATTAAGGACATCCCATGTCAATTGCATAGTTTTCTTGATCTTGGATTCTTAAGATCAAGATTATGCAAAATGTTTTTACCTTGCCCTATCACACAAGATTCTGCATCTGTTAATTTTCAAAGTATTACCAACCACACATTTTCATTGAATGAAACTTAAATATCTCAACGACCAAATAGGCCTGTAATGTTCTTGATGGGGCTGGGCAAGCTGTGATTGACCTTGATGATCAATAAGAGTAAGATGATTGACCTTGACCATATTTCGTGGGCTACGATCACATGAAAGAAATTCTCAAAATACAGCATTGTCGGAAAGATTTCATGCACATTTTTTACAAATAAGATAATTAGATTGGATGCCAATAAAAAAATGATGATTAGATTGGATTATTTCCAGAACAAATTGGCTCGTTGCTAGACGAAGTTTTTGAAATTCAAAATTAAAATGCCCCAGAGGATGCCATTGTTCGATAAGATCTTTGACAGACCCAACTAGATAAAGTGCCTCCATTAATTTTTGAATTGAAAATATGGAAAAAAGAACTTATGAGTTTGACTCTGTAGCTCCTTTTGTTGTCAGTTTTCATAGTGTCCATATAATCAATGGCTTGAAAGCAATGGGCTCTCTACTCTCAACCACTCTTTAAGTCTCAACCAAAGCTTGCAATCGTTTCCTACACAAATTCTAGATAGACATTTTTTTTTGGTCAGAATTTCTAGATAGACATTGGGTGGTTGGTATGATAATGTTTGTAAAAGAGGTGAACCATACAAGCTCTCTCCTCACTTTTGAAATCTAAACATCCAACTGATTACAGTGCCACCTAAGGTAAAAACCATAACCCGGAGTGTTCTTCCTATTGTCCAAATCAGCACCCGGATCTATATTGACAACGCCTTATAAAGTCACATTGTTTTTCATGAAATAAAGCCCCATACCTGAAGTACCTCTCGCTTATCTTAATAGCCACTTCACGGCTTTCCAATGCCTTATTCCTGGATTAGTCATATATTTGCTCACATATCCCGCTGCATGACTTATGTCTGGTCTGGTATGCACCATAGCATACATCGAGTTGCTAACAGCTAATGCATAAGGCACTTCAGCTGTGTACTCCCGATCCTCATTGATTTCACGCACATAGTTGATGAATAAGATAATTAGATTGGATGCCAATAAAGAAAATGATGATTATATTGGATTATTTCCGGGGCACAATGGCTTGTTGCTAGACGAGCTTATCGAGATTCAAAACCACAATGCCCAAAAGGATGACATTGCTCGATAAGCTCTTTGAGAGACCCGACTTCATACAGTGCCTCCACTAAAATTTGAGGTAAAAGAATGTAAACAAACTTATGAGTTTGACTGTGCGGCTCTTAATTTTGTTGTTAGTCTTCGTAGTTTTCACCCTAATCAGTGGCTTTCAAGCGATGGACTCTCCACCACTCTTTAAGTCTCTTCATTTAACCAAAGCCTGCAGTCCTTTCCAACATAGTTGTGTACAGAGATATCGAGTGGTTTGATGATGTCTGTAAAAATGGTGAACCATACAAGCTCTCCCAGCAAATGCAAAACTTCGATCCGCAAGTCACTTCCTCGCTCAGCTTCATATCGCCGAAAGCCGGTCAATTCTGGGCGATCGATCGGTCGGTTTCCATCTCCACGGTCATTGTCCGAGGCTCTCAAAAAACCTGCAAATTTTTCCACCATTTAGCAAATAACTGGAGCAATGGATTCTAAGTCAAACCGTGTTGACATATCTTATTCGGAAGGTAGGTAGCAATGGTACCCCATCACAAGACTAATTTATTACGTCGACTTCAGCATAAAACAAGGAACCATCATAGAAGCTGCTTGATCTATGATCGCTTGCCGTGTCCCGCAATTATACTCAGGTTGGTTTTAAAGCACCCTAATGCAACATATTGATCTCACAGTTTGGATGATCCAATTCTAACCAAAGCCCATGTTCAGTATGCCGCGCGCCGCTCCCCGTTCTCTTTCTTTGCGCGCTCGCTTGATCTTGTTCTGCCTTGTCTGCTGTCCTTTCATTCCCTCTGTTGCTCCTCTGTCCTTCAATATAGACAGCTTCGACATGGATTTGAGCGACATATTGTACGAAGGAGTCGCGGCGGCCACGTACAGATACTTTGATCTCACCACAGGCAATCCTCCGCATCGCTACCAGGTGGGCCGGATTAAGTATGCCAAGCCCGTCCACACATGGGATCCTCTCACGGGGGGCCGAGCGGACTTCTCAACCCGTTTCTCGTTCACCATCGACACTGACGGCTCTGCACAGTACAGTGATGGCCTGGCCTTTTTCCTCGCTCCTGTCGGGACCCCGATCCTGCCCAACTCGGCCAGTGGATTCCTGGGATTGTTCAACGCTAGCACAGCTAATGAGGGGCGTCGGAACCACATCGTCATGGTCGAGTTCGACACTTTTGTGAACCCGGAGTTCGATCCCCCCATGCATCACATAGGAATCAATAAGAACTGGCTCTCGTCCCCCGTTTCTAAGGCCTGGAATCATCAATGAACATAAAATACTTTCCCGCTGGAGTCATCAATGAACATAACATAGTAGCATGAGCGCCCAAGAGAATGCATAGGGCCTGTCCCCCAAACATTTATATACACCAACTCTAACTTTCTTTTATTTGGTTCTCTCCCGATATTTGAAAAACTGACATGTTTCTGCTTACCCAGAATGCAATCCACACATAAGCCATTATCTATGGGCTTCAGATCAGGCAGCTTTCCCTTTGATGCTAACACCCTCCTCCCCTTTTGGCTCATGGGTCCAAGCCTACGGTGTCACATTTTGGAATCAGCTTCCGAGTCAACACCTGCTACTGTTTCTCTACCACTTTCAGTTATATATAGTGTTCCCAACTTTGTTCCCCGTGCTACGACCATAGCAACTTTAACAATCTTCCATGAGCAGTACCCAAAAATAGTTATGTATCCGATGTCTAATTGATCAATAGAGATTAGATTTTTCTTAAAGCTAGGAACATATTTGGCATCATGCAACTTCCATTGAAACCCATTGATAATCTTTATGTGAACATCACCCTTCCCCATAATATCCAAATGTTCATCATCAACTAGACAACCCTTTCCAAACTTTCTAGCTACATAATTATACATTAATTCCCTGCATGGAGTTGAGTGAAATGATGCACTTGAGTTTATAATTCAAGACTTGACCAAACTATCAATGCCCAAAATTAAGGCATTATTGACAAGCATCTTCTCAAAGATTGCATATATAGATTTGCCATTCTCTCTATTCCGATCTCAATACTAAATTTTCTTCTTTAGGGCTCTACAATCTCGTCTTAGATGGCATTTCTTTTCACAATTTTAGCAAATTATTTCACCACAAGATCTCGATTTGCTTCTCCCTTTGGACTTCGATTTACCACAATTTTGTTTTTGACTTCATTGACTGCTTCTCTCTCCGCATTCACTATTCAAGGCAATACCCGAAGATTCACCCGACTCTCTTCTACGAATATCCCCGCAAAGAATCAAATCTTGGATCTCTTGAAACTTCAACTTCTTCTGACTAGATTCACTGTTCCTGCAGTCACTTGCACTCCAACTTTAAATCAAAACTTTTACCTCGCCATCAAATTTCCACCAAACTCAACTGAGTCGTGATCACGCTGAATTTGTCGATGTGATTTGTCACAAAAGTTCCTTTGTCCATCTTCATATTGAAAAGGCGACACATAAGATATACCTTGTTTGACGTAAAGGGCTTCTCACACATGTTGGGCAAAGCCCTCATCAAATTCGCCGTTGTCTTCTCATTAGCAATGTTGAAGGCAACGTTCTGCTTCGATGTGAGACAAATCAAACCGAGGCTTGCGATCTAACAATTTCCCATTTTCTTGCTTGATCGAATTTGGTACTTTCTCGACAGAGGCTGATGTAGGTTCTTCTGAAGCAAAAGATCATCGATCTGCATCTTCTAGAAACTAAAATCCTTGCCGTTAAACTAGTCAATCTTCACCTTCCCTTCGTTTATCTTCACGCTCCCACTATTCCGTTAAACCAAGCTCTGATATTAGTTGTTAGGAACACAAAATGTGAAAAAGAAAAAAAATAGAGAAAAAGAGACAAATTTTTACGTAGTGAATCCTTTCAAAATCAGAAAGGAAAAAATCACGGTACGGCACTGAATAATCTCTTCACTATCGAGTTTCAAAGTTACAACCATAAAAGAGATTGTCCAAAATATAGCACAAGTCTAAAGCATACAAAGTTAAGGTAAAAAATTACATGTATACCCTTAACAGTAAAAAACCTCTCTACTTTAATTTGGTTTCCTCTATCAGATTCCACAACTCTATCATCCAGCATTGATTTTCCTTGCAAAAAACTTTGGTTGACTTTAAATTTTTATTTTCCATTTACATGTCATTTAATTGGCCTTCCGCAATGCTACAACTACGTAGGCTTGACTTTTTTTTTTGTCTGACGTAAGCTTGACTTCAAACCCTTAAAATATTGACACCAAAATATACCTTGATTGACACGGCCCCAAAGACCTTACCTACCATCGCTATGCTACGTGCTGCTGATGTTATCTAACCCCGTCCATTGATCTCTTGCCTTTTACACATAAAATTGCTACACATCTATCAATTGTTTCACGGAGGTTGCATGACTTGACAGGTGAGTTCATTCGAATTGCAAGTGTTAATATCTGTTCAATATTCTTTCGATATAAGTGAAACCAAAGAGAGACACAAAAAGGACCAAAACAGGCTTCGACCGCAAGGGTTGCCCTACATCTCTCTGAAAAAGAAATTGGCCCCGCTAAGTTGACACACACCCAAGTGACATGTATTTACGTGTGCTTTTTGGAATGTCAGCGTGTGTGCGGTCCTAGAAAATGAGCCCTTTGTATTTACATGTGCTTTTTGGAATGTCAGGTTGACGATCATCATCATCCCTCTTGTGTTGCGGTACATGCAATGTTCTGTTTTTCTTTCCTCAGGGACATGAAAAAGATTGGAGAGAGAAAATGTCATGGGAGGAGGGAATTTCTTGTTTTATTGGAGTTGTATGAAGCTAATTAAACATAAGTTACTAACAAAAGCCCATCATTTCAAGAAGATTTGTCTACTGAAGCTCCAGTTCTAAGTTTAAGGAGCAGAAAAAAAGCAATCTTTCTCTCTCCAGGATAAGTCTTACTAACGAATCGATTGATTATACGTTGAGATAGTGCTTTCACAGCAAATAGAAGCAGGAACAACAATATACATGTATCCATTGACATCTTCCTTGTCTTCTCGACCAGTAAAGTCTCAAGATTGAGGTTTTGACATGCTTTTATAGAATGTCAACTGTGTAGCTGCTCGGAAATTGCTCTTGCATGCACAGTGTCTTTCACAGAAGGATCTTATTCTCACACGCTTGGATGAGAACGACTATCGACCAAAATCGTTTCGCAGTTTCATTGTCTGTCTGCTTCGATGTGGGTGGATGTTTTCACACGAAACATATGCATCGTAATGAATTGCTTCGCAAGCAGCCGGATGTTGACGGAATTTTCAAGTTAAGAGAGACGATGGGAAATTGTGGGAGAGTTTCGTCGCTAATCCTTACTATTTTTTCTCTTTACCACAGCATTAATTTGTTCTCTCAATATGTTCCATCCAATAAAAATGCATATCGTGGCTAATGCAAATTGAAGGCACCGTTAACTTGACGACGAGTTTACTCTTGTAAAGTAAACCCCATCGGGATGACTTTGAAAGAAGTTAAGGACTGGATTATGCTTGTCGCGTTCGATTCTCTAGATCACTAATGCAAACGGTTTCTTTTTAAGCCAGCCCTTTGATTTGTGTCATATATGATTCATGAGGTTAGGTAGGGTATTTGATGAGTTCGGGATTTATTTAAGGTGGGTTTCTTGTGATAAGTGACTTCAAGACCCAATAGCTAAGGTCGAGGCAAAGGCAACATCAAGTATTGTTTTAGTTCTTTATATAGACTGCATGTGATTTCTCGAACTATGTCCATGAAAATGGGAATGTTGACACCTAAATTTTGGCAACCCAGTTAGTCGTTTACTACATATAAAAATTAGGGATCGACTTTGACCCCTAAACAAAAAATATTCGTTAAATTGCATATAGATATTAGGAGCATTTCATTAATAGTTAATTAGGCCCATATAGTTCGCATATCTATCGGACCGATGGCAGATGGACTCGAGTGAATGGTTCTGAACTTAAATGAAATTAATTCAATCAAGCCCATGACCAAAGGTCACATGTTTTGCACGTGTGATCTTCGGTCGCAAAAGATCTTCCGTATATATATATATATATATATATATATATATATATATATATATATATATAGCCAAATAGAAGACCAAGAAGGAAGGGGGATTCATTATATTTGGCCGTATTCTCTGAAGATAGGGGGGAGTAATATCCTATCCGCACATATCTTTAATCCATGGACAGAAAGAACAAGTGTATCAGCAAATTTTGTTTCTTTGTATCTTTGTGCAAAGGAAAAAATATATGAAGGATACAAGAAGAGGAAAACGGAATCGGTCAAGGTGGGGGATATATATTTAGAACTACATTCTGACGTCATGGACACAAGCAAAAAGGAAAGAAGCCAAAGCGTATATGTTTTAAATATTCTTGAGTGGGTCTCTTTCTAAAAAGGCCTAGGCATTCTTACCTATAAAAAGACCTCCTACAGACAAGAAAAGGGTTCTATCTTTTGGATAGACAACACACGAAAAGCTGCTTCAACACACTCGAGGTGAGAGAGATTGTTGCAAGTTCACAAGAGACAAAAAGCTTGGCGTTCAACAAAGGAAAAAACACCAAAGAAAGGTTCCTGGGCTTTATTCAGCGAGCATTGAACTTTCCAGTGACGTCCCTGCATTACCAGTTGAGGCGGCGACCTGTTGTTTCCTTGCTCGAGCCACGATATCACCACGTGTCTCCGCTCCGAACTGGCTACGACTTTGCTGCCTGCGAATCCACTTCGAGCGATCAGCCGTGCTGTCTTGTGTTGCTAATTGCTTCACCAAAATTCTTTTTTCACAGGTTCCCCATGTCGCTGTCCTTGCGACGTACCGAGCATCGATCCTTGAATCGCTGGCCGTGAACTGAAGTTCCTCACCACTGCGCTCCGTGAGCATTCTTGTCGTTGGCATACCGCGAGTCCATCGTGAGTACTGCCAAGCCTTCCCCAGCCGAGTCACACCGCAAGCTACCATCCGTCGAGTCCTGCGATTCGCAATCCGGATCCGTCGTCCGTCCGAATTTGGAAATGCTATTCGAGCAATATGGCGGATTAGGTAAGAATTTTCATTATTCAATTTTCATATATTTTGTTGCCTAATTTGTGAAATTGTAATCTTGTTTAAATCTTTGAGTAATATTACAATATCCATGAAAACTCCCAAGTACCCTTAAATTAGGAATTATTTCCTAATTTCGCAACATGCTATGGTCGATAGTCCGATTTCATGCCCGAAATATGACTTGCGATCGCACGGAAAATCGTCAATCCGATCTCCCGCCCGAGATATGATTCGCGATTGTGCGGAAGATTGACCAATCCGATCCTCATGCCCGATATATGATTTGTCAATCTATTGTTTCTAAATTTAAATGGATATTGATAATATTTCTTGTGATTGGGTGTCGTGTTCATTTTATTTCTTTTCGTATTTTGTTTGAATTGAATTGATTGTTTTTCCATTAAAAAAATACAAAAAGATTAAGTAAAATTTGAGTAGATAATATATTGCATGTTTAGGTTAAATTTTGATTATTTTCTTAGAATAGATTAGATTCTTTTTTCAGATTTTATTATTACATGCTTAAATTAGGTTAATTATTTAGGGTCGCGTTTTTTCCACTCTAGTTTGGCTAAAACACTCCATAATAAAGTGTTATGACCATTTCACCCATTATAGGTCCCACCTTTCAACATCTTAATTGTTCCCTTGGTTTTTTTTTTTTTTGTTTTCTTCTTTTGCGGGTCTCATATTCCTTCGTCTTGATCCTTCTCGTTTTCTCTTGAAAATTATCTTTCTCTCTCTTGCAGCTCCCACTTCCACGCTTTTTGTATAAAATAATTAGAAATAAAGAAAAAGCATGGAAACGAAATTGCATAAATATCCTAGCAATTCATTTTTTAGAGAAAATGCCACCATAATCACCTCCATAAAAGCACATAACTTAGTCGAATGATGTCCTCTCGATCTAATTGATGGTTGTGCAACATATGGAAGCCATTCTCTATTCAAAACCAACCCAATATACTACAAAGGAGGGATCCAACCATACTTGCACCGCCACCAAAAGACTTTACCAGCTAATATGCAAAAATGCATTCGGCGTGCCCACTTGGTTTCCAATTTTTCAAGAACCAGAAACAAATTGGTAAAAAATTTCAATTAACTTATTGAAATGAGAAGAAAACTGAAATTTCTTGAAAAAAACCCGTCATCCTTTACTAAGATCGAACCATAATTATACTAATATTATGGGGAGATATCAAAATCCGCATCTTAAAATCATTCTGCCAAACAAATTGCAAAAAGAAACAACGGAAACCAATTCGGGCAAATTTTCAATGAAAGAATACTCAAAATCCACTCAAAAAATCAAATACATTCCCTATCTTAATTGGGTCAAAGAAATCCGCAAGTTCAATAGTTAGAAGTTAACGGGGTGATAAACATTTTTTCACATGGTGAAAGCAAAACAAGATCCCCATGAGGAGAGAAACTGAGCGATGCCAAAAGGCCTCACTAAAGATCGTCAAAAGCATAAACTTTAATCAGATTTAACACTAAACAAGGAATACGTCAATGCCCACTTTTCTCGGACATAACAAAAAAGAGATGAAAGAAGAAAAATAAGAAAAAAGCACCTTCAATCTTCATTGACCTGAATCCATCACAAGGAAAATTACCACTTTACTCAATATTAACCAGAACTCCAAATTTAATCCATCTATCCAACATCCACCATGAAAAAGGGAAGGATGAATATAAGGAAAGTGGGACCTGCAAAAAAAGAAAACGTAAAAAGGACATTAAGAGAAAATGATGCTAAAAGGTAGAACCCACAGTGGGTAAAATGGTCACAACAATTTGTTTGGGAGTGCTTTAGCTTAATAGGAGTGGGAAAAGCATGGCACATTATTTATTTCAAATTTAAATTAAAAAAATATAAAAAATACCACGTGCATGTCATATAAGAGTAGTTGCATTTTAATTAATTCTCATCATTAGAAATCTCACGTCTAGGTTTATTTGCGTGCTATATTAGAGATAGTGCATTTAATTGTTGCTAGAATTAGGACATTTAAATAAATCGTATGTCGCATGTCATACTAGACGTAGAATGCATTGTATAAAGTTTAGTTTTCGTTAAATCAGAGAAAACCCTAAAAAAGATTTGAGTGAAATTATATATTAATTAGAAATTATATTAGGATTATCAATGTGATTTTCTAACTAACATTGCAGATGCTTTTGTTGCCTTAAGGTAAGTGTACCTTCCCTATCTTGTAATTTATTTATTGCTTTACTTTATTAGGTGTTTCATTAATGGCTGCGCACCTGCATGATCACCTCGCATGTTAGTGGATAAGTTTAAAATCAATCCAAGCTGCTTGCAAATATATTTTTTTTGAAATAAAAGAGAAAAGGTACTGAAAGGGCATTAGAGTAATCTAGTATAACCAAGTCCCCGAATCCATAAGCTCTGGATCGTAAGAGTAAAGTAATTCTATAGATACTTTACTTGGGTTTCTAATTGACCCACCAAAAAATAGATTAGTGGCGACTCCTGATTGAAATGATTTGCATGTTAAGAACTTAAACCTTAAAGTCGCGAATTGGTAGGGCTCGGGAGGGCCCGAGTTAGGCTTAGACTTAATAATCTATTAGCCGAACCTCTAGGTGGTGCACCCCGCAGGAGGTTAGGTCGCGACAGCTTGGCGACTCCACTGGGGAATTGAGTTAAAACTCTTAGTGGACTTAGGCCGAATTTTCTCTTTTTTGAAAAAATATATATTTTTGATTCAGCAAGGATTCCAGGTACGTCCCTAACGTTTAAGGTGTTAAATGTTTTTGCAGAATGGGAGGTATAAGGGGTAGAGTGTTTGTTAACCCTTGTCTTGCAGGGAGGTGTTGAGAATTGGATGTTATAATTTTGATATTGAAGCGCTGTTTGCATATGAACTGTTGTGCATGCCTTTATATTTTCACTACACTCTAGTACACACAACTTGTCGTCGAACTTGGGCCGCATAAGATCACCTAGGATGGTATTGAGATGGATACCACTCCGACCGTCCGCCTGTGGTACGAGTTGCCCGTCTCAATCCCGAAATTTCTTTCTTGATGTCAAAGAGATTACCACCCCGGTCCGCATGCCCGCGACATGGGTCGGCTCTTTGGGAGTCACGAGGACCCGACTTAGTCCGCATGCCTGCGGCTAGTCCAATCATCCTCGTGGCTCCATTTTGTTAAGCCTTCTAGAGTAGAAATCGAGCCACATAGCATGTGTATGTCTATGTGATTGCCACCCAGTTATTGGTGAAGCAAGTCCTTTGAACTTTTTCTCCGCAATTTATTTACTTTATCGGTCCATGACACTAGGTTGATTGCAAGTCTTGGTCAATATACAATGAGAAATTCCGACAGTCAACTTATTCTTCCTCCCAAGAAGGAACTCAATGCGTGGTGAGACAAGCAAGACCGAGCTAGCCGTGAGTTCGTGGAATCAACAATTGGCCGACTCCTTCCTCTGTTGTGTATCAACATTCATGGCGGCCTCATTCAAGCACTTGCCCATTGTTGGTGTCTAGAGACAACTACTTTCATCTTTAGTAAGCATGAGCTCACTCCAACCTTGGAAGAATATAGCATTGCCATTGGTAAACCTTTGGAATCGGAATTAATTAGTCCGCCTATCGGAATAGATCATGTCTCGATTTTATCTGATTTTTTGAGAATCAAGGAAGAAAAGATAAGAAAAGTTTTGAAAGGTCACCGCAATACTTGCCCGTTTTCATTTCTTGATGAATGTTTTCAAAATGGCACCTCTTTTCAAATGAGAAGGATTTTCCTATTAGCTTTCTTTGGATTTATACTTTTCCCTCACTGTAAGAATGCTATTAATCCTTTGATTGCTAAGTTAGTGGGACAAGTGTGCGGGGGAATGAACTTTATTAATGCCCTCCTGGCAGAAACTTTTCTTTCCCTTTCTCGGTTTAAAGAAAATGGTGACAAAATTTTCCATGCATCTCCTTAGCTTTTGCAAATTTGGTTCTTATCTCATTTAAAAGGATTTGGTGGTTTAATGATTATACGTGAAGTTAGCAACTCTGATCACCCTATCATGAGATTTGAGAATAAACAAAAACATGCACCGGATTATCATTATTCCAATTGGCTAGCTTTCTTTAAAAATCCAAAGTCCAAATATTTCCTATGGCATGCTAAATGGTTCCAAGTTCGTGAGGCCAGACTCACATGTGGACGTGTTGGCCCAATCCCTTTATTGGGATTCACTGGGGCAATGGAATATTACCCGACTAGGGTGACTCGCCAGTGTCAAGTGGTGTAAGAGCTTCCCCCAGCTTTGAAGCAGGCTGATTCAATTCGGGTCGACCTCACCGATGGAGACCTCGACCATGAGGATAGCATTTCTTTAATTAAGTCGCTGTGGGACATGTGCCATCCACAAATGCTCATATGGCCTGAAAAAGAATTAGAGGGTAAAGAAAGAAAGTATTATGCTACAACTAAATACATTCAACGACACAAGATTCCAGATAACTTACTCGCGAAGATACCAAGGGTCCTGAGAAGATCACCAACCGTGCTGAGAAAAGATGTCTCAAGAGAAAAGCTGAGAAGTTACAAGAGCAAGTTACACACTTGGCCGAGGAGAATAAGCGATTATGTTTGGAAATCACATCCCAGTTGTATATTGATCAAGCCAAATGAAATGGCTCGTGTCTTTTAAGATATTTTTCTAGATTCGTTGTTTAGGAAGTTGGGTCATTATTTTAGCATATTTGTTTAGGGGATTTCAAGTCGTTGCTTTCATAGTTTTTGTTCAAGAATTCCGTATGAATAATTTTTTTTTAATCAAAGCGGGTAGACCTGTGTCATGGACTGGCATGTTATTTGTTCTTAATACTTATATATGCTCATTTGCTCACGAATTAGGTGATTACGGAGCGATCACGCTCGCCTATCCATACGAGGTCAAGGGCAAGAATGGTCGATCAAATTGAATTGCGTGATCGCGTCGCTGGTATTGATGATCAAATGAAGCAATTCCTCGCCGCAATGCAACAAATGTCCTCCGACATCAAAGCCCTTCGATTGACTCCTATTCCTGCACCTCTCGAGACACCGGATCCAAAGCATAAAGGTGGAAAGAATGCTGATAGTGAGGAGGACGATGATCTTCCTGATTTAGTTGATGACCCTGTCCAGATCGTCGTCAACAAAGATAAACTTGATGGTGCGCCAAGTGCAGAGCACGACAAATGGGTCAATAAGCTTGAAGAAGAGTGAAACAGCCGGAAGGCTCACATGATTCGCCCTCAATCAACTTGTCTCTTTACACATAGATCAAAATTCCGAAAAAATTCAAGATGCCGGATTTTGACAAGTACAATGGCACCTCTTGCCCAAAAGCCCACCTGCAGCTATACCACATGCGGATGACTCTGTATGTTGATAATGAACTCCCGATGATCCATACATTTCAAGCAAGCTTAACAGGTCTTGCCTTGAACTGGTATCTCATGAAGAAGATAACTAGCCTCAAAACTTGGAATGAAGTTAGTGAAGCATTCCTAAAGCAGTACAAGTTCATAACGGATATCACTCCTACCTGTGAGGATCTTGAACGTGCTCAGATGAAAAAAATCGAGTCGTTTAAAGACTATGCTATTAGATGGAGAAATATAGCTGCTCAGGTTGTCCCAGAACCTATAGACAGTGAGCTGAAGAGGATGTTCATCAAAACCCTCCCATATGAGTACCGTAATCGAATGGTAGCCAATTCGGCTGATAGCTTCAATCAACTTATCTCCATAGGCGAACAGATCGAGATAGGGCTGAGAGACGGGTGGTTCGTAGAGCCATCTTCCTCGACCAAAAGATTTAGTGCAAGAAAGGAGAAGGAACCGGCAGCTGAAGTGAATGTGACTTATACCCAGCCGGATCGCGAGAATGCTAAGCCTGCCCCAACAATTCAAATGGCAAAGGTACAACAACCAAATGTAGGGCGCCAATCTTCCTAGAGGAAAAACAACAAGAGGCAATTCACTCCCCTCCCCGAGTCGTTGTCTCAAGTGCTGGCGGTCCTCCTAAAGAAAGGTTTGCTTACCACTGAGCCAAAGCGGCCCAACCTGAGCAGTTCTATAACTACGATACGTCCAAAAAATGTGATTATCATATGGGTGAAGTGGGACACTCAACTGACGACTGTATCACTCTCAAGCATCGGGTCTAGAACTTACTTGACACAAAGGCATTTTCCTTCCAACACGCTAAGCCGAATGTTCAGAGCAACCCGCTCCTTGATCATGCGGGTAATGTGAATGCCATATTCAGTTTCGATGCTGGTCAAATCAAGAATATAAAGGTGCTTACTATCGATGTTTATAATGAGTTAGTGAAAGCCGGTTATTATCCGAGTAATGAGGTCTTTCCCCTGGCTATCATGAGAGAAAGAATTTCCAGAATGGTAGAAGCTGGGATGATCGTTTATGCTGACCACACTGGCATCGTTTCCACTATCTCCGAAGTGGTTATTGATGGGGAGGAGGAGCTTGCTGCATTGAACACCGGGAAGGACAAGCTGGACCCTTTGCTTGAAGATATGCCTCCGCTCGAAGACGCATCCAATGATAAAGGGATCGTAGTAAGCACGCCTACAGCGGATGAAGGGATAGTGATCGAGATACCTTAATCATATGAGTACAGTGATAATAAGGCGGTCCCTTAGTCCTATAGTCTCGATGTCGATTTGGTTATGAGGTGTGGCCGTACCTATGCCCAAGCTAATGTTCAGCATGCAAAACCTGTCACCGATGAAGAAGCTAAGGAGTTTCTGGCCATGATCAAGGCTAGCGAATACAACATAGTTGAACAATTGCGCAAGATGCCCGCGCAAATCTCTCTGCTCAAACTACTCCAGACATCTGTCAAGCATCAGAAAGACCTAATGAAGGTGTTAAATGAAGTCCACGTGCCCGAGACGATCGACCATGACAAATTGGAGGAATTTGTGGGTTTTATACTTCTCAAAGACCTCATAGCCTTTTCGGATGAAGAGTTCCCTCTGGAAGGGAGGGGGCATACCAATGCACTTTACATTTCTGTCAAATACAAGGCCTCGCATGTAGCCCAGGTACTCATTGACAACGGATCAGCCTTGAACATCTGTCCTCTCGCGACTTTACACCGCCTCAAGATAAATCCTTCTAGGATGAATTCTGCCAAGACCTCCGTGCGAACCTTTGACGGAACGAAGAATGAAGTGATGGGAGAAATCCACCTTAACATACAGATATGACCAATAATGTTCAACATCTTATTTCAAGTTATGGACATTCCCACTGCTTTCAATTTTCTGTTGGGTCGTCGATGGATTCATACTGCCAGAGCTGTGCCATCCAGTCTACATCAGAAGGTGAAGTTCGTTGTGGAGAGAAAGTTAGTCACGGTCCATGGTGAAGAAGAGCACCCAATTTACCACACTGCAAAATAGAATCGAGCTATCCGTCACTCGAGCTCGTATCGACCATACATGCGTCTAGAGGCTCATCGCCGCCCGTTCCTAAGGTGTCAAATGCTGCAGTCATGGTTGGAAGAATAATGGTGTCCCATGGCTTTACTCCGGGTGGAGACCTTGGCAGGAATGGTCAAGGTATTTACTGACCGGTGGAGGTCCCTCGGAGGCCCCACATTACTGGGTTGGAGTATCAGGGGCCAAGTGAGCCAAATAATAGGGGACGTGGACGTGGACAACGTGGCAGAGGACGTGGACGTGGATAACGTGGCGGAAGACGTGGATGTGGACGCGGTCAAGGAGACGGACAGAATAGATAGGAATCCGAGGAAGAGCCGAACGGTGAAGAACGTGGGCGTGAAAGTATACAAAATAATGGAGAGCTTGGGCGTGGTAGGTTGCCTCCACACATCCGCACCACATTCCCATGCCCTGCAAGAATAATGCATGAAGAGAAGGAGGTGATCGATAAATTGGGGCAACCGAGTGGCAAGTTCGACTACTATGTGAAATACTCGGCGCCCCCGAGCTTCTATATTAACTCGCGTGATATTGTCCCCGATGGATGGGGAGGTATGGATGATCTAACATCTTCAGCGACAAAAGACCCCGATGATGCAATGGAGGGAATCACTGCCATGTTCGATGACATGCTTGTTGGAGCTATCGAGTAAGGATCGTTGAAGGGAATGGGCACTGGCCCGCAAGAGTAACACCTTTACTTTTTTCGCACTCCCCTGCGTGGGAATTTTTACTATTTTTTAGGACTTGTCCCATCTCGGGAGCTACTTTTCAGGACTTTTCGTTTCTAGGACTTGATTGTCGCAATTTCCATTCCAATAAATGTAATTCATTTGGTGATAATCAACGAAATTACAAGTTATTTTCATTTTTTAGGGCATGTTGAGGTATATCAAACCAGCCCGATGATGATATCCAATCAATAAAAGAAAAATATAGTCCAAGGAGAATTCTGAGGCCTGGGCTTCTTCATGCTACCTAGTGTTAAAATCTTTTTGAAAAGAATTTCAGAAAAAATCACCAAAAATTCCAAAAAAATTTTGAAAAAAAAGAGAAAAATTTAGGAAAAAATGCAATGTTTAGCCTTGTTTGTCGTTCTGAATCCCTTACTTTATGTTTTAGGGGCGATCTTGTGACACGCGAGGGTATGAGAACGGCCCAATCTAATGAATTATGCACCGCCGAGCCTGATCTCGATGACACCAACGAACTTGACGACTCCTCAGACCTTCAGGGCGATCTAGAGCGTTATGAAAGACCTAAAGTCCTGACGACAGACCAAACTGTCACTATTAATTTAAGTGATTTAGGAGAGCCCAAAGAGGTGAAGATAGGGGCAACTCTTCCCAAAAGTGAAGCGAAACGCCTAGTCCAACTGCTGAAGGATTACCATGATGTCTTTGCCTGGTCGTACGCTGATATGCCGGGTTTAGACCCTTCTGTTGTGGAACACAATCTGCCTACTAATCCAGGCGTGCCACCCAAGAAATAGAGGTTGCGAAAAACCAAGCCTGAACTTTCGAAGAAGATAGAGGAGGAGATCATTTAGCTCTTGAAAGTAGGGTTTATCGAAGTCACCCGATACCCTAGTTGGGTGGCGAACATCGTGCCAGTCATGAAGAAGGATGGCCGAGTTCGGGTTTGCATTGACTACCGCGACTTAAACAAGGCTAGCCCTAAAGACGATTTCCTATCGCCACACATAGACGTTCTGGTGGACAGTACCACTGGGTTTCGAATTATTTTCCTTCATGGATGGTTTCTCAGGTTATAATCAGATAAGGATGAAAGACGGCGATAAGGAAAAAACGGCGTTCATTACCCTTTGGGGGACATTCCACTACAGGGTCATGCCCTTCGGCCTTAAAAATGCCGGGGCAACATATCAACGAGCAATGGTGACGCTTTTCCACGACATGATGCATAAAGTGATCGAGGTCTATGTCGATGACATGATCGCCAAGTCTCGACCCAAGGAGAGTCATGTCGATACCCTGAAAAAGCTATTTGAGAGACTCCGTGAGTTTAAGCTTCGTCTCAACCTAGCAAAGTGCATATTTTAAGCAACCTCGGGCAAATTACTTGAGTTCATAGTAAGCAGTAAGGGCATTGAAGTTGACCCCTCCAAAGTGAAGGCTATATGTGAGTTACAAGCCCCATCGACCGTGAAAGAAGTGCGAAGCCTCCTGGGTAGATTGAACTACATAGCCCACTTTATTCCCAGCTCTCCGAAACTGCTAAGCCATTCTTCAAACTTCTAAAGAAGAATGCTCAAGTGGAATGGGAAGATGATTGTCGGGAAGCATTTAACGAACTAAAGCGATACCTGATGAAACTACCAGTGTTAGTCCCACCAATACCGGGGCAACCTTTGATCCTTTACCTCACGATTCATAGCGAGTCTCTAGGTGCGATGCTAGCCCAGAAAAGGCCTGAAGATGGAAAAGAGCGAGCCATTTATTACCTAAGTAAGAAGTTCACCATCTCGGAGTTGAATTATCCTGAAGCCGAGAAAACTTGTGCTGCACTAGTGTGGGTGCTCCATAGGCTGCAACAGTATACATTGCATTACCAGATGTTTCTTGTGATTGAGAACGATCCCATCAAGTATTTACTTGATCAATCGGCTTTGGTAGGGAAGTTAGCCGACTGACAGATTTTAATTTCAGAGTTTGATGTCCAGACGATGCCACAGAAGTCAGTTAAAGGCCGAGTAATTGCTGATGTGTTAGCCGAAAATCCTGGAATCCCTGATGATGAAAGATATTCTCCAGAAGATCGCATTTTGGTGATAAAGGAAGACACATGGACCATGTTTTTCGATGAAGCCGTAAACTTGGCTGGTTCCGGCACTGGGGCAGTTTTAATATCCCCAGATGGGCAACATTATCTAGTAGTAGTAAAGTTGGTGTTCCCCTGTACCAACAACATAGCCGAGTACACCCACCCATCGGTGGTAGCGTTGGTTTGCGCTCAGTTCCTTTCACGAGAGATCCTGGGTTCAAAACTCGCCCATCGGTGATTTAAGTGGGGGGTCGTGGCGGTGGGATGCTGCGCTAGCCACCCTCGAGGACTAGTCGGGCATCACCGCTGGTTTGAGCCCTAGCTCGCCGGCCACGCGGACACCTCGGTTATCAAAAAAAAAACAACATAGTAGAGTACGAAGCTTGCATCCTCGGACTCCAAGCGGCGGTTGAAATGGGGATAACTAAATTGAAGGTATATGGTGATTATGCTCTAATCATCCTCCAAACGGTGGGAGAATGGAAAACGAGAGATGCTAAACTAGTGCCGTACCATGAATACCTCGAAGAAATCATGGAGAAATTCGATGACATCTCCTTTGAATACTTGTCGAGGTCTCACAATCAGTTTGCTGATGCGCTAGCTACGTTATCATGCATGCTATAAGTGACTGGTGGATTAGAGGTAGAACCCCTAAAGATCGAAGTCTTGACAAAACCGGCCTACTGTATGGTTGTGACTGAAGAACCTGATGGAAAGCCATGGTATTACAATATCATGAGTTACATCCAGAGACAAGAATTTCCTGAAAGAAGCACCCCGGCCGACAGGAAGTACATAATGAGAATGGCTTCAAAATTCTTTGTCAGTGGTGAAAAGCTATACAAAAGATCCTACGATTCGATCCTGCTAAGGTGCGTGGACGCAACTGAAACTACCAAAATCATGCAAGAAGTACACGAGGGGTATGTAGTCCACACATGAATGGCCACATGTTAGCCAAGAAGATCATGAGGTTGGGCTATTATTGGCTCAATCTCGAAAGTAACTGCATCCAACATGTCCGGAGATGTCATCGTTGTCAGGTTCACGGGGATAAAATAAATGTTCCCCCGACGGAACTACATCAAATGCCGAGCCATGGCCCTTTTCAATGTGGGGCATCGACGTGATTGGCCCAATTAATCCCAAGGCATCAAATGGACACCGATTTATCTTGGTCGTGATTGATTATTTATCCAAGTGGATTGAGGCGAACGTCACTGCAAAGAACGTTGTAAGATTCATTAGGCGAGACATAGTCGCTCGTTATGGTGTCCCCTAGGCTATTGTCACCGACAACGGGACACATTTGAACAACAAATTCATAGATCAGTTGTTCAACGAGTTCAAGATCCGGCACCTGAATTCATCTCCCTATCATCCACAGATGAATGGAGCAGTTGAAGCCGCTAACAAGAACATCAAGAAGATCTTGGCCAAAACGGCTGAAAACTATCGTGACTGGCATGAAAGGTTGCCCTTTGCACTAATGGCGTATCGGACTTCGATCCGAACCTCTGTCGGGGCAACCCTTTTTCCTTGGTGTATGGCATGGAAGCAGTCCTGCCCGTCGAAGTAGAGATCCCTGCCCTGCGAGTCTTGTCCCAAGTAGAGTTGTTCGAGGTGGAATGGATGCGACAAAGGCATGAGCAATTGAACCTAATTGATGAGAAGTGATTGAAAGCCATTTGCCACGGTCAAACCTATCAGCAACGGATAGCTAGATCTTTCAACCAAAAGGTGCGTCCAAGACACTTCGAGGTAAATGATCTAGTCCTAAGGAAGGTACTGCCAGTCTTTCCTGTTCCTGGGGGTAAATTTGCCCCAAATTACATCGGTCCATAGTGGTTAAAAAGGTGCTTCCCGGAGGTGCCCTGATTCTCGCAGAAATGGACGGTCGTGAGTTCTTCACTCCTGTTAATTCTGATGCTGTGAAGATGTATTACCCCTGATAGAATCTAACATGTTGCAGCAAAAGTTTTCAAGTGTTTGGTGTTCGTATTTTGAGTTGCAAACATTTCACTGATGAATAAATGGTTTCAATCAATTTCAAGTTAAGATGTGTGCATTGGCTTTAAATTTTGCATGGTTATTTTATTAGTCTGCATCATCGATTTCGAAAGGGGAATCTACTTAGACAATCTAATAATTCATGTGGAGTAAATTGAATGTGTTAAATGAGATGTATCGGGATGAAGAAAGGCAAAACACAGCCCATACACAGTTTCATACACTAATCCCTAGTAAGTTGAGTGGAAAAATTCCATGTCGGTAAGGCAAAAAAGTTATCTCGCAAAAAGTACGGCAACCAAAATGACGAGAGGTATTTCATTTCTCTATCTCAAACATTACAGGTTGCCTATTGTTTTGCCACTTTGAGCCTAAACACTTGGAGAAGCTCTTTCAAAATTACCCCTGTCAAGAACCACTCCACGTCGGGGAAAACTGGAGGTAAGTCGATATCAGGAGGTGATAAAATGGATAGAAATTTCCTTGCTCTCACTTGCATCAATCTTCAAGTATTGCTTTTTCAGATGAATGTCTACGAAGCTCAAGTGCCTTAAGATGACGAAAAGCATTTCTTTCTTTATCCTAAACACACTTTATCCTTTGCTAAGCCCAATTGAGCCTGCAAATTCATTTCTTAAACCCAGTTGGTAATCATCCCCCACACTGGGGCAAGGTAAAAGCCATCCTCGTCCAAGCAGCATCTCCGGAGCATCAATGGAAGACAAAGACCTCTGAGAGTCCAAATGTCGAGTCATTCGGTCAAAATAAGCCAAACTGTGGTTGGCAAATGTATGCATTATGTCAAGTGACGTGTGTAAAAAAAATTGAAATGATAAAAAAATATAGGGCATGAAAAAGCAGTGTGCCTGGTAAAAGCAAGGCCGATGCCCAATAGAGAAAAATAGGTGTGTCAAAATCATCCCCAGTGGGGTAGTCAAAGTCCTACAAGTTTAGAGAAGTTAAGTGGTGAATTCAAGACCAATGGAGTATTTACTGAGAAGACAATTCCCGAAGAAGAAGAAGAAAATTGATGACAATGTCGAGATGATCACCAACTCTTTCACCCCAACTATACACATTTTGAGCCTAATGATCCATTCATTTCTCAACCCATGAGCCTAGCCTACATTACGTCCCTTACAAAGTCTCTTCAGATTAGGGCACTTGAATTAACGTAGGATTCAAATGCTTATAAGCTTAGCTCGAAGAAATGCGAGCAAGTCCATTTCTATCTTATTTTGTAGGGTTCTTGACTTGTAAACCCGAAGACAATTGCGGAGTATTTTCTTTCATAGCCTCGACTTGAACAGTCCCCTTTGTTAAGCCATCGACCAAACCGATACTACAGTCCTGACAAAGACCTCTCAGATTGATAAGGTCGTACTACTTGCAAGAATACTCGGACCATTGTCGACATGATAATGGTGAGATGGAGCGATTCTCATAAATAGCCTCTTTCAATGAGAATGAGTGAAAGCCCTTTCGATCGGAAGTCCCTCATTCGACATTTCCAAGACATCCACTTGTGAATTCGGATTATCTTGTCATGATTCTCTCCAATGAAATTTAGTAATGCTGATTCGACAAAATCGTCATGCATGAAAACCAGTTGAATTATATGTGTTCTTGATTGTCCATAATGCATGTTACATGTTGCCTAAAACCGTGTCTAGCAGGAGATACGCCCTCAAGAGTCGGAGATATCACCAGGTAAGTATATCTCTATCCCTTGGATGCTTGTGACTATCCGGGTATCCCTAACCTGTTCGAGCAATCGTCAGGCCCCATATTTGATCATTTTGTTGCGATCTCTAGATGCCTCTGACGATATCCAAACATCTATTGATCAAGCCTTTTCAGGTACCTCCGATGATATCCAGGTATTTTGTCAAGGAATCTCCAAGCATTCGGGCTAGCCCATCTATTCGCCAAATCGTTAAATACCTCTGATGATATCTAGGTATTTATCGATCAAGTCCTTTCAAATATCTCAAATGATAACCAGATATTTCGTTAGGCACACCTTTCAAACAATTTGGAAAGTTCCTTCTTGAACACCTCTGACGATATCCAGGTGTTTAGCAGTTGACTTTTTCCGAATACCTCTGACGATATCCAGGTATTTCATTAAAAGTAGGAATGTATTCCAATTTGTTGAATCGCTTTTCAGGTACCTTAGATGATAACTAGGCACCTTGTTAAGCCCCCTTTCTAGCAATTTGGAGAAAGCCCCGCATTAGGCACCTCTGACGATATCCAGGTTCCTAATTGATAATTTTCTCGAGTACCTTTGACGATAGTCAGGTATTTCGATAAAAGGTGGGATAAATTCCGTTTCGCTAGATTATCACCGGATGCTTCAGATGATATCCAGGCATTCAACGGAAGGTCCGTTTCGAGTATTTCAAACGATATCCAGATATTCGAAATAGTCTTCCATTCTTTGATCTCTAGATACCTCAAACGATATCTAGGTGTCTACTGATCACCATCTTCGATTACCTCATACGATATCCAGGTAATTCGAACTACCCTTCGTGTGTCCTAATTGAGTCGTAGGCCACCGAAGTCCATGAGCGTTCATCAGGCAATACCTTTGGGACAAAGCCCAAACATTTGCCAAACAACCTATAGAATCGGAGTCATGCCTCGAATTACGCTACCATTCCTGTCAGGTAAGTAACTCCAGGTATGTTTTATTCACGTCAGCATGCATCATGACATATTGCATTTCAAAAGGGGAACCAATACTCCCATAAAAAATAACATTCATTGCATTTGCATAGTCAAAATTTAAGTATCATTTAGTCTTTGAATGCAACCTCTATGAGCTCACCTTCAAAGAGGGGCAGCTGTTGACACCTAAATTTTGGCAACCCAGTTAGTCGTTTACTGCAATAAAAACTAGGGATCGACCTTGACCCCTAAACAAAAAATATTCGTTAAATTGCATATAGATATTAGGAGCATTTCATTAATTGTTAATTAGGCCCATATAGTTCGCATATCTATCGGACCGACGGCAGATAGACTCGAGTGAATGGTTCTGAACTTAAATGAAATTAATTCAATCAAGCCCATGACCAAAGGTCACATGTTTTGCACGTGTGATCTTCGGTCGCAAAAGATCTTATGTATATATATATTTGGCCAAATAGAAGACCAAGAAGGAAGGGGGATTCATTATATTTGGCCGTATTCTTTGAAGATAGGGGGGAGTAATATCCTATCCGCACATATCTTTAATCCATGGACAGAAAGAACAAGTGTATCAGCAAATTTTGTTTCTTTGTATCTTTGTGCAAAGGAAAAAATATATGAAGGATACAAGAAGAGGAAAACGGAATCGGTCAAGGTGGGGGATATATATTTGGAACTACATTCTGACGTCATGGACACAAGCAAAAAGGAAAGAAGCCAAAGCGTATATGTTTTAAATATTCTTGAGTGGGTCTCTTTCTAAAAAGGCCTAGGCATTCTTACTTATAAAAGGACCTCCTACGGACAAGAAAAAGGTTCTCTCTTTCGGATAGACAACACACGAAAAGCTGCTTCAACACACTCGAGGTGAGAGAGAGATTGTTGCAAGTTCACAAGAGACAAAAAGCTTGGGCGTTCAGCAAAGCAAAAAACACCAAAGAAAGGTTCCTGGGCTTTCTTCAGCAAGCATTGGACTTTCCAGGGGGAAGGACACTAGAAGTGCCAAAAGTTGTGTACGGCGCTCACTTTGGTGCCAAAAGTTTCATTTGGATCATTTAAGTGTTAAAATTTTTGAAAAACGATCACTTAAGTGCCAACTCTGGTAAGTTTGGCCGGAAATCCGACGTGACAATTTTTTTATTAATTTCTGAAGCCGATGTGACTCGCCAGAGATACAATCAGCACGTACAGTCAGCATTTTTTATTTTAAATAATTTTTTTCTTTTCTTTCTTTTTTCCTTCTTTTCTTTTCTTTCTTCTCCCTTTGGTCACTGCCGGTGACCGGAGGCCGGCCGCCTGGCCTCTCCCGGACGAGGCCGTCGCCGCTCGCCACAGGCGAGGCCCGGCCGACCCTCGCCTGGGTGACGGCGGCGACGTCCGGCGGGGCCGCCGTGGCCTCGGGCGACGGCCAGCCTCGCCGGATCTGGCGAGGGGAGCCCTTGCCCGGGCTCGCCCTCGCCCATGCGAGGCGAGGCCGACCTCGCCGGGGCTTGCCCGCCGTCGCCCAGGCGAGGGTCGGCCTGGCCTCGCTTGTGGCGGGTGGCGACGGCCTCGTCCGGGCGAGGCCAGGTGGTCGGTGGCCGGCCTCCGGTCACCGGTGGTGACCAAAGGGAGAAGAAAGAAAAGAAAAAAAGAAAAGAAGAAAAAAATTCAGAAAAGTATTTAAAAAATCGAAATATATACGTGGAAATGCCACGCTGACTAATTTTTTTTTAAAAAAAATCCATCTAAGATTAAAAATTTAATTATAAAAGCCACGTATTAATTTGGCCGGAATTTCTCGCCGTTGGCACTTAAGTGATCGTTTTTCCTCCGATATGACACTTAAGTGAGCTGGTGAAAATTTTTGGCACTAAAGTGAGCGCCGTACACAACTTTTGGCACTTTTACTGTTTTTCTCCCGACTTTCCAGTGACATCCCTGCATTACGAGTTGAGGCGGCGACCTGTTGTTTCCTTGCTCGAGCCACGATATCACCACGTGTCTCCGCTCCGAACTGGCTACGACTTTGCTGCCCGCGAATCCACTTCGAGCGATCAGCCGTGCTGTCTTGTGTTGCTAATTGCTTCACCAAAATTCTTTTTTCACAGGTTGCCCAAGTCGCTGTCCTTGCGACGTACCGAGCATCGATCCTTGAATCGCTGGCCGTGAACTGAAGTTCCTCATCACTGCGCTCCGTGAGCATTCTTGTCGTCGGCATACCGCGAGTCCATCGTGATCCGCAATCCGGATCCGTCGTCCGTCCGAAATTGGAAACGCTATTCGAGCAATATCGCGGATTAGGTAAGAATTTTCATTATTCAATTTTCATATATTTTGTTGCCTAATTTGTGAAATTGCAATCTTGTTTAAATCTTTGAGTAATATTACAATATCCATGAAAACTCCCAAGTACCCTTAAATTAGGAATTATTTCCTAATTTTGCAACATGCTATGGTCGATAGTCCGATTTCATGCCCAAAATATGACTTGCGATCGCACGGAAAATCGTCAATCCGATCTTCCGCCCGAGATATGATTCGCGATTGTGCGGAAGATTGACCAATCCGATCCTCATGCCCGAGATATGATTTGTCAATCTATTGTTTCTAAATTTAAATGGATATGGATAATATTTCTTGTGATTGGGTGTCGTGTTCATTTTATTTCTTTTCATATTTTGTTTGAATTGAATTGATTGTTTTTCCATTAAAAAAAATACAAAAAGATTAGGTAAAATTTGAGTAGATAATATATTGCATGTTTAGGTTAAATTTTGATTATTTTCTTAGAATAGATTAGATTCTTTTCTTAGATTTTATTATTACATGCTTAAATTAGGTTAATTATTTATTTCGAATTTAAATTAACAAAATATAAAAAATACCACATGCATGTCATATTAGAGTAGTTGCATTTTAATTAATTCTCATCATTAGAAATCTCACGTCTAGGTTCATTTGCGTGCCATATTAGAGATTGTACATTTAATTGTTGTTAGAATTAGGACATTTAAATAAATCGTATGTCGCATGTCATACTAGACGAAGAATGCATTGCATAATTTTTATTTTTTTTATAATTGAGGTGTCCGCGCGGCCGGCGAGCTAGGGCTCAAACCAGCGGTGATGCCCGACTAGTCCTCTAGGGGGGCTAGCGCAGCATCCCACCGCCACGACCTCCCACTTAAATCACCGATGGGCGAGTTTGAACCCAGGACCTCTCGTGAAAGGAGCTGAGCGCAAATCAACGCGGCCACCGATGGGTGGGTTGCATTGCATAAAGTTTAGTTTTTGTTAAATCAAAGAAAACCCTAAAAAAGATTTGAGTGAAATTGTATGTTAATTAGAAATCATATTAGGATTGTCAATGTGATTTTCTAACTAGCATTGCAAATGCTTTTGTTGCCTTAAGTTAAGTGTACCTTCCCTATCTTGTAATTTATTTATTGCTTTACTTTATTGGGTGTTTCATTAATGGCTGCGCATCCGCATGATCACCTCGCATGTTAGTAGATAAATTTAAAATCAATCCAAGCTACCTGCAAATATTTTTTTTTTTGAAATAAAAGAGAAAAGGTACCGAAAGTGCATTAGAGTAATCTAGTGTAATCAAGTCCCCAAATCCATAATCTCTGATTCGTAGGAGTAAAGTAATTGTTCCAATACTTTACTTGGGTTTCTAATCGACCCACAAAAAAATAGATTAGTGGCGACTCCTGATTGAAATGATTTGCATGTTAAGAACTTAAACCTTAAGACGCGAATTGGTAGGGCTTGGGAGGGCCCGAGTTAGGCTTAGACTTAATAATCCATTAGCCGAACCCCTACATGGTGCACCCCGCAGGAGGTTAGGTCGCAACAGGGAATAATTTTAAACTTTTACTTTTTGTATATTCTTGAAATTTGAGAGAAAAAAACGCTTTTTCTTACAAGAAATATAGTTTCATTTCTTTCGGACCATGTTTTGATTTTGGTCTGGTCCACGTGGAAAGAGTGAAAATAACAAATTAAACTTTTTTTAACTCTTTTCACTCATAAGATCTTTTCTTAATTCTTTTTTTTTTTGCCCGGGATGGCTTGACTGATTCTCATGACATGTATGATAAATTCGATTCATCTACTACCTTTGAACAAGGGAGACGATTTATATCACTTCAGTAACCTATGAGATTCACTGCAAAGTTGAACCAATGAAAGTCGCAACCTTGATTTACTCTAGGAGCAAACTCAAAAGGGCTTAAGGGTTCCGTCTGTACAGAAAATTGACGGCTACAGTCCGAATGTATAGACCTGATAAATGAGATTTGTTGGACCATGTGAACTCCAAATGGGACCTACATGATCAAATGGATTATATGCACGGGTCTAATGCACTATGTATGTACCAATTTTGTCATCAATACTTGGGTCATTAGGTGCTCAGTGCTAGTCATTAAGAACATCCTATGTCAATTGAATATTTTTTTTAATCTTGCATTCTTATGATAAAGATTTAGGAAAATGTCTTTTATCTTGCCTTACCACACGTGATTCTGCATCCATGTTAATTTTCGAAGGACCCCACCAACCACACAAATTTTCATTGAATAGAACTTAAAAATCTTAAGAACTAAATAGGCCTGAAATGTTCTTGATGGGCTGGGCAAGCTGTGAAATGATGATCAATAAGAGTGAGCTGGTTGAACGTGACCATGTGTAGTGTGCTTCGATAACATGAAAGTAGTTCTCAAAATAAAAACATTGTAGGAAAGATTTCATTCACATAGTTGACGTATAAGATAATTAGATTTCTGACCAAAAACAAAGATAATTAGATTGAATGCCAATAAAGAAAATGATGATTATATTGGATTATATTGGATTATTTCTAGAGCAGAGTGGCTTGTTACTAGACGAGCTTATCGAAACTCAAAACCACAATGCCCAATAGGATGACATTGCTCAATAAAATCTTTGAGAGACCTAACTTTATACACTGCCTCCACTAAAATTTGAGGTAATAAAATGTAAACAAACTTATGAGTTTGACTCTGCAGGCTCTTATTTTTGTTGTTAGTGTTCATAGTTTTCGCCATAATCAGTGGCTTTCAAGCAAGCAATGGACTCTCCACCACTCGTTTATGTCTCTTCATTTAAGCAAAGACTGCACTCCTTTCGTACACAATTGTGGACAGAGATATTGAGTGGCTTGTTGATGTCTGTTAAAATGGCGAACCATACAAGCTCTCCCAGCAAATGCAAGACTTTGACCCACAGTCGCTCGCTCGCTTCATATCACCGAAAGCCGGTCAATTCGGGGTGATCCATCGGTCAGTTTCCATCTCCATGGTCATTATCCGAGGCCCTCTAGGACCACTGCAAATTTTTCCACCGACTGGCAAATAACTGGAGCAATAGATTAAGTCAAACCGTGTGGACCCTTCTTGTTCGGAAGATAGCAGTGGTACCCATGACAAGACTAAATTATTCCATTGGCTTTAGCAGAAAACAAGGAACCATCATAGAAGCTGCTTGACCTATGAGCGTTTGCCGTGTCCCGTAAGCCGTCGCGTATTCTCTGGTTCGTTATAAAGCACCCTGATATAACATATTGATCTTGCAGTTTGGGTGATCCAATTCCGACCAAAGCCCGGATTTAGAATGCCGCGCGCCACTCCCCGTGCTCTTCCTTTGCGCGCTCGCTTGTTCTTGTTCTGCCTTGTCTGCTGTCCTTTCATTCCCTCTGTTGCTCCTCTGTCCTTCAATATAGACAGCTTCGACACGGATTTGAGCGACATATTGTACGAGGGAGTTGCGGAACTCGCCATCCAGGGAGTTGATCTCACCAAACTCTATCCTCGGCAACCCTACAAGGTGGGCCGGATTCAGTATGCCAAGCCCGTCCCCATATGGGATCCTGTCACGGGGCGCCAAGCCGACTTCTCAACCTATTTCTCGTTCACCATCGAGACTGACGGCTCTGCTCACTACAGCGATGGCCTGGCCTTTTTCCTCGCTCCTGTGGGGTTCCCAATCCCGCCCAACTCGGAGGGCGGATTCCTGGGATTGTTCAACGCTAGCACGGCGAAAGAGGGGCATCAGAACCGGATAGTCATGGTCGAGTTCGACACTTATGTGAATCGGGATTTCGATCCCCCCATGCATCACATAGGAATAAATATAAACTCGCTCTCATCGGTCGTTCATGACAGCTGGAATCCCGCAAATCACAGCGGGAAAGCGACTGATGTTCTCGTGACCTACAATTCTACGAGCAAGAACCTCAGTGTGTTCTGGTCGTTCGACGACAAAAAAACCTATACCCTGCTTTCTTACCTAATCGATCTCGCGAGTGTCCTTCCCAAATCAGCAGCAATCGGATTTTCAGCTTCTTTTGGCTTCCATGTAGAGAGACACAGCATCAATTCATGGAAGTTCACTTCGAATTTGGAGGTGAACTCGAAACCTCGCTGGCTAAGGATACCGGCCGTGGTTCCTGTGGCATGTTTTTTACTGGTGATCTTTGCAGGGTCTTGCTTTTTTTCGGTCAAGAGGGGCGAAAAATATGGTTTCCGTGCCCTCACCGACATCGCCCTCACCGACATCGATAAAGAGATTGGCGCATTGCCTGCGAAGTTCACTTATCAGGAGTTGCTCGTGGCGACCAACGACTTCGCAGACGATAGAAAGCTCGGCCAAGGTGGGTCTGGCCAAGTCTATAAAGGGTTCTTGAGACATTCAGACCGCCTGGTCGCCGTCAAAAGGATCTTTGCGGAGTCCCGACACTCCGAGAAGGTCTTTGTCAACGAGGTGAAGATCATGAGCCGAACGATACACAGAAACCTGGTGCCGTTTGTTGGGTGGTGTCGAGAGGAAGGTGAGTTCTTGCTTGTCTACGATTACATGCCCAACGGCAGCCTCAATCACCACCTCTTCGGGGCCCGGAGAAGACTGCCGTGGGACGTGCGGTACAGCGTGGCGCTCGGCCTCGCGTCCGCCCTCAACTACCTCCACGAGGAGCTCGAGCAATGTGTGCTCCACCGCGACATAAAGGCAGCCAACGTGCTGCTCGACACCAACTTTACCACCAAGCTTGGCAACTTCGGAGTGGCCAAGCTCGTTGACCCCCGGTTCAAGACTCAGACGACAGACATGGTCGGGACTTGCGGGTATCTAGCGCCAGAGTACTTCATCGGAGGGAAGGCCACGAAGGATTCCGACATGTTCAGCTTCGGCGTTGTGGCCCTGGAGATCGCGTGTGGCCGGAGGAGCTACGAGGACGGAGAGATCCAGGTCCCGCTGCACAAATGGGTCTGGCAACTCTACCTCGCCGGCAACATCCTAGGCGCGGCCGATGAAGCGATGTGCTCGGGGTTCCAGAGGGAGGAAGTGGAGTGCCTGATGATGGTGGGGCTGTGGTGTGTGCACCCAGACCCTGCGAGACGGCCGAGGACAGGGCAAGTGATCAGGTTCCTCCGGCTCGAGGACTCGGTCCCGGAGCTCCCACACGGCGCTTTCGACGGCCCAGTTTCGTATCGGCCATCGGCTTCGCAATTAGGAATGATGGAATCTCCATCTGCTCCTATCCAGGAATCTGTGTCTATTAAGTAAGACAAATCTGCCTCCTAAAGTCATGCAGAAACACATGTTGACTTAATCTGCACATACCACTTCATATACTTTGCTTCGGTTACAATCTCTTTTGCCTTGCCCAAATCGGAGGCTGGAGCTCGACTACATCACGGGGGCTTAGTAGCACTCAATACACATTGCTTATATTCAAATGAACAAGGCACTGCGAAAAGAAAATTTCAGTTAACTCCGATGTCTTGTCTTGGTTGTAGTGA
Organism: Syzygium oleosum; assembly: GCF_021117445.2. Lineage (NCBI taxonomy): Eukaryota > Viridiplantae > Streptophyta > Magnoliopsida > Myrtales > Myrtaceae > Syzygium > Syzygium oleosum. Next base: position 19,564,955 of record NW_026607485.1, on the reverse strand, counting down.
GGCTGCTTCGGAGGAGTGTAGGCTCTTTCCACCGGATAGTCGAAGAGACGATGTACCTGACAATGTTACTCGTTCATCATAGCTCCGCCACTGCTGCTGTTGGAGATAATTAGGGATTTCTCAAGGATAATTTTCTATGTTAGAGGTATTTGATAATTATCTCGATCCTATGTTATCTCTTTCAAGATCGCACGTACACCTCCCTTTGATTGTGCATATTTTGATCGATATATGTTTCCTTAGCCTATAAATAAACCGATATACTCTTCGTTACGAGATATCGAAATATACAGAAAAATTCTCCAATTCACATTGAGGAAATTCTCCAATCCATTTTTTTAACTACTGCTATGGCTGACATCTTGGCATTTTTATCCTGAAAATAAAACACTCCTCTTTTGAGTTTGCGCGATCTTAAAGGCTAAGATGCACCAAATTCACATGAACTCGAGGCACCCAAAAATATTTCTTACCGGCATTGAAGGCTCGCACATATGAGAGTGAGTATAAATGTGCGCTGGGTCCACATTGTACTTCAATGTTTTTTTTTATTTTATCACAAAGGCGCATGTGAATTAAAATTTCATTAAAAAAGCCATGTAAGACAAATTGTTAGAATGTATCGCCGGAAGCACTTAAGTGATCGTTTTTCCACCGATGTACCACTCAAGTGATCATTTAAAAAAATTTGGCATTGAAATGAATACCGTAGAAAATTATGGCACATTTCCTAATGTAAAAGTTACTCTAAATAGACCATTTTATGTAAGTTCCACGTGTCTTTTTTTTTTTTTTAATTTGTTTTCGTCAGGAATGAATTGTTCAGGACTCCTGAAGTATCCGATCGATTCCCATCACAAGCGCGATGAATTCGATTCATCACGCACCTGTAAACAAGTCAGTAACTTTCAAGGTACATTGTGAAGTTTAAACAATGAAAGTGTCAACCTTAATAGCGCAGGAGCAAACTCAAAAGGGCATATGGTACAGAACTTGTAGACCCAGTGCACGATATTTGTTGGATCATATGAACTCCAAATGGGACCTAAATGATCCTGCAGATTCCATGCATGGGGTCTAATGCATCGTGTGTCTGCAGCAATTGCCCCATCAATACTTGGGCCATCAGGTGTCTAGTGCTAGTCATTAAGGACATCCCGTGTCATTGCATAGTTTTCTTGATCTTGGATTCTTAAGATCAAGATTATGCAAAATGTTTTTACCCTTCCCTATCACGCAAGATTCTGCATCTGTTAATTTTCAAAGTATTACCAGCCACACATTTTCATTGAATGAAACTTAAATATCTCAACGACCAAATAGGCCTGTAATGTTCTTGATGGGGCTGGGCAAGCTGTGATTGACCTTGATGATCAATAAGAGTAAGATGATTGACCTTGACCATATCTCGTGGGCTACGATCACATGAAAGAAATTCTCAAAATACAACATTGTCGGAAAGATTTCATGCACATTTTTGACAAATAAGATAATTAGATTGTATGCCAATAAAAAAATGATGATTAGATTGGATTATTTCCGGAACGAATTGGCTCTTTCCAAGTCGAAGTTTTCGAAATTCAAAATCAAAATGCTCGAGAGGAGGATATTATTGGATAAGATCTTTGACAGACCCAACTGGATAAAGTGCCTCCATTAATATTTGAATTGAAAATATGGAAAAAAGAACTTATGAGTTTGACTCTGTAGCTCCTTTTGTCGTCAGTTTTCATAGTGTCCATATAATTAGTGGCTTGAAAGCAATGGACTCTCAACTCTCAACCGCTCTTTAAGTCTCTGCAAGTTGCAATTCATCTATCCAAAGCTTGCAATCCTTTCCTACACAAATTCTAGATAAACATTTTTTTTGGGGTCAGAATTTCTATATAGACATTGGGTGGTTGGTATGATAATGTCCGTAAAAAAGGTGAACCATTCAAGCTCCCCCCTCACTTTTGAAATATAAACATCCGACTTATTACAGTGTCACCTAAGGTAAAAACCATAACCCGGAGTGCTCTTCCTATTGTCCAAATCAGCACCCAGATCTATATTGACAACGTCTTATAAAGTCACATTATTTTTCATGAAATAAAGCTCCATACCTGAAGTACCTCTCGGGTATCTTATTAGCCACTTCACGGCTTTCCAATGCCTTATTCCTGGATTAGTCATATATTTGCTCACAAATCCCGCTGCATCACTTATGTCTGGTCTGGTATGCGCCATAGCATGCATCGAGTTGCTAACAGCTAATGCATAAGGCACTTCAGCTGTGTACTCCCGATCCTCATTGATTTCATGCACATAGTTGACGAATAAGATAATTAGATTGGATGCCAATAAAGAAAATGATGATTATAGATTATTTCCAGGGCACAATGGCTTATTGCTAGACGAGCTTATTGAGATTCAAAACCACAATGCCCAAAAGGATGACATTGCTCGATAAGCTCTTTGAGAGACCCAACTTCATATAATGCCTCCACTAATGAGGTAAAAAAATGTAAACAAACTTATGAGTTTGACTCTGCGGCTCTTAATTTTGTTGTTAGTCTTCATAGTTTTCACCATAATCAGTGGCTTTCAAGCACTGGACTCTCCACCACTCTTTAAGTCTCTTCATTTAACCAAAGCCTGCAGTCCTTTCCAACACAGTTGTGTACAGAGATATCGAGTGGTTTGATGATGTCTGTAAAAATGGCGAACCATACAAGCTCTCCCAGCAAATGCAAAACTTTGATCCGCAAGTCGCTTCCTCGCTCAGCTTCATATTGCCGAAAGCCGGTCAATTCGGGGCGATAGATCGGTCGGTTTCCATCTCCACGGTCATTGTCCGAGGCTCTCTAAAACACCCGCAAATTTTTCCACCATTTAGCAAATAACCGGAGCAACGGATTCTAAGTCAAACCGTGTTGACATATCTTGTTCGGAAGGTAGGTAGCAATGGTACCCCATCACAAGACTAATTTATTACGTCGACTTTAGCAGAAAACAAGGAACCATCATAGAAGCTGCTTGATCTATGATCGCTTGCCGTGTCCCGTAATTATACTCAGGTTGGTTTGAAGCACCCTAATGCAACGTATTGATCTCACAGTTTGGATGATCCAATTCCAACCAAAGCCCATGTTCAGTATGCCGCGCGCCGCTCCCCGTTCTCTTTCTTTGCGCGCTCGCTTGATCTTGTTCTGCCTTGTCTGCTGTCCTTTCATTCCCTCTGTTGCTCCTCTGTCCTTCAATATAGACAGCTTCGACATGGATTTGAGCGACATATTGTATGAAGGAGTCGCGGCGGTCACGTACAGATACGTCGATCTCACCACAGGCAATCGTCCGCATCGCTACCAGGTGGGCCGGATTAAGTATGCCAAGCCCGTCCACACATGGGATCCGCTCACGGGGGGCCGAGCGGACTTCTCAACCCGTTTCTCGTTCACCATCGACACTGACGGCTCTGCACAGTACAGCGATGGCCTGGCCTTTTTCCTCGCTCCTGTCGGGACCCCAATCCCGCCCAACTCGGCCGGTGGATTCCTGGGATTGTTCAACGCTAGCACGGCTAATGAGGGGCCTCGGAACCGCATCGTCATGGTCGAGTTCGACACTTTTGTGAACCCGGAGTTCGATCCCCCCATGCATCACATAGGAATCAATAAGAACTGGCTCTCGTCCCTCGTTTCTAAGGCCTGGAATCATCAATGAATATAAAATACTTTCCCGCTGGAGTCATCAATGAACATAACATAGTAGCATGAGCGCCCAAGAGAATGCATAGGGCCTGTCCCCCAAACATTTATATACACCAACTCTAACTTTCTTTTATTTGGTTCTCTCCCGATATTTGAAAAACTGACATGTTTCTGCTTACCCAGAATGCAATCCACACATAAGCCATTATCTATGGGCTTCAGATCAGGCAGCTTTCCCTTTGATGCTAACACCTTCCTCCCCTTTTGGCTCATGGGTCCAAGCCTACGGTGTCACATTTTGGAATCAGCTTCCGAGTCAACACCTGCTACTGTTTCTCTACCACTTTCAGTTATATATAGTGTTCCCAACTTTGTTCCCCGTGCTACGACCATAGCAACTTTAACAATCTTCCATGAGCAGTACCCAAAAATAGTTATGTATCCGATGTCTAATTGATCAATAGAGATTAGATTTTTCTTAAAGCTAGGAACATATTTGACATCATGCAACTTCCATTGAAACCCATTGATAATCTTTATGTGAACATCACCCTTCCCCATAATATCCAAATGATCATCATCAACTAGACAACCCTTTCCAAACTTTCTAGCTACATAATTATACATTAATTCCCTGCATGGAGTTGAGTGAAATGATGCACTTGAGTTTATAATTCAAGACTTGACCAAACTATCAATGCCCAAAATTAAGGCATTATTGACAAGCATCTTCTCAAAGATTGCATTTATAGATTTGTCATTCTCTCTATTCCGATCTCGATACTAAATTTTCTTCTTTAGGGCTCTACAATCTCGTCTTAGATGGCATTTCTTTTCACAATTTTAGCAAATTATTTCACCACAAGATCTCGATTTGCTTCTCCCTTTGGACTTCGATTTACCACAATTTTGTTTTTGACTTCATTGACTGCTTCTCTCTCCGCATTCACTATTCAAGGCAATACCCGAAGATTCACCCGACTCTCTTCTACGAATATCCCCACAAAGAATCAAATCTTGGATCTCTTGAAACTTCAACTTCTTCTAACTAGATTCACTGTTCCTGCAGTCACTTGCACACCAACTTTAAATCAAAACTTTTACCTCGCCATCAAATTTCCACCAAACTCAACTGAGTCGTGATCATGCTGAATTTGTTGATGTGATTTGTCACAAAAGTTCATTTGTCCATCTTCATATTGAAAAGGCGACGCATAAGATATACCTTGTTTGACGTAAAGGGCTTCTCATACATGTTGGGCAAAGCCCTCATCAAATTCGCCGTTGTCTTCTCATTAGCAATGTTGGAGGCAACGTTCTGCTTCGATGTGAGACAAATCAAACCGAGGCTTGCGATCTAACAATTTCCAATTTTCTTGCTTGATCGAATTTGGTACTTTCTCGACAGAGGCTGATGTAGGTTCTTCTGAAGCAAAAGATCATCGATCTGCATCTTCTAGAAACTAAAATCCTTGCCGTTAAACTAGTCAATCTTCACCTTCCCTTCGTTTATCTTCACGCTCCCACTATTCCATTAAACCAAGCTCTGATATTAGTTGTTAGGAGCACAAAACGTTAAAAAGAAAAAAATAGAGAAAAAGAGACAAATTTTTACGTAGAGAATCCTTTCAAAATCAGAAAGGAGAAAACCACGGTACCGCACTGAATAATCTCTTCACTATCTAGTTTCAAAGTTACAACCATAAAAGAGATTGTCCAAAATATAGCACAAGTCTAAAGCATACAAAGTTAGGGTAAAAAATTACATGTATACCCTTAACAGTAAAAAACCTCTCTACTTTAATTTGGTTTCCTCTATCAGATTCCACAACTCTATCATCCAGCATTGATTTTCCGTGCAAAAAACGTTGGTTGACTTTAAATTTTTACTTTCCATTTACATGTCATTTAATTGGCCTTCCGCAATGCTGCATCTACGTAGGATTGACTCTTTTTTTTTGTCTGACGTAAGCTTGACTTCAAACCCTGAAATTATTGACCCCAAAATATACCTTGATTGACACGGCCCCAAGGACCTTACCTACCATCGCTATGCTACGTGCTGCTGATGTTATCTAACCCCGTCCATTGATCTCTTGCATTTTACACATAAAATTGCTACACATATATCAATTGTTTCACGGAGGTTGCATGACTTGACAGGTGAGTTCGTTCGAATTGCAAGTGTTAATATCTGTTCAATATTCTTTTGATATAAGTGAAACCAAAGAGAGACACAAAAAGGACCAAAACAGGCTTCGACCGCAAGGGTTGCCCTGCATCTCTCTGAAAAAGAAATTAGCCCCGCCTAGTTGACACACACCCAGGTGAGATGAATTTACGTGTGCTTTTTGGAATGTCAGCGTGTGTGCGGTCCTAGAAAATGAGCCCTTTGTATTTACGAGTGCTTTTTGGAATGTCAGGTTGACGATCATCATCATCCCTCTTGTGTTGCAGTACATGTAATGTTCTTTTTTCTGTCATCAGGGACATGAAAAAGATCGGCGAGAGAAAAAATGGGAGGAGGGAGATTCTTGTTTTATTGGAGTTGTATGAAGCTAATTAAACATAAGTTACTAACAAAAGCCCATCATTTCAAGAAGATTTGTCTACTGAAACTCCAGTTCTAAGTTTAAGGAGCAGAAAAAAATCAATCTTCCCCTCTCCAGGATAAGTCTTACCAATGAATCGATTGATTATACGTTGAGATAGTGCTTTCACAGCAAATAGAAGCAGGAACAACAATATACATGTATCCATTGACATCTTCCTTGTCTTCTCGACCAGTAAAGTCTCAAGATTGAGGTTTTGATATGCTTTTATAGAATGTCAACTGTGTAGCTGATGGGAAATTGCTCTTGCATGCACGGTGTCTTTCACAGACGAATCTCATTCTCACACGCTTGGATGAGAACGACTATCGACCAAAATCGTTTCGCAGTCTCATTGTCGTCTGCTTCGATGGGGGTGGATGTTTCGCAAGCAGTCGGATGTTGACGGAATTTTCTGTAAAACAATGAACTAACAAGATGAGAATGGGTGGCAATTGCCAATACGTGTTTTGTGTTTCAGTAATAGAATTTTTTGTTACATTTTTCGGCTACGTATTGTGATGTCTTTATATAATACAAGCTAGGGTTACGGAATTAATGAAGAATAAAATCATGATCTCTTCTCTTTGGAAAGAATTGATCTTGCTTGATGAGTGAGTGGTGAAGAGATTGTAGCTGAATCAAGACACGTCATCGTGCTCTTTTCTCTTTGGAAAGAATTGATCTTGCTTGATGAGCGAGTGGTGGAGAGATTGTAGCTGAATCAGGACACGTTATCGTTTCCTTTGACACCCCCCTGCAAGCTGATGTGGCGGAACACACAGTAAGCTTGGACTGTAGAAGTCGAAAGCGAGCTGTGGAGAGCCCTTTGGTGAAGATATCGGCAGGTTGATCGGTAGTGGAGATGTACAGAACATGAAGTTGATTTTTGGTGATCCGTTCTCGCACAAAGTGGTAATCAATTTCCACGTGCTTTGTCCGAGCATGAAAGATAGGATTCCCTGTCAGATAAATGGCTGAGATGTTGTCACACCAAAGAACCGGAGGGCCTTGCCAAGAAACACCGGGATCACGTAAGAAAGCCTCGATCCAAATGAGTTCAGCAGTTGTGTCGGCTAAGCTTTTGAATTCGGCCTCTGTGCTGGATCGAGCGACCGTTCGTTGCTTACGGGAACTCCATGAGATAAGATTTGAGCCAAGGAATATGCCAAAGCCGCCAACTGACCGTCTCGTGTCATGGTCCCTAGCCCAACCTGCATAGGAAAAAGCATGGAGATGGAAATTGCGGCTGCGAGTGAAGAATATGCCATGGTTCTGCGTGCCGTGAACGAAGCGCAATATGCGTTTGAAAATCTGCCAATGGACCTCCGTGGGTGCATGCATGAACTGACAGGCAGTGTTGACAGCGAAGGCAATGTCGGGCCGAGTGAGAATAAGATACTGCAATGCACCCACAGTATTACGATAAAGTGACGGGTCCGAGAACAGCTCACCACAATGAGAAGATGGAATATCCGAGCCCACTACACATGGGGTGGTGACAGGCTTCGCATCCTGCATTTTTGCTCGGGCAAGGTCGACTGCGTATTTTGTCTGGTGAAAAAGAATACCATCCGAAGTGCGTTTTAGTTCGATCCCAAGAAAATAATGAAGTTCACCCAAGTCTTTGATAGCAAATTCCTTTTGTAGAGACTCCAGGAGAGTAGACAATGGAGTTGTAAGGGATCCTGTAATAATGATGTCGTCGACATAGACGAGCAGGAAGATACTGTATTGGGCTGTATGCAGTATAAATAGTGAGGAGTCAGCAGTAGAAGCTACAAAACCTATGGAGACGAGAAAATTACTGAAACGTTGGTGCCAGGCACGTGGAGCTTGTTTCAAGCCGTAGAGAGATCGTTTTAAGTGGCAGATATGATGAGGATGGTGGGGATCAATGAAACCAGGTGGTTGATCCATGAATATTTCTTCGGTGAGATAACCATGGAGAAAAGCATTCTTGACATCTAGTTGTCGGAGTTGCCAACCCCGAGAAAATGCAACTGCGAGGACTGTACGAATCGTGACATGTTTCACCACCGGACTGAAGGTTTCATTATAGTCGATTCCCTGCTGTTGATGAAAGCCCTTTGCGACTAATCTGGCCTTGTACCGTTCAACAGAGCCATCTGCACGAAGCTTGATACGAAAGACCCATTTGCAGCCAATGGGCTTACCGTGCTGAGGAGATGGTACAAGCTCCCATGTCTGATTTTTTAGCAATGCGGTGTACTCTTCGGCCATAGCTGCCCGCCAATGCGGGTCTTTTACCGCTTGACTGTAACAAGATGGTGTAGATGGGACGGCTACCGAAGTGGTGAGTGCATAGGTGTGATCCTTTTGCACATGTCGACGGGGAACGGTGCCGTCTCGAAGTCTGGTCACCATGGGGTGGGCTAGTGGTGCCATTTGTGGTGGCGGATTGGTAGCCTGATGGATTGTGGTCTGTGTGATAGCTTCAGTGGTAGGAGATGGCACTTCTGGTTGTAGTTGGAGAGATATTGAGCGGGAGGTGGAGGGATTGCCGTGCACAGGTGTTGACATGTGGGATGGATCAGTCCTCGGCTCCTGCATGTGTGAATCATCAGGTTGCAAATGCGTCAGTGGGGGAACATAAAGGGGTAACTCCAATGATGCTGGTGGGGACACATTTGATGATTCGTCGGTGACGGGAGCAGCAAACGGAAAAACAGTCTCATCAAAGGTGGCATCTGCAACTGTATATAACCGTTGTTGTTGTGGAGAATAGCAGCGATAGCCCTTGACACCTGAGGGATATCCCAAGAAAATACATCAATGTGACCTGGGCTCTAGTTTGTGCTTGGCATAGGTTCATAGGTTCGGGTACATAGCGCAGCCAAAAACCCGAAGATGCTCAATGGATGGTGCGGTAGAAAAAAGTACTTCCCAAGGGCTACGCTGCTGCAGAACGGGAGTAGGCACTCGGTTGATAATGTGAACTGCACTTTCAAAAGCAAAATCCCAAAAATGAGAGGGAACAGATGCATGGTGCATCATGGCCAAACCCGTTTCAACCACATGTCTGTGTTTGCGCTCGGCCGAACCGTTTTGAAGGGCCAGGCGAGGACAGGATGTCCATTTATAAATGCCACGCTCCTGCAATAATTTTTTAAAAGATGCAGAAAGAAATTCTCCGGCACAGTCACTTTGGATGGCTTTAACTCGGGTATTGAGTTGGTTTTCAACAAAGTTTAGAAAGACCACGAAGATATGTAAAAATTGATCACGAGAGTTGAACATATAAAGCCAAGAAAATTTGGAGTAATCGTCAATAAAACAAATATAATATTTATTATTTTGATGAGATGTTACAGGAGCTGGCCCCCAAATGTCAAAATGAACTAATTCTAGGGGAGCCTTGGATCTATGAAAAGTGGGAGGATGAGGATGACGGTGACTCTTACTAAAGGCACATGCCGAGCAAGTTGGTTGAACAACTGACGACTTATTTAGCATGTGAGAAATAGTAGAATATGCAGCATGGCTTAAACGATGGTGCCAACGGACAAGGGAGCTGGACTGAGATAGGTAATAAGCTGAAGGAGAAAGCTTGGATTGATCCGACAGTTGATAGAGTCCCTGATTAAGGTTCCCTTGGAAGAGAATCTTGCCCGTACGGCGGCACTTCACAGAAAAACAATTAGGTGAGAAAATGAAATCACAATTGTTTTCCTGTGAAAATTGACGAACGGAAAGTAAGTTGTTCTTTATAGAGGGAACAACTAGGACATTAGACAAATGAAAATTTTTAGAAACAAGAGTACCTGTATGGGTTATCGGGAGGCTAGACCCATTACCTATGGTAACGTGTTGGTTGCCTATGTAGGGCTGAAGAGAGGACAATTGAGATGGATTATTTGTGACGTGGTGTGTAGCACCGGAATCTGGATACCACGGGTCCGAAAAGACTGATGGTGGTGGTGGAATTTCAGCAATGTGGAGCTGTGGTGCCGAGCCTAAAGATTGTGGTGGAGGCCCACGATCTCGGCACACATTGGCTCGGTGGCCAAAACGATTACAGATTTGACATCGAACACTACCCCTCCTTTGATTTCTGTAATTTCCTGCATTTGGAGAGTAATTTGGGGCTGAATTTCGAGGGCCAAAGTGCTGTCCACTTTGCGGAAATTGTTGCCCAGGCCGTGGTGACCTATCCACACGAGAAGGAAGCTGTTGAGGTGATTGGTGTGTTGTCCGCGTCATGAACGCTGCTGGAGGGGAGGTGATGGGCTCAAGCAAATCAAGTCGTGCCTCATGAGCCAAGAGCAGCCCGTGTAGAGACTCACGTGTAAGGGATTGGTACTGACTTTGAACGGAGATTGACACTGCTAAATTTTGATATTCCACTCCAAGTCCCCCGAACAGATGAGTTTGATATTCTTGTGAAGAGATGTTCTCACCAACCGAGGCAAGTTGATCAACAAGGAAGGCTGCTTGCTGTAGATATTCCGTGATTGTTTGATTTCCCTTGCGGAGAGTCTGAAGTTGCATTCGTAGATGTGTGGCGCGAGCACTGTTACGTGCTTCATATGATTGAGCCAAGAAGGACCATACGGCTGCTGAAGAGCCTAAATTGGAGAGCTGTGCAACGATGTTGTCAGCTGTGGAATTGAGAATCCACCCCAAGGCAATTTGATCTTGGGTAAACCATATTTCATATGCTGGATTTGGTGAACTTTTGGTGACACCATTCTCACTAATTTCAGTGATAGTGTGTGGAGGGCATGGTTCGGTTCCGTCGACAATTGACAGGAGTCGACTGGCCCCAAGAAAGGGGAGGAGGCGTACCTTCCATATGATGTAATTGTCTCCGGTTAATGTGATACCAACCGCAGGACATGTGATTGATCCAGATGAGCCCCCTGTGAGAGGGATGAGAGGACATGGTGGGATAGCATTCTTGATGAGGTCAGTTGGATTAGCAACACTTGGGATTGGGTTGCTTATTGTTTGATTGCTAGCTGCTGCGTTTGGGGAAGATGCGGATGAATTTGAATCTGATTGGTTTGCCATTTATGCTTTCGCAAGATATGGCTCTGATACCATGTAAAACAATGAACTAACAAGATGAGAATGGGTGGCAATTGCCAATACGTGTTTTGTGTTTCAGTAATAGAATTTTTTGTTACATTTTTCGGCTACGTATTGTGATGTCTTTATATAATACAAGCTAGGGTTACGGAATTAATGAAGAATAAAATCATGATCTCTTCTCTTTGGAAAGAATTGATCTTGCTTGATGAGTGAGTGGTGAAGAGATTGTAGCTGAATCAAGACACGTCATCGTGCTCTTTTCACTTTGGAAAGAATTAATCTTGCTTGATGAGCGAGTGGTGGAGAGATTGTAGCTGAATCAGGACACGTTATCGTTTCCTTTGACATTTTCAACTTAAGAGAGACGATGGGAAATTGTGGGAGAGCTTCGTCGCTAATCCTTACTATTTTTTCTTTTTACCACAGCATTAATTTGTTCTCTCAATATGTTCCATCCAATACAAATGCATATCCTGGCTAATGCAAATTGAAGGCACCGTTAACTTGACGACGAGTTTACTCTTGTAAAGTAAACCCCATCGGGATGACTTTGAAAGAAGTTAAGGACTGGATTATGCGTGTCGCGTTCGATTCTCTAGATTACTAAATACAAACGGTTTCTTTTTAAGCCAGGCATTTGATTTGTGTCATATATGATTCATGAGGTTAGTTAGGGTATTTGATGAGTTCGGGACTTATTTAAGGTGGGTTTCTTGTGATAAGTGACTTCAAGACCCAATAGCTAAGGTCGAGGCAAAGGCAACATCAAGTATTGTTTTAGTTCTTTATGTAGACTGCGTGTGATTTCTCGAACTATGTCCATGTAAATAAGAATAATTTTCTGCTTTTACTTTTTGTATATTCTTGAAATTTGAGAGAAAAAAACGCGTTTTCTTACCGAGAAATATAGTTTCATTTCTTTCAAACCATGTTTTGATTTTGGTCTGGTCCACGTGGAAAGAGTGAAAATAACAAATTAATTTTTTTTAACTATTTTCACTCATAAGATCTTTTGTTAATTCTTTTTTTTTTTTTTTGCCCGGGATGGGTTGTTCAAGACTTTTCAAGTACTTGACTGATTCTCATGACATGTATGATAAATTCGATTCATCTACTACCTTTGAACAAGGGAGACGATTTATATCACTTCAGTAACTTATGAGATTCACTGCAAAGTTGAACCAATAAAAGTCGCAACCTTGATTTACTCTAGGAGCAAACTCAAAAGGGCTTAAGGGTTCCGTCTGTACAGAAAATTGACGGCTACAGTCCGAATGTATAGACCTGATAAATGAGATTTGTTGGACCATGTGAACTCCAAATGGGACCTTCATGATCAAATGGATTATATTTAGGGGTCTAATGCACTATGTCTGTACCAATTTTGTCATCAATACTTGGGTCATTAGGTGCTCAGTGCTAGTCATTAAGAACATCCTATGTCAATTGAATATTTTTTTGATCTTGCATTCTTATGATAAAGATTTCGCAAAATGTCTTTTATCTTGCCTTACCACACATGATTCTGCATCCATGTTAATTTTCGAAGGACCACCAACCACACAAATTTTCATTGAATAGAATTTAAAAATCTCAAGAACTAAATAGGCCTGAAATGTTCTTGATGGGCTGGGCAAGCTGTGAAACGATGATCAATAAGAGTGAGCTGGTTGAACTTGACCATGTGTAGTGTGCTTCGATAACATGAAAGTAGTTCTCAAAATAAAAACATTGTAGGAAAGATTTCATTCACATAGTTGACGTATAAGATAATTAGATTTCTGACCAAAAAAAAAGATAATTAGATTGAATGCCAATAAAGAAAATGATGATTATATTGGATTATATTGGATTATTTCTAGAGCAGAGTGGCTTGTTGCTAGACGAGCTTATCGAAATTCAAAACCACAATGCCCAAAAGGATGACATTGCTCAATAAAATCTTTGAGAGACCCAACTTTATACACTGCCTCCACTAAAATTTGAGGTAATAAAATGTAAACAAACTTATGAGTTTGACTCTGCAGGCTCTTATTTTTGTTGTTAGTGTTCATAGTTTTCACCATAATCAGTGGCTTTCAAGCAAGCAATGGACTCTCCCCCACTCTTTTAAGTCTCTTCATCTAACCAAAGACTGCACTCCTTTCCTACACAATTGTGGACAGAGATATTGAGTGGCCTGTTGATGTCTGTAAAAATGGCGAACCATACAAGCTCTCCCAGCAGATGCAAAACTTTGATCCTCAGTCGCTCGCTCAATCGCTTCTTTCATATCACCGAAAGCCGGTCAATTCGGGGTGATCCATCGGTCAGTTTCCATCTCCATGGTCATTATCCGAGGCCCTCTAGGACCACTGCAAATTTTTCCACCGACTGGCAAATAACTGGAGCAATAGATTAAGTCAAACCGTGTGGGCCTTTCTTGTTCGGAAGATAGCAATGGTACCCATCACAAGACTAATTTGTTCCATTGGCTTTAGCAGAAAACAAGGAACAGTCGTAGAAGCTGCTTGATCTATGAGCGTTTGCCGTGTCCCGTAAGCCGTCGCGTATGCTCGGGTTCATTATAAAGCACCCTGATATAACATATTGATCTTGCAGTTTGGGTGATCCAATTCCGACCAAAGCCCGAATTTAGAATGCCGTGCGCCACTCCCCGTGCTCTTCCTTTGCGCGCTCGCTTGTTCTTGTTCTGCCTTGTCTGCTGTCCTTTCATTCCCTCTGTTGCTCCTCTGTCCTTCAATATAACCAGCTTCGACACAGATTTGAGAGACATATTGTATGAGGGAGTCGCGACGGCCGCGTATGGGTACATCGTTCTCACCATGGTCAATCCTCCGCATCGCTACCAGGTGGGCCGGATTAAGTACGCCAACCCTGTCCGCATATGCGATCCTCACACGGGGCGCCAAGCGGACTTCTCGACCAATTTCTCGTTCACCATCGAGATTGGCTCTGCTCAATACAGCGATGGCCTGGCCTTTTTCCTCGCTCCTGTCGGGACCCCGATCCCACCCAACTCGGCCGGTGGATTCTTGGGATTGTTCAACGCTAGCACGGCTAATGAGGGGCATCGGAACCGGATCGTCATGGTCGAGTTTGACACTTATGTGAACCCGGAGTTTGATCCCCCGATGCATCACATAGGAATCAATAAGAACTATCTCTCGTCCCTCGTTTCTAAGCCCTGGGATCCCGTATCGCACAGCGGGAAAGCGATCCTTGTTCTTGTGACCTACAATTCTACGAGCAAGAACCTCACCGTGCTCTGGTCATTCGATGGCAAACCGCCTTCCCAGGACAAGACCTATCCCTCGCTTTCTTGGTTAATCGATCTTGCGAGTGTCCTTCCCGAATCAGTAGAGATCGGGTTTTCAGCTTCTACTGGCCTATATCATGAGAGACACAGCATCAATTCCTGGGAGTTCACTTCGAATTTGGACGACGTAGATCCCCTGCTGCCGGATAGATCGCCGCCAAAGGGGGTGAACTCGAAACCTCGCCGGTTAAGGATACTCGTCGTGGTTCCCGTGGCATGTTTTTTACTGGTGATCTCTGCAGGGTCTTGCTTTTTCGCGGTCAAGAGGAGTGAAAAGCATGGTTACGGCACCCTTACCGACATTGACAAAGAGATCTGCGCATTGCCTGCGAAGTTCACTTATCAGGAGTTGCTCGCAGCGACCAACGGCTTCGCAGACGATAGAAAGCTCGGCCGAGGTGGGTCTGGCCAAGTCTATAAAGGGTTCTTGAGCCATTCACACCGCCTGGTCGCCGTCAAAAGGATCTTTGCGGAGTCCCGACACTCCGAGAAGGTCTTTGTCAATGAGATGAAGGTCATAAGCCGAACGATACACAGAAACCTGGTGCCGTTTGTCGGGTGGTGTCGAGAGGAAGGTGAGTTCTTGCTTGTCTACGATTACATGCCCAACGGCAGCCTCGATCACCACCTCTTCGGGGCCCGGAGAAGACTGCCGTGGGACGTGCGGTACAGCGTGGCGCTCGGCCTCGCATCCGCCCTCAACTACCTCCACGAGGAGCTCGAGCAATGTGTGCTCCACCGCGACATAAAGGCAGCCAACGTGCTGCTCGACACCAACTTTACCACCAAGCTTGGCGACTTCGGAGTGGCCAAGCTCGTTGACCCCTGGTTCAGGACTCAGACGACAGACGTGGTCGGGACTTGCGGGTATCTAGCGCCCGAGTACTTCATCGGAGGGAAGGCCACGAAGGAGTCCGACATGTTCAGCTTCGGCATTGTGGCCCTGGAGATCGCATGTGGCCGGAGGAGCTACGAGGACGGAGAGATCCGAGTCCCGCTGCACAAATGGGTCTGGCAACTCTACCTCACCAGCAACATCCTCGGCGCGGCCGATGAAGCGATGTGCTCGGGGTTCCGGAGGGAGGAGGTGGAGTGCCTGATGATGGTGGGGCTGTGGTGTGTGCACCCAGACCCTGCGAGACGGCCAAGGGCAGGGCAAGTGATCAGGTTCCTCCGGCTCGAGGACTCGGTCCCAGAGCTCCCACGCGGCGCTTTCGACAACCCAGTTTCGTATCGGCCATCGGCTTCGCAGTTAGGAATGATGGAATCTCCATCTGCTCCTATCCAAGAATCTGTCTATTAAGTAAGACAAATCCTGCCTCCTAAAGTCATGCAGCAACACATGTCGACTTAATCTGCACATACTTCTTCATACGCTTTACTTCGGTTACAATCTCTTTTGCCTTGCCCAAATCGGAGGCTGGAGCTCGAGTACATCACGGGGACTTAGTAGCACTTAATACATATTGCTTATATTCAAATGAACAAGGCACCGCGAAAAGAAAATTTCAGTTAACTCCAATGTCTTGTCCTGGTTGTAGTGAGACTGCTTCGGAGGAGTGTAGGCTCTTTCCGCCGGATAGTCGGAGAGACGATGTACTTGACAATGTACACGTTCATTCATAGCTCCGCCACTGCTGCTGTTGGAGATAATTAGGGATTTCTCAAGGATAATTTTCTATGTTAGAGGTATTTGATAATTATCTCGATCCTATGTTATCTCTTTCAAGATCGCACGTACGTCTCCCTTTGATTATGCATATTTTGATCCATATATGTTTCCTTAGCCTATAAATAAACCGATATACTCTTCGTTACGAGATATCGAAATATACAGAAAAATTCTTAAATTCACATAGAGGAAATTCTCCAATTCATTTTTTTTAACTACTGCTGTGGCCGACATCTTGGCATTTTTATCCTGAAAATAAAACACTCCTCTGTTGAGTTTGCGCGATCTTAAAGGCTAAGATGCACTAAATTCACATGAACTCCAGGCACCCAAAAATATTTCTTGCCGGCATTGAAGGCTCGCACGTATGAGAGCGAGTATAAATGTATTGTGTGCTGGGTCCACATTGTACGTCAATGTTTTTTTTATATAACAAAGGTGCATGGGAATTAAAATTTCATTAAAAAAGCCACGTATGACAAATAGTCAGAATATATCGTTGGAAGCACTTAAGTGATCGTTTTTCCACCGATGTACCACTCAAGTAATTGTTTAAAAAAAATTGGCATTCAAATGAAAACTGTAGAAAAATTATGGCACATTTCCTAATGTAAAAGTTACTCTAAATAGACCATTTTATGTAAGTTCCACAGTGCTAGTCATTAAGGACATCCCATGTCAATTGCATAGTTTTCTTGATCTTGGATTCTTAAGATCAAGATTATGCAAAATGTTTTTACCTTGCCCTATCACACAAGATTCTGCATCTGTTAATTTTCAAAGTATTACCAACCACACATTTTCATTGAATGAAACTTAAATATCTCAACGACCTTGATTGACCTGTAATGTTCTTGATGGGGCTGGGCAAGCTGTGATTGACCTTGATGATCAATAAGAGTAAGATGATTGACCTTGACCATATTTCGTGGGCTACGATCACATGAAAGATATTCTCAAAATACAACATTGTCGGAAAGATTTCATGCACATTTTTTACAAACAAGATAATTAGATTGGATGCCAATAAAAAAACGATGATCAGATTCGATTATTTCCGGAGCAAATTGGCTCGTTGCTGAACGAAGTTTTTGAAATTCAAAATTAAAATGCCCCAGAGGATGACATTGTTCGATAAGATCTTTGACAGACCCAACTAGATAAAGTGCCTCCATTAATATTTGAATTGAAAATATGGAAAAAAGAAATTATGAGTTTGACTCCGTAGCTCCTTTTGTTGTCAGTTTTCATAGTGTCCATATAATCAGTGGCTTGAAAGCAATGGACTCTCAACTCTCAACCACTCTTTAAGTCTCTGCAAGTTGCAATTCATCTAACCAAAGCTTGCAATCCTTTCCTACACAAATTCTAGACAGACATTTTTTTTTTTGTCAGAATTTCTAGATAGACATTGGGTGGTTGGTATGATAATGTCTGTAAAAGAGGTGAACCATACAAGCTCTCTCCTCACTTTTGAAATCTAAACATCCAACTTATCACAGTGCCACCTAAGGTAAAAACCATAACCCGGAGTCCTCTTCCTATTGTCTAAATCAGCACCCGGATCTATATTGACAACGCCTTATAAAGTCACATTGTTTTTCATGAAATAAAGCCCCATACCTGAAGTACCTCTCGCTTATCTTAATAGCCACTTCACGGCTTTCCAATGCCTTATTCCTGGATTAGTCGTATATTTGCTCACATATCCCGCTGCATGACTTATGTCTGGTCTAGTATGCACCATAGCATACATCGAGTTGGTAACAGCTAATGCATAAGGCACTTCAGCTGTGTACTCCCGATCCTCATTGATTTCACGCACATAGTTGACGAATAAGATAATTAGATTGGATGCCAATAAAGAAAATGATGATTATATTGGATTATTTCCAGGGCACAATGGCTTGATGCTAGACGAGCTTATCGAGATTCAAAACCACAATGCCCAAAAGGATGACATTGCTCGATAAGCTCTTTGAGAGACCCAACTTCATACAGTGCCTCCACTAAAATTTGAGGTAAAAGAATGTAAACAAACTTATGAGTTTGACTCTGCGGCTCTTAATTTTGTTGTTAGTCTTCGTAGTTTTCACCCTAATCAGTGGCTTTCAAGCAGTGGTGTGACATCCTCGATTCGGAACCTAAATCGACAAGTGAAGTGGCTTTAACTGTCAATGCTCTAATAGCAGGATTAGACCATGAGTCGATTCACAAATCGTTCATGGAT
Source organism: Syzygium oleosum (assembly GCF_021117445.2). Taxonomy (NCBI): domain Eukaryota; kingdom Viridiplantae; phylum Streptophyta; class Magnoliopsida; order Myrtales; family Myrtaceae; genus Syzygium; species Syzygium oleosum. The sequence continues at coordinate 19,546,396 of NW_026607485.1, read as the reverse complement.
CAACTATTCGATTAGGAAAGGCAATTGAGGGTTGGACAATGCGATCGACTAGAGTACTCAACCATGGAAAATAGCTCGACCATAAGGATCGATGCGGGATGACATTATGACGTCACGGGTCAATCAGTGAAAGGTTAGGAATCGATTCGGCGAAAGTATATATAGTCATATTGCGGGTGATTCCGCACGATCATTGTACTAAACCCGAACGATCTTAAGTCAATTTCACCAGACCACGTGCCCCGGGTAAATAAGTCAATTCCACACGATTACATGATAACCGAGAATGATCCATGGATTAATGATAGTCGAATATGGATTGATTGACGAATCAACCATAAGTCACGCTAGCGACACCCCAAGAGGCCACCTAACTCGAATAGGCCGTATTAGGGACACTTCCCATTGAAGTTTTGCCACAAGCCTTGATCCGATTATAGGTTTTCGATTAAGGATTGTTCCGAGACTTTCCAGTCCGAGTTAGTCGGGGTAAAACTCGGGTATAGTTTTGGGCCCCGAAACTTTGGACAAAGGAATTAGTGGGTCGGGAAAAAGCCCAATGGGCCTCACGCCTAAGACCAAAGCCCAATGAGCCCATTAAGCTTTTCAAGCCCATTTCTCTTCCAATTGGGCCCATTCAAGCCCGAGCCCAAGTTTGCTGGCCCGAGCCCACGTGAATAGTATCAAGGGTGAATCTACCAAAATGCCCTTCAAGCATTTATGTCCTAGAAACAAAAGGATATTAAGAGAGAAGACTTTGGTGTCTTGTGATGATGGAAGAAGACTTTGTTGGCTTTGCATTTATGAGAGAAATATCTCTTGACCTCTCTTCTTTTCCCCCCAACAGACCACTCTCTTCTCTCTCTCCCTCACCAATTGGCTTTTTTCTCTCTCTCTCTCTATTCTCCCTCACGCCATCACCATTTCCAGCCACCACCAAGCCACTGTCCAGCCCCCTTTGCTGCTGTGTTGCTGCTGTGTTGCTGCCGTGGAACCACCAGCAGCGACGCCGTGGCTGCCCGCCACCGTGAGACACCCGTCCGAGCCATTTTCGCCGTTCAACTGAGCCCCGCCAAACCGAAACAGCCGCCCCAAAGCTGCTGTCCAGCCGAGACCCAGTCGTCGTCATCTTTCCGTGTCGATTCCGGACCGTGCAAAACTTAGCCCTCGCCGCCGCCGACGCACCGGTGTCTCCGGAATTTTAATCGGGTGAGTTTTCGCACTAATCCTTTGATTAGTATGTTAAACTTGCTTAGGATGGATTAGTTTAAGTTAATTGCACTTAGTACTAATTGATTAGGGGTTAGTGATAACCTATTGGATTAATTATATTATTATTTTATTAATTTTCGGGAATTAAATAATAATATTTTTATTAATTTTCGGAATTAAAAATATTATTATTTTATTAATATTTTTGTGGAAATTCCGAAATTAAATTGTGTTTATTTTAGGCTTAAATTGTGATGCCTAAGCTAGAATTTGCCTTATATATTGGTTTGTATGCCAAATTGAATTGTTTGGGTACGGTGAAATATAGAATTACGGGTATTTAATTAATAAACCCTGAGGTGTCGGGTTTATTTGTTAAGTTTTATGTGAGAAATATGTTGTGGATACTTGAATATAGAAGCATGCCAAGTTTGGGAATTTATTGATATGTGCATAATCACGTGTGAATATTTTAGTACATTTTTATGTGTGGAAGTTGGATATTTTAACGTATTAGCACGGATTATGTTTGCATCGGCTATTGAAAATTATAATGATGGAACCTGAGTGTTGCTATGTGTGCATGATCACCTAAAGGTTCCTTTCGTGCCCGGTTATATCGGAAAATCATATACCGGATGACCGCCAACCAAGGGTTTGGCCGTGGCCCTAACGGGTGTCCCCAATTTGGTAATTGGAAGCCGTCGCTGGTAGCAGGGGAGACGTAGTCATTCGCGAATCGGATTCGGAATGAACCCATTTATGGGATATGCCGTCATTGTGGTCGAGTGAGACGATGTCGTGCCCGATGGGGCGGGACGATGCCCGGATATACCGGAAGACTGCCAACCTGAGGCGAATATCGCGGGTTGTGCCGTAGCCCCTGGTGTGGCTGTAGTAATTGGAATACGCGTGAAAGATTGCGGTGGCATTGCGCTTGATTATGGGATGAAATTGCTAGGCACGGTATGGGACGGGCCGAAGCGGTTTCACTTTATAATCAGGACACGTGTGAATGCATTGTGCTTGAGAAGGTTGATGCGTATTCTGATTGCATTATATGCTTATTGCATTATCATGGCATACGGTAAATTATAACGTATAGGGTGTGTGCATGTGCCAAGGCAAGGTAAGGCTGCCTGTGATTGTGTTGTGAAGTACCTGTGTGTTCTATATTGAGTTGTTTGCCATCGATGTATCGTTGCATGGGTTAGGTGCATCCGAGATGAGTTGACCTCCTAGTCAAGGCTTAGGTCGTTAACTTACTGAGATTTTATCTCATTCGTTGTTGTTAACCATCTTTTCAGGTGCTCAGGTATGAGTACGCGTTGCGTTCTTTGTGATACGGTTATGTCGAGGGGGAAATACCTGTTGAGGTTGTCCTCGTAGATAGAGGAGCTAGGTTAACCCCCTATCCGTTGTTGTTGTAATCGGGAAGGTCGGCGTGGCGGACTGGTAATATATTAATCCCCGATGTACTATTGATGATGTGTATATACATGTTGTACGTTTTCCTGTCTATCCCCGTTGTTGTCTGGAGATATACGCTTCCGCATGTGCATGATCTAAAGTGAAAATGGATGGGTCGACGTTGCGTCCTGGGATGTCGTAATTTCACGATCAAGGAAGGATGTTCGCGCGCTCGAGGGTTCGGGGCGTGACAAGTGGGCTCTCCACCACTCTTTAAGTCTCTTCATTTAACCAAAGCCTGCAGTCCTTTCCAACACAGTTGTGTACAGAGATATCGAGTGGTTTGATGATGTCTGTAAAAATGAACCATACAAGCTCTCCCAGCAAATGTAAAACGTTGATCTGCAAGTCGCTTCCTCGCTCAGCTTCATATCGCCGAAAGTCGGTCAATTCGGGGCGATAGATCGGTCGGTTTCCATCTCCACGGTCATTGTCCGAGGCTCTCTAAAACACCCGCAAATTTTTCCACCATTTAGCAAATAACCGAGGCTCTCTAAGTCAAACCGTGTTGACATATCTTGTTCGGAAGGTAGGTAGCAATGGTACCCCATCACAAGACTAATTTATTACGTAGACTTTAGCAGAAAACAAGGAACCATCATAGAAGCTGCTTGATCTATGATCGCTTGCCGTGTCCCGTAATTATACTCAGGTTGGTTTTGAAGCACCCTAATGCAACGTATTGATCTCACAGTTTGGATGATCCAATTCCAACCAAAACCCATGTTCAGTATGCCGCGCGCCGCTCCCCGTTCTCTTTCTTTGCGCGCTCGCTTGATCTTGTTCTGCCTTGTCTGCTGTCCTTTCATTCCCTCTGTTGCTCCTCTGTCCTTCAATATAGACAGCTTCGACATGGATTTGAGCGACATATTGTACGAAGGAGTCGCGACGGCCACGAACGGATACGTCGATCTCACCACAGGCAATCCTCCGCATCGCTACCAGGTGGGCCGGATTAAGTATGCCAAGCCCGTCCACATATGGGATCCTCTCACGGGGGGCCAAGCGGACTTCTCAACCCGTTTCTCGTTCACCATCGACACTGACGGCTCTGCACAGTACAGCGATGGCCTGGCCTTTTTCCTCGCTCCTGTCGGGACCCCGATCCCGCCCAACTCGGCCGGTGGATTCCTGAGATTGTTCAATGCTAGCACGGCTAATGAGGAGCCTCGGAACAGCATCGTCATGGTCGAGGTCAACACTTTTGTGAACCCGGAGTTCGATCCCCCAATGCATCGCATAGGAATCAATAAGAACTGGCTCTTGTCCGTCGTTTCTATGGCCTAGAATCATCTATGAACATAACATACTTTCCTGCTGAAGTCATCAATGAACATAACATAGTAGCATGAGCGTCCAAGAGAATGCATAGGGCCTGGCCCCCAAACATTTATATACACCAACTCTAACTTTCTTTTATTTGGTTCTCTCCCAATATTTGAAAAACTGACATGTTTTTGCTTCCCCAGAACGCAATTCACACATAAGCCATTACCTCCGGCCTTCATATCAGGCAGCTTTCCCTTTGATGCTAACACCTTCCTCCCCTTTTAGCTCATGGGTCCAAGCCTATGGTGCCACATTTTGGAATCAGCTTCCGAGTCAACAACTGTTACTGTTTCTCTACCACTTTCAGTTATATATAGTGTTCCCAACTTTGTTCCCCGTGCTACGACCATAGCAACTTTAACAATCTTCCATGAGCAGTTCCCAAAATAGTTATGTATCCGATGTCTAATTGATCAATAGAGATTAGATTTTTCTTAAAGCTAGGAACATATTTGACATCATGCAACTTCCATTGAAACCCATTGATAGTCTTTATGTGAACATCACCCTTCCCCATAATATCCAAATGTTCATCATCAACTAGACAACCCTTTCCAAACTTTCTAGCTACATAATTATACATTAATTCCCTGCATGGAGTTGAGTGAAATGATGCACTTGAGTTTATAATTCAAGACTTGACCAAACTATCAATGCCCAAAATTAAGGCATTATTGACAAGCATCTTCTCAAAGGTTGCATTTATAGATTTGTCACTCTCTATTCCGATCTCGATACTAAGTTCTCTTCTTTAGGGCTCTACAATCTCGTCTTAGATGGCATTTCTTTTCACAATTTTAGTAAATTATTTCACCACAAGATCTCGATTTGCTTCTCCCTTTGGACTTCCATTTACCACAATTTTGTTTTTGACTTCATTGATTGCTTCTCTCTCCGCATTCACTACTCAAGGCAATACCCGAAGATTCACCCGACTCTCTTCTACGAGTATCCCCACAAAGAATCAAATCTTGGATCTCTTGAAACTTCAACTTCTTCTAACTAGATTCACTGTTCCTGCAGTCACTTGCACACCAACTTTAAATCAAAACTTTTACCTCGCCATCAAATTTCCACCAAACTCAACTGAGTCGTGATGATCACGTTGAATTTGTTGATGTGATTTGTCACAAAAGTTCCTTTGTCCATCTTCATGTTGAAAAGGCGACGCATCAGATATACCTTGTTTGACGTAAAGAGCTTCTCGTACATGTTGGGCAAAGCCCTCATCAAATTCGCCGTTGTCTTCTCAGTAGCAATGTTGAAGGCAACGTTCTGCTTCAATGTGAGACGAATCAAACCGAGGCTTGTCGATCTAACAATTTCCAATTTTCTTGCTTGATCGAATTTGGTACTTTCTCGACAGAGGCTGATGTAGGTTCTTCTGATGCAAAAGATCATCGATTTGCATCTTCTAGAAACTAAAATCCTTGCTGTTAAACTAATCAATCTTCACCTTCCCTTCGTTTATCTTCACGCTCCCACTATTCCGTTAAACCAAGCTCCGATATTAGTTGTTAGGAACACAAAACATTAAAAAGAAAAAAATAGAGAAAAAGAGACAAATTTTTACGTAGAGAACCCTTTCAAAATCAGAAAGGAGAAAACCACGGTACCGCATTGAATATTCTCTTCACTATCGAGTTTCAAAGTTACAACCATAAAAAAGATTGTCCAAAATATAGCACAAGTCTAAAGCATACAAAGTTAAGGTAAAAAATTACATGTATACCCTTAACAGTAAAAAACCTCTCTACTTTAATTTGGTTTCCTCTATCAGATTCCACAACTCTATCATCCAGCATTGATTTTCCGTGCAAAAAACGTTGGTTGACTTTAAATTTTTACTTTCCATTTACATGTCATTTAATTGGCCTTCCGCAATGCTGCATCTACGTAGGATTGACTCTTTTTTTTTGTCTGACGTAAGCTTGACTTCAAACCCTGAAATTATTGACCCCAAAATATACCTTGATTGACACGGCCCCAAGGACCTTACCTACCATCGCTATGCTACGTGCTGCTGATGTTATCTAACCCCGTCCATTGATCTCTTGCATTTTACACATAAAATTGCTACACATATATCAATTGTTTCACGGAGGTTGCATGACTTGACAGGTGAGTTCGTTCGAATTGCAAGTGTTAATATCTGTTCAATATTCTTTTGATATAAGTGAAACCAAAGAGAGACACAAAAAGGACCAAAACAGGCTTCGACCGCAAGGGTTGCCCTGCATCTCTCTGAAAAAGAAATTAGCCCCGCCTAGTTGACACACACCCAGGTGAGATGAATTTACGTGTGCTTTTTGGAATGTCAGCGTGTGTGCGGTCCTAGAAAATGAGCCCTTTGTATTTACGAGTGCTTTTTGGAATGTCAGGTTGACGATCATCATCATCCCTCTTGTGTTGCAGTACATGTAATGTTCTTTTTTCTGTCATCAGGGACATGAAAAAGATCGGCGAGAGAAAATGTCATGGGAGGAGGGAGATTCTTGTTTTATTGGAGTTGTATGAAGCTAATTAAACATAACTTACTAACAAAAAGCCCATCATTTCAAGAAGATTTGTCTACTGAAGCTCCAGTTCTAAGTTTAAGGAGCAGAAAAAAATCAATCTTCCTCTCTCCAGGATAAGTCTTACCAATGAATCGATTGATTATACGTTGAGATAGTGCTTTCACAGCAAATAGAAGCAGGAACGTCAATACACATGTATCCATTGACATCTTCCTTGTCTTCTCGACCAGTAAAGTCTCAAGATTGAGGTTTTGATATGCTTTTATAGAATGTCAACTGTGGAGCTGATGGGAAATTGCTCTTGCATGGACGGTGTCTTTCACAGATGAATCTCATTCTCACACGCTTGGATGAGAACGACTATCGACCAAAATCGTTTCGCAGTTTCATTGTCTGTCTGCTTCGATGGGGGTGGATGTTTTCACAGGAAACATATGCATCGTAATGAATTGCTTCGCAAGCAGTCGGATGTTGACGGAATTTTCAACTTAAGAGAGACGATGGGAAATTGTGGGAGAGCTTCCTCGCTAATCCTTACTATTTTTTCTCTTTACCACAGCATTAATTTGTTCTCTCAATATGTTCCATCCAATACAAATGCATATCCTGGCTAATGCAAATTGAAGGCACCGTTAACTTGACGACGAGTTTACTCTTGTAAAGTAAACCCCATCGGGATGACTTTGAAAGAAGTTAAGGACTGGATTATGCATGTCGCGTTCGATTCTCTAGATCACTAAATACAAACGGTTTCTTTTTAAGCCAGGCCTTTGATTTGTGTCATATATGATTCATGAGGTTAGTTAAGGTATTTGATGAGTTCGGGACTTATTTAAGGTGGTTTTCTTGTGATAAGTGACTTCAAGACCCAATAGCTAAGGTCGGGGCAAAGGCAACATCAAGTATTGTTTTAGTTCTTTATGCAGACTGCATGTGATTTCTCGAACTATGTCCATGAAAATGGGAATAATTTTCTGCTTTTACTTTTTGTATATTCTTGAAATTTGAGAGAAAAAAACGCGTTTTCTTACCGAGAAATATAGTTTCATTTCTTTCAAACCATGTTTTGATTTTGGTCTGGTCCACGTGGAAAGAGTGAAAATAACAAATTAAATTTTTTTAACTATTTTCACTCATAAGATCTTTTGTTAATTCTTTTTTTTTTTTTTGCCCGGGATGGGTTGTTCGAAACTTTTCAAGTACTTGACTGATTCTCATGACATGTATGATAAATTCGATTCATCTACTACCTTTGAACAAGGGAGACGATTTATATCACTTCAGTAACTTATGAGATTCACTGCAAAGTTGAACCAATGAAAGTCGCAACCTTGATTTACAGTCCGAATGTATAGACCTGATAAATGAGATTTGTTGGACCATGTGAACTCCAAATGGGACCTACATGATCAAATGGATTATATGCACGGGTCTAATGTACTATGTCTGTACCAATTTTGTCATCAATACTTGGGTCATTAGGTGCTCAGTGCTAGTCATTAAGAACATCCTATGTCAATTGCATTTTTTTTTTATCTTGCATTCTTATGATAAAGATTTCGCAAAATGTCTTTTATCTTGCCTTACCACACATGATTCTGCATCCATGTTAATTTTCGAAGGACCACCAACCGCACAAATTTTCATTGAATAGAATTTAAAAATCTCAAGAACTAAATAGGCCTGAAATGTTCTTGATGGGCTGGGCAAGCTGTGAAATGATGATCAATAAGAGTGAGCTGGTTGAACGTGACCATGTGTAGTGTGCTTCGATAACATGAAAGTAGTTCTCAAAATAAAAAACATTGTAGGAAAGATTTCATTCACATAGTTGACGGCAAAATTACCAAAAAAGTCCTCAACCTATTTCATTTGTGCCAATTCAGTCATAAACCTTTCAATTTGGCCAATTCAGTCCTAAACCTTTTGCAAACCAGCCAATTCAGTCCTTTTGGCCGGCCGGCGCTGACGTGGCCGCCGGCCGGCTGACGTGGCACCGGCCGGCGTCCACGTGGCAATATTTTAATATTTTTTTATTATTCTTTTCGAATTTTTTTCTTTTTTCTTTTTTCTTTTTCTTTTCCTTCTCCCCCCTGGCCTGTCCGGCCAGGGGGGAGGCTCGCCGGCGAGGGCGGAGGTCGCCCAGCCAAGGCGAGCTCCGCTTGGCCGGAGCTGGGCGAGCTCGCCTAGCGGCGGCGAGGGCGGAGCTCGCCCAGCCATGGCGAGCTCCGCCTCGCCAGATCTGGGCAAGGGCAGAGCTCGCCCATCCATGGCGAGTTGGGCCCTCGCCGCTCGCCCAGCTCGCCATGGCTGGGCGAGCTCCGCCCTCGCCCAGATCTGGCGAGGCAGAGCTCGCCATGGCAGGGCGAGCTCCGCCTCGCCCAGCGGCGGTGAGGGCCCAGCTCGCCTCGCCGGAGCTGGGCCCTCGCCGGCGAGCCTCCCCTGGCCGGACAGGCCAGGGGGAAGAAGGAAAAGAAAAAAAAAAGAAAAAAATTCGAAAATAATAATAAAAAAATATTATAATATTGTCACGTGGACGCCGGCCAGCGCCACGTCAGCCGGCCGGCGGTGACGTCAGCGCCGGCCGGCCGGCCAAAAGGACTGAATTGGCTGGTTTGCAAAGGTTTAGGACTGAATTGGCCAAATTGAAAGGTTTAGGACTGAATTGGCACAAATGCAATAGGTTGAGGACTTTTTTGGTAATTTTCCCCATAGTTGACGTATAAGATAATTAGATTTCTGACCAAAAACAAAGATAATTAGATTGAATGCCAATAAAGAAAATGATGATTATATTGGATTATTTCTAGAGCAGAGTGGCTTATTGCTAGACGAGCTTATCGAAACTCAAAACCACAATGCCCAAAAAGGATGACCTAACTTTATACACTGCCTCCACTAAAATTTGAGGTAATAAAATGTAAACAAACTTATGAGTTTGACTCTGCAGGCTCTTATTTTTGTTGTTAGTGTTCATAGTTTTCGCCATAATCAGTGGCTTTCAAGCAAGCAATGGACTCTCCACCACTCGTTTATGTCTCTTCATTTAAGCAAAGACTGCACTCCTTTCGTACACAATTGTGGACAGAGATATTGAGTGGCTTGTTGATGTCTGTTAAAATGGCGAACCATACAAGCTCTCCCAGCAAATGCAAGACTTTGACCCACAGTCGCTCGCTCGCTTCATATCACCGAAAGCCGGTCAATTCGGGGTGATCCATCGGTCAGTTTCCATCTCCATGGTCATTATCCGAGGCCCTCTAGGACCACTGCAAATTTTTCCACCGACTGGCAAATAACTGGAGCAATCGATTAAGTCAAACCGTGTGGACCCTTGTTGTTCGGAAGATAGCAATGGTACCCATCACAAGACTAATTTATTCCATTGGCTTTAGCATAAAACAGGGAACCATCATAGAAGCTGCTTGACCTATGAGCGTTTGCCATGTCCTGTAAGCCGTCGCGTATGCTCGGGTTCGTTATAAAGCACCCTGATATAACATATTGATCTTGCAGTTTGGGCGATCCAATTCCGACCAAAGCCCAGATTTAGAATGCCGCGCGCCACTCCGCGTGCTCTTCCTTTGCGCGCTCGCTTGTTCTTGTACTGCCTTGTCTGCTGTCCTTTCATTCCCTCGGTTGCTCCTCTGTCCTTCAATAAAACCAGCTTCGACACAGATTTGAGCGACATATTGTATGAGGGAGTCGCGACGGCCATGTATGGATACGTCGATCTCACCACGGGCAATCCGCATCACTACCAGGTGGGCCGAATTAAGTACGCCAACCCCATCCGCATATGGGATCCTCTCACGGGGCGCCAAGCGGACTTCTCGACCAATTTCTCGTTCACCATCGAAACTTACGGCTCTGCTCAGTACAGCGACGGTCTGGCCTTTTTCCTTGCTCCTGTTGGGATCCAGATCCCGCCCAACTCGGCCGGTGGATTCTTGGGATTGTTCAATGCTAGCACGGCTAATGAGGGGCCTCGGAACCACATCGTCATGGTCGAGTTCGACACTTATGTGAACTGGGAGTTCGATCCCCCGATGCATCACATAGGAATCAATGAGAACCATCTCAAGTCCCTCGTTTCTAAGCCCTGGGATCCCGCATTGCACAGCGGGAAAGCGATCCTTGTTCTTGTGACCTACAATTCTACGAGCAAGAACCTCACCGTGCTCTGGTCGTTCGATGGCAAACCGCCTTCCCAAGATAAGACCTATCCCTCACTTTCTTGGTTAATTGATCTTGCGAGGGTCCTTCCCGAATCAGTAGAGATCGGGTTTTCAGCTTCTTTCGGCCACCATCCAGAGAGACACAGCATCAATTCATGGGAGTTCACTTCGAATTTGGACATCGTAGATCCCCTGCCGCCGGATAGATCACCGCCAAAGGGGGTGAACTCGAAACCTCGCTGGTTAAGGATACTGGTCGTGGTTCCCGTGGCATGTTTTTTACTAGTGATCTCTGCAGGGTCTTGCTTTTTCGCGGTCAAGAGGAGTGAAAAGCATGGTTACGACACCCTTACCGACATCGATAAAGAGATTGGCGCATTGCCTGCGAAGTTCACTTATCAGGAGTTGCTCGCGGCGACCAACGGCTTCGCAGATGATCGAAAGCTCGGCCGAGGTGGGTCTGGCCAAGTCTATAAAGGGTTCTTGAGCCATTCAAACCGCCTGGTCGCCGTCAAAAGGATCTTTGCGGAGTCCCAACACTCCGAGAAGGTCTTTGTCAACGAGGTGAAGATCATAAGCCGAACGATACACAGAAACCTGGTGCCGTTTGTCGGGTGGTGTCGAGAGGAAGGTGAGTTCTTGCTCGTCTATGATTACATGCCCAACGGCAGCCTCGACCACCACCTCTTCCGGGCCCGGAGAAGCCTGCCGTGGGACGTACGGTACAGCGTGGCGCTCGGCCTCGCATCCGCCCTCAACTACCTCCATGAGGAGCTCGAGCAATGCGTGCTCCACCGGGACATAAAGGCAGCCAACGTGCTGCTCGACACCAACTTTAGCACCAACCTTGGCGACTTCGGAGTGGCCAAGCTCGTTGACCCCCGGTTCAGGACTCAGACGACAGACGTGGTCGGGACTTGCGGGTATCTAGCGCCCGAGTACTTCATTGGAGGGAAGGCCACGAAGGAGTCCGACATGTTCAGCTTCGGCGTCGTGGCCCTGGAGATCGCGTGTGGCCGGAGGAGCTACGAGGACGGAGAGATCCGGGTCCCGCTGCACAAGTGGGTCTGGCAACTCTACCTCGCTGGCAACATCCTCAGCGCGGCCGATGAAGCGTTGTGCTCGGGGTTCCAGAGGGAGGAAGTGGAGTGCCTGATGGTGGTGGGGCTGTGGTGCGTGCACCCAGACCCTGCGAGACGGCCAAGGGCAGGGCAAGTGATCAGGTTCCTCCGGCTTGAGGACTTGGTCCCGGAGCTCCCACATGGCGCTTTCGACGGCCCAGTTTCGTATCGGCCATCGGCTTCACAGTTAGGAATGATGGAATCTCCATCTGCTCCTATCCAGGAATCTGTGTCTATTAAGTAAGACAAATCTGCCTCCTAAAGTAATGCAGCAACACATGTTGACTTAATCTGCACATACCACTTCATATACTTTACTTCGGTTACAATCTCTTTTGCCTTGCCCAAATTGGAGGCTTGAACTTGAGTACATAACGGGGACTTAGTAGCACTCAATACACATTGCTTATATTGAAATGAACAAGGGCACTGTGAAAAGAAAATTTCAGTTAACTCCAATGTCCTGTCTTGGTTGTAGTGAGGCTGCTCCGGAGGAGTGTAGGCTCTTTATGCCTGATAGTCGAAGAGACGATGTACCTGACAATGTACTCGTTCATCATAGCTCTGCCACCGCTGCTGTTGGAGATAATTAGGAATTTCTCAAGAATAATTTTCTATGTTAGAGGTATTTGATAATTATGTCGATCCTATGTTATCTCTCAAGATTATGTGTATATGTTCCTTTGATTATGCATATCTTGATCGATATATGTTATCTTAGCCTATAAATTAGCTGATGTACTCTTCATTGTGAGATATCGAAATATACGGTAAATTCTCAAATTCACGTCGAGGAAATTCTCCAATTCACTTTTCTAACTGCTGCTATGGCCAACATCTTGACATTTTTATCCGGAAAAAAAAAACACTCCTCCTTTGAGTAGGCGTGATCTTAAAGGCTAAGATGCACTAAATTCACATGAACTCGAGGCACCCAAGAATATTTCTTCAGCCTTAAACCGGCATTGAAGGCTCGCACATATGAGAGTGAGTTTAAATGTGTGCTGGGTCCACATTGGACTTCAATGTTTTATATATATATAACAAAGGCATATGGAAATTAAAATTTCATTAAAAAAGCCATGTAAGATGAATTGTTGAAATTTTTTGCCGAAAGCACTTAAGTGATCGTTTTTCCACCGGTGTATCACTCAAGTGATCATTTGAAAAGTTTTGGCATTGAAATGAGTACCGTAGAAAAATTATGGCACATTTTCCTAATGCAAAAATTACTCTAAATATACCATTTTATGTAGGGAAAATGACATAAACAGTCCCTGAACTTTGGCACAATGTGCAATTTGGTTACTGAACTTTTAATTTGTTCAATGCAGTCCCTGAACTTTAATCCAATGTACAATGTGGTCTCTGAACTTTTAATTTGTTCAATACAGTCCCTGAACTTTAATCCAATTACAATGTGGTCCCTGAACTTTTAATTTATTCAATGTCATCTCTGAACTTTTGGTATATGTTCAATTCAGTCCCTGAACTATATGAAAATGTTCAATGTAGTCCTTTTATTAATTCAAGTCCGGGGACTACATTGAACATTTTCATATAATTCAAAGATTAAATTGAACATGTACCAAAAGTTTATGGACCAAATTGAACAAATAAAAAGTTGAGGGATTACATTGAATATTATGCTAAAGTTCTGGGACTATCTTGAACAAATTAAATGTTCAGGGATCAAATTGCAGGCCACAGTTAGGAACTGTTTGTGTCATTATCCTTTTTATGTAAATTCCACGTGGCTTGAAAAGTTTATATATATTTATATTTTTTTGAAGAGTGTGTTTATTGGGGGCAACTTAAATGGGAATTTCATGAAGGTACTGGGAGCTTCTTGTGTTGTCTTTTCCATTTATTTGGCACTTGCACCGCACTCCACATATTGCACTTAGCAAGTCTCATCACACCCATCAACATGATTTATATTCGAACCCCACCCAGCACTAATTTTCCTTGCAAAAGACTTTGGTTGAATCTGAAATTTTAATTTTCGATCTAAATGTCATTCAGTTGGCCTTCCGCAATGCTGCATCTTAGTGGGCCTGACTTCAAACCCCAAAATTAATGGCACCAAAACATGCATTGATGCGACCTCAAAGACCTTACCTACCACTGCTATGCTTTATGCCGCTAATGTTATCTGACCCCTTTCAATAATCTCGTGCTTTTGACACATAAAATTGCTACACATCTATCGATAGTTACCTTTTGTCGTGTCGCGCTTCCGCAAGCTATGGAGGTACTTTCATTTATCACGAATGAGGAAACTGTCCCCGAATGAGCTACTAAGGTCCAAAACGGATATTTCGCTCAAACGTCTCACAGACATCCCATCACTAGACAAATGAGGGTCTCTCCCAGACCATATCTCATGTGACAGCGGGTTATAGTTTTTCAATCTTTCTATTTAGTCTGGATTTTAATTTGGAGTCACCATTAGTCATTATTGGTAGGTTGACTAGGAACCTAATCGAGGTACAGGAGAAATATCACGATTTTGCGAACCAGAGATTCTGAGTAAGGGGACTTGGTTACGTTAATGATCCCAAATTGATATCCCTAATGCCCTTTAGGTATTTAAAATGATACGATGTGTCTAACATGTCACACGAATTTTTGAGGTCTACTCACTAACTTGGACCGTTCTAGTCAAAAAGGCAATCAATCAATCATTAAATGCACAATCAATTTCAATCATTCAAGACAATCCTAAATTGTCTCTAATAAAGGAACCAATCCAAATCATTCAATGTCAAATGAAGCCCTAATGGCTTGTTTGTTCAATGAATTGTATTGTTTTAGGGGTTAAACCTTTTTTAGGTTTTTTTAGGGGTTAAGACCCCTTTTTAACCCCTAAACTAAAGGGTTCTAAAAAATGCCATTAGGACAATTTAAAAAAATTCAAATTTCACTTGTGAAGGGTGGCCACAGGGTTTGTAGGTCATTTTGTGAATTTTTGAAATTTTTGATTTTTTGATTTATTATTTTTTTAGGAAAAATTTTCATGAGAATTTTTCTCTTCCCCAAAATCTAATTTTCTTTATTTTTCTGAAAAAAATTTCGAAATTTTTTATATTTTGGGATTTTTGGGAATTTTCAAATTTTTAGGTATTTTCTGAACTTTTTTTCATTTTTTAGGATTTTCTGAGAATTTCCTAAATTTTTATGGCATTTTGGAAATTTTCAAATTTTTATGAATTTTCTTTGAATTTTCTAATTTTCTGAATTTCTGGAATTTTTTTGTAATTTTCTGAATTTTTTATTTGATTTTCGGATTTTTTTTTTCAATTTTTTTCAATTTTTATTATTTTTTATGATTTTTTTTGGAATCTTTTATTTTTATTATTATTTTCTCCTATTTTTAGATTTTTTTAATTATTTTTACTATTTTCTGAATTTTTTTATTTTTGATTTTTTTATTGTTTTTTAATTTTCTAATTTTTCCTGTCAAGGGATGAACCGGTTCAGACCGATCCGATCAAGTCAAATCGGACGGCACAGACGCAGGCCAGCGCCTCGACTGGCAGAGCACCAAAACGGTGCCGTTTTTACTGTTTTTCATTATGGCATTATATCGAATACCTAGTATGCATAAAATGGGTTTCAACATTTTCGAGGTCGCGACTTCGGGCCAGATTTCGATAGCCTTCCGATGGTTTTCCGGCACCAATCCTGAGCTCTACACCAACTATCTATTATGCTCTAATAGCCTAGACTAGTCAGCTCGCCACCGAGCCATCGTCGGCCGGCAAAAAATCGATCAAAATCATCTAACTTGAAATAGTTCTAAAAAATGATTCTAACTTTCATATCGATAAATCTAATGCCCTAGCTGTCTACATCGACCAAAATCAGCATCAAATCATCAAGCAAGGTCTGAAGCTACTAACTTGAGTGGCCAATGGCCACGGGAGGCACTCCAGCAAGATTTAGAAGCTCCGGTGAGAATTTCCATGGACGGCCGACTCGGTTTAATGCAATTTCATTGATTCGAAATGCGAGAAACAAACAATTATGCAATCAAAATCATGTTTAGAACGTCAATAACAAAGAAAATTGCAAGATCTAACACAATGAAACTCAATCAGCTATTCTGGAATTTTATGAAAACTGTGATCAAGATCAAACTTTACCTTCTTCGTTGAGCTTCGATTTTAAAATTTCGAACAACACCGAGGCTTTGGGATGAATCTCTGATACTTGTCCTTCAAAGTGATAATCTTCGTATCGCCGGGAAAGTCCCGGATTGCCTGGCCGAGACTGATTTACAGGGCTTCACAATCAGCTTTGTACCAACCGTCTGAGGAGGAGGTCCTCCTTGAACGATCGATTCGCCGGCTCTGTTTAATCGATCGGCGTCGGTCACTCAATCAGGGGATCTCAACTCCCTTCTCTCTCTTTGATTCCTCTCTCCTTTCTCTCTAACTTTCTCTCCTTCTCCCAGTAATTTCGTCGAACAGCTCTTCTTTCTCTAGAATAGTCTTCCCACCCTTTTTGTGGCCTTCGCCGAGGCGATTCCGATCTCTAACCAACTCTCTAGTCAGTTAGAATGGATCGGGATGGATAGCTGGATTCTCCAGCTGTCCAATCCATTTTTCATGCGCTAAATAGGCCTAGGTAAATCGGCAAAGAGGCAGGCCCAAGGAGATATTTTCCAGATTTTTAAGTGTGGGGCAAGTCGGGTGAAGAAGGTAACCAGCCCGGGTCGAGTCGGGTCAATCCAGCCAACCCAACAGACCCGGGTTGTCCTAATTTTGCAAATTCGACCCAATTTTTTAAATTTAACCTCAAAATTGAATTCCTTAGCACATTTTGCATCCAAATATGGGGTTTGTACCAATTTTTTTCACAATTAAACCCAAAATTCCCAAATTTGAACTTGGGTTAATAAGGTTTTTGTTCAATTCAATATTTAAATGACCTGATTGGGCAAAATTGAATTACTCATGACTTATTAACCCTAATAAAGGTATAGTCCTTGTTCGACAATTTCGAATTAAACAAGATTCCTAATTTAGGTTGAAAAATCCCTAATTTTCAATTAAATTTTGGGATTTTTCAATTATTTTGTTAAATTATGAAATTGGACTGATCAATATGCAATTCAATGTCCCAGAATCATTCGTTGTGAAGACACTATGGTCTAAAAATGACTAAAAATGACTCGATTGAATTTTTGGTTCAATTTGGGCATGAATTTACCCAATTTTGGGAAAAACATATTCCCAATTGAAATTTTCTAAAATTGAAGCTGTAGTTATGAAATTGGCATTAAAATAAGACTAATGGCCATTTTTATGGAATTTTTTAACTCCATTTGATATTTTTCTTGATTTTCTCTCTTATTTTGGCCCAAAGAAATTTAGGAAAAATTCAGGAAAATTATTTAAAAAAATTATTTTTGATTTAGAAATAGGTTCCTAAGCTTGGCCAAGGATCCTAATCCTAATTTTGTGATTTTTAGGAAAATTTGAAAAATGGGCCAAAAATCAAATGTCAACAACTGCCCCCTTTAAGATTAAACTCGTCAGAGGTTAATCTCAAAGACAAGGTGACATCTGAGTTTTTAATCAATTTTATTGATAAAATAAATGAAAATTTCACAACAACTTATTAGAGATCCTATTTTAAAGTTTTTGACCCAATCCAATTTTTCACCTTTGGCGCATTTGAGAAAATTTTAGTGATTGAGGGAAAGAGAAACTTACCTATTTGCAAGAGCTTCTTTGCTGATTATCTCAAAGTGTGAATTGATGATGGTAATGATTGGGATGAATTAAGTTCTGATCTTGTGGTTTAAGGATACGCCCACGAATCATGTGGTTTTATGGATCCATTAACCCTGTGATTTAAGGATATACCCACAAATCATATGAAATAGTCTTCTGAGGCTACGAACTGCGATCACTTACAGGAATCCCGAGGCTGCTAATCCACGATCACTTGCAGAAGGACTATGAAAAAGGCCACTACACTTGATGGGCTAAAAAGTCATCCAAAGCTACAGGCTGCGATCACTTGCGGAGGGTGATAGCTCCGAGGCTACAAACCTGTGTACACTTGAAAAGACTATTAAAATCACCATATTCAAAGCTACAAGCCACGATCACTTGCGGAGAGTTATAACTCCGAGGCTATGACTTGTAATTTGCTTTGGAATACCTATTTGAAAATGTGGTTTAAGGATAATCCCACAAAACCTTTGTAAACTTAGGGTTTAAGGAAAGACCTAGAACCCATTTTGAAAAGTCAAGGTTTAAGGAAAGACCCAGAACTGTGATTACCTAGGAGTCCTTGCCCGAGGATTTAGTAATTTGCCTAGTGAGTCCTCGCCAGCAAGTCTTGAAAAGACTTAAACAATGATTACTTGGGGGTCCTAACTAGCAGGTCTGGGAAAGACTCAAACAATGAGTACCTTATGGTTTTAGGTTAACCATAAACCGTGTGGTTTTAAGGATCCATTAACCCTTATATGGTTTTTAGTTGACCATAAACTATTAGCAAATTTAGTTTTAATTATACCAAAAACTAATGAAACGTGGTTTTAAGTTGACCATAAATTACTTTGAAATCTGGATGACTTTGATTTGAAAACATGCATTCCTTGCGTCAATGCATTTAAACAATCAAATTCCCTTCAAAAGGATATATTTGAGCAAATTGCTACAATTTTTTCAAGAAATGCTTGAAATGATCGATTGAAAAACTTTCATTAGAAAGGATTTATCTCAATTTATGAACTTGGTATCTCTCTTTTATCCGTTGACGCGGGAATCACTCTATGTTTCTCAATTTATCTCACATAACCAATTCTCATATATTCGCAATGTATACAATCCGATTGATCCGATAAGATCTTTTGAAGGACTGTAAAGTTGGTTTGGTCAATGGCTATTCAAAGGATGGGCATTTTAAGGCCAAGAAGGAATTTCATCATCTTTCAACTCACTTCAGGTCTACAAGTTAAGAACCTCGAGGATAAGATAAGATAAAATTACACACACTTCTTTAAGCGATGGCTTCTGTCATGAAATCCTGCTTTCACTCTTAACATCCCAATCTGAAGAGTCTTTGAGGTGAGGTTGTAATGTCGGTATTGAGTAGGCTCAAAAGGCTCATTTATTTTTGAATTTAGGGTTTCTGTGAATTTGATGATCTTATTGGCATCACCACCATTTTCTTTTGTCCACTAAGGATCCTTTCTTTTCATGACCACAAGAGTCCTCTAGATGCTCATCATGGTCTTTCCTTTTTCAACTTCTTGCTTGTTATGATCTTTTGATCTTGCATAACTTTTGCTTTTCTTTTGTTGTCATTTTGAGCTTTCTTTTGAACTTCTTTTTTCTTTTCTTCTTTTTTTTTTCGTTTTTTTCTGGGCATTTGGTCTTGTTTTTACCAAGCACGCTGTTTTTTCATGCTCCTGATTCTTTTACACTTGCATTTTTAAATCTTTTGGCTTTTGACCTTTCGAGCTCTAAGGACTCTTTGTCATGCCTTTTCGTTTCTTATTGATCTGAAGTGGATCATATGCCATGCTCCAGTGTGAAGAGATGATCATTAATTTGGGTTTTGAAATGAATATTCAAGCTCAATTGGGCTTTGCAAATGGTAATGTGTTTAGGGATAAGAAATGAAATGTTGTTCTTCCTCTTGGGATGTCTTGAGCTTCCATGTAATTTCATATGAAATTATCATAGAAAGATTGATGCAAGTGTATACAATAGAATCTTTCTTGATCCTTTTCTCCATAAATGCCAACTACGAACCTCCTTATTTGCCCCAATGTGGGGGTAGTTCTTAACAGGGTTGTTTTTGAAATATTTCACCGTTATTCAGGCTCAAATTTGGCTTGCAGAGGATAATCATGTGTTTGGGATAGCGAAATGATTGCATTTCATCATCTCAATCCATGTAATCATTGCGAATATCCCATATCTCCTTCGGATGAGTCTATCTCTTAATTTTTGACCCTCATTCTTCCATTCCACTCAAGTGTATAGGGGACGTGTTTGGATATGGCTTAACTTTCATCATTTGAAAGTCTTTCCATTCGATTTTATCTAGATATTTTCTTTGAAACTTTTCAAAGCCTTTTATCTAATCATCATCTTTAGAAAATTTTGATGCATAATGCATGCTCAAAGGATTCATGTTTTAAACCTTTTTGATTGAAACTCTTTGAAATGATCTTTGGAAAGATTTGTTTTGATTTCATGGTATTCTGCTTGGGGAAATAAACTCGATCTCTCTGAAAAATGAACTTTTGGAAATCTACATTCATGAGTTAGGGATACTTACCTGACCTTCTTATCTGGATCCCTGTAAAGGTTAAAATCTAATGTCAAAATAGGTTCTTGCATTGCTTTTTTCAAATTGAAACGATACAACCGACCTCTTGTTTACAAAAGATTGCTTGTTTTGTTTTTCAATCTCTTGTTTTGATTTGCCCCGTTTTGGAATTTGACTTCTTTTGAACTCAACTCACCTTTTTGGCTCGGTGAGGGTCCTGCAAAATTAGGAATCAAGCATTAGAATTCATTTGAACAATTCTTATCAATAATTGGAACGATACCGACAACTCTTGTATGTGCTTCCATTTTGATTCCACTGGGGATTTATTTTTCGTTTCTTCCTTTCTTTGAGCTCCCTAGGAATGACAAAAAGGAAGAATATATTAAAGAATGATATCAAGGATAGTAAACTGGAACGATACATCCTTTTACCTTTACAAACTCCATTGGGGAATTTGAGATCTTTGATCACCTTAGACTCCTTTTGGCTTCATTCTGCAAAGCTAACAAATATGCTTATGAAATGCATGATATGCATGATACATACATGTTCTAAAGTGGCCTAAATCTCCTCCTGAAATGTTCAACCAAATTTATCATTTCATTTTATGGGTAGAATATCTTGACAGTATCTGCATTTACATGATAAGCCAATTATGTTTTATCTATATCTACAAGAATCAATGCTCCTCTAGGTAGAACTTTCTTGACAACATATGGTCCATCGTAATTTGGAGTGAATTTTTCACGCGGATCTGAATTATTGGGGATGATCTTCTTCACCACTAGATCTTCTATCTCAAAATGCCTTGGTCTAATCTTCCGGTTGAAAGATTTAGCAACTCTCCTTTAATAAGCTTGACCATGACATATAGCTCTCAATCTTTTCTCATCAATCATGTTAAGTTGTTCATATTTCTATTGAACCCACTTAGCTTCGAAAAGCTTTAATTGTGATAATATCCTTAACAAAGGAATTTCCACTTCAACAGGTAATACCGCTTCCATTCCATAAACCATGGAAAATGGAGTTGCCCCAGTTGATGTTCGAATCGAAGTTTGATATGCCATTAAAGCATATGGCAACCTTTCGTGCCAGTCACGATAGTTCTCAGCTATCTTGGACAATATCTTCTTAATGTTTTTATTTGTTGCTTTCACTGCTCCATTCATTTGTGAACGATAAGGAAATGAATTCAAATGTTGAATGTGGAAATGTTCAAGCAAATCATCCACAATCTTGTTGTTTAGATTCGATCCATTGTCAGTGATGATTGCTTCCAGAACTCCATATCGAGCAATAATGTCCCGCCTAATGAACTTTGCCACACTTTTAGCGGTGACATTAGTATATGAACTTGCTTCAATCCATTTGGTGAAGTAATCAATTGCAACCAAGATAAAGCGATGTCCGTTTGAGGCTTTGGGGCTGATTGAACCAATCATATCAATGCCCCACATTGAAAATCACCATGGCTCTGACATTTGATGCAGCTCATTTGGTGGTACATTGATCCTATCTCCATGAACTTGGCATTGGTGACAGCATCTCACATGCTGGATACAATCCATCTCCATTATCATTCAATAATATCCCAATCTCATAATCTTTCGGTCTATGTGTGGTCCACATTCGCCTTCATGAATTTCTTTAATAATTTGTTCAGCTTCTTTAGCATCGACACATCTTAACAAAACTGAATTAAATAATCTTTTCTAAAAAGTTTGGCAGCTGAGGAAGAATTTGACGGCTATCTTCTTTATAAATTTTCTGTCATCTTGCTGACTTCTTTTAGGAAATTCTCAAGTTTGGAGATATTTCTTGATATCGTGAAACCATGGTTCATTATCAAACCCCGCTTGAACTACCATACAATGTGCTGGTTGCTCGAGAATGTCAATCCTTAATGGCTTTATATCAATACCATCTTCAGCTTGCAGTAAGGATGATAAAGTTGCAAAAGCATCTGCTAGATGATCCTGATTTATTAGAAGATTCTTCAAATCCTTCCATCATTTCTTTTAAGTACCTGTGATAAGGTATCAACTTGATATCTCGAGTTTGCCACTCATTAGTTGTTTACAATATGATAAGCATAGAATATCCGTATACTTATAGTCTCTTCACCTTCATCACTAGAGCTAATTGCAAGCGAAGAATACAGGCTTCATATTTAGTAATGTTATTAGTGCATGGAAATGCCAACTTTGCTGATACTGGATAATGTTGGCCCTATGGGGAAATCAGTATTGCCCCAGTCCCTAATCTAGATAAATTGGTTACACCATGAAAATACATGGTCCATTTATCATTGACCACAATCAATATACGATTATCAAATTCATCCTCTTCAAGATTGGTAGTAACTTAGGAATTCTCTGCTAACATATCTGCTATTGCTCTTCCTTTGACGGATTTCTGTGATGAACTTATGATATCAAATTCTGATAAAAAACCTGCCACTTTGCTAATTTTCCGACCAAGGAAGATTTCTCGAGTAAATACTTGATCGGGTCATTTTCAGTTACCAGTAAGATTTGGTGATGAAGGGTGTATTGCCTTAGTATGTATAATACCCAGATTAGTGCAACACATGTCTTTTCCACCGCTGGGTAATTCGTTTCAGATATTGTGAACTTCTTACTCAGGTAATAAATGGCTTGCTCCTTATCATCACTTGGTCTTCTTTGAACAAGCTCTACTCCTAACGACTCATGGCAAATTGTCAAGTATAAGATCAGCGGAATCCCAGGAATTAGTGGTAGCTTAACAGTTTCAGAAAGCTGGTAAATGAAACGAGCAATATAGTTCAATCGCCCTAATAGATTTCTCACTTCCTTTACCGTTGAGGGAGTCTTGAGATCATATATTGCCTTGAACTTTGAGGGATCTATTTCGATGCCCCTGCTACTAACCCCAACTCCTAACAACTTACCGGATTTTGCCCCAAATACACATTTATTGGGGTTTAATCTCAACTTGTACTTTCTGAGCCTTTCGAACAATTTCCGGAGTATCATCACATGATCTTCCCCTTGTTTAGATTTGGCAATCATGTCATCCACGTATACTTCAATCTCCTTATGCATCATGTCAAGAAATAAGGTTACCATTGCCCTTTGATACGTAGCACCAGCGTTTTTCAAACCAAAAGGCATCACTTTGTAACAGAATGTGCCCCATGGTGTAATGAAAGATGTTTTCGCCTTATCCTCTTTCTTCATGAAGATTTGATTATATCCTGAAAACCATCCATGAATGAAAATATTTCAGAGTTGGTAGTACTATCCACTAAGACGTCAATATGTGGTAGTGGAAAATCATCCTTAGGACTTGCTTTGTTTAGATCACAATAATCAACGCAAACCCACACCCGTCCATCTTTCTTCAATATAGGGACTATATTGGCAACCCATTCTAGATAAGGTACCACTTCAATGAATCCAACTTTGAGCAATTTCATCACTTCCTCCTCTATTTTCTTTGCTAATCCTGGCTTCGTTCTCCGAAGTTTTTGCTTCTTTGGAGAAATGCTCGGATCAATTGGTAAAGTATGTTCAACAATCTTTGGATCAAGACCTGGCATGTCAGCATAAAATCATGCGAAGACATCCTGATATTCTCTGAGTAACTCAGTAATCTTCTCTGCTTCTTTGGAATAAAGGCTTTCTCCAATCTTAACTTCTTTGGGGTTTTCATTATTGCCCAAATTAATAGTAACTATCTTCTCTAGTGTAAGTAGCTTTGATTCTTCATTACGTATCCATTCTTTTCTGACCCATTCTTCATCTTCATCAACTTCCTCAATATCACAAGTAATTTCCTCTTATGGAATTTGAGTCATATAATAATCTATTATGAATATGTGAATGCTCATGCCTGACATGCAACAAACATGGTTAGTATTCTCATATGAAGTATAACAATGCGTGAGATTTTATGAAAAGCCCTTTTGGAAATTCATTTTGAGTTCTATTTTTGAAAAAGAGAGAAATAGAGCTAGTCCTTATATCCTTGGATAACCTTGCTCTTGAAAATCATTTTCACAACCAAGAGCAATACAGAAATCCAAAACCTCAAGCCTCACAAGTGAGAGCAATATTCATCATAGGTTTGATTTTGTTTCTATACGTTCTTAACAAAACATTGAACACACTTTTATTGAATTGAAAGATGTGATTACAACTACATCAACATGAATGGAAATTGCAACTGACTTGAAATTGCATACAGAATCCAAATGAAGCTGGAAACTATGAAAGCGACAATGCAATGAAAAAAACTAACAGAGCAAGTAAAGAATTGGAAGGATCTTCCTACTCCAATGCGTAGATATCTTCTTCTTAAGTTATGATGACATTAATAGCATTTTCCTTAAATAGATCCAACAAAGCAAGTTCCTCTTCTACATGAATATCCTCTTCTTGGAGTAATATGGAAGGCCTAGGAAATGTTTCTTTAATGTGGATCTGATGATAGGAAAGCTCTTTGGCTTTACCCTTCCTTACTGATGGGTTGATAACGCGATCACCTCGACTTCTATAGCCTCCATGGTTCTTAGGACCTCGACATTGGCTTCCATAGTGATAATTAGAACTCTCTCTGGTATATCCTATCCCATACCTCTTTTAGCAGCAAGTGGAATAATAGGCTCCTTAATTCCTTGAGCTTTCAATCCTAGTCCGCCACCAAGAACGAACCCATATTGGCATAACACCTTCTCTGACATAATAGACGATGTCGAGAGCTCTGGGGGCTTCATGATGCTGCCAGCGGGAATTTGTATCATTGAAATCAACCCGAACGAGTGATAGCTTGGTTCTTTTTTTATCTGAGGCTCAATGTAAGGTACTGCACTTGCTTTATAAGTGGTAAAATATGTTTCTCCATGCACAGCAATCATTTTTCCATTAATGACAAATCGAACTTTCTGATGAAGACTTGAAGGGATGGCACCGGCCATATGAATCAATGGCCTTCCTAGCAACAAGTTGAAAGTACTTGGGATATCCATCACTTGAAAAGCAATAAAAAATGGGACAGGGCGTATATTCAACTCGAGCTCAATATCTCCAATGACGTCCTTCTTCATTCATCAAACGAACGTACAGTCACCTTAGAAGGTTTGATAAGCTCTTCATTGATTCCCAGACGATGCAGTGTGCTTAGTGGGCACAGATTAAGTGCGGAGCCATTATCGATCAATACTCGTGATATTTCTTTGCCCCTGCATTTGACGACAATATATAGAGTTTTATTGTGTGAACGTCCATCAATTGGGAAATCTTCATTAGAAAAAGCAATCTGATCCTTTAGACAAATGGTGCCAACGAAATCTTCCAGCTACACTTCGTTGATTGTCTCTAGGACATGAACTTCATTGATAAGTTTCATAAGCACCATTTTATGACTCTCTGAGATTTTAAAGAGGTCCAACAAAGAAATTTGTGCCGGCATCTTTCTCAACTGTTCAATCACCTCATACTCGCTTATTTTCATGAACGACAGCAACTGCTTCACATCTTTCTCGGTTACACCCTTCTTTTCATGTGCACCTTCCTTCGGGACATAGTATCTTCCTGATCGGGTTATGGCATCAACTTCCTTTCGTGCGTAATCCCAAGGTATGCACTTAGTATCAAACTCTTCTTTTGGGGGCAAAGTAATGATCATAGGCTGAGGTTCCTCTTCCTCGATCTTCAACTGATCCATTAGAAGCTGAATAGTAACCGGTTCAACATGACCTCCTTCCTCCTCGTACTTATCTACATCATCGAGTTTGATTACAAACAGTGTGATCATGGATACCACACTTCTATCGGCTTCCTCGTCATCCATTCCACCCCAACCATCAGGTATGATAACTTCGTTTTTAAAGGCTCACGGATGGGGTGTATACTTGACGCTGAAATTATAACAACCGCTATCCTGACCTAACAGGTCCACGGTTTCACCATGCTTTCGTACTTTGCGAACAAATCGTCTATTACCTTGTTGAATCATTTCTTTCTTTTGCTCCTCTCGATCTTCCTTTTCTTCGAGACTTAGTTTGTTAATTGGAACCTTGTCCATACCACCCCATCCATCATGCACGATAGTCTCATCTTTAAATGCCCATGGAGGAGGGGTATATTTGACACGGTAATTGTATCTGCCACTGTCCTGACCAAGTAGGTCCATAATCTCACCGTGCTTGAGTGATTCTTGGGTAAAACGTTTTTTACCCTGACAGACCTTTTATTTCTCTTTCACATCCTCATATATCCCTTCTTCAAGTTTTACTTCCTCAAACGGGGTCTTCTTCTAGGGGCTCAGCTCATCATCCATACCGCCCCAACCATCGGGCACAATTACTTCGTTCTTGAATGCCCATGGTGGTGGGATATATTTTACTCAAAAGTTGTATTTACCGGAGTCTTCTTCCAAATTGTCTATTACTTCACCTTTTAGAAGTGCCTCTTGTCAAAATCGAGTATCCCCTTGTCAAGAGGCTCTCACTTTGGCCTTGTATTCGTCTTTTTCGTCCGATTCAATTATCTCTTCTTCGCCCCAAATCATGCTTACCACATTGTGCTCTAGAAGAGGATTTTGATGCATATTTGGCTCAGTTTCTTGGAAATTAAGTATCTGTTTGTCAATGAGCTATTGAACTTTGAATTTTAGGGTAGGACAATTATCCACATTATGTCTCTCTTCTCCCATGTGATACACACAGGTTTTTGACTTGTTATACCAAGGGAATCTAATGGGATTCTCTCTTGGTACCTCTTTAGCGACCAGATGCCTCTCAAGGAGCATAGCCAATAGCTTCGATAAAGGTCGTGGCAACGGTGTGAATTGTTTCACGGGCTTCTTCCTTGGTTCAAATTGCTTTGGGTTTTTCCAGGCCATATTGGGTTGCTTCGGAAATGGTGTCTGATAAGTGTTAGGGCCAAAAATCATAGCTACCTCATGAAGGGGCTCTGTCTTTCCTCCCGGGATAAGGCCTTCGTGTTGTTGTTTCTTGAGCGTTTTTCTCTTTTAGGCCCCACTCAATCCTTTCACAAACCTTTACCAGCATGATAAATGTTTGACAACCCGACACATATAGCTTGTCATAGTATTCATATGGCAGTGATTTTAGAAAGAGTTCAATAAGCTTATCCTCATTTATGGCGAGTTTTACTTGCGAAGCAATGGTCTTCCATCTATGGGCATAAGCTCGGAACCGTTCATTCCTTCGTTTCTCCATTCTGATGAGATTCTCCCTTGTCGGGAGCACCTCAACATTAAATTTATACTGGCGAAGAAATTCTCCTGCCAAATGGTCCCATTCCATGAAATCTTCTATGTCAAGAGCGGTATGCCATGCCAGGGCTACTCCTTTCAAGCTGTCCTGAAACGTACTTATGAGTAAAGGAACGTTGTCAGAGTACCTCGCCATTTTGCGAAGGTAGTATTTTAGATGACTTTTCGAACAACTAGTTCCATCATACTTGCTCACAAATTCCGGTTCTTTATAATTTTCGGGAACAATTACTTTAGCATAGAGTGAGAATTTGTCAAATCTCTGTAATTCATATCCCTAACTTGCCAAGCATTCTTCAATTTTGGCCAATTTCTTGACTCCCTCCTTGTCCTTGGGTTTGGATGTCTTCTTAGCCAGGTCGTTTTTTTAGCCAGATCATCTCAGGTGTAACCTTTGGGAGATTCTCTTGGACTGGCTCTTCATTTCTAACCAGCTCTTCAAGAGGAATTTATGTAGCGCTTGAAGCTCCAGCATTCGGAATAGGGGGATAAGATCCCCTGAAGCGATAATGAAAGTCTTCATTTCTACCATCATGGCAGCCATCTACGTCATTTGATTTTCGACTTCAGCAAGTCGATTATGGGTCTCCTCTTTCGCCATTTTAGTCTGCAAACGAGTTCGGGGTCTTTTCCTTTCCGATGCTAGAAAACCTGTTTTGAAGATAAGGAGCATTAGTACGGTGAATCAACAATTATGACTTATATTCTTTCATTTGTATGTTTTCTTTTTGATTAACAAGGATAAGAACTTTTAGACAAACCTTAACCTTGTGTAAAATTTCTTATGAATGTTTATCTCAAGAAATCATACAATTCAAAGAATTGTAATCCATGACGATTTCTTTTTTTTCAAAATATGATCAAAATTTCATCAAACTTTTTATTCATCAAACAATTATTTCAATTTTGAAAATTTGTGTTGCAATGCTTCAAATCAAAATGGGGCAACTAGCTTAAGTAAGTCTAGGCTTCTTGCTAGATAAGGTAGTTTCAGCCTTTTCATATTCATTCCATTCTTTAACCCGTGCCTCCCATTCTTCTACGTCAATCACAACTTCTTCGGGAATATATGGCTCCACATCATGTGTATTTGGCACAATGTACTCTGGAAGATATGGTTCAAGGAGGTTTGTGGTAACACTCAATGGCACATATGGTTCGACGTCAATTGGATGCTTATCCTCTAACCACTTTATGTATTCATTTGATGCAAAGTAGAGCTTCATTTCTCCTTTCAAGCCTTCGGGCCATTCTACTATTTGCTCGGTTGATCTTTTCAAAGAATCAACAATCTTGCCAACCCTTTTTTGTAGCTCTCTACTTTCCTCTTCCGGTAGGGATCCTTATGGTATCTTAAATGTGAACTCCTCAAGATGCCAAACAAGTAGTATATGTTGGATCATTCCAAATTGTCGCACAACCCTTAAGGGGCAATAGGCAGTTCCACCATTCAAACCAAGTAATGGCACCAAATTGCCTTCTTGGCAAGTAATTCGAGCTTTGGCTATCTTCGGCCACTTGATCCTCCATTGGAACTGATCGGGAGTCAATGCCCTGATGAAATTAGCCTATTCATGGAAAGAGCATTTTGGTAGTTTCTCTTGGATTTTAAGGTACATCTCAATGGGGTTGACAGCTTAACAAAGTTCTTGAATGCGCATATGACGTTCCCAAGGTTGAATATGCGAAATGAACCATATAGAAAACAATCCGGCTGAAGCTTCGAGTACACCTTTCCCTCGGCTTTGGTACTTATTTAAAGATATGATAGTTTCCGCTAGAAGCATGTTGGAGAAGTCCCACTTAAGGCAAGCTTGCCTAGCGATTATTGCAACTGTAGGATCCAACCCAGTTCTAGATGTAGGGAATAGGACAAACCTGAAGAAGGTAAGAATGAAATCCCTCGCAAAAGTATTCCCAGTCTCCTTCGACAATTTGGAGTACTTTGTTATTAAGAAGGATAAGGAGAACCTCTCAATGTTCGACTTGATCAACTTTTCAACTTTGGGAGTCTTCAAATTAAGGAATTCAGCTATAACTCTTGTAGGTTTTAATCCAATTGGGGGTTTGATGATCTTTGATTTGAAGTCCACTCCAATGGTGACTTTATACTCCTCTAAAGTTGGAACCATTTCGTGCTCACCAAGTTGAAATGTTGCAGTGGTAACCTCTCAAAAATGGGCTAATGCCTTAATCATGCTCACTTGGGGTTCAAGGTTGATAAGCTCAAATAAGTACCCAAGTCTCTCCTAGACATAAACTTGGTTGTCTTTAGTCATGTTTCCCTACCATGTCAAAAGCTCTTCTCGCGAAACTGGAATGACTTGTATATTTAATTTCCCCATGTTTGATCTAAAGCATTCAAAAAAGTCTTCGTTAATCACCATGGATTACTATGGATGTTTTAAAGATCCCATTTTAAACACATGTTCTCTTTGAGGTAAAAATGGAATAGAAATGATTTGACATTTTAATTCCATTCTAAACCTTAAAAGAACACATGACTAAGAATGGTGTCAAAATCAATGTTTGGTGTAGGCACCCATTTTCCTATACTTCATTAAGATTGGAAAGACTCAATTTGAACACTTACAAGCTCCAAATACATCGAAAGTAACTTTTCTCTCCAAAAATCACATGGCCATTTAGTCACTTGAATTTTTTTTTTAAAATCTTTTTGAATGGCTTTACAAAACAACATTCATTTGATTTACAATTGAAATTGACCCTATACACTCCATCTAGAATGTCTTAATGGAGTATAGAAACCTAATTGTTCGTTTCAACCTAAAAGGGGTATTTTGACCGGTCATTGATTGTTGTCCTTTAAACATTGATTCATGATGTTTGAAATGAGTGATGTAATTTGAAAAGAAAGGATAAGGAACAACACTTACCATCACCGAGGCGACTTTTGTAATGTCAAGCATAAAGACATACAGATGCAACAAGTGAGGTTTTGACGCCTAAGGGTAGAATGGGCTAAAGGTTTAAAGTCACCACATATGGACAAGAGATTCCATTCCCATAGGCAATTAGCCTAAAGTAATGGAATGTTATTCCATCTCGGTGATCGGTATTGCATTTAAACGATCCCATGGGCAATCAGCCCATAGATTCGCCTAAATGCATACCTCTTATGGGTAACCCTAAATGTAGCCAGGATTGGGCCACGGGTGGTGTGTGCGAATAGTGTCATGCTGAGGGTATTAAAAAGCATGCATAGCAATTTATAACCAAACAGCACTTCTAAAATAATCAATTCACATTCATCTCAACATCATCCTGTAAAAAAAAAGGTCAACAAAGACAACACCCCTTATACCGCCCACCTACAAAACTATTTAACACGAGTATTAGTGGGACATACCTTGGATCCTCGTGCGAGCACAAAACACATGCGTATCGCTCTAATCTAGGCCTAAGTTCACTAGAAAGCTACTTTCCCCAGCGGAGTCGCCAAGCCAATCGTGCCACGCTTCCACACGCTATGGAGGTACTTTCATTTGTCACGAATGGGGAAACTACCCCCAAATAAGCTACTAAGGTCTGAAACTGATATTTCGCCCAAACATCTCACATACATCCCATCACTAGACAAATGAGGGTCTATCCTAGACCATACCTCACGTGACAATGGGTTATAGTGTTTTTTATCTTTCTATTTAGTCTAGATTTTAATTTTGAGTTGCCACTAGTCATTATTGATATATTAACTAGGAACCTAATCGAAGTACAGAAGAAATACCACGATTCTGCGAATCAGAGATTCCGAGTAAGGGGACTTGATTATGTTAATGATCCCAAATTGAGATCCTTAACGCCCTTTCGGTACCTAAAACGATACAATGTGTCTAACGTGTCATACAAATTTTCGAGGTCTACTCACTAACTTGGACCGTTCTAGTCAAAGAAGCAATCAATCAATTATTAAATGCACAATCAATTTCAATCATTCAAGGCAATCCTAAATTGTCTCTAATAGAGGAACCAATCCAAATCATTCAATGTCTAATGAAGCCCTAATGGCTTGTTTGTTCAACGAATTGTGTTGTTTTAGGGGTTAAACCCTTGTTAGGTTCTTTTAGGGGTTAAGACCCCCTTTTAACCCCTAAAATAAAGGGTTCTCAAAAATACCATTTGGACACTTTAAAAAATTTAAATTTCATTTGTGAAGGGTGGCCACAGGGTTTCTGAGTTATTCTGTGAATTTTTAAATTTTTTGATTTTTTATATTTTTTTTAGGAAAAATTTTCATGAGAATTTTTCTCTTCCCCGAAATCTAATTTTCTTTATTTTCTGAAAAAAATTTCGAAATTTTTTAGATTTTGGGATTTTTATGGGATTTTTGGGAAGTTTCAAATTTTTAGGTATTTTCTAAGAATTTCCTCAATTTTTATGGAATTTTGGAAATTTTCAAATTTTTATGAATTTTCTAATTTTATGAATTCCTGAAATTTTTTTTGTAATTTTCTGAATTTTTTATTTGATTTTCGTGTTTTTTTTCAATTTTTATTATTTTTTATGATTTTTTTGGAATTTATTATTATTATTATTATTTTCTCCTATTTTTAGATTTTTTTATTATTTTTACTATTTTCTAAATTTTTCTGATTTTTTATTTTTCATTGTTTTTAAATTTTTAAATTTTTCCTGCCAAGGGATGAACCGGTTCAGACTGGTCCGATCAAGTCGAACCGGCCGGCACCGGCGCAGGCCAGCGCCCTGACTAGCACAGCACCAAAATGGTGCCGTTTTACTGTTATTGTGGCATTATATCGAATACCTAGTATGCATAAAATGGGTTTCAACATTTTCGAGGTCTCGACTTTGGGCCAGATTTCGATAGCCTTCCAATGGTTTTCTGGCACCAATCCTGAGCTCTACACCAACTATCTATTTTGCTCTAACAACCTAGCCTAGACAGCTCGCCGCCGAGCCATCGTCGGCCGACGAAAAATCGATCAAAATCATCTAACTTGAAACAATTCTAAAAAATGATTCTAACTTTTAGATCGATAAATCTAATGCCCTAGCCGTCTACATCGACCAAAATCATCATCAAATCATCAAGCAAGGTCTGAAGCTACTAACTTGAGTGGCCAATGGTCACGGGAGGCATTCCAGCGAGGTTTAGAAGCTCCGACGAGGATTTCCATGGACGGCCGACTCGGTTTAATGCAATTTCATTGATTCGAAATGCGAGAAACAAACAATTATGCGATCAAAATCATGTTTAGAACATCAATAACAAAGAAAATTGCAAGATCTAACACGGTGAAGCTCAATCAACTATTCTGAAATTCTATGAAAACCGTGATCAAGATCGAACTTTACCTTCTTCGTTGAGCGTCGATTCTGAAATTTTGAACAACCCCGAGGCTTTGGGATGAATCTCCGATACTTGTTCTTCAAAGTGATAATCTTCATATCGCCGGGAAAGTCCCGGATTGCCTGGCCGAGACTGATTTACAGGGCTTCATGATCAACTTTGTACTGACCGTCTGAGGAGGAGGTCCTCCTTGAACAATCGATTCGCTGGCGCCGTTCAATTGATTGGCGCCGGTCACTCGATCAGGGGATCTCAACTCCCTTCTCTCTCTCTCTCTCTCTCTCTCTCTCTCTCTCTCTCTCTCTCTCTTCTTCTCCCGGTAATTTCGTCGAACAGCTCTTCTTCATCTAGAATAGTCTTCCCGTCCTTTTTGTGGCCTTCACCAAGGCGATTCCAATCTCTAACCGACTCCCCAGTCAGTTAAAATAGATCGGGATGGACAGCTGGAGAATCTCCAGCTGTCCAATCCATTTTTCACTTGCTGAATTGGCCTGGGTAAGTCGGTAAAGAGGCAGGTCGAAGAAGCTATTTTTCAGATTTTTAAGTGTGGGGCGAGTCGGGTGAAGGAGGTGACTAGCCCGGGTCGGGTCGGGTCAATCCGGCCGATCGGATAGACCTGGGTTGTCCTAATTTTGCAAATTCGACCCCATTTTGACCCAATTTTTCAAATTTAACCTCAAAATTGAATTCCTTAGCATATTTTGCATCCAAATATGGGATTTGTACCAATTTTTATCACAATTAAACCCAAAATTCTCAAATTTGAACTTGGGTTAATAAGGTTTTTGTTCAATTCAGTATTTAAATGACCTGATTGGGCAAAATTGATGCCAAAATTGAATTACCCATGACTTATTAACCCTAAGAAAGGCATAGTCCTTGTTTGACAATTTCGAATTGAACAAGATTCCCAATTTGGGTTGAAAAATCCTTAATTTTCAATTATTTTGTTAAATTGTGAAATTGGACCGACCAATATGCAATTCAAGGTCCCAGAATCATTTGTTGTGTAGACACTATGGTCTAAAAATGACTAAAAAAGACTCATTTGAATTTTTGGTTCAATTTGGGCTTAAATTTACCCAATTTTGAGAAAAACATATTCCGAATTGAAATTGTCTAAAATTGAAGCTGTAGTTATGAAATTGGCATTAAAAGAAGACTAATGGCCATTTTTATGGAATTTTTTAACACCATTTGATATTTTTCTTGATTTTCTCCCTTATTTTGGCCCAAAGAAACTAAGGAAAAATTTAGGAAAATTCTAAAAAATTTATGTTTGATTTAGAAATAGGTTCCTAAGCTTGTCCAAGGATCCTAATCCTAATTTTGCGATTTTCAGGAAAATTTAAAAAATGAATCAAAAATCAGGTGTCAACACCTTTGGGTTGCCTGACTTGACAAATGAGTTCTTATCAATGCGTGGATAATAGTAAAATACAGTGGGGGAGCAACGTTGGGTGTGATATTATAGATGTTGGCGATGTTAGAATTAGAATGCATGATGGTATTGTAAGAACATTAACTAGAGTGAGACACATTTCAGAGTTGAAAAAGAACCTAATTTCCTCGAGTACTGAATTTAGCTGAGTATCAGTATTTCTTAGAATGTGAAGTTCTAAAGGTTGTTCGAGGTGCCTTGGTAATAATAAAGGGAATAAAGCACAATGATCTGTGTGAGCTTCAAGGTAAGACGGTGACGAATTTCGCCGCAAAGACGTCGGATGCATTTGTTCAAGAGTTTGAATTGTGGCATATGCGTTTGGGGCACATTAGTGAGAGAACCCTCAAGGTTCTAAGTGAAAGAAATCTACTATGTGGTTATGTTGCTGATAAACTGAATGCATGCAAGTGCTATGACTTAGATAAATGGTGAAAGGTGCAGTTCAGTTCAACTATTGAAGAAACCATGGAGATTGCAAAGTTAATTCACTTCGATGTTTGTAGGCTGTCGCGGTTTCTTTCAAGGAAGAGTGCCAGATTTATGCTAACAATTATGGACAACTACTCGAGGAAGACCTGGATGTTTGTGCTGAGGTAAAAGTTTGATATTGTTGTCAAAATCAAGTGGTTGAGAGCTTAGATCAAAATGGAGACTAGTAAGACGATCAAGTATGTTCGGTCTGATGGAAGCATGGAGTTCTGCTCAGAGCTGTTAAACGAATTATGCATAAAGGATAGCATAGTGAAATACCGCACTAGTGCAAGTAAACCATATCAGGTTACAGAGTTGATAAGTAGAACATTACTAGAGATGGTCTATAAAATGCTCTATAGTGCTGGTATGGCTAAGAGATTCCTAGTGAATGCGCTTAGTACGGCGATCTACCAAGTAAACAAATTTTCATCGACTGCAATTAGATGTCAACTACCGACGAAGTGTGATCAGGGAATATTACTAATTATTCTGTTATTAGATTATTTGGTTGGCCATATTATGTTAGAATGAGTGATGTTAAGCTTAATGGAAGGGCAAGAAAGTGCATGTTCCTAGGTTATACACAAGGTGAGAGGGGCTATTGGTTGTGGTGCTCAGAATTAAATTCACTTGTTTTCCGTAGAAAAGTTACATTTAACGAGTCTTCAGTACTTCTGGGTAGGAGTGTTATTGGTAGTGTTCGTACGGATCTGGACAGTATTTAGCTCAAGGTGGAGTTGCAACCAGAAACTCCTGAGGTAGCGGAACTAACAGAGTAATCGAGACAAATGGTGCTTGTAAGAAAGTGCAACTTGTAGAGCCAACAGTTGCTATAATTGCTGATATTGACAAGGTCCGTGTACGATCTCCCGACAAATATGGATATAACAATGGTTTTGCTTTATCTGTGGTTGATGATGTTGTGTTGGAAAAGCCTTGTGGAGTAGTTAAAAGTGTAGGTGAAGTTGGTGTTCTGATGAGATCCACGATTATGGCGAAGTTCAAATAAGGCTTGGACTTGGAAGATTTCTGTGACGATTGAGTCCATGAGGGGCTTTGAGAGAGTAGCAGCGAAGTTGTGATTCTAGTAAAGCAATTGTGACTTGACTCAAACGTCGAGTCAAAGTGGATATTGTTAAAATATGTTTCGAATTTTAGCCTGTGAACGAAACATGGCTCAAGATAAAAGTTTTGGAACGTCCCAACTTGAAAAGCAAGAAAAGGAAATAGGACGTAATGATGTGCTAATTAAAGACACCAAGGAGAATCCAAAAGGGAAACTTGAACTTTGCCGAGGTTGATCGAATATGGCTTCTACACATGGAATATACGTTTCCATGATTGAAGTCGGACCATCCATTTTGTGTGACCATATATTATAATATATTCTTTATTCGTACGAGCTTGCTGTTGTTGATGTGAACAGAGGCGTGCCGTGTCTCCAAAGTGGCAACGCTACACCGTGATCCAATTGAAAGAGTATTCTAGCGAAAAAAATCTTGCATAGAGATTTTGTGTATTTCTCCGCGAGATTGTGAAAATGTTTCGTGAGAAATTATGAGATAAACACTATGTGAGTTATTGGGTGTAATTAGACGTTGGGAAACATTGAAAATGTATTAGTAACTCGAGTGTGGTTGTAATCTCTATTGTATCGCTTGATTAATAATGGAATTAGATCATACCAACCGAATCACGTAAATTGAGTGTTTAATTTATTTTCCTATTCCGTCTCTTTTACTGTTTGATCGCTTGTTTCCGCAACACGATTAACTATATGTTGAGATAGTGCCTTTACAGCAAAGAGAAGCGACAACAACAATGAATGTAACCATTGACATCTTCCTTGTCTTCTTAATCAGTTAAAGTCTAAAGATTGAGGTGATAGATGCTTATGTAGATTACCGGAAAAATTATCTAAAAAGTCATAAACCTATTACATTTTTGCCAATTCAGTTCTAAACTTTTCAACTTTATCAATTGAGTCCTAAATCTTTTCATTTCTTGCCAATTGAATCCATTTGGCCAATTTTGATCGGAAATCGCTGATGTGGACACTGGACTGCCACGTGACGCTGACATAGACATTTTAAAATAATATTTTAATAATTAATGAATTTTTTTTATGTTTTTTTCTCTCTTTTTTCCTTTTCTCTCTTTTTTTCTGTGTTCTGAAGTTAGGGCCGGTGAGGATGGTCGGCCAACCCTCGCCGGCTTTGGGCGAGGACGTTGCGACCCTCGCCAGCTCTGGGTGGCCAGCCACGGGCGAGGGCCGACGACTCTCACTAACTCTGGGCGAGGGCGTCGCGACCCTTGCCGACTTTGGGCGAGGGCACGCAAGCCCTTGCCTAGATCCGGCGAGGGTCGCAACATCCTCGCCAGATCTGGCTAGGCAAGGTCTTGGCAGCCCTCGTCGGTCCCAGGCGAGGAACTTGGTAGCCTCACTTTGACCCCACGCCCTCGCCTGGGGCCGGCGAGGGCCGCCAAGCCCTCGCCGGCCCTAATTTCAAAACCCAGAAAAAAAAAACAAAGAAAAGGAAAAAAAACATAAAAAAAAAATCATAAATTATTAAAATATTCACGTCAGCACCACGTGGCTGTCCGGCGTCCACGTTAGCGATTTCCGGCCAAAATTGGCCAGATGGACTCAATTGACAAGAAATAAAAAGGTTTAGGACTCAATTGATAAAGTTGAAAGGTTTATGACTCAATTGACAAAGTTGAAAGGTTTATGACTGAATTGGTAAAAGTGCAATAGGTTCATGACTTTTTGAATAATTTTCCCTAAATTACCAAGTGTGTAGCTGTTTGGAAATTGCTCTTGCTGTGCATGGTGTCTTTCACAGATGGGTCTCGTTTCCCCCACGCCTTCATGAGAAAGCCCATCGAGCAATGTCGTTTTGCAGTTTCATGTTTGTCTGCTTGGATATTGCTCGATGTTTTCACAGGAAACAATTGCATTGTAATGGAATGCTTCGCAATAGGTTGGATGTTAACAGAATTTACAAATTAGAAAGACGATGGGAAACTGTGGGAGAGCTTCCTTGCTAATTAAATATTCTGGGTGTGTGGGGAAAGGACACAACGCTAAGGGCCAGCTGAGTAGTGCTGCATGAATACACAGCTTTCATCCACGAACGAGGAATGGAATATGCTGAGTCGGATTCGATTCGATTCTCCAGATGACCAAACTACAATTTTTTTTTTTTTGGGTGATCTACTCGGGATTTGATTTGTGTCTTATCTTATTCATGAGATTCGTGAAGGCATTTGATGACTCCGAGATCTATTTAAGATGGGTTTTTATATGTTTTTAATTATTTATATAGACTGCATCTGATTTCTCAAAATATGTGCATGAAAATGAGAATAATTAATTGCTTATACTTTTGTATATTCTTAAACTATTAGGTTGGAGAGAAAGAATCCCGTTTTCTTACCGAGAAACGTAATTTCATTCCTATCAAAACCGTGTTTTGATTTTGGCGTTGTCTACGTGAAAAGAGTGGAAATAATAAAAGCAATGTTCTAAGTTGTTTTCGCTCTAAGATTTTTTAATTATTTTTTTGGTTAGAAATAGAATGTTCGAGACTCATCGAGCACCCTAACTGATTCCCATCAGAAATGTAACAAATTCTTTTCACCTGGAAACTTTGAACATGAAAAACAATATATATCACTTCCGCAACTTTTGAGGTCTGCTATGAAGTCGAACAATGAAAGTCGCAACATATTTAACGAAGCACACTGAACTTAAAAGGGCCTATGGGGGCCATGGGTGTAGAAAATTATTGGCTACAGTCGAAAGATATAGA
The DNA here is from genome assembly GCF_021117445.2 of Syzygium oleosum. NCBI lineage: Eukaryota > Viridiplantae > Streptophyta > Magnoliopsida > Myrtales > Myrtaceae > Syzygium > Syzygium oleosum. The sequence goes on along the minus strand of NW_026607485.1, from coordinate 19,507,908 downwards.
CCCGGTACATGAGATTCATTGGATCAGGTGAACTCCAAGTGGCACCCACGCAATCCAACGATCACATGCGCTTGATCTAATGTACCATGTAAGTAACAATTGCCCCATCAATATTTGTGTCATTAGGTGTTCAATGCCAGCCCTCATCAAGGACATCCTATGTCAAGTGAATATATTTCTTAAAATTGCATTCTTCAAATAAAGATTTTGCAAAGTGTCTTTTATCTTGCGCTATCGCAAAGATTCTGCATCCATGTTAATTTCAAAGTACCACCAACCATACCATTCTCGTTGAATGGAACTTAGAAATCTCAAGAACCAAATTGGCCTGTAACGTTCTTGATGGGCGGGGCAAGCTGGTCATAATCAGTGGCTTTAAAGCCATGGATTCACAGCCACTCTTTCAAGTCTCTGCAAATTGCAATTCATCTAACCAAAGCTTGCACTCCCTATATAATCTTAGACATACATTGAGAGGTTTGATAATGTCTATAAAAGAGGCGAACCACACAAGCTCTCCCAGCGAATGCAAAAATTTTCTCTACAGTCGCTCGCTCAGCTCGCTTTATATCATCGAAAGCCGGTCAACTCGTGGCGATCGATCTAGAACACCTGCAATTTTTTCCCCCAATTGACAAATAACAGGAACAATAGATTGTAGTCACACCGTGTTGGCATTTCTTGTTTGGAAGATAGCAATCGATACACCAAAAGACTGTCCCTCTTTGTGACTAACGTATACCATTGACATTAGCAGAAGACGAGGAACCATCATAGAAGCTGCTTGATGTACGTTGGCTTGTCTTGCACTGTCCCCCTTTAGGTATATACTCGGGCTCGTTATAAAGCACCCCAGTGTAACATATTGATCTCATAGTTTGGGCGATCCGATTCCCACCAAGGCCCATGTTTAGCATGCCGGACACGACTACCCTTTCTCTTTGGCTGCGCTTTTGCTTGTTCTGCCTTCTCTGCTGTCCTTTGATCCCTTCCGTTACCCCTCTGTCCTTCAACATAGGCAGCTTCGACACGGATTTGAGCGACATACTGGACGAGGGTGTTGCGGCTCTCGCATATGGATACGTCGATCTCACCACGGGCAATTCTCCACACCACTATGAGGTGGGCCGGATTCAGTATGCCAAGCCCGTCCGCATGTGGGATAGTCTCACGGGACGGCAAGCGGACTTCTCGACCCGTTTCTCATTCGCCATCGAGAAGGGCTCTGCTCACTACGGTGACGGCATGACCTTTTTCCTCGGTCTAGTCGGGATCCCAGTCCCACCCAACTCGGCCGGCGGATACTTTGGATTGTTCAACGCGAGCACAGCTAATGAAGGGCCTCGGGACCAGATTGTAATGATTGAGTTCGATACTTTTGCGAACCAGTTCGATCCCTCGGAGCATCACATAGGACTCAGTAAGAACATGCTCCCCCCGCCCATTTATGCCGGCTGGGATCCCGGATTGCACAGCGGGAAAGCAATTGATGTCCTCGTGACCTACAATTCTACTACCAAGAACCTCACTGTGCTGTGGTCGTTCGACGACAAGCCGATTTTCCAGGATAAGAGCTATTCCTCGCTTTCTTGCCATATTGATCTTGGGGTTAATACCGCAAAAAACCCCAAACTGGTACGCTTGTGGTAATTTTATCCCAAACTAATTTTTTGACCATCAAAAACCCCAAACTTGTATACCTACGATAAATTTACCCTCAGTTTATTTCCGTTAAATTTTACTGTCAAATTGCTTTGTTAAATGACACGCGACAATTGACGAATATACCAATTTTATGTTTTACCCTCCGTTTGTCACAAGCGTACCATTTTATGATTTTTTGTGGTATTAATTCAATTTAATGGAAACTAACGGAAGGTAAATTTATCACAAATGAACCAATTCGGGGTTTTTTATGGTCACAAAATTAGTTTGAGATAAATTTGTCACAAGTGTACCAGTTTGGGATTTTTTTGGTCAAAAAATTAGTTTGAGGTAAAATTGTCGTAAGTGTATCAGTTTAGGATTTTTTGTGGTATTAACCCTTGACCTTGCGAGTGTCCTTCCCGAATTAGTAGTGATTGGGTTTTCGACTTCTTTCGGCAACCATGCATAGAGACACGGCCTCTATTTATGGGAGTTCACTTCAAATTTGGACAGCGAAGATCTGCCGCCGTCGGATAGATCACCGCCAAAGGGGGTGAACTCGAACCATCGACTGTTAATGATACGGGTCGCGGTTCCCGTGGCATGTTTTTTGCTGGTGATCTTTACGGGGTCATGCTTTTTCGTGGTCAAGAGGGGCGAAAGGTATGGCTTCCATGCCCTCACTGACATCGACAAAGAGATCGGTGCGTTGCCTGTGAAGTTCACTTATCAGGAGTTGCTCGCGGCGACCAATGGGTTCGCTGACGAGCGAAGGCTCGGCCGTGGCGGGTCTGGCCAAGTCTATAAAGGTTTCTTGAGCCATTCAGACCGCCTGGTCGGCGTCAAAAGGATCTGTGCAGAATCCTGACACTCCGAGAAGGTCTTTGTCAACGAGGTGAAGATCATAAGCCGTACGATACATAGAAACCTGGTGCCGCTCGTGGGTTGGTGTTAAGAGGAAGGCGAGTTCTTGCTCGTCTACAAGTACATGCCCAACGGCAGCCTCGAGCACCACCTCTTCGGGGCCGGAGAAGCCTGCCGTGGGATGTGCGGTACAGCATGGCTCTCGGCCTCACGTCCGCCCTCAACTACCTCCACGAGGAGCTCGAGCAATGCGTGCTCCACCGAGACACAAAGGCAGCCAACGTGCTGCTCGACACCAACTTGACAACCAAGCTCGGCGACTTCAGAGTAGCCAAGCTCGTCGACCCCCAGTTCAGGACTCAGACGACAGACGTGGTCGGAACTTGCGGGTACCTAGCGCCGGAGTACTTCATCGGAGGGAAGGCCACGAAGGAGTCTGACATGTTCAGCTTTGGCGTCATGGCCCTCGAGATCGCGTGTGGCCGGAGGAGCTACAAGGATGGAGAGATCCGGGTCCAGCTGCACAAGCGGGTTTGGCAACTCTACCTCGCCGGCAATGTCCTCGGCGCGGCTGATGAGGCATTGCGCTCGGGGTTCCTGAGGGAGGAGATGGAGTGCCTGATGATGGTGGGGCCGTGGTGCGTGCAGCCAGACCCCACCAGACAGCCGAGGGCGGAGCAAGTGATCCGGTTCCTACAGCTCGAGGACCAGGTCCCCAAGCTCCCGCACAGCACATTCGACGGCCCAGTTTCGTACCGGCCATCGGCTTCGCAATTAGGGACGGTGGAATCTCAATCTCCTCCTCCTATTCACGAATCCGTGTCTATTAAGCTAGACAAATCGTGGCTCCTGAAGTCATACAGCAACACATGTTGACTTAATCTGCACATTCTGCTGCATCTACTATATTTCGGTTACAATCTCGTTTGCCTCGGCCAAATTGGCGGCTTGAAATTTTACTGCTAGCTTCCATCAAATTTTACCGTTGGATAACACCTAGCAACAACTCAACTGACATGCCAAATCCAAGTTTGGGGTAAATTTATTACAGGTGCATCAATTTGGGGTTTTTTGTAATTCAAAAATTAGTCCGGGATAAATTTATTACAGGTGTATCAATTTTGAGTTTTTAGTGACCTAAAAATTTGTTTGAAGTAAATTTATCACAGGTGTACCAATTTAGATTTTTTGTGGTATGAACCCTTCTATCAATAGTGGAATATTTCCAGTAAAAAAACAACTAAATCAACAAATATGGCGTAATAATTCTCTCGTTCCTTTTTCTTTCATTTTCCTTTCTTAGTTAAAGTAAAGTTTAGTAATATTTCAATTCTAAAAGCTCATGTTTCAATCCCAATATGTTACCAGACATGGTAATCCAAATTTTATTTGACGTTCCTATTACCAAATATTCATTCTCGTTCCTTTTCAATTTGTTCTAATTGTTCCATTCCGACTAACCAAACAGGACCTGGAGATATTGTTGTCGTACCTTGTGCTCGTCTCTTTTTATCACTTATTGGCCGTCAGATTTGCGTCAGGTGTTCATTATTCCATAAACAAATGTGCTAAATTCGATTCATATCCCATCTTTGAACAAGCGAGGCAATATATATAACTTCAGCTACTTCTGAGGTTCACTTTGAAATTTAAAAATGAAAGTGGCAACCTCGATTTAGTGTAGAAGCAAGCTCAAAAGGGATTATGGGGCCTTCAGTGCAGAAAGTTATTGAATGCAACCGCAACTGGGTCTAATATATTGGGGAAAAGTACAAAAAGAGTCATAAAATATCGTAATGATACCAATTCAATCATAAATCTTTCAATTGGACCAATTTAGTCCTAAACATTTTTACATTGGTACCAATTCAGTCCATCCAGCCAATATATCGTCATCTATTATGCCCCATCAATACTTGCGTGATTGGGTGTTTGCTACTTGTCATTAATTCTCAATCTTGCATCCTTAGGATAAAGATTTTGCAATAATGTCTTTTATCTTGCCCTATCAGACAAGATTCTGCATCCATGTTGAATTCAAAGTGCCACAAGCCACACTGTTTTCATTGAATGAAACGTAAGAATCTCAAGAACCAAATAGGCCTGTAATGTTCTTGATGGGCTGGGCAAGCTTGTGAATGATGATTGATAAGAGTAAGTTGATTGAACTTAACCATTCTTGGGTGCTACGATCACATGAAAGAGAATTCCCAAAATACAAGACTGTATAAGAAAGATTTCATGCACATAGATTGCTCCATAAATCTTTGACAGACCCAACTTTATTTACAGTGCCTCCATTAAAATTCGAAGTGAAAAAAATGTAGACAGACTTATGAGTTTGACTCAGCGGCTCTTATTTTTGCTGTTTGTGTTCATAGTGTTCATCATGATCAGTGGCTTTGAAGCAAATGGACTCCCAACCCCTCTTCATGTCTCTGCAGATTTGCAGTTCATCTAACCATAGCTTGCACTCCTTTCCTACACACTCGTAGGCAGACACATCGAGTGTCTGATAATGTCTGTTAAGGAGGTGAACCATGGAAGCTCTCCCGGTGAATGCAGAACTCCGATCCACGGTCGCTTGCTCACTTGCATTATATAATATCGAAAGCTGGTCAACTGGGGAGATCGATTGGTCAGTTTCCATCTCCGCAGTCTTCGTTCCCGGCTCTCTAGAACACCTGCAATTTTTCCCCAAGTTGACAAATAACAGTGGCAATAGATTCCAGTCACACCGTCTGCCCCCACCCCAAGTTTGACAATGTTTCATTACTTGCTTGGAAGATACCAATAATACTACCACAAGGCTGTCCGTATTTGCGACGAATTTGCTCCATTGACTTTTGCAGTTAACCACGAACCATCATGGAAGCTGCCTGATCTATGAACGCTGGCCGTATTTGGTCCGTTGTTTGGTATACTCGCGATCTTTATAAAGCACCCTCATGTGACATATTGATCTTGCAGCTTGGGTGATCTGATTCTGACCAAAGCCCATCTTTAGTATGCCGAGCACGACTCCCCGTTCTCTTTTGTTCCGCGCTCGGTTGTTCTTGTTCTGCCTTGCATGCTGTCCTTTGATCCCCTTCCCCTCCGTTGCACCTCTGTCCTTCAACATAGGCAGCTTCGACACGGATTTGAGCGACATACTGTATGAGGGTGTCGCGAGGCTTGCATACGGATACGTAGATCTCACCAAATGCAATACTCCAGCACATTTCCAGGTGGGCCGGATTCAGTATGCCAAGCCCGTCCCCTTATGGGATCCTCTCACGGGGCGGCAAGCGGACTTTTCAACCCGTTTCTCATTCACCATTGACAATGACGGCTTGTTGGTATGGTGACGGGATCGCCTTCTTCCTTGCTCCTGTCGGGATGCCGATCCCACCCAACTCGGGCGGCGGATTCCTGGGATTGTTCAATGTGAGCACAGCTAATGAAGGGCCTCGAAACCGGATTGTCATGGTCGAGTTCGACACTTATGTGAACCCAGAGTTCGATCCCCCGGTGCATCACATTGGAATCAATAAGAACGGGCTCTCGTCGCTCGTTTATGCCGGCTGGGATCCCAGACTGCACAGCGGGAAGGCGACCGATGTTCTCGTGATCTACAATTCTACAAGCAAGAACCTCAGCGTGTTCTGGTCATCTGAGGACAAACCGGCTTTCCAGGATAAGAGCTATTCCTCACTTTCTAGCCGAATCGATCTTGCGAGTGTCCTTCCCGAATCAGTTGCGATGGGGTTTTCAGCTTCTTTCGGCTTCAATGTGGAGAGACACAGCATCAATTCATGGGAATTCACTTCAGATTTAGACGTCATAGATCTGCCACCATCAACAGATAGATCGCCGCTGAAGGGGGTGAACTACAAAACTCGCCAGTTAACCATACTGGTCACTGTTCCCGCGGCATTATTTCTGTTGGTGATCTCTGCAGGGTCTTGCTTTTTTGCTGTCAAGAGGGGCAAAAAGTATGGTTTCCATGCCGTCACCGATATCGACAAAGAGATCGGCGCATTGCCTGCTAAGTTCACTTATCAGGAGTTGCTCGCAGCAACTAATGGCTTCGCAGATGATCGAAGGCTTGGCCGAGGTGGGTCCGGCCAAGTCTATAAAGGGTTCTTGAGCCATTCAGACCGCCTGGTCGCCGTCAAAAGGATCTTCGCGGATTCCCAACACTCCGAGAAGGTCTTTGTCAATGAGGTTAAGATCATAAGCCGTACGATACATAGAAACCTGGTGCCTTTCGTGGGTTGGTGTCAAGAGGAAGGCGAGTTCTTGCTTGTCTATGAGTATATGCCCAATGGCAGCCTCGATCACCACCTGTTTGGGGCCCGGAGAAGCCTGCCATGGGATGTGCGGTACAGCGTGGCGCTCGGCCTTGCGTCCCCTCAACTATCTCCACGAGGAGCTTGAGCAATGCGTGCTCCACCGGGACATAAAGGCAGCCAATGTGCTGCTCGACTCCAACTTCAGCACCAAGCTTGGCGACTTTGGAGTGGCCAAGCTCGTTGACCCCCGGTTCAGGACTCAGACGACAGACGTGGTTGGGACTTGCGGGTATCTCGCGCCAGAGTACTTCATTGGAGGGAAGGCCACAAAGGAGTCCGACATGTTCAGCTTTGGTGTCGTGGCCCTAGAGATTGCTTGTGGTCGGAGGAGCTACAAGGACGGAGAGAACCACGTCCCGCTGCACAAATGGGTCTGGCAACTCTACCTCACTGGTGACGTCCTTGGCGCGGCCGATGAGGCATTGGGGTCAGAGTTCCCCAAGGAGGAGATGAAGTGCCTGATGATGGTGGGGCTGTGGTGCATGCACCCAGATCCCGCAAGACGGCCGAGGGCGGGGCAAGTGATCCGGTTCCTCCGGCTCGAGGACTCGGTCCCTGAGCTCCCACATGGTGCGTTAGACGGCCCAGTTTCATACCAACCATCGGCTTTGCAATTAGGAATGACCGAATCTCCATGTGCTCCTCCTATTCAAAAATCTCCTAAGCAAGAAAAATCCTGGCTCCTAAAGTCATACAGCAACACATGCTGACTTAATCTGCGCATACTTGCTGCATCAACTATACTTTGATTACATTCTCTTTTGCACTGCCCAAATTGGTGGCTTGAAGTTGAGTAAATCATGGGGACTTGATATCATTTAACATGCACTGCTTACATTGGCATGAACAAGACACTACGAAAGGAAAATTTTCAGTTACCTGTATCTCTCTACAAATTACCGATCCAAAAAAGCGAGCGCATTCATCACATCAGGAAAATAAAATCATATGAAAAGGTAATTTTCTTACTTCAATGAGACAGAAAGCAACATTGAAAAGTACAGCGAACACTACTAATACACCACAGTAAATCAGGACCATTTGGGAAGGCAACTAGAACAGTTCTTTAGCTAATTTTTAAACGTCTAACTCTGACACACTTTAATGCCATCAGGACTTTAATTTAGGTAGATTTGGTGTAGAAGCGGATGCCGAAAGCCAGACCCAAGATCGCGAGCGGAACGAGGAACTGGAGGAGCTTTATGATGAACTCTGACGTCTTGTCTTGGTTGTAGTAAGGCTGCTTCGGAGGAGTGTAGGCTCTTTTTGTGGGAATAGTCGAAGAGTCTATGTCCCCAAGAAGGTACTCGTCCATCATTGCTCTGGCACTGCTGCTATGGGCAACATCTTCAAAATCATCAGTGGCGTCTTTCCCTGAAAAGAAGGAACATTCCCATTCTGAGCTCGCGTGATCTTGAAGAAAGCTAAGAATTTCTAGGACAAAAATCACAGCCCAAACCCCGTGGTTTTACTAAATTGCACAGGCATAAAAAGATGTGCTTCTTCCCCTACTAAATGGTGTTGGTCTTTCTAACAGAGCGCTCAAGTGATTTGGTTAGAAATTAGATTGAACTGAAGCGCCTTATACTTGTCCCTAAAGCTTAATGAAGGACATTGGAAGGCATACCTGTCGCTGACAACAAAACCTCATCGCCACCAGGATGGTCTTCCAGGAACTTTGTCACATCATAAACCTGTTGTGATGTGAACGGGTAAGCCCAATAGTGCTGATATAAGGTAAAAGACTCTCGCAGAAATAAGTATCTTTAATCACAAAACCTGTTTGGCCAACCATGTCTAGGCAACATGCCCCCAGATCGAAAATGTTGGACCACAACGATAAAATAACCTCATAAGTTTAGTGGAAAGCAAATTTGGTATGTCATCAGCCACTTACTACAATCAATGCGATTCTCTGAGATGAAAAGAAGAAGGAGAAACGTATCTACTTTTCTCCAAAATAGTCTGTGGGTTAAATTCGTCATGACGTCAACACAGCCGATTAAAGTTAATGCCAATAACGTAAGTCATGAACATTAATATGCAAATATGTAAAATGGCATTCTTATAACTGCATTCTAGTATGTTGCATACACAAAAATGATCCATCTCGTTATATTTTCAGAGTTCCAGCATATATTAAGTAAAAGAGGAATTCTTACAATGAGTTTCTAGTTTGTCTCAAATGGATTTCAGGAGGAATCAGTTGCAGACTCGTTGTATTAATTCGATCAGTGTCTAAAGACGTGGGAGACAGAAATATTCTGTTTTTATAGTTACCATAGTGCAAAGCGTCTCATCAATAGTTTCAAATGAAAAAAGGTAGTCAGAGCATTGCAGATGCAACAGGGCAGCTACTAGACCTACTGTAAGACACAAGGGACCTTGCAGACTCTCAGAAAGAGTAAAACTGACAAAGAGCCAAGTAAATTTGGCGTAAATGTCTGACCAAAAAATAAATGAATTAAGTTGTTCAAGAGATCATGGGCATGTAATTCAAACTAGACACAATCGGTTTATGATATCATCTTTTCGACGAAAACATATATGCCTGCTTTGACAAAATATTTGTTCCCACATGGGAAAAGTGAATTTTAAAAGCCAAACTAAGCTTGCCTTTCCGTTTTCAGCAAAGCTCTTTTCATTGCTCAAGGTGTGGAGCACGGTCTAACAGAGATTATCAAAGGAATCATCATGGTACGCCACAAGAATAAAATTACTAAGCACTTCATGCTAACTGAAGTCAGTTACATCAAACCCCTGAAATCCTATGCTATACCAATGAAAAACCTTTTCTTTCTTTTTTTTTCGCTTAGTCAAAATAATATGCCTATCTAATATGCTAAAAGTGTGTCTTTAGCACAGCAACATGACCAAGGACAAAGTCAAAATGTTGACACCCACGTACATGTAAACCAAAGTCCCCTATTTTAGACATAACAACTATTTTTTTCTTATTTCCCTCAAAAAGAATCAAGCACTGAAATTGTTGTCTATCAACTATGGGCTTAATTGGAGGTCTTATGTGATCAAGCTTTCTGACATACACAGCTCACGCTTTTAGTTGTTACTTTGTGGTTTCAGTGTGCAATTTTGGCTTGGCTTACTTTTGCTTAAAAGTTGTAATTCAACAGAAACCCAAGCAACATGTACAGAATTCACAGCAATATCACCGAGAAAACCCCAAAGCTAAAGCTTAAATTAAAATTGGACCCATAAAGCTATTTTGGACTTGTTACACGAGTGTAAGTCAATAAGCCTCTAGAAAGAACTATTGCTGCTGGATGGGGCAGTTGAACTCCTCGTACTTTTCAAACAACTGTCTGATTCAGCAAAATTAGGCTCAAAGTAATCAGAATTTGGAGAGTTCGATTGAGCCATAGAAATTAAACATAGAAAGCTGGATCCTTATATTAGGCAATTCCAATGACAAAAAAACTTCATAAATGCCATTTCAGATAAAAATCAAACAAAGGAGACCGACTAGTTCTTTTCCCTTAACCGTGCTCAAGTATGAACCTTGATATAATCAAGGGCACTGAGATTGCCTAAACTTGGGAGGTGATACAGCAAATAATTATATTGGGTTGCAAAATCCAAATGCAGAAAAGTACATTGGCAAAGCAATCGATCAAAGAACCTAAAGGCCACAAAAAATTTGGAAAAAACCTACATTTAACTTTAGCTATCTGATACGGCATTGTTGGTATTGATTATCTCTTGAAGGTAGATCGAGGAAGGGGACAAAGGGAAAGAACATATCATTAGCATCAGACTTATGTTTAACTAGTTTCCTGTAATACATTACATCTGCTTGATACATACCTAGAAAGATCTACAAGGTTGTATTGAAAACACAAGCAAATTCATTAAAAGACAGCATCATAATTCCAATTATTCTCGACATGAGTTTGAATCACGTACTGCTACATTGTTCTGTCCACTTTTCAACCGAACTTCATGACATGAACCATGTATTAATACTTTCTATACTCCATGCCCAATTTGGTCAAGAGAATTGAACCCAACATAAAGGAAAACATGAAGAAACTTTGCAGAAAGCAACTCTGACTATTGGAATCAAACCCATCAACCAATCGCCTGCTGACACCTTCAATCTCACACGAATCATGAACAAAGCCAAAAGAAAGAAAAAAAAAATAGAAAAATCCCATCTTGAGAAAGAGAGGTGAAAAGGAACTACACTGACTAAAAACACAGAGCAAGAAGAACGCTAGAAAAAGGAGCTTACTTTTCCACCAATTACGAGCCAACAGTCCTTGGAATTGTTATGCTCGGACACTTCAGCCAAAGTGAAGACCTTTTTAGCCTCACCCATGTCGATTTTCTTCTACTTCCTCCTCTCCACCTCCTTCTTCTTCTGTGGGTTTTTGGCTCTGTGAGAAGCGGCAGAAGCAGAGTGGTCAATCTGAGAGAAACCCAACAGGCCTTAAATTCACCGACTTGGTCGATCAAACTGTGGGCTCTCACCAACTCAAGAGTGCTTGTTGCAATGATGGGTATGACAAGAACATAAGTACTGGATCAAAGCAACCTGAGAGAGAGATTTCTTGCCTTATTAATTGTCGAGAGAGAGATTTCTTGCCTTATTAATTGTCGAGCATCATAAAGGTCCTATTTTGACCTTTTTCCGAGAGAGAGAGAGAGAGAGAGAGAGAGAGAGAGAGAGAGAGAGAGATTTCTTGCCTTATTAATTGTCTTGCATCATCAAGTTCTATTTTTTCCTTTTTTTTTCCATTGCGTGCGCACACAGATATAGAGATTTGTTACATCATCAGTTGTGACTTTCTGTCTTTCTTTAAATTTCTTACAAGGGTCCTATTAAAATGTAAAATATCCAGCAAAAAAATAATCATATTTTCAACACCTGCCTTGCAAGAGAAAAATAGTTTTTATTTAGATATACACTCATTGACAAAAATCCTTGTTAAAAGTGCTATTTGAAATATTCGTTAAACGATTATATGAGCACAGAGGAATATTATGATTTTAATCAATATTTTGATTATCGAATACTTTCTCATTAATTTTATTGAAGGTGTTGTTTGATAAGATTTGTTTCCTTTCTATTGCAAGGGCATTGAACTCGAAGCCACACATGGTAGGTGGGTAGGTAGGTGGAGACTCAGGTTGGGTTTGTGTCCATTGAATGCAGTGTTGACATTAGTAGGTGTGTTGGCATGGTTGCTCTTTTCTAGCCTTTCTTCCCTTTTCTATTTCTTCTACTAGATTTTTTTATAGGCTTCCCCTTCTTTCCCATCTTTCCATGATAGAATCTCTATCTCATTACCCATATACTACGTAAGGTAAAAAATAAAGGAATATGTACACTTGAATTGGTAACAACAAAATTAAGTTATAGAAACATATGACCTCTGGCAAAGTAAGTACGACATGTTTAGCCTATTATGGGTAGTGCACTTGTCTTTCGTCCGGATCCGTTTGTTTGAAGGAAAACTGTTAGTGAGAAATTATTTTTCGACTTTTCGCTGTTTGGATGGCGGAAAATTAATCGATCTACAGAAAACATTTTTCATGGGTTAAAAACAACAAGTTTAAATTGGGAGAAAATGACTTTTCCTTTTGGCAAAACGGAATTCACTTTCCCTAATCTACTAAACAAATGAAAACTAACTAGTTTCCTTAAAAATAATTTTCATGAAAAATATTTTCCTTTAATACGAAGTTTTAAGCGAAACGATCGCATTGCTAGGTCATGTATTCTATTCCATGCTTCACATTACCAGCTCATTGTCTCTTTCATTTTCCAATGATATTTTCATCTTGACCAACAAGCTTAAAGTCAATGGAACAAATAACCACTCAATAATTGTTTGAACCGTATTAGATTAAAAGAAAATTCCAGATGAATTTATTTGCTTAATTCTTGTCTTCGGACACTCATCGACAAATCCTTGTTAAATGTGCTCTTTAAAATATTCTAAAGATATTGACCAAAAAAATATTCTAAAGATATGTTGTGATTTTCAATGTATTATCTATTTACATATCATGCACAATCAATACGTTAAGATATAAATATTTTCTCATTAAGCATGTTGAACAAGTATCTCAAAGATGTTCATTGATAAAAATTTCTGAAGCCATATATGGTAGGTGGTACTGGTAGGCAGGTGGAGACTACGTTGGGTAGTGTCCATTGAATGCATAGTTGACATTAGTAGGGTATGTTGGTATAGTAGCTCTTTTCTTAGGGTGCGCATGGCAATGATTATGTGTCCGAGAACTAATTCTGCTCAAAAATGATTATGTTTGATTCCGTGTCTGGAACTGATTCTGAGTATTTTAAGGCATTTGGTAACAGCCCAAAATTTCCATTCTTGGAATAGAAAAAGAACAAAAATGTGTTTGTTAACGACACAAAATTTCTTTTTATTAATAATATTTTTGAATATTTTAATATTTTTTTCTTTCTTTCTTTCTTTCTCTTTTCTTTTTTCTTCTCCTCCCTCTTGGCCATGGCCGGCAACCGGCCACAGGCCAGGGCCGGCAAGGGCGTCGCGGCCCTCGCCGGATCCGGCGAGGGCTGGACCCTCGCAGCCTGGGCAAAGGTCGCCCTCACCGGCCTTTTCCAACCCTTGCCCGAGCCAGCGAGGGCTGCTCTCGAGGCTCGTGGCCTAGGTGAGGGCTGGATTTTCGCTACTGCCCTCGCTAGCTCGAGCGAGGGCTGGAAAAAGGCCGGCGAGGGCCGCGACGCCTTTGCCGACCCTCATCAGTCGCCGATGGCCGGCTAGGCAAAAAAAATGAAGAAGAAGAAGATCAGAAAGAACGGGAAAGAAGAAAAAGAAAAAAAAAATTCTTTTCCAATTATGATTCTTGTTCCCAGAATCAAGAAATTACATTTTTTTTTGCTTCTTGATTCTGTTCCAAACTGATTTTGGGAATAATTTTTTGCAAATTTGTGGCCGGGAACAAAAAGTTTACCAAACGGATTCTGTTTCAAAACTAATTCTGGGAATAAAATAACAGAAATTTTTACTGTTTGGCAAGTTGTCAAACGGGCCCTTATTCTTTCTTTCCTTTTCTATTCATTCTTCTAGATTTTTTCATAAGCTTGCCCTTTTTTCCCATCCTTCCATCATAGAATCTCTACTCCCAAATATGATGCAAGGAAAACATAAAAGGAACGTGTACACTTAAATTGGTGACAACAAACTCAGGTTATAGAAACAAATGACCTCTAGTAAAGTCATTACAACATGTTTAGCCTATAATGGGTATTGCACTTGTCTTTCATCTAGATCCGTTTATTTGAAAGAAAATTGTTTTTAGAAAATTATTTTCTGACTTTTTAGTGTTTGGATGACGGAAAATTAATCGGTATATATGAAACATTTTCCATGGACTGAAAACAATAAACGTAGAGTGGGGGAAAACGACTTCACCTTTGGGCAAGAAGGAATTCATTTTCCTCAGACCACCAAAAAAATTAAAACTAACCATTTTTCTTAAAAATTAATTTTCGTGGAAAATATTTTCCTATCCCATGAAGTTTTCAATGAAACAATCGCTTCTTAAGTATTGAAAGGAATGAGGTTTAGTTAGGTCATGCACTCTATTCCATGCTTCGCATTACCAGCTCATTTTCACTTTTCATTTTCCAATGTTATTTTGACCAACAAATTAAAGTCAACAGATCAAATAATCACTCAATAATTGTTTGAAGCGTATTAGATTAAAAGAAAACCTCATATTCATGTTTTTTATCGCCAAATATAATGTTTCGTTATAGTATAAAAAATCAAATGGAATGAGATGAAATAATTGGAATTGAATAAGGAATTCATTCTCTTAAGTTTGGTAAATTGTGAGAATGAAATAGAATCATCATTTTTTTTTATTTGTAAGATATGTTGCGGATCCGAATGAAATGACGCCGCCTATATATCTAACACGAGATTTGGTCTATACTTGCATACTTTCACAATATTATATTTTTTGGTATGAACACGATATTATAGTTTTATTATAGAAGATATTAATATAATTGAGCTATAAAATAATTCACCCAACATCATTCTATAAAAGAAGCGAAAGTAAAAGATTAATAATTCTGTTTCATTAAATTATTTTATAACTCCAAAAAAAGAGCAATAGAATCAATAATTTTACGATATTCGATTTAACCAAATAATTGTCAATGTAACATCCATTATATATTTAACTAGGTATCCGTTCGTGATCAATTTATTACTCTTCATAACTAATTCGGTAACTCAGAAAAAATTGTAACTTATTCCTAACTATAAATTAATTCCCAATCTTATACTCCGTGCAATCAATCATAAATAACTAATAATTAGATTGTTCAAATTTAAACAAAATGCTAATTTATATCGTACTCAATATCTTTTGTTGTTATTGATTAATTAATTTTATAATTCATCTTTAGTGCCCAAAAAAAGGGTTGAAATCATGAATCCTCCTCTTCCTAGTGCTTCACCACAAACTTTGCAACCATACAAGATTTGGGTGGGGGGGGAAGGTTATTCCTTCCAACCAAACACAACAAGGTTATTTCTTAAGCTTGCTTTATACATTATAGTATTTTGAAATTCCTCCATACTTTATCAATAGATTATTTTGGGATAAGTGCACTGAAAGCCTAAAATTTATCATGAAAGTACAATTGAGTCCTAAAACTTTTAAAAAGTGTAATCGAGTCTTAAGACTTGCCATGAAAGTCAATCGAGAAAGTGCAATCAAGTATTAAAATTTTTCAAAAGTGCAATTAACATAAGGACTTTATTATACTAATTTGATAAGTTATAGGGCTCAATTGCACTTTTGAAATTTTTAGAACTCAATGCACTCCGTGACAAGTTTTAGGATTTAATTACACCTTTTGAAAGTTTTAAGATTCGATTGTAATTTCATGACAAGTTTTAGGACTTTCAATTGACTTATCCCATGTATTTTAAGCTTATCTTTTCAAAGAAATAATTATATAATGCCTTTATCTTTTCCAAGAGATGGTTAGATACAAAGATAGAATTGTGTCACTTGAATGAGATAGAGCACAAACTTGCACTAACCTCAACATTTGTAGCATCACCAACTCAGTTATCAGGACCCGTAGGATTACCAAAAGAAACCAGATTTTGAGCTCATTTCCAGTGCCTTCAATTTGAAGTTCGACATCATTTAGTTTCTTCGAACTTTAGCTCGATCTGGCGTAGAAGCGGATACCACCAGCTAGACCCAGGATTGCGAGGGGAACAAGGAACCCGACGGAGCTATGGAGTCGTGTATGCTCTTGCTTTTTTTGCCAGGACAGTCGACAAGTTGATGTCCCCAACCTAGAAGCCCTCGTCCACTGTCGCTGCAGTGCTGCTGCTGCAACCGTTGTCTCGGTAGTTTTCCAGTTGGTCAGAATCCACGTTCAAGTTAAGCGAAAAAATGAAGTCATGTCATTGAAGATCTTTGGATAGGGTACAGTGTCGGGCTTTCTAACAGAGGGCTTAAGTGGTTCAGTTTCAATTAAGAACATTTGAAGAACATCACCTGTTGCCGACAACACAGCCTCATCAGCACCAGGAGTGTCTTCCAGGAACTTGGTCACATCATAAACCTGTTGCAACCTATGCGAATAAGCCGAACCCCGCCTAACAGACCGTCTCATATTTCCACAAATTAGGACAAGTTTCGAAGAGAACAACATAATGCCAGAGAACTATTTTCCGAGACTAGAAGGTCAAATTTGCACGGCATTCCTTGCTGCTCTGATGCAGAGTATATATGATGGATCGAATTTCAGATAATTAACTGAACAAGAACATCACCTTTTGGGGCAAAAGGGAAAAGGAAAAATGTGTCCCATGTCCGGTTTTGCTGGTTCCCTTCAGTACAAAGCCTCTCGTCATTGCAGATGCAACAGAAAAAGCTTAAGTCCGAGGTGTTGTAGAATCCTACAAATATAATGACTCAAAAACAACCTAATCCGAGTGAGTTTGGCGCAAATGAGATACGTTATTTGAGAGATGACCGACATGTTGTTCATTCCAGACATTAATTACGTTAATGATTTCGTCCTCTCAAGTGATGCTGCTGACATTGTACACACCACAGACACATGCGGAATTAATGCTATGCAGGTCGATAAACAGATAATGAAAATGCTGCTGAAGTATGCATTTTTTGCTTTTCCGTTTCCATGGAAGCTCTGTTTCGCCGCTCTAAGTGCGGAGCATCTCAACCTATCTGAAAATGGACTCTAGCACAGCAATGTGCACAATAACAAATCAACACGCGTTGAGCTAAACTTCCTCACTTTACACAGTCATTGGGTTTCCCTCAAAATTCCTTGAAGAATGAAGCACCAAACTCGCTGCCTCAGGCAAGACATTGCTCAGAGGTCTTACATGATCAAGCCTTCTGACGCAGAAAAGGTCATGCTTCTAACTTGATACCCGGCAAGTTCTTCAGGTGCAATAAGAGTATTTAGGTGGCTCTGTATTTTTCGTTGGAACGATAATGTTCGTTGAAGCTCAGAAGAACCACGCTAGTAAACAAGTCTAGAACGGGAATTTTCATTACAATTCGGAAAAACCATAAAGGTGAACAGTTTGGTAGAGCCATATTCGCCAAGATGCTTGGAAGAATCAGAAGATAGAAGAGCGGATCATCATCGAGAGAACAAATTATTAACAGGAACAGCTGCCGATATCATATTGTTGATAGATCGTCATTTTTGTGGTTATGTTATGCTTTTTTTGGAATTCTAACTGTGATAATTTATCAGTTCTTTAACTTTGGTTCAAGTTGTAATTCAACATAAACCCCCTTAATCAGCACAAACTCTTGATCCCCAAACATCAGAGACAAAACCAAAAAGCAAAAGCTGGAAACAAAGCTGAGTGACCCCATTCTTGTTTATGTACTTTCACTGACAAGTAGATTTATCACAGTATTTTTTATTCAAATTTGAGAAATATTTTAAATATTGAAGGGAAAATAATAAGAATACTCCTTTTTTTTTGTCATAATAATAAGAATACTCTACAAGCCCGTCTGTTTGAGATTAGCAAAAGCACAAAAACATTTTTCATTTATTTTCTTGCATCAAATAACTTGTTTTATAATTCTAAGAAACTTTGAAAAATTATACGTGGATCAAAGGGTCAAATTTTGGATATTTTGTAAAAATTACAGGAATTTTGAATTTTAAAATAGTTAAAATATATGAGTCGCGAGATTTGGAATAAGTATATGTTTAAAAATCATTTTAAATAGACAAGTAATTAAAAAATATGGAGAGCGCCAAACTAGTACCTTAAAAGACCGGAAAAAGAATTTATATGATCCAAATTACATACCATTTTTCTCATAATAATCAGTAGCAAACCTTCCGTGCAACTTTTATCAATAATAAGCAAAAATTTATAATACGGAAATACCCACGTGTATAGATGATCATTTTCTTTAAAAATACATAAAATTTATCGTAATAGGATTAAGAAATGAGGTTATCTTGATAAATGAAGAATTATGTGTTGTAAGACGATCATTTAAGTCATGAGATTTTAAAGATATATCGGACACAATAACTTAATGTTATTGCGCCGTATTATGCGACACGAAGTCAAAACGGCGATAATTTATTTTGTGAACACGATACCATATCATGGTATTCTTTAAACGCACATCGTTAATTGACGAACGAAAAAGATACGAAATTTGCTGACAGCAAAAGCAAGTTCCACTCGGGCACAAGACGAGGCGTGTTCCATACGTGTACAGCTCCTTCCTCTACAAAATGACGGGTATTTCCTTTCGAGTCCGGCGTACTAAAAACCGCCTCTGAACGGGTATTATCGCGAAACGAAAAAAAGAAAAATCTTTTTATCGTTAATAAATGGATAGTTTTCACGTAATTAAATTACTTTAGATCTATATATTATGGGATTTAAGTTAAATCCTCTATATATTGATTTTCACTTCACTTGTGGGGGAGCTGGCTTGGAGGGTAAGGCAGGACTTCCCAAAAGCCAAAACCAATCTCAGAAAGCAAAGCAAATTCTTCTCTCTCTCTCTGTGACCTTTGCTCTCTGAAATTAGGGTTTCGAATTCGAAGAATCTCTCGACCCGGAAGCCCCAATCGCGATCCCCCCCCAATCCCCAATTCGCCGTCCCGGGATCGTTCTCGGAGGGGATCCGAATCGGAGGAGGGAGGGGCCCCCGCTAGCTAGCTCCGGGTTTTCGCGGCGAGGCAATGGCGGCGGCGGCGGCGACGATGGTGAGCTCGGCCGGTGGGTTGCTGGCGATGCTGAACGAGACCCACCCGCGGCTGAAGCTCCACGCCCTCTCGAACCTCAACAAGTGCGTCGACTACTACTGGCCCGAGATCTCCACCAGCGTCCCCATGATGTGAGTCGGACCTTCCCCCTTTCTCTCTCTCTCGCTCGCTCTCTCTCTCGCTTCAGCTTCGATGCGGTTTTCGGGTTGTTTTGACTCTGGTTGGATTGGTAGTGTTTTCGGGTTTCCGGGGGTTCCGAGCGGCTGCTTGGCTGGGAAAAGATGTCATTTTGAGACGGAATTTTGGGTTTGTTTGTTTGTTTGTTTGTTCTCTTCGGGTGAAGATGAGATGCTGAAGTGAGTTTAAGCAGTGGCAGTAGCTTCTTTAGGTTTTGGAGCGGTGAATTAGGGGAATGGGAGTAAGATTTTGGTTGTTGCATCTGCGTACCGTTGTTGGATTTTGTGTCTTTTCTGCGATGGGTGGAGGATTTGAGGTTGAGATAAAATCGAGGGCTTGATGTTTGGAAACAAGATTGAGGATTATGGGATTAATTAAGGATCCATAGGTTTTATGTTTCTTCGAACAATTTTGAGCGCACGTACAAGTCTTCTGGGAGCAACGAACGAGGTGTTTGGCTGGAATTGGTGATCTACATCTTTTGTTGCTGGCGCCGAACACGAGTTTACTATAGTTGCGGTTGTGCTGGCACCTTCATTTTGAGCTCTAGAATTGGTGTTTATGGAGTCTGCATTTTGCTTTGAAATTATTTTTCCTATAGGCTGTGTTTAACTGCTTAAATGCAACCTTCGTCCCTTTTTAGCCTTTGAGGAGCACTCCAAACTTGAACTGCTTCTAATTTAACGGTACGATTTGGTTGAGGAGGGACGATTTGCAATTTGCATGCAAGTTAGGCTGGTTCTGGAAAAACATTGTAATTTGACAATGCTATGTTCAACTTTAAAGAAGTTTCTGATTGATTTGATCGATTATTCTCTTATTTATAATTTCTCTCCAGAGAGAGTCTTTACGAAGACGAAGAGTTTGATCAGCATCAGAGGCAACTTGCTGCACTGCTCGTCTCAAAGGTGATGGCTCTATTCAACCCTCTCTTCATTACATGATTACTTCCTTGCATGATTCTTTTGGGTCGGTCTGGATTGCATCTCTGTTATTAACTGTTTTCTCGATTACTTCTTTGTGTTTTATTAAGCAGAGCATTATGCGGATTGTCACAACTTAGATGCTTCACAGTTTCTCATTTTTCATATGATATAGCTACCTTGTGGATGCTTAGTAATATGTGGCAGCTGTCACTGCAGATATTACTCGAGCATTTTCTGCTGACAACCGTCTATTTTATCTAAACTTGGTTGTGCTTTTGGATTCCTTGTGATCAACATTTAATAGTATACAGACTAAAGGAGGCCTTCATAAAGTTGCTCAAAGGCTCATATATTTATACTCACTTGTTGCTACTGAATTTACTCCTTGCCGTTGAATGATTTCATTGACGCTATTCTAAAAGCTGGCAACCTTTTAAATTGCATGCAACGTATTGATGGGTTGTTGGGGTGTTCTCTTTTTGAATCATTACATTGTTGGGGTTTTTTATTCAGTTCTTGTTGGTCCCGATAGAGGTTCATAATCTTCAGGGCAAGTTAAATTTGAAGATGTGCTTGAGTAGCATGTATTAAATTTTGATTTAAATTTATACTCTCATTTTCTTTTAACTTGTTATCCTTGCAAGCTTCCTTGTAACATCTTGGTATATTATGCCCACAAAATCTAAGTTGATGAGTGCATGTCCTACTGATGCACATGAATCAATCTTACATATACTGCAATCCAATAGTTTCACTTATTTTAGATTTTGGATTCTGCATTTGGTTTTGGTGTTCTCTTTACATGGATCTGCTGTTGATGCTGGCTTGTCCCCATCTGATTCCATGTTTTTTGGTGCACATGGTTTGACCTTACAAATTCCTGCATTCTTGTAGCATCCCTTGCCTTTGATTTTGGAATCTGGAGTTTTTAGTTCTGCCGTTTTGTTGACATGTCTCCACTGTTTCTTATATATTTTTTTTTTTCAGGTTTTCTACTATTTGGGTGAGCTTAATGATTCACTGTCTTATGCACTTGGAGCTGGTTCTCTGTTTGACGTTTCGGACGACTCTGATTACGTTCACACTTTGCTATGTAAGAATAGCAACCTTAGCTCATGTATTTTTTTAGTTTAGTTGATGGGTTTATTTTTTATTTTTATTGTTTTTTTGGAGAGAGGGGGGGGGGGGGGGGGTGGGCTGGGGAGAACAGCAGCACTTTGTTTTCTAGTTTATTCATTTGCATGACCATCCTGTCAGTTTTCTTTCCAGCTATTCTGGAGGTTGTGCTTTGGTCCTTTGGACCAAGATTTGGAACTTACGTGATCCCCTTTTGACTTGTACTTTCAGCCAAAGCTATTGATGAATATGCAAGCCTTAAGACTAAGGCGGCAGAATCAAAGAAAGAAGCAGTTGAAGTGGATCCTAGGCTGGAGGCTATAGTGGAGAGAATGCTGGATAAGTATGATCTAATGCAATGCCTTTGTTGATCTGATCTGATGCTTTTCTTGTTGTAGCCTTCTTACGGTTACTTGATTTAGGTGTATCAATGATGGAAAGTACCAACAAGCCATGGGTATTGCAATTGAATGCCGACGATTGGATAAACTAGAGGAAGCAATTACAAGGAGTGATAATGTGCATGGATCTCTCTCTTATTGTATCAATATCTCTCATTCCTTTGTTTATCGTAGAGAATATCGTCATGAGGTAAGGGTTTTATTACCGGTTATATTTAAAAATTCATAAGTTTCCGAGATGATGGGATCACTGGAATCCTTGACTGAAACATTTAGGCCTACAGTCTAATTGGCACTTGATATTGATTGAGATTCGAATAGTGACCAATTTCTTTATCATTATAATCTTTTCTATCCGGGCTTAGGGTTTCCAAAATTGTGTGCGGTATGTGTATTCATTTTGTTGAGTGTGAATTGGGTTGGTTTAACATGAAGCCTTCCTGTTGAAGTTTTTTGAAATGGGCTCGAAAATTTTCCCATCCTGGTTTTCCTATTGCTCCGACTCTTCTTCTTGCTTGGAGAGGAAATAGCTACACCCGGTTTCATTGTCTGACTCCTGCAGGTTCTGGCTGTAATTGTGTCACTTCAATTATAAAGTCTTGGTTTGATTTGCATTATTGTTCAGGCTGTTATGTAGTTTTGTTTATCATTTGGTGTTGCTTCAGAAGAGTTAATTGCTATGTCAAAGTCATGTTAAGTCACAGTGTTTCATTAGAATCAATTCTTTAGCCACTTTTAATAATTTCTGTGAGTCCTACATCATCTTTAGCCAACACGTCTTCCTTTTTATTTTTTTGGCCTGTAACTATTAGTTTTAGGATTTTGTTAACAAGTGTCGGGACACTTGTCAAACGCCTATATCAAGAAAGTCTGTGATTTCCAATGTAATGTCTTCCTCATATTATGTGTAATCAATGTATTGGGAATCAAAACCTTTCATTTCTAAGTATGGTTAACGAATGCCTGAGGGGTTTTGTTAACAAGATCCTGGTTTTAAGTCTACTTACCTTATGTCCAAAAAAGAAAAGAAAAAGGTCTACTTATCCCATAGCTTTTGTTGGAAATGCTCTCCAATCATTATTTTCCTCTTTTGTCATAATTTCCTATTAGTGCGGTGGTATGTTGAATTTTTAAGTCTTCTAAATTGGATGCTAGGACAGATATGTCTATTGCCGTGAAAATAGATCTGATGCATAATGAAATATGCAAAATTATTGGAGGAGGGACTTGGCATATTGTTTGACCCTGGTTTACACTTCAGGTTCTTCGTCTTCTTGTGAACGTGTTTCAAAAGCTGCCTTCTCCCGACTATTTGAGCATTTGCCAGTGTCTAATGTTCTTGGATGAACCTGAGGATGTTGCGCAGATATTGGAAAAGCTCCTGAGATCTAATAAGGATGATGCTTTGCTCTCATTTCAAATAGCCTTTGATCTTGTGGAGAATGAGCACCAAGCTTTTCTGTTAAATGTGAGAGATCGTCTGTCAGTTTCGACATCTCGCTCTCAGGAATCTGGGCAACCAGGACATAACGAAGCAGATGCTGCTCAAAATGAAAGTCCTGCTGCGTCAGAGGATGTTGCTATGACTGATGGGTCTCATACTTCTGATGCTACTGTTCAACAAGTTGATCCAAGTGAGGGCATACATGCTGAGAGGCTTAAGAAGATCAGGGGAATCTTGTCTGGAGAAACATCTATACAGTTGACCTTGCAGTTTCTCTATAGTCATAATAAGTATGACTACTAGCCTTTCTTCTTCGCTTTAATCCTCATTGATTTCTATATGATTTATAATTCTATTTGGAATCTTATGCTTCTGAATTTATAATTTATGTAGATCGGATCTGCTTATTCTGAAGACGATTAAGCAATCTGTTGAGATGAGAAATAGTGTTTGCCACAGTGCGACCATATACGCTAATGCAATTATGCATGCTGGTACGACTGTGGACACTTTTCTGAGGGAAAATTTGGTAAGGCAGACCATCTATTCGTCAAATGTCTCCATGGTTTCTTTTGGCTTTCTAGTTAAGATTCTCACGGACCCTTGTTACAACACTTCCTCAGGATTGGTTGAGCAGAGCCACCAATTGGGCTAAATTTAGTGCTACGGCAGGCCTAGGTGTTATTCACAGAGGCCACTTACAGCAGGGGAGGTCTTTAATGGCTCCTTACTTACCCCAAGGAGGGGCTGGTGGTGGAGGCAGTCCATACTCCGAGGGTGGTGCCCTCTATGCGCTAGGTCTCATTCACGCAAACCATGGAGAGGGCATCAAGCAATTCTTGCGTGATAGCCTGCGCAGTACTAATGTGGAGGTGCCAACTCTATAAAATGAATGACAGCTATTTGCAACGGTCGTTTTCACAAATGCTCACTTGCATTTTTATTATGCAGGTCATACAACACGGAGCATGTTTAGGTCTTGGATTGGCTGCTCTGGGAACCGCTGATGAGGATATATATGATGACATCAAAAGTGCCCTGTATACAGACAGTGCTGTTGCTGGTGAAGCCGCAGGTATCAGTATGGGTTTGCTCATGGTGGGAACTGCAAGTGAGAAGGCGAGTGAGATGCTTGCCTATGCCCATGAGACGCAACATGAGAAGATCATTAGGTAAAATTGGTAGACTTTGGCCCATTTCTTACTTGAGCTATTTTGTTCTCTATTGTTCATTGGGTACTCCTATTCCAGGGGATTAGCATTAGGTATCGCTCTCATGGTTTATGGAAGGGAAGAAGAAGCAGATACACTAATTGAGCAAATGACTCGGGATCAGGATCCTATTATTCGTTATGGTGGTATGTATGCACTGGCCCTGGCATACAGGGGTACTGCAAACAACAAAGCCATCCGCCAACTGCTACACTTTGCCGTCTCAGACGTGAGTGACGACGTTAGGAGGACCGCAGTTCTAGCGCTTGGGTTTGTGCTTTACTCAGAGCCAGAACAGGTTGGTTCTTCTCCTTCCCTTTTCTGGCTGGCAAGTATATTTCCAATTTGAATATCCAGTCTGATCTGATTGTTCATGAATTAAATTGTTCTTCAGCAATGAGTTTTCTCTTTCCTCTATTTCTTTTCTGTTGTGTTCATTTTTCCTTTTTCGAAGGATTTATCAAATATTGTGATTTTGAATCTCAATCCTACTTTGTATGCAGACTCCCAGAATTGTTTCGCTGCTGTCTGAATCTTATAATCCACATGTTCGATATGGTGCGGCTCTTGCCGTGGGCATATCCTGTGCGGGGACTGGCTTAAGTGAGGCTATATCTTTGCTGGAGCCTCTAACATCAGATGTCGTTGATTTTGTTCGTCAAGGTGCCCTCATTGCCATGGCCATGGTCATGGTCCAGACAAGTGAAGCGAGTGATTCTCGTGTTGGAGCTTTCAGGTATTGCATAGTTTATTCTAAAGAGAATAAATGACTGTCTTGTCTTATTCAGTTGCGTCATTTATAGTTGCTTTATTCATATTTGAATCCACATGTAGGCGGCAATTGGAAAAAATTATTTTGGATAAGCACGAAGATACTATGAGCAAGATGGGAGCTATTTTGGCCTCTGGAATTCTTGATGCTGGTGGAAGGAACGTTACTATTAGGTTGCTTTCTAAGACAAAGCACGATAAAGTAACTGCAGTTGTTGGACTTGCGGTGTTTAGCCAGTTTTGGTATTGGTATCCCCTTATCTATTTCATTAGCCTGGCATTTTCTCCTACAGCATTTGTTGGACTGAATTATGACCTAAAAGTTCCGAGGTTTGAGTTTTTATCGCATGCAAAACCTTCACTTTTTGAATATCCAAAACCTACTACCGTTCCTACAACTACTTCCGCTGTAAAGCTACCAACTGCAGTCTTATCGACATCAGCCAAGGCCAAAGCTAGGGCCAAGAAAGAAGCTGAGCAAAAGGCCATTGCTGAAAAATTATCCGGGCCAGAGGCATCTTCTGCTGGTTCAAATGCCGGGAAAGGAAAATCGGTTAGTGAGAAGGACGGAGATTCTATGCAGGTACAAGCTTTTTGTGCTAGTTAGTTTAATCATGATTCTGTTATAATAAGAGTATCACTGTTTGTAAGAAGAGTTAGTGCATCCTGTTTCATTTGGATGAAAATGATTCTATACTGATACTCACACGTTGCATTCTGGCAAGGTAGTAATTTGTGAGATTTTGAATACAGAGACGGTTCAAGAATCTATGTAAGCGCTGTACTTGAATCAGAGCAATAGATAGGCTTTTCAACTGAAGAGTCTCCATAATTTGGTCCATGGTTGATTCTCAGTATTCTCTTAATATTACTTCTACTATGGAAGTTATTCTTCAAATTTGATAATGGGTCACTTCTTACATCATCTCAAATCGGTGGCTACATCTCTGTTGTTGATCATCTACTCAAATGTGGATGTATGCATGTATTCATGTATGTGTTTGTTTATAGGTTCATTATGGATAAAGGTATGCACATTCACACACGTTTGGTTCCATTTTTCATAGATTAGGCGCATGGTTGCTTTCATTTTTCTCTTCAGACTTCTGATGTGATAAAATGATACATCCTATGATGACGCTGCAGGTAGATAGTCCGCAGGAAAAGAAAGTTGAGCCTGAGCCTTTATTTGAAATACTGACCAACCCTGCTCGGGTTGTACCGGCCCAGGAGAAGTTTATTAAATTCCTCGAGGAAAGCAGATATGTGCCAGTGAAGTTGGCTCCCTCAGGGTTTGTTCTTTTGAGAGACTTGCGTCCAACAGAACCCGAGGTCTTTTCTCTGACTGATTCGCCATCTTCTACTGCATCAAATACTGGTGGATCTGCAACTTCTTCAACCATGGCTGTTGATGAAGAGCCACAACCGCCTCAGCCTTTCGAGTACACCTCATGATTGCGATGTTGATTTTATATCTTTGCTTGGTGATTGGCTTTGCTTTTGATGAAGGTAACAACCTTGCAATCTAATGCTCGATTTGGAGGAAATCTGGCTTCTGAGTCCCGGGTCTGCAGACGTTGAGCCATATCTTCTTGCAAGGTGTTCAAGGTCTTTGATCAATCTGTGTGGGTCCTGGCAAATTCGTGGCTTTATGCTTTGTAGCAAGGACCCCAAAAGAAAGAAAAAGGGGTAGATTTCTACTGTTTTTACTGGGGGTGGGGGGATTGGGCATTGAAGTGGGTCTTCATAGGAGACTATGTTAAGTGCATTTTCTTGCTCCAAGCGAGCATTCACGAGACATTTGCCGGAACCATGGGAAGCTTCCCGTATGAGCTGAAGCTCTAAGCACAATCGCAGAACCTAAAATTTGCCAAACCTTTATTGCTTCCGATTTTATGTAGTTCATAATTAGCTCTTTTCTTGTTTTTAGTTTTTATTGCTGCCAGGACTGGTACTGTTTTTTTCGAGTTCTGTCACGGTGATAACTTGGTATAGTGTCACAACTTCATAAAATGCCTGTTTTCTGGTATGATTTTCTGGCTCGCGTACTTAACCGTTCTACCATTGAACTTGCGGCGACTCACAGAGGTTTTGCGCAGAAGAGATTTTAAGGAGATTTTTTCAGCATGCGAGAACTCTGTTCAATGGGTGTTTGCCTCAGCTCTCGTGTTGCATGTCCTATCACGTTCTACTTTTTGGTCTCTCTTGTTGGAATCTTTCTAACTAGTTTTCCTAAGTAATGTCACGGGACATCTGGAAGCGCGGTTGATACTAGTAAGAATTTAGTCGAGGATGGACTCGAGGGTTGAATTTTCTAATATGGTGTCAAGTCAGGTTTTACTATTTAGCCTATGTGTCTATCCCTTTAAGTTAAATTTCACAAGTCATTCCTAATTTGGCTTGCATCTAAGAAAGGTATTGAAAATATCTCATGTTGCTTGACAACTGACAATGAAGTTTATATGTTCTGTACATGCATGTGGTCTCTTTTCGCTTATCAATCTAAATTTTCGGGTTGGACTTTCTAGCATTATATTAAAGTGACATCTTGTCCTTTCATGTATGCATTCGACCTTGTCTGTCAAATTTCATGTGCGACTTTTAATTTAGCTTGTGGGGTGTTGTAAAATACCTCACATCACTTGACAATTGAGTCTATATGCTCTATACTCAATTTTAGTTGAATTAAAATTGAAACATCTAATTTATTTGCATAAATCAAGTTTGGAAGACCATATATTTGTACCACGGAGCAATCCACCAAATAAATGACCAATTATTATCACATGGGGATATAGTATTCTCGCTGTCATCTGCATAAACATTTTCCTTCTTTTCTTTTGGTTGATGAGATAAATAAAGTTCCTTATAATTTTTGGTTTAAGCAACAGAATGTCCGAAATTATTGTTCCGAAATCTCATCAAGTATAGTAAGTCCTCGGTTCCAGGGGACGAAGCATTTTATGGATCGATTACATGGCCAATAAAAGGTATAACGAATTAAAATGACAACGCTGGCATAATTTGCATTTCAATCTCGATCTAATTCATTTTTTGAATTTTGATAAATCTCGTCTACTTTTTTTGGGATAATGAAACAAATAATCCCTAAACTTTGAAACAATGTGCAGTTTGGCTCTTAAACTTTTGGTTTATATTTAATCTAGTTCCTGAACTGTATAAAGATGTTCAATATTTCTGAAATTGAATTAATGGAATGACAAACATTCAACATTTTAATATAACATATGGACTAAACTGAACAAGTACAAGAAGTTAAAGGACTATATCGAACAAATTTGAAGTTTAGAGACAATATTGCTCATCGGGCTAAAGTTCAAAGATCATATCGAACAAATTTAAACTTTATGGACCATATTACCTATTGGGTCAAATGGTTTTATTGGACCAAAGTTCATGAATCATTTATGTCATTTTCCCTTTTTCTTTTCTCTTTACATGTGTCTCATGGTGTAACGTTCTCGTTGAGCACATGGTGTAATAGGGGAAAGTGTTAGAAAAGTCCTAAATCTATTGCATTTGCGCCAATTTAGTCTTAAACATTTTCTGGGTGTCAATTTAGTCCTAAACTTTTTGATGTAGTGCCAATTCAGTCCTTCCGGCTAATTTTGGCCAAATATTGTTGATGTGGACGCCGGCAGCCTATGTGACATGGGCAATGCTGATGTGGACAACTTTTAATATTTTTTCGAATATTTTGTTTTTCTCCCCTCCCTTCTTCCTCTAGCCAGTAACCGGACCTCGACGACCAGCCAGAGGCCAGAGCCGGCAAGGTCGATCTTGCCAGCCTTTGACAAGCCTTGCCATGGCTAGGAGAGGCTCAACCTCGCCCAGCCGCTGACAAGACTCGAGCCCTCGCCAGCCCAGTGCAAGGCTACCCTCGCGACCATCCGGTGAGGGCGAGCCTCGCCAGCCCTATCCTCCGGCCGATTGCCGGAAGAAGGGAGGGGAGGTTTAAAAAAAGAAAAGAAAATCGAAAATATTATTAAAAGCTATCCACGTCAGTGCCGACCGTGCCACGAAGCTGCCCCGGCGCCCACGTTAGCAATATCCGGCCAAAATCAGCCGAAATGACTGAATTAGCACTACGTCAAAAGGTTTATAACTAGATTGACACAAATACAATAAATTTAGGAACTTTTTGACACTTTTCCTTTTCCTTGGTGTAATCATATGTCAATGCAATGTGTGTGTGTGCGCGTATATATATATCCCGATAGCATTAATAATCGAAGTGGGTCGAAGCCCACTTAGTTGGGCCGACGAGGTGGAGGATGCACCAAGCCCAACCACCACCTTTCTCAGCTTCCCAAGCGCGACATCCTTCAAAAACCCTAGCCGTCGTCCTCTTCGTCTTCCTCCTCCTCCTCCGAAAGCAGCGCTGCCACCGAGAGAGAAGCATTCGTGCCGCGGCAAGTCCCATCGACACAGAGCGAGCGAAAATGGTTTCCGGGTCGGGGCTGTGCGCGAAGCGGGTGGTGGTGGACGGCCGCCACCACATGCTGGGGCGGCTGGCGTCCGTGCTGGCGAAGGAGCTCCTGAACGGCCAGCGGGTGGTGGTGGTCCGGTGCGAGGAGATCTGCCTCTCCGGCGGCCTCGTGCGGCAGAAGATGAAGTACCTGCGGTTCCTCAGGAAGCGCATGAACACCAAGCCCTCCCACGGCCCCATCCACTTCAGGGCCCCCGCGAAGATCCTGTGGCGCACCATCCGTGGGTACGGACCTTAATCTCTCCTGGGTTTTCGCTCTCGTGTCTGGTTATTGACGCTGGTTTGATTTGTTTCGCTTTTGATTTGTTCAGTTGCTTAAAGCTCTAGTTTTTTGAGTTCGAGGAATTGGAGGGGAAGGTATTGGGAATGTTTTGTACTAATTTGGTGACCAGTGTTTGTTTGTTCTGGTGAGGGAACACTGCTACCCGTTGCGTTCTTGCTGTTCATTGGCCAAGACATTTGCTTTAGGTTTGGACCGAGGACTGGTGTTTGTTCAAGGATCCTGGAGTTTAGAAAGTAGCTCGACTGTGTTGGGACCAGGACCCTGCATGATTGGACTTGGATTGGGTTCTCTCGGATTAGGAGTAAATTGACAAATTCGCTGCTCGAGTGTTGTGATAAATAAGCAAAGAGGAAATGGCGAATGATGAGATAAAGACCATTCTTTTGCGTGACGTGTTATCAACTTGATTTTAGGGTCTTAGGAGATGGGACTGGGAGGACTCTCTCTATTTACCCATGAATTCAGAACAAGTTGGGACTGTCTCCATCCTATATATTGTCCGGCTTTGGCTGAAATGAGTATGATCTTTCGTCTTTTCCCCTTCTGTTTTTTTTCACCTGGCTACTTCTACTTACATATACAAATGTTTCAATTCCTTAGTCACGAGGATGGTATTGGGTTTTCCATTTAGCTGGTTGATTGGTTTGCTTTCTGTTTGCCAACATTTAGTATCTGCTCAAGCTGAGACTTCTATCTTTTTGAAAAGCTCTCCTTTCTTTTTACAAAACTGCGCAACCTAAATTGAACCGAAATGCAGGATGATTCCTCACAAGACTAAGCGAGGAGCGGCAGCGCTTGCACGCTTGAAGACCTTTGAGGGTGTTCCACCACCTTATGACAAGGTTAAAAGAATGGTCATCCCTGATGCGCTCAAGTGAGTTTGTCTGACAGGCATACATTTCCTTTTAATGATCTGCATCATGTATTGACTATTTCTTTTTTTCTCTTAATACTGTTGGTTTTTTTAACATTGATCAGGGTGTTGAGGCTCCAGGCTGGTCACAAATACTGCTTGCTGGGCAGGCTTTCATCTGAAGTGGGATGGAATCACTATGAAACTATTAAGGTGAGATATGAGTGCTTTTTCTTGTTATATGTTTTTGCGTGCGACTAGCTGTGGGGCTGTTACCTGATCTTACAGGACATAGATGTTCCAATGGCTGCTATCTACAGAGTCTGACTATTTTCCTCTGTTTCTACAACAATTGCACGACCATTTAAATGTTGCCATCCATTTTGATCTTCCTTTTCACTACAATTTGTTTCCTGTCTTTCTCTTCAATGGTTGTGTAGGTGTTATTTTCCGGCGACTTGTAGGACAATTTGTAATCTATCAGTTTGTTGATTTGGTTGGAAAATGTGATATAATACCACAGTTACCAATATCGTTGATCTGTCCAAGAAGTTGCTCTCTGAGTTTGTCTTTCTTTGCTTGTGTTTTCCAGCCGTGTTTCAATCTAAATGCTGTCATTTTTGGGTGACTTATGACTGTTCAATTTACAACTCTCATGTCCTGCTCATGGCTTGTGCAGGAACTTGAGAGAAAGAGGAAGGAGAGATCGCAGCTTGTATACGAGAGGAAGAAGCAGTTGACCAAGCTGAGGGTTAAGGCCGAGAAGGCCGCTGAAGAGAAGCTCGGTGCCCAGATGGAAGTCATCGCGCCCATAAAATATTGATTCCGGGATCTTCTCCTCCTTTTTTCCGGCTACATTTATTTGGGTCATCGTTAAATTACACATTATGGAGACCGATTGTTTCAGTTTTGGTTCTTCCTTTTCAGCCATATCCTAGTTACAGAGCTTGCAAATTTGTTGTTCTTAGATTGAAGACCTTGCACTTTTCTACCTTGATCTGAAGTTCGATTAATGATGGCAAAGGCAAAACGAACGATGACGAGAATAATCCGTCTTCCTTACACTTTCCTTTGATCAATTCTAGTATACATGTTTCTATAGGAATGTAAACAAATTATTCTTAGATGAAGTGAAGAGCATCAATAGGAAGATGAAAATAATGGTTAGTATCTTAGATTGGCTCGTAGAGTATCATAGAGAACAAGCAGACCAGGAATCATTCGAGAGAACATGGTCCTTCAATTGTTTTTCTCTTTTAAGTTTCAGGACGACGATCACTTTGATGTGCGCACCACAGTTCGAGACGGATGAATAGACTGACCGGAACAATAGCAAATATTGTTAAATTTGGAAGGTTGGTCAACTATCTTATCTGAGGAAGGAAAGTTAAGATATCGTATTTTCAGAATGTCCGGATTCCGATCGGGTTTCTATCGCCTGCCTCTCGAGAGGTCAATTCACCATTCATAAAATGCCGTATCCAAGTGCATTTTCTCGTACCTCCTCCTGTTCAAAATATCGTAACTCACAAATTTCAAAAATTTTGGGAAAATGACACAAGCAGTCCCTGAACTTTGGCTCAATATGCAATTTGGTCCCTGAACTTTTAATTTGTTCAATGTAGTCCCTGAACTTTAGCTTAATGTTCAATTTAGTCCCTGAACTTTTAATATGTTCAATGTGATCCCTGGACTTTTAATACATGTTCAATTTATCCCTGAACTATATGAAAATGTTCAATGTAGTCCTTCCATTAATTCAAGTTCAGGGACTATATTGAACATTTTCATATAGTTCAGGGACTAAATTGAACATGTACCAAAAGTTCAGGGATCACATTGAACAGATTAAAAGTTCAGGGACTAAATTGAACATTAAGCTAAAGTTCAGGGACTATATTGAACAAATTAAAAGTTCAAGGACCAAATTGCACATTGGGTCAAAGTTCAGGGACTGTTTGTGTCATTATCCCAAAAATTTTCAATCACCGATTGAGATTTGTCCGTTTGTGATGGAATAGTCGATCATCTTCGATGATCTGATCTCGGGAGATTCGGTGTCTTTTAAGTCATGCGATGAATTTAGGTTCCGTTTATTTTGCGAATATATTTAGACATAAATTGTTATCGATTGTGAAAATATTTTTCATTGATTAATTATTTCAAATTATACAAGTAATTGATTTTACGAAAATGTTTTTCAAATCATTTATTTTTCAGTGAAACAAACGGAGTATTCATCTAAAAATTCCAAGTTCGTGGTAAAGTTTAAAAGGAATCTAGTTTCATGGCCAAAGTAAATTTGGCTAATCGATATGAGCGAAAGAACTCGGCCATGATATATAATATGCGGCATTAATTAACAACAATCATCTTACTTAAATACCAATAGGAGTAAAGCTCGGCCATGATATAAAATATGCGACATTAATTAACAATAATCATCTTACTTAAATACCAATAGGTATTCGTGGCTCGTTGAGCACCCGACTAATCCAAACATACTAGCTGGCATGTTTTCATGTCATGTCTTTGCAAATCATCTCACTCTTACTTTGATATAGCTACAACCCAAGGAAAGAACGTGCTAAAGGGAGCCACCATTTTTACCATAATATATGGCATATGTCCTTCCCCTTTTTGTCATATATGCCATTTGGGTTTGGACCAGAGAGACCGGTTCCCACATTTCTAGAATGGAACTGGACCACTTGGTCTTGGAACTGGACCGACCGGTCTTCGGGCGGTCCCACGGAACCGGCCAAGTCGAGGGTCCAGTCGAGGAAGAAGTCGGAGAGGATGGCCACGGGAGGGTTGGGGTGGGAGGCGAGCCACGGGGAGAGGGGGAGGCGGAGATTGGAGAGGGTGGAGATGATGGAGACGTTGCCGAGGTGACCGATGTGTTCTCGACGCCGGGCGGGAGTTTCGGGATCAATCACCGACATCAAGTCAAGAACACGGCCCAGAAAGCCCACAGACATGGACGGTCGTAGACGACGGATCCCTCGAATAATTTGTCTTCTTCTTCTTCTTCTTCTTCCCACTACTGGCAGTGGCAGTGTGGCTGAGGGCATCCATTGCCTGGCCACTCGCCTTCTTGGCAATGTGGGCAGGAGGTGGTGGGTACCGTCCTGGTCGTCTCCGATTCCCATCGTCAGCTTGATTGCACCAGACAGAGAAGGGCAAGTACGTCGTCTTGATCTTCTCTCTCGCTGCTGTGCTGACGCAGAGCGAAAAGAAAATGGCCAAGGACAGGGACGACCCGAGATAGCTCTCCTCAGCCCGATCGCTGCTACAATCTGACCCTCCTTCAAGCACGATTCTTCCAACGAGTACTGTGTAAGTGTTTTATTCTTCCTCATTTTATCACGTGGCCTGTGATGTTTGCCCTGAGATGAGGAGATCATGGGTGTTGGCATTGTTGTGATTGGTTGAAGAGATGATTGGCGTGCCCGGAAATTCAAAGGATCAGAGATTGGCGGAGGAGATGGTGAAGACGATGAAGAAGAGGAAGATGAAGAACGAGATGCTAGCTTATTTTGATTTCTCTATAGAAAAATCAGTCCGGTCGGTTCAATCCAGTGCACGTAGTGCCTACCCTGGAATCGAGAACCGGACTGCCCATCAATAATTCCAAATCTTATGAAACTGAGAACCGGACTGACACCCCTGGGAGCTGGCCGGTTCGTGGTTCCTGTTGCACGTCCCTACTGTTTACTCTAAGAAAGAAAAGTTAAGGTATCATATTTTCTTTTGGGCGGCGCTATTTCCATCCCCTTGATGACTAAATCCACTCTCATTTATACTAAAAAGACAAAACTGCTATCTATCTCAATCTTTCAATTGCAGTTCAAAATGATAGCCCCACTCCTCCTTATTTCTATTTTTCCTATTCCTATTTAGGATAGTTACCATAATTAAGCATTTCACATGATTTATTTTTTAGCGTGTTAAAGAAAAGTGCAATTTCCGATATTTCTATAATGTTTTATACGCTCCGTGTAAAATTATCTCCTTAATAGGAAGGAAAAAAAGACATTCTTTGATATAATATAAAACTGAAAAGTCTCTTCTTCATCATTGATCTTATAACAACTTAATTATTTTTTGTCCCTCTTATATCAAAAGTTCACGCTCTTGGTAAACTTTTTCATTAGTCTGAAATATATATATCAAGTCTCTTTATTTACTATATCAAAGAATTTATATGTTGGTAAGATACTTTTATTCCGAGCATGTAAGAAGTTAGAGGAACATCTAAGAATACACTAAGAACATTATGCACAATAAGGTATTTTGATATTTTTTTCGATAAGCAGTTTATAGATGATATTAAGTTTTGTCAATCTAAAATAATGATATTTCATTGGCATTTTCAAAAAAAAAAGTTTCTTACTTTATGCAATGTTTTGAC
Source organism: Syzygium oleosum (assembly GCF_021117445.2). Taxonomy (NCBI): domain Eukaryota; kingdom Viridiplantae; phylum Streptophyta; class Magnoliopsida; order Myrtales; family Myrtaceae; genus Syzygium; species Syzygium oleosum. Next base: position 19,472,680 of record NW_026607485.1, on the reverse strand, counting down.
TTAATTAAACTTCATTAATGAAATATTTATCCATAAATTGATCGACAATGCGGAAAAGAACTAGATTTCTTGGAAATTTCTCTTTTCAACAAACAAACTTTTATGGAAGTAATATCTAATAATAATAAAAAAAACACAGTGCCTTTAATATAAATGGACAATCTACAATAAAAAAAAAACTGAACATATGAAATTCTCACCATGGTAGGTAGATCCTATATAGATATAGAAAAACTAAAAAAAAGGAAAGTAAATAAATTTGGAAACACCAATTTAAATTACAATTTAATGATAGAGGACAATTTTTATCTTTTTGGTGAAATTGGGTGGATTTAATCATATAGGGGGGTGGAAATAGAGCCGGCCTTTCATTTTCATGTAATTAGTCTAAGAAGGGGCAGGATGTCCGGATTGCCGATCGGGATTTCTATCGCCTACCTCTCGAGGGATCAACTCACCATATATAAGAAGCTGGAAACAAGTGCATTTTCTCGTACCTCCTATTCATATTATCGTAACTCACAAACAACTTCAAAAAATGTTCAATCATCCATAGAGATATGTCCGTTTGCGATTGGATCGTCCCCGATCATTAATGATCTGATCCGGGGGATTTGGTGTCTTTTTATTCATCCAATGAATTTAGACTCCGTTTGTTTCGTAGAAAATAAATGATTTGATAAATTTTTTCCTAAAAACGATCACTCGTATCACTTATAAAAATGAATTAAAACCAAATATATTCTCATCGTCCGCGAAAATATTTAGATATAAATTTTTAATGATAATGAAAATATTTTTCATTAATTAATTATTTCAAGCGATACTAGCAATCGTTTTCGGGAAAAATAATTCTCAAATCGTTTATTTTTCAGTGAAACAAATAGAGCCTTAATCTAAATAACTCCAAGTTCCATGGTAAAGTCTAGGGAAAATGACACAAATAGTCCCTAAACTTTGACCTAATGTGCAATTTGGTCCATGAACTTTTAATTTGTTCAATGTAGTCCCTGAACTTTAACCTAATGTTCAATTTGGTCCCTGAACTTTTGATTTGTTCAATGTGGTCCCTGAACTTTTAATATGTGTTCAATTTTTTTTTTGGTAAGAGAAAAAAAAACATGTGTTCAATTTAGTCTTTGAACTATTTGAAAATGTTCAATATAGTCCTTCCGTTAATTCAAGTGCAGGGACTATATTGAACATTTTCATATAGTTCAGGGATTAAATTGAACACATATTAAAAGTTTAGGGACCACATTGAACAAATTAAAAGTTCGGGGACCAAATTGAACATTATGTTAAAGTTCAGGGACTACATTGAACAAATTAAAAGTTCAGGGATCAAATTGCACATTAAGTCAAAGTTCATGGACTATTTGTGTCATTATCCCTAAAGTCTAAAAGGAATCTAGTTTTGTGGCCAGACTAAATTTGGCTAATCGATACGAGCTAAAGAACTCGGCCATGATATATGATACGTGGCGTTAATTAACGACAATCGACTCACGCACAAATTTCCTTTTATACCAATAGGTATTTGGGGCTCGTTGAGCACCCGATTCATACCCGGCTAATCCATATCGGGTGCGACAGTCCCCCTTCACCCCCTCACACACGCGCTAGCTGCCTTTCTTTTCATGTCATGTCCTTGCAAACCATCTCCTGATATAGGAGCTACAACCCAAGGAAAGAAAGTGATAAAAGGTAGCCACCATTTTCTACCATAATATATGGCATATGATCTTTTCCCCTTTCTTGCCATATAATATAGTGTAAATGCACATCTCATGCCCATGTAAACTTATGGCAATTAATTATCAAATTGCATGTCACCCCGGAAGACAGAGGGGAGATTATGGAAAGAAAATCCCAGCTAGAAAATCTTCGAGATTCCAAAATTAGTGCAATCGGATGAGTTGCCTTACATTCCCAGGTTTCCCTCCAAAGACGAACCCCCTCTGATTTTTTTCCATCTTTTTATTAATGGGAATCCGACCAAGAAACGTGCCTCTCATTGCTGAGTTCTGCAGTTTTCACTTTTGGAGTTTCAGTTTCTTTGCTGTACTCCCCAAATTCTTGATGGCTCCTCTTGGCCTTATACCCACCAAAGCTCATTCCCCTTCTCCATCGGCACATGTCGTTACCCACCTCATTCTCCTCTTACTTTGTGTGAGCTTTGTGGCGGGGCAAAACAGCTGCAGTTGGTACGGCCGTGCCGGCTCCCTGCCGGTCATTCGCGTCGACCCGTCGGGCCATTCCGGGAACTTCACCACGGTGCAGTCCGCCATCGACTCGGTCCCCGAGAACAACCAGCACTGGGTCTGCATTTACGTCAAGGAGGGTATTTACAGGTGAGTCGGCTTTTGCTTAATGCTTTCGGCGCGGGTTAGCCGACGAGACGATGATGGGTTGCGCTGCGCGTGCAAAGCTATTGAATCGAGAGTTTGCTTCTCTGCATTCTTTACGTGCAGAGAGAAGGTGCAGATTCCTCTTAGCAAGCCCTTCATCATCCTCAAAGGACGAGGGAAGAGGAAGACCGAGATCGTTTGGAACGATCACGAGACCATCGCTCAGAGCCCCACCTTCACTTCTTTAGCAGATAACATTATTGTCAAGAGCATGAGTTTTAGGGTAAGCGATTGATCTAGTGACGTTCCATATTTGCCTATCCTGGCTTCTGATGTCGTTTTTCTCCTTATTCGGGACGACGAATGTATGCCGGGCTTCGGTCGCTGGTGTTCGCGGGGGAGCAGAACTCGTACAACAACCCGCTCAACCAGAACCCGAGGACCCCGGCGGTGGCGGCGATGATCTCCGGCGACAAGTCCTACTTCTACCGGGTCGGGTTTTGGGGGCTGCAGGACACATTGTGGGACGTGCAAGGCAGGCATTACTTCGAGCGTTGCTCGATTCAAGGGGCGGTCGATTTCATCTTTGGGAGTGGCCAGTCCATTTACGAGGTTTGATTGAGGCTTTGACCATGGTCTTGTTCTTGAAATTATTGATTAATATTCTTTTCCTAAGGTTTTGCACGTTTTAATTAGATTTCCCAAATTAAATCGGATTCTCTTCTCAATACTGCGTGGCCAAAGTTGGTAAGGGAATGTGGGATTATCTTATTCGGATGAAATTGGAAGTAATGTTATTATTATTGAGGCAACAAATAATTGCTGAATATAATTAAAACAGTGGAATATAAGTATCATTTGGGTTCGTGCTACTATAGTGATTCCAATCCCTTTAATTTTTTTGGTAATGAAATTATGTTGGGATTTACCTAGTTTGTCTTGCAATGTATGTGCTCAAGATATCATCTTTCGGGGACACGATTCATGAATATATATTTCTACTTGTTCAAGCGTTTGGCTATCTAACATAATTTATGTCTTCGGATTGTCTTGTCAAAATTGTTTAGACATAAATTATTGCCGATAATGAGAACATTTTCATTGGCTAATTATTTCGAGTGATGCAAACGATTAATTTTTTGAAAATATTTTTCAATAAACTGTTAGGTGAAATAGGTTGGATATAGTAGAATGAAAATTGACACTCGATCGATGTTCTATTTTACACTTGTTATCCCACTAAAAACTAGTTCTACCACACATCAAGCAGACTTGGTCACTTTTGATAACGACACCATGTTTATACCCGTGTCAGGGTTGCGCCATACAAGTGCTCGGGAACGCCCTGGAGCCGGGGCTGCCAGGCTACATCACAGCGCAGGGGAGGGAGAGCCACCACGAGACGAACGGGTTTGTGTTCAAGCACTGCAACGTGTTTGGCTTCGGTTCGACCTTGTTAGGACGGCCATGGCGGCGTTACGCGCGGGTCCTGTTCTACTACTCTAACTTCACCACCGTCGTTGAACCCCGGGGATGGGATGCCTGGGGTTATGTCGGCGATGAGTAAGTTTCCACACACACCCTCTCTTCTTCTTCTTCTTCTTTTTCGCCCCGCCCCCAAAATGCATATTCTTCTATGTTCATTATCATTTCGTAATGTGTCGATCATAGAGAGTTAGAATGACAAAGTGAAAGCACAATGTGTGTTGTTCATAGGGGTGAGCTAAGGTTTGCTGAATATGGCTGCTACGGACCTGGAGCCGACGTGTCTAAACGAGTGAGCTGGGTGAACAAGCTCGATACGTCATCGGTGGAGAAACTGACGAGCTTAAGCTTCATTGATTCCGATGGGTGGCTTGCAAACGCTCCATTTTAGAAGAAAGGTTGAGAAATGACCAAAAAAGAAGAAAAAAACTAGCCAATGCTATTGTTTATGTTTCAATTTAGTCCATCCATCCACCTTATGCACATTGTTGTTATCATCTCTTTCTTCTTCTTTGGCCCCCATTTTTCAGGTTTTTTCCTAGGCAGAGTTTTATTTTCAATTGGTGGTGCTGAAATCTCACAACCACATGGCAAAAGTTTGCATAAATAACCCAACTTTTTCAAGGCCCATTGGGCCAAGCTCTCCTCATGGCAATGTTGGATTTCAGTCTCTTTACTTGTCAACCAATTAATGCCCCTTGTCTTTTTTATTTTGGAGAAGGCTTGTTGTTCTTTGGTCTATGTGATTTTGGGGCTGAATTTTTACTTTTATCCTTGAATTTTCGCTGAATTTATGCATTTTAGTCTGTGGGATATGATTTTGATGCCGCATAATGCCATCCGTTGTCATTAGATGTCCCTCGATTTGATTCATGTCTTTTGGTCCCTATATTTTTGCGTTGGATGTCACTATGGTACTCTCTGATAGACAACGTGATAATCAAGTTCTTGAAGGGAGATTCGTCCGTTGTTTACTTCAAATCGAATTTTAGACGGAATAAAATGGTGCCGAAACAATAAAAGGTTTAGAATTGCTAAATGTTGTGTGTGGTGACTCAAATCCAATTTTGTCTAAACTAAATGGTCAAACGGGGTGCAACTTGTTTTCATTTTTTCCTTCCTAAGTGTGAACATATTTGAATTTTTTTATTGTCAAAAAATTAATTTGAAATAAATTTATCATATGTGTACCGGTTTGAGATTTTTCGCTGCATTAACCATTCTTTGTATATGCCACATAATAATATTTTCATTAAATTGTTTTGAATATGATTGCTAAGCGGGACGTGAGGGAAAATTTTGTGAGAAAATCATTTTGCAAAGAAAATTGTTTTAGGTGGAATCCTTCCATATATAAAAACAAAGGAATAGATAATAAAATCAAAAGGACCATGACAATGATGTAGTAGATGATAGCGACCATTGCAGGGAATGGTTGGTGGTGAGTTCATGTTATCTCAAATATAAAAAAATATAAAAAAATAAAAAGCAACTTCCAAGACCATGGTCACCATTAAATGGCTGATTGGTTATGGCATGTGGTATGACTCTTTTTAAGGTTCAATTTCGGTTGAATGCAAGTCTGCTTTTGGTAAAGGCATGATGGGTTGGGCCAAAAATTGCTTTAAACTTAAAAGAAAAAAAAAATAGTGATCCTTGCAATTTGTTGGGGTTGACCTGCCCAATAAATCAAAGCCAAAAACCCATTTTTCAAATAATTTTTATTTATTTCAAGTGCTATTGGCAAGGAAAATGAGAAAGCAATGTCCATTCCATATTGCTTGATGTCATATTCATGAGAGAGAATTTGACAAATTGAGTGGAGGGGACCTAATACGATATTTTTTCTTCTTGTGAATTTTTTTTTTTATGTTTTGTACTTATTTTTTGTTAGTTTCATTTTGGTATATTCCTTTTTTTCCCTAAGTTAACATGGTTTGAATTATTATTAGGTGAAGGGACCATCACTTTAGCATAGATCAATAGCTTAAGCAACAAAAAAAATGCATGGCTTGAGACAATAGGTTGACTATAGGTGCATTATTTCAGACAGTATCTCCAGGAAGATCACATCTCCATGTAAAAAAATGCTTGAGCTCAATCCAAACTGAAAATGAGATGATAGGTTTGGAACAACTTTCAATAAATAAAATGAATTATTATTATTGTCGAATTCGGTTTATACTGTTACATGGGTTTTGATCGCGACTTTCATCGATCTTTTCCTGCGATTATAGACATAGATCATATCGGTCGAACTTGCGAAATTCCGCGTTAGTATATCTTTGTTTCTCATCCATTTTTACTAGAAGAAACCGCTTGGATTATCCCGATGCCTTATGTGAAAATGCCTTGTTTTTTCCCGCGATGGTAAAGTAGCGGTTTGTCCATATTAAATAACGCGATTTTTCTAATCATATTGGGTGTTCCCTTATCACACTCCCTTTGGGCAATAACTAGAAGTGAATTAGTCAAAGGCCCTAATCATTCTAAAACGGTGATTAGAGCTTGGTTTACATATGTTTGCCGGCAAGGACTTGTTCTTCTAATTAATTGTAATTAAAGTAACGTCCCATGTGACTTTCCAACCCCATCTGCTATTTAACACATTAAAGTAATAACAGGGACTATTTCTTTATTTTGGGGTGTTTTGTCAGTTTTATCTTGAGAAAAACGCAATCGATTAAGTAATTGCCATGCTCCTTTCAGAAAATAAATAAGTCGGCCCAATCAAGAATATAATATAAGCCTATTGACTTATCCCAACTGTTCTCTCAATCAAAGCTAGTAGCTCTTCCTTCCTATCAACGGAGCGGTTTCCAATTTATTTTAACACGGTATTACATGAATGACTCGATGTAATATAGGCACGGTGAAAATCGTCGTCAAGCAAGCAACAACTCGATATTTGATTTGGACCGTTCCGATGTTAATAACATAATGGAAAATCACGGTAGTACCGACTTACCGTTTAAGACGTGAGATATTCGAACGATTAGGGAAAATTAGAAAAGCGGTTATGATACGACATGATTAGAAATATGTAGTTAATAACAATAAAAATGTAATTAAATAAGAGAGAGAGAGAGAGAGAGAGAGAGAGAGAGAGAGAGAGTGTGTGTGTGTGTGTAATTTTCTTCTGCAATCATCAGTGCAAGCAAAGGAAAAGAGAGTGCAGGAACAATGGGCAGAGTCTTGTCAAAAACAGAATCAAACACTTACTGTTGTGACAGCACCAGAACTGCAAAATTGGAAGGCACTTTGTCTGGAAGTTCAGTGTCAGCTTCTCAACTTTTGAATTTATTTTATATTATTCATTTTTGGCACATAATTGTTTTTTTTTTCTTCTTTTGGGCAATAATCTTTTGCACAAGAATGTGTATGAGGAAAAGGTGGTGGTGGGGTCATGAGTGGCCGCCCTTGTCTTGCTGGCCTCCTATCTCTTTGGACTGGCTTTGTCTGCACTCCTTATCCACCTATTTCCATTTGCAACATCTTCTCTCTGTCCCTCTCTCTCTCTCTCTCTCTCTCTCTCTCTCTCTCTCTCTCTCTGTGATGATCATGACTAATTTGAACTGTGAGATTTTAGGGTCAAAAGTTTCTGAGTGTGGCTATGGCCAATTCACTTAAATGGGTCAGATCAGTAGAATGTAGGTTTGAATTATAATAGAATTGCAAAATGTTTGTGGACATCGATTTGATCTGTACGTACGGAACACGAACCCGAACTATTTATAAAAAGGGTTAATACCGCGAAAAATCTCAAACGGGTACACATTGTAATGAATTTACCCCGAATTAATTTTTTAACAACGGAAAATCTTAAACCGGTACATCAATGACAAATTTATCACAAATTCATTTTTTGACCACCAAAAAACCCAAACTGGCACATTAATGACAAATTTACCCTCCGTTAGTTTTCGTTAAATTGGATTAATACCACGAAAAACCCTAAACTGGTACACATGCGACAAACGGAGTGTAAAACCCCAAAATAGTACATTCGTCAACTGCCACGTGTCATCCATTTAAGTAATTTGACAGCAAAATTTAACGAAAACTAATAGAGAGTAAATTTGCTACGAGTGTATCAGTTTAGGGTTTTTGGTGATCAAAAAATTAGTCTGGGGTAAATTTTATCAATGTAGAGTTTTTTGTGGTAATAACCTTTTATAAAATAGGTTGCACGATAAATTAACATATATTGACTATAGATCGTTGTTCGTTAAGATGACGAGAAGGTGTATAAATTGCGTGCGAACATGCTTTATGTGATTATAAAAGTATCTTATCATGACAAATAAAAAAGATAGATGGGTTAGATGGGTCCAAATTACGTTAGTCCAATCAATTGTTCAAGGATAATCTTCTTGAAGTCTACTTTTGTCGTGTAGATGAATGTAAAGCTCATGAATTTAGACTAAAGCAAAACACGCACTTGATGATTAAACTATGGTATTTGCCCAATTATGGCAAAGTTGCTTAGTGAAGCTACACTTTTTTTTTCCTTGTGCGCATGTAGTTCCAAGTTTCCAATCCGGAATTTATCCACCCAATCATTTTTTTTCTTATTTTACAAAGAGGGTGAAGCGAACCGAATATGGCACGTGAATAGGGAAAAGTTCAAACAATTTGCTCTCTCGTGAAATTAGGCTTACACTTAGATGAGGCCGGTGTACCGATGAGCACTCGCGATAGGATGGTCATGACAAGCTTCTAACCGTGCCTTGTTTACACAAATTGAGTCCTCCAAAAACTCCGGCTCGCTTTCGCATTCTCTCCCTCAAATTCTTTCAGTCTTTTTAAGTTAAGCATGGGAGGGTACTTTCGAAGTAAAAACCGGGGAGGATTTCTTCTCTTTAATGGCGAGCCAGATCACACAAAGCCTATATCAATACAAAGCCATTTCATGATCCCCGATCGCAGCGCGGGGGGGGGGGGGGGGGGGCGGGGCTCACGGTAGGCCGCGGGGTACGCGATACTTTGCCCGCGACAGAGACAGAACAAAAAGCCCGAGCTGGTCCTGTCCCTTCTCCGTATCGGGTGTGCTGCATGCCTTTCTCTGTTCGACAAGAACTCTCACACTCCATCTCTCTCTCTCTCTCCTCTCTCTCTCCTTCACATGCTCTCTCTCTAACGCAAGCGCTCGCCGTCCTCGACCCGCCATCTCCTCCGCCGCCGCCGCCGCCATCAAATGTACTCGGCGCTTCACTCGCTGCCGCTGCTCGACGGCGGCGTCGTCGTCGTCGGCCCGGGCGGGGGCGGCGGCGGCGGCGGCGGCGGCGGCGGCGACTTCCAAGGCTCCCTCGACGGCGGCGCCGGCCTCCCCGGCGACGCCTGCCTCGTCCTCACCGCCGACCCCAAGCCCCGACTCCGCTGGACCGTCGAGCTCCACGAGCGCTTCGTGGACGCGGTCGCCCAGCTGGGCGGCCCCGACAGTGAGTCCCTCATCCTCGCGCGCCTCCCCGCTCCGTGTGGGGCTCCCTTTTGAGGTTCCTCGGATCCCCCGGGTTCATTTGATCGTGTCGGTCCTTGCCGCCCAACTGCACGGAATCGCTTTCCGTTCGTGTTTTTTTGGGACCGAACGCTCGGCTGCTGTTGTCATTCCTATACTAGTATGCAAGAGTTCAGTAACTGATGGGAAAATTCGGGCTGAAGCTTTGCTAATTCCCGTCTCTCCTTTTAACCCGGTTTCGCCTTTTCGGTTTGAATATAGAATAAAAGCTTGTTAGAAAAATGCGGATGATTTAAAGAGTAAAATCCTATTATGCTGATGTCAATTAGGAGATGAGGACCTAGTTTTTGCAAGCAGCCCATTGGGACTTTCTGTGCAGTTGCGAACTTTTTTTTTTGTGTGTACGCGCTGCAATTTCAAATAGCCTGATCAGTTTAGAATCTTCAACAATAGTTACATGTTTCCAAGGAAGAGATCGAATAGAAAATATGGCAATGTAAGTATCAAAATCAATTTCCAGGCGTTAAGGTTTTTTTTTTGTTTCTTGAGTATTTCTGCGAATTTGAAAATAGAGGGCCTTTCTTAGAATTCTAAATAGTTTTGAATCTTATATTACGGCTAGGTAACTCCAAGGAATCAAAGCGTCGTAGGCACTCAACTGTTAATTAGAGCCGTCAAATGGTTATCTCGACCGCGTGTTTTAAAGCTTTCTGGGTTGCTTAATTGCTCTTCCTATACCCACTTCATGTCATTTGTGTCTGTCCATTTGCAACTACTGGTACTTTGTTTTTCCAAGTTTAGTTCATGAGTTGTGGTGTGCGTGTTGAGAGAAACAAACTGGAAGGCGCCATTGTGAGGTGGGTTCGTGATGTCTACATCTTGAAGTTGTAGGAGCCGAGATTGGGTTTATTTTAGCTTTCACACATTTGCTGGAGCTTGTTCAGACGTATGGGCTTATTTTATGTAGTCATGTACCTGCTCGTGGTTGAAGAGATCGGTAGAGTTTTGCCTTTTTCTGAACTTAAATCCTTGCAGCGAGCGGGCCTTACACAATTGATCGGATCATGAACTATATATTCGTTGCTTCCTTCTTTCTCTTTCTTCTTTTTCTCTTTTTTCTGCTGCGTTTCTCTTTTAGTAGGAATGTCTGGCCTGCAGCCAGAAACTTCAGGTGATATAATTCTCGCGGAAGCTAAAGGTAGCTTGTTTGGCGATGATTCCAATTCTTTCGTAGTGTAACTACTATAACGAGTAAACACTTTTAAATGCTTGTGTGTCATTATAGATTCATGCGAAGTGCTTTTGTTTCAGCATAATGAACCAATTTCCCGACATATAGTAGTAAAAGGCACTGGTCATCCATCCCGGCAATTTTCTTCGGAATACTGACTTAAGAGGGCAGGAATGTTTTTTTGAAGGCAACGACTATTTTAGTCACTGATTTTTCATCTGGAAATTTCAGTTTGCTTTTGTATTTTATTGATGCTTTTTCACTGGATTTCATGGTTGGAGTTTGTATCTTACTTATTCATGTTTCACTTTGCAGAAGCAACCCCAAAGACTATCATGAGAACCATGGGTGTAAAAGGCCTTACTTTGTATCACTTGAAGTCTCATCTTCAGGTTTGTTGCTAAAGTGAAGCATAATTTGGTTGCTTTTACCAATTTTTTACTTCCAGAGTTGTCTGGTCTTGTGTCAATTTGAAGTCTAGAGGTTCAGAGACACTCATATGAGAGAGACTTGAAAAACTTGGGGTTTTCTAAGCCAGCTTTTATCATCTAGTTTATTCGTCCATATGCTCTACACTTCAAATTTGTGCCTTATTCTTGCAGAAGTACCGTTTGGGGAAACAGTCAGGCAAAGATTCAAGTGGCAACTCCAAGGATGGTTTGCTCTCTATCACTTCTATTTTTTCTCGCAAAGAGAGTGTAGAATTATGGTTAGGCTAGTTTGAAAAGAACCTCCACTCTATCACTTCCATTCTTGTTCTGTATGTTTTATATCCATACGGTTCAATCAATAGCTCCTCGAATGAAATTAACATCCCTTGCATCTATTGGACATTCCCATCTTTGGTAGGAAGGCTCGCTTCCACCTTTGATATACATTACTAAGCTAGTTACCACATCTTTTATACCTCTTCATTTAGACAAGCACTTTCTATTTGTATTGGCAAAACTAATTTCTTAAGATGTTGGCAGAAAGTTTTCTGTTTACGCTGCGTTTTATTTTTTTAAATTCTGCATACATAACTAGCCACACTCACTGTTTATTGTTGATGCTGTAGCCCCATGTGATACGGAGAGTCTGAATACAGGCTCATCTGCTACCTCTTCATCAAGAATTCTCACCCAGGAACTTAATGAGTATGCTTCTATTCCCTTCATGATAATCAAGCTTTTGGTGTCTATCTGCTTTTAAGTGATTGGCTGTTTTTTTTATCTTTGAAACAGCAATTACCGAGTTACGGAGGCTTTGCGTGTCCAAATGGAAGTCCAACGAAGGCTTCATGAGCAGCTGGAGGTTGGTTTCTTCTCTCATTTGGTGTGAATAGAAATAGCATCAAATCTTTAAATTAACGGAAAATAGCAGATCTGTTTTTACCAAATCAACATGTGGTCATTAAGATGCGTATGCGCAGACTGAAACTAATAAATGTTAGGTTGGCTGTACTCAGCTTAGCTGCTGTATGCTAAGAGGAGAAAGTGGTACTAAATGAACCTGGTTCTCTTGCATCGAATATGCATAGGCTCTGCTGGTGGAAAGTTCTTGCTTAATTACATAAAGTGAGAGATGTGCTTGGTTTATGCTTTCGGCTGATGATGGTCAATTGAAAAGAGAAAATGTTTAAACCGTTAATTACATCAGAGAAGATTTCTTATACATTTCCTTCATTCTCTAACTAATCGTTTTACCCAACACCTTATCTCAAGATTCAGATTCTTTAACTACCAATAAAATAAAATAAATATCTAATGTGCTAGCATAAAAGAGTTTATTGGCGCAAACTCATGGCACAATAGAAGGAATAAACCATCTGGTCTTTACCGTTATAGGGTTCTCTTATGAATTTACAACTATACTTTGTTAAAGCATTTGCGCTGCCCAGGTCCAGCGCCATCTCCAACTGCGGATTGAAGCCCAAGGGAAGTATCTACAATCAATACTTGAGAAAGCTTGTAAACTTCTCAATGACCAAGTCGCTGTCCCTGCTGGGCTTGAAGAAGCTAGAGACGAGCTCTCTGAACTAGCTATTAAGGTCTCTAATGACTGTCCTGGACTAAGGCCTGTTGAAACTCTGACGATGCCTTGTTTCTCCGAACTAGCAGCTACTTTAGATAGCAACTCACTGTCTGGTTTGCCATCTCGGGTCGGTGACTGCACAGCGGAAAGCTGCTTGACATCATTGGACAGCTCATTTTCACCTAATACTTTAGGTTCGCATGTTATTTCCGTGAAGAAGAGACTAAGGCCAGTGTTTGGTAATCGGGAATTATTGCCAATGGAAAGCAGCACACAAAAGCAAGTAGACTGGATGATGAATAATATCGGATGAAGTATGAGCATGTGCCTCCAGCGAACATAACACCATCATGATTATTTGTCCTTGACATCATCGTTTGCTGTTTGGTTGATCCAACCGGGCGATGTCAATTATAGAAACTGTAGTCTGTATATCTTGAAAGTAGATATTTGGAATCGGCACAAATTAATGGTATAATCAAAGTTTCTAGCATAATGATTGTGTTGATGGAAAGCTTGTACTACCTATGTGGAGATCCATCACTGATGGGAAATATCATTAACGCAATGCTTCCACCATCAAAAGCTGTTTCGAGTTTCTTACCTTTTGCCAAATGCTTCATGGTAAACTGAAATCTACTTCGACATTGGAGGAGAAGTAGATACCATCTGGATAACGACTTCATTGGTAATTGCATTGCGCGTTACTTACTATCAGTAGACTGTTGGAAGATTTTACATTGTCTTTTTTTAATTGGTAGAAAGATTTACATTGTCTTGGTTTTGTTATCAGGGCAGAATACTGGAACTACTGACAAAATGTGATAATAGATAGTGTCAAACTGTTATAACACTACCCTTTTGCCTTTCGAGGCAAAATGGTGTACTCATGGTATGGTTTGGCTTGTGTGCATATATTATGTTTAGCCACCTGAAAACTGGCTTTAGAGTATTATGATTTCTTTGCTTCTATCTTCCTCGTCCCTTTGATTGTTCCCTCATCATCCGGTATTATTTTCTAACCATAACATGATGCGATTTGTTCTTTCTCCTTGTTCATTATCGGGTCTAATTAGTTAACCTCTAAAACCAGCGACCCACTCGTCATTTGGGGATCGATCTTATTACGAATAGAATTGATTGGTATAGAGGAAATGCCGACTTCCTTGCTACTTTTTGTTTTTCAATGCTTTTTGCTTATGAAATATGCGCAGTGTCAGTAGCCCTGTGTTTGGTCAATTATTCCATCCAATAACCGGTCAAAGCTACATCTTACAAAGAATCAATCAAACTCTGTTCCTCTTTATGCTGGCATACCCAGTTTTTATACAGAGTTTGGCGATTTTCGGTTGGAACTAGACAGATCTGTGATGTCTCTAACTCAAGCTCAGTATGAAACTCTTCTTCTGTTGTAAAATGGATAGGCAGAGAATAACATTGATGACTTTCCTTCTAATATTCTCCTTTCGCCAATACTTTGTTTTCACTCGCAGCCCAAAATTGATGTTCAGATGCAGGAGCTCTCCAGAATTTCGTGCTAAAGCTCCTTCGAGAAACTACAGCAAGCTTTGCAGAGACGAAAGGTTCTATTGGATGAGTCTGTTTCTTTACTCTTTTTCATTCAGAACCTCACTTGCTAATGCTGTCGTTATAAACCATTCTATGCTGAAGCATTTCCTGATGAAAAGGCCACCAGTCTATGCAAATGTTTTATTGGCACTCTTTTCTTGATTATAACCCAGCTAATTTCTATTGAAAAGTTCCAAATTGGAAGACCCGTTCTACTGAACTTAATTCCCTGAATAGGATCACGGCACTTTCATCTCGCCCATTGAGTATGTGTATTTAGCAGGGGCTCAAACAGACAATGGTTCAGACTCTAGTTTAGAATTGACAGATAGTTGAGAGAAGCACTCTTGCCTGATTCAGACTCTTATCTCCAGAATTAGCTAGTAGTGGACCTATAGAAGGTTGGGGTGGTTCTCTCCATACCTAGGACATGGCAAACATTCCTTCAAGCTTCAGGAAGTGTTTGCTTATTCTGTCATGCATAGAGATGGACCGAATTTCGCATAAGAACCAAAACTCGGGCAATGTCTGTACATGTATGCATCCCGAGCCGAAAACATACACAGGCACTCAGAAAATTTGCAATGTGGAGGTATTGCATACAGTCAACAGTGACATTCTAGTGACTATGATCTGATCTCCGCACATACATACTATCATCCATCCTATTACATTCCCTCTGTACACTACAGGGTAAGGAATTATCCGCAGATCGCTCACGACAAATTGATGGCAGCATCAAGCTTCTTCTCTTTTAAAATCTCATGCTGGTTTGGCAGATCCTATTGAATTCCTAGAGCTTGCATACTTCTAATCATTGACAAAGAAGTGGCATTTCTTCGCCTCCACTCGTTCACGCTCTCGTCCTGACATTGTAGGAGGCATCGATCGTTCCCATCAAGGATGCTCACTATCTGCCTGACGCTCGGTCTCGATCCCGGGTCGGATCTCGTGCACGCTATTCCCAATTTGACCAATCTCATCAATTCTCTAGGATTGTACTGGCCGTTCAATCTCATGTCAACCAATTCTTCTATTCCCTTCATCTGTGCCTCTAATTCACACACCCTTCTCACTAAGAACACTTCAGGCCTCCGAAAATCAACCGCCATATATCCTGTGACCACCTCAAGTGTCACGACACCGAAGCTGTATATATCTGTCATCGTGGTTGCTTCCCCTGATTCAATATACTCAGGCGACATGTAGCCAAAGATCCCTCGAACCGATCTATTTGCATTACGTGCTGCGCGATGCCCATCATCGTTTCTTGTCAAGAATTCGGCAAGGGCGAAGCAGCTAAGCCGCGGGTTCATGTCCGGATCGAGAACGACGGCAGAAGAGGTGATGTTTCTGTGAATCACTTGTTCGTCCCAATCTTCGTGGAGATAAAGAATAGCAGAAGCGAGCGATCGGATGATGTTGTACCTTTGGCGCCATGGCAAGACAAGGCGGCCCCTGCGCGGATCATCATGATGGAACAGGAGATGGCTCAGGAGGCAGTTCGTCGAGTAGTCGTACACGACGAGCATCTCTCCTTGCTCGGTGCACCATCCACGGAGCTGCACAAGGTTGCGATGCCGGAGCCTGCCCAAATTGTGCAACTCGCTCGAGAACCGGGCTCGTAGTGCAGGGCACTTGCTCATGCCGAGCCTCTTGACCAGTATGTGCTGGCGGCTATTAAGGAAACCGCGGTAAGCGGTCCCAAAGTCCAGCTCTGCAACCCTCCGCGACTCAGAGAAATTGTCCGTGGCGGTGACAAGCTCTTTGTACGATATCTCGCGCGGGGTTTCGACCGAGAAGAAAGCATTCACCCGGGGACGGCAACCCCCGTTAGCAGAGGAGGAATTGTCAGCATTGCTATTGGTCTCTCCTCTTTCTGCCGTCGCATATATGGTTTCAGCATTGGCGGTGACATAGTGCGACATGCTAAATGCGGTGCCGGTCGTGGTCGTGGTGGTCGACGTGGTGGCGGACTGGCCTAATTCCGTGGTCGTGCCGCTCATACTTGTGCTTGTTGGGGAGGCTAGAGAGATGTACAAGGGGTATGATAGGAAGGAAGGGAGGGCCGGCAGCTTCCCCGGAACGTTGCCCGAAAGCACCTCGACGACCCATTTCATGCTCGGCCGCAACTGCGGGTCGTGGAGCGTGCAGAGCAGGCCGAGATGGATCATGTTTTCCATGTCGGAGAGGCGGTGCGAGCCGTCTGATAGCCTACTGTCCCCTGCTTTGAGCAGCCGCCCTTCATCGGATAGCCTCCTGACCCAATCAAGCAACACGATTTGCTCGTCCGGGCACGTGAGGTCAACCGCCCGCCTCCCCGACGCCACCTCCAGCACCACGATCCCGAAGCTGAAGACATCCGACTTGGACGTCGCGGCGCTCCGCCTCTGGAAGCTCTCGGGCGGCAAGTACCCGATCGTGCCGCCGATCCTGGTGGTCTCCGCCAAATGGAACCGGCTGTGAATCTTGGATGGCGGCGGCGCCGCCTCGGCGCGGTACTCGAGCTCGTGCTCGAGCCACCGGGCCAGCCCGAAGTCCCCGAGCCGGGCGTTGAATTGAGAATCGAGCATCACGTTGCTCGTCTTGACATCGCGGTGGATGATCTGCGTCTCTAGCTGTTCGTGGAGGTAATGCAGCGCGGCTGCCAATCCACGGACGATCTCCCGTCGCCTCTCCCAGCTGAGAGGCGACGGTGCTGGGCTCTCCTTAGCCCGTTGGAAAAGAATCCGGTCCAGGCTCCGGTTCGGCATGTAGTCATAGACAAGCAGCAGCTGATCCTCATGGACACACCACCCCCTGAGCCGGACCAAATTCCGGTGCCGGAGATGGGCCACCGCCACGAGCTCCGCCTCGAAGGTCTTCTCGAACCTCTCCCCTCTCTCCACCACGCATTTCACTGCGACCACCGTCCCGTCGCTCGGCAAGACCGCGCGGTACACTCTTCCGAAACCTCCACTTCCAAGAACCTCATTCTCGCTGAATCCATTCGAGCCAATATAGAGCTCCGAGTAGCTGAAGATCCTGGGATTGTCCTTCCCAACCTTGTCAGCCAATTGGACTCCTTCCATGTCAAAGAAGACGCCAGGCTGTTGCTTCCCGGGCTTTTCCTCCCCATCCCCGCCGTCCTCTTCTTGACGGTGACAAAACTTGACAACCCATCCGGACTCGTACACCCGATGCAACCTCTCGCGGATTAAACCAAGAACGTGACCCACGCAATCCCGACGGCGGCCTCTCTCGAGCCCTTCTTTCGCAGGCGGGCAGTAGATCTCGCCGGACTCCTCCGCGGGCAGAACGAAGCAGACGCGGTTCATCATGGCCGCGCGGTCGAGTGGCAAAACGGCTCGGTTCGCCGCCTATCCGGGGTTATGAGATATAATATATGGTGAACATGGAAGAAGAAGAAGAAGAACAAGAACAAGAACAAGAAGAAGAAGGACAATAACGATGGGGTTGCAGGAGGAGAATTTGAGATGTACTTTGGATCTCTCTTTCTTTTACATTTCCTTTGGGCGTGTGTGCGTGTGGATGGTTCAAGTGCATAAAAGGGGTGTGTGCTCGGGTTCAATTCAACGTTGTTAGGTTTGCATGGTTTGAATTGTATGGCAGTCACCGGCCCAATCTGAACCTGCCCCCCCCATCGTGACGTCACTCTAGAGAGAGAGAGAGAGAGAGAGAGAGAGAGAGGGAGGAAGAGGATTCTTCCTTTCAATTGTCAATCCCCAGTTCCACCGCAGTCCTTGGGTTGTTTTGCTTCTAGAACATGTAAAATTCCATGGAGGCCTAGCAAATAAAATTCTCCGAGCAGCCGCAACGTGTGAACGGGCGAATCGGGCCGTCGCCGGACGTACCGATTAGATTACATGTGAGCTCGGTGCATCACGACTGTCCGGTCATGCGAACTTCACGCGTGGCCGATCGAAATCAGGGGCGCCGGTGCGAACGCCGTCAGGTGTTAGCTTTTTGGCATCGGGAGGTCAAAACAGGAGAAGAAGAGAATGTCTTGGCTTCTTTTGCTTTGTTTCTCTGTTTCTTAACTTTTTCTCAAGAAGGAATGGGATGGACTGCCCCATCTAGATTTCATGGGATTTATTGCCCTCTTGGGTTTTGGGAATATCAGATTATCATAAATCTATCTCTTTCTTACTCTCTCTCTCTCTTTTCGGCTCTTAATTAAGGGTTGTCAATTTCTATGCCACATTATGCGGTGGAGTTTAGTAAGCTTACTTATGGTGCGTTTGTTTGAGAGAAATTGTTTTTCTGGAATTTGTTTTCTGGATTTTTACCCATTTGGTTCGTCGAAAATGATAAGTCAACCGAAATTACTTTCCGGTTAAGGAAAACATTCATGTATAAAATTTAAAAAGTGAATTCCCTAATCTAAGAAGGTGAATACATTTTCCGGAATTACTTATCTTGAATTTATTACTATTTCATTTTTTCTTTACTTTTCTTTTATGTTTTCTTTTTCTTTTGTGTCTTTTTTCTTTTTCCTTCTTCCTCCCTCCGCCGGTGGCCGGCCTTGGCGACAGGCCACAAGCGCGGGTTGGCGAAACAAATGCATTTTGAAATTATTTTCCAAATGAGATCCAAACACTAGAAAATTTTTCTGATCACACACCATCAAATAAAAGAAAATTAACCATTTTCCTGAAAAATGATTTCCCGAAAAACATTTTCCAGAAATGTTACGTTTTCCAAATGAGATGTTTGGATCTCATTTGGAAAATGAATTCAAAATGTGTTTATTTTGCCAACCTGTGCTTGTGGCCCCTGCCAAGGCCGGCGACCGATGGAGGGAGGAAGAAGGAAAAAGAAAAAAATTCGAAAAGAAAAGAAAAAAGAAAAAGAAAAAGAAAAATTGAAGATGAGCAATTCCGGAAAGTATTTTCAATTTCTTAGATTAGGGAATTCACTTTCCTAATTTTATACATGAATGTTTTCTTTGACTGAAAAATATTTTCAGTTCACTTATCATTTTCGGCGAACCAAACGGTTGAAATTTTGGAAAATAGATTCCCGGAAAACATTTTCCCTCAAACAAACACATCTTTAATGTTGTATTGGGTTTGAATCTTTATAAAGATACCTTCTCTTGGGCTAACCATGAACCTCCATTGCCGGTGATCATCCGTTCGGGGTAGGCAAAAAAGGCCAACTTGCTCCGATGGATCGCCGGCTGCTTTACGAGGCTCAGACACAAAATATCTTTAAAAAAAAAGTGGCTTTCAAATTATTTGCATTACCCAAAAATAATAGAGATAGTAAAAAAATTTTGCTGACTAAGAATATTAATCTAGTCAAGCTAATCACAATGTTCAAAATAATGTTGGATTTGCTATTTTCTTTCAAATCAATAATAGTCAATTGTATGCTCGATTTTTCGATTCATCGACTAAAACAATCGACCCATTTGCCAAGCAGAATCTTGTCGAAATCTTCCCTCTTTGCCTTCAATTACATCACATGAAACCGATTGGTCCGAAAGCGCCGTGCATAGCCACGAAAGTCCACGGACCGCCTAAGGAGGATCCCATCCCATTTGTCAAAGCGTCGCTTCATGCCATCTGCTTGAGCAAGGTTTTTATATAGGTTTCAGAAAAGAAACATTTGTATCATTTTCGGTTTACTAAAGTATAGCATTGTTTTGTTTTTCCTCTCTGTATATCATATTCAGATGTTCTTCCTATATACTAAAAAATTGTTGGTAGTTTTTCTTTTACCAAAATTTTTCATGAAATTTCGATATCCACCTTTGTTAAAAGAACATTTTAATTCAATTGAACGTCACCAACAATAGTAGCTCTCTCTCTCTCTCTCTCTCTCTCTCTCTCTCTCTCTCTCTCTCTCTCTCTCTCTCTCTCTCTCTCTCTCTCTCTCTCTCTCTCTCAAGTAGACCAACTCCTACTAGAGCAACCGGACAGCACTGTGTGGTCCGGTGCTCGGTCCCAAAAATTGAGAACCGGCACTGTGCAATCTGATTCCAAGGTCGGGGTGCTGAACCTAACCGGTGGACCGACATCATTTTAACTATATTTGTTGTTTGTTTTGTTTTTAAGTGATTACAATTTGGAGCAAATTTTTACGGATAAATGGGGAATGGAGTTCTATAATTCATGTTTTATATTACGTGTTTTAAACATTTTATTGTCTATTTTATTTTACGTGTTCATTTTTTATGAATTGTTACTTTTAGCAAGTGGAGATTTAAGTTGTTTTAGTTTTGATTTGCTTGACTAAGGGACGAATTGGATAATGCCCTGTTACTTTAGATTTATATTTGGCTTTTACCGGTGTTTTACTTCTCGCCTTTTTGTTGCTAAGTATCATAGTTTTAGATATTGTGTGTTGATAGATATGTACTTGGAAAGAGTAAGTTTGTCATTTCAAGAAATAAAAAGGAAAAAAAAAAAGAATCGGTCGATTACTTGGACCAACCCTAGAACCAAATTGGACGAGTAGGATCGGTTTTAAGGTCTACAAGGTCAGTTCAAGGTTCCAAACTTTGGAAACCGACTCTCGGATAGGTTTCAGGTTCTAGGGGTGAAGAGTTGGATAAGCTCAACTTTAGAACCACTCACTCTTACTTTCTAGTCTAACGCACATGAATAAGTGTGCATTAACATCAATGCTCTTTATCAAAAGTTGTTGGCCTTTTCTTTCTCCAAATTGACCACTAAATTTCATCAATTATCCTCTCGCGACGAAATTAGTTGATGTCATCGTCATAAGAACATATCAAACATTTCCCCATCGCCATATCGTCATCAAGATTAGCCACTCACCTACTTTCCTTCTATTCTCTCTTCCTCCGCTCCTACGTATTCACATGTCCCCCTCCACTAGTGTACTAATTCAATCAATAGGTAAACCAAAGACATCTAACTCCAAACTAAAGTTCACTTTTAACCCTGTAGATTCAACATTAGCAGAGGAACAGGATGAGAACATCTAATTGAACCTAATGGAGGACAGAAATTTACGTCTTTTTCGCCCCCCGTGAAGAAAATTATCTTACGGGGGGGTTATATGTAGGACCCGCGTGTGAGTTTGGTGAAAAGAGACATGTTTGGACATGTCCCTTTGTCTCAACCCGGGAAAATGTCAAGAGTGGATGATCAAATCACAAGCAACGGGAAAAGCGTGATTCTAGGATTTGACAAAAATGCATTTGCGATGTAATGTCATGTCACACCCATCAGAAATTAAATGAGAAAATGTGGTTGGAGAGAGAGGCAATGCCAGAAGCCAGAAGCCAGAAGCCAGAAGCAAAGCCAAAGTGGCCACAGATGGGACAGGGGACTGTGTGTGCGTGGATTGATCGGATCGATTGGATTATTTATTTGGCGATTAGAAATGAGAGCGAGAGATTGTTGAGTTATCAGAAACATTTACTGTACCCGTCATATTCTGATATGAGGGTTTGGTAATTGGTCCGCCTACTCCCTTTTGTTTATGGAAAAGGGAGAGATATATTTAAAGACGCGCGCCCTCTCTCGCAGTCGTAGAGTATGTCACGGAGCAGTTCGTGCTACTAAGAGATTTCACGAGCAGGAAGTATTGTTTTCAACTTTCGAATGGGCCCTCGAAAGAGAAGACAGGTTGGTGTGTCGTCTGAGTGTGCATCGCCAAAGGTTGCTTTGCTTCTGTCATCTCATTATTAGAACTTGATCAATAGACGAGCGGCTTGCTAAGTCTATCTAGGCCAGGTTTGCTCCAGAGGGTGAAAATGGATAGGCTTGGCTTGGCCACCAATTTTCTTCTTTAACCCGGTTTATCGACCTTGATTCGCCTAGTTTCAACCAATTTTATATGAAGGTTTTAACAGTTTTAAGCATGAATGAGCGCGTACAAGCCAAATAAGGATTTTTGCGCCCGTCTAGCCAGGCCAGCCAAGCCTACCCGTTAGTCACGTTTACTCGTTGCGCTCGTGGTGGTTATCAATATAAGTTCTATTTCATAACAATTGCTGGTGCGATGTATGATACTTGTTGAATACATACATATACATATATATATATTGTATACCCTTTTTAAAAAAAAAATCTCGTACAGCTTCCAAAGAAGTCTAGTGCAAATTTCTAAAACTCTTCGCGGGATGAGCTTCCATCTTATCAAAATGTAATTAACTTTACAATAGTAAATGAAACCCTCCCCCATAGAGATGATAGATAGGTGGAATTAGGGTCTAATAAATGAAGGTTGGGGGCAGTTCCAATCTTGACTTTTGGTTACGGTTGGAGATCTCCCTGAGAAATTCGAGATGGAGACATGCCATCTGTACACCAAAACCCCATCAATATGTTGACTTGTGCGATTGAAATTCTCTTTTGTGTTTGGTGTGTGAAGTTTGACATGCAAAATCGTATCATATGCCATGACACGAAGCAAAGTCAGTGATGACTTCATCGAAGAGATGTTAAATCACCTAAACCTCATTGGTTATATGTGCAAGCATATGAAAAGTTTGGCAATCGAATGCGTTGTTATCGGTCTTAGAAGAGATAAGTCAAAAGTTTTGTCCCCGGGACTCCTCGAGCATATAAATTAATAGAGAAAATTGGGAATTCCATCTTTTGATATAAGATGGTACTTTTGCAATTTGGTAAGAGTTTCTAATTTAATCTTAAGAGTATTTACTCATTTTTATAGGTGCTTTTTTACAACTTCCTCTCCAAATAGTTGAATTGGGTCGATTGTCTTGTTAGTTTAAATTGATCGATTCACCAAATTTCGATTTCAAGCATTAAATGCCCCTCAACATTGATTTGTTTACAATTCGGGCACTACATCGGAGTGCGATTGACTTAAGGCTAAATTTTGGCCCAACCCTTTTTTCGATAAACATATGTGATGCCGATCTCGTGCAGATTGGAACCAAAACATCGGTGACCCCCATTGAGAAAGTATAGTGACCATCAATATCGGAAACTTAAACCGAGGAAAGTAAGAGTGAATTAGGAGGAGAAATGACTATATAGTGCAAACACAATTACACACTCTACATTATATATTTAACCGATTCTATTTTTTAATCTATAGTACATGTATTGATATGGATATATATATGTCATGTGAGCCTGTGCACCTACTTAGACTTTATAGTGTCTGTCTTGTTGGTTCCGAGAGGGTTTGACCTTTTTCATGTTGAAGTTGATAAATAAGATTGAATGCTATTAAATTACTTTGCTCTTAGGCTATCCTAAGTTTCAATTTTTTCATTGATAAATGTTGGATTTCAATTGACATGGTATCAAGGCTCCGTTTATTTCGCCGGAAAATTAATGATTTGTAATATATTTTCCCAAAAACGATCGATTGTATCGCCTATAAAAATGATTGAATGAAAAAAGAATTTCGTCGCTCATGAAAATGTTTAGCCACAAGTTATTATCGGTAATAGAAAATATCTTTCATCGACTAATTTTTGAACGGAACCCAAATCGAAAAGAGCCGCACGCGAAACTGAAACCTTCCGTTGGGGCCCCACGAGCGATGCAACATGATTGCTTGCTTTCCAAACCCCCAAAAGTGAGAAAATAGAAAAGACTTGGTAATGAACGACATTCATTCCCATACTTTATTCTATAAAGACGAAGTCATTGGACCCACCATTTCCTATAAAGTCAACAATTTGCAGCCTTGATGGTGTGAATTTTCTTCGGAACCATGAAAAGGTCCACGCGGTGCTTAACATGCCGAAACCTCAGTGTTTTCTCAGGTTGTCTCTATCAGATTCAAACGTAAACGATGGAATCGATGAAGAAATTTCTTTGGAGGACTTATCTAGGGAGCTAAGGTCGACCATTTCATGTTGATTACATATAAGAACGTTGGTTTTTTCATGGATGTAGGTCGACTAATATCTAGGGCAGTTTTATATCTCTCCTTGAAAGGAAAATGCTATAAATTGGAGTGTAGGATAACATGTCGATGTGGGTAAGGTTATCGGATCACGAGTCAAAATAATGCCAAGGGTCGTGCCACGTGGCAAGCATACAGCGAAAGAGAAGTGACATGTGGCGAACATTTTCTAAACTCCCATTTAGATATATGAGATAAGTGCACTGGAAGTCCTCGAATTTGTCACAGAAATGCAATTGAATCTTAAAACTTTCAAAAAGTGCTATACTTTTTGGAAGTACAGCACTTTTTGAAAGTTTTAGGATTCAATTGCACTTTTGTGACAAGTTTGTACAACACTTTTTGAAAATTTTAGGACTCAATTGCACTATCGTGATAAGTTTTAAGATTTAATTGCATTTTTTAAAAGTTTTATGACTCAAGTGCACTTTTTGAAAGTTTTAGAACTCAATTAATTTTTCATGACAATTTTTAGGATTTCTAATGCACTTATCCCTAGTCATTTTCCCTTTAAAGAAATCACCGTAAAGAAAAATTGCAAATTAATTTATCCTGGGCTAAGTCAATCATATTCGTTGATGATAATTTAGCTTCACATCGACGGATAATCGCGTTGCTGTCCAACTTTCGATAAGTGTTATCGATACAAAATTTCCAATTGCGTATATCTGTTTCTTTATTTTTCCCGTTTGTCGAGAGACTATGACATGCTTCGCCATATTTAGGAGAAAAGATCGGAAAGGCTCCAAAGTGGTACATCGAACCTCCTTATTGCAATTGCGGTCAAAAACAAATGGGACCGTCCGTAAGACGACGGCGAAAAGCAAAAGAAGAAAATAATTGCAAAAAGCTTTTTACTTTATGCACCACTTTTTCTTTTTTATTATTTGGTCAAGTACAACTTCATCTTGAAAAGCTCCTTTATTTGTTTTTTCGGGTTTTCGTAGCCAATTTTCCATCATCATAGCAAATCCTCTCATGACTAATCCGGACGTAATCTACTTGTGGAAGCAAAATATATATATATAGACATACATACCTCGAAATTAATCTATTATACGATGAAATAATTACCCTAATTTCATTCTTCATTCTTTCGCAAAATACCCATGATACTTTAATTTTTTGAAAAATTCATCAAATGCATAAGCTAACAAATTTGGTATAAGAAGAGCCACATGTTAAGCTCTACATATCGATTTAATTCAGGAAATTCGTAAAGTTCGACTCCCCTTCTCTCTTCTGAAATTTGATCTATTGCTTATATAGTTTCTAACAACCTCATTCTCTTTTGTATCAACTATGTTACGTCACATCAATTTCACTTTTTCGAACTTGCGTACTTCTATTTTCATGCATGGATTCAAATCTCTTTTGCTTCGACTTTTTCATCATTTACTATGTTTAGAAAATGAAGGAACTAGAGGATTGGAAATTTAGATGGGAAATGGCGAAAATTTTGAAATTACGCGAGAGTAGGGGGGGGGGGGGAGGGTAAATTTAAATTCTACAATGTTTACTTTACTCTTCTTTCCTTCCCCTCCTTTCAATTAAAGTCGGGAAGAATTCTGGTTTCATTCCATCATCAAGAAGGGATAAGGTTTGGCAAAAGACAACCCTAACAATGTGTGGACAATGCGTGTCAAATAAAATTATGGAGCTTTTAGATGGTGAAAGACCCTTTTGGATTGAAGGAAAGTTGACCGTTAAAGAGTTGACTTTACCTTTTCTTTTCCCTAAACACAAACTCCATTTTACAGGTTGAGAAAATGACACAAATAGTCCCTGAACTTTGACCCAATATGCAATGTCATTTCTAAACTATTTATTTATTCAATATGGTCCATGAACTTTAGCTCAACATACAGTGTCATCTTTGAAATTTCAATTTTTTAATGTGGTCATTGAAATTTTGGTACATATTCAATTTTAGTCCCTGGACTATATGACAATGTTTAGTGAATATTTTGATATAGTTTGGGGACTAGATTAAACATTTACTAAAAGTTTATGGACCGCATTGAACAAAGTAAAAGTTCAGAAATGACATTACACATTTAATTAAAGTTTATGAATCATTTGTGTAATTACTCCTTACAAGTTTTGTAGCCATTGAACACATTTGCTTTCTAGAGTAGTTTCAAATTCGGGTAATCGGTAATTAGTGGGTTTCGCATAGAGAGTTAGTGGCGGACGTAGAAACTTAAGGTTATGGGCGAGAGATTAAACAAATAAAATGCAATCTCCAAACTGAGGAGTCTAGATAGAAAAAATTATATATGAAATTCCACAATTTACGGTCCAAATAAAAAAAATTATGACATTTGTAAGGTGACTTTTATTAAATGCGAAACGCCTAAAACCATTTTGATGACTTATAGACTCATATGTAATTTTTTCATAATTTATTCAGTCTTAACTTACTTTCTCAATTACTAAAGTTTTGGACATATTGTCATAAGTAAAAGTAAAAGGGCGTCAGATATTGCTATGAGTATTAATGCGTAGTTTCGTCAGACAAGAGATACGCATGCGGCTTCTGCAAGATGAGCATCGATTAAATTACAAGACTTATCGGCCGTCTAGTGCACCCTACTCACTTAGGGCGCGCATGAAATCATTTCTGTTTCTCTATTTTTCTATTTTTCTGTTCCCAGAAACATGTTTGGAACAGAAATCCGTTTGGTAACGCAATTTCATTTTTTTATTTCTGGAACAAATTTATATTCCAGAAATAGGTTTGGAACATAAATTAGAAGTAAAAAAAAAATTTACTTTTCTATTTCTAAAACAAAAATGAGAAATAAAAACTCTTATTATCGCTCGCCCTCACTACTAGCCGGCCACCTCTTTGCCGATCGCTATTGCCGCTGGCCGCCTCCCGCCACTGCCGGCCGCCTCCTGCCATTGGCCGCCGCCGACCGCCTCCTCCCATCGCCACCCTTTGTCGTTCGCCGCCACCCAACGCCGGCCACAAACCGCCCACCGCCGCCTCCCGCCGTCCTTCGCCGCCACTGCCGGCCGACTCCCGTTGCCGCCCGCCGGCCGCCGACCACCGTCCTCCTCCACCCGATGCCGGCCGCCACTTGGCGCGCCCACCTCCCGCCGCCCTCCGCTTCGGACGCCTCCCGCCGCCGGCCACCGACCGCTGTCCTCCGTGCCAGCCGCCATGCTTCACCGCTCAACGCCGGCCGCCCTCCGCCGCCGGCCGCTGTGCTCCGCCGCTGGCTGCCGTGCTCCACCACCCGACACCGGCCATCGCCTGGCGCCAATCGCCTCCCGCCGCCGGCCGCCTCCCGCCACCGGCCACCGTTCTCCGCCACCCACTGTCCTTTGCCGGCCGTCCAGAAGGGAGAAATTTTGTGTCGTTATCAAACGAATTTCTATTTCGGAAATAGAAATTTTGTATCGTTATTAAACACGCATTTTTGCTCAAAAACTCGTCCACGGAATAGAAATAGATTTTTCTTTTTCTGGCCATAAATTGATTTCTAGAACAGAAATGTTACCATGCGCGCCCTTAAAGGGTGCTGCTTCATTTCGAAGGAATTTACGTCGTCACTGGCCGGCCGCTGGAGAAAGTCGGCGTGGCCCTCTTGAGAAAGGACAGTGGGGTACAACTGTACAAAGATGTCACTTTTCAAGGTTATGAGATTGGCTTCTTTGATGCAAATATAACCGTGAAAAGAAGCATTTCGATTTTTATGAGGTGTTTCGAAAACACTCCTCAATAATACCTTGCACTGTAATATGCTTACAGTCGACCTGTCATTTAAAAAGATGCCATAACTTTAAGGGTTAATACCACGAAAAAATTACAAATTGATACACTTATGACAAACAAAGGGTAAATTATAAAATCGGTACATCAGTCAGCTGTCACGTGTCATTTAACAAAGTAATTTGACAGTAAAATTTAACGTAAATAAACTGAGGGTAAATTTATCAAAGGTGTACCAGTTTAGGGTTTTTTGTGGTTAAAAAATTAGTTTGGGGTAAAATTGTTATAAGTGTACCAGTTTGGGGTTTTTCATGATATTAACCCTAACTTTAAACCTTTATGTTCCAAACACAGCATCACATCATGGCTACACTCAAATTACAATTACATACTAAAAGGACTCTAATTTAGTTTGACCAAAATGAGCCAACAGTAAGTGCTGATGCTGAAAAACAAAGGCAGGAGAGCAAATAGGAACTGTTGCCCCTAAAAAAAAACAAAGAAAAAGAAAAATCAAGTAGGCTCATTGGCCCATGTGTTAATTGGGCTGGACGCCCAACTTTCCCAGCCCAAGAAATAATTTTTGCCCTTTTTATTTCTTTCATTATTTGTTGGGAAAATTTCAAATCAGTACCCAAAGTGAGCTCATTTTCTCAAAAAGGGGTCCAAAGTGGACATAATGCCAAATAAGGGCCTAAAGTACCCAATCAGTCTCAAATAGGGGTCCGAAGTGCCCAATTAGTCTCAAGTAAAAGCGTGAGTTCGCCGGCCGATCAAATGCTCACCGGCCAGCAAGCACGTCATTGTTCCGGCGACCGGAATAAGGGCAATTTCATCTTTTACTTTTTAAATTTTTTTTTGTTTCTTTTTTCCTTTTTCTATTTTTTCTTTTCCTTTTCCTTTTCCTTTTCTTCTTCTTTTTTTTTTCCTCTTTTCCCTTTCGCCGGCGGAGGTTGCCAGCCTTAGGCGGAGGCTGCCCTCGCCGGCGTCGGGTGAGGGCCGCCCTCACCCGACCCTGGGTCGCCTTCGCCGACAACCTCCGCCGGCCCTAGCTATGGCAGGCGGAGGGAAAAAAAGGAAAAAAATAAGAAGAAGAAGAAGAAAAGGAAAAAGGAAAAGAAAAAACGAAAAAAGGAAAAAAGAAACAAAAAAAATTTTAAAAAGTAAAAGACGAAATTGCCCTTATTTCGATCGCCGGAACAGTGATGTGCTTGCCGGCCGGCGAACATTTGATCGGCCGGCGAACTCAAGCCCTTACTTGAGACTAATTGGGCACTTCGAGCCCCTATTTGAGACTGATTGGGTACTTCAGGCCCTTATTTGGCACTATGTTCACTTTGAACCCTTTTTGAGAAAATGAGCTCACTTTGGGCACTGATTTGAAATTTTCCCTTATTTGTTTTATTAGGATAACGAGTGTTGATTCTTTGGGTGACACTATTTCCACTCTCTAGAAGATTAAATGCACCTCTTTTTTACTAAAAACAAAAATGCCCTCAATCATTCAATTGCAATTTGAAAATGGTGGCCCCAAAATTATTTACTTTCTTGTTTTTTTAGTTTTTATTTTTATTTTTGTGAAGGATCTAGTTGTCATAATTAAGAATATTATATGCTATGTCGTTATTTATTGTGGGTATCCCAGGTATATTAAAGAGGTGTATCAAAAGGCACTATGTTTCTTTTTTTAATTTTAGATTTTACTTATGTAGAAGTCAGCTGTAACATCCTGAATTTCGACCCAATCCCGGGATCAAGGAAATAGATATTATTTCTCATTTTATTTTAGTGAGTCTCGCCCGGAACTGATCACTCTCGGGATACTAACCAAAAGGAAATGGCTAACTAGGAAAATAGTGCGTGGACCAGGGACCCGACCGCGAATCGGGCATCGATTCCGAGAAACGACGAGGAAATATTTTGGACCAATGTGGGCCGATCCTAGGAAAGTGACGGATTTGGTTTGGCTAACGACGTACGATCGGATCGCGGGTGATTCCGCGTGACCGAGAGTACGCGTGGCCAACAAATCCCGAACTTAATCCGAATGATCGCGACCTCCGGAACTAGCGATAATTCCTCGCGTTCTCCCGGTACTCGAGACCGTCACGACTCGAGTAACCCTAGGTCGATACGCGTAACCCCTAAATAGCCGCCCGTTAGTGAGAGACCCTAAAATTGTAATTGAGCAATTTTGATCGCGAAATTGGATCCGGACTTGGACGTCGAATTTCGTGGACGTACGCGACTATTTTGCGAGGACGACGTCATTTTGGTGTGGCCAACTAAATTTGGGATCAGTGCAGTCGAAAAATGGAAATTCGGCCCGGAAACGGAAAATTACGATTTTGCCCCTAAGCCTATTCCTAGTATTTCGAATTTTGGGTTTAATTGGAGGGTATTTTGGGGTTTAAATTTTGGTCTAATCAGCCCCAATAATTCAAAAAATATTGGTCAAGTCTACCCCTCAATTATTGGTGGGAATTGATCTCGACCCTTGAAGTGAAGAGCAAGATAGGCAATAAGGAAAGTTAGCCAATAATTCACTCTCCACTCACTCATTCTCCCTCACTCTTCACCGGCCAACTCCCTCCCCTCTCTCAATCTCGCCTCTCTCTCCCTCGCCTTCCTTCCCCTTCGGCCGTGAGCAGCCGAGCACGCCGGGGACGCCGCCGCTCGCGCCGCCGCACGCCGTGTCGCTCGTCCGCCCGCCTTGCACCACCACCAACCGGTCCGCCCATTTTCTCTCTCTCCCTCTCCATTTCTCCCTTCGGCCGTGTGGAGCAACCGCCGATCAGCTCCCTTGGCCGTGAACCGCCCGTGCGAGCACCGACCGCCGGTCCGCCGCTCAAGCCGCCGCCCGTCTCGCATCACCACCACCACTACCACTCGACCGTCTTGTTTCCTCCATCATTCCGTCCCGCCATCACCACCGACCAGCATCACCCTCTCCCCTTCGCCGTTTGAACCGCCCGTCGTCACCACTGTCGCGGGAGCCGCCGATCGCCGCCGCCGCGAGGTCACCGTGATCCAGCTCAGCCGGCCCGTTTTCCCCTTGCTCAACCTTAATCGGAGCTTAGGAGCCTAAGTGAGTAATTACCCTAAACCCTAATTAGGCTAATTAGCATTTCTAGATAGGTTTAGGTTAATTTAGTGGTTGATTAAGGTGACTTAGGGTTGATTAATGGGCTGTTGATTAGTGGCTGGTTTGGTGATGATTTGGAGAGCCTAATGAAGTATTTTGAGGGTAATTATTGGCCTAGATTGAACTGATTTGGTGGCTGTCCATAATGTGGTTAATTGGGCTAAGTTGGCCAAATTGAGCTTAACCGTATAATTGTCGTGAATGCCTCGTATTATCCTCGTATTGGTTGATGCGTGTTGATTGGTGATTGATATCGTGATGCCATGTCGCGTGGCTAGGGTGGCCGAGAATGAGGAGGCATGATGGGTCGTGCGTATGTGCAATGGTGTCGCTCTAATCGCGTGGATTGGGTGTGCCGGCTTTATGCCATGCGAGTTTGAAATTGAATTGCTTATTTGAACATGCTAGTGTGTTAATTGGGCACGTTATGACTAAATTGAGAATGTTGAATTGTTACTAGAGCACGTCGTGGCATTAGTTGAGCATGACTTGGCATGATTTGATTATGTGCCTATGATTGGAATTGCGTGCTCATTGTGAATTGCATGGTTGCCTTAGTGTCGGACTGCACGGCCATGCATTTCACATGCCGAGTATTGGCTTGAAACGAGACTTGTGCGAGTATGCGTGCCTGACATGAGCATGTGATCACTTAACCGTCCTGATGCGTTTTACGCAGGACGATTCCCGGTTCTACCGGAAGACGGCCAGCCTGATGCGTTTTACGCGGGTTTTGGTCCGTATATGGAGATCGGTGTCGCACCTTATGCGTTTTACGCGGGTTAGAGACACTGGGCCTGATTTGTTTTACGCGGGCGAGGAAGTGCTGGAATTGTTATAGAACTGATGCATTTTACGCGGGTCAGACCTGATGCGTTTTACGCGGGTCGAACTCTTAATGGGAAATTGGCAATGTGCAAGTGTGCATCATAGAGCCGAATCATGAGCATGGACATATTGGTGGCATATGTGTGCAAGCATGTGCATATCGGTGACTCGTGTGTGATACAAGCATTAATGAGCATGAGTATGTGCATGGCGTACGTGTGACTAAGCTTGTTGCGTATGTGCCATTATGGTGATTATATTATGCCTAACCTGTAGGGTCAATTGGGTGCTCGATCTGGGCCCGAGGGCCTAGGTCAATTGATTGTCAATTGTTGCTGGTTATATGTGTTTTGTTTGCCTGTCAAGAGGTGCATGTTAGCCTAGTTTAGGTTTAGGGGGTTTTACTCGCTGAGATTCATTCTCACGGTTGTTAAAACCAACTTTTCAGACCCCTGGCCCTGAAGATGTCTGAGGTACCAATACGTTTTGGGATTCCGTCCCGGATAGACCGGGATGTGACCGAGTACCCCGTAGGGAACGGGGATACGTATATTAGGCATTTTACTACGGTGTGTGTTGACGTGGGTGAGCAGCACTTTCAGTCCCACGAGTATATCGCTTGGTGTTTTAGGGACTATTCCGGGACCTTCGAGCCCCTCTGGACTTTTGATGTCCCGTTCAACGGGCTAGGTGACCTAGATTCCCAGTGTGCCGATGGAGACCTGGCGAGCCCCGAGTACACATCCAAGGGGAGTTCTAGTGCTGACGTCGGACACGGACCTGTTGTCTGGGAGATAGACGAACCAGACCCGATGGACGAGGAGCCGGTGGATTGGGACTTTGACCCGGAGCCGATAGAGTCGGATGAGGAGCCAGAGCCTATAGAGCAGGACCCCGAGCAGGAAGGCGAGCATGAGGAGATGGATTTTGAGGAGGAGCTGGCAGAGTCTGAGTCCGAGCTGGATTCCCTAGACTCCGAGGTTGAGCTGTCTGACAGTTCTTTCGAGTCCTCGGGATCCGACCCGGACTAGGTTCCGTAGGGTTAGCCTTAGCCTCAGTTAGATCGGGCCAGTACCTTTTTGACCGGAGCCCCTTCTAGACTTAGTATCCCTGACCGCCCTGGCCGCTTACCCCTTTTTGTTAGTAGTGGCCGTTGACCCGCTTTTGATGTGTTGTATTTTGGTGTAAATGGATAATGTATATGTTTCCCGATGTTAATGCAAATGTATATTTGTAACCCTGTTGTTTGTTGTTTGTGCTATCCTTGGTCTCGTGTTGTTGATTTGTTCGAGTGATTTAATTGTTGCTTCCGCGTGTGCTTTAATCTCTGCGTTGGGTATTGGGTTGGCGACGCGTCCTGGGACTTCGCACAACAATATCGACCACGGTTGGGATGCTCGCGCGCCGTAGGGTTCGGGGTGTGACATCCCCCGTTGATTTGGTATCAGAGCAAGGTCAGCTCGGTTCGATTTGATCGAAATCTGGAGTGATAAGGAGCGATGACCTTGGGTAGCCAATAGGGAGACCTTGTGTGCTACGTGTACCTCCTGACTGTCTGTGTTTTGATTGAGTGCCTATATGAATTGACCCGTAAAGTGCAGGTGCGACAGGACCTGAGGTAAGTACGTGTATCTCCTTGGATTGAAGTCTTGTGCTGTTGGTGCTTAGCCACATGCTGAGTGATTGATTGCTGTTGTGTTAGTTCCCTGCCTAGGACCTTAGACCGATTTAGCTTGGTTTAGGTCTCTAATTCCTGAATGGAATTATAGCAGGTAGGCGGGTAGTGAGGTCAGTAAAGATGAGAAGAAGAGGAAAGGAAACCCAGAGGCAGCCGAGTGCTATGGGCTAAGAGGCCAGAGATTCTAGAATGGATGAGGTTATTCAGACTCTGCAAGAGATAGGAAACCTGATGGGTAGGCAGGCTCAGGAAAGGGCCGCCAATATTGCCCAGTGCGCTGAGGCGCGGCAAGAATCTGCATCGAAATAGAAATCAAGCCAATCTTGGGCGGGCTCGGGTAGGCCGGGAATAGACGGATGCACCGAGTTGGTAGAGCAGCTTCTTGAAGTTGAAACCACCTAAGTTTAATGGAAGGGGTGACCCCGAGGCTGCACCGCGTTGGGTAGAAGAGTTAGAGAAAGCCTTCGAGGTATTGGGGTGCACCGAGACTGAGAAAGTGACCCATTGATATATCAGTTGTAGGATAACGCGAATGATTGGTGGAAGGCCACTAGAGATAGAGTGTTTCCGGAAGGTACCGCCCAGACTTGGGCCGCGTTTACTGAAAGTTTTTATGGAAAGTATTTCTCGGAGAGTGCACAAGAAAGGAAACTAGCGGAATTTATGCGACTTCGCCAAGGACAGATGACCGTGGACCAGTATGAAGCGGAGTTCGCTAGACTGTCCAAGTTTGCACCTAGAATGGTTGAAAATCCGCAAGATAAGGTTCGGAGATTCCGGGATGGACTGAAGCCGGATCTTCGAAGCCAGATGATTTCGTTGAACATCCGAGACTACGGGGAAATGTATGAGCGGGCCCAAGCCATAGAACGAGATCAGTTGGAAAGGGCAGCCGCTTCTGGGTCGCGGTTCGCTCGGAATAGGGACAACCGTCGTTTCGGGAAGAAGCCGATGGCGGGAAACAGGCGATTCGTCCCACCGGCTAGAAAGAACGTTGGGAAGCCGAGCCACCAACCGAATCAATTTGGAGCTTGTTTTAAATGTGGGAGTTTGGAGCACCAGATCAGGAATTGTCCCCAGCAGCGCTCTTCAGGACTTCAGATGCAACTGCAACAGCCCCGAGTAGGGAACCAAACCGGAAATCTCCCACCGGCTAATCAAGGACGACCGCCTGCGCAAGGACGAGTTTATGCGATAGTGCGAAGAGAGGCGGAGGACACGCCGGGCGTGGTCACAGGTACGATTTCTCTATGCGATCATGCTGCGTATGCATTATTTGACCCGGGGGCGACCCATTCGTTTATATCAGAGCAGTTTGTTAGACTTGTTAGGATTGAGCCTATTATGCTTGAGACTGTGCTATGTGTGATGACCCCATTGAATGATAAGGTGTTAGTGTCGTTATGGTGTCCTAACTGTAAGATAGTTATCGGGGGTAGAGAAGAAAAGATTGACTTAGCAGTGTTGGCCATGTTCGACTTTGATGTGATCATCGGAATGGATTGGCTAGTAAGGCAGAAAGCCGTAATGGATTGTGGCAATAGAGTAATCCAGTTTAACCCGATTGGACAGCCTAGATTTGAATTTCAGGAAAACCGAGGAGGAACCTCAATCCCTTGGATTTCTTCACTCGAGGTGACCAAGTTGTTGGACGAAAGTTGTGAAGGGTATTTGGTGAATGTGGTCGATCCGACAGTGGCGGAACCTAAATTGGAAGAGATACCCGTAGTGTGCGATTTTCCCTAGGTCTTTCCCTAGGAATTGTCGGGTTTGCCACCAGAGCGAGAAGTGGAATTTGTGAAAGAATTGGCCCTAGAAACAGAATCGATCTCAAAGGCGCCGTATCGAATGTCCTTATCAGAATTGAAGGAATTGAAAGTCCAGATGCAGGGATTATTGGACAAGGGTTTTATCCGTCCTAGTGCGTCTCCGTGGGAAGCGCCGGTCCTGTTTGTAAGAAAGAAGGACGGGACATTGAGGTTGTGTATCGACTACCGGCAGTTGAACCAGGTGACAGTTAAGAACAAGTACCCACTGCCGAGGATTGACGACCTGTTTGACCAATTGCAAGGAGCCTCAGTGTTCTCTAAGATTGATCTACGGACCGGATATCATCAGTTAAGGATGAAGAAAGAGGACATACCTAAGACCGCTTTTAGAACGAGGTACGGGCACTATGAGTTCATAGTGATGCCCTTTGGTCTGACCAATGCCCCTGCTGCCTTCATGGACTTAATGAATAGGGTATTCAAGGAGTTCTTGGATCGGTTCGTCATTGTCTTCATTGGCGATATATTAGTATATTCGAAAAGCCCCGAAGAGCATGAGGTACACCTGACCGAAGTACTACGGACCTTAAGAGAACACGCACTCTACGCCAACTTCAGTAAGTGCGAGTTTTGGCTTAGCAGAGTAGCGTTCTTTAGACACATAATTTCGGGAGATGGAATTTCTGTGGACCTGACAAAGATTGAAGCGGTAACTAAGTAGCCAAGGCCGACATCAGTGACGGAGATTCGAAGTTTCTTAGGTTTGGCTAGTTATTATCGACGTTTTGTAGAAGGGTTCTCATCTATAGCCACGCCGTTGACACGGCTGCTTAAGAAGGAAACTAAGTTCGAGTGGGATGAAAAGTGTGAAAGGAGTTTCCAGGAGTTGAAGCATAGACTGACAACCGCCCCGGTATTAACCATTCCGTCCGGACCAGGAGGATTTGAGGTCTATAGTGACGCGTCGTTAAGAGGACTTGGATGTGTATTGATGCAGCACGGAAGGGTAGTCGCATATGTGTCACGCCAGTTAAGACCGCATGAGATGAACTATCCGACGCATGATTTAGAGTTGGCAGCGATCATCTTCGCCCTCAAGATTTGGAGACACTATTTGTGCGGGGAAAAGTTCCAGATTTACACGAATCATCATAGCCTCAAGTACCTATTTTCGCAAAAAGAATTAAATATGAGGCAGCGCCGATGGATGGAACTTCTGAAGGATTACGACTGCGACATCATGTATCATCCCGGGAAAGCGAATCGAGTAGCGGATGCGCTAAGTCGTAAATCGAGTATGGCGCATATGATGGTCAGGGAGTAGACCCTGTTAGAAAGGCTCAGAGACTCAGAGTTTAAGTTCGAAGTGAGCTGGATGTCTAACCTGCTAGCTGCATTGAGAATCGAACCGGAGATCCAAACCAAGGTTAAGGCACTATAGTCTACGGACCAAGAGATACAAAAGATTGTTGGAATGGACGCCGCTACAAGAAAATCGGATTTTCAAGTGGGCGAGGATGGAGTTTTAAAGTTTCAAGGACGACTGTGCGTGCCCGATGATGCGGGACTTAAGGAGGAGATTTTAAGGGAGGCACATCGCAGCAATTATAGTATCCACCCAGGCAGTACAAAGATGTACCAGAATCTGCGGCAGCATTATTGGTGGAATGGATTGAAAAGGGATGTGGCCAAGCATGTGGCGAAATGCCTGATATGTCAGCAAATGAAGGCACAACACTGTAAGCCTGGAGGGTTATTGCGACTATTAGAAATCTCTGAATGGAAATGGGAGCATATCACCATGGATTTCGTCACGGGATTACCAAGGAGCCAGAGAGGACACGATTCTATCTGGGTGATAGTAGATCGACTGACTAAGTCAGCGCACTTCCTGGTGGTGCGAAAGGATTTTGAGTTGGAGAAGTATGCAGAGTTATACGTGCGTCAGATTGTCCAGTTACATGGAGTACCAGTATCGATCACTTCGGACCGTGATCCGAGATTTACGGCCAATTTTTGAAAAAGTCTGCAGACGGCCTTAGGAACAAAGTTGCAATTCAGTACGGCCCATCATCCACAGACGGATGCCAATCAGAAAGGACGATCCAGACCTTGGAGGATATGTTGCGCGCCTGTGTATTGGATTTCCAAGGCAAATGGGAAGAGCAACTACACCTGGTGGAGTTCGCCTATAATAATAGTTATCAGCAAAGCATTCAGATGGCGCCGTTTGAGGCCTTGTATGGCAGAGCGTGTAGGACGCCAGTGTGTTGGGACGAAGTTGGAGAGCGAAGTATCACGGGCCCAGAATTGGTACAGCAGACGGTTGAAGCAGTCGAGATTATTCGGGAAAGGTTAAGGACCGCTTAGAGTCGCCAGAAAAGTTATGCCGATCGGAGACGACGACCCTTGGAGTTTCAAGTTGGAGATCATGTATTTCTCAAGGTGTCGCCTATGAAGGGATTGTCCAGATTTGGCAAGAAAGGAAAGCTGAGCCCAAGGTATGTCGGTCCGTTTGAGATTTTAGAGAAGATCGGAGATATAGCCTACCGACTTGCCTTACCGCCCAACCTGTTGCAAGTACACAACGTGTTCCACGTGTCGATATTGAGAAAGTATGAACCAGACCCGACCCACGTTCTAAGGTACGAGGAAATAGACGTGGACGACAAGGTGTCGTACGTGGAGAGGCCAGTAAGGATTGAAGATAGAAAAAATCGAGTACTACAGAACAAGACGATCCCGATGGTCAAAGTTGTTTGGGAGCACCACGGGACAGAAGGTGCCACCTGGGAAAACGAAGAGGCAATGCGACGTTAGCACCCCCATTTGTTTGAATAGATAGGTTTAGATTGCAAATTTCGAGGACGAAATTTTTGTAAGGGGGGAAGAGTAGTAACATCCTGAATTTCGACCCAATCCCGGGATCAATGAAATAGATATTATTTCTCATTTTATTTTAGTGAGTCTCGCCCGGAACTGATCACTCTCGGGATACTAACCAAAAAGGAATGGCTAACTAGGAAAATGGTGCGTGGACCAGGGACCCGATCGCGAATCGGGCACCGATTCCGAGAAACGACGAGGAAATATTTTGGATCAATGTGGGCCGATCCTAGGAAAGTAACGGATTTGGTTTGGCTAACGACGTACGATCGGATCGCGGGTGATTCCGCATGACCGAGAGTACGCGTGGCCAACAAATCCCGAACTTAATCCGAACGATCGCGACCTCCGGAACTAGCGATAATTCATCGCGTTCTCCCGGTAATCGAGACCGTCACGACTCGAGTAACCCTAGGTCGATACGCGTAACCCCTAAACAACCGCCCGTTAGTGAGAGACCCTAAAATTGTAATTGAGCAACTTGGATCGCGAAATTGGATCCGGACTTGGACGTCGAATTTCGTGGACGTACGCGACTATTTTGCGAGGACGACGTCATTTTGGTGTGGCCAACTAAATTTGGGATCAATACAGTCGAAAAATGGAAATTCGGCCCGGAAACGGAAAATTACGATTTTGCCCCTAAACCTATTCCTAGTATTTCGAATTTTGGGTTTAATTGGAGGGTATTTTGGGGTTTAAATTTTGGTCTAATCAGCCCCAATAATTCAAAAAATATTGGTCAAGTCTACCCCTCAATTATTGGATGAGAATTGATCTCAACCCTTGAAGTGAAGGGCAAGATAGGCAATATGGAAAGTTAGCCACTAATTCACTCTCCACTCACTCTCTCTCCCTCATTCTCCCTCACTCTTCACCGGCCAACTCCCTCCCCTCTCTCAATCTCGCCTCTCTCTCCCTCACCTTCCTTCCCCTTCGGTCGTGAGCAGCTGAGCACGTCGGAGCCGCCGCCACTCGCGCCGCCGCACGCCGTGCCGCTCGTCCGCCCGCCTTGCACCACCACCAACCGGTCCGCCCATTTTCTCTCTCTCCCTCTCCATTTCTCCCTTCGGCCGTGTGAAGCAACCGCCGATCAGCTCGCTTAGCCATGAACCGCCCGTGCGAGCACCGACCGCCGGTCCGCCGCTCAAGCCGCCGCCCGTCTCGCCTCACCACCACCACCACCACCCGACCGTCCTGTTTCCTCCTTCATTCCGTCCCGCCATCACCACCGACCAGCATCATCCTCTCCCCTTCGCCGTTTGAACCGCCCGTCGTCACCACCGTCGCGGGAGCCGCCGATCGCCGCCGCCGCGAGGTCACCGTGATCCAGCTCAGCCGGCCCGTTTTCCCCTTGCTCAACCTTAATCGGAGCTTAGGAGCCTAAGTGAGTAATTACCCTAAATCCTAATTAGGCTAATTAGCATTTCTAGATAGGTTTAGGTTAATTTAGTGGTTGATTAAGGTGACTTAGGGTTGATTAATGGGCTGTTGATTAGTGTCTGGTTTGGTGATGATTTGGAGAGCCTAATGAAGTATTTTGAGGGTAATTATTGGCCTAGATTGAACTGATTTGGTGGCTGTCCATAATGTGGTTAATTGGGCTAAGTTGGCCAAATTGAGCTTAACCGTATAATTGCCGTGAATGCCTCGTATTGTCCTCGTATTGGTTGATGCGTGTTGATTGGTGATTGATATCGTGATGCCATGTCGCGTGCCTAGGGTGGCCGAGAATGAGGAGGCATGATGGGTCGTGTGTATGTGCAATGGTGTCGCTCTAATCGCGTGGATTGGGTGTGCCGGCTTTATGCCATGCAAGTTTGAAATTGAATTGCTTATTTGAACATGCTAGTGTGTTAATTGGGCACGTTATGACTAAATTGAGAATGTTGAATTGTTACTAGAGCACGTCGTGGCATTAGTTGAGCATGACTTGGCATGATTTGATCATGTGCCTATGATTGGAATTGCGTGCTCATTGTGAATTGCATGGTTGCCCTAGTGTCGGACTGCACGGCCATGCATTTCACATGCCGAGTATTGGCTTGAGACGAGACTTGTGCGAGTATGCGTGCCTGACATGAGCATGTGATCACTTAACCATCCTGATGCGTTTTACGCAGGACGATGCCCGGTTCTACCGGAAGACGGCCAGCCTGATGCGTTTTACGCGGGTTTTGGTCCGTATATGGAGATCGGTGTCGCCTGATGCGTTTTACGCGGGCTAGAGACACTGGGAATGATGCGTTTTACGCGGGCTAGGAAGTGTTGGAATTGTTATAGACCTGATGCGTTTTACGCAGGTCAGACCTGATGCGTTTTATGCGGGTCGAACTCTTAATGGGAAATTGGCAATGTGCAAGTGTGCATCATAGAGCCGGATCATGAGCATGGACATATTGGTGGCATATGTGTGCAAGCATGTGCGTATCGGTGACTCGTGTGTGATACAAGCATTAATGAGCATTAGTATGTGCATGGCGTACGTGTGACTAAGCTTGTTGCGTATGTGCCATTATGGTGATTA
This sequence comes from Syzygium oleosum, assembly GCF_021117445.2. NCBI lineage: Eukaryota > Viridiplantae > Streptophyta > Magnoliopsida > Myrtales > Myrtaceae > Syzygium > Syzygium oleosum. The sequence goes on along the minus strand of NW_026607485.1, from coordinate 19,432,152 downwards.
TATTATGCCTAACCTGTAGGGTCAATTGGGTGCTCGATCTGGGCCCGAGGGCCTAGGTTAATTGATTGTCAATTGTTGCTGGTTATATGTGTTTTGTTTGCCTGTCAGGAGGTGCATGTTAGCCTAGTTTAGGTTTAGGGGGTTTTACTCGCTGAGATTCATTCTCACGGTTGTTAAAACCAACTTTTCAGACCCCTGGCCCTGAAGATGTCTGAGGTACCAATACGTTTTGGGATTCTGTCCCGGATAGACCGGGATGTGACCGAGTACCCCATAGGGAACGGGGATACGTATATTAGGCATTTTACTACGGTGTGGGTTGACGTGGGTGAGCAGCACTTTCAGTCCCACGAGTATATCGCTTGGTGTTTTAGGGACTATTCCGGGACCTTCGAGCCCCTCTGGACTTTTGATGTCCCGTTCAACGGGCTAGGTGACCTAGATTCCCAGTGTGCCGATGGAGACCTGGCGAGCCCCGAGTACACATCCAAGGGGAGTTCTAGTGCTGACGTCGAACACGGACCTATTGTCTGAGAGATAGACGAACCAGACCCGATGGACGAGGAGCCGGTGGATTGGGACTCTGACCCGGAGCCGATAAAGTCGGATGAGGAGCTAGAGCCTATAGAGCAGGACCCCGAGCAGGAGAGCGAGCCTGAGGAGATGGATTCTGAGGAGGAGCTGGCAGAGGCCGAGTCCGAGCTGGATTCCCTAGACTTAGAGGTCGAGCTGTCTGACAGTTCTTCCGAGTTCTCGGGATCCGACCCGGACTGGGTTCCGTAGGGTTAGCCTTAGCCTCAGTTAAATCGGGCCAGTACCTTTTTGACCGGAGCCCCTTCTAGGCTTAGTATCCCAGACCGCCCTGGCCGCTTACCCCCTTTTTGTTAGTAGTAGCCGTTGACCCGCTTTTGATGTGTTGTATTTTGGTGTAAATGGATAATGTATATGTTTCCCGATGTTAATGCAAGTGTATATTTGTAACCCTGTTGTTTGTTGTTTGTGCTATCCTTGATCTCGTGTTGTTGATTTGTTCGGGTGATTTAATTGTTGCTTTCGTGTGTGCTTTAATCTCTGCGTTGGGTATTGGGTCGGCGACGCGTCCTGGGACGTCGCACAATAATATCGACCACGGTTGGGATGCTCGCGCACCGTAGGGCTCGGGGCGTGACATTAGTCTTGTCAAAGGGATAAAATTTTAAGAAACGTATTTTTTATTTTCAATGCCGCCAAGCAAATTTGTGAATTAATTGCCAAGTAACATGAACAACTTTTTTTGGTACAATCAAATGTTTTTTCACTTTTATTTTTATTTTATATATCACCATCAAATTCTTTCTTATTAGTTATCTTTATATACACATACATATAATCGTATGATGAAACAAAAATGACTTCTCTTTAAAGATTTTCAATGATAAAATCACAGTTACATTGCCAAAGTAAATCAAAAGTTTCCACAAGATAAGAATTTTTCTTAAATGCTAGTGAAACTTTATCATTTTGGATCGACAAAAATTAATATCGTTCATGTTATGTGGGAAAAGGGCCTAATTCCCTAAAAAACTCCAAACTTTAGTTGTAGTCCCAAATCTGCCCTAAACTTTTTTTTGTCTCATAAAAAACTACAAACTTTCATTTGAAACCCAAATCTGCCCTAGGTTAATTTTCTGTCCAAATGTTAACAAATTTTTTCCAACTTGTCATCCACATGTCATCTTCTTTTTCCACGTAAGCTCGGGTTGACATTTTCTTTCTTTCTTTTTTGTTTTTTCATTCTCTTCTCCCTTTCACTTTCCGCCATGGACAACAAGAGCACCATCATGAACACAGAGGAAGGCCAGGTGCTGCCACACGCCGGTCATCGCCGTAACAGCTTGAGTGCGCGTTGCCACGACTTCCTTGTCACCTCGTCGTTGTTGTAAGCCCATATGCTTCCATTAGCCGAGCCTCCACCCCCTCTAGTTGTCGGTGGATAGTCAAATTTGGGATCAGGACGTCGGATCCAATGCCGCCTAGCCCAGATTCGGAGTCGTTGGCCTTGGGCGACCCTGGATCTTGTGTCGCCGGCAGTCGCCCAAGGCCGGCGACACCATCGTCGCTTTCAATCTTCACATTGCGACCTCTCCATCTATCTCTGCATTGGTCAGTCATTTGGGCCAAAATCTTCCCTTTTCTCTGCTTCTGATGAAACTCTAGGACTAAAATGGCGACCAGAGGCAGCAGATCGGAGAAGGTGAGGCGAGTTTTCCAGCATTTGACGGGAACCGTGATGGAGGGCTCAACAGGGAGGAAATGGCCACGCTCGCGGTGGCCGAGAACCCGAGGGTCAAGTTCAAAACCTAGGGCGAGTGCATTGACGGTGAGAAGGGGCTCACCTATGAGGGCTTGTTGAGGACTTACGATAATGGCACCGGCAACGTGGACCGCGACTTCAACGTGCTGGGTCTCGAGCTCAATTCCGACGACACCAAGAACAAGGAAGTGAGGTCGGGTTTGGACGAGGTGTCGTCGTTGATTGCTGACGAGAGGGCAATGGAGATGCAGAAGAAGCAGAGGACAACAACTTGGGCTGGTGTCACTTAACCATGGGATGGTGTTCAACCATACTTGGAAGATTGCGGACGATTTGGAGATCTAGGTGAAGAGGTTGAAGGCGAAGGATGAGAAGCTGAAGCTGATAATTTAGACCATGTTGTCCATGGCGGAAAGTGAAAGGGAGAAGAGAATGAAAAAACAAAAAAGAAAGAAAGAAAATGTCAACCTGAGCTTACGTGGAAAAAGAAGATGACACGTGGATGACAAGTTGGAAAAAATTTGTCAACATTTGGACATAAAATTAACCTAGGGTAGATTTGGGTTTGAAATGAAAGTTTGTGATTTTTTATGAGACAAAAAAAAGTTTATGGCAGATTTGGGACTACAACTAAAGTTTGGGGTTTTTTAGGGAATTAGGACGTGGGAAAAGTGTCCAAAAAGTCCTAAACCTTTTGCATTTGTGCCAATTCAGTCCTAAACCTTTTTTTGGTGCCAATTCAGTCATAAACCTTTTGCATTGGTGTCAATTCAGTCCTAAATCTTTTACATTGATGCCAATTCAGTCCTAAACCTTTTGCATTGGTGCCAATTCAATCCTTCGACACGTGAATAGCTATTAGCTGAAAAGACTGAATTGACACCAATGCAAAAGGTTTAGGACTGAGTTGGCACCAATGCAAAAGGTTTAGGACTGAATTGACATCAATGCAAAAAGATTTAGGACTGAATTTGCACTAATGCAAAAGGTTTAGGACTTAATTGGCACCAAAAAAAGGTTTAGGACTAAATTGGCACCAATGCAAAAGGTTTAGGACTGAATTGGCACTAAAAAAAGGTTTAGGACTAAATTGACACAAATGCAAAAGGTTTAGGACTTTTTTGACACTTTTCTCCATGTTATGTTCACATGAAATTATTAAGATGCGAATCGCGAGGAAATTGTTACCTAATTTGAAAATTCTCGAGCAACCATGTTAAGCGTTATTATTTAATCTTTTGTAGTTTCTATTGATTTACGCGTATTTGGAAAATAAGAATAGATAGAAACGCGAGCTTGGAAGAAGATAAAAAATCATTAGAAGTCCTCGAGAAAATACCATCCTATTATTGTTGTATCCATCTTTATTATTTCATCCAATTATTTACAGTAAAAATATTGAATGCAAATACAAGTAGTAATTTTAATGTTAGGCGAAAAGAAAATTACGGTGTGACGATTAGGCATCCTTAGACGAAAGAGTAATCTTTCAAAATTGGTCATCGTGTGTCACCACCTCCCACCTATCCTACACATTTGATCAAGGTTATGGGCCCCGACAAGATGCCCGCATGATGGGCTATTAGCTCAGTGGTAGAGTGTGCCAATGAGAATTGCGGGTCTTCGGTTGTGCATGTTTTGTATTATTGCCTAAACGTGAACGCACCAAGCTCTTCCCAAATTGGTAGAAAACTATAGAGATCTATATGGACCTGCAACTGTCAACTTTGTGGCTCATGTCGAATCGGTATCAACTAGGACAGAAATAAAGCGCATTACTTTCTTATGTTATGTTATGGGGTCTCGAACCGTAGTCAGCAATCTGAAAAAGCCATTTCCCCGCATGAGATACAAGCAACCCTTTGCCTTTGATCATTAAGAAACAAAAAAGAAAAGAGTTGAACGTAGTAAAATAAGAAATTGTTCGTCTCTTATTCATATGGCTATTTCTATTTCCAGAGTCGATCGAACCCAAAACTAGTCGGTTGGAGTAGATAATTTCTTTGTTAAAATACGTAACAGAAATCCCTCCCCAAACCGTGCTTGTGTTAAAAAGAAAAGTTTGTTTAGGGAAAAAAAAAAGAACAAAAATCATGGAAAAATCCTAGAATATCACATCAACTCATTATCATATGATCCGACGGTTCCTGTGAGCGTTTTTGCATAAAACCGGACGCAGGCAATACACGCTCCTCGCAGACAGACAAGTGGGACCCCCATGGTGGGGACAAGTGGGGGGCACTCACGAGCGACGGCGTCGTTTCTGTCCGAATCAGCGGCCTTGGTAATGAGAACTGAAAGCCGACGTTTGAACCACGTTAATGGAAAAACCGAAGGCTCATCATCCATCCCATCCCCACCAAATCCAAACCCAAAAGCAGCCTTCTCGTCCACGTTCGAACTCCGGATCGGCGCCGGCCGTCCATCTTCATCCTTCGTCCTCCTCCTTCCTCGCCTCCTCACGTGCATCCAAATCGAGGGTGTCGATCACCAACACATGATTCGCGTCCCCACGAACTGAACTGAACTGAACTGCACTGCTGGGTGAGTCCATACAGAATCTACATGTCTTCTCCTGACCCTCTTTTTCCTCGTTATGCATAGCGTTGTCGCTGCATCTTCCGTTTTGGGTAGCTTATTCTTATTGCAAGTTTCGAGCTTGTTGGGTGGTTGCTCTGAATCGTTGCGAAAATGGGGAGTGTCCGTTTGTATGATTTCTTTCTAAAAGTAGGCTCCGCATCCGCGGAGAATCAGCCTCTGGGGTTTCTGCTTCATCTGAGTAGGTGGGAGCTTATTTTTATGGTTGGGGTTCTGTTTTTTCTTTTTTCTTTTTTCTTTTTTTGCTTCCCCATGTTGTTTTAGTGTTCTTCTATGCGTTTCGGTCTCTATTCAGTGCCTTAGTTGACAAGTAGAGGATTTGTTGATTGGTTTTCATTGGTGGAGTGTGCAGAACTTGTGTTGAAGGGACGATGGAGTGCGACGGGATGCGTTTTTGGACTTTTAGTGGGTTGGTGGGTGCATTTCTTGATCTTGCCATCGCGTATTCTCTGCTGTGCGCAGCTACTCTTGCTTATTTCACCTCTAAGTTTTTGGGGGTTTTCGGGTTGTGTTTGCCCTGTCCCTGCAACGGACTATTTGGGCATCCAAATGGCAATGGCTGTGTGAGGAAGGTTTTGGTGGACCAACCGTTTGAGAAAATATGTTCTGTCCAAATGTCTGTGAAGAACAACTTCCCTTTCGATACAGCATTGATTAATGACCGGGATCGTGAGATGATTTTGGAGCCAGAGGAACAGAGGATTTGCAAAAATGGGCGTGTGGAATTGGAAGGTGAAGCATCATGTAGTTCGTATGCGGAAAGGAGAGAACGAGATATAGGTGTAGGAGGGTCAAATCCAACAAATGAATCGGATGCCGTGTCCGGTGCAGTGGACTCGCTTTTGGGGGAAGAAGGAAGGTTTGACTATAAGGGAAAGGGAGCTTTGAGCCAGAGGACAAAGGGTCTTCGGCGGCGTCAAAAAAGGTCAGTTGAATATGGGAAGGTTTCATCAGTCTCTTCGTATGATCCATGGCAAGCAGATGCGCAAGATGTGCCTTCTCCTTCAAGCATGAGAAAATTCAGAGAGGAGTCTCCTGAAGAGAGCTTGTTCTGTGCTGAGTCCCGAATTAACTGTTTACAAGGTGAGTGGGGACTTAGCTTTTAGCACATCTCTCTGTATGTCTTTGTCATCTCTAGTTTTTTTCTTCGGTCGATAATTGTGGCAAAAAACTCTATAAAATAGCACTATTGGTAAAAATAATTTCCAAACAATGTTAAAATGCTGTTCCTACGGATGACTGGAGAATGGATTCATTAAAGCTTTCTCATGCATTAAAAGGAATCTGCCATGATTTTGCTCCTAAAACGTGCAAATCTAATTGTCATTAACTGTTCCGACCAAAAAAAGAGACTGTTAAAATGGATTTGGTACAAATTGATAACATGTTTGCTTGAGTGCCAGAGTTAGAAAAGCATCTATTTTCTTGCCTTTTTGTCAGTAATAGTGCAATCTCTGGCCTCGATTTCTTAATTTGAAGGTTTACCCTAATTGGAAAATATCTAACATGCTTCAAGTGCGACATTTTGTTCAAAAGTAGTTGGTGTTTACGCATCATGTTCAGATTTAAGTCACCCTCATATAAGACTACTTAGTTACCATTTTCCTTAGATAAATACGTTAATGTTTAATCTGCCTTAAATAATAAGCATATGTGCTTGTGCACATTTAACTAAATCACTAATAAATGGTATGGATTATCATGTCTGCTGTGTGCCTACAAAGTGCGTGCTATTATTGTTACAAGTGGTCAAATGTGCACCTACATTGATATTCTTTCTTGCATAAAGAATTTAATTACTCAGCTATGAAAGTGCTAATTACTTCAATGCAAAAAATGGACTTTTGGTACCTTTGACGTGTGCTCTAATGACAGTTGCACCCTCGAGATGATAGTAATGGGTATACCATCACTCAGTGAGTGTTGTGAAAATAGCTACAGAATAATTCCTTCCTTTGTCATTTTTTTCATAGACACGTCATATAGAATCTATCACTGCGTTCAAAGCATCTAAACCACATGCATATACTGGTCAAGTTTCAAGTAAGAGAGATTGTTATCTAATATTGAGTTATTATGCGTGCTTTGCAGGTAGAATTATTTGAGCACTTTTGAAGTCAGTAGATTATTTCTTGATCCTTGAATTGGCTTGAGTCTGTGTTGGACAGTAAAATGGCTTGTTCATCTACCTATATGGCAATTGTCTTACTTCTTAAGGCTTTCTTATGCAGTTTCAGATAAAAGGGATGCTTTAATGGACTCTGCTCTGTGTGATACTGAGAAAACTGCTGATTTACATGATGACACGCAGAAAAATTCATTAGCTTATGAAGAATTCGGAGCTAATGGCAACAGACAGTCTGATTTTGGAGCTAGCAATAAGGACATGGTTAGAGCCTTGGAGCAAATACTAGAAGAAGAGCGTTCTGCTCGCCATGCTTTGTACCTTGACCTTGAGAAAGAAAGAAATGCAGCTGCTACAGCTGCGGACGAAGCCATGGCTATGATACTGCGTCTTCAAGCAGATAAGGCATCAATCGAAATGGAAGCTCGGCAGTACCAGAGAATGATAGAGGAAAAATCTGCTTATGATGCTGAGGAGATGAACATTCTCAAAGAGATATTGTTGAGGAGGGAGAGGGAAAGGCATTTCTTGGAGAAGGAAGTAGAATCTTACAGGCAAATGATATTTGCAAATGAGCAGTTGGACGATGATCTGAATGAAACTATTGCTCCTAGGGCAACGAGAACATCCTCATTGATTTCAAGTGAAGATCCAGAGCCGATGCTGCAGCGCATTGGTGAGTCTCTTATCAAGAAGGAGAAACCTGAAGCAAACAATGACCCATGCTTTCAGGTCCATTTCGTTCCACTTCAGAATTGTACTGTCAATTTTGACAGAGAATTACAAATTCCAGAGTGGCTTGAGGATGATAAGTCTTTGAGAGCAAGCTGTACTAGTGGTGGGCAATCAGATGTTGACATAAGTGATCTGCATCTGGCTGTTAATGAGATAAATCAAGAAGTTCAGGAAAAGGTAATGTTATCCACAGACAATGATTTATCTGCCCTTCAAGGAGATTTGCCGAACCAAAATAAGCCGTTCTCTTCCCAGGGAATTGGTTTCAATGTGGAAACCGATGAGAAGGAAAATGAGCTCCTAATTGTCAACTCAAGCCTGTCTAAAGGTTTAGCGTCAGATATCAATGAGACTTTTAGGGGGAGCCCTATGAACCTTCCCTTAGATGGTGGTGATATGGAAACTGATGGGAGATATGCAGATATCAATCGCGAAGTATCAAAAACATTGGGATATGGCCTGGAGCCCTGTGTCCATGATGTTCATGTTATCAGCGATGAGCCACTCAGTGGACATAGTAAAGTGGGAGAGGGTAAGGGGGCAAAACTGACTAAAAATGCTTCGTTAAATATTCTGACAAGTTCCGAGCATCTGGTTCTAGACAATCAGGGTACTGGGCTAGACATGAACAGAAGCAGTTCTGATGTGCCAATAGTTAGCTTACAGGAGCAAGCCTTGCCCCCTTATTTCCGCAGAAATTCCATGTCTGTTGTCGATTATGAGAGGATGAAAATTGACAATGAAGTTGGGTGGCTTAGGGAGCGGCTTAAGATTGTACAAGAGGGAAGAGAAAAGCTCAATCTCGCGGCAGGGAACAGAGGAAGGGGAAAGGACGAGTTGCAGCTTTTGGAAAACATAGTAAGCCAACTGCGCGAGATCCGAGAAATGACGGGATATGGGAAGGCTGAGCGCCAGGCTTCTCTGCCACCTGCATCCTCCAAGGTGCGCTACTGAGTTTTATGTTAACATGTTATTTGCTGGCACAGGGAAGACAACCAAATTGCTATTTACTGCAGGTATCAATAACACCGTGAAGGGTTTTATCAATAGAATAATGTACCTTTTCATTCCTATTTTGGTCTGATTTCGGGTTTCCCTTTAGCTGAGAGCATTAGATTCATGTGAATTCTCGCTTACAAAACAAATGATAAGAGGACAGTGTTCGTTTGCTATATCTTGGACGAGCACCAGTCTTCTTTTTTCCTAAAGTAATTTTCTATGGTTCTAATGATATTTTGGCGGGGTTTCTGGTTGTCACTCTGCAACGCATATCCGCAATGTGCATTAATGTCTGAGATAAGTTGAATTGTGTGAAATTGTTTAAGTGTCTTCCAGAGTACTTGAAGTTTGGTAAAATTGGAACTGTTTCATCCCTTGTCCCCCTTCTGCTGCATGCCTTGTAAATATAATTATGTATTTTTTAGCTTGCATTGCCCAAATTAAGTTTACTAGGCTTAGTGTGACATCTATGGTGCAGTTTGTAGGATTTGCTTTTGTTCTTCAGAATAATGAAGCTTGTGTTGTTTCCTTTCTCAGGTGAGTGCCAAGAAGAGGCGCTGGCGAAGTGTATCTTTAGGAGTGCACCGAAGCACCTGATCAAGGGTGTGAACAATGAAGGCATCTATGCTTGTGCACACTAGCTTATGAATACGCCCTCCAAGCGACTTCATCTCGTGATCCAGGGTTTAAACGGGTATCGGTTCAATCTTTGAGAAATTGCGATGGTTTTTTGCCACGTCACCTGTGGATTGTATAGGATGTCGTGTGATTTTGGTAATATGGTTAAGTCAGGCTCATGTACATACGCCCTCAGTCTTTCTGATGAGATGGTTCGACTGGTTAGTTCTGAAAAAAGGAGACTTCTGATCCTACTAATGTTGCACAAAGTGACTTTTTAAGGTGCGTTATTGCTCAATCATAAACAACTAAGAATTACTATGAAGAAATGTTATACTCTCCTCCTCTGAGATTTCATCGTCCTGTGATCCTTCTCTTTGCTCCTCCATTGGAGACGTCAAGCCATCATTGACTCGTATTGGGTGGTTGATCCTCATTAATGCCTTGATAACCACTTGTCCTTCAAACCTCCTGCTATGAAAAGTCCTATACCTTTAAGGAATTCTTTGAATCGTCTCCTCAAGATCTTACTAGGAGTAGCTCTCCAAGATATTTGTGCAGGTAAACTTGTGCTGCAGAGATGCTTAATCACTTTGAAAGATTTCGTCCCCGCTTCATCTTGATGATGCAATGGTTATATCACTCGTGTCCTTTCATTTCACATCGTTTCTTGATGTTGTATAGATACCCAAATACCATAGCTCTTTGAATCATTGGCCTACTACACTCACCGCGCATCATTTGGCCGGTGGGAACTTACCCTGATCGCCGCGGCGCGTGGAGCTGGAGCAGGGTCGAGACTTCCTTCCCGTCCCGCCACCCGCCCTATCGCCATCTCTAAACGCAAGCGCATTCTTTGTTTGGTTAGCCTGTGTAATTTACCCCATAAAAAAGAGTGCTCAAATATGGGATTTGTCCTATGATCTATATTTTAATCTTGTCAAATTTGTATGGATCTTGGAGTGTGAACGAGCGGATGATATGAGCACACTTTTCCATGATTGCATTGGCCAAAAAAATCCTAAATCTATTATAATTGTGCCAATTCAATATTAAATTTTTTGTATTTGTGTCCAATTTTGGCTAGTTGACACTGACGTGGATGCCGGCCATCCAACCGATTCTGATGTGGCGATTGCTAAATATAACAATTTTTTTTCGAATTATTTATTTGTTTTTTAAAAAAATTCTTTCCTTTTTCTTTTTCCTTTTCTTCCTTCTTTTCTATTTTTTTCCACAATGGCCAGCGAGGGTCATAGCCCTCATCTGACCTCGCGCCTAGATCGCGAGGCATGGCCGCAACGAGGCCAGCCTTGCGATTCAGACGCGAGGCCTGGGGATCGCGGGCGAGGCCATGGCCGCCTTCGCCTGCTACCGGCAAGGCCATGGTGAGGTTGGCCTCGTCGGCCACTGTGAGGAAAAAAAGAAAAGAAGGAAGAAAAGGAAAACGAAAAAGAAAAGAAATATCTAAAAATTACCGGACTGAATTGGTACAATTGTAATAGATTTATGACATTTTTGATAATTTTGGCTCGTATGATTACGCTGAACTTCATTCACATGTACAATGACCAGAAAAATCAATGAGCACCTTAGGAAATAGGAGACTTTTCAGTGGACTTGGAAGAGCCCGGCTTATTATCCTCTCACATTCAAATAATGCCGAAGATAAAATCAAATGTGCAGTTGATATTAATAATTGACAAGTGCATGGAGTTCTACCACTAGCATATGACCTCCTTTGCATGTGACGTCTCCCCATCGCTGTTATCTACAGCATTCGTTGGTCCTCATCTTTATCACCACATACAACACATAAACACAGCAAATAATGCAAAATAGATCTTATCCTCTTCTTTTAAATGATAATTTCCAATCAAAAATAAGATCATACCCTTATTTTTTATATGTTGGATCTCATCTAACTTGAGATTTTTGAGATCATATCCTTTTTTTGGGGGGGGGGGGGGGGGGGGGGTACTATATTGACCAAATCCCTTTTATTTTTCTGGTTTTAACTATTTTTGTGTTAATGGTTGGACTATTTATTGATCCTTTCATTGTATTCCCACCCTTGAAAACTATCCGTGGATCAATTACTTGGCGGTCTGTTTTTCCTCTTTTTTGATAATCGAAGGGCATGACATGGAGACTCGGCTACTTGGAGACCTATGAAACACTCTGCAAATGGCATGAACCAGTTAAATCCAGACCTTTGGTACGTGCAGGTAGCCATGATTCAGATCAATTTGTGTGCATTTAGAACCATTCAAAGGGGTGACCTCCATTTTCAGAGCTGGAGATACACTCGTATACCCATCACGAGCATATACAATCGATGTTTTTGGAGTTCATTTTCTACAAATTGTCGTCTAGAACTTGTCATGAAGTTAGACCCATCTTTTAGCCTAATGCCATAATGAATTTGGGCTTGATTGGAGTTATACGTTGCGAATGACACGATGCGGACATGCTTTTATCCAGATAATGATTATTTAGAACAAACTATATTTACCAAAATTTTATGTTATGTATAAGAAGATGTGATATTGGTCCACCGTGTTTTTTTTTTTTGGGTCATCGCCCAATATTTATAGATTTAATACCAAAAAAACCCCATACAAATTTACCCAAAATTAATTTTTTGACCACCAAAAACTCCAAATTGGTACACTCGTGATAAATTTACCCAATTGACCACCAAAAATTCAAAACTGGTACATTTGTGATAAATTTACCATTATTAAATTGGATTAATACAAAAAAAAAATCAAAAACTAGTACACTTGTGACAAACGGAGAGTAAAACCCAAACGGGTATATCCGTCAACTATCACGTATCATTTAACTAGACAATTTAACAGTAAAATTTAACGAAAACTAATTGAGGATAAATTTATGGTCAAAAAATTAATTTAGGATAAATCTGTCACATGTGTATAAGTTTGTGATTTTTTGTGGTATTAACCCATATTTATATAGGATGCACCTTTTGTGTCATAATAAATATATACACACGTACATACACGCACCTATCAAGTATCACTAGTTTTTTTGTTTGGTCGAATAAATATTACTAATTTATCTACCATATATCTAGACATTAGATAGAATCATTATACTTTTTATTCGTTTTTGCGATCTTATATAATAGACACACCCAATAGTTGGGTCTGGCTGATGGCTAGAGCTGGGGGCCCCGCACCTTCCCCAAGGTTGAACGTTTTAACAAAAAAAAATTGGAAAAAAATTCCCAATAAATACTATTTATTTAAATATTTCTTTATGAATGAATAATGGACAATAAAAAGAAAGACTATTGCGATCCGATGAAGTTAATCGAGTATCTAATAGATTCATAAGGATGAGCAACGGTCTAGGATAGACCTTGAAACCGGACTGGACCGACCCTACCCGGTTGGTTCTACTCTAATTATTAGTTCCGAATTTTTGGAACCGGCTATATTATCGGTCCGGTCCTGGGTGTGCGAACAGACCAGACAAGACCGAGAAACCCTAGCTCCCTCATTTTAGTTTTATCTTGCATCTTTTATTCTTGTTAATGCCGCTCCTGCCTCTTATAAAGAAATGGATGTTCCACTAAAATTTGTCCTTTCAAGAAATTAAAAAAAAAAGTGAAACAAAAAAAATTGAATTGGCCAATTCCCAGGTCCGGACTAGATCAACAGGATCGGTTCCAAAGACTGGGAACCGATCCCGAAATGGTAGGTTTTAGGTTCGAGGTCCGAAACCTATCCATCATGGAATCGCATATTCCTAATTCATACCACTAACGTTATAATACTTTCCGTATATACGCCATTATCAACGGGGAACAATAGTACCTATCTCACAAAAACAAAATAGCGGGGTGAAGATAGTAAAGATATATAATTGTCAATCAGCCATTCAGCCAAATGGTTTTATCAAAGTGACACTTACCTCTGTCTTTCTTTGGCTAAGTCCATTAATTAGCATCACATCGCCTAAAAAATCTGACGAATTTGAATGGTGGTTACGCAAAACGTGAAGCTGAACAGCCCCGATGGCGGCCCGAGAAGATTGTTATCAAATCTTTTTTAAGTGGGAATGGGAGAGAGGAAGATAGGGTCGGTGATGATGATATTAATGCAGCTATAATCATGCTTTCTCATAGAGAGAGAGAGAGAGAGAGAGAGAGAGAGAGAGACTTGTTCCAAGAAAGCTAAATGCTGTTACGGCGCTCATATCTCTAATTTTGTTTTGCCGTTTCATCCGGGCAGTCAATCGGACACGTTCTTGCCCATCCATCCATCCATCCATCCCAAGATTTTCTCTGCTTGATCAATAACACAAGAAAAGTGAAAGCTTTACATTTGCGTATACAGATACATTCCAGGCATACCCATCTGCGCTTTTCATCAAGTTTCTTCTGTATAAATCTTTGTGTGTGTTTTTCAATCTTCATTGAGCACTCGGTAAAACTTTTCTTCGATCCATGTGGCCCCCCACCACTCGAACTCCCCCAATCAAGAGGCAAGAAAGATCCAAAAATCACCCTTTTACACCTTGACACGTACTCAAATTTTGTTCTGGTGGGGGGGTGGTTGAATTAGTATATATCACAAAGAATAAGATGGCCAAGAAAATAGGCAAGATATATCAGAAACTGAGCAATGCAAATCAAACCACGATTTGCTTACAATAAATAATAGTTTTTTTTTCCCCAAGAAAGGAGAAGAGAGCTTTAGCCACATTTATTGTCATCACCACTCACCAAAGGTGGGCTAAATCCGAAGCGTCTTCTTTAATGCCCCCCCCCATTATCATCATTCGTGAAACCAGCCTCCCACAGTCACTGTAGCTTGTGTCTGGTAAGTTCTGATGTGCTTTATTTTAAGTACTCTTTTCTGCAAAAAAAAGTGACCTTTGTTGTCTATCTTCATCTGGGTATATAAAAAGTATAAAACTTTCTTTCCTTCTTTTCCCCTGCTCTCGTTTTGGATTATTAATTGTTTTTCGTACGGTAAGCAACCCCGTAAGAGGCAAAGATTAGGGGCTTTGAATATCTGGGCACTACTGTTCTGGGCATTTTTCTCGCTTTTTCCCATATTCGTTGTGAATTGTTTATTCTTACTTTATCCCGTTTTCTCTGCCCTCCATGGGAAAGCAAAGAGACGGGACGCATAACGCAAAGTCTCTGATTTGAAATTTCATGGTGGGGGCCTTTCGGAGGGCAAAGGCAAGTTTTGGTCCTTCTTCTTCTAATAGAAATCCATACCCATATATATAGAGATGTGTGTATTGCCTGCGCGACTCTCACAGTGTCAGATGGAAAGCGAAGAGAAGGAAACTTTAAATGATTATAATATAATACTCCTGGAATAGAGTACAAAAGTTGGATATCATGATATCTTAGGAATGTCAGACCAGGTAGTAGGCCATGTAGCCCTGTGTTTTGACAAATAGTTGAACAGAGAGGGAGAGAGAGAGGGGATTTTTGAATCAAGATTTTACAGGGCCTAAAAGGGCGTGGTGATGGATTAATGATAGAAAAAGTTTCTTCGTAAGCCGTGATGGGTTGTTGAGTTGTTGCTGCTTCTTCTGCTGCCATCGTTTGTACGCTGAAGCAATTCATGGCTGTGACAGCTACTAAGCTGTACCACATGCTTTTCTTCTCTTGGGCTTTGAATCAAATCACACAAGACAGCCCTCCTCCTCCTCCTCCGTCTACTAACTGGAAGTTATTATTTCAGCTTTTGGAAGTCGTCGTCGCTCTCATTAAGTTTGGTTCGTCTCTTGTTATTTCAGCCCCACCAGCAATCTGAATGCTAATTTAATGGTTTATTCTTTTGCCTTTTTCTCATCCTCTAGTGTAAAAACTTTCATTTCCCCCCCTCTCTTGGGTCTATTTGTTCTCTGTTGCGTTATATTTATCCCTTTAGTCCTTTGGGATTCTGCATTTAAAAGTTTATAATCTTTCTGCTAAACACTTGATGGGTAGTTACTAACTTCATTGCTTCCTTAATAATTATAAGGGCAAGTTTTGTTCTTTTGTTCATTGCTAATTCTTGGTAATATTGGAATGAAGGTGGGGGTAGATATTGGAGCTTTTCTGGTTGAAGTGGAACGGCCAGTGGATGGCATCAACTTCTGGTGGGAACCAAAGTCCAATGTCTCCATTGAAGGAGCAAATGCAGACCTCTGGGTATCATCCATACCCTCCACCTCTTGCAGAGTATGATGAGGTTGTGGCAAGTCCTAGCCTCTTTATGACTACTTTGGAGAAGCTCCATTCAACTATGGGGACCAAATTCATGTAAAAGCTTCGCTCCCTTTTTTTTTTTGTTTTTTTCTGTAGGAAGTTAGTAACTGTTGAGCATTGTCTGGACTTGGTATATTTTTTCCTTAAACTAATAGATTTTTGAGTTGCTGGATATATACATTTTGCTATTGAGAGACCCCTATATCTCTTTAGCTAGTTAAAATTATATAGGTCCGGACAAAGGACTCCTTTTATTGGTCTAGTTTTAGTTTCTTGTAAGGCGTAGTATTAGTAGATGGATGCTTCATTTTTCCATGGTTGGCTGAGAGAGAAATAATGTGGTTGCCCTTTGCTATTTTTGGTACTAGAAAATAATATTCCAACTGGAAAATGAACTTAATATTCTGCCAAGTGGTGTTTTCTATCTGTTCGTGGACCACATAATGGACATTTCACCCGTAAAACTTGTTTCTGAATCTGGCATGTGGAGCTTAGAAAGGGACTTCAGTTATTTTGCACCATTTTAAGGACATGAACATTGGTGAACCGATTCGCTTGACTGGCTTGTGTTGCAAAATAATTGGCTGTCTTTGTCCATTTTATCTTCTGCAGTAATTGGGACTGCCCCAGTCATCCTAACTGGGGAGTTCCAAAGCTCCTTAATAGAAATTGTGATCTTTCATTCTTGTAAGCTGTGATTCTTTGGACAAGTTTCAAAACGATGCACGAGAATTAGAGCAAAACTGTTGTATGTATGTCTATTTGAAGATCCGCCGAGACTACAGTTTCTAAGGGATAAAAGCATTAATTTATACCGGGGGTGCTTTCAGACAATTAGCTAGGCTAGTTTGCTTTCACTTGCTTCTGCAAGGAGTAAGTCATTCTTTGCCTGGTGGTTGTGTGTGGATTTTAAAAAAAATTATCTGTAAACAGCAAGCACATGTACATGCACCAAAAGCTAATGCTTATGCGGTTATTGAGGATTTTGTGGAGTTGCTAAATCAGTGAAGGCTTTAAGACTTGATTTTCTCCTTCATTACCTGAGAAAGCATATGGGAGCACATTCAGTTGGCAAGCTGTTGATTGGCCAAACAAAAAAAAAGGTTAAGCAAGCTGTTGGCGTTACATATTGAAGTTAGGTATAAATTGCAGAATTAGTTGACAATCTCAACCAGGCGAAAACAGTCATTTTGCTTCTTTGAGAGTACAAAGAGAAGAGTATGTCTTGTTTGTCTCTGTCATCAGCTTCATTGAAAATACAAAGCAATCGCTCTAGCTACTCTATTGATCCTATTAATATCTCTGCAATTAGGTGTGTCTGAAGTTCTTACATAGATAAAACTTGAAGTAGTCTAATGATTTGACATGTACTGATATTCATTTGGTCATCTATGTTGGGTGGTCTTGCTTTGCTGTTGTCTCTCTCTTCATATCCTCAATTCCATAATAACAGGATTCCTATCATTGGTGGCAAAGAGCTTGACTTGCATCGGTTATTTATAGAAGTAACTTCTCGCGGGGGCATTGAGAAGGTAAAGATGTTACATCTTTCCATTATGTTGGGAATTAGTTTGTCATTTCCTTGTCCAAGAGTCTTCCAAATGTTCATCTGCCATTTCATCGGATCAATATAGCATTTTGCCATACACTTTGAAGGAGTAGGGATTACTTCCATATGCAGGTCTTCAAGAGATGCATGAAAATGATGGTCATCAATCTTCTCTTCTTTCAATTATCTTGAATACCATTACTTTGGTCTGCCACTTTTACTTAGAGGAGAATATGAATAGTTTATGTGACAACACTGAAAAATTTAGTTTGGTATGTGACTGATAATCATTCTACCGAGCGTGACTTAACTAGTATGTGCATCTTTCTTTTGTCACATTCAAGGTACCTCTCAACTTTGCTTATTCATGGGCTTTTGTTTTATGGTTTATTTGGCTTTAGAGATTATTCTTCTTTTCGTGTTCACTGAATATTTTTTTGAAAACTGTTCAATCCCTTTATCTTCAAGGAATGTGTTTGGTATGCCAAATTCGGGTTTATTTTTTCAGGAAGTTTTCTCCTAATTTTCGTTTGAAATCAATCTAACGTGTAAAATCTTCCATAAAATGTCACTTTTATTTTAATTGCACCTTGAAATCTGTGAAGACCTAGATAATTATCATTATTGTTCAGAGAAATTTCAAAACCGGACATGCTACCAAATGTATTTGACCAGTTTACTGATGATGAAAAGAAACTTGGATCAGAAATGTATGTTCTATTAATCTTTCTGCTGTTCCTTTGGTCGAAGGGAAGAAACTTTGAGGACAACAAGGTAGATTTCCTTCTGTTAATCTTGGATCAAAGGTGTGTGTTCTATTAATGTTTCTGCTATTCCCACTTGGTTTTGGTCGTTATATAGCTCATGAAACTTTTCATGTATGGTAAATTTACATATTAGTAGTATAGTTTTGAGGGCTATGATGTGGAATGTAATCGACAGTGAAACTTGACATCTAGATATTTCACTTTGATGGATCTTGTAATTATATCCGTCATGTATGGTCCTTCTTGAATAAGGTAAAGAACAGACAATAGATGTAAGCTGTGATCATCTTCTGGTCATCTCGTCTAAAGAATTTTCTGACCAATTGAACCGTCAGATCATTAGGGAAAGACGATGGAAAGATGTGACTGCAATCTTCAATTTCCCCTCCACTGCGACAAATGCCTCGTTCGTGCTGCGCAAATATTATGTTTCACTGCTTCATCATTATGAACAAATTTACTTTTTCAAGGCTCGCGTTTGGACTCCTCTTTCTGCTGGTTTGTGACTGGACTACTCAAATTTTTCATTTGAGCTACTGTCGCAGAACGTTGATGATACTTTTTATCGGATGATTTTCTTCTCCTAGGAACTCTGCAGAGCCCTCCCGTGCCAACATTTTTGGCACAGCAGATGGAAGCTATGCGTCCTGCACAAGAAAGCAAAGTGCCCATGACTGCGCAACCAAGGACAACTGCTTCGGACTTGCGTCGAGGTCTCGTATTGTGAATCATGTGAACTACGAGTAGCTGTTTACTGTGGTTTATATTAACTTGACTATGGCTGTTTTTGAGTGACATTTACGCTCTCTTCTATATTGCAGCAAGCACTGCCTGGCCAGCGAATTCTCCTGTGGTGGGGGTAATCGACGGGAAATTTGAAAGTGGGTACCTTGTAACTGTTTCAATAGGCTCGGAGAAGTTAAAGGGTGTGCTTTACCAAACACCTCAGAGTGCTGCCGGAAAAATGCCTCAGCAATTCAATATCTCCATCAATAACAACAATGTAGCTGGAAGTTCTGGCATTCAACGTCGGCGCAGAAGGAAAAAATCCGAGATCAAGAGGAGGGATCCCGCACATCCGAAACCTAACAGAAGCGGTTATAATTTCTTTTTTGCTGAACAGCACGCAAGATTGAAACCTCTCCACCCTGGGAAGGACAGAGAGATAAGTAGGATGATTGGCGAACTTTGGAACAAGCTAAATGAATCTGAGAGAGCTGTAAGGACCTTGCCTTTTCTTATCTATTCTTTCTTAGAAATTACCTAATTATGGGTCGAATCAGCCCTCTTGTGGTCTGCATTGGTGCTTTTGATGTCTGCAATTGCGTGCGCATTGAAGATACCATTACGTGTAGCCCAGTTTGATAGGTGTTGCTCATGTTTTAAGCTCGGTGGGCATGCTTTGGCTAAAATGTGCTGGCCCTGGACCGGCTTAATCAAAGTGCGTGCTAGTTCTAGGAGTCGATTCCAGCTTATCCACGTTGATCTGGTCCGAATCGGTACATTCGTGCTGTTCTCCTTGTAATCGTTTTGTGTTTGATGGCTTTGAAGGTTTATCAAGACAAAGCGCTCAAAGATAAAGAAAGGTACAAGATGGAGATGGAGAGCTACAGGGAGAGATTGAGGATGGGACAGGTCGTCAGCGATGCTGTGCCCCTGCAACAGCGACTTCCTGAACTGGACGTGGACATGGTGGATGCAGATGCGGATGCAAATCCTGAAGAGACTGAAGAGGGGAATTCTCCCCAGACGCAAGATAACGAGAGTAGCTCTGATAAAAGCTTTTCTGAGGAAGACGACAAAGACACCGAGAAGGAATTGGATGCGGAGCCCTCACCTGTATCCGCTGTGGTCCTTGAGAGTAGCAATTTGGATGTCAATGATGCACATCCTGAGATGGATGATACAAATGCAGAGGAGGGTCATGAGAAGCAGGACATAGCGGTTGAGAATGTTGTAGTGGCAGAAAGCATCAGAGATGGGACTGAAAATGTCGAAGATGGGAACAAAGAAAAATTGGGCCAATCTTCGAGCTGAAGGAGGAATTTTTTTGCTTCGAAATATTTCAGGGAAGATCATTGGCAGAGATATTTCAGTTCTTTTTTTACTTAGTGGTTCTAATGTTGTTTAGTGAGAGCTACATGTTCTTTTGCAGAATTAGTAGTTTTAAGTTTGGCCAACCCTGGACAGTTTGGTCTTTATTGTGAAGAAACTTCTCTTCACGGGTTGAAATTTGAATCAAGTAGGAATGTCAGTGTCTATTTTTACGAACTGCGCATGTTCCCAAGGACTATTTTTCACAAGGCTAGATTCAGAAGAACGGTAAACATTGCTTAGCTCACGAAAACCGAGATCATGTGCCTCTCATACTTAAACACATGATCAAGATATGTCAAGAAATGCACATGAGTTGCTAAGAAGGATCTTCTCTCCTCTTAAGGCAAGAGCTAACCGTTATTGTTAGTAAAAATACTTTTTTTCTGCAATTAGTGAAGAAGAGCACAGATTCCTCGAATTCCCCAAGAAAAACAACTTATTTCAACTTATGTCAAAGATGCATTTGCAGAACTTAAACTTTGGACCGTCCAATATAACAGACCAAACTAAGATATCCGGCTAAAGATGGTGAAGTCAAATCTGTCTAAGGTAATCAATGCACATACCAAAATTTGCAGATTGGATTTGGAAATGAGCTCAGATAAGGCGGAGGACTAGCGAAGCTTTCTTTGATGTTGCAATTCGAATGTAGCCCGAGTCAGTCCTGCACATAAGAGACTTGCCTGAGCATGCTCCCTAGCGAGACATTCCTGGTAGAGAATCCTAGGATGCTGGGAATGACAGTTTCACTTAAAAAGTGTTGCTGATGCTGCGTTGCTAGACTGAGGACAACCTGAACATTCCTGAAAATCCTTCCGGATGATGAAGGTTCCCTTTTTTGGGATAATGTTCCTCTGATGCGGTTTTATGTGGGGTTGTTCAGATATAGATTCAATAGCATAGAAGGAAATTGGACAAAGAGAGAATTTGTGCAATATATATTCTTGGAGACCACCGAGCGTGGTTAGCTCGATGATTTTATGCTCGCCCGACTTTTAGATCATAAGTTCGAGCTATGTTATAATCAACCTCTAGGTAACTTGTGCTCGTGAGCACTGCTATCTTGTGTGAAGACAGTTGTGGACTACAAGAAGCCGGTGGGACTGTCATGATGAGCTCGCCGGCTTCCGACCTTATTGTCTCAGACGGTGTCGAGGAGCTACGAATTGAATAATAAAATATGACATATGTAGACTTAGATAAAAGATTTACGTGCCTAAACTTGTGCATGTTACATTTCAATGTCCTTGTCAGATCATTTTTGTCGTGTAATGCCATGGTTAGATAACATGAACGCTTGACCTGGTTATGATCGAAGAAATGTTGGTAAATGGCGACATCACATAACGCGTCGTAAAACTGGACAAGTGCGGGGTGAATCAGCCGATGGTAAGAAATGAAATCAAGTGTTTGGAGGGTAAATAGAACAACCGTGAGTGATTTTATTTGCAAATAGCCATAAGAAAGATTTATTGTAGTCTCATCTCACTAAGATCAAGCCAATTTGCAATCCATGATTGACGCTAAATATATACACATAGAGACGTACCCTTCATGAATTATGTAGCTCAACAGGTCGTTTTTCTAGAGAGAGTCAGATCTGCCAAAATGCCAAGAAGGAAAAATTACCAATCAACCCTACAAAACCTATTAAAAAGATGCCAATTCAGTCCTAAACATTTCAAATTTTGCCAATTTAGTCCTAAACATTGAAATTTTTCACAAAAATTTAGAACTAAATTGATAAAATTTTCAAAAAATTTGAGATTGAATTGGCATCCATACAATAGATTTTGGGATAAAAAGCTTGTAACAACGGACCCACCAATTGGTGCCCACGACTCATTGCTTCCTGGGTTTTGGGTTTGGACTAATCACTTACCGACAGTTCATCTCTCTTCCTTAACCTTTTATTCCATCTTGTGCTTTTTGAAGATTAGTGCTGGGAGTTTTTCTTTTTAAGACTCTGGCCATGTGCTTTTTCCCATAATCACGCATGTTCTGTCTTCAAACTAAACTTAAAGTTAGCACCAGGTTTCCCAAGTTAAGAGATTTAAAAATCACTAAGATTGAGAGAGTAATCATCCCTCCTTCCAGTTGAACAGAGAAAGAATGGACAATTATTGAATACATTAGCCAGGAGATCTCATGGACTAATCTAAGGTTATTTCATTGTCATATTCGTGTCCTCGCATGATTATGTCTCTCTCCATATCTCACTCTCATCATAGCTTATAAAGTAGGCACATTCTCCTCGTACAAAAAGAGGCCTTATGAAATATCAGAGGCCACGTTTCTGTAGGCTTTGAGGCCTTATGAAATATCAGAGGCCACGTTTCTGTAGGCTTTCTTTTGTTATTCTCTTTTTCCCTCTTATCACAACTCAACCATCTTCATTCTAGCTAAGCCTCACATAAAGAAAAAGAAACTCGAACAGTTTGCCTTTCCATGGAAGCATGCCACAGGCCAACTCCAACAGCAGCCAACTTTTTTGGGCGATCATTTTATGGTTCTTCAAAAAATTTTGAGAGGAATTTCATGAAAAAACTCAATCAAACTCGATCTTTTGAAGAATTACTCCAATATGTTCGTCTAATTGACATTCGCCTGTAGGCCAACATGGAAACTATATGAAGACGCGACGTAATGGATGTATATACCATCTTCACTGAAACAGCGAGCCGCCCAGGATATTTCGACTCCCACTATGACCAAGCAAACTAGCCAATTAAGGCAACTTCGTCGATTCCGAAACTTGTTGGGGACAGTTCCAAGGGTGACAATAACGAAAACCTGGATCCATGACATCAGATCTATTGACATGGGAGTACATAGATTGTTAAGATTAATTTCACATAATGCCACCGATGAGCGATCAATAAGACCCAGATAGACGTAGCAGAAATACTAAAACCTATTAAGGTAATCTCCATGCTTGGAGAGATTGTCAATTGTATTGTCCACTGTCCAATGATACTCCGGACTCATATCTTGGCGATCCTAAAACACGCAATTCTCCCACGGTGATTTTGAAATGCTACAGTTTTCAAGTTCAATTCGTCATTATTGAAGCTCAGTACTCTGATTTTGATTCACACATTGATTTGGCCTTGTTGATCCTCACAGGCCATTCCAGTCAACCCGATGCACAGATCTCACCTTACTTACAATGTCCACTCCGCAAGAACTGCCAGTTTACTTGAAAGCTTATTAGCAGGATAAAATGCCATCAACCCCACCATCCAAATTTTGCCATAGTCCTCCAACATAAACATAGCACAAAATGCAAATTCTCAATGTGCCGTCCTACATTCGGTGAAGGACTGAGTCCTCCTATCTCTCACCTACACTAGGATTGAAATGGGTCAAGACATCCTCACAAAGCCTTACAAAAAAGATCCGCATCGAAATAAATCGACAACTAAAATATGCTCTAGAGTATCATGGACTAGGAAAGACGAAACACATTAAGGCTGACAGAACTTTCAACAGCTGTGCCCACAAAATGTCATTTTAACCAGCAGAAAGGCGTTGCACGGAAATTTAAGAGATTCAAAGAAATCCAAAAGCCAACATCATCATCTCGACCATATGCAACACATACTTTTAAGGACAATGATCTACTGTATTTAACCAATCCAAAAAGATCCACAAGCCAACGACATTCAAGCTATATACAATGAATAGTTCCAAGAACAATGAACCATGTTGAAGGAATATCTGCTGGGCAGTGAAAACTTCTGTAAGAAATTAAGAACCCTCGCTAGTTTATGAATTATTGAGACTTCAATATGATTGAAGCTGCACCTTCGCTGAGAACAATGATAGACTGGCACTTGCTAGATTCACCTGCGTTGTCAGTCACGCAGCTAACTCTCCCAGTTTTCATTAATTAGCTTCATAAAATGCATGAGTTCTAAAAGGACATTCCATCAAGACTAATAGTCGTTGACCCCGATGTACTATGAGCTTCAGCCGACCGGTTCGAATGCTCTTCAAAAGAGTGACTTCAAGACAATCAGGTTTGAAGGAGCTAGACCATCACTGACTCAAGTAAGTTAAGAAGACTAATAATAGACGATCGCTGATACAAGCACACGACAATGATGGGTTAGATTCTTAATAACCACGAAACTTCTCAACATTGTACAATCGGAAACATAACCAACAACCCCAGTCAAACTGACATCGACTTCTTCATATGGAAACTATATTCAACCAGAACACTGAACAAAAGACAACCCTTCACAGGAAAAGGAGAAAGAAACCCCATTGCACCGACATCTTTCATTTTTTGTTGCTGCTTTTACCTCCGGCGTCCCCGCTGGATGCCCCCCCCTGGGCCGCCTTCTTCGCGGCCTTCTCCTGCAACGCCTTCGCATCCCTGATTCGATTCGATCAAACAACCCCCGATCAATTTCACCACCAAACCCACACCAAACATCTCATCAACAAGGACAAAACAAGAGTCGCCAGATCATGATCAACGGAAAAACAGACGACCCTCCATAATTCAACGAGAGAAAAAAGCAGGGGATTTCCCAAATCAACCATCGCTTAAACCCAAATCGAGATCGAGAAAAAAAACCGACCTCTCGCGGCGCTGCTCAGGGGTCAACCCGTCGTCCTTGGTGCTGCCCTTCTTGCCACCTCGCGACTGAGCTCTCTCCCGGTCGCGATCTCTCTGGTTACCGCGTGCAGCAGCAACATCAAAAGATCAAGAATCAAGGAAAAACAACAAGGACCCACGAATTCTTTCGCGCCCCTTTTCGGGAATCAAGCGAGCAAACGACCCAAAAAAAGCAACACGCACAATCGAAACCCCGAGGCAAGAAGACCAGCATCGAAACGGAAACGCTACGAGCAAATTACTGCACCTCAAGAATACCCGAAAAAAACCCAGAAAAGAAAAGGACGAAGAGATCGAAGGATATGAGTCATGATCGGAAGCGGGCGGAAGGGAGGGAGGGAGGTGAGGCCCCTTCGAGCGAGGAAGTCGTCGGCGCAAAGAGGAAGAGACTTGCAGCGGTCGGCGAGCGAGATGTGGCTGCCGGGGCAGTCCGTGCGCGGATATATATTTTGTTCGCCAATAATTTTTGGTGCGAAATGTCGGAATCGCCCCCTGTCTCTCGCCAACAGTCAACGGCTATTTTCGCCCTTCGCGGTTGGCCAAACGCCTCACGTTTTCTCCACTCAAGACTTAAAAGGTAATTTAGATTCCCATTCCTAGCCTGTGTGGTCTATGGGCTAGGTGGGGTGCACACAAGCAATATATATATATATATATATATATATATATATATATATATATATATATGAAAAATTCCAAATCAAAACCTAAAGTGGAGCAAAATTCTCAAAAAATGTCCAAACTGAATATAGTGTCAAATAAAGATCTGAAGTGCCCAATTAATCTCAAATAGGAATTTGAAGTCTTCAATTAAAATCTCAAATAAGGAATTTGGGTTCGCAGGCGGTCAATCTTCACCGTAGGCGAGCGTATTCTTGTTCCGGCGATCGGAATAAGGGCAATTTGATCTTTTACTTTTTTTTTTCTCTTTTCCTTTTCCTTTTCTTCTTCTTCTTTTTTTCCTCTTGTCCCTCCGCCGGCCTCAGGTAGAGGCCACCCTCGCCCGACCCCAGCGAGGGAAACCTAGGGCCGCCCGGCGCCAGCGTGGGCGGCCCTGGGTTTCCCTCGCCCGCCCCCGGCGAGGGCGGCCCTCGCCCGATGCCGGCAAGGGAAACCCAAGGCCGCCCGACGCCGGCGAGGGCGGCCTCCGCCGGCCCCGGCTATGGCCGACGGAGGGACAAGAAGAAAAAAAGAAGAAGAAGAAAAGGAAAAGGAAAAGAGAAAAAAAAAAAAGAAAGTAAAAGACCAAATTGCCCTTGTTCCGGTCGCCGGAACAGTAATGTGCTCGCCGGCCGGTGAGCATTTGATCGGCCGGCGAACTCAGGCCCTTATTTGAGACTAATTGGGCACTTCATACCCTTATTTGACACTATATCCACTTTGAACTCTTTTTTGAGAATTTTGCCCCACTTTGGGTACTGATTTGGAATTTTCCCATATATATATTACACACACATGCATACGTTCATAAAGAAATTAGGTGTCTATATAATAAAAAAACATATTGGACTTAAGCAATGACCTTAAACTGTTTCGTTTGAACTCTAAGACGTAAAAATTTCGGGATATTCCCTTAGGAGAAGGAAGAAAAACTTTCTCTTTAATTGGAGAGTTGGGCGTGCAGGTATCGGCATATTAAAATAAGGAACGCAGTCCTGCAGCCCGCTAGGTGTATACACCTGGACAGGCGAGGTGGCCCCAATCTGAAAGCTTGCTTTCCCTTGATTTGGTGAGGTACTCTCGGTAACCACCACCAATGATCTAAGGCAGTCCCCCGATTATAATAGGGAAAAGACCGTCGAGCATAGTAATTAAGTGATCATAAGACGAGACTTTCTACTCAAGGATAAGCTTGTGAAACTATGGTTTCGGGGTGGAAAGGGTGGGCAGTTTCCACTCGGGAACCGAATGGGAGGTTTTCTCCTTGCAATCGGGAATCGCCCATTAAGGTCCGGTTTCACAAAATGGGAATCGGGAACCGGTCAACACAACAATCATTACAAGAGACAGATTCCCTCTAATCCACAACCCAAGTTCCAATCAAACCAAAGCAGTAGGACAATTCTGATTAAAACCAACATAATCAATCACACATATTGAACACAAAACCGAAGGAGATCCGGAAAGACCGATGACTTCATCAAAATACTCGACGGAAGGGAAGAGGAACTTACCCATATCGAGAAGAGATTGAGAGAGAGAGAGAGAGAGAGAGAGAGAGAGAGAGAGAGAGAGAGAGAGAGAGAGAGAGAGAGAGAGAGAGAGAGAGAGAGAGAGAGAGAGAGAGAGAAGGCAAGAGGAATGGGTCACAAAAAATAGATAATATAATTTTAAGAGGACTTATAGTTGCTCGATTGATTGCGACTGGATTAATAGAGAGAATTGACGATAGAGTACTTGGGAATAAGCTCCCACTAGAGTCATTGGATCACAGCGAGCGAGGCTGCGACTGCGAGAGAAAGGCATGAGACTGGAGAGGTGTTGAATAAACATTAAATGTCCGTTTTTTATTAGTGCGTTATTTCAGCAGTTTTATAGGAAAATGAAAAGTCAAGAGTCAGCAGTTACTCTTACGGGTGATAATGGGTTTTAATTTTGGTTTATGGCTATTAATAGAATTGCCTATAATTAAGTCTATTTCAGTTTTAGAAGGGCAGACTACAACCTATAAATAAATCATTGTATTGCTTGTAAGGAAGACACAGAATCGAGAATAAAGCCTCTCTTCAGAAATTTCTTTCTCCACAAGTCCATAGTTTTGCAGCCAACAATCATTTTTTTACAAATTGGTATCAGAGCCGATGGGGAGTGTAATCAATAATGTGCCGCTGCCCCGCTTAACGAAGGTGAACTACGAGAATGGAACATCAAAATGAAAGCTCTTCTCGGTTCTGTGGATTGTTGGGAGGTGGTTCAAGAAGGTTTCGAAGAACCAGAATCTACCGCAGGATATACGGCGGCTCAAAATAAGGCGTTGAAAGAAACGCGATCAAAAGATAAGACGGCATTGTACATGCTGTTCCGAGCTGTTGATGAGTCGGGCTTTGAGAAGATTGCGAGTGCGCAAACTTCAAAAGAAGCGTGGGACATCTTGGAGACTGCGTACAAAGGAGCCGACCGAGTTAAACAAGTTCGCCTTCAAACTCTTCGCAGCGAGTTGGAAGGCATGAAGATGAAGGAGTCGGAAGGTGTGTCCGATTACATCACGCGTGTTCAAACCGTGGTGAATCAACTCAACCGAGATGGAGAAAAGTTGTCCGATGCGCGGGTCGTGGAGAAGATTCTGAGGTCGTTAACCGACAGTTTCGAGAATGTGGTATGTGCCATAGAAGAGTCAAAGGATCTAGCAACGTTCACGGTCGACGAGCTTGCCGGTTCCCTTATGGCACATGAACATCGTAAGAAGAAGAAGAAGGATGAGACACTTGAGCAGGCACTTCAAACCAAAGCATCGATCAATGACGAAAAGATACTCTATTCTCAAAACTTTCGAGGTAAATGGCGTGGCCGTGGTGGTCGAGGAAATAGTCGCGGTGGGAAAAGCCGCGGTCAAGAAGGGTATCATGAGGAGAAGGGGCAATCAAACCAACAGAATTGGTGTGGAAGAGGACGCGGTCGTGGAAGAGGCGGTCGGTCAAATTATTCCAACATCGAGTGCTATAAGTGTGGCAAACATGGTCACTATGCGAAGGATTGCAATTCCGATAAGTGTTACAATTGTGGAAAGGTGGGGCATTTTGCAAAAGATTGTCGAGTCGAGAAAAAAGTGGAAGAGACAACCAACCTAGCCACGGAAGATGAGGTGAAAGAAGATTTTCTCTTAATGGCATACAACAAAGTCAACACCGACAACGACACGGTGTGGTACCTCGACACGGCTGCAAGCAACCATATGTGCGGGCACGAGCATTGTTTCAAAGAGATGCGAAAGGTTGAAGCTGTATCTGTATCGTTTGGAGATGGCTCGAAGGTTGAGGTCAAAGGCCAAGGTACGATTTATTATTTACAAAAGGATGGTTTAGTTGGGTCAATTCAAGATGTGTATTACGTACCAGACCTCAAGAGCAACATTTTAAGTATGGGGCAACTCATGGAGAAAGGTTATTCGGTTTTTATGAAAGACCTGATATTACTATTGAAAGACAAGCAAGGGCGTTCAGTCGCTCAAGTTGAAATGGGGAGAAATCGGATGTACAAACTGAATTTGAGAAGTGTACGAGAAAAATGTTTGCAAGTCAATGTAGAAGACAAGGCGTCACTGTGGCATCTCCGTTTTGGTCACCTACATCATGAAGGCCTAAACAAGTTGGCAAAGAAGAACATGGTGCACGGACTACCGAACATGGAATACGAGGGAAAATTTTGTGAAGAATGTGTGCTCGGAAAGCATGCGAGAATGTCGTTTCAAAAGAAGGCAGAATATCGGGCTAAGCAACCTCTCGAGTTGATTCATTCCGACATATGTGGACCAATCACCCCCGAATCTTTCAGCGGCAAAAGGTATTTCATTTCCTTTATTGATGATTTCTCACGAAAAACTTGGGTTTATTTTCTGAAAGAAAAATCCGAGGCGTTCGAGGTGTTCAAAAAATTCAAAGTGCTGGTGGAAAAGGCAACCGGTAGACACATCAAATCTGTACGATCCGATAGAGGTGGCGAGTACACTTCGACGGTTTTCATGAAGTATTGTGAGGAGCAAGGCATAAGGCGATTTCTAACCGCACCATACTCTCCACAGCAAAACGGTGTGGCCGAGAGGAAGAACCGGACCATTCTCGACATGGTTCGGTCAATGCTCAAGAGCAAGAAAATGCCGAAGGAATTTTGGGCGGAAGCCGTGCAATGCGCCGTCTATGTTCAAAACCGGTGTCCACATGCGAAGTTGTATAATCAAACACCACAAGAGGCATGGAGCGGACAAAAACCGACAGTCTCTCATCTCAAAGTATTCGGCAGTTTGGCCTACGCACACGTGCCGGATCAGCGAAGAACAAAGCTCGAAGACAAAAGCAAAAGGTATATTTTCATTGGGTATGATGAGAAAACAAAAGGATATAAGCTATTCGACCCGATAAGCAAGAAGATTCTAGTGAGCTGTGATGTACGAGTTCATGAAGCAAATGAGTGGGATTGGAATAAAGCAACAGAGGGTATCATCAAAGTTGGAGAATCATCAACTGCTATACCAACAACCATACCGGAAAATTCTGAAACTATTGACGATGAAGATGAACCGCGACAACCCAAAATGCGAAGTTTATAAGATTTGTATGATTCGACAAATGAGGTACACCTTGTATGTCTTTTGGTGGATTCCGAGAATATAAGTTTTGAACAGGCGGTGCGAGACAAGAAGTGGCAAACTGCCATGGACGAGGAGATTAAAGCAATAGATCGCAACAACACATGGGAGTTAGCAGAATTGCCGAAAGGAACTCAGCCCATTGGTGTCAAGTGGGTGTTTAAGAGAAAGATGAATGCTCAAGGAGAGATAGAACGGTATAAGGCGAGACTTGTAGTAAAGGGATACAAGCAAAAGGAGGGAATCGACTATGACGAGGTGTTTGCTCCGGTTGCAAGAATGGAGACAATCAGATTGCTCATTTCACAAGCAGCTCAATTCAAATGGCCGATATTACAAATGGATGTCAAGTCGGCATTCTTGAATGGTGTGCTTGAAGAAGAAGTTTATATCGAACAACCACCCGGGTACATGAAAATCGGAGAAGAAAAGAAGGTGTTGAAATTGAAGAAGGCACTTTACGGGTTGAAGCAAGCACCGCGGGCGTGGAATACTCGTATCGATACATACTTCAAGGAGAACGGGTTCGAGCAATGTCCCTACGAACATGCCCTTTATGTGAAGAAGAGTGGAGGTAATATGTTATTTGTTGCTCTTTATGTCGATGACCTCATTTTTTTTGGGAATAATAATGAAATGATACAAAAGTTCAAGAGCACAATGACACGGGAATTCGAGATGACATATTTGGGCTTGATGAAGTTTTTCCTTGGTCTGGAGGTAAGACAAGGAAAGACGGGTATCTTTGTATCCCAGGAGGCATATACAAAGGAGATTTTGAAGAAGTATAAGATGGAGTCTTGCAATCCGGTTTCAACACCAATGGAACCGGGTGCAAAACTCTCTAAGTTTGATGGAGGAGAACGAGTCGACGCAAGCAAATACCGGAGTTTAGTGGGAAGCCTTCGCTATCTCACATGCACAAGGCCGGACCTTGCATTAAGTGTCGGCATTGTAAGTCGGTTCATGGAGGAGCCAGTTTATTCACATTGGAAGGCGTTGAAGCGAATCCTACGGTACATCCAAGGAACAGTGTCACTCGGGTTATTCTATACAAATGTGGCAGATTACAAGTTGGTTGGGTACTCCGACAGCGATTGGTGCGGAGACTTGGACGATCGGAAAAGCACATCGGGTTATGTGTTTTTTATGGGTGACACGGCGTTTACCTGGCTTTCAAAGAAGCAACCGATCGTGACACTCTCGACATGTGAAGCTTAATATGTGGCAGCATCTTTGTGTGTACGTCATGCGATATGGCTCAGAAATTTGTTGGGCAAGTTGGAGCAACAACAACTCAGGGCGACTGTGATACGAGTTGACAACAAATCAGCAATTGAGTTGAGCAAGAACCCGGTGAATCATGAGAGAAGCAAGCATATTGACGTTCGCTTTCACTTCATCCGAGATCAAGTGAAGGAAGGAAGTGTGGAATTAGTGCACGTGGCAAGTCGGGACCAAGTCGCGGATATCTTCACGAAACCGCTACCGACGATACTTCTCGACAACTGCAAAAGATTGATCGGCATGAAAGATGGCAGAAACATTTAAGTTTATGGGGGAGTTTTGTTGAATAAACATTAAATGTCCGTTTTTTATTAGTGCGTTATTTCAGCAGTTTTATAGGAAAATGAAAAGTCAAGAGTCAGCAGTTACTCTTACGGGTGATAATGGGTTTTAATTTTGGTTTATGGCTATTAATAGAATTGCCTATAATTAAGTCTATTTCAGTTTTAGAAGGGCAGACTACAACCTATAAATAAATCATTGTATTGCTTGTAAGGAAGACACAAAATCGAGAATAAAGCCTCTCTTCAGAAATTTCTTTCTCCACAAGTCCATAGTTTTGCAGCCAACAATCATTTTTTTACAAGAGGGAGCGACGAGGTTGGAGGTGATCCAAAGCGAGAGTGAGAGAGGGAGCGACGAGGCCGGAGGTGACCAAGAACAAAGAGTGGGTGGGGAGACGAGTTCGTGACTGCAATGGAGGAAGAGCCAGAGGCGAGGCGACGACTATGATGCTGCCATAGAGGGCCAAAGATGAGAGCTCAGCTGACAGGCGACTGGGAGCGAGATGAAGCGAGAGAATTGCGAGGATTGTGCACGAGGAGGACTGAGAGGCAACCTGAGGCTAGGGTTTTGTTTTAAGAGAGAGCGTGTGTGAAGAGGATTGAGCAGTGACAAAGGAGGAGTAGCGAGTGTAAGAGAGAGCTAACTAGGGTTTTCAAAACATAAAAATTAAAAAATATATACATATATCTACCGGTCCGGTTTAGGTGTTCCGGGGAACTAGAATTGGAAACTCGACCAGTGTTCATCGGTTCCCATTTATTGGAATCGAGAATCTCCTAAAATTGGTCGGCTCGGTTCGATTTAGGCAGTTTCCAATTTTTTTGCACACCCCTATGTGAAACATTAGGCATATTAGTAAATTGGGCCAATTTTCCTTGCTTGAGAGTTGGTGAGTTGCACCTTCATAAATTAGTCATGGAAGATTATATTTAGTTTGGGCATCTAATACTCCAAGTGAGACACGATGGGTACTTCAGGATAACAAATGTGTTTTGCTAGAGATGACCTCATTGGAATAATTGTCATCGAATGTCGACCACTTTTTGTACGGATGGCCAACCTCGGCTTCGAAGCTACGATGACAGTCATTGTATCTTCGAAGTCCCAACACAAACACCCTGACATCACTCTCACAAATCAAATGTACCATTTGTTCTGCATTTCTCACACTTATACCTTGATGATATGCAAAGCTCAGTGTCGCACATTGAGAAGAACTTGGAACATGACATTCCCTCCCATCTAATTTTCGTCAAACCCTCGTTGCGGGCGACTCGCTATCACTTCACACCATCATCGCTAGACCAAGGCCTCACATGAAGGGACAAATTTTACTTAATGGATGGAGACTATTAGGGGTGAGCATGGTCCGGGTTGGACCGGTCTAGCACTAACTCAATGACCAACCCGCACAGTGTTGGTCCCTAATTTTTGGGAGCGAGGACTGACTCTGTTGAGCCTGGGACCGAGGATCAGACCAACCCTATAGGTCTTGTCCGGTTCTAGGGTTAACCCGGGATCAACCAATTATTTTTTTGTTCATTTTTTGTATTGCTTGAAAGGACAAGTATACTATTTCAAATTACATATACATCAACAATGCGACATTGAGCAATCAAACTATGAACACCAGTACGTATCAAGCATAAATATAAGAAAAGATAATAACATATATTTCACACTTGCTAAAAGCAACAAACCATGAAAACGAACACGTGAAATACAATTAAACCATAAGAAGTTCAAAATACGTAATATAAACCATGAATTATACAACTTCATATCTTGTTCATTCTTATATGATCGCTTCAACTTTCAAACACCTGAAAATAAAACAAACAACACACATAATTAATACTTAATCAAGTATGTTTATCCAGCTAAGCTACACTCGTGAGGCGAACGAGAAGAGGCCAGAGGCGAGTAGCGAGGCGAGCACGAGCGAGGCAAGAGGCCGAGGCGAGCGAAGAGGGTTTCAATTTTTTTTTTGGTTGAATTAGGGTCGGGTTTCTTTCTACTTTCTAATTTACACGGCAAAATCAACTACATAAAAAAAAAACGGAAGAGGAGGTGCTAGGGTTTAGAGTAGATAAAAGCATATAATATATATAGGGTTGGTCCAACCCAGACTAACCCTAAACTCCCATGATCAACTTGCACAATGTAGGATTCAAGGGTTCTAAAACCAATGACCGACCTAGTTCCCTAAGAATTTGACCAGGACCGGCCGGGTTGGGCCAGTCTAAGATCGGTCCCGGGTTGACCTTGTACCGATGCTCACCATTGGAGACTATCCTAGTCAACATAAGGGCGCGTGCCACTTGGAGAAGAGCAACATGGTGAGTTCACCATGCCTTTTAGCTGGGGCATTGAGTTCCTCGAGCAAGATATGTAGATCACCTCGGCATTATAACCAGCTTTGCCATTTAGCCTGCCATGATCTGTCGTTAGGAGAGCAGCATTAGCTCATTGTCCACAAGGTTAATGGGCTAACGGGCGGGCTAATTGGGCTGCCGCTCGCAAGGTTAGCTCCACAAAAATGAAAGAGAGGCCATGCCAATGAGATTCATTCAAATTCTTCCAAAGTTCGACCCCCCCAAAAAAAATCCCAAAAAAAAGGAAAAAAATATTATCAGCAAAAATATATATAAATGTAGAACCAGACAGATCATCAAAAGCCGAAAAAGTAAAAAGAAGAATAAGAAGAGGAACAGCAAAAAAATAAAAATTATCAGCAGAGCAAAGTTTGTCTCTCTCTTCCTTTACTCCCTAGAAGCCTAAAGATCCCCCCCGCAAAACCTCATCTCACCACGCACCTCCACTATAACACCTTCCCTCCATGGCTCCACCGCCACCCCCACCGCTGTCCTCACACCCCTCGCCGCCGTTCCCCCTCCTCCTCCTCCTCCTCATCCTCTCAGCGGCGGCAACCGCAGCGAGGGCCGCCACGTGGTGCGTGGCCCGGAGCGACGCCAGCGAGCAGGCGCTCCAGAGAGCTCTCGACTACGCGTGCGGGTCCGGGGCGGACTGCGCCCCGATACAGGCGAGCGGCCTGTGTTACCTGCCCAACTCGTTGCAAGCCCACGCCTCCTACGCCTTCAACAGCTTCTACCAGCGCAAGGCCATGGCTCCCGGCAGCTGCGACTTCGCCGGCACCGCCACCGTCGCCGCCTCCGACCCCAGTCTGTCCTCCCTTCCTTCTCTCTCTCTCTCTCTCTCTCTCTCTCTCTCTCTCTCTCTCTCTCTCTCTCTCTCTCTCTCTCTCTCTTTTTCCGCCCTCAAAATAATGCTACGCATATCGAAGCGATAGCAATAAAAAATGAATTTACGTCTTCAAACTCACTTTTTCTCGATACCCGGTTAGATCATGGCTCATCATTCTTCTTAATGATTATCGCAGGTTATGGATCGTGCGTGTATCCATCGTCTCTAAGGTATGTTTGTCTCTCTCTCTCTCTCTCTCTCTCTCTCTCTCTCTCTCTCTCTCTCTCTCTCTCTCTCTCTCTTGTGTGTGTTCATCTCCTGCATCTTACGGTAGGAGTGGGGTACGTTGAGAGTCTCTGCAGTTTCTTGTTTTCCTTTTTCCTTTTACTTTCGCAATGGCACTATTAATACTCTTCAGTAGTTTAGAAATGGACAAACAGAGCAACCTAACTCAAGTCATTGGATGCGAGCGTGCCGGATGTTTTAGTAGTTCGCAGGCGATTTGTAAACGTATCTACGTGCGTGAATGGCGTTCTTGGCTGATGGTTCTCATGCATGATATCATATTTACGTTTGTTTGTAACTCAGCGTTTGGGTTTTGAGCAATACTAGGGTCTATATTACCACTGTTAATATATATAATATAAGTGCATATGTAAACTCACATATGTGGTTAATAATAAGGTTTTACTTAATAAAGGGTGACCAATAATTTAAAGGTGGTTTAGGGTTAGATCTTGGAGGGGTGATGGGGTTCATCAGGCCACCGACCTGTACTGCTTTTCAGGATCCATGTTTGCGTCTTATTTCAATTTCTTTTTCTCTTCTTTTTGTGGGGTTTATCGAGATCTTACGATCTCTCTTTTTCTTTCTTCAGCTTGCATCGACTTGTCCAAATTTTCAAAGTCGGTGTTCAGTCGCATTCTCTACAGGACAACTCTCTGCTCTCTGTTTCTCTCTCTCTCTCTCTCTCTGATAAAAGCTAGCGGTGTACTCCTGCCATGTCCCTAACCCCCACCCGATAATCTTTACTCAAATGAAAAGAAAGAGAAAATCCCTCGATAATCCATATGAAATCAGCCTGTGTTGTGGGAATCAAGAAGGAAAATGTTAAGCAACGAGGGTTTTAGGACGTTCGACCAGCTCTGTCAATGCGTTTTCAAACCCAGAAAAGTATTTCGCGTGTGTATTTGAGGTGCAATATTGCCTTACCTCACTGATTCTCATAGTTGTTTGGACATGACTTCATTGAAATTTTTATTGGGGGTGACTAATATTCATTGCAAGTGTCTTTGAAAAAAAGGTGGATTTGCATTTCATGAGTTATTATTTTGCGGAGAGGACAGAAGTATGAGAACATGAAATCTTTATAATCAACCAGAAAATGTGATTCAAAGTAAGAAAGTGATTGTAACCAAGTTTGTTCATTAGATGGTGTCATACCATCGCATTCGGTATGGTTATATGGAATCGCCGAATTTGTACTGGATTTCAAAGTAGGCTCCTCGATTGTGCGTTGTAACTATCGATATTCCAAATCTAGTCATTGTGATTAAGCTTAACAAAATGAGTTTTTAGCTCCGATGGGTAGGTTATCTTTTGAACCAGAAAAAGCGGGTATTTTTGACTTCTTAGGATATGTTTAATTATGATTGTACTCTTAATTTTTTTAAATTCCTGGTAAAGAATTCTGAATAAGTGAGGCAAATCCCACTTTTAGCTTAATAATGTAATGTTATTACATCATTCATTCGGTTAAGATTTGTTATACTAGGGCTGTTTTGGATATGTTGTTCCATTTTATTTAGGTCGTAAGGACTCGGTTATTTTTCTGGTAAAAAGTTGGGTATTTTCGTGGAGGAATATTCGGCGCGCTTCTTAAAATTATAAAATAAGATAATTTGAAAAAAAAAAAACAAGTGGTATTCGAGCCGTATATGTTATAGATCTCACCCAATTTCTTTTTTTTTTATCTCTTAAATTCTAAAAAAGAAGAAGAAAAAAAGAAAAACTCTCGTGGAAATACATTTTTTTTTTTCAGCATGTAAGGACAGTCTTTTCTTTGAAGTTGGGACACAGCGATCAACGAGGATCTTTTGCTAAGTACTAAGGCAGCATGTGGGGCCCCTTGAGGTCAAATTCTTTGACCAGCTGACGTGGATTTCCATGTCCAATGTCCAAATTTTATTATTTTTTCTTTTGGCTTTTTCCTAAGCTGGTGTGATGTTCAAGGTCCGGCTTTGAGGTTTGTACTCCCATTTTTCAAAAAGAGCTTTTTACACCAATATGCAATTCATTTTCCTAAACAAACTTTGCGTAAAGTATGTGATTTGAGTAAAATCCATGCATTTATTTCTTAAGTCTAGACTAAACTTATATTTAATTGGCATGCTTTTTTTTTTTCTTGTGTATTGTCCGACCGGTTTAAAAGCATTCATCGTAGGAGAACTTATTAAGGTAATTTCGGATATTTAAAAATGCGCGTTTTTTCAAGGGATCTACATGCATCATGTGGGCAAGTTGATTACACATATGCCATTATGAGTTTATGCGAAGAGTTCGATGATTTGTGGCGATACACCCATGGAAAATTCTTGCCCGATCGACTTCGAAATGAAATTAAAATTGTAATTACTAAGTATAAAAGGAAAGCTGTGAATTTGAGTCGATAAGCAATTGACAAAAAAAGACTCGAGCAGTAGAAAAAAGGTACGACATTCTCTTTGCAGGTGGTCCTCTCTCCCACTTTGAACCCCAATTGCCCAAAAAAATAAAATGAAATAGCATAAAATAAAATAAAATGATATTGAAAAAAGGGCATCTTGCAGAAGTGGAATGCCTTCACTGGGAAGCTTTGCTTTGCTTGATTCTTCTGGCCTCTCTAAAGCTTTAGTGTCACAACTCAAGATTCAAAAAGGAAAAGAAAGCCCAAAAAGACAAGTTGGTAAAAAATTTGGCATTGTTGACTTGAGCACACATCTTGGCCATTGCATATCTGGCAGTGAGTGTAGTGTATTGTATGCATTTTCAGATGCATTCTTACACATTTTTTCATTTGATTTGTGCATATATTGCCAAACTAGTATGTGATCCAACCCTTCAGTCTCTATATTTTTGCTTGCACATACTTCAAATCCTAGCTAGAATTAGAAGCTTGGGTCCAAAGTCTAATTCCCTCCTTTGGAAAAATCTTCAGCACAGCAGGAGGGACCACGGGCACGACGCCCACCACGGCTTTGCCGGCGACACCGACCACCACCGTGCCGAACGCGCCGACGATCCCCATCTTGTCTCCTCCCACGAGCTACGGCGGCACTGTAGGGGGGGTGCCGTATGCGGGAGCGACTCCTTCCGTCGCCGCGAAGCCGTTGGGAGCTTCCCGGCGACGTTCGGCGGTTGCGGGCTCGGCGATCTTTTGTATCTGGCTAATTTTCTGAGCTTGGGTTGGCATATATATTGCTGGTAATGCTTCAGTTTTGGTAGAAAAAATTGGGACCCTCTCACTTGATATCTTGAGCACTCCACACCTTTTCTTTTAAGGGTCTGCCAAAAGATTTTTTTCTGGGGGGCATAGCTGATCGGAATTAGGGTTAGCTAAGACAATCTTCAACGTGGTCCATCTTTTGTATGTCTATGAAAATTCCAATCTAAAGGCTAATTGACATGACATCTTCTGGATTCTTTTCATTTGATTCTTTTTTAGAGTTAAATTCATTATTTTTAAGTCTCGTCCATTTCGCGAAAAATAAATAATTTTAAAAAATTTATACTAAAAATGATCGGTGGTATCTTTTGCAATGAATAATTAGTGAAAAATATTCGACAACAATTTATATCTCAATGTCTTCTTGGACGAAAATATTTTTCGTTAATTCATTTTTGCAAGTAATACAAACGACCGCTTTAAAGAAAATATTTCTCAAATTATTCATGTTCCATGTAACAAACAAAACAATTCCAAAGTTAAGTACGTTAATTGCTAGATTGACCAACAAACTATTTAAAGATATGTCGAGCCAATTATATAAAAAAGAAAAAATAGGTGTGTTAAGAGTTTCAAAATTTGTGACGGAAGTACAATCAAATCATTAAACTTGAAAAAAACAATCAAGTCCTATGAATTATCCAATTAGTGCAATCGAGGGCTTCCGTTAGCTCCGTTCATTTTGAGCGATGGAAAATTCTAACAATTTTTTTCAAGCTACCGAATGTTTTGAAAGAGATTAATCCGATGAAGGAGATTAAGCTTGAGCCTAGAACATCGTTGACCATTTACGAGCAATTGCGATCCTCGTTGAGGCTATGCAAGCAGCTGCCGACCTTCGCCGAGCCCCGGCGGTCTTGCCGGCACCCCATAGCGTTCTCTAATCTAGATATGGGCTTTTTTCTTTTTCTTTACTTTAACATTTTAAGCTTTCTTCTACGTGAGCG
This sequence comes from Syzygium oleosum, assembly GCF_021117445.2. Lineage (NCBI taxonomy): Eukaryota > Viridiplantae > Streptophyta > Magnoliopsida > Myrtales > Myrtaceae > Syzygium > Syzygium oleosum. The sequence continues at coordinate 19,392,988 of NW_026607485.1, read as the reverse complement.
CCATATCATTATCACTCGAAATATATCATTAGCGTATTCTATCAGTCAGATTTGAGTGAATTGCACTAATTGAATATATATTAAAACTTGATTGCAGTTTTTACAAGGTTTAAAAACTCTCTGATATGTTTATCCCTAAAAAGAAATAATATGAACTTGCTAGAAAAATTACTTCCGACTTCTTGTGCCAGGGTGTCCCTTTCGTGTTGGATTAAATTCATCAAAGTATATGATTAGTCATTTCGTTAAAGAATGCGTCGTGAAGTTTATTAAGCAATCAATTAAGGAAATTTCACAATTTTCAATGCGCTGTATGCCATCAAAATGGCTTTAGGACTGAATTTTCCCACATTAAATACATTAGTCTCTCTTTTTGGTTTATCAATGAAAGAACTGAATAGAACTGTCAAAACAGCTAGACATAATTGCACCATTGAACAATGATCAGAATGTTCTCAATTAGCTGGACATAGTTACAGAGTGGTGTAATCTTTCACTAAAAAGCATAGGAAGATCCAGATAGTGCAGCAACGCAACACAAAAGATTAGCCAGAATCATTCTAACATGCAGATCAAAAAGTCATTTGCAGCGCATGAACATCTACCGAGTTTCGGGGTATACACAACACTTGCTGTTCTCATTGCAGAGAGAAGTCTTTCAGCACGAAGTGCAGCGACCGCGCTGCTGTCTTCCGCCTCCAGACTGGTGGACAAAGGCGCAGATTTCGGCGCCGTCCTCCAATCCCAGCTGCAGGTTGCGACAAAAATCATGAATCCCAAGTGCAACTACTAAGTTATGTCACCGAGAAAACAGTTACCGATCAAATAGGGATGACTTCCTAGGTGCTATTCCGTTCTGTAGAAGATGATCCAAGGATAGTCGATACTTACTCCTTGAGGGGTTTGGTTGCCTGTAATGCGATTGCCTTCGTAGAGGAACTGCACGGTCTGCACTTCCAGTTGCCGCATTTCACAGTAGATTGCGAACATCTTTGATAGCCTCACTGTCCCGTTGATTTTGAAGTAAAGGATGCGATTGTCCTGCGAGTCGAATAAGATGTCTTGAGCGCAGAAACAGAACATGCATCAAAGCGAATTACTAAGCACGCGGCTTATGTGAAGAATGGATGTAATCTTCCCATTTGAAATCGCTCTAATCGCTACATCTTCATTACCACCGTTCCTAATTTCCCTCTGTTGATTCTACTTCGAGGAACTTGATACAGTTTTCTCCTTCCTGCATCTGTCACTTTGATACTAGAGACTAGATCGAGAAATTAAGTGCACGAATCACTATAACTCCTATATTTATGACATTGACCTGCGCGAGCTAAAGGAAGGAACAAAGAGGAACCCGCAGTCAGCATCATACATCGAATTCGCAATGCACGAGCTGATCAGCATCAAGCAGGACAAATGGCCAATATGGTGTCTCATCAAATGTTTTAAAACACAAAAGTCTCCACTTTGAACTCTTTCTTTTCCATTTTAGGGCATTCTGAGTTTTTGCTATAGGATGCCACATTGATGGAAACCCTGCGAACTCTATGCCCTCATCCCGTATTTCTCCTAAATTTTGTGTTTAAACAACTGTAGCTGCACAAGAAAATCGCATGATCTGCTCATGTGTCCTGGCTTGTCGGAGCAAGAACTGAAACCTCGACTATCACTTGCAATAAAAATGGGATCTTTAGCTGAGCTAACCTCAAGAAGCAGAACAACGAACAGACCCAGACACAAACACACAAACAAGTACCCAGAAAGTGAGTCGTGATGAATCGAGCTAAACAGGGACAAGAAATAAAGAGAAAGCATTAAAGGGCGATACCCACTGAAGAAATTGAAGCAAGATCATGACACCATCACAGCCCTGTGCATACATCAAAGATACACAAACCCAGAAAGAAAAAAGACATTAGAAAAGAAGAGAGTAAAGAAGAAGAAGTCTTACCTGGCCCCTGACCACGACGTTTATTTTTTCCGCTTCGTTGTTGTTACTAGAAGCTGGCATCTTCGTGCAGGCGAGAGAGCGAGAGACAGACAGAGAGATTTGAACAAGAGAAGAAGAAGAGGAGGAAATTGGGCTGTAATTTTCAACTTCTTTCCTTGTTTTTCCTTGGAAATGTAGGAGAAGAAGAGGAAGTGGGAGGGGTACTTTCAGCTCTCTTTTTGTACGGTTTGGACAGAGAGAGAGACTTGAACAAGGAGATCAAAAATGGGTAAGCGGGCTAGCAGCTTACATGGGGCCTTAATGCCGGATTTTGATGGAAGAGTTGCGACCCAAGATGAAATTGGGTTGATGATTATATATATGCGCCACAATATTAATCATCAAGAAATGCTAATGACGGTTCAAATGAGAGGGATGTTTTTTTTTTTATGGTCAAATGAGGGATGTTGACAGAGGGTGAAAAAGCACTGAGGGAGTTGCCCGGGATGTGATGGCTGGACTTGACCAGGACTCGGTCCTTTTCGCCTGGGGGCACGGCTGTTGTCGCTTTTATATGGACAAAGGACTCGTCTGCACATGAACTTTTGTAACTACGTTTCTTGTCCCCAGCGAAATGTTCATTAAAGCTGTCCATGTACTCGTCCCGTTCTTCATGAATGTGATCTGCATATGCTGTCCGATCGGTACTACGTTGAGTGATTTGTAGAAGGGACCGTGAACAGATTTATGTGGAGGTGGTATTTCGTGTTAGAACGCAACCGGGTTGTGTTTGATCCCCAAGTCGTTTGGACTTGAATCAGGATTACTTCTCGGACTCCACAAGCGATGCACGCTAGTTCTGTTGCTTTTTCCAAAACATTTCACAGGTTGCTCTGGTGCTAGAATTGAAGTTGATGGGTGCTGCTCTTTTCGTTTGAACAGGAACACAGGCTTATACGTGCTAATTAGCACCTTTTATAAAACTAGCTGCCGAATATGATATTGCAGATAAGTGGGTCTCCTGGAGACATTCCCAATGTACTTTAATCAAGCTCCTGGGGATGGCCATGTAAAAAAGTTTAAAGATTTGGCCAAGAGTGAAAGCGAAGCCATCACTAAAAGTGATAAATATTACAGGATCATATTTTCTTCTAATTTTGGCGGGGGATACCTTCATTCAACCAGCTTCCAAATCAATGAATTACAAATATATACGCTTTTCATTTAATATTTATTAATTTACCATGTGGGTGAACTTTCATATTTATGACCCATCGAAGCCCATTTTGCAACTTAGGCAATGGTGCAAATTAGCACGAAAATGAGACATGTTGATCATTTCTTGTTTTCACCCATCCACATTCATCTTTCCAGCCCAAGGAACAGTCATAACTTGCCAGTCATTTAGTAAACAATGGGATGCGACAAGGAAAGAAGGATGATAAACCGTTACCAAGACAAAACTCCATGGGCTCATATACCTGAAAGATAACAAACCAAAACGATTGCACCGGGCAAGCTTGCGTACGGTTACGACCGATTGGCGGGAAACTATCAGGACAGGGGTTTGGAATTCAATCCCTCAACCATGACCTGAAACTGCATCCAGAAGAAGGAACAATCCCACCTGTAAACATCCGACCCACGTTTGGCCATATTTCTTCTGCTTTATCAACTGATCTCATTCTCCATTTTGAGAGAATCTCCTTGAACCCGGTAAGAGCTAGGTTGATTCAAAAGAGTCTGTCATGCTCACAAGAGACATTTGATATACCAACCTCAAAACTCAAATGCCTGCTTTATTAGCTAATGAAATTCACATAACTGCACATTAACAATCACACAGTTCCAGGAGAAAAGCCAATATCAATTAACAATCTGTATTTGTCGTAGTCAACTTAGACTGATTATAGGATCCACTATAGCATCTGAAAACTGTTAATAACATTGTCCAGTTTAAGGAAAAAAGGAAGTACAGAGTGAGATCTCTTGCACTGCACTTTCCAAATTGTAAAAGTATATCACATATGCTATGTACCAAAAGAGGAGTCAGAGAACCAAAAGAAAACAAGACTGCAACTACTGAAGCGGAAATAGCAGCATCAGCAATTGCAAATTGATCTAAAATCATGTAGGTGCTACCACTTACCACATTGTCAAAATGACTGACTTCAAACCGTAAATAATTCATCCTAGAACCGGACAAAAAATCTAGCTCACAAATCAAATTAATAAATATCCCAAACTATTGCATGACTATCCAATTGCCCTCTACATAAGACTAGAAGGGGGGAAAAGAAAGGTGATTTTTGTTGTCATAATTGCCAAACCATACACTACCTGGCTACCTCCGCTTTTGAGACCGTAACTGAATTATCTTTCACTGCGTCTTTGGCTTTTGAATCTTTACATATGGGAGAACTCCCAAAAAGCAAACAACTTTTGGATTCCATCCCAGTTGCTTGGCCCGACAGAACATCAGGAAAGTGTTTGCAAAATAGGAATTGAACCCCAATAACACGTGCCACAAAGCATGACCCTGGGGATTAATATACCATTGAGTGATATTCTTGCATAACAAACGATCAAAAAGCCAACATAGACTGCCGAGAGATATGGTTGCAACATATAACTTTGCAAGACGCTTTGCGGCGACATCTTCTGTGTGGATGTAGTACTTGTACATCCTAGGGATACAGAGGAGGCAGAGTATTGCATAATGTATTTTAAAGCCAATTCCAAAGCGTACTAGTGAATGGAGGATGGCAAATGCAGCACCATAAAGAAACAAAAAGGTTGGCATTGTACTTTGGTAGTGCCAATCTGGTGAATGCAGAATATAGATGTATAGAAGCATCTCCCATACCCTGGGCGTTTCATCTCCTTGATGTGTACTGCATAAAACAAAATTACTTTCCAGTTAGATAACCATAGCAATCAAATGGAATATTCGACGAATCGAAAATACAAATTAAAGTTTGGTTAAGGAAATAAAAATGTCTCTCAAGTATGATTGGAGAAATTACAGGAAGAAAATAATTCATCAATCTAACCTATTTTGACCAAAATTAACTCAGGCACAAAACTCCAAATCACGATAAGCTTAAATTCAGTCAAAGATCCCCTGGTCCATGGAATCACACTGCATCCTGTTTTACTTCATAGATACAAGCTAGCACCACCTCAATATGATCATCCAGCAAAGGATTCATATTTTGCACAAATATAAGTTTTTCTGTATTTGTCTTCTTCAATTTGTGATGTGCATAGTGTCATGTGGGTAGATAGGTGCATAATGTGAGTCAGGTCTTCCACGTTCTATAACCAATGAATACTGAAGTTGCCTTTTACTCAGTGGTAACAAAAAATTCGACCCCCCGTATGAAAGGAAAAACAAGGGCATTCCAGAAAATGAAGATCATCATATGGACCTTTAACGGCTATATTTTAAGAAAATATTCAAATACAACCAGCCTAATTATTGTGGACAGTGATCTTTCTGATTATAGTAGAGATGGCTTGTGCAAACTAAGCTTGCAATAGCCTACTACAAGAATACGTTATTCCCATAATCTCTAATCGCCAACTCCATTGTCTCCTTTCAATGGGCAATCACACTGCAACATTCGAATCCAACTGCAGCTTCCTTCTTAAATGATATTTCAAGGATAATCCTGCTAAACCTAAGAACAGATGCACATATTTGAAGAAACAATGATTCACAAGTGAAAAGTCATCACAGACAGAAATATGCCTGGTTGGTGCAATTCCAACATACCTTTTTGCCGGTTTTTCACTATTAGGGAGTGGGAGTTACATCACAAACAAATTGCAAAGTTTCTGTATTTATTCTGGGCTGATGTTTCCTCGCTTGGCGAACAACAGAGAAAGAACTCATATATATTTGTTTTCTGATCCGACCAAAGTTCTCATTTTTTCCAAGAAAGAAGGAGAGTTGAAAGTTCCATAAACAACAGACCGTACAAATATATATGGTCTCATCGAGGCCCTCCATGCGGTTTAACGCAGCGACGAGGACCATGGCGAGGCGAGATCGCTTCTCACTCTCGTATCTATTGTATGTCGTGACCCTCCATGAGGTTCAATGAGCAGGCCGCAGTTCACCGCACTAGTGAGGGAGGTAATCGAAAAATTGATGAGGTCTGCTGCAATAAGGTCGAGTTCTGGAAGACAAGGAGTAAGAGCTGAGGCGGGTGGAGAGAGAGGGGCCCAATGAGACTCTCTTGAGAGAGGATTGGGCGGGAGAGAAGGAGGTAGAACATCAGCTGCTAATCGGAGCCGGTCGACATTACCCGTTAGAAGGATTGTGAGCTATGGAAGGCTTTTGCTTGATCACTTCCATCAGCTTGTATGCAGCCGCTTTGTGACAGTGAGTGTTGGTGAACAAACTAGAGGGCGCGTGGACATTAAATATATCCATACATTCGGCATGATTTCAACAACTAATTAAAGAGGAACTTAGCAAGAGACAGCACTTTCGGGATATATCGAGAGAAATACTTACACATGTTGTAGTGTAGCATGATAAAGCATGCTACCAATGGCGAGTATCATATTGGATATGTGCAGGACACTGAATCTCTTCTCAAAACGTTGCCTCAAGGCATTTACCAGGCCAATAAGGGCCAAAAGTATGCCAGGTATGTTTGATACCGTGTTGAAAAATTCCGCTATATATGAAGAGTGGACATAATTTTTCTCACACCAATCAATGGATGTAACAGGACCCCAGAAACTTGATATTCCATCTTCCATCCTTCAACAAGCCTTTGTTAATGCTATTAAGTTCTTGAAGCCTGCATCCATTGCCTAAAAGAGGTAAGATGAAAAACTCAACAGCCAAACATGAAACTGAACAATAGAATCTGTTCAACTGAAAGCAGAATCATGCCCAAAGACATAAGTTGAAAGTCAACTCAACAAAGAAGTAAACTCACCAAATGGACAGAGTGACCAAAGGAAAAGAAATCAACAAAGGGAGCTGGCCTAGAGCCTTAAGTGTAGTCTCCTAATTAAATGTGAACCGTGAATTGAATCCTAAAATTACGAGTCCTAAATCCTGGACCAAATAGTAGAATTCCACGAAGTAAATAAAAAGATGTTGAGAGACAAACACGTGGAATAAAATGCAAAATAAGATGTCTCGAGCAATATCAGGTGGTTTCACCACTAATGGTATACTTAGTCCATGGTGATGCAGGGACACTTTGTCAAGTAAATGATCGCCGGTGGTAAATCAAACATCGAAACCATTCATTTGCCTAAAGTTGACCCTAAAGTGACATATGAACGATATATCGAAAAGATATACATGCATTTTACTAATCGATAAGTCGGCCTAGATTTCCCATCATTTTCCAAATAGTAAAGCAGAACCCACCACATAGTCATAATTGTATTCAGATACGTTCACTTGATTTGAAGCTACCAGATGCCTGCTAAATTTACACAAATTACATGAAACAGTCTATTTTTCATCAGTAAGGTTTTGGACTTCAATCTATGAAACTGAGTTCGTGCATAGCACATGCAATACTGCTTGTTACTCGCGAAAATGATGATTGAAATAGAAGATCTCTAATCCAAGTACCCTCTAATTTTTATTTTCCTTGTTCTTCAACGGGGTGGTCGTTCACATATAACACCATCACACGACCATTGCTTATTGAGACATTGTGATCCCACCCGTAATCGAACTAGAAGTTTACCGTCCATCAACGAAAGCCAAGTTCATCGACCCATAAGCAGCACCCACGTTAAACAGGTTGCCATCAATGGGATTCGACTGAATTTTATTTATAAAAAAAAAAAAACAGAACTTGAATACGCCACAGAAAGCATGCACCAATCAGTACATTAGCAGCCAGGTCCTGGTTCTGACGACAGATTCCAACCAATGCGCATCATTGAACGCGAACCCAACATGAGAACCCGAAGATGTTCAAAACCCAATGAACCCAGCCTGAATCACACCACCCATGCTTCGCGGATCTAGCCCAGTAGCAGCCCCCCACCCCCACAGAAGTGGCCAGAACATCAAGAAAACGGAAACCACAACAACCCCACCTCCCCACTGGGGACAGACTGCAACCCAGCAACGGTTTCGCGAGAAAAGAGTCAGCGGGCGACACGCATTACCTGAAGAAATCTCCAAATTTGTCCACGGTGCACACGAACTACGCCGGCTTCCGACAGCTCCACACGAACCCAATATCAATCTCTCTCTCTCTCTCTCTGTTATGGATGCCGGCGAGCTGCGGAGAGAGACATGGATCTCTCTCTCTCTCTCTCTCTCTCTCTCTGGGTTGAGGTCGTACAGTGTGACGGAAATCGCTGGGGAGCTTTCTTTTACGTGGAGGAGATTCGAGGGAAGAGTGACGAGGAAAGAGGGAGGGAGGGTGTTTTCATTCTCTCTTTAATTAATACCATGTTTGAAAAATTACAGAAAAAAATCATCAAAAATCTCAAATTATATCGTCCGTCGAACCATAACCTTTTTTTTTTTTTAATCATACCAAAACCAATCTTATAACGTATTGACACATTTACTGTCCATCACAATTTCCTCAAAGATCTACGTTAAAAACCTTACACGGCGACTGATGTGGTATTATTAATGTTTTTTTTTTCAGAATAAGTGATGCCACATCAGAAGTAGATAAAAAAAAAAACCTAAAAAGATTAAAAAAAAAATAAGAAAGTTCGGGACCAGAGGAGAGCGAGATTGCAGATGGTCGAGGGTGGCTAAGGGCCATTTGTCCTCCCGCCCTTCGGTCACCGCACGTTATGACTTCCTCCTCGAGTGCGCCCCGAAATCGGAACGGGAAATAGCACTTAAGACACCCCCGACCACCTGCAATCTCGCTCTCCTCTGGTCCCCAACTTTCTTCTCCTCTCTTTTTTTTTTGTTTTGTTTCTCGGTTTTTCCCTTTTAACAATCTTTATTCTGATGTGGCGCTCACGTGGCACCAATTATTCTCGAAAAAACATTACTAATGCCACATCGGCCACCATGTAGGATTTTGAACGGCAATGTTTGATGGAACTGCAACGGAAGGTAAATGTGTCACACGAGTACAAGTTTAAGATTTTAGACGTCACAAAAAGAGAGTTTGGGAGTAAATGTGTCACAGAGGCCACAGTTCAGGATTTTTTTTATGGCTTTTACCCTCAATTTTATTTTGTCTATTGACTTATGATAAGTGTTTGATTAATTATAGACGTATACAAGAGGATTTCCTACAAATTGACTGCACAAACTAATCTTCCCTGTAGAGATAGATCCCAGTTAGGATGAGAATTCAGGGATGATCATTATCTAATAAACGATCTTGGAGTCCGTCAGTTGTTCTATTCCTACAAGCTTCCCTCAGTCCCTATCTTTATTAATGAGGAACTATCTCTCAACTTTACTCGGTTCCTCCTATCTTCATTAGAAGTCACGCTTCCTCAGGAACGTTGCACAGGACCGAGTCCTTGTGGGAGTAGGATTGGTTTGTCCACATTGAAGAAACGTCTCCACACCAACGCCTATATATATACAGTCTTGACCCTCCATCGACCTCAAATCTACGTTTTGTGTCTTCTTTAGTTTGTTCGAGATGGCTGGTGGTTTCGGCATCCAAAGCGACGGCGGCGTTCCCAAGCATTATCCTGGGAAAGTCACGGCTTACGTCCTCATCACATGCATCGCCGCCGCCATGGGAGGGTTGATATTCGGATACGACATCGGTATTTCAGGTAATGCTTTATATCAGCCTTTTCTCTCTTCTGTCGTTCATGTTGAAACTAAGATTCTTTCTTGTAAATTATTCGCGTAGGCGGCGTGACATCCATGCCTCCGTTCCTGAGAAGGTTCTTCCCTGCTGTGTACCGGAAGGAGGCCCTGGACAAGTCGACGAACCAATACTGCAAGTTCGACAGCTTCACCCTGACGATGTTCACGTCGTCGCTCTATTTGGCGGCGCTCGTGGCTTCGTTGGGCGCGTCCAAGGTGACGAGGAGCTTGGGTCGGAGGTGGTCCATGTTGCTGGGCGGCACCATCTTCCTCTGCGGCGCGCTCGTAAATGCCGCCGCCCAGAACATAGCCATGCTGATCATTGGCCGGATTCTGCTCGGCGTCGGAGTCGGTTTCACCATTCAGGTAAAACTCCTTGATGACTGCGCTATTTTTGTAACAAGTTTTCTTTATTCATCGTATCGTAGGTTACATGTATATATACACGCTTGAAGAGATTTGATGATGATACCTATAGACTTTAATCAACCGTAATTGCATAATTGCAATTATGAGTTATGCTTGAGATTGCAAGGAAATCGACCTAACCTAACATGACTGTGTAATTGAACTTCACAGTCCGTGCCGCTCTACGTATCGGAGATGGCGCCATACAAGCACCGCGGCACGCTCAACGTGCTCTTCCAGCTGTCCATCGCGGTGGGCAACCTGTGCGCGAACGTGATCAACTACTTCACCCAGAAGATGGCCAACGGCGAAGGATGGCGCGTGAGCCTCGGCGGCGCGGCGGTGCCTGCCCTCATCATCGGCATCTCGGCCTTCTTCCTCCCCAACACCCCCAACTCCATCCTCGAGAAGGGCAATCCCGCGAAGGCGCGGGAGATGCTCCGCCGTGTCCGGGGGGTCTCCGACTGCGAGGTGGAGGCCGAGTTCAACGACATCGTGGAGGCGAGCGAGGCGTCTAAGGCCGTGAAGGACCCGTGGAGCAACCTCATCAAGAGGAAGTACCGGCCACACCTGATCATGTCGGTGTTCATCCCGATTTTCCAGCAGCTTACCGGGATCAACGTGGTCATGTTCTACGCGCCGGTCCTCTTCATCACCATCGGGTTCGGGAACGATGCGTCGCTCATGTCGGCGCTTATCACCGGCGGCATCAATGTGGCCGCGACATTCATCTCCGTGTATGGGACCGATAAGTGGGGACGCCGCCGTCTCTTCTTCTGGGGCGGAGGGTTGATGCTCATCTTTCAGGTACAGAAACATCTTTTGACTCGTTACGCTCGGATGGTGTTCGATGTTCCTTTATGTGTCTAGTCGCAAATTTCCGATGCCTATATTCTGCGAAAAAATTTAACCGGCTGCGATTGCGCAGGTGGCGGTAGCGTCCCTGATCGGCTGGAAGTTCGGCGTGACGGGCCAAGTCGACAACCTCCCCGGGTGGTACGCGATCGTCGTGGTGATCTGCATCTGCATCTTCGTGTCCGCCTTCGCCTTCTCGTGGGGGCCGCTGGGGTGGCTGGTGCCGAGCGAGATATTCCCCCTGGAGATCCGGTCGGCGGCTCAGAGCATCGTCGTGTGCGTCAACATGTTCTTCACCTTCCTGGTCGCGCAGATCTTCCTCACCATGCTCTGCCACATGAAGTTCGGCCTCTTCATCTTCTTCGCCTTCTTCGTCGCCCTCATGACCGCCTTCGTCTACTTCTTCCTGCCGGAGACGAGGAACATCCCGATCGAGGAGATGTCCCGAGTCTGGGAGGAACATTGGTACTGGAAGAAGTACGTGATCGAAGATGGACCGCCGATCCCGGAGAAAGTTTAGGCAACTTGATTTTTCCCCTAAAGTTTTAGGAAATAATTTGACTATACTTTTTGTCATTCTTGCAATTTCAGTAATGCTAGGTTTGATTAGGTTTGCATGCTTTCACGAAACTAGGGTTTGCATGAAGATTTTTGTCGTTGAATTAGTACGACCGGGTTTAGGTTGATTGACTCTTATCTTCCGTGAACCTTAATGTTCATTGGATGGTTTTTCGATTATTGATATGATCTTTTTTTTTTTTGGTAAATTTGTTCCTTGGGTTTGGTTGTTAATAATTATTAAAAAGCGTTTTAGTTTAGCCTGTGAAATTTTACATAAATTGAAATTTAAATCCTTGACACCTATAAAATTTAGTATTCATGTGGGATGAATATAAAGTATGATCGATCAAGTACCCTCTTTTCCTGCGAGGACAATGTGAGCGCCGCGCATACTTGTACTTTTTCAGGGTTGAAGAATTAGATATTCTAAGTTGATCGAATTAATCAAAAGATTCTTTTGTTATTTTGTCAATAAAGATGGTCCTAAATGCCTCATTAAGTAAGATTAGTAATGTCTATATTACTTTTGTAGTTTCACTAACCACGAGCCTCAATTGGGGCAAAAAATAAAATAAGATTAGATTTGAAAAATAAAGCACAATAATTGCTCACGTTGACCACTAGTTGCTCCTAATTATATTAAAAAATTGCTCTAGGACATAGTTACATATATAAACTAATTACTATTTACCCGGAAAAAAACTTGAATAATAAATTTTAAGGAAAAAACCACCAAAATCCTCAAATTATGCTAACTACGAAACACTTATGCCAAACTTTATTTTGATGATACAAAAAACCTCAAACTTGTACATATATTACACATTTACCCGCCATCATAGTTTCCGCAAAGTTAAAAATCCTATGTGGTGGCTAACATGGCATTATTAAACCACATCACAAACAGATCAAAAAGAAAAAGAAGACGATATGAGAATCACATTTTGTTATAATCACACCTCTTGTTTTTGCTTGCATCTTATGCTTATAATCATACTTTGCGAAAAAAAACAGAAATTTATAACTTTTCACATAGTAACGTAAGCTATATAGGAAGTGAATTTTCCAAATTGGTTACCCTCATTCGAAAAAATGAGTTTTCTCCAATTAGATATTAGTATTTTCGTTGTGTGTTAAGTGTTTTTTTTTAAAGATTCCTATCAAAACTAATAAATAAAAAAGTAAAGTTGGAATATCAACCGTTTATTCACTCGATTATAAAGTATATATCACAGGCAAGATGCGAGTGAAATAGACACATTGAAATTTTCAAAGTTCGAGAAAGAATTGAAAGATTTCTTTAACATATGAATCTCTTTTTCCCCTTATGGCACGTAAGGATTCGGCCGGTAATCCGGTCATGATTCCGCCGGAAGAACGAGGACGAGAAAGGGGAGAAGAAGGAGGAGGAGTAGGCAAACCGGTATGCCTTATTGATCAAATGATCAAGCATCAAGTGGTAATGTAAGATTCATGAATGCAACAAATTACACATGGAACTCACTAACAAAACGAAAAAAGAGAAAGGGCAAATTACATTTTCGTGTGTAGAGGTGAAGTTCTTGATCTTCAGTGCACGCTCGTAAGAATAAAAGGTGGAAAAGGAAGAGGAAAATGGCTGATCTCTCTAATCAAACGATACCAACTGACAAAAGCAGAGTCTATTCTTGGGTTGAAATTTTTCCTATGTCGACCGACATTTACACCCAATAATTTACACGGATTTACAGTACAACAAAAAAATTTGAAAATGCAAAACCAGGTATGAAAAAGGAGGAAAAAGGAGATATAAGTGGGGGTAAAAATTAAGCTGAAGGTTTAGAACGCAACTTGTTGGCTACATACAGCAGATGGCTGATATTTATGGAGGGGTAATGTTGCAGCAGCTTAAGGTTAGCGGTGAAATCGCCGGCAAGGAGGCGTCTCCGTACAAGAATCAGCATTGCGCAGCAGATGCGAAGCAACGTCTCCTGGAATTACAATTAGATATTCTGTTACTTTCATGCTTTCAAGGCGATAGACAGATTTCAAACAGAGAATTATCCATTTACTAACTCAGCAAAACACTACAGTCACATAAACACTACATAATAACCATTGTGGCGGACCGGATAGTAAATAGTATTTGCAGAGTCTGAATGTTCAACGAGAAAAGGCAACATTCGTGAGGAATATCCTAAAACAGTTCACCGGCATTCCCTCATTTTAAAGATGGTTAAATCTCTAAACATCTAACATAAGTCCTTTAAAGTACACAAATAACAGGTTTATAGAAATTATGACTTCACGCACTGATTAGTCTTGTTTTTCCTCCTAGTCCATGTTCCTTACATTTCTTCTAGGGGCATATGTCAACAGATAAATGTTTGGTTTAGGTTCCAATGGACTGATTCCAGAGGAAGATCCCCAATAATTCACAGGCTCTCCAACATTTTAACTACAAATTTTAAACATACTTACTTAAACATGGAGAACGCCCTTTGTTATTCAATGTGTAATTAAGCAAAACCCTACGAGCATTTCTACATTAACCAGTAATATTTTGCCTAAATTTATCATTTCATAATCAAAAGAAAAGGTCTACATACGATGACTCTAGTTGTTACTTAGTCTCGTTTTTCCCCCTATTCCAAATTATCTCGATTCCCTTATATCTGGAGTTTTCTTTGAAAAGGGTTTTGGTGAACTTTCATTGATTTCCATTCCAATCTTTTCTTTATTCTCCATAACCAAGTGAGACTTTTGAGTATCGTGCCATCACATCTACTTAACCATAATAGCATATCACAAAGAACAAAATATGTACCTGAGGACCTTCAGGGTCACTTAAAAGCATGTCCCAGATGTGTAGGATGTCCGTAAAACTAAATTCTTGGGTCAGCAGGAGAGTAATCCACCTAAACGCATAAAACTGTGGATTGACCTGACAATATTCAACACAATTGTGAGGCTTTTGAAAGATTATGGCTTATGCAATGACGGACTTGGGATAAATTCAAGGAGATCATATATCAATAATTAAAAGGAAAACATAAAGCATGATTACAAAATTTGAGAGGCAAACCATAGTGTCACCTGCATCATGAAGTGGCTGACAACAGCTTTATATTTTTAAACAGAGGTACAGGCACTTCACTTAGGTATTTTGTGAGATTAGAATTCTCCAGGCACCTTGAGACACATATTGAGAACTAGTTTTTTTTAGGTTACATGTTGAGAACTTGTTTCTACGTGTATATTTAAAACCAAAAAAAATGTACATACCCCAGAAAATTACCAGAGATGCTGGAAAAACAAAGAAATCCCTTGGAATAGAAGTGCGGATATACGATAATAAAAGCAAGTGAAAAGCAAGGTACAACTTATGTGAAGTTTTCCCCAACATGAAAACTTCCAAAGGTTCAATAGGGAGATGACAAAGATCATGAAGACGTCAAAGACTAAGAATTGTACTGCTCTATCTCAGAGAAGACTCCTTCAGGGCTCATGTAACTTCCGTAAACATCTGGTGTGAAACAGTTGATATCTTCTGATCTTTCTCAAAACTTATTAAGTAATCTCAGATTAGTTCATGTTATTTACAATGCTAAGGATTTAAAAGTGATGGTGTCCAATATCTAAACTTCGTCAGAGGGATCTTTGATGCACGGAAATTGTAAAGGACATCATATATAATAGCAGAGCAATGAGATAAAAGTATTCCCATCACATAATGCAAAAAGACTCAATAATTGTTACTCAGTTATTAATCAATGTTCATCAATTGCCCTTTAATCATTTTGACGATAACCACTACATAGGTCAGTAGAGGAGCTGCACTAACTGTGATTCCTGATCCCAAGAGGAAAAAAAAAGTTGTGGTTTGTTCTTGCTTTTTGCATCCAACACATGCAGAGCTTTGTTTCTTCTGTAGTTTTCATTCATGATATGCATATTCTGTTGCTTCTTTTTTAGCATTCCTATGCCTATATGCTCTGCAGCATCAAACTATATAGTGTCCTTCAGAAAAGAAGCAATCTCCTCTTCCTAGAAGATTTGGAAAGATCTCTCCACTTGAGAGAGTGAAATCTAAACAAGCAGACTTGTATATCCGACAGTCAAATAGATCTTGCGCCCTATGCATCGGTTGAAGTAAACATGTTTTCGCAGAAAAGAACTAAGTCCCATATTTGTGCCTGAACCTTGCAATTACCTTTTGCGCATGAATGAACCTAGTGACGTACGTTAAAGAAACTCAATGGATAAATTACAATTCCTCTTGCAGAATGACGTCGTTCTGAATGATTACGCGGAGAAATGTGCCTTAAATTATGCTCTTGAACAAGTAGTTAATATTCTAGCATACAAGCTCAACCAAGAGAGAGATGGATTGGTCGAACTTTGTTTATGTCTTACCTTTGTTGTGACCTCAAGATGACGCCAAAGCTCTTCATCATGTTCCTTGAGAAGCTGCGACAACCTTGTAATTGTCGAACGGATGCCCACGGCACTGTTGTCCAACTGCTGACAAAAGTTGTCCCGTAAACCACTCAATAACTCAACGAAGCAAAAGAAAGTATCTGCTTCTGTGGCAGCCTGCATCATGCAAAGATAAGAAACAATGAAGCATACAATACTGTACAAGAAAGTATCGTAATGTGACATGATTTTCCAAACTTCAAATTGCATATATTAATACTTTGATGTCGCGATAACATAACCTAAGAGACCTCAACTTGTTATCCAAGTTCAAACACTAAATAGTGAATGGATGATAATCACTTTTCTGACATCTTTTACACTGAGACCAAGACATAAAAAAAGGAGGCAAAGAAAGACGTGTATGCGAGACAACAATCCCCTCCCTCCCCCACCACCACCAGATCAGTCACTCGACCACCGTAGCTAGCTGCATCTGTCGCTGCCAACAAGACTCAGCAAGCTCGAACTCAGTACGGACGATGGAGAGAGGACATCACGATTAACAGTAGCATATGAGTAGAAGCAGTGAATGATGACTAAAAAAATTAACGCCGACGAGATGGTGAGGAACTTTGACGAGCACTGTTAGCATTTAAGAAAATAATCTAATAAAATTAAAAAAGAACGTTTATTCATCAATAAATGGTGGTGTTATACGAGGGCAAGCAAAATGGCACATAAATAAAAATATCAGAAAGAAACTTCCAGAAATTCTCCTGCATCTAACCACAAACTATTGAATTCCTCAAGTAAGTTCACTATTGTAATACATTCACCACTGAAGGTAGGCTACAAAGCTTTCATGAGGCAATTGATCACAATAAGTCGCATGAAAAATAGACAGGATATACCATAATTGAAAAGGAAACATGAAAATGATACAAAACATCACATTTAAAGGTAATTAAAGACAGAGCAGAAAGGACTGAGAAAGACATACCGCATTCTCCTCATCAGGATCATTTCTCAATACAAAGAAAAGAGGAGCCAAGATTTCGTTCATGCCTTGGACATATCTTATGCCAGGATTTAACTTCGCAAACAAAATTAATATGTTCCTCAAAGAATCCTGAGATTATAAACACAATAAATCAGAAAAATGTATTCCTCTGATAATTTAAGCAAATTGAACAAGCATACTTGATTAGATTTTGCATATGCCGAATCTCCGGAAAAAAAGTCCATATCCGGATGAGTTCTTTTCACATCACGGTCAACTTGTTCTACAATCTCTGCATCCTAAGAAAAGGAACACATATTCATACTCAGTTCAAAACACTTACTAACACTTAAAGCAACATAAAGTTTACAAGCCAGTGAGAGAGAATTATTCGTTGAAACTCGTAGCAGACATGACAGAGAGAGATAGGAGTATAAGAAACCGGGTTTTGACACAAATAGCTCATTGTTAACAGACGTTAAGTATCAAGATCATTAGGCAGGTAAAAGAACATCAGACCTCTAACAGAAGCAGGACCTCAACCAATGTATAGCAATTAAATCTAGATCAGTACAGGATTGTCTAATTTAACAATATATTAAAGGAGGTGAGAAGATGACATGGCGTCAAACTCACGTACATCACCATATCTACACACTCTAGATGAATTTGTCTCATATATTTTCTCTATATCTTTTTAACTTTTTAATATAGTTTTAAGTACTTTATCGAGTTCTTCTCCATTGCACACTTTTTTGCGTTTTTTAAGTAAAACCGTACTCATTTAAAGCTCAGCAAGGTAGATAACAGAAAGTAAAAAGAAAAAAAAAATTCTATCGCGGAAGACCAACTCTAGATGATAAGTTTTCAGATTGCATGATTAAAGACACTGAACCGATAAATTAAGAAACCAAGAATATGTTTTACAGGCCTTGTGTGATTAAATAAAAGTTATCATATTTCTAGGAATGATCACCCAAATTAGTTGTCAAATTACCTAAGAATCCCATATAGGGACGTTCGATCTCCTTCCTTCACCCTCTACATGTCAGACATCAAAGAGATGGAAATTACATATTGTCTCCCCACAAGGCATGTTCTTTTGTAGAATACAACTTCACTTGACCCTCATATATCTAGAGGAAGAAGCTCAAAGATTAGTACTACCCTTCAGGTTTACAATTAGAGCCAAAGAGTAAGAAAGGACAAGCTTAAGTGCATAATCAAAAACAAATCTATCGAAGCCCATATTATGGTTTAATTTTGGATTATTCATCTGTCTTTCTCCGTTTTAGCTAATTTCTCTTCATTTCTGATTGTGGTTAGCTTTTGCGCGCTCCTGTTCCTACGTAGTGTGATTTTACTTTTTCCTTTGTGCATTTGATACACTTCCAATATTTATCATCACCTTTGTGTACCTAGAAACCCAACTGGCATTTCAAATAGTGTGAATGACATACTTCCTTCTTTAAAAATTAAAACTTCAATGGATTATACATGTTTCACATATCTTCAAGTTACATATCATTACATGATAAATCAATAATCCAATGACAAGTCAACCAAGAAAAGGTTGCATTTCCCCCGAGATGTTTATACCTCCACCTTTGACAACACACAGCTAATTCCACCGAAAACCTTTACGTCCAATGAGAAGCAACAGCTCAAATTATCAAAAGAAAAAGCAATATTCTGGCCACTCCATTCAAAACTTATTTGCAATGTTCTCTGGTACCTGAAAGAATTGATTCCAGATACTGCTTTTTCCAAGGCTCAAGGGATGCTCCCCATGAGTTATTTCTGATCGCTTGAGTATGCCACGCCTTTGAAATTTTGACTCGTCGTTGTCGCAGCTTGTGGATTTATCCAACCTTCTCGCAATTTCTGACTAACTAACCACAAAAAGTTCATAAGTCTATAACTTTTAATAGATGAGAAATTTCAAGATGAAAAAAGCAAAGTCATTAATAAGAGGCAGTGTTTCAGCATGTTTCATCTAAGTCAAGATCTCACAAAAACAAGATGACAAAACTATGCCCCAAGAATTGCCATGATACCGCAACATATGGAAATTGGCAATCAGAAAGAAGTGTAAAAGATGACTTGTATGTAATTTACTTATTTTACGAGTGTCTGCATGTGTGGCTGGGACTTTCTTCTAAGACTAAGACCCAGTAAATTGGAAATAATTGCTTCGAAATTATCTACAGAGACTCTCTAACTTTTTCTTCCCACAGTATATCGTGTATTACCAGAATCACAGGTGAGAAATGGAGAATTTTAGCATATTTTACCAGCTAAAATGTAATCAAATCTCGGAAAGGTGAAAGTTTTGTGGGGGGATTAGGAAAGAGAAGAATCAATTTATGTAGAAATTGTTGTCGTAGCATCAAGGGTTTCTTGGCTAACACCAACATATTTTGGGAAGTCTCCCTCTCAGAACTGCCGAACAAACCAGGGAATTGGAATGGAAATTCAAGCCTCGCTCATTAAAGGTAATTCAAGCCTCACCCATTAAAGGTTGTATTCAATGAAACACCCCATGCTTGATTTCCCAAAATTAGTTTAACTTAATCTGCCAGCTCTTGGCAACATTCATAATCAATCAGAAAAATTTAAACAGAAGTAAGTTGGTTGAATAAAATAAGGACTTCCACTTGTAAAGAGAAAACTGGAACTTCATTTCAGAGTCTAACATTATTGTTACAGATGGTAGCCATGATATTCCCCATCAAAGAAGAGAAACTGCTTCAAAAGCCACATATAGGGCGTCAAGAACACTGCCTTTTACTTACAGGGTTCATCAAAACCTCCGCTTTTAGGTTCTTATATTGTGACCTCTTCTTCGCAAGTTCAGATGGCCAGAGCCCGCGATCTGGAGGCAAATAACCAAGCAAAAGCTGCCACAAGGTCCACAAGCCACCAGTCACATATTAAACCTTGTTTAATCTACTGGAATAGAATTGTACAGCAAAAAATAGTAAGGGACAAACAAAAACTAAACCCTCCAAATCAAGCTAGTAGAACACTGCATTGTATTAATTTCCACAATTAGACATGGAGGGAAGTCACCACAACACTTAGCCAATAGGTCATACATCCATCTCCTTTTTTACTACTTGTCAGCAACATTTGAACCGCTCCAGAATATGAATTGCAAAACCAACAAAAGCAAGCACAACAATTACCTTCCACGCGGTGGGACGAACCCCTGCGCCATCGGGTATCCCGGGCGACACAATCCTTCTCAACTCCCTCACATTTACCACCTTCTTCGATAGCTACACATCACCAAAACCCAAACAAAATCATCCATCAATCCCAATTCCCAAACCATCCGGAAGCCTCGGTTCAGGCATTTTCCCAATACAATCACCACTCGCATCCCTAACGCTGCTGGGTCAAAGAGAAAAAAACCCTCACCTCGGCCAAGAGCTGAGCCTGCCTGGCGAACTCCTCCCCGTACGGGCCCTCGGCGCCACCGTTCTCCTCGTCATTGCCGCCGGCCCTCGCCGCCCCCGCGGGCTCCTCCCTCGCGACGGCCGGGGGCGGGGCCGGCGACGGGGGATCCGACGACGACGACGCCGGCGGCTCGTCCCCCTCGTCGGCGGCGGCGTAGGCGTACCGGGAGGCGTAGCGGAGGAGGCGCGCGTCGTTGGGCGGGGGCGGGGAGGACCAGAGGGAGCTGTTGAGCCAATCGGGCACCCGCTTCTTCGCCATGATCTCGATCGGCCGGAGCGAATTCGATTTGTTTGCCTCTCTAACGAACGACGTGTCCTCCTTCTCCTTCTTCTTCCTCTCCTCCTTCTCCTTCCTCGTGGAAGAGCGCGTGGCGAAGCGCCTCGAGGAGCGATTAAAGCCCCGGCGGCGGTCACGAAAGGGGCGGTGAACGGCCAATGGGGAAGCGCCACGCCGCGAGGTGCGGGTGCCGTCCTGCGGGCCTATGGGTCAATGGGGATGACAAGTGTTCCCGGCTGTTACTTGAAATTGCGTTTTCTGATTTTTTTTTTTCCATTTTTGAATATTATTATTAAAATGCAGCAAATTTTTATTTGCTAAGAATTATCATGTGGAAGTGGTAAAAAAGATGAACACAGCCGAAGAAGCGTATGACATCGATTTTCGCCGTCCATCGCCGCTCGCCAAATTTCATTAGAAGGCTTGATCCATGGATGATGCATCGAAAGGCACGATTTGATGGACTCGTCGAATTTAGTGGATTATGACGAGCTCGTCGAAATACCAAACATATGCGCAAAAAAGTAGTAGCCGAAACCGATGCGCATAATGCCTGTTCAGATTGTCCGAAACTATGTCGAGATGCACGACCCCATCGAACTCTTCTTCTGTCCGATCTCTCAATGTCGGCATCTACCCTTGCGATCAATTCTCTCCTTTAATAAGAAGATAACCCCCCAGCAATCCTGAGGATGAAAGTCAAATGGTGATCAAAAGTGATTGATTGAGGCATGCACGTGGAATCAATTCAGGGGGTGTGGCATCCCTCCCCTTATCGTGCGCTTGCGGCTTCATCAAGCTGGAGGAAACTGCCTCTCAAGCGATCCCTAATTGGACCAGCCATTTCTTGTGACACTGCACGCTAACAAGTACTCTATATTTTTGCAAGAATTTCCTACCAAGAAAGCATTTGAAAATGAATAGCCAGTGATTAGTGCGGACAAGTACATCTTCGACAGCGTCGGATGGCCTGATCATAAGACCCGGGGCCCAGCCCACTGATCAACTTCGCTTCAGAGTCTTCGTCCGGAATTGGGCAGCAAAATTACCTATCAGTTACCACCGCCGTTTGTACCATCTCTCCTTGCTCATAATCATAAACACCTTGTCCCCCCAATCTCATCTCCTCCAGCCTTCCCCATGAATAATGCTGCACGGCCTAGCAGCCGCACATGGGATACTGCCATGCCGGGCCAACCCGACCAGTGCCCTTTACAAACTCAAAAAGAGTCTCATTCCTTCCATGCTCGCGCACGCACGCGCTTGCTCGGCATGCACAGCCCAGGCGTGTGCTCGAAACAGAAAAAAAGAAAAAGATAATACCCACCCTCAGAGAGAGTCACGTTTCCTCTTGCTTAACTATCAAGTAAACATCCTTAGTAGAGTCAAAAAATCTGTTGGGGAGCTATTAGACCAATCTGTCATTTTACACCATTCCAAGGGCAGAAAAATCATTAGCCCAGACATTGGCAACACAGGTAAACCCATGATTTTAGTCTGCATATTGAAGAGGGGAAAAACCATGAGCCACTATATCTCCAAAATTTTTAAAGCCTACCAGACAATTTACCGAATCGAGCCATCCTGAATAGATGAAGCCTTGCAAACACCAGCTGATGTGGTGAATGGGATGTTCTTGAAGTGTGCTATTAGTCCTGAATCCGTGTGCAGATCTGGTTGCAGCGTCTCCCAAACCTTCTTCTTAGGGTTTAGGACATCGTCAGGCGCTCCTTCGAACCCGGGGAATGTAACTCTCTCTCCAACCTTAGCAGACTCAGGTGGTTCAATAAACTCAACCTGAAAAATCAAATGTCATAGTTTGGTTTATTCGTCCATTGACCATCCATAGTCAACCCATGTAGCACAACCATACTAAAAAGTCCTCGATTATTTCTTTGCAAGTGGACGACTATTGAAAATAGGCTACTTAATTAGGATTGCACAGAACTGTCATCTACAAAAGTAAGCAGCTGGAGAGACGCCAAGCCTCAATGTTTCATTGCAAAGGTTCACAAAGAGAATCAAAACCCATTCCTTTGAGGCCATAACAGGTGACTAATTTCTTGAGCAGGAAAATAAAAATGATTTCCAACAAACACACCTTAGTGTTCTCCTTGTTTGAAGCGCAAAGAACCATTGCCTGTGACTTGATACCACGCATGGTAGCTGGCTTCAGGTTGCACAGAACACAAACCTTCCGATTCTGCCACAGTAGATTCACCAATAATCCAGAAGTTAGCTAAAATGCTGATATCTATGCTGCAAAACAAGGTTGGCAATATAATGCTGTGGAAAATGAACATGGTTAGAAATGAGAAAAAACCTGCATTTCCTCCAGAGGGATATACTTGACGAGGCCACTAACTACTGTTCTATTTTGACCTTCGCCAACATCGATCTCTTCAACATACAATGAGTCAGCATCAGGATGCTTCTGAACTTTCGTTATGAGGCCCACACGGATATCTAGTCTGGTAATGGAAATCTCTGCTTCAGCGGCAGGAGCCTTGGATTTGGCACCAGCTGAAGATTTTGCTGGTTGTGACTTTTTTCCGCTTCCATCTATCACAGAAGAGGTTTCTTTATTAACATACAATGGATAATGTCAGACTGCTGTTCTAAATCTCACTGGAGACAGGACAGAAGCAGTACGTCTCTTATTTGAGTTATGGATCGATGAAATGATCCATCTCCACCATAACATGGCATAGTATTAAAAACTTGGCCACTAACTTGATCTTGTAAGCTGCACCATAGTATTATATCTAAATGCATGTTCATGACCTAATATGCTTCAAATTGGCCCGTTTCATTTTATTATCGTTATCTTCATTTGTCAGATGCTCTCTACATGACCTTTATCCTGGCTGGGTTGATCTTGAACATACTGGGGATTTTGGTGTAGATATGATGATTGCAGAATGAAGTATGTTTTCTTTCTACCATATCTAATTGCATGTCTAAATTATTTTTAATCATGATTTGTTAGTTCTTTTGTTCATGACACATCACAAGCCTTATACTTTTAAAGAAGATCACAATCTTACAAGCAATTTCACGAATAGTAAGTAGGTTAACAAAAGTCTAAAAATTAAGGGGAAGAGGGTGAGGGTTCACATCTTCGTTTGAGGGTATAAATTTGAAGATATATATATACTTATTTGACTAGTGAATTTACATTTATTATCTGCCGAGTCTACATCTTGCATAAAACCTACTATTCATGCAATGATGTGATTATTAAAATCAAAGGGTATCTTTTATTCGTAAATGTTGCTATCACATCCCTGAATTTACATTTACTATCTGCTGAGTCTACGTCTTGCAGAAAACCTGTTCATGCAATGATTTCATAATAAAAATAGAAGGAGCATCTTTTATTCGTAAATGTTGCTATCACGTCCCTTCTAAATAATGACTTATAAGTAGTACAATTCTAATAGATCCGAAAATAAGTAATGTATAGGTAAAACTTATAACTGTAAAAGATTACATCTGTGTGTGTGAGAGAAAAAGTTCATGAAACAACTTGTCCACACCGTTCCATCAGAATATACTATTACAGTTCATGTTGATGGTATGTATAATTTTTTGTGGAATTTTGTCTAGAAGATTAAGGTTGAAAATTGTCAAAGGTTTTGGTTTATGTAATGAAGTAATAAACTATGTAGACCTGTTAAACGGGTGGGTCGGGTCGGGTTTGGGTCGGGTCATAAATGGTCCGACCCAAATTGACCCATTAACCCGTTTATGACCCATTTATTCATAGTGTAAATATCTCGACCCATACCCGACCCGACCCGACCCAACCCATACCCGACCCAACCCATATTGCTAAAACACTTTTATATTTAACCTAATCTAGGAATACTTGTTTCTTATGATTTTTTTTTTAAAATTATACTGCTAAAACATTTTATGTAATACAAAGCTAGTGAAAAAATTTTATAATTTTTTTTAACATTGAGGTTCTGTTTGTTTTACGAAAAATGCGACATTTCTAGAAAATATTTTCCATAAAGTCATTATCCAAGAAAATAAAAAATATTAAATATTTTTTTATTTTTTAAATCGAATTTTTAATTATTTTTTATTTTTTTCTTTTTCCTTTATTTTTGGCCAACGCGTGGACGGCGAAGCTCGTTCTCGCCGATCTGGCGAGGCCGAGGCCTCGCCGGCCTCAGGCGAGGCTCTAGCCTTGCCGATCTGGAGACTCGAGCTCGCCGGCCTCAGGCGAGCTCAACCTCGCCGGATCTGGCAAGGTGGAGCCTCGCCAGAGGCCGGCGAAGCTCGAGCTAGCCAGCCTCGGGCGAGGTCGAGTTCGCCCGAGGCTGGCTAGCTCGAGCTTCGCCGGCCTCGAGCGAGGCTCCACCTTGCCAGATCCGGCGAGGTCGAGCTCGCCTGAGGCCGTCGAGCTCGTGTCTCACCAGATCGGCGAGGCTGGAGCCTCGCCGGGATCGGGCGAGCTCGAGGCTCGCCAGATCGGCGAGGCTCAAGCCTCGCTCGAGGCCGGCGAGCTCGAGCTTCGCCGGCCTCCGGCGAGGTCGTCCCGCCCTGGTGGCCGGTCGTCGTGGCCGACCACCGGCCGGAATAAAAAAAAAAGAAAAAGAAAGAAGAGAAAAGAAAAAAGAAAAGAAAAAGAGAAAAAATAAAAATAATTAAATTTCGATTTTTTTTAAACATCTTTATAAAGAGAGAGAGAGTGTGTGGATGGGTCTAGTGGGTGGGTTGGACATGGGTTCCAAACTCAACCCATTTAGACCATTTATCTTTAAGTTTTAAAATTTAAAACCCATTTAAGGTTGACTCTTTAAAATTAAAGTGACCCATATATGACCCATTTATTTTTAAATGGGTCATATATGGGTTTAAGACCCATTTTGACACCTCTAAAACTATGGACAGGAACTATAAGAGAACAACCAATTGAAGAACTCTGAAGAGTATATATCTTTTTATTGTTACATGCTTCCTTTTTATGCATGAAACGTTTTATGTGATTGAAGACATTATATTATTCTTCACACGGGTGAGGCAGAATTATCAATAGAAATGCTTTTTACATCCCATACTAAAATTCCATGGAAGGCATGCTGCGATTACCAAATAACCAGGACATTCTTTCTTTATCTATCATATTACCAATAAACAAAACACAAGTGAACCTAAGAAGAGAAAATGCAACTATGCTCCACCTGATACTTTAGTCTTTCGCAATTGCTCAGCCACCTTCTCAGCTTCAGCTGCTCTCACAATTCTATCTGCTTGACTTCCAGCAAACTTCTTCCGATAGAATTCCACTTCTTCATCTTTCTAGACAACATAAATTTTCAAATATTAAGCTTGACTGATTATTGATATCTCCAAAAGAATGAAATACTTGGAGTAATTAAGACAGGTTAGAATTTTTTCCATCTATTCTTATTTATCTTCATGAGTGTGTGAGGCTCAAACACGTACCAATTCCTTAAACAAAGGCTCTGGTGCCCCAATCTTGTGACCAGCAGGTATAATCTCCCAAGGTCTTTTAGCTCTCTCGATATCCCCATTTTCATCTCGAAGTGAAACTTGTGTTTCGGGAGGCAAATTTAGCTGCTTAAATACCTGAAGCACCAGCAGACAGAATGCAGAAACATCTTCAGTCTGAACCGACAAAACATGATTCCTCCCGCATGCAAAAAATCATCATCAAATCTATGGCTTGTCTAACTGTAAGGCGAACTTAGTTACCTCAATGGAAAATGAAGGCATGAAAGGTTCAAGTAAACATGCAAGGAGATGCACCAGGCCCACAGAAGTTTTCATCACAATAGAGCAAGACAGTTGGTCTTCTTTGTACAACTTCCAGAATTGGCTTGCCTGAAGATACAATGGTTCAACAAGTAAATGAGAGATCCTTTCCAAAAAAGGAAACATATAAATAGTACAATCACAAAGTATTTGGAACTTCTCCTGGCATACTTGCAGATACGCATTTCCCTCGCTTGAAATGCTCATTGCAGTCTTGAGTCCTTGCTTTAGTTTGACCTATACACATTGAAATTAAATGAGTAAATTTCCTCATAAGTTATTACATGCTGTGGTAGAAAAATGGGGAGCATGCTTTTGAGTATACATAATAAGCACAATTCTTGGCCACACAGAACAGATACAGGATGCTTTGTGATTTCAAGGATTCAATTATAACCCTGCTTGGAATGAGGATATAATGTTCCCTTCCACTGCTAATTGAAAAGTGAGCATTATATGCTCTGAATAAATCCCGTGGACATGTGGCAAACATTATGCTCACATTATGTAGTGATGCAATCCATAGTGAACACTACCCTAATATGTCCTGATTTTATACTATACCACCAATGTAGAACTATGCGGTCTTTGTGAAGAATGACCCTGTGGAGCATTCGATATGGCATAAAGGTATGTTGTACATTTTCTTATTGGCTACGATTTGCTACCGTACTGTTTTCATAAATATTTTATTACTTGTCTACTACCCAGTAAACGTGTCAAAATGGGTTATAGACCCATTTTTCAAGATCAAGTCGTATATGGGTGTTTAAATATATAAAGGGCCACGTCAAAATGGGTTTAAAAACTTAAAGTTCAAACACATTGGGTCTTAATGGGTTTGTAGAGAGCTCATTTTCGGCCCATTTAAAAACTAAGAAGGTTAGCTTCTTTCAGATCACTTCCTTTTCTTCGTCCTCCACTAAGCCCACCACCGTGGCATCCGATGCTGCTGTCACGTCTCCCCTGTTGTCTAATTTGGCCAGCCGTCGTCCGTCACCCATGTTGCATCAAGCCTCGATGTGGCCAGCAATCATGGTCACGCCCTCTATCAACGAAGATAGAGGGACTCCAGGTGGTCACGAGGCCACGACCACAGTGATTAGTGACGTTAGATCCGACATCGCGAGGGAGGGAGGGCATGGGGACTAGTTTTAAATGGCGGCCAATTAGGCTTTTGATCGGCTTAAATAATACCGCCTCAATTCTCTCCTTTACCTGTGCTTCTAAATCTATTTCACTTTGCATCTGTGGTGGACTTGGCACTTCTCTCTCACGTCGACACAGAGAGAGAGCACCTTGAAGTTGAACTATTGAGCCCAAAAGAAGGAGCATGTCATTTGAAGAGCCAATTTGTCCCAAGCCCCAATTAGAAGCCCAAAACAACCACCTGCTCTTTTCTGTTGTATCAATATGGCCAAAATTATCCAAATAAGAAAAAACCAATGTGGCCATCCAGGGTTGGGTTGGGTTCGGAATGTGTTACTGGATTGCTAAAGCCATGTTTGTTATGCGGAAAATAAATAATTTGGAAAACATTTCCTAAAACAGATTGCTTTTATCGCTTGAAATAATTAACCAACAAAAAATATTTTCATTATCGATAACAATTTATGTCTAAACAATTTTGTGAATGATAATTTTTTTTTTCGTTTATTCATTTTTATAAGCAATATAAGCAATTATTTTTAGGAAAATATATTTCAAATCATTCATTTTCTACATAATAAACGGTGCCTTAAACTACATAATATGGGTCAAATTTGAGTCAAACCCATTCTTGACCCACCTAAACCCAACCAGACTCACCCGTTTGCTAGCTCTACAACCGAATAAGGTGATCGATTACTTACTCAGCTAGTGATCTGTTTTCTATGTGGTGAGGCTAGCTTGTTTAGAATACTAGCAATTAGACAAGATCGCAAAATCAAATAGCATGGCAGAAGGTTGCTGAAATATGTATTTTGAATTTGATTATTGCATGAGACTAACTATTGCCTTCTTTGAGAGAATAAAGAGAAATAAATTGTGCATTTCCCCAAGGGAATACCTTTTCCATGGCCTCCACATATTGCTCTACCAACTTGCCAACTTTCTCAGCCAATTCTGTCGTCAGGGAATGTAAATCAGCACCTGGAGCATCGGGAATAACAGAACCATATCCTAGACCTGCAGTCAAAAAAAATATTTTAGAAAACTACCAGTTGATAGATAAGTGACATATCAGTTGCATTAAAAGTGACATATTCCATTTCTGAACCAAAAGAGGGATAAGATCTACAAACACTGCCAAAGCACCAAACTAACCTGAAGGCTTTGCGACAAAGCTCAACACCCGATTAACAAAGTTGCCCAAATTATTTAGCAACTCACTGTTCAGTTTTGCTTGCAAATCCGCCCAGGTAAACAATGTATCGGAAACCTAATTTGCAAATACAGATTAGGAATGTGAATGGAAATTCAGTATGCATTGGCATATGTAAAACAAGTTAAATTGATCATACACCTACAATATTACCTCTGGCCTATTAGTTAGCAAGTAATATCTCCATACTTCAACAGGAATATTTGTATCTTTAACATCATTGCCAAACACTCCAATCCCTTTACTCTTGGAAAACTTTCCTGCGGAAAAAAGAAATTTATGCTCAAGCTGATCTGAGATACTTACACGTGTACAGAAGTATTATATATGCTCGGAAAAACTCTCTTCATCTCATTTCTAATCAGATCATTATTAGCAGAATGATTGTTGGCATTTCCAGATGCAAGAATCATGAAATTTACCTGCTTCATAGTTCAAGTACTCTGTGACACTAATTGTCTTCATCAGGGTCCACTTTTCACCAGTTCCAAGAAGAGTAGCTGGAAAAATCACCTGAAACCAGAAAAATTTGCCTCTAAGTTTGAAATTGTGTGCCACACCTGCTAAAGAAAAGGTATTTACTTTACTTATGGAACTTGGTATCACAATAGTAATCCTCACTAGAACTAGTCAAATCTTCCTTTTATACAGCAGTATATTAGAATTTAGGCCTTCAAAAGAAGGGTGATATATTTTTTTTCGATCGGTACTCTTTGAATGTTGCATATCAGCTGGTAAAATCGAGTCAGTTTTGAGCTCATGAATTTCATGGATCACAAGAAATGAATCACGGAACACCATATGTTGAGTTCTCCTGGTTTGAAGCAGCCTCGAGTTTTTATTCAATATCTTCAAATTACAGGTGCAGAAATGTAAAGTATATTAAAAGTGATTTTCTATGTGCCACATGACAACTTCCTTCTTTGATGTTTAAGTGAATTTGATTAAAACCAAGAAGTAAACCAAAGAGGTGGAAAGAGAAATAAAAACCTAGACTCAACCTTGGGAAAATTCAGGGCTGGTCAAAGAGTTCCATTTAGGAATGATATTGGGACAATGGAAATGAGTCTAGAGCAAGAAGATTCAACGAGATCTTTAACTGAAATACTATACAAGGAATCTGATTGATTCGAAATATACCTAAATAGCTTTTTGTTGGTTTACCAATTATTGTTATTTCCCTTTTTTAATATCACCATACATTGAGATTATTTAAAGAAAAGAATGGACAGTTCAGCTGCTTAATTGATAAAATCCACGTTAATTTTTCGAAGGATTTCAGCATAAGGAAGAGCTGCTGATTGTTGTATTATAAAGCTGAAAAAAAAATCATGGACAACCACCATCGTGATTAAGTAATCAAAACGTGGGCCATAACATGAAGAAATAACAAGAGAATTCACATTGAGAACCAATAAAACACCTACTACAAAATGGACCTCATCTTGGATAACTAAGAGTAATATCGCTTTGAGTTAATGCCATACACACCAAAGCATAAGTTGAAAATTGAAACTCTCCAATGGAATATTCTATAGAATCGGTTGAAAATTGTTTAGACTAGAAATTTCTATCAATAACATGATAAGGTTTAACAAAAATTAGCAATTGTGGTTCTCGCATCCGAGCATCACAATTAAATTTAGCAACTGCTGCATGAATCATACAGGAAAAACATTCCACAAGGTGATTTAACACTGTAATATAAATCAAGATTTGCGTCGAAGTTAACGACAGGATGCGACTAATTTCAACATGAACAGGTTTAGGCAAATATCAGTAAGAAGAGGTAATAGCATTAGCCATCAGAGCAGAGATAGGAGATTCAAGATTGTCGATACAAAGAGAAGGAAGAAGGGGATCAACGCATAAATAAGACCTTTAAAGACTGTTGATGTAAAGAGACATTAGAAAAGTCTTGACACTTACAGTGTGAAATGGCACATTATCCTTGCCCATAAACTGAAACAACTCCACATTCTCAGGATTCTTCCACCACTGCTCCCATTCTGGTGTGTAACATGAAGTTATTGAGACGTACCCAATTGGTGCATCGAACCAAACATAGAATACCTTACTCATTGCATCAACAGACAAGCAAATGCACATGTCAAGATCATTCTTTTAAGGAATGAAGACTAGAAAGAAAACAGAACAAAAAAAATAATTTCTTTAACCCCGTAACGAGATTACTCATTATTTCAGTTGTAGATAGTTCAAATTATTTGAACAGATAACTTCCAACCTTGTCTTTAAACTTCTCATGGGGTACAGGAACTCCCCACTTCAGATCCCTTGTAATACATCGAGGTTTCAGTCCTTCTTTTAGCCATGCATGAGTTGTTTGAATGGCATTCTGGCTCCAAGATCCAGCTTCCGACATCTCATTAATATATTCCACCAATTTATCCTTCAGTAGAGGGAGCTCGAGGAACAAGTGATTTGTATCACGGATTCTCGGAGTTGTCTGACAAATCTGTAAACAAGCATTAAGCTAAATTGCACCTAAGAACAGGACAATATGTTAAAGTCACTTAAAGCATGCATGAGAAAGTGGTTGCTCCAGCATCTGTTTCTTTCATTCACTTCTCAGTAACATCAAAGATGCAAAACAGACATTCAGAGGAGCAAAAGAGAGAGGCTCTTATGACAATGGCTGATGTTATTATATATCGAAAACAAGTCCTAAATTTCTACATTCCAGCTAAACAATGATCTCATCTTGACTAGTGGTAATCTGCCTCGCAATCACAATTCATTAAAGTGCATAGCAGACGGCCTCTCGTGCAAGCATGACCTACACCAAATAAAATTAAAAATTAAAAACTAGTGAGAATGCATGGTACCTTACACCTAGGATCAATTAACTCAGTTGGATTCAAAAGCTTTCCACACTTCTCACATTGATCACCCCGTGCAGAATCATAGTTACAACCTGGGGTAGGACAGACACCCTCCACAAGCCGGTCAGCTAAGAATCTTGGGCATGTATCACAGTAAAGCTGTCACAACGAAACATTGTTCAATTAAAAAAATGTGAGCAACTTGTACAAATGAATCTGTAAAATGAACAAGTAAATAGGTTGCCAAACTTTCAAACCTGCTGCATTGTGTTCTCAGAAAGCCAATTGTTCTCAAACAATTTCTTGAAAATAGCTTGGCAAACTTCAGTCTGCTGTGGGGTTGACGTACGTCCAAACTTATCGAAGCTTATGTTGAACCAATCGTAGACTTGCTTATGCACCGCATGGTATCTGAAGCATGACAGGTGAGAAGATCGAACTGAAAATTTCATAAGAAATCAATTTTTATGATTATATGAAACAAAAATGAATGTAAACAAAACAATTTTCGCGTCAACAACGTTCCCACAGAGATGAATGCCGCGGCCCACTGCACAATTTTTCCAAGATAACACGGCTGTCAAAACCATGTGCACAACCAAGAACACAGAAAACCCGGAATGCCTTTAAAAGGACACACCCCATCTTTTTTTACCAAGGACATGTCCAATCAAGAAGAAGAAACTTTATTATGCTTTTCACGCATTTCTAAGCATTGTCCATTCTTTTGACGATGTAAAGAATTTATGAGAAATTATAATTACTTGTCACAAATCTGCTGCGGCGTGCACTTCTCCTCCATGGCTTTAGTCTCTGTT
This sequence comes from Syzygium oleosum, assembly GCF_021117445.2. Lineage (NCBI taxonomy): Eukaryota > Viridiplantae > Streptophyta > Magnoliopsida > Myrtales > Myrtaceae > Syzygium > Syzygium oleosum. The sequence goes on along the minus strand of NW_026607485.1, from coordinate 19,360,481 downwards.
GCGGTCCCATACTCATCAGTCCCGCAAATATACACCGCGTTGTAGCCTCTAAGGCGGCAGTATCGAGCAAACACGTCCGCGCTCAACACACCTGCCCCGACAACGTAGATTCAATCAAATGCCAAACAGGATTCAGATTACAGCTTCTAAAGACAAAACACCCACACGCACATCTCTTTTCAGATACTTTCCCAATACACACGAAACTGAGAGACTACAATATTGAGCAAGGGGCGTGCGTAGAAAAGCAGAATACGAAGGTAATTGCCAATATCGAGGTAGACAGCGATAAAAACCAGAACAACGATAATCTGAGCGGCTCGATCAATCGGTTCAAGAACTCATCCACGTTCGCGACAGAAGAAGAACCACTGACAACAATCCGGCGCATGCGAAAAATCGAATCGACCAGACGTACATCCGATGATGTTGCCGAGGTGCGGAACGTTGTTGACGTAAGGCAGCGCGCTGGTGATCAGGATGTTCCTCTTGCCGGGGATCGGGAGCCTCGTCCCGCCACCGCCGCCGCCGCCGCTGCTTCCCATATTCTCTTCAGCGTACCCGCCGGAACCGAAGAAATGAAGCTCGAGGGTGTCGGGGGGGCGAGATCCTTCTCGTCCGGCGGAGCCGCCGTCTTCAGGAGGCCGGCGCGGTGCAGCGACTGACGGATTCTCGCCTCCGGCGAACGGGGAAGAAGCTGTCAAAAGTTTGCAGCTTGGAGCTGAAGGAAGGAGTCGTTAGGTTAATGCGTGCAGAGAAGAGAGAGAAAGGATTCTGAACTTGGGCTTCTTGGAGGTTGAGGCCGAATTGCGGGGACGTGCCCTTTTTATAAGGCGGCCGTTCTTTATTCTCGATTCTAAAATGGGTCGGTTCCTCGTTTGTGGAGCATAGGATATATGCTCACCCGGTGCTGGACCCACCCGGTCCGGTCCTGAAATCGGGAACCGAACCGGAAAGGCTAGTTCCCGGTCCGTGGGATCGAGGACCGGCTTACTTGCTTATGGACTCGCCTGGTATGGTCCGGTTCCCGAGTGGGGTCCAGAAATCGGTCGTATCTCTCTCTCTCTCCCTCTCTTTTCTGTTCCATATGAGATTGCAAGTGTTGTTGCATAATCTAAATTACTACACGAATGATGTTAATAGAGCATGATCGTGATAAACTAAAACATGATGATCACCTCCGCGAACAAAGCTAGAATGATCACCAAGAAGCTCATCTCCAGGAAGGAGGAGTCGAGCCGCGAGGGAGACGTGGGCTCTGCATGATTGAGACCAGGAGAAGTGAGAGTGAGCAGCGTGAGCGGTGAGCATGCGTGACTGAATCTAAGCAAGAAAAGAATGGAAATTAAGGTTTTGGAATTTTAAAATAATAAGAATTAAGAAAAAAAAATTAGTTTGGTCCAAGGGGGCCCACACTTGGAACCGGAAAACTGGACTGATATTCACCGGTTCAAAATTTTATGTATCGGGAGCTGCCTAATTTGATCCATTTTCAATTCGGTCCGATTCTTCTTTTTTTTAGGTGTATTGGTCCAATTCTTTTGCTCACCCCCAGTGCAATTATAAATTTGTTACTTGGTAAGGATTTAACCACCGCCGTGTATCTAAAGATAATATGAACCGAATATATGCAACACAGTGTGTAATAGCTGCCCTTTTATGCTTTATATGATAAAAATAATAATAATAAAAAACTAGAAAAGATACTCTCTGCTCTTGGCATTTCATCTTTATTCTTTAATTTTATTATTCACATTTCCTTAAATCCTATAAAACAAACATCCAAACACTTTGGAAAAGTATATCAGTTCTATCATCATCAAAACTCCCCCCACCAGGGATAGCTTTCTCAAATTTTCTTTATCAAAGATGTTATCAAAAAAAAGAGAGAGAGGGTATAATCTATCAAGTCAAGCATATTTCGAAAACTCCCATTATATATATGCACGAATATCTACTATTCTCTCCTTTTTTCTAAAGTTTTAATGTAATTAAATTGTGGGTCAAAAGCTATATGCTATAAAAGCTGTGTTTGGTTGTGCTTTTAGGAAAGCCTACCTTATATTAAAGCGGTTTCTCGAAATGCAAATTTTGTTTGATAAAGCATAATTTAAAATACATTGGGACCAATCTTGGTTCAAAGGGTGGTTGGAAAAACTGATTTGTAAATGACTTTCGCAATTTTTTTTTTAAATAAAGAACTAAATCCGTCGCCGGTGACGTCTAGTGAATGATTCATGCTGCCGCCGAGCTAGATCTAGCCATGGTGGCCATCACCTGAGGTCGCGCGACCTCGGGTAAGGCTCACCCGCCGCCAGATCAAACATTGCACAAGGTGGTTGGTGGGGAGGATATTTTCGAAATGCGCTTTAGTATTTTTGAAAATGCCAATACATTTTTTTCTTTTAACTTTGCCCTTGCTAAATTTTCGAAGCTCAACGGGCTTGGAGACTTTAGAAATGCAATAGATTTCCTCAAAACTCTCCAACAAAATTTGCCAAACGCCTTACTATTTGGCAAAGGCTAATGCAACGTCATACACAAAAAGTCACGAGTAAAAAAATTGGAGTTTTAAACATTTTTTTATTGCTAAAATCAAATTCCAATCGTTTATCTAAAAGTTTAATCGATTTTTAAATTTTTAATTAACGCAATCAAGTCTGTTTGCGAAAACATAACGCGGTTCTTAAGGCTGCGCATGGCAACCATTATGTGCCCGAGAACAGATTATGCTCAGAAATGATTCTTTTTTATTCCGTGCCCGGAAACAATTTCTAAACATTTGAAGGCGTTTGGTAACTGCCTGATATAAATCTGTGTGGAAGATTATCATTCTACGAAGATCTATGAGTTACGAATTGCTGACCTCGACCCCCAATCGAACCTGTGATTGGTAATCTCGGTATGAACGCGACCTGTTGACGAACCTGTGTCAACCAATCCACGCTATAACGCCACGAACAAGAGAATTCGCGATCTTGCTCGATAAGTTGAATTCGATCGCCACAAGGGAGCCTTGATAAGATCTAGTCCTCAAGAGAACTCAAGAAGAAAACTTCTCTATATAAAATTCTGCCTCCTCCTCTTAGAAATCTATAAGTAACCTTATATAGGGTGCTAACCCTGATCATAACCCTACTAGGATTAAAATTACAAAAATAACCTTAATTACTAAAAATTCGTCCAAAAATGGAAAAAGGCCTAAAAGTTCATTTAAACGACTCCAAATTGCTAAAAAACGTCATCAATCACTACTAAAGTAGTGCGTATTGATCAGCGGCCCGTTTCCAAGCGTCCATCCAAATTTGAGCCAATTCGGAGTTCATCAATTCTAAGCTCCTTCGGAATTCGCTGGACTAAGAGTAATCATGTTGCGCCAAGGAGCTTCAGAATTTTCAAGTTTCGAATCCAGATTGTCTCCATTCCAAATATCTTGAACCATGATGCCGACAGCTTGTTTGAATTCCTTCGCTCTCGCTCGAGTGATCGGGCCTAGCGGATAGAACAACGGGTCCCTAGCACCTCCTCCTCGATAGGGTTCGATGTCCACATCATTCCCTCCCCCGTGCAAAGGATTTGCCCTCAAATCAGCATCTGCATCAAAAAGAGTCAAATCAGAAACATTGAAAGTAGCACTAATACCATACTCACCTGGAAGGTCAAGCTTGTAAGCATTATCGTTGACTCTTTCCAACACCATAAATGGTCCATCCCCTCACGGTAGCAATTTAGAGTGTCGCTGTTTGGGGAAACGCTCTGTGCGCATATGAACCCAAACCCAATCGCCGGGCTCAAACACTACTTTCTTGCGCCCTTTGTTAGCTTGCTTTGCATACTGCTTTGTCTTAAGCTCAATATTCAGCCGCGTCTTCTCATGCAAAGTCTTCACAAATTCAGCTTTCTTAGCACCATCTAAATCCACACACTCAGCAACAGGCAAAGGGTTAAATCTAACGGAGTTAAGGGATTAAAACCATAGACAACCTCAAACGGTGTGAATTTAGTAGCAGAATGCACGCTCCTATTATAAGCAAACTCAACATGCGGTAAACAATCTTCCCAAGACTTAATATTCTTTTTAATGATAGCACGCAACAATGTCCCTAAAGTCCTATTAACTACTTCAGTTTGACCATCAGTTTGTGGATGACAAGTAGTAGAGAATAAAAGTTGTGTACCTAACTTCTTCCACAATGTCTTCCAAAAGTAGCTTAGAAATTTAGTATCTCGATCAGAAACAATGGACCTAGGCATGCCATGCAAACGCACAACCTCACGAAAGAACAATTCAGCAACATTCGATGCATCATCAGATTTATGACAAGGTATAAAATGAGCCATCTTTGAAAATCGATCAACAACCACAAAATAGAATCCTTGCCATGCTTAAACCTAGGTAATCGTAATACAAAATCCATAGAGATATCAACCCAAGGATGCATCGAGATAGGCAAAGGTGTATACAAATCATGTGGTTTAATCGTAGACTTAGCCTACTTACATGCGATACATCTCTCGCAAACTCGTGTGACATCTCGTTTCATGTGTGGCAAAAAAAAATGTCCATACAGCACTTCATAAGTCTTATTGATTCCAAAATGTCCCATTAAACCACCACTATGTGCCTCTCGCACTAACAACTCGCGCAAAGAGCATCTAGGCAAACACAACTTATTTTCACGAAAGAGATATTCATCATGCCTATAAAACTTTTCAAACGCAGCATGCTCACAAGCTTCAAATACTCTTCCAAAATCATCATCGTCAGCGTAAAAACCTTTGATATGCTCGAAACCTAGACACTTTGCTCCTAGAGTAGTTAGAATTGCGTACCTTCGAGAAAGTGCATCGGCTACCATATTTTCCTTACCTTTTTTGTACTTGATTAGATATGGAAAAGTCTCAATGAACTCTATCCATTTGGCATGTCTTTTGTTCGACTTTTGTTGCCCCCTCAAGTACTTTAAGGTCTCGTGGTCGGTGTAGATCACAAACTCTTTTGGCCACAAGTAATGTTGCCAAGTCTCCAAAGCTCGCACCAAAGCATACATTTCCTTATCGTAAGTCGGATAATTCAATGTCGCTCCGCTTAACTTCGCACTGAAATACGCTATGGGACGTCCTCCTTGCATCAACACAGCTCCAATTCCTGTATCAGAAGCATCGCATTCTATCTCAAAAGTAATACTAAAATTCGGTAAAGATAACAAAGGAGCATTAGTCAACTTATCTTTTAACAGATTGAATGCTCTCTCTTACTCTTCTCCCCATGTGAAACCCACATACTTCTTGATAATCTCGGTTAAAGGTGCGGCAATGGTGCTGAAATCTTTTACAAATCTACGATAGAAACTGACTAAACCATGAAAGCTGCGCACCTCTCCTACTGTCTTAGGTGTTGGCCATTCACGGATTGCTTTCACCTTTTCTTCATCGACCTGTATTCCATCAGCACCAACAACAAAGCCTAGAAATACTAATTTGTCAGTTACAAAACAGCACTTCTTTAGGTTAGCATATAATTGCTCAGCCCTTAAAACCTGCAAAACAGCTCTGCACGTGCTCAATATGGTCATCAAGGCTTCGACTATATATCAGGATATCATAAAAATAGACAATTACAAATCGACCAATAAAAGCAGGCAGAACATGATTCATAAGTCGCATGAAAGTACTAGGTGCATTAGTTAAACCGAATGGCATGACTAACCACTCATATAACCCGTACTTGGTCTTAAATGCAGTTTTCCATTCATCCCCTTCTTTCATCCTAATTTGATGATGACCACTTTTCAGATCAATTTTAGTAAATATGCAAGTTCCGTGCAATTCATCCAACATATCATCTAGCCTAGGAATAGGATGTCGATACTTTACCGTTATGTTATTGATTGCTCGGCAATCAATACACATTCGCCAAGACCCATCCTTCTTTGGCACCAACAAAACAGGAACAACACACGGGCTAAGAGACTCTCTCACATATCCTTGCTTTAGTAATTCGCTAACTTGCCACTGAAGTTCCTTTATCTCTTCAGGATTGCTTCGATATGCGGGTCGGTTAGGCAATGGTGCACCAGGAATCAAATCGATTTGATGCTCTATGCCTCGAATCGGTGGTAAACCTCTAGGAAGTTCATCAGGAAAGACATCTTCAAATTCCTGCAACAAAGACACGACAGAACTTGCCAAATTCGGGTCAAGTTCGTTAGTAGTAAACAGTGCCTCCTTGTACAAAAGTACAAGTATCGGTCGGTCCAGAAACAAAGCTCTCCTCACTTCGCTTGATTTTGCATAGAAATTCTTTTCTCTCTTTTCTTTTCTCTCTCCTTTTCTCTCGATTTTTACCACTCTACTCTTATCTTCCTCTCCTTTTACTTGCGTTTCAGAATTTCCACGCAGGCCCTCAGTTTTATCACTCTTTCTCTCTCTCTCAGCCTCACGTTGTAGTTTCAATTGATCTTTATACACCTCAGTAGGTGTCATTGGCACCAATGTGTATGTCTTCTGATTCATCACCAATGAATATCGGTTAGTGTACCCGTCATGATGTACCTTTCGATCATACTGCCATGGCCTACCAAGCAAAAGATGCCCTGCTTGCATAGATATAACATCACACATCACCTCATCCTTATATCGCCCTATCTCAAATGGAACTCGGACTTGCTTCGATACTTTTACTTCACCACTATCATTCAATCACTGCAATCTATATGGTCTTGGATGCTTTGTAGTCTTCAATCCCAACTTCTCCACCATGGTACAACTTGCTACATTTGTACAACTACCTCCATCAACAATCAAGCTACAAATCTTACCATTCACCAAGCATCTTGTATGGAACAAGTTATCGCGTTACTGGTGATGCTCCTCCTCTTTGACTTGAACACTAAGAGAACGCCTAACCACCATCAATTCACCCTTTGCTGGCATCTCAACATTACTACAATCCTCCAATAGTGGCATGTCATCATCCTCTTTCTCCCTCTCACTTTCTGATTCAACATCATTATGTCCAGTCATAATTATCACCCTCCTATTAGGGCACTGATTTGCCATATGACCCCTGTCCAAACACTTGAAACATTTAATATCACGAGTCTTAGTGTTAGGGTTTTCAGTTTTACCTGAAGCCGGATTCGAACCAACTTTACCATCCTTCTCCTTCTCCTTCAAAGTTTCAGTCTTGATATTGTTTCCCTTCCAATTCGGCTTCTCATCTCTCTTCCAATTAGACTTCCAATTCGAGCTTGAACCTCCACCACTCTTGTAATTTCGATCCAACTTCAATTGCCGCTCAACTTTGATGGCTTTGTCCACTAATTCCTCCAATTCAACGTAGTGTTGCAGCTCTACCACCCTTGCTATATCTCGGCTCAAACCACACAAAAATCGTGACATTGTGGCATCACGGTCTTCCACCACATTAGCACAGATCATAGCAATCTCCATCTCTTTATGGTATTCTTCCACACTTCTATTACCTTGTGTGAGATTTTGCAGCTTATGGAATAAGTCTCTGTGGTAATGACTAGGTATAAAGCGCCTCCTCATCACTGCTTTCATCTCATCCAACGTTTCTATTGGTCTTTCACCATTGCATCTCCTGCTAGTCACAAGTTGATCCCACTAAATTATAGCATAATCAGTGAATTCAACAGCTGCAATTTTTACCTTTTTGAGCTCCGAATATCGCTGGCAATCAAATACCATCTCCATTCGTTTCTCCCATTCTAGATACGCATCAGGATCATTCTTTCCTTGAAAAGATGGAATCTTCATCTTGATGTTGCCAAGCTCATCATCTTCTCGACATCTAAATCCTCGGCGTCCGTTTCTCCTCTCAAACCTGCCATCTCGATCATCTTCTGTATCGGACACATATGCATCATCAAATTGCCGCTGCCATCTAGGTTGTGCCCTAGGCTCCTCTCGCTAATTTGTGGCCTCCCTCGTGGTGGCTCTCGGTCATCTTCAAGTCTAGTCTCACATCTTGCAACTCGGTTGCTAAGTGCTTCAATTTGTAAACTCAATTGCTGGATGCCTGCTAGAATCTCATCATCCCTTCGATGAGTGCGATCCTCCCTTTGATTCACACTTCCCTTGCCTGAGCCTGACATTTTTTTTTTTAACCTACAAGAAAATATTAGAGATAAAAAGAAATCTCACTAGTCACTCCCTCACGTTTTCTGCTCAAAGTGTTTGTCACTCCTCTCGTGTTTAACTCAATTTCGGCTTTTTCTTCCCTCAATTAAACTCACACACTCTTGCCTTTTACCTCTCGTTTCCTTCTAGCAAGCTCTTTTTTTGCAGACTTGAATTCAGTCTCACAAGCTCCTCACAACAATCGATAACCCACCAAGCAAGATCAAATTCAGCAATATACCGCTCAACTCAGCAATTCAGCAAATTTTCGCTAGATTCGGATTCAGATTCAATTTCTGCTACTGAAATTTTTTTTTTCTATTCGGTCCAACTATCAATGATAAAAAAAAAAAAAAACAAGTCGTCATCTTGAATTTTTTTTTTGCAAAAACTTTTTTTTTTGGCTTTTTTTTTGTCAATTTTTTTTTGGCTTTTTTTTTTGCCGATTTTTTTTGGCTTTTTTTTTTACGAACTCAAGTACAATATAAAAAAAAACAACTAGGACTGAAAACCCTAAATCAAAATTGAAATCACAGCAAGAACAAATTCAGAACCCTAATTCGATTAATAACGAAACCCTAATTCTATAAACCCTAGTTTCTATAAACCCTAGATTGATGAATGAAAAGTAATAAAAGTAAGATAACTAGACCCAGCTCTGATACCAGATGATATAAATCTGTGCGGAAGATGATCGTTCTACGAAGATCTATGAGTTACGAATTGCTGACCTCGACCCCCAATCGAACCTGTGATTGGTAATCTCGGTATGAACGCGACCTGTTGACGAATCTGTGTCAACCAATCCATGCTATAACGCCACGAACAAGAGAATTCGCGATCTTGCTCGATAAGTTGAATTCGATCGCCACAAGGGAGCCTTGATAAGATCTAGTCCTCAAGAGAACTCACGAAGAAAACTTCTCTATATAAAATTCTGCCTCCTCCTCTTAGAAATCTATAAGCAACCTTATATAGGGTGCTAACCCTGATCCTAACCCTACTAGGATTAAAATTACAAAAATAACCTTAATTAGTAAAAATTCGTTCGAAAATGGAAAAAGGCCTAAAAGTTCATCTAAACGACTCCAAATTGCTAAAAAACGTCAACAATCACTAGTAGTGAGTATTGATCAGCGGCCCGTTTCCAAGCATCCATCCAAATTTGAGCCAATTCGAAGTTCGTCACTTCTAAGCTCCTTCGGAATTCGCTGGACCAAGAGTAATCATGTTGCACCAAGGAGCTTTAGAATCTTCAAGTTTCGAATCCAGATTGTCTCCATTCCAAATATCTTGAACCATGATGCCGACAGCTTGTTTGAATTCCTTCGCTCTCACTCAAGTGATCGGGCCTAGCGGATAAAACAACGGGTCCCTAGCACCTCCTCCTCGATAGGGTTTGATGTCCACATCACTGCCCAAAATTTCTATTCTTAGAATAGAAAAAGAACAGAAATGCATTTGGTAACTACACAAAATTTCATTTTATTAATAATATTTTTATAATATTGTAATAATATTTTGAATTTTTTAATATTTCTTTCTTTTTTTCTTTTTTTTTCCTTTTTTTTTTCTTTCTTTCCCTTCCCTTCCTTAGCCATGGCCGGTCGCCGACGCCAGCAACCGACCACAAGCCAGGGCTGGTGAGGGCGTTGCGAACCTCGCCGTTCGTCGATCGCAACGGCGAGGTTGGCCTCGCCAGAACGAACCTGGGTGGCGACGGCGAGGTCAGCCTCACCTTGGCTAGGCGAGGCCTCGCCGTCACGGCCACGAGCCGCCCTCGTCAACCACCGGCGAGGGCGTCGCGGCCCTCGCCGGCCGGCCTATGGCTGGCGGCCAACAGGCCGAAGAACAACAACAAACCAACAAAAAGAAGAAAATCAAGAAGAATCAGAAATGAAAAAATTGTTCCATAATTAAGAAGCTACTTTTTTTGCTTCTTGATTCTGTTCCAAAACTGATTCTGGGAATAATTTTTTGCAAAATTGTGCCCAGGCAAAAAAAATTTAACAAACGGATTTCTACTCCCAAACTGATTCTAGGAATAAAAGAAAAGAAATTTTTACTATTTGGCAAATTGCCAAACGAGCCCTAAATCTTTATCAAAAATGCTATTTAAGTTTGCCAAGTAGGCAATTTGCATGATCAGAAGGAACTTTTCAAAGATAAATTTTGGACTTTGATTCCATCAATTGAACTTCAAATTTGATTGTATCAAACATAATCTCATTCTTTATAGAATTTTGGTGCACAAAGAGAAGGACTTTGGCCCTTTCTTTCATTGACACCTACCCTACTTTCATTTCTTCTAATTCTGAAAGGAAAATACTATAGCATTTTCGTCACATATTTTTTTTGGGTCAGAAATAGCTCTAAAAAATATCATATATTCACAAATTTTAATTGTGAGAGAAAAAAAAGTAGAAAAATAATTTTAATAAACATAAATTCCACAAATTTTGAAATATATAACCCATAGGAAGCATGATCAACCGCCCTAATGAATTGCAAATCCCAACACGATTCATGGTTGGGATTTGGGAAGAAAAAATTGTATTATGAATTTTAGGATCCTTCTATTTCATGAAAAATGAACGATTCAAAAAATATTTTTATAAAAACGATAGCTTATATCAATTACAAAAATGGAGAAATGATAAATATTTTCACCATTTACGAAAATGTTTAGATATACATTGTTCTTAACAACGAAAATATTTTCTATTAACTAATTATTTCAAGCGATAAAAGCAATCATTTTTAGGAAAATAATTTTCAAATTATTTATTTTCCGCAAAATAAACGGACCCTTTAAAAAAAGACAGAGATTGAGAAAGCTAAATCCAAGAAATTGAGGTCCAAATTTAAAAGGGCATGCACAATGAGGAAGAAAAACTATGGTGTCCTCCTAGCCTCGAATGCAATCAAAGTGAAGAAAAAAGAAGAGCATATAAAGGGGACTAACGGAATTTCAATATTTCAATAATTAAGGAATGAACAAAAAAAATAAAGGATTAAATTTGAAGAATTGAATAAATTGACAACAAAAGACAAACCCAAAAAACATTTCGCGGATTAAAATTATGCGAAGAAAAAAAAATGTTCATATGACGAAGGCAAATACATGCCGAGAGTGAAATGCATTTCGACCATCGAATCCGGTATATTGCATGAAAAACATTAGCTAAGTCATATGATATTAAGTTTGTCATTAACTTAAATTAAAAAAAAATTAACATTGAATTCTTTCCATTGCCTCCTAGACAGTTACTACATGTTTTACCAGGTGATAAAATAGGAATAATAGATTTACGAAGTTAAATTTTTGTATTCGACTTTAACCCTTTATTTCATAAAAAAAATTTAAAAAGTCATTTTTTTCCCAAGTGCATGATGGCCTTAAGGCTAGTCCCATGGATAGAGTTTTGGTCTCTGTCTTGACTCCCAAGTTTCTTGATATGGCAACTTTGAAGATGGAAACATCAAGATCATACATGCCCAGATAGCGATGATGAGCTAGTATTCCTCTAAAATCAATGCGAATTACTATACCTGGATTTCTTTCAAATTAAGACTTTGATAAAAATCGAAAGAACTTTATAGTATATAGTTGCAACTGAGGTCCGTCCTCCAGATATCCAGCTATAATTTCCACGAAGGGCCGCACCGGCCTCGCGAAATGGAAGCTTTTCGCCTTTCCACATTCGCCGTTTTACCAAAATTATGATCAGCCCTACGTTGCCCTCTCTCTTTTTGGTCATTGTGGAGTCGTGCACAAGACATCATTGCTCCAAAGGTAAGGAGCACATAAGACCTCGTCATTTATGTGATGAGAGACCCCCTATATATTGTCCTCTAAGGTCCATTGAGCTAGCCACCCATTTCCATCAAATTTGTGCTTTGTTTGACGAACATGGGTCGGAGAAAGGTTAGGTTGGAGCTGATCACCAACGATTCGGTCCGGAAAACGACCTTCCGGAAGAGGAAGGGCGGGCTGCTGAAGAAGGCGAGCGAGCTCAAGACGCTGTGCGGGGTCGACGCGTGCGCGCTCATCTACACCGCGAGCGACGCGGAGCCCCACGTGTGGCCGTCCCCGGACGAGGCTCACCAGGTGCTCGAGAGGTTCCAGAGCTTGCCCTCGAAGAAGCAAGGGAAGCACATGCTGAACCACGAGGACTACCGCCCCAAGGACGTGTCGATGCTGGAGCTCAAACTGGAAAACGGGGTGAAGAGGAACCGCGATCTCGAGATCGAGCTGCTGCTGATGGATCATCTCTCGGGTAAGAACGTGGTCGAATCGATGAAGGATGATGACATGAAAATGCTGTACGAGTCTGTGGATGACAAGATCAAGAACCTAACCCTTCAGATGGACAACCTCAAGGCGTCTGCTAAGGTTGAGGAAGACGCGCACAGCGTTGTTCCGGCAAGTTGAATCTCTTCCTTCGAGGAGGATTTATAGTGCAAAATTCGATGTGACCTTGATGAGTTCTCATCTTTTCTCTTCATCTGATTAGTCAATAAGCCAAAACTTTCTGGGATTGAATAATGTGCACAAACATTTGCAGGGATGCCCTTATTTGCTTCCTTTTATGCCCTTATTTGTCTTCCTTTCGGATTGATTTTGATGGATCTGTTGGCATTTTCTCGTACAAGTTATCTGCATCATGCTCTGTATGTTATTTATCTCTAGCCATTGCTTCGATACCTCAATTAGGATCGCTCGTTTTGCCCGAGGAAGGTTCTTATATCGCGGTGATAAGAGATAAATCTATGTGGTTTGCGCGTTTTAATTAGAGGACGATCATAGGGATGGCAGATTAAATGGACCGACATAAAAGTAGCCCAAGTCATAATGTAAGCGAAACGCATAACTCTCCAGAAACCGAGAGCCGGTTCTGATAGGTAAAGATTCTAGCCATTTCGGAACCGACTAGCGATCACAGGGATGGCGGATTAAATTGACCGACGTAAAAGTAGGCCGAGTCATAATGTCAGCAAAACACATAACTCTCCAGAAACCGAGAGCCGATTCTGATAGGTAGAGATTCTGGCCATTTCGGAACCGACTAATGATCACAGAGATGACGGATTAAATTGACCGACATAAAAGCAGGCCGAGTCATAATGTGAGCGAAACGCATAGCTCTCCAAAAGCCGAGAGCCGGTTCTGATAGGCAGAGATTCCGGCCATTTTGGAACCAACCAGCGATCGCCCCTATTGTCTGTGATGCTAATGTAGAAAGTGAATATTAGGAAACAAATCTGCACCTAAGGGAGTGTGAGTTGCCAGTTTAAATTGGGGGGTACATTCAATTTACCTCAATTAAGAAACAGTCACATAAGCTCATTTGAAATTAATGGATCGTAATGAAGCAATCCCTTCGACTACTAAATAACCCCAGATCCTCATAATTCATGATCCTTGTAGCCATAAGATGATCCATGACAAAGGAAGATTGATCGGGGAATATTGACAACAATCTTAGGAAAAAAATAGCATGCATTGCAGAAATAAAATCCCAACTTTAGGATTGGTCCCAATTATGTCCCGAACTTTTTTTTTGTCTAAAATAAAATCATCAACTCTAAATTCAGTCTCAAATCTACCCCTAATTTTCTTTTGTCTAAAAAAAATCACCAACTTTAATTATAGTCCCAAATGTGCCCCTGTTAACCTTCCGTTCAAAAATCCCCCATCAGTTGTCCCTAATTTCCGTAATTTTCATATCAAAGAACGATTTTGTTATGGAAATAATTTTCTACGTCACCTTGCTAATGTGGATTTGTTACCGACGAGAAATTGCCACGTTAAGCAACTAATGGTGAACCATTGGGGGGTTGCCCCAATGGCCATCCTTCCCATTTGGTTAGGGGAATGTGAAGAGTTCGATTCCCCATCTTCTCAAGGGAGCTAGGAATGAGGATGCGTGAGTGAGGGAGCAGGGTTTCAAAACCTAAGCATAGCACATAGCACGCACAGTAGCTTGTAAAATAGAAACGGGATAGGATAGAAACAAACCCCAAAAAAAAAAACACAACTAATGGCAATTTTTGTATGGAGGGATAACGGGGGCAAATTTGAGACTAGACTGAAAGTTGATTTTTTTTTAGAGAAAAAAAATTCGGGGGATATTTAGAACTATAGTTAAAGTTGGTGGTTTACTAGACAAAAATATTCGAGGCAAATTTGGGACTATAATTAAAGTTTGGGTTTTTTTTTTACCAAAAAAGTTCGGTGCAGATTTGGAACTGAACCTAGAGTTTGGATTCTTTTTAGTAAAAAAAAATTGGAGTAAAATTAGGAGTTGATCTAAAGTTTGGGATTTTTAGGGAATTAGGCATTTGTTAATTAAAGTTGGATATTACTCGCATATAGTTGCCCCATGTGACTTGCTTATGTGCGAGCTTTGCCCATCAATTTCTTTTTCCTTATCACTGAACATATTATATTGATGTTCTAAATTTTGAACATTTCATATACTTCAATGGTTTTTTAAAGTTGAATATTTTATGATATCAATGAATTTTTCGAAGAACTTAATTATTTCAAGACTAACAATATCTGTTGAGTAAATAATAATGAGTTTTTTAAGGAACTATATAACTATTCATATATATATATGTTTATATAAATGCACATTTTAATGTCAAATTATCGTCGAAAGGTAATATATGACATAAGAACTTTATAACCATTCATACGTAAATGCATATTTTAATATCAAAGTATCATCGAAAGGTAATGCATGACATAACTTTATGATGCATGTTAACGAAAGACATCATACTTTGATTAGTAAGAATTGTTTTTAAGTACGTTTTGGTTTTTCCTTCGTGACTCTCGCAATTTGACTTTTCATTAGTTTTAGATCCAATTGAATTTACGAGAAACGCGTGATTGTTGAATTTTAGAATTTTTAATAGAAATGAAAAAGACCCTAAAATACATTTGTTGAGTTTGTTCTAGAATTTCGAACGCTTCCTCTGCTTTCCGTCGAAATTATGAAAACAGAAAAAGAAAAGAACGTTTAGAAATCTCAAATTATGGCGAAAGAATCCTACAAAATTCTAGATGCAAACATCTTTACCTTCTTCGACATATTCACAGTATTCGATATTAAAAAAAAAAATCTAATTTCGAACCCTAGAAGAATGCAGCAGATCTCGGTCGTTCAATAGATCTCAAACCTAAACAGATATGATTTTCTATTTTTCAGATACGACGGCAAAAAGTCCGAGAGGTGCGATACCTCCTAGGGCTGCAGACTCATCTCATTTTTCATGAGCTACTTATGACTTTGCTAGAAGTCTAGAAGAAAGCATCCAAGTGGTTCTTGCATGCGTGGACATGGAGTTGTCTTTTCTACTTTTGTTCTCAATGCCTTCATCTTTTTGTTGGTTCTTCAATGACATAGGCACATTTGATCAATATGGCATCGAATTAAAGAGCAAATCAAAGTGGGTTAGATCCAATGTGGATTGAAAGTGGCCTCTTTGGGAATATTCCCTTTGTTTTCGTTTGTCCATGTTGGTTGATTCCTTGTCCGCAATCCACTTCAGCTTTTCCATAAGAATAAAGGGGGAAGATCACCTCAACCTTGCACTCTTGATCATTCGTTTCACAGGATCGAAACCCTACTTTGATTAACAGTTCGCAATGGGGGTATAGCGAGCACAAAAATCTTCGTGGATAAGACAAAAAGGATTGATGCGACGAGTCCAGATCGTCACAAAAAATGTGCAATATGACATGCGATATACGAATTGGTTTAGGGTTAGGACTACATTATCGTAAGTCGATCTTTGAATATCTAAAATCGTGACTAATGTTGCTTTTATTATGGAATGAATTGGAATGAACCCCCAAAAGTCAGTAACAACGTAACATACTCGTCTCCATAATAAAAATATACTAAAAAGAATGATAAAATGACCCTCTAAAACTTAACGGTCGTAATACTAGGCTCGTTGCTGCTTTGAGTGGTACTGGGCTCGTCGTTGCTTTGATTGAAAAGGTGACCGACGGTTCCTGACTTTATCCGGCTCTTGTCTTGATTGAATACATCATCAAAACGATCACGCGAGAGGTCTAATAGAGTGGGTCGCTTTCGGCTTGTCTTTCTTACCTTCTATTCCAAACTCCAAACGGGAAAATTGTCAAATCAGTCCTAAATCTATTGTACGGCGGCCAATTCAGTCCTAAACCTTTTAATTTTGCCAATTCAGTCCTAAACCTTTCTAATTCTTGCCAATTCAGTCTTTCCTGCCAATTTTGACCGGCCGACGCTGACGTGACCGCCGACCGTCCGGCCAACGCTGACGTGGCAATTTTTTATTTTTATTTTTCAATTTTTTAATCTTTTTTATTCTTTTTTTTCTTTTTTTTTTTTATTTCTTCCTCTGGCCAGTCCGGCGACCGGCGGCCGGCCAGAGGGGAGGGCCGGCGAGGTCGACCTCGCCGGCCTCGCCGCTGTTGAGGGGAGGGCCGGCGAGGTCGACCTCGCCTGCCTCGCCGCTGCTGAGGCGAGGCAGACCTCGCCGTCGCCTGGTTCACGACGGCGAGGTCGAGCCTCGCCCAGATCTGGCGAGGGCAGGCAAGGCCGACCTCGCCGTCACCTGGGTCGCAACGGCGAGGTCGGCCTCGCCTCAGCAGCGGCGAGGCCGGCGAGGTCGACCTCGCCGGCCCTCCCCTCTGGCCGGCCGCCGGTCGCCGGACCGGCCAGAGGAAGAAATCAGAAAAAAAAAAAGATTAAAAAATTGAAAAAAAATAATAAAAAATTGCCACGTCAGCGTTGGCCGGACGGCCGGCGGCCACGTCAGCGTCGACCGGTCAAAATTGGCAGGAAGGATTGAATTGGCAAGAATTAGAAAGGTTTAGGACTGAATTGGCAAAATTAAAAGGTTTAGGATTGAATTGACCGCCGTACAATAGGTTTAGGACTGATTTGACAATTTTCCCAACTCCAAACGTATGTCTGCTTAGCTCATCTGCTCGCTCTAATATGAATGCGACACTCCGACTGTTATTCTCGCCGAGCTAATCCGATGTCCGCCCCGCCTCATATTGACTAGGAAATCGAGATCGGGATCCCATTAATCCATATGGTCGCCCCTAGAATTCCTTCCGGAGCCTTAATTCCTGGGCCCTGACGAATGAGCCTTAAAATGACCCTGTAAAACTCTCACATCCAATACATCACTAACCTGCCAACGATTACTTAGCCCAAAGAGAACTACAGTATAATAACAGAAGAGTTCTTGAATATGTGTCGCTAGAGCCCTCAATTATCTCAAGTCCAAAGCCACAATAACATTGGCAAAAGTACACTATAAGTGCCATAACTTGTGTACGGCGATCACTTTGGTGCCATAACTTTTTTTTGGATCACTTTAGTGCCAACTTTTTTGAAAATCGATCACTTTAGTGCCAAAGCTGACATGGCACGCCGGAAATCTGATGTGGCTCTTTTTTATTAATATTCGATGCTGAGATGGCTGGCCGGAGCAGGCCGGAGAGTCCAGTAAGCCCTTATAGCGAAAACGACGTCGTTCAACCTTTCTCCCCCAAATATAGAAACCCTAAATCGGCTAATTGGACATATTCTCCAATTGCAAACCCTAACCGGCCATATTATTTCCTTGTTTTCCCGAAATTGACAACCAAAGGTTACAAATGGATGGCAGGAGCTTCACTAGGGGCTCAAATTCGTTTGAACGAAGTAAAGAAGAAGGTCGGTTCTTCTGCTATTGTGGATTACCGAGTCCAAGAAGAACATCTTGGACTCGATTGAACCCCGGGAGAAGATTCCATGGATGCGCCAGGTATAGAGAAGGCTCGAAGTGCAAATTCTTCAAGTGGGTTGATGCGAAATTTTCAGATCGAGCAACAGAGGTGATAGTGAAGCTACTTGAAGCTCGACATCAACCTCCACCTGCATTAATGGACGAGTTGGACGAGTTGGACGTTGTCGACTCATTGCAAGCTGAAATGAAGGCTTTAGCATCTCTGGCCAACCATTTGAAGAAGGAAGTTCGAAGGATGAAAATCGAAAGAAAGTGTTATCGATTGTTGATTGTGTTATTGATATTTTTCATAGCCTATTTTATGGTCAAATGTAATGTCAGTTATGAGCAAAAGTTTCTTAGTCTACCATAATTTAAGATAGGCTTGTACTATGTACGTGTATTTGGCAATTTGTAGCTACGGTTGTGTTATTAGTTTGCTGCAATTTTTGTATGTAACAAGAGGTTTGCTGCAATCTATGACAAATGGAAGGTTGGAATTTATTGGTTCTCAATGTTGAGTTGCTTAGTATTTTGTTGCTACATATTTTGATGCAGTTTTGCCTCATTGGCAGCATATTTATTGCATATTTTTGCTCATTTGCTGTCTTTTGCTGCACTTCCTCATTTGCAGCATATTTTGCTGCATATTTTTGCTCATTTGCTGCATATTTTTGCTCATTTGCTGTCATTTGCTGCACTACCTCATTTGCAGCATATTTTGCTGCATAATTTTGTTCATTTGCTGTCATTTGCTACACTTTCTCATTTGCAGCATATTTTACTGCATATTTTTGCTCATTTGCTATCATTGCTGCACTTTCTCATTGGCAGCATATTTTTGCTCATTTGCTGTCATTTGCTGCACTTCCTCATTTGCTTCATATTTTTGCTCATTTGCTGCACTTGCTCATTTGCTGCATATTCACTTGCTCATTTGTTGTATTTTTTTCATCTGGTTAGATGGTTGCATATTATGGAGTAAGGCTCACTACTAAAAATGAGGTGCCGCAAGTTAACTCTGCGTAGAACAAATTATGAAGTCGTCACAAGTTCAAAGCTTGACATTTTAGTGCCAAATGTTTCTAATCGTGATCACTTAAGTGCGGTCGTGGTTCAAAAGTGATCACTTAAGTTCTAGTCATGGTTCAAAAGTGAGCACTTAAGTGCCAGTCGTGGTTCAAAAGTGATCACTTAAGTTCCAGTCGTGGTTCAAAAGTGATCACTTAAGTGCCAATTGTGGCCGAAAGTTGATCACTTAAGTGTCATGCCGTGTGTTTCTTTGAAAAATGGAGACTTTGGTTCCAACAAACCAATCTTTAAACCAGATCATTCCAGAATCAAAGCAGTAACTGTACGAGCACTGCTCACCAGCACCAAACCATACTCATAAACTGGTTCAAACAGCCCCCAAACCATATTCAAAACCGGTTCAAAATGCGTGCACCAGCACGTGCTGGCGTGCTGGTGCAAGCACTATACTGCACTCCCAAATATGACAAAATCATCAGCTACCATACTATACTCCCAAATAGTAACCATACTATACTCCCAAATAGTATAAAATCAGCAGCTAGTACAAACACCATACTGCACTCTCAAACAACACAAAATCAGCAGCTGGTGCAAGCACCATATTGCACATGAAAATAGCACAAAAAATCAGCACTAGCAGCACTAATTCCCACCCTCCCCACCAACTGCATCAGTAAGTTTCTTTGAATATTAACTTACTGAGGCAACTTACAAGCACCCCACTACACCAGTACTATACTAAAACAGAACAAACACGTGTCCAAAAATATGAAAATCACAACCACCTTAACCAAAACATCGAATTTAGTCATTACACACAACATCCCATTAGTCAATGACATTCCAGGACTACAAAAAATCAACCTCCTATTAGCCAATACGGTAAACCTCCCTAATTTCACAAAAACTAACAATCACCTCAACACCCTCTCATTAGTCAATAGTGATAAATCCACCATTTCCTTTTCCTTTCGACGGCTTCTTGAATTGATTCATAATTCTTTGACTCTTTCGAACTGGACGAACTGCAGGTTGTTCTTCTGAAGATGCAGGTTCTTCAATAGCTGGAGCTGCTTCTTCTTGATCTGCTGGAGCTGCATCTTCTTCAACAACTGGAGCTGCTTCTTCTTGAACTGCTTGAGCTGCATCTTCTTCAACAGCTAGAGCTGCTTCTTCTTGAACTGCTCCAACTGCATCTTTTTCAACTGCTGGACCAGCAGGTTGTTCTACTGGCCTTCTTGCTCGAGATTTCTTCTTAGGCGCAGCAACTATCTTCTTCTTACTGGTGTTGGTGGCTGTTTTGGAGCTGTCAGCATGTGCTGGTTGATCAGGAACTAATGTTGAGTTTTTTGTTGGTGGCAGTTTACGAACACTCTTCTCTGCAGCCACCCTTCTTCTCTTCGGACCAGCTGCTTGCGACATTGGTTGGATTCTTTTTGGTGCAGCTCTTGACTCTTGGCTTGGGCCAACTTGAGATATGAGAACCTCTGAACTCCTCCCAGGCTACAACATAATCATGGATGAGAAGAAGCAATATTTTCATAAAAGTGAAAAACTCACGAATGAAATGCATGAGATGCACAAAACTTACATGCAAAATAGTCACTCCAGTATTGAAGTCCGTATAAATTCCATAACCATATTGCCTTAATCTTCTGCCAAGGACCCCTCTTGTTTGATATGGTGCCTCACTTTGAGGAACCTGAGCTGCTTGTTCAGTTGGTTTTCTTCTCAACTGATAAGAACAAAACAATGTCAACTAAAGCCAAAGTCTGCTCACTAAAGATTAATACAAATACATATAGCTTACTGGATATTTTCTCCTAGCCTGTGCAACAGTCGAGGAGGAGGTTGCCCTTAAACCTGGGCCTCCGGTTGGCTCTTCAGCTGGTTCTTGAACTTGGCCTTCAGCAGGCCCTTCAACTAGACAATCAGCATGCCTATCAGCTAGCCCTCCAGCAGGCCTTTCAGCAGCCCCTTCAGCTGGTTCTTGTGCTGGCGCTGCACTTGATCCAATTTGAGTCCCTCCACTTGGCTGTTGAAGCAACTGATGTTGCTTCTTCAAATGACAACCACTTTTGTTGTGACCTACCTCACGACAATATGAGCATTTTATCTCTACACCTGACCTGCTCATCTTCTTACTTCTGGGCTCTCCCTCCTGCTTTCTTCGTCTCCTTTTAGGCCTTCCCATTTGTTTCTTAAGTGGTAAAGGATGAGGGGCTTCATGATTTGTTGGCTCCCAGAATTTTGTACTTCTAATAGGCTGCATCATGTGCTGGTAAGCAGCAAGATATGTGCTTTTGTGGTAGTAACCATGCAGGTAATCCTTGGGATTTTGGTACTTCGCTTGGATGGCACAAATGGCATGTATGCAGGGAATTCCAGAAAGTTGTCAAGCTCGACATGAGCACTTTAGTTTGTCCAATTGGACAACATACTTGTCTGTTTTTTCCATGACCTCATAGCCATCATCTCCATTCCAGATAGGATGACAGAACCTACTACTCGCCAAGTTGTCATCCAATCTTTTAGCAATCCTAGGACCACACTGTCCAGTCCACTTCGCAGCCTCATCTCTCTGTTTTTGCAGCCTTGTCATGACTATCACTCGAATATCCTCAAGCATGCTGATGATTGGTTTGCACCTCGCCTCTAAAATTCTGCCATTGAAGGCTTCACTAAGATTGTTATCAATGATATCGCTCTTGAATTCTTCACTGAAGAAGGCCTTGCACCAATGCCTGGGTTCAGTTTGAAAAAGTGCTTCATAACCGTCCTTCGTCAAGTCAAGCAGCTGCTGTTTGTGAATTCTAAAATCAGCCATGTTGGTGCTCTTAGCTATCATCCAAAATTGCTTCTGTAGTTTCTCCCCTTTGTAGATCTTTGCCCAGTTTGCATATATGTGCCTCGCACACATCCTATGTTCAGCAAATGGCATCAACTCAGCTAGAGCAGGAAGAAGTCCCTACAAGAATTCATACATCAAGGCATTAATAAAGGCATGTGCAAGATAAAATGTCATAAATATTGTTTGTGCAGTTGCACCAGCATTACCTTTTGTTGGTCGCTCATGAATGCCCAACCTCCTCCATTAGTGATCTCAAGGTCCGCCATCAAATTTTTCAGGAACCACGACCAAGTGCCCTTGCTCTCTACCTTCACAACAGCCCAAGCAATTGGAAACATCTGATTATTGCCATCCCTCCCAATGGCAGCCAACAATTCTCCCTTGCACACACCCTTCAAGAAACATCCATCTAACCCTATGACTCGTCTACAACCAGCAACAAATCCCCGCTTGCATGCATCGAAGCAAATATAAATTCGGTCAAAGTTAGTCCCATGGTTAGGCAGTGGCCGGTCCACAACCTCAACAAAAACTCGACTACCCGGGTTTTGCAGCCTACATTCTCCAACATATTCCCAAATTTGACCATATTCTTCCTTGTACCTCTCTAGAATTTTTCTCATCACCTTATACTTGGCTCTTTTACACTGATTGAGTGACACGTTAATCCCTACCTGCTCTCTTACCAACTGCTTCAGCTCAGCACTCTTCACATCAGGCATCGCTTTGATGGTATCGAAGAAGTGCTTCGACAACCAAGCACTCGTTACCCTTTTGTTGTCAAACATGATGGAACAAGTATGTTCCTCCTGTAATGACCTAATTTGGAATGACCCGTCCCTCTTTGAACGTGCGCCATATATCTTCCACGAACAACTAGGTTGAGAACACTTTGCTCTAACATAGTCCTGCGTATTTCGAGTGAACTGAAGAGTCCTCTGTTCAGCTATTGAATACTTGATAATCCCTTCTTTGAATTGTTTGGCATCAGAAAATTTCAGACCTACAGTCAACACAGAAGAAGAAGAGCCAGGATCGTATAACGGATACTTACGTTTCCTTCTGCGCACAACGGGATCATCATCTTCATGCTGATTTTCAGAATTATCATTCTGTTCATCAGAGCCACTTTCTTCATAATCAGTGTCATTACCTTCAGCTGGAGCTCCATCAATGCTATGTCCTGGTTCAGCTTCATGCAATCCTCCAAGTGCAGCTGTTGATTTTTTTCCAAATTCCCTTTGCTTTTGCCTTGATTGTGCAAGTTCCTCATCGTCATCTTCACTTGGTAAATTTACATTTGTCACACCCTCATCATCTGATTCACTAGATGCAGCAACTTCCCACGACAATCCAGTGAACTCAAATCCAGTGAACTCTTCACTCACTGCATGGCTTGCCTCCCTCTCATCCCTCTCATGTCCAGCTTCATCTATAATAGAACTAGCACCAACCTGAGTACTAGGTAAAGCAGCACCATCACCTACGTCTCCTCCCTCAGCCCCTTCATCAGATTCACCATCACTATAGGACTCAACGTACACAACAGCTTCTTTTCCATGAAGATAATGGTAGATGATATCCTTAACACCATTATCATCATGAAAGTTTCTAATACCGTCCTTCAAGCTGCTTCCAGGAACACAATAATGCAAACTTCCTATTTTACATCTTAATTGTTGAACTATATCCCTCATGAGATTAATATATGCTGGCTTGCTTTTATCGAAATAAACAGTACCTTCAAGTCCCCCAAAGTATTCCCACTTGTCAGTGCCGATGACAAATTCTCCTCCATAGAGAACAATGATGCCGATAATTGTGTCTTTATTCCCCATATCGACCCTGCATTGAAGGAAAAAAGCCAAAAAATTCAATATTTTAGCTTTCGGGACCACACCACATAGGAAAAAGAGCACAGTTTCACATGAAGGTCCCCCACATGGTCGACAAGATTGAAAAAGCCACCATCAGACCACATGGGTGACAATGACAGAGGTCCCCACATGGACTATAGTCTATCGCATATACTCAGCCCGGCACCAACACAATCGAATCCACTTCAAGCCCTAATATCCGAACAACTAGCCATAATTTATGAAGTTCAAGCTTTAATTTCAGAAGTTCAAGACCTAATTTCAAGTTCGAGCCCCAATTTCCCAAGTTCGAGCCCTAATTTCCTACTTCAAACCCTAATTTCCCGAAGGCAGCCCTAATCTACCAATTAATTGAGTGAAACATCCGACAATGAAGCACAATGTGTCGATCAATTCAGCAAAATAGAAATTAACAGCCCTTATTTGAAGACCGACCTTCGTAATTTGCCACGGAGACGGGACCGACGCCGACGGGACGAGTGATGCTCAGTCCACGGGATGAGGGAGCGACGCCGACCGACCGCGAGGGGAAGGCAAGAGACGGCGTTGGCGATGGCGACGGCGACGAAATGAGGGCGCCACGAGCGACGAGCGACAGGCGACGGCGACTGGACGAGGGAGACAAAGCAGGTGTGACGAGCGACGCGATGCTAAGACCTTTGAACTGAGCGACGTCGTTTGCTATCCTAAATGGAACGACGTCGTCCTTCTTGTCCACGTGGACTGAGCGACGTCGTTTTGCTCGTCCACGTGGACATCAAATGTTGACCCCAATATCCACGTCACACTCTTTTTTTAAATAAAAATGCCAGGTCAGCTTTTTGGCCGGAATTTTGGCCGGAGTCACTAAAGTGATCGATTTTCCTCCGACTTGGCACCAAAGTGATCCGAAAAAAAGTTATGGCACCAAAGTGATCGCCGTACACAAGTTATGGCACTTATAGTGTACTTTTGCCCAATAACATTCAATCAACTTTAAAGTGACATTTGGTTATCAAATCGCGAGGATCGAACCTGGCCCGTCCTGTTTTAGATGTACAATAATCACTATATCGAACAAACTCTGGTAGAAAAATCCAAGTTTAAGGTAAGAAGGAGCTTTCGGCAAATGTGAACTTGATTTCCATACTCGAAAAGGTGGAAGACAAGAGAAATTTATGGATAGCTAATCCGATGAAATTCCATGCTTGCGCTCAAAATGGGGCAGTTTGCATTCCCGCTACGACAATTTAAAATTCATCATGACCGACCAAACGGCGCATATAGAACTTGCAAGTTCATATATGACAACTACCAAATAAGGTATGAAGTTGTTAGCCATCTTTGGCAAATAATGCTGTAGCTGAAGCACCTTTCTTAATGTTGTTAGAAGGTGCATCAGAAAAGAGAAATAAGTCAAATGCGTTACTATTACTATCACATCACATCCCAGGGGCTGATTTAGAGCCCAGCTTGAGAGCACCAGCAATCTCATCTGGAGTTGCACCCTCACTCAGGTAAGTCACCAACGGGCTCTCCCCCGGGACGATGTCATCCCTCAGGTAGCTTCCCGTCATCCGGAGCAGCTCCTCCGACCCCCTCGACACCACCCCTTTCATTATGACAGTGTTGTGGGCCCCGGCGATCATCTCCTCATGGTCGGTGTCGCCGCTCTCCCCGAGGATGACATACATGTTTGCAACGTTCAATCTCCAGCGCACGAACAGGTACCTAAGGAGAAAAAAATAATGCAAACCCTCTGACATGAGAAACAATGACAATCTGCTTAAGAAATTAAGGAAATCGTCCATGACGACGGTTATTTGCACGAAAAGCAATCCGTCCTGTCATGGAGACACTAACTTTTACTTCAGCCAAATATAAGAAAACAATTTTCCTATTATCTGACCTCTCTAACTGGAAATCCTGGACTGATAAATCATTCGGGACAATGGTCAAATAATGCACTGTTGTGCCACGTATGGTCTAATAAGCCAATGACCCAATTATGGATTTGATAGAATATGTTTCAGTTTTCAACTTCAAAATCACACCAACCTACTAAATCAGCAAGTATAGTCATCTGGATTATGTCACGGAACTTCTACCCTGACGAACAGTTAATTTGGGCTAACTTGACCCATTCAACTACGAAGAAAAAGAAATTTACCTGAGTGCTTGTGCTCGAGATGCCAGAAGAGGAATAATGTGCATTCTAGTTAAGTTCCGGCAATACATCGGATGACAACGGAGTCCCCGCATTCTGAGTTTCTGCCTCAAATCATCCACTTTCTTCACCTGCAAAGTATTCCACTATCAATACCCTTTTGCCATTACTGTTAGAGTCAATTAGTAATCATATTCTAATGACCGTTCTGCACATTTTCAACAATAGACTCTGCTCACCATACTAAGCTCCTTTATAAAGTATGAGATGCAATGCGAATTGCTTGATTCCGTATCCTCCTCGATGGGACTAAAAGGTTCCTCAAGTTTCTCTTCCCCTTCTGATGTATTCAACAGCTTCCAAATGGTCTTCTTTAAGCCCTCGCAACCCCAACGGTAGTCGATATGTGATGCATAATCCGGGTCCCGAACAAGCTTTCCATCTTCCTCTGTGTAGGCCCCGGGGTAATACACTTCGCTCCCGCTGCTACAGATCAAAGCATCGAACTCATTCACTTGGATGTCCCCCGACTTCAAGAATTCCATGGTTTCTGAAACTGGCATAGCTGTCGATAGAGCGAATCCAGAGACCCTAGCGGCTTGTGGGTCCGATCGGACAGCCTTCATAACATCTTGCACCATCTGAACAATCTTATTTTCGGGGGCCCCATCACTGTCATAGCAGTCAACAGCTATAACTATTAACCTACGTCGCCGCCTCAATATGGGATACTTGCTCACCGAACTCTCAAGTGGTTTGTTTCCACCTTCAATGTCAATCGATTCAGAAGATTCTTGCTTCTTAATTTTGCTAAGAACTCTTTTCACTTGGTCCTGGAGCTCTGGGTCTCCAGAAGCAATTGCGGCATAGTCAAGAGATTCATTTAATGAAGATTTTTCTCCGTCAACTGAGAGCCTAAGGGACATATCTTGCACGTCCTTCAGGGAATCATTGAATGACTCTTCGGCTGGGATTTCGTCCTCTGGAGTAGCAGTTTGCCATTGCGGGTGTCTCATCCGGCATGCTGCCACCCTAGTCAAGTACGTACGGCAATGCTCAGGCCATGAGAAGAGGTGTATGTTTTTCCAACCATTCTTCCTGCATTCATGCCACAAGGACTTCTCTGAGACCAGCTTGAGCAGTGCATCGGCAATAGCTTGTTGATCATGAGGGTCCACGAGCAGCCCATTATTCAGTGCCTAAATCACATAGCAATATATAAGGATTAAGAAAGAAATTCCCAATTCAACATCTCGTGCTGAACTGAATACAAAAAAAAAGGGGGTGTAAAACTTTGTGGGACACATATTGCATGACATCGCTGTGGGCAGGTCAAACTTACTTGGTGAATGTCAACTGGTCCACCGTTTTTAGTAGCCACCATTGGAAGCCCGTGTGCTGCTGCCTACATTATTCATAAAGCAGATGAAGTGGTACTCAATACTTCTAGGAACCATCTTTTACAAACAAGAAATAAACTTTATAATACCTCGATCAGAGTAAGACCAAACGGCTCAACTAGAGCTGGATTGATGAAAACGCCCTGCAACATGTGAGGTGCGATTAGTTTCCTATCATGTTAAGACTGAGGCCGTGGACCTTGAATACGGTGAAGAAGAAAACCTTTGTTTTCGCCGCTAGACGATAAATTTCTGGAACATCAGACTGCCTGTGATGCTTGGGGAAGGCAACTTGCCCATAAAGATCATACTTGTCCACTAGTTTCAGCACTGTTGTAAGAACGCTGGCGTTTCCAGAAGACATCTCATCTATATCATCCCTGTTGCCCATGATCAATGTCTGCGGAAAAAGCTTGCCACTTAGTTACATCTGGATTTTCATGTCATAGTTATACAGAGCAAACATCATTCTTACAAGATTTGCAAGCTCCCTTAGAGGGCGGCACTCTCCAAAAGCCTTCACAAGAGTTGTTATATTCTTCTTCGGGTCTGGCCTTGATAAAGCCAAGATCATCGGCTTGTGCGGGTTTGTGAGGAATCTCATCACCTGACAGAAAAGACGCTCTAAGTGAGCAAGGATAACAAAAGCTACTGCATAAACACGATGGCAATGCAAAATCCTAGACAATCACTCCAGGAATGTACATTGGAGAAGAAGGTTTGTGAACAATTCTTTCAAGGAAGGCCAAAAAAAGAGGGCCATTATTTCGTGGCATGAGTTAGACCACAAAGCACGCCAGTCAACCAATTCTTATTAGTAATTACCACAGAGCTGGCCAGTCAACCTTATAGTTGCTTTCTAGTGCGTTGTTTAGGAGTGCCATCAGAGCGTTTCTTAGATAAATTTCTTATTAGAAATAGAAAGAAAATTCAGATACTCACTTCTGACCATATTGCCGGGAGGGATTTGGGGGAAGAGCCGTCAACACCACCAATAAGTGCTGCCAGTTCCCCATCAACCTCAGGGGTATCTTCCTGGACATTGACATTGCTAAAATCCATGCCAGGAGGAATGACCTGTAAAAGAAGCAGTGATATCAGAAACTAAATAGACGAGCGCCCTACGAATGACTATTCAACTATTAATTTTAATCCCTTCTTTGGACAAGTACATCAATTCTAGTGATCCACAGAACGATTTAGTAACCTTTAGAGTAACAAATCTTGTGTTATTTCCGTTTGAATATGATTATGAATATAAATGACATTAATAGACCTTTGAAATATACGAACAGCCAACAAGATAATCATGTTTGACTGAGGTATGACGAACAGCAAGAAAGGATAAATCCCTACCACCATCCTCGGCATGTACCGCCCATGACAGTTTACCCCGCGTCTAGCACGAGCGCGCAAAACTTTCTCAAGCTTGACATCAAACCCATCATAAAGACCCCACTGCTTGTCGATTTCCTGCTTTGTACTAGTAATGACAAGCTCAGCGGCATCAAGAGAAAGTTCCTCTGCTTCGATTCTCCTCATGATCTTGTATGTCGAGTTTATATCTTCCTTTGATTGCCGTCCCTGCTTGAGGAGCTGCTCGAGTTTGTTCCTCCCAAGTGAGTGACCCGTTAAGACCATTGGGATGTTAAGAGCACCTGAGAGAAGAGCAGCACTATCTCCCGCATCTGCATAATGACCATGAATCACATACGGCCATACAGGCTGGCCCCCGCCTATTTGTTCGCCGAGAACTTTTGACATATTCAAAATGTGAGCTAAAGCCCCGTCGACAAATTCTTGAATATATGGCCAGAGCAATTCCTTGTGGAGATACTTATTTCGTGGACCAAATGGAATCCTTATAATGTAGGCCCCACTACTCTCTCCCAATTCATTGGTATCGGCATCTTCTGGGCCAGCAGTTAGCATTTCCGTTGGTTCGCCATAACTCCAGTCGACTTCTGGGGAGGAGATTTGGCGGGTGAAAAGATCAACCCTGTATACACCAGGCATTCTAGCAAGTGCACGAGAAAGCTCTACCACATATTTAACCTGTGCACAGTTTTCGATTAGTCAATGCATGAGAATCAATATAAATTAACGTAGGTGTGCATACCTGTCCACCAGTATCAGAGTCCCGACCAAGTTCCATTTGATCCCCACGGACCAAACCATGCAAACTGGTCAGAACAATAAGTTGGATCAATGAGTTGAAACAGCATCATTTTAGGCCCAGAGTGAATTATGAATTTACAATTCGTAGGAATGCAGACGGATCGTATGAGAATAGATAAAAGATCGATGCTGAGATCTAGAGTATCTTGGAGTTCATAAATGGGCCCAAAATTTAAACGATGTGGTGTTCGGGATGACGTCCAAATGGTTTATTCCTCTAACTTCAAGTAGCCTAATGAACTCAAGACAAATGACCTTTCTGTTAGATCAGCATATCTGGTGTAAGATTAAGTTATATTATGATGGTTTATCCTTCGGTTACGAAAAGGGTAACCTACTTCAGTAGAATTTCAGAAGGGAAATGAAATAAGATACCTTCTTTATTTGACAAGACAACATTAACGGTACCTTGTAAGTTGTATGTCTCAGCTGATATTACTTCCAAAACATAAATACAAGAAGCTGAAAGCTACACTCTCTCGCCTGCTGACATGCTGAACATTCTATATATATATCTCCTCATAGGCACACAATTGCAAGAAGTTGACTAAATAACACTTAAGCCAAAGAAAGACTATACCTAATTAGGACAATGTAAAGCTTCTTTTCCTTTTTATCATCTGACCATACTTCCAGATTGGAAAAATTCCTCTGAAACTTCTTTCTTGGGGTCTCGCTCAGCATTAACTCTCCCACAATGTCCCCTTTCTCTCCTTCTGATAAGTCCTCAGACATGTCTTCTGTCGCATCCCTCCGTCCTTGTTCCCGTTCCCATCTCCGTTTTGCCAGCCTTTGCAGTTCCTCCCATTCCAACTGATGACGAAGGCTCCTTAAATTTCAGTTGGAAAACTAAGAAGATACAGGGAAGGCAATTGCTTTGCCTTGATAAAGCTAATAGCAATATAACAATGAATGGTCTCTAGCACAAGATACAGAGAACAAAGTAGTGCTTAAAAGGTGGACCACACATACTTGATTGAGAGACACAAGGCATGGGAAAAGATGCAAGAATGGGTAAACAGAGAGCCGAACATGAAATCTTTGACATCATCTAGTACTAGTATCTTTGTGAACTCAAAGCCTTCACTATCTACAATATTCCGGGTTTATATTCTGTAACAGATAATGCACGTTGGGTTTGTCCAATGCGCAATATGTCTAACTAATAAAATGACTCAGGAAGACCAATCAATCACACGGCTGGAAACATGTTAATAATACCACATGCATCATAGCAATTAGTTTTCCTGGTATATTGAACTTATGACTAGAAGCATGTCACAACAATACTTTTAACTCTGCTTTATAGAGAACTGAAAAATTGGGAAATCGGAAAGGATTACACTGAGTCAAAAACTCAGTTTAGTGTGACATGATACTTCAGAAACAAAACTCAATTGAATCGCAATATGTTGGGTTTGCTCATGACACATACATGTTTGTCTCAAAATTCCTAAACACGAAAACAATATTATTAATGACAATGCTCGAAACATGTGGGCGCCACGTGCACCACAGAGATCTGTTCTGGTCATGATATGTTGGGGGTTGAATTTCAATTTATGATGCAGTTCCAACTTGGACTGCACTTCCTACAGAATGTGCCGAATTATTGAACAATTGGCTAATAATACATAGGCCAAACACCTCAGTCAATTTGAGTTAAAAGTATGAAATTCATAGAAGCGAAAACCTCTGTTTGGCATGATATTCCTGGTCCATACTAAATATATGTCCCCCCATACTGGTTTCTCCTTTTTCCCCACTCCTTACTTGTAAGTGTCCCCCAAATCTGGAATCCTCGTATAACTGAATCATTTCTCGACAAAATCCTCGTTTTCTTTTTGTTTCTCATGCATTATAGGCACTCAATTCCAAACAATTACTTTTAATAAGAGCTCACAAAACAAAGAGGCTCCCGCTCATCTGAAAACTTTTGCCGCTTAGGAATCTATAGAAATTCAAGCTTCACATGTAGATAGCCTGTCGCCCAAGCCAACACGCGCATGTACACTCTTGATTGGAATTTGCACGTCGATGTGTGTGTGAGGTAACCATGATTTTGTAAGGAGAACGGACCCAGGACAATGCATATATCTCACAATTTCCCCTTCTCAATTAATCAAGCTGGACGTCGAACACGAACCCAAGGATGAAGCAACACAACAATAACACAAAAAGGCAAGAGCTGACAATAATAAATTAATTCACAAAAGACTGTGTTGGGATTTGAATTCTCGACCTCTTATGCCGACAATCAACGATAAGCCCAAAAAAGCTTAACGTCGCGAAACGAGCAGTTTACATTAATCAAACATACTTCTTGCAACAATCACCAAGTAAATGCACTAGGTATATTTCCATCCAACTCTAAAAGGACCATAAAATAGAGTGTCAAAATTCAATCTCTAGACCTGTCTTCTTTTATCCCGAAACGCTTAATACACCATGAAACAAGCCGATAACGATCACCGAATAGATGCACCAGATATTCTCGGGAAAAAGAACAGAAGCATCGAAAAAGCCGACTCGGGAACATCACCTGCTTCTTCTTACGGGTGAGGTGCCAGATGCGCCAGCACATGTTCTCGAGGCGGGAGCTGCGGTCGCGGGAGTTTCGGGTGGCGACCACCTTGATCCACGTCCGGTGGAGGTCGGTCTCGTCGACGCCGGTCACCACCTCCTCCACGAAGTACTTGGTCGGGTTAAAGTCCCCCCTCTCCCTCATCTTCACATCCTTCTGCACGTTCTGCTCCGACGACCCCCCGCCGCCGCTGTCCAGTATCGCCTCCAAGTACCCGTTTATCCATTCGTTCCCCGCCATTCCAACCCACTATATTTCTATATCTATATCTATATCTATATACTTCTTCCCCTTCGAAACACGTCGCTCAGCCACAATCACAACCGCGCACGGTCACAGTCCCTTCATCAGACGGAGGAGGAACAGGAGGAGGAGGAGGGGAACGCGCGACGTGGGTCGTTCTATCTTTCGCTCTCTTTTGCATGCGCAAGGGCGGGGGACACCCACATGCGGGTTTTCACGGATTCTGCAGGCGAGAGGAAGAAACAAGAATCAAGAACCGTAAAGCTTCGACCTTTCCTCCTCCGTTCCGTGCCGTCACGGGGGCGACGGTGACCATGGGTTTCCCCCCCTCTCTCGTTTTCTCCTTAAACCAGAGGACGGGAATGTCGCTGGCGGTGACGAAAGGTGACGAGGCGAAGCTGACATGCAGGGAGCTTTCTTGCTCG
Organism: Syzygium oleosum; assembly: GCF_021117445.2. Lineage (NCBI taxonomy): Eukaryota > Viridiplantae > Streptophyta > Magnoliopsida > Myrtales > Myrtaceae > Syzygium > Syzygium oleosum. The sequence goes on along the minus strand of NW_026607485.1, from coordinate 19,327,808 downwards.
GGGTCCCTTCATCGAACGACGGAGCTCTTGCGTTCGCGTTGCGCTCGTGCGCGTAATATGAGGAGGTGAGGAGGAGCTAGGGAGAGACGGAGATGGGGTTTGAGGGGAGAGAGAAGGCGAGGAGGGAGGCGGAGGAGGAGGAGCCACGTGGCGGGCGGCGGTGGGGCCAGGGCGGGGGGGACACGTGCGCAGCGGCCGGCGGATCAAGGATGATTGGGGTAGTGCACCATTTCCGATGCTGTCCGCTTCCCAATGCGACCTTCCCGCCCTACTCTCTCTCTCTCTCTCTCTCTCTCTCTAGAAAGCATGCACAATTTTTACCTTCTCTCTCTATCTCTTTCTAAATCTAATCACAATCACTAATTAGAATGTCGTTCCCTAATCTCGTTAATAAGCTAGTTGATTTTCAGATGGAGGGAGGGATCGGAAGATCCTGACTCCCAGATAACTGCATGATTAGAATGCTGCGAAACAACGGAGTTTGAGATTACTTGGCCCTGTGATTTCCGAGCGCCCGAGCTAATTTGAGCCTTATGTTATCACGACCCATGCATGCTCCTGAAAGTGTAATTTTTTTCCCTCGTGGGTGTGCTCACATTTCTATGTATGCATATGTGATATTTACCTTCGAATGAAAGTTTTAGCTTCGAATAGAAGGATGCTAATGGCCCGTTTGGCAAGTTACCAAATAGCGAAAATTTCTGTTCTTTTAATTCCCAGAATCAGTTTGGGAAACAGAAATGCGTTTGTTAAATTTTTTGTGCCCGGGCACAAATTTGCAAAAAATTGTTCCAAGAATCAGTTTTGGAACAAAATCAAGAAGCAAAAAAAAATAGCTTCTTGATTCCGGGAATAATTTTTCCATTTCTGATTTTTTTTCGTTTTCTTTTTTCTTCTTGGTTTGTTGTTCTTCTCCTACCGCCGGCCGGTCGACGAGGGTCCCCCTCGCCGGCTCGGGCGAGGGCGGCTCGCGGCCGCGACGGCGAGGCCTCACCCAGCCACGGTGAGGCCGACCTCACCGTCGCGACCCAGGCAAAGGAGATGGGTCGCGACAGTGAGGCCAACCTAGCCGTCTTGACCGGCGAGGGCCGCGACGCCCTCACTAGCCATGGCCTGTGGCCGGTCACCGGCGCCGGCGACCGACCATGGCCAAGGAAGGGAAGGGAAAGAAGGAAAAAAAAAGAGAAAGAAATATTAAAAAATTCAAATATATTATTAAATAAAAAGAAATTTTGTGTAGTTACCAAACGCATTTTTGATTTTTTTTCTAAGAATAAAAATTTTGGGCAGTTACCAAACGCTTTCAAATGATTAGAAATTGTTTCTGGGCACGGAATAAAAAAAATCATTTATGAGCAGAATCAGTTTCCGGACACGGAATCGTTACCATGCACATCCTAAGATGGTCGGCGTCGATATCAAAAATTGCAATCCTCGTTGGAAAGGTGTGTACTCTTTGAACATTTTTCATATAATAGATTAATTTCTTATGTCACTGGCGACTGACAAGTCCCTTTCCGATCGATTTTAGAAGGAAAGTCTAAACCTGTGAACGTAAAAAGCGCTTTCACTTTTGGAAAACATCTTCACAGCCTTTCATTCTAATTAGTGAATTTCTATTATATGAAAAAAGAAAGGTTCCGGTCCTTTTTTCTCTTTTTTCCCATAAAAGAATGAATTATTCGACTGCAAATATTCAATAAAGGAAAAAAAAAATAATTGAAGTGGAACGTTAAAGTGCACTTAACTGAACTCAATTGCTCATTTTCCATCATGAGAAAATGAATAATACCCAATTTGCCATGACTTGTGAAAGGAATCCTTTATTGGAACAACTAGCTATTTAGGAAACACTTTAATAAATTATTTTGTTACCAAATAAAACACGAATTAAATTTACTGCCTTTTTTTTGCAGTAAATATCTTTTTTTTTTGTGCATAATTTAGAATTTGGTAACTTGATAAATGGCAACACCATACCAATTACTAGCACCCAATTTATGAGACCGGTTATTCCATTAGTTTAGCCTCTTCATTTGAATCCGAATGGTATAACCAAACTTCAAATTCTCCGGTCGCGCCTTGTGAAAGTATCATGATTGAGGTTTTTTTGGTATGCACTTTTACTTCGTGTCGAAAAGTTTAATTAAAGTGAAGGATGCGATATTTACTATTGCAATATGCTTTCATTCCATAAAGAAAAACATATTCCCTTTCCGAGATTGTTTTGGGAAAATTGTTCAAAAATAACCTAAACTTATTGTACGACGGCCTAATCAATTATTAATATTTCAATTGTGCCAATTTAGTCTTAATCCTTCTCGTGATTTGCCAATGTAGTCCTTCCGATCAATTTTGATCTGAAATCATGATGTGGACACAGGCCATCCTACGTGGCATAGCCGGCACTGACATGGATAAAGTTTGCAAATTTTTTTTTTAAATTTTTCGAATTTTTTCTCTTTTTTTTTTGTATTTTTCTATTTCTCTCTGCCGGCCGGTGGAAGTTGCCGACCATAGGCGATAAATCCCAGCCCCCGCCAGATTTGGGTGAGACATTTACATGGAGCAAGGCAATCATTTACTTACAAATGGACTAATCGTGCTACAAGTCAGTTATATCAATATATATATCACTAATAAATATGTACCATTCGATTCGCCTAAAAATCTCCACTTCCTTGTCTAGCACTCAAAGAATATACCTCAACATCTTCTCATATTTTCATGCCAAGAGTGATTAGGAAAATAGTAAGAGAAAAATTTTATTTTTTTCTTCTTGTATGAAATATATATATATATATATATATATATATATATAATTGTTGAATTTGTTTGATCATGTTTGATGCAAAAGTAAGCGGTAGGGAAACATGATCCTGCTTTAGGGTGACCACTACCAACCATTCTCTATCTCCATGTCACCTTTGGCCTTAAATGGATCAAACCTTTTTCACACAAGTACCTTTCCAACCTACAAAACAATACCTCCAATTTCATGTATTGTGACTTCAATGCAACCCCTCCATGGTGAAGCTCTCATGCACTTCACATGCATACAAAGTGTACCATTATGTCAACTTTTGTCGCTCCCTATTCTGCCTTTTGTCACCATAGGAGAAGAAGAGCTTTCCTTCTTCAACTGAATTATTGAAACAAGGAGATCTAACTTTTCTTTTAAGGTCCTTCACATGGTTTGCCTTCTCTCGTGCTTGTACCAAATTGGAGGTCTCTTTGCCTCAAAGTTGAAGCCTTTTAGGGGAAAAGTGTCCAAAAAGTTATAAGCCTATTGTACGGCTGTCAATTCAGTCATAAACCTTTCAATTGTGCCAATTGAATCATAAACATTTTGACAGTTTGCCACTTTGGTTTTAAACATTTTGACGATTTATCAACGTAGTCTTTCTGACCCATTATCCAAATAATATATTTAGGACTAAATTGGCAAAATTTCAAAAGGTTTAGGAATAAATTGGCACAATGAAAAGGTTTAAGACTGAATTAGCTGTCATTCACTAGGTTTAGGACTTTTTTGACAATTATCCCGCCCCTTTAATTAGAAGGAATGAACGGGAAAACATCTTTCGTGTTTGAAAGCCTCTCGCTCACGCGCACGTGCGGTTGGGCACGGTCTCGGGGCGGGGTGGGAGGGATCGTGCTTGAGCTCCTATAAGTTTTGAGTTCGACCGAAAGCACAACTACTATTAGCAATCGCGACTCAAGTTTGAGTTTCTGAATTTTTTTTTTTTGTCTATGATCAAATCTCGACTTGATTATGATAACTCTAGATGATAAAATACCGACTTAGCTACAATTAGCAAGTGGTAACTGTGATTAACATAGTTACTCATTCACTTGGCCAAACAGCTGACCCAACTACCCATGTCCCATTTCCAATTGCTACTTTCTGGGAATAAAGAGGAAAAAAGAAGGGCTCGAGGTCCACGAAACAGCAAGCAATTTGTCCACATTCTCTGATGGAACACGAGAATCGAATCTCTGTTGCTTCACCAATGGTACAAAGTACAAACGACGCTTTTAGGGGTCTAGAGGACGATTCATTCGTGCCGTCTCATCGTTTTTTCGTGTTGTCGGTTCGTTCATTTTAGTATTGTGTCATGAGGGGTGGGGAAAAGTGTCAAAAAAGTCCTAAACCTTTTGCATTAGTGCCAATTTAGTCCTAAACCTTTTTTTGGTGCCAATTCAGTCCTAAACCTTTTGCATTGGTGCCAATTTAGTCATAAACCTTTTTTTGGTGCCAATTAAGTCCTAAACCTTTTAAATTGGTGCCAATTCAGTCCTAAACCTTTTGTTGTTGTGCCAATTTAGTCCTTTCGGTCAATTTTGACCGGAATTTTGCTGACGTGGACGGCTGCCGGCCGGCGACCGGTCACCGGCGCCGACGTGGCGCTGATGTGGACAAATTAAATAATATTTTAATATTTTTTGAATTTTTATTTTTTTCCTTTTTTTTTCTTTTTTTTTCCCCTTTTTTTTTGGCTTTATCCTTCCTCTGGCCGGTCGCCGGTGGTCCGCGACCGGCCGAGGCCGCGGGCCGGCGAGCTCGACCTCGCCGGCCACTGGGGAGGGCGGCCTCGCGGGCGAGGCGAGGCCCGACCTCGCCGGATCTGGCGAGGTCGAGCCTCGCCCGGCCGCCGGCGAGGTCGGGCCTCGCCGACCATGGCGAGGCTCGAACACTCGCCGGAGGCCGCGGCGAGGCGAGCCTCGCCATGGTCGGGCGAGGGCCTGCTCGCGGCGGCCGGGCGAGGTCGGGCGAAGTGGCGAGGCTCGAGCCCTCGCCGCAGCCGCGGCGAGGGCGAGCCTCGCCATGGTCGGGCGAGGCCCGACCTCGCCGGATCCGGCGAGGTCGGGCCTCGCCGGCGGCCGGGCGAGGCTCGACCTCGCCGAGATCCGGCGAGGTCGGGCCTCGCCCGACCATGGCGAGGCTCGCCCTCGCCCGGCGAGGCCGCCCTCCCCGGTGGGCCGGCGAGGTCGAGCTCGCCGCCTCTGCCTGGCGGTCGCGGGACCGGCGACCGGCCGAGGAAGGAGAAAGCCAAAAAAAAAAGGTGGAAAAAATAAAAATTCAAAAAAATATTAAAATATTATTTAATTTGTCCACGTCAGCGCCACGTTGGCGCCGGTGACCGGCCGGCAGCCATCCACGTCAGCAATTTCCGGTCAAAATTGACCGGAAGGACTGAATTGGCACAAAAACAAAAGGTTTAGGACTGAATTGGCACCAATTTAAAAGGTTTAGGACTTAATTGGCACCAAAAAAAGGTTTAGGACTAAATTGGCACAAATGCAAAAGGTTTAGGACTGAATTGACACCAAAAAAAGGTTTAGGACTAAATTGGCACTAATGCAAAAGGTTTAGGACTTTTTTGGCACTTTTCCCTGAGGGGTGGGGCGATTGCAAGGGCATGCGCGAGTTCCGACGCAAATTTTGCGAGTCATAGGGATAATTATCCAAAAAGTTCTAAACATGGCGGTCACTTCCGTCTTAAACCTTTTAATTATATCAATTTAGTCTGAAACTTTTTGACGACTTATCAATATAATCACAAACATTTCATTTGTGTTAATTTAATTCTAAATCTTTTGAAAATTTATTGATTTAATCATAAACTTTTTGACGACTTGCCAATTTAAACCTCCCGACCAAATTAGGCCGGACGTGGATACCGGCCAAGCACTAGCCATCCTATGTGGCGTGACAGATGTTGACGTAGATAATTTTTACATTTTAAAAAAATTCCTTTTTTATTTTTCCGTTTTTTTTTTCGCTTTGGCTCGGGGCCTAAGCGATGGTGTCCCTCGCCAAATACAGCGAGGGTGACCCTTGCCTAGACCACAAAAGTCGAGCCCTTGCCAGATCTAGCGAGGGTCGCCGTCACCCGTGGTCGATTGCAGGCCATGGTCGAGTACCGGCCACATGGCAAAGGGAAAGAAAATGATTTTTTTTAAATGAAAAGTATGTCCACATCGGTATCGGTCACGCCACATAATAAATGATGTCCACATTAGCGATTTCAGGTCAAAATTAGTTAGAATAACTAAATTTGCAAGTTTTCAAAAGATTTATGACTAAATTGACAAATCATCAAAAGATTTAGGACATAATTGGCACAATTAAAATGTTTATGACTAAATTGACAAATTATCAAAAGGTTTAAGACTAAATTGACACAATCGAAAGGTTTACGACTGAATTAGTCACCGGACAATAAATTTAAGACTTTTTGGATAATTTTCCCCAAATCATAGAGGAATTCCTTTGTTTTTTTTTTTTTCATGACTGTACATCGAGAAAATTGGGAGACAATAGGTGAGGAGATGGCAGGATATGAAAGCAAAGGAGGTAAGGAGATGGCAGGATATGAAAGCAAAGGAGGTAAGGAACTCTGTTAATCCCTTCCGATAATGAACCAAAAATATGCGAACAAATTGCCATCAAGAAAGAGAAATTTTTCATTAGAGTGAAAATATTACCAAAAATTAGACGGTGCGTAGGCCGGGCGGGATGGTTCCGAGGATGGAACTGAAAACTTCCCCGGGCCTAGCCGGTTCGCCAAATTTTGGAACCAGGAACCGCTAATTTTTCCAATAATTTCTAATTGATTTTAGGATTTTCTTTTAAAAGAAAGGACTATAACCAATTTCAATGGCGTTTCTACCTTGCAACCAGCAGTGTTATGCGGGTAGATCCGTTGGTTGTAAGGCCGCAACCGGGAACAAACTGATCCGAGCTAATTCCAAGTATTTGAGAAAGCGGAACCAAACCTACTCTTCTTGCAACCAGCTGGAACTAGACGGACCGATCCTGTTCCATCCCGGTCCCAATTCAACCCCGGACTCATCGCTCGCCCCTAGGGAGAATAAATTGTACTCTTTCCATAGGAGGCTCTTCCCTTTTTTTTGTCCGGCTTGTTCACGCATTTACCTCGAACCAGCATGATCTGAAGACTGATAAAAGCCTAAGCACCGCTTAGAAACTTTTCAACTGCAGTGGTGGATGGAAAAGGATGGCCTAAACCATGGATAACAGATAAGGTTTTGATAAGGATCTTCACTTCATACACAGCATGTGCAAATATTCGCTTAAACACGGCAAGTCCAGACGATTGCCATGTTTTCTGAAGAATGTCATAGAAGGCGAAATCAACTTTTCTCTAAATTCAAAGAAACGCAAGTATATGGCATTCATTCTTGAAATTTTTGTGTACAGCCAAAAATATAAATGATTGACAACTCGTATAAACGAAATATTGCACAATCTGCATATGCAGAAAAAAATTCTTTTGGATGATCGACCATATTTGTCCATTATCTATGGTATTCATGCTATTTCAAACATTCTTGGCCAGTCCCTCCACATTAGCTGAGAAAGGAAAGTCAAATATGGCAAATAACAGAAAGGAAGAATATACTATGCCACTGATATCGAAAAAGAAAAGCTTTAGGGAGGAGTTCCATGGAAAATATGCATACTGATGCAGAAGGGACAAATAAGCATCAGCTTGAATCTGAAAGTAGTTGATACACAGGGTGCAATCAATCCTTATCCAGCCATATGATGGTTTCCCTTCATTGTCATTTCCAAATTGAAGAGAATTTTCGATGATGTTCAGAAGTATGAAAACACCCTTCACTGGTAAAGCTTAACCTATGAAGCTGGATGATAATATGTTACAAAGCTAGGCCAAACCATCATTAAGCAATTTTCATGCCAATCACAAAAGATGGTAAACAAATAAAACATCTACCAAGAGTAAAGTTGATCAAAATTCTATTATCTCACTCCTGTTTTAGGCTCTGTTCAAAACTATTTTGTTTCAACAATTGAAATAAGGGAGAGTATGTGTGGTTGCTAATCAAAAGGACTAGGACAGAAGTGTTAGCAGCAAGGAAAACTAAGCTAGCCATCCATAACTCTACAAAGACATTCTTGCCTTTAAACTCAAGCAGGTAACCCCACATCAGCCAATGGGTCTGAGCTCCCATCCACAAGAATATGCAGCATAACCCTTTCCATTTGAAATTTATATTGCTCCATGGCAGTATTAGGGGCAGCAAGCAGAAGAACCATACAAAGTACTGCGCAGTGATTACCTGTTAATAGAGATTCAATACATATGAGTAAGATGCAGCACATATGACAGTGATTAACTGTTGGGAAAGAAGGTAATGACGGCATCCACTTAGTCACTCTTCCTTTTAACAGGTAATTTAGCTAGTCCGGAATTGAGAATTGTGCAGATAGACAAACTAACCTTGTTAAATGCCACAAATGCTACCGTCTGCACAAAAAGGCAGAATGGCAAATCTGGAGCAAAGCGGAGAACAAGAACGAGCTGGACCATGAATTGTGGTAAAAAAGATATGAGCTTCTCTATCACAGAGAACTCACGCTCATAGTGAAGATATATGTGGTAGAAGTATATAGAGAAGTTATGTCTCGGATCTGTGCGGGTTAAATGGTAAAGCAATGCCTCATGTAAGAATTCCCACTTGTACAAATAGAAGCTAATTCCTGTACAAAAGAAGAAAACAGCCGCAGAAATAACACCAAAGATAATCCTCTCTGCAGAGAATATGCATTTTATTGCAACCAGCACATTGAGCTTAGTCACTGCTGTGCTGCATTCGGGTTTCTTGCTAGGGCCAGAACTCCAGATCCTAGGAAGAGGCTTCTGTCCCAAGCGGAAGAAGTGGTGATTAAGAACCAGGACAAGGGTTGGTGCATATATGATTGGATAAATCCTAAAATGGACTACAAGTCCATACCAAACTGCCGCTTGCAAGAGATTGCCTAATAAACAGAAAACAGAACAGCTTCATAAGTATTAGATATAACCAATCCTTACACCAAATCAACTATTATATATAAATGTAGTTAAAGATAGACGACAAAGAGAAAAAAGGAAGACCCTCGTTTATACTTGTATTATTGTAGTAAAGACCAAAAGAAGCCTACTAGGCAAAAATTTCCTCATCATCATCTCCAAAAAAATGCGACAAGTTTCCACGCGTTGTGTGCTATACCGATTTTATGTTGAATCCTGGCATTGCATGCGTTTTCACAATTTTGTCATAAATTGAAAAGGCACTCTATATAAACAGTTATAAAGGAAGTCTAGAAACAAGTAATCCCCAGGGCCCAGACATATGTCCACGTACAAAAACTCTAGCAGAATTACTAGGGAGAATGCAGTCCGAAATAGGTCTTCATGAAGTTCCTTAAGGGACTTCTCAGAATTGATCATCACCAGCTAACATATTAGATCAGTTTCAGTGAGAACAGGGTCAAACTTACATAGGCTACAAGGCAACATTTGTAACTTCTTCTCTCAAAAAAGGATAAAAAGAAGAATAGCTGCCAAAATATTAAATAAGTTGAATACCCATGAAATCCTCTTAACAAAGGCAAAAGCTGTTCCAAGGAGAAAACATACCATTCATCAGACAAATAATGATCCACAAGATAATGGCACAGACAACCGGCTCACAGTTCCCACGGGTCCCAATAGTGAAGGTAAAGGGATTCAGAAGCCATGCCATGACACTATAGGTGCAAATATTCTTGGGCACACTGCATTTCTTTAAGATGGTGTAGATGAACACGCCAACAAGTAAATCTGCAGTGTTCGCATAAAAACAGAGTAAGTCGCACAAGTGAGGAAGATAATAACATTCATTCACCCTGTACTTGTATTTTCCAAATAATAATTCAAAAACATTCATTAACGATTTCCAGTTTAAATTTCCAACATAAGAATGCATAACCAATTGATTAAAGATAAAAGGTGAAATCACCATCTTAATGAAAAAGATCAAATAAATTTGTTATTAGTTTTACATGCATGTTCAATCACCTATCACATACCAGAGGTTACAATACAAAATATATCTGAACATTCATAATACATCCGATATGCTCCCACAAAGATGATAGGCAAAAGATCTACCATAATTACAAAAAATACAGAATGGATGGTAGCTATTAGTGCGAGGACTGAAAAAAATCCTTCTAGAGCTATCTATAATCTATCAATATCGGATTTCTCTACATAACAACATGCAAGAATACTAGTCTCGAGATAGCCAGCTCATTCCCTAAGAAAAATATGCCACCCAGCTCATCAGTAGAACTTTTATAACCAGGAGGCTTGTCGAACCTCTTCGATCAAGATAGAGAAGATGCAACCACATCCTATTCCTCTTCCAAATTCTCTATATTACATGGAACATTTTCCATCTAAACGGAGACGTGGAAGATGAGAAATGGATCTAGAAATCAATACCAAATAATTATCTACTTCTCCATGCATTGGATAATTGCAGACCACACGTACCAGAGGCTGAGAAAAGAAACTTGCCCCACGAACGATGGAGAAACGTATTCGGCAAGAGCAGAAAGGCGAGCAAAGGTGAATATCGGTACGTGGTCCTTTCATAAGGAGACTTCCCCGATGCCATCAAATCAGCAGCATCAGAGAATACGAAGTAGTCCACGTCTGTGTACCTAACCTCCATGTGCTTATCTTGCCATTCACCATACACGATCAAGAACACCCGCAAGAACGCCGAAAACAACAGCAAGGAGCGCATGTCTACAGTCGCCATTGCCGAAACACAAGCGGGGATAAACGTCCGATTAACATATACTCCCAGCACTTGGAATGGTTTCGGAGTTCACACTGAAGCAAAGAACAATAGAAAGAACAAGAAGATCAGGCTCATAGAAACTGAATATCTTGCCACACTACAAAATTACCAATAAAAAACCGAACATACAACCCAAGAAGCACCACTATGTTGAAAAAGAAACCGGATCAAATGATGCCCAAAAGAACTCTCATCCCCACACTCCAAGAAACAATTTTTCCAACGTTAACAGTGTCTCCTAGACAGCCCATCGAACATTTGAAACACGTTAGGCAATCACCGAAACCCACCACACAGACCTACACATTCAGTCCGAATGAAGCATTACTCAATTAATGCAGCACAAGAGCTTGAATCCGAACCAACTTCTATACCCGAATCTATACAACATGCAAGTGCATTTGAAGTGGCTTGATTTCTTGGGAAAATCGCCTCAGTACCCAGGATTAGATCTCTCTACCTGCAACAATCGATCGCGAGCAAATCCCAGCGGCCTCAGTCGCCGAAGATCAGCCGCGTCTCCGGCGTCAACTATCGGCGAGCTCCTCCGGCTGAAGCTCTCCGGCGACGCGGGAAATCGATGAACAGAATGCCGACGGCGAGGAGGAGGAGGAGGAGGAGAGTTCTCTGCAGAATACGGTGATGTGGTCGGAGAGGGAATGGGAGAACAGGAAGAAGAAGAAGAAGACGACGCAGCAGCAGTGGCTGAACTCGCAGCAGAAGAAGACGATGGTTCCCATTTGGAAAACTGCTAAAAAAAATAATAATAAATATGATATATAGTAAAAATAAATATAGGATTTACACAAAAAAAAATGAAGAGGATAATAATACAGATGGTCCTGAATTTTGGCCCGAGGTTTCTCAACTTTTAATTTATTTAATATAATTCATGATCTTTTTATAAATATTTAATATAGTCCTTCTATTTGCTCAAACGACAAATCGGTCGTTATTTTATGACTTGAATTATTATATGTTGAGTTGAATTCTTAAAAATAATAAATCACCATGTTTATTTTTTTTATCCATTTACTTTCGAAAAGGACAAAAAAAATTAATAATGTGAATTATTATATTGTAGTTTGTATGAATATCTTATTTGGATAGCCTACACGTGATTTTTTCTTTTTTGTTGTCCATTGTTCAAATTTAACAAATTGGAAGTCATGTCGGTAGATTTCATTAACTTGTATTAATGAAAAGACAATACTGAACATTTTTATAATATTTACTAATAGTTAAAAGATTACATTAAACAAAATATTACATTTGATCAAAATTCAGAATTTATTTGTGTTATTTTTACAAAGTAAATTGAGGTTTAGGAATGACCTTGAATTTGGCTTTTCATTTTTGTCTTTCCAAAATTAGGTTTTAATTCCTTTATTCATAAGTCTTTTTCTTGCTTTTTGCACGGCTGTAATATGTTCTTATGCATAAAGTTATGAATGCCATATTAGTTTGATCGATCAAGTTTTCAATAGCTTTCTTAATTCTTCATTACTTTGTTTACCTATCTATACTATGGATCACAATGAAAAAAAAGTACAAGAAAATGAGTTTTCTATAAGTTTATATACGCGACTTGGACATGGATAATTACCTCAATTATCTCTAAAAATGAAAAATAATTCTGTGGGAGACTCTTTCAATTGATCAAGTCACAATAAATAAGTTGCCATTCGAGACTCTTTCAATTGACTCAGCAAATTCTACGAAATACTTGACATATATACATCTAAGAATTATTTATTATTGTAATATGATACCTTATAATTAGATGCCGACGAAGTATGCTAATTTTAAATGTCTTTCTACAGCTAAGCACGGGCATATTTTCAATTAAAACCTAAGTAATTGGTATAGTGCACCAATGCATTATACGATGCATTATACAAGATCATTTTTGCATTATACAATCCATTCTTCTGTTCACTATACTCAGTTTGCTGCTTGAAAACAATCCCTCTTTACTCCTCTTCTAAACCTCATCTGCAATAATTCCCAAAGCCCTTTTGAGCTCCTAAATAGCACATTGGGTGAAAGTTTTTGTGTCTGGTAATTCGACATTTTGAAAATTTACATAATGACAATATTGTTAAAACAGAGCAGATGATAACTCCATGCAGCATTGAATAGTGATTAGAGAGTACAACGAGAAAATAAACAGATCAACAAACAGTTTCGTTTTCTTTTAGTACATTATAACATACTGTAAGCAGTGACATCGCTTTCGAAAGGGATGGAAAGATGGAACAAGAAAATAGATATTACGCCGGGGAATATAGTCTGCGAACCATTAGTCACTGGGATGATATTTGGTGAATCATACAAAGTATCCCTGATGGTTAGACTTGTAAAAAACCATGCCGAGAGAATGATTCGTGATATTAGAACGCAACTCGATGGGACATATAACCTTAGTGACATCCACGGCTTGGTTATAACCTCTAGCTCTTACTCGACTGGAATTCGAAGTCCTTTTCTTTAAGTAGCTTCTCAATATCATCCACAAAGCTTGACAAGTTCAGCCTTCGCTGCGGATCTAAGGAGTTGGCTGCTTCCTAAATCATTTAACATCCGGAATTAGAAGCATGTAATTGTCAAAAAGATTGGCATATCTTATATAAACTGAAGAGGAGCAAAATGATATTATCCAACCGCTACATAAAATTGTTAAAAGCCCTCCAAAAGTTAAAACAGAAAAGCAATAACCTGTGCAATCAACCTCTGATGAAAACAGTTGCAATGGAAATACACATTTTCACATAAGTGATCTATGACGATATTCATAGGGGAAGGAAGAAATAAATTCGCCGTCTCTTTCCTTTATATAGTACCCTCTAATGTTTTTTTCGAATAGGATTTCTACCTACTCATAAATCAATCCTCACTGCCAGAGTGGCAGAAGGACCAATGTGCTGATAGAAGGGCGATTTACACCTGCATCGAGACTCTGTGGAAGCAGCGGTGGAGGTAGACTGAGAGCATAACAATACTAACCTCGACCTTCCGAAGATAGCTTGAAGAGATATTTCTTGCATGACGATCCGAACTCTGCAATGATTTCAGCTTCAGTGCAATGTTCAGCACTGGCCAACCATGAGGTACCTTTATTAATGCATCCAACCCACCGACCCTATGAGCTATAATAGTTTCATCCCGATCAACGTACTCCAAGGAGTGCCTGCATTAGTCAACAGAAAACAAGTATATATGAATAAAACTTCTCAGTTAAACTAATCATGATTCAAATGAGGACAAAAATCCATTTCTTCAGTGAACTTTAAAGGTCAGTTTAAGTCCGACCTTGATCTAGCCGCAGTCTTGACTGCAAATCGCCTCAAGGTTGACATAATAACCCTTTCCTGCACTTTCCTCACGAACCACTCCAATGGTGTCTGATGTATCGTCAATTCTGAAAATGACTGCCTGGATATTACCAATCAAGAAAACAATGACATTCTCATTTGTCTGTTCACTGACTTCCTATTCCTCCGGAATGAACTTAACTGCTACCATGTATGGAGAAGTAAATAGTAATGGGAATCAAGAAACTCTATGAGTAAATTGGAAGTTCTGAATTTTTAGGCCATTGCAATAACCACTCAAAAACAAATGTCTCAAGTGAGGTTCAAAATTCAGTTACAGAGATCTGAAAATACAAAAATTAATCTTCAAATTGCCTAACTTGGAGGTAATTAATGATCAATAAAATGAAAAGTAGATACAACCTAAATTCAGCCACCAAAAATGAAAACAAAGCAAAGCAGGGACAAACCTGAAAGCTTTTGCAGCGTCAACAATATCATCGATATGCACGTCATTGGGAAAAATCTATAGAATGCAAGGCTGTTATGTTAGAAAGGAATGGAGGATCCATATGAAGTGAAAAACATGCCAAAACAGTTTCTGAGTTAAGGATGTGCAGCTATGTCAATCTTGAAATTTGGCAACATTCAGGAGAAATGTCAATTCAATTTAGCAGATCCTCAAAGAGACATGTACTGTAAAAACACAAAATTCAATCTCCACTTGTGCACGAAAACATGGTTGGGTGATTGTACAATAGCACTCTCTGTAAAATTAATGTTGTAATTGCTGGGTAGTCAAATGACAATGATGAGTGGTGTTTTAGTCCTTGCATCTGTCAAGAGTTACGCTCGTAATGTAAAGATTAAAATCTCATCACCAAGTAATATCTTGCACTTAAAGGATGGTCATTACTGTTTGAACCTCTTTCTCTCTCAATAGGAGGATATTGTGATTGCACACACATAATTCACACCTCAACATTTTTTAGCTCCAAACACCCGTCCACAAGTTCAATCAGCAACTCATGGTTCAATTCCACTGTCTCAACAGCCTCGTCTATCTTCTGCTGGTAGCTTTCGTATTTTGGAAGATATGTGTTCAGTGACAAGCGAATACTACTCCCATCAATTTCAATGACCTTTAATCCTGTCAAAACATCCTCAATTTGTTCAACCGCATCATCCCTATAAAAAGGATAGAGGACAGGTGATAAAAAACTTTAGAAGCAGAAAAATTGCTGGACGGTGAAAAAAACTGCGAAGAGCACCAGAGGATGCATTACTTTCTTAGTTGACAGTCTATATGCTCAAGAGATTTCAACAGCATCTTTTTCTCCTCAATTTGACTTTGAAGTTCTAGGGCCTGCAAGGCATGAGAGCACCATAGTCCAAGTAACCACGAGAACTAGATCAATTTATAGCAGTGAAGGACAAGAAATACAGTAAAAAGGCTCAAAGGAAAATCTCAAAAGTAAACAATAGCACAAATAATGAACTAGAAATAACAGTTTTTCAGACATAATTAGTGTTCTGATCAAATCCTAGGTTTCTTACAATTGTAGTGGAGAAGCAACCTATGTGAGACTCCATCTCTACAGCATGTATAATAGCAAACAGTGTATGCATGACTAAAATGAAAAGGCATCAAGATCAAAGGACAAAAATCCATTGAAATGAACCTCGAACTTGTGGCACACATCTGTATTCATCAAACTCGACTGGTAATCCATGCCCACATTTTCAGCATTTTCCTTCATTAGACCCTACAATATGTCAAACCATAGTAAGGCACGTGGGTTCAAACTCAACATATATGAACTTAGCAGAAATTGGATGTCACGACAAAAAAGGGAAGCAGAAACAGTCAACAAACCATGGAGTTGACCAGCCCAACGAATGTCACAAGCAAATGAAAAAAACATTTTTGTTTTTTCACTAACCTGTGAACTAATAAGATCCAGAGAATATTCCAGTCCTTCAAGATCACTCTCTAAAGCACTGGAATCTGCAGTCGATATGATCTCATAAGTTAAGTTCATCTACAAACAAGTAGACTAAATTAATATGATTCTTACCAGCCATTATAGATCTAGTGATAACCTCAACTTCATTAGAGATTTCATTGTTTTCAGCTTCCACTGCATCCAGCTCCTCCTTCAACTGTCCTAAGAATGCATCTACACAATCAACTTTGTTTGTTGTAAAATCAAGAGACAAATCATGAATCAAAACCGCAAGTTCATGAATCATGAATATGCATATCAAATCCATATCTATGATGAAGCACCCAAAATTAGTTTTCCTAGCATAAACGAATATAAGTTTAGTAAACACTTTCCCAAAAAAAGATGCTTTAAATTAATTATTATCAATAATCAATGGAAAAAAAATCCAAAAACTCCCAATTTCTACTCAAAAGTTATCGCAACACATTATTTTCTGCACAAGTATCATAATTAAAGTAAAGACAAAAATTTTATGAGCCATTTCATGTAGTTTGGACTATATATCATAAAATTTCAACTGGGGTGGCTAGGGTTGAGAAGAAGGATACAATCAGGTGGCATTATATTTGTGAATCTATCAGAAGATAAGATACACCAAGAAATACAATATAAATACATTATTTGATAGGTAAGGACTATAATAATATATGAATGAATAGATTCATATCAGCCATGACTCAAGTATAAGATACGAATCAAGCTCGATGCTTTAACCACCATCCTAATCAGACACGAGATGAAAGCAGAAAAGTGATTGGCACTACACTTGAACTACAGCCCCCTGTTTTCAAGTTGTATGTCACCGCAAATGCTACAAAATTGAACTAGTCCATATAGTGAAAGATTTGTCGAAAACTATCTCATCTCAAAATATATAACCTGGGAATGGAAACAACGGAGCCATAACACGAAAAACAGTACTTCCTTTGATAGGTTCTATTCTGCAGCCCCTACTTGTCAATTTCCTACTACTGCTCTTCAACTCTCATGTGGATGTTAAACCCTCAACCAACAGATGCCACACCATGAACTCAACCTCTATCGTAGAGAAAAAATCAAATAACGCCTAAAAGCCCGAAATTCTGTGAAATTCCTTTCAACGAGTCTACAAAAGGTACGAAAGAAATTCGATAACCAAGAGCCTCTAAGCAGTCATCCGACTTACCCAAATCTTCATGCCACAAGCCATTCACATCGGAATACTCTGACACAATCTGCTTCACTCCGCTCTGCACAATTTTCCGCCAAACAAAAAATGGGCAAAACCCAAAATTTAGCAACAAAAAAAGAAAAGAAAAAGAACACTAACCCGGGAACTTAATTTCCAAAATGACAAAATTGGCCATGAATGGTGGAATCGCAAGCGAAACGCGAGGATTACCTCGATCTCCAGAACGCACCGGTTCAGCAGATCTTCCAGGTCGGCCGGGGACAAATCCGGCGGCGCGTGCTCCGTGCAATCTCCGCATGTCCGCTTGAGCTCCCGCACTCGGCTTCAGACCGAGAGAAACGCAGTGGACATTTCAGGTCATAACTTCCACAATCGAGCATGGGGAACGAGCGCGCGCGCGCACATACATCGTACACGCGCAAAGGAAAGACACCTGCACTGCAGTAGTACCTTCGAATCGCGTCCACGTCGAGATCGCCGGTCGCCGGCACCGCCTCCGTCTGGCCTCGCGTCGCCATCAAGCTCGCTCGCGCTCTCCCTCTCTCTCTCTTCCCGCGCTCGTCTGCAGAGAAACTGGAAAATGTTTGAAAATAGGAGCCAAAAAAAACGGGGTTTAATACCAAGAAAAATCCTAAACAGATATTCCTATAATAAATTTACTTCAAATTAATTTTTTGATCATAAAAATTTCTAAACTGACACATTTATGATAATTTTACCCTCTGTCAGTTTCTGTTAAATTTTACCTTCAAATTTCTGAGTTGGATGACACGTGACAGTTGACGGATATACCAGTTTAGGGTTTTATCATCCATTTGTTATAGATGTATCGATTTGTGATTTTTCGTGATATTAATTTAATTTAACGGAGAGTAAATTTGTCACAAATATACCAGTTTGGAGTTTTTGGGGTCAAAAAATTAGTTTGGGATAAATTTATTACAGATGTATCAATTTAAAATTTTTCGTGATCAAAAAATTAATTTTAAATAAATTTATTACAAATACATAAATTTAGAGTTTTTCGTAATATTAAAAAAAACGAAAGCCTTAAAAACACAGGGATGACTTAATGGGCCGAGGAGAGCAGATAGATTTTCATTTACGTGGATCAGCAGTATTTCTTAAATATAGATAATTATTTAAATTAGTCAATGGTGATATAAATATTAGTGATTTGTGTAAATTACCCACCTTATAACATGATATAAAAATCCGTGAATAAACAAGAAAAATGACGGCATAAGCTCCCTCGCTCTTTCTCGCACGGAGAAAACAAAACACGCCATTCCCTCTATTTGCGACAAAATTAAGCGAATATTTAAAGAAAAAAGTGAAATAGCGGACCAATAAAACCAAGTATTCAAAGTCCGTTTAGATTTATGATTACTGCTACTTACATTATAGATTATAAAATATGTTTTTTAATTAAGAGAGTAATATGAAACTTTCAATTAATAAATAATGCTCTGTTTGTTTCACAGAAAAAAAACGATTTAGAAAATTTTCCTAAAAATAATCTCTTATATTGCATAAAATTATTTAGTCCGTGAAAAATGTTTTCATTATCGACGGCAAGACGATGAAATATTTTTCGTCATTTCATTTTTTAGGCGATACAAAAAATTATATTTTTCAAATCATCCATTTTCGACGAAATAAACGCACAAGTTTCATTTCCAATAACATGTAGCCTTTTTTTTTTTGTAAGAAAATGGGGCAAAGCCTGAGTGTTAATCCATTAATCTCCAAATAAAACTCGATCCGGTTTGATCTCTCCTATCAATAGAGGAAAGAAAATCTCTCAGTGGCCTATCTAATGTTGGAATGTCATTTACATCACAAGATTAAATTTTTTCAATTTGCTAATTAATCTGCACATGAGTTTTCTTTTTGGAAATACTCAAACGGTTTCCCAAATCTAAGAAGGGAGAATTTCGAAAAGGAAATTCTCTAATGAGGTAGCTTTCGATTTTTATCATTATCCCTCTAATAGGTAAAAACAAAGGGAAATTTCAAATCAGTACCCAAAGTGATGTCATTTTCTAAAAAAATGGTCCAAAGTGGACATAGTGTTAAATAAGGGCATGAAGTGCCTAATCAGTTTCAAATAGGGGCCCGAAGTGCCCAATTAGTCTAAAGTAACGGCCTAGGTTCGTCGGGCAGTCAAATGCTCACCGGCCGGCAAGCACGTTACTGTTCCGATCACCGGAACAAAGGTAATTTTGTCTTTTACTTTTTAAACTTTTTTGTTTCTTTTTTCTTTCCTTTTCCTTTTTTTCTTTTACCTCTTTTCCCTCCGCCAGCCATAACCGGGGCCAGCGGAGGTTGCCGGCCTCGGGCGGAGGCTGCCTTCGCCGGCGTCGAGCAACCCAGGGTCGGGCGAGGGTCGCCCAATGCCGACAAGGGCACACACCAAACATCCATCCATGGCGATTTGAGTTCTAAAGAGAGATTGAAAATCATCGACACGGAGAGAGAGAGAGAGAGAGAGAGAGAGAGAGAGAGAGAGAGAGAGAGAGAGAGAGAGAAGGAAGCATTCGAAGAAGACGACGAAGGAAGAAGGAAGAAGAAGAAGACAAAGGACGAAGGAGGAAGAAGGAATTTGGTTTTTGAATGAATCCGAGTGTGTGATGTGATGCATCAGAAGAAATCAAAAGTCCAGATGGAACAGAAAGCACTGGTGTCTCTTCCGATTTCAACCCCATCCCCTCCTCCTCCCTCCACCACTCCCACTCCCACTCCCACTTCCACTCCTCCGGCGGCCACCCCCACCCCCACCACTTGCCCCTCCTTCCTTGCTGCTGCCTTCGACCCCCTCTAGTTCGTCGCCCTCGCGCTGGGCCTCCTCTAGAATGACCCGATCGCCCCTCCACCCCTTACAAGCGCCCACTCCTGACTCAGCCCTCCCTTCCTCCCGCCGCCTCCCTCCCCAAGTCCCCCACCTTGTATTGCCCTCGTCGGTGTCAGGCGAGGGTAGCCTTCGCTTGGGCTGGGCGGGCAAGGGCGACCCTCACCAGATCCGGCAAGAGCAACCCTCGCTGGATTTGGCGAGGGTCGACCTTTGCCTGAGGCCGGCAACCCCCGTCGGCCCCGGCTATGGCCGGCGGAACGAAAAGAGGAAAAAAAAAAGAAGAAAAGTAAAAGAAAAAAAGAGAAAAAATAAACAAAAATATTTAAAAGTAAAAGACGAAATTGCCATTGTTCCGGCAATCAGAACAGTGATGTGCTTGCTGATCGATGAACATTTGACCGCCTACGCGAACCCAGGCCCTTACTTGAGATTAATTGGGCACTTCGGGTCTTTATTTAAGACTGATTAGGCACTTCAGGTCTTTATTTGATACTATGTTTACTTTGAACCCTTTTTTGAGAAAATGACCATTTTTTGAGAAAATGACTTTACTTTGGGTACTGATTTGAAATTTTCCCAAAAACAGATGACAGGGAAATTCAATAAATAAATTGCACGGGGCAAAATGACCCGACCCGGGAAAAAGACCCGGCCGGTGACCCGTCCCTGTCGGACGCAATGATATGCTGATCGTTTTGATCGGTAGCTACGAAGGTGTTAGGAGTAAGGACGCTCTCCCTCTCTCTCTCTCTCTCTCTCTCTCTGGTTCGAAGAGCGGAACAATGGCGGAACGAAGAAGTTCTCCGCTTCCGTTCCTGCTGCTGCTCGCGATCGTCCACTTCGCGGCGGCGGCGGCGGCCAGCTCCGCCTTCTTCGAACCGTTCAACGTGAGCTACGACCACAGGGCGCTGATCATCGACGGCAAGCGCCGCATGCTCAACTCCGCCGGAATCCACTACCCTCGCGCCACGCCGGAGGTAATAGGCGATTCGGCCTCGTCTTTCGGAGTTTTTCCTTTTTTTGTTTTTTTCGCGTTTCTTGGCGCGTGGATGATCGCTTGCGTGCTTCGTTCCTAGCGGAATTCGAGCTAAGAGACGATATGAGGTCTTTACCAGTCAAGAAGTATCGTTTTGCTTCGAACTCATGTCGAGCAAACTTCTGTGTGATACCGCGCGTTACACACTTAAGTACTATTGTCGAGTTGCGAGGTTTCTGCGTTTTCGTTTCAATTGCCTTGTCATTCCGCCCGATTAATTGGAATTTATCCTTGAGAATGTTGGTGAGACCGAAATGACTGGATAAGCAGACGGAGCGTGAAAATGATAATTTGACTCTTAAAATGAGCGCAAGTGGGTTATGCACGGTGAGGATTCTTGCCATATTGCTCTCGCGTAAGAGTTGAGGTAAACTATTTTGTTATATGCAGGGAATGAATGGACATAAACCGACAAAATAGGGGCGGAGTAAGAGTCCGAGACAAACCTCAAGTTGTTAGGGGGTGCAGTATAAGAGTCCGAGACAAACATTAAATGTCTGGAGAAGTGACTTTCCCATTTAAATCTGTGGTGTTAAAAAATTTAGGGCCTTGAGATGCGCAAACTAGTCCGTGTTTCTTTCTTCATGTCATGACTACCTCCCTCTGCGTTTATTTCACAATCTCTGCACACAATGTGACAACGTGTACCTCCGCTGGTTTTGCACTGATGGTGCATTTCCTTTCATTAATTTGTTTTTAATGTACCCCTTATTTGTTTGTCTAGCTAGGTGGACAGTGCCTCTCTTGTCTAGGTTGCCTTGTTAGTATCATACTCTGTTTCTTACAGTATCTTGTGTGATGCTGATGAGAGCCTTGCTCCATTGCAACTTTATGTGAATAATAAGTTTGTGCCCTCACATTGGTTTGCATCATGCAGATGTGGCCCGATCTTATTGCAAAGAGCAAGGAAGGTGGTGCGGATGTAATTCAAACCTATGTCTTTTGGAGCGGGCATGAGCCTGTGAGAGGACAGGTACTGCAGATTTTCTTAGAAAGAGAGATCGAACTTTTTGGATAAAGTATTTACTCATTCCATTATCAACTGTCTGTACAGTACTACTTTGAAGGGAGTTATGACATTGTCAAGTTTGTGAAGCTAGTGGGATCCAGTGGAATGTACCTTCATCTCCGGATAGGCCCTTATGTCTGTGCTGAGTGGAATTTTGGGTCTCATCTTCTTTCTGATTACTGAATATTGATTTTACTTGCTTCTTTTTACTTTACAATCTATCCATTGTCTATTATTTATTTTTGCTGCTAATAGAGTGACAGTTTATAACTTCCTCTGCCTGAACCCTCTTTAGTTTCACCTTAATGGAAAAACTGAAATTTCTAAACCAAATTAGACTAGAAATAGGGGACAAGGGACGAATGAGAAATTTATGGCTCTTATCAATGGTTGAAGCTGCTCTGCATTCCTTATTTGGTTTTTCCTCCAGTTTTGACTGCAAAGGGAGGATCTAATATAGGATCGAGCGCAATGGGTAATAGGATTCATATATGCAGCTCCACCTAGTGTGCTAAGGCTTGGGTTGTTGTTGTTGATGCTCGACCTTGATATTTCCCCTTCTAAGTCTACATGAACATCATGTCTCTTTGCATTGCAATGATAAACAGGCTAAAGAGAAACATCGAACTATGTTAGTTGTCAGGTGGACACCAAGACTTTATGAAAGGAACGACTGTCATAGATGTTACTCGGGAATTCTTGGTGAGATTTCAGAAAACCTTCTGGAAACTTTACTACTCAAACTTGTTATCCATATCTGTATTATTAAGCAAAAAGTGGAGTTTGTCTCTGTGAGATTTTGTGGGACCACTGCCAACTGTTCTAAAAGCTTAAGTTGTTAGATGAAGGCGTAGTTTAATATTTAATTATTTTAACACTCCCCCTCACGCTTAGTCTGGTCTTTTTTTTTTTTGCCTACTACTAAGCGTGGACATATTTTATTGGGGAGGCAAATGGGGCCTGTAAATATTTGAACTTAGGACCTCCAGCTCTGATACCATGCGAGATTTTGTGGGACCACTACCAACTGTTCTAAAAGCTTAAGCTGTTAGATGAAGGCGTGGTTTAATATTTAATTATTCTAATAGTCTCGCTTATTGAGCATTCTCCAATTACCCCTACATATATTAATAAGAAGTCAAAATAATAAGGGCATAGTCATAATTAAACATGTCCATAAAAGTTAAGACCACCCACTTCCTGCAACTCCTCCACTTCAAACGATAATTACCCACGAGAGCTAGAAGGAAAATCATCTTGTTAGTACTTAAATTGTATTAATTAGGAAAATTAAAAGTAATTGCACATGGGTGCCTCATGTTGGGAAAATGGGAGCACCATGATTCATTCCACAATTTCCACTATATTCAAAATCTCCTAAAGAGCTAGGAATCTTAGTTCCCTTCTCACAAGGCAAGAACATATAACTTCAATCGTAAATTTTCCTCATATGGTCATTATCTTTCATCTGTTTTTGGAATAAGGCTATCCATATTTCCATGGTTTAAAAGGTTATAGTTTTTGAGATTTCATATTTCTTGTGATTTGAGTTCCCCCAATGTAAACTACCCCATGTAGAAGATGCGTGTGTGGTAAGTCTTGCCGAGAGAAATAATCAGTGCTAAAATTTTCAACATTTGATCACTTGTGGCACACCATCTATTAACTAACTCTCCATAAATATATCCATCTGAATAACCGAATAATCAAACCATCATATTTTCTTATAAAAATGGCTTTTCAAATGTTGTATGAAAGGTATTAAATTCTAGACATCAAGTAAGATCTATCTTGTAAGCGTGCAAGATGCAGGTTTTCAAGTTGAGAGAGCATTCTGTAATTTTCCTTTATTAGATCATATGCATACGGAGTTCTAGATAGTGCTTCATTGACTCTAATAGGCTGATGTCAATATAACTGAAAATGCTTCCTCGAAATTGTGAACTAACTGTGGGCTATAATTTTTGCAGAGGCTTCCCAGTCTGGCTCCGGGATATCCCTGGCATCGAATTTCGAACAGACAATGTATTCTTCAAGGTAAATTCGGCATCTGTGCTTGCTCCGGGTACCTCTTTAGAGCACACAAGTTCTTTTTTCCTCTGTCGAGTATAGAATGAGGTACCGACATTATATAGATTCTCCAAAGGTCTTGATTATATGCATCATTCACTAGGCAGGGTCTTAAATAAAGGTGAGAATGGGTCAGATGGATCAGCTCAGGAACCTGTAACTAGGGAAGGACTGCTGGTCCTACAACCGACAGGTCCAAGGCTGGTTCCCTTTCCACTTCAGAACGGGTTAATTTTTATGTGTTTTTAAACGTAAAGATTAGCTAAAGTGGGCCTAAATTAATAAGATATCGAAATTAAATAGCAAATAGGAATCTAGATTCAAACAGAAAAGAACAACTGGCCTAAGATCAGAAAAGTGGCCCTGAACAATCCAAAATTGGACTTGACTATGATGAACTCGTAATAAGCTTTCCAACAACTCTCGTGGAATGGATTAAAAAGTTTATGAGCTGTCAAAGCTAAAGTGCTGGGAAACCTGCAATGGGTAGGCCTAATAGATTTTGCTGATCCAACTGCTCTTTTATTTTCTTTAACAACCACCAACACATAAAAATATACCTAGTGTCTTGGTCAAGTGGTGAGTGAGAGAATTTTTCACGGCCTAAAGTGTCTTATCTGGCTTTTTGTTGGCGGGCATAATTTCTATTAAGAAAAAGAAAGTGTAATTTTTGGAGTACTAGTTTTACTCATGTGTCACCCTCACAAGTACATTTTGATAGGTGGATTTTTGCAGACATAACTTTCTTTGGCATTTACTGTTGGAGTTTTATTGAGTCCTGTAAAATTTCTGAGACTAGTGTAATTTAAAGGGAAAATACCACAAAAAACCCCAAACTATGCCACTTGTGACAAATTTACCCTGAATTTTTTTTTGTGACACGAAAAACCCCAAACTATACCACTTGTGACAAATTTACCCTGAACTTTTTTTTGTGACACAAAAAACCCCAAATTATGCCACTTGTGACACATTTACCCCACAATACTTTGGCCTATGGGCGTTTTCGTCTTTTTCCTTTTTCTGTTTTTTTTCCTTTTTTTTCTTTTCTTCTCCGGCGAGCATAGTTTGGGGTTTTTCGTGTCACAAAAAAAAGTTCAGGGTAAATTTATCACAAGTGGCATAGTTTGGGGTTTTTGGTGGTATTTTCCCTAATTTAAAAGCATAAACTGTTAGATGAATGCATAGTTTATTTTTAAGTATTCTAATATTCCCCTCATGAATAGGCTGAACTGTAAGTCTGTAACCTAAGACTAAAGCGTGGAATGTATTTATGGAATAGATTTGGACTCGAGACGTCTTGCTCTAATACCATCTAAAATTTTGTGCGACTACTGCCAACTGTTTTACCAGGTGCAAATTGTTAGATTAAGACATGTTTTGATATATAAGTATTCATAGAACTCTACAACTTCCAGGTCGAGATGGAGCAGTTTGTGAGAAGGATTGTGGATCTAATGCGTAAGGAGATGCTCTTCTCTTGGCAAGGTGGCCCCATTATCATGTTGCAGGTTTGTAGAAGATTTTAAAACGGTAGTATTCTACAAAATGCGATAGTCAGTACTTATATGCTCTCCAAGTCATGGGACATTTTATTTGGACAAATATCACCCTCTTCACATTTCTGGCGAATCACATCTAATATCCTTTCTTATGGGGACCCAAATGCATCCTAAATGTATATTGAAAATAAATAGCCAAATCAGATGTCTAAAGTCAGTTCCTGTCTGAATGTTCTATCTGACATTCAACTGTGATTTATTTTTCAAGATGCTCAATTATGTCTTATGCAATTGTAATGGTTTGATTCAGTTAATCAGTTTAGTGGCAGTGGACCTTCTCATTACCGAAACATGACTTAGAAGATTAAAAATATTCTTTGCTGGGCTCTTTGCCCAGTTGCCTATTGTGTCTTACTACATGCATAATAACGAGAAGAACTATCAGGTTGAGAATGAGTACGGGAACATTGAAAGCTCCTATGGGCAAAGGGGAAAGAATTATGTCAAATGGGCTGCAGGGATGGCTATTGAGCTTGGTGCTAGGGTTCCATGGGTCATGTGCCAGCAAGCTGATGCCCCAGAAACTATTGTAAGTTATTCCCCCCTTTTCACCACACTAACTCTGATGGAAATCTTGCATAGCAATGAGTGCATTGGGCAAAGAAACTTTTGGTAAGTGAATTATTTTTTGTTTTTACTGTAAATTTTGGTAATTGTGATGATTTTTCAAATTTTCTTTAACAGATAAATGCTTGCAATGGTTATTACTGTGATGGATTTAAGCCTAATTCCTATGGCAAACCAACACTTTGGACAGAAGATTGGGATGGCTGGTAAGAAGACACGTCTTCTTTCGCATCTTTACCAGGAACATGTCATGTACAATATATTGTTTTTAGTACGAGGCACGTTTCATTCCAGAGAAAATATTCATTTTGATGGCTGAACATTACTGTCTCTGTGGTGACACTTCTTCTTTTGTGATGAGTAAGTTATATATTTGAAGAAGGAACTCTGTAGAACGATAGAAAGGGTTGAGGACCAAAAGTCTAAGAAAATTACTAGCAAAGAATAGTAACCGAGGTGTATAAGGAAAGGAAGAGATTGGTTTTAAATTGGAAATAGCAAACCTTGTTCTATTAAATTTTCTTTTTTTTTTCTCCTGATGAGATGTCGAAGATGTGTGGAGGTTTTACCCTCTGGAATGTGGTCCTACCCTGTTGCAACTGTGGAAATTGTTTGAGGTATGTGTTGATGGCATGACCCAGAAGATTCTGACACATCATCAAAATGCTGTTTATGACATTTAATTGTTTCTGCTTCCTCATTCATAAGACCAAAATGACATGTATGTAAAACGTTTTCCTATTATTATTATTATTATTATTATCAAGATTTAGATTTTATAAAAGACTCTTTTAAAAGAACCAAAATGACTCTTCCAATTGTTTTTGCTTTCGTTTGCTAATATTCGAGGAAACAAATGCTAGAAAATGCAAAGTTTTTATTTAAACCATAACTTGTTTGTTTTCTCTTGGATATTCATTATGGCATTATATCCTCCTAATGTACTGATTGGAAAGAGTTTTGAGTTCTGTTCTGAAATCAAATTTTACTGACAAGTTCCCATGACACGAGAATTTGGTTTGGTAAGGATTCTGATAGCAAAAAATCCATTGTGACCATTCCGTTTTATAATAAACTAAAGTTATTACTTAGTAATACTAATACTTGATTCACATGTTTCGATGGATTTCTTGTGCAACTGTCACTACACTTTACATCATTTTTTCTTGTGTCTGGAAACCAAGATACGTACCAAATACTGGAAAATGTTACCTTGTATATCATTCTTCATGAAATTTTCTGACCTAATCGTTTTCCAAATGGAAAACAGTTTCATTGATGCAACAGAGCCTTACTAACTGAATCGTGTTCTTGGAACTTTGTATGAAGGTATGCAGCGTGGGGTGGAAGACTACCACATAGACCTGCCGAAGATCTTGCTTTTGCAGTTGCCCGCTTTTTTGAACGAGGTGGAAGCTTTCAAAACTATTATATGGTATGATGAGAACGTTTATAGAAGGAGGTTTTGTCTGTTGATTACTGCTATTGGCCTTTTTTCTCGTCTTTTACTTGATTTAAGTGTGTGGTGATATTCTTTATGTCTGAAGGTTCTTCTTTTCCTTTCCTCCCTGTTATATTTTTCAGCAAATTCCTAGATCTCATAAATGGTTGTAGCTATGTTAGGGAATTAAAGGAAAGTCACGTGGCTGGAAGGCATTTGGCTGGACAGAACTATTAGGCATTTACAACAATGAAAAGAGATAAATTCGAAAATAAAGACTGTATATGAGTAGATTTGCTGAAAGTTGAAAAGAAAGAACCATTCTGGCTAAGATAAATGGTAATAATGAGCATTCACTGGTGACTGATGCTGCATTTATGCATGTGATTCATGGTTGCAGTATTTTGGAGGGACAAACTTTGGCCGAACTTCTGGGGGGCCGTTCTATGTTACAAGCTATGACTATGATGCTCCAATTGATGAATATGGTAGGCAGAAATGCTTTTGAGAATAAGTATGCATCTATATACATATAACGCACAAGCGTGTGCACTAAGGCATCTTTACTTTGGAGCTGCAAGTATGGAGCTCCATTACCATCTTAAAGTCACGTTACTTCCCAATGCTCTAGACTAACAATTATTATATTGCCACTTAGGTCTTCTGAGCCAGCCAAAATGGGGTCATTTGAAAGATTTGCATGCTGCAATAAAGCTTTGCGAAGCGGCACTTGTTGCTTCTGATGCGGCACAGTATATAAAATTGGGGCCAAGGCAAGAGGTTGTGGTCTACCCTTGGTTGACTTATGAGCATGTTCTTTTTTTCTGTCTTTTGCTGGCCGAAGACTTATTAGCATGTGGACTATGCAAAGACTGATTAGCATGTTGACTATGCAATATTCTTGATTCAAATACTTTATAAATTCTGTAAATGGCTTGATATCCATGTTATCTGCTTTATCTGTCAGAGTCCTTCTCTGTGCCTTCTTGATGATGCTTCATTTTAAAAGTTCTTTGAGTCCATGTTCAGTAGGTTCTCCTCAAAAGAATGAGCATATCGAAATCTTATTCTGATGTGTGGCGTGCAAAAGATGGCTACTAGGCTAGCCATATTATTGTAGTTTTCCTCGTTAGGTCATACTTAGGTCATACTTTATCATCAGTCAGAAATCAATTTCTGCACATTTTCTGAGGATAATAATAATTGAGCTGGGTTTACTACTTTATGTCACTGCATGGTAGAGTGTTTCAGCCATATTTTGAATTGAATTGAAAGAATCTATTTACTGTCCTTAAGTTCTAAGTGGTTTTCTGGTATGGCTTCTGGCTTTTCTTGGCCTTCAGGCCAAATATTGTGATCCATAACTTCCAATATTGTCCATGAATGCTTCAGTTCTCAGAAACCTCATTTTCGTGCATCTTTTAGCAGAAGCCTACATGAGTAGCCTATTTTATTATTTGGTTAAAAGCTTTTTTTTTCGTTGTTAGAATAATTAAATATTAAACAACAACTTCACCTAATAGCTTAAGCTTTTACGACAGTTGGTAGTGGTCCCACAAAATCTTACATGGAATTAGAGCAGGAGGTCCCGAGTTCAAATCTTTCCAGGCTCCTATTTGCATCCTTAATGAAATATTTCCATGCTTAGTACTAGGCGGAAAAAAAAAAGACCAGACTAAGCGTGAGGGGGAATGTTAGAATAATTAAATATTCAACCACAACTTCATCTAATAGCTTAAGCTTTTAGAACAGTTGTTAGTGATCTCACAAAATCTTACATTCCTTATTTCTCTTTTCAGGCACATGTGTACCGTGGAAAAAATCACATCGAAGGCCATAACTTGACTAGGTATACAGGTCAAGGAACATGTTCTGCATTTCTTGCAAATATAGATGAACATAGATCTGCTACAGTCCACTTTCTTGGCCAGGCGTATATTTTACCTCCATGGTCTGTGAGTATATTACCAGACTGCAGGAATGTGGTTTTCAACACTGCCAAGGTATTGCTATAACTTTGTGGAACAAGTTGTTAGAACTAGGAATGAAGTTCTAGCTCTTTTGAGATGCTTATGTAAATGAAATCGAGTATGGTTATATTTTAATATTTGACTTTGTGCAGACAAAATACTCTCGGATAAGGCTACTTTGATTTTGTTCTGAGATAAAAATGTTGTAGTTGAGCTACAAGTTATTCTCCTCACCCCTCCCTCCTTCCATATACCACAGATTTTTCCTTTCAGCTATGCATCCCTACTGTCTTTCTGCCAGTCACATATAAATTGCATTCCTGCTACTTGTACTTTCTGCCATTTATGTTGTATAATTACAAAGGGAAAAGAAGTCTGGAGGATTTCTTCCTTAGATCTGATTACATCTTCCTGTCTTCATGCCTAGACCAGGTTGCAGCACAAACTTCCATCAAATCAACAGCAAATGGCTTGCCCCTTAATTTTATTGTTTCTGGGGAGAAAATAAAGAAACCGAGTAGGTCTTCTAATTTTGGCAATTCATGGATGTGGTCTCAAGAGCCAATTGGTGTTTGGAGCCCCACCAGTTTTACAGTTGAAGGCATTTTAGAGCACTTAAATGTTACAAAGGATCTTTCTGATTATCTGTGGCATTTCACTAGGTACGGTGTTGTCTTACTCCCGGTTTTAGCTGTCATGCATATTAGCATTTGTCTGCCTATTTGAAATAGTATCTATATCATCTTTCTGTTGATTTGAGGTATTACTGAGCTGATACTTCTTCTGTCGTTTGTTGCATTAATTATCCTATTATACGTAGTAGTGGGTTTTCGCACTGTAGATGAACATTTACTGAGGGTTAGATGCTTTCTTTGTTTACCATTCACCGCTCATTCTTCTAGCTGTTTGTTTGGGATTGTTCTTTGCAACCCTGTATTAATGATGTATGATGCATGTACGAAGGTACATCATTTTTCGACGGAGTCCTTAAGCATCTACTGGTTTCATTTATAAATAATATCTGATTTCCAGTTCCAAGTTCAGCTTCTGGTTTCGCTTCATAGACATGTATCGAGTACGCACTAGGCAGCTTTTAGCGCACATTATTGGAGCTTTCCATATTTAATAGAAAATACAGGATTCACGATTGCTCTCTTTAGTAGGCGGTCGGAACTGTTAACTTGGCTGGTTTTATGTAAAAACTGTTGGGCCTCTTTGTCTTAGATGGAGATTTGGGACCTCTTACAACCAGTGTTTTCGAACCCAGACTAGACCGGCTGGTTCAGCAGGTTGGACCTGGAACAGACTATGGCCCATTCTGGTTTTTCCTATTCACCCAGATTGGTCAAGATCTGGTCAACCCCGGAGTTGACGCAGTTCAACCGCTAGACCCGGTGAACTGCTCACTGGTTTGACCGGATCTTTGACCAAGTGTTTCGCTTGGTGCAAAAATATGAAGAGCTGAGGTAGGTGGGGATCAACCTTCTGACCTCATTAAGACGAGAGCACCACAACCGCTGGAGGTGGTACTCATATTGGTGTACAAGTATGTGCGTGCGCGTATGTGTATATATTTCACATTTTCTAGTAAGCTATCCAACTTGATTGACCTGGCGGTTCAATAGGCTGAACCGGTTGACTGTCGAACCGGGAAAGGTCCGGGTTAGAAAACATTGCTACTGTTAAAGGGTATAATGGTCTTTGGGATTTTGATGTGTATATATACCGTATTTTCTGATCAATAAAACACACATCATTATTCTACTTACATGGTATCAGAGCCTAAACCCTAAAAATACGGTATATATACACATCAACTCATGAGCCCTTTAAGTCCATCCCTTAAATGCCTGTAACTTTGGATAAAATCTTCGAGACTGATCCAATTTTGTAGTTTGTAGCAAATTTTGGACATTGATGTATTATATGAGCCATTCAACGGAAGTTATATTGGGTTCAAATAATGTAACATCAGGCTGACTCAGATCTAGTGCGATTGCGCTGCCCTCGGTACTTTCCTCGTGAGACTCTTCTCAGCTTGGATTCAGCTTTTCGTTGATGGTATCATGGATGTTGGCAAAAAAGTTTGCATTTTTGATTTATAAATTGTTTTTATTTTTTCACCGATTCTGTAATCATATTCATTGGCTTATCTGACATCTCAATATTCCTCAATCAAGAATATACGTCTCCAAAGATGATATCGCCTTTTGGAAGGAGAAAGACATCAGGCCAACGGTTACAATTGACAGCATCCGTGATGTCCTCCGTGTATTTGTCAACGGTCAGTTGGCAGGTATCTGATCTCTTGTCTTTCTCTTCTTGGT
The DNA here is from genome assembly GCF_021117445.2 of Syzygium oleosum. Taxonomy (NCBI): domain Eukaryota; kingdom Viridiplantae; phylum Streptophyta; class Magnoliopsida; order Myrtales; family Myrtaceae; genus Syzygium; species Syzygium oleosum. The sequence goes on along the minus strand of NW_026607485.1, from coordinate 19,295,810 downwards.
ATATTCTTGTCCTGTCTCTCCCTCTGCTTGCTGTGTGCTCTCATGCTATGCACAAGTATGTTATTAAAAGAATGGAATGCACACTGGCGAAAAAAAAAACGTAAGAATGAAACACACTAGAAAGAGCAGTATACTATTAATAAAATACATAAACCCACTCGACAATGAATTTTAAATTGAGGGAGGAAGCAGACTGCTACCACCGTGCACTCACGTAAGAACAGAGTAACTAAATCTGTACAACCTGAGGATATTAGGTTTGGCCCTAATACTGAAGAGTGAAATTTTAAGTGAGGAGGCAAATGAGAGGCTAGAGAGCCTGCACACGACCTGTTGCTCTAATACTGTATGGAAATGGTGAGACTACTGCACTTATTAAAGGCCTAACTTCTTCGATGAAGGTATAGTAAATTTGTAAGTACCCTAGCAGTACTAATTTAGGTGCTTTAGATCAAGAAGTTGCAGAATGTTACCCACATGTAGTATGTGGGACCGTTAGAGAGAAGCACTAGATATAAAAGACAGCTAATAAATTATTAAATGAAAACTATCTCTCCACTGCAGCAGCTTTCTGGAATTATTTTCTGGGTTCTTGCAGTTGTTGGTCTTTTATTGTCCTTCAGTGGTGTAAGCAGATTTGGCTCGTCTTTATCATATGTACTGCCTGCTGGTTGAAAGTATATCTGCTAAGCCAAGTTTATGTTTAATTCAATTGTAGGCAGTACTTTCGGTCATTGGGTCAAGGCAGTGCAGCCTGTTGATCTTTTGCAAGGATATAATGATCTAGTTCTGCTATCACAAACGGTCGGGTTACAGGTAAACTTTTGTTCCTTGGCATGTTTGTGATCACAGCAGCATCATTTTTATTGGTTGTATTGTTTCTACAAAAAGTAATGTCGACTATGTGATAGTCTTGTTACCAGTATTTATTAGGTTATTTTCAACTAATTAAATGAAACTTAAGCTTTCCACAGTTTGCTTGACTGAATTCGCTTGGGGAGATTCTGTGTCTACTTGTAATGGGCCAAGTGATAGTATTAGTGAAATTGGGCACTTGTATCTCCTGCTGTGCCATAGATGTTGGACGCAAGGGAAAAAGCAGTGGCTTAACACAGTTTGATGTTGACATTGGTTTCCGGAATGAAAAGATAAATAAGGGAAGAGAATGGGAGGACAACAAAAAAAAATAGTTAAAATGTCATCTTCTTAGTTTTCTGGGAAACTAATATTAGTCAAAATGAAGGTACTTTGGATTTTGAGGTCTCTTCAGGGTGGCAGTTCTGGTAGTTATTTTTGTATTTTGTAATATTTCCCAGCCGCTCTACTTTTCTCACTGGAATATTTATATGTGGCAGTGATACTTTCCAGTTGCTCTTGTTTGTATGGTCTGGCAACCGTTCTATTAAAGGACATGTCGATTCTTCTCGTTGTCATTATATTATCTCATGGTCCAGAACTATGGTGCCTTTTTTGAGAAAGATGGGGCTGGGTTCAGAGGCAAGGTAAAGCTTACTGGATTTAAAGACGGTGATATAGACCTTGCAAAATCTCTGTGGACCTACCAGGCAAGTTACTCCGATAGGTTACTGCTATAGTTATGACAGTTTCCCCGTCTCTTATTTTTTCTTCTTTGCAATAACAATTCTGTCCTTCGTTGCAGCAAATTTAGTACTAGCCCACTGGCAGTGTATAATCATTCTTCATTTGCAAGTTTGCAATTGTTATCTATGCGGTTATAACATTATGCACAATTTGCTATCATGTTATTATAATCAAGATAGCTATAAACTTTAAGAAAGGTAAGACATGGAACTTTCTTGAATGAGTATGAAACTTGTTTTTACCATTGGTGAATCAATATAAAAAGATCTAAGTGGACCCTTGTCTCAGCAACATATCATACAGTTGTATCTGAGTATATGATTCGGTATTTTCTAAATGTTGTCAGACCATTTTTGTGAATTGATATAGACTATATGCGATTAACTCACCTTGATTTTCTTTTTCTCTTAGCCTTTTCCAAACACCGGCGCCTGCCGTGTGAATTTTGAGGCTGGAGAACCTGGTTCTCATCTTGATCTATCTTGCTTAGTAAACCAATATCCCTTGAGAATAATGGATCTGAAATTTCTTGAATGGAACATGCGGCGATTAGCTTCTTGAATGGGCTCATTTCTCAAGACATATGCTGATGTTTAATTGTTTATGCTTAAGTGAGTAGAGACAGGCTTCAGGCAGCAGAATAAAACCTAGAATGCTTGTTTTGCACTTCAAAATAATATGCCTCTTGCAATTAGGAACAAAGTTCAAGTTCACGTGCAGGCTCATACTGTCTCATGCTTGAAGGCACATTTTAGTTTTCATCATATATTCTCATCAACTATATGTCTGCTTTAGCAACTGAGCATGAATACTGGAATATTTTTTTTTCTATTATCTTACTACCTCTATCTGACAAGCCATTAAATGCACTGTCATCAGAATGTGATTGATTCTGCAAAAGTAAAAGAATCAGAGTATGGATTTTGATTTCATTTCATGTTGCATATAGGTTGGGCTTAGGGGTGAATTCCTAAAGATATACACAACTGAGGATAATGGGAAGGTAGAATGGACTTATTTGGCTCAGGATGACATACCGTCCCCATTTTCCTGGTACAAGGTAACTGGATAAGTGGCACCCCCCACAACACCCCCCCCCCCCCCAACCCTCTCCTTCTCTCTCCTCCTCGTTTTCCTCCACTCAGAGAGTACAATCAATGATGAATTCTGGTTCTATCAGATAGTTTTTGCCTGTAATACCATACTGTTTGGCATCTTTTGCCATACAACATTCCCTTATTTTATGATTGCAACCAGGAGTTGACTCATTGTTTCTATAATTGTAATTGATACAAGGAAAATGCAGTAGTGTATAGATAGAATGATGTTCAATTCATATACAAAAATAAGCCCTAGGACCTAAAGGTCCTAAAGACCACTTTACCCTTCTAACACTCCCCCTCAAACTGGAGCATAGATATTAATCATGCCCAGTTTGTTACAAATATATTCTATCCTCCCATTACCCAAAGGTTTAGTAAAAATGTCTGCAAGTTGTTCACCGGTTCGAATGTGACTAGGAAGGATCGCTCCACTCTGGAACTTTTCCCGAATAAAATGACAGTCAACCTCAATGTGTTTTGTTCTCTCATGAAATACAGGGTTGGAAGCTATATGCACTGCAGCTTTATTGTCGCACCATAAAGTCATGGGCCCTGAAGCTTTAAAGCCTAACTCGATCAACAACTGTTGAATCCACACTAATTCACATGTCACTTGTGCCATGGCTCTATATTCTGACTCAGCACTAGAGCGGGCATCAACGTTCTGTTTCTTACTCTTCCATGATACTAGATTTCCTCCAACCAAGGTACAATAGCCAGTAGTTGATCTCCTATCATCTGGAGACCCTGCCCAATCAGCATCAGAGAATCCTTCAACTTTACTATAACCATGGTTTCGGTAAACAATTCCTTTCCCTGGAGTCTTCTTCAAGTACCTCAATATCCGAATAACTGCATCCCAATGAGATGTACGAGGGGAAGACAGAAACTGGCTTACAACACTAACTGGAAAGGCAATGTCTGGTCGAGTGACTGTGAGATAATTCAGCTTACCTACCAGCCTTCTATATCTCTCAGGGTTATCAAGGATTTCTCCTCCCTCAGCGGCCAGTTTAACCCCTCGTTCCATGGGTGAATCAAGAGGCTTTGACCCCATCATACCTGTCTCAATGAGTAAATCTAGGACATATTTTCGCTGTGACAGAACAATACCTTTATGTGAATGTGCCACTTCAATCCCTAGGAAATACTTCAACTTTCCTAAGTCCTTAGTCTGAAACTGTTGCTGAAGATAGATCTTTAGTTCAGCTATACCAGCCAAATCATCTCCCGTAATGATAATATCATCAACATACACAATCAAGAACAGTTTGCCTCCCCCCGACTGTTTATAAAAGAAAGAGTGATTATTTCCACATTTAGATAATCCAAAAGAAAGTACAGCCTCAGAAAATCTTCCAAACCATGCCCGTGGGGATTGCTTCAAACCATATAAAGACTTTCTTAATTTGCAAACCATAACCCCAGACTCCCCCTGAGCAACAAACCCCGGAGGTTGCTCCATATAAACTTCCTCATGAAGTGTACCATGCAAGAAAGCATTCTTGACATCAAGCTGAAACAAGGGCCAATTATATGTGGCAGCAAGGGATATCAAAATACGAACAGAAGTAAGTTTGGCAACAGGAGAAAATGTGTCCAGATAGTCAACCCCATACACCTGAGCATACCCTTTTGCAACAAGTCGTGCTTTTAAACGAGCAAGAGAACCATCAGGATTGACTTTCACAGCAAATACCCAACGACAACCAATAGCAGTTTTGCCTGAAGGAAGAGGTACCAAGTCCCAAGTTTGATTAACCTCGAGAGCCGTTAATTCTTCTTCCATTGCTGTCCTCCAGCCAGAATTTTGTAATGCCTCAGATACAGACTTGGGGACAGAATATTGTTCAACAGTAGATAAAAAGGACCGAAAGGAAGGAGACACAGAAGAATATGAGATGAAATTTGCAATAGAGTGTTGAGTACAAGTACGTGTACCTTTGCGATGAGCAATAGGAAGGTCAAGATCAGATACAAGAGGAGAGGCAGCTAATGGCGAATCTGGAGCAGAAGATGACGTAGTAGTAGCAGGAGGCAGGGGGGAAGCAGTTGCCACTCGAGGACGTCGAGTATAAACCTGGAGAGGAGGTGGTTCCTGTGTAGAGACTGGTGAAGTAGTTGGAGCAGTTGACCGAAGGGTAGTCATAGTCACATAGAAGTCTTCATCCAACTCAGAAACAGAAATTGGAACATCATGATAAGGAGTGGATTCAAAGAATGAAACATCAGCAGTTATAAAGTATTTTCTCAGTAATGGAGAATAACAACGATATCCCTTTTGAGTACGGGAATAACCCAAAAACATACACTTGATAGCCTTGGGATCAAGTTTTGATACTCCAGGTCGATGATCACGAATAAAACAGACACAACCAAAAATACGGGGTGGTAAGACAAACAATGACACATTTGGAAATAAAGTAGAAAAAGGAATACCACCTCGCAAAATAGAAGAGGGCATGCGATTAATGAGATAGCATGCAGTCAGAACAGCATCACACCAAAAGGTTTTGGGAACCTTCATTTCAAACAACATGGATCTAGTAACATCCAATAAGTGTCTATTCTTTCTTTCAGCAACACCATTCTGTTGTGGTGTATCAGGACAGGAAGATTCATGGATCATACTATGTTGAGTCATAAAATCAGAAAATGGGCCAGAAAAGTACTCTTTAGCGTTATCAGAACGCAAAACCTTAACATGCACACCAAACTGTGTATGAATTTCATGAATAAATGCACGAAATATAGAAAACAATTCTGGCCGATTTTTCATTAGATATAACCAAGTGATTCTGGAATAATCGTCAACAAAAGTAACAAAGTATCTAAAACCCAGATTGGAAACCACATGACAAGGACCCCAAATATTTGAATGAACTAACGAAAACGGGGACGCTGCTCATTTAATGACTCGTGGCGAGTAACTAATACGATGTAATTTGCCAAGCTGGCATGACTCACACTCTAAACTGGAAAGGGACCTAAAACTAGAATCTAACTTCTGAAGACTATGTAGAGAAGGATGACCCAGACGACAATGAATTTGATGTAGGGATGCAACACTAGGACATGCAATGGAAGGAGCGTCTTCAAGCACATACATCCCCCCTACCTCACGTCCTCTACCAATCGTCTTCTTCGTAGCCAGATCCTGAAAAATACAGGAATCAGGGTAGAATGTTACTGAACATTGGAAGTTTTTAGTGAATTTACTGACAGACATGAGGTTAAACGGAAATTGTGGCACATAAAGCACTGAGGACAATGGCAATGAAGTAGTTGGATAAACTGTGCCAACCCCCTTAACATGTGTAAATGATCCATTGGCTATGGTAACTGTGGATGAAGATGGAGTAAGAGAGGAAAATACACTTGAAAGACCCGACATGTGATCAGTAGCCCCTGAATCAATTATCCAAGGACGAGAAGTAGCTGAAGGGCATGTAGTAGCATTACCTGTCTGTACCAAAGTAGCAGTGGAAGAAGAAGGCTGTGAGATCTGAAGCTGGGTGTACCGAGCAAATTCCTCATTAGACATAACCACTACCTTGCCTTTAGAAGACCGTGTAGAAGAATCAGTAACAGACGCAATATTTGCAAATTGTTGTTTCTGCCCTGGTCTACCATGTAATTTGTAACAAAATTTCTCAATATGGCCAGGTTTGCCACAGTAATGACAAGTCCGTGTGGCCCCTGAGTTATCGGTGGACACGTGAGATGGTCCATAAAGATGTTGGCCTTGGCTTGAATACAATACATCCAAATACTCCCACATTTCTTTGACCGTGTCAACATGAGTTACAAGATCAACTATATAACTTTCCATAGAATTTAACATTTGACCAAGGATACGTGCATCAGTTACATCCCAAGTTGCATCATCTTTGTGTTTAGGCTCAGTTATGTGTCTATGTTGATTCCTGTCGGTCAAAGTAAGCTTCACAATTTTCTTCCATTGATGGAAGTTAGAACTACCCTCAAGCTTCCTATAAGTAATTCGATTAGACAACGAGGAAATCACCTCAGTCATCACAGGATTATTCTTCTCAAAATCACCCATTCTCCAATGACAACAAGAGAATTCTCGCAATATTTTCCCTCATGCACCTCAATCTCAACCTCAACAGTTCAGCAATCCAACATAATTGATAACAATCCAACACAATTGAAGATATATCACCACATAAAAGAGCCTCCACGACCCACAAACACCACCAATCGATAAACTATAACTCAATTAGTCAATCACCCGCAATCTAAGATCTGAAAAACCAAGAAATCAGACCTGTCCAGACCTCAACATATTCATGCAGACACTAGAACTTCTGATATTTGGCCTAATCAAGCAAATTTACCGCATCATTTCGTGGCTGCAAGAGCCGGGAGTCACCGAGCCACAACAACACCTCCACTCACAGCAATGGCGAGGAAACTTCCAGTCACTTCAGCTCACGAACAGAAGAATACCTCCAATAGAGCAGAGGGAAGAGGAAGGCCAGGTTTGCTTCACAAGTTAGAGGTGGCGAAGGTGAAGAAGGTTCATCAGCAGCGTCCAGCAGGAACGTCACTGATTTCAGCTCATGAACAGGGACCTCACGCGAACTGGGTCGCGTGAGCAGGAGGCTCCACTCACTTCAGCTCATGAACAGGGACCTCGCGCGAGCTAGGTCGCGCGGCTGGAGGCTCGCGCGAGCTCGAGCTGGGTCGCGCGAGCAGGAACTTCGCGCGAGCTGGGTCGCGCGGCTGGAGGCTCGCGCGAGCAGGAGCCTCGCCCGAGTTGGGCGCGCTGCCCGCGCGAGTTGGGCGCGAGCTGGTCGCCGGCGGATGCAAGCTCTTCCGGCGACGGCTAGGGTTGGGGTTGGGGTCGGGTACCAAGCTCTGATACCATGATACAAGGAAAATGCAGTAGTGTATAGATAGAATGATGTTCAATACATATACAAAAATAAGCCCTAGGACCTAAAGGTCCTAAAGACCACTTTACCCTTCTAACAGTAATCATTATAAAACCTCACAAATGAAAACTCCTCAATACTCAAAAATCTTTTATTGGTTGAAACAGACATACTTTGATTCCCCAGATGGGACAGATCCTGTTGCTATTGATCTGGGTAGCATGGGAAAGGGCCAGGCTTGGGTAAATGGTCATGATATAGGAAGATACTGGACTCTAGTTGCCCCAAAAGGTGGATGTCAGCCGATATGTGATTATCGCGGACCCTATAATTCAGAAAAGTGCTGCACAAATTGCGGAAAGCCTACCCAAACCCGGTACGCCTCTATTGACGACATGCCTATTGCTTTTTGTGTCAGTGCGTATAATCTTTACTGACGGATTATTGTGTTCTTTTCATCATTCTCACTTACATATGGTTCTTGCTAGAAGCCATAAAAGGACAAACCTCATGGTATGGTAAATCTGTGTCTCTGCGATAAGCTTATTGTCTCCCATTTACAGGTATCACATACCACGGTCGTGGCTCCAGCAGTCAGATAATTTACTTGTCATCTTTGAGGAAACAAGAGGGAATCCATTTGATATATCAATCAAGTTACATTTCTCAGAGATCATCTGTGGTCAAGTGTCGGAGTCGCACTATCCTCCTATACAAAAGTGGTCCCTTCCTGATTCTGTCGGGGGAAGAATCTCAATCAATGATATGACTCCTGAGATGCATTTGCAATGCGAAGATGGTTATGTAATTTCCTCCATAGAATTCGCAAGCTATGGAACACCTGAAGGCAGCTGCCAGAACTTTCGCAAGAGCAGCTGCCATGCCCCCAATTCCTTGCAGGCGGTAACAAAGGTAAATGTACACTAAGCTTAAACTAGGGTGAATTTCACAAAAGGAATGATTAGTTTTTGATACTGTTAGCCAGTTTAATGGTCATTTAATAAAACTCAATATCTGTCTGCCAATTTTGGGGGTCAGAGAATAAGGGCAATTGGTTTTTTTAACTTCATTCTTTAGAATTCAGATTTAAAAAGGAGGCTTTTCTCCTTTGTTCCGTTCGATGGGCTGGGAGTTCTAAACAGCAGACTAAGAAATAGTAGAATGTGAAACTGAGGATAAGGTTAACCATCTCTCTTAGAAGCTTCCTGCAGCATGCATTTTTCTCATCATATTAAGTCAATTAAACGTGGTTCGACAAAAGTGAAACTTGATCGCTGCCTACAATTGAATTATGGGTGCAGGTCTAAATTCTTGTTTTACCCTATTGGGTAGCATGCTTCCTTAAGGTGGAGTAAATTAGGAAGAAAATTGCATTCGGTTCAGTTATGTAGCACGGCAATTATTAGTTGAATTAGTTGTTACTGTAATTGTAATGATGTGGAGCTCTTAATCATCGACAAAGCGAAGTGACCATTGGCTAGAATGGCCTTCATGATGGTAGTTTTTTTTTATCCTTGTACATTTTGCAACTGCCTAATAGCTTATAGTTTATACCTGCAATGTCACAGGCTTGTCAAGGAAGAAATAGCTGTTCCATCAAGATCGCAAATGCAGAATTTGATCGCGACCCATGCCGAGGAACCGTGAAGACATTGGCCGTACAGGCGAAATGCATTTCGTCATCTGAACATCTCTCAGCTTTGTAGCGGGGGCCAGCAGCTTTCCCAATTTCATTCCCTTGCCATTCATAGCTTTGTATATCCGGACTCAAAGATCCTTTTCATTAAAACTGGCTCACTTTAATTGTGCCGTTTCAGTATACAAGAGCTACTCGGTACTTCTGTGAGTAATGAAATGAAAATCAGGTGCACGTTGTGCCGCTATTGAATCTCGAGACGGCATCATGCTGCAATTCATTGCTACAAGAATGCTTGGAATCAAATTTTTGCTCTTATTAATTAGTTGGTAAAGCAGTACCCAGTTACTTAGACAAATGCAAGAGACCAACGGAAGAGACTCCGTCCTGTTAAAGGTTAATTTTCAACAGGATCGATTCGATTCCTGGAGACGACGTAACTCCAGTAAGGTCAGTGATTCCTGGGCCTAAACAAGACATTGCTATTTAAATAATCTCAGCACACTATTATCTCCAGGGTCTTAAAACGCGAACGCATGAGAATATATCTCTAGCAAAAAGTGAACCGTCGGATAGACCTTGATAACGTTGTCGGGTTTAGCTAAATAAAGATGCGAATCAAATAGTTAACATGCTGGGTTTAGCTGAAGCAGTCGTTAGTTCTGGTCGTAAAATGATGGGAAACATGTCTGACGACCCAGTTCAGGGCAATTGTCTTGTGGCTCATCTAGAAAATGACATTGTCAAGAAGTGTAACTTCCAAGTAGAGTACTTTGTGTGACATCCTGATTTTCGTTAAATTGATTAGTAAGCCACAGAGGATTATATTAGTGCCGATGAACGAATTTAATTAGTTAACATATTTCTAATGGCCATTTAAGAAATTTAGGGACTATGGTATTTAACCTATACTTTGTCCGGATATTACAAGAGCCTAAGTTACATGATGTATGTCACAATTGGGACATATTACACACCATGCACGGCCGACCACCACTACCATCACTACCCCTCATTTCACTACCGTTCTTCCATTTTTGCCCCTCATGCATGCATGAAGAGTGTCACTTGGCATGAGACAAGTGTCAAGAGGATAAGGCCACTTGTCAAGACATGCAAGACAATAGAAGGCCAACTTGTGAAGCAAAGACACTCATTCTCTCCCTCTCCCCCTCTCTTCCACTCTCTCGGCCAGCCCTCCCTCTCCCTCTTCATCTTCATTTTCTGCGTTCTTCCTTCTTCAAGAACACGCCAGCAGCTCAAGCAGGAAGGATCTTGGTTCTAGAATCATCAAGGCAAGGAGAAATGGCTTGGTTATACTCCCATTGATTCCTACACGCATGGTTTTTGATTGTTGTGTGCTGTGGATGAGTTGATCTTTGTTGTGTGTGTGATTCTTGGCCTTGAATGTGGTTGCGACTTTCGAAGCTTCGGATGGTCTTGCATGTGAGTTTCTAGTGCCCAGATGAAGTTGCATGTAATGATTATGGGTCTAGGTTGCTGAATCAAGCTAGAAATGGATGTTGCATATAGGTTTGGACTTCTGGTTTTGGGTTTTCTTGGACAAGAATTCGTGGATTTCAATTTGGAGTTGTTTTCTTGAACTTTGGCTTTGGTTTCTAGAACCAAAACTGCTGGATCTTTGCTGTTTTCCATTTTTATAGAGCTGTTTGTAGTCCGAATCTTGCAAAACTTACACCATGAAAGTTGTTCAAAACATCTTATACTATAATAACCTTTAAATTAAGATTTTTCTGAGTTGAAATGGGTTGTACGAAGGCCCTATCCTTTATCGTATTTTACCGGTTCAGTACAGTAAAATCAATGCCCTTTGTGTCTTCTTGATTTTTTATAAAATTTTTCAGTTCGAATTTAGACATACTTCCTTCACAAAAGTTTCAAAGGACTTCCATTTCTATTACATATAAAAATTTCAAAGTGTTTTGATATCTTTTGAGTAGTGGAATGGGCCTTTTTTGTGGTTCATTTATTCTGTTCCAGCGAACCAGTTTTGGTCTGACTTTGAGTGACTCTTTTCCGTGTATACAAAATGATCTGGATTTTATGCTTTCATGAAAAATGTCATTCAAGGTCTTTTCTATGACATATTTAAATTTCATAATTTCTCGAAGTCATTTACTATGTTATTGGTCTTGATTCTCATTATTGTTCAAAACTGTTCCATTTTACCCCTTTGATAAAACTCACGATTTATTACTTGAAAATGATTGAACCACAATTCTGTGTTTATTGGAGATAGAACCCACATCCATTTGGCTTTCCAATGAGGTATGATTGGCCTTGATACGATATCGAATGATGGTGCAAATTGGGTTACATTTGTTGTGGCGTCCCAGTATGCTACTTACTAGCGCGATTCTTTATTCTCTTTTATGTAATTGCGCAAGCGGAAGATACTGTTTAACTTAAGCATTTATAACATGAATTATGTATAAGCAAACACATTCAATGTAGCTGAACGGGGATATCTTACTTCCATTTCATTATCTTATTTACATACACGAGTGACACCAACCAAAAACTACTACTGGGAGGATCAAAAAAATATATAGCTCCCCATCTCACACCAGATGACACTATGCAACCGTCACCAACATCAACACCAGTCATCACAGTTTAAACTAAAAAGAAGCAACTATGAAAACTTTGAAATGGCTCCCCCAACAGCCTACGTTGTCCCTAACAACTATTCCTCTCCGTCACTACCGTCGTCCGAGCTGCCACTATCTAAGTAAGGAATAGGTCCCACCAGTCGACCATCTACTAGCACAAAAATCGAAACAAAACCATATGGGACATGACCTCTCGGGGCTCCTATGTCGACCGAGTGTCGCAGTATAACAAACGAATATAACTGAAGGGAACGCAGGGTCAGTAAACTATTACAGCTCCCCCCCAAAGTCAACGGGAGCACCGCAACAGGCGATGGGCGATGCAAGGGATCGGAGGCATGTCTAAAATCTATAAAAATAACAGGAGTGAGCTAATGCTCAACAAGAGATAAAACTAGCTTATAAACCGACCGATCATACTAACTCTCAATTCCTAGACACATCTAATATGAAATGATTAATGTACCCTGTAATGAACGCACACCATCCGAAAGTAACATCCGTAATCACATGTACCATACTAGCATGCATCATAGATATCACACGTTTCATTTCTCATCGATTTCATAGGGTTCACTCCCATCTCACGGTTCAATCGATTTGCTGGCTCAATCGATTTGCTGGCTAGTTCGTGCGGGTCACTTCCGATTTACTGTCCGAACTTTCATGACTTATTGGCCATAGGCATCTCACTCCGAGACATCCCAAGCACACAGCACATGGGCATCCCAACACACAGCACGGGGGCATCCCTACACCTCCGGGGCATATTGGTTTTTAGCCAAGCCATTCACTTCCGGTTTGCTGGCCAGACTTCCAAGGTTTGCTGGCCTTGGTGCAATGACATGACATTCATAGACCACGTAACTCATTTCATTCAGCACACTTTTCATATGAAATAATACCCGCGAAATTTTATCCCATTAAACTCAAATCTAGAGGTATAAACAAACATGCAACAACCATTCGCACCTTCATTCAACAATCTAAACCCATCTTTCTCACATGAAAGTCAATATGAGTGCTTAAAACTTACATGCAAAGCCATCAATGGCTAAAAGACACATGCATCCACTCTACAGCTCACGAAACACACATGCACACACATTCCAGGTCTGGTCACCCACATGCACGCCCATATAACATCAAAGATCTCACATGCAAGCCCAAAACATCAACCCACAGCACCATACAAGAAAAATCAAGGGCCTAGGAAGATCAATTGGCTTAGAAACAAGCCTTATCTCCTTGCCTTGGTGTGCTCGTGAGTTCTACGTGCGTCCTTGGTGAGTTGGCCGGCGGTTTCCTTGTAGCAAAGTGGAAGATATTGAGTTTGTGGTGTCTGGGGACTCATGGCTAGAGAAGGAAATGGAGAGGAAAATGAGTTGTGTGTTGGTGGTGAGGTGAGAAAAATGAGAGAGAGAGAGAGAGAGAGAGAGAGAGAGAGAGAGAGAGAGAGAGAGAGAGAGAGAGAGAGAGAGAGAGAGAGAGAGAGAGAGAGAGAGAGAGAGAGAGAGAGAGAGAGAGAGAGAGAGAGAGAGAGAGAGAGAGAGAGAGACTTTCATGATGGCTTCTCATGATGGAATTAGAAGAGTGTCTTAGAAGCTTTGTCATTGTGCATGAAGCTTCATTGGTGGACATGGGCGGCCATTCATGATTAATTGGCTTTAATTTCTCTAATTTTACATGTAAAAATTAGGGCTAGATGGCCGGCTGCACGTGGGGTATTAGGGGTACAATTTGTGTTCTATATTATGTAATTTAAGTGCACCTAATATCCACATAAGATATACATTAATGACCATTATCCCTAATCATCTTAAATAATCACTATACAAGTACATCGTGCACATATATAGCCGAAAATAAGCCTCCTCAATTGTCCAATGAATTTCGAAAATTTTTGGATCACAAATATACCAAGTGTGTATTTACCGAAATTTCATAAGTGTTTCGACAATTGCATACTCAAACCTTGGTCATCACTAATTTCAATTCGTGTAACATCACTAATCGGTCCTACGGATTTTAGGATGTCACAACACTTCCCCCTTTAAAAAAATTTCATCCTCTAAATTTAGGATTTACCTGCCCCTTCAAATAGATGCAGATAACGGCTCCTCATGTTGTCCTCGCTTTCCCAAGTTGCATCTTCTATATCGTGATATTGCCATAATACCTAGACGAGAAGAATAACCTTATTCTTGAGAACTCGTTTACTTCGATCCAATATCCGCACTGGCAACTCAATATACTTTACTTTCTCATCTACTTCAATAGTTTTGCTGTCCAAAACATTTATAGGGTCAGGCTGATATTTCCTTAACATCGACACATGAAAAAGACGTCATGGATGTTAGCCAACTTTGGTGGCAAAGCCAATCAATATGCCAAATCCCCTATCATTTCGAGAATCTCAAATGGTTCAATGGATCTCGGGCTCAATTTCCCTTTCTTTCCGAATCTTGATATGCCTTTCATTGGCAATACTTTCAAAAATACGTGATCTCCCTACTTTAAATTCCAAAGGTCTCCTACGTTAATCAGCATAACTTTTCTATCGGCTTTGTGCAGTTCTGAGTCGATCTTGTATTACCTTTACTGCGTTTGAAGTAACTTGTACCAACTCTGGTCTTGTTATGCGTCGTTCACCTACTTCGTTCCAACATATAGGAGTTTTATAGGCTCTTACATATAATGCTCCAAATGGAGCTATACTAATACTTTGCTGGAAATTATTGTTATAGGCAAACTCTACTAGATGTAACTTCCCGCCCCAATTACCTTTAAAATCGATAATGCACGCGCTTAACATATCCTTCAACACCTGAATAACTCTCTCTATTTGTCCATCTGTCTGCGGATGAAAGGCAGTGCTATACTAGAGCTTAGTTCCTAATGCAGTTTGTAAACTCTTCCAAAAGTTTGAAGTGAACCTTGGATCTTGATTCAAATTTATAGTCATAGGCATTCCATGCAATCTGACTATTTGCTTAACGTAAAAGTCCGCATACTTTTCTAGTAAATAATCTGTTCATACAATCAGGAAATGAGCAGATTTAGTCAGCCGATTTACTATTACCCAAATAGAGTTGTGACCACTTGACACCCTTGGCAACCCTTGGACAAAATCCATAGTGATATATTCCCATTTGCATTCGGGAATCTCTAAAGGCTTTAACGTACCTGCTGGTTTATGATGCTTTGCCTTCACTTCTTGACACATCAGACACCTTGAGACGTGTTTAGTGATATCAACTTTCATTCCATTCCACCATTGTTGTTGGCAAAGGTTACGATACATTTTTCGTATACCCTGGATGGATACTATAATTACGCCGATGCGCTTCTGATAAAATCTCGTTCCTTAGTCCTTCATCACCAAGTACACAAAGGCGTCCACGAAACCTTACGATTCCATCCTCCGATACTTGGAAATCTGGTTTCTTACCTTCTATTATTTCTTTGTGAACCTTCATAATTTCAGGATCTGACTGCTGCAGTGTTCTAATCCTTTGTATAATCTCAGGTTCAATCCTAAGTGTAGCCATCACACTTGTCAAATCATTCATATATAGCTTAAACTCGAAATTTGAAATCTTCCTAAGTAAATTCTATTCCCTAATCATCATATTCGCCACCATCATTGTAGATTTTCGACTAAAAGCATTCGCCACTTTATTCGCCTTCCCTAGATGATATAGGATCTCACAATCGTAATCTTTCAATAATTCTATCCATCGTCTTTGTCTCATGTTTAACACCTTTTGAGAGAATAGATATTTCAAACTCTTATGATCCATATAAACCTCAAACTTCTCCCTATACAAATAATGTCTCCAAATTTTCAATGCAAAGACGATTGCCGCAAGTTCCAAATCATGCATCGGATAGTTCAACTCATACGGCTTTAATTGTCTTGATGCATATACAATGACTTTCTCGTGCTGCATCAGAACACATCCAAGTCATTTGTGGAAAGCGTCACTAAACACCACAAATCCTCAAGATCTTCCTGGTATCGTCATAATCGGTGCCGTAATTAATTTTCCTTTAAGTTCTCGAAAACTATGCTTACATTCCTCAATCCACTCAAACTTTGTATTTTTGTTGTCAATTTCGTTAATGGACCAGCAAGATGTGAGAATCCTTTCACAAATCTCCGATAATACCCTGCAAGACCTAAGAAACTTCGAATTTTTATTATTGTCATTAGCCTTGGCCAATTGATTACTGCCTCAACTTTAGTTGGGTCCACCGATATTCCTTCACTATTACTACATGACTTAAAAATATCACTCGATCCAACCAAAATTCCCACTTACTAAACTTAGCATACAATTTATGCTCTCTAAGGGTTTAAAGCACAATCCTTAAGTGTTGTTCATGCTCCTTTGGTTCTTTTGAGTATATAGGGATATCATCAATAAAAACTATTACAAACTGATCCAAAAATGGTTTGAACACCCCATTCGTCAAATCTATAAATGCTGCAGGTGCGTTAGTCAAACCAAATGGCATAACCAGAAACTTATAATGTCCATAACGAGTCTGGAAAGCCATCTTAGGAATATCTTTTTTCTTAATCCGTAGTTGATGATATCCAGACCTTAAATCAATTTTGAATATACCGATGCCCCTGCAATTGATCAAATAGATCGTCAATCCTAGGCAACGGATACTTATTCTTAATTGTAACTTGGTTCAAATGCTTATAGTATATACATAAATGTAATGATTCGTCCTTTTTCTTCACAAACAACACTAGTGCATCCCAAGGTGAAGCACTTGGTCTAATAAATCCTCTATCAAGCAATTCCTGCAATTGCACCTTTAATTCCTTTAATTCCGTTAAAGCCATCCTATATGGGGCCTTCGATACAGGTTCTGTTCTAGGGGCTAATTCAATTACAAACTCAACTTCACGCTCCGAAGGTAATCCTGGTAATTCCTCAAGAAATGAGTTGGGAAATTCTTGGACTATAGGAATTTCCTCAAACTTTACTTCATTCCTATTCTGATCACTTATCACCGCTAGAGATCCTCGACAACCATCATCCAAAAGTTGATGTGCTTTGACGTGAATTCATGGGGGTTATGTTTGCGACGTCCCATTCATTTTTATCTTTTGTTACGAGCAAGCGGAAGCATATACTCGGGACAATCACAACAACATCAAACAACAACGGGGTTAAGAAACACACTACAAATATGCTTATATTTACATGATAGTGATTATCATTACAAGTCCTTATCTACGGGCCCTTAGCCGCTTGTTCATCTGTCAAAATATACGGTCGGGTTATCCTACTCCACTACCGTGACTTCCACAAAACGCTCCCAAAACTCGCTCCTCAAAAGTCGGCCTCCTCCCCCGCTCGTCTGTCCCGCCTACATGCCGTTCGTGGCACCTCCGAGCGTGGGACCCTTCACTCCCCCGAATGGCCCATTGAACCCGCGGAGGGGACCAAACAGGCCGCCCTCAGTCCACATGTACCAGGCTTCGTACGTGTGAGGAACGAGATTGTCTAAGCCCTCGTCCACCATAACCTGGGAGATGATCTTGCGGTAGGCTCTACCCTCGGCCGCATCTATGACGTCCGGTATGTCCACTACTAGTTCCACTGGGGTACCAAAATGAACAGGTGGGGTCGCAATCCCACAAGTCTGAGGAAAAATCATGGGGAGCGAGTTAATGACTCAATAAGTAAATCCACTAATATCAAGTTAGGAGGAAGCAATCGTCGGCGAACATGTGCCCAAACTTTTACTGCCCTGTGTGTCGATGGCAAATCAATAGCAAAGACATGACTTACCTCGACTATGTGTTATTCATGGTTCACGCATCAACCAAGAGAACATCAAGCACATTACATAAATGGTGCATGCATAGACAAACACACGGGATTCATTCATTATTAACCGAAATCCATCAGTTCTTCCGAAATCCATCAGGCATCCGAAATTCACCACGCATCCGAAATCCATCAAACATCCGAAATCCATCAGGCAACGTCTCGAAATCCATCGTAGACGGCTTTAGTCCCTCTTATGTCCACGCATCACAATTACCAAGCAATCCGGTTTCTTATATTTCTTTCTTAGTTCATGCAAACAAAAGTACCCGAAGGCGTGAATGCAAGTGAAATTTATGGACAATAAACCGTAATCTCTAGTATGTCGGCCACGGTCTAAGGCCCGTGACTTGATCCAATGCGCCAAACGTTGAACAAAACCGTATTTAGCTCGGATTCGATATGCCTCAATATCGAACTTTTGCCAAGCAAGGTCCCGTCCATATGCCATAGCGTTCGTACAAGACATATGTTCCCTCTTTCGTGGCCAAGTCGTGCTTTGACTTGTGATTATGCTTTGCAATCAACAAAACATGCAACCAAACAACAAGCAAGTCTCTAGCACGGATCGGGTAAAGACGCAAGTCATCAACGCATCACAAAATCCTATCCCGAGATTAGGGAATCTACTTACAGCAACTTAAACAAAAGGCAAGACTTAGTGGGGATCAAAGAGAAAGTGGCGTGAGGAAGGGTTGGCCGAGTGTGTGTGGCATGAGAGAGAGAGAGAGAGAGAGAGAGAGAGAGAGAGAGAGAGAGAGAGAGAGAGAGAGAGAGAGAGAGAGAGAGAGAGAGAGAGTGGCATGAGAAAAAGGGTTGGCCGAATGAGGTGGGGTAGGCGTGAGAAAGAAGGGGCCAAGTGGGAACACTTTTCTATTTATAGCATGGCCTACAAAGTTAATTATGAAAAAGGGGCCAAAAGTCTAATTAATGATAAAAGTTAGTTTTGAAAGTCTTTGCCATAATTAAGCTTCTTCCTCAAGCTTTTAACTTGGGCCATTCATTACTTAACTTAGCTTTCAAGTTGCTAAGTAGAGTCATCATGCCCTATTAGGCCATTTAAAACCAAGGCTTCAATGATGGGATTTCTAGCTTGTCTTTGGCCTTTCTTCTTCTTTGTTTTGGGCGTGAGACACTAGTTTCCTCCAATTATTGGTGGCCTCCTCAAGACACTCCATTATTGGTTCATAGTCTCTATTATTGGTGTTGGTCCCTATCATGGGTTGGTGTCTTGTAAGACAAGCTCTATTATTGACCAACTTGCAAGAGAAGTTGCCAATAATGCTATTGACTTGGCTAAGTTAATTTTTGTTTTCTTGTTCATAAAGTCTTTGGGTGTGTATCATGTGCTCATTTTCAAGAACACTCAATAATTGATGCATATCATTTAATCTAATGGCTCATCTTCTTCTTGGACACTAATGTTCACTAATGCCTAGTTTAAGAGGCAACCAATGTCACGCCCCGACCGTTGAGCGTGCTAACATCTCACCAATGGTCGTGTACTGGCAACGCCCCGGGGCGCGTCGTCAACCTAAAGAAATAACATCGATAAAATGAACGCATGCGGAAGCGAACTTGAATCACCCAATCAACAATCAATAAAATGGGATAGTAAGGAAAACACTTTGAGAAGAAAACCAACGAAGCCATTTTATAAACACAATGTTAACCCTAGGAAGATACATACATGCAAGCCTATCACGAGGCTACTTCCTCAAGACCAAACATACAAAAAGGGATGCGGATGGTCGGGTTAACTTAGCTTCACTATAAAAAAGGGGTGACAAAAAAGATGGGATATCCAAGCCCATCATCAAACCCGGTGATACCCAGGCGGCGTCTCCGAATCCGACTCCATGCCATCCGGATACCAGTAATCCGAGTTTGACTCCGAATCCATTACAGCCCCGTCCGGAGGGTCGAGATCCACGGGATCCCACACCTTGTCTCTTATTCCACCGTTAGGTGCTCCATTAAAACCCCTAATGGGTGCGAATAACCCATCTCCATCCCTAAGAAACCAAGCTATAAACTCATGAAGCTTCCACATTGCCAAGCCCTCATCCACCCAGACGGTGGTCGCGTGGTTCTGGTATGCCCTATCTGGTCCAATCGGATACTCAGATATGACTGTGCTCATATCCATGGGCACTTCAAAATGTGTGGGCGGACATTTCAGAATCGGGGGTCTAAAAACATTTAACAAACAACAATGAGATAACTCAGCAAGTAAACTTCCTAAACCTCGCTTAGGAGAATACGTTGCTTCTGGAATGCCCTAAACATGCAATTGCTCCCACGAGCACGTTACGGAATCACACAACCCATATGTTCAAGTGTCACATACAACGTATATCATGTCACAAACATGCACATCAACAACTTAATAATCCAGACATGTTCGATTGTCAACCTCAGGCACATAACACTCATCGATGCAAATCGCATTCGTGATAGTCCATATTATTAATGACTTCTCGGGCCACGGCACATCCCACGGATGGCGGTCTTCCGACATGCCGGGTATCGTCCTGCACCACCCCGGCGATGGCATCATCTCACCAACCTCAATGACAGAATCCCATAAATGGGTTCGTCCCGAATCCGATTCGCGAACGACTTCGTCTCACCCTGCCCCCGCGACGGCATCCAATCATCAAGATTGGGCACGACCTTTACGGCCACGGCACAACCCCTAGGGTTGGCGGTCTTCCGGTAAAACCAGGCACAAACAGAACTTTAGGCAATCATGCACACATAGCATTCACTCAAGTCCCAATTCTTATCTTTCTCAATTAGCCAATGCAAATATGATTCGTGCTCTTTTGTCAAAATGTTATGACTTTCACATGTAAAAATGCAATGGAATAATCACACATGATCGTGCACATATATTGACCTGCCAAACTTTGCACACTATCATTTGAGAACA
Source organism: Syzygium oleosum (assembly GCF_021117445.2). Classification (NCBI taxonomy): domain Eukaryota; kingdom Viridiplantae; phylum Streptophyta; class Magnoliopsida; order Myrtales; family Myrtaceae; genus Syzygium; species Syzygium oleosum. The sequence continues at coordinate 19,275,145 of NW_026607485.1, read as the reverse complement.
TCCCTGCCCCATATGGCATATAAAACGTGGCATCCAAATATGACTCTTCATGAACTACCAATTCATGCCTATAAGACCTTTCTTGTTAAAAAAATATTCACCAAGGTTTGCAAATTGGGCAATCAATTAACATGGCATAACAAGCTTCTAATCCTCATAAAACATGCACAAAATTCAGCCTTAACCCACGACAACTTATCACCATATAAGACAAAAGTGCACGATAAGCTATCACGCGAATCACGATAAGCTATCACACATTTCACGATAAGCTATCACGCAAATCACGTAAATCACGATAAGCTATCACACATTCTTGATAAGCTATCACTCCAAGTTAGATAAGTTATTACCCTAAACATGTGATAAGCTATCAATCCAAGCTAGATAAGTTATCCACAAAACCATGATCAACCCTTAACTAAATCACCAAATCTCACCCTAATCAGTCCCTAAACCATATCCATTAACAGCCTATCCACCTAATCAAGGTTTAGGAAGCAACTTACACTTAAAATCCAAGAAAAACTAAGCAAGACAGTAGCAAACAGCCACGGCGGTGCAGCAGCTCCAGTGGCTCGGCAGCGTGCAACGGCGTACGGCGTACAACGGCATGCCACGGCGATGGATGGCCACGGTGGGGACAGCCCACGGTGTGGTGGCTTACGGTGATGGTGACGGTGGATGATGGTGGTGATCGACCAAAGAGAGAGACAGAAATGTGACGGTGAGGGGGCTAGTGGTGACGACGACCATGGTGGCGGACAACGGCTTGGGGATGGCGAAGACGGCGGTGTGATGGCGGCGGCGGCGGCGGTAGTGGTGTGGTCGGCCGAACAAGAGGGGGAGTGAGAGAGAGAAAGTGTTATCCACGTGAGAGAGAAAGAGTGAACGAGAGAGAGAAAGAGTTCTTGCAAGACACTCAAGAATGAAGGGTTAAGATTCAATCTTGATCAACAAGCCAAGATTCAAGGGCCAAGATTGAATCTTCCAAGACAAGCTAAGATAAATATCTAAGGGCAAAATTGTAAATAAGAAAAGACAATAGGGGCATTCTGGTCATTTATGGTTGGCCAAATAATGGAGGGGCATTATGACCATTTTGCCCTTAAAAAAAACAAAGGAATCCAAAAATACTTGGGGGTAAAAAGGTCTTTTCTAATTCCGATCGGAATTTCACTTTTTCCAAGAATTCCGAGCGAACTAGTAAATAGGTAGGTTTAATGAGGCGACGTCCAATAGTTTAGTCATGGAACTCTTGAAAGTTCAACACCCAAATTCGAGTTCTAATTCATGGCCAAAATCGATCAATTGCGACTTTAGTGTATCTCAAACTAACGGGCGGTTTTTAGGAGTTACGCATATTCGACCCGTGGTTGATTCAATATCAATCCACGTTTAAGCTTTCTCGAGTCATGGGTGACATCGGTTGTCATGTAATTACGAGGGTCAATCGCTAGTTTCGAAGTACACGATCGTTCGAAATTGGTTCAGGGTCGCTCGCAATCCATACAACGGTTAAACGGAATCACCCATGATCCGATCGTATACCATTGGCGAAACATTCTATAACTATTCCTTGATTGGTCTATAATGACTCAAAATTGTCCATCGTCAATCCTTATGGTTGAATTGTCAATCCATGATCGAGTTCTCAGGTTGTGCGCACTTAATTCCTTAATAGCCTTTCCCTAATGGTTAGTCCTCTCATGAGTAATCAATTCAGAGCGAGATTTAACTAACAGTGCATCGATGAAATAATCATTTCATATATCCCGAAAAGGGTCAAATTTTATAATGTCACAATCAAGATAAGTGAAAGTTTACATGTCCATTCGCGATCAACCATCCCGTTCGAGTCGAGGTTTAGGGTTGGAATATGCCCGAGTATGACCGGGCACAATTGAGCCAAAGGCCGGGCTGGATGGCACAAGGCCAGACCGGCCGGGGGGACCAGGCGTAAGGCCTGTTCAGCCGAGTCTGACCGAGCACAGGGTCAGGCACACGGCTGGGCTGCACGAGCGCCGTGCTGGGTACACGTCCAGGCTGCACCTGTGCCGGCACATGTGTCGAACGCAAGAATTGGCACATGGCCGGGCACAGGGCCTAACTTGTGGCTAATCCTGATCGGCATTTGATGGTATTGGTCGAGTACAAGGCCTAGTTCATGGCCTGTATTGATTGGTCATAAGTACTTGGCATACGGTAGCGCACAAAGCCTAGCACGTGGCCAAGTCTGACCAGGCAACGGACCGAGTACTAGTCGGAACAGACGGGCACAAGAGCTGGCACAAGTGTCAGGCACACAGCCGGGCTCGTGGCTAGACTGACGGGCATATGACTGGTCCATGGTCGAGCAGAGGGCCTGGTTTGCACAGCTGGCATAAAGCCTGGTCCGTAGCCAAGCGGCAAGGCTCCTGGCCTGGTCCATGGCCTACCCGTCTCAACGGAATAATCCATGGTCGATTCGCAACCGGTCCATGTTCAAGCATCAACAATCCACGATCGACCCTCGGTTGTCATGTAGTCGCGTGGAATCAATCGCATCAAAGTCGGTCCATGGTTGCCCGTGACCGGTGCATGGCCGTGCGAAATCACCCGCAACCGATGCATGCTTGCACAGCATCGTTCCATGACCGTCTGTAATCATTCCACTGCCAACCCTTATGGTCAAGCGATCGATCCATGGTCGTATCACTCTAATCGACTTGCGTGATTAGGGAGTCGTTTCACTGCCGATCCATGAACGATCTTTCGATCGAACCATGACCGATCCCTTAGTTACCTATTCCGACTAGACCGATTGATCCATGGCCAACCCTCGGATCAATCAACATACTATTTTCCCTGGGCATTTGCCTTGGTCGATCCGGGGTCCGAACTGTGGATGTCACAAGATTGGTCTAGTGGTTAAACTGGATTATTTTCCTATAACAATCCACATTGGCTCGTTGCTTACGAAGCTAATCCATCTCTATAATAACCTAAGTAGCACCGACATGTGACACGACACAATACGACACACGACACGTCATTTCTAAAAAAATAGAGAATTTCGACACGTTAAGAGACGTATATTAAATGTATATTATATATACATGATAAATTAATTTGATTCAAATCCATAAATAAATAACTAATAAGAAAAAAAGAGCCTAGAATGATTTACACTAAAAACATTAATCCACCATTTGTTAATATCATTCATTGTTTCAATTTAGCAAATTCAACTACATTCCATTCAAATAATCCATAAAACTTGGAGAAAATAAAACAAGCAATCCACAAACCACCATTAAATTTAACATTTAACAAAAAGTAAAAAAAAAAACAATCAACACTTCATCATCAAATATAACAAGGAGTCATGCATCTACATTATCCACTTCTTCTAAAAATACATTGGACTCCATCTCCGGCTCATCAAGTGAAAGACTCGCAACTTCAAGCACTCCAACATCTTCAAACATGTAAAATGCATTTCCACTAATTAGGGGTGAGCGGTTCCAGGTTCACCTTGAACCTGGACCCTACCCTCGGGTACAGGTTTCTCATTTTTTGGAACCTGGAACCTTCCCGTCGAAACTAAGAACCCGAAACCTACTCTATCACAGGTTCCAAGATAGGTTCTAGAGTCTAACAGGTTCTATTTATTTTTTTATTTCATGTTTAGTTAAACGAAACGAAAATGAATATAACAATACTGAACAATCTTGTTATTCACAAAAGAGAATACAAAAGACTAGTTTTTCTAGTACTACGGTTCAAATAAATACAATTAAAATGAGAAGTCATTGCGTGAATCGATACTAGGGGTGAGTGGTTCCATGTTCCTTACAAGTTCCACCCGGAACCTACTCATGAGAATAGGTTCCTCATTTTTTGGAATCTTAAACCTACTCTATTACAAGTTTTAGGTCAGTTCCAAGGTCTACCCAGGTTTCACCCGTATTATTAATTGAACAATTGAAGTGAATCATCACATTTTATGATCACCATTTGCTGCTATGATCTACTGACCACAACTTATATTTAGACACAAAAAAAATAACATTGACAAGTCATAAAATGAAAACTCAAACTAGTGGTTCCAGATTATACACTCATCATCTGACGCCATGAAAAATCACAAGATCATGCGAAAACATAGAACAAGAAAAAACACAAAAAAACTTATATAGATTTTAGGTTCCACCTACCTAGAACCTGGAACTTACCCATTGAAACAGGTTTTCCAAATTTTGGAACCTAGAACCTACCCTGCATGCTTTGAAACCTAAAACTCATAGGTTCCCACCAGTCAAGTTCTCAGGTTCCAAGTTCTACCCTGGAACCATGCTCACCCCTACCACCAATATCCGACATCTTGATCTTTCCTTGTGGATATTATGGGCTTTTTCTTGATAGAAGACGAAGATTACTATGAATGAAAACCAAAGCTTCTGCACGTTTTGGGGTCATCTTATTTCTCCTTATCGAGTGCACAAAGGAGTAAGTACTCCAATTCCTCTGGGCACATGACGAAGAAGAAGGTTGTGTAAGAAGCTTTAAGGCTATGCTTTGAAGCATAGGTGCACTTTCACCATGAACAACCTACAATGTCTTATGATCCATAGAATGCCAACTTTGAATGGAATTAAATTCTCTAAACTCCCCATTTTTGCCTGCAAAATCTATATACTCTAAATTCACCTTGGTGCACTCATCTAAGTTAGGCAAGTATTTCCTAAAGCATTTTTTTCTCTCTTGGATGATCTCGTTATCCTTGTATGGAGAAACTCGAGACGGATCTTCATTGAGCCATTGATCAATATCATATCTTATTTAATAAAATAAAATTAAAATAGAGAACCATGATAAGTAAGAGGAGTGTTATATTATCACGTCAAAGAAAGAATAACTAATAAAGTAATAATTTCATGCAATTGTAGAACTTACCTAAGATTTAAGGCATGGGCTAATTAATGAAGTGGAGTCTTGTTTATAGTCCAACGATCCATAAGAATTGTATGAATCGTCTCATAAAATGTTGACTCCTCATCTCGTCTTTACACTTCATGCTCATATATAGATTTCTTCACTTTTTCAATCATTGAATCCCACATATCATAAACTAAGTGAAGACAAGACTTGTCGATGTCACAAATTCTAAGCAGGTCATAAATAGGAGCCGTAAAGGAAAGTATATAATCAATTGAATCCCACAAAAAATCGTCCAACACCTTCTCCTTGACAAACTTAGCCCTCCTTTGATTATCATCTCGATAGATATTCCATTTGTCACAAATAACCGTGTTTTGAAGATAACTTTTTATCAACTTAAATCTCCTATGCATCACAATCATCGAAGCAAAACGTGTATCCACCACGAAAAGTAACTTCCAGTTAACAAACTCATTATATATTGCTAATATCATGGAATGGTTCATGATGAAATATTCGATTTGCATAACTTCATCAACAATCTCTGAAATCTAACTACATTCCTCTTAAACTACTTGATTGGTCTCCACATTCTTCACAGCACAAATGTTCTTCAAAGCTAGATTAAGGGTGTGCACCACACAAGGTGTCCAAACAATGGATGGAAATTCTTGCTCAATGAGTTGTCCTGCACCTTTACAATTTGACGCATTATCCGTAATTACTTGGACCCCATTCTCATGCCCAATCTCATTGATTACTTCTTTCAACAAGTTAAAAATGAAATGCATATCCTTTGTTTCTCCAGAACAATCAACCAATTTTATAAACATAGATTCTCCATCCAACACCGCCATAAAATTAATAAGTGGTCTCCTTTGTGGGTCACTCCATCCATCAATCACAACACTTACACCCTTCTCTTTTTGCAACAAAGTGGTTCTCAACAAATTATATTTCGATGGTACATAAGCAGCAGTATTATGATTAGCAGCATAAGTAAAAGCGGATTGAAAGTAAGGATTTCTCGATAGGTTAAATGACAATCCCACTGAATAAAACATCCTAGCAATCTCATAATCTAAGTGTTCCTGTTGAGTCATGTTGAATGCCTTCTCAAGTGATCCTCCACATTCACTTCCAATCTTTCTTTTTTTAGAGTCAAATGATGAATCCATCCCACCACCACTACCACCACTAATTGATATACTCGAAGGGGGCAAAAGTACATTTTTAGACGCAAGATTTGCTGTTCTAGTATTGACCTCTTGATCAAATATTTCCATCTCCAAAAGATCTTTCTTTTCTACTTTTCCACATTTTCCAATTCATTTTCCACTTATCATCAATAAATGGGCCCTAACTCTCGTGTATGAACTCCTAAAATCCTTTTTGCAAAAATTGCATTTTCAAGGCAAATTTCCCCCCGCATCGCTATGATTAGCTAACTTAGTAATATACCTCCATAGTGGTTTATTGGAATCTTCATTGGTAGATATAGATGTAGGCCCTTGTGTACTAGAAGTGCTACTATCTATGCTTGAAATTACTCTACAAAAAATACAATTACAAGAACCATAAATTTAATATATACTACAAATAAACACATATTACTATAATAATAACTAATAAGCACATCAATTTTTGCTCTCAATTACAGATTCTATTCTGTTCAGAGAATCTACAAAGTTCAGAGAGCAACAAAACATTAAGAAGCCAGTAAATGTGATGCAATACTCTTCATCGATTTTGCTATTTTGCAAGATTTTATTCCCGGAGAGACAATATAACAATAACATGAAGGCAATGCCATGGATGTCGATGAAAATTGGGTTTTTGGAAAGAAGGGTTTGGAGGCATTGAAGGAGCACCTCAAGAATTCCAAGTTCCCGAGCGGAGGTGGAGCACTACCTATCGGTGATGTTCTTGCCGTCGTGGAATGGGAGGCGACTGACGGAGCCGCTCCCTGTGGCGGGGCAGCAAAGATTGTTTATCACACTTCAGCTCCTCAAGCCACGGGTTCGCATTCTCGCAAGAAATCACAACCATCAATGTCATGTATTTCTGCAATCTCGTCGTCAATGGCCAAGAGATAAATCGGCAACGTCATCTCTCTCTCTTTGCAATCTCGCTAAATGTCCTCTCCTCACCAAGAAATCCCATTAAACCCAGAGATCCCATTAAAACCCAGAGAGAAAAAGCAAGAGACAGCGAGGCGACTCACCGACTTTGAGCATCCAACTGGCTTAGCGAACTCAGGAGCGATTCTTGAAGGACTTGGGCAACTTCGAGCATCTGGTTGGCTCGCGATTCTTGAAGAACCCGCTGAATCGAACGACGGCCGGAACGACCATGCCACAAGATCGTGCCGCGTAGACCACGTTCTTCGAGCTAATCAAGCTCTCTATCCTATCGGTCACCGGGTCTCCAACATCGTTCTCGCACTCCTACGCCAGTCGTGGGAAATTTGAGAGAGATGGAGATGCAGAGTTGAGAAGCTTAGGGCACGACAGAATTGAGTAATTGAGAAGCTTTCTCCCTTTTCTTTCTTTTTTTTTTATTTTTTTTTATAAATTTACATTTTGACCTCTAAATTTTTGGAAATTTATAAAATTGGCCCCGTGCGTGTCGAAATCGCGTGTCGGGATTCCCAACTCACGTGTCGCCGATGTGTCTGACCCGTTGACCGCATGTCGAACACGCAATATGTGTCCGACATTGAGACGGTCGCCTCCCCAAAATGTCGGTGCTTCATAAATAATAATATCAAAATCATACATCGCTAACACCACAAAGTCTACCATCCAACTTCGTCCCCCTATAGTAATTTTACAATCCAAACAAACCAGAGTAGACAAAATAATATCCTTCAAAGGTGTAGAGACACTCAGGGGTATTTCAAGCAACTTAAGTTTCAATTCACATAATTGCACAAATCGTGCAGACACAAAAGAATGTGTAGCACCCGTATCAAATAATGCATAAGCCTTATAGTCACACAGGGCGAGAATACTTGAAATGACCTTCTTAAAAGCTTTAGCTTCCTCTTGAGTAACTGCATAAATTCGTCCTTAAGCCAGTGGTCTTTGTTGGTTTTCTTGTTGGGGTGTTCCGTCTGGTGAGGGTTGTTGTGGTTGTCGAACTAACATAACACGAGACTGCTGTTGTCTCTCCCTAGGACAATCCCTACGTATATGACCTAGTTGTCCACAACTATAGCATTACCCTTGAAACAAACATGGCATGTTTCCATGGGTTCCACCACACCTACGACAGGGACCGTTTGAGTATTGCATCCGTCCTGCCATCTGTCTATTCTTGGCTCCTCCATAATTTCCAAAGTTATTCTTCTTATTGGGATTAAAAGGTTGTCTCCCAAATTGGTTGGGCCTCTTATCATGTCGGATATTGCCCTGAGCAAATTGGTGACCCGTCCTCAATTGAGTCATTGCTCCAGTTCCTTCTTTCAAGAGCTCCTGCTCTCTAAGTTGAGCTCGCTCATAGAGTTCATTGTAATCCCTTTATATTGAAAGGCACCGATTGCTTTCTAATATCTCTCCATAGGCCATTCAAAAATCTCTTAGCCTTATCTTCTTGATTCTCAACTAACTTAGGTGCAAACCTCGAGAGTTTAGAGAATCTCGCTTCGTATTGATCCATAGACAGATTATTCTGGTTCAGTTGGACGAACTCAGTTATTTTCTTATCCTGTGCACAATCAGAATAATACTTTCCATTAAATACCCTAACAAAATCTGCCCAGGTCTTTTATGTACCTGCCGGAAATATGGTTTCCTTCTATGCCCTTCACCAAAGCTTAGCATTTCCTTCAGTTGATACTTAGCTAAAATTATCTTATCAACATCACTACAAGTCAGTAGATCGAATATTCTCTCCATTTTTTCAATATACCGCTCCGCCTCCTTTGGGTCTCCTATTCCAACAAATGTGGGATGGTTTCAACTTCAAAAATTGTTCGACCAATCCTTGCACACGGTGTTCACCGCCTGCTTGCTGTTGAGCTTGTCTCTCCAATAAATCTCCCATGTTAGCCAATGCTTGAAGAATCCCCTCCATTTGAGGATCCGTTCCGGAAGAAGAAGATGATCTATTCAACCTCCTCATTTTGCCTTACGGTGTTCCTGCACATTGATCACCAGTTATCATGGATGACCAATAATACTAATCAACTAATTAGTAACAACCGTTAGTGATATCATATAAAAAACAATAGTTACTTGTTCCACATAAACATAGTAATAACAAACACATGCATTTGGTGTTTTAGACGCATGCATGCACATCCTATCTACTTCCACTACAAGTGCAGCTTATCACTTCAAGTCATAACGTAGGCTTTGATACCAAAACAGAGCTGTAGAGTCCCAATATGCTACTTACTAGTGTGGTTCTTTATTCTCTTTTATGTTATTGCGCAAGCGGAAGATAGTGTTTAACTTAAGCATTTATAACATGAATTATGCATAAGCAAACACATTCATTGTAGCTGAACAGGGATATCTTACTTCCATTTCATTATCATATTTACATACACTGGTGGCACCAACCAAAAACTACCATTGGGAGGATCAAAAAGATATATAGCTCCCTATCTCACACCAGATGACACTATACAACCGTTAACAACATCAACATCCATTATCACAGTTTAAACCAAAAAGAAGTAACTGTGAAAACTCTGAAATGGCTCCCCCAACAGCCTACATCGTCTCTAACAACTACTCCTCTCTGTCACCACCGTCATCCGACTGCCACCGTTCGGGTAGGGAATAGGTCCCACCAGTCAACCATCTACCAGTACAAAAATCGAAACAAGGCAATATGGGACATGGCCTCCCGGGGCTCCTATGTCAACCCATAGTGTCGCAGTATAACAAATGAATATAACTGAAGGGAACGCAAGGTCAGTAAACTGGTACAGCTCCCCCTCAAAGTCAACGGGAGCACCGTAACGGGCGATGGGTGATACGGGGATCGGAGGCATGTCTAAAAATCTGTTTACAGGAGTGAGCTAATGCTCAATAAGATATAAGACTAGCTTATAAACTGATCGATCCTACTAACTCTCAATTCCTACGACACATCTAATATGAAATGATTAATGTACCCTACAATGAACGCACACCATCCGAAAGTAACATCCGTAATCACATGTATCATACTAGCATACATCACAAGTATCACACGTTTCATTTCTCATCTATGTCATATCATTGGGTCCACCCCCATCTCACTGTTCAACCGGTTTGTTGGATGGTTTGTGCGGGTCACTTCCGATTTACTGTCCGGACTTCCATGGCTTTTTGGCCATAGGTATCTCACTCCGAGGCATCCCAAGCACACGACAGAGGGGCATCCCGACTCCTTCGGGGCATCTTGGTTTTTAGCCAAGCCATTCACTTCCGATTTGCTGGCTAGACTTCAAAGGTTTGCTAGCCTTAGGCATTACATAACATCTTTCTTTCACACACATCTCAGGCATAACACACATTTGCAATGACATGACATTCATAGACAACGTAACTCATTTCATTCAGCACACTTTTCATATGAAATGATACCCGCGAAATTTTGTCCCACTAAACTCAAATCTAGCGGTATAAACAGACATGCAATAGCCATTCCCACCTTCATTCAACATCCAAACCCATCTTTCTCACATGAAAGTCAATATTGCTTAAAACTTACATGCAAAGCCATCAATGGCTAAAAGACACACATGCATCCACTCTACAGCTCACGAAACACACATGCACACACATTTCAGGTCTGGTCACCCACATGCACGCCCATATAACATCAAAGATCTCACATGCAAGCCCAAAAAATCAGCCCACAGCACCATACAAGAAAAATCAAGGGCCTAGAAAGATCAATTGGCTTAGAAACAAGCCATATCTCCTTGCCTTAGTGTATTCGTGAGTTCTACCTACGTCCTTGGTGAGCTGGCCGACGGTTTCCTTGCAGTAAAGTGTAAGATATTGAGTTTGTGGTGGATGGAAACTCACGTCCAGAGAAGGAAATGGAGAGGAAACTGAGTTATGTTTTGATGGTGAGGTGAGAAAAATGAGACGGTGAGGCAAGGGGTTATGGTCGAGAGAGAGAGAGAGAGAGAGAGAGAGAGAGAGAGAGAGAGAGAGAGAGAGAGAGAGAGAGAGAGATTTTCATGATGGCTTCTCATGATGGGATTAGAAGAGTGTCTTAGAAACTTTGTCATTGTGCATGAAGCTTCATTAGTGGACATGGGCAGCCATTCATGATTAATTGGCTTTAATTTCTCTAATTTTGCATGTAAAAATTAGGGCTAGATAAATAGTGCAAAAAGGATGGAAAGCAATGAATTTATTGAAATGAACTCTGCATTATTTTTACTTCCTAGAAGATGAATAGCAACAAAAGAAAATAGAACTTAGTTCTTGTGCCTTTGCCATTAAACAAACCTCAGCCTTTTCAACTACAATGCATATGACCGACACAAGCAATGTTAAGCCATTAATAAGCGTGTGATCGTACACATGAGTTGCACATCCGTTGTACGTGAGTTATGTGTTGGGAGTCCTTTCTAGGTGACATTGCTCACATATTGACTAGTGGGGCCCATAAGGTAGAGAAAGCGGTCACCGTCCATATGTAGGTAGTTTAAATTCACCTCAGGTTAGTGTGGATTAACATACCTAATTTGGGATTATTAGACCGAGGTCAGCTTGTAATCTAAGTTAGGGAAATTTCACCAACACAATTGGGAATTAATTTGTTGCATGACAAGTTAAGAGAATTGATTATGAGTGGTTAAGTGAAGTTGGATGCTCTAACGCTTTGTGATCTTGATTAAATCCTGATAATTTGCCTTGCTAATTTTCGGTTTGCTTTAGATTAGGTTTACTTTGCAATTTTAATTAGCTTTTGAATCCTTTAAGTTTCGGCCCTTTTATATTGCAGTCCTTTAATTGGTTTAGATCACTTTTTACTTGCCTTTCCGACTTGGTTAGCTAGTTCCTTAGATTGATCACCTTCGGTAAGTAATTGGATAATTAGAAACAATCATTGTTGGAACGATACTCACTCATCTCTTTATTATTTGTAGATATTGTACACTTGCAATTCACCTAACATCAATGAATGGGAAGCTTAGGTAAGTTTTCTACATAATTAGAGGAGAGCTCTCGGAAGGGTCAAGAGGCAAACAGTGGGTGCTTTCTTTTTCTAGCGGTGTCTACTCATTAACTCAATGAATGCGAAACTTAGGTAAGTTATCAACATAATTAGAGGAGAGCTCTAGGGAGGGTGAAGAGGCAAACAGTGGATATTTCCTTTTTATAGCTGTGTCTCATTAGGTACATTAACTCAATGAGTGCAAAGCTTATGTAAGTTTTCTACATAATTAGAGGAGAGCTCTCGGGAGGGTCAAGAGGCAAACAGTTGGTATTTTCTTTTTTCGGCGGTGTCTCCTCATTAACTAAATGAATGCGAAACTTAAGCAAGTTATCAACATAATTAGAGGAGAGCTCTAGGGAGGGTGAAGGGGAAAACAGTGGGTATTTTCTTTTTCTAGCGGTGTTTCATTAGACAATGCGAAGCTTAGGTAAGTTATCTACATAATTAGAAGAGAGCTCTTGGGAGGGTGAAGAGGCAAACAGTTGGTATTTTCTTTTTCTAGCGGTGTTTCCTCATTAACTCAATGAATGCGAAGCTTAGGTAAGTTGTCTACATAACTAGAGGAGAGCTCTAAGGAGGTCAAAAGGCAAACAGTGGGTCTTGTTTTTTTCCTATAAAGTTTTAAGACGGTGTAATGTGAATTACCAGGTTTTAAGCTCAAAATGATGAGGTTCGACCTTATAAATCTAGCCAAACTCAGTTTCAAATGACCACGATCTACCCATCTCTCTACAATACACTGAAGTAACATCGGAGCAAAACGATGGCGGCAATGGAAACAAGTATGGCATCAGAGGAGGGATAGGTGATCAAGTGCTGCACCGTCGTGTCCTGGACCGAGCAAATCCAGAAGGGCAACGCGCCTGACAAGCTAGTACTTTTTTTTTCGTCAACTCGTGCCTTTTTTTTTGCCGATAGTGTCTACTTCTTTGTTTCTTACGGTCCTTTCTTTTGTTGCATTAAATTTCTGGGTCTCTTTCTAATGATTGGGTCTCTAATTGATGCAGGTGATTGTGGAGTTCACTTCTATATGGTGTGAAGTGCGTAAGGAAATTGCACCTAACGTGAAATAGCTGGCCTAGAATTTCCCCAACGTCCCTTTCCTGGAGGTTGATGTGAACGAGCTGAGATAATATAAATTTATTTTTTCTTTGAGATAAATTATGAGGTAAATTACTGAGTGATAATGTGTCTTTGCAGGAAGTAGCTCGTGTTGGACTTGACGAGGTCCAACCCATTTATGTGGCTTATCAGGTCTATTATTTAACATTTGACACAAGCCCAATTTAATTAAATATATTATGGGCCATATATTTGTGACAGCCAATTATGCATATCTTAAACCTTGATGGACGATTGAGATTTGGCAGCACTAGGGTTGGTCCCATCACTCCCTCTATATAAGGTCTCTTTTTGGTGGAGAATGAATGCATCTAATTATCATGCTTCTGCTATTCTCCACAAAATTGTTGAGAGAAAAATACACATCCACCACAATCATTACAGAGAAGAGTGGTGAAGATTCATACCCACAGAGAGAGCTTCTTTGCTTCTTTCTCATTGGATCAATAATGGCTTCTTTTGATTCGGGTATGCTATATTTATCAATTTGATCTCATGTTCATGTGATTGAAAAATCCTATTATTCTAACAGCTTGAACTTGGGGGGTTTCGGTGATGTTGCCCTCCTTTTATATTCTTGAAAGGGGGGCCGTTGCGGACAAGGTTGTCAGGGCAAACAAAGATGCCCTTCTGCGGACCATCACGAAGCATTTGGCTGCTGCTTCGTCTTAATCACACGGATAGTAGTTTGCTGGCTTGGGAACAAGTATCTTAAAATGTATATGTCGTCAAAACTAGTAAAACAGTGTGTTTGGCCACGATAAATAAAGGTTGATTGATGCGTATGAGAAGTTCTTTTACCCGCAACTTTTTTACGCTTACTAACTTTTTTTTTCCAAGAGGTATTAAAGGGGAGAAGAACAGCAGAAGTGCCAAAACTTGTGTACGGCACTCACTTTAGTGCCAAAAGTTTCTTTTGGATCACTTTAGTTTCAAAATTTTTGAAAAACGATCACTTAAGTGTCAACTCCGATCAATTTGGCCGGAAATCCGACGTGGCATTTTTTTATTAATTTTTGAAGCTGATGTGGCTTGCTGGAGGTTGAGTCAGCATGCTCAGTCAGCATGTACACATCAAAACGACATAGTTTAGCACGTACACGTGGATTTTTTAAATGTTTTTTATGATTTTTTTTTCCTTCTTTTTTTTTTCTTTTTCTTTCTTCTTCTTCTTCTACCTTGGGTCATCGCCGGTGACCGGAGGCCGGCCACCAGCCACGGCCGACCGCCTGGCCTCAGCGACGGTGAGGACGGCCTCGCCGTGGCCGGGCGAGGCCGGCCTCGCCGTGGCCGGTTGAGGCTCGACCTTGCTGGATCTAGGCGAGGTTGAGCCTCGACCGGCCATGGCGAGTCCGACCTCGCCGTCGCTGGGTTTCGCGACGGCGAGGCTCGACCTCGCCGGATCTAGGCGAGGTCGAGCCTCGACCGGCCATGGCGAGGCCGACCTCGCCGTCGGCCGGGTTTCGCGACGGCGAGGCCGGCCTCGCCGTGGCCGGTCGAGGTTCGACCTCGCTAGATCTGGGCGAGGTCGAGCCTCGCCCGGCCATGGCGAGGCCTACCTCGCCGTCGTGGGTTTCGCCACGGCGAGGCCGGCCTCGCCGTGGCCAGGCGAGGCTCGACCTCGCCGGATCTAGGCGAGGTCGAGCCTCGGCCGGCCATGGCGAGGCCGACCTCGCGAGTCGCTAGGTTTCGCGATGGCATGGCCGGCCACGGCGAGGCCGACCTCGCCGTCGCTGGGTTTCACGACGGCGAGGCCGGGCAAGGCTCGTCCTCGCCCAGATCACGGGTGAGGCTCGACCTCGCCGGATCCGGGTGAGGTCGAGCCTTGCCCGGCCACGGCGAGGCCGACCTCGCCGTCACTGGGTTTCGCGACGGCGAGGCCGACCTCGCTGTCGCCTGGGTTTCCCGACGGCGTGGCCGGCCTCGCCGTGGCCGGGCGAGGCTCGACCTTGCCCCGATGCGCGAGTCGAGCCTCGCTGGCTACTGACGAGGCCGACCTCGCCGTCACTTGGGTTTTGCGACGGCGAGGCTGGCCTCGCCGTGGCCGGGCGAGGCTCGACCTCGCCGGATCTGGGCGAGGTCGAGCCTCGCCCGACCATGGAGAGGCCGACCTCGCCGTCGCTGGGTTTCGCGACGGCGAGGCCGACCTCACCCGGCCATGGCAAGGCCGACCTCGCCGTCGCTGGGTTTCGCCATGGCGAGGCCGGCCTCGCCGTGGCCAGGCGAGGCTCGACCTCGCCGGATCTGGGTGAGGTCGAGCCTCAACCGGCCATGGCGAGGCCGACCTCGCCGTCGCTGGGTTTCGCGATGGCGTGGCCGGGCGAGGCTCGACCTCTCCCAGATCTGGCGAGGTCGAGCCTTGCCCGGCCACGGCAAGGCTGACCTCGCTGTCGCTGGGTTTCGCGACGGCAAGGCCGGCCTCACCGTGTGGCCGGGCGAGGCTCGACCTCGCCGGATGCGGGCGAGGTCGAGCCTCGCCCGGCCATGGCGAGGCCGACCTCGCCGTCGCTGGGTTTCGCGACGGCGTGGCTGGCGAGGCTCGACCTCGCCCGGATCCGGCGAGGTCGAGCCTCGCTCGGTCACGGCGAGGCCGGCCTCGCCGGATCTGGGCGAGGTCGAGCCTCGCCCGGCCACGGCGAGGCCGGCCTCGCCGTCGCGAAACCCGGTGGACGGCGAGGTCGGCCTCGCCATGGCCGGTCGAGGCTTGACCTCGCCCGGGCCGTGGCCGGCCTCCGGTCATCGGCGGTGACCCAAGGTAGAAGAAGAAGAAGAAAGAAAAAGAAAAGAAGGAAAAAAAATTCATAAAAAATATTTAAAAAATCGAAATACACACGTGGAAATACCACATAGACCAATTTTTTTAAAAAAAATTTGCAACTCGGATTAAAATTTTAATTATAAAAGCCACGTATTAATTGGTCGGAATTTCTCGCCGTTGGCACTTAAGTGATTGTTTTTCCTCCGATTTGGCACTTAAGTGAGCCGGCGAAAACTTTTGGCACTAAAGTGAGCGCCGTACACAAGTTTTGGCACTTCTAGTGTTCTTCTCCCGGTATTAAAGTAAAGCAATACTAGTCCAAATATAAAAAAAAACCTTTCCGTAGTCAGTTGATAGATAAACTCTCTGTCCCCTCTCCTTCCATGCCATTCTCTACACTTAATCATATGCAGTAGAATAGTGCAAAAAGGACGGAAAGCAACGAATTTGTTAAAATGAACTCTGCATTATTTTTACTTCCTAGAAGATGAATAGCAACAAAAGAAAATAGAACTTAGTTCATGTGCCTTTGCCATTAAACAAACCTCAGTGCCTTTTCAACTACAATGCATATGACCGACACGAGCAATGTTAAGAGCAATGTTAAGCCATTAATAAGAGTGTGTTCGTACATGTGAGTTGCACATATGTTGCACGTATGATGCACATGCGTTGCACGTATATTGTACATGCATTGCACGAGATTAAATATATTAAATTTATTAGTCATTCCCTCAACGACAAAATGAATTCATGCAAGAGGAAGATTTTAGCGGGGGTCAAATATCCACTCTCCAAATATATCAATGAATTCATGCAAACAGTTGGAATTCGATGTCCCCATTGGATGAGATGTTCTCGATCCTCGCGAGATACATCGTGTTGTTCCTTGAGAGTCCTTTCTAGGTGACATTGCTCACATATTGACTGATGGGGCCCATGAGGTAGAGAAAGCCGTCACTGTCCATATGTAGGTAGTTTAAATTCACTTCAGGTTAGTGTGTGTTAACATACCTAATTAGGAATTATTAGACCGAGGTGAGCTTGTAATCTAAGTTAGGGAAATTTCACCAACACAATTGGGAATTAATTTGTTGCATGACAAGTTAAGAGAATTGATTATGAGTGGTTAAGTGAAGTTGGATGCTCTAACGCTTTGTGCTCTTGGTTAAATCTTGATAATTTGCCTTGCTAATTTTCGGTTTGCTTTAGATTAGGTTTACTTTGCAATTTTAATTAGCTTTTGAATCCTTTAAGTTTTGGCCCTTTTATATTGTAGTCCTTTAATTGATTTAGATCACTTTTTACTTGCCTTTCCGACTTGGTTAGCTAGTTCCTTAGATTGATCACCTTCGGTAAGTAATTGGATAATTAGAGACAATCATTTTGGGAACGATACTCACTCATCTCTTTATTATTTGTAGATATTGTGCACTTGCAATTCACCTAATATCAATGAATGGGAAGCATAGGTAAGTTTTCTACATAATTAGAGGAGAGTTCTCGTAAGGGTCAAGAGGCAAACAGTGGATGCTTTCTTTTTCAAGCGGTGTCTACTCATTAACTCAATGAATGCAAAACTTAGGTAAGTTATATACATTATTAGAGGAGAGCTCTAGGGAGGGTGAAAAGGCAAATAGTGGATATTTTCTTTTTATAGCGGTGTCTCATTAGGCACATTAACTCAATGAGTGCAAAGCTTAGGTAAGTTTTCTACAAAATTAGAGGAGAGCTCTCACGAGGGTCAAGAGGCAAACAGTTGGTATTTTCGTTTTTTCAGCGGTGTCTCCTCATTAACTCAATGAATGCGAAACTTAAGCAAGTTATCAACATAATTAGAGGAGAGCTCTAGAGAGGGTGAAGGGGCAAACAGTGGGTATTTTCTTTTTCTAGTGGTGTCTCATTAGACAATGCAAAGCTTAGGTAAGTTATCTACATAATTAGAGGAGAGCTCTTGGGAGGGTGAAGAGGTAAACAATTGGTATTTTCTTTTTCTAGCAGTGTCACCTCATTAACTCAATGAATGCGAAGCTTAGGTAAGTTATCTACATAACTAGAGGAGAGCTCTAGGGAGGTCAAGAGGCAAACGGTGGGTCTTGTTTTTTTCCTATAAAGTTTTAAGACGGTGTAATGTGAATTATCAGGTTTTACGCTCAAAATGACGAGGTTCGACCCTATAAATCCAGCTAATACTCAGTTTCAAATGACTACGATCTACCCATCTTTCTACCAATACACTGAAGTAACATCGGAGCAAAACGATGGCGGCAATGGGAACATGTATGGCATCAGAGGAGGGATAGATGATCAAGTGCTGCACCGTCGTGTTTTGGACCGAGCAAATCCAGAAGGGCAACGCGCCTGACAAGCTGGTACTTTTTTTTTCCTCAACTCGTGCCTTGTTTTTTTCCGATAGTGTCTGCTTCTTTGTTTCTTACGGTCCTTTCTTTTGCTGCATTAAAGTTCTGGGTCTCTTTCTAATGATTGGGTCTCTAATTGATGCAGGTAATTATGGAGTTCACTTCTATATGGTGCAAAGTGCGTAAGGAAATTGCACCTAACGTGAAACAGCTGGCCGAGAATTTCCCCAACGTCCCTTTCCTGGAGGTTGATGTGAACAAGCTGGAGGTAATATAAAATTTATTTTCCCTTTGAGATAAATTATGAGGTAAATTACTGAGTGATAATGTGTCTTCGCAGGAAGTTGTTCGTGTTGGACTTGACAAGGTCCAACCCATTTATGTGGCTTATCAGGTCTATTATTTAACATTTGATACGAGCACAATTTAATTAAATATATTATGGGCCATATATTTGTGACATCCAATTAGGCATATCTTAAACATTGATGAACGGTTGAGATTTGGTAGCATTAGGGTTGGTCCCATCACTCTCTATATAAGTTCTCTTTTTTGTGGAGAATGAATGCATATAATTATCACACTTCCGCTATTCTCCACAAAATTGTTGAGAGAAAAATACACATCCACCACAATCGTTATAGAAGAGAGTGGTGAATAGGGGTGTGCAACCGGACCGGGTTTACCCGGGAACCGGACCGGCCCACCCGAAAAACAGGTCCGGGAACCGGTTCCTGTTTGAATCGATCCGGGAACCGGTTCCTGTTTGAATCGATCCGGGAACCGGTTCTATTTTTTCGGAACCGGTTGGAACCGGTCCGGTTCCCGGGTCTAAGTGAAAATCCACCCGGACCGGTTTTAGAACCGGTTTTAAGTTACTGTAAAAAAACCCTAGCATTGAGAGTGCGAGTCCCCTTTCTCAATCTGCTCAGTCGCTCCCTCCTCTTCGCGAGTCCCCTTTCTTCCAGTTTCCTCGTCGCCGCGACTGCTCGCCGCTCATCGCCGCGGCTGCTCGTCGCCTCTCGTCGCTGCAACCCAGCTCATCGTCGTGGCTGCTCGCCGCAACCCAGCTCGTAGCATCTCGTCGCCGCGGCTGCTCCCGCAACCCAACTCGTCGCCACAGCTGCTCGCTGCCTGAGTCGCCGTAACGCCGCTCGTTGTCGCTCGTCGCCGCTCGTCGCTGCGGCTGCTCGCCACCTCAGTCTTTCGCCCCCAATCCACAACAACAAAAGCACGATCCTTTACCCCCTTCCGCCTCCTCCTCCTCCTCCTCCTTCCCTCGCTCTCCGAATCCTCTCGATCCCAGGGCTCTTTATCTCCGTTCGCCCCAGATCCGCCGCCGCCGCCGTTCAGGTCAGTTTGGGTTCGCCCCGCCCCCGTCTCCCTTGTCGACCGACCTCCCTTTTTGTCTCGCCCGATCTGGGCTCCTGGGCCGTTCCGATGCGGTTCCGGCCTCGCCGCGTGCTTTCCTCTTGTTCTCTCTTTCGTCGGCTATGCCGGTTTTGGGGCGATATGTGCGGAGGCTCGATGGACGCGGTTCGAGTCGCGCGATTTTCCGTCGGATAATGTAGCTTCGACTGCGGGCTTGGCCCCCCGCTCTTTTGTTGTTATTTTAGGCGTTGGAAATGCCGAGGCGGTCTTCCTTTGGGATTGATGACGACGGTCTCTGGGGTTATTGGTCCGTGTGTTTGTGTCGGTCTGTCTATTGATTTTCCAGCCTATGGTTATCTCTCTCGTCAGGTTCAATTGATCGGCAGAGCTAGCCACATTGCTTCTTGATTGTAGCTCGTACATCTGAAAGTTAGCTCCTCATTTCTCGATGCCCATGGAGTAGTTTCAGTGATGTGTGTCATGTTGGTCACCAAAACATAGTAGAACTGCATGATCATCTGTATGTGTCTCTCCCATCTCTTATTGAGGCATGAGCCCTTGTATTTAGCTCTGCAGTTTTAATTAACAGAATGCAAAACTTAAGTTACTAATTCTAGGCCTCAAGTCTAAATGGAAAATGATTAGTGTTTTTAAAGAGCTGGAAAGCCATCGAATTATTTGACTTTGGTTCGCTATGCTTTGTGGCTGTAATTATTGTTGCACAAATGAAGAGTTACAGACTTCTTATTCTATGATTGTTGGTCCTATATTGTTGTAAAATTTGTCTTCTGTAGATTCCTGACTTTGTATAGTTTAATTTCAGTTGATGGATCAAGACAAAGACATATCAATTGAAGTGGATGGACATAATGAAATGAGCCCTCTCATGGAATTGCCATTCCATGAAGCTACTGAAGTGGACTCTACAACTGTGAGTGCGACAAACAAGGTGAGGGTACCTAACTCCCGTCCTCCTCTTTGTAAAAAGCGAGCTAATCAATCGGAGACATGGGATAATTTTTCGAAAATCATAGATGAGAACACAAAGAAAGTAACTATGGTAAAGTGCATTCACTGTGGGAATGAGTATAAATACTCTGTTGATCATGGAATATCTAGTATGTGGAAGCACTTAAGAACCTGCAAAAAGTATCCTCATACAGATAAGAAGCAAATGTTGTTTGCACCACGTAACAAAGACGTGGTTGGCGAGGTAGGAGAAAATACTGGTGATGGTAGTGTCTTAACAACGTGGAAGTTTGATCAAGAACGTTGTAGGCACATGCTTGCTAGGATGATCATTATTGATGAACAACCTTTTTCCACGGTTGAGTGTGTCGGTTTTCGTGATTTTGTCACTGAATTGCAGCCTCTATTCCAACATTTATCGCGATTTATGGTGGCTAGAGATTGTATGAAGTTGTATATGAGTGAAAGAACTTGTTTGAAAGCTTACTTTGGTAAGCTTAATTCTAGGATTGCACTCACGACTGATATGTGGAGTTCCATTCAAAACTTGAACTATTTATGTCTCACTGTACATTTTATTGATGAAAATTGGAAGTTGCATAAAAGAATCATCAATTTTGTGGTGATGCATAGTCATAAGGGTAGAGAGATTGGGAAAATGGTGGAGAAATGCATTTACGAGTGGGGAATAGAAAAGAAGGTGTCCACAATAACCGTTGATAATGCTAGTTCTAATGATGTGGCTGTTGGTTATTTGAAGGAAAAATTTTCAAAGGAAAGGTTTTTGATCTTGAATGGTGATGTTTTACATATGAGGTGCACTGCTCATATATTAAACTTGATTGTAAAAGATGGATTGAATGAGGTGCGTGATTCTATTGCACGTATTCGAAATGTAGTTCGGTATGTGAGAAGTTCTCCCATGAGAGCTCGAACATTTCAATCTTGTATTGAGAGTGCGAGGATTACATACAAGGGTTCAGTTTGTCTCGATGTTGCCACTAGATGGAACTCTACTTACCTAATGTTAGATACAACCATAAAGCATAGGAAAGCTTTTGAAAGGATGGAAGACGATGATTCATCTTTCTTAAGGGAGATTGACAATGATTCTCCTCGAAATGAAGATTGGGAAAATGCCATAATTCTTTCTAAGTTTCTGAAACAGTTTTATGATGCCACCAAACGGATGTCAGGAAGTTCATATGTTACTTCAAATGATTATTTTGAGGGTATAGCTTTTTTGTATAAATATTTGAATCATGCGACGAATTCTTTGGACCCTAAGCTTCAAGCTATGGGTTTAAAAATGAAGGAGAAGTTTGACAAATATTATGGGAGTTTGGATAAAGTAAACATCATGGTGTTGATTGCGGTTGCGTTGGATCCTATAAAAAAGTTGAATTATGTGAAGTTCTGTTATGGACAAATTTATGATGATGAAGCGAAAATTGATGAGATGCATGATAAGGTGAAGCTTGCCTTGGAGCGTTTGTATGAATTTTATGAGCAATCATTTGTTCGTTCTAGTAGACAACATTTTGGTGGTTCAAGTGTAAGTACTAGTGGTAGTGGGTCCAATGCCAATATTGACAACAATGAAGGTAACAATGAGGATGACATCCAAGCTTGGCGAAAAAGCTTTCTTCACGCGAAGAAAAAAGTGCTTAATGAAAACAAATCTGAGCTTGATCGGTATCTTGAAGCCGAAAGTGAAGATGTCATTAATCTGGACCTTTTGATGTGGTGGAAGAGTAGTGGGTCAAAGTATAAAATCTTATCGTTGATGGCTCGGGATGTTTTGTCCATTCCCGTGACTACCATTGCTTCGGAGTCGGCTTTTAGTACATCGGGACGTGTGCTTGACGGCTTTCGAAGTTCTTTGACTCCTAGAGTGGTGGAAGGTTTGATTTGCACTCAAGATTGGTTAAAAGCCGTTCGCGTGCCGATTAATGTTGAAGAGTGCATTGAGAACGCGGAAAAGTTTGAGTCGGGTAAGTCGTGTATATTTCATTATTTCTTTTTATCTTGTAATTCATTCACATATTTATCTATTGAGTGAATACTTTATTAATCTTTTTTTTTGGTTTTTAGATTTGGATTGTCTTACCGAGGATATTATCATTGGTAAATAGACTTTCTTTTGTGGAAACTCCGATTTTGTGGTTAGTAAATATACTTCATTAATCGACATATTTGCATTTGTCTTTAGAGCATGATTTCTAGTTGATTTTTCTTTATGTATGAATTTTAGGTTTTTTACCATGCCCGTGATGGTTCTGGATGGTTGCAACGCAAGAACTTTGTTGGGTCTTCGGGCTGTTTCATCATTTTCATGGAGCTGTGGCTGAATTGGTCTGGTGTTGTTATTGTCTTCTCCTAGGAACAGTGGTGCTTTTCATCATTTTCATTTTACTAAAGCACTGACTTTTCAATTGTAGAAGTAAAGAGTTATTGGAGGGTTTTAGCATGGTTAGTTCTTTTGTGTGTTATCCATCCGCCGTGGGTGAATATTTGGTGAACTTTCTTTGCTTGAAACAAATGGACAGGATTATGCATTAGCTAATATAGTTTCATCATTTTCATTTTTATTACTTCGAGAAGGACAGAGCACTTGTGAACATGTCAATTGCTGGACATGGTGCTTGTGAATTGTTTATTTTGCTCCAAATTTCTGAAACCAGAAAAAAAAAAAAAAAAAGGTTATCGGGTAGACCCTGGAACCGGACCGGAAAAACAGGGTAGGTTCCAAAACAGGGTCTAGGGAAAACAGGGTAGGTTCCAGGTTCCAAAAACTGGGAACCAGTTGTAACATGGTAGGTTCCAGGTTCCAGGTCTGGACCCTACCCACCCTGGAACCGATCACCCCTAGTGGTGAAGATTCATACCCACAGAGAGAGCTTCCTTGCTTCTTTCTCATTGGATCAATAATGGCTTCTTGTAATTCGGGTATACTATATTTATCAATTTGATCTCATGTTCATGTGATTGAAAAATCCTATTATTCTAACAGCTCGAACTTGGGGGGTTTCGGTGATGTTGCCCTCCTTTATATTTTTGAAAGGGGGGCCCGTTGTGGACAAGGTTGTCAGGGCAAACATAGACGCCCTTCTGCGGACCATCACGAAGCATTTGGGTGCTGCTTCGTCTTAATCACGCGGATCGTAGTTTGCTGGCTTGGGAACAAGTGTCTTAAAATATATGTGGGGTCAAAACTAGTAAAACAGTGTGTTTGGCCACAATAAATAAATGTTGATTGATGTGTATGAAAAGTTCTTTTACCCGCAACTTTTTTACGCTTACTAACTTTTTTTTCCAAGAGGACCTTACTCACATATTGACTGGTGGGACCCGTAAGGTGGAGAAAGTCATCACCGTCCATATGTAGGTAGTTTAAATTCATCACAGGTTAGTGTGGGTTAACATACCTAATTATTAATTATTAGACCAAGGTCAGCTTGTAATCTAAGTTAGGGAAATTTCGCCAACATAATTGGGAATTAATTTGTTGCATGACAAGTTAAGAGAATTGATTATGAGTGGTTAAGTGAAGTTGGATGCTCTAACGCTTTGTGATCTTGGTTAAATCTTGATAATTTGCCTTACTAATTTTCGGTTTGCTTTAGATTAGGTTTACTTTGCAATTTTAATTAGCTTTTGAATCCTTTAAGTTTCGGCCCTTTTATATTTAAGTCCTTTAATTGGTTTAGTTCACTTTTTACTTGCCTTTCCGACTTGGTTAGCTAGTTCCTTGGATTGATCACCTTCGGTAAGTAATTGAATAATTAGAGACAATCATTGTTGGGACGATACTCACTCATCTCTTTATTACTTGTAGATATTTTAATATACATTAATGGCCATTATCCCTATACATGTACGTTGTGCACATATATGGCAAAAAATAAGCCTCCTCAATTGTCAATTGAATTTCCAAAATTTTCAGATCACAAATATACCAAGTGTATTTATCGAAATTCCATAAGTGTTTCGACAATTGCATACTCAAACCTTGGCCCTCACTAATTTCAATTCATGTAACATCACTAATTGATCCTACGGATTTTAGGATGTCACATTTGTGGTAACTGATTCTAGAAATTCTGGTGTGAATAGCTTGGGTGTGTTAATGAGGCATCTAATTATTTGGTGAGACATGGTATCATTTCATATGAAAAGCATGCTGAATGAAGTGTGTTACGTCATGTCATTACATACGTGCGATATGCTAGAGATGTGTGTGAAAGAAAGATGTTATGTGATGCCCAAGGCCAGCAAACCTTGGAAGTCCGGTCAGTAAACCGGATGATGCCCTGGAGGAGTTGAGATGCCCCTGTGCTGTGTGTTGGGATGCCCCTGTGCTTGTGCGTGGGATGCCTCGGAGTGAGATGTATGTGGTTAGCGAACCACAGAAGTTCCGAAAGTAAACCGAAAGATACCCCGGAGAAGTCGGGATGCCCTTGTGTTGTGTGCTAGAATGCCCCTATGCTTGTGCTTGGGATGTCTCGGGGTGAGATGCCTGTAGCCAACAAGCCATGAAAGTCCGGACAGTAAACCGAAAGTCACCTGCACGGACCGGCCAGTAAATCGGTTGAATCGTGAGATGGGAGTGGACCCGATGACATGACATGAATGAGAAATGAAACGTGTGATACATACAATGCATGCTGACATTATACATGTGACTATGAATGTTACATTCGAATCGTGTGTATTCATTATAGTGTGCATCGATTGTTTCATGCTAGATGTGTCCCAGGAACCGAGAGTTAGTTTGATCGATTGGTTTATAAGCTAGTCGTTTCTCTTGTGGAGCATTAGCTCACTCCTGTTGATATTTATTTTTAAGATCTTTAGGCATCCCTCCTATTCCCGCATCTCCTATCTCTCGATATGGTGCGCCCGTAAACTTTGAGGGCGAACCACATGAGTTTACAGATCCGGCTTTCCCTTCCGTGATATTAGTGAGATACACCGCTACACTTTGGGTGGACATAGGTTCACCGGATGGAAATGTACTATACCGTTTTGTTTCGATACATGTTCTGGCAGGGGGACAACTTGTGGGGCCGATTCTGTATCTTGATAACAGTAACAGTGATGAGGGAGGTGGCTATGAGGAGTAGTTGCTAGAGGATGGTGTAGTACATATGGGGAAATGACTTTTACTTGTCACAGTCGTACCTTTTTGACTTGGACTGTGAGAATGGATGATTGGAGATATTGGAAACCGTGAGTTTCACTTGGATGGCGTTAGGGGGGTAGGACACCTTTTGACCTCCCAGATGTAGTCTTTTGCTATAGTATTTGATGATGATGTCATCTAAATCGCCCTTGTATATAAAATAAAAATATGGAATGAAGATGCGGTATTTACGTTGCGTATGTGTCTATTGAATAAGAAATGTTTACTTTGATTGTACATTGTTTTTCGCTTGTGCTATAAGTAAAAAAACTAAAAAACACCTTAGTATATGACGCTTTGGGATGTCACACTTTGAGCACATCCTTGGTCTACATTTAGTTTTTCTCTATTGAAGACTGTGGCCAAACTCACAAATGATGTTATTATAGACATCCTCACAAGGTTGCCAGTCAAATGATTGATGCGTTTCGCGTGCGTAAGTAAGCGATATCGTTCAATACTTTCCCATCCTTGGTGTGCCCGCACGTACTTGAAACGAGCACTCCAGGACAATTCGAGCACTCCCCTAAGGATACTTAGAACCAATCCCCTTTTTTAGTCCATAGATTACGAAGCATTTCCCGAGACATGTGATGAACGGGCTTTAAAGCTATTGAAAACCCTGTGAAGGTTTTGCCAGATGAACTATTTGAATCGCGGGGTCATGTAATGTATGGGTATGCTTGGCCATCGATGACCGCACTAGCGTATAATCCATCTACTAAGGTCCTCTGTGAGTTGCCGAAGCTGAGTTCAATTCGGGGAGGCAAAATTTTCGATGGTTTTGGGAATCATTCATTAATCGATGATTGTGAGGTACCGAGGGGTGCTTACTTGTTTTGCCGCTTTGAGAAGATACAAGCTTTTATGAGATAAGACTGATCGCGTCCATGGAAAAAGGGAGGGCAATTAGGTCCTTCTCTTTCCAATTTTCAGATTACGTGGTGCTTCTAGTCCGATCACGCCATCCCATCAACACCATGTGATGATTTTTAACCACGTCGTTCTGTCGGCAAAACTAGTGGCATGCAGCTAAATAACTCGGCGACCCAAAAAACGAAAAGAGTCAGAAGATTTCATTGTGCAAAACATAATAATATTTTGAACATAGAAATCTAATCGCACGAGTTAAAATAACTTAAAGGGGAAAAATGAAACTCTCAACACTATCTCTTTAAACACTTCAAACATGATAATGGGCTTACCAAATTATCTATCAAGCCTCAAACCATGAAATGGGTGGGCAAGCCCAGCATTCGGGCCGGTCCGGTCCGGTCCGACCCGGCCCATTTTCTGTCCCCTCGTTCGCGCGCTCGATCCCGCGCTTTCCTTTCGCGCGCTCTCCATCTGTCTCTCTCTCTCCCTCTCCCTCTCCATCTTCTCTAGGGTTCTAGAGTTCAACTGCCCGATTTTCTCCAGCAAAACTTAAACTTTTGCAGTTCTTTCGGTAGTTCCGTCGCGTGATTCAGGCGCATTGCGTCGGAAGTTCTAGGAGCTCCTCCGGAGGCCGTCGCGATCCCCGTCGGCCTCTCGGCGACGCTCCGAAGGGCGGGTTCGAGTACCGACCCTCGTTGTTCCGCGTGCTCGATTGTCACGAGCTGTTGCCGGTGAGCGTGGGACAAAGGTGATGTTTTTTTTTTTCAAGGAATCAGCTGATGCCGTTCTATTTGGTGTGTACACAAGAATTTTGTACGGTCTTGTTTGCCAATGGCTTCAGTCTCTGTTGGTTGTTTCTTCAATCCCACTGTTTCCCTTTCTCCCCAATCATGTCTGGACCGGAACTGCGGAGACGAAACGAGGGTTTCGTGGAGTAATTTGAGTCTACACTTGCATTTGCTAGTTGCTTCATTCAATTCTTCTGCTTTGTATCTGTTTAGCGTGCATAGGCGCCGGATGTTTTTAACTGGTCCATTACTAGAACGTCTTGTATTCTGCTGATACTCTAGAAGTGGCTGCAGCAAGCCGTGACTGTCGTTTTCTCGCCGTTTCTCTACGACACCGTTGCAGAATGGTAAGCAAAAATGCAGCAGAAAAGGCCCTGAATCTCATAAGAAGCAGGCTCTGCAATCCTAATTTCATCTTCAGACCTCTCTGTGATTCTCCCGACAGCAATTACAGGTCTGATTTTCTTTCTTTCCTAATTTGCCGCGTTAAAGATGCGTTCTTTCTCGATTTATCATTGCTCAATCTCGTCGATTCGCTTCTGTGGATTGAAGAGACGGCAAAGTTGGTTTTAGACCATCAGAATTTGAATTGAAGTACTTTTGGTGTTACGAAATTACGATGTCATTCTTTTCCTCTGCAGCAAGTTGAAGTTTATAGTCTCCAGTTCAGTTACAGAGGCATGCAACAATTCTGTCTTGCTTCTAGGTCCCCGTGGGTCCGGGAAAGTTGCCGTATGCTCTTTTACTTGTGTTTTTGTTGTGTAATATTTGTTAACAGCTGCAACTTTTATATGTAATATAAGAATGAAAAACTGTACCTTTTAGGTGTTGGAACTCGTTCTTGAAGATCTGCTTCTGGAATATCCTGATATGATTACTTTGGTACGCTCATTAATATTTCTATCTGCCAACTTCTCCTTGAAAATATTCCATATTTTTATGCATCGGACCATGCATATGTCAAAGAGCCATATTTGATGTGCTACACTGATATGAAAAGTCTGGTGGAGTTGTGTTTCAGATCAGATTGAATGGACTGTTGCACAGTGATGATAATAGCGCTCTCAAGGTATAACAATATTTGATGCTCTTTTGGCACCATTTGTTGTGTTTTTTGTTATATAGCTCTCTATGGTGGCAAGTCTTCTTTTATGTCGTTCAGTGTGGCTAGTAGCAATTGAAACAAGATATGTAGTCATTGATGTAGGAAGCATTCAACACTTCCATTTCACGATGATAAAGTCCTCAGTTTGAATTTTAGTAATATCTTGCATTTGTTCATGACTTTGTAAATAAATCACGTAAAGGAAAAAACTGATGATAAAAGGTGTGCCAAAATGGATGCTCAGAATTTTGATGGGGTACTTAGTGATTACAAAAGTATTGCTTTCGTAAAGGTATCTGGGGTATCAATATCACCCTTGGAAGTTAGAAAATTCATGTATGCCAAAAGGGTATTATAAGTAAAAAAATAAGATGGTCCAGCTTCTAATCTCTCATCCATTAACTGGAAGTCCTTACTCCTTAGAATGCATGATCTTTCCCCTTTTGTTAGTTGTCTATAGTGACCATCATATAATCCTTTGGGGCTAACCGGGAGAAAGTTTTTCCAGAGGCACCTTCACCAGTGATATTGCCATCATCTTCATGCACTACAGACAAATTTTGTGTCCTGTTCTTGCACAGAGATGATATACTTTTTATTTAACATTAGAATTCATCCATAGTTTGGTGTCCCTTAAATTTAGATAATACATCAAGTTATATGATATTTGTTTGTAGTAATGTTCTTTGTTAATAATTGATCTGTGCATGCTCTCTTCTCATAGAATTATATTCCTAAGCATGCCTTTGTTAAATAGCTTCTATCTATGGTTATTTCATTTTCTTAAGCAGTTTATCAGTTAATCATTTCAAATTGCTCCACATTTCTCATCCTTACTGTTTTATAATGATTACTGATCATGCAGGAAATTGCTAGGCAATTATGTGTAGAGCATCAGCTATTATTCTCAAAGATGGTAACTTGCATTCTCTAATGGGAATTTAGCGAATGATCATCTTAAAGTTTTGTGTTATCGTTTTGCAAAAGAAGAATCTAATACTTCTCGATTACCTTCTCAGGCTTCATCTGATGACAATTCCGAGTTCATGATAGCCATGCTGAGGTAAGTGTACAGTTATCTTCCAACGAGCTAATCATTAATTATCATGCTGAAATATTAAGTAGTTTGATATGCTCATCAGGGAGTGTGGCCTAGCACATAAAACAATCGTGTTTGTACTAGATGAGTTTGACCTCTTCACTCAGGTAATATGCAGCCAATTTTTGTCCATTTGCATCCTCATAGTTGATCTGGGCATTATTTAATTTCTATGTTAGAGTTGGCCCATGTGAGTTGGTAGGTTTTATTTTTCTTGAAGTGAAATCTTTGAATAGAGCATGACACACTTAGGCTAGTTTTTTGCAGGGGAAACAACGGCTCCTGTATGCGTTACTTGACGCGATGCAGTCAGTGACATCTCAAGCTGTAGTTATTGGTGTGAGTTGCCGACTGGTATGTCGTCATTGACCATCCATTCTTATTTTCTCTCAATGCATTTCCAATGTCTAAGAGTCAAGAAACACAGAGAGGGAGAGTTTGGAAGGGGATATGTGGGAAGAAAAAAAAGTAGTCAATCACTTAGGTTGCGTTGATATCGGTTGTGATTCCGGTGTCCTCTCTGTTTGCTTGAGATGGATTCATGCTCAACCTAACCATTCTTTTGTCATACAATGCTTTAAACTTGCAGGATGCTGACCAGCTGTTGGAAAAGAGAGTAAAGTCTCGTTTTTCTCATAGAAAGCTGCTATTTCTACCTCCATCCGAAGAAGATATATATAGGTAAATAGGCTATCTTTGAAACTAAATACCCTGTTGATCTTGACAGTTGGTACGACAAGTGGATTTCGACTTTGTGTTTATAAATTCATATGAAAAGGTTGAAGCTCTTCTATTGTTAGATAAATTTGAAATCGGAATGGCTGAAGAGTTAGCTTTTGGCATGACATGAGCTGTGGTGAAGCCCCTCTCAAATCTCTTTTTCCTACTTTATTGTCTGTGACGGCTAATAAGAATGTGATGGTATCAGACTATATGTCTTTGAAGGGTGAATCTGTTCTTTGGAATCCAATTTTCTTAAGGAGTTTTAGTGATTGAGAGCTATATTCGATTGACTCCTGTATTGATCTTCATTAGTTTGCTAAGGTTCATGGATCTGCCCATTGCACTTCCTCGTTGACTTGTCCTATTATAGGGGAAAGAGGAAGATAAGACAGTGGTATGTCTAATGGCAAGACCGTCAGCATTAAATTTTTTCGTTGTCTCTTGGCGAATTTCTCTTGTCCTTTCCCCTTGAAAGTAGAATTTTATCTCGTGTTCCGGTGTAGCTTTGAATAAGATTCATACCGAAAGTCGTAACTTCATTCTCACATTTGGTTTCGTATCTTTGTCCAAGCAGTCAGGTAAATCTGTTATCATCTTCTATTACTTGTGACTTGCTCTCACCCTGCAGAATCATATTATCAACTCTTTGAAGATTTTTTATTAACCAAATGCTATCCAGCTATTCAGTGTTGGAAAGGATTTTGGGACAATTTAATGTCAAAGAAATCTTTTATAGCTCTAAAAAGAAAACCTGAAAGAAATCTTGGTGCGTTGCACAGCTTTATCTATGTGGTGCATATGGAAGAACGTGAGAAAAGATTTTTGAGGGACTTGAAGCTTCTGTTGATACTTTCTTCTTTTTATTTGTCTCTGGTTATCCTCTGATCCTGTCTACTCTAATTGTTGTTTCATTTCTGTTTGTTTTTCTTTTTCTCTCTTTGCTCCTGTGCTTTCTGATTTAGTAGAGATTTCTTTTTTTGAAGAAATTCATTGTTGTATATAAAAAAAGAGATGTAGATAAGTTATTTTCTGTGCCTGATACATTGAAATTTGGAGCCACTTTCTATTCTGTGAGACCAGCACTTACAGTGTGCTAAATTCTCTCATCTTCTAGCTATGCAGGTTATTAGATCATGTCTTGTCTTTGCCAGTGGACCCAAGCCTTCCACATGACTATGCTATTGAATTTAATGCAAAACTACACGTATCCTTTTGCTAATTTATTTTCTTTTTCAGCAATGTGCATACCCATGTAGCAATGATAGAAAGATCGAAAATGAGGGACCGTGAGAGAAAATTTTCTGGTGTTGAATCCATTAATTGAATTTAGCTTGCAAAATTTTGGGTCCTGAATTAGAATTGAGAGTTAGAGACTGTACATATATATAGTTCAGAAAATGGAGAGTACGAGAGACAAATGATTTTGTGTGGGATGAGAGCATTGTTTTATCCATGCGTCTACTATAGCACATTGGCATGTCATATCTGTGTCTAAGGGCGAGTGGGTAGGTACATGGGTGCTCATGTATGCTCACTTCGAACTTGGTAACATCAATTTCACACTTACCATTTGGTGCTTAAAAAACAGGTTATTTATTTTGAATGATTTATTTCTCTTGGACAGTGGATCCATTTATCATATGAAAGTATGAGCTCATCTCGGTAGACTCGGTTTTATCAGTGAGGTATGGTTTTATTGGGTCTTAATTGTCGCTTGGATGGTTACTTTGTAGAGTAGGATGAAAACAAAGTAAAATTGAGTACAGAGAATTAAAGAAAGGCAGTTCGATCCATCAGTTTGGAGTAAACTTGCGGACATCATAGAATTTAGGTGTTGGCTGGATCATGTGTAGGAGCATTTCCTTGACATCACTTGTTAACAGAAAAATAGGTGGAACTAAATCTCTATTTGTCGTGGGAGTTGTAAGGCTTTGATTACATTCGCAGTGGTGACTGTTTTTTTAATCTTTTGGGGTATCCCTGCTTAGGCATAGCGAACTTAAATCTATGCGTTAACATCACATGGTAACACTTGGCTATCTGTATCTGTGAAATTTCATTGTGCAGTAACATCTGTTGCATGGTCATGCTCTAGCATTGTTACGCTCATCCTAACATTTCAAGGATGTCTAGCCTTTTATAGATATATAATTAGCCACCCCTCGATAACCTGGCAGTTAGCTCAGTAGTGTGAAGAAGCATCATTTAATGTAAATGAAAGCTTTCTGCATGCAACATCTACCTTTAGAGGTTCTAAGTTCTGGTATACATTCTAAAAGTGTATATACCATTGACTCGTGAGTCAACTTATCTTCTGAAAGGAATATTTTGTCTCTAATGCGTTTTGAGGGTCAGAGGCCTTCTCATACTTTGCCTTGTGGATTGCTTGGAAGTTCCTCACTTGAAAGGGAAGGATTCAGTGCATACTTTCTCATGAAGCTTAGAGGAAATAGGATCATTTTTAAAGTAATTCCTTAAATTATACTCCAGAGTATGTTCTCAGATGAAAGGTTCCGGCAAGTCATCGATTCTTATATGAATTTCAGTCCCACTGTTCGGCACTTGGTGAAGTACCTGTAAGTTCCCTGCAGCAATTGTGTGCTGCAAACACTTGCGCTTTATCTATCTGTTAATTTTCATTTGAGGGCCTTATTGAAGCCACTGAAATCAGATTCCGGGCTGTCTCTGATATGGATTTGAAGTTGGGTTATTTATCATTCGAGAACTTCAAATCTGCAATTTCATGTTTGCAGAGGCAACCGAAAATGGAATGCTTAAGAGGTACAGATGTGTTAGCAATCTATTTTGTCAAACCAATATTGATTCATGTGTCATTTTATCCTCAAAGCATGCAATTTGATGTTGTACAGTACTGGCATTTCTCCAATAATAGGATGATGGTGTTGCTATTAATTCCGTCAATCTCAAGCCAAGCAAATAATATTCTCTATATAATGCTTTATACATAAAATTATGATACAGAGATGTAGGTAAATTATCAAAGAAATGAGTGCTTCCTAATAAAATATTTGCATTGGCTCAAATTTTCCATCTAGTTGGTCCTTCAATACCCATAAGTATGGCGGCTTTTGGCATCCTTGGTGTTGGCAACTTTTTTTTCTGTTGCTAGTTTTATGGCTTGTGTATTGAGACGTCTCTATTGCTAGTGAAAATGCTTATTGACAAACATCATTTGACACTCTGGTAACATGCTTGACACTTAAAGGAACAAAAGACTGTCTTTCTGCACCCCTTTTAACCCCTCCTCTAGAGCCCTCTCACTGTGCCGGAAATTATGTTATATCTGTCTTTTCTCTTTCATATATGTGCATCCACCGTCTTGTCTGTCTTTCTGAATAATAAGCAAGTATAACTTTCTTTGCAGATTGCTCCATACTGGAACTCTATATTCTTGTTTGCATGAAGAGGTTGGAAGTGAAAGAACAGAATTCTTACAGCTTCAGTGCTGTCATGAAAGGTCATTATTGATGTTTCTTGTGGGTTATGTGATTTTTATCCATAAATATTCTTTTTGTGAATGATTTACGTGTTTGCTGAATACTGCAGAGTACAAAAGCATTCATGATTCATTCCAGACGTCTGACTATTACAGTCAAGATGTGTGTCTGCGGGTAATGTCCATTTGCAAAGGTTTTCTTTTTTTGTATTAACAAAATTATAGTGTATAGAAAGGTAAAACATATTCAGACCCCTCAAATTCTGTTGGCAAAAGTCGAAAAGACAGAATCTATGCCTTAACATTATGTTGGTTATTATTTGAATTCAAATGATGGTATGTTAATCCCTCAGTGCCTAGACTATGGTATAGTTTTTTTATCCTGACCAGTAACTATCTTCTGTCTTGGCGGAACTGCCACTTTAGAGTGTATTTCTTATCCACAAGCTCCAGCAATTGTCCTCTTTTCTTTGTTCTTCCATAGTGCCACTCTTTTGATCCCCTTTCTCTTCATCATATGTCAACCGAGTTTGCATGCTTCTGATCCCCTTTCTCTTCTGCCATTAGGTACGTTAATACAATTGTTAGAATGATTCAGTCACTATCATCAACATCTCCATTCATATTCCATTCAGTTGATGGACCCTAGAGTTTTGTGGTTTGCAAAGGTTAATTATTGATCCAATATCACAGATCTCCATTTTAACATTTCATCAAGTGATGATTGTGTTGCAGCTGCCACTAAAATTTTGAAGGAAAAAAGAGGAGCAAACAAGTAATTGCCATTGATGAGTGGCTGTTTATTTCCCATATCTGCTGTGCTTGGAAGTAGTTTGAGTGGACATTGAAGTTATAAGAGCTAAATCTGAATTCTGTAGGACCAAGAAGGTTGTATTTGGTCTTCCCTGTATCCATGTTCAAAATTGAGGGAAGTACTGAAGGAGCATTCAATGTTTTTGAAGCAAAATGATTGGTTCAATTGGAGAAATTTTGAGTGCTAAATGGACTAGAGTCTAGAGTGCTAACCCAATATATAACTGTCCTAAGTTATGTGATAATGACAGTTAACTCGATTATTGGCTTGAAAACCTGGTGAGTGATGACTAAGGCAGTTCCTGCAGAATCCTTGGGAAGGAATAAGAAGCCACTCCACGGGCTGTACACATTCATTGTCTGATCCCATTTTCTGTGCTCCACTTGCTTCGGCATGCACCATTAGAGTACTAGACTTCCACCATTTAACCTTTTCTCTTTCAGACATTCTCTCCCGCTAATAAAGAGAAGCAATTATTGCAGAGCTGAGCTTACATTTTCTGAAGAATATTTTTTAATGCTCCAGTACATATTACTTGATTGCTGTTTGCTCTATGTTTGATGCTGGATCTACCGGTACCAAACAACTGATGTTGAGAATTTTCAGCATCTTAAAGACATCGAAATTCACTGGCAGGTTTGGCTAGTAAATAGTAGAGCCCTGTTGAAAAGGTCGCGTACAAGATTGGAGAATGTAACTGACCACCTTCTGTGTGTGATCAACCTGACTTGGTTTATGCACTAATAGGCAGCGGCTGAGAGTAAAGGAGGATTCCGTCCCAAAAAAAAAAAAGAAGAGTAGAGGAGGATGGAAAGTTTCTATGAGAAGAGAGGATGAGAACCTGTTACATCACTGTAATGTGCAATCAATAATGCCTCGTAGCTTGAATAGGCCCAAGGATTCTGTTGTGTATCCACGAGTTCTTCCCTGACATTAGGGGGTCCGCTGTGTTTTTTTATTTGCAAGTTAAATGACAGTTGTCTTGTGGCGCGATAATTACTGTAAACATTTAAAAGCAGAAATATGATTTCTCTAACATATATGTCCGAATTTCTGCAGGCATTTGAGCACGTTCTACAACGCGGATTAGTTTGTTTTGCGGATGGCAGAGGACGTATTCAGTCTACTGAGTTTCGCCCCATGAAACTTCTTATCTCATTTGCAGAGCTCAGCCAAGGCCTTAAAGCGCATCATTCATGTCCTGTAAGTTTTTCCCTTGGGACAGTGCCCGCATTACCGTTTGGCAGAGGCTATTTTATGCTTCCAGAGAAGCAATTTATTGGACCCTCATATAGTTTATACATAAATTTTCTTTTGAAGTGCTATTTCATTCCATCTTTAAGATCTATTTACGAATCATTAATCCCGTATTGGCAGGCCATTCTTCAGAAATTAGCATCATAATGAGCAGCGGGTCAAAACTGTTTCATGTGCATGAGCACGACCAGTCGAGATGTCAATCTGCCCATTCCATCTTGATTCGGCTTGGTGATTCACTTTCGTTAGCCGAAACTAAAGTGCAATACACAGAGATAAAGGCACATTTTCTTTTGATTAGCTCTAATGCTTGATGCCATCTTAATCTGGCTGTTGGCAGGTTCACCATCACATCTCTTCTTTCGATAATTATTTAAGAGCATTGTAGAAATTGTGGAGAAACATTTCATACCAAATAGAGAGATCGATCGATTGGTACTTATGCGATGACTCGATCGGGATAAAGTTGGAGCTTTGCTTTTTCTACCCCTCCTGTTTCAGAATTTAGTAAAGGTTTAGATTTATAAGTAACTGCTTTTAACCACCACGTCAGTAATTTTTCCGAGGACTCTGAGTTTTAGTCCGCCAAGGGAAAACTGATAGCATGCATAGATTTATTAGCAATAACACCGCCACTATCAACACCAAATTACTAATCAACACAATTATGGCCCAGACATCCGTCCTTTCCCTTGCTTCTTGCCGGGGAATCTTACCCTTCGTGCAATTGTTAGCACTCATTACTACACGTAGTTCGGCAGGGTCGTTTTTTACTATAATAATCTCGTTCTGCATGTTAGCCTTGGCTTCCTTCTTATCGCCGTCTACTCGAGCATTCTGATGTGAACCTTCTCTTTTAGCCCAACGAGATTACTCTACCATTCAAAGTATCCACAATCATCATCCTGCAAAACAAACACTGGCGCATAAATAATCCTAGCAAACTGCAGATTTGAACCTGCCTTGATGGCATAGTCGATGCCTTCCATATCAAAGTTGCTGAACTGTAGCAAAATAGGAAATTTGAAAAGACTCGTGTTTACACAATTAAGAAAAGTGTGTTTGGAGAAGGTCGCTGACTTGGAATCAAACCAATGGCTAACTTAGGATAATCATCAAAAAGAAGATCCATTGATTGCTAATTTTCTCCTCTGCTTTCAAGCAACTCGCCTCCAGCCCCCTCCTTCTCCTAGTCTGAGCATACAACTCCAAGGATGATTTTTTGCAGTTTCAGCAGCCAGATTTGGAATTTAAGCTTTGATATGGAGAAAGTGAGATGAACATGATTAGACTTACTCGAGTAACATGCGATAAAGCAAAATTCCAGGAAATGGGCTGAATCAGGAAAGAAGCAGAATACGGGAAAAGAACGACCAAGGAGCTTCCTCTGTATGATAATAACTAGCAAGGAAGAAAGTTTGCCATGGACGAAGGCATGGTACATGATATTAGGTACAGACAGAGAGACCTCTCAAAATCTGGCATGATCGCTACAGAGAAGCTGCAAGCTACGAAGTTGCCATCAACCCATCAAAGTGATGTTGTCATGGCTTCATTACAAACAGGCAAAAACTGAAAATGTGATGCAAACAAAAAAGGAAAAAGGAGGAGGAGAAGAAAAACAAATGAATAAATGACGCAAGCACAAACTGTTGTCTACATATAAACGTATACCATGTACTTACTCACTATATTTATTATGCATTGATCTTTAATATTTTTTCATTGTACTTGCTTATATACCTTTCATATGTGGTGGAGAAGACAAAAAGAAGAAGAAGACATGGATCGGTCAAATTTAGGCTAATAACTCAATTGGTTGTGAAAGTGAAATTATATGATAATCGCATAAAACGTTTCGAGGGGATAATTTTGTTATGAAAAGATGATGCTTATAAACAATTTTGTTCCAAAAAGCATGATGCATTGTAAAAATTCGACTTACCACATTTTACGAAGATGCGACATTTGAAGTTATATATTTGAAAAGTTACAAATCTTCAAAATCAATGCATCCCTTAATTTTGTTGGTCTTTAAATTGCACCAAGGAAGCTCGACCATTACCAAAAATCCATATTATTAGGAACCAAACTTGTCCATGTCCCAGGTTGTTTGGCCGATGGTTTGTACCGTGCATTCCGGTTGTAATAGTAATCTTTTCGTAGGTAGGTCGATTCCACGTGGCGGAGAACCATTCGCTGCTTTCACGTGGAGGCTTTAATTAAATAAATAATTATTTAATAAAACTGGAAAAGGCTGCGAATTTTATAGTACTCCTCCTAGTCCTGATCAGAATTCGATAGACTCAACTCTCCTTCGATTCGATTTCGTCATCGTTCGTTCAAAGATTGTATTTTTCAGCAACCCTTTTGAGAATTTCAATCCGTTCGTCGTCGGAGGGTTCTAATTCTCGTATTCTTGATTGACGAGGTAATTTCTTGGTGTTTTCTTTTGTTTGTTTATCTTGGCTTTCGTTTTTTTCTTGCGCTAGCAAATCTCTTCGATTCCTCTTTTCGGTGATTTGATGACTTCCCCTACGTCGAATTTGGCAGATTCTTGGGTTTTTTCTTTTCCCCCTGGCGTGTTGTAGATCTGTGTTTTTACTGTTTCGATGCTCTGTGCATTCAGATTCTTGTTTCCTTGTGCATGTGATCTGGGTTTGAGTAACAAGAACGTTTGGCTTTAATGGTGAATCTGGGTCGTGAGGTTTTGGGGTCTGGACAATGTTAGCAGAGAGTAGCTGTTTCTGTTCTGAGCATGTTATATGGCGAATTTGTTGTCGTAGAAAGATTTGTGTTTTGTGTTTATAAGTAGTTAATGGACTTGCTGCCTCGCCGATTTAAGCTACAATTTCTAGTTTTGTCCTCTTTTTTAGCTGAGCAATTTCCTTTTTGCATCGATTGACAAGTGGTCTATCATGGCGGTGATCTTTGGAACGATGATGGAGAGTTCAATTTGGAGATGGCCTTGGGCTAGAATTCATCCCGTGCTGATTATTTGCGGGGTTACCATAATTTTTAGAAGTAATTGCAAAGTCTTTCTATTAAAAGTGGGTGAAAATGTTCTGATTGGTGATCATGCATTGTAAGGTTCCAGTTTCTTTTCCAGTGGATCCATGCATGAGTTTTCAGACGGGGTGTGTTCTCAATCTGATAGGGCCTCCCTCCTTCCGTCTTCCTTCTAGGGCTAATCTGCTATTCCATTGTTCTAGAGTCAGTAGGCGGGGTTCCCTTTTTTGTTTCTTTCAGTGGTGAGGTTGACCATTGACTTCTTATTTGTGTCAAGAATTGTCACCCTTATGATGGCTTTTAATTGAGAATTAGCGAAAGTTACAAAAGCTATTGTCTTAGGTAGCTCTGGTCCTCAATACTGTGGGGTGCTCTCGATAGTAGTTGTGCTGTGCTGCTTTGTGTAAGGAGAGAGATAGGGCAGGGAAGAGAGTGGGAGAGGGGTCTGGGTGTAGATTTTGGATATGCACGAGGATCAATGCTTTTTAGGTTGAAGAGATGCCGAATGTAGGTTTTAAAATGCGAGGAAGGGATTTAATATGGAGAGCAAAGTTGAGCATGATTTTTGCAATTATCCCTAAGAATAATGCGCTATAGAAATCTCATAGAGGAATAGGCCTGTTTCCCTTTGAAAGCAAACTTCCAATCCATGTTAAAAAGGACCAGCCATTAGTGTACCATTCCGCAGGCATATACATTGAAAGGATGTAAAAACAAAATTGGAGTTCAAAAGATTGGTTTCAAGTTATGTAGATTAAAGTGGTTGACTTGTCAAGTAGAAAACACGGAAAGGTCATCGCCATAGGAGAGGTACTGGTTTTTTTTTTTTTTATGTTATTAACTCTTGGTTGCGGGCACAAAGCCTCTAACAAGTCCAAATTCCATCTCTGTCCATTTTGACTAAAAGTCGTTTTTAATCTTAATTTCTTGGAGACCATAAGATTTGAGTTTGAAATTAAGATTAAAGGAAATACTGGGCTGGCCCCGCCTTGTTAGGACTCGTTTCTTGCTAATAGTCTTTTGTTCGATTGATCTAATAATATTTAGCTATCGTATGTTTCTATGATTTTCTGATATCACTGATTCTTTCTTTTGTTTTCAATTTTTTTTGGGATTCGGTTTTTTATTGTCGAATAAATGGTAGATATTAATTGTTGTCCCAACTATCCAGCAACTTAAAACTTTAGAAATAATTAGCTGTCTAGGTCATAACAGGGCTGCTTGTCCTTGTTTTGAATCCTAATGCCTTATTTCCTGGTTTGCTTCGAACCTACTCATGGTTTTGTTGTCCTCCACTGCTATTTCAACCCCATCTTGGATTTCACGTGTAAAGCTGATTTACAGGAATTGGAAGGGTTAAAAAAGAGGTTTGTAACTTTGAGCTTGTGGAATCTATGTAGATGTCTGCTAGTTTCAACTTATCTTATTGGGTTAGTCTGTGGTCTAGTCCAACAATTACGGATATGGTCCTGTATGTAATCTGGATTGTTGGATCAGAAAAGAAAAAAATTTCAACCGTCAGATGGTTTCCAGGAGATTGTACTTACGGATATTTAAGGAAAATTACTGACTATAAAATTGCCAATGCTACTATTGATCGAGGAAGATTATGACATGAGGACAATTACTCACCTATAGAACCTTCAAGTTTACAAAGTGTGAAGGATAGAAAAAACAAGATTTACGATATACTCAAATTGATTACGATTGATGAAAAGTTACAAATATTAGGATATTCAATCGTATGAGACTTTAAGGTAAATTACTACATGTGAAGGGATGGTTGCTGACTACTCATTTACAAGGACTTATAGGACAATTTTGAGGTATGTTATTGGTTAGTTACTAAGTATTAGCATATTCATGTTATGAAAATAGTGTCCATCATGATAAATTACTAGTTACAAGGTAAACAAGCTAAGACCATTACAAGTAAGTTATGATCCATAAAGTTAAACTACTACCTATGAATGCAATCGATTTAATGATAGGTTCAGGATTTATGGCTAAAATACAGGACTTGTCCGGATTTTGTGCTTATGGGACCCTAGAAGCACCCTTGTGTTAATTTGTTCTTGTATGCAATAGCCCCAGCATTGTATTGATAATAAGGCATGTCATGATGAATGCTGAACTGAGACTTGGTTGTCAAGTGTTCCAGAGGTCTGGCTTCTTGAATGAATGGATTTTGGAGAAACAGTTTTTTATATTTTCTGTGACTTTTCCAGAAATGGCTTTAACCGGACCAACTCCGCCCAGAGGAAGTGCAGCTGCCGCCGCAAGCATGCGGAGGCGTAGGACTGCGAGCGGTGGGCCCTCCGGAGGAGCAACTGGGACCATGCTCCAGTTCTACACGGATGATGCTCCAGGACTGAAGATTTCTCCAAATGTCGTCCTTGTGATGAGTATTGGCTTCATTGCATTTGTCGCAATTCTTCATGTCATGGGTAAGCTCTACTTTGTCCGTAGATAGGCCCAGAAGGCTGAAGCAGCTGTTTAAAGGGGTCCAAGTGCTACGTTATTAGTTCTAGTTCATCTACGGAATTAGCTAGTGGCAGTAGCTGTGAGTTGGATTGTAAGAACCCAGAAAAGTTCCCCTAGTTACCGTCAAGGTTTTGAGATACATAGTTTTAGTTTCAATTTGTCATGGGGCAAGATTCAGCCCCAACCGTGTAACTCCTGAGAAGTGTCTCTCAATAGTATGACATTGAGGTTTTCTGTTTCTCTTTGTCCTGAATTTTGTCTGTGAATTAAAAAATCTTTTGTGATCAGGTTTTGGATGTTACTCATACGCCGGTGTTCTCATGTTGCTTTGACGCGCATCTTTGATGTGGACAGTGAAGCGGAAGGCATTGATTATGATTGGCAATTGTTTGCACACCCACCCTGCTTATATGATATTCTTAAGTACAAGGTTAAATGAGACAATTTATAGAAACCCTTCGATATCTTCTGGACCTTACAACAGAAAACTAAAAGCTAATCATCAGATATTCAGCCTCGCCTTTTTAAACTTTTGTACATCTTAAGCAGTTTGGCAACTTCGATCGCATACGCCTCGCCTCTTGGTTTATTTATTTAACAGATTCATTTATTTACTTCTCCTGTTCCATTCGCCTCTTGGTTTATTTATTTAACAGATTCATGTATTTACTTCTCCCGTTCCGTTCCTGGACCCAGGCGATAGGTAATCTAGGATGTCTGGTAAATAGGTAATCTAGGATGTCTGAGTTTACCACTCGCATTAACGTAATTACCGTGCTGCGAATACAGGAGACGAAAAAGCTTTTTGTAGGAGCTGGCTGAACACAGAAGAGGACTAAGATTACAGGAGGATCAGTGTATTCTAGACTACAAGACATATTTCTTAGGACCAACCTCGTTTTTTCAGAAAATACTGCCAAAAAGTGTTATAACCAACTCCAAAGTAACATTTGCAGAAAAATGGGTGCTTCAATGTCATTTTCAGGGAAAAATAAAGAATTCAAGTGCTCTAATTCTTGTGCCAATCACATTCTCAAGCTGAATGTGTATTTCTATTTGTGCTGCTTTTGGAAGGTGCTTCGTGATTCTGAGTCGCCCAGATTAGAGCAGTTGCTCCTAGAGAAAAAAAAAACTGAGTGCTGAAATGAGAACGTTTCCCACTTACGTAAGATAGAAATCTGTATA
The DNA here is from genome assembly GCF_021117445.2 of Syzygium oleosum. NCBI lineage: Eukaryota > Viridiplantae > Streptophyta > Magnoliopsida > Myrtales > Myrtaceae > Syzygium > Syzygium oleosum. The sequence goes on along the minus strand of NW_026607485.1, from coordinate 19,232,484 downwards.
CAATCTCTTCTATTCTGCTTTCATTTTATGCTATAGAAGATAAATCCAGGTTAGACATCCTAAGCTTCTACAATTTTGATTCTGAATAACAAAGATGCAAGACTAACACGCACAAGCTAATGACCAGAAAAAAAGATTGGTATGGTGCGGAATGTTTTCTTGCAACTTCTTTTCAAATAATTCATAACTACTCGGGAGGTTCCCGCGCAAGACAAATAAAGCTTTGCTTGACATATTCACAGTGCACTAAGATTCTGTTCATTGAAGAAGTATGGAATACCAATAGAAATGGCAAAGGAGAAAAGTGAAAGCGAACTGTCGGTAAATTAACCAAAGATTGATCCTCCATGGGTATCATCATTTTGTCAATCCCCCCAAAATTATGTCAGATGATGCTCGTGAATCTTCGCATTGACAAAACTAAAGCCTGTTTTCCCTCCCGCGACATTCACCTTAGGTGAGAAAAGTCTGTTGTTTCCGTTCTCCCTTGTGCTCATTCCCATGTACATTCGGAAACTGCCAGGGCGGGCTTTTAACTAGAAAGGTTAGATGCACTGACTCGTACTATCCGTCGTTTGAGTTCGGATTTGGTCCTGGACTTGAAAAGGCCTGGGCGTTGACGGTTTTCTCATTTCCCATGTCTTTGGTTTTGTGAAGAAGAAATGTCCCGGAGAGTATAGTGACGAAACCGCACAACTCAGTCACAATTTGTGATGCATTTTGTGAATCCCAGTCCTGCATTCCCAAGCATACCAAGGGAAAAGAATAAGGCAAATCATCACCGCTTAAAATGCTGAAAAAGCACAATGGCGGATATGCATTATCGCACAATAATGTCAAGGACAAATGGAAATAACAAAGAATATGCATCTCTCTAAATTGTATAGACCAAAGTTTCTCTGTGTCAAGATCTGCATGCTGGATCACAAATCCATTCAATCCTTGTGCAAATAATAAAAATTTACAGACCTGGCTGTTGAAGCTTGTGCTCAAAAGGTTAAGATCGAACAATTTAAGAGATACTGGACTATAAAATACCCGATTGAAGTTTAAAAAGATACTGCTTCTGTATTTTTTTGAAGCAACACTAGAGCTTCTTTTGGGATTATTTTAGGCTGAATGCATGTATCAATATAACAATGTATTATTTTCATATTTCCACGAAGGTCAAATTCGCCATGTGGACAGGGATTAAGTCAACATGCATTTTCTTCTACTAAAACGCAAACAATGGTAAGTCTTATTTTACCTTAAACATGATCATGCTGGCAAGGATGGTGAAAGTCGTGAACATCACATAGTACACTGGAGATATTACAGCAGTATTGAAGGTGTCAAGCGCCTGTCAGAAGAAACTTTTTGAGTTATATAAAAGAAAATCAGGACCAATCGAGAGAACAAGCAACAAATGTGAAAAAGGTGATACTCTTCCCCATGCATTAGACTTAGGTCCTTCATCCAATCAAATCTTAGATTAACTTAGTAAAAGGTGGGTGGGTGTAAAATCTAAAATTAACTGAGATGTCTTCATGAAAATTTCCTTCTTTCTTGATTGATAGATTTACAACTTACCTTGTTCAAGAAGTTGATCTGCATGAGACTAAAACAGATGACGACTATAGTGAAGAACCATGTCTGGAAGTAAATGAATTGGTTCGCTCCTGAAAATGTGAGCTTCAGGGCGATGCCCAATGCTTTAACACTCATCACCTGCAGAAAACAGTGAAGTTCATAGCGGCTTCGAGAAATAAATGTAGCTAGACTTTGAAAGATAGTACACTGACCGTTAGAGAACCCATGAGAGAGCAAATCCCAATATAAATCATCATATTAGTAGGTCCATAACGTGGTGCATAGCAGAAAATAAGAACACCAACCACGATGAGAACTACAACAGTATACACGATAAAACCTGTCACCAGAAGAGAGTTTCTTTCAGCACAACATCCTCAAGACATTCAAGGAGTTTTACTCAAAATCTAAAGGGTACTTGTTTCGACTGGACTGATACCTGGCTGGGTGGCGAGGCGCCACACTTGTTTAACGGATTCAATGTCTCTTTCCTTTGGAGCGTGTAAGACAATGCTTGTGGAACCCACCACACAAAGAACACATCCAAGGACACCAAAGATGTGCAATTTCTCCTCCAAGATAAAATGGGCAAGCACTGCACTGCATCATGGTTTTTAAGATCGGTCATCGCTGAAAAATAACAGCTTATAGAATATTAAATATGTTGATTTTCTTATTTCTTGTAGATTTAGAGACAGCTATCCTACTTAGTTGACAATTTCAACATCAATACCTGAAGATGATACTCAGTGCTCCCAAAGGCGTAACAAGAATCGCAGGAGCGTATGCATAGGCAGCGAAATTGGCAATCTCCCCAACAATCACTGCCAAAGATGTAATGAAGCAATTAATTTAAGCATTGGATCCTTGAAGCTACGGGAAAAAGAAAAGTAATTGAACTTAGCATTACAGGAAAGAGAATTAAAGCATTGGATCCTAGAAGCTATCTGAAACCTGCAGTTGAAGATTGATCTATTGGTAACAAGAAGAAGAAAAAACAGGAAGACATGTCCCAGGAACAGGCAAGAATCAGGCACGAAAAAGAAAAGCAATTGTACTTAGCATATTACAGGAAAGAGAATTTAAGCATTGGATCCTAGAAGCTATCTGAAACCTGCAGTTGAAGATTGGTCTACTGGTAACAAGAAGAAGAAAAAAACAGGAAGATATGTCCCAGGAACAAGCAGGAATCAGGTGAGAAAAAGAGAAGTAATTGAAATTAGCATTACCGGAAAGAGAATTTAACCATTGGATCCTAGAAGCTATCTGAAACCTGCAGTCGAGATTGGTCTATTGGTAACAAGAAGAAAAAAAAAAGAGGAAGACGTGTCCCAGGAACAAGCAAGAATCAGGTTGATGGGCTTGATGTACCAGCGGCACAAAAGACTATCGCTCTCTCTGACTCTCTGTGAGTGAACCCGTGTGCGGGCGCACGATCATGTGCTCTGGCTGTAATGGATGATTGCAGACCCAAAGACAATTTAAATCCTCAAATCCATCACCATAAGAAGGCTAAAATCCAGGGAGCATAAGCTACTCAGAGTTGTTATTTTCCGAGGTAGTGCACCTTCCATATGATGGAATTTGACGAACCCACCAACAGATTCCACACTCAAGCAAAAGCTATTGATGTTTAAGATTGCATGTCCAGCCCAGGTCTCTTCTCACCGGATTTCATTTGTCAGAGAGCAACAAAGGCACAGGCAAATCCTTTTACCACATGAATAGCCAAAAACAAATATACTGTCACTTGAATAACAATCGCATGCAGAATTCTCCATGTCCTAACAAAACATGCTCAATGTATCAAACAGAACCAGAACGCTAGAACTTACTGGTTATCATTCCTACCCACCACCAGGGTTCATATAAGTACGAATAACCTCCCGAACCTGTAAACGGGCAGAAAATTATCAGACGACAAGGGAAAAAAAAAAAAAACTTTATCACCCGAAGCCATCTATATCAAATACGCCCACATCAGGGCATTGAAAAGATTAAAATGGACTCTATTCTTTTTCCATGAAAACCATCGAAATTCCTGGAAAATCAAGCTAATTCAATGAGGAAAAAGAAAAAAAAAAAAGAACCTGCTCTGACTCCAGTTATCCCAGCTTTCTTCAACCCCTTTTTCTTGACAATGAAGCTAGAACCGATGAAAACGCTCGACGAGAGGGCCAAAACAAGTCCGTGCACGTTATCAGATGACATGCCCATTGGAATGGCGACACAGGGAAATATAAAGTTCCCTCCTTTACAGGGCCAAAATCAAGAAGACACCAAGAAATCAAATCCCTGCAACAGACCCATCAAAACCACGATGAGAAATTCACGTTCTTGAAACCCACACGCACGTGCAATTCATCCATGCTCACGTCACACGTCTACAATACCTGAGAGAAAAGAAAAAGAGAGAGAGAGAGAACATATAATTCAATCCAGGATGAGGAGGAGGAGGCTGCCTAAAAGCCAACCTCCATCTTTTGCATCAAGGGTGTGATTTCTCAGTGCCAAATTATGACAAGAACGACGGCGCTCCTTCTCCCTTCGATGGTTTCGTCGTCAGCAGGCTTACTACGTTCATGGGCGATGAAAAAAGAGCCGATACTACGAGATCACCACGGAGAGAGAGAGACAGAGAGAGACAGAGGGAGAGACAGGGAGAGAGAGAGAGAGAGAGAGAGAGAGAGAGACAGAGACGGGGAGAGAGGGAGAGAGAGAGGCAGTCCGTTACAAATGGGGTGGAACAAAGAGAAGAAGAAGGAGAAGAAAGGAGAAGAGGAGGCAAACGAAGAATAGAAAAGGATGGCACAAATTAAGGTGGCCACCACATCTTTCCGTTCGTTGTACGATTTTTAGCGAAGCTCTCAGCTTTCCCATGTTGCGATGACGTGAACAGGAACTGGGTGTCAGTCAATTACAGCAACGAACCCCCGCCCCCCAAAAAAAAATAGATGAAAAAGAGAGAAAAATACAAGAAATTCGTGTGCGTTTTTGGTTTTGTGCACCGGACACATTCGAGGAAAGTAACGTTTGACTCGTCGAAAAAGCACAGAAAGGGAGAAGAACGCGGTTGTATGATCCAGATATGGTAAATTCGCAATTCAAGGTATGAGAATCTTTGAGGGTCCATTTTAGGTGCATAGTTTCGTCGTAACATTAATACTACGAAAAATTCCAAATCGGTACACCGATGACAAATTTATCAAAAACTAATTTTTTTACCACAAAAAATCACAAATTGGTACATCTATGATAAATTTACCCTCTGTTAGTTTCCGTTAAATTTTACTGTCAAATTGATAAGTAAAATGACACGTGGCAATCGACAGATTTACCAGTTTTGAGTTTTGTTCTCCGTTTGTCACAAGTGTACTAGTTTGTGTTTTTTTTTTGTATTAATCCAATTTAATGGAGTGTAAATTTGTCACAAATGTACCAGCTTGGAGTTTTTTATAGCCAAAAAATTAATTTTGGATAAACTTGTCACACGTATACCAGTTTGGGGTTTTTCGTGGTATTAACCCTTCATTATATTGCGTGACAATGGTCGAGATTCGATGCCCTAAAATCAGTTTGTGGAACGGGGATTGCCGAGTAGACATCATCTTTCTCTTTGTCTTACACGTTAATTGATTGGCGTAATTGAGTATTTGTGTTTAAAAGTTACGGTAAACAGTCGGAAGACCTCTTATGCCATTACGAGTAAAGATGCATACGCATTGTGTGTAGGCAGAATTCGACATTTAAAAGGTTTTACAAGCTCGCTTCGTTATGAAATACTTGGATGATCATTTGATGGAAGACCTCTTATGTTCCAATTGGGCCGGTGGTTAATCTACCATTTCGTAAATCAAAATATCATATGTTGAGGTGATTTCATCTTGATAATCAAAGTAGCAAAGGTAGATTTTAACCAGAGCACGGCGAGTTAAGAAAACGGACAGAGTCTAAGTTTCAAAAGGCGAACTCTATAGAGAGATTCCGCGTGAAACATCCGCAACAATACAAGTAATTTCAACAAAAACTACACCAAACAGCCGGCGGCCCGGGGAGCCGCAGCCGCCGCCAGCTACCGCCCCTCGGGTTCGCCTCCGCCGACGATAACCATATCTCTAACACCCCTAATATACCATTTCGAAGGTTGATCCACTTTCTCCTAAACTTTCTAATCTCCTCCTTTTCTTTAATCGAAAACCTTTCTACTCATTTTAAATTAGGGTTAGGTGTGGATACAACTATCAAACTTCGATATTCACTCACGTTCCATTTCCTTCTCCACACGCATGAAACATCTTCGATTGATTAAAAAAGAACTCCTATGTATCGTGGGGGGATATCCTCTTTTGCCCTTTCGAATCTTTTGCCAATAGGAAGACAAACTAGAGAACTTGCGCTCTCCAATCGCGTGGGAATGCGCGCAAACGCAAGCAAACCGAAGAGCCCCACTTCGCAATCATGTTCTTCTTCTTCTTGGTTAAACTCCTGGGGGGATATTCCATGATACCTATGAAGTGAAGTCCGTTTCTCAAAGTTTCCTTCGTACTCAGGTGTTTTTTGTATCGGAGTATCCGTGAAGATGATGAGCACTTTGACTCGTTAATTTCCTGAATTGACGTCGGTTTCTCTGAATGCCGCCGAACTTGAATTTGTTTCAGAGTACCTCGTGAACTTGATCACTCTCGCTCAGGGACAATTACTAAAAAAGTCATAGACATATTGCATTCGTGTCAATTCAGTCCTAAACTTTTCAATTTGGCTAATTTAGTCCTAAACCTTTTGACAACTTGCCAATGTAGTCCATCCGACCAATTTTGGCCGGAATCAAGATTTTTCAAAATTGATGATGTATTCATGAAATTGGATTTAAAATAAGACTAATGACTATTTTTATGGAATTTTCTGATTCCATTTGCTATTTTTCTTGATTTTCTCACCTATTTTGACTAAAAGAAATTAAGGAAAAAATGCAGAAAAATGCTAAAAAATTATTTTTTGGGTTTAGAAATAGGTTTCAAGGCTTGGCCAAGATTCCTAGTCCTAATTTTGAAATTTTTTAAAACATGAAAAAAAAAGAGCTAAAAATTAAGTGTCAACAGCTGCCCCTATTTGAGAATGAGCTCGGTAGAGGTTGATTTCAAAGACAAGGTGACACTTGAATTTTTAGTTGACTCACTGAACAAGATAAGATGAAAATTTCTCAACAACTGATTAGGGTCTTGCTTTTGAAATCCATGATGTAATCCAGAGGTTCTCTTTTCGGAATGCATTTTGAAAGATTCTTAATGATTGAGGGAGAGAAACTTACTTGTTTGTGAGAGTTTCTTTGTTGCTTATCCAAGGGCATGAATTGATGGCGGTGATGATTATAATGGTTTTTCTGATTTCGTAGTTTAAGGATAAACTCACGAACCATGAACGCCTGAGGCTCTTCGCCTGAGAATTTTGGAGACTTGCCAAGTGGTTCCTCACCTGTAGGATTTTGGAAATTGCCTAGAGGCTCCTCGCCTGTAGGACTTTGGATTTGCCTAGTGGTTCCTCACCAGTAGGACTTTGAATTTGCCTAGGGGCTCCTCGCCTATAGGACTTGAATTTGCCTAGGGGCTCCTCACCTGTAGGACTTTGAATTTGCCTAGTGGTTCCTCACCAGTAGGACTTTGAATTTGCCTAGGGGCTCCTCGCTTGTAGGACTTTGAATTTGCCTAGAGGCTCCTTGCCTGTAGGACTTTGAATTTGCTTAGGGGCTCCTCGCCCGTAGAACTTTAATTTGCCTAGGGGCTCCTCGCCTGTAATTTTGAATTTGCCTAGGGCCTCCTCGCCTGTAGGACTTTGAATTTGCTTAGGGGCTCCTCGCCTGTAGGTCTTGAATTTGCCTAGTGGTTCATCGCCAGTAGGACTTTGAATTTGCCTAGGGGCTCCTCGCCTGTAGGACTTTGAATTTGCCTAGGGGCTCCTCGCCTGTAAAACTTTGAATTTGCCTAGGGGCTCCTCGCCTGTAGGACTTTGAATTTGCCTAGGGGCTCTTCGTCTGTAGGTCTTGAATTTGCCTAGTGGTTCATCGCCAGTAGGACTTTGAATTTGCCTAGGGGCTCCTCGCCTATAGGACTTTGAATTTACCTAGGACCTCCTCGCCTGTAGGACTTTAATTTGCCTAGGGGCTCCTCGCCAGTAGGACTTTGGAAATTGCCTAGTGGTTCTTCATCAGTAGGACTTTGGGAAGACTTCAAACAATGAATGCCTTAACCGTGAGTTTTGTGATTTTGAGGTTTCACTAACCTTTGTATGGTTTTTAGTTGACCAAAAACTATTTTGAAAAGTAGTTTTGAAATTAATCAAAACTGTTTGAAACGTGATTTTTTCTTTAGTTTACCATAAACTATTTGAAAATTTGATTTTAAGTTGACCAAAAACTTTTTGAAACCTGGTTTTGAAATATACATTATTTGTATTAGATGCATTTCAGACAATCAAATTTCCTTTTTAAAGAATTATTTGAACAAAATGCTTGCAATCTTTCAAGAAATGCTTGAAATGATCGTTTAGAAGACCTTCATTTGAAATGATTTATTTCAATATATGAACTTGGTCTTTTCTTCATTTGATTGAAAGGGGACTTGTCTGATATCCCTCAATTTTTCTCTCTTAACCAATCCGTAGGTGTTCGGAGGGTATTTGCAATGTATACAATCCAATTGATCCGATAAGGTCTTTCAAAAGGTTGTAATGTTGGCTTGGTCAATGGCTATTCAAAGGATAGGCATTCTGAGGCCAAGAAAAAGATTTCGTCACAACTGACTTCGGGTTTACAAGTTAAGAACCTCGAGAACAAGACAAGATATTATTGCATACACTTCTTTGAGTGATGACTTCTTGTCATAAAGTCATGTTTCTACTTTCAACATCCCAATCTGAAGAGTCTTTGGAGAGAGGTTGTATTGTTGGGATTGGGTAGGCTCAAAAGGCTCATTTGTTTGAATTCAGGGTTTTTATGAAATCGGTGATCTTCTTGGCATCACCACTTTTCTCTGATTCTTTTTTTCACTAGAGATCTTTTCTTTTATGAACATCAGAGTCCTCTAAATATTCATCACAATCTCTTTTCTTTTGCTCATTTTCACTTGTTGTGATCTATGATCTCTCATGATCTTGACTTTGCTTTGTCATGACTTTTTGTCGTTTTGAGCTTTCTTTTGCACTCTCTTTTTTTCATTTTTCCCGGGCATTTGGCCTTGCTTTTACCAGGCACACTGCTTTTTCATGCCCCAGACTCTTTTGTCTTTGATCTTTTTGAATTCTAAGGACTCTGTGTTCTGCCCTTTTGTTTCCTATCTATTAAAGTGGATCATATGCTCATGCTCCAGTGTGAAGAGATGATCACCAATTTGGGGTTCTGAAATGAATATTCAGGTTCAATTGGGCTTTGCCAAAGGTAATGTGTTTGGGTATAAGAAATGAAGTGCTCTTCTTCGTCTTGGGATGTCTTGAGCTTCCATATGACTTCATATGAAGTTATCACAGAAAGATCGATGCAAGAGTATGCAATAAAATCTTTCTTGATCCTATTCTCCATAACTATCAATTCACAAACCTCCTGATTTGCCCCAATGTGGGGTAGTTCTTAACAGGGTTGTTTTGGGAAAACTTCTCTACTGTTTTGGCTCAAATTTGATTTGCAAGGGATAAGCATGTGTTTGGGATAGTGAAATGATTTGCCTTTCATCATTTCAATCCATGTAATCATTGCGAATATCCCCTATTTCCTTCGAATGAGTTTTTCTCACTCACCTCTGCACTTTGACTTTGAGTGTATAGGGGACGTGTTTGGATATGGCTTACCTTTCATCATTTGAAGGTCTTTTCATTCGATTTGATCCAAACTTTTTTTCTATGAAATTTTTCAAAGCCTTTTGTCAAATTATCCCTTTTTTAGGGAATTTTGATGATTAGTGTATTTTCAAAGAAAGCGTGTTTCAAAATTTTTGATTGAAACATTTCTGAGGTATTTTCCTTTTCAAAACAATTTGTTTTTTTTTTGCTCAGCCTTAGTGTCATCCCGCTTGGGGAAGAAAAAGTTTGATTTTTCTCTTAGAAAGGCAACCTTTTTAGCACATGCCCTCACGATTTAGGGATACTTGTATAATCAATTTATCAAGATCCCTCTTGTTTGCATGGTTTTGCTTTGGTTACACTAGGGATTCTTCTGTTGTTGCTCCCTTTTATTTGTCTCTCTGGGGATGATAAAAAGGAAAGCACATTAGAGGATATCAATGGAAAATAGAATTGAAAGTGATACTTCCCTTTACTATTTGATAACTCCATTGGGAATTCTGAAATCATCAACTGGTTCAGATTCTTTTTGTTTTCTTCTGCAAAACAGATAAACATGTTCATGAAATGCATGGCGTGCATGATATGCATGATATACACATGTTCTAAAGTGACCTGAATCTTTTCTTGAATGTTTGTCTTCATTTCATGGGTAGAAAATCTTGACAACATCTGCATTTACAGAATAGGCCACTTCTGTTCCTGCAATATCTACAAGAATCAATGCTCCTTCAGAAAGAACCTTCTTGACAATATATGGATCCTCATAATTCGGAGTGAATTTGCTACGAGGATCTGAAATGTTGAAGATGACTTTCCTCACTACTAAATCCTCTGTTTTGAAATTCCTCGGTTTCACCTTTCGATTAAAGGATTTAGCCACTCGTCTTTGATAGGCTTGTCCATGGCATATAGCTCTTGATCTCTTTTCATCGATCATGTTGAGTTGTTCATATCTTTGTTGGATCCACTCAGCTTCTGAAAGCTTTAACTGAGATAGTATCCTTAATGAAGGAATTTCTACTTCAATAGGTAGAATTGTTTCCCTTCCGTAAACCAAAGAAAATGGGGTTGCTCCCGTTGACGTTCGAATTGAAGTTCGGTATGCCATAGCATACGGCAACCTTTCGTGCCAATCACGATAGTTTTCGGCTGTCTTGGCCAATATCTTCTTGATATTCTTATTTGCTGCTTTAACTGCTCCATTCATTTGTGGACGATATGGAGATAAGTTCAGATGTCGGACATAGAAATGTTCGAGTAAATCATCTACGATCCTGTTGTTTAGATTTAAGCCATTTTCCGTAATTATTGCTTCTGGAACTCCATACCTAGCAATGATGTCCCGCCTAATGAATTTTGCGACATTCTTGGCAGTAATATTTGTGTAGGAGTTCACTTTAATCCATTTAGTGAAATAGTCAATAGCAACCAGGATAAACCGGTGCCCATTTGAAGCCTTGGGGTTGATTGGACCAATCATATCAATGCCCCACATTGAAAATGGCCATGGCTCGGACATTTGATGTAGCTCATTTAGCGGTGCATTGATTTTATCTCCATAAACCTGACATTGATGGCAACATCTCACATGTTGGATGCAATCTGATTCCATTGTCATCCAATAATATCCCAATCTCATAATATTTCGGGCTAGAAGATGTCCATTCATGTGCGGTCCACATTCACTTTCGTGAATTTCTTTCATGATCTATTCAGCTTCCGTAGCATCCACACATCTTAATAGGATTGAATCAAATGATTTCTTGTAGAGGGTTTGACCACTGAGGAAGAATTTGTTGGCTATTTTCCTTATAAATTTCCTATCACCTGGTTAACTTTCTTCAGGAAATTCTCCTGATTGAAGATATCTTTTGATGTCATGATACCATGGTTCGTTGTCGAACTCTGCTTGGACCATCATGCAATGAGCTGGTTGTTCAAGAATATTGATTCTCAATGGTTTTATATCCATACCATCTTCAGCCTGTAGTAAGGATGACAAAGTTGCAAGAGCATCTGCAAAATGATTCTGAGCTCTTGGAAGATAATCGAATGTTACCTCTTTGAAACTTTCTATCAACTCTTCTAAATATCCGTGATAAGGAATCAGCTTGGCATCTCGAGTTTGCCATTCATCAGTTGTTTGCAATATGATGAGCATATAATCTCCATATACTTGTAACCTTTTAACTCTCATTGAAAGGGCTAATTGTAAGCCGAGAATGCATGCTTCGTATTCAGCGATGTTATTGGTGCATGGAAATATCAATTTCGCAGATACCGGATAGTGTTGGCCTTCTGGAGAGATCAGTACTGCCCCAGTTCCTGATCCAGATAAGTTGGTTGCACCATCAAAATACATGGTCCATTTGTCATCGACTAATGTCAATATGTGGTCATCAAGTCGTTCTTCAGAACTGGCAATATTCTGCGAATTTTCTGCCAACATGTCTACTATTGCTCGTCCTTTGATTGACTTTTGGGATGAAATTCTGATGTCGAACTCAGATAACAAGACTTGCCACTTTGCTAATTTCCCAACCAAGGAGGATTTCTCAAGAAGGTACTTGATCGGATCATTCTCGGTCACTAGCAAAATTTGGTGATGAACGGTGTACTGTCTTAATCTGTGTAATACCTAAATCAATGCAACGCATGTCTTCTCAACTGCTGGGTAATTCACTTCTGATGTTGTGAATTTCTTGCTCAAGTAATAAATGGCTTGTTCTTTGCCATCATTTGGTCTTCTTTGTACAAGCACCGCTCCTAACGACTCATAGAGAATTGTCAAATATAAGATCAATGGGACTCCAGAAATTGGTAGTACCAACACTGGTGGGCATACTAGATATTCTTTGATCTTGTCAAAGGCTTGTTGACATTCTGCATCCCACTTTACTTTGGCATTTTTCTTCAATAGTTTGAAGAATGGTTTAGCAGTCTCAGAAAGCTGATATATGAAACGGGCAATGTAGTTTAATCGCCACAACAAGCTTCTCACTTCTTTTACCGTAGAAGGAGTCTTTAAGTCGTATATTGCCTTGATCTTGGAAGGATCTATTTCGATTCCCCTGTTACTGACCATAAATCCTAGCAGTTTACCAGATTTTGCCCCAAATACACACTTGTTGGGGTTTAGCCGCAACTTGTACTTTCTAAGTCTCTCGAACAATTTGCGAAGCACCTCAACATGATCTTCTCCTTGTTTGGATTTTGCAATCATGTCATCCACATATACCTTGATTTCTTTGTACATCATGTCATGGAACAAAGTTACCATTGCCTTTTGATATGTGGCACCAGCATTTTTCAGACCGAAAGGCATCACCTTGTAACAAAATGTGCCCCATGGTGTTATGAAGGACGTTTTCGCCTTATTCTCTTTTTTCATGAGGATTTGATTATATCCTGAGAAACCATCCATGAATGAAAATGTTTCGAACCCAGCAGTGCTATCCACTAATACATCGATATGTGGAAGTGGGAAATCATCCTTAGGGCTTGCTTTATTTAGGTCGCGATAATCAACGCACACCCGCACTCGACCATCTTTCTTCATAACGGGTACTATGTTAGCAACCCATTCTGGATATGGTACTACTTCAATGAAACCGACTTTGAGCAATTTCATCACATCTTCTTCTATTTTCTTTGCCAATTCTGGCTTTGTTCGCCTCAGTTTTTGCTTCTTTGGTGGAATACTTGGATCAATTGGCAAAGCATGTTCAACTATGCTTGGATCAAGGCTTGGCATGTAAGCATAAGACCATGCGAATATATCTTGATATTCCTTGAGCAAATCTGTGATTCTTTCTGCTTCTGCTGAGGGAAGACTTTCTCCAATTTTAACCTCTTTGGGATTCTCTTTATCACCCAGATTAATAGTAATCGTTTTTTTCTAACGTGAGTGGTTTTGATTCTTCATGACGGATCCATTCCCTTTTGATCCATTCCTCATCTTCATTATCCACTTCAATATCGCAAGTGATCTCCTCGGAAAGATTTGGGTCACATATGAACCTATTATAGATATGTGAATGCTCATGCTTGACATGTAACAAACATGATTAGTGATTGCACACAAAGTAAGTAACGCACATGGTCTTATGAAAAACTTTTTGAAATTCATTTTGAAATTTGTTTCAAAAGAATATAAAGACAGAGCAAGTCCTTATATCATCAGACTTCCTTGTTCTTAAAATCATTTTCGCAACGAGGAGCAATATAGAAATCCAAAGCCTCAAGCCTCACGAATGAGGATACTGTTCATCATAGATTTGGTTTTGTTTCTACATGTCCTTAACAAAACATTTGACCACTTTTATTGAATTGAAAAATGCGGTTACATCTACATCAAAAAGGAATGTAAATTGCAACTGAATTGAAATTGCAAATGAATTCACAAAGAAACTTGAAATTGCGATCAATAAAATGCAATGAAAAAGCTAGTAGCAAAAGTTCAAGAGAATCTTTCTACTCCAGTGCGTAGGTAACTTCTGCCTCAGTTATGATAATGTTGATGGTATTCTCCTCGAATAAACTTGGCAAAATAGACTCTTCCTCTGCATGTAAATCCTCTTCTTGAAGTAGCTTGGAAGGACCAGGAAAAGTTTCCTTGATGTGGATATGATGATAGGGAAGTTCTTTAACTTTGCCCTTCCATATGGATGGATTAATGATGTGATCACCTCGGCCTCTACAGCTTCCATAGTTCTTTCGACCTTGGCCTTGGCCTCCATGGTGATCTTTAAAGTTATTTGGAATATAACCTATTCCGTACTTCATTCTTGTAGCGAGAGGAGTGATAGGTTCTTTGATTCCTTGAAACTTTGATCCAAGACCATTACCGGGAGTAAATCCATATTGGCATAACATTCTTTCAGACATAATGGATGATGGTGAGAACTCCGGGGATTTTATGATGCAACCGGTAGGAATTTACACCATTGAGATCATTCGAATGAATGATAACTTGGTTCTTTTTTCACTTCGGGTTCGACATACGGTATTGCACTCTCCTTATAGGTGGTGAAATCTGTCTCCTCGTGTACGGTGATCATCTTGCCATTAATGACAAACCTGACCTTCTGATGGAGACTTGAAGGAATGGCGCCAGCCATATGAATCCAAGGTCTTCCGAGTAACAAGTTGAAAGTCCTTGGAATATCCACTACTTGGAAGTCAATCAGGAAAGGCACAGGGCCTATGTTCACCTCAAGCTCGATATCGCCAATAACATCTTTCTTCATTCCATCAAACGAACGCACTGTTACCTTAGAAGGTTTGATGAGCTCTTCACTAATCCCAAGCGATGCAGTGTGCTTAGTGGACACAAATTAAGTGCGGAACCATTATCGATCAGCACCCGTGACACCTCCTTGCCCCAGCATCTGATGGTAATATACAAGGCTTTATTGTGGGAACGCCCGTTAATTGGGAAATCTTCATTAGAGAAGGCAATTTGATCCTTCAGAAGAATAGCGTCGACAAAGTCTTCCAATTATACCTCATTAATCGTCCCCGGGACGTGCACTTCATCGAGAAGCTTCATAAACACCATTTTGTGGCTTTCTGAAGTCTTGAAGAGATCCAACAGAGAAATTTGTGCTGGCATCTTTCTTAGCTATTCAATTACCTCAAATTCGCTCGTCTTCATGACTAAGAGTAACTGTTTAACATCTTCTTCGGTCACTCCTTTCTTTTCGTGTTCACTATCCTTCGGGACATTGCATCTCCCCGATCGGGTTATGGCATCGACTTCTTTGGGAGAGTAATCCCAAGGTACACACTTAGTGTCAAACTTTTCTTTTGGAGGGAGAGTGATGATCACAGGCTGCGTTTCTTCTTCTTCGATCCTTAGCTGATCAATGGAAAGTTGAATAATGATTGGTGTGACGAGACCTTCCTCTTCCTCATATTTATCTACCTCGTCAAGCTTGATTATAAAATGGTGTAATCATGGATAACATGCTTCTGTTGGCTTCGTCAGCATCCATTCCACCCCAACCATCAGGTGTGATTATTTCGTTTTTGAATGCCCATGAAGGAGGTGTATATTTGACACGGTAATTGTATTTACCGCTGTCTTGACCTAGATAATCAACAACTTCACCTTGTCTTCGTGCTTTTCGAACAAATCGCCGATCACCTCGGCGAGTCTTTTTCTTATTTTTCGCTTCCTGATCTTCATTCTCCTCGAGATTCAATTGGCTGATCGGGATCTCGTCCATGCCACCCCATCCGTCCAGTACAATGTCTTCATTTTTGAACGCCCATGGTGGTGGTGTATATTTGACACGGTAATTGTATTTACCGCTGTCTTGACCGAGTAAGTCTACAATTTCGCCTTCCCTGGCCGCTTTCTGGGTGAAACGCCTTTCACCCTGACAGACTTTTTCTTTCTCCTTTTCATCCGGATCTATTTCATCTTGAAGCATTTCTTTCTTGGGTAGAGCTTTCTCTTCAGGACTGGTTTCATCGTCCATACCATCCCAGCCATCAGGCACAATTACTTCATTTTTGAATGCCGATGGCGGTGGGGTATATTTCATTTGGAAGTTATATTTTCTGGAGCCTTCTCCCAAGTTGTCTACAATCTCTCCTTTTAGGAGTGC
Organism: Syzygium oleosum; assembly: GCF_021117445.2. Classification (NCBI taxonomy): domain Eukaryota; kingdom Viridiplantae; phylum Streptophyta; class Magnoliopsida; order Myrtales; family Myrtaceae; genus Syzygium; species Syzygium oleosum. The sequence continues at coordinate 19,216,468 of NW_026607485.1, read as the reverse complement.
TTCTTGACGAAAGCGAGCATCTCCTAATCGAGAAGCTTTAATCTTGACTTCATATTCATCTTCATCATCGGCCTCGATCATTGTTTCCTCATCCTTGATCATGTTTACTCTATTGTGCTCAGGAAGAGGATTCTGATGTACATTTAGCTCGGGCTCTTGGAAGTTCAATATCTTCTTGTCAATGAGCTGTTGAACCTTGTACTTTATAATGGGACAATTATCCACATCATGTCCCCTTTCTCCCATGTGATAGGTGCAAGTTTTTGACTCATCATACCAGGAAAATCTCGCAGGATTGTCTCTCGGTACTTCCTTGGCCACCAAATGCCTTTCCAGAAGCATTGATAATAGCTTTGACAGGGGTCGGGGCAACGGTGTATATTGCCTCACGGGCCTTTTATTTGGCTCGAATTGCCTCAGATTTTTCCAAGCAACATTTGATTGCTTCGGAAATAATGCTTGATGAGTACTTGGGCTCGACACCATAGCCACTTCTCGGATGGGTTCTTTGTCTTTTTTCCCGGGGTAAGGCCTTCGTGCTGCTGTTTCTTGAGCCTTCTTTTCTTTCAAACCCCATTCAATTCTCTCACCTACTTTGACCAACATGGTGAATGTCTGACAGCCTGATACATAAAGCTTGTCGTAATACTCAGTTGGCAATAATTTTAGAAAGAGCTCAATGAGCTCGTCTTCACTTATGGCAGGCTTTACTTGTGAGGCAACAGCTTTCCATCTCTGAGCATAGGCTCTGAACCCTTCATTCCTTCGTTTCTCGGTTCTGACGAGATCCTCTCTGGTTGGGAGCACTTCAACATTGAACTTGTATTGGCGAAGAAATTCTCCCGCCAAATGATCCCATTCAGTGAAGTCTTCTATGTCGAGGGCTGTATACCATGCAAGGGCTGCCCCTCTCAAACTATCTTGAAATGTGCTAATAAGAAGTGGCGTGTTGTCCGAATATCTTGCCATCTTACAGAGATAATACTTCAAATGGCTTTTGGGACGACCAGTGTCATCATACTTGCTCATGAACTCCGGTTCCTTATAGTTTTCTGAAACGACCACCTTTGCGTACAATGAGAACTTGTCGAACCTTTGAAGCTCATAGCCTTGACTTGCTAAGCATTCTTCAATTTTGGCCAATCTCTTGGCCTCTTCTTCATCCTTTGTTTTGGATGCCCTTTTGATTTAATCATCCTCTTCCAAATTCACTACCTCAGGTGTAGTTTTTGGAGGATTTTCTTGAACCGATTCTTTGTTTCTGACTGGGTCTTCAATTGGTGTTTCGGTAGCGTTTGAAGCTCCCACATTTGGAGTAGTGGGATAAGATCCTCGAGATGCGAGAATAAAGGCCTTCATTTCTGCCATCATTGCAACCATTTGGGTCATTTGATTCTCAACTTCAACTAGTCGAGCACGGGTTTCTTCTTTTGCCATTCTAACTTGTAGGCGAGTCCGAGATCTTTTACCTTCCGTTGCTAAACAACCTGATTCGCCAAAAAGACCCGATATCAGCATAGTAAAATGATCATAAAACCCTATGTCCTTTTAATTGTATGATCTCATGAAATTGTCAAAGATAAGAAATTCCATACAAGTCTTAGCCTTGTATAAAATTCTTTATCAGTGTCTTTCTCAAGGAATCATACAATTCAAAGTGATTCCTTTATGTTTTGAAATCGTGTTCTGAAATTATCTATGCATGTTTAGAAAATGATCAATCCATCATTGCATACAAAATTTGAAATTGTTTGACATCATGATTTTAAACTCAAACGGGAATCTAAATCATCCAATCCTAGGCTTTTTGCTAGCTAAGATAGCTTCCGCCTTTTGGTATTCTTTCCATTCCTTGGCTCGAAACTCCCATTCTTCCACATCGATCACAACCTCTTCAGGGACGTAGGGTTCCACTCCAGGCATGCTTGGAACAATGTATTCTAGGACATACTCATCCATAGGATCCGGTACCATGCTCAAAGGGACATATGGCTCGACATCAATTGGACGCTTATTTTCTATCCAATTGATGTATTCTTTAGAGGACATGCAAATCTTCATGTCTTCTTCCAAGCTTTTTGGCCACTCGATTATTTGTTCGAGTGGGTGATCCAAAGATAAGATGATCTTGTGAATTTTGGCTCGAAGGACATTCTTCTCCTCTTCGGGTATAATCCCACTTGGGATGTCAAAGGCGAACTCTTCAGGATTCCATACCGGTGGTACTTGCTGAAGTATCCCAAATTGTCTAATAACCCTTAGAGGGCAATAAGCTGCCCCTCCACTCAAACCAAGCAATGGTACCGCATTTCCCTCTCGACTCGTGATCTTCACCTTATTGATCTTGGCCAATTGATCCGCCATTGGATTTGATCAGGAGTTAAGGCTCTAATGAAATTGGTCCAATCTAAGAAAGATTGTTTGGGTAATTTACTTTGGAGACAAATATATCGTTCGATTGGATTTATCGCCGAACAAATTTCGCGAATGTTCATGAAACGACACCATGGTCGAATATGTGAAATGAACCATAATGACAAAAGACCAGTAGAAGCTTGAAAGATACCATTCCCATGATTTTGGTATGTGTTTAAGGAAATGACGGTTTAGGCAAGAAGCATATTAGAGAAATCCCATTTAAGACATGCTTGTCTTGCGATCACAGCTACTAAAGGGTCTAATCCCGTTCTAGACACGGGAAATAGAACAAAATTGAAGAAAGCTAGAATGAATACTCGAGCTGAAGTGTTTTCCATTTCCCTAGGAAGTTTTGAAAAGTTGTGTACTAGGAAGGATAATGGAAATCTACCTGTGTTTGATTTGATTAACTTTTCGATTTTGGAAGTTTTGAGGTTGAGGAATTCGGCTAAAATGCTCATAGGATTAAGTCCAACGGGTGGCTCTACGACCCTAGATTTAGAATTAATTCCAATGGCGGCTTGATATTCTTCTAATGTTGGTACCAATTCATGCTCTCCAAGATGGAATGTGGCGGTGGAAACCTCCCAAAAATGCGCCAAAGCTTGGACTAAGCTGACTTGATGTTCCACATGCATAAGCTCGAGAAGGTATCCAAGCCTTTCTTGGACATAAGTTTGGTTGTCCTTGGACAAGCCTTTCCACCAAGCAACAAGTTCCTTTCGAGGAATGGGAATTACTTGGATGTCTAGTTTTCCCATTGAGCCTAATCATGCAAAAAGATTTGTCATTAATCACCATGGATTGCGAATCAATTTTAATGCCTCCATTTCAATCATATGTCCTTTTGGGATAAAACGGAGGTAAAATACGCTTGCATGCCTCGAAAGTAATGCAAATGTCATTTTGAATCCGTGTAAATCTTAAAAGAGTATATAGTTGAAATTATGGACAAATTCAATGTGTGATGTAAATGCCTATTATGTCATACTCTATTTAGACCATAAAGTCCTAAACTATGGTTTACAACTTCGAATACATGGAAATGAACAAATAAGCATTTGACTTACATGGAAAAATCCACCATGGACCTATACATTTCATCTAAAAAACGAAAGAATGGTCAAATGGAGTATGATACCTTAATCATGCATTCTAAAATGAAAAGGCATTTAGACCAAGCATTGAATGTCATTTAGGTATTTTTTTAAGAATGTGCCAACTAACATGCATAATTGTAAAAGAATGGAATGGAACGATACTTGCTTACCATGATATTTTGGTTTGGTTTTAGGTATACCAACCACAAAGACAAACAAATGCAACTAGTGAAGTTTTGACATCTAAAAGGGTAGGATATACTAAAGGTTCAAGGTCATCACCTTAATGGACAAGGGATTCCATTCCAATAGGCAATCGGCCTAAAGTAATGGAATATTGTTCCACCTTGGTGATTGGCATTGTATTTAAACGATCCCATAAGCAATCGGCCCATAGTTTCGCCTAAACACATACCTCCTAAGGGTAATCCTAAATGTAGCCGGGGTTGGGCCACGGGTGGTGTGTGCTAATGGTGTAGTGCTAAAGCAATTTAAAGACATGCATAGCAATTAATGACCAAACAACACTTCTAAAATTCATTCAAAACACATTCAATCCCAACACCATCCTGCAAAACAAGGGTTAGCAAAGACAACACCCCTTATAACACCCGCCTGCAAAACCATTTAACACTATCATTAGCGGGATGTACCTAGGATCCTTGCAAGCACAAAACACAAGCATATCGTTCTATCTAGGCCTAAGTCCACTTAGAAAAGGTTCATTATCCCCAGTGGAGTTGCCAAGCCTGTCGCGCCGCGCTTTCTTTTTCTTTAGGTTTTCGGGATTTGCGCGCTAAGGAGGTATTTCCTTATAAGGGTCTCTCCCAGACCATACCTCACGTGACAGTGGAAGATAATTTCTTATTTAGTCTAGGTTTGTGATTTTGGATTCGCCACTAGTCATTATTGGTAGGTAGACTAGAAACCTAATCGAGGTACGGGAGAAATACTACGATTCTACGAACCAGAGATTCTGAGTACGGGGACTTGATTACGTTATTGATCCCAAATTGAGATCCCTAACGCCCTTTTGGTACCTAAGAACGATATGATGTCTAACGTGTCATGCGAATTTTCGAGGCTTACCCACTAATCCTATCTGTTCTAATCGCAGGAAAGACCAAACAAGTATTAAACACACAATTGAAGTCAATCAAATCAATCAATCCTAAGTGGTCTCTAAAAACGAAAATCAATCAAAACACCCAAACCCTAATGAAGCTCTAGAAGCTTATTCATTTCACGATTTACATTTTTTAGGGTTTTAGGGTTTTTTAAGGGTTATAATCCCTGAATTTGGAATTTTCTAAAAATGCCACTTGGGCACTTCCAAAAATTCAAATTTCACTTTTTATGGTTGGCCACGATGTTTTTGGACCATATTGTGAATTTTCAAAATTTTTGATTTTTTTTTTGGAAATTTTATTAAAACCGAAAATTGATTTTTTTATGATTTTCCGAAAATTTTTATGAATTTTCAAAATTTTCAATTTTTATTGATTTTCCAAAGTTTTTTACATTTTTTATTTGTATTTTATGAATTTTCTAAATTTTTATGAATTTTCTGAAAATTTTTGAATTTTTATGATTTTATGATTTTTTTTATTTTTTTATTCGATTTTCTACATTTTTTATATTTTCCTGATTTTTTTATTTTTTTGATTTTTGATTTTTTTATGAGTTTTTTTACTATTTTTTAATTTTTTTAAAAATTCCCGCCGAGAGACGAATCGGACCGGCCCGGTTCGGCCTGACTGAACCGGGCGTCGCCGGCGGTCTTCTCCGGCGAAACTAAAGCCAAAACGGCGCCGTTTTTATCCTTTTTTTCATTTAGGCATTTTCACAAACAGTTGGTGGGCATTATTTCCAGTTCAATGTTTTCGAGACCGCCACTTCAAGCCTTTCTCCGGCGGTATTCCGGTGATATTTTGGTGTCGATTTTAGGTTCTTTATCATCCTCACATCACCACTTATCATCCCAGCCTAATCAACTCGCCGCCGGACCCTCGCCGGCCGACGAAAAATCGACCTAAACAACCTAACTTGCAAACTATTCTTAACTAGCTATTCAAACTTCTAAATCACAATACAGAGCGCCCTAACCGTCTATCTCGATCAAAAGAGGTATCAAATCATCACACAAGGTAAGGGAATGCTAACTTGATTGGCCTATGGCCACGGTGACGCTCCGGCGAGGACCTCCGAGCTCCGGCGAAGTGGTTTTCATGCATGGCCGACTCGGTTTATGCAAGTTTAACACCCCAAATGCAATGAGACAACACCAAATGTGATTAGAAACAAGTTTTTAACACAAAAATGCTTAAAATCATCAACGAGATCGCATGAACATTCACTTTGGAACTAAACGCAATTCCAGAAATTCTAGAAAAACAGTGACCGTGAGTGATATTTACTTGCTTCGTCGGAGAGTCAAAAGAGGTTTCTAAGTTGATTTGCGGCTGTGGAGAGTTTCTTCGACACCCAGGCTTCAAGTTGGTGATCTTGGGATCACCGGAAAGGCTCCGGATACGCCGGCCGAGCTCAAGTTTCAGGCCTTCCGGACCAGTTCTTCACTGATCAACAGAGGAGGAGATCCTCCCTAGACGGTCGATTCCCCGGCGCCGTTCAATCGACTGGCACCGATCACTCGACCTGGGGATCTCCACTCCTCTCTCTCTCTCTAGATTTCATGCTTTTTCTCCCTGTTTCTCTCTCTCTCTCTCTCTCTCTCTCTCTCTCTCTCTCTCTCTCTCCCTGGCTTTCTGTCGAACACCTTCCTTGCAATGTTCAATTTTTTTCCCGTTTTTGTTGATTGGTTTTTTCCCGCCCAAAGTTCGTTCCAACGATTTCCGATCAGTTGGATCGAATATCTAGTGCCAGCTGGATATTTTCCAGCTGGCCAAATCGATTAAAACGTACTAAATTTCCCATACTAAGTCGGCAAAGTCTCGGGCGCGAATTGCTTTTTTCTTGGGTTTATTACGTTTTGGCTAAGTCGGATGAAGAAGATGGGTAATTCGGGTCGGGTCGGGTTGACCCGGTCGACCCGACGGACCTGGGTTGGTCTAAATTCTCAAATTCGACCCGATTTTAACCCAATTTTCCAAATTTAACCCCAAAATTGAATTCCTCATCATATTCCGAACCCCAAATATATAATTTTCCCCAATTTTTATTATAATTAAGTCCAATATTTTCTCATTTTTATATTCGGGTTAATAGGGTTTTGTTCAATTTAATGTCCTAATGACCTGATTAGGCAAAATTGATACCAAAATTGAATTACCCACATCTGATTAACCCTAAAAATGCTGGTCTCATATTTCGACAATTTTATATTGGGCACAATTCCCAATTTAGGTTCAAAATTCTTAATTTTCAATCGAATTTTGGGGATTTTTTATTTTTATGTCAAATTGTGCAATTGGATCGACCATTATGCAATTCAAGGTCCCAGAATCATTTGTTGTGAAGACACTATGACTTAAAAATGACTAGGAAAATTTAATAGCATTTTTGGTTCAATTCGGGTTTAATTTTGCCCAATTTTGGGAAAAACATATACCCGATTGAGATTTTTCAAAATTGATGATGTATTCATGAAATTGGATTTAAAATAAGACTAATGACTATTTTTATGGAATTTTCTGATTCCATTTGCTATTTTTCTTGATTTTCTCACCTATTTTAACTAAAAGAAATTAAGGAAAAATGCAGAAAAATGCTAAAAAAAAAATTTTGGTTTAGAAATAGGTTTCAAGGCTTGGCCAAGATTCCTAGTCCTAATTTTGAAATTTTTAAAAATATAAAAAAAAGAGCTAAAAATTAGGTGTCAACACTTCTTCTTCGTCTTTCCTTCCTTCTTTTCTTCCTTCCGAGCCCAGACCCGCCAACCGCTGTTATTTCCCCAGGCCAAGACCATTGTGTTCCCTAAAGCGAGCTACGAAGTGCTGCATCGGGTCCTTCAGGCGCTATTTCTCCGTCTCAGCCTGTTCTTTGGCTTCTTCGAGGTCGAAGAGCGTTTCTTGTAGGTTCGATAGCCGTTTCTCAAGCTGTTGGATGAGCTCAAGATGGGACCACACCAGTTCATCTGACTTCTCGGCCATGGTGACCAAGGATGTAGAAGTGGAGTTGACAAAAACCTCACAACGGGAGTCCATCGAGAGTCCAATCTCGATTTCATCCTGTTCTGGGCAAGGGACTCCTCGCCTCAGTCTCTTCTCCGCCCCCCGGATCCGTTCAGTAATTGACTCCCGATACTTGTCGAGATGCTCTTGGGAGGAGTGGAGTTGGCCCTACACATCAGAGAGTGTGTTGTACACTACATTAACATGCTCGATCTCCTCCTTGAGGCTCTCGAACATGTGTTCCGCAATGAAGTATGCATTGATGGCCCTCCCATTGGCTCAGAAAAAGGACACCCTGTGCTCGAAGACGGTCATGAATTCCTCGTAGTCAGCAAGGAAAGGGTGATCGGAAGGCAGGTTTTCAGGCTTCCCTTCACAAACCAGCTTCTCGACCTTAGCTATCACCTTGGGCTTGGTGACCAGGACGGCGTAGGTCAGGCTCAGGATGGAGATAAACTCCTTCCATAAGGCCTTGAACTGGCAAGCGCTCAGGGTTGGTGACGAGGCACTGGATTCCATCATTGCTGGGCAGGGTAAAAGAAGGAAACTTCTATGAAAATGGGATTTAGAATTCAAAGTCGAGTGGTGAAGTCTTGATCCCAATAGACCCACTATTTTATAGCCCGTGACTGGAGTCCCAACTCTTCACAAATTGGTATGAGAAGATCAGCCGACGTCACGAATATCTCGGACGGCACGTTCGTATCCGTTTGATCAGTCCAAGATACAAGGATTGGAACGTTGTGAGTAATGGCCATTTATTTCTTGAAGGTCACGAAACAAGATTTGAGGAAAAAACGTGCCGATAATCACTCCCAGCCGTTCGATGACCTACACGCGTACTGATGAGATTCAATTACTACTCAGGCGTACATCCATGCGACGGCAAAATTGAATTGCACCGGTACAAATTGATTACATTTCGTACTGATTCATTAAATGCAAGTGCAGGGGGTTATACACAGACGTCTTTTCGAGAGCATAAAGAAAGGATAGTTTGGTCAATAATACTACACATGTCATCAAAACAGGCACAGACTATGATTATTCGGATAATACTCAAGGAAAAGGAAAAGCCGAGCAACAAAAATATTTACAGCAGTACCATCCTCGGCATTAATGACACGGAAAAAGAAAGAAAAGATGGTGCTAGATGTAAATTAAATAAAATGTTGTTCAAGGCCTAGGATGAAGCTGTGAAGTTAGATTTCTCAATTACAGTTTGATTCCAGAATTTTGTCCTTTTCGGCCTGGCTGTCTCCCACCTCAGTGCTCAGTTGCTTCACAATTGCTTCAAGGTCTAAAATGACCTTGCTTTGATCAAAGAGCGTCGACAGAGAAATGCTTTCGTTGACGTGAAATTCCTTAAAGACCTTACGGGCCTCACCAAGCTCTTCTTCTTTGAGATTCAGGACCCTCTCTTTGTCCTCAATGGCATTGACATATTAAAGCCCTGCCTTAAAAGCCTTCACAGTTACATCCAATGAATCAGAAAATTCATGAAGAGCAAAGTCTAGAGCTTGACAAGGCAAGGGGTAAGGTAAACTGGTCAGATAGTCAAGCAAGGATCTGACTTTGCTTTCGAACTCTGGGAGGTCACAAATAACGTCGTACCCTTCTTTTAAGAGCTTACAAAGTTGAGCTCCTTTCGTACGAATTTCATCATGATTAACAGAAGGAAAAAAGCTGCCTACCGAAGGACGTTTACCTCCAATGACTCGAATACTGTTAACCTGAGAAGTTTTAAGGGAGGGATGATCCATGGTAGAGCTCATTTCGTCCATTGATTCGTCCATATCGGAGAACGATAATGATGGCGTGCTTGGAGATAAGGGCATATCGGACATAGGAAACCTTCTGAAAGGATGTAATAATCCCATTGGGAGCAGAGTTATCCTCAACAAGGCTGAATCCAGGTCTTCAGGAAAAATCAAGACCTTGTAGTCATCCTACCATTGATTAAATAACATTGAACCATACGGGATGCTGAAATTGTCGACAAGCTTTAACCGTCCCAGGATATATTTAGCAACCTCATTATAACACGATAGAGCATCGTTCCTTAGAGACAAAGAAAGAGGGAAGTTCACTGAGTAGACGATTGGCATGGGAATACCTTGGACCAACCTAAATTGAAGGGCACAGGAATGAGGATCGTATGCCTCGAAACCAATAGGAAACCTTCCTCCAAAAGTAAATTCCAGTGGAAGATTGGTGGAGATGAGGACACTTCCCCAAAATATTGAGGTGTCATACTGAGCAGTCGATGGGTCACATACGAAATTTACACCGAACCTATGAAAAATGAAGTCCTTCAGGGTAAGCAGAACACCAGGAAGTACTCCAAGACCGAAAGTCCTCCGATTGGCTGGAGGAAAATGCTACAAAATTTCCAGGGGCCAAAAACAGTCTCCATAGGCTGTTTATGTGCATCATACCAGTCGACAGGTGTAGAACCATAAGACGTGAACAATTGAGGGAAGTATGATTGAACCCAACCATGCAATATCCACAGCAGGCCAATGAAAGGGTCAGGATATGCACTAAACAATGAAGATTGTGCATCGGAAAGGCCTTTATACAAAGCAAATAGGGCCATTCGACCTAACCCTATATCAATACCCTGAGTGAGGGCATATGCGATGTCCACAAGCCCACATGATATGGAAGTGGTACAAAAGATATATCGACAAAGCCAACAAAGTAGGAATGTAACATGTTCTTGAGAAGTTATTGGTCCGTCTGGCTTGCTAAACTCTTTGATGAAGTCATGAAATGAGAGATCAACGAAAGAAGTACCATAAAAATCTGGACATGACCACGACTTCTGATTATAAATTCCACAAAAGGTGATAGGCTCGTCAGTGACCACATATCGAGCAAAGTGATGGTTACCGAACCAGGGGGCAAAAAAAAAGCAATTCATTGATGGCGACCAGAGACAGCAAAGAGCTCCGATGAGCCCATATTCAACAGGATCTATAGAAAGACAGCTTAGTGACAAAGCCTTCTCTATTTTCGCCGCCTTCCAGATGACTAACATCTCTTGTTTCATCCTTTGGTACCACCGAGAGAATTGCTCGTCATAGCATGGATACGAGTTGAAACGAGAATTCGGTGACGCCCAAGTCGAGATGCTAAGTCGGGTTTGACTTATGGGAAGAACCTCCTTATAATAACGTAGAAAATGCTCGGTAAAGATGGATGGCGGAGGTGTTGATTTGAGATGCGGGCCTAGGGTCACATGACAAGCTTCCGCATCATAATCCATAAAGAATAGGGAGAGGCGCCCTTGTCGTTCAAAACTTCGAAGGTTCTCAAAACAATTCGAGCGAATGATAGCTTGAGTATTGATTGGGGAAAAAGAAAAGTTAGCCATTGTGATGGGCCGAATGATGAAGCTCGACTACGGCTACCAGGTATTTATACTAGTCTATTTAGTCGATGAGTTAGGCCCACTAACTGGCAACGTGCACATGAACGAAGGCGCAAGGCTCGGGATCCATTATTAAAGTTGGTTATGAGTAATCGTGGCATACGTGGACATCCAAGGAAAATAAAAAGTATTTTATTGAGGAGAAGGAGGTCTGCTAAACAAAAAATCGTGAACCCCTCGTTGGAGCAAGAGTAATTGATATTCTAATATATTCATCTTAGAAATACATGCGTTTCTACTCTAACACTGTTCCACTGAAGGTTCAACACTCACATATGCTCCTTTTGTTTCAAGCCCTTCAAAACGCCGACGTGATGGTGCAATGCTTGTTTGACCTCTACCTGTTGACGGAGCTTCATCTCCCGCCGTCGACGAGTCTCTTCAAGGGCTGCAGCAAGACGTCTTTCTTTTTCGATAAGGACACCTATTTCGTCTGTAATAACCCGAAGAGACTCATGACGGGTATTTACCTCCTCACTAGCCTCCTTCACAATGTCAGCTGGCTCCTCATGTATTTTTGCAGGAATAGCCATCTCTTGTACTTGGCCCAGGAGTTGTTGGTATTTATTGAACATAGTCTGGAATTCCTGGGAGAAAGTCTTGAGTTACTCCCTAAGTGCTGAAGGAAGAATAGACCCAACTTCAACATTTTCATTTCCAAGGCGATTGATGAGGAGTTTGAATTGCTCCAAGGCTGTAGCATCATACGACATCCTTGCAAGTCCTCCTATGGAGAAGTCCAAAAAGCGCATCAGCTCCATCTTCTTCTTGATTATAGCTAGTTTTGATTGGCCAGAGTGAGGCGACAAGTCGTATGGATTAAACGCCAAAATAAATTCAGCTTCGTCTATGGTGTGCATTGCCTTGCCTAGATATGCGACAGATGAAGTGGCCGACTGATGGTCAGGCAAAGGAGTTGATGAGACAGGTGTCGATGATAAGGCCTCGATAGAATTAGTCGTGGAAGTTGAGGCTACGAGCATTAGAGTGGACGTCGACGGTGAGGCTATGGAAGGATTGACCACAGTGGCTGGAGTAATGGTCCGTTGGACCATGACACTTGTCGATGGACCACATGCTATAAAACCGGAATGATATCTCAATATCAGGGTTAAATAAGAATTGAAAACAAAGTAATATTTGAAAGACATGTACCTGTCTCAGGCATAGCTGTCTCGCGTCCAGCCAGATTAAGAGCGACAGTGGTTTCTATAGTGGAGTCAAGAATTGGAGCAGTTCGGACAAGTGGAGGAGTAGGAACAATTGCTGGTTCAATTGAAAAGAAAAGGAGAATAAATAAATCAAATAAACTAGACAAGCAGAAAGCGCCAGTCAAAACAAAAGCTTACCAGGGGTTACAATAGTGGATGAACTAAGCTAGATGGTGAGTTGTGCTGGAGATACCATTGATCAGTAGCGAAGAAATTTGGAAGACACCAAGTCGGCTAGGGCTTGGTGTTGTCTTTGGAAATGTCGATCGATGGAATTGAAATGTTGCTGGCTTGCTTGACAGAATGAAGATCAGTTGATGCCAAGGTAGTGACAGGATCCTGGATCGTGGGAACAGAGATGCTATCTCCTTGACTCTTATTAAAAGAAGTAAGGAGTTCTGAAGAGGCCACATTGTGTGCAGCCGGCTCAGTAAATGGCTCGACAGATAAAGTTCTGGACTTCTTTCTTGGAGAAGGAGGAGAAGACCTCTTCCTTTTCTTTTTCAACAATGATACAATTTTTTTTAACGTCTCTTCTTCATTTAGTTCAGAGATGATGCGAAGGGGAGGAAGACCTTATAAGTAACAAACCCATATAAAGGAGAGAATAAAGTGGGCTGACACAGAGGAAGAAAGATAGAGGCTTACCATCAGTAGGATTTTCAGCAGCATCGATACCCTTTGTGTCAGAATCCTCTTCTGTTTCTGAGTTAAGGAATGGAAAGTTAGGAGATGCACCGGATTGAAACAGAAAAGGAACGTAGAGCGGCGGTGCCCATACCTTGGGTAATCGGCTTCTTAGAGCCATTCCGCTTCACACGATCAATCGCAGACTGGAGGGCCTCTTCGTATGCACTTTCAAATGCAAAGGAATACCATCAAGTTTGCCATTCAGTAAGGTGTCCTGAATGGGCTTTGAAACCATTAAGGAGGTCTGCACTGTAACGGGTGCGCATTGTGTTGGCAATTTCAATACAATAGAGAAGTGGACTTCGATTCTTGAGGGAGTATTCTTTCTTCTTGGTTCCTTCCAAGAAGCCCATTGAATAAGAAATTGGCATGAGAATTGCTTGCCAGAGTCCAAATTGCCTAGCACAATATTGTGGAGAATATACCTCAAACCCAGGATAGAATCGACCCATTAATGAAGTCCATATGGGAAGATCTACTGCAGACAAGGCATAAATCCAGAAAGGCCTATAGAAGTTGAATCGAGCCGGATCGAATAAATAATCAAATTCTCCATAGCCATATTTAAAGAAAATGACTTGGTCATGGTTCAGTTCAAGAAAGGCTCGAAGATAGAAGATAAAAGGAGGCGCTTGAGAAGCAATATGTCGAGGGGCACGGCTCAGCAATCGACAGCCTAGAGGTAAAGGTAAAGGTCTTTTATACCCTTGCAGAGACAGATGGGGAAGATGACGATCACCTCTACTAAAAAGAGAAGGGAAATACAGAGCCATTCATGCTTGAAGTATCTAAAAAGCGCCCGAGATGGTTCTAGAATCCCCAAACTTCATTACCCGAGAGGCGTGAGTAAAGCCTCTATACAAAACTGCAAGAACAAGAGGGGCCAAAGCAAGGCGTTTTCCCATGGCTAAGGCTGCGGTAATTTGCAGATAGTCTTTGCAAACTTTAAGGGCAGGACTAAAGAACACGTATTTTGATAGCCAAAAAAGCAAGAAAAGAAGACGCTCGTCCTGGGTAACAGGACCCGAAGTTCGGTAAAATCGAGATAAAAAATTGCTATATGCTAGAACATCCTCAGAAATAAAAGGAGTGGGCAGTACAGGCAAATCCTCAACAGCATGACCGACTAGTTCAAAACCCGCTATAGCAAATACATCGAGCTTAGTGATGGACATGTGTCCCCAAGGGAAAAAGAAGCAATTGCTGGAAGAAGACCAGAAAGTGATGGCGGAGCCTAATAGCCCGCGTTCCAGGTCATAAGATGACATACTGACCTCGAGAGCGACGTCAATCCCAGCAGCCATCCATAAAAGTTGAGTTTCTTGATCGGCCTTCAAGCGAATAAACCATCTGTGAAAGTCGTCTTCGTAAGAAGGGAAACCTCGAAATCGAGAAGACCCGGTGGACCATACATCCGTGATGGAAGAATGTTGCAGTGTCAAAGTTTCACTATGCTTATACAGGAAATGGAATTGGAGATTCACGGGAATATTAAGATGGTCCTTGAAACTGGGGCCCAGAGAGAAACAGTTGACTTCATCCTCGACAGCTTTCAATAAAAGGAAAGAATAATTATCAACGCGCGGGTCTTCTTTGAACTTGTCAGAAGCCGCGATGTAGTTGCCAGCAGAATATTAAGACTTTTTGGACGCCATGAGAAATGATGGATCAAGATCGAAAAAGGTTCAAGAAGGGATTTTTAGGGTTTAAGGAAGAAGACACGGCGATGAAACAAAGCTCTTGCAAAAATACAGGATGAAGAAAACGATTCGAAAAACCGCGACTGTTTAAAGAAAATACAAGGTGACGTGTCCAAAGAATATTGGATGAAAAATTCATATTGGCTGCTCGAAAGGACGACAGGGGACAGAAAGGCATGATCATCGCCTAGGGATTTGTACACGGACAAGGTATATCTTTAAAAGAAATAAATTCAAATTTATTCCTTTTAAAAGGGGGCATATGTTGACACCCAGAATTACCCCTGGTGGGAGCGAGCCAATTGCAAGTCACAAAGGACGTAAAACACGGCCCACATAGCATGAATCCGGAGAAAGGCCGTGAGTCAAGCCTAGAGGCATCGGAAAGATTTGGAGCAGTTATCGATAGGACACGTTATAAAAGTGTCGACAGGTTGACAAGTCTAAGATCACAAGCCTTGCACATGACGTCGACAAATCCAAGATCATGAGCCTTGCACATGACGTCGACAAGTCCAAGATCACAAGTCTTGCACGTGACGTCGACAAGTTCAAGATCACGAGCTTTGCATGTGATGTCGATGAGTCTGAGATCATGAATTAAGCACGTGGTGTTACATTTCCACTTGTCAAAAGGTAAAAACATGACCGTGGGCGTGAAGATCAAGGAAGCTAAATAGTGAAACGTGGGAAACAGCAGGGAATAAAGAGACGCGTGGAAGAAAATCAGCTATTACGTGATGCCCAAGGAGCGTAAGCAACATCGACAAGTCAAGAAGTGGTTAAAGTGTGAAACGTAAGGAAGTGAAAAACAACTTTCAAGGAGAAGTAGCGGTTACCAGGCTGCTCTATAAATACTCAAGGATTTCCAACGTAGGAGAGACCCCCGAACAAGACAACAGACTTCTTATCTATCTTTATTTTCGGCATAATAGGAGTAGTAGTAGTTACAGCTTTCAGATTCCACGTCGTAGACTCAATTCCGGTGCGAGTCTTTATCAGGTCCAGTATTGTTGATTAAATTCCAATGCTGTGCCACCAGTTCAACGTCGTCGATTAGATTCCGGCATTGTGCTTGGAATATAGCTGTTGATTGGATTTCAGCCATATTCTCTCAGGTCATGTCATTGATTAGATTTTGGCGTACCTGGAATTGCAATGTTGTGTACTGGTTGTGTCGTTGATTGGATTCCGATATAGCTTGGTCTTGGCATTTGCAAGTTGTTATCCTATTGTTAGTATTGTTGAGTTGGGAGTATTATCGAGTTAAGTTGTAAGGCACAAGTTGGATTTAATAGACGCATTTGACATTCTCTGTCCGAACTTGATTCAAGACCCTAGTCCCCTCTAATAAATCCGAAACGCAGCGTTCGATGAAAGATTTTCGACGGAATAAAACCGGCGAAATAACGACTAAGGCTTTTATAACAAGTAGGACTATGTACCGATAATGTTCGACATATGTCCACAATATTTGCTATTTGACGGAATTAAAATCTTTAAAGTGTTACTTATTCAACTATTTGCTATTTGATTTATGATTTACTACGACGTCATAATCTCATGACACTGGAAAATTGTTCCGCTCAAAATATTCTTGCTATTGCATATATTCTCCAAAAAAGTGGATCCCGCTCTTTGTTGAGTTTCATTGTGGCCTACATTTGTGTCCGTTCAGAATTTGAGATATGGAATATTATGGCGTTGTGATATCATGAAATTGGAAAAAAAATGACAGTGTCGCACTTAACAAATTTCGTAAATAATTATCGGACATGTGATATATATGTCAGACATATAAAATAAATTTTTTGTTTCATATATCTTTTATTTTTCTAGTGGAATCTTTCATGATAGGACTATTAAGCATACTATAGAGTTTAGATTGTCATGTGAATTAAAAGTACACTGTGAAGCCTGTGAGGCCCCTCTGTAGGCTGCTTGTCCTGCCTGCTTTGTGTTCCAACAGTTAATGTATAACTACTAGACTGTGTATATTCTATAAAGTCTTGTTTGCCTAGCAAACAAAGAAAAGTACGCAGTATTCAAGAATAAGATCAAAATCCTAATTTATTCATGAAGCAAAATCCCAAATCTTCCCTTCTATGGCAAAAGGTCATGACTCACTCGCTGCCAT
Source organism: Syzygium oleosum (assembly GCF_021117445.2). Classification (NCBI taxonomy): domain Eukaryota; kingdom Viridiplantae; phylum Streptophyta; class Magnoliopsida; order Myrtales; family Myrtaceae; genus Syzygium; species Syzygium oleosum. Next base: position 19,199,646 of record NW_026607485.1, on the reverse strand, counting down.
CGAATCACCTATGAGGATAGGTGGAATTAATCTGATTTTAAATATTGAAAATGGTAGGTTCCATGTAGATCCTACATGGGTTCCTCCAAATCTGACAGTTTAGATTGAATTCAGTATATATACTAGGTCTATGGGATACTTATGACTGTATTAGGTAAATTCTACACTCCATGGTCCAAAAAGTGTCAAATCCAATGACCAAACCTGTCTTAGTCGTGCTGGCTTTTTTCTTATGAATAGTTCATGAAATTTTTTTTTATGGTGTGTAAACACGGATGTTCTATTTATTCGAGTCAATCATTCGAAGTTAGGTGACCGTTGGAGCTGAGAGCGGTGGAAGCAGCAACTATTGGTGAAGCCGGGCCCCGAGAACTCCTCGGCATCGGTTGAGCAGTGCGGAAGGTGAAGTAGGAGGGACATATAAGCCAGAGTGCCATATGCGCCACCCGTGTTGAAAGTGATGGTCTTGGTCCCGACCCTATTGGTGACGTCCGTCGACCATCCGAAGAACAAATCGGTGATTATGCAAAGAGGCGGGCGGCCCTCTTTGGCAGTCATGTAGGAGTGCGAAGACTTCAACTCAAGTGCGTTTTAGATATTGGCGGCAATTGAGAATCATCCATTTGAACCCTGCAACTTCTGGGTGTACAAAACTCCATTTTCCTCTCATCTTGTCCTGCATCCTCTTCATTAGATCCTCTATTATCTTCACAGACGAAGCATCAATATTAATGAAATTAATTCTTGATTATACCATTCAGTTGGCGATGGAAAGATTCATTTCTTGGCCTATTTTATCAACCCGACTTACATCAAAAGGGATCATTTCAAGACATCCTAGCCCTCGAGGAAAATTTATTGGAAGGGGAAAATTACCAAAAAAGCCCTAAACATATTCCGATTGTGCCAATTCAATTCTAAATCTTTTTTTTTAGTCATAAACTTTTTTTTGGCCAAAATTGTCTGGATGGACTCAATTGGCAAAACGTGAAAAATTTTATGACTCAATTGGCACAATTAAAGGTTTAGGACTGAATTGGCAAAAGCGCAATAAATTTAGAATTTTTTGGACAATTTTCCCTAATTTGAAGTATTAATCTCTTTGATTTGAGAAAATGTTTAGTGGTTAGAGACTACACCATGAGTAGCTAACATAGCATGTATGTTTTTGTCACGACCTACTCTCGTAGTGCACCACCTAGGGGTTTGGCTAATGGATTATCAAGTCTAGATTGAATTCGGGCTTTCTCAAGCCCTTACCAATTCGCAACTTATGATTCAAGTTCTTAACATGCAAGTCACTTTCAATTTGGAGTTGCCACTAATATATTTACAGTGGGTCGATTAGAAACTTAAATAAAGTATCGAGAGATATACTTTATTCTTACAAACCAGAGATTATAAGTACGGGGACTTGATTACACTAGATTACTTTAACGCCATTTCGGTACCTTTTCTTTTCATGAAAATGTTTGAGCAGCCAGCTTGGATTTTATTACTTTCTAACATATGAGGCGATCATGTAGGTGCGCAAACCACCAAATTAACATCCAACAATCAGAGCATTGAATAAGTTGCAAGATAGGGAGAGTTACTTACCTCGAAGAAATGTAAGTATCTCTAATATTAGTTAGAAAATCGCATCATCAACCCTCATATGATTTCTAATTAACAAGCAATTTCACTCAATATATTTTTTTTAGGGTTTCCTCTTATTTACATGAAAACTAACCTATATGCAATGACATACGAAATAGACGTGCAATTAAATAAATCTAGCATGTAAGCTATATGACATACGATTAAATTACCTAATTCTAATGATGGGCATATGATGTGTTTTTGTATTTTCATTAAAATTTGTAATTAAAAATACTTATTATCTAAACATACAATTTTTAAGCTAAGGAAAATTAATCGACTATTCTAGATACATTTTTTGGTATTTTTAAATAAAACTCTGAATAATTAAATTACCTAAATTAAACATGCAATCTATTTTAGAAAATATAATTTAACCTATTCTAAAGGGATTTCCTTTTGGTATTTTTCATAAAAATTCGTAATTAAAAAATTACCTAAATGAACTATCAAGATTAAAATAATATATCTATTAAACTAGGAAATAAATTATTCTAAATCCTAATTTAAAATTAAAATTATCTTATCTTTCTAGCAAATCTAAATTATTCTATTCCATTGAAAGAAAATTATCTACTCTAAACATGCAACACTATCCCTAAAAATCAATTCAAATTCTACTTAATTTTTTTTGAGATTTTCTTATAGAGAAACAAATCAAACAAGAGATAAATATCACCATTAAATCAATACTCGCAACTCGTAAGATTTGTCTTATCTTCTTAAATTTAGAAACGATATAAACCAACGATTAGATCCAAGTAGTTATGAACATGGATGGAATGTTTCTCGTTTGAATTTTGGAAATGGGATAAAATCAACCATTGTATCCAAATAGTTATGGATAGAATGAAAGATTCTCCGTGTTGCTGAGTATCGTATTGTATCTTATAGTTAGAGATCATATTATCATCCAAGCGCGTTGTTTAGTTAGAAATTTTGTTTAACTTGGGGTGATTTTTAAAATCTCGCGGATATCACACAAATGCCCAAAGGTAACAAAAATTCCATAGAATAAGCAACACCAATCAAATTAGGCAATAAAATATACAAATTGATATTGGATACAATTCTTACATAATTTGTGGATAATTTCCAAATTTGAACTTGACACGGATCGAGATTGTGGATCACACGATCAGCCAACGGGGGTAGACCGGCGATAGTGCGGATTGCGGCATGGTACGGGGGCTCGACAGTGGCGAGGACGACATGGTGCTTGTGATGACTCGCGGTGATCGGCAAGGCTAGCCACAATGTGGTCAAGGTGGGGACGATCGGTACAATGATTCTCGATTGGAAACTTGCGAAACAAAACACGATAGGGGTTTGTTAGGGATGGAATAGAATAGTAGTGTCGATGGTCTCGGGCTCACGAAAGCCACAATGGCTTGCGGCTGGGACAACCAAGCCGGGAGAGCAGTAGGTCGTCAACGGCAACGTGAATCAATGAGGCAATAGCTAGTCTTGACGGGCCTCGAGCATCACCTAAGTAGGTCATGTCATCGAGGCAGCAGCACGTCGGGGCATAACATGGCGGCAGCAGGGACAATGGTGGTAGCAGCTAAGGGTGAGCAGTTCTAGGTTCCTTACAGGTTCCATCTGGAACTTGAAACCTACCTGTCGGAACTTGGAACTTACCTTGTCACAGGTTCTTGGGTAGGTTCTAAGGCTTAACAAGTTTTTATTTATTTATTTCATTTTTAGTTAAACAAAACGAAAATGAACGCAACAAAACTAAATAAGTTTGTCATTCACCAAAAAGAATACAAAAGACTAGTTTTTCTGGCATTATGGTTCAAATAAATATATTTAAAATGAGAAGTTATTGCTTGAATCGATACTAGGGGTTAGCGGTTCCATGTTCTGTTCACGCTCCGCCTGGAACCTACTAATGAGAATAGGTTCCTCATTTTTTGGAACCTAGAATCTACCCTATCACAAGTTCCAGGTCGGTTCCAGGGTCTATCTAGGCTCCATCTGTATTATTAATTAAACAATTGTAATGAATCATCACCTTTGAGAATCACCACTGGTTGTTATGATCTACTAACTATAACTTATATTTAGATATACGAAGAATATGAAATATTAATAAGTCATAAAATGAAAGCTCAAACTAGTGGTTCTAGATTATACACTCATTATCTAACACCATGAAATACTGCAAGATCATGCAAAGACATTAACCAAGAAAAGACACAAAAAAACTTATTTAAGTTTCAGGTTCCAAGTTCCAGGATCCACGTACCTAGAATCTGGAACTTACCAGTCGAAACAGGTTCCCTAATTTTTAGAACTTGGAACCTACCCTACATACCTTGGAACTTGAAACCTACAGTTTCCCATCAGTCAAGTTCTCAAGTTCCAGGTTCTACCCTAGAACCATGCTTACCCCTAGTAGTTGCAACTTGTCGAGGCGGTGCAGGGCGGAGCATCGAGGTCAGCATGGGGCAGCAGCTTGTTGGAGTGGTGCAGGGCGTAGTAAGACACGGCGGCATAAGGAAGCAGCAGCTCGCGTTGCAGGAGTAGGGCGGCGAAAGAAGCAACTTGCGTCGCGGGAAAGCAGGGCAGCTGTTGACATCTCATTTTTAGCCGACACGTCATAAAGGTAAAAATTTTGACATTAGGGTTTTTGATCGTGACAGAACTCAATTCTCAATCCAAAAAAGTATTTAGCATTTGAATTAGCATTACTCGTTTATTTTCTAGTTTTTTACATTTTAATTTTGAAAAGTCAAAATGTTGACTTTTGAGTTGACTTTTTGGTCAAACTTTGATCAAAAGTCAACCCAAAGTCAAGATTTAGTTTTTTGTATGAAAAACCTCAAAATAGTGTCAATTTCATTTTTTCACAACCAATTTTCAAAAAATTCATAGTTTGACCCATTAATTGGCATTTTTGTATATAAGTAACAAATGTTGACTTTTGGTCAACACTTTGTCTAAAAAAAATTGAAAAAATTCCAAACCCCTAAATCAATTCTTTTTTACCTTAATTTTACTTTGGCATCATCAATTTTACAAAAATCGATTTATAATCAACTTTTCCCCAATTTGCGGAATTTGGTTCAAATCAGCCAAAAATGAATTTTTTTCATTTCTGGTCATTTTTTAGGATAGTTTCTTTCACGATATTTGATCTAGATATCGTATTACAATCAATTTTCAAATCAATTTTAGAATTCCAAGCCAATAGTGAAAATTCCCAATTTGAGCCCTAATTAGGGATTCCGATCGGTTCTTCATGATTTGCATAATTGAGGCATGGATGAACCTAATTTCTTATATGAAACTCAAATCCAAAATCAATTTTGGAAGATTCACATGAATTTGAGTCAAATTGATCAATCTAGTGATCCAATGATTAAGAAATCCAAGAGTAATTGATCCAATTAGTGCAATTCAATTTGACCCATTCTAGACTAACATCCAATTTGATGAATTGAAGTTCAATTTGGCCAATTAGACTTCAATTAAATTATTTAGTCTAGCTTGGCAATGCAATTTAACTCAAATTGAAAAGCAATTGTGTCAAATAAGTTAAATTTGATCAATTTATTCTTGTATTTCAAATTGGTTCAATCCAATTCGATCAAATTCAATTCAATTGAGTCAATCAATCATGATAGGGATTAAATTGCATGAAATTAGAACAAAATTGAGCCAAGAACCAAACCGGTTCAACTGGGTCAAACCCGGGTCAAATCGGCCCAACTGTTTCAACTCGATTTGACTGGAATTGAACCGGCCCGATCGGGCCGGCCATTTCCTGGCCAAAATTTCGGCGGTCCATTCCAACCACCTCAAGCTTGGCCGGCCATCTATCCCCTTTGTGCCCAAAATTACTAAAATGGCCCTAGTGAAATTACAAAAATGCCGATATAATCAAATTTTAATCAATTTTCTTAAGGGATAAGCAAATTTCCTTAGGGATTAAGCAAACAATCATGGCCATTCATTAATAGTGCATCATAGCCTTTCATTGTGCCATGTCATCTATCCTTAACCCTTAAGGAATATCCTTAACTATTAAGGAAGCAATTTGGGCCATTTGATCAATTCAAGGGCTAGCATTCAAATTTGGGGGGATATATAAGCTTTTCCCTCCAAATATCAAGGGGGGCTCATTTTTCAGATTTACTTTCTCAGATTTACTTTCTCTCTCTCTCTCTCTCTCTCTCTCTCTCTCTCTCTCTCTCTCTCTCTCTCTCTCTCTCTCTCTCTCTCTCTCTCTCTCTCTCTCTCGGCCGGGGCTCTCTACCGTCCACGCCGGCTGATCTCCGGCAGACCATTACACCTCCAACATCCCCTGGAGGCTCCTCGAGACCGGGGTAGCTGGCCTCCATCGAAGAAGCGATTGGAACTTCCTAAACTAGTTTGATTTTGCTTCTTGTTCATTCTTCTTTCTCGGATTTTTAGCTTACGTCGATCTTATCACGTTGTGACGTAGATACTGAGAGTTATATTTGGCACCATTCTGGAGCTCAACGGTGGCCAAAATAGCTCAGTTGAGCTCAGCAATTTCATTCAACAAGGTAGGCACTCTTAAATCTTATTATGTGAAATCGTGTACCAAGGAACCTGCATGCTTCTGGTGCTAATTTGACCTCGAAAATGTTAGAATCTGGTAAAGTGTTCACCTAGAGAATCAATCTATACTTCCTGAGCTTCGATTTGATAGTCGTATGTGTTGAGAAAAATCCCTAATGAGTTTTGAGGAATGACAAAACTATCTGTTACTGACTAGAATTACACTTAAGTTATTTGATGCAGGTAAATGCTGAGTCATCAGACTTAGTCAATGAAATGACTTTATCATCGGACGACTCAAAATTACTCGTCAGATTCAATAAGTGTTATTTTTGGCAAGTTTATACAGGACAATCAAATTGATATCCCAAGACATTCTAATTGGCAATCACAAGATCGTTCCTTAAATATGAAGAACTACACTTGTGGAAACCTTGATTTGATTGTATGGGCAATCAAATCACTCGGAGATAATGGTTCTTTTTCTAACGGTTATGCATCCTATCTTGGGAAGAATCTCCAATGGGTTGATTTGGAGATCAATCTTCTGAAGACTGTCCAACGGATAGATTGGAAGTAGAGGAGTACAAAAGGAGTGCAAATGTCGTACAAGAAATAAAAACCAAAATCGAGAATTCCAAAGTCTGAATAGAGCTTCGATCTTACACACTTGTGATTACTGTATTCCACGTTGTGACTTTAGAAAGAAAATTACTTGAGTGAAGAGTGAATGTGATAGTGCAGTCTATCATATGTGAAGCACTACTCTTATAATCTTCAAGTGATTCAATAGTGAAACACAGCCAATAGGCTGCCAGCGTGGAGAGTGGACGTAGGCTTGATAAAGCCGAACCACTATAGAAATCTGTGTGCAGTATTCTTAATCCTTAAACTTTCATTTATTATTGCTGATATTATACTGTATACATATCTATCAAACAAGTTCGCCAGAACATCTTCTTAGTCATCAGACGCAATCATCTGACGACAACTTACATGTAAATTTGTAATTCGCATCCATTTGATATTGTACATACGAGTTGTTGATCTCGACTATATTCATTCCGTACGTTTAAATCATTCAATTTGGTAAAATCATCTATTCACCCCCCTTTAGATGATAGCACTAGCCGTAACAATTGGTATCAGAGCCAAGTGCTCATTTTTCCTTGAAGTGTTATTTTACTTCTGAGCTAACGATTCTTGATGGCTAGTAATGCTGAGTCAAGTCACAACAATAGACCGCCTTACTTTAATGGAACTGAATACAGTGTCTAGGAAAACAAGATGAAGACATTCATCTTGGGAATAGATCAATATATATGGGACATTATTGAACGTGGAATCATTCTACACGTTTCAACTGAAACAAAATCTCCAGAAACTTCAAAAGGGCAAAATGAGACACCTTCTACCGAAGGAATTAGAGAGCAAATCAGACCTCAAGTTCTACCACTCTCGGCCAAAGAAATTTCCAAAAGAATCCATCTGGATGTAAAGATCAGAACAGCCATATACAATGGTCTTGCAAGTGTTGAATACAAACGAATTGCAAATCTCAAAACTGCAAAAGAAATCTGGGATCGTCTCAAGCTTGTTCATGAAGGAACAGAGAGAGTCAAGGAGACAAATCTCAACATTCTTCTTGGGTAGTACAAGTTCTTCACTCAGAAACCAAATGAAACAATTTCTGAGATGCAGAGCAAATTCATTGAGATCGTAATTGGACTTGAATTCCAAAACAATCCCATTTCAGAACCTATGAAGGTGAACAAGTTGCTGAGAGCTCTTTCAAAAGAATAGAACAACATCAAAGTTTCTATTCGAGAAACTCAGGGGATCAGACCACTCATAGTGGACGAACTCATCGGAATTCTTCAATCCTATGAAACTGAAAAGTTCTTAGAAGTTGAAGAACCCAAAGGTAAAAAGTCCATTTCTTTAAAAACTATCATTGATTCTGATGACACAGATACAGATTCAGATGAAGAATTGGCTCTAATGGTCAAGAAACTGAGAAAGATGGCAAAGAAGGTGAAGATGAATAAGTCAAAGAAGCAATTCAAGAATTCTGAGTCATCAAAAGTCAAGAAGCTAAATTTTCAGAAGAAATCAAGTGCCGAAGATGAAGAAAACAAAGACGTAATATGTTTTCATTGCAAAAAGAACGGACACATAAAGCCAAAATGTCCTCTTCTCAAAAAGAACAAAGGGAAGTATGAACAATATAAGAAGGCTTTCAAAGCTGAAACATGGAGTGATTCAGAGGACAATGAAAGTGAACAAGAATTTGCCAATATTTGTTTGATGGCAAAATTAGACTCAGAATCAAGTTCTGATGAAGAAGATGAGGTAAGTAATTCAAATATTCATGAAGCAGTTGCAAATTATATTGATGAGTTAATCTCTGTTGATAAAACTGCCTTCAAAAAGATTTCTGTATTGAATAAGGAGATTGTGTCCCTAAGAAGTGCGACTCAAAACAAAGAAATTGATGAGTCAATTGAATGTTTAAAAAAGGAAAACAATCTTTTAAAACAGCAAAATATTTCGCAAAAGGATAAGATTGATTTTTTGCAAAAAGAGTTTAATCTTATCAAGAAAAATAAAGATTTTCTTGAAAAGGAAAATGATTCATTGAAAAAGGAAATTTCTGATCTAAAAAATATTTCTAAGGAAAGTATTGACTCTAATGAAAAAGAACTTTTAAAAATGATATTTCTAATATAACCAAGAAATTCTCACTGGGTTCGAAAAATCTTCAACATATTTTATCAATTCAAGCTCCTTATTATAATAAATCAGGTCTGGATTTTGAGAAAAATACTGAATTGAAAAGTGCTTTTCCCAATAACAAAGAAAGACTAAAGAAAAGACCCCCCCAGATCTGTGTATCAAAATCACTTTCAAAAGCAGTTTGTGAAATTCAATGGTCATACTTCCTTTAAGTGCTCAAATTGCGGTGATACAAATCACTTAAAGAATGACTGTCCTAAGGTTTGGAGACCTATTTAGAGAGACATTCTGAGAATGATCGATCCTAACCAAAATGGACCCAAGAAAATATGGGTGCCAAAGAAAAAGTGAGTTACTTATCTTTTGCAAGTACAAAAGAAAAGAAAGAACAAGTGGTACCTTGACAGTGGTTGCTCGAGACACATGATCGGAGATCCTTTGAAATTCATCCATTTAGAAAGAATTAAAGGAGGAAGTGTATCCTTTAGAGGCAACAACAAAGGAAAGATAGTTGGCAAGGGAACTGTCAAAATCGAAAATCTCATCATCAATGAAGTCTCACTAGTTGAAGGTTTGAAATTCAATTTAATTAGCATTAGTCAATTATGTGATATTGGTTACATAATCACTTTCCAAGAAGACAAATGCTCTGGGATAAGTAAAGACAACAAGCAATCATTCACAAATCGAGGACATGGAAACATCTATCTACTAGACACGAAGTCTAATAATTTGCAATGTCTCGTTTCCATAAAAGAATAATCTGATCAGTGGCACAGAAAGCTAAGACACGTTAGTGTCAAGTTAATATCCAAAATAGCTTCAAAGAAACTTGTCAAAGGATTGCCAGAACGAAGATTCAAGAGCACAGAGTTATGTTCAGCTTGTTCTAAAGGTAAACAGGTAAGAAGTTCATTTAAATCAATAAATTATGTCACCATTAACCGAGCTTTGCAGTTGTTTCATATGGACATTTTCGGTCCTACTTAAACTTTAAGTCTTGAAGGTAAAAAATACTGCTTAGTTATTGTAGATGATTATTCAAGATTTACTTGGGTATTCTTTTTGGCTCATAAAAGTGAAACATTTGAATATTTCTCAAAATTTGCCAAAAATGTACAAAATGAAAATGGCTATACTATTTCAAGCATTAAATCTGATCATGGAAGAGAATTTGAAAATCAAAATATTTCTTATTTCTGTGATGAAAATAGTATTCAACATACTGTTTCCTCACCTTATACTCTAGAACAAAACAGAGTAGTTGAAAGAAAGAATAGAACTTTGCAAGAAATTGCTAGAACTCTTCTATTTGAAAACAAAACTCTAGCACATTTTTGGGCTGAAGCTGTATCAACAGTTTGTTATATATCAAATAGAATTTTTCCAAGATAAATTCTTGAAAAGACTCCTTATGAACTGTTCAAAGGCAAAATTCCCAATGTGACATCCCGAATTCGATCCACTTTCGTGATCAATGAAATAGATGTTTATTTCTCATTTCATTTTAGTAAGTCTCGCCCGGAACTGATCATTCTCGGGATACTGACCAATAGGGAATGGCTAACTAGGAAAACGGTACGTGGACCCAAGAACTCGACTGTGAATCGAGCTCCGATTCCGAGGAACGACGAGAGAATATTTTGGGCCAATGTGGGCCGATCCAAGGAGGGTGACGGAATTGGTTTAGCCAACGACGTACGATCGGATCGCGGGTGATTCCGCACGATCGAGAGTATGCATAGCGAACAATCCTAAACTTATTCCGAACGATCGCGACCTCCGGAACTAGCGATAAATCCTCGCGTTCTCTTGGAAATCGAGACCGTCACGACTCGAGTAATCCTAAGTCGATACGCGTAACCCCTAAACAGCCGCCCGTTAGTGAGAGACGCTAAAATCGCAATTGAGCGAAATTGATCGTGGAATTGAATCCGGACTTGAGTGTCGAATTTCACGGACGTACGCGACTATTTTGCAAGGACAACGTCGTATTAGTGTGGCCAATCATATTTAGGATCGGTATGATCGAAAAATGGAATTTCGGATCGGGAATGGAAAATTACCGTTTTACCCTTAAGCCCCATGCCTTAGTTCCGAATTTTAGAGGTTAAATTGATCTAGATCGGCCCCCTAGTGGCCGAAAATCCTTGGACCATAATGCCCCCATCACTCTTGCTCATTCCCCAAATTGCCCTCGGATATTTGATCAAGATGAGTTCTTAGCCCTTGATAATGGATAGATGTGATTGATCTTTAAATTGTGGCCATTGGATCAACTTGTGAGTGGGGTGGGTAGATTAGACATTTTTAGTGGGTTTGGTCACCAACTCCCACTCACCCAGTTGATCAAAAACTCTCTCAATCTCTCTCTCCTCTCATTCCCCTCATCCGGCCACTCCCCTCTCCATCTCACTCTCTCCATTTCTCTCTCCCTTGGCCGCGTGAGCCGCTCGCCGGTGCAGCCGCACGCCGCCGCCGCCCGCCGGAACGCCGCACGCCGCCGCTGTTCCGCGACCACTACCACCACCACTCACCCGTCTCTCTCCCTCTTTCATTTCCGTCTCACCACCAGCACCCTCACCCCCTTCACCACCGTGATTAGCCAAAGCCCCAAGCCGCCGCCGCCGTTCACCGACTTTCGCTGCTGGCGCCGCCGCTAGTTTCGCCGTGAGCCGGTGACCATCCATCCCATCTTTCCCCCTTGTTCAGCCACATTTGGAGCATAGGACATTGTGAGTGGAAACCCTAACCCTTAATTAGGCTCTTGTGCATTATCTAGACAAGTTTAGGGGTTAATTAGGGTATTTTGGGGGTTAATTAGTGGCTAGTGCTTAGGCTTGGTAATGTGGTGATTATTGTGGCCTAATGTGATGAATTGATGGTGATTTAGTGGCCTGGATCAGTCTGATTAGTGGCTGGTCATTGTGGACTTGATCGGACTTTATTCGGCTAAATTGTGAGTTAATTGTGAATTGACGTGTGTGCCTTGAATTGTCCATGAAGTGGCTGATTGCTTATGATTTGTGATTAATTCTAGGATATTACAATTGATGCTTAGTGTGGCCGAATAATGAGAGGCTTTGTGGGCCATCGGCTCGTACAATTTTAATGGCTTAAATGCGTGATTTCGTGTGCTAATAATGTGTCGGGCTGATTTGATTTAATTGATCAATTGGGCATATTGATGCATTAAATTGAGCATGGGTGGTGTTAATTGAGCATGTGGCTAAGTTAAATTGAATGCTCGATGTGGAATTTATCAATGCTCGAGTTTCGGATGTTATGGCCATGAATGGTGCATATTAAGCATTGGCATAACATGTGCATCGTGTGAATGTGCATGATTGGCATGAGCATGTAATCACTTGAAATGCCCTGAGGCGTCGTTTACGCGAGGTATTGAACCCGTCCTGATGCATTTAACGCGGGACGATACCCGGACTGCCGGAAGATGGCCAACCTGAGGCGTCGTTTACGCGGGTTGTGTCATGAGCCTGATGCGTTTAACGCAGGCCGGAGATTGATGGGAAAGTGATAGACCTGATGCGTTTAACGCGGGTCGGACCTGATGCGTTTAACGCGGGTCGGTGATTAAATGAGAAATTGGCTCGTGTGCGAAGTGCATATTAATGAGTATGAGCATGTGCATGGCCAGTGATTGTGGCCAATTGAGAATGTGTATGTGCCATGATTGATTTACTCGGTGTTACTATTATGTGCCTAACCTGCAGGGTCAATAGTATGTTGATTTGGGCCCGAGGGCTTAAGTTGTTTGAATAATGAACTGTTTGTTTGGTTAGTGCTTGTTCTGGAGGTGCATGTTAGCCTAGTCTAGGTTTAGGGAGCCTACTTGCTGAGATTTATTCTCATTGTTGTTGAAACCCAACATTTCAGACCCTCGACCTTGAGGATGGCAGGCGTACCGATACGTTTTGGGATCCCGTACCGCATACAGCGTTCGGTGATCGAGTACCCTGTTGGGAACTGGGGAGACTTATGTTAGACATTTTACTACCGTTTGGATCGACGTGGGCGAGCCACAATTCCAGGCTCATCAGTATCTCGATTGGTATTTTCGGGACCAGTTCAGCATTTATGAACCCCTTAGGACTTTTGATGTTCCGATAGACGGGCTAGGTCATTGGGATCCACAGACAGCTGATGGCGAGGTGGCCACCCCCAAAGCCGTGTCCGAGGAGGATTCGGACCCCCGACCAGTCATCTTCGAGATGGATTCCGATCCTGAGGAGGGGGTGTCACGCCCCGAATCCCCTCGAAGCGTAATCATCCCACGCAAAGGTCGATTTGTTTGCGACATCCCAGGAAGCGTCACCGACCCAACGCCCAACAGAGAACAAACACTAGCGGAAGCAATAATTAAAACGTCCGTACAAAACAATACATGACCAAAGGTAGCAGGAACGTCGAACAATTCAAAGCCTAATAATCAAGACTTGCATTGAACTTCAAAACATATACAATGTCCACTATCTACCAATACAAATCACCAAACAAAAGCGGGTCGACGGCCACTACTAACAAAATCCCTAGGTGGCCAAGGGAGCAGTCTAAGGTGGGGCTATAATCAAAAGGGTTATTGGCTCGACCTAAGAGAGGCTAAGGCTGATCCTAGGAAACTTAATTGGGATCAAATCCTGATGACTCGGACTCAGTCTTGATTATCTCACCTCCGAATCCATCTGCTCGACCTCGCCAACCTGTTCGGGTTCTGGCTCTATGGCTCCGGATTCACATATGGATCGGGTACACCAGGCAACCTCTATCAGGAGTCTGAAAAACGGGGTTTAAACAACTATGAGACGAGTCTCAGTGAGTAGGCCTCCCAAACCGAAACTAGGCTAACATGCACCTCCCGACAAGCAAATCAACACATCAACGGACAATAATGTCAATCAAATGACCTAGGCCCTTGAGCCCGGTTCGCTTACCTTGCTGACCCTGCAGGTTAAACAGTTCGACATAAAAATCACGGCATATACGTGGCACACATTTTCACGAGTACGACATACGCATGCTCATACTCAAAGTGTTCATCTCGCATGCCATTCACCTAGTCTTGCACACTCGCACACTGGCCCATGCATTCTTATGCATGCAAATGTCATCATCATGCCATGATTCATTCTGGCTCACACTGCACACTGGCATACAGCTCATTTTTAATCAGAAACCGATCCGAAGGCCAGGGCCCGAAGGCTCACAACACTCCACGGCCAGCGTAAAAACGCCCCAGGCCCAATGTCTCTAGCCTGCTACAAAGTGCATGAGGCGCAACACCGATCTCCTTACGAACCAGAGCCTGCTACAAAGTGCATGAGGTTGGTCGTCTTCCGGACATACCGGGCATCGTCCTGCTACAAAGTGCATGAGGACGGCACGACCCGAAGATCAATAAGTGATCACACGGCACACTGCCAATTTTTATCTGAACCTCGCGTAAAATGCATCAGGGTATAATTAGGTGATCACATGCTCATGGCAGACACGCATTCTCGCACAATTTCGTCACATGCCTCACACTAGGCATACACAATGCGTGGCCATGCAATGTCGTATAATGCAACATGAGCATTCAATTTCAGCACAGCATTTCAACAAACATGCCAAATCAATGTGCTCAAATAGCCAATCAATTGCCCATACTTATTCGCATAACATGCGCACTTGGCCAACTAGTACCATGTGGCCCAAAACATAATTTACGCACTTGGCAATAAACATTCACACCAATGATTGGCCAATCACACACCGCATTGCTCGAACACGAAATCAGGGGGCATGGCATTAAACAATTGAGCACGACAAAGTACCATTCAACCACCGAGTCGCTCAAATGAGGTACCACAAAATTTAACACAATCAAGCACAATTTGTACCCAAATCAGCCACTAATCAGTCCGAGAGAGAGAAAAACCGGAAACATGCAAAATCGGGTCCAAACTGGGCAGTTGCCCAGTGACAGAAATCTATTTGAAATAAATGATAAATCAATTCCAAAAATTATGAAATTTGGATATGTTGTACAAAACATCTCGATGAACATTTTCTGTGCAGAATTAGAAACCCAGTTCTAACCGTAAACACCTCGTTTTGACACTCCAAGTCGGACAAAATCCGATTCGCTCGGACAGCCCCTCAGGCCATCAAAATGCAACTCATTCAGTACCCAAATAATTTTTGAAAGCCTTGAAATTTTTATATGTTATAGCCACAAATGTCCCCAACAATTTTTGTGAAGGAAGTATTTTTAAAATAGGCCTGGAAAAATTTATAAAAATTTGAACAGACCAAAAGGTCGGGTGAACAGTAAATCGGGCAGTTTTGTTTCGGTCCAAAGATGGACTTACGAATGGCCTCAAATGATTTCCAAAAATTCCCAAATTAAATTATGTTATACTTAAAGATGTTGGGAACAACTAATCTGAAGAACACTTCTTCATATTCGGCCCACATTGATCACAATAAAAATAACAAAGCATAGAGGTACAGTAAAATCAGTAATCCGAGAATCAGTAACTTGCACCATTAAGCAAATCCAACTCATACAACCTCTAAACCAAGTCTCCACAACCTTAAAACCATCCATAAACCATCACCTTAGGCCCTTAAAATCACCACAACATCAGTCCAAATCAGCCCCCCACTAATTACTCCTAAAACTTGTCCAAAGTGCACATAATCCTTATTAAGGGTTAGGATTTCCACTTACTCTAACTGAGCTCCACACTAGGCTAGCCGACGGGAAACGAGCGGCCAATCACCGACGAGCGATGAAATCAGCGGCGGCGTTCCGGTGGCGTCTACGGCGGCTAGAACGGCGGACCGGCGAGTCCTTCACGCCGGCAGTCTCGGCTTGGCTGGTCCGGCGTTCCTTGGCCGAACGGAACAGAGAGAGATGAGAGGGAGAGATGGGACGGTGGGGTGACGGCGGGGGCGAACGGCGGTGGCCGGACGGCAGCACAGTTGCTCCGTCCGAGGCCTCTCACGGCCAAACAAAGAGAAAACAAAAAGAAAGAGAGGAAGTGGCGTGGGAGGGGGAAGATGATCGGCTAATGGGGGAGGAAATGGGAGGAGAGAGAGAGAGAGAGAAATGGGTCAAAGGGGTCTTTTATGGTCAAAAAGTGGCGCCACATGTCGCAATCCAGTGCGTTGGACCATTTTGCCCCTTGATCCAATGGTCATTAATCACTCTCATCCAATAATTGAGGGGCCTTTTGGTCAATCAATAATTCTGAATTTTGACTCATAATTATCCACAATAATTTCCCAGAAATTGCCAAAATTCGGAATCCAAAAATAGGCCATAAGGGCAAAACGGTAATTTTCCGGTCCCGGGTCGAAATTCCATTTTTCGACCGTACCAACCCCAAATGTGTGTGGCCAACATAATATAACGTCAGATTCGTAAAAATAACCTTTTAAGCTCTCGAAAATCGGCTTCAAAGTCTGGGGGGCAAAATAGTAAATTTTTCACTTCCAGGTCGAAATTCCATTTTTCGACCGTACACACTCCAAATATGCGTAGCCACCCTAAAACGGCACCGGCCTCGAAAAATAATCTTATACGGCCTCGAAAATCGACGTCGGAGTCCAAAGGGGTAAAATCGTAATTTTTTCAATTTCGGCCGAAATTTCAATTTTCAGCTGGACTAGGCCCAAATGTATGTGGCCACACCAAAACGACGTTGGCCTTGCAAAATAGTCGCAAACACCCATAGAATTTCGACATCGAAGTTCGAGTCCAATTTGGCGATCAAATTTGCTCAATTCAGAATTTTGGAGCCTCTTACTGACGGGTGGCTGTTTAGGGGTTACGCATATCGACCTAGGGTTACTCGAGTCGTGACGGTCTCGATTACCGGGATAGCGCAACGAATTATTGATTATTCCAGGGGTCACGATCGTTCGGTTCAGGTTCGGGATTTATTTGCCACGCGCACTCTCGGTCGAGCGGAATCACCCGCGATCCGATCGTACGTCGTTGGCCAAACCAGATCCGTCACCTTCCTAAGATCGGCCCACACTGGCCCAAAATACTTCCCTGTCGTTTTTCGGAATCAGTGCCCGATTCGCGATCGGGTCCCCGGTCCACGTACCGTTTTCCTAGTTCGCCTTTCCCATTGGTCAGTATCCCGCGATGGGCCAGCTCCGGGCGAGACGTACTAAAATCAGATGAGAAATAATATCCACTTCGTTGGATCCCAGAAATGGGTCGAAATTCAGGATGTTACAGGAGGAGCCGATGGAGTGAGAGTCCGATCCCGAGCCGGAACCGATGGAGCTGGAGTTAGAGCCGGAGGATGATTCCGAGGAGGAGCCAGTGGAGGACGAGTCCGAGCAGGATTCTATGGATTCCGAGTTCGAGTCGTCTGACGATTCATCCGAGTCCTCGGGATCCGATCCGGACTGGTTACCCTAGGGTTTATCCTCGACCATAGTTAGGTAGGGCCGACATTTTTTGAATGAGCTCGTTTAGATAACACCTGACCGCCCCGAGCCACATACCCCTTTTTTATGTTTGTGGCTGCTGACCCATTTTGGTTTGTGTATATCTCTGTGTATTGGATATTGTAAATCCCCTGGTATTAATGTAAGTTTGTATTTATGATGTTCGTTGCTATCCTTGGTCATGTTTCATTTATGTACGGGTGTTTGTTTGCTTCCGCATGTGTATCATTCTCTGATTTGGGTTTTGGGTCGGCGACGAGTCCTGGGACGTCGCACAAATTCGACCACGGTAGGGTTGTCGCGTGCCGTAGGGTTCGGGGCGTGACATCCCCCGTTGATTTGGTATCAGAGCAAGGTCAACTCGATCCAACTCGGTCAAAGTCTGGAGTGATAAGGAGCGATGACCTTGGGTAGCTAATAGGGAGACTTGTGTGCTACGTGTACCTCCAGACTGTTTGAATTGCATGATTGAGTGATTGTTGTGAGTGACCCGTAAAGTGCAGGTGCGGCAGGACCCGAGGTAAGTACGCATATCTCTTCGGTTGAGACTTTATGCTGCTCGTGTTTGACTGCCTGCCGAGTGATTGATTGTTGTGACTTTTGCCTAGGACCATAGACTGGTATAGTTTGGCCCAGGTCTCTAATTTCTGAATAAAATTATAGCAGGTAGGTGAGTAGTGAAGAAACCCATAAGGATGAGCAGAGGAATGGGGACACAAGGTCAATCGAGTGCAATGGGCCAAGAGGCGAGAGACCCAAGGCTTGATGAGGTCATTCGGACACTTTAGGAAATAGGGAATCTGATGGGAAGGTAGGCTCAAGAAAGGGCTGCCAATATTGCCCAGGCTGCTGAGGCGGCAGCAGCAGCTGCTGTTAATGGGAATCAGGCCAACCAAGGACAAGCTCAGGTAGTTGGGAATAGGCAGATGCACCAACTGGTGGAGCAGTTCCTAAAGTTAAAGCCGCCGAAGTTTGACGAAAAGGGTGACCCCGAGGCCGCGCCGCGTTGGGTGGAAGAGTTGGAGAAGGCCTTCGAAGTTCTGGGGTGCACCGAGGCCGAGAAGGTGACGTTGGCGGTGTATCAGTTGCAGGAAAATGCCAGTGACTGGTGGAAGGCCACCAGAGGGAGAGTGTTCCCTGAGGGTACCGCCCAGACTTGGGCCGTGTTTTTTGAGAACTTCTATGGAAAATACTTCTCTGAGAGTGCTAGGGAAAGGAAACTAGCAGAGTTTATGAGACTCCGCCAAGGACAGATGACCGTAGACCAATATGAGGCGAAATTCGCAAGGCTGTCGAAGTTCGTGCCTAGGATGGTTGAGGACCCACAGGATAAGGTCCGAAGGTTCCGGGATGAGCTGAAGCCGGACCTTCGAAGCCAGATGATTTCACTAAACATCCGGGACTATGGAGAAATGTACGAGCAAGCGCAGGCTATAGAATGGGATCGGACGGATAAGGCCGCCGCTTCAGGATCGCGGTTCGCCCCGGCTAAGGACAACCGCCACTTCGGGAAGAAGCCGATGGCGGGAAACAGGCGTTTTGTCCCTCCCGTTAAGAAGAACATCGGGAAGCCAAACCAGCCGCAGAACAGGTTTGGGGCATGTTTCAAGTGCGGGAGCATGAACCATCAGATCAGGCATTGCCCTCAACAACGTCCAGCCGGACCGCCAATGCAAGCTCAGCCGCCTCGGATGGGAAATCAGACTGGAAATCCCCCGCCGGCTGTTCAGGGTAGACCTCCAGCCCAAGGAAGGGTGTATGCGATGGCAAGAAGGGAGGCTGAGGACACGCTAGGCGTGGTCACAGGTACAGTCTCTCTCTGTGATCATGCTGCGTATGCCTTGTTTGATCCGGGGGCTATCCACTCGTTTATATCAGAGCAGTTTGTTAGATTGATTATGCTTGAGGTTATGCTTTGTGTGACGACCCCTCTGAACGATAAAGTATTAGTCTCGTTAGGATGTCCTAACTGTAAGATAGTAATTGGGAGTAGAGAGGAAATGATAGACTTGGCAGTATTGACCATGTTCGATTTTGATGTGATTATCGGAATGGATTGGCTAGTTAAGCAGAAAGCCGTGATGGACTGCAGTAGCAGGGTGATCCAATTCAATCCGATTGGACATCCTAGATTTGAGTTTATGGGAAATCGAGGAGGAACCTTGATCCCTTGGATTTCATCCCTAGAGGTAACCAAGTTGTTAGACGAGGGGTGTGAAGGGTATTTGGTAAATGTTGTTGATCCGACAGTTGCGGAGCCGAAGTTGGAAGAGATACCAGTGGTGTGCAATTTTCCCGAAGTCTTTCCTCAGGAATTACCGGGTTTGCCACCAGAAAGAGAAGTGAAATTCGTAATCGAGTTGGCCCTAGGGACTGAGCCAATCTCGAAGGCACCGTACCGGATGTCCCTGTCAAAACTAAAGGAGTTAAAAGTTCAGATGCAAGAATTGTTGGACAAGGGTTTTATCCGCCCAAGTGCGTCTCCATGGGGAGCGCCGGTGCTGTTTGTAAGGAAAAAGGATGGAACTCTGAGGTTGTGTATTGATTACCGGCAGTTGAACCAGGTGACCGTCAAGAATAAGTACCCACTGCCGAGGATTGATGACCTATTCGATCAGTTGCAAGGAGCCTCAGTGTTTTCTAAGATCGATCTACGGATGGGGTATCATCAGTTGAGAATTAGGAAAGAGGATATACCTAAGATGGCTTTTCGGACGAGATATGGGCATTACGAGTTCACAGTGATGCCTTTTGGTTTGACTAATGCCCCAGCTGCCTTTATGGATTTGATGAATCGGGTATTTAAGGAGTTTTTAGATCGGTTTGTTATAGTCTTCATCGATGACATATTGATATACTCGAAGAGCCCGGAAGAGCATGAGACACATTTAAGTAAAGTACTACGGACCTTAAGAGAACACGCACTCTACGCCAAGTTCAGTAAATGTGAGTTCTGGCTCAACCGAGTGGCGTTCCTTGGACATATAATTTCCGGAGAAGGAATTTCAGTGGACCCGACTAAGATTGAGACAGTGACTAAGTGGCCAAGGCCGACATCAGTAACAGAAATTCGGAGTTTCTTAGGTTTGGCAGGCTATTATAAGCGTTTCGTAGAAGGATTCTCGTCAATAGCCACGCCGTTGACACGGTTGCTCAAGAAAGAAACGAAGTTTGAATGGGACGATAAGTGTGAAAGGAGTTTTCAGGAGCTGAAGCATAGGTTGACGATTGCTCCAGTGTTAACTATTCTGTCCGGACCAGGAGGATTTGAAGTCTACAGTGATGCTTCATTGAGAGGACTTGGGTGTGTACTGATGCAACATGGAAGGGTAGTTGCTTATGCGTCATGTCAGTTGAGACCACACGAAATGAATTATCCGACCCATGATTTGGAATTGGCTGCGATTATCTTCGCCCTTAAGATTTAGAGGCATTACTTGTTCGGGGAAAAGTTCCAGATTTACACGGATCATCAGAGCCTCAAGTATCTGTTTTCGCAGAAAGAATTGAATATGAGGCAGCGTCATTGGATGGAACTTCTCAAGGATTACGATTGCGACATTTTATATCACCCTGGAAAGGCTAATTGAGTAGCGGATGCGCTAAGTCGGAAGTCAAGTATGGCGCACATGATGGTCAAGGAATGGAATTTATTGGAAATGGTAAGGGATTCAGAATTTAAGTTTGAAGTGAGCCATGTGTCGAATTTACTTGCCGCATTAAGGATCGAATCGGAAATTCAAATCAAGATTAAGGCTTTGCAGTCTACGATCCAAGAAATTCAGAAGATAGTTGAAATGGACGCCGCCAAGAGAAAATCGGATTTTCAAGTATCCGAGGACGGGATCTTGAAGTTCCGCGGACGATTGTGCGTGCCCAACGATATGGAACTTAAGGAGGAAATTTTGAAGGAAGCCCATCGCAGTAATTATAGCATTCATCCGAGCAGTACAAAGATGTATCAGAACCTGCGGCAACATTACTGGTGGAATGGGATGAAAACGAATGTGGCCAAGTATGTGGCAAAATGTCTGATTTGTCAGCAAGGAAAGGCGCAGCATTATAAGCCTGGAGGACTTCTGCGACCATTGGAAATTCCCGAATGGAAGTGGAAACATATCACGATGGATTTTGTCACGGGATTACCGAGGAGCCAGAGGGGACACGATTCGATTTGGATGATAGTGGACAGACTGACTAAGTCAGCGCACTTCCTTGCTGTGCGAAAGGATTTTGAGTTAAAAAGGTATGCGGATTTGTATGTACGGCAGATTGTCCGACTTCATGGAGTGCCAGTGACGATTACTTCGGACTGTGATCCTCGGTTTACTGTAAACTTTTGGAAAAGTCTGCAAGTGGCCTTAGGGACGAAACGTCAGTTCAGTACGGCCTATCATCCACAGACGGATGGCCAGTCGGAAAGGACGATCCAGACCTTAGAAGACATGTTACGTGCATGTGTATTGGATTTCCAAGGTAAATGGGAAGAGTAGTTGCATTTAGTCGAGTTTGCCTACAATAACAGCTACCAACAGAGTATTCAGATGGCACCGTTTGAGGCATTGTATGGCAGAGCATGCAGGGCGCCAGTGAGTTGGGATGAAGTGGGAGAACGGAGTATAATGGGCCCAGAATTGGTGCAGCAAATAGTTGAGGCAGTCGAGATAATTTAGGAAAGATTAAGGACAGCACAGAGTCGTCAGAAAAGTTATGCCGATCGGAGACGGAGACCCTTGGAATTTCAAGTTGGTGATCACGTTTTTCTCAAGGTGTCGCCAATGAAAGGACTGTCCCGATTTGGCAAGAAAGGAAAGTTGAGCCCGAGATATGTCGGTCCATTTGAGATTTTGGAGAAGATTGGAGATCTGGCCTATCGATTCGCTTTGCCACCTAATTTGTCCCAAGTGCATAACGTATTCCACGTGTCAATGCTGAGGAAGTACGAACCAGATCCGACCCACGTGCTGAGATATGAAGAAATAGACGTGGACGACAGGGTGTCGTATGTGGAAAGGCTAGTGAGGATCGAGGATAGAAAAGATCGGGTACTGCGAAACAAGACGATCCCCATGGTCAAAGTTGTTTGGGAGCATCATGGAACGGCAGGTGCCACCGGGAAGAGCGAAGAAGTAATGCGACGTCAATACCCCCAGTTGTTTGAGTAGACGGGTTTGGATTGTAAATTTCGAGAACGAAATTTTTGTAAGGGGGAAGAGTTGTGACATCATGAATTCGACCCACTTTCGTGATCAATGAAATAGATGTTTATTTCTCATTTTATTTTAGTAAGTCTCGTCCGGAACTGATCATTCTTGGGATACTGACCAATAGGGAATGGATAACTAGGAAAACGGTACGTGGACCCAAGAACTCGATCGTGAATCGAGCACCGATTCCGAGGAACGACAAGGGAATATTTTGGGCCAATGTGGGCCGATCCAAGGAGGGTGACGAAATTGGTTTGGCCAACGACGTGCGATCGGATCGCGGGTGATTCCGCACGACCGAGAGTACGCGTGGCGAACAATCCTGAACTTATTCTGAACGATCGCGACCCCCGGAACTAGCAATAAATCCTCGCGTTCTCTTGGAAATCGAGACCGTCACGACTCGAGTAATCCTAAGTCGATACGCGTAACCCCTAAACAGCCGCCCGTTAGTGAGAGACGCTAAAATCGCAATTGAGCGAAATTGATCGTGGAATTGAATCCGGACTTGAGTGTCGAATTTCACGGACGTACGCGACTATTTTGCAAGGACAACGTCGTATTAGTGTGGCCAATCATATTTCGAATCGGTATGATCGAAAAATGGAATTTCGGACCGGGAATGAAAAATTACCGTTTTAACCCTAAGCCCCATGCCTTAGTTCTGAATTTTAGAGGTTAAATTGGTCTAGATCGGCCCATAGTGGCCGAAAATCCTTAGACCATAATGCCCCCATCATTCTTGCTCATTCCCCAAATTGCCCTTGGATATTTTGACCAAGATGAGATCTTAGCCCTTGATAGTGGATAGATGTGATTGATCTTCAAATTGAGGCCATTGGATCAACTTGTGAATGGGGTGGGTAGATTAGACATTTTTAGTGGGTTTGGTCACCAACTCCCACTCACCCATTTGATCAAAAACTCTCTCAATCTCTCTCTCCTCTCATTCCCCTCATCCGGCCACTCCCCTCTCCATCTCACTCTCTTCATTTCTCTCTCCCTCGGCCGTGTGAGCCACTCGCCGGCCGGTGCAGCCGCACGCCGCCGCCGCCCGCCGGAACGCCTCACGCCGCCGCCGTTCCGCGACCACCACCACCACCATTCACCCGTCTCTCTCCCTCTTTCATTTCCGTCTCACCACCACCACCCTCACCCCCTTCACCACCGTGATCATCCGAGAGCCCCAAGCCGCCGCCGTTCGCCGCCGCTGGTTTCGCCATGAGCCGGTGACCGTCCATCCCATCTTTCCCCCTTGTTCAGCCACATTTGGAGCATAGGACATTATGAGTGGAAACCCTAACTCTTAATTAGGCTCTTGTGCATTATCTAGACAAGTTTAGGGGTTAATTAGGGTATTTTGGGGGTTAATTAGTGGTTGGTGATTAGGCTTGGCATTGTGGTGATTATAGTGGCCTAATGTGATGAATTGATGGTGATTTAGTTGCCTGGATCGGTCTGATTAGTGGCTGGTCATTGTGGACTTGATCGGACTTTATTCGGCTAAATTGTGAGTTAATTGTGAATTGACGTGTGTGCCTTGAATTGTCCATGAAGTGGCTGATTGCTTATGATTTGTGATTAATTCTAGGAGATTAGAATTGATGCTTAGTTTGGCCGAATAATGAGAGGCTTTGTGGGCCATCGGCTCGTACAATTTTAATGGCTCAAATGCGTGATTTCGTGTGCCAATTATGTGCCGGGGCTGATTTGATTTAATTGATCAATTGGGCATATTGATGCATTAAATTGAGCATGGGTGGTGTTAATTGAGCATGTGGCTAAGTTAAATTGAATGCTCGATGTGGAATTTATCAATGCTCGAGTTTCGGATGTTATGGCCATGAGTGGTGCATATTAAGCATTGGCATAACATGTGCATCGTGTGAGTGTGCACGATTGGCATGAGCATGTGATCACCTAAAGTGCCCTGAGGCGTTGTTTACGCGGGGTTCAGATAATAATTGGTGGATATGTATGCGTAATCACATAAACCCTGAGGCGTCGTTTACACGGGGTATTGAACCCGTCCTGATGCGTTTAACGCGGGACGATGCCCGGACTGCCAGAAGATGGCCAACCTGAGGCGTCGTTTACGCGGGTTGTGTCATGGGCCTGATGCTTTTAACGCGAGCCAGAGATTGATGGGAAAGTGATAGACCTGATGCGTTTAACGCGGGTCGGACCTGATGCGTTTAATGCGGGTTGGACCTGATGCGTTTAACGCGGGTCGGTGATTAAATGAGAAATTGGCTCGTGTGCGAAGTGCAGATTAATGAGTATGAACATGTGCATGGCCAGTGATTGTGGCCAATTGAGAA
Source organism: Syzygium oleosum (assembly GCF_021117445.2). Lineage (NCBI taxonomy): Eukaryota > Viridiplantae > Streptophyta > Magnoliopsida > Myrtales > Myrtaceae > Syzygium > Syzygium oleosum. The sequence goes on along the minus strand of NW_026607485.1, from coordinate 19,174,736 downwards.
TGTGTATGTGCCATGATTGATTTACTCGGTGTTACTATTATGTGCCTAACTTGCAGGGTCAATAGTATGTTGATTTGGGTCCGAGGGCTTAAGTCGTTTGAATAATGAACTGTTTGTTTGGTTAGTGCTTGTTATGGAGGTGCATGTTAGCCTAGTTTAGGTTTAGGGGGCCTACTCGCTGAGATTCTCATTGTTGTTAAAACCAACATTTCAAACCCCCGACCTTGAGGATGGTAGGCGTACCGATACGTTTTGGGATCCCGTACCACATAGAGCGTTCGGTGATCGAGTACCCCGTTGGGAACGGGGAAACTTATGTTAGACATTTTACTACCGTTTGGGTTGACGTGGACGAGCCACAGTTCCAGGCTCATCAGTATCTCGGTTGGTGTTTTTGGGACCAGTTTGCAATTTATGGACCCCTTAGGACTTTTGATGTTCCGATAGACAGGCTAGGTCATTGGGATCCACAGACAGCTGATGGGGAGGTGGCCAGCCCCAAAGCCGTGTCCGAGGAGGATTCGGATCCCCGACCAGTCATCTTCGAGATGGATTCCGATCCTGAGGAGGAGGAGCCGATGGAGTGGGAATCGATGGAGCTGGAGTCATAGCCGGAGGATGATTCCGAGGAGGAGCCAGTGGAGGACGAGTCCGAGCCGGATTCTATGGATTCCAAGTCTGAGTCGTCTGACGATTAGTCCGAGTCCTCGGGATCCGACCCGGACTGGTTACCCTAGGGTTTATCCTCGACCATAGTTAGGTAGGGCCGACACTTTTTGAATGAGCCCTTTTAGATAACACCTGACCACCCCAAGCCACATACCCCTTTTTGATGTTAGTGGCTGCTGACCCATTTTGGTTTGTGTATATCTCTGTGTATTGGATATTGTAAATCCCCTGGTATTAATGTAAGTTTGTATATATGATGTTCGTTGCTATCCTTGGTCATGTTTCATTTATGTACGGGTGTTTGTTTGCTTCCACATGTGTATCATTCTCTGATTTGGATCTTGGGTTGGTGAAAAGTCCTGGGACGTCGCACAAATTCGACCGCGGTAGGGTTGTCGCGTGCCGTAGGATTTGGGGCGTGACACCTAATGTCTCGTATTTTCGAATATTTTGATGTAAATGTTTTATTCTCAAAAATCCTAATAATCGTGTTGGTAAATTTGATGAAAAGTCAGATGAAGGAATCTTTCTTGGATATTCAACAACAAGTAAGGCTTACAGAGTATTCAATAAAAATACTCAAATAGTCGAAAAATCATTGAATGTTAAGTTTAAAGACTCAACTCAGATTCAACAAGATGATTCTGACACTGAAAATCCAACATCTGAAGAATCTGACATAGTCTCTGATGAAATGACGGTAAGTGAAAATGATCAGAATCAAAGATTTGATGAAGCTCAGGAATCATCAAATCTCAATGATGAAAATGATGAAAGATTCAATAAAAACTGGAAGCAAAAATCTAGTCATTCCAAAGAACTCATCATTGGAAATTTAGATGAAAGGATCAAAACTAGAGCAAAGGCGAAGGAAATCATAAATACGATGGCTTTCATTTCTGAAGTTGAACCAAAGAATGTCGAAGATGCCTTGAAAGATAAAAGCTAGATTGAAGCCACGCAAGAGGAACTTTTACAATTCCTGATCAATCAAGTATGAGAGCTTGTTCATAGACCCAAAAATCATTCAGTTATTAGAACAAAATGGGTATTTCGAAATAAACTGGATGATCAAGGAAAAGTCGTCAGAAACAAAGCAAGACTTGTGGCCAAAAGATATTCACAAGAGGAAGGAATAGATTACAATGAAACGTATGCTCCGGTGGCCAAGTTAGAAGCAATAAGAATTTTACTGGCTTATGCTTGTTTTTGTGATTTTAAACTGTTTCAGATTGGCGTCAAAAGCACATTCTTGAATGGCTATATCAAAGAGGAAGAACATGTAGAACAATCTCCAGGTTTTGAAGATCCTCACAAGACTGATCAGGTATATACTCTCAAGAGAGCATTATACGGTCTTAAACAAGCACCGCGTGCTTGGTACGAAAGATTGAGCAGCTTTCTGGAACAAAATGATTTCACAAAAGGTAATGTAGACACTACCTTATTCATCAAAAGGAAAGGTAAAGACATTTTAATAGTTCAAATTTATGTAGATGATATTATTTTTGGTTCTATAGATGAAAAATTATGTAAGAATTTTTCTAAAATGATGCAAAGTGAATTCGAAATGAGCATGATGGGTGAGTTAACTTTATTCCTTGGATTACAGGTTAAACAAACAAAAAATGGCACCTTTCTTTGTCAAGAAAAGTATGCCAGGGAAATTACGAAAAAGTTTGGTTTGGTGAATTACAAAAAGACAGAAATTCCAATGTCATATTCTATTAAACTAGACAAGGATGAAAATGGAAAACCAGTAGATAAAAAATTATATAGAAGCATGATTGGCTCGCTTTTATATTTAACTGCTTCAAGACCAGATATTCTGTTCAGTGTTTGTTTGTGTGCCAGATTTCAATCAGAACCAAAAGAATCTCATCTTACTACAGTCAAAAGGATTATCAAATATGTTAGCACCAATCCTACACTTGGATTGTTGTATCCTTAGGGATCAAATTTTACTCTTATTGGATATTCTGATGATGATTATGCTGGTTGCAAAATAGACAGGAAGAGCACTTCTGGAACATGTCAATTGTTAGGACACCTACTCGTTTCATGGTATTCAAAGAAGCAACAAACCGTAGCTCTTTCAACGGTAGAAGCTGAATACGTCTCACTTGGAAGTTGTTGTGCTCAAATTTTTTGGATGAAACAATAATTGAGAAACTTCAACATCAAAGACTCAACTGTAGAGATCAAGTGTGACAATACCAGCGCCATCAATCTGACCAAGAATCCAATTTTGTATTCAAGAGCTAAGCATATCGATATTAAACATCATTTCATTCGTGACCATGTTTTAAAAGGAGATATTTATGTTCAATTCATTGACACTAAACAGCAATCAGCTGACATTTTTACAAAACCTTTAGAAAAGAAAAGTTTTGAGCTTATTAGAGATAAACTAAACATCATTAACCCACTTTATTGAGCTGTGCAGTATAAAGTCTCATTGCATCTGATGACTTATTTGATCAAGCATATATTTGAAGTGTCTGATTTTGGCGCGCAACTCATCTTATAAAAGGCATGTATATCTCATATATTTTGAATGTCATGATTGTTTGAAATTAGTTGTCTTAATTGATACCGTTTGAGAATTATAATCCCAAAATTTTCGGAATATAATTTCTGAAATTTCCCATAACTGTCAATTGAAAGTTTCCAAAAAGGGTTTTGTAAAAATCGATATATTGTACTCATCGGTTTAAAACCTTTTTCATCTTCTCTCTCATTCTCACACTCTCTCCGAACACACATTCTACTCTCTAAAACCCTAAAGATCTCCAAACACACGTTTTACCCTGAAAGATCTCATCTTTCTCTTCGGAAACTCAAAAATCTCTTCAATGACACCAAAATCAACCACTGAATCAAAGAAAGGAATCAAGGGTTCCAGACGATCGAACCGAATCGCGGATATGTTCACCAGAGCAGACAAAGATGGAGAAGCAGAGAAAATTGATATCTCTGACTCGGGCTCTGAGAAAGAGTCGTCTGAAGGTAATAAATCTCCACAAATCCCTGTTCAAGAACGTGATCATTTTGTTATGGCAAGACGACTGATAAAAACCATTAGAGTACTTCGAGAAAAATCGGAGTGACCAGAGTACTGTAAATGCCGTGTGTAAAACATTCGGTTTTCTGTTTGAACGTGAAGTTATGGAGGAATATGAGAAAGGTATAAGGCTCGGAAGATCACCTGTTGCTGAAAAGGGGATAGTTCTTAAAGAAACCTCTAATGTTCAGGAAACCCCTGTGACTGTAAAGAAAAGAGTTTCTCAAAAAGGAAAAGAGAAAGTAGGAGAACATTCAAATGTTGGAGAAGATAAATTTGTTGGTGAGGAGGAACTGCAGACTTTGGAGAAAAGCAAAAACATTGATACCAGGAAGGAGGATAATGATGAGAAACTATTTATTGAGTTTGTACCCATTTCTGGAATTTCTCCTGATGACAAGAAAAACGACAGTCTGTTTAGAAACAAAACTCATAAGGTTGCTTACAATTTGCTCCTAGCCTGAGGAATAATAAATAACAGAGTTGTAGACTTTAACTTCTTTGAGAATTTCAAAATCAAGATTCAGAGTCTGATTGAAAATCTTGATTTTCAAAGAATGTGCTCTCTCTCTCTCACAAAGTCTACCCTGAACTCACGGCTTACTTTTATTCAAATATGTCATTCATTTCTCCTGCTGAAATTGAGTTCTCTGTTTTTCAATAAGATTACAAGTTATCAGCCTTTGATCTCTTTGACATTCTAGGAGTAAAACATATAGAATTTTCTTTTATTCCTATCACTTCAGATTTGGTATATCGTTCTCTGTCTAGTGACTCATCTTTCATCAGAGGCTCCACATCTCATGTATCTCACACTCTTTTTCCTCTAAATTCCATTGTCCTCCACAAAATCATCATTAATTGTCTCAGACCCAAAGGATCTTCCAAAACTGATGTTTCTCGATATAAGGCCAAGTTGATTTAGGCAATTCAAATCACCTTTCCCATTTCTCTGTCCCATATGATTTTTCTTCAAATGTATAGAACTGTCAAGAAGAGTAAAGGTCAACTCCCTTATGAAGCTTTGATCACCGCTATCTTTGAGTATTTGAAAGTCTCCATTCCTGCAAAACTCAAAGGTAAACCTCTTCAAACTATAACTGTTGGAGAACTCATGATGACTAAGATGGGATACAGATTTGATGGTGAAAATTGGAAGGATAAGAGGGTAAGATTATTCCTGCCGAAATGATGAGTGCACAGAACAAGGGCTTTGTTAACATTTTTTATGAGTCTAATGAGGAGGAATCAATTGAACCCTTAGTAAGAAAGAGGAAAGTGCAGCTGACAGCCACCAGAACTGACAAACTAGCTAAAAGAACTCAAGCCGTGGCTAGTGATTCTAATGAGATGGAAATATCCGATGAATAATATGCTGAACAATCTCAAGCTGATGATAGGAGCCTTAAGGAGTCAAGGTTTATGCAATGGCTAATTATTCAAGATGCCAAGCATCAAGCCCGTGCAGACAAACATGCTGCCACTCAGCTTGAAATTCAGAAACTGCGAGATGAGGAGGAACACTTGATGAACTCACTAAGTGACATCATCAACAAAATAGTCATGGAAAATCAGCAAGAACACATGGCTACTACAGAAAAAGAAGCTGAGGAAGGACTTTCTAGGAGACAGGAGGAGCTTGAGAATGAGCATATCATAGAAGATTATATGTAGGAGGAATTTGAGGAAGAAATGCTCAAGATGTTGAGGATAATGACTTTAATCTGCCTGACATACAGAAGGACCACAATCAGAATGCACAAGAGGCAGCTCCTTCAGCAGCAACTTCTGCAGATTTTCCTCTTGAAGGAGATGATTGTGAAAACAGTCCATCTGAAGCTCAACAGAGAGATAAAGGGAAGAAAGCAGCATCTGTTGACATTCAGACCACTCACACTCCTTCTGGATACAATATCTCCTCATCCATGTCAGACAATGCAGCCATTATCGATCTAAGATGGAGACAAGCTGCAGTTCAGAATGATGTCCAGGAACTCCGCAATAAACTTAAAGAAGGAATTCAAGAGATCAAGGACTTGATGGAAGCAAGAATCAATAATTTGAAGATTCAAGTTAGAGCTAATGTACAAATTACAGCAATTAACACTGCAGGCGTGATTCATCAGCTCTCATCCCATATTGAGCAACGATTGAACCAACTTTCTAGCTTCAGTCTTGTCCAAGTGCCTTTCCTACCTGCACCTTTTGGAACTTCTTCATTTGAACCCGCAGGACCTCAGCCCTTCCAGCAAATCAGCCAAATTAATCACATCTCTTCCCCACTTATCATTTCTGAGCTATTTGTTTCAACTTTCAATATTGATTTTTGTTAAATGTTTGACTTGGTATGAACCTTGACTATTGACATATGATTCGACAATAGTTGTTCAACTTACTTTTACTGCCGTTTTATTGATTATGCTATCTATCCTTTCCGCTGATGTCAAAAAGGGGGAGAAGTATTATAGCGACAGAAGATGTGAATGCAAGTATGGAAGCGGCAAAATATGAATTGATATATATTGATTTCAGAGCTTAATAATGCTTTAACAATCCTTTATATACTTCGAAAGTTATATCATCTGAATAGATTATTTACATCGCATATAGATAGTTTTGTCATCATAAAAAAGGAGGAGAATGTTGAGAAAAATCCCTAATGAGTTTTGAGGAATGACAAAATTATATGTTACTAACCAGAATTACACTTAAGTTATTTGATGCAGGTAAATGCTGAGTCATCAGACTTAGTCAATGAAAGGACTTTGTCATCAGACGACTCAAAATTACTCGTCAGATTCAATGAGTGTTATTTTTGGCAAGTTTATGTAGGACAATCGAATTGATATCCCAAGACATCCTAATTGGCAACCACAAGATCGTTCTTTAAACACAAAGAACTACACTTGTGGAAACCTTGATTTGATTGTATGGGCGATCAAATCACTCGGAGATAATGGTTCTTTTTCTAATGGCTATGCATCCTATTTTGGGAAGAATCTCCAACGGGTTGATTTGGAGATTAATCCTCTGAAAACTGTCTAACGGATAGATTGGAAATAGAGAAGTATAAAAGGAGTGCAAACGTCGTACAAGAAATAAAAACCAAAATCGAGAATTCCAAAGTCTGAATAGAGCTTTGATCTTACACACTTGTGATTACTGTATTCCACGTTGTGACTTTAGAAAGAAAATTACTTGAGTGAAGAGTTTATGTGATAGTGCAGTCTATCATCTGTGAAGCACTACTTTTGTAATCTTCTGGTGATTCAATAGTGAAATATAGCCAATAGGTTACCAACGTGGAAAGTGGACGTAGGCTTGATAAAGCCGAACCACTATAAAGATCTGTGTGCAGTATTCTCTATCCCTAAACTTTCATTTATTATTGCTGACATTATACTGCATACATATCTGTCAAACAAGTTCGTCAGAACATTATCTTAGTTATCAGACGCAATCATCTGACGACAACTTACCAGCAAATTTGTAATTCGCATCCATCTGATATTGTACATACGAGTTATTGACCTCGACTATATTCATTTCGCACGTTTAAATCATCCAATTTGGTAAAATCACCTATTCACCCCCTCTCTAGGTGATAGCACTAGTTGTAACAGGATGTCACGTCCCGAACCAACTCACGATCGATACGATGTGACCGACCATGACCGGAACGAGCCCGTGACGCAAGGAAAATCGTTAGAACGTCCCGTTCGTTTTAAATTAAAGCGCAAGCGGAAGCAAAACAAACGAGAAGCAAGATAAGCAAACTTCGCACGTTGTATTTACATGATGGACTTATGCTTATTTTACATGCCCTATCTCGGGCCAAGCAAACCGCACACTAGATTTTTCATATGCCTATTTCAAAGGCACCTCCGAGGACAAGCCATATAAACAACAAAATTTGGCTTGGGTCCCTAGCTTCTTTACGGCTACTAGCATCTCGCTCTCGCTCGCTCCTCGCTTCTCGCTCGCTCCTCCCCGCCCTCGTCCGCACGGCTGTGCTCACGCCCCGCCCATGACCGATCCCGGAGCCGACCCGCCCGTGCCATCAAAGGGACCGCTAAACCCACGAAGGGGTTCGACCCAGTCCCCGTTGGCTAGGCAGTACCAAGCCACGTACGGGTGCGGGACAAGGTCTTCCCAGCCTTCGTTAACCATTACGTACGTCGTAATCCGGCGGTATGCACGGTTCTCACGGGCATCAATCACCGTCAGTAGCTCGGCTCTCATCTCGATGGGATTACCAAACTAGGTCGGGGGAGGCGCCATGTCACGGACCTGAAAAAAAGAGGAAAACAACGGGGAGTGAGTCGAGGAGATTCAGCAAGTAAAAACCTTAATAACGAGCGAGGGCATATCGATCGTCATAACATGCATTGATTCTTACCGTACCGGCCTCAATGGTTACTCAAACAAACGTGCATGCCAAGTATAACAAGAAAACTTCAAGCATGGCTATTTCATGCTCATCTCGCCTCGGTTTAAAGTTCGGAAACGAACGTCATGCAAAACATGAAACAAAACAAGCAAACCATCTAAATTCGACATCGAATCACCAAAGAAACAAGAAACGGGTCGAATAATCACGATACGACGTATCTCAACGTCCTTTCCCAGCATTAGGGAATTTACTTACTCAACGGGGTAAAACAAGAACAAGAAAGGGAACGGCGGAACGGGGGGCCGAGGGGTCTCGGGTGGTTCTGGGCTCACGGCAATCTCACAGCTCACGGGTTTTCAGGTGTGAATTGAAGTGGCCGAGCACTCTCTCTCTCTTTCTCGGTTAGCTCTCTCTCTTGCTTGTGAAAAAGTGTGGCAATTTTCTCCTGATGGCATCTATTTATAGAGAGGCAAAACTTGGGGTCAAAGTTTGGATGAGGTAAGCGCACGTGTCATTGGGCTTTGAGGTCATCGCTTACCTCGCAGCTTCATTAATAACAAGGGACAAAATTTCATGATGAAGAACCAATAATTCTCTCTCTCTCTCTTGGCTCTCTCGGCTCCCCTCTTCCCTTGGCCGAAACTCACTCTTTATTTGGGCAAATAATTGGTGACATGGTGACTCAAGGGCTTCATAAATGGGATCATAAATGGCTGGTCAGAAAATTATTACATGGGGACACTAAGTCAAGCAAGCATTAATGAAGGCAATAATGGAGAAGATAAGCTTGGACTTGGTCAAAGGCTTCTAGGTTCTTCTTTGCAGCTCATGTGAGCTCCTATGCTGCTTATCTAAGGGCTGGTTTCTGTCCAAAATCACTCGGATCAAGAGGGTCTCGCAAAAACATGCAAATAACGCCTAAAACGAACCCCGCATCATACTTAGATTAATCACTTTTCGAGGTTTTCCACGACAAAACATGTATACTTATCTCGTTCAACCCGAGGTTTGGCACGGGAATGTCCTCAAATATCACCAAAAGACATCAAGTCGAGATTCCAACGTTCTCATATAGAAATTGATAAATCTTTGAAATCTAACAAAACCGGATAGCTTTGCACTGTTCACGAAATCGGACTTGAAAACATAGTAAATGGACTCCGAAAATTCTCAAATTTTAATATGTCATAAAAAGGCCTTAAAAAATATTTTTCATGGAGAATACGAAATCTGAATCTCTCTGTAAACACCATTTTTAGTAGCTCAAAGACAGACTAAAAACAGTTTACTGGAACAGAATTCTTGTTTCTCAAAGTAAGCTCTGCCCATAATCCAAATCATCTCAAAAAATTCCAAAATTTATATACGTTATAGAAAAGGAAGTTCTCAACAACTTTTGTGAAGGAAACTTTTCCAAAATCGGCCCAGAAAATCTTGTAGAAAATAAAGAAAGGGTGAACATCACCGAAATACCCATCCTGGGCAGTTTTACATGGTCCGAAAATCAGGCCATCGTACCACTCATATCAACTCCAAAAATTCTGAAATTAAAGTATGTAAAACATCAAGATGTTTGGAGAAACTTTCAAGAAGAAAGTGTTTGGAAATTCAGATCAAAAAAGTCTCCCCAAAAATAACAAAATGAAGGCGTACAAAGGATCCGAAATTGGGTTTTCCAAAACAAGAGTAAAAAATTTAGTTCCAATTGGAAAATCACCAAACTTAAACCATAGCCATTTTCCAGGGACTGAAATTGAGGATGTTACACAGGAGGCATAAATTGGACTTCATTTGTTAGGTGAAAATCACTTCGTAAGTTAGGATCAGAATTTGGAATAATGACTTTACATTATGGTATGGTGATTTCCTGATTGACGCTGTTCTGTTCTATGATTTTTATAATTTTCTATGATCGTTTTTTGAAGAAACTTCCTTGATGAAAGTCGTAGAACACATCTAGATCTATCTAGTATAAAAATTTTAGAAAATTCCATGCTGATTTAGTATGTACGATTGATGCTAGAAGTCACGTCATCTAGTTTGTGATAATCAGTTTCAGACCGACCTTTGCATGTTTCACGATTTTTATAAATTTTTGTGGTCATTATTTGGAAACATTTGTTATTTTTCACGCAGTTTGGATAACGTTTGTTATTTTTCCCACCTTTATTTTGAAATCCCTAACAGAACTAGGTCCAGTTTGTCATTCCGAGTTAAATGTTAATTTTCAGAAAAATTGGGCGGGAATTGTGAAAATTGGTTTTCTTGACTTTTTATCCTCACGATATAAGCTTTCTAAAGGCACCTGATTTGCATCAATTGGACATCATTAAGATGATTAATCCCAACTAAACAGAAAGGGTCTAAATTTGATAATAATAACTAAATAAGTGATCCTCTTATGAGGCCTACTTCCCATTGCTTGATTGATTGAGAAACAAAGCCCATGGGCCTAAGTGCATGCTTTATTCATTGTTGTGCATGTGATTGCTAGATGTATGTCTAGACCCGATGCATGTTTGGCGGGTAGCACACGGTGAACACTTATACCCTATTTTAGGGGTTAATCGATATAAACCATTGTTTTGTGAATGCAAATGGTGGCTCGTTATCGTTAACTATCAATCAATCAATCAATTTTAGATGATTAAGAGAGTGGGTGATCGAAAAGTGTGAAATTAAAAGGCCGATCCCGAGGCCCGTTCTTGAATTGATGAGTTGGATGATTTGTTTACATGCTCGCACTATTGGTTTCCTATGTGTGAATTGAATGTAAAACCGACACCTGTGAGGTGGTCTACAGAGAAGATGGCCAAACAACTTCGAAGATGGTGGCTAAAGACCGATGTCCAATCCGGTCTCAATTTATATACAATTTGTATTACCTGATTATGTCTTGGGTCTTTATATTCGTGTTGTATTAAACACCCGATGAGTTGCGAGTTTTTCTTTCCTCGCACTTAGAATAGCTCATCATTTCAATACCTTATGTGTTTACTTTACGCATCGCCATTTCAATACAAATTGTTTGATTGTTTTCCTTTTCTAGACTAAGATAGGACTAGTTTAGAACCTAAATGGAAAATACAAAAATAAAATGCATGATCACCCAGTGGACTAAGACTTTGGTATGAAAATGGTAAAAAACAAATGTATAACAACTTAGATAACTACCATGTTAAGTTTAGCGGTACCGAAATAGCGTTAGTGGAAACATTAACGTAAGTTAGTCCCCGAACCCATAATCTCTGATTTTCATGGAAACTGAAACGAAACTCCCACATTTTGGCTGGGTATTCTAGCCGACCCTGACCTAGGCTAATGGCGACTCCTATTTTGCTAAAAAAGATAAAATCAATCCACTGTCACGAGAGGTATAGATTTAGGGAAAATTCACGTTTATGATCAATGAACTGTAAGGATGACCAAAAGATCGATATTTCGGTAAGCCGTTTTTTATGATGTGCCAAACAAATCGTTTCATAAAAACTTACCTCTAAACCCGCTTCATCAAGTTTGGCCCTCGGGAGGTAGGTCGCAACAGCAGCGTCGGAGGTTAGGAGATAGCGTCACGGTCGGGGCTGCAATGGCTGATATCGTCGTCAGGGTGGGGTCCTTGGCTTGTCGCTAGTGGGAGTGGAGGAAGCAACATCAGCTTGTCTGTGACGATCTCGACCAAACCAAACTCATTTTCTCTCTTTCTCACGTGTATCACTCGTATATTCTAAGATTATGATTGCCGACCACTCAATTAAGAGGCATAAGTCTGCATTTATAATGTAAACCTAGGTTTATCTCACTATCGCGAGCTTACTTTAAGCCTTCTTAATATGATGGGCTCTAACAACCTAAGGCTAAATTGTAATCAAACTTTAATGGGCTGAAATATAATCAAATTAAACTCAACTAGGCCGTCTTGCCTTGAAATTTTTTGGCCGCAATGCCCTCAAGCCTGACCGAATTTTTCTTGATGTGTGGGCCAAATCTATGCAATTGACTTGAGTTTATCGATCACCGCTGGTTTGATGCAAAATGCAATTAAATTATATGCTATGCAAACTAGTTTTAATGTTTTTGTTTAGGGGTTAAAGATTAATCCCTAATTTTTTATGTAATTAATTTCTAAATGGTTAGTCAAAATTTTGGATGTCAACAGTTTTTTGCTTCCAACCACTCACAATTTGACATATGTTCATGTTGCCATTTCAGTAGCTGACGTGGAAATAAATAAAAATCTAACCTTTTTTCCTCTTTCCTTCTCCTCCATCCAGCCACCTCTTGAAGGATGAACCATGCCAACGACGGAAGCTTTTTTGCTTCATTGGTGTTACCGAACCTCCGCCCGCCGTTGCCACTAGCGAAGTCGTTGGGGCTGCGTCCAAGCTGAGCCACCTCACGAGCCATGGACAAGCAAAGCCTGCAGTCATGGATGATGGGGGAGGAGGAAGACAGAAAACTCAAGACTGGAAGGTTTTGGTCATGTCTTCTAATGCCCCAAAACCTTTGGCCGAGGACAAGCCAAGAGACCCACTTTGCTCAAGGCCAAAAAACAGGGGCAAAGAACCCATCTAAGCCATGGACGATGGAGGAACCCTTCCGGCGCACGAGCTACCTCTGGCTTCGTCTTTTTCTTTACTTCTCCAACACCTACAGATCTGGAATCGTGTTAGGGTATAGCGTTGCTCGCCCATGGCCATCTTCGCTTTGTTGGCGTAGGCAACTCGGCTTAGATGTGCAGGAGCGGTGCCAGTGACTCTGCTAGTGGCCACCGCGAGGGGAGGTGCTGCAACATAACGAAGTTCTTCCATGGCTGAGGCTGAATAGATACATGGCAGTTTTTTATTTTTCTATATAATTCCACGTCTGTGGACACGTGTCAAATTATGAGTGGCTGGGACTAAAACATGTATGCCACATCTCCCGCTGACGTGGTAATTTCTAACCACCGAATATTTCCTCCTCCGACTTTTAGTTTTTTCTTTTAGAATTTGTTGGTTCTTTTTCGATGTGGGGTTGTGTTGATGCCACATAATATTAAAAAAGTCTAAAAAATGTCACATACACTTTCCATCCAAAGAAAGCTGACTGAATTGACGGAATTCTTCAGGTTCCTTTTTGGTGCAAATTTTAGGACTCAAATGAACGGAGTAAAAGTTTTAAGACATGAATACACGAATTATGCAAGCTTTTGGACTCATTTTGGAATTGTCCCAATACTATAATAACATCAAAGGCAAATAATCACCGGTTTGGATCATTCGGTGACGTGAATCTGCCTTTGTATTTTCCCTTGGTGTATGATATCAACAAAGTGCTTTATGAATTCGGAATTTGTCTATCCAAAGTCGACATCTTCATCACAAAAAAAGCAAAGAACTTGTTCACTTTCGCTAAAGTGGTAGAACATATATCGGAGTTTCGAAGAATTGGATTCTAAAGAGTACAGATCTTCTTCAGGGCCCTTAAAGATATTTAAGGGCACGGATGACGAAATTAATGTTTAGCGATTGTTATTTCTGGGAAAATTTAATTTGATATATAAAGTGACCCGATTCTTGCATTTTTCATTTTCCTGGATATCATTGGATTAGCTTTGGACGGATACAACTGTGTATTAACTCAAGGGGGTCACCTGCAGAAATTACATATCCATATTTTGATGCAAATAGAATTTTGGACCAAAGTAAACGTAATTTTAGGGACTACAATTATGTTGGACTTGCTATGTTCGCTTATGTTTGAGAAAATGAGTGGTCGCAGTTTGGGTGGTTGTGTTTGGTGGCGAGATTGTGAATGACAAGACAAAAAGGTTTTTGCTTGGGTTTTCATGTTCACAAACGCTACTTTCGCATCTCCGAACAAGGACGCCATTTGAAATTGTCACACCTCAAAAACTCCATAAATATCGTCCAACACACGGTGTAAGTATTGGACGCAGAATGTTTTCTCGTTTAATACAGGCAGAATCTTCGAAGACAATACTATTAAGCACAGAGGTTTACATTGCACGTGAAGAAAAAGTGCTGCATTCAAGAGACAGAGCAAAATCCTAATTCTTCGGTTCCATTGCTTGAGGACATATCCGTGACCTGCGGATCTATCCGAGTTGATTAACATGTGCCGAGTGAATCGAATTTCTACTGTTGATTGACTCAGAGGAATGGGAATGTACCGTTTGTGGAGTCACCTAGAACAGTCCTCACAAATTCATCCATGGCCTTCACACTAGTCCCCTTCTCATCATCACTGCCTTCTTTCACAGCTTCCCTCATTTGTCCCATCACTGCATTTGCCCTCTTCTTCATCTCCCCTCCTTTTCCCTCCTCTTCCAACACCATTTCGATCACCCGCTTCACTTCCTTGGCTTCGATCCGGCTCTCGACCCCGCGCGTAAGCTCCACGCACACCCCCATCTCCTCGACAATCATCTTGGCATTGTACGCCTGCTCAGCTGCCATCGGCCACCCCACGATGGGCACCCCCTGGCTCAGGCTCTCCATGATTGAGTTCCACCCGCAGTGGCTTACGAATGCGCCCGTTGAGCTGTGCGAGAGGATATCTAATTGTGGCGCCCAATTCCGCACTAGCAAGCCCTGCTTGCTCCCAGTCACTCGGTCCTCGAACCCCGGCGGCAACCAATCGGGTCGGAACTCACCTTTAATATCGAAACCGAGCGGCGGCCTAATGACCCAAAGGAAAGGCTTGCCACTTGATTCCAAACCAATGGCTAACTGCATCATCTGGCTAGCACTTATAGTGTTTTGTGAACCGAAGGATATGTACAAAACAGAGATTGGACTATGTGAATTGAGGAAGTCTTGGCATTTCTCTAGGGACGCTCCAAGAGCTTTTCCGGTATGCTTTTGGAGGGATTTTGATCTAGAGTTGGGAGAGTTTGGTGATGATTTTTGGAGCATGTGAGAAGGGAGTAGTGGACCAATGGCCCAAACAGGGACCTTCAAGTACTTTTTCAAGAGATCGAACCCAAGAGGCTCAATTTCCTCAACTGAATTGCACAACCAACCATCTGAGGTCAAAGAGAGCTTGATCTGAACCTGAAAGAACTTGGACCACTCATCGGTAGTGTCCGCCTCTCGGATGAACCGGTGGAGCTGAGAGCGGTGGAACCGGTACCGTTCCGGAAATCCAGGCACCGAGAACTCCTCAGCATCAGTCGAGCGGTGCGGGAGGTGAAGCCAGAGGGAGATGTAGGCTAGAGTGCCATATGCGCCGCCTGTGGTGAAGGCGATGCTCTTCGTTCCAAGCCTCCTGGCGACGTCCACGGACCACCCGAAGAACACGTCCGAGATCACGCAAAGAGGTGGCCGGCCCTCTTCTGTGGTTATGTCGGAGATGAGGCGCTCTACGGGAGCAGCAAGGGACGCAGATGAGTGGAAAAGTGTCACGATCTTATTGAGCGGCAAGTTCTCCGTGTTCTCGGTGTTGGGGGGCAAGCCGTGGTCGGTGCTGCAGAACGGGAGCTCATAGAGGCGGATTCCAGAGTCGGCGTTGGAGGGGGACAAGGTGGAGCGGAGGTACTGGAGGTTCAGGGGAGTGTTGGCGAGAGTGACGACGAAGGGGGTTTGGCGGCGGATGCGATGGGCGAGGGCGAGGAAGGGGATGAGATGGCCATGTGCCATGAAAGGTAGCATCACTATGTGGCCATGAGACTGAGATTGAGACTGAGAATCCATCGAGTCCTGTGGGTTCCAAGGAAACCTCAACTCAATTCTCTTGTTATATGCTCGAAAAGAATTTGACTTTCGTGGGAAAGGTTGTTTTGTACTTTTGTTGTTTTGCTCTCGTGTTCTTTCCGTGAAATCTTTTATTGACAGCACATTACGATGGTTGTCATCTATTTTGAACCCCACAACTATAACATTGTTTCCTTATTTTCTCCTTTTCGATGCACACCACGTTCGACGTATTATCACCGAAACTATCCCATGTCTCAATACTTACAATCTTTATGAAAAAAATTTTCTTATGGTTGGCCTGGATGGGGTGCTCAAACGGTTTGAATAGCGACCATTCTTCCCGGCCACATCTCTTTGTGATCAAGCGCATGAGATTATTTTATGGCAAAGTGGGGAATTGCGTCTGCCCTTGCGTTGGGGTCAGCAATTTCGGTGCTCTTCTGTTCTTTTCATTTACGGAGGTGACAAATTTAAACCCACAGTTCGAAGTATCCATTCCACCTAACAGTCTAATGGGTGTAGCACATGGAGCTATGATAAAGCTGACATTTGAAGATAAATAATTGGAAGCACTAAAAGCTAGGTAAGATTGTTTTCTCTTATTAATTTAGGTTGTAATTTTAAGTGCCGAAGATAAAAATAAGAGTATTTGATAATATTAGGTTATCAAGTCTCATTTGAATTGTTTTTTTTTGTTTCATTAACTATTCTATTGAGTTATTATTTTTGTTTGCATCGTTTGCCCATCTTTAATTTTATCAATTTTTTTTAGAAATCACTAAACTCAACTAGAGTAATCAACTTTTCTCTGACTATGTTATAACATTTGTTTGTCTTGCTTGCCCATTTTTTAAATTTATGAACCAACCACAATTAGAGTGATAACTAATTTTTTTTCCAACTAAGTTCGCATTACCAACTCCCGTTGATTTAGTTACCAATATTAACATAATTTTTTTGGTAAATATCAACTTCTCTTATTCCCAACAAAAAAAACATAAGATTCTCTTATTACTTTTCTATCGGCAAAAGGACACTATAAGTGCCATAACTTGTGTACGGCGCTCACTTTGGTGCCATAACTTTTTTTCGGATCACTTTGGTGCCAAGTCGGAGGAAAAACGATCACTTAAGTGTCATAACTTTTTTTTGGATCACTTAAGTGCTAAATTTTTTGAAAAACGATCACTTAAGTGCCAATCTCCGGCGAGACTCCGGCGAGCCATGTCAGCTTCAGAAATTAATAAAAAAAAATGCCACGTCAGATTTCCGACGAAAAATTGTGTACGGCACCGAAGTTGGCACTTAAGTGATCGTTTTTCAAAAATTTTAGCACTAAAGTGATCCAAAAAAAGTTATGGCACTAAAGTGAGCGCCGTACACAAGTTATGGCACTTGTAGTGTTCTTTTGCCCTTTTCTATCAGGTTACCACCTCTATTTGCCCTGTTTACTAAGTTTTGAAATGTATCAATTATTTTTTGGATATTATCAACCTCAATTAGAAAGATTACCAATTTTTCTCTGATCAAGTTACCGACTAGGTTTGCATTGTTAATGTTAGAGAAAGCGAGTGTCGGGAGAATCGACTAACCTGTTCGATGCACTCCAAACCAATTTTCCAGGATTGTATGTTGAATCACCAGTAAACGATGAACGAATCTACTTCACGTTGGTCCGAATACAATCACAAGGAAAGTATTCTCGTTCCACAGCGTTAATACCGATTGTCTTCTCGAAGTAGATACGAAATTATGCGTCGTTCTTTGATGAAGAGAGGAGAGAGAGAGTTCTGATTCTTCAGCATTTTCTTATCTCTTGTTCGATGTTTATTCTGAGGAAGTTCTCTTAACTTCCCTTAAGAAACTCCCCTCGTGCCTCTTCAAAAGGTGTCTCTCAGACACACTTATAATTAGAGCAAATGGTGTCCCTTGGACACACTCATCATGGGCGGACCGACGAAATATAACAGTTAACTCGTATTTGAGATTGAGATTGAGATTGAGATGGAGAATCATCCATCGAGTCCGGTTGGTTCCAAGAAAACCTCAACTCAATATGTCGTTGTTATATACTAAAAAAGTACAGAGATTGAGCGGTTCAAGATTTGGAGAAGATGTGAGGCTGCCGTGTGCACGGCTGTTGTTTTGTATTTTGTTGTTGTGCTTGGTTTTGTTCCTTTTGCGAAAGCACTTATCAGACTGGAAAGGCCAATGGTTGTCATCCACTTGAGCCACGCAACTATAGCCAAACATTCTGCCCTCACTTTTTCCTTTTTCAGTGTACAAAATCACGTGCAACATTGCGTCGGACACGTTTCTTGCGAATTAATTGTGGCAGAACAGGCGATTGGGTTGCCCTTGGGTCTTGTACTATCTTTGTTTTGGAGTCAACAGCAATTGCGGTGCTCTTCTGCTTGTTCTTTCCCACTTCGGTGGTTGTGATAAATGTGAACTCAGCTGCTCGATATACTCATTCTACCTAGCAGTCTCACATGGATTTGACTGGTGTAGTAGATGGAGCCATGAAAGAGCTGCTGACCTTTGAAGATAAATTGTTAGAAGCACTAGATGCTAGGTAAGATTGTCTTTGTCTGATGGTAAGTGTTGAATTTACATTAGGCTGTAGGTTCCGTTTGTTTCGCGAAAAACATTTTCCTCCTTTTTCAGCGTTTGGTTCGCTTAGAAAAATGAGTTAACAGAAAATTTATGCTTAAATTGAGGAAAATGATTTCCTCTTTGAAAAATTTGAATAACATTTTTCAAAATATGACTAGGTATTGGTGCTTAGATCCGGAACTCTATGCTTGGACACGGGAACCCTAATGATGATTCTCAGGTCCCTGGCTTTCAAGACCAGGTCTCCCACGTTCGGGCCCGAGTCCATCGAGGCCAGGCTCGGGCCTCCAATGCCTACGTTCAGGTTCAGTTAGGTCAAGCCCAATTCTTCTGTTTTATCGCTCGAGGACTTGATCGTGACCTGTGGAATCTATCTTAGTGGTTAGCATAATCCCAATTCTTCTGTTTTATCACTCGAGGACTTGATTGTGACCTGTGGAATCTATCTTAGTGGTAAGCATGTACTAAGTGACTCGAATTTTTAGCTTTGTCTTATAATTTGACTCAGAGGGACGAGGAGGATGCTCCGTTTGTGGAGTCACCTAATATGGTCCTCACGAATTCATCCATGGCCTTGACACGAGACCCCTACTCACAATCACTGCCTTCTTTCGCAGCTTCCCTCATTTGTCCCATCACTGCATTGGCCCTCTTCTTCATCTCCCCTCCTTTTCCCTGCTCTTCTGACACCATTTCTATCACCTGCTTCACTTCCTCGGGGTCGATCCGGCTCTCGACCCCGCCATGAGATCGAGATCGGGCTTGAGAATCATCCATTTAGTCTAGTGGTTTCCAAGAAAACATCAACTCAATATGTGTTGCTATATGCTCAAAAAGTGCTAAGAGTTTTGGTTGAGCGGTTCATGATTGGAGAATACCTAAGACTGCCCTGGGCGCGGTTGTTGTTCTGTATTTTGTTGTTGTGCTTGGTTTTGTACTTTTCGGGAAAGTTTTACAGGCTGCAAAAGTCCAATGCTTGTCATCCACTTGAACCCGGCAACTACGGCCAAACATTCTGTCACTCTTTGCACTTTTTCGGTCTACAAAACCACGCAAGATTGCGTCGAACTTGTTTTTTGTGGGTGAGTCGTGTGGCAAGATACGCGATTGCGTTGCCCTTGTGTCTATTCTACTTTTGTTTTGGGGTCAGCAATGATGGTGCTCTTATGTTTGTTCTTTCCTTTTTCAGTGGTTAAACTTGAACTCGCCTCTTGAAATATTCTTTTTACCAAACACTCGAATGTGGAGAAAATTATCAAAAAGGTTTTAAATCTATTGTACTTTTGCCAATTTAGTCCTAAACCTTTTAATTGAAGCGATTGAATTCTAAGCATTTTCATATTTTGCCAGTTGATTCCATCCGATTCTAAGCATTTTCATATTTTGCCAGTTGATTCCATCCGACTATTTTGTTTGGAAATTGCTGGCGTGGACATTCTTTTTTTTTATAGTATTTTGAATTTTTTTTCTTTTTTCGTAACTTTTATTTACTTTTTCTGGTTTTTTGAGTGAGGACCGGCGAGGGCATTGCGGCCCTCACCCAGAGTGGCCACTAGGCGAGGGCTCGTGTCCCTCTAAGTGGCCAAAGAGGAGTTGGCGGCTCTCACCGGCCAAAGCGAGGGCATGCAAGCTCTCGCCCAGATCCAACGAGGGTTGCGACACCCTCGCCTCCTCGCTAGATCTGGGCCAGGTGAGGGCTTGGCAACCCTTGCCGACCTTGGGCGAGGGCGTCGCAGCCCTTGCCAAGTACTAGCGAGGGTCGGTCCCCGATCCTCACTCCCAAAACTAGAAAAAAGTAAAGAGAAGGAAAAAAAGAAAAAAAATCATAAAAAATCAAAAAATTATTAAAAAAATATCTACGTTTACTGGCCATGCCTTATAGGATAGTCAGCGTTCACTTCAGTAATTTCTGGCCTCTAGCGAAGCTTGCCCTACGGCAAGGCTCAACCTCACCAACCCTCACCTCTGGCCAGTTGTCGGCCCTTACTGAGTCCTAGCAACCAACTAAAGGAAGAAGGAAAGAAAAAAGAACAAAAAAGAAAGTAAAAGGAAAAAGAAAATAAAAAATTCAAAAAATATTGTGAAAAATTATCTACATCAGCGCCGACAGTGCCATGTAGGACGGCTAGTGTCCACTTCAGCAATTTCCGATCAAAATTGATCAGATAGACTGAATTGGCAAAACGTGAAATGTTGAGAGCTCAATTCACACAATTAAAAGGTGTAGGACTGAATTGATAAAAGTGTAATAGATTTAAGATTTTTTGGATAATTTTCCCCAATTTGAAGTATTAATCTTTCCAACTTCTGGTTTTTGCTTTTAAAATTTGGCAGTTCTGTTTTGATGTGGGGCTGTGTTAATGCCACATAACATTAAAAAAATCTAAAAATGTCACATATACTTTCCATCCCAAGAAAGCCGACTGAATTGACGGAATTCTCTAGGCTCCTTTTTGGTGCAAATTTTAGGACTCAAATGAACAAAGTAAAAGTTTTAAGACACAAGTGCGCGAATGACGTGAATCTGCCTTGCATTTTCCCCTGGTGTATGATATTAGCAAAGTGCATTATGAGCTCGGAATTTTTCTATCCAAAGTCGGCATCTTCATCACAAAAAAAGTACAGAACTTGATCACATTCGCTAAAATGGTTTAACATATATTTGGAGTTTCCAAAATTTGGATTATATAGAGTACAGATCTTCTTCAGTGCCCTTAAGTTATCTTTCTTAAAGGGCACGGATGACGAAATTAATGTTTAGCGATTGTTAGTTTTGGGAAAATTTTATTTGATATATAATGTGACCCGATTCTTGCATTTGACATTTTCCGAGATATAATTGGATTAGCTTTGGACGGATACAATCCTGAGGTAAGTCAACTGGGTCACCTACAGAAATTGATGCAAATAGAATTTTGGACCAAAGTAAACGTAATTTTAGGGACTATAATTACATTGGACTTGCTATGCTCGTTCCGAATTAAGTTTGAGAAAATGAGTGGTAGTTGAGCATTAAAAGCTTAGCAATTTTTTTTTTGTCTTATTTTACTCTAACTCTCAACTCACTCTTAAACTTTTGCCTTACCTCTTTGCAAAGCGTGGGAGTCAAACCCCACACCTGAAACTAAACGTCTCCACCCCAAATCTCCCTGAGAAGGTGGGAATTTGAACTCCCTACCTCTCCATTCCCTCTCATGTGGAAAGGGTGGCCAATGGAGCAAGCCCTAGTGAATAAAGCTTGGGGTTTTCGTTGGTGGCGAAATTGTGAATGACAAGACGAAGGTTTTCGATTGAGGTTTCATGTTCACAAACGCTACTTTTGAAATCTCCAAACTGTTGAGAAAACATCCTAGTAGAAATTGAAATTAACAAAACTATTCATATATGTCTTGTAAATCTGATAAATGTTTCAAAGTATTTTGATTCAGGATATTATTCTTGGAAGAGAAGCATATTGCAATCTTAAATCTTATTCAAGTTCAGATTGTGGAATATACTTCAAATGAAAGAGGTTTAGACTTTATACTGGAGATAAAAAAACTTCAGACTCAGAGAACTACTTATGTTCCTATTGTGACACAAGTTCAGAACGTATATAACGGTTAATAATCTTGTTTGGATTTCACATTTTCAAAGATTTGATTGACTCAATCTACAAACCAACATTATGATGCAAAACATCTTAATTGATTGGCAAATCAATCTTGACAAAAGTTACCTTGTGAAGAGAGAAATTCTACTATGGAAACCAAGACTTTGGTTGTATGGATAACCAGAATCTATAGAGATTTAGATTTTGTCACTCAATGGCTACTCAGTCTTTTTGATACAAATATGTCCAATGAGTAGATTGAAAGATGATCGATACTCTGGAGACTGTCCATTGAAAGTGGAGGAGTACAAAAAGAGACCAAGGTGTCGAGGAGCAAGTAAGAGACAAAGTTCAAAATCTAGAATTCTAAAGTCTGAGCGAACTTCAATCCTATATACTTGTCTTTTGTAGGCTACATTTTGTGATCTTAAGAGAAATACTAAAAGCTTGATTGAGTGAGATGGTGAGACCTATCATATAGTGAGTGTTATCACTCATTATTGTAATCTCTTGCTGATCATCTAGTGGAATTCGGCCAGTAGGTTGTCACCGAGGGAGAGTGGACGAAGGTTTCATCTAAGCCGAACTACTATAAGTCTTGTCTGTAAATTCTCTTATCCCTAAAAGTCCTTCTACATATTATATTATGTTGCACACTTGCTACACTGCTTCTAAAGTTTGTTTAGAATATGACCTTTGCACTATAAGTTCAGACTCAATCCTTGACATTTTCAATTATGCTATAAATTCGTCAAGAATTGTTAAAATTACCTATTGACTTCTGTTGAAAATATATCTCGAGTTTGAGCCCAAAGCGAAATCTAAATATTTCGAATTGGATATTTTGCGGATCTCTGAAACCGAGCAAAAAGGAAATATTTGAAATTCACTTTCCTAATGCACGTTGGAGTCCTTGTTCTCAAACTGGAAAGTCCACATGAATTTTTTGTTGAACTTTGACTCGGTCAATGTGTTAGAAGAAAGAAAGAATATTATACTTTCCTAATTCTTGTGGAATTCACGGCCAGAAGTGGAAAGAAGAAATAAAATAAAAGGAAAAGAAAAGCATGGCTGGATTTGTTTCCTGATCCTAATCCGCGTGGACTTCGTTTGTTGACCAACATGGGACTTCCTGATATATATGTTCATGGTCAGGGGATGCTTTGAAGTACAGAGAAGTCTTGAAGCGCCGCGGTTGACGTCGAGTGCTTGGCGTGGGTTTATCTCACTGGGATTTTGTTCGTGGAATTACACCAAGAACTCAAGTGTTCGTAGCGATTAAATCTTGTGTTAAGATTTGTGTACAATTCTTTTGCGAGATTGAGAGATTATTTTGTGAGGAATTGTGGGGCTAAACACTGCGTGAGTTATTGGGTGTAATTGGGGCTTGGGAAACACTTAGAGTGTTTGAGTGACTCGAGTGTGGTTGTAACCTCCGTTGTATCGCTTGATCTATAGTGGAATTCCGTGCTGCTCTCCCCGTGGACGTAGGTCACTACGACCGAACCACGTAAATCTGGTGTCCGATTTATTTTCTTATTCTGTCAATTTTATTGTTCGATCGCTTGGCTTTCACAACAATTGGTATCAGAGCTAGACTTGGCTGAGTTGAAGCGAATCGATGGCGACAGAAGAAGGAAAAGTGAGAATCGACAGATTTGATGGGAAAGATTTTGGTTTCTGGAAGATGCAGATTGAGGATCATCTATATCAGATGAAACTGCACTTGCCCTTGTCTGGGGAGAAGCCAGAGACGATGAAGCAAGCTGATTGGGAATTGCTGGATAGACGAGCTTTGGGTGTTATTCGGCTGACGTTGACACGTAACGTCGCGTTTAACATCGTGAAAGAGACAACCACTGCGGGTTTGATGAAAGCCCTGCCGGACATGTACGAGAAGCCTTCTGCGATCAACAAGGTCTATTTGATGCGACGTCTGTTTAATTTGAAGATGAGTGAAGGTGCGTCAGTTGCTGATGATATTAATGAATTCAATGTGATCGTTAGTCAATTGAGTTCAGTTGAGATTGACTTTGAAGATGAGGTACGTACTTTGATTCTATTATCCTCATTGCCTGATAGTTGGAATACTACTGTTAGTGCTGTTAGTAATTCCTCTGGGTCGACAAGTTTGACGTTTGATGGTGTTCGAGATTTAATTCTGAGTGAGGACATCCGTAGAAGAGAATCTGGCGAACATGTATCTGCTACTTTAGTAGGTGAAAATAGAGGAAGAACTGGTACACGTGTTAGCAGAAGTAGTATGAACTCGAATAGACGAAGTCAGTCTAGGACTGATGGTGTTGTCTGTTGGAGTTGTGGCAAGAGGGGGCATCTTAGAAGGGATTGTCTTAAGCTGAAAAACGAGAAGGGTAAGGGAATTAGAGTTGATTCTGCGGATCATGTTGCAGCTATAGCTGATGGTAATTCGGAGGACGCTGATTATGTCTTGTCTGTCACCGATAATTCGTCGTTTGGCGGATGGATTCTGGATTATGGTTGTTCTTTTCACGCTACACCAAACAGGAACTGGTTTACTACTTATCAGTGCACGGATAGTAGTAAAGTGCAGTTGGGGAACAATTCTGAATGCGATGTTATTGGTGTTGGTGATGTTAGAATTAGAATGCATGATGATATCGTGTGGACATTGACTGGAGTGAGGCATGTTCCAGAGTTGAAGAAAAATCTGATTTCCTTGATTGCCTTGGATTCAGCTAGGTGTCGATATTATTCAGAAGGTAGAGTTCTAAAAGTTCTTCGAGGTGCCATGGTGATAATGAAAGGAATCAAGCATAGTGGCCTGTGACGCCCCCACCTCGGGGTCATTAACGTGACGTCCCGTTCATTATTATCTTTCTTTAAACACAAGCGGAAGCATATCTCGGGACAATCACATTGAAAACAAACGGCGGGATTAAGACAAACAGCATCATGAGCAAACCTTGTATTTACAGGACACGCAAACATATTTTACAAGCCAACTTATTCAATTTTAGCCATTTACACAACAATAACAAGTGGCTTGGGTGTCCTAAGCCCACTACTTCGGATTCACAGCTCCGAGCTTTCCCCGAACTCCAACATGGCTCAAACTCCCCCTATTGCCGCTGTCCGTTCGACCATCCTATGGACCTGAGAGGGAAAAACGGGGGATGAGTCGGGGAGACTCAGCAAGTGAAAACACTAATATCAAGCGAGGATATATCAATCGCCGTTAACATAAGTCGGCCCTTACCGCACCCACATCGATGGCAGATCAATAGCAAAGTTCAAACAAGAGAACATCACGCATGGCCACATCATGCACACTTTACAAACCAAGGCTCGGTTCTATCTCAAAACAACATCAAACATGAAACATGGTCAAATCGAGAAATGAACC
The DNA here is from genome assembly GCF_021117445.2 of Syzygium oleosum. NCBI lineage: Eukaryota > Viridiplantae > Streptophyta > Magnoliopsida > Myrtales > Myrtaceae > Syzygium > Syzygium oleosum. Next base: position 19,149,320 of record NW_026607485.1, on the reverse strand, counting down.
AACTACGACCAACCAAACAACCGAGAAACGGTCCAAGCAAACCACGTCACAACGCATCTCAACATCCTTTCCCGATATTAGGAAATTCACTTACACAACAATTTAAACAACAATTTAAACAAGAACTAGAGAAAACGAGATGTGTGAAGGACACGCGAGTCTCGACGATTCTCGGACGATTTTTGGTGGTTCTCAGGCTTGAACACGAACACACGGCCTTGGACGTGGCTTCCTCACTCGATCAAACCACAAGAGAGACACGGGCTAGCTAGTGAGCTTTTTCTCTCTTTCTTTCTTTCTAGGCATGAACAAGAAGCAAGAAGACCAAAGAAGAAGGGGATGGCGTGAGGGAGGAGAGGAAGGCGTGAGAAGGGAGAGAGAGAGGCTTGAGAGAGGGGGGGGGGGGGCTTCACGTGAGGCTCTCCCTCTCTCTCTCTCTCTCTTTCTCTCTTCCTATTTATACATAGAAGCCTTATTTGGTCACCACTCAAGACATTTAATGCTGGTCATGATGAAGGGCCCTAAAGTCTTGATTCATTAATGCATGACATCATGAAGGACCACCAAAGTCCAAGCAATTAATACAAGCCATTATGAGGGTGGCCTCCAAAGTCAAGAACAATAATAGCCAATTAATAAAGCTTGGAGGATAAGCTTTGACTCGGTCAATGCCTTATCCTCTAGATTCCTCTACAAATTTCCCAAACCGTGTACTCCCTAGAACCTTCTGACTTTGCTGGTTTCTCACGCAAATGACTCGGGCCAATCGGGTCACACGAAATATACCAATTGGCACAAAAATCACAACCCGTGCCATACTTAATCACAAGATTTTTTTTAGGTTTTTCGCGATAAACATGCATAATAATTCCATCCAACCCGAGGTTTGGCGCGGATATGTCCTTAAATATCACCAAAAGACATCAAGTCGAGATTCCAACGTTCTCATATAGAAACTGATAAATCTTTGAAATCTGATAAAATCGGACAGTTTTGCACTGTTCACGAAATCGGACTTGAAAATATAGTAAATGAACTCCGAAAATTCTCAAATTTGAATATGTGGTAAACAAGTCCTTAACAAACATTTTACATGAGAACACGAAATCTGAATCTCTCTGTAAACACCATTTTTAGTAGCTCAAAGATAGACTAAAAACAGTTCGCTGGAACAGCATTCTTGTTTCTCAAATTAAGCTCTGTCCAGAATCCAAATCATCTCGGAAAATTCCCAAATTTATACACGTTATAGAAAAGGAAGTTCTCAACAACTTTTGTGAAGGAAACTTTTCCAAAATCGACCCATAAATTCTTGTAGAAAATATAGAATGGGTGAACATCACCGAAATACCCATTCTGGACAGTTTTACACGGTCCGAAAATCAGGCCATCGTACCATCCATATCAAATCCAAAAATTCTGAAATTAAAGTATGTAAAACTTCAAGATGTTTTGAACAACTTTCAAGAAGAAAGTGTTTGGAAATTCGGACCACAAAAGTCTCCCCAAAAATAACAAAATGAAGAGGTACAAAGGATCCGAAACTGGGTTTTCCAAAACAAGAGTACAAATTAGTTCCAATTGGAAAACCACCAAACTTAAACCATAGCCATTTTCCCAGGGACTGAAATTGAGGATACTACAATTTGCCTGCGGCTTCCCAGGCCCAAAAATCGGGATGTGACATGGCCTGTATGAGCTTCAAGGTGAGACAGTGACGGAATTCGCTGCGGAGACGTCGAAAGCATCGGTTCGAGAGTCTAAATTGTGGCATATGTGGAACGGCGGTCGGTGCTGACGTTAACATTTTTAAATTTTTTTCCGAATTTCTATTTTTTTCTTTTCTTCTCTTATCTTTTCTTTTCTTTTCTTTTCTTTTCTTTTCTTTTTTTTTTATGGTGGCCAACAAGGGAATGGCCGGCGAGCTCCAGCGATCCTCCCCGACCACAGTGAAATAAAAAAAGAAAAAGAAGGAAAAGAAAAGAAATAAAAAAAAGAAAAGGTAAAAGAAAGAAACAATAAACAAATACATAAAAAAATTAAAAATTGTCCACGTCAGTCCCGCCATGCCTCATAGGACGGTTGGCATCCACATCAAAAATTTCCAGTCAAAATTGATCGGATGAACTACATTGCCAAGTTGTCAAAAGGTTTATGACTAAATTAGGTAAATTAAAAAGTTTAGGACTGAATTGGCACAAATGCAATAGGTGTATGACCGTTTTGGTAATTGTCAAAAGGTTTATGACTAAATTAGGTAAATTAAAAAGTTTAGGACTGAATTGGCACAAATGCAATAGGTGTATGACCGTTTTGGTAATTTCCCCCCCCTAATAACCTCAAAATTTATCATCATTGAAAACAATGGCGGGGGCGACGAAGATGTGCTCGTCTCCTGCGTGTTTTGCGACCTTTTCCAGGAGCATTTTGATCCAAAAACCACTGCAATCCTAAACTCTAAATTGAAATTCAAATACCATCAATTGACCTTACCCCGTGCTTCTCGTAAAAAAAAGAAAGCGTTTAATTAGATTAGGTTCAGTTTACGACATTCTCGTTACATCTCTCCTCTCACATCTACACTAATCCTTCCCCCTCCAATTCTTCGATCCATGCTCCTTTCTTCATGATCTACAAATTTTCTTGCAAAGCCGAGGCATTTAACCGGTTCTCAATTTTGGGAACCGCGGACCGGACCAGTTGGTTCTAGGACCGGACCGGTTGGTTCTAGGACCGGACCGGTTGGTTCTAGGACCGAGAACCGGACCGGACCGTCGGTCCCGAGAACCGGACCAAACCCGTCGGTCCAGTCCGGTCCGGTCCGGTCCGGTCCCGATTTAGGCGGTCCAAGTTGCTCACCCCTAGGAAGAATTTCGAGAAACGGGAGCCACTTTAGGAGTTTTTGAGTCAAAGTGATCAAGTTCATGGGAAACGGAGGCCATTTTAGGGACATTGTTGGAATTTTCTCCTGAAGTTTGCAGTCCACATAAAACAAAAAAACCAAAGACTCCATTGTCGGTTTAGTTAATTGGATTTTTGCTCTTCATGTGTTTGGATACTCGATTGATGAAGTAGCTTAACTATCTCCTACCAAAAAAAACAAAAGAGTAGCTTAACTATCGACCATCTTTTAACCCATCGATACTGTATTTTATATGTAATGTAAAAGAGCAAATTTCACTATAATAATTATGTATCTAGTTTTTTTTTATCACGAGAGTCCGAGACTTTTCAAGTTTTCGAAAATTCTCGTTACGAAATCATTGGCACGTAGTGGGAAAGACGAAACTGATTGTGCCATACTCACTGTAGAAGCTCACTCTACCGACATTACTTTTCAAATGATCATTTAAGTACTGAAACTTTTGAAATGCATCACTTGAGTGATGTCGGCGATTTTCCTTACCTAAAAATCTTAGGGAAAAGTGTCAGAAAAGTTTTAACCTATTACATTGGTGCCAATTTGGTCTAGTGTCAATTCAGTCCTTCTTATTAATTTTAGCCGGATATTGCCAAGGTGAACGTTGGCCAACTTTCGTGGCACTGTCGGTACTGATGTGGACGATTTTTAATAACATTTTTTTATTCTTTTTTCCTTTTTTTCTTTCTTTTCTTTTTTCCTTTCTTCTTCCTTTTGCCGATGACTGGCCATGGCCGGGCGGGCTAATTTCACCTGGGCAAGGGTCGCCGTCGCCTGCCACAGGCGAGTGTCGGTCTCACCAAATCTGACGAGGGGAGCTCTCGCTAGGCCTTGTCTATAGCGAGCGAAGGCGACTTTCACCTAGGCGAGGCCAGCCCGCTCGGCTATTGCCTATGGCCAGTGGGCATTCTCTGGCAAAAGGAAGGAGAAAGGAAAAAAAGAAAATAAAGCAAAAAATCAGAAAAAATCAGAAAAAAATAATTAAAAAATCAAAAAAAATATTAAAATATTATTGAAAATTATCTACGTCAGCGCCGACGGTGCCACGTAGGCCGGCCGACATCTACGTTAGCAATATCTCGCCAAAATTAGTCGGAAGAACTAACTTTGCACTAGATCAAATAGTTTATGACTAAATCGGCACCAATATGATATGTTTATGACTTTTCTGACACTTTTTTCCAAAAATCTTACATAGCATTTATTTGATATTAAATCGCTCTAGTGGCTCGCCGGGAAATGATGTCATTAAGATCACGTGGAATCCACAATGTTTGAGCCCTTTCCTTACCCCCAAATTGAAGGGGCTGATGCAGGCGAAGCTGAACTCAGAGGTTGAATATCATGATCACTCACGCTTTTAATGACATTATTTTCCTGACAAAGCGCCTCGGAGGATTTTATATTAAATTAATGTCAGGTCGAATTTCTACAAATCCGCCGGCAAGTGACTATTTATGGCAAGCTTGAAAAATTATGACATCAGATTGAACACATAGGAAAAAATTATGGTTAATACGGTACACTTGTGATAAATTTACACTAAATTAATTATTTGATCATCAAAAATCCCAAACTGGTACAATTGTGATAAATTTACCGTACATTAAATTGAATTAATACAAAAAAAAAATCACAAACTAGTACATCTAGAACAAATGGAGGGTACAACCCCAAACTAGTTCATTCGTCAATTGCCATGTGTCATTTAACTAAATAATTTGACAGTAAAATTTAACGGAAACTGACGAGGATAAATCAATCACATGTGTACCAATTTGAGGTTTTTCGTCGTAATAACCCAAAAAATTAGGACTGATTGCATTGTTTGCCTCGGACATTGCATCCATAAAGATATAAGGGTTAATACCACGAAAAACCCCCCAAACTGGTACACATGTGATAAATTTACCACAAACTATTTTTTTTACCACAAAAATTCCAAACTGGTACACCTGTGACAATTTTACTCTAAGCTATTTTTTTTAGCACAAAAAACCCCACACTAGTATACTTGTGACAATTTTACCTGGAACTAATTTTTTGACCACCAAAAACCCTAAACCGGTATACCTGTGACAAATTTACTCTTCGTTAGTTTCCGTTAAATTTTATTGTCAAATTGCTAAGTTTGATGACACGTGGTAGTTGACGGGTATACTAGTTTGGGATTTTACCCCTCTATTTGTCACAAGTTTACCAATTTGTGATTTTTCATGATATTAAGCTAATTTAACGGACACTAACGGAAGGTAAATTTATCACAAATATACCGGTTTGGGATTGTTAGTGGTCAAAAAATTAGTTTTGGATAAAATTATCACGGATGTATCAATTTAGGATTTTTGGTGGTCAAAAAATTAGTTCGGGGTAAAATTGTCATAAATATACCAGTGTAGGGTTTTTGGTGGTCAAAAGAATAATTCGGGGTAAATTTATCATAGGTATACCAGTTCGGAATTTTTGATAATTAAAAAATTAATTCGAAGTAAAATTATTACATGTGTATCGGTTTGAGTTTTTCGTAGTATTAACCCAAAATATAATACTTTCTGGACGATGGGAACTGGATAGCAATCCTCTGTTCTGTTCTGTCTTCTCTGTTCTTACCAAAGCTTCGGTTTTTCCTTCTATCTTCCCTTATGCATGCAAAACAGGGGAGCGAGCATCTACTTCGACTCCTCCAATGTCGCACCGCACGGCCAATCCAAGTCCAGCAAGTACATGCCCTCCTCATCACCAACGGCCATCTCCTCTTCCCACCCAACCGATGGACGCGCACCCTCCTGTTCAATGCGCTCATAAGGGGCTACTCCAGCTTCGGCCAAGCTCGCAAGTGCCTCCTCCTCTTCGCTCACATGCTCGCCCACCAAGCGCCACCCAATGATCTCACCTTCGCTTCCCTCGCGAAAGCTGCGGTCTCGTCGGCGGCTTCGTTAGGCGCGGCCCTTCATGCCCAGGTGGTCAGGCGAGGCGTGTCCGGCGACCCGTTTGTCCGGGTGTCCTTCATTCATTTCTACGGGCGAATTGGCGAGCTGCCCAGCGCGCGTCGGGTGTTTGAGGAAATTCCCAAGCCGTGTGTTGTGGCGTGCAATGCGATGCTTGACGCGTTCGGCAAGAGTGGGGGGATAGACTCTGCTGTGGGGCTCTTTTCTAGAATGCCGGAGCGTGACGTGGTGTCTTGGACTAGTGTGATTAATGGGCTTGGTAATAATGGGCGTTTCAGAGACGCCCTCAAGTTTTTTCGAAACATGATGGTTCATGAGGATGTAAAGAGTGGTGTGGTGAAACCAAATGAAGCTACGTATGTTAGCCTTCTCTCTTCATGTGCTAATTTGCCTGGAGGAGGTGCACGTTACTACGGGAAGCAAATACATGGATATATTGTCAAGAATGAGATTGGACCGGCAGCTTTTGTAGGGACGGCATTGATCGATTTCTATGGCAAGACAAGTTCTCTCAGAAATGCTATAAAAGTTTTCAATCAAATGGTTGTCAAGGAGATTTGCACGTGGAATGCACTGATCTCCTCCCTTGCTTGTAATGGTGAAGAGAAAAAAGCTCTTGCTATGTTTGAGCAGATGAAGATGGAAGGTTTGTGCCCTAATGGGGTAACTTTTGCTGCTGCTCTAACGAGTTGTGCACGTGGAGGATTTGTGGACTCTGGTTTCAAATTGTTTCAATCTATGGTTGATGACTTTGGGCTGGTACCTGCAATGGAGCACTATGGATGTATGGTTGATCTGTTGGGCAGAGCAGGACTTTTGAGGGAAGCGATGGACTTTGTAAAGAGTATGCCTTTCGAGCCTGATGATTCTGTTTTGGGGGCTCTGTTGGGTGCCTGTAAAATTCACGGAGCTATCGATCTTGGAAATGATGTAGGGAGAAGATTGCTTGAGATGCAGCCACGGCACTGTGGACGATATGTTATGTTATCGAATATACACGCGGAGTTGAACAAATGGACTTCTGCCGCTGAACTGAGGAAAGCAATGGAAAGGCTCAAAATTCGGAAAGTTCCAGCCTTTAGTCTGATTGACTCCCACTAGGATGTAGTGTCACTTCTACATACTGGTTTTACTGTTTTATCCATTAAGAGATCCACAGAGTTCAACTCCTTTAAACTTTTGGATTGGGAAAGGCGAACAGAGTGTAGATCAATCTGACTTGTCTGATTTTGGAATTGTATGATCGACCTATTCAGACAACAAGAAACAGCCTGTGGTAACTGCTAAGGACATTCTGCAGCATATAATGTTCTCTCGGTGTTTGATCGATCAGAACTTTTTATGGAGGTGTGAATCATTGAAATTTGATTTCTCCATCTTGGGCGAGAGCTTATAAAAGGAACTTCGTAAATTGCAGAAGCTTTTTCTTTAAAGCATGAAAGGTGAGTGCTCATTGGTTTAAGTATGTTAAGGAGTTGAGATTATCGGGTGAGAGGTAATTGATTTGATTTTGATGTATTGGCCAATTTGTTTCTTTTTTGTCCATTTCAGCCTGTAGGATACAGTTTGAAGCACTTCCTCCAACCGTGGGGATCATAGCTTTATGAAGTTTCCATACTGAAAAACTTTCTAAGCTGCTGGCTGTGGCACTGTTCATTCGCAGAGGCGGAATAGGGTGACAAGTCCTCCACTTTCATAGCATCAAGGTCAGAAAAGCGACTCAGAATAATTGATCTTAATCCGCAATCAACTATATCTGTACAGTTTCGGATTCTTCAGCAGATCCTCTGTTTTTGGTGTCTGGGAAGCTAAAACAGGGAAACACATCACTATCAAATGGGTTTTGGAAGGTGCATGTGAAGACATGAAGATGTACAATTGCGCCACGACTCAACTTTATTACAACATGGAGTATATCATCTAGCTTTCATATAACCAGCTTGCAAAGCGACAAGGTTTAACTGAGATGGATCAAAAGGATAATGGAGAGCCTTTCTCACCTCTGCTGCCCACTAAAGAAGTTGTTTCTTCAATTTGCACAATGTCCCTCCCCTGCAGCACCTTGTCAATCTGTGAAATACGAGAATCACCAAGTTTTGTTTATAAAAGGCAAATGCAAAGTCATTACTTCTGCTAGAGTAATCAAATGGTTGGCATATAGCCAACAACTTTAGAGCTAAATTTTCAAATTGGTTCAGCCTAAAAGGTAGTTAGCATTTTCGTAGACACTTTAATTGACAAACCAAACAGCTTAGCGGGGCCAACTAATCCATTCATTGGCCTATGAAGTCTGTGGCAAGCAAAATCCAGTTTTCCGACATGGGTTCTGCTCCTGCACCTTTTAAACCGGATTAGGTACCAAGCTGATATGGTGACTAATTGGGACAAACGGGTTTTATTTTATTGTTATTTGAATAGTAGAGATAGGTCATTAGTCCTGTATGAAAGAAGCTTCTTACAGAATCTTGGGTTAACATTCTCTTGGTTAATGACTTGTTTTGACTTAACCATGCTATGGAGTTGGTGCACATATTAGTGTGATCAAATAGCATGGCAGACGACTACTAATGGTCAGCTTTTCAGTTCCAAGTGCCTGGAATCAGTTGAGGAGTAAAGGAAGGAAAGTGCCCTGGTGTAATTGACTGGGTTTACACCTGTTATCCAAGCTTTATTGGATCACTTGGCTTGGAATGCTTTACAGGCTTACCAAAGAAAATATTATGACTTCTCATCTTTCTAGTAGTCTCTCGTTGCCTGATATAGGGATTTACAGTAGAGATCACTCATGCTTTGAGTGCCCTTTTGCCGTGGAAGTCTGAAAGAAACTGCCCCTAGCGTGCATGATTGCAGGAGGTTAGAACTTTTAAGTTTACTGGGCTGTTCAGTACTGTAAAGGTGAGACAATCTTCAATAAGTTGGTGTGGAATGCATTTGTGAGTAAAGGTTGCAGAGTTAGGATTTTAAGTTTCATGATGTAACTTAGAGTAGATCCTCGTGTACGGGGAGTCAAATGTGATGTTGCTTTTCGAGTAAGAAGTTTTGGTGAGTTGACTAGACGGATTACTTTACTAGTGACTCACTGTATCGATACTTGGTTCTGCTGTGTATTAGCACAAGCATCACAGAAAAAGTAGATAAACATCTTATTTCTTGAAAATGGTAGGTTATGCAAAACTGACCAAACATGAGGGATTAAATCAGTGTTACTCTCACCATTACCTACTCTCTCTTCCACTTCAACTGTCAATTTTTTTTTCTTTTTTTATGTTTAATATGCATTTTTGCCTCATTTTGTGCATTTGTTCTTAAATTACTTATTTATATGCACTTAACATTCATTAACACGACCAGATACGATCACAATGCATTATATAAGAATACAACTCGACCTCAACACAAAATTGTTTACATGGATGGATGCACGTTAATCGTCTTTGTGAAAATATATTTAATGTGCATGTGCTGTTAATTTCTGGACACGAAAGTAACGAAGTGAGCTTTACGGAAAACATATTTGTTAATATGTTTATCAAGTAATCTATGTATCTCCAAACTAATACTGCAACAAGGCAGCGATTGTTATGATGGAAAACTAGTTTATCAGCAACATTTGTTATGTGGACCATTAATTTTAAACAAATGATGTCTCGAACTTTTTCAAAAAATGTTTTATGTATCTGAATGTTTTCATTCACAAGAGTATCCCTCGCGTCACTAATGAAGACAATAAGCACGTTCAGACAAATATGATAACAATATGAATTCTTTACTTATCTATTATTTGCTACTTTTTACATGTTTATTAAATATTATTGTTTATACAACTTAATTTTTCTTAGAAAAAACTCAGCAGAGGTAATAATACGTATTAGCACTCTTTTTGTTCCGAGCAGGATTACCACAAGTATGATGACCATCTATCCAACAAGTTTGTCTAAAACTATTATGCTGATTGGTTTATTTATTTTAGTCGAGAGAAAGACAATACAAACACTTGATTTTCGAAGAACTGTTCGTTCTGTCATGGACTTTAAAAGGAGTTAACCACGTGTCCCTCATAGTCATATATTGTAGAACTCCTCTAGCAATCATTTGCACAACATGGCAATGAAATACTGAACAGCTTGACATAGCATCTAAGGAATGCAGATGGTGATTTTTACATTGTAAGATATTCTCAAATACTACAAAACCCTTCACGAACTAAACAATTCTCTAGCAACTGATAACTCACATAACTTTTCACTAATGAATAATACAATCGTCAGAAAGAAAAACTCCAGACGTAAATAGGAAGGATTCATGCATCTCCTTTTAACCGTCCAGCCACAGAACAAATGCCCTTAGTGGCCCCAAGCCCCTCTCTCTCTCTCTCTCTCTCTCTCTCTCTCTCTCTCTCTCTCTGTGAAGCACAAGAAGGTGAAACTCTAGAACTTACAATAGCAACATCATGGGCTGGGCGTGTCCTTAACCGTTTCATTAAATGAGGCAGCAAGAAATTCAGCAAGGTTTTGTCCAGAACCAAACTTTTTGGGAGATTCTGCAACTCTCGGCTTCTTTGGCCTAATGGACTCGGGCATCCAGGAACTCGAAGATCCGAGTGAACTGGAACTGATGAAAGGAGAACCAACGCCCTTCCACAAAACAGGTTTTAAATCCTTCCATGGGTCTCCTAACATGGACTCATGAAAGAAACGCTCTAGGCCTAGTGGCCTTGCCGGTGTATAACCATGACCACGATGTCCTGGACCTCGCACACCACTCCTCCCTGACCTGGGACTGCCACCGAACCATTGGCCTCTGCCTCTGCCTCTGCCAGGACTTGTAGCATAATTACCAGCATAATTACCTCCCCATCCTAAACCTGGCCCTGGATTGTTGCCACGCCAGTGAGAGCGATCTTGTGTCTGATTGAAATTATGGGTACCACTTCCTGGAGTACTGGGTGGGCTAAAATAACTTGCCGTGCTGCTGGATCTATTCCAAGCTTGAGGAGAAGCCCCATCTTGCATTGGAAAAGGGTGGATGTTTCCCCTCGGACTTTGGTGGGGAGGGAATCTGGGGTGAGGACTTTCTGTTTGGTAGATTCCACTGTTGGGTGGATAAATGGGACGCCACTGATGGGCAGGAGAGGGACTTGTTACAAGGTTCCTGGGTCCTGAAAATCAAAGTTTTACACCAGAAAAAAAAGAAGAGTTTTTTAGGCGCAAATCAATACGCTACTCCTTAAGTGACTTTTAAGGCTCAAACGGAAACCAAGATATCTGGATGCAGGCCAAACAGTTTGATAATACAGTCTAAGGTTACTTATCATCTCCATAGAAGACATAAACCAGAATCGGAGGACTCAACCAATAGCATCTTGCTTTCCATGCGACTCCTATCACTTCTATCAAACACAACCATATGCAATACTTTCCTAAATCAGCTCACCCGAATTCGTGAATGGTGCATCATGTACCTTGTTCCTCAACTAGGCATAATCAAAAAACAGAATGAACTCGAACAGCTCGAGTCAATACATTGCTTCCCGAGGTTTTGTTTGATAAACCAGCTATATCATTTGCAAGGTTCAATGGGTGGCTCAAATACTTTCAGCACTCTCTCATCAATCATCACCACTAAAATCAACAGCGCCATCGCGCACTAAGATAGTGTCTCGTCCACGAGATAACATAGACAAGTATATTTAAGCACAAACCCCATTTGAATTCAACAAATTGCAATCTTCAAAAGAGTCGGTGAAACAAGAATTAGGCAGAGTCAACATGTCAGGCTGAAATACCTGAAAGATGAGGCGGAGGAGGGGTGGTGAAATTCACTTGTGGAGATGGGACGCCTGCATTATCCCTCGCCCTATTGCCGGAGAAAGCGGACATGGGATCCGTGTAGTAATCGAACCTGGGCGATGCACGCGACGGTTCGTGCTGCGATTGAGGTGCGCGGGTCTCGATCAACGGATTCGCGAGGCAGCTCGCCTCGGTAGGAGCCTCAGGGCTGTCCGAAAAACCAGCTCGAGCAGCTTCCATGCGCATCGCTCTCAATCTTTCCTTCCTCTTTTCGGACTCCTCCATCTAACTACAAACACACCCAGAAAGCAAGAACCAAAAAGCAAGCTCATGAGAAAGCAGAACGGGTCCGAAAAAAATGAAATTTTCACACAATACCCGACCAATCTGACTTCAAAATCTCAGCTTTCTCAGACAGAAACTCAGGAATCGAGTCCCCGTCGAATACTGCGGGCTCGCGGAAACGTGGGTAACCTAAATATGTATGTGGGTCAGCTAGGGGACATAACCGGAGCGCCGCCGGCGAAGAGAAACCACAGAAAGGTCCGAAAAGAATGAAAATTTCTAAGCACAAAAACCTCAAACTCTACGAAAAGTTCAGGCGGAAACATCTCACCCCGAGCGGTCGGAGATTGGCTTCTTTCCGGCGCGCCACCACTTTCTCCGACGAGCATGCGATTCCGTCGTCGCAGTTCCCTCTTTCCCTCGCTTCTCTCTCTTTCCCTCTCTGAAGCAGCCAGCCACGGTATTCTCTCTCTCTCTCGCTCTGGCGGTCGTTCCACCCTGAAGAAGACTTCATGCATTTAAACTAAAGGATTACCGTGAAAAATCTCAAACTGGTGAGCCTTTTAAATTGATACATATATCATAAATTTATCTTATGCTAATTTTTGTTAAATTTTATTATCAAATTGCTTAGTTAAATGACACATGGCAATTGACAAATGCACCAGTTTTGGGATTTTACCCTCCGTTTGTCCCAAGTATGCTAGTTCGTGATTTTTTTTGTATTAATTCAATTTAATTGAAGAAAATTGTCATAAATGTACCAGTTTTAGGTTTTTGATAGTCAAAAAATTAATTTGGGTAAATTTATCACAGGTGTACCAGTTTGGGATTTTTTACAGTCAAAAAATTAGTTTTTGGTAAATTTATCACAGGTGTACCAGTTTGAGATTTTTCGTGGTATTGACCCTAAAATGAATAGATTGCAATTTTCCTTTTTCTTTTCAATTTTATTTGCTTTTTTTCAGTAAATTGTCACTTGAGAAAAAAAAATTTGCACTTCACATTATTCTTTTCAATAAATCGAGTAACCTAATTGCTATTTTTGCCTTTACTGCAATTATTTCTCTGTAATTTACTGATAAAATGAATAAGAGACTAACTAACCGCGTATAAATACTTTTGCAAGAAGTGTAGGTAAAAATAATAATCGAAGACCCGTGATTGCACAAATTTGGAAATCGCCTTATTGGGAATTTTTATTTTAGTGATATGATATGCTATAAAACATGAAATATAATGTCCTTTTTTTGCATTTATCAGCCAAACAACAAAATTAAATTATGGTGATTAATACTTCGAAAAGGAGTTTTCCTAAGCTAGTTATCATTTTACGAAGCAAAATAGGAAAACAAATTACTACATGATAACAACATGTCACAGTTTCAAGATAGATGTATCAGCAATTTACATGATCTAGGAGTTTTTCATCACCGTACACTTGTCTGAATAAACAATCAAAGCCTTATTATCGGCAAAAGGACACTATAAGTACCATAAGTTGTGTACGGAGATCACTTTGGTGCCATAACTTTTTTTCGAATCACTTTGGTGCCAACTTTTTTGAAAAACGATCACTTTAGTGCCAATGCTGACATGGCCACCGGAAATCTGACATGGCTCTTTTTTTATTAATTTTCGATGCTGACATGGCTCACCGGAAATCTGACGTGGCTCTTTTTTTTGCCTGAATTTTGGCTGGAGTCACTAAAGTGATCTCTTTTCCTCCGATTTGACACCAAAATGATCCGAAAAAAAGTTATGACACCAAAGTGATCTCCGTACACAACTTATGGCACTTATAATGTCCTTTTGCCTCTTATTATCCGACGAAATATATTATACTTCGGCAAAAACAACGACAGGATAAGTAAATTGCTTGCATAATTGAGTTGAATCACACTATGCACCATGATAATTGACAGATCGTTGTTGTTTCAATTTATTCTCGTTAGTTATGTGTTGCCTATTTTGATGTAATCAAATTTTACATGACGTTTTTATGTATATAAACGAATGCGATATTGCAAGTAACGCTAATGATTGTAAGGATTTTTCCAAAGATAATAACCAGGGATGTATTATCTAAAATAAGTACCGAATAGAATATCTTGTCGCCCAAAGACCACTTTCATGCCTCTACTTTCGAAATTCCCTCTCTTTCACTTCGAGTTTTAACTCTAGATACCACTTCATGGCTCGGCATCAATTACATTATCTTTTTCTTCACAAAAATGCCATTTTCATTTAAAAAATACCTCCATCCAGATTTTAAATAATCTCTTGCACTCAAAACCCTAACTCCATCTTATTGTTGAGAGCAAACCAATCAAGACATTCTGAGTTTTCATCTATACCTGAAAAACCATGGACATGACTTTTCCTTCGAGGTCTTGGAATTGCCCTGGCAAAAAAGTATGGAGCTGACCAACTAGATTTGACAAAATTTGAGTACCGAGAGCTGTCGTTATCTAGAAGGTTTGGACAGAACGGATTTGAAGCGGATGTCAAATTCAACAATTTCATGAATTCCAATGAAAATCCACAGTGCAAAATCCAATTTATAATCTTAAATCGGAGCTGTCCTAAACTAAGAAGGCTATAGAGGAGACAAACTGAGAGCTGTCATTACATCTAAAGATAATACTGTTGTACTCTTTATCATAAGGCAGCAACGGAAGCTTTTACTAGCAAAGCATCTGTTACTTCCTAGTAGTTCCACCAGTGAGAAGGCAACAACAAGCACATGCAATTGCAACGAGCATCATCAAGTTATGCCACTGTAAAAAGAATGAATTAATATAAGATGCTATACATATCTATACACCACAAAAGAGATGTTTACTCGCGAAGAATTTCAACCCCGCACCTAACTAAGACTTAACCAAGTCCGGTAATTTAGTCCGGAGAGAAGGGACCTCGTTCTGTTCTCCTCAACTAAGGAGCCAGCTTCGGCTCGCACAAATAGGACTTTTCTACAAAACAAATAAGTTACCGAGCAAAGTTAGAATGACCTCTCCATGATGCCCCAGCACACGGTCCTTGAACACCCGATCTTACTGCAGCATCACAGCCTTACTGCAGAAAGCTCCTCGATGCAATACGACACAGCCTCACTTTCTCCACAGGTGCTAAATCTCCCTTTTCACAGCTGGTGGGGGGAGGTTCCAGGGTTTCTCGCAAACAGACAGAGGTGACAGCAAAGTCGTTCTTCGGGAACTGTTTTTAAGAAACTCTTTGGTTCGTGCGCGATAGATGAGATTGCGTCATGTCAACCATTGTTCTGCTCCTCCAGCATTTGACAGCCAAAAGTAGACTGTATATCAGAGGCGCTTCTTAAAGTTGGGAGATCGCCTCTCTTGTCCACGAAGATGCATCCATTGTCCATGAATGATATGCTCCTGTTTTCTAATGCATCCATCTCGCCATCTTCATGGTCATTATTTTCCTTTTCTTGTGGGCGCTATGCTTGGCGGAGATCCTCAGTTTCCTCTTGGCATTACGCACTGGATTGATCACAGCCATGAGCTTCTCGTCCTGTTTCCTTTTGTCCCTCTTGTGCTTAAGATCCTTCCTTATCTGGCCATAAACTTGCACGAAATTCTGGAGGCCCAAATTGCTTCGTAATGACTCAGAAACCTCTTGAGCTAATTGTTTCGAGTTTTCTGCGAGACAAGTCCCAGAAAAGAAAAGAAAGATTTGTCAGATTTTTCCAGTAGGTAGCATACCACCTGAAAAACATATTACAAACTTGAGAACTTATATCCTCTTTCAATCCATTTTAATTTGGCTTCACAACCACTCATGAACAACTACCTGACCAAAATCCTATTTTGCAACTTTAAGCTCTAGCTTTGCTGGCATATCGACTTGTCTTGTCACCTCTATAGAGTGGGTTCTTAGACCCCTTACCTCTACATCACAGACTTAACAAAAAGAATGACACTAACTGAGGTGAAGATTAATTTAACATTTGCATAGAAGTTAGCCCTCATTAGATTGTGGCTTTAAGATTTTATCTGGCTTAATACAAGTTTCTGCATTTTTTTGCCCCCCGCACCCCCCCCCCCCCCCCCCCGGGACTAGGAAGGAAAAGCTCTCATCCCTGGACCAAACGATTTAGTAGTCCACAGGTTTTTAACCTTTTGACCCAAAAAATAAAATAAAAAATCAAGCCCCATTTCTGCAATTTGTTTTATCAAAATGCCTAACTTCTCAAAAACATAATCAACATACTTACCAGATATGACTTTCCCAGTAAATTCTTCACAAACTTTATAGAGTGGTAGTAGCAACTCATATGCATACTGCAGTGCGTCTTCACCACCAATTTGTGATGAGAACTTCTGGAATATACTGAAGACAAGTTTCAACTGCATGCAACACAAAATGTTATTAAAGAGTAGGAACATTAAGAAACACAACAGGGACTAAGATCATACAAGAAATGACAGAGGGGTAAGAGGCCCGAGGGTGTTTGAATGAATTGTAATTTGTTTTAGCATGATTGTCCTTTTTTTGTGCCATCACACTTCTTGCCACTTTCAATTAAATGGCATTTTTTGAAATCTCTCCAGAGCTATCTGGAGCAACAATTCCCATGACAAGTATATAACCTGGGAATGAAATATTTGTCAATTTCAAAATTTCATCTCTCCATGGTTTTGACATTCCCTCCTTACTATTACTTCAGCAGAAAGAAATTGACACGATAATCCTAGCCCCTGTTTTAGGCACTTAAAGCACCTTCTTCTAGCAGCATCTCCTGGGACTTTGAGGCCATGCAGAACACCACAAGATAAGTGATAGCAAGGCTCCCACACTACGGTGAAAATTTTTTCAAAGAAGATCCTCCCATAGGATAAGCTTTAAAGCGTCTTTGCACATATTCTTTGTCAAAGAGAAGTACCTGAACATGGTCCATCTGAAGGGCAATCTTCCCCAACTTTCTAAGCAAACTGCGTACAAGAAAATATCGACCATCTCCAGAGTGGCCATCGTTATGGTCTTCTAAACCAGATGTTAGAGAGACAAAGATGGCTTTTCCATTTCTTGGTTCGAGTAACTGGAACGCTTTGAGAAAGCAAACTTTCTCATCCTGTCCAAGAGTAAGCCAAAACTTCTTGCAAGCTAGAGACTCAACATGTCCCATCAAAGAATTCAAACAACTAATGGAGAAAACAATATTTTCTATCATGAGGTGTCCTGCTGCATCATCCACAGGTTGCGTCTTCATTTGGCAGCACAAGGAAACAGCTATCAGAAAAAGTCTGCTTTTTCTCGTTAGAAGAAAGTCTCCTAATTGCTTCTCATTGTTTCCTCTGCATACATCAGTTATTGCTGCATAGTAAAATGCTAGAAGACGACTGGATATATTGCGTAGCCACATATGTGGATGCAGCAGCAACTCTGACACTGCTGTCCAGATATCCTGAAAGATTGCAATATGTAAGACTCTCTGCACCATCCCCCCCCCCCCTCTCCCCCCATAAAAATAAAAATAATAACACACATGCGCGCACATCAAGAAAACAGGAAATACACGACCACAAAACTACCCAACAAGTTCTGAACCTTTTACCAGTAAGTGGGTTCCGCTAGATGGTTCTTATAATGTCACTCTGCCCTATCCTAAACTATGTCCATGCGCAAACTGAAACTACAAAAAGTAAAGAAATGACCCAAAAAGAAGACCTAGAAATACTCGTTTTCACAACTCAAAATATAGCCAGCCTATTTGCACAAAACAAGGACAGTGTCACCCAAAAAAATCCAACATAAACAAAAGGAAATATCAAACCCATTCAACTGTATATTATTCAGAAAAATTCCTGAAGTTAACAAGCTACCATCAAGATGGATTGATGTCTAAAAGAAGAGCTGGATGTGTCAAACCATCAGCTTACATGCAATATAAACACAACTCATGCTAGCTTCAAAACTATCAACAATGTTAACAAGTCATAAATAAGTGATTCATGTAACTAAATGGAACCACAGTTCTCACATTCAGCTAGCTATTTCTGTCTTATTGTAGCCCAAGAATAAAAATGCCAACATTAACCAATGCAATGGCAGTTCTGTACATGAAAAGATTGTGCTGAGCAGGAAAGGTGAAAGGTAATAGAGCGTCAGGACATGCGCTTTAAGAGAAGCAAACAGAATGGCATTGTCTTTTATGTTTTACGGAGGTATTAGAATGTTCAAGCAGGAGGCAGAAATTATCATAGGCAAATCAAATCAAACCTATTCTCAAAGAACCAAAAACAAAACTATAGTGGCTGGAAAAGCCCCAAAAACTCGACTGGAAAATGGAAACATCAAAGTGAGGTGCAACTCATAGATGTTTATGGCATTGGACAAAGACATGTCACAAACAACAACAAAAGGTGGCACATGCAGACAAAAATAGTGAACTTGTTCATACCTCAAATTCTGCTTCAAAAGTCAAATGCTGAAATTGATGTAAAATTTTCTCTAACATAACCAGAGAGTAATATGCGTCTCTCCAGAAAGGAATAGCTGCCTCATCAGGGAGATCCAGTTGGTCACTTGCAACAGAACTGACAGCAGACTGCAAAACACTTCTAGCTACAGGCAATACGCTAGAAATATGTTTATGAAAGCCTTTCTTCATGACTTCAACCAGAAGCCCTAAGACCTGTACAAATAAAAGCAATTGTATGGATGCATCTCTTTAAGAAACAGAAAATAACATCAGCCACTACGGTGGCTTCCAAAAGCACTGGATTAAGTAAACTCAATTCAAAATACAAAGAACGAACCGAGACAACTACGTTTTGGATGGTACAAAGTCCAGACAGAAATATATTGACAGATAAGATAGTGAATTGAGAAAAAGACCACGGCAACAATTATCACTCCATAAAAGAACAGGCCTTCACTGGCAACACATTCGATCCTATCTTGTCGGTATCATCAACGAACAAAGGCTCTAATTTGAAAAGTCCACGACTTTTCTATGGATACATGGTAATGTAGAATCCTAAGTTCTCTCCAATATGCAGAGCACCAATATTTCCACACTCGAAATGTAATACCACCATGGCTTCCATCACTGTCTCACCCACTTACTTGTATGTACCGACATGCCGAGAGAGAGAGAGAGAGACAGAGAGAGAGAGAGAGAGAGCAGGAAGCAAAGTGTAGTACAAAGGAACATGGAACATGGATAACCTGACACTAGCACAGAAGATGTAAATTATTGGAACTATGGACAGATTCCTGATTATCTACCTGTGCTGCAGCACTCCAGAGTTGCTTTTTCCCACCCAAATACCAAGAAAGACTATACTCAAGGATAGAATGAAGTGGATGAGGGCTTATACACCCGACTAAAAGTTTTATCGCTACACCAGTCATAGAGCGAACTCTGTTATCTTCATCATTTGCTAAAGAAACCACCAGATGGATGAATAATGATTGTGACTGCTCATCCAGAACGCTACTAGGAAACTTGACAATAATAGCATGAAGCATTTCAAGCACAGCCTCTCTTCCACTTGAATGCTCATACCTGCATTGAAATGTACAAAGTAAGTCAATGGATACCCATCAGAGGAAACCTTGTTCTGTATTCAAATAAGTACTCACCTCAGGTTCAAAAGCAGAAAATCCAAATGTTGCTGCAACCGCTTCTCAGATAGATGGTAATCGAGTAAAAATTGCAATAAAATCTGACTGCACTTCTTACGTATAGAATCCACTTGACTAGTTACCATCAATTCTCCAACTTGTTTTACAACATCATATATCTCAGGTACCACTAACTTGCGTCTGATAATTGCCTTCAGTAGAGACAGGGCAAGGAAAGAAGAATTCCTCTCGAGGTCGACAAATATCGGAAATTGTATCAGTGTTTGTAATTCTTCAGAAGAAAGTGTGATGTTGGTCATCCGGAGAAGCACAGTTAATAATCTGAGGCATGACTGCATTAGGGGGCTGCTACTATCCACAGAACTTTGGGCAATATCAAGCAGCGCTCCTTTAATTTTGTCAGCCTGAGTTTCAAAAGATGGCAAGGGCAGCCTGAACAGAGGAGTCAAACATCTTAAAGATGCTGACAAGATATCTTCGTATTTAGAACTTAAACAGCTGCATAACAGCACAACAAAAGGATCCAACATCGACAGCAGATTTACATCATTTCTGTCCATTTTTGAATTTTTTAGTCGAGTATGCAACAATCCAAGACCAAACACTGTAATCATATGTGAACCCTGAGAGTCATTTCGAAACACCTGACTCATAGAAACTCTGTTCCCCCTCATGTTATCCTTATGATATTTCTGTCCAGAAGGAACTGTCAAATTATCACCCTGACCCTTTTCTTTGTTTATTCCATCTTCTATGAGGCCATATACAAAAATGAGCAGGTCGGTCTGATCAACGGAAGGATTAGACTCAATCCCAGTTGCAATATGACTTAACATGCTCTCCAACTTCGCTTTCAGGTTTGGAGTCAGATGCTTCTGTAACTGAGAAGTTACAGGAGAAAGAAGTTTCAAAGAATGGCTTCTGAATGTGATGTTTTGTGCAATCAATTTCAAGGTATCAAACGACTTCCGTTTCCTAGTTTCTTTCATTTTAGATGCTATCTTCTCCACCTCTTTTTCCTCAGAAACATCTCCAAGGATATCGCTCTCTACTATTGATAAAAGACCTTCCAAACAATAGTCCAACTTTATTCTACTGGGAGTCACAAGAACCTTCGTCAATACAAAGTTCAATGTGTAACCCAGTACATGCAGCTCATATCCTCGCTTTAGTGTAGCACGCAGGACATTGAGTATGAATTGCAAGTATTCCAGCCCAAGTTCCTTCAAACAAGCTGCTAAAGCAGACCTGGCTTCATCACGAGCGCTTTCTGCACGACTCTTCAAGAGATTTACCGTACGATGAATGATAGTCGGAAGCTGTGAATCCAATGTGTCCCCTGGAAGCAACTTTAGCAGCTTGAGTGCTGCTAGATTAATATTAACATTAAGCTTATCCAAGTCACAGTTGAGAAGCTTCTGTATCCTAGGTAGCACATTTTTCTGGAGGGAATCCTGGATCTCCAGGGCTTCAATTGAAGTACATTTTCTTAAATTAACTGAAGCATTACCCATCTTGACTGCATCTAGAGCAGTTTCGGAAGGGCATATGGGTTCTCGATTAAAGTTGACTTCTGAGAAATGAAACTGGTCCAAAATACAGCAAATTAAACGCAACAATAGCTTCTGCTTCTCAGGATCTGTGGTCATTTGTCGGAAGCATCTAATGAGCAATGCATAATAGGACCTCCATCCCACATGACCAGCGACTGATGCAAGGGCCTCTAGGCATGCATTTTTTATTTGCTCTATCTTTCCATCTTCAACATCAAACAGCAGATTGAAAAACATTGGGATGAAAATCTTGTTAAGGATGTCCTGGAAGTTGACAGTAGAATTATCGTTCAAATAATGGACATCAGATATTAAAATCACAACTAACATGAGGACAGAAGTACCTCGGACATGCTACTGGTACTTATAACACTCCTAAAGCGTGACAAAGCCCTTGCCCTTCTATGCTTCTGTCATCACAATAATCAATATATCAGAAGTACTCGGAAGATCAAGATAGAACATCCTCTTGACATACTTTTGCAGAAAGCAAATATTGCTCTCATAGGATTCTTTTGGTTTTTATAAAGAAAAAACAGTTACACTAGCTATATTATTCAAAACTAAAAGGAAGTTTTATCTACATAGTCAGAAGGGGCAACCAAAAAGTCAGACAACAAGTACATCGAAGCCAAGACCAAATGTCCATTTTAAATTTAAGGCAACAGAAAGCTGACACCAACCTGCAGATGAACAATATTGAAGAAGAAATCTACTTCAGCATCTTCACTGCATAATGACTTGAACGAATTCAGATTTGCCAATTCAGGGAGCTTCAAGACCATCGCTCGTAGCAGATCCATCCATTCCTTTAAAAATGTAAGGCAAAGTTAAAACAGGGTGCCTAATAATGACACCTAACCATTAATTGCTATTCGACAAAATCAATATAAAAGGGGAAAGTTCAACTATCAACTTAGAAAAATGACTTAAAAAACTGTACTAAATGTGTGTTTATCATTCTTCCGGACACATCCTACAATCAGAAAGGCACAAAGAAACTCGTTTTTAGTGCCAATGTATGTCTCTTTTAAATGTGCATGCGCAATCTTTCTAGGCATAACTAATGGAGTTCCAAGTGCAACATTCTAAACCATGAGATTATACCCACTGACATAAAATATAATACCTTACGAATTGGTGCTTTCTTCCTCATTGCCTCCCCTAAATGCTTCAAGAGGAACTTATCAACAATGCGCTCGACAGATGATTTTGTCCACCAACTACTGTCATGAACCACCATGCCTTCTAGCATTTTTTCTACACCCTTTGTGTCACGGTCAATGATCTTGGTGGAAAATTCAATGAAAGCGTGCAACGACCGATAAGCACTGTGCCTTAAGATTAATTCATCAGAGGACATATCATAGACAAACTGCGACAAAATTATTAATGCATGATCCACTTCAACAGAATAGAACAGATCGAAGCTAATCTTTTCATAGGCATTCGTTATTCTGTCATAGTCAAGGCCTTCTATTTCCATGGAAGAGGTTGCATTCAATTCGTTTATGAGTTTTCCCTGCAGTCCAACAAAGTAGTCACCATTAAGAACTATGAAATCGCCTAGAAAAAATACAAAAGAAAATTCAAGGGAAGGGCAAATACTACCACAACAGCTATAGAATGGTCGGCTTCAGCAAGAGCAACGAGAAGATTACAAATAGATACTCGCATATCCAACTCGACCCAACTAAGCAGAGGAGAAACTGCAACCAGAATCTCCTTATTGCATATGCCACCCAAGACAGGTAACAAGTCTCGAATCACATGCAGAATTTCTCGATAAACATCTGAAAAAAATGTAACTGGTTAGATAGTAAATGTAAGTGTATGACAATTATAGTCACTGTAAGTATTGAAGTTTCTTACCAGGGTTGTGAGCTCCCTTTGACAAGAACAGAAGTAAAACATCCATAATCTTTCTTCCTAGTGATTGATTGCTCACATACTTGGGTAGAAATTTAAATACTTTTATCAGAGACTCCCCAGGATGTTTGATCAATTTCCTGTCACGACAAATCAAAATCATTAATCTCTCAGATTTCATGCATCTTGACTAACTTTACCTTCCAAATTAACGGGAGGAAGTTAGAATAAAGAGCGGACTTCTTTCCTTTACATAGTTCCAAAATAAAAATAAAGCCTACTATTTGCAGTAGCGTCATTCCATAGATCCACGATACAGGTTTGACTAATCAGAACATAGCATAACTTCTTATAAAAAGAAAATTGATTATTCTATGCCACTATTTCCCAAATCTCAATTTCCTCTTCAAACTGGCTTTCTACCGGAATTGGATCATCCACATTCATGCATAACCAAGCCTACCAAGGATTTTTTTTTTTCTTTCTTATTTTGTTCATCATTGTATGGAAAGATGATTGTTACAACAAATAAAAGCTGGAAATGATTGATTTACAATGTAAACACTTCAGACTACTACTTAATGAATGAACTACTAAGAACGAGAAGCACATTCTTTTGGATAAGATGATATTATACAAGTCTTTCACATCTAAGACTTAGGTTCCCTTTGCTTCACAGAAAATAAATGATTTGGAAAACGTTTTCCATAAAATAATCAATTGTATCATTTGAAATAATTAGTCAATGAAGTTTTTTTTCAAGATCAACAACAATTTATGTTTAAAAAATTTCATAAATGATAAAAATATGACTCTTTCATTCATTTTTGTAAGCGATACAAGCGATCAATTTCAGGAAAATATTTTCCAAATCCTTCATTTTTTGCAAAACAAATGCACCTTAGCTAAAAACAACCAACATTGGATATGTTCACCAGAGTCTTTGTCTATAGGACAAAACATGACTCTAAAACCGTCATTTGCTGGCCTATCAAGTAACGGAGACCAAAACAAAAGAAATGGTCCAACAAATCCTACTGCTGTATTTTGAGAAGGTTGAACTCTAGAGAATACAAGGAAACATATCAGAACACCATCAAATTCTCGTTGTTAGTACCATTTGGCATGGTATTGCAAATTTAAAACTCCAACAGATTTTTAGAGAAGAAATTGGCAATCGTTAAGCAGAGCTCAAGACAGTCAACAGAGATGGCTAAAGAAGTACGACAGCACTGCATGCAGCATTTAAACAAAACTTACAGTATCTTAATATTTCCACTTATTATTTTGTTATACAGTACCACATAAGAGCACTCAAAAGTGAAAAGGAAAATAGAAGCAATTCCTAACAAGACAACAGTACAGTCAGTCGCACATTAGAAAGCACAATTTCTCAGCTTGAAGCTGTTGACTCCATCCCTACAAGAGTTTCACACTTCTGGATCACATCTAAAATGCCTACTTGACACTTATGCCTCTTAGACCAATCATGAAATGCAAAGATGAATACGCAAGGCATATATGGGCATGAATGCACAATATTTCTTTTCTTCTGTAGCTTCATTTTCCTGTTTCGGATGGTAAGAACTTATAGGAAGAGAGCAGTACATTGTCCAAGCACACTTTCAAAAAGCGTGCAATTCCCAAAATACATCAGTAAACCAAAATTTAACGCAATGACGAAAAGGTGAACATGCTTTCAAAGTGTTAGACTAAGAGTCAAAATTATCAGAAAGAGATTTTATGACAAACTAAACCGGATTTATCCATTGGCCATAAACTAAACAAGATTCAACCTCGACAACTTTAATCCAGCACAAATTAATCAAGATAAGCTAAGCAAAACTACTAAAATATAGTTCTAACAAGAGACGTAAGTGGCGTAATCTACTAATGTGCAAAGTATGGTTTTACCTCTTTATAGGAGAATCACCAAGAAAAAGAGAATGCAGACTACAAGTAAGTTCCTCAAGGTTAGGAAGTAGAACTTCTCTAACACAACTGTCCTCTTCCCCCAAGTCACTGTCAAGACTGAGAAGGTTCTCTATAAACTTTAAAACGGCTGATATAATCGCTTCAGAGGCAGTTGTAATAGCCAGCATTGAAAACATATCCGGGACCAGGCTGTGTTCCCTACACAACAGGGATACAAGTTTGTGGCTTCTGCTCATAGAAAGAAAACAAGAGAACAGTGAGCTCGGCTTCTCACTGCTTGAACCCTCTTGTTTGAAGCCTTCAATTAATGGTTTCACCGAATGGAAGAAAAGGTCCCATAAGTCACCATCAAACTCACGTTCTTCATACTTAATTAAAACAGAGGAAACAATTTTCAGGCATAAAGACCTCAGATCCTTGACCTGCTTACTTTCCAGACCCACCTTCAAAATAGAATTTGAGCTTTAGAAAGTGAAAAAGATGAACAAAAAGAAAAGGAAATACACATAATTATATAAAAGAGGAGAACATATCAACCCCTTGATCCCAAAATGCCCCTAAAAGAACATTGACATAATTCCGTCCGCACCCAATTTTGTGACCGTTAACCCTCAGACTTGCTAATGTGTAGCAATTAGTGGCAGAAGCGATCTGCCCCGTGAGTAATTTAGACTCGGTACTGGTGTCTCTCACATGATTCTTTGCCGCCAACAAGGAGGACATTTGCAGGAAAAGAACTCTCAGCTTCCACTAGTCACATGAGATCTGTGTTAGCCAATTTTTGACAGAGCAAGCCTCCTTGTCGGCACCAAAGAATCATCTGAGCTGCACGGGAATTGATGCCATAGAAGCTTGCTCATGGCGGATCGGTTTTCGGGCAATTTGACAGACTCTTAGTAAGCTTAGGCACTATCTAAGATAAAATTAGGAATAGGGGGGACTTTGATATTTTATGTCGATTTTGGGGACATTTTGGGATTAATGCTGAGATCTCTCACGAATTATATAAGTGAAGAAGCTTTATTATATCTTCTTGCTTCGAATGCAAGCTAGTCATCTGCCCGTATCAGGGATTTGACAAGATAAATTACTAGAGACAACAACTTGAGAAAGATGCAAAATTTATGTTTCCATTCAAATTTCACCCCAATCGTTTTCACCTACTGCAGAGAGCTGATCTAACAATTTGATTTTTTTTCTTTATACTCTATTGATCTCCATATAAAAGGAAATATTACCAATAAGTAAATAAATGATAAATCTGGAACAGTCAATGCAACATTTTCACCTATAATAGAGAAATTACCAGAAGATTATCCCCAGCTCCAGTGTCCTCATTCCAAGCCTGGTTTAGATTAGTAGACCCATTTAACGAAGACGGATTCTTGCTCTTTCTCCTGTCCAATTGACATGTACAGAAAGCCAAAATTCGAATGACAGAACCCATTAACAGTTGAAGGAACGGGTTTATATGATATTCATCAAAGGTCACTAGAATATCCTCAATTACATGCAAGTAACCAGATCTCTTCTTCCAAGAGAGGGCTGCTATATTATCCGCAGTAAAATACTTCAAAAAGTTAAATGGCAGAAAGTCGTCCATTGAACTGCTTGCAGAGTACACAAACCAATTCTGCGTGCCATCACTTCCCATGGCAATAACTTGAAAAGGCTTTACCAGCAGCGCGAAGAAAAGCGGAAGCTCATTAACATCTAACTGAGCAATGAAACCAAGAACTGCCTTCCGATGATACACACTCTTGTGCTGACATGAAGCAAAAAGGTGTAAATTATCTAACGGCTGAATGAGTCAGAATAAGCAGGGAAAAAAATTCAATTCACCAAGACGTACAAGAATTCTGCCTCGCTGTACTTGAAAAATAATTATGGAAATTATTGAAACCAAGTAATTATGCGCTGATTGACGAGATAGATACCTTTCTCGAGGCCAATGTCTTTAAGTTTCTCACTTTGGGCACCAAAATCCGGATGACTAAAGGAACAATATAAGCTCGGTGACCATATTCAATCAGATTAGAATCCTTGGATAAACTCCATGTAGTTAATTCTTCCCGTAAGCTTTTCGAATCAATCAAGTTCCTGAGATTCTGCTCATAAGGCAGTAAGAACTCATCCTTCCATGTCAGGAGGCACTCCAGAACCTTCATCTGTATTTCAGGATCAGTGTCATCCAGAAGCCTGTCAAAACAACAGGACATTGAATTAGTAATAAAGCTTGCTAATCTTTGCACAAGCATACTCCAAAACATTGCCAAAGATAAATGAAGCAGGCACAATCTGACAACCTCAAGTACCTGTTTTGCAAAACTTCTTTGAGAAACTGACTCCAATAGAAGGATTTAGGATTGCGCATCGATTTTAGCAGGTTCAGCCATTCTTTGAGGATGCCCTTCCATTGTTTTCCTTTACAAGCACGTGAATCGAATGAACCAACACTGCATCTCACATGAACATGGCATTCAGTTGCAACAAACAGAGTGAAAGAATAATCCACAGGTTTAGGTGCAAGAACTGCTTTAAGAAAGTTTAGCAACCAAAGTGACTACCTTGAATGCTCGTCATCACTGTATCCCAAAAAGTTCAAGAAAAGAGGAACAAGTTGCCGAGATCGAGCTTCAACAATAGTTGGAACTTTTTGCAGAGATTGGATCAACAGTGAAAATACCGACTCGATAGGTGTCCTATCCACCATTGGACTTGTAAACAAATGAAAGCGCTCTACCAAGCCTGAAATTTCAGTACCATGAAAAATTGAACATTAGTTTCTTACATAAGCCAATAAGACAGCAAATCATCAAAAGCTTAAATGCACAATGGTTTCTACTCTATCACCACAGATCATTTGAAAATTGAAGTGACACCAAAAATCATCTGAAATAGATAACTACACCAAAAGTACTGGAGACAACGTACAAGGTATCACTATCAGATATCGTAAAGCTGGAGCATCACGTACCATTTGACTTGTCAGGCAATTCAGCAGTTACTTCCTTAAGATGATCACGAGAAGCTTTGAAAAACAATTGGCAGCTTTTGAGATACCGTATAAAAATGTCCCATACAGTTCCAACATGTTTGCTAATTAAAAAAGCAAGGCACTCCAATGCTGGAGCCCACAGATAACTAAATCTGTTATAAAAGATGCCTATTATCCCATATAAAAGCAAGGGTACATAGCTTTCACCAATCCTTCCAGCAGATAAATCCGTCTGTATTTTAGAGATCAATAGGATCACTTTCCTGCTGGTAGAAACTGAAAGAGGAATTGTCTCAATAGAAAGGAGGAGCTCAAGCACCTGAAATTGATGAAACATGAGAACACAACAGTGATGTTAAGAATAAGTCAACTCACTAGATGGAAAATAAAATACATACATTACCACCCAGACCAATGCCATGGGAAGTCTGGCAAATTTCATTACTCATTTTCAGCCCTACAGGTCGATCTGAAGTACAGATATCACAACTGAGAGGCTGATAATGGCACAGTATTCGTAAAGTTGAGACGCGAATCCTCTTGTCAAAGTGAGACAAATTTTCTGCAAAAACATCAACTGCCTCCGCAAACTTGTTTGTCTCGAACTCCTGATGGTATGTGTCACTAGCTTCTTGTAATTTAGGCCTATCATAGGAAGATAGCGACAGAGATTTACACATGCACAAATTTGATTGATTGGGAAAAGAACATATTTTGAAGAATTGCAAAAGAGAAAGGAAAAACAAATTACCAAAGAGCATTCTAAGCAGCAAAGCTGTTCAACTTACCCATGCACCCAATCAAGATAATCAGCAACAGCTACCAACACTTGAGGAGATGACTTGTGTCTTTTCGCAAGTTGCACGACCTTATTTGCATCTTCAAACCCAGATTTTGTATCGCAACATAGTCTGTGGTGGGAACTTATAGCAGCACCAATTAGGCTTTGCCAGGTGTGCCTAGAAAAACCTAGGATTTTATCTGAACATAAATAAGAATAATTATTACAAGCTTATCAAATGAAAGTGAAGTATATTCATGTACTATTGCTTGTAAATAAGTAGCTCGCCATCCATTGTGATGCATTTAAGAGCAAAAAATTGAAATATATGCTGAGACAAAAACAAATCATACCATCTTGGGCCATTAAAAGCTGATCAATTTCATTGATCAGGTCCATTAACAAGGCCACATTGTGCGGACTGTCAAAGGCATAGGGATAGCAGCATATGACTCCCCACAGCAAAGCCAGTTCAGTCTCATCAAGTTGAACAGACAAGCGATCTCCATTTCTAAAACCCTTTATCAAAGATATCCAGTTGGTAAGAGTTTGCTGCACAATTAGCTGAATCCTTGAATGTCCTCCAAATAATACCCCATGGATGTCAACCTCTACTTGCATTTTCTCAGATAAGCAGAGGCAAAGACAGATCACTTGTTCCAGGGAATTTTCAATTAAATTATCCAGTGTCCTGTAGTCCCACCAGCAAAGTTGAAATCGGGGTATGGTAGAAGTAACAGGCCGTAATCTATGCAATCACAAAAGGAATAAGACAGTGCAAAAGGATATGTTACCTCAAAATGATGGCACGGAATACACTCACTATTGAAGAATCCTTCAGTAGCATTTCTCCAATAAATTCCAACAAACTGAAAGCCACAAGACCCATAGTGTGAAGATATTAACGGAAAAGTCGAAAAAAGTTACAGGAGAACACAAAGTATTTCGTTAAACCAATTACCTCAAGTTATGCAACGCGAATAGAGGAGTCCATTGCATACAGCAGTGTTGGAGAGCAGACGAGTCATTAGCACGATGTAGCCCATCAACAATACTTAGCATTAACTTCAGAACCTTATCAAGAACCTCGACAAGACCATCCTCAGCTACTGTGGAACCATGAAAAACGAAAAGCTTTTGCACAAGCATTGTCACGAGTTCAAGAAGCGGCCTATAATCTGCAAGATGTTGAGCAAAATCAAGAAATGTATCTCGGTAACTTAAATTAGAAAGGTATCATAATGTGAATTGTTAAACTACCTAAAACTTTGCGTCCTTCGTCAAACTGGACGTTCGAGATTGATAAAGTCAAGAGTCTACCAAGGTAGGAAGAGTTTTTGTTATTTATAGCAACAATGGTCTCCTGATACAAGCAATTCCACAACAAAGTCAACTCCTCGGACTCCAGCTCTTCATATAACCTTCGGAAGGTAGCATCAATGACCTCAACAATAGTGTCTGAACCTGCTTTTGCGTGGTGTGGGGTTGGAAGGGGGAGAGAGAGAGAGAGTCAAGACCAGAAACCTTTCGGTTCAATGGAAAATCCAGTCACACGTTTACAGCCCTAGAAGAGCACAATCTTCTTTTATTGGAAATGCAAGAAAGCTCCAAAAAGAATAAATGAAGATGAAGATCTAAATAAAAATAATAAAAAAGTCAAAATAAAGAGACAATACAAACTACTACCAATAATGCCAATTTTTATACAGGAAAACAAAGAAAAAGTTGCAATTGTAGTTATCAGATAAACAATGATGTAATCAATGTCCTGCAAAGTCTAGTGTCAGGTTGTCAGTATAGTAAGAATGTTTATGCTTGCTTGAGACATACAGCCATAAGAAAGGCAACAAAATTGCAAAAAATTTATGAGTGAAGAAAAATGTTTTGGTACTTGATCCAAAAAAAATTTGTTTTGGTATATTAACTCGAAGTCAACTGTTCAAAGAGGAAAGAAAAGGAAACTTGCCTTCGGTGAATTTATCGCCAATCCTGAAAATTGAATTATCCAGCAATATCCGCAGTACACGCTCTGCCTTTGAATGGAACTGCAGTGATGTTCCTCTCATAGTATAATACAATAGTGCACTAACACCAGCTTTTCTCTCAACTGATTGTTTCTTCACAACTTCGAACATGAGCTTTCTTACACCTGCTCCAATAACATGACTAGTAAGAATAAAACCTACATGGGGACTTATTATTAAACTCACGAAATAAATTAAACGTGGGAAGCAGATTTCCTCCACATTTTTGCTAAAGAAAGAAGTTAAAACCACGTATTAATTGCCTTTATAAATGAATATTCGGAATGAAGAAAGTTAGATCGAAACTATCCATGCTATAAAAGAACTAGCAACAATCATGTAAAACTAGGGCATATATCCTATAATGTGATGGAGATCTAGCCACAATCAGCATCCTAAGCAATCTTTCTAGACAGTTTTGAGTGATGGAAGATCTTTGCAAATGCAGCAACAGCAAAAATCAAGACAGATTCATTTTAAATTTCATAAACTCTGGCTCAATGTGCAATGCCTTCCCTAAACTTTTAATTGTTCAATGTGGTCCCTGAACTTTGTTCTGCTGTGAAATGCCGTCCTTGAACTTTTAATTTGTTCAATGTGGTCCCTGCACTTTTGGCACAAGCTCAATCTAGCACCTGAACTATATAAAAATATTCAATATTTTCGTCCTTGAATTAATGGAAAGACAACATTGAACATTTTTATATAGTTTAGGGACTAGATTGAACATGTCCAAAAGTTCAAGGACCGCATTGAACAAATTAAAACTTCAAGGACGACATTACACATTAGGCTAAAGCTTACGGATCACATTGAATAAATTAAAAGTTTAGGGACGACATTACACATTAGACCAAAGTTCATAGATCATTTGTGTCATTTTAACCACGCACAGAGGGATTCAATTAGGTTATTAAAGATAGTCAAGGTGACATAGTATTGCTTATAAACCTTTTCCTCTGCACATCTAATACCAAATTGGGTATTTTCACATTATAACCACTAGAGAAAAGGACATACTACGTTCTTTTAATACGATTTGACAGGAAGGAAATGGTTAGAACATTCTATTACTTCATTCACAATGCTTCCTACTTGAGACATCAGACATTAATATATCACGTCATTTTTCAAGCAAACGTGAGTCGACTAGCCTCCCCAAATATAACTGACCAAATGGCAGCCTTTTCTTCGCATTAAATCAATACTTCACAATCAAATGACTTTTCCCTTTTAGCATTAGTTTGATGACAAAAAAGTCCTGTTGTATTGACTATTCTGCTGTAGATGTTACATGTTCAAGCACAAGCATACTCGTTATGTGAAGAGTCTCTTTTTTTCTGATCATTTTGAAGAAAATGATGCTGATCTATGCTAACAACTAGTTGAGTATTACAGCCAAACAACACAGGATTTTCATGTCAGATAATGAAACAATAAATGTTTGGATGCAAACCCATTCTCATACCTTTTATAAGCTCTTCAACAGGTGCATTCCTTAGCAAGAATGACATTGCTTCTGCCATAAATTCTTGGACATATTCTTTAACATAATATCTTAATTTGATGGTAATCCTTCAAGAAAGAGATGATTAAAATGAGTATCTTAATCAGAAAGAATGATTCAAACAAACAGACTCAAATACTTCATTTCTACAAACACGTCATTTCCCAAACAAGATGTTAGAGTGCATATAGACCAAATTACCCACCAAGACATTGATATATCTCCCCATTGAAACTAAAAGAAAAGGAGCGAAACTCTCATATCCAGAAGGTTGACATTACATGTCTATCACAAGATCAATCCATGAAACATTACTTACTTGAGCACATGTACAATGTCCCGTCTTAGATACTTTTGCAAATACATCATCATAGATGACCATGAGCAGAAGATCTGCAGAAGGAAAGCTCATTAATATGGCCAATCAAAATGAAAAGCATAGTCTCAAAAACATCACAAATTTAATGGATGAAACCTGTTCAATAATCTCAGGTTCCTTATCAGCACCATTTTCGAGAAGAGAAACTAATGAATCAACAATCCTTGGTAAAAACCTGGCAAAAGTATACCAAATTGATTATATATAGAATCAAGTTACCAATGCACGATTTTAGAGATATCATAAGATTTTCAGAAGACAAAGTGTCCTTTATTAGCCATCGATAGATGGCACAGTCAATAAAAAAAGTAGAATAGAGACCATTATTGCTCTCATACAAAAAATGGCAATGGCATTTCAGAACATGCCCTAGTTCTGAAGTGTAGTACAATAGAGTAGGCTTTTTTCAAACGTAATATGATTAATTGGTCATTTTAAGAGCAACATCCATATTGATATCCATAACTTAAAGACTCCAAATATAGTAAAAGTTAGTCAATTCTTGCTAAAGTATATTCCTATATCGAATTTCGCCTGAAAGTAAGATGATCATTTACGGTTTATGAATGTTGGAATCGTTGATTTTGGGGTTCCAAATCGCCCGAAAAAGGGACAGAGAATTCCAAATCACAGCACTTAAGGAATAGTATATCATGTTGGAATAATATATAATGTATCTAAGTAAAGATCATGTAAATTGTAGTCCGCAGAGCTATGTGCAGGTATAGGAAAAGAACAAACTCAAGTGTCGTCCTCCAAAAAGCAAAAGAAAACCCAACTTCCTTTTCCCTTTTATATTTGGCAAAGGTTGGGTCACGGATGGAAAAAAAAAATTTAGGTGGGGCCCGCAGTAAAATAAGTCCCTATTCCGGATACAACTTTTGCATGGGACAGCCAG
This sequence comes from Syzygium oleosum, assembly GCF_021117445.2. Lineage (NCBI taxonomy): Eukaryota > Viridiplantae > Streptophyta > Magnoliopsida > Myrtales > Myrtaceae > Syzygium > Syzygium oleosum. The sequence continues at coordinate 19,115,817 of NW_026607485.1, read as the reverse complement.
TCATATCATTCAATTCAATCCAATTCTTAGATTAAAAAGCTCAAATCTCTCAAGAATCAATAGCAAAATTTAAACTGCATGAAGTGGACTGATTCACAACCAAATACTACGACTTCTTGAGAATGAACAGAATCACGTGTTATCAATGTTCACTCAGAACATACAAATGACACGGGAAAAAAATAGTAAAAATTAATCATACTGTGACCTATCTATCTTTATGTCTTAAGCAATATTTGCATGTGAGGCTCTTCAATGGTAATAGCTGACAGCCTTTAATATTGCCATGAAGAATATATTCTTGTTACCACCAAGTGTGATTGAAAGTAATAACAAAAATTTTATGCAGTTTGCAGCAAAATTTGACTGTTCAATACTTGTTAAAAGACTTATCACATTAGTCATGTGAATTACTTTAAACATTTTGGAATCATTGCTTACGGTGTAGATGGCAAATATAAATTCTGAAAGGATTTATATATTTCATCTCTTTAAAGGGTGTCAAGATCATAGTTTTACTGGAGAAACTACCTGTCTAGAACATATGCTTTCTGTTAATGCCTACTGAAGACACCGGTGTGATTAAAGCTCCATTTGTATCGCAAAAAATGAATGATTTGAAAAACATTTTCTTAAAAAAAATCGCTTATAAAAATAAATGAACGAAAATATTCTCATCATCCATGGAAATGTTTAGACATAAATTATTGTTGATAATGAATTTTCCATTGGCTAATTATTTCAAGCGGTACAAGCGATCATTTTTTGGTAAATGTTTTCCAAATCATTCATTTTCCGCCAAACAAACAGAGCCTAAAACTCTGAAAAACCTCACCCCTCAATTTGAAGTGAACTTTTTTTTTCTGGTCAAATTTGAAGTGAACTTCAAGAACCTCTTATGGAGAGTAATTCTAAACGACCCTCACCTTCAAACCTGAAGAAAAATTGTTTCCTGATGTTCATACCTAAAACTGGAAAGAGTTTTTATACCTTGTTGATAATTTGCTTTCTTAACCCATTAATATAATAAAGGTGCTTTAGTTTTCTCAATATATGTTTGGTCTTTGAAACCAATTATATTATCAACACGAATGTTACCCAAGGTTCTATGATGATTAGCTTTCCATGAGCATACACAAGACCTAAATACTATTTACTTTTACTGTAATGAAAGGGAAGAGATATTTAATCACCTTATGGGCAGAAAAGCATGTGTCCACCTGTTAAAAAAAATCTACACAATGGTAAAACCTCTACTCACCCTTCCCTACATATTGTCACTGAAAATACCATCTATTAGTATCTACTTATAGTTCTCCTCCATATGTTAAAAAACCCAACCAATCAGTGGGAATTAAACAATTTAAATTTTTATTCGTAAATTCTGAAAAGATCAGAAATCTTTTAACCTTCTTCTCCAAACTTCTGTGCCCCAGTTGCTAAATCCTAAGTGAGCAATATGCTTTGCTTTGTATTTCTTCGTATTACAAATGGTTTACATGGTTTAGGAAACATCCCAGTAAGAAACCAAAGCACTGGCAGCACACGACACGTAAGCAGGTGCGTTGCACTGTGCCTCTTGCTTTTAGGATAATAACTTGCACTATTTGACAAAAACTGAGAACTAACTATTGGATATTTAAGACCTGAATTTTAAGTCTTAAAGACAATAGTTGAGAAAAATGTAAAATCTTTTTGCTGGCATCATTCTTTTGTTGGCATCTGAAATATACGAGTTGTACATAGTTATCAAGTACTTATTGATATGAAATTTTGAACTTGCAGTGCTTAGGTTCTAAAAGTAAATATCATTATGTAGGCTACATCTATCTATCTTGGCCACAGCCACCAGCATAATCACCACCTTCATCTCCACACCTATCTGTCCAAAACACTGCTCCATCTTACAAATTTCACTAGCACTTCCTACCAACAACTATCAACCACCACTACCACCATTCTGGCCACCACTGTAGACATCAGCAGCTCATTCACAAAATTATCACTACTTTTCCATCAGAATATCGTTATTGCATGACAGCCACCACTGCCACAGTCGCCTCTAGTCCACAATTCTACCACCCAATCCACTCGACTAGTTTATATATCTATTATTCACTATTTCCATCATGAATAAGAAAAAATTAAGCAGGTTTTCATTAAAGCGATTGAACGATATTTTAAAATTGATCGATTAAGTTGCACGTATCTACAAGTTATTGAAAGACTTAAGTTTAAGCTCTTCATGAAGTCATAAAGGAAACTATCAGTGTCTCAAGTCCCAAATGCGTCTCCCTACTATTAAGAATATTGGCAAGTGATAACTGTAAAGAGCAATTTAAAAACAACAGACTTTCCATTGACTACAATCGAGAATATTCTTATCGATTTAGAAAACAAACTGCACAAATAGAAGTCAATTGCATCAATATCTTTTATGGCAGACATCTAACTCTTGCACTCCTGAAAGAAAAATATAGAAAAAGAGAAAACTCATTGCTCACGTGAAACAAAATTGTTAGATGGTCTATCTTGTGGTGATCAGAATTGGCAACCCTGGATGCATTTAATATATCAAATTTGCCCTACAAGGTTATGTTGAGATTAATTTTTTCTTCGAGAGATGAAATCACATGTCAAGTTGCACGATTGAAAAGAGAAAAGGACTTAAAGACAAACAAAACGAATTAATGATAAAGCATGAACTCACGGGAAAAAATCCTCCAGCAAATCTCTAGATAAAGCCGAAAGCAACCTGTATTCACATCAAGGTAAAACAAAATATTTGTCAACTTCAAATGATGGAAAATGAAACGCATTTGAAACCAAAAAAAAAACTAAATAATTTCTCAGAATGCAAGTAAATGCTAATGTCCCTATAAAACAAAACCAAAGAAAGTATTCATTTAGTGTATATAAGCAGGACATTCAGTGAGACAAATTATTTTGTTAAATTGTTCATTCTTTCCACAACAACCCAAAAAAATAAAATAAAAAATAAAAAACAGCAAGAGGTATGGACACAATTCCTCTAACACTCTCTAGAATGATGTTAACCTCAAAAGATAAAAACTTATACTGTAAAAATGCAATTGACTGGGGTGCTCTAATTAGGAAAGCATGTCTATTCTCCTCCTATTTCTCCCTTGCTTTTCCCATGGCTAGGCAAGTATAGAAAGAGAAGTTAAGAATCCAACCCCACATCTTTTGGGTATTTGTACTGGGGGACCACCACTATCGGGCCAAGCCCCTAATTCTCTTTTTTCACCTTTTCAATTGTTCATCGCTGGATGTTAGTGTATATGCCTAGTATACATGCTAATAACTCTCATTTCTGCCAAAAAACCATTTATTCACAACTCAAACCCTGCGCAGTGATATGAGCCAATATCTTGCTGACTTATCCACAAAACATTTTCATTGCAAGTGAACGACTCAAGGATTATTAATATCAGTGAGGGACATAAATCATCTGCTCTCTCCAGCTTATAGGTCTGCATAGCATCCCCAAGAAAATCAAAAGCAAGGGAATAAACTTAAGCAAAACACAGTAAAATCATGACTCACAAATTAGAATTATGAGTGGACCAACATAAAGCTTAATATCACCAAAATAAAAAGAAATTCATGGCAGTAAACTTTACCATACCGGAGAATTGGTTCAAGTGATAACCTCGCCTTCATTTGTAATCTAGATAAAAGCTTTGACATTATCATTTCCTTGTGCAATAAAACCAAGGGCAATGTCTGTACTAAAGGCATAATCTCCTCGTAATAAGAGATAAAATCCTCTGCAGTGTTTAATTCCTGAAATGTAATATCAGGAACCATGTCCAGATCAGAAGGGAGAAAAGAATTGCAGCCAATGATCAACCCAACAAATTCGAAGCATTTGCTAATACCACATCAACTTGATTCAGTAAAAATCACCGCATAATCTATCAGAAGTTTACCATTCAGGACAGCAATTTCTTCCTCTGATGGGAAGGAGTGAATGACAGAGAAAGCAATTAAACCTAGAGATAAAATTTCAGGAAAGGCCCCTTCCAAGAAAATTTTGAAGCCCGAACGTAGAAGGTCAAGTGGTTTCACAAATGCATAGCCACTGTCAACTGGAACTAAAACCAAACCAGCCAGTGAGCCATCAAATTAATGAAAGCAAATTATTGAGTAGAAAATATTCAATATCTGCCAGCTAAGGGACTTCCAAAGCAAAAGGTTTACATGATTGACACCATTTTGGAGAAAACCAACGTGACCAACCAAAGTGATGGAAAACTTAAGAAAAATGGCAACAAAGCACCAACCTCCACATCCTCTATCATAACATGAACTTTTATAACATCTAACCTTCAACTCCAGACCTAGAGTAAGAGACAGCTAACCCATTGAATTTTAATCCGACCCTATACTCACTTCCCCCACTTGACTTGCCAACCTCCGTTCCGCCCCTAGCACTAATACTTGAAGACATCAAGGCGTTGATTACAGCATACATTTGCAAACACTCATGAGAGAGAGAGAGAGAGAAGGACATTGTAACCAAATCCTAATAAAGGAAGATAATAAGCATTGGCCCACGAGCAATTCGACATCATCTATTTCCTTGCAAAAGGAGAAAACTATCATGACCCCTCTAACAATTACCATGCTTTGGTAGCTAGAAGAACAGATTTTGGTGCAATGCCTAATGCAGGCGAGCTATCTCGACCTAACTTATTAAATTCATACATGCAGCAGAAACGACCATATATTCCACATGCAAGAATTCCGTATGAGCAGAAACTCCACCCAAAGCAAAGTTAGCAATCATTTCATGCTTCCACTCATGAACCTCAGAGGACATAAAGACATCTCCTGAGACCAAAGGAAAATATCAAGTCCCTCAAGACCCCAAAAAAAATTGCTGTTTTGCAACCGTTCCATACTTCTGCGCATTGATTGCTGATAATTTCAGTAATGAATTCACAACTATCGGGAGACACCCAAAAGATTATAGGGAAAGAAGGAAAGAACGTGAAAAGCTGCATACCCTCCATTCTACGAGGCAATCCCTGAAAAAAGATGATCCCTCGGAAGGCTCGGCCTTAACTTTGTCGAGGCTTTTGTAGACATCGATCTCAATTTCCTCCAACCTCTGGGAGAACGTTTTGAACTATCCACAAGAAAACGTCACCGGATTAATCAACATCCGCCGACCAACACGCAAGCAGAGAAACAACGAAAAGCTAAACTCAAGACATAATTATCAAAGCGCTGTGAGCACAATAAGGCAGTTCTCCTATCAATTCACTTTCCTTCGACCGGATGGCACAACCAATTCTACTATAAAAGGCAATCATGGGACAAAAACAGTAACACAGCACGCTAATTGACTGCTCCTCGCGACTTCCGCGAAATCGAGATCGGTAAACAACGACCTAAACAACCGAGAAAAATCACGCGAGCTCCCCGAGGTAGTAGAAGCACGAGCTTCGCGGCGGTCGAGAAAAAGAAAAACCGAGGATGTCCGAGAGGGAGGACTCACGACGAAGCGCCGGCGGCCGGGCGACTTGTTGAGAGACTTGACGGCCTGAGCATCGGACGACGTCGCCATCGCCGGACGGTCCTGCTCCTCCGGCGAGGCGCGGCCGGCGAATCCTCCACAGCCGCGGAGGAGAGGAGAGGAGAGAGACTGCACGGCGGAGCTTGAAGAGAGAGAGAGCGAGAGAGACGGCGTGGAGGGAGAGCTGCGTGGGCAAAACTATTATACGTTCGGTACGAGGGTTTAACTCGAAGAGAGAGATAGAGAGGGTTTATCGAAACGGGCTTCGACGGGCCGACCCGACCCGACCCTAAGCCCGAGGGATAAACGAGCGGGCTTGGACGAATCTTGGGCCGTATATGTGGGCCGAACTTTGGTCCCGGCCCGATTCCCCCCGGTTCTGGGCAAAACCAAACCTGAGCGCGGCTACGCCGCGGACGAATTGCGGCCCGTCTTGTTGCTAGGCCCGCTGTTCTCGGGCCGGGTCGGGCTTCGTTCGGTGAACGCTCTTTCCCAGTTCGATCCGAATCTGGTTCGGGCTCGTTGGGCTTCGGCTGGCCCAACAAGCTACGAAGCTTTTGCAATCACATTGTAGCCCATACGAAAAACCTACTTTTTTTTTTTCGGTCGAAATACGAAAAACCTACTTGAGAACGAGTAAACGGAAAGGATTTGCCTACTAAAGCAATTATCCATGTCATTGCCGGCCATGCCATGAGAGACGGCCAGCATCCGCATGAGCAATTTCTGACCAAATGAGAATTTGCTTACCAAACCACGGAAAATATTTTCTAATTCATTTAGCGACTCATAGGTCTGCAATTTGTTTCCTCTTTCCTAATTCATTTATTGAAGATGCGGTGATTTTCGCAGTATGTAGCAATGGCAAGTTCAATAGCTCGTTGAGGCTCAGGTCTAGTGAAGCTACTTCGATCTCGAAGGAACACACATGCAAAATAAGTCCAGCGTTCTCGTCTCGAAAGTTCAAAGTTCAAAATCTGCTTTCATCGCCACCAACAACGATTCAAAATCCTCTTCGAACTCTTCATAGACCATCAACTGAAATTTTCACTTGCAACATAAGTAGACTACTTGAGCTTTGAAACATCAATAGAGCCATTAATGTAGCCGAAATTCAGTGTTCTAATGGATTTTGCAGAAGGTGAAAGAACTTTCACAGCATCTGTCGAGAATCTGTCCGTGAACATCAGTGTATCGATGCTTGGAGATCCCAGAATGTTGTCTTTTTCATGATGATCCTCAACTCCAGTTGGTAGTGCTGTTAAAAATGCTTGTTTGGTTCTTAAATGCAGTGGAGCCTAAAGCATTGAGAAGTAGAATTTCGTTGAATTCAGCATGGGGAAACTTTGTACCAGATGAAAAACCAGTTCCTGCTAAACTGTATTGAGTCTGCATCAAAGTAGACCAGAGAATTTACATTGACCATTACGCGATCACATCTGAGAGTAATAAGGAAGAAGATCTTGAGTACAAAAAGAAACCATTGCTGGAAAAAGATGCCTAAGTATTAAAACAGAGATGCCACTCGGAATCATTTCAAAGGGCACATTATATACTGAAGCTCTTAAATGACCAACTACAGTAAGAGTTCGGAGTTTTATCTGAAAGAATGAGAAGCCTACTAAATGAATGAATTGCGCTTCTTCCTTATCATTTCCCTTCTATCTTACATCTGTAAATAAACAGTTTCTATGTTACAAACCAAAATTGTGGTGGAGTTGCAAAGACCACAAGCTCTAGTTTCTCTTACATCTCAACTAACAACACCTCCAACCTGTAAGCGAATCGAATGCCCAAAGCTAACGCCATCTCACTTTTCTGAGCAAATTAGCTCCTATAGAAGTTCCCCATTGAATGAATTAGTCGTTCCTTCAAGACGTACAGAAAGTGCCGCCAAATGCCCGGTACCGCAAATAATCAATCAGCAGAATGTTATGGTTGCCTGGGCCTTGAATAGACCTTGAAAGGCACAGATCTGCAGAATGTGGTTGGAGATAAATCCAACAGGAAAATTAGAAGATCCATCTCCACCGCCAGTTTCTAGAAAATTACCTCACAAATTCTGGTCCTGAAGAGTGTCTCCACAATCAGGATTGTGAACCATAATTTACATCACAAGCCAATTAGAAAGGCACCACATATGGAAGGGCGACAATATCTGCAGACTCCAAGTAGACGGCTTTGTCCCAAATCCTGGGTGTCTCCTCTTCTACCTTAGAAGATCCTCCCTCTTCCTTCTTTGGTTTTTGCCGACGGCTTGCAAACAGCCAGTCATCATCACGCTCCAACTCAGGCAATTCCTCCAATTTCGGAACTGCCAGTAATTCATCTAAATACTTCGAATCATGATGGGGTGATCTGGCAGCTGCCTCAGCTAATAGATCTTCTAGAGATTTTTCCGGTAAGGGATGAATTGTGGAGATTGGATCTGGCTTAGTATCAAGAATACCATTTACTTTGTTCTCCTTGATCTCTGCTTTAAGAGCATCCGGGAAATCCCATCTATCCAATAAAAACTTGCTGGGAGTTTGGGAAGGGTCCAAAATCCTTCCATTCTCCATCAAATGATGTGAGGTGGATGTAGGTCTTGGCAACTTGTGCAACTTGGCTTCATTTTCTGTACAAAGATACAAAAGCAACAGTCAGTAGGTGTTCGGTCAATATGTTAGCAAATGTCCCACCTGACAATAGCTTGCACAAATACTGAATGTTCAGTGCCACAATCCCAAGAACAAATAGTACGAAGAGACTCAAGTTCAGAAAGCATTCAAGTCAGTCTGCAGAACCCACAGGAATCCCAGGATAGAGAAGCGACAACTTATTAGTGCTTTGGTGGCACCGACATGATTCAAAGGAGGGTAGAAGCCCTTCGAGACTTACCATGTAAAAACCCATTTGCTTCGATGTCCTTTCTTTTCTTCAGATTTACCCCGGTAAGAGTAACCTTGTTTGTGTTCTCCAGATGTTGTGCAATAACATCAGGGGTAGGTGTAGCATCAGCATTATCCTTTTTGCTTTCTCCGAGTCTTTCCAGTTCATTCTTTCTGCCTTCACTCTTTTTCGCCTTGCCCTCCTTTCTTTTCTCTCTGTCCCGGTCTTTGTCCTTCCCTTGGATTTTGATCTGGTGCATGTCCACAATACTGCGCTTGTCCCACCCCTTATTATCGCCTTCCTTTTCCTTGATCTTCTCTTTCCCTTCCATCTTCCTGTCAACATTTTTCTCCACTGGCCTGGGTACTGTCTGAATAGATGCACCAGAGTTTAGAACCACCGAATTTCCACTGAATTTTCTCTCATCCTTGATTCCTCGCTCTCCCAACTTTCGGTCATCACCTTTCCTTTCATGGGTTTTATCCTTCCTGTCAGGCAAAGAACCAGTTTCTGGAATCGCTGCTTCTGCCATTCCCCCATCCTTTTTCCGGTCTACACCCGTAAATTTCTCAACCAACTGACTCCCTAATCCCGCACCATCTCTGACCCTTTTGCCTAACTCCTGCACAAACTTGGAATCATTGGAATTCCCAACGAAATGGCTGTTCTGATTCTTCTGAGTTATCTTCTCTGCACTAAAAGATGCAAGTTGCGCTGCAGCTCCTTTATCATGTAAAGTATGATTTTTATTCTTATCTTTCTCAGCGTCCTGAATTGTTTTCTCGCCTGAGGGCCCTCCAGAGTGCCAAGATAGTCTATCCTTGTCGGTATTTTTCTCCTTGTTGTTACCATCAGCCTGTCCTGATAGCCTCCTCTCATCTGCGGCACCATTTTTCTCTTTATCTCTTTCCCTCTCCTCCTTATCCTTCTTTTTGTCTTTGTGCCTTTCCTTTTTGTCTTTCTTGTCCCTATGCTTCCCTTCACTTCGATCTTTCTCCTTTTTCTCTTTATCCTCCCGCTTCTCTCTGTCTTTCTTCTCCTTCTTACGCTTCTTCTCTCGATGCTTCTCCTACATATAATGGCAAAACACCCGGCTAGAGTGAACATCAATGGACGGACCAGTAAAGGTGTAAACTAAGGGCCTCGCCCCAACTAACATAGATAAGAAACATCCACTACTCCCATTAAACATATCCACATGCATGGTATTAAAGAACAGTATATAGACAAAAAATGAAAACTGTTGACACTAAATACAATCAAGGATGACACATCATGCGAGCAATGATAAGTTTTATCATCCTATACAGATGCTAAAACATCTGCCATTGGCCGCATCCAAAGTTGCAAGGAAGATCGGGCACAATTTCACAAACCAAAACAACCACAAAAAACCTTAGGTTGTACTAGATTGAGAGTACAGGGAGACATAATCAGCTGAATAACAATAAACAACATATAAACAGTATACCAATCACGCCCATCATTCGACATAACAAAATCAACACCTTTAAAAAACAATGCCAAGATAAAATTGCAGAGGCTATCTTCAATAACAGCTCGATATCTTTTGGTGATAAGCATGCCTTTTCAGCTGACAGAAGCATCTCAAAAATCCTCACGATCTAACAGATAGGTGTACTGACATAATATCAGATGGAGTCAAGAAGAAGCATTTCCTTTTTTCTCGACTAATAATGAAGAACCATTAATAAACAATAGTCGGGTCATCACGATACTTATTCTGCGCCGATGCACAAGATTGGCTTTTAGATGCAGATAAGGAAAGCCGGTCAACATAAACACTGCCAATGAATTGTACCTACAATTGTACCTACAATTCCAATTCTAGAAAATTAAGTACAGACTTGCAACATTAAAATAAATGTCCACCGCAACAAAAGCCCAACCAGATTCTGCGAGACAGGCTAGAAAGCCCAAATAAAATATCGAATGAAACAACAGCGCTACCAGAGAAAATTCTGGGAAATGAGACGGAAGTCTGTTGAAAGTACTCATCAGCGAAAGATAACGGTGGAAAGCAGAAGAATCATCTCCTAATGTCTTAGATGTATAAGCGCATGAGCAAAACTCACAAAAAATTTTAGTCGATGGTAGCCATAGATCCACTGATTAATGGTCATACAAAAATAACCTGAAACCTCAGGATAAATGGATACAGTAGATCCAAGTGGACACGAATTAAATACTTCATCTATGGAAAGTTAAACCCAATACAAAGCTGTCCATATGATTAGAGCTAAAAACCTCTGCACACCAAGCACACAATTAATGAATTTTTCTTTTTCAATCAGGGCATTCTCTCTACTGAAATGAACAGCGTTCTAATTTCCCAACGGATCACAAGGGAAATAAATACAACAAAACTATCAGTACAGAAATTACATGGATCTATCAGAATCAGTCTTACCATGCTAGGAAAAGTCTCTTACGAATCAGAGAGCAGGAGAATTTGAAAAACTCTGCTTGGCTACAGTATGACGAAACTTATGAATGCCCAAATTGCTGACCCCAGTGGTGCCAAGAGTTCAGCACAACCTGATTTATAGCCTTCTTTTCTTGCTAGATACCCAAAAATGACAGCCCTATTTTGGTAGTCCAGTCAAGTCTAGAGTAAGCCCCACCCTTACATTATTCTCATACCAATAGTAGGTGTTTGTATTGGCAATGCATTGTCATATAACTTTTATGGTAATTATGACTAAGATAGTATTAGATATCGCGAGGCAATGCCAAAAAAGCACTTTCATAAAACAGTTAGCAATAAAAAGACTCGGCAATTGAGACAGAGGTTAGGTGCTATTGTTTTTGGTAAGCACAAAACACATTTCGTAGAAGGTAACAGCTTAAGGGCAGCAAACAATGCTGCGAAAACCGAAAGGAGAAAGCATCAAAAGTTTTAGGCCAAAATCCTAAAGGAGAGTTCGTATCAAGAAAACCGCAGCACACTAGTCGTCTCCATGTCAAAATGAAAAATACGCCAATCAAGACAAACAATCATATTCAAGAATGACGGCTCACAAAGAGCAATAAATCGTACCACATTCAACAAAAACAATAGAAAAGTAGACAATCGGGTTGATGCTTCGTTGAGACAAACTAAACATTCTGAGTCAAGTCCACTCCTGCCGTAACAAAAGATCACATAACGATAATTGGCAAGAACAAGATGCAGGGCAATTACAAAACGCCTCCCTGTCCCTACGGCTAATGGACATTGACCTAAGAAATAAACTTTCGCCATTTATGCATAAGTTCTAACATAAGTATAGAAATGAATAAACAGGGGAGCACTAGACTTCGTAGCATAGCTAATTACAAAACTATAATTGGCCAAGCCAAAAAAAAATCTATAAGCATGGTATTTGCAACAAATTAATGCTATCAACCAGTCATGCCAATCAAACCCCCAAAAGGCTCAATCCAAATAAGGAGCAATACATGAACGACAAAAATTCGCCTCCTTTAAGATTGCAAAAATTGAGCCTCATGCAGAAATGAATTTCTCGGCGCAGTCAGGCAGATCATATATCTGAGCGATAACCACCTAGATCACTTGGTCTTTACTAAACTCGTGAAACTGCCTGTGCACATACCGCCCCGGTAGAATCAGCTATATTGATCTTCGTGTTTTTACGATGAGAAATCAGCTCTGTGAATCTTGTGCTGCTATGTTTTCTCTAACAAATAGACAGTGATTCAAAATACTTGACACTATCATGCCCATATCGCTTTGTCATCAACTCAAACATAAGTTTCAGCAGTAAAAGAATTAGTTATCCCTGTTTAACAACAAAGAATGGACAGATATAATGTTCGTAGAAATTTCAATGCAATCAAATGAAAACTGAGCAAGCATTTTAGCAAAATGACGCAAAATTCTACATATAAAATCTGATTAACTCTCTTGTACTTTAAGGTCATCAATAAGGAGAGCTGCGGTATATGGTGCAGTAAAGATTGCTAACTCCATATTCAGTCCTATTTTAAAACCTAATTACCTTTAGTAAGTCTAGGGATCCATAATGGCCTTAATGCCCCTAAGGGGTAACTCAACCAATCACTATACCACTTGCTTAAAAAAGAAGTCTGAAATCCAATTTTCCAAAATCCCCATTTGTCCTCCTAACTCTTTCTATATTCATATAAATAACTACTTTTCGCCCCAGCAGAATCCATAAGTAGGCAATATGGAAAAGGAAAAAATGAGGTGTGACAAAGCAAATCCAAAATCAATTTCCCTAAGAATAACTGTATTCAACCCCCGAAAAATCCAGCTTGCCTCAGTTTCTTTCTATTTGCACTGACATGCAATGACAAATGAGCCATCCACTTGAACTGGATGCGAAGTTATTATGCAAAAGTAGGACCTCGTACAAGGAAGATTTCCCACATTCTTCTAAAGGAGGACATAACTGAACCTACCAGCTCTTAACAACCTTAGACGGTTCTACTTATTGAATGCTAATGTTCCTTTGGCAATGGGCAGAGTTCTCTAATATGATACATAACATACTAGCTGCGCTCCAAGAGATTAATATTAAGTTGATATTAACATTTCAGCAAATTCAAGCGCCATATCCTATCCTGATAAACTAGAAAACAAAACTTCTAGCATATGGGACCTTGACGATTACACAATATGAAATGTGTTTAACTTATTGACCATATCCGCACGTCATGTAAGTTTAATCTGGATCCTCCTCCTCTATCAGCCGTTACGTTTTTAGCATACAGCACATAGCCATCAGATCAACTAGAATTAATCTATCATATCCTTTCATATGAGTTTTGAAACTGAATTCTTGGAATTCACAGTGAGTGACGTCTCTACGGATGCATACTGGGTTGATCGCAATAATATAACGGATAGGCAAGCGTAAATAGAAAGGGTCTTTTCTGATCTCAACCGGTTAAATTTCTTTACAAGCATCAACAGAAAATTCATCTTTTAAGGCAATGCTAGCTTAGTCAATTAGGCATATAGTACTGCAAATCATCACTTAGTAAGAGCTATGCATCTTACTTAAGAAAAGGCGAAACTACAATCTCATAGCAACTAAAGAAGAGTCTCGCACCCTGGGAAAAAAAGGTGATCAGGTGACCAGACCAAGTGATGAATGACTTGAACCTACCCATCAACCTATATAAAGTGGCAACAAATGGAAGCCCTCTTGACTAATCCAAGCATCCCAAATTCAAATACTCCCATCATCTCCTCTCCTCGATAAGCAAGACCACCTTACTTTTTCCTATAGACAAACATAGAGTTTGAGAGTACGAGCTCTTGTTGGCATAGTATTTCCGAATTCCATGCGACCATCACAATCGAAAGCCATTTGCTTGTTGACTTAGAATCAACGGCAGCAAGAAAATTCAGACGCTCTAGCTAGTTTTTCCAAGTTAAAGATATACAAGCGCAAAGCACGGCAAGAGGAACCCAGCTACATAACCAGCACGCATGCTATGCCAAATATGAAACGCGACCAACTAAAAAGAGAACATATTAACCTTCTTTAGTAAGTCAATATCATCTGCTCTAGCCTTCCTTTCGTAGCCTGGCGGAGGAAACGGAAAGCAGCGAGACATTGCGCAATACCCGAAGGCACAAAATGCCAGCTATTCCGGAAACAAGAAGCTTGGGATTTACTTTCTAGTAAAGCCGGCCCAGGGAATGAGCTGGTGGTGATGCTCTTTCATGGACCATATCCTTGCAATGTGAAGTCAATTCTTCCCCATGAGCTTCTCAGACACTCCAGCAGCCACAGGTATGAACAACCGGGCAATATGAGTTCTCCTGTCACCCCGGAAGTAACCAATTTGAGCAGATTAGACCCCGACCCAGTTCGAAATCGAAGGCTGATACCCCGGCTTGTCAGGTGAAAACACTGGCACGAGGGTTCACTTATGGAATTACCTCCGGAATATTCTTCAAATATAAGTTACAAACGGCCTCACGAGATCCGATGAGGCTCGCGGACGAGACCCGATCTCCTGAAAAAGGAATTGCCCCTCTCCCCCTGGTCACCAGAACAAAGTAATCCACCGGTGGGGGGATCAAAGCTCTGGAAAAGGGGAAAACGCCAAAAACCCTAATTTTCCCCCAAAAAGAAGGAACCAAAAAAGTTGAATTCTTGAGCTGCTTCTTCCACCGCCTACGCCATTCTGTAGGTGCAATCCTCTTCCATTCCCATCAAAACCCAATGCCCGTCAATCACCAACTCAAAGCAAACCTCAAGTTCGGAGCGACCCCTCCACAGTGCCGTCCAGCTCGTAATGCCAATTGCTGCGGATAAAGGAGGAGATGGCACCCATTTCGTCGCAGGTGCGATTACGGCACTACGTCTTCTTTCAATCCGCCCCCCGTGATCAAAACCCTAACTCGCCGCCCGGGAGAACTTCCGACCGATGGAGATTCCGCTGAGGATCCGCAAACCCTAGCAACACGCAGCAAAAAACATCTCACTGAGCACCCGAAGGAACACTGAAAAACCAAACCCATCGCAACCCAAATCACCCAGACCAAAAAAAAAAAAAAAAAAGAGAGGTCTTTTGGTTTTTTGCTTAACGTTTTGGCCCAATTCGCTATCAATGAAGAAAGCGGCAAAAGCCGGATTGTATTGTTCATTCTGTAATCCTTGTTATCGTCCCCTCCTTTCGGAGAATCGCACCGATCAGAAGCAGCCCAAAGGAGGGGGGGGAGCTCGAATCGGAGCAAATTCGCGGCGGCGGGGGGGAGGGGTGGTGGGAAACGGAGCGGAATTCGATGATGGGGGTTGGGGTTCAGGTCAGTACCTCGCTCCCCACTGCACAGTGATTGCGGCAGTGGAGGGACAAGAAGATCTCTCCGGAATCCGAGCAAAGCGACGGCGAGCGCGATTGAAAGGAAGGAAAGGGGACAAAAGAAGAGGAACCCAGGAAAAGGTAGGGGGCGGGGGATAGTATATACAGAGAGCTTTTTAAGTCAGTGTGTGCGTTTCTCGTTCTTTTATTCTCTCCTTCCCCGG
Organism: Syzygium oleosum; assembly: GCF_021117445.2. Lineage (NCBI taxonomy): Eukaryota > Viridiplantae > Streptophyta > Magnoliopsida > Myrtales > Myrtaceae > Syzygium > Syzygium oleosum. The sequence goes on along the minus strand of NW_026607485.1, from coordinate 19,100,373 downwards.
CGGCGGCGGCGTCGGCGTCGTCTCCGGCCGGTCGAGAACTCTCTCTCCCACGCGGCGGCGCCGGCGGCGTCTCTCGCTCCTCTGCAAATGGGTTCAGCGAGGGAAGGAGGAGGGGAGTTTTTATGTGGGCGGGGTGTGTGTGCGCGGGGTGGGGGGGCGGAGTTCGGAAGTTACACGCGAAGGAATGAATGCGAGACGCGAAGCGAAGGAAGAGGAAGGGAGGAGAGAGAGAGAGAAGGAGAGAGCATATAAATATGTGACTGGAGAGACCTCCTCGTTGTGGGCGTTCAGTGTTGTCTCTCCCCACAACGAATCGAGTCTACGCTCTCTCTCTCTCTCTCTCTCTCTCTCTCTCGCGCGCGCACACACTACTGACGCCGTCGTTTGCTGCTTCTTTCTTCTTCTTCCCCTTTACTCGCAATGTGTATGCCATGCTCCTCATGCTGTCGGGCATCGAGTCTTTTTGAGGTTCCCGTGCCTTTGAGCTTTGACCATGATCTCCTCCTCCTCCTCCTCCTCCTCCTCCTCCATCATCTTCTTTTAGTGCATGGAAAAAACAACAAGAACATTGGCATGAATGAGGGCAGCGTTCGTTATCTTGTATAACCTTGTCGTGAGGAGGGTGAGTGTAGAGAGTTCCGTTTTAGTGTCTTTGCGGCAATAGTGGGGGAAAAAAAATGGAATTTCGGGAGATGGGTCTTTTTCCTAGCCGGTGGTTGGAAACGGAAACGGCACTGTCCCGTCGGGAGGCTGGATTTTCGATTGTCTGTTTTAGACAGGCGCTTCCCCTTTTTTGTTTCCGCTTCTGCGGAAAATAGAAACTTTCTTGTTTTCCTCGCCGGGTGTGGCGGCGACGGTAATGCCCGATGACTGTGGAGAAGAAGGAGAAGCCATAAATTGCGTCCGGCTCTTTTAATGAATGAATGCGTTATGACTTAACCGATGTCATAATGTCACTTGTTAACGAGATACTAAATCCAGAGTTAACTAAAGGCGGGCGATACGATGTCACCGTGTTGATACTTACGATAGTTTATGAAAAAGTCTCGAGTCATTTAGCCGCATTCTCTTTCCTTCTACGATAGCAAAGTGCGGCGTACTTTTATTGGAAACTTTTTTTCCCGCCTCATTGAGAACTAATCGGGACTTTCATCTTTTATCTCAAAAGAACTTGTTGTAATCAAATTGTTCAAATAATGTTTAGCGATACTTAATTTTACTCATGATTTAAAGTCTAAAAATTACACAACATAGCTCAGACTACTCGTATCGAGCTAAATTTATACGGGTACTTAACTTTGCTTGAAATATTTCACGCGCTGTTCATTTTTTTATTTGGTCTAAATTTCACGATAAACCAACTTTGACTCTCTTTTTTCCATCCAAAGCACTTCAAAATTTCACGACATAAAAATGCTAATCAGTAGATTCACATATATCTATTTATAAGTTTTCGAAATTTATATAGTCTTTCCATATTTTGACGGGAAAAATGGAGAAAAGATGCTTTTTTTTTCAATTAGACTTAATTCTAAAAAATGGGGATAAACTAATTGACTAGCAAATAGAGAGAGTGAAGGCCACGCTCTACGAGTGCGAGTGAGGTATTTTTCTCCCCCCCTCCCCAATACAAAGGGAAGGAGTTTCACAGTGAGAAGCCATTTGCCTAAAAGCCCGCATGTGGGTTGGTATTTTCCCCCACTAGTGGTGCATCTCCAGGTGGCGCCACCCCAGCCCATCGCTCCCCATATCCGTCCGTACACGTGGCATCAGATCACACACAACCCCCCTACCCGCAGCCCCTTCAAATCTTGTCCATTTGCATGATGGATTTTCCCAAATTGGGTTGGATTGAGTTTTGCAGATCTTTCTCTTTTTGATCTTACCATGTGTGCTGATCATGGTGGTGCATTTAAGAACACGCTCTATTGAATTTGAATTCGTAGATTTTTATTCCCTTTCTCGGTGTGCCTGACAATTGTCGCTCGACCGAAGCGATTATCATACTATGTATTTCGTCTCGAAAAGGGGAAATTAAATCTCGAGTCTCTGACTGTTTTGAATCAGAGTATGTGTATTTGCCATTCGAGGAAAGTCCATCAAGTAAAAGAAGTTTGGTCCTTTTTGGTTTATATTTGTCGATCCTCATCCAAGTGAGTGATGATTTTATAGTTGGTTTCACGTCGAAAAAGGAAAGTTAAATCTCGAGTCTTTGAATGTTTTAGATAGAATTTAGCTCTCTTGAGAATGCAAGGTTATCATATGAATCAGAGTATGTACATTCGCCATCCGGGGAAAGTTCATCAAGTAAAAGGAGTTGGATCCTTCTTGGTGTGTATTTGTCAATCCTCATCCAAATGAGTGATGATTTTATCATTAATTTCATGTCGAAAAAGGAAAATTGAATCTCAAGCCTTTGAATATTTTGGATAGAGTTTAGCTCTCTTAAGAGTGCAAGGTCATTGGTATGAATTATAGTATGTGTATTCGGCATTCGAGGAAAGTTTATTAAGTCCTTCTATTTGTCAATCCTCATCCAAATGAATGATGATTTTACCATTGGTTTCATGTCCAAAAAGGAAAATTGAATCTCAAGCCTTTATGTTTTGGATGGAGTTTAGCTCTTTTAAGAGTGCAAGGTTATTGGTATAAATCATAGTATGTGTACAGCCATTCGAGGAAAAAGCTCATAAAGTAAAAGATATTGGACCCTTCTTGGTTTGTATTTGTCAATCCTCATCCAAATGAGTGATGATTTTATCATTGGTTTCACGTCGAAAAAAGGCAAAATTGAATCTTGAGCCTTTTAATATTTTGGATAGAGTTTAACTCTCTTAAGACTGCAAGGTCATTCGTATGAATTAGAGTATGTGTATCCGACATATGAGGAAAGTTCATCAAGTAGAAGGAGTTCGATCCTTGTGTATTTGTCAATCCTCATCTAAATGAGTGATGATTTTATCATTGGTATCACGTCGGAAAAGGAAAATCAAATCTCGAGCCTTTGAATGTTTTGGATAGAATTTAGCTCTTAAGTGCAAGGTCATTTATACGAACTGGAGTATGTGCATTCGCTTCGATAAAAGTTCATTAGGTATGAGGAGTTCAATCCTTCTTGAGGTGTATTCGTCAATCCTCATCCAAAGGAGCGATGATCCTACCATTTGTTTAATGTCCAAAAAGGAAAATCAAATCTTGAGTCTTTGAATGTTTTGGATAGAGTTTAGCTTTCTAAAGAGTGTAGGGTCATGTGTATTCGCATTCGAGGAAAGTCCGGGTAAAAGAGGTTCAATCATTCTCGGTGTGCATTTGTCCATACTCATCAAGAAGAGCGATGATTTTACCATTTGTTTCGCGTCAAAAAAAGCAAAGTAAATTTTATAAGAATGTAGGATAATCCATTTGAATCGGCATACATAGGTTTTCCATTTGAGGAAAATGTAACGAATTGAAAGGCATTGAATTAACTACACATTAGCAATAGTAGACAGAGAAATAGCCGAAATGGTGACAAAAATTGACTATTAAGCTCCGTTTATTTCACGAAAAATGTGACATTTTTGAAAGATGTTTTCCATGAAGTATGGCACTATTTTCTAATATTTGGCTTAAACCTGAAAATAAATTAGAAAATATTTTTCGTTGTTTGATATGGAAAATTTAATTTGATGTTGTTAGTGAAAATTACCAAAAAAAATCAATATTTTTTTAATTAATATTAATTTTTTTAAAATTTAAAATTTGTTTTATTTTCTTTCTTTTTTATTTTTCTTTTTCCTTCTCTCTCGGCATGTCACTGGCCACCGGTGAGGGACGAGCTCGCCCCAGACTAGCAAGGCTCGACCTCGCCAGATTGCGGCGAATTCAACGAGTCACCGTCGTGGCCGACGACTGGTCGAGGATAAAGCAAAAAGAAAAAGAAAGAAAGAAGAGAAAAAAAATTAAAAATTCGATTTTTTTAAAAATATTTTCACTAGAACGAATGTTTCAGTAACTAAAGACTCGAGCTGAGCATCAAGGACCCAAGTACAGCCTTCGTTGACCTGGGCCTGAGTGCCAGGGACTAGAGCTCGAGCATCAGGGACCCAAACACGGCCTTTATGCACTCGAGCTTGGGTGCCGGGGTGTCGAGCATGGGCACCAGGCCTTCAGGCCCGGCCTAGAAGGACTCGAGATGGGCACCAGGGGCCTAGCCTTGATGGACCCGAACCTGGGTGCTGGAGACCAGATCATGAATGCAAGGAACCTAGGAATTAATATTGGGTTTCCGTGCTCAAGCGTAGAGTTTCGGATCCAAACATCGATACCTAGTTATATTTCGAAAAATATTTTCCGATTTTTCAAAAAAGAAATTATTTTCCTGAATTTAAACATAAGTTTTTTGTTGACGAATTTTTCTAAGCGAACCAAACGTTGGATAATAAGGAAAATAATTTCCTATAAAATATTTTTCTCGAAACAAACGGAGTCTTAATACCGCAGCAAAGCCCTGTGCAGTGTCGGATCAAGATATGAACAAGATAATTAACTACATTATATTGACAAAAATAATTCTTCAAGCAAAATCACAATTTCACTTAAGCTAACTGGTTTGGTCCGTTAGCAAGTTAGCAAAGCTAAATGTTCTCTATTGGGTTATCAGCGTCATAAACCTTTGTTAAATATAACAAAATAGGACGAAGCCGGTAACACTTTTGTAAATCATTAGAGAGGATTAAAAATGGAAGTAATGAAATTTTTCACGGCATTTTGAACTGCATTGCGATGGAAGGCCGTATTAAAAGTTAGGATTAATACAACAAAAAGTCCTAAACTATGCCTACTATAACACATTTGAAGTTTTTTTCGTGTCACTAAAAATTATAAACTTACTCATTGTGACACAACTACCCCAAACTTTTTTTGTATTATAAAAACCCCGAACTTATACCGTGACAATACTCCGGATGGAACTAAAATAGAGAGTATATACGTCATATATGTATAAGTTTGGGTTGTTTCGTGACACAAAAAAGTTAAGGATATTTGTGTCGCAATTAGGGGCGATCGGTTCCTGAGCGGTCCGGTTAGCACCTGGAAATTGATTAGTGGGCCAATGGAACTAGTGACAATATTCAGTTTTTTTTATTTGTTATTAATGTTCAAGATAAAATTCAAGATGTTCTTGACAATATATGCATTTTCACAATTAGGGAGTTACATGTAATAATGTAGGTTTCACAAAGAGTTTTCCATTTATGGCAAAATTTGGTTAGAATAAGGCTGCGCATGGCAGCTATTCTATGCCCGGGAATAGATTCTGCTCATAAATGATTCTTTTTTATTCTGTGCCCAGAAATAATTTCTAAGCATTTGAAGGCATTTGATAACTGCCCAAAATTTCTATTCTTAGAATAGAAAAAAAACAGAAATGCGTTTGGTAACTACACAAAATTTCATTTTATTAATAATATTTAATAATATTTTTTGATTTTTTTAATATTTCTTTCTTTTTTCTTTTTCTTTTTTTTTTCTTTCCCTTCCTTTCCTTGGCCATGGCCGGTCGCCAGCACCGACGACCGGCCACAGGCCAGGGCCAGCGAGGGCGTCGTGGCCCTCGCTGCCGCCCTCGCCGCCGCCCTCGCCGTCGCCACCCAGGCGACGGACCTGGGTGGCGACGGTGAGGTCGACCTCGCCTTGGCTGGGTAAGGCCTTGCTGTCGCGGCCGCGAGCCGCCCTTGCCGGTGGCCGGCGAGGGCCGGTGAGGGCATCGCTGGCCTTAGCCTATGGCCTGTTGCCGGCAAGCAACGATGGCCTGCGGGTGGCGGGCGTTAGGTGGTAGGCCGAAGAACAACAACAAACCAAAAAAAAGAAGAAAATCAAGAAGAATAAAAAATGGACAAATTGTTCCAGAATCAAGAAGCTACTTTTTTTTGCTTCTTAATTATGTTCCAAAACTGATTTTGGGAACAATTTTTTGCAAAAGTGTGCCCGGGCACAAAAAATTTAACAACGGATTTCTGTTCCCAAACTGATTCTGAAAATAAAAGAACATAAATTTTCACTACTTGGCACGTTACCAAACAGGCCCTAAGCAACTGCTATTGTGTTTTGATTTGTTCTCGTCATTTTACTCAGATCCATAAGTAAATGCAGCCGCTCCAGCCTTAAAGGGCCTTCCTTTGTGAAATGGAAGATAAATTAGAGTTTTTTTTTTACAATTTTTAAGAAATAAAAAATATAAAAAAATAGATATGATTTGGGTGCTCCAGGTGAGCGGTTCTACATCTAGAATTGACAACTAGACCGCAATTCACAAATTCCAATTTTATGGAACCATGTACAGAGCTGGTACCCTTGGGAATCGCCCAAAATCGGTCGTTCCGGGCAGTTCCTTTTGCGCACCCCTAATCACAATGGGCGAGTTTAGGATTTTGGTGACATAAATTTTTTTTGAGGCATTCACGTCACAATGGGTATAGTAAAATTTAGAGGCATTCGTGTCACAATGGATATAGTTTGAGGTTTTTAAAGTATTTGCCCTAAAATTTAAATGTTTAAATATTTACGATGTTTTATAAGAACGTTTTGGGCCTAATTTTAGTTTAGCGGGGGTCCAAGAAGTGAATTGTTAACCCTACCACTCAATTTGTACTTCAGGCCCGAGCAGTTTTGGTTGGGCTCGCTCTCAACCGCAAAAAACGGTAATTAAAAAAATAATTAAATAAATCCCGAGGTTAGGAGGGAAATGATCGCCTACTAGCAACAATCTCTGCACACGCACAACGCAAAAATACAGAGCAAACAGAAGAAGCCCACGTGTCAGAATGTAAGGAACGGGCCCCGGCGCCTACGGCGTCCACAGTTCCCGTTTTGGTAGGCTCGACCTCACGCAGCAAAACCCTCTTTCTCTTTTATCCAAAAGGGATAACCAAACCACATAAATAATAACTTTGACCGAAGATCCTGAACTTTTAATTTATTCAACGTGATTCATGAATTTTAACTCATTAATGTGATTTTTAAATTTTTAATTTATTTAATATAATCATAAAAATTATATCAAATATATATAAAAAATTCATGAATCACATTTTACATTGAGTTAAAATTCAAATAATCCCTGAACTTTGTGCACAAATAATCATTGATCTTAAGCCTAATTTGTAATGTGGTCCCTAAACTTTTAATTTATTCAATGTGATTCATGAACTTTAACATAATATGTAGTATGGTCCCTGAAACTTAATTCATTCAATATAGTCCTTGATTTTTTGGTACACGTTCAGAATGAACCAAAAATTCAAGAATCATATTGAGCAAATTGAAAATTTAAGAATTACATTGCATGTTTAATAAAAATTCGGGGACCATTTATGGAAAAAAGAAATGAAAATCAAAGCCCCGAGAGCTCGAAGATACTTTGGGGAGCAGTGCGAGGGGAGTATAAATTGAGCGGCGAACTGAGCGGTAAACCCTGCAATCGCTCAGCCGCGCGCTCTCCTGCGTTCCTCGCTAAAACCCTAAACCCTCTCTCAGGTGAAGTCGCCGTCTCTCTCTCGACCCTGATTTCGCTTTCTGCTTCCTCCTCTTCCGTTCTTGAATGCCGAGAGCTGTCTGTCGCGTGCGCAGGTGGTCTTTGCATTCGAAATGGTCTCGGGAGAGTCTGGTGTTTGAGTGTTCCTTTGTTTGTTGGGTTTGTTCTGTGCTGCGTGGGTACGCTTGTTGCTTGGTGTTTTCTTTGTTGGGTGATTTGAGGGGAGGGGGGGTTCCCGTGTTTTGATTGGACGTTGCATGAGATGTGCGCATGCTGAGGTGCAAGAAACCTGGCTATTTTGCTTTAGCTAGCAATGGAGTTGGAGGGTATTTGGTGAGAGTGCGCTCTGATGTTGTTTCTGTAACTTAAGAGAACTTGGTTTTATCTTTGTTGGCTCTGTTGGGTGCTTCTTGGCCGTGCTCTTGGAGGATAAAAATGGCGGGTTTCTGGTTTAGCAGCCAAGTGATGATCTGAGAAACAAATTCTAGATGTTTGGTGGGTGTCGTACTTTATGTTCTTCCTCTGGGCACAGTCTGTATATGCTGAAGGTGGATATATTCGTTCCATTTGTACGTATTGTTTTTTTTTTTTGTTATGTAGATGGTCGTGGGTTTCCTGTTCTTGGTTCTTGTCTTGAGGAGGTCGAGCACCTTCTGTTGATTTCTGTACTTGTTGTGTCATCATTTTCTTTTGGGAGCGGTCAGTTGTGTCGAGGGGCCCATTTCCTCATTTGTAATTATTATGAGAGTGACATCCATTGTGGAATAAAGCATTTGACTTGGTGGATCTTATGATTCTATGTTGATGCAGCCTCTTGGAGCAGCTGGTTCATTAGACAATCGACAATGGCTTTCTGCAACAAGGTTGGAAATCTTTTGAAGCAGAGTATTTCCCAAAATGGGCCTGCTTCTATGCTGAACTCTATCCGATGCATGGCGACCTCAAGTAAACTTTTTATAGGAGGTACTGTTCAATGTAGATTACAAAATACTTTGGATGTAAATGAGATTTGTGCTATCGTGTCCCTTATATGCTATTCCATGCCTCAGGTCTTTCTTATGGAACAGATGACCACTCTCTTAAGGATGCGTTCTCGAGCTTTGGTGAGGTGGTTGAAGGTGAGTTTAACTGTCAATGGCTCTCGTTTTTTTGTCTTGGTATGGTCATTTATTTTCTTAACATATAATTTATGCTGTGTACTTCTGCCCAGCAATGCAACAATATCTGCTGCATAATAAATTCTAATGGGCTTTCTTTTGCTGACTTGGTTTCCCTGCCACCCACTTTGGTCCCTACATTGAGAACATTGTCTCCTTGTAAGAAAAAAACGAGCACAAAGTGATTATACAGCCGGAACCCTGTGTCCTTAAAAGGAGAAATTACATTGTGAAACTCGATAGCAGTGATCTAGAGATGGCGCACTTGATCAATAGATTTTGTTATTTGTTACCGACTATTTCCCCTGCACCCTCTCGTCCCCCTCTTCTCTCTGAACTTCAGATCTTCAGATTTGCTTATTTTATTTTAAATTAGATTGATTGAGTTGCTACTTCTCAAAGATATTTTGTGGTAATTTTGTCATCTTTCATTTGTTATCATGGTTTGCAGCCAGGGTAATAACAGACAGAGATTCAGGAAGATCTAGGGGTTTTGGATTTGTCAATTTCTCCAGCGATGAATCTGCCAGCTCAGCATTGTCAGCCATGGACGGTCAGGTGAGCATTGTTCTTAGAAAATATGTAACATCTCTGTCACGTAATCATTGTGATTTCTCACATGTGAGTCTTTTCAGGAGCTTCATGGACGGAGTATCCGTGTAAGCTATGCAACTGAGAGACCCAGTGGCAACCGAGGTTTTGGCGGTGGCAGCGGGTATGGTGGCAGAGCGGGCGGAGATGGTGGCTATTGAGCAATTACTCCTATTTTCAGCTTTTACTTGCTCTGATCAAGGTTGCTTAACCTTTTGAATATCTGTACTAGTTTTTGGATCTGGCTTGGATTCCTTCAAATTTAGTGGGTTGTCTCGTGCGCAATTTGTGAATTTGCCTTAAGTTGGTATAGCTACTAAATAATTTGTTGTCTGTTGCCGGATATCTGCATTTTGTCATTGCTTTAAACAGATGCTTAGCGAATGTCCCCCTACCTGTTCCCTTTAAAGGAGATCTTGTGTCGAGACATCGTAGGGTCGTAGCATCCTTCGTTTTGTTAGGCAGTTTTTCGTCCCTACCCCCAACCTTCCCTAAGATGGGGTTGTTGAATTTCCTTCCTCCCCCTTTGTCCTAAGGGATTCGTAACCCTTAGGCCACTGCCCTGTGGCCGACATCATAAGCTTCTTGAGAGGATGATACACATTCTGTTAAGGAAATCAAATCTGACCAAGTTGGGAGTTTACAGTTTTGAACCCCTTGATTCTGATCGAGTCCTGCAATTATATGACATTTGACAGAAAACTTGCCATCCAATTTACAAACCTGACCAATCATGACTGATCTCTTTAATAATTGTGAAATCCCCATATTTGTCTATGCAGTCATTTAGTCCTTGGCCTAGTATTCCTATTCAATATCTTGAGAACGAGTTTTCAGACATTGTTTTATCGGCAGATGCATCATGTTTGCGGCTGTGGGAATGACCATCATTATATTGTTGGCATTAGGTTTTGCTGGCTGAATTAGGCTTTGTTTGCGCTCTTTTTTGTTGTTTGACTGTGCTACTATGTACTTTTAGCTCAAGTTTATTCCTGTTAGGGGTAAAAAATTTCTTGTTTTCGTTCTTCCCGAGATGAGTTGTGACACTTTTGGACTCTTGCCAGTAAGGAAAGTGAGACAAATCATTACTAGATTTTCATCTCCATCTGACTGGGATGATTTGATCTTGAATCTTTGAGTTTGAATTGAAAATCACTTTGAACTCCCTGTCAAACATGCCACTGAATGTTGGGGTTCATTCAAGAACTTTTTGTATTACTGTGAAATGAGTAATGATTGGGGTGTGTTTGTTTTGCGGAAAATGAATGATTGAGAAAATATTTGTTTAAAAATGATCGTTTGTATTGCTTACAGAACTGAAATGAATGAATGAAAAAAAGTTTATTATTTATTAAAATGTTTAGATATAAATTGTTGTTGGTAATGAAACATTTTTGATAGACTAATTATTTGAAGTGCGATGAGCGATTACTTTTAAGAAAATATTTTTGATAACATTTGTTTTTCATGAAAGGAGCTAAGAAGTGAATACATATTGTGGTGTCAAAGTATGCCTTGAGTTTTTAGCGTTATCATGTGAACAATATCTTTAGACCGACGCCGGTTTTTCTCATGTTTCAACCATTTCATCATGTGATGGTGGCATGGTGGGTCGTGACAGAGGGTGATAAACTCTTGGAGTCTGGAGTTTGCAAATCAAAAACCCAATTCAGATTGGGTTATTGACATTAGTACTATGAACTTCGATTCCGGCTTAAACTGACTCAAATGCTAATCCCACAGAAATATTGTTTTGATTGCATGCTTGACTGAATTTCAGTCCGTCGTATTTTGAAACTTAAATGCAGGATAGAGAGATCATTTTTAAGTAGTTCAATACAAAAGGGTGGGTGGAATCGTTCCATTGTGTCTGGAATTGATGCTAGAAGTGCGTTTACCATGGTACTGTTGCTTTATTTGCTCCAAGCCATTTCTGAGAACATCATTTTACGATGTTATTAGATGTATAAATTGATCGACTGTTTTTATTCCGGAAAAAAAGTTATTCCGACTATTGAGTTCCCGGAGAGATACCACCAGGTCGATGTATACGAAACAAGGAGTCTGCAATCTCCGTATCCGTTCGAGGAGATAGTGTTTCTGTCCGGTCCTCGCCTGCGAACAGATTATGGATTAAGAACATTGGTTGGCTATATTGCTAAAGAACGCCACACGGCATTTGCTCCTAGTCCTCGCCCCCCTCCCTCACCGCCATTGTAAAATTTTTGTAGAATGTACTCGACGCAGAGGGACCAACGTTTCTCTTATCGTGGTTGACAAAAAAAAAACGTGATCCTTTTATAAATGGTCAATATCACAAGTAATTCCAAATCGGTATACTCATATTTAGGGATGAGCACGGTCCGGGTGGGCGATTCCCACCCTAGAACCACGAATCGCCCGTTAAGGACCAGTTTTGAAAAATTGGAACCAGGAATCGCTCGTTGGTTCCATGGATTCACCCGAGAATATGACCGGACCGTCCGGTTCACGGGTGGATTCATGGAACCGGTCCCACCAACCTTTACACGTCAGCATTGTAATATGTTAACACAAAAATACAACTTCACTTGTGTTCAAGTTAAGACATTGCTCTTCAAGTTAGGAACTTCCTAACAAGCCAGAGCCAAGGACCGGAAAGTGAAAACCTTCACCTGTTGTTCAAACTTTCCAAATATGACCGCATAAAGATTTGCAAACGCCAAAACTGAAGACTCTTGTAGTTTGTATTGTTTCTCTTGAGGCGGACAATTCTGCCTCATCGATGTCGGCAAAAATCCCTAGTTAGAAGGGGAGTAGTGATGAATGTCCAAAGGTTCTTAACAGGGATGATTAGAGGCTGAGCATTAAGCATTTCAGTCAAAGGAGGCCATCGCAGCTCTAACATAATGATTTTGCGCATCACAATCCCTCACCAGAGAATTGAAATGAGGTTAAACCCATTGCACTCTTTTGCATATTTCAACACTCTAGTCAGCTGATATCAATTAAGATTCAAACCGAGTGAACTTACCAAACGACGTGAAGACTTCAAGGAGGCAAGATTTATGAAATGAACATGATCTTGAGATCGATCTTCTCATCCCTCACCAGAAACTGAAAATGAGGTTAAACCCATTAAACTCTTTGCAAATTTCAAGGTCTTTCTGTGCAACCTATTCGTTGTAAATGATTTTTAATGGGTAGTTTAGGGATTTGGATTTTTTTTAAAATTAAAATAAATAAATATATTATTATTATATTATCAGTTCAGTTCGGGTGGGCGGGTGGACGGTGCCACACCTGGAACCGGACCGGTACCCACCGGTTCCAATTATTTGGAACCGGGAACCGGACTGGCTCCCTTAGGAACCCCTGGTTCCGGTCCGGTTCCGAGCGGTCCCGGGCGGTCCGGACGGTTTCCGGTTATTTTGTACACCCCTACTCATATTATATTTATATCAAATTAATTTTTGTCAAAAAAAATCTTAAATTGATACATTTGTGTCGTATTTACATCAAACTAATTTTTATGTCAAAAATTTCCAAGCTGATAAACCCTTGATAAATTTACCAAAATTTTAGGGCCAAATTAGGGAATTTAGCAAATTTTCAAAGCATGAGGAAAACTCTCAGGGCAAAATTAGCAGAATCAATCTCCGTTTATTTTCTTTGTATATGGCTTTCCTAAAACTACGTCATTTCGAAAACCATTTATGTTGAATTCCACATTGAATCCCCATCAAACATAAAAACAATATAACTGCTTGCATCTGACTTGAGGAACAAACATGTACATGTATATTAAACGCACGAGAGAGATTTGTTTCTTTGCTTTTCAAGTACTAATAATGCAAAAGTTGAGCCATCCACCTAGGCTTAAGCTTATAGATTATTTGGTCTATGAGCTAATGAAATATCATCCGCTCATTATTTATATATCTAAGGCTTTCGTTATTTTGTGGGAAATTTGATGTGTTCTCGAAAATATTCTCCAGGAAAATAGTAATATTTTCCAGGAAAATAGTAATATTTTCCATTATTTGGTTGAAATCTGAAAATCATTTTTCGGAAACGAAAAATTAATTTTATTCTCATGAAAGCACTATTTGTTTGATATAAAAGGATACCTAGTCGTTGGAGTCCTGATCACAAGAGCTAGGGTCTCTTGTGCCTAGCAACTCAGTACCTGAGCACGAGCGTTGGAGAACCTAGTTTAGACGGTGGTGACTTGGTCGCAGGAGCCGGATACCCGGGCTTAACCACAAGGGACTCGAGCACATGAATTGGATCTGGGGCCCAACTTTTGTGAACTTGGGCCCGACCATTAAGAAACCAAGGCCAAACATTAGTGTTAATTGGGCGTGGGAGATGGGTACTTAGGCATAGCCATCAGGGACATGGGCACTAGCACCGGGGTCTTAAGCCTAGCCTTTATGGACCAACTAACTTGGATGGGAGAGTTGGGTGCCCATGCACGATAGTCGGAGACTTAACACAAGCATCAAGGTCTCTAGCATGACTGCTAGGGGCTCAAGCATAGACACTAAGGTCCTCGGCCCGAGCCTTGACTTGGATGCAGGAGTTGGGTATCCAGGCATACCCACCGAGGATTGAGCACCAGCATTATGGTCTTGAGCATAGTTGCCAGGAACTTAAGCACGGGCATTGAGGTCTTGGCCTCTATGGAACCAACGTGATTGATTGGGAACGAGAGTTGGGTGCCCAGGCACGGTTGTCGGGGACTGAGGTTTGGAGCTTGGCTCAAAGGATCGAGGTCTAGAGGTCGGCCTCCAAGACCTAGGCCCAGCTTTCGAGGAATTGGGTTCGACCTCAATGGACCTAGGCAGGAGTATTGGTGACTCGGGTGCGAGAGTCAGGTATTTGAAAATAGTTGTCGAGGACCTGGGCTGACCCCTGTGGATTTTAGCTCGATCTCGATAGACCCAAGCTTGGCCTCTGTGGAGTTAGGCCTGGTCTCCATGGAACCTAGCGCAGGTGTTAGTGACTTGGGTGTGGCAGCTGGGTACTTGGGTATGGCTGCTAGAACCTGGGCACCGGAGTCCTAGGCTCAGTCGAGCACCTTGGCATGGCCGCCTAGGACCCAGGCACAAGCATTGGGGTCTAGAGCACAGTCGTCTGGGACTTAGACATGAGCATCGAGGTCATGGGCCCAGCTTTTAAAGACCTGCACCTGTGTCCGAGCGCTGGTTACTTGGGCACGAGAGCCGAGTACTCAGACAGGATGGGGACACTATTGGATTTGGCCCCGGTCTTGAGGGACCTAGGTCCAACCTATATGGATCTGGGTCTGATTGCTAAGGAACCAATTCTGGCCTCGCTGGACCTAGGACCAAAAGTCGAGTAAAAGGACACAATTGTTGGTTACCCGGACACAACGTTGGGGCTTTGGGCGCAAGCACCGATCGCTGAGGACCTGGGCACGGACGTTGGGGTTCCTATGCCCATGTCTAGTCTTACTTCAAAAATGATTTCCTCTTTTAAAAAAACGAAATCATTTTTCTGAATTTAAACATAATTTTTCCATTGTTAAGGAAAGATTTTCCGTCAACTCATTTTCTTAAACAATTCAAACACTAGAAAATGATAAAAATGTTTTTGAAGAGAATATTTTCCGTCAAATAAACAGAGCCTAAAAAGAGCTTCCTCTCTGTGAGAAAAAAAGTTAACAATCAATAGTCATTTAGGCTCCGTTCGTTTGGCGGAAAATATTCTCCTTTTGGAAAATATTTTCCCGGAAGTCATTTTCTGGAAAATGTTTTCCCGGAACATAATTTTCCAGTGTTCGGTGATTAATATGAAAAAGTTTCGGAAAATATTTTTCGCCGACGGCGGCGACCGGCGACCTTAGTGAAGAAGAAGAAGAAGCAGCTCCGGAAAATGATTTCCGCTTTTGAAGAAACGGAAGTCATTTTCCATAGACTTAGGTTATTTTGTGAGGGGGGAAGGAAAATATTTTCCCACGGAAAACGTTTTCCGCCCTCCGAACACCGGAAAACCCGGAAAATATTTTCCGAGAGAATATTTTCCGCCAAACGAACGGAGCCTTAGTTCGATGGGGCCTAGCGACCTGAACCGAGAAAATAGATGAAATGGAGTCAAGCCGACAGGCCCCGCATCCTTGGCTCAGAACGACCCTCATACGGGCCACACCGACAAGACCCGCTGTTCGTGGGTCATGACCGTACCGGCGGGGCCGGGCCTATCGCCACCTCTCAACCGGGACGCGCCGCCGCGGAGCACCCCTTAAGCTTCGGCCATGGGCTTCGGCTTTTACCGCCGAAAAGGAGAACTCCAGCCAGATTAGCGCGCTCTTTCTTTTTCTGTTCCCTTTCTATCCCTCAGAGCCAAAAGGAAATCCCCTTTCTCTCCCTTCCTCCTCCTCCTCCCTCTTCCCTCCTTCATCTTCTCCGCGAAGCCAAGCTTTCGCTTCGCTTCGCTTCGCTCCGTTCGCATTTCCCGGCTCATGCGGCGAGCGAGGCTCGGCCGACGGAGCAGCGAAGATGAGCACGGTGGACAAGATGCTGATCAAGGGCATCCGGAGCTTCGACCCGGAGAACAAGCACGTCGTCACCTTCTTCAAGCCCTTGACCCTCATCGTCGGCCCTAACGGCGCCGGCAAGACCGTACCACTCTTCTCCCACCTCTTTTGTCGCGTGCTTTGCGCCTTTCTCTTTCGTGGCCTGAGGGCTCATCTGAGGTTGTTTCCGGCTGTTTCTCCGCAGACGATTATCGAGTGCTTGAAGCTGTGCTGCACTGGCGAGCTGCCCCCGAACGCGCGGTCTGGTCACAGTTTCATCCACGACCCGAAGGTGCTGCTCGATTACCCATTTCGCCCTTCTGTTTTGTTTCGTTCCGTTTGGCTTTGGGGGGTGGGGGGGTTTGCTGGGTTTTTCTTCTTTTTTTGTTGGGATTTAGTGGCGAGATTGCTTGGGTTGTGGTTGAAGGTGGCGGGAGAAACGGAGACGAAGGGGCAGATCAAGTTGAGGTTCAAGACGGCGGCCGGTAAGGATGTGGTGTGCATTCGGTCGTTTCAGTTGACGCAGAAGGCGTCCAAGATGGAGTTCAAAGCCATCGAGAGCGTCCTGCAAACTATTAATCCTCACACTGGAGAGGTGAGTGTATTGCCTAGCTGATTTGTGAGAGTATCTTCTTGGAGTTATCGTCGATGTTCTCTGTTCATGGAGCTATTATGTGGCTAGATGGTTGCTTTCGATCTCTGCCCTGTTATGAGTGTAATCAGCAATGATTAGATAGTCACTTCATCTGTTTAGCAAACACTTCTCTTACCCGTTGTTCAAGTACAGTGTCTTTTTGGTTAGTGCAATGGGAGTATGTAACTTGTGGGCAATCGAATTTAAAGTATGGTATTCCCTAGAAGCCATGGGTTCCCAAAACATGTCGCTAGTGCTGTAACCCGTCACATGTTGATCTTCTGTGCTTAAATTTCTCGTGTTCTCTTGTGCTGCAGAAAGTTTGCCTTAGCTACAGATGTGCTGATATGGACAGGGAGATCCCCGCTTTGATGGGTGTATCAAAGGCTGTTCTGGAAAATGTTATATTTGTTCATCAAGACGAAGCGAATTGGCCACTGCAAGATCCTTCCACATTGAAAAAGAAGTTCGATGATATCTTCTCTGCTACTCGGTATATTACAGACCATTCGTGCAACTTCTCTACAAGTTTAACGAAGCTTTATAATCACGTGCATGCATTATGTCTACCACATTTTCTGTAGAAAATCTATGTTTTATTTTTATTTGTCAGGAGCCTTTCTCAATGCTATGGTCATTCTTTGATTAACCGCTACTTGATATGCTCCCCATCAAATGCATTGTGGATGACATGTCGTTTCCATTGTGTCATTGACTCAATTATCACATAGCATTCTTTCAATTAGCAAAATATGCTCTTGAAAAAGTGTGTTAAGTTTGACATTGCCTTTTGTTTTGCTTTCATTTTATTTTTTTTGTCTCATCAACAACTAGACACTTTCCCGCCGTGCTGTAATGAAAGAAAAGTGAGGGATCAACATGCTATTAACTTTTTTCTGAGACTCGCTTACATTTTGCCCTTCATAGTTGGTCTTTTTACATGTTTTTTAATTTGTTACATTGAATAAGATACAGAAATATATCTGCATATGTTATTGCCAGATCTATTATAGTAGTTGCGCACCTCTCAAAGAATTTCTGACCTAATATCATACTTTTGATTTTTGACTTGTTTGGTAATATAACTGATTAAATTGTCACCTTAGCCATATTACCTTTCAACGTACATATTTATTTTGCGTGGTTCGCTATGTCTGTGCGGGCTTGTGCTGACTTAGTCCATGACATCTGTCTTGCTATTTCACCTCTATCAGTTAATTTTCTTGAATTATGGCCGACTCTTTTGATATGTTTATACCCAGTTCCCCTTGTAGCTTTAATTTTTGTATTCCTCATTGACAGGCATTTAATTAGTTTTTCAGGGGTTAGAATTGGTTTAAATTCTGAAATTGCAAATTTTTTGGAAGAACCATTTTGGAATATGGGTTAATGAATTCAATGAGGAATAAAAGGGCCACTATTGGGTTTGATTTTGTATCCTATAATTGCCCCAATTGAGTTGGTTACGACTTAGCCTGAAATTGACTGCAGCATTTCTAGTTTTGGATTTCAGCCTGGGGATTGACCCACCTTGCTTGTGCTCATATCTAATTAGTGAAGCAATGCTCATGCTTTGGAGTTATCTCTGTTCATTGCTGGGTAAACTGCATTAGTGATAGTATCAATGATTGAACTCTTTTTTCTCACTATATTTTGATTCTCCCTGATATCTTGTTGTTATAGTTTTTTGCATGGAAGTTTTTCCCCCCTACCTTCAAGGAGAAACACAGTGGTGTTCAGCAAAAAATTTTGTTGATCATAATTCCGGAGGTTCTTAGTTTGGTTTGAGAGGCTTAAATTTAAAGGGACTCAACCTATTTTTGTCCAGCTTCATTTCATCTCTCTGGATAACTTAAAGTTGGACACTGTTAGTAGATTGAGTAAATTATGAAGCAGTTTATTAATGTCAGAAAATTTGTGCTTTACCTTGCATATTATCAAAAGCAAGGATTTCAACAGGATTGGACCGTGAATATAAAGGGAGAGAAAAGAAAAAGAGTGGCTCCTGCTATTCTCTGTGTCAACTTAGGTATCTGTAAATTAGATATAGTGACTGGGCCACTAATCTAAATCCTAAACGGTTTTTCTCTTTTTGATGATCATTTTAGTTTTTCTTTGGCAGTTATTAGCAAGACATAAGAACATCAAAAACATTTCTTTTCTGTGCCTTTTCCCCCCATTTGTCTTTCAGCAATATTTGTACATCAAATGTAATTCTGTATTCTTGTGATTGATGCGAAATCTGTCTTTCTTGCCATAGACAATTCTCACCCTTTCTTTTCCTTTTACTTTTTGGCCTTTTTTTTTTGGGGGGGGGTTCCTTTTTGGTAAATATAGTATTAGTGAATTGCAGATGTAACTTTTGAAGTACTATGTAACAGGTACACAAAGGCCTTGGAAGCCATAAAGAAACTTCACAAAGACCAGGCACAAGAGATAAAAACTTACAAGTTAAAGTTGGAAAATCTCCAGACGTTGAAAGATGCTGCGTATAAGGTTATTATTTGTATCCGTCTATTGATGATAGTGACATGTCTAAGCCGTATTCCATCATCTAAATCCATCATTTTACTGCATCTGAGTACAGTTGATTACTGAAAAAAATCATTGTAGTATCAGTGTTATGGAAGTTTTCAATGCAATTCCTGAAGGTACTAGAAGATTAAGATGTATTTTATCGTACTATCTTTACCTTGGAAAAGGGGAGGAGGTTAGGACAGTTTTGCTTATTCTGGACTAGTGAGTTGCAATTAATCCTCTGACGATTATGATGTATTCAATCTTCTAATCACAGTGTAAACAGTACTCTTTGAGAACACAGACTATTGATTTCAAAGTCCGAGGAGTAGCTTTTGTTGATAATGAAGTAGAAATTGGGTGACTAATTTTTGTGTTGACAAATTTTGCATCTCTTAAGCATAACAATGTGCTACTTCGTTGCAGTCAAGGTTCAAGTAAGTTTGCTCATATAACATGCTTTATATCTGGAATTCTTGGCATAGGACTCAGTCTTGCTCATTGTTATATTGGTGACTTGTTATGTTCTGACTATATGCGCCTCTTGTAGTTTGTGAATTGCCCATAGCTGTCAATCTCCTGCAGCCTTTTGCAATTAGTTTCCCTAAGAGGAGATTCTTTACCTTCACAGGAGAAGAAAGAGAAGGAGTTTGTGCTCATTCTTTCATTCCTTCCTTTATTTTTTTATGAGAATTCATCACATTTTGAATTTGTAACAATTAAGTGAAAGCTCATAGTCTTACCTACGTGCTTTAATTCTTGCTTTCTTCTGTGCTGCATTTACACTTTCGCTGCTGGTATCTGAAACAGGGGCACAATATCCTGTCGTTACTAATTTGACATACTTATGTGTTTTACAGCTACGTGAAAGCATTTCTCAAGATCAAGATAAAACAGAATCTTTGAAAAGTCAATTGCAAGACTTGGAAGAAAGTATTCAAACCGTGGATGCTAAAATTCATCATACGGAAGTAACACTGAAAGATTTAAGGAAACTACAGGAACAGATAGCGACAAAAACTGCTGAAAGAGGAACTTTGTTTAAGGAGCAGCAGAAGCAATATGCAGCTCTTGCTGAGGAGAACGAAGGTGTTTGTATATCACTTTAACAAGTCATCTGCTTTATTTAGGTCTTCCCTGCACCTCCTCTCTTACGCTGGGCATAAACTGCTTAGCATTGCTGAGGACTGTCTGTATTAAGCATATGTTCAGTCAGAAGTCGCTCACTTGTAACTATTTATAATAATAAACATTATTTATAGTCAGACTGGTTCATAAAGAGCCACCGTTAATGATCAAAAGCCAGACTGGTTTGTACATAGTCACACAATGGTCATTGGAGGAGAAGAAATTTAGAGCCGTCTTCAAAATGATGTAGTTTAGACATTTAGTTGAGAAGCTCCTCAGGCAGGCAGATGCTATGCTATTATTTTGTGATAGTCAAGCTGTGCTGCATATAGCTTCGGATCCAGTATATAATGGGATAATTAAGCACATTGAGATTGACTGCCACTTTACTAGAGCAAAGCTGATCTCTGGTGTAACTGCAACAGCCTTTATGAACTCAAATGATCAACTTGCTGATATATTTACTAATATCCTTGTAGTTTTCATCGAATTACATTCTTTTAATATGCTAGGAATATATGAAATGTATGCTCCAGCTTGAGAGGAATTGGGGAGCATTTGTCTAATACAGTGGCACTTGTAAAAGCTCACACCCTGTTCATTAGATGGGCCACACTGAAAAACACCAACCATTTAGTCATAAATCTGTCATCTTTTACTTTCACAAGCATCATCTTCTGTTTGCAGATGTTTTTCAGATAGGATGATGCTTTAAGAAACAGTGTGCCTTTTTTTTTCTGTTTCTCTTGCAAAAATAGATACTGACGAGGAGTTGATGGAATGGAAAACCAAGTTCGATCAAAGAATTGCCCTCTTGGAATCTAAAATTGGTAAGTTAGAGAGGGAAATGAATGACACAGAGACAAAAGGTTCTTTCCTTAAGAAGACGATTAATGAGTACATTTGGGAAATAAGCAAGCTGCAAACTGAAGCTGAGGTAAAGTCAACTAATGCGGCTTTCTGTTTTTTACAGTTGGGAATGTTGTGGTACTGTTTCATATTAACTCCTTTAACTTTTTTTACAGGCTCATAATTCTTTGAAAAGCGAAAGAGATTCTACCATTCAAAAACTTTTTTCGCGGCACAATTTGGGGTCTCTTCCAAGTTCTCCATTTGACAATGATGTTGCCTTGAACCTCACAAATCGAGTGAAATCAAGGCTATTGGATCTTGAGCAGGATTTACAAGATAAAAAGGTGGCCTTCTAATTCCATGGTCTATTGGCTCTTTCTGCCAAAAAGTGAATTTTCATGGGCCATACGGTCACCTCCATGTGCTTAATTCACCAGTTTGAATCTACACACAATGAACTGCTAAATTGCTACTTTGAAAATAACTAATAGTAGCTGGCTTCTAGTTTATTGAGAAGCAATGTCTGAAAAGAAGAAAGCCCCTTTGTTTTCTGAAGGTAGTTGTTTTATTTACCTATTTGAAAGGGACTCAAGCTCTTATGAGGAAAACTGTCTTGCAGAAATCAAATGAGATGGAACTTAAGGCTTCGTGGGATCAGTACATGGATGCAAATGATCGGTGGAAAAATATCGATGCTCAGAAACAGGCGAAGGCAGAGATCAAGGTTTAGAAGACATGCTTTGTCGTGGTTTTTCAATATTCAGATCACTCTTTTATTTTTTCCGGGGCATTTGAACTTCTATCCTATGCAGAGTGGCCTTTTGAAGCGCATCAAAGAGAAGGAAGATGAGCGAGACTCATTCGAGCTTCAAATATCTAATGTTGATTTATCTCATATAGATGAGCGGGAGCAGAGCATGGTAACATTGCCCTGCTTAGCTCTCCTTGTGGGTCCATGCATGTTAGAAGAATGATACACAGATCTAATCTCTCTCTCTCTCTCTCTCTCGTATGTGCAGCGAATTGAGGTTGAGAGGAAGACAAACCAGCTTGCTGGAAGAGAATTTGAATCTAACATACGGCAGAAGCAGAGCGAGCTTTACAGCATTGAGCAAAAAATTAAGGCACTTAATCGAGAGAAAGATATAATGGCAGGCGACTCAGAGGACAGAGTAAAACTTGCATTGAAGAAAGCTGAGCTAGAGAATCACAAAAAGAAACACAGAAAGATGTAAGTAGGATATTCTTCCACAGTTTAACTTCTTTCTTTCTCATTGTGCATATATGTGCTCTTTGCAGTTTAGTGTGATTAGTTACGAGTTGAAGCTTAACTTTGGGCGTCCTTTTTGTTTCAGAATTGATGATTGCAAGGATAAAATTAGAGGAGTCCTGAAGGGGAGGCTTCCACCTGACAAGGATTTGAAGAAGGAAATGACTCAAGCTTTGAGGTCATTCTATGTTATGTATTTGTGTGTCAGTGATTATAAGCATGGAATTGTTATTGCGATTCTATAATGGCTGCATTGATTGGTTAAGATTTTACTTTTTATGCTTTTTTGTTACTCTTGCTCACACTGGAGCAACTGTTTGGTCAAGCCACTTTTGAGAGCATGCTTAGATGGTGACTGTCTTGTGAATTAAATTTCCTATCTGCATGATTGTGCTTATTGGTGGAAATTTTAATCTTTTCTTGAAATATCTTGGTTTGATTGAAAGTACTTTACTTAGCTATTAAAGGGTGTCACGGTGCACAAGGCTCCCTGTATTACGGGGTCTGAGAGGGAGGTTGATGTATGTATCCCCTGATTTTCCAGAGAGGCTGTTTCTGTGATTTCAACCTTTGACCTCAGTCTACAGCTGAGTAACTTTTTACTGCTAAACCAAGGCTTGCCATCAATCCTAATTGGCATTATGGCTACAGAACATTTCTTACCGTTTGATTTCACTATAGGTTGTAATTATCTTATTTTATCAGTATTGAAAAATGTCTCGGAAGTAATAACGTAATAAAAATTAAGATTATGGAATCAAGCAACAACCAATGAGGCAATTTTGCTGGAAAATATTAAGCACCAAACCATTTCCTTTGTAAAATTATGTGTTTCTCTTCCTCCAGATTTCCACTGCTCAGTAAATCAACCTTTCTGGTAAATCTTGTACTGTCCATTGAAGGATGCAATTCCCTGAGCGTGCTAGTGTTTACTGTTTATTTATTGTGCATTAATGTGAAATTATCCTTATGGCATAAATGCATTATCTTGAGAATCGAAATTAACACCAAGTTTATATGACACAATATGGAAAGGGGATGTCAATGCAAACTTTTGGTGGAAAATATTTGATAAAACCCTCCACTTTCTTTTGTTGTCTTGTTTATTCCTGAAACGTGTGTTAATAAGCTCTATCATCATACATTACAAAGCAGGACCATTATGGGGCTAGCTCATGGTTTGGAAGTGCTCTAGAGAGTGTTAGTTGTTTTTGCTATTGAGATGGCATAAGACGATCTATGTAGCGGAACCCAGGATAAATAGTTGGTTTGTTGCTTTGGTTGCTGTTGTATTTGTTGTCCGTAAGGTCGATGTTCCTGCTGCAGGGCTATTAATTTGGAATTTGATGACTTGGGCTCGAAATCCCGTGAAGCTGAGAAGGAAGTGAATATGTTGCAGATGAAAATACAAGAAGCTAATGATAGCCTGTCTAAACTTCGCAAGGATTTGGAATGTAGGAAATCTTTCTATTCTTATAATCTGTAATTATGTAGGGACTCATTTTTCTTAATTGAAGTTGACATATGCTTTGTGGCAAAAAAAAAAAAAAAAGCAAGGAAGTTGACATATGCTTGAATATTGGCTATGCTTGTCTGATTTTTAGGAATGTAATTGCAAGGATTTGGAATGTAGGAACTCTTTTCACTATGTAATTATAGGTGGGGACTTAATATGCTCAACTAAAGTTGACATTTGCTTGAATGTTGGCCGTGCTGGTCTGATTTTTTGGAGTGTTATTAGCCATTCCTAGGATAATACCCAATGCTTAGGGCCCCGGGAATCACATAGGATAGAATAGCTCTGACTTTTCCAGGTTCAATGTTATTTGGTCTACAGGCAGAAGCATAAGTTGTCTTTCCACTGGATTGAAATTAGTAAGCTACTGTAACTTCATAATAACTTCAAAAATTAGGATGTGACAGCAGTCATCCTAACACGGCTTTATGAGTTAATGGAACTTATTTAAGTGATAAAAATTGCCGGAAAGTATCTCTGATTGATCAAGGTGTTATAATAGCTGTTTAGACAAAGAAAATCAAATTAGTGACTCTATCTTGAAGGATGGAGAAGAAAGAACTGAAGTTCTCTTTGTGGTGAATAGACGATGGAAGTAATTCCTGGTGATTTTCCCTTTTCTTTATTGGTCATTTTAGCCAAGTTGCGTTACATGAGGATTTTCCTGTTCAATTTATTGCAGCACGGAAGAGATTTATAGAGTCCAAGCTGCTGTCATTGGATCGGCAATCTTCTGATATTGATGCTTATCTGAGAGTACTGGAGTCAGCGAAGGAGAAAAGAGATGTCCAGAAAAGGTCATTAATTTTGGAGTCAAGATCATAAATAAGCTAGTCTTCTGGTGAGGATAGAGCTAACAATCATTACATGCTGTCTGCAGTAAATATAATATTGCTGATGGTATGAGGCAAATGTTTGATCCTTTTGAAAGAGTGGCCCGTGCTCATCATGTTTGTCCTTGCTGCGAGCGTCCTTTCTCTGCAGAAGAAGAGGATGATTTTGTCAAGAAGGTTGGTATATCTCTTGCCATGCTTTCAAGCTGCTTATCCATTAGTTTGTTGATTGGACTTTTCTATTTCTGATATTTTATTGCCTTGATGCTTTTGACTCTGTTGGCATTTGGAAATTACAGCAACGAGTGAAGGCTACTAGTTCTGCCGAACACATGAAGGTGCTGGCCATGGAATCCTCAAACGCTGACTCATATTTTCAGCAATTGGACAAGCTTCGTGTGGTCTATGAAGAATATACTAAAATTAAAAAGGAAACAATCCCTCACACAGAAAAAAGCTTGGATGAGTTTACTAAAGAGTTGGATCAAAAGTCCCAGGCCCTTGATGATGTAATTATCTCTTCTCTAACCATTAGCTTTATAATGTTTTCATTTTGGTGAAGATGATTGGCTTCAGGATTCTTTACAACATTTTTGAAATGGTTTTTCTTTTTTTTCCTGCGTGAGATTTTGTATCCAATATTCTCCAGTGGGTTGTCACAGAAGGATAATATACTTGTTCACTACTTTTATACAAGATATGATGATGTTTCTCAGTACATTAGGCATAAAAAGTCATTTGTTTCTTACATATTGATGCCTCCTATCCTATACATGCAAGAGGAAGTCCTTAAGTATTTCCTCTTTCCTGCCTTCTGACTTATGAGGACTAGAGTTCTTATCCTTTAAGACAACTCAATGGAGAGCTATATGTGTTTGGTCTGCATCTAGTATGGTTCCTTTTGATGTGAGAAGTAGTCTTCGTTTTTCTTGTTGTATTGATACAGGATTCGAGTTCCTAAACTGGCTTTGATAGGGTGTCAATTAATTTCTGACTACTTGGTGCATTAGTAAAGTGATTTTTTTTTATCTGTTTGTCTTTCTATCACTTCTTGGTTATCTAAGCTTGTATGTACTTTGGATGTGATTTTCTTGAGTGCTTTTCCTGTAGTCTAAAATCCATAGGACATTGATACCAGGTGCCTATTAATGGTCTTCTTGTCCTATGCTTACTGCTAAATGTTATCTGTATAGATCCCATAAGTATAAATCTTTATGATTACTATTTAGCCTTACATAAATACATAAGTGGGTGTCATTCGTTGTAACAAAGGGGCTGTGTTATTACTCAGCTAAGCATGTCTTTAATCAGTTAGTGAATCAATAATGGTGTTGCCTCTGCCCTGGGCTTGAAAGTACAAGAAATTTGGGTATAATATTTAGAAATTACACAGACATTACATTGGTGTTCTTAGGATGCTTCCATCACTGACTGCCAAGAGAAAAAGCATCCTTACACAGATCCAAATCATGTTTGTGGGGAACTCATTTATTCCCTGCTTCTTAGCAGAATATAAAGGCAGTAGGACCTATGGTGAAGTTTTTCTGCTCGAGGTCAGTTTTGATCCTCTTTTTTGAATTAGAGATCCAGGTGTGGAATCTTCCCATTGCAAGTCAAGCAGCATGCTTGTAAAGAAATACTCCAAGTAAATCCTTTCGTTTGAAGATCACAGAATGGCTTACTTGAGAAGAATATCTGCACACTTCATTTTTCAAGAAGCATACAGAAATCTACTTCTCTCTTTGATTCTTGATGAACACAGAAAGAATTATCTCTATTCATTTCCAGCCTCCAATCTAGATGATTAACTCTGCATGATTATTGAGTATTGGTGATATAAAAATACTTTGCAAATACAGGTACTAGGGATTTTGGCTCAAATAAAAGCTGAGAAAGAGTCGGTTGAGGCCTTGCTGCAACCTGTTGATACGGCTGATCGGCTTTTCCAAGAGGTCCAGACTTTGCAGAAGCAAGTCGATGATTTGGAGTATAAGCTTGATTTCCGGGGACAAGGTGTGAGAACTATGGAAGAGATCCAATTGGAGCTGAATGATTTGCAGAGCACAAAGTACATGACCTTCAGCTATTTGTTTTATTTTAATTCTCTTTCTGCTTCTTTTCCTTTCTTCCCATGGCATATGCATGAGATATCCCAAACTTTATACACCAGTTGTCTGGAGAAATTGCGCTGCGGAATTCTGACTATTCTGTCTCTCTTTGCCAACTTGACTTGATTGTTTGGTTATAGAAATCTTCATGTCAAATTTGATTTGAGCTTATGGTTTTAACTTCAAAACTCGACCTCCCTCTCTCTAGGGATAATTTGCACAACGAATTGGAGAAGCTCAGGGATGAGCAAAGGTATATGGAGAATGATTTATCCAATATCCAAATTCGCTGGCATACTCTGAGGGAGGAAAAAGTAACTGCAGCTAATACGCTCCGCGATGTCAAAAAGGCGGAAGAGGAGCTAGAGCGATTGTGGGAGGAGAGAAATCAACTTGACCTCGATGAGAAGGTAGTCTACTTATAGAATTTTCCTTCGCCAAGATCTAGTAAAATAATATAACACTGAAGTAGACTGATGGAGTGAATTTCTACAATTACAGTTGATTTTTCTTGTAATTGAGCTGCTTTTAGCTTCAAGGTCTTTTGCATACACAAATTAGCATCTCCTTGGTGCCCAATAAGGAAATCTCTCTAGTGGAAGGTGGCTTTTTAAGTCTGCCATCAAATCCCTAACAATCCCTTTAAGGGTTGTAATTCACAAGGGACGTAATCCTGGACGTGAAGAATAAAAAGGCCTTTCCCATTTTCATCCATTAAATAATAGTTAATTACTTGAAAAGTCAGAAATATATTCGCTCAAAAAAGATTCCAGAAGTTGTTGACCGTAAATGAGAAGATTGATGCGGAACAGTGGATACTAGTTGCTGTGCATATTACTTCATGATCGGAAAAATGAGCACCATGGAAATACATGCCACACAGCCAAAGAAAGATAATGGAAAGTTGGCCAAAATGAGCACTAAATACTTTTCGCTATTCTTGATAATACAATGAGTAAAGGGGTAGTTTGTGTAGATAATAGATCACCCACTCTGCTCTCTTTTGGCTAGCTGCTTCTCATAATTTTTGAATTCTTCATTAAATTCCTTGTGTTGCTCAGGAGAATTTTGTTGACTGTACCTTTATGTACTTTCTCTTTTCAATGTTTAGGTTTTCATAACTTGAGCTTGCTGCTTAAGCATATTTTCATGTATGCTTTCTTACTAATGATTTGCCATCTATCCTCTTGTTGACTTTGTATTCTCTTTGTGCTGATTTCAGCATTTGATGGAGGCTCTTGGCCATATATCCAAGGACAGAGATAGACATCTGAATGAGTACAATGATTTGAAGGCTAAACTTAATCATGACTACGACGAACAGGCTGAACAGAAAAGAAGCTATCATCAAGAAGTGGATTCACTACTCAAGTTATCTTCCAAAATCAAGGAGTATGTTCTTCTGAATTTAGCGATAGTTGTGTGGACCCAATACCTGTGTCTTAATCTGCAGACTGCTGTACTAGGTACCATGATCTCAAGAAAGGAGATAGGTTGAAAGAGCTGGAAGAAAAGCA
This sequence comes from Syzygium oleosum, assembly GCF_021117445.2. Lineage (NCBI taxonomy): Eukaryota > Viridiplantae > Streptophyta > Magnoliopsida > Myrtales > Myrtaceae > Syzygium > Syzygium oleosum. The sequence continues at coordinate 19,072,214 of NW_026607485.1, read as the reverse complement.
AGGTGCATCAGAATCTCAGCTTCAAGGTTGTGATCAGAGGAAACGAGAAATTTCAGAAGAACTTACCAAAAGTAAGGACTTGATGAGGAATCAGGATCAGCTTAGAAGAAATATCGAGGATAACCTAAACTACCGAAAGACAAAATCTGAAGTAGATGACCTCACCCGTGAAATTGAATCTCTAGAAGACAGAATACTCAAAATCGGTGGTATTTCTACCATTGAAGTTGAACTTGTAAAACTTTCACAAGAAAGAGAGAGGCAACTTTCTGAGGTATTCATACTTCTGATAAAACTCTTCTATCTTGGGCCACCCACCTGGGTGTTGTGTCGTGTCTCATCTAATCCATGAGGTTAGAAATATCTTAAGGCCTGTGGTTTGCCTATTGAGGTGGGCTTCATCATCATCATAGAAGTCAAAACCAATAGTGATGAGTATTTGCTTGCTACCCTGTACTGATGCTGGAGCCATTAATGAAATTCCATATTGAAGGAGAATATATGAACTTATGGTGCTATATGGTTATTTTGGTCTGTTCAATCCATCATACAATGTGCTTCTTTATCAGAGACGTGCGGTTCTGTTCCCATATCTCGCATTAGCTCGGTGTTAAAGTATGTTTTCAGTTAAAGGGCGTCATTATTCTTTTCTTTTGTTTGATAAGCAATTATCCTTGTTTATGGAGACAACAGTACTCTTGAGCCTCGAGTTTCCCTCTTCTGTCTTTCGTTGTATTATTCGCATACTTAATTTGTGTATGTATATGGTATAATGGGTATCTATTTCTATCTGAATTATATACGGTACAACTACTTAGTTTCTCATTTTTCTTCTTGCCACAGCTAAACAGGTGTCAAGGAACGATGTCTGTCTATCAGAGCAACATTTCTAAGAATAAATTAGATCTTAAGCAAGCCCAGTACAAAGACATTGACAAGCGATATTTTGACCAGTTAATACAGCTCAAGGTAAAATGTTTATGAATAGTAGTTGGTGTCCTTTATATTTCTCAGCTGGAGAATAAATGAACCTATTTCTGGCAGACCACGGAGATGGCAAACAAGGATCTGGACAGATACTACAATGCCCTTGACAAGTGAGCTCTCCAAATATACTCCATTGCCTTTTAAACTTAAATGTTTCAGATGTTGCCTTTTCTCCTTGTGTTCATGCAATGTTCTTAGGAACTATAAATACAAAATCTGAAGTAGAGTTTGGTATAGGTAAGTGTGTTGCTGTAAATGTTAGTTTGGAGAGTGAGGAACAGAAGGGAATTTGAGGGAAAAGAGTTATTTGGATGTTTGTCTATATGGGTTGATGGTTTGAAACTTGAAACGTCTGGCATAGTGGAAGGATCTTCATAGATGTGAATGCTTTGTAGACATTGTATATTCTCTTTCTCTCTGTCTCTCTCATTCTCCTAAATGAGTTTTACTTTGGGCTCTGAGCTCTTTTTTTTTCCCAACATGGTTCTTCACCCACTGGTGCCATTTCAATGAATTATTAAGGATTTTAACGGGAAAAAAATCAGATTTGTAGTAGAGAAAGGCACTCTACTGAGGTTATACAACCATAAGTTTCTTTTCTTAAGCGAATTTTTTAGCACCCAAAAGAACACTGGAAGACAGTGGTAGAAAAAGGATAGAAAAGCGAAGAAGATGGAAAAACAAGAGATATTAACCCTGAGATGGGTGAAGAAATCTGACTCTTTACTGGGGTCATATAAAGAATAGCAGATTTGATAGTTGGTGAGGGGGAGCCCCTTGACAGTTATGTAATGTCTGAGGAGTATTTTTTTGTGATTTTCTGTTGATGCAACATTCCCTATGCCGACGAGTTTGGCCACATTTTTTTTAGAGCCAAAATATTCATAGAAGTGGGTGGCATCAAGAGGGTGCAAACCCTTATGCATAAGAGCTCTATTTGCAAAAGAGAGAAGAGGTCTCTTAGATTTAAGAGCGCCTTTTTTCAACTCCTTTATCTCTTTATATGACCTCTTTTCCAGCATAGAACCGCAATCTTCCAAATGAGCTTAGATTGTCCAACTGCATTTTGTCACTGCTGCATTTATGCCCATTTTCTCTATCCTCACTTTTCCTATCAGGTGCATTAACTCAAATTGATCGACTTTTGTTGTTAATTGTTTGGTGTTCGTATGAGCGCTGCCTCTATATGGCTTCAAGCGGGTGAAAATGACCAGTTCTCACTGAACTTCTTCTTAGTCCAAGACACTTAATCGACTGAGATTTATTTATGTTGGACATGACCTGATTCCCAAATTTGCTGGAGAAAACATTCTTGGTAACAATAGAAGCTTCCTTAGATGATACATTCACTTGTAGCTACTGAGTAATTGGGATCGTGTTTGTTCTCTTCTTGATATTCTTGAGAAAGAGTGCGCTCTATGATTGCTTCTTTGTTCCTTTGGATTCTATTTATGGCATTGTCTTACCTGCGCAAAAGGAGATCCAAATGGTCACAAAGCGTCATTTGTGACATCTTCCTTCTTGATCCCGTGCCTTTCTATTTACATATTTTGTGAATTTGAGGTGCTTTACTCTATCCTCTTTTCCCTAGCCAAGGAACCTTTCTCTAGGGACATGTTTTTGGGACGATGGTTGCGAAGGCTGAAAGTTGACGTTGCTTGTCTTTACAAATGGCTTATTCACTGCGGACCATGACCGTGATACTTTTCTTTGACAGAGCTCTTATGCGATTCCACACTATGAAAATGGAAGAAATAAATAAAATTATAAGGGAACTGTGGCAACAAACTTATAGGGGACAAGATATTGACTACATCAGAATACACTCGGACTCGGAAGGTGCTGGGACTCGATCTTACAGCTACAAGGCATGCAAACCTTTTTTTTATTGACATTAATTTAATCTGTTCAGTGAGATGATGAGCATCTCACCAATGAACTTTGTCAATTATGCAGGTTCTCATGCTAACTGGTGACGCAGAGTTAGAAATGAGAGGACGGTGTAGTGCTGGTCAGAAGGTGCACAACTTAGAAGAGATCACTTTGTCTACTTCCATCACTTTGTCTACTTCCATCAGAGTTAGAACTTTGTCTATTTCAGGTTCTTGCTTCACTTATCATTCGCTTGGCTTTAGCTGAGACCTTTTGCCTCAACTGTGGAATTCTAGCACTTGATGAACCAACTACCAATCTGGATGGTCCTAATGCTGAAAGTCTTGCAGCAGCTCTTGTGAGGTATTACCGATCTTCTATTTTGGTGACAATGGGTGAGCATAAGTAGCGATCATGTCGGGGTTACTGGACCACAACTTGCAATCATTCATTTTCTTTTGTTCGACTTCTCCAGAATTATGGAGGACAGAAAGGGACAGGAAAATTTTCAGCTGATTGTCATCACGCATGATGAACGGTTTGCGCAACTTATCGGTCAACGACAGCATGCAGAGAAATATTACCGTGTCTCAAAGGACGATCAGTAAGTTTTTGAATTTGTTGACTCCTATCTCTTCTATTTCGTCATCTTGTCTACTATTGTTTTAACTTCTTGAGTCACACTATCAGTCAGCACAGTATAATTGAAGCCCAGGAGATATTTGACTGAAGATGAAGATTTGGTTCTCATAGAAGAGGTCTTCTCAGGATTCATGTGAAGTATATGTTTACCATCCGTTTCCTTGGATGACATGAGCTCTCTAGTAGCTTATGTATGTTCACTTTTATAGTTTTGCCTTTTGTCCTTACTTGAATTTTTGGAGTTATTCATGCTCATGCTTCAGTAAAGATGGCATGTTGAATAAAGTGGAATAACGATACCTGTGAGTAATTTTCTTTGTGATCATTAATTACAGGCAAACACCAAGTCATGCTCAAGGTTTCAGAACTGAATTGGTCATGTCGAACTGGAAGAGGCAGGAAAATTCGAGGTGTGAGTTCGGCGAGGGTTGGTATGCGATGCATTTTCTGACCTTGCAATGTTTAATTACGAGACCATATAGAGGGTTTCTGTAAATGACTATGCGTTGAAGTTAAGTGTACTCTTGACGATATAAATGTGAGTAAAATTCCCATCATTTTCTGTTGCAAAATCCATATTGTTCCTTGAGACTCTGCCTAGTGTCCATCTGAAGCCGGGGTTTCCTGCATTCTCATTTGAAATTGGAAAAGCTCAAAATCTGACCGTGCAGACGTGATGAAAAAATTTACAGTCCGGCTCCGTTGCTTTGTTATATGCATCTGCAGAAAGCTGGTGGGAAATAGCAGCGGCAAAACAACTTTTCACGTGATTTTCCGCATGTTCCAATCATGGACAGTCGTGAGTAGAGAGACTAGAGAGGATAGATGCAACCACCGGCCCCCAGTCCTTGGCTGCCTAGATTCTCCTCGAGTACTTTTTACATTGTGAATCAACTGTGCTCCGATGTTTAATCTCGCTCTCATCAGGCTTAGTAGAGCCTGAAAATTTGCTTATACAGAATGAAAATTCACTAACCAATGACATTGTCCTTGGACAGACTGATTTGAAGGAGTGAATCAGCAAAAACTTCTGTTCTTCAAGCACGAGTTCTCTCCGGAGACTAGAAATGGAAAAAAAAAAAAAGAGAGGAGAAAGTCCTTACTGATCACACCCTTGGAAATGTAACGTTTAGATCATGATTCAAGGCATGAGAAACATGCAGTTAGGTTACAGATTGTAGCATACAGTCCTGCTTTATGGCATACGAAGAAGGCTCTAAACACCAAGCCGAGAAAGACCAAACACCAATTTCTCTTTATTTTCATAGAGCCAAATCAAAAGGGTAACATCTTATGTCACCACTTCAAATTAGATCACAGAGCAATGATCACATCACCATCTCTTTCTCTTTCTCCGAGACGGACTCTTTCAATTCTTGATGTCTCCGACGTTTCGTGCACACCCAGTGATGACAGCGCACCCTCTGTTGTACGGATTGGCCTGCCCACCGGGCAATTGTAGTAGGAAGCCCCTGGTCTCTGGCAGGGCACCGCGTTCCTCCTCAGCGTCTCGTAGCTGATGTACTTTGCGTTGCTCTGCTGCGCCGCCAGCGCTCTCCGGCCGGTCTCCCACTCCATCTCCGGCTCCGTCACGCACTCGCCAATGGCGGCCTCAGAGCATGATGACCTCTCCAGAAGAAGATCAAGACCGCTGCTTCTCAGTGAACTGAGGCCTAGAATGGACGCCCCATTGCAGGTTGCGAGGTGGGTGAGGATGAAGAGGAGGTATAGGTGGAAGAAAGTGATGGAGGTGAGCTTAGGGTTGAGCTTGAGCATGCCTGTCTCTCTCTGGTTTCTTTGAGTGGGGATTTTGTCGGGGACAGCGAGGACGTGGGATTTTGCCGTTTTGGGCAGTTGGGGTTGGGGGGAATCATTAGTGAGGACGAAACAGTCTTGAGGGATCACTTATAAACTTGCATAGTGTGAAGACATTGAGATGAAGCGGTTGTCAGGCAGACTGGTATATTTGGAAAGTCATGTATAAATATGGGTTAATTCCCTAAAAACACCCCAGCTTTAAGTTTAGTTTCAATTCTGCCACAAACTTTTTTTTGTCTCGAAAAAACCCGTTTTAACTCTTTTCTTTTCTCCATACAATACAAATCTAGTAATATATTTTTCCAAACACATATCCGATCCGATTTATATTACTAAAACACTTCCTTAGTTAACTCAATTTAGGAAAACTCATACTTCAACTAAGGTGAAAGCATAGAGTGAGCAAGCGCGAGATAAAGCGAGAAGAATATAGAATTTTAGATGTGGGTTGAGTCTAAATAAGTGACGCAGAAAGAAGCGATAACTTGGAAAACCTTCCACGATTCGACTGGAATTCAATTCAATTCAATTAGATAATATCTGAATACAAAGCTGGACGTCCTTTTATAATGATAGGACTCCTAAAGATATCCGAATTAATGAAGATACATCAAAGCAAATCAAATCTAATCTTATCTAATAAAATCAAATCTAATCTTATCTAATAAAATCAAACAAAATATTGATAATTCGAAATTGCCTAAAGTAAAAAAAACTGCCTAATCAGAAAAACTGCCAAGATTTTCGGCGATTACGGCGATCACATTCTTCAAGATAATCACATGCTAACTGTTCTACATCATTCCCTCCCTCTTCAGGAAAACTCGCCCTTGAGTTATGATCAGGATAGAGGGGTGTATCAGGAGCATGATACTCAAATAAGTTGCCACATTAAATGTAGGGGAAATGTTGAGATCACTAGGAAGGTCAACTACATAGGCATTGTCGTTGATCTTCTTCAGGATGCGGCAATGACCAATCTTCTTGTGCTTCAGTTTATTATAGGTACCTATAGGAAAACGCTCCTTTCGCAGGAAGACCATTACCTCATCGCCTACCTAAAAATTTTTCGAACGTCGCCGTTTGTCAGCATCCTCCTTATACTTTGAATTAGAAGCAGCCAATTGACTAGCAACAGCAGCTTGGACTTCATTAATTCTGGTCGCCAAATTCTCCGCCGCTATAGCCAGGAATCTTGGGCAAGGGAACCAAATCCAGAGTATGCTGTGGTGTACGCCCATAAACGACCTAAAAGGGAGATGTACCGGTAGAGCGGTTAACCGAGTTGTTGAAGGCGAACTCAGCAGGAGCAAGATACCGGTCCCACTGCTTAGGTATATCACTGCAGAGGCAGCGAATGATATCCGCCATAGTACGATTCACAACTTCCGTCTGACCATCCGTTTGGGGATGAAAATAACTACTATACTGTAAATCAGTCCCAAACAAACGCCATAAAGTACGCCAAAAATGGCTCAGAAATTTCGTGTCACGATCGGAAGTGATTGTCTTCGGCACACCATGGAGACGGACTACTTCACGAAAGAATAAACTTGCCACATGCGAAGCATCCGAAGTTTTCTTACAAGGGATGAAGTGCGCCATCTTCGAAAACCGGTCAACCACCACGAAAACATAATCTAAACTCCGTTGAGTGCGAGGAAGTTCCAACACGAAGTCCATCGACATGTCTACCCAAGGACCCGAAGGAATAGGCAAGGGGGTATAAAGACCAGTGTTCTGAGAATGGCCCTTAGCGGTCTGACAAATGTAGCATTTACTGACAAATCGCCCCACGTCTCGCTTCAGTTGAGGCCAATAGTACCGCTCCTCCACCAAGGCTACAGTTTTATTTCGCCCCAAATGTCCGCCAAGAGTACCACCATGAAGCTTCCGAATGATTTGTTCACGCAAGGAACCACGAGGAATGCATAATCTATTGCCAAAGAACAAGAATTTTTCTTGAATTATCATATCGCCATGACACCCTATTTCAGAACACTTCTCCCATATCTCGCCAAAATCATCATCCTCAGGATAAAGAGAACATAGGTGATCAAAACCGACAACATCAGTGCGCATGGTCACGAGTGTCGCAGCACGTCGACTCAGCGCATCTGCCACTTTATTTAAATGGCCTGCTTTATGACGAAGCACAAATTTAAATTGCTCCAGAAAAGAAACCCATCGTGCATGGATTCGATTTAAGTGCTTCTGACTCTTGATATATTTAAGAGCCTGATGATCGGTGTTAAGATAGGACTGCCAATGCTTTATAACTCGCACGACAGCATAATATTCCTGCTTATACGCCGACCAACTCCGGCGAACTTCATTAAGTTTTTCACTAAAGAAGGCTATAGGCTTACCTTCTTGGGAAAGGACAGCGCCAATCCCGACGCCGGAAGCATCACAGTCCAGCTCGAACACTTTCTCAAAATCAGGGAGCATCAATATCGACGTCGTGGAGAGCTTTTCTTTTATAAGAGCAAAACTGGCCGAAGCTTCATCTCCCCAATGGAATTTCCCCTTTTTTAAACAGTCAGTGATCGGGGCCATAATAGTACTGAAATCTCGAATGAAACGCCTATAGAATGTTGCAAGGCCATGGAAACTTCGAGCCTCACCAACATTCTTTGGAATTGGCCAATTGCGAATCACGGCCACCTTATCTGCATCAACGTGAAGTCCATCCACGCCAACAACAAAACCCAAAAACAAGAGGCGTTCTGTCATGAAGCTACACTTTTTTAGATTAATGAACAATTTATTTTGCTGCAAGGTTAGTAGGACATCCCTCAAGTGCTCCATGTGTTGACGCCCATCCGGACTATATATGAGTATATCATCAAAGAAAACTACCACAAACTTGCCAATAAAAGGTTTGAGAACCCGAGTCATCAAACGCATGAAAGTACTAGGAGCGTTAGTGAGTCCAAACGGCATGACAAGCCACTCGTACAAACCCGCACTTGTCTTGAAGGCCGTTTTCCATTCGTCGCTAGGACGGACGCGAACTTGGTGGTATCCACTTCGAAGGTCGATCTTCGTAAAAATCCGTGATCCAGCAAGTCTGTCTAGCATATCATCAAGTCGTGGAATCGGAAACCTATACTTGACAGTAATCCGGTTAATGGCACGACTGTCTACACACATACGCATGGTGCCGTCTTTCTTTGGCGTGAGAAGCGCAGGAACTGTACATGGACTTTTGCTTTCACGCAAGAAGCCCTTTCGAAGGAGCTCTCCCACCTGCTCCTGTAGAATCTGATTCTCCTTCGGATTCATCCGATAATGCGGCAAATTAGGAAGACTAGCTCCTGGAAGAAAATCAATCTCATGCTGGATATCCCTCAAAGGAGGTAATCCGTCAGGTAAATCTTCAGGCATAACATCACTGAATACCTTAAATAAGGGCTTAAGAATGTCGGGAACACGAACCACAACTTGCTGGTCGCCCTTGTCCACAATCATATACATCCCTTCATGCTTTCGGATGTTCATCATAACCCCTGCATTCTGCTTCTTCACAATCTGAGGGGAATTACTCTTTGGTCTCAAAGTAATTTTAGTCCTTTTCCACACAAAAGAATACGTATTCTCCCTAGCTCGGTGTGTAACATCAACATCATATTGCCATGGTCGACCTAGTAAAACATGACACGCATCCATCTCCACAACATCACAGACAATAGTATCTTGATATGATTTCCCGATCGAAATAGGTAAACGGCATAATTGGTTTACCTTAAGTTCTGCTCCCTTGTGTATCCACCCGATCGTGTAGGGCGCGGGATGCGGCTCCGTCTTTAGTTGCAAGTGATCCACCAAGACCTTTGACACTATGTTCTCGCAACTTCCGCTGTCAATAATGATATCGCATACTTTGCCGTTGACAGTACAGCGAGCGCGGAAAAGCTGATTCCGCTGGGTATCTTCTATCCGCGGAGTAAGCAATAGACGACGCACTACACAATTAACTTGCTCGCCCACTTCATCTTCCACTCCCACTTCTTCTTCATTTTCCCAATCTTCCTCATACACATCTTCGTCATGTTCAACGATATTGGCCATTCTACGACGAGGACAATCGCTGGAACGATGGCCCAACTCGTTACACTTGTAGCACCTGATCGGTTGGGGCTTGGCATATGGATTATGGGTATTCTGATTGGGAGTGCGATTGCTTGCTGCGACTGCTTCCTTAGGCGTTCCAGTAGTACCCCCTGGAACTCGGCTCGAATCAGGTGTTTGTTGACTAGAAGAACTTGCAACATCAGGCTGTCTTCCTTTCCCGAATGACCCACGACCCGAATAATTGCTACCACGAGTACTAGGGCTAGTCCTCTCCAATTGCACCTCAATTTTTTGCGCCATATCCTGGGCATCTTCGACAGAGAATAGTCGATGCAAAGAAACCCGATCCTGGATATTAAGTCGCAAACCATTAATGTACCTAGCAGTTTGTTGTGCCTCGGACTCATCCAGGTTATTGCGAGCGGAGAGTCGAAGGAACTCTTCCGTATAAGCTTGGACCGATCTATTCAATTGTCGGCAATTCTGGAATTGCTGAAACAACAGTTGCTCATAGTCCGTTGGGAGGAACCTCTTCTTCAACTTCTGTTTCATCTGACCCCATGATCGAATAGGAGCCTTGCCTTGTCGACGTCGCGTCAATTGAGTCTGTTCCCACCAAGCTGAAGCGCCACCCTTCAACTTGTACGCCACAAGTTTCACTTGGCGATCCTCGTCAATATCCATAGCGTCGAAGAATTTTTCGACCTCCCAAAGCCAATCAAGGAAATCTTCAATATCCAAATTCCCATTGAAAGTAGGGAGATCTACCTTTAGTTGATACTGCTCAGGATCTCGTCGATATCCTCCTTGACGTCGATTCCCACGAACATGCTCCTCCTGGAATCCCCTGTATCGGCGACCACCACGAATCTGTATCTCCTGGAAATCATCGTCTTCGTCTTCCGTATCCTCGACATAGTCTTGATGCCTTTGTCGGGGAATTCCTCCTCGCCCCATAGCATCTTCGGGATCAGGAACGACAGGATTTCGCTCGGCTGGAAGAATGCCAGGCGCATGGTTTGTGGACAAACGCTGGATGGCATCAAGGATCTCTTGAAACCTCCGATCGGTTTGATCCACGAACTGATTGAACTCAGCCCGCGTAATAGGTTCGTTCTCACGGCCCTCAGCAGCGGGGAGATTGACATTCACGTTATTCACCATCGTCACAGGAGAAACCTGCTCTGATACCAAATGACGCAGAAAGAGGCGATAACTTGGAAAACCTTCCACGATTCGACTGGAATTCAATTCAATTCAATTAGATAATATCTGAATACAAAGCTGGGCGTCCTTTTATAATTATAGGACTCCTAAAGATATCCGAATTAATGAAGATAACATCAAAGCAAAGCAAATATAATCTTATCTAATAAAATCAAATATAATCTTATCTAATAAAATCAAACAAAATATTGATAATTCGAAATTGCCTAAAGTAAAAAAAACTGCCTAATCAGAAAAATTGCCGAGATTTCCGGCGATTACGGCGATCACATTCTTCAAGATAATCACATGCTAACTGTTCTACATCAATAAATTGTGAATCCATTTAACACCCATACGAAACGTATTTATGACCTATAAAGTTGGGTCTAAACTCATTTGTGATCAATTTATTGAATATAACTCACCCATTTAACAAACCAGCCCATCAAATATAGGTTTAGGATCCATTTTGACAAGTCTATTGCCGGTATGATTTATCCAATGGAATCTAGTGTTCAATGTGTATATTTGATATCTTCAATAAATTGACTCAAGCACAAATGTACCAAGATATCCCATTATAGAGGTTGGCAGTGAAAGCCAAGCATATTGCTTGGGGCCATGTTTTCCAAGTTCGAGATCATCCGACTGTCTGTCTTCCTAATTGGCGGGTTACAACACCGGACATCTTTCACATCAATACGGCAGTTAATTTTGTATATAGGTGATGTCCATACCTGCCAATTGGAAGTATGATTAGAGGAAAATATAGCCTAATTACTTTTACTCCAAGACAGAAAATTGTATTGGGCGGGAGAGATGAGTTGAGGCGTATTTGTTTCTGCCAAATTGTCTAGTACAATGAAGAAACGTAGTCGACTTCGGGTGATCATGAAATGACGGGATTGTAATCCACGTCACAATGGCAACCATTGTGGCTCCATCAGCCTATGACGGCAATTACTCATTCACATCAATTGGTATATTTTAAATTGTTGGTCGACGACCAAAACCGATGCCAACATTCTACCACTGGCCACCGATCTGACGGTCGACGGTAGTCCCTTAAAAATTTCCTTTTTTCTACCATGTATCTTCCTCCATACTCACTGTATGTGGATTGAATTGAACTTAAGCTGAAAAATCTGGGCCCAAATCAAGTACACACCAAAATGGCGTGGTTGAAGACTTCAAACGCACGGCAATCTTTTCCTCAAAAAGATTCATTAAACCAACGAAACTCACACACAGACAGGAGGGAAACTCCAAAGACCCAAAACCCTGTCTTCCTCCTCCCGGCCATAACAGGAGGCGGAGAGAGAGAGAGAGACAGAGGCGATGAAGTACGCAGTGAAGGCATGGAGCAACGGGAGGGCGCGGGCGGGAGTGCTGCAGCTGGGCAGCGGCTGCCCGTGCCCGCTGGAGGTGGAGACGCCGTCTCTGCTTCTGCCCACCCGCAAAGGCCTGCCCCTCTTCATCTCTCCCGACCTCCTCCCTTCTCTCCCTTCCCCTGACTCTCGCCTCCTCCAGTTCAGCCCTCTTCACTTGTACGTGCTTCTCCCTCTCTCTCTTTCTCTCTCTCCGTGTCTAATCTTTTTGGCTCCTTTATCTCTTTCACTGTAGAATGCCCTGATGCTGTTGACATGTTTTGAGTGTGTGTGTGTGGTCGTTCTCGTTTCTGTTGATGATGGTACTGTGGGTTGGGAAAGAAAAGAAAGCGAAACTTGTAGGGGCCCTCGTTAAGTCTCATTGAATTTGTTGTGGGTATGTAAAATTGTGTGTTCAAAGTAGGTGGTTTGCTTAAAGTTTGTGCCTTTTGTCGATTTTTAAAGTGTCTCGGAAAGTGTTGTTACTTATGCTTGTGGATGAAAGCTAACGTTGCTTGCGGAAACAAGTCGGTATTAGTGATGTTCATCATTTTCGGTTTGTTTCTACGTTTCAGTTGCTGTCTCTGATTCTTGAGTAGTTTAAAGTAGTAGTTTTGGAAGTGTAAAGCTTAGCATGTGGGTCGCGTGCGAATCTTCTTCATTGGGGATCTAGTTTATTGAAACCTGTGATCTTTGTTACTGTAGCTTAGACGGACTTTCGACGCAGACAATATCGAATCTTGGAGGTCTCCACCGGATGCTTGGTTTGCATGAGTATGGGTTGATTGCTGTTCCGAGGGATTCCATTCAATGCCTTCCTGCATCTGAAGCAACTAATAAATTCGGAGCATCGTTTGAGACGCCATGTGGCCGTCGTTTGGTAAACTAATGGTTTTCGCATGTATTCACTTGATTCGAACCATTCACCAAAGGAACTGCTTGAAGTCGTTGCATGATTGTGGTATTGCAGATTAAACCAAAAGAATACATGGAAATGATTTCTTCGATGAGGCCCGACATCTGGGTCACATTGGCGGATGAGGTGCCAATTTGGGTATCTGAAAAGCGAAACAGTTCTTCTGTGGATCGAACCATCAGGTGGCTTGATGAATGCATTGCATTGAGGCCGGTACAAACCCAATGTTCGTTTCCTATTTTAGTATCTTGAACTACTGTGAATCAGAAATATCTTGATTGGAATTAATGAGCATGAAAAGAAGTGACGCTGCTCTGGACTGAAAACGTGAAATGCAAAATGATTTTTTTCCTTACCAAGGTGCAACTTTCTCTATACTAAAATAAGCAGTTTGAAGCGACAAGAGCTGCTTTAGGTAAACAGCTTTTTGTGCTGGGCAGTTCAGTAGATATTTGTGTATGCTATGCTTTCTCTCATTAGTTTCATGGCCTGATCAATCTAGCTTATCCTTTCGACCAAAAAAAAAAAAAAATCTAGCTTATCCGTTTGGACTTTCAACTTGCTAAGTTGCCAGCCATCTCTTCTGCTGATCATTTATGCGCTTTCAAGAACGGTAGAACGTTACATTGGGGAATTTTGATTTTGCTTCTAGAAGACTCTGAGATTAGTTCAGAATGATGCTAAAACAAAAATCGCTCTAAAATTCATGTGTAGTTAGGTGGAGACATCTTTGGTTCTATTGTTGGTGGAGCTAATGTGCAGCAGCGACAACTATGTGCTGAAGAAGTTGCTAAACGAAATGTATCAGGTACTTGCTAATTCTTCCGCGATAGCTTCTACCAGTGAGATACCAGTGACCTGTTAAGGCAAGCATCTTGTAGAAAATCGCATGGCCTATCCCTATCCATTATTAATACCACTGGTTATGTCTTATTTGTTTAAGTCAACTTTTTTTTTTGCTAGAACATTTGTTTATGTCAATTTACAAGGGGCTCTGTGTTTCGCTCATACTTACACTTCTTCCTAATTTTTATTGTTCAGATAAATTCGTTGTGATCAACGATTCTTCTTGATTTCCTATTTGAATAGTTAGAAATTCTGCTGTCCACAGGTTATTGGATTGGGGGATTTGGGCTCGGAGAGAGCATGGATGAGCGTCCTGCTCTGCTTAAAGCTGTTTGTGTAAGAGCTTGCTTACTCTAGTTTCTCAACTTTCTACATGAATTAACTTGGAAGAATTTGTGGTGGTTGCCTTTTGACTCTGTGGAGTCTAGAGTACAATCTGGTCTACTTTTATACTGCTGATCTGCTTTTACTGTTGGTTCGCTTCATAAATTTTCACGACTAAACTCAACAGACTAAGCAGAGGAAATTTCCTTTTAAATTTGGGCAGTCTGTATGCTCAATTGGTAATCCTTAAGGCATGTATGTTTTTGTGAGTATGATGAGTGGCAGTTTCTGTTTCCTTTGCTTCCTTCTCTTTCCAACTCTTATCTGGCTCACAATCACGTAGAAGATGTGAGTAAAAGGCTAGATTATATTCGGTAATTGAAGTCATGAAGTTTGCACGAATTCTGTTATAATTATGTGAAACTACAGCTAGATTTATCTCCTTTACATCCTATATATATGTATGTTGTGGTAACTTCCAACTTGCCTTATATCTGATTAATTCATCACGCTGTGTTTGATGCCCATGATTTGAGATCAGAAGAGCTCGGTGTGACATGCAAGGCTTTTTGTTGTTAACTACTGCTGTTAGGATTAAATCTTCCAGAATCAATGTGTGGTGGATCTTCGATGTTGGTTCATTTATTTTAAGTGCGAGCCACCACTTTCCACGACTGGCTGCTTGCTCCAATCGCTTAGGATGCATAGTATGGTTCTTTGAGGAGACCTTAGTTTCTAAACGGTGATTAATTCCTGCAAAGCGATTATCCTTTGCAATTTAATTTCTCCGAGTGGATGTGTATTCTCATCCTGGTCCTTAAATGGAGCAACTTTTTTTGTGGCTTTTGGCAAATGGTTCTAGGAAAGCTTCCAAAAAGCATTTGGTTTCGATGCTGGATGAATTTTTTTTTAATTTCTTGGTAATTTTGATCCTGCTACTGTCATCAGGATAACTTGCCTGAAGAAAAGCCTCGTCTAGTCTGCGGTCTCGGGCTACCTGGTATGAGGTTCATTCCCTCCAGTTTTTCTTGCTTGTCTCCTGTATTTTTATTGTTCTGGGAAGCATTCAAGTGTCGGCTGTTTGTAAAGAAGTTATCCTTGTAATTGGGCAGTGATGCTAGCTGCTCTCTGGCAGTCCCAGATTATATTCAGAGTAGTGTTAGACCATCAGCTATTCTATGATCATTTCAGTTCAGAATTTGAAATCTTATTGTGATATTATTCTCCTTTTGATATGTATGCTTTAAAAAAATTAATTGTCAGCAACAAATCCTTGCAAATTGAAAGTTTATACTTATTCATTGTGCAGAGGAGGTTCTACAGGGTGTTGCTGCTGGAATTGATCTATTTGACACTACGTACGCAACTTAGCCGTCTACTCTGGAACTTCTTCGTTTGCTGTCATGATTTGGCTGAGAACTGATTGTTCAAATGAATGTTGGCAGGTATATTTACCACATTACTATTGGAGGTTTCGCACTTACCTTTCCACTTGATAAAATTGGAGCAAGTGAATTCATTCCTTATTCGAGTGACATAGGAAGTGACCAGATGAAGATCAATCTGAGGGCGACTGTTTACCGGTAATTGATCAGATCCTTGCTTGCTCCATTTTGATTTATAGACGTGACAACTTGATCTATTGGAGAAGTTCACTTCTTAGTCTATGTCTGGATTCAAATGGAAGACCCCATTTAGTTGTCCTTTTAGCATGATCTGAGAAAGTTCGGCATTCTTGTCTGAACATGTGTGCCAGTGCCTTAGCTTGCATGTTCTCCTTTTATTCTCTTTTTGTCATAATGGAGGCACATCCACATTGCATAATTTCCGAACTGATTACCTTCGTATGCTCCAGGAAAGACGCTACACCTATAGTCCAAAGCTGCAGGTGCTATACCTGCAAGAATCATACGAAAGCGTATATAAATCACCTTCTCAACGTTCACGAGATGCTTGCGCAGATTCTACTGGAAATGTACTCCTCTTCCCCTCGACTTTTTCATGAAAGGTTCCGCTTCTTTTTAAGGGTCATTTTTTATTTACCCTCTCTTTCATCTCTGTTGCAGCCATAATACCCACCATTTTCTTGGTTTCTTCCGCTTGATACGAGAAGCAATTAAGGAAGGCAAGTTTGAACGATTTCGAGAGAAATTCATCCACGATAGGCGTGAGCACTTGGCTGTTTCTGCTGTTCACGCATGAATTGTTTGGCTCTGCTTTTGTTTCTGTTAGTGGCAGTTCGGTTAAAGTCGGGACATCAGTGACACTGCCAGATTGATTAACTCTCAGGAGAACCATCGATACACGATGGTACAGTTAGAACTTGGAAGCAATTCGTTGCTTTTAACAATGACGCGGGATGGCACCTTAAGTAAACCAAGGACCATGAACACACTACTAACTTCATGGACCACGTAAGATGCGAGCCGAAGTTATGGTGAGTGGCAGAACTATGTCAGCCCTCGTTGGCACTCGTAGTTTCACAAAAGCGTAATGTTTACCTCATGATTTGCCTCGTGTACTTGTGAAACACCGAAGGGAAGAAGAGTTTCTAGGACCTTTTGATTTGTTTGAGGCTGCCCTTTTTTTCTTTTGGCTGCCTTTGCTGGAATATTTTAAGAGGCCAACGAAAGACTAATGATTCACTGGGCTGATCACTACAGCTCCACGAAGTGTGAGTAAGGAAGCTCAAAACCGATGATACACTTAAGAACCCAAATTGTCCTTCGTATGCATAAGAGGATGTCTCATTGGGGGTACTGCAAATGTATTTGGGGTTCATTGTTGATGCCATATGGTCAAAGATAATATAATCTCAATTGGGTCTTGTTAACAAGAGCTCCTATGGTACTAGTTAAGTTATCGAAATGTCAAAACAAAAAAGAAACGATAGAAATACAAATTTTGGTAAAATAACCTACTGCATGTAGGAAATTGTATATTTAAAGACTTAATAAGTGCCCGTGGAACATTCTTTTAACATTATCTATTACAATTTTTTGATAACCTACACAGTCGGATAAGAAAAGATTAGGGTTAATATAATGAAAAATCCCAAGTTAGTATAGTCGTGACAAATGTATTCCAAAATCACAAAAAACCTCAAATTTGGTACATTTATAATAAATTTATCTTTCATTAGTTTCCGTTAAATTGGATTAGTACCACGAAAATTACAAATTGGTACACCTGTGATAAAAGGAGAGTAAAACCCAAAGTGATACATCTATCAATTGTCACATGTAATTCAGATCAGCAATTTGACAGTAAAATTTAATGAAAACTAACAAAGGGACGGGTGTGCCCGTTTGGAGTTTTTAGTAGTCATAAAATTAGTTTGTGGTAAATTTATCTCAAGTGTACCAGTTTAAGATTTTTGATGATATTAACCCAAAAGATTAACACAAAGGCCAAATATGGCCACCCTAGCCCCAGTTTTCGATCAAAAAGGTTTTGAAATGTCGAACATCGCCTAACAACGATCGTGCCAACTCCCACGAGGACCCGACATGGCTTGGCGTCATGCACCCCTCTAGGCATCGTTGGGGCCGCAGGACTTGTGATGCCGCCTTGCCGGGGTCGTGTGACTCTCAGTAATGCCTGGCGGGGAGTCACCGACCAAGGCTTGACATTTTTCTTTTTTACTATCTATTTTTTTTTATATTTCTTAACTCTAAACCGTCTTTTAAATTTTTAAAATGTCACGTATGACGCCAAGTCAGCATTTAAGTCCATCGTTTTGACGATTAGGATCCAATCGAACATAAAATCAAATCCAGACCCAGTTACCAAAAAAAAAAAATTTCAACCATCTAATTGAACTTTTCATAAAATTTGAGAGACCCATGGTACCTTAATCCCTCAATTTTTTTTTTCAAATATATCAACTTTACATTCACGTTATTAAGAATTAAGACCCTTAAATGTCTTCTTATGGTAAGATAGAAGATATAAACATGGATGGATAAGCAAACCATGCTACAAAAGCCCACAAAATTGCATTGTCAAGCTGATTTGACTGCCCACTCCAAAAGCAGCTTCACCGTTCATGGAGTCCCCTCTCCACCGGCAGGCAGGGTGACGAGCTCGGTGTTCAGCTTCCCCAAGCGACCATTTTGGGAGCGAATCTGCCATCTCCTCTCCTCTGGGTCTCTTGAATTCAATGCCCCACTTCTCTTCCTCTTCCCTGTAATGCTCAAATTCTCTTTCTCCCGTGAATGCGACACGAAACTACTATGTATGAATCGTTTTGAAGGGGCCCTGGGCTGTGACTTTCAGGACCAGGTGGGTTCTTCAGATGCGTACCGTGACCCCCGTGCCTCGTGCTTGTACGTTGCCAGTGGCGGTGTCTGTTAGCTGTTTGATGAAGTTCTCAAACCGCGTTGAAGTTCTCTGCTTTGTTGTTGTTCCCGTGATCTGATGCCCTGGTCTTTTATGTATCATCTGCATGACAAAGATTTCGTATTTGGGTCTCTTCTTTGATGGGTTTTGGTGGGTTTTGTTTTGGGGACATTTTGAATGATCTTTCTAGCGCCACCACCAGTATCAGTAATGGAGTGCCCTTCCTTATCTTCTGCTACCTTGGGTTTTCATAATTCTCGTTTACAAATCTCATGACTGGATGCGTGTAAAAGTATCAGTGTCGTAAGATAGGTGTTTGTTAGAATTACTGTGCCATTTTGGTGTGCATTGATATCCTCTAGCTTACGTGGTGCGTGTTGATTTTCTTTTGCAGATATCTTCTTAAACTTAAAGTAGTGAACTGGGGACTTCACTGACGAGTTAGAGCCACATCCGTTGTGCTGTTGAACTTTGTCAACTGTCTTCAGACCAAGGCAAGCCAAGACTGCCGATATCTGGAGACGAACCAAAAACTGTATTGTCTTTTTCACGCTCTCAATAATGAATGAGGGACTTGAGCTTCTCTTTGGGTTCTTAATGTACGAGTTATCTCACAGTGGTTTCCATCGCGGTTTGCTTCGGTGAATATTATAAACAGTCAAGCCATCGTAATTAGTTGAGAAAGATGGTGCTTGCTAAAAGTTTCCCTGTCTTGTCATTTATCACGAAATCAGAGATCCCATTTCTATTAAAACATCAGAAAAGATTCTTGCCCCTGCTTTGTTGTCCTAGTTCCTTCATCACGAGAACTGTTAAAAATTATTCTTTCAATCTGCATTCTATGAAGAGAATAAACCGCCTTTCCACCTCAGCAATCCTTAATTCCTCGGCACCACTTCATCAGACCTCTGGTGAAAAGCTCTCCAGGAAAGCAAAGAAGAAAGAACATATGGAATTACCTGAGTCGTTGCTCAAGTACAAGCTAGATATGTGCTCGAGACATGGAAAACTTGTTGAAGCTCTTCAACTTTATGATGAGGCTCGGGAAAATGGGGTTCCACTTTCACAATACCATTACAATGTGATGCTTTATTTGTGCTCTTCTGCTGGAAGTGGTTCACTTGGACAAGATGGCAGTGAAAATGACGAGAATCTAAAAGATTTGGGTATGAGGAGGGGATTTGAAATATTTCAGCAGATGGCCATTGATAATGTTGCCCCAAATGAAGCAACATTTACCAATGCTGCAAGGTTAGCCACTGCTAGGGAAGACCCTGAAATGGCTTTTGATTTGGTTAAAAAGATGAAGAATTTTGGTATTCCACCACGCTTGAGGTCCTATGGACCTGCCTTGTTTGGGTTCTGCACTAAGGGAAATGCTGATAAAGCTTATGAGGTAGATGAACACATGGTTGATTCTGGAGTTTTGGCTGAAGAGTCTGAGCTGTCAGCACTTCTGAAAGTTAGTGTGGATGCAAAGAAGGCTGACAAGGTGTATGAGTTGCTGCACCGAATACGTGCTACTGTGAGGCAGGTTTCTGAATCATCTGCTCAAATTGTTGAGGATTGGTTCAAATCTAATTTTGCTGCTAGTGTTGGCGTAGAAAGTTGGGATGTTAACAAGATTAAGGAAGGAGTAGTAAAGGGAGGAGGAGGTTGGCATGGACAAGGGTGGCTTGGCTCTGGTAACTGGAGGATTCGAAGGACTCAAATGGACAAGAAAGGTGTGTGTCAATCCTGTGGTGAGAAGCTTGTTTGTATTGATATTGATCCAAAGGAGACAGAAAACTTTGCCAGCTCTTTGACCAAACTAGCTTGCGAAAAAGAAGCTAAGACTGGTTTTGCAAAATTCCAGGTGTGGAACCATCTTTCCTCATTGGATCTTGACCATTGAAATCATTTTATATCTAGCTTCAGTTCTTCACGTGTCAAATTCTATAGTGCATATCTCTATTCAAATTCAGAAGGATATCGTCTATCCTATTCTGGTGTTATACATAAGTCAAATGGGAATGGTCTCCCTTATCTGGAACTCAAACTGTTCATTGTATTTTTGGAGAAGTCATTGATCGACTTTCAATTCTCAACGAAAATTGGTGGGTTGATACAATCAATGCATTAACAGAATGAAAGAGTTTAATGTGAAGGAATAGAAGATAATAGCATCAATAATTGCTGAAAAGAAATGAACTAAGTTGTCTGGCTTTTTATGTTCAAGTACATTCCTCTGGTAGCTGTTCAAGTGCTATATCAGATAATATGTGTAGAACGATTTTAAGATGTATTATTCCCCAGTTTTCAGCAAATGACTGGTTTACTAGATTAAGATAGTACCATCGTGCAAAAGATGTTCCCCCAGTTTTCAGGAAAGGGAACAGTTAACTGATTGGGTTGGTGCTCTCATGAATGAATGGTAACGAATGAGATCAATTTTTACTAGATTAATTATGTATCTTTCAGGGCTAGGTACCTGTGTATATCCAATTCACTCCCTTTCTGTGGGGATTCATCATAAGTACTTAAGGATATGTTACACATTAACTCTAGATTTTCTCTGTGGTTATGGCATTGTTTATCATTGGAGGATGTTTGGATGCTTTGGCAAACTATTATGTTCTTGTGTCATGTAATGGTAACTGAATGAGGTGACAAACTCTTCTAGGCTTGGCTTCAGAAGCATGGACCTTTTGATGCTGTCATAGATGGTGCAAATGTGGGTCTTGTCAACCAGCATCATTTCAATTTTTTCCAGGTACAGATTAGTCCTGCAGGACTCTCATTCTGATTTATTAATGTTCCTTGGAACAACATTCTGATGCTGAATTGTTGTTTCGTTCTAGGTCAACTTTGTTATGAACAAGTTACGGGAGATGAGCCCATCAAAGAGATTCCCTCTACTTATATTGCATAAAAGGCGTGTGCATGGAAAACCTGATAAAGATCCTAGACACAAAAAATTGTTGGAGACATGGGAGAAGTCTGGTGCACTATATGCAACTCCCCTAGGCTCAGATGATGATTGGTAAGGTTTTACTAAATGCGAGTCTAGTGAGTGCATCTTTAACTAGTTAAGTTTCTCTTCGCTGGTCCATTTTCCACCTTGAAGCTATGCATTTTGCTTGGCAGAACTGTCAGCAGCATACTAGTTCATGAGAGTCTTATTGGAGTTGTGCTTTCGGAGGTCATCGACCTTATATTTGGAATGACCACTATTTGGGGAGTGATACATCAGATAAAAAATTTCCAATTAGTGGACCTGAGATTTGAAGTCAATGGGATGTGATTTAACAAATTTATACAAAAAAACTAAGGGGATAGAAGGTCGAAGACAAAATACTATTAGGCAATTTGACAAGCATCCAGTCTTGTTGGGGGAAGAGGGGCATGGGGGGACATAGAAACTGTCTTGGGGAAGAGGAGGGCGGGGGGACATAGAAACTACCTCAAGAGCTTGAAAAATTCAAAACCATAGACACCATGATAAAGTTAATGATGGAACCATCATAAATGACAAGACTTGTCTCGTGTGTTATTCACCAATCCAGATCTCCTCTGTTGTGTCCAGGTACTGGTTGTATGCTGCTGTCCATTGTAACTGTTTGCTTGTCACCAATGATGAGATGAGGGATCACCTATTTCAGTTGCTTGGATCTAGCTTTTTCCCAAGATGGAAAGAAAAGCATCAGGTTGATATTCATTACATGTCTTCTTTCTTTTTGGTTTGAGATTCTATTGATCATTCATGTGCATGTTTGAAATTTGTCTCTTTGGATTGGGGAATTTATGCATATCATGTTCACAGACGGTGAAGCTGATGCAAAAGACATCAGCTTATATGATATACTTGAGCTTAAAGATGGAGTGATTGATTGAATATCGGTTGACATATTGTCGATGTTGGGTTCTGTATTAGTGTGCCACTCATTCGGATGCCATTTCATAGACATGGATCGAATAGTCTCACTAATCATAAGTTTTGTCCTCTCACAGTTCTGTAGTTGTGTTTTTTGATCAAAGGTGATGTAATGGGGTGCTCAAAAGCCAGAAAAATGTCGTAAAAAGAAGATCAAAATTTTCAGACAATTTTAATCAAGAAGAATATTCCGGGAAGTTTATATTATAGGTTCCACTCTATCTCATGGATTTCGTATCTTCCTCAACAAAGTACTTCAGTAATTGAAGTTACCTGTATTTCTTCTGTACACCTAGTAAGAACTGGAAAAAGTAGAGTAATATTTTGATTAATCTTCTATTTTGGTATGGGAATAATATTATCTTTTGGATGGCAAAGTACCTCATAAACTATCACAGGGAAGGTCTGTACAATTGGAAGCATCAGTCGGCATTTCTAACATTCATGGAGAGACACTTATTTATATACCCCTTTACTGATTCCTCTTAACATGTGGGTAACGGTAAATCAGAAGGAAACACAGAAACATGGTAGTTTGCTATTATGCCTCTGAATGTCTTTTAAGAGAAATTAAAAATGCTGTCAGTTTTGACAATCTTTTACCATCCTTTGGATTTTTAATTTCGACAGCTGGCTGACTGGTGCGCTTTTTATGCGTATAATTCTAAAAGGTTTAATATCTTAAATAGCCGTCTCATGGTTACCAGCTTCCTTTGTTGCAAGGGATCTATCATATTTATTGGATACGTTTAAATTAGTAACAGTGTGAAGCTTTTCTTTGTATAGGTTCGGATATCAGTCTCAAAACGCAGTATTCAACTTCACATGCCTCCGCCTTATTCAATTGTCATTCAGGTCATACTCTGCACCTAATCTTTCTGTTCTGTCATCAGTAATGCAATCTCATAATTCTCCCTTCTTTGGTTCAATGCCCTTCTCTCTCTCTCTCTCTCTTTAACTCATGAATGCGGCTTACATCTTTGCAGGAGTCGGAAACTGGTAGTTGGCATGTGCCAACAGTCACAGGTGACGATTTAGAGACGCCGAGGCAATGGTTGTGCGCTACCAGATCCAAAAATGTGTCAAGCTCACTCTCAAACATATTCTGATATCCTAATCTGTATCATGCCATTATTCATTCTTCCGCACATTAAAATCCATGTCATTCCATGGACATTGTTTGATGTTTGGCGAGTTTATATTAGTCTATATTTAGTATGTCCATCGATTTAAGTACACAGGTGCATTGGTTGATATAAATCCATTATCTAGTGAAGTCTATCTGTTAGAAAGTTTAACCCAAAAACTTAAGCTGATAGGTGGAGATTTATGAGCTGCATGTGAAATTTTGACTATGCACATTCAAGTGGAATTTTTTGCCATGCACCTTCACGTAAGGGATAACAGGATCTGATACTATGTTAGAAAGTCCAACCCAAAAGAATTAGCTGATAGGTGGAGGGAGAGCATATGAATATAAAGAACAACTAGGATCCGTTGTTAATATGGGACAATATTTCTAAACTATCAATTAACTCTGTTAGGTCACATTATACATGGGTTCTTTTTTGTTTTGGATAATTGTAAAACCGTTCTTATGTTTGTCTTTCGTACCAAATATTGTTGTCGCGTTTCTACTACTTCAATTTTGCATCTCCCCAACTTTGAAAGACCCATTTTGCACACCCAATGGAGAATTAAGTCATTGCAAGGTAATCCTTAGTTTTCTGCTTTAGCTGACCGGCATTCAATGTAGTAGCTATATAACTAGTTAAAAAGCTTCCGGAAATCTCGAGATATTTTTTCCCTCTCCGGACGGCCGCGCCGTGCTCGGTGGCCATTTCTATGCACGCCCTGAAATTTTCGTATGTTTTGTTACATAGTCGGAGTCGTTGGACGAGTCTATATTGACAGTGACCATGTAGATGATTTCTTGTATCGTCGGGACATGGAGGTGGCGCTACGACACAAATTTGATCTGCACTCGAAATTTACAAACTTGCATAATTACGTATATTTAAAAAATTTGAGAAAAAAAAACATAAATAGTTTTTAAACTTTGATTCAATGTGTAATATCGTCTATAGATTTTTAATTTGTTCAATATCGTCCTTGAACTTTGGTCCAATGTAGATCTTCATTCGATTTGCTGAAATGGCAAATTAGACTTTATTTGACGACATGATTTGGACTTTTAAAAATATTGAGTTAACATGTCCATCTTTTCATCTATTTACTCTAAAAAAGTATAAAAAAAAATGGTGTTAACATGTCAATTGTTATTTGATAACATGGATTATAATATCTCGATTTGAGATGAAAATCTTATTTGGATAATGCACGTGTAATTTTTTTTTGTTTACCGTTCAAACTTAACGGATTGGAAGTCACATTAGCGCATCCGGTTAAATCATTGAAAGCCACAATCAACAAATTCGGTTAATTTGAATTAATGGAATGCCGATATTAAACATTTTTATATAGTTTAGGGACTCGATTGAACGGGTACTGATAATTCAAGGACCAATCATGTCATTCTCTCTCTCTCTCAAAAAAAAATTTAGTCTATGTTAATGGAACACAAGAAGATCACTTGATCCAACAACAATCTAGGGATATTGGGTCCACGTTAATCACGATCGTATTAAATAGAAGGGTTAATACCATGAAAAATCACAAACTAGTACACTTGTGACAATTTTACCCTAACCTATTTTTTTGACCATAAAAAACCCCAAACTGGTACACTTGTGACAAATCTACCCCGAACTATTTTTTTGACCACCAAAAACCCCAAACTGGTATACATGTGACAATTTTACCCTGAACTAATTTTTTAATATTATTTTTTATTTTTCGAATTTTTTTATTAATTTTTTATTTTTTATTTACTTTTTTTTTCCTTTCTCTTCAACCTCTGGCCGGTCGCTGGACCGGCGACCGACCAGAGGTGGAAGCCGGTGAGGTCGGGCCCGCCGGCCACTGGCGAGGCTCGACCTCGCCGGCGTTGGGCGAGGTCAGCCTCGCCTTGCAACGGCGAGGTCGAGCCTCGCCAGATCTGGCGAGGGCCCGGTCCCACCGGCCGCTGGCAAGGCTGACCTCGCCGTTGCGGGGCGAGGTCGCCGCTCGGCGCTTGGGCAAGGTCAAGCCTCGCCCGCTGCAGGGGCCGGCCCTCGCCGGATCCGGCGAGGCTCGACCTGGCCGTCGCAGGGCGAGGCCGACCTCGCCCAACGCAGGCGAGGTCGAGCCTCGCCAGCGGCCGGCGGGGCCGACCTCGCTGACTTCCGCCTCTGGCCGGTCGCCGGACCGGACCGGCCAGAGGTTGAAGAGAAAGGAAAACAAAAAAGTAAAGAAAAAATAAAAAAATTAATAAAAAAATTCGAAAAATAAAAAATAATATTAAAAAATTAGTTCGGGGTAAAATTGTCACATATATACCAGTTTGGGGTTTTTGATGGTCAAAAAAATAGTTCAGGGTAGATTTGTCACAAGTGTACTAGTTTGGGGTATTTTATGGTCAAAAAAATAGTTTGGGGTAAAATTGTCACAAGTGTACTAGTTTAGGGTTTTTCGTGATATTAACCCTAAATAGAATGGCGTTGTATATCTTGAAATTGATCAATTGACCCAATGAAGTAAAAAAGCACACTTAAGATTAATGGGTACATACACCTCAATTTAATTTGGGGTAAATTGATCACTTATGTACTAATTTGAAGTTTTTCGTAGTATTAATTTAAGATTTTATTGCCTTGTATACACTATAACATAACATATATGACTTCTGCCAAACATTATCATTTTTTATTCTTTATTTTTCTCTGGGTTGGTGTATTATGCTCAGTTAATGAAACTTTTGTCTATTTTACAAAAATTTATTTGTCGCCGATAAAAACATTAAATATGATTTTCTATCCAAAATGAAATTATTATTTTTTTAAAATTTCAATTCATATTCATTTTTTCCTCGGTGTTCTTCGACTCATGCCTTGGGTTGGTACGCAAGCTCAGTGAGATGTGCACGAGCAGGCATTCGCCTGTCTCCATGCAAGCGACCTCTGTTCTATGCACACCTCTACCGCGATCCGGCCATTGCTTACCGTAAAGCTTCAGCGAGCGACTTGCGCATTTCGTCGAACACCCGGTGAGTACGCATCTTCTCCGTGATGTTTTGAACAAATTTAGCGAGAAAAGATCCCGAGAACGCATTCTGGGAACAGTGCGCATCACCTGCTCGACGATTTGCGGGAGTGGGATTCGCGTTCTGAATCGCGTTCGAGATGGACGAGCTCTTCAAGGACCGAATGTTTGCAACGCACGCGGTCGCCGCCGCTGCTTCGGTGACTCTAGGATCGGCTCTCACTCATCCTCTCGATACCATCAAGACCCTTATCCAGGTTGGGTGTGCTGCGTGCGCGTATCGGGATACAAGCTATGATACAAGCTATGCCTTTTTGTTTTCTTCTTTCCCTTCTGAATTGTGGGGCTTTCGAATTGCCATCACATTTTTCTCTCTGTGGTGCAAAG
Organism: Syzygium oleosum; assembly: GCF_021117445.2. Lineage (NCBI taxonomy): Eukaryota > Viridiplantae > Streptophyta > Magnoliopsida > Myrtales > Myrtaceae > Syzygium > Syzygium oleosum. Next base: position 19,045,375 of record NW_026607485.1, on the reverse strand, counting down.
CAGGTGGGTTCTGGCTCAACCAAGCAGCTGACTCCAACTCAGGCTGTGGAAAGAGTTCGGGCTTTGTCTGGAGGTTTTGGAGGTACCTTGGGAATGCAGCCATTTTTGCAGTCCATTTATCTTATCTTTATTCGATTTTTCTCCGGTTCATCGCGTAATTCTTCGACTAGCTCGGAAAATGGATAGGAATTTGTAAAGTACATCCTGTGGTTTTGTTCAAAGCTGGTTAGCCGTTTCTGGCATAAAATGGAAAAGAACAGAAAAGAAGACCGAGGGAGTAGTTCTGTTGGAGTCCATTACTTCAATTCCATGAAAACTTTGCTTATTCAACATAAATCATGTACAAATACTGTAAGAAAACTGAAGACGTCCCCACTTCCAAAAAATTACTCTTGCGGAAAAACCTTTTGTTTTTGGCGTATGCTATTTGCTGTGAGTTCTTCGACGAGACTATCCGTTTAGTAAAGACCTTCTTCATGATGGAAGTGGCAGTTGAAGTTCTACTGGTGGAAAGGGATATCTGTCCGAGTATATGGCAACTTGCTTGAGAATTGTTGCTCCTCCTTTTTAGTAGATTGCATGTCCAGAGGAAGATCAAGTGCTTTATCCATAATATTTTTGAACAAAAACAACTGAATATTCATACACGCGGTTCGTATTTGTTGATTCCACTATTGCTCTCTAATTGTAGGTCTTTACAGTGGCTTTGGATGGCTGATGCTGGGGAGAACATTCGGTCTAGGAGCTCGTTTTGGGGTTTACGAAGTTCTAACAGCATTTTGTAAAGGTACTTCATTTCCACTATCTTCTCTTTCAGATGTCTGTCTCTGAGTATGACTATGCTATGTCTGTCCTCTGTTTATCATTCTCTCTTTTCCCCCGGAAGTGTATATTCATTTTCTTTCATGCCTGTTGTTGAGTATACCTTGTTTTTTTTCGATGATGGCTTTGGCTTCTTCACTTTTTAAAAGCTTAGGGACCTATCTAACATTATGATACGTATTATCTTGAGTTGAAATGAAATACGTTTTGATACCAATCACCTTTTTAACCACTTAGTGATCTTCTAGTCCCTAGCTTTCCTTTGAGTCATCTATATATAATAACACTTTTTATGAGATGCTTTTATTTATACTTGCCAGCTGTTTTATATTCCTTTTTTAGTTTGGCTAGCAACCTCATTTGTATAACTTGTATAATAAGTAGTAATAAATATTTTCACTGCAGATGGTCGGGAAGACAACTATGTGTATGTCTCTGAGGCCCTTATGGCTGGACTTGCTGCTGGTGCAGCAGAATCACTTATAAGCTCTCCATTTGAACTACTCAAACTACGTTCACAAGTGACCACTGCTTCTCGTGTTTCGTCGTCTACGTACATCAGAGCAAAGTCAGCTGCTTCACCCGTAATTGAAAGGTTGCTACGTGGATATAACCCAGATAAGGGAATTTTGAGCGAGTATGTTGGCCTATTGTCCACCTTAACCACCAGGCATCCCAATATTGCAGCCGCCTTGCAAGAGTACCCATGGATGATGACTGGGTCTGGCAGGCCACCTTCTCTATGTGATGTAAAGAGGCCATCAGACATCATCTCTTTGGAAGGTTGGTCAGCACTATGGAGAGGGCTCCGATCTGGAATTGCTCGAGATTCCTTTTATGCCGGCATATTCTTTTCTAGTTGGCAGTTCATGCACCGAGCTATGCTTGACTGGAAGGCAGTAGGGATGGATCCTGAACCAAGGTCTTGAAACTCAGTTCCACTTGTCTTTCAAGGGTTTATATGATTGCGAAATTTTCATTGCTGATAGATGACTGAATTGGTAAAGATATCTTGCTTTTCATCGCAATCCAGGTTTCTTCCTTAAAGGGAAATTTGAATGTGAAGTAGAGATAGCTTTGTTGTAACATCATTCAAACTTAGCTGTTCCATGGTATTTTGCGCACATTTAGGCTCTAGTGTGTTAATGCATCTCCATAGCCCTTCCTGAGGGTTTTCCACTGTATGTGATTGATAGGGGTGTCTGGATAGAGGTATTGGAGAAGATTGTTTCATACTGCCTCAATTATTTAAAGCTTTTTTGGGTTTGTAGAAGTATAAGAGAAGGGTTTGAGCAATTGAGTGGTACTCAAGTCTTCTTCTGTTAATCCACATTACTTGCTTTCTGTTTACCCACTGCAAGCAACTGCATGGCAATTACTCCCTAGCGTGCTATTTGTAGAGCATGCATAAAGAATTTAGCTCCTAGGATGTTTTGTACTGACTGAATTAGCATTTTTACAAGCCTGATTTGGGGCTGCTGGTGAAATTAAAAATATATTGCTGAGCCAATGCAGGAGACCCATTTATTTATCCTTGAAAATTGTGTTTACGATAGGCAAATTTTATTGTAGGGTAACTTGCTCTGCTGGCTTTATGTACTACTAATTTAACCATGCTATTGTATGCTGCTTCAGGGAGTGCTTTTAATTGGATTAATTGAATTCAACTTCAATATTATTCAAATTGCTCTGGTGTTGACTTGTCTTTTCATTTTCTTCTCATGTTGCAACAGTTCTGATGAAGAAATTGGTCCTTTGTCTCCTCTGGCTGTTAGTCTCTCGGCTGGATTTTCTGGATTGGTTGCTGCTGCAGGTTCTCACTGTTTTGACACTGCCAAGAGTCGATCTCAATGTATCGTGCTACCTAAGGTAGATTACTCTTTACTGAGAGACATTTTATTTGGGTGTTTGATTTGGCAATTCTTATTGATGATACGAGTATGATAGACCATTGGTCATATTCTGAGAAATTGTGATTTATTCAGCCTCTGTTGCTTTGTTTTTGAATTCACGGGTTTTTATTCTTGGGATCTTATTATGTTAGTTTACAACTCAGAAGACAGAAATTGACAAACATGAAATTAGTGAGATCAACATCATATGAAAGTAGCCTCACTTTATTGTTTTCTTGATGGTGTTATTTTGTGCAAATGTTTTTACATCTTTTCAGGTACTTAACTTTGCTTACTCTAGATCTGGGTTGGAAATTCTTTATAGTAATTATCGCTTCCCATTTTCTGATGTTATAAGGTCCCCTTTAACTAACAAGATGAAAACTCATTTCTCTTATGGTGCATGGAATTGCGTGAGTATGAGGTCTATCCTCTTCTTTCATCTGAAATTCGGGATCACATTGGCCATTTTTTTTGTTTTTATACATATATTTTGGCACTTCAGAAGTTGCTACATTTGTTTTGGCCAGCATCAGAGTTGCCACTTGCTTGCCCTAACGTGGAAGACGAATTATTCCTCCCTGCCATTTACAAGGGTTTCCCGAGTCTTGACATTTAGTTTTCTTGCATTGCTCCTTCCCAACCGCCCCAATCCAGCTCACCCCAGTCAACAACCCAACCTAGGTCCTTCCAAGCATCGCCACGCCTCCCCCAGCCAATTAGGCAAAGGGAAAACATAAATAGTATTGATCTGGATACCTGGGCATACCTTTGATGACTTTACGTTGCAGTTTTATCTTTAAGATAAATATGCAGGTCCTGGACAATATCAGGCTTGAGAAAAAAGGTGTCAGAAACTATACTACAACTTCTTGGATTGACCCGCTCTAAGTATAAAATGATAGGAAATACTCATTGTCATTGTTCTATCATGGAAAATTGACTTTTAGTATAAGCTCAGCTACTTTCTTGCACAACATAGTGTTATATATTGTGGCTGTGCCTATCTTGCTTTGTTGTCTCATTGGCTTATTAGGGGGAAAGCTTGGTATATACCACTCTTTTTTGTTAGGCATATTGCCATTGAGCGGCTCTACCTTTTGTATAATGCCTAGCTGACTGATCCTGATGGTTTCGCGTTGCTTTGTTGGCAGTATATCACTATGGAAAGAAAGCTTCTCAAATGGAATACACCAGGTAACAGATTTGAGAGAGCAACTGGTACCCACCCTTCTGACAGGAATCTTCTCTTCCGTGGAATTTGGGTTCGAATGGCTCGTAGTGGGATTGCATCCTTCATGATTGTTGGTGGTTACTTCTTTGTTGTTGATCATCTAACTTCAAGCTGAATGGATAGGACTGATTCTTTGACAAACTGCATAGCTGTTATCATTCGACAATTGCGCATTTGATTCCTTTTGGTTTGACTATATTGCAAAGAACATGAAATGGCTCATGTACTACTCAGCGGCATCTTTCTCAGGAGTGGCTTGAGTGATAGTGTGATTCTGCATGCAGATGTAGAAAAGCTGAATTGCATGTAGAGTGAATTCCTCATGCCAATATGTGCAGATATCCAGTTAGCTTCACTTATCGCAGGACGAGCACGCTTTCCCAGGCTCAATGTGTATATTGTTTATCTAGGTTGGCATCAAACCATAGTCGTACTCTATGTGACTGTCTCTCTTCCACAGATAATGTGCATTTTCTACAGTGTTTTTGTCACATCTTGTAGTGTTGTATGAGTTACATAAAGATCCATTTTAGCTAGGAAAGTCAGACATGTGGGCTGTGAAATGTTAGTCATATTTCATCTAGCATGAACTGAATTGAATGGAACAGTCGTAGCTTCACAAATTGTTCTCAAGCTGATGATTGGATTAGCTTGGTAAAATGTTCCTTCATATGTTTCTTCTTTGTCATGAACAAAACTGCTTTATTTTGTATGTTAATACATATAGAGTTTACGTGCTGCGCCCCACAGTAATCTATAGTAGTGCCCCACAGTAATCGATGGTAGCAAACAGGTGCTGCTAGCAAGTGGCGCTTGACACTCTTTATTAGGATATGCCTATTGCTCGATAAGAGCTTCAAAATCTCTCGGTTTCACCACATGTTCATAATTTCGTCCTACTACCATGACAAACATTATTGATCGAGCAATAGATATGATCTAGATTCCGACTCGAACAAAGTATTTGTTTTCTCCTAAAACGTTTCATAATCTGAGTGAATGAGAGGAATTCACGTCGATTTGCTCACATGTACCAGTGACCCTGCGACCAGGGTGTATGGTCAACTTGTACTTTATGTCCAAATTATCGGACCGTGGCACAATTCCTAATGCTGCATTCTTCGTTGGTGTGGTAGGCTCTATATAATACTTGAATAAGAAAAAAAGGTACTCAATATATAGCATACCACATTATGACCCCCCAAAAAAAAAAAAGCATACCACATAAATTAACGTGGTACGAGTGTCATCAATCCGATCATATATCCACCTTTCAATAGTAGGAGATCTTTGTATTTGTCACAAAAATAAAGATTTCTAAGGAAACATTCGATTGCAATATGCATATGTGGGCCTTTCTAGCTTGGACTTGTTATCTAGCTTTAACTCTATTTTAGTACTACCAAATAGATTCAAGCAGCCCTCGATGGAATGAGATCAGCTGCTATCACTCATAGGCAAGCCAACCAGACATTGGACTTGTAAAGGAATTGGCATGCATGTTCGAAGAGAGAGATTTATACCAAGTCAAAAGTACAACATCCCAAATACAATTAAACCGCATTAAACTGAAGGAAATAGTCCAATCCATAGAACTAGGAAATAAGTCTTGCCGAAAGCTTAAAGAAGACAACAAGTCAGATGAGTCGGAGCATCTTGAAATTATGTCGGTTTACTCCGCTTGAATAATTGCAAAGATCTCTTCCTTCAACAAAAATTTCATCTGGGGGCCATTGGGTTGCTTCCCAGATGAACCTAATGCAACCATAGAATGACAATTTGTTAGAGTTTTGTACTATATACAAAGGCAATCAAGAAGAATTATACCAAAAGCTTTCCTAAATGTCAAAAGCAATCCCCACATCTCTTATGCTTCCTGACCAAAAATGGGTAAAAAAAAAGTTCGGAGATGCACTAAATCTATGTATTTTTATTTTGTGTTCCAATTGAACATGGTAATATATAATAGGAACCTTCGATTTGTATTGACTAAAAAGTTCATTTGCCATATATTTTCATTAGAACATTCAGTCGGTTTTAAGTTCGGTTAATTGAACAGTATGCTGGACAAGTTCCACTATATATAAGAATGACAAGAACCTAATTTACGCACTAAATTAGCACCATAGACACATCAAAATGTGCTAATCAGTGGAGAAATGTTCCAAATATATATATATTTTGACTGCAGTTATAAGGTCAATGCATCACTTTTAAAATGGATCAGGCATTACCTGGTTCGCATAAGAAGAGCTTTGAGCAAGAAACATAACAAATTCTTGCTTCTTTCTCTCAAAATTCAGTTTGGCGTGATCCAGCATTTGTCGCTCTCGTTGCAAATCTTCCAGCAGTTTTTCCCTTTTCCATTTCAAGTCCTTCATCTGGTTTTCTGTTTCATGGTAATTTGCAGGACGACTGGATGCACCCGATGGTACTGCAAATCTCACATCCACATCCTCCCTTAAAATTGATAGCAGGGACAAATGCAGCAGAAGAAGATTCCAGTTATTTTTAGCCAGAGAAAAAAACACACTCTCCAACCTGACTAAAAGGAAATATTACAAGCAAGTTGATATTTTCCCAATGCAAACAAATGACAGACCTTTTTTTAAATCTGACTATTTATCCATGCAAGTATTAACTTGTAGCCACAAGCATACTCAACTTGATTCTTCTGAGAATCATGTTCAAGACTTGAGCAAGAAGACACAATATTGATGAGAACAGAAATGATTAGAGATGAGCTGACGTAACCAAAGAAGCCATCAAGATCACGAAGGACCATGAATGGCCACTTTTTGCGGCATACTTGTTTTTTTAAATAGACCTTCCCAATGTTCAGGAATTGCTTACAAAAATACATCAGAATTTGTACAAGGATGCACAGTGTCATTGATGATGGGCAAAGTTGTCATACCGGTTGCCTAGGGAATACATGCCAGGACCTCTAATTATTCCACCATCCAAAGAGATGGCTCCGCCACTGATTAAAGGACGAGCACATAGCATATGCGCCCGCGTGCTATATACTTGAGTCCGAGAGAAAAGATGATAAAATAGAGTTTCCCTGAGACCATGACCACTGGGTGTTAAACAAATGAGATTGGTGGTTTCTATGTTGACCATATTGACTGCAAAGCCAAGGAAACCAGGCGGACACTCCCCATTCGGTAATCTGGGCTTAAAGAGATCAAGCCTTCTCTGCGAATCATCAGCTACAAAATCACCAACATATGGTCTGACAACATTAAATGAAGTAAATTAGTTTCTGTAAAAGGTTAAACTCCACACCGTCCATCAAGACAGATAAGAATCACACCTTAGATCTTCTAAGCAAATGACGAGAAATCTTCCATTTAAAGTCCTCCCAATGGAAGAACTAAGCCCATGAAGACCAGCACTTTTATCAATACCGCCTTCTCTATTATATGTTTCTAGAGCCTTGAGGCCTTGTCGAGTCTGGCAAACAATGGAAAGCATGGTGTCCGCTCCTAAATACTCAGAGAGAAGCCTAAACCCCAGTCAAGGAGAGTGATGAATTGAGATTAGAGCAAAATCATGAACTAAAACTACACAAATTCAATTTAGGAAATGCAACGGCAAGTGCGAGATATTAGAATTCGTAAGTTTGAACTACCCTACTTGCAGCCATATCTCATGAGCATTCATGAGACAAGGCTCACTGCTTCTCTTTTAACAATCTAAAATATTGATCACGAGACATCAACAAGTGCAGTGACTTCTAACAAAAAAACAAATGATTCAATCACTTTTGACGATAGGAATTTCAGTTCTAACTCCTAACGATTGATGACAGACAGTACAAACCTGCTAAGGTTTTCATCATCGACTTTGCCTAGAGTAGCAACTATGCCAACGACATCCTTGGATAAAGCAAGAACGGGAGCCTGAGTGCCATGACTATTTTTAAGTTGGCACCATATTCCAGCGGCAGATTGGTCACGCTTCAATATTTGCTCAGTTGTTTCCTCATCACCTCCATTGGAAAGGCTATTATCTTCAGCAGTAGGTGGGGCAGAAGAATGATACTTCCCAAGAATGACTGAGTAATGACAAGTCAGCAAGAAACATGTTAGAAGATGCCGTAACAATCAAAGAAGTGGCCGCTGCGCTCTGCTTTTCATTTGAGAAAATCTGTGACCTCACTCCACTTGATGATGTGCATAGTATGCTGACCCAGTACGAATATATGAGGCTGTCTTCAAGGTCTTGCCTTTTGATTTCTTTTCAATAATATTCTGTATCATAAGTAACCATATTGCAAGGAAAGAAGCCCAGATTTCGACTTCCATTTAAAGAAGCATCAGATTTCACATAACATACCTTGCTTATCAAGAATAGAGTCATCCAATATGTTTTTCTGAGCCTTCAGAGATTTTATGTTATCCTCGTGCTGTTTGATTTTTAGACCAAGAGACTGTAGATCATCTTGAAGTCTCTACAGAAACACAGGCGAATATCAGTTGGATTGATCTGTTCGATCTAAAATATGTTCTCATCCCTGTATTGACTGCGCACTAAGTCAATAGAGACTGAACAGGTAAAAATCATTGCTCCTAATAGCCTAGATGTAGATGAATGTTTGATCTGTATGACTCTCCAACAAAATCACGAGCCAATTCAAATACAAACCTTAGAACTGCTAATTAACGCATCTGCCTGTAAAACACCTCCACTCAGCACTCCGCTGTTCGCATTAGCAGGTCCTTCATTCTGATCAACCACCACCAATGCCAATGAGTCTTGGCCGGGTAATGCTGTTGCGTTGACAGAATCCTGAAAAGAGGTGGACATCATCAGCTAATTATGTGCATCTTTGCAAACAAACAAGCTGAAGAATGCAGGTCATGCGATTTGGAGTAAACTTGAGCTGTAAGTATCAAAATAAGTATATAACTGTCACTCGTACACAGAGAAATTCAAGGCGACAGTGCATAATTTGAGTGAAAACGTTTGGACTTTTCTTACTTCAGACTGTCAATGCTACCGTAATGAGTAACAAAAATATGTGCTTGAACAGATATCTTCTCATGTAACCGGAGAAGCCAAAGAACAGAACTTTTCATTCCTGAACTCATCGCAGTATCTGCCCATTTCTTTCTGGTAAGTTCAGCAGATTGTCATGATTGCAACAATGAACTTTCTTTGTTGCATCAGAATTAAAAGTTCGATGAAAAGTGTGGAGCTTATAGCAGTTCGCAAATTTAGATCGTGCCCAAAGAATGACATGCAGGTTTTCTCATATTGATAAATAGCAAAAAATCTAGGTGACAAATGAATTGGCAATGTTCCAACTTTAAAATGAGCTTCCTAATCAATGAATGTAACCGGCTAAGGGAGTCGTCTGCTTTATACCCATGTTCGAACCAATTGGTCCAACACCCACACAGCGAGTCCTCAGTTCTTTCTGCAAAATACGCATTAAATTCCCGCCAAGCTCCTAACTTTTGCCGAGATTAAATATACCTTAGCAACAGCCCATCTCTCCGAAATTCGCCCGATACGCTATACAAACTTGAAAGGTTTGAAATTTCACTAACATAATTACGAGTAACCTCTACAATTCTTACCAGGATTCTTCCAAGTAATCAAACACATTGTCAAATCCGAACACATGTTTTCCTATTACGATCTGAATTTCCGACAGATGATACCAAACTCGAATGATACGAAATCATCCACGGCCAGCTCCACCAAGATCGCATACCATTTGCATATGCAAAACTCTTTCTGGGTACTTAAACCCCCCAAACCCAATACCTCCGAATGTCGAAACGAGGACATGCAAGCACGAATTATACAAAAAATCTCGGCGTTTTCCGCGAAAAAAACAAAACTTTTCGAGAAATCGAAGCTCTGGAGACAATCTAGTTCGTTTTCCCGTTACTGGGTACATCATATTTTTCGCAGCGATCATACGCCAAACGCAAGAACAAGGAGCGAAAAGATCGCGTCGAGTGGGGACTGCGTCGCTCACCTGGTTGTGGTTGTTTGTCTGAGACGTCGACATGCTGAGGAACGATTCAGTTGAAAATGGCGGAGCGCGCTCTCTCTAACTCTCTCTCTCTCTCTTTCACTCAGGTACGACAGCTTATTGGTAGACTCTCGAAGACTGTGCAGACAAGTAGGTTTTTAAATTCGAACAACCTTGTCAAATCTCAATTTCCTCTAATTTCACTTACCAAAAATAGAGAATTTAATTTTGGCCTTCTGCATTTATGAACATAACAAAATACGTCGTGAAATCCGGATTTTTTATTATATAAGCTAGATATTTTAATATCCTATGAATTGCATGCAGTATAAATGCAGATAGCCAGAATTAAACTCTCCGGCTTATACAGCAAAGTCTCTGGATTTCATATTATATTTTGTCATGTTCATAAATGCAGGAGGCCGAAATTAAACTCTTATTTTCATATCCTACGAATTGTATATCAGTGTAAATGACAAATATACCAAAATAGAGAATTTAATTTAGGCATTCTGCATTTATGAACATGACAAAATACGATGTGAAATCTGGATTCTTTACTATATAAGCTAGATATTTTAATATCCTATAAATTGCATGCAATATAAATGCAAACAGCTAGGATTAAACTCTCTGACTTATATAGCAAAGTATCTGGACTTCACATCATATTTTATCATGTTCATAAATGCAGAAGGCCGAAATTAAACTCTTATTTTCATATCCCACGAATTGCATATCAGTGTAAATGACAAATATGTCCTTATGTGCTGCCCATGGATAGATACCTCCTTTCTTATCATCATTACCTGCCATTTCCAACAAAAAGAAAGGAATATAGAGAATTTAATTTCGGTCTTCTACATTTATGACCTTGACAAGATATGACTTGAAATCCAGATATATTGCTATATAAGCTAGATATCTTAATATCCTATAAACTGCATGTAGTATAAATGCAGACGGCCAGAATTAAACTCTTCGGCTTATATAGCAAAGTATCAGACTTCACATCATATTTTGTCATGCTCATAAATGCATAAGGCCGAAATTAAACTCTTATTTTCATATCTTACGAATTGCATATCAGAGTAAATGACAAATATACCTTTATGTGCTGCCCATGGATAGATACCACCATTCTTATCATCATTACCTGCCATTTCCAATAAAAAGAAAGGAATATAGAGAGTTTAATTTCGGCCGCCTACATTTATGAACAGGATAAGATATGATGAGAAGTCCAGATATATTGCTATATAAGCTAGTTCTGGTAGTTTGCATTGTTACTGATGTGCAGTTTATATGACATTAAAATATCTAGCTTATATGGCAATATATCTGGACTTCACATCATATCTTATCCTGTTCATAAATGCAGGCGGCTGAAATTAAACTCTCTATATTCCTTTCTTTTTATTGGAAATGGTAGGTAATGATGATAAGAATGGTGGTATCTGTCCATGGGCAGCACATAAGGACATATTTGTCATTTACACTAATATGCAATTCGTAAGATATGAAAATAAGAGTTTAATTTCGGCCTTTTACATTTATGAACATGACAAAATATGAGGTGAAGTCCAGATACTTTGTTATATAAGTCGAAGAGTTTAATTCTGGCCGTCTGCATTAATGTTACATGCAGTTTATAGCATATTAAAATATCTAGCTCATATAGTAAAGAATCTGGACGTCATATCATATCTTGTCATGTTCATAAATGCAAAATGCCCAAATTAAACTTTCATTGTCATATCCTATGAACTGTATATCAGTATAAATGACAAATATGCCCTTATGCGCTGCCCATGGATAGATACCGCCATTCTTATCATCATTACCTACCATTTCCAATAAAAAGAAAGGAATATAGAGAGTTTAATTTAGGCCGTCTGAATTTATGAACATGATAAGATATGATGTGAAGTTCAGATATATTGCCATATAAGCTAGATATTTTAATGTCATATGAACTGCATATCAGTAAAAATGCAAACTACTAGAACTAGCTTATATAGCAAAGTATCTGAACTTCTCATCATATCTTATCCTGTTCATAAATGCATACAACCAAAATTAAACTCTCATTTTTATATCCTATGAATTGCATATTAGTGTAAATGACAAATATACCTTTATGCCCTGCCCATTGAAGGATACTGCCATTCTTATCATCATTACCTGCCATTCCCAATAAAAAGAAAGGAAAATTAAAACTCTCAAATCCAACTACTTTAAAACAATTTGCATATTAATTGTAAAAAAGAGATGTTATCGGTCAAGATGTAGGAAAGGTTTTCACTTGGAGAAAAATAAATAGGAAAAAGAAATGTTCCTTTTTTCTTTAAACTTTTTTCATAACATTAGCAAATGAGCAAGCGGAACCAAATTATGAAGTCAAAGCATACATGAACACAATTCAGTTACTTTTGAATGACTCTTGCATGATAGATTTAATCGACAATGGACATTCTTCTCCTCTAAATTTAACGCAAAAGGAATGGAAGACGGAGACCATCATTGTCACTATTCTTAATTGTTTCAATAATGACAAACCAACACCTAATTCCACATGTCTAATAGCAAGAGAAAAAAAAAATCTTACAACACAACTCTTACAATCATGGAAACAAATGATTTCATAAATAATGTCAAATCACGCACCTCTTCATATCCTCTGATTGCATGCCACTCATTAAATCCTTGTACTGCCCTCCATGTTTTCCAGTGATCCGAAGACTCAACAATATCAATTGTTTCTATGTCTTTGACGGTGTATCTGAATGCTAAGGAATTATTCACTGTTATTATGATCCATATCTAATAAGGAAAAAAAAAAGAACAGACATGCGGTACTAATTGTGAGATAATAGCAAAATCCTACAAAACCCCACAATATAACTTTCTCAAACCAACAAAAGCTAAATAAAATAAAATAAAAATGCAGGCCTAGGATAGAAGTGGGAGGACACAGATTCTCACTGAATCAATCCATGATTATTGCTGGAAGTGCACCAAGCCGGAAGTATTGTCCACCATTTCTCAGATTCAATTCTAAAGAACCTGGAAATACACAAATGAAAGTAATAAAAATTTCTCTTGATTCACTACTAAAGAAATTGAAACTGCACAATCGGAAACATCTTCCGGCATCAATATCTAAGCATTAAAGTTATTATATCATTCTAAAGCTACAGAACTGAATACGATAAGAAATATAAATGGGCTACAACGGCATCGACAAGATAAATCAGTCAGAGATATCCAGATCTAGTAAGAGAGAGAAAGTATGATCATTCACCTTCGCGATTTCGAAAAGTCTAATGCTTCGACTCTCTCATTGCTTTCAGATTTGACATGAAATAGAGAGCTATGGAGGAGAAAGAGTTTCGTCTTTCTTGCTGCGGAGGAGGAGGCGCAAATGATAGGGTTTCTCTAGAAAATAACTTTTATACTACGGACACGAGAAAACCTATCCCGACTTTTATCTTGACTAGAGGTGGCAAATGGGTAGGAGGGTTGGGTTTGGGTGAGTCATAATTTAACCCAAATTTGCCCATTTAACTCACAGCGGCCAATTTATTTTCTAAATAATTTAGATGGCCCATACCAATCCAATCCAATCCAGATCCAAACCAAACCCACTCATATAACTCACATTTTTTAAACTATACCAATTAAGCATTCAGTAAATTTAAAATAGTAAAAATTAAGCATATTTAAAAGACAAAAAGGCCAAATAGATGTCCTCTGCCCTTTCTTCCTCTTGGCTCCCACCTGAACTCCGGCTAGTCCTTTCCCACGGCTCCTTCGACGTACCCTGCCGATTGATGATGTGGTTGGTTCTCCTCATTTAAACCACGTAGCATCGACATCCGATGCAAACCATGTGGCTTAGCAAACAATCGTGATTGACCTGTCCATCGCTTGAGGGAGAAGGTGGCTAAAAATGACGGTCAGATTGGGATGAGAGAGAGAGAGAGAGAGAGAGAGAGAGAGAGAGAGAGAGAGAGAGAGAGAGAGAGAGAGAGAGAGAGAGAGAGAGAGAGAGAGAGAGAGAGAGAGAGAGAGAGAGAGAGATTGAAACTGTTGTTTTTGCTCGAGAGACTATCGCTAACAAGATAGAGAGATTGAAATTGAAACTGTTGTTTTTGCTCGAGAGACTACCGCCAGCAAGACTGTTGCTAATGCTGGAGATGCCGCCGGCAAGACCATCGATATAGGGGGCACCGTCGGTGACGGTTCTCTTTGCCCTTTCTCCCTTTGTCGAAGGAGAGAGGAATTTTTTACTATTAAAGAATATATGGTTATTTCTTTTTTTATTTTTCTTAAACTAATTACTTTTTTGGGTTGAAATAGGTTTAAAATGGGTTTGTTCTGAACTCACTAAGACTCACATCTAGTTGGGCTTTGATATTGTGAACCTTTTTAAACCCGTGGGATCATTAGCGTAATCAAGTCCCCGTACTCAGAATCTCTGATTCGTAGAATCGTGGTATTTCTCCCATACCCCGATTAGGTTTCTAGTCAACCTACCAATAATGACTAGTGGCGACTCTAAAATCGAAAATTTAGATAAAATAGGAAATTACCATTCGCTATCACGTGAGGTATGGTCTGGGAGAGACCCTTGCACGGAAATACCTCCTTAGCGCGTAAACCCGGAAAATCCAAAAAAAAAAAAGTGCGGCGCGACAGGCTTGACGACTCCACTGGGGAGTTACCTTTTCTAAGTGGACTTAGGCCTAGATAGAACGATACGCTTGTGATTTGTGCTTGCAAGGATCCTAGGTACGTCCCGCTGATAATTGTGTTAAATGTTTTTGCAGACGGGAGGTATAAGGGTGTAGTCTGTGTTAACTTTTGTTTTGCAGGATGGTGTCGGGAATGAATGTGAAACGATTACTTTAGAAGTGCTGTTTGATTACTAATTGCTATGCACGCATTTGAATAGCTTAGGCACTACACCATTGGCATACACCACCCGTGGCCCAACCCCGGCTACAATTAGGTTTACCTTTAGGAGGTATGTGTTTAGGTGAAACTGTGAGCCGATTGCTCATGGGATCGTTTAAATATAATACCGACCACCGAGATGGAATAATATTCTTTCACTTTAGGCTGATTGCCTATTGGGATGGAATCCCTTATCCATTAAGGTGGTGACCTCGAGCCTTTAGAATACCTTACCCTTTTAGGCATCAAAACCTCACTGGTTGCATTTGCTTGTCTTTGTGGTTGGTATACCTAAAACCAAACCGCAACATTTTGGTAAGCAAGTATCGTTGCCCTTCCTTCTTTTATAATTTTGCAAACTAGTTGGCACATTTTTCAAAAAATACCTAAATGGTGATCAATGATTGGTTTAAATGTCCTTTCTTATTAGAATGAATGATTAAGGCGTCGTACTCCATTATGACCATTCTTTCGTTTTTAGACGAAATGTATAGGTCCACGGCATTCAATTGTTTATCCATTCATTTCGATGTATTCGAAATTGTAAACCATAGTTTAAGACTTTATGGTCTAAATGGAGTGTGATGAAATGGGCATTTATACCAAATATTGAATTCATCCCTGATTTCAACTATATACTTTTTTAAGGCATAAACGGATTTAAAGTGACATTTGCATTACTTTTTAAGTATGCAAGTATACTTTACCTCCATTTTACCTTAAAAGGACATATAATTGAAATGGACGCATTAAAATCAATCGGTAATCCATGGTGAATAATAATCAATTTCTTTTACGTGCTTTAGATCGAAATGGGGAAACTAGACATACAAGTCATTTTGATTCCAAGGAAGGAGCTTTTGGCATGGTAGGCAAACATGACAAAAGATAACAAAGTATACGTGAAGGAAAGACTCGGGTATTTGTTCAAGCTCATCAACCTAGAGTACCAAGTGAGTTTAATTCAAACATTATCCCATTTCTGGGAAGTTACCACCGCCACATTTCAATTGAGCGAGCACAAGATGGTACCTACACTAGAAGAATATACGGCAACCATGGGGATTGATTTCGAGTTAAGAATTATTGAGCCCCCAATTGGATTATCACCCATGAGTGTTATAGCCGAATTCTTAAACTTGAAGACCCCTGAAGTGGAAAAGTTGATCAAGTCAAATACCGGGATATTTTCTCTATCCTACTTGGTGGCCAATTACTCCAAATTGCCAAAAGAAACTGGAAATACTTCTGCAAGGGTTTTCACTCTTGCCTTCTTCAGATTCGTCTTATTCCCTACATCAAGGACTGAATTGAATCCTCTCGTTGCAGTAATTGCTAGGTAAGCTTGCCTAAAATGGGACTTCTCCAATATGCTCTTGGCAGAGACCATCATTTTATTGAACAGATACCAAAATCAACAAAAAGGTATACTTCAAGCCTCAGCTGGGTTACTTTCTGTGTGGTTTATTTCCCATATCCGACCTTGGGAACGTCATATGCGCATTCAAGAGATCAACTCATCTACCAACCCTATCGAGAAGTATTTGAAACTTCAAGACAAACTGCCAAAATACTCCTTTCATGAGTGGGAAAACTTCATTAGAGCATTAACTCCCGACCAGTTTCAATGGAGAATTCAATAGCCGAAGATAGTGAAGCTCAAATTACTTGCCAAGAAGGCAATTTGGTGCATTTGCTTGGATTGAGTGGTGGGACAGCTTATTGCCCACTAAGAGTCATACGGCAATTCAGAATGATTCAGCAAGTTCCACCTATTTAGCATCCTAAGGAGTTCACATTTGAGATACCACAAAAATCTCGATCAGAAAGGGAAAAAAGAGAGCTACGAACAAGGGTTGATGGGATCGTGAATTCCTTGAAGAAATCAACTAAGCAAATAGTACAATGGCCTGAAGATTTGGAAGGAGAAATGAAGCTCTTTTTGGCATCCAACGAGTATATAAAGTGGTTGAAGGCTAAGCGACCAATCGACGTCAAATCATATGTACCCTTGAGTGTTACTACCCATTTCGATGAGCCATATATCCCAGATACATTGTGCCAAGCATGCCAGGTGTAGAGCTGTATGTTCCCGAAGAGGTTGTAATCGATGTGGAAGAATGGGAGACACGAGCCAATGAATATGAAGAGGCTGAAGCTACCTTAGCTAGCAAGAAGCCTAGACTTGTTTAAGCTAGTGTTCCCCTATTTTGATGTATAGCATTGTAATAAAAATTTTCAAAATTGAAACAATTGCTTAATGAATAATTGCATAATACAGTTTCAAAGTACAATTTGAAAAAAGTCACCATGGATTACAATTCTTTGAATTGTATGATCACTTGAGAAGAATATTGATAAGAAATTCTATGCAAGGCTAAGGCTTGCATAAAAGATCTTATCCTTGTTAATCATAAGAAATCATACAATTAAAAGAATATAAGGTTTCATGATTCTTTCACTACGCTAACAATGGGGCTTTTTGTGAAGCAGGTTGTTTAACAACGGAAGGTAAAAGACCTCGAACTCGCTTGCAAATAAGAATGGCGGAAGAAGAAACTCGTACTCGACTAGCTGAGGTTGAGAACCAAATGACCCAAATGGCCGCCATGATGGCAGAAATGAAGGTTTTTATTCTCGCATCTCGAGGATCTTATCCTACTACTCCAAATGTGGGAACTTCAAATGCTACTGAAACACCGATTGAAGACCCAATCAGAAGCAAAGAACCTGTTCAAGAAAATCCTTCAAAGACTATGCCTGAGGTGGTAAATTTGGAAGAAGATGATCAGACCAAGAAAACATCCAAAACAAAGGATGAAGAAGAGACCAAGAGATTGGCCAAAATTGAAAAGTGCCTAGCAAGTCAAGGTTATGAACTTCAAAGGTTCGACAAGTTCTCACCGTATGCGAAGGTGATTGTTCCAGAAAATTATAAAGAACCGGAATTCGTGAGCAAGTATGATGACACTGGTTGTCCTAAAAGCCATTTAAAGTATTATCTCCGCAAGATGGTGAGGTATTCAGATAATACGCCACTTCTTATTAGCACATTTCAAGACAGTTTGAGAGGAGCGGCCCTCGCATGGTACACCGCCCTCGACATAGAAGAGTTCATTGAATGGGACCATTTGGTGGCAGAATTTCTTCGCCAGTACAAGTTTAATGTTGAAGTAGTCCCAACTAGAGAAGATCTCGTCAGAACCGAGAAACGGAAGAATAAAGGGTTTAGAGCCTATGCTTAGAGATGGAAAGTTGTTGCCTCACAAGTAAAGCCCACCATAAGTGAAGACGAGCTCATTGAGCTCTTTCTAAAATCATTACCAATTGAGTACTATGATAAACTTCATGTATCAGGCTGTCAAACATTCACTATGTTGGTAAAAGTTGGCGAGAGAATTGAATGGGGATTGAAAGAGAAGAAGGCTCAAGAAACAGCAACACGAAGGCCTTACCCCGGGAGAAAAGACAAAGAACCCATCCGAGAAGTGGCTATGGTGTCTAGCCCAAATACTCATCAAGCATCATTTCCAAAGCAATCAAATGTCGCTTGGAAAAACCTAAGACAGTTCGAGCCAAAGAAAAGGCCTGTGAGGCAATATACACCGTTGCCTCGACCTATGTCGAAACTATTACCAATGCTTCTAGAAAGACATTTGGTGGTCAAAGAGGTACCGAGGGACAATCCTACAAGACTTCCTTGGTACGATGAATCAAAAACTTGCACCTATCACATGAGAGAAATCGGACATGATGTAGATAATTGTCCCACTCTAAAGTACAAGGTTCAACAACTCATTGACAAGAAGATATTGAACTTCCAAGAGCCCGAGCCAAATGTACATCAAAATCCTCTTCCTGAGCACAATACAGTAAACATGATCAAAGATGAAGAAACAATAATCAAGCCTAAAGATGAAGATGAATATGAAGTCAAGATTAAAGCGTCTCGATTAGCAGATGCCCGCTTTCGTCAAGAAGCGCTCTTAAAAGGTGAGATTGTAGACAACTTGGGAGAAGACTCCGGAAGGTATAACTTCCAAGTGAATTATACCCCACCGCCATGGGCATTTAAAAATGAAGTAATTATGCATGATGGCTGGAGTGGTACGGATGACGAAATCGGTCCTGAAGAGGAAGCTCCATCTGAGAAGGAAATACTCCAAGATGAAACATATGAGGATGAAAAGGAGAAAGAAAAAGTCCAACAGAATGAAAGGCATTTCACCCAGAAATCATCCAAGGAAGGCGAAATCGTAGACTTACTCGGTCAAGACAGCGGTAGATATAATTACCGTGTCAAATATACTCCACCACCATGGGCATTTAAAAATGAAGATATTGTACCTAATGGATGGGGTGGCATGGATGAGGTCTCGATCAGCCAACTAAATCTCAAAGAGAATGAAGATCGAAAAGAGAAAAAGAAGAAAAAAACTCGCTAAGGTGATAGGCGATTTGCTCACAAAGCACGGAGACAATGTGAAGTTGTTGATTTCCTGGGTCAAGATAGTGGCCGATATAATTACCGTGTCAAATATACACCCCCTCCGTGGGCATTCAAAAATGAAATGATCACACCTGATGACTGAGGTGGAATGGATGCTAACGAAGCCAATAGAAGCATGGTGTCCATGATTACACCATTTCTGATCAAGCTTGATGAGGTAGATAAATATGAGGAAGAAGGTCATGTCGAACCAATCACTATCCAACTTCGCATTGATCAACTAAAGATTGAAGGAGAAGAAACACAGCCTGTGATCATCACTCTCCCTCCAAAAGAAAAGTTTGATACTAAGTGTGTACCTTGGGATTACTCTCCTAAAGAAGTTGATGCCATAACCCGATCGGGAAGATGCTATGTCCCGAAAGAAGGTGAGCGCGAAAAGAAAGGAGTAACAGAAAAAGATGTCAAACAATTGCTTTCAGTCATAAAGACGAGCGAATTTGAGCTAATTGAACAACTAAGAAAGATGCCATCACAAATTTCTCTATTGGATCTCTTCAAGATTTCAGAAAGCCATAAAATGGTACTAATGAAGCTTCTCAATGAAGTACACTTCCCGGAGACAATTAATGAAGTACAATTAGAAGACTTTGTTGGCACTATTCTTCTAAGAGATCAAATTGCCTTCTCCGATGAAAATTTCCCAATCGACGGGCGTTCCCCTAATAAGACTCTATATATTGCCATCAAATGTCGGGGCAAAGAGGTATCACGTGTGTTGATCGATAATGGTTCCGCACTTAATTTGTGTCCACTAAGCACACTGCATCGCTTGGGGATTAGCGAAGAGCTCATCAAACCTTCTAAGGTAACTGTGCGCTCGTTCGACGGAATGAAAAAAGACGTTATTGGCGATATCGAGCTCGAGGTGAACATAGGCCCTGTGCCTTTCCTAATTAACTTCCAAGTAGTGGATATTCCGAGGACTTTCAACCTATTACTCGGAAGACCTTGAATTCATATGACTAGTGCTATTCCTTCAAGTCTCCATCAGAAGGTCAGGTTCGTCATTAATGGCAAGATGATCACCGTACATGGGGAGACGGATTTCACCACTTACAAAGAGAGTGCAATACCGTATGTCGAACCCGAAGTGAAAGAAGAACCAAGCTATCATTCCTTTGAAATGATCTCAATGGTGTAAATCCCTGCCGGTTGCATCATAAAATCTCCAGAGTTCTCAACATCATCCATTATATCTGGAAGGGTGCTATGCCAGTATGGATTTACTCCCGGTAATGGTCTTGGATTGAAATCCCAATGAATCAAGGAACCTATCACTTCGCTTGCCTCAAGAATGAAACACGGAGTAGGTTATATTCCAAATAGCTCTAAAGATCACCATGGAGGCCAAGGCCGAGGTCGAAAGAACCATGGAGGCTATGGAAGCCAAGGTGATCGCATCATTAATCCATCCGTATGGAAGAGTAAAGCTAAAGAGCTTTCCTATCATCAGATTCACATCAAAGAAACTTTTCCTAGATCTTCCAAGCTACTTCAAGAGGAAGACTTACATGCAGAGAAAAAATCTATTCTACCTGGTTTATTCGAAGAGAATACCATCAACGTCATCATAACAGTAGTTGGAGATACCTACGCACTGGAGTAGGAAGATTCTCTTGAACTTTTGCTACTAGCCTTTTCCATTGCATTTTGTTGATTACAGTTTCAAATTTCTTGTGATTTCATTTGCAATTTTAGTTCAGTTGCAATTTACATTCCTGTTGATATAGATGTAATCACGTCTTTCAATTCAATAAAAGTGATCAAATGTTTTGTTAAGGATATATAGAAACAAACCAAACCTATGATGAACATTATCCTCATTCGTGAGGCTTGAAGTTTTGGGTTTCTATATTGCTTCTCATTGCGAAAATGATTTTTAATAGCAAGGAAGTCTGATGATATGAAGACTAGCTATGTCTTTATATTTTTTCAAAATAAATTTCAAAATGAATTTCCAAAAGGTTTTTCATAGGACGACATGCATTATTTTACTTTGTATGCGATTATTAATCATGTTTGTTACATGTCAAGCATGAACATTCGCATATCCATAATAGGTTCTTATGTAGCCCAAATCTTTCCGAGGAGATCGCTTGCGATATTGAAGAAGATAACGAGGATGAAGAATGGGTTAGAAAGGAATGGATTCATCATGAAGAATCAAAGCCACTCACATTAGAAAAAACGATCACTGTTAATCTGGGCGATAAAGAGAATCCCAAGGAGATTAAGATTGGAGAAAGTCTTCCCTCAGCAGAAGCAGAAAGAATCATAGATTTGCTCAAAGAATATCAAGATATATTCGCATGGTCTTATGCTGACATGCCAAGCCTTGATCCTAGCATAGTTGAACATACTTTGCCAATCGATCCAAGTATTCCGCCAAAGAAGCAAAAACTTAGGCGAACAAAGCCGGATTTGGCAAAGAAGATAGAAGAAGAAGTTATGAAATTGCTCAAAGTCGGTTTCATCGAAGGTGGTACCATATCCATAATGGGTTGCCAACATAGTACCCGTAATGAAGAAAGTTGATCGACTACAGGTGTGCATTGATTATCGCAATCTAAATAAAGCAAGCCCTAAGGATGATTTCCCGCTTCCACATATTGATGTATTAGTGGATAGCACTGCTGGGTTCGAAACATTTTCATTCATGGATTGTTTCTCAGGATATAATCAAATCCTCATGAAGAAAGAGGATAAGGCGAAGACTTCCTTTATAACACCGTGGGGCATATTTTGTTACAAGGTGATGCCTTTCGGTTTGAAAAATACTGGTGCCACATATCAAAGGACAATGATAACTTTGTTCCATGACATGATGCATAAAGAAATCGAAGTATATGTGGATGACATGATCGCAAAATCCAAAGAAGGAGAAAATCATGTTGAAATACTTCGCAAGTTGTTCGAAAGACTCAGAAAATACAAGTTGCGACTAAACCCCAACAAGTGTGTATTTGGGGCAAAATCTGGCAAACTGCTAGGATTCGTGATCAGTAGAAGGGGCATCGAAATAGATCCCTCCAAGATCAAGGCAATATACGACTTAAAGACTCCTTCAACGGTAAAAGAAGTGAGAAGCCTATTGAGGCGATTAAACTACATTGCTCGTTTCATCTATCAGCTTTCTGAGACTGCTAAACCATTCTTCAAATTGTTGAAGAAAAATGCCAAAGTGAAGTGGGATGCGGATGTCAACAAGCCTTTGACAAGATCAAAGAATATTTGGTATGCCCACCAGTGCTGGTACCACCAATCCCTGGGGTTACACTGATCTTATATTTGACGATTCACTATGAGTCGTTAGGAGCGGTGCTTGTACAAAGAAGACCAAGTGATGGTAAAGAACAAGTCATTTATTACTTGAGCAAGAAGTTCACAACATCATAAATGAATTACTCGGCAGTCGAAAAGACGTGTGTTGCGTTGATTTGGATGTTACACAGATTAAGGCAATACACCCTCCATCATCAAATTTTGTTAGTGACTGAGAATGATCCGATCAAGTACCTTCTTGAGAAATCCTCCTTGGTCGAGAAATTAGCAAAGTGGCAAGTCTTGTTATCTGAATTTGACATCAGAAGTTCATCCCAAAAGTCAGTCAAAGGACGAGCAATAGCAGACATATTGGCGGAAAATTCGCAGAATATCGCCAATCCTGAAGAACAACTTAATGATCATATATTAATACTGGTCGACGATAAATGGACCATGTATTTTGATGGTGCAACCAACTTATCTGGATCAGGAACTGGGGCAGTACTAATCTCCCCAGAAGGCCAACACTATCCGGTAACTGCGAAACTAGTATTTTCATGCACCAATAACGACGCTGAATACGAAGCTTACATTCTCAGCTTGCAATTGGCCCTCTCGATGAAAGTAAAGAGATTGTAAGTATATGTAGATTCTATGCTCATCATATTGCAAATAACTAGTGAATGGCAAACTCGAGATGCCAAACTGATTCCCTATCACAGATACTTAGAAGAGATAATAGAAAAATTCGAAGAAGTAACATTCGATTATCTCCCAAGAGCTTAGAATTATTTTGCAGATGCTATTGCAACTTTGACATCCTTACTACAAGCTGAAAATGGTATGGATGTAAAACCATTGAGAATTAATATTCTTGAACAACCAGCTCATTGCATGATGATCAGGCAGAGTTTGACAACGAATCATGGTTTCATGACATCAAAAGGTATTTTCAATCGGGAGAATTTCCTGAAAAAAACCAACCAGGTGACAGGAAATTTATAAGGAAGATAGCCAACAAATTCTTTTTCAATGGTCAAACCCTTTACAAGAAATCATTTGATTCAACCCTCCTAAGATGTGTGGATGCCGCAGAAGCTGAACAAATCATGAAAGAGATTCATGAGGGTGAATGTGGACCGCACATGAATGGACATCTCCTAGCTCGAAAGATTATGAGATTGTGATATTATTGGATGATAATGAAAACAGATTGCATCTAACAAGTGAGATGTTGTCATCAATGTCAAGTTTATGGAGACAGAATTAATGCACCACCAAATGAGCTATATCAAATGTCTGAGCTATGGCCATTTTCAATGTGGAGCATTGATATGATTGGTCCAATTAATCCCAAGTCCTCAAATGGGCACCGGTTTATCCTGGTTGCTATTGACTATTTCACCAAATGGATTGAAGCAAACTCCTACATGAATGTTACTGCCAAGAATGTTGCAAGATTCATTAGGCGGGATAACATTGCTAGGTATGGGGTTCCAGAAGCAATAATTACGGACAACGGCTCAAATCTAAACAACAAGATTGTGGATGATTTACTCGAATATTTCCACATCCGACATCTGAACTCATCCCCATATCATCCATAAATGAATGGAGTAGTTGAAGCGGCAAATAAGAATATCAAGAAGATATTAGTCAAGATAGATGAAAATTATCGTGATTGGCACGAAAGGTTGCCGTATGCTCTGATGGCATACCGAACTTCAATTCGAACATCAACTTGAGCAACCTCGTTTTCCTTGATTTATGGAATGAAAGTAGTGCTACCTGTTCAAGCATAAATTCCTTCATTAAGGATACTATCCCAATTAAAGCTTTCAGAAGCTGAGTGGATTCAACAAAGATATGAACAACTCAACATGATCGATGAAAAGAGATTAAGAGCTATATGCCATGGGCAAGCCTATTAGAGAAGAGTGGCTAAATCCTTTAACCGAAAAGTGAAACCAAGGCATTTCAAAACAGAGGATTTAGTAGTGAAGAAAGTCATCATCAATAATTTAGATCCTCGTGGCAAATTCACTCCAAATTATGAAGGTCCATACATTGTCAAGAAAGTCCTTCCTGGAGGAGCATTAATTCTTGTAGATATGGCTGGAACAGAATTGGCCTATCCTGTAAATGCAGATGCTGTCAAGACTTTCTACCCATGAAATGAAGACGAACATTCAAGAAGAGATTTGGGTCACTTTAGAACATGTGCATATCATGCATACCATGCATTTCATGAACATGTTTATCTATTTTGCAGAAGAAAGCAAAAGATGTTCGAACCAGTTGATGATTTCAGAATCCCCAACGAAGTTGTCAAATAATGGAAGAAAGTATCACTTCCAATTCAATTTTTCCATTGATATTCCCTAATATGCTGTTCTATTTTTTATCATCCCCAGGAGACAAAGAAAAGGGAGCAACAAAAGAAGAATCCCCAATGGAACCAAATAAAAAACATGCAGACAAGAGGGATCTTGGTAAGTTGATCAGATAGGTATCCCTAAATCGTGAGTGCATATGTTAAAGAAGTTGCTTTTCTAAGAGAAAATCGAACTTCTTCTTCCCCAAGCGGAATGACATTAAGACTGAGCAAAGCAAAACAGATTATTTTGAAAAGAAAATACCTCAGAAATATTTCAAATCAAAAGTTTTGAAACACACTTTCTTTGAGAATGCATTAAGTATCAAAATTCCCTAAAAGGGATAATTTGACAAAAGGCTTAAAAAAATTTCAAAGAAAAAGTTTGGATCAAATCGAATGGAAAGACCTTCAAATGATAAAAGGTAAGCTGTATCCAAACACATCCCCTATACACTCAAAGTCAAAGTGAAAAAGTGAGTGAGAAAAAACTCATCCAAAGGAAATAAGGGATGTTCGCAATGATTACATGGATTGAAATGATGAAAGCCAGTCATTTCACTATTCCAAACACATGCTTATCCCTTGTAAATCAAATTTGAGCCGAAATAGTGGAGAAGTTTTTCCTAAACAACCCTGTTAAGAACCACCCCACATTGGGACAAACCAGGAGGTTTGTGATTGATAGCTATGGAGAATAGGATCAAGAAAGATTCTATTGCATGCTCTTGCATCAATTTTTCTGTAATAACTTCATATGAAGTCATATGAAAGCTCAAGACATCCCAAGAGGAAGAAGAGCACTTCATTTCTTATACCCAAACACATTACCTTTGGCAAAGCCCAATTGAGCCTGAATATTCATTTCAGAACCCTAAATTGGTGATCACCTCTTCACACTGAAGCATGAGCATATGATCCACTTTGAATAGATAAGAAACAAAAGGCATGACACGGAGTCCTTAGAACTCAAAAAGGTCAAAGGCAAAAGAATCGGGGGCATGAAAAAGCAGTGTGCTTGGTAAAAGCAAGGCCGAATGCCCAAGAAAAATGAAAAGAAAGAAAAAGAGGGTTAAAAAAAAAGCTCGAAATGACAAAAAAAAAGTCATGATAAAGCAGAGCCAAAATTGTGAGAGATCATTGATTACAACAAGTGAGTCTAAGCGAAAAAGAAATCCTGATAAACATTTAGAGGACTCTAATGTTCATAGAAAGTAAGATCCCTAGTAGACAAAAGAAAGGGGTGGTGATGCCAAGAAGATCACCAATTTCATAAAAACCATGAATTCAGACAAATGAGCCTTTTTTGAGCCTACCCAATATCAACAATACAACCCTTCCTCAAAGACTCTTCAGATTGGTATGTTGAGAGTAGAAACATGACTTTATGACAAGAAGTCATCGCTCAAAGAAGTGTATGCAATAATATCTTATCTTATCCTCGAGGTGCTTAACTTGTAGACCTGAAGCAAGTTATGACAAAATCTTTTTTCTTGACCTCAAAATGCCTATCCTTTGAATAGCCATTGACCAAGCCAATATTACAGTCCTCCGAAAGACCTTATCGGATCAATTGGATTGTATACATTGCGAACATCTCCGAACACCTGAGGATTGGTTAAGAGAGATAAAATTGAGGGATATCAAACAATTCCCATTTCAATCAGATAAAGAAAAGACCAAGTTCATAGATTGAGACAAATCCTTTCTAATGAAGGTCTTCAAAATGATCATTTCAAGCATTTCTTGAAAGATTGCAAGCACTTTGTTCAAATAATTCCTTGAAAAGGAAATTTGATTGTCTGAGATGCATTAATGCAAAGAATGCATGTTTCAAGACCATGTTTCAAAAGTTTTTGGTCAACTTAAAATCAAGTTTTCAAACAGTTTGTGGTAAACTAAAAAAAAAAAACCACACTTCAAACAGTTTTGATTAATTTCAAAATCATTTTTCAAAATAGTTTTTGGTCAACTAAAAATCATACAAAAGTTAGTGAAACCTTAAAATCACATAACTCATGGTCAAGGCACTCAATGTTTGAAGCCTTCTCAAATCCTGCTGGCGAGGAGTCACCAGGCAAATCATCAAGACCTCAGGCAAGAAGCCCCAGGTACACATTGTTCAAGTTCTTTTCAAAATCCTACTGGCAAGGAGCCACTAGGCAAATTTCCAAAGTCCTACTGACGAGGAGTCACTAGGCAATTTCCAAAGTCCTACTGACAAGGAGCCACTAGGCAAATTTCCAAAGTCCTACAGACGAGGAGCCCCTAGGTAAATTTCCCAAAGTCCTACTGGCAAGGAGCTGCTAGGCAAATTTCCAAAGTCCTACAGGCGAGGAGCCCCTAGGCAAATTTCCAAAGTCCTACTGACGATGAGTCACTAGGCAATTTTCAAAGTCCTACTGGTGAGGAGCCACTACGCAAATTTCCAAAGTCCTACTGGCGAGGAGCCACTAGCCAAATTTCCAAAGTTCTACAGGCAAGGAGCCCCTAGGTAAATTTCCAAAGTCCTACTGGTGAGGAACCACTAGGCAATTTCCAAAGTCCTACTAGCGAGGAGCCATTAGGAAAATTTCCAAAATCCTATAAGCGAGGAGCCCCTAGGCAAATTTTCAAAGTTCTACAAGTGATGAGCCCCTAGGAAAATTTTCCAAAGTCCTACTGGTAAGGAGCCGCTAGGCAAATTTCCAAAGTCCTACTGGTGAGGAACCACTAGGCAAATTTTCAAAGTCCTACTGACGAGGAGTTACTAGGCAATTTCCAAAGTCCTACTGGTGAGGAACCATTAGGCAAATTCCCAAAGTCCTACTGACGAGGAGTCGCTAGGCAAATTTCCAAAATCCTACTAGTGAGGAGCCACTAGACAAATTTCCAAAGTACTACTGGTGAGGAACCACTAGGCAAATTTCAAAGTCCTACTAACGAGGAGTCACTAGGCAATTTTCAAAGTCCTACTGACGAGGAGTCATTAGGCAAATTTCTCAAGTCCTACTTGTGAGGAACCACTAGACAAATTTCCAAAGTCCTAATGACGAGAAGTCACTAGGCAATTTCCAAAGTCCTACGGACGAGGAGTCACTAGGCAATTTCCAAAGTTCTACTGACGAGGAGTCACTAGGCAAATTTTAAAGTCCTACTGGTGAGGAACCACTAGGCAAATTTCCAAATCCTCAGGCGAGGAGCCTCAGGTGCTCATAGTTTGTGGGTTCGTCCTTAAACCACGAAATCAGAATAATCATCATAATCATCACCGCCATCAATTCATACTCTTGAATAAGCAATAAAGAGACGCTCACAAACAGGTAAGTTTCTCTCCCTCAATCATTAAGAACCTCTCAAAATGTGTTCTGAAAAGAAAACATTTAGATTAGATCACGAATTTCAAAAGCAGGATCCCTAGTCAGTTATTGTGAAATTTCTATTTTGTCTTGTTCATTGAGTCAACTAAAAATTTAGGTGTCACCTTGTTTTTGAAATCAACCTCTAAACGAGCTCAATCTCAAAGAGGGGTAGCTGTTGACACCTGATTTTTAGCTCATTTTTTTTTTCATATTTTCAAAAATCTCAAAATTAGGATTAGGAATCTTGGCCAAGCCTAGAAACCTATTTCTAAACCAAACATAAATTTTCCTGCATTTTTCTTCAATTTCTTTTAGTCAAATGAGTGAGAAAATCAAGAAAAATAGCAAATGGAATCAGAAAATTCCATAAAAATAGTCATTAGTCTTCTTTAAAATCCAATTTCATTAATGCATCAGCAATTTTGGAAAATCTCAATTGGGCATGTGTTTTTCCCAAAATTGGGCAAAATCAAACCCGAATTGAACCAAAAATACAATTAAATCTTTTCTAGTCATTTTTAAGTCATGGTGTCTTCACAACAAATGATTCTGGGACCTTAAATTACATAATGGTCGGTCCAATTGCACAATTTTTCATAGAAATCAAAAATCCCCAAAACTCAATTAAAAATTAGGAATTTAAAACTCAAATTGGGAATTGTACCCAATTCGAAATTGTCGAACCATGAGACCATCGTTTCTAGAGTTAATCTAATGTGGGTAATTCAATTTTGGCACCAATTTTGCCTAATCAGGTCATTAAGGCATTGAATTAAAGAAAACCCTACTAACCCGAGTATAAAAATCTGAAAATCTTGGACATAATTATGACAAAAATTGGGGAAAATCACATGTTTGAGTTTAGAATATGATGAGGAATTCAATTTTGGGGTTTAATTTGGAAAATTCTGTTAAAATTTGACTCAATTTGAATTTTTAGCCAAAATCGGGCTTATTGGGTTGGCCGGGTCAACCCGACCCGACCCGGGAACCCGTCTTCTTCACCTGGTTTGCCCAGAACACAATAAAACCCAGAAAATTCCAGTTCGTGCCCGAGACTTCATGAACTTCTCCCGATCAATTTAGCACGTGAAAATCAAGTTAGCCAGCTGGAGAATCTCCAGCTGGCGCCAGAGAATCATCCTAAGCGATTCTAAGTCGGTGGAATAAACTTTGGTCGGGAAAAATTGAGCTACAAAAACAAAGAAAAAACTGAGTATTGAGAACGGAACATGCTCGACGAAATTCCAGAGAGAACTGAAGAGAGAATGAGAGCGCGAAAGAGAGAAAGGAGAGAGGGTAGAGTTGATACTCCCTGAGGTCGAGTGATTGGCGTTTTTTTGGTCGGAAAGACGCCGGCGAATCAGTCTCCAGAGGTGAGTATCCTCACCTGTGACGATCGATTCAAAGCTGGTCGCCAGCGCCTGAAAACGAGCCCCGATCAGCGTGTCTAGATCACCTCCGGAGGTTCCAAGACCACCAACTTGAAGCTTGGGTGTCGGAGAAGGACTCTGTAGCAGCAAATCAACTTGGAGAAGACGTTTGATCGTCGAAAGAAATAGGTAAAAATCATTTGTTGCCTCGATTTTTGTAGATTTCCAGAATACATATTTGGCTTGTTCGTACATTTTTCTTCACGATTTTGTCATACTAGATGCCTAAAACGCGTTCTGATCACATTTGTATTGCTTGTTTGTACTTTGAATAATTGAATATGCACAAAACCGAGTCGGCCAATTATTGAACCATCTCGCCGGAGTAGCCCTTACCTCGCTGGAGCGTCCCCGTGGCCATAGGCCACACAAGTTAGTATCCTCACACCTTGATTGACGTTCTGAGGTTGATTTGTATCGGTTTAGACGGCTAGGACGTTTTGTATAATGATCTGTGGGCTTCAATGGCTTGTTTAAGACAATTTGCAAGTTAAGGTTTTTGAATCGGTTTTTCACCGGCCGGCGACGGTCCGGCAACGAAATAATGAGTAAAAATGGATAGGGGATGATATAGTCTCCATATTAGATCAAACAAAATGGATAAAATCTCACCGGAAGGTTGTCGGAGAAAGGCTTAAAGCCACGGCCTCGAAAACCTTATAGGGCGATTCGTGCCCACCAGGTATTCGGCAAAATGCCGAAGAGAAGCAGGCCAGAAACGACGCCGTTTTGGCGCTGTTTCTCGTCGAGGAAGATGATCGGCGCTAGCGCTGGCGAGGCCCGGTTCGGCCAAGCCGAATTGGGTTGAACCGAGCTAGTTCGGTTCGTTTCTCGGCGGGAAAAATAAAAAATCTAAAAAAATTCAAATAAAAAAATAAAAAATCAGAAAAATATAAATTTTTTTTTTCAGAAATTCGAAATTTTTTTAAAAAATAGAAAATTAATAAAAAAATAGAAAATTTATAAAATTCAAAAAAATTCAAATTTTTTTTAGAAAATCCATAAAAATTCAGAAAATTCAGAAAATACAAATAAAAAATGTGAAAAATTTAGAAAATCTAAAAAAATTAGAAAATTCTAAAATTCATAAAAATTTTCAAAAATTCATAAAAATCAATTCTCGGTTAATGAAATTCTCAGAAATTCAATTTCCGAAAAAAAAATCAAAAATTTCAAAAATTCATAGAATGGTTTAAAAACACTGTGGCCAACCTTGGAAAGTGAAATTTGAATTTTTGAAAGTACCCAAGTGGCATTTTTAGAAATCTCAAATTCAGGGGTTATAACCCCTCAAAACCCTAAAACCCTAAAAAGACACAAATCATGAAATGAACAAGCCTTTAGGGCTTTATTAGGATTTGGATATTTTTGGGTGCATTTTAATTTTTAGAGATAATTTAGGATTGATTGATTTGATTGACATTGATTGTGCATTTAATTCTTGATTGATTTTCCTCGCAATTAGAATGGATATGATTAGTGGGTAAGCCTCGGAAACTTGCGTGACACGTTAGACATCATATCGTTCTTAGGTACCGAAAGGGCATTAGGGATCTCAATTTGAGATCATTAGCGTAACCAAGTCTCCGTACTCAGAATCTCTGATTCGTAGAATCGTGGAATTTCTCCCATACCCCGATTAGGTTTCTAGTCACCCTACCAATAATGACTAGTGGCGACTCTAAAATTGAAAATTTAGATCAAATAGGAAATTACCATTCGTTGTCACGTGAGGTATGGTCTAGGAGAGACCCTTGCACGGAAATACCTCCTTAGCGCGCAAACCCCGAAAATCCCAAAAAAAAAAAAGCGCGGCGCGACACCACTCGCTGCCTTCGACCTCACGGCCTTTGGCAAGGACTCGAGGCTCACCGATGAAGGCAAGGGCGAGCCTCGCCATGGCTGGATCATGCTTGGCTGGCGAGGTCATGCCTCACCCTCGTCCTTGCCCTCACCAGCCCTAGTTCGGCGACTGGCTAGAGGAAGAAGAAAGGGAAGGAAAAAAAAGTTAAAGAAAGAAAAGCAAAAAAAGATAAAGAAAATTAAAAAATAAATGAAAAAATATTAAAATATTACTAAAAGTTGTCCATGTCAGTGTCGGCGATGCCACGTGGGCTGGCCGGCGTCCACGTCAGCAATATCCGACCAAAATCAGCCGGAAGGATTGAATTGGCATTAGGTCAAAAGGTTTATGACTGAATTAACACCAACAAAATTTAAGGAGTAAATTGGCACCAATGTAATAAGTTTAGGATTTTTCTTACACTTTTCTCCCGAGAGAACACTTAGTGTTTCACATTTGAGAATTTACGGAAGCATTGCCTATGCTCATGTCTTGAACCAGAAAAGATTGAAGTTGGAATATAAGAGCAAAAAGCTCATTATTATCGGGTATGAATCCTCATCCAAAGCCTATGAATTATTTGATCCTAACACTTTGAAAGTGTATATAAGCAAAGATGTCAAGCATAGTGAAAACCCAACCTTACAATTTCTAACAAAATTACAAAAGTTCAATAGGTAACAACAAGCTATTGTATCTTTACAATGATTGAGTACTAGGACACAAGGTTAGTACTCATGGAAAGCTAGGAAGATGAGTGTGAAAAAACACTCTTAATGATGTTCAAGGTTTTAGCAAGGCAATGCTAAGGTAATAAGTTAAGAACTTCACCTATATGAACTTAAGAAGTGGTGCTACTTCTAACCAAAGTCGGATGAACTTTTATAAATGTTCATGAATGCAGGGGAGGGCACAAGGCCATAAAAGTACTAAGGCATAGGAAATTTCTAATTGAATGTGTGTAAATTCATACGTGTGATAATTCAATTAACAAATGGAATCATGGTTCAAAGTTTTATCTACCACATATGTCGTTAAAAATTATTTACACTAATGGAAGTTTTAAATCTTAACATATACCTTCTTGTATGTATAAATTTATGTAAATTAGTATAAATAAATAATTAAGTGGGGGATTGTTGAAATAGTTTGTTATTATGAAAAGAGATGAGTCTTGGTCATGAAAAGAAGAGACAATCGACGAGAAAAGTGGTGATGGTGGGGACAAGGTACCTATTCTCAAGAGATGTGTTGATTGGTTGTCTATAGATTACACCAAATCATACATTTTTCATCATAACTATTCAAGGATCACAAATGTTCAAAACATCTTCTTCGTAACACTCTCTTCTTCTCTTTTCATACGCACAACTTTGATAACACATTCAAGGTGAAATTTCAAGAGAGAAATTGAGTAATTACTGAAGTCGTTTCTTTGGTGTATATCCTGGCAATAATAATAGTGGGGGCAAATAATACCTTAAGAATAGTGATCGTCATCACGCATTAAAGCATCAAATATTTATAATTACTACTCTATCTTCATTAGCAATTAAATTTCCCCACAGAGGACAACTTCGGTATTGACACTCTAGAAAGATGGCAAGCGAATGAAGGTATTTCCACAATGCTTAACGGTGGGTCCTTCTCCCTAACCATGCAAGCATCCCTCCAAAACCAGCATGCTTTGCGGACACAGTTGATTCCACGGATTGCCGATGAGGGGAACAAAACAGTGTCTTACCAAGGAGTAATTGTGCCTCTGTCATATATATTTCAGTTAATAGGTCTTCTTACAGCCTTCTGATGATTTATACTGCTCAAGCTGAGTGAATAGAAGCTACTTACTTAGTTTTATGTTCTTTGATCTGTTATTCTTTTTCCTCTCTCACTGGTTCTTTTCTATCTTCGCTTGTTCCGATTTTTTCATGTAGACCATCGATTTTGCGGTGGTCAAGTAAAGGGGGTTAAACCAAGTTGAGAAGAGGACGGTAGATATGTGTATGATATTTCTTTTACATTGTACAAAAAGAAAGTGACTGCTTTCACTTGAATGTAGTAATGGGTTGAGAAAACTTTTCCTTTCTTCCTTTTCCTTATGAATGATCACATTGATTTTCCTTCTCTCATGTACTCATTGAGCTTTCCGCTGTGAAAAGCATCATGCCCTGGTCCTTTTGAGATGATTCTCCAATCCAGCCTGTGCAACATGTATTAGGTGGGTCATTGGATTATGATGCATGCCAGCAAATAAGTTGGCCATTTTTTCATATGTTAGAAATGAAGACTGACCAAAAGCTCGATGAGAGAGAGAGAGAGAGTGGTTGGGTTGGGTTAGACTCTGCAACTGAAATCATATGTTTGGAGGATGCATGAGTTGGGTGGCATGTTAGAGGAGCATGAAAAAGAGTGGTCCTTTTCATTGAACATGATATTAATTGCTGTGCATATGTTGCGGGACCCCTTTCCCTGTTCTTTTTTTTCTCCGTGTTGTTGTGGGAAAGAGACAATTCATGCGATGAGTTGATGCTTTCGGGATTTAAATTACGAAAGTCGGGTAATTATGGTCTTCCTTTTATGTTATTTCTTCATTTTGATTGTAGTGTGAAAAGGACTGGAGTTAAAGCTACCCAAACACCATGATTGGTTTGCGTGAAATTTCCCATCTGGTTGTCGTCGTCGTGAAACCTGACAATGACATATATATATATATATATATATATATATATATATATATATATATATATATATATAAAAAACCAAAAAACCAAATCCTACGAAAACATTCAGAAAATCATAGGAGAGGTGTTACTAAGGTCGTGTATGTATGATTCTAATTAGGACTCACTTGTTCAGGGGCCAATAGCTTTTCCCTGTTGAAGTATTTGTCGCCTATGATTTTCTTGTGAAAATACCCAAAACAAATGGGGGATAAACACGAAGAATAAAGAAAAAGAGACCATATAAAATTGAAAAGCTCGTGAAATAAATTGCAGAGGAATTACTTAAAAAAGAAAAGGCAGGGCTTGATCCTAAGGCTTCGCATTGTATATAATACTAATCGACATGCGTGTTCTATGGCTTCCCGCGTGCATCGTGAAGGATCATGTCAAAAGCATCGAGCAACGAGGTGAGTGCACGACTCGAAGTCTATGATTTTAATCTTTATGAATGAAAACAAAAGTAAATCTAACCACATGGCACATAAATTCGCTTCTGTTTCCGACTCAAATCAATAGAAAAATGAGAATCGTTGCTTATAAGTCAAGTCACAAAAACCACTAGGGTTTGCCCCAGTGGCCACCCTTTCTATTTGGGAAGGGAGAGGTAAGGAGTTCAAATCTCCACCTTTTCAGAAGGAGTTAGGGGTGGGGACGTGTAGTTTCAGATATGGGTTTCGACTCCCACGCCCTGCAAGAGGCAGAGCAAAAGTTCGAGAGTAAGTTGAGAGTTAGAATATGACAGAAAAAAAAAAGTCACACGACATTAACATCTAGAAAGATATGTATCATCTCTTTTAGTATTTTCTCTCTAGCTATTCGTTCCTTAGCAGCGGTGATTATCTCTTTTATGTTTGCAGTAGCTATAACGTTATTATTCTTTTGCTAGTTCAATACTAATTTCGAGATTTTTTCTTCCAATAAGATGACAAAACTTATTTTTTACATAAATAAACAATTCTTACCAATAGTTTTTTTGCCTTACCAAAAAAAAAAAAACAACGTAAAAGATAAGTTATGTTTATAATTTCCCCACAATTAACTCTACTGTGAATGATTTGATCGGCTCAGCCCTTCTTATCTTTATTATCATTCGCAATTCGATTTTCATTACGTTACTTAAACCAGAGTTTGATTAGACCATGGATTAAATTTCAATCCTTGTAGCATATCTCGTTTTCTAAATTCGAAGTTAAACATATCTCGTCATATAGCAATTTGTTCGGATTATATTTCTTTGTTTATACACAAGCGATTATTATGGACCTTCTTTTATCACACAAAACCAATGATCTGCTGTTATAGAAGCTGGTTAAGGAGCCCACGAAATGTCAGCACATTACGTTCTTTCTGTGTTCAGTTCTAGATCTACCCATATCGAAACTGGTTCGGCCAAACTGCAATTTTACTTCATCAGGATCTTCTTCTTCAGTTTTGAGAGCAAGAGTGGACGTTAGTTTGTGAAAAGAGGGAAAAAAAAGCTGCATGTAAGAGCAAATCAAAAGCAAGAAAAGCAGACATTTTAATAGGAAAAGCGATAACAGGTCACGCGTTAAATTTTTAACTTGAGACCTCGTTTTGGGATTAGTGTGGCCCCCCAAGACTCGATTTCTGGATTCATCCACTTGAACAATATCATTGCCAAAAACAAGGGAAATAGAATTAGGGTTTCATAGTAGGCGTTGCACAGTGGAATAATAGGAATGGGAATGGCTTCTACTGCTTCCCACATGCATCGTGAAGGATCATGTCGAAAGCATCAAGCAGCGAGCGGGTGTACATCTTGGAGTCTATGAAGCCTTGCTCAGCTCGCACAGGCACTCTCAAATTCCCACATAGCTGAAGATCGTTACACCGAGACTCTGCAAAAGTTAATCACAAGAGTAGATTTCATGTGTTCATCACGTTATCGTTTATGGAGAAGAAGGCCGCTCACAATCTGATTATGTGTTATGGTAAAAAAGACATTGATTCTTGAATTCGACATCCTGTCGACTTCTTGCGGATGGCATAGGAGAGTAACTGTTGCATAAAATGTAGTACGATATCATGTAGAAAAGTTTGTGCTTAGATCCGTAGATGTCTCAAAAGTTGCAATCTATATCAATATTTCGGAAGAAGATGCATGTAACGACTTGGAAAATGAGGCCTAGTACCAAAACTTAGACCTATCAATCCAGCATTGGTACTTTTATGCTCTTGGGTCCAATATCAAAATTAACGATAACTAGATAAATACCACGGGTGTGCCGGCGACAGTGAAGTACATACCCCTAATAGGATGATTACCCTAAGACAATTTCTCCGTTGGCCCTATAACGTTGAAGATGACCATGCTCGAGTTTCTTGATGTTTTGCTGATGTGCTTTGCTATTGCCTGCAAGTACAAGCAAACATGAGTGCATTCATATCAATTTTGTAAATCAGACTTAACATATTTAGCATTTTTGATTAATTAATTGTCGTGACGTGCATGATAGAATAATTAAATATTAAACTGAACTTTCATCTAATAGTTGACAGAGGTTCCGCAAAACATTATATGGTATTATAGCAGGAAAATCCTTAGTTCGAATAGTAATAGAATAATTAAATATTAAACTATGACTTTCTCTAACAGCTTACGCTTTTAGAACAGTTAACAATGGTCCCATAAAATCTTACGCACATACCTCTGCATCTCTACATTTCATCATGATCTCAAGTAGCTTCCCTGTGAGGACTACACCAAAGGAGCTCCGTTTCCTCTTGATCACCTCGTGAGCTTTGTGGACAAACTTCAAAGGATCAGAGAACTCAGAATCGCTCGGTTTCACTTTTGGTATCGGCACATGCAAGAATGCAAAATGGTTTCCCCACGGTGACTTGGAATTAGGTTGGACCATGTCTCTCACTGGCTTGTAATCTCGCAAATTCGTCGTATTCAGTAACACCAGCGCCGTGGAGTTGGTGCTCAGCTTCGAGTTTGGGCTCGCTCTATGCATGTACAATTGGGTTGCCAAGAAGATTATTCCGGCCATTACGTCGTTGACGGTCTGTTTCAATGAAGAAGGGACAATTTACGAGAAAAGAACTGATGGTATGCTAAATTTTTGCCCTCGAAGTCAATGCATAATCGTTTATTTCCACACGTTAGGATAATTAATCCATTTTTGTATAGTAAAAAAGCAAATATACCTACAGTTCCAACTTGACCTAGTTCAAGAAATAATTTTGCATTTGTATCGTCGGATGCTAATAAAGATCTTATCATTTGAGGTTGATTCCCGTCCACTAATGCAAATGTTGATATATTTCTCCGTCAAATGTCTTAGTCATGCTTGTTAAATGTGAATAAAGTCAAAGAAAGGGAAAATTATCCAAAAAGTCCTAAACCTATTGCACTTTTGCCAATTCAGTCTTAAACCTTTTTATTTGTGCCCGTTTTTTATTGGTCTAGTTATTTGTGCCAATTTTTTTTGGTCGAAATTTATGCCAATTGAATTCTAAACATTCACGTTTTGTCAATTGAGTCCATCAAGTCAATTTTGGCATGAAATCATTGACGTGAACGTCTGCTATCTTACGTGACAATGCCAACATTGACGTGAACAAATTTTAATAATATTTTAATATTTTTTGAATTTATATTTAATTTTTTTATTTTTCTTTTCTTTTACCTTTTTATTTGTTCTTTGTTTTACAACTCTGTCGCCCGACCATCGCCGGTCACAAGTGAGGGCCAGCAACCCTCCCTGGGCTAGGCAAGGGCGTCGCGACCCTTGCTGAGCATAGGCGAGGGCCTTCGCCAAATCCACACGAGGGCTGCGATGTCCTCGCCTGGTCTAGTTGACAATGTCGCGGCCCTCACCAACCACAAGCGAGGGCACGAAGGCCCTCACCCAGCCACAAGTGAGGGCCGCAACGCCCTCACTGGGTAGAGTTGTAAAAAAACAAAGAAAAGAAAAGAAAAAAATCAGTAAAAAAATTCGAAAAAATATTAAAAAATTATTTAAAATTGTCCACATCAGCGTTGGCCATACCACATAAGACTGCTAGCATTCATGTCAGCAATTTTCGGCTAAAATTGGCTAGATAGACTTAATTGGCAAGACGTGAAAATGTTTAAGACTCAATTGGCATAATTAAAAAGTTTAGGACTTAATTGATAAAAGCGCAATAAGTTTAGGACTTTTTGGACAATTTTCTCCTAAAAATTGTCCTTTTGTTTTCAAGGATTTCATGTAGTGCTCTATGGCTAGGAATATCGTCACACACGTAAAATAAAAAAAAATATTATGCGCATTAAATGGGCAATTCCAGGTCGTTTTCCTTGATTAACCCTTGTACACCCTGAATACTAGCTATATACTAATTTGCAGACAGAGTATAGTAAACGTCTAATATAAATATCACCTAAACTACAAATATTTTGTGAATTTTTTGTGAATACGAGTGAAAAAATAAATACTTTTAGCTAGTTATGTGAAGGCGACCATTATAATGCAAAAGATTAGAGACGAAAGTATACCCTAAAAAGTAAAATGCTATAATATCGAGTAATGCATGTGTCATACAAGAAGCTAGATTTAGTATAGTCTTCAAAATGATATTTGTTGCCACTCGAAAGCAAGACTTGATCTCTTTGATGCGATCCAATGAGAACATGATTGTTGACACCGAAAATGGCCGGAAGCTCTCCGACCCACACCGAATCGGTGACAAATCGTCTTCGACACTAGTGCTTTTCAAGGCGCTCCAACCAAAATCTCTTATGGTGTCGACAAGCAACGGAAAACATCTGCTAACCACCTTCCGAAGTCCAATGTTTTTGTCATCTTTATTGGCTGAACTGAAGTTATTGAGTGAGGGAAAGGTTACTGTAAGAGAAGGATCGTCATCTCTTTGAAGGCAAGACAAGAGAGCACCCACAAGAGAATAGCCATCCCCGAGAGCATGGTGAAGCTTGAAAATTAGGGTTCCTTGTGCTTCACTGGTTGGACACTGGATAATATGTATTTCCCACAATGGTTGGCCTTCTGGATATGGTTGCATAGCTACTTGCGAAATGTAACTTTTGAGGAGACTGTCATTCTCGGATGGAGATGATGAGCCCTTTGGAGAAGAAAAACAGGGGAAGTGTACATGGTTTTCCACATTCACTTCCACCTTCTTCCATTTTTTTCCTCCCTTCTTTCCCATCACCTATCCAAGACAAAAGAAAAACAAAATAAAAAAAATTGTGCACAGTGAATTAGGGTTTATTCATTCAAGATATGACCATGCACGCAGTGACTTGATAAACACTAATTACCCATATGTCAATCCCACCCGTGGTGAATATCAATACAAAGGGTACAGACATACATACCATGAAAGAAGAGAAGTGTGGGTTGATTGGGAGGAAAACATCTTTGATCAGAGACATAGTTTGGGAGTCGTCAATTGGAATTTCGGATTCCAACATGCCAAGAACAGCAACCGACAACACTTTACAGTTGAAGTATTGTCCTGTAGGGCTAACCGGCTCAAGACCTTCGTCCTCCTTTATCTGCTCCATTGGACTTGTATGTAAACCCAATCTAAGGCTTCGTTCGTTTCGCAGAAAATTTTCCGGATTTTTCGGTGTTCGGGGGGCAAAAAATAAACTAACACGCAGAAAACATTTTCCCAACAAAACACCTTCAAAAGTGAGGAAAATGTTTTCCACTTTTTGAAAAGAGAAAAACATTTTCCCCCCTCCTTCTTTCATCATTCATTATAATTAATTTTATTTTCTTTTTTTAAAATTCTATTTTTTATTATTTTTAATTATCATTTTTTATTTCTTTTTCTTTTTCTTTTTCTTTTTTCTTTTTCTTCTTTTTCCTTCATCTTCTTCTCCGGCCGGTCGCCGGCCATGGCGGCGGCCGGCCACAGGAGAGCTCAAGCGTCACCACAGGCCGGCGTGGCTCGAGCTCGCCAGATTCCGGCGAGGTCGAGCCTCGCTGACCTATGGCGAGGCGAAGCCTAGCCTAATCTAACGAGGTCGAGCTCTCCCAAGGCCGGCGAGCTCGGGCCTTGCCCGACCGGTCTTGGGCGAGATCGAGCCTCGCCAGCCTGTGGTGAGGCTCGGGCTCGCCTGTGGCCGGTCGCCGGCTACCGTCGTGGCTGATGATCGCCAGAGAAGAAGAGGAAGGAAAAGAAGAAACAGAAATAATAAAATAATAAAAATAAAAAATTATCAAAAGTATTGCAAAGAGGAAAATCCTTTTCATACCGAATAAAGGAAAATATTATCCGAGACTTTTTCAAATTTCAGCTCAACACCAGAAAATTATGCTATTTTCTAGGAAAATGGCTTTCTGGAAAATGTTTTCCAGAAACACAACATTTTCCACGAAACGAACGGAGCCTAAGAGTAACAGGTTGAGAATTCATAGACAAGTCCATGAAAGAATCGGATGTCATTGAAAGTTTTGGATATCATTGACACATACACACATATATATGTCCATCGATGGTTCTTATGTTTCTGGCCATCCTTGTGACTTTGTGTACTATGACTCTCGGTAAATTATTCGTATTAGTTGGGATAATGAAGCGTTGGTAGTTACAAGTTGCTTTACAGAGGACATATTTTATTTGGATTGTATTGAAAATATCATAAAGACTGAGTTTTTCTAACTACCAAATTCAATCCACGTTAATCAAAATGAGTACTCGAAAGGATGGCCATTTAAAGGTAGATCATCATTTACGAATCAGTTCACAGGGCATGTCCTATCTACTGTGAGACTATGAGTGTTACGCTTTTTTCCAACAATTGGGTGCTTAAGGCTCTTCAGGCATCTGACTGCATGCCCCTGTGCCTAATATATATGGCACAGTTCTCGGAGCACACATGGTCGCGCTCAAGACAAATATGTGTTATGAGTGGTGCGAGCAATTGCCCGACTGACTTTCATGTAAATGGTTTTATTAGTTGGTGCTCCGTTACACTTATCACACATGCTGAGGAGATACTGGGTTTTCAAAATATAAATTGTGGATATCACTTAATGGTCAATGCATTGAAGATAACAATATATATTTTATTAAATTATTTAATAAGTGCGACATCCCAGAACGTCACATACTAAGGCATTCTTTAGTCTTTTCACCTATAGCAGAAGCGGAAGATAACATTTAAGTTCAGCATTTATAACATGAATTAGACATAAGCAAACACATACAATGTAGCTGAATAGGGATATCTTACTTCCATTTCGTTATCTTATTTACGTACACGAGTGACACCAATCAAAAACTACCACTAGGAGGATCAAAAAGATATAAAACTCCCCGTCGACAACCAAGTGACACTATGGTACTGCATGATAACCATTCTGGTTCTATCCAGAACTGGTTTTTTGCTCCCGAAATCAGTTTTGGACCAGAAACCCGTTTGTTAACGCAATTTAATTTTTCTATTTCCGGGACAAGTTTTTGTCCCAGAACTCGTTTTGGACCAGAAATGAGAATCAGAAAAAACCAGGTTTTTCGTTTCTGGACCAAAAGTGAGAACTCATTCCCGAGGAAATCGTTTTTCTTTAACACATCTCTCTCTCGTCTCCTTCGAGCTCTCTCTTCTGCGAGAGCTCTCTCGTCTCCTTCGAGCTCTCTCTTCTGCTCGTCTCTCTCTCTACTCTCTTTTGTCGCCGTCGAGAGGAAGCCAAGGCCGCTCGCTCCTGCTCCACGTAAGCTCCGATCGTGCGCAAATCTCCTCTCATCTCTCTCTTTTCTGGATTTGAAAGTCGCCGTGATCGAGGGGGTCAGCTTCGGCCTCGCCGTGGGCGGCGGTCGAGCTCGCCGTGGGCGGCGCTCGAGCTCGCCGTCGCCTAGATCTGGGCGACGGCGAGCTCTGGGGGAGGCCGAGCAGCCTCGCCCAGGGCCGGCAGTTGAGCTCGCCGTCGCCCAGATCTGGGCGACCGCGAGCTCAACCGCCGCCCACGGCGGGGCCGCTCGGCCTCCCCCTCGACCGCTGGCATTTCAGCCTAATTTCTATGTCAAGCTGCAAAACTGCCCATGTTTTACATCAATCTCAATTGTACCTAAACCTGCTTATGCTTCACTTCACTTTCAGAAAAGAAGGTGCATATATGCATCGTTACAATCGACTCAAACTTACACAGCAAACATCGCTAATTATTTGCAAATGAAACTTTGTTTTGTAGCAAAGAGACTTTATATTAATTTTAGGTTGGATCTGCAACTTCACATTCTTTTATGCCTCTCAATCTTAGGTTGAAGTCATTCTCTTAGGACTATCTCTACTCCTGTCCCTCTATTCATTGTATGTAGCCCCACTAAAAATTAGGTTATCTGGATTCGTCACATCGCCTGATTTCTAAGTAGCGATTGTCCATAGAGAAAGAACAATTGGTTAGGATCCGGTTTGTTCTGGATAGGTGCCTGGACGTGCTAATGCTGCCGATGTCCTGATTCTGTGTTGGTTGTTTGTCTTTGGCATGATGCTCTCTCTTCGTGGTCCTTTAGAATTTACTGTTGTTGAAATGATGTTGGGAGTTTATTGTAGATTGCTAAAATTCACTAAAGTTTACTTGAATTGGCTGTAATTTGTTCAAAATTGTTGAAACTCACTAGAAAATACTTGAGTCTTGTTGAAATAAACTTGGTGATGTTCTTGCAGGATATAGATGATTGTGCAAGTGGGTAGCATTTTGTTTGTGTGTTAAGAAGTGTATATGTCCATTCAAATTTGTTCTTGTCACTTTACTAGTTGATGGCAACTTCATCAAGTGCGGTTGTTCTCATTGGACTTAGGTTCGCATTTTGCAGATGTGTTTCGTTCATCGAAGCATTGGCAATTGGAATGTCGGACTGTCTTTGTTGAAGCAAACCGCTAAAGGAAGTGATTGTGCATGTCTCTTTTATCAGTGGAGAGCCAGGAACTCCAAGCTGCATTGAGTCTCTTCCTCTTGTTGATGCTGTGATTCAAATTGTGAGATTCACAGTCAAACACTACTTCGAAGAATGTAGGGACTTTTGAAGTAGGATCATCTCTGTGTTGCAATGGAGATTACCTGCTGCGGAGAAGTGGTTCAGTGGAGGAGAGCAACCTTATATTTATGGACCTCTAGATCAGTAGTGTCCATTATGCAGGAGCTTTTAGATTTTAAAGGGTGTATATACATTGGATTTGTAATGTTCTGGTATATTTTGATCATAGAAGTTGAACCTTCTGTTTCTTGGCCCTTGATGTAATCAGTTCATGTTAATTAATATAAAGTCTCTTTGCTACAAAACAAAGTTTCATTTGCAAATAATTAGCGATGTTTGCCGTGTAAGTTTGAGTCGATTGTAACGATGCATATATGCACCTTCTTTTCTGAAAGTGAAGTGAAGCATAAGCAGGTTTAGGTACAATTGAGATTGATGTAAAAAAATTTAAATTTCGCTCAAAGTGGGTGGCCACAGGTATTCTATAAGCCGTTATCTGAAGTTTTGAAATTTCTAAAATTTTTAATTTTTTTTGGAAATGTCAAAAAAATTAAATTTCTCTTGAAATGGTTGGCCACGTGTATTCTAAGCCATTCTGTAAAGTTTTGAAATTTTTAAT
Organism: Syzygium oleosum; assembly: GCF_021117445.2. Taxonomy (NCBI): domain Eukaryota; kingdom Viridiplantae; phylum Streptophyta; class Magnoliopsida; order Myrtales; family Myrtaceae; genus Syzygium; species Syzygium oleosum. Next base: position 19,001,405 of record NW_026607485.1, on the reverse strand, counting down.
TTTTTTAAATTGTTTTAGGGCATCTAAAAAAAATTAAAATTTACTCAAAAAGTGGGTGGCCACAGCTATTCTAAGCCATTTTGTGAATTTTTGCATTTTTTTTTATTTTTTATTTTTAATTTTATTGGGTAACTCAAAAAATTTAAATTTCACTCAAAGTGGGTGGCCACATGTATTCTAAAATATTCTATGAAGTTTTGAAATTTTTGATTTTTTTTGGGAACCTAAAAAAATTTAAATTTCACTAAAAGTGGATGACCACAGGTATTCTAAGCAATTCTGTGAAGTTTTGAAATTTTTTATTTCTTGATTTTTTATTGAAAAATTTCAACAAATTTCCTATTTTCCCGAAATCTGAATTTTTTTTTATTTTCTCGACATTTTGATGATTTTTTCTGGAATTTTTCAAATTTTTGGGATTTTCTGAATTTTTTTAAAGATTTCGATGAATTTTTCAGATTTTTTATTATTATTTTTATTCCATTTCTAAAAAAATGGATTTCTGTTCCTGGAAATTTTATGTTGTTTATCAAACGGGTTTTTGTTTCAGGAAATAGAAATTTCGTGCTGTTATCAAACGGGTTTCTGTTCTAGAAACATAAATTTTTTGTCGTTATCAAACGGGTTTTTTTTCCCAGAAACTCATCCAGGAACCAGAAATAGAAAAATCTATTTCTGGTTCAGGAACTCATTCCGGAACAGAATGGTTATCATTCGCTACCTATACATCCATCACTACCACCAACACCCGTCATTGCAGTTTAGATAAAAAAGAAGCGACTGCGGAAACTATGAAATGGCTCCCTATCAGCTTACGTCGTCCCTAAACAACTACTCCCATCCATCACCTCCGTCATCTTAACTGTCACCATCAGGGTAGGGGATCGGTCCAACTAGCTGACCGTCCACAAGCATGAAGATCGAAATGAAACAATATGGGACATGACCTCTCGGGACTCCAACATCAGCCCATAACGTCGTGGTGTAGCACACGAACATAACCGAAGGGAAATCAGGGTCTGGAAACTGGTATAGCTCCCCCTCAAAATCAACGGGAGCACCGTAACGAGCGATAGGTGATGCTGGGATCGGAGGCATAACTAAAGATCTATAAAAATAGATATCAACGGGAGTGAGCTAATGCTCAACAAGAGATAAGACTAGCTTATAAACCGACCTATCCTACTAACTTTCGATTCCTAGGACACATCTAATATGACATAATTAATGTATCCTATCATGAACGCACACCACCCGAAAGCAATATCCGTAATCACATGTATCATGCCAGAATGCATCATGGCACTAACCATATCAAATGTCCTCAATCAAACTCATTTACAGATCATTGTTAACACATATAATAGTAATCTATAAATAACAACTTAACAATTTGCAATAATACCACAAGTACATGCCACATTATTTCAATGTTTCACTTGTTTAGTCTCACGCCCGACTCACGGATTACGCCGGTTATCCACCGGTCAGCGCAAGGCACTCCGTATTACGCCGATTTACTAATCAATCCCGCTTCTGTGGTTTATCAACCACAAGTATCTCTACTCCAAGGCATCATAATTTGCTAATCATGGTATCCCCGCACTCAGCTCAGGGGCATCCTAACCTCCTATGGGGCATCATCGGCATCAAGCCAGATGGACATCTCTTATGGTGGATTCATATCACATAACTCAAGCACTTTCTTTTATACATGCAGCAACAAAACCATTTCACGCAATACATTTCATTATATCCAGCAAATACATTGAATAGCATGTGCCATAAAAGTGATTTAACACCTTAGTATCACACACTAGTCATTCATATCCAAAATTTCCAAAATTTGTCATCACAAAGGTGACCTAATTTGCACCACCATATGACATCATATCAAGGCCATTCATGCCTCATTGGATAGCCCAAAGTGTGTGGGTTTTATCTCTAGAAGACATTGAATCATGATTTAAACATTTTCACTTAGAAAATAGTGAATCTTTGCAAATAGTTGAAACCGGGCAGTTTTGTACGGTAAATGAAATCAAAGCTAAAACCATAGTAAATGGCCTCCTTGCCTTAACGCTTCTAGACCCACGATCCTTCCTTTTGAGCTACTGGCCATGCTTTCAAGGGAAGAAAAATGGAAGAAAGTGAAGATGAGAGGGAGAGTGAGCTACCGAGAGAGAGGGAGAGTGAGCTACCGAGAGAGAGTGAAAGGTGAGAGTGAAAGTGAAAAAAAATGAGGAGAGAGAGAGAGTGGTCCGCTGAAAATAAGGGGGAAAGGACGAGTGACCAGCAAGCTTCATCATTAACCCCAAAGAAGAGTGTCATGCAAGCTTTGTCATATTGCATGAAGTCTTATTGGTTAAGGGGAAATCAAGCATGATTATACCCAAAAAATTGACTTAATTTTCATGCAAAATTTATTCTAGGTGGTCGGTTGCACGTGGGGTATTAGGAGCACAAATTTGTGTCCTAAAATGTCCAATTTAAGTGCACATAATATCCACATACAATATACATTAATGGCCATTATCCCTAATCATCTTAAATAATCACTATACATGTATATATATATTTTTTTTGGTAAAGGTAATAATATGTATAACTTTTCAAAACACCAAATACAACCTAAAACCAACACCAACCCTTGACCCAACAAGGACAAGGTGATGTCCACATAGGGTCATGGGTGGCTTGGGAACTATACATGTATATTGTGTACATATATAGCCAAAAATAAGCCTCCTCAATTGTCCAATGAATTTCCAAAATCTTCGGATCGCAATTATACCAAGTGTGTATTTACCGAAATTCTATAAGTGTTTCGACAATTATATAATTAAACCATAGCCATCACTAATCAGTTATGTGGATTTCAGAATATCACAATAAGTGTTGTGGAATTCAACAAAATATCTATGCTAATATGCTTTGGAGATTTCAAAGATCATCATCAACTGTGCTCCCATAAAGCTTCTAGGAAAGCATTGATAAGCTATGGGAAAATTATCCAAAAAGTCCTAAACCTATTGTACATCGACCAATTCAATCATAAATCTTTCAATTATGCCAAATTAGTCCTAATGTAAGAGTTTTTCTGATGTGGCCAACATTAATTGATATTGTAATTTACCGTTTTACGGAGTTGGTCTAATAAGGTAAGATATAAAGTTTCTTAATTAGTCTAATATGGGACTGGCTAGTGTAGGCCAAGCAAGGCCCGACCTGTGATGAGAGGGCTTGGGTTGAAACTCTATAAATAATGCTTAAGTTCATCCTCTAACCCTAACGCACAAATTATCTCACATAAGGAGCAAACGCCAACTGTGAGAGGCAATCTCATCGAGCCAGTGATACAGAGGGTAATAAAGGAGAAGACTTGCGCTAAGGATCGTCGTTATTCCGCATCAAGAACAACAGATTCCAAATCAGGTGCACAAATTACTTTTACTTTATTACTGTGTTCTAGATTCTAATTATGGAGATCTTGGGTGTCGTATTATCGCGACTAACATATGGTATTAGAGCAACCATAGACTAGATGTACAACGTATGGATTTGGCTTGTTTTCATGATTTTTTGATTGTCAAAATTTGATTTTGATCACATAATCAGAACTGGCTTGACGAGACAAGCGTTCTGAGTGGTGGCACGCCACGGGGGGGATGCCACACGTGCGGCCACGTGCCGCTAGGCGACGGTGTGCGACGCCCACGTGCCGCCACGCGCCTCCACGTGCGGGAGTGGCTAGCGCGTGTGTTACATGCACCAGGGTTGACGTCAGCAACCAGCGACGCGGGTCAACCCGAAATATGACCCGACCCATTGACTTCCCGTTGATCGGGTTATCTGACCCAATCCAAGACCCGACCCGATTGATCGGTCCAGTCAACCAGTCGGACCGGAGGTTCAGACCAGTTTGACTAGCTGAACGCGCACGCGTGCTGCGCATTTCGATGGTGTGTAAGAGAGCGTCCAACGTCCGATTTGGACGTTCTTGGTACCGTCACGCTCGTATCAAAATTCTTTACACTGCGGTATATTTATTTTGCATGTTTGAGGATTTTAATGATGTGAAAATACGTATAGAACCTTATATAAGCGTATTTTAAAGGTATTTTTGTGTATTTTCTTGTATTTCTCTATGGTTTTGGAAATACATAGTAGCTCACATGTATATCATCACATAAGGAATGTATAGAGTGTAATTCATTGTCTATCAATGAATGGAGCAATGTAATTGGCATGGCATGTGATTTCAGTGACAAATTGCCTCTATCTTCAAGAAAATCACATGTATATGGTAAATGTGAGACATAAAATTTATATCCCTGGTATGAGAGAGTTTCAAGGATTCAATTGGGTTGTGACCGCCAAAGTGGCATACTTGATTGAGTTTGAGAAATAACGGTCTCATGTTGTGGTGGGATTTCTCCTATTCTAATACGTGGTTATACTCCCAAAGGAGGTGACCGTGTATTAATTTATGGAGGGATACATGTGCAGTAAATGCTTGAGGAGTGACTGATCCTAGTGGTTCATACACCAAAAGGTAGTGAATTCACGAAGGTTGGAATATATTCTCATAGCCGCTGTCATGTAGAGAGTATACAACTACATGTCATATATTATGCCCAAAAGTGTTTGTATGATGATGTATGTAACTCTCAGGATATGTACTTATACGGTTTTAAGTTACACTATCTCACATATAATGCTAATTGTATGCATTGCTTACAAATTAGTCACCTTCTCTATAAAACGACAACTCCATTAGAATTAAGGTTTTTTCTGATTTAGACTTTAAGAAATGGTAAGAGGATTTTCTATTTGGAACGGAGCTAGCAGATGTTTATATTGCTCTTACTAAGGCCATCGGTACATATCCTAAGAAAGCACATTTTACTACTTGGGAAACGAGTAATAGGGTTTGCTTACTATCAATGAAGCAATCCATTCGAGAACACTCGAAGAGTAATTTGCCAGCTGATTGCATTGCTAAATAAATGATGAAAGCTTTGGAAATTTGGAACCGTGTCTCGTCTAATGCTAAGATTGGAACATATCTTCAAGGACTCTTCAACATGAAATTTGATGGTTCTGCTAAGGTTAGAGACAAGAAGAGTAATAGGTCCATAATTATACTCTTAAAGGAACTCATGAAACCACCGATCATTCTGACTATCTAAGTCCTAAAAAAGCATCCTTCAAGAAGGATGGTGATCGCCACTACTTTTGTAAGAAAAGAGGTCACATAAAGAAATATTGCAATAAATATAAAACTTAGTTGTCCAAACGTGAGCATGTAGGTAATGATTTTTTGGCATTTGTTTGTAAATCCAACCTATCAAAAGCCTCGTCCAATTCTTGGTGGCAAGATAGCGGTGCAATAAATCATGTTGCGTTTACCATACAGGGATTCATAAACTGAAGAAAGCCAAATAAGGATGAATCAAAGCTCATTGTGGGAAACAACAATAAAGTTGACGTCAAGTTCGTGGAAGATATCATTTTAATTCTAGATACTGCTTTTAATTTTATGTTAAGAAACACATTTTTGTACCTTCCTTAAGACGAAACTTAGTTTCCGTATCAAGTTTGGACATGCGTAGCTACTCTTTTGAAATAATAAAAAATATATTATTTCTATGTTCTTTAATTCAAATAAGATTGAGTGCTACAATATATCCAATGGATTGTACAGATTGTTTTTAACTCCCAATGATATATACGTCGCTTATACGGTTGAAAAGGTTGTTTCCAAAAAACCTCTGCCTAAGGAACAATCTTATGCGTTTGGCATAAATTGCTTGATTACATCTCTAGGGAAAGAATGGAAAGGTTGATAAAGGCCGATATTATGCTGGCTTTTAAAAAGCGACCTAGAGACTTGCATAAACTGTTGTGAAAGTAAAATGACCAAGATAAAGAGGAAAATTGCAGTCTATAGTTCGAATCCGTTAGATGTCATTCATATAGATATTAGTAGACCCTATACGGCAATCTTGTGTAGAAATTTTTATTTTATTACATTTATTGACGACTATTCCCGATATGGTCATCTGTACTTGATTAAGAAAAACTCTAACTCTCTGGACAAGTTCAAGTTTTTTCGGACTGAAGTCGAGAAACAGTTGGGAAAAGTCATAAAGGTTGTCAGATTTGACTAAGGCAAGTATGGCGATGCTAGACAGCTTAAAGGACCATTTGCGAAATACTTAGAGGATTCTGGAATAGTAGCTCAATTTACTATGCCTGGGAGTCCTGAACAAAATGGAGTGGCCGAAAGGCACAATCTCACTCTTATAGATATGATGAGAAGTATGATTAGTAGGACCAACTTACCTGATTTTTTGTGGGGTGAAACTTTAAAAATAGCTATATACATATTAAATCGTGTTCCTACTAAGGCTATTCTATTAACTCCTTTTGAGTTATGGACTGGGCATAAGCCTAGCTTAAATCATTTTAAAGTTTGGGGATGTCCTGCAGAAGTCAAATTATATAATCCAACGTTAAATAAGTTGGATTCCAGAACCACCCGATGTTACTTTATATCTTACCTAGATCAATTAAAGGGATATCAATGTTATAATCCCAATGGAGGCACAAGAATTGTGGAATCACATACAGCAAAGTTTCTGAAATTTGACGCGGTCAAAGAGGATAGCTGCTCATAAACTATTAAGGATAATAGTATGGTGGGGGACGTTGTACTTATTTCTCTACCTATATAGACAGTTATTAAGCCTCCTACACCACAAACTGAGCCTGTTGAGGTTCAAGATTATGTTATTGAGGCAGTTCTTAATGAAGTTCTTCAAACCTCTAAGGTGTAGCATGAGGTTGAAGTAGCTCAACTCAGAAGATCAATCAGGCAGAGACGATCAACTGCACCACCAAACTATATAGTCTATTTGGGAGAGCATGACTATGGTATTAGCTGTGTAATTGATCCAGTGACTTATACAGGTGTTGTTTCTTGTCCTCAGTTGGATCTGAAGTTGGATGCGATGAAAGATGAGACGCAATCTATAAAACATAATGGTGTTTGGGAGTTTGTTGAATTGCTTAAAGGTCACAAGCTCGTCGGCTGCAAATGGATGTTAAAACTGCTTTTCTGAATGGAGATCTTTGATGAGGAGGTTTATATGGAGCAACCCAAAGGCTTTGCAGCAGATGTTCAGGTAAGCTTGTGTGTAGACTAAAAAAAGTCAATTTATGGCCTTAAGCAATTTTCTAGACAATGGTACTTAAAGTTTCATAGTATTGTCGCTTCAATTGGTTTTGTTGAGAATAAAGTTGATCAATGCATATACTGTAAGGTCAGTGGGAGGAAATTTATTCTTCTCATACTCTATGTAGACAATATCTTGCTACGAGTAGTGATCTTGGTTTACTGCAAGAAACAAAGTGGATGTTGTCGAAGAATTTTGACATGATTGGCCTTGGTGAGGCATCTTTTGTCCTTGGCATTGAGATCCATAGGGATCATTCTCGCCGTATATTGGATTTATCTCAGAGGACATATGTTGATCATATTTTAGAAAGATTCAGAATGCACATTGCAAGCTAGGAATTGCTCATGTCATTTCGGGTGATGAATGGAATCTGTCACATTATCCCCATTCAAATATTGAGAAAGCCAAAATGAAGGATGTACCTTATGCTAGTGCACTTGGAAGTGTTATGTATGCTCAAGTTTGCACTAGACCAGATATTGCTTTCGCAATAGGACTTCTAGGCAGATATCAATCAAATCTAGGACACGATCACTGGGTTGCTACCAGAAGGTTTTGAGATACATAAAGAGGACAAGAGACTATATACTGATTCACAGACATGTTCAGGACCTGTAGCTAGTAAGGTATCCATATGCAAACTTTGTTGGCTGTCAAGATGAATCAAAGTTGACAATTGGATACATTTTTAAGTTAGCATGAGGTGCAGTATCATGGAAAAACGAGAAATAGAAATCTATATTATCCTCTACCATGCAAGCGGAGTTTATAGCATACTTTTCAGCAACTACTCAGGCAATTTGGCTCAGGAACCTCATTAGGGAGTTGATCGTATTTGACTTTGTGGATAGGCCTATAAAGTTATATTGTGACAATAACTCTGCAGTGTTGTTTATAAACAACAACAGAAGTCTCGAGGGGTCTAAGTAGATGGCAGTCAAGTTTTTGACCATAAAGAAAATAGTTCAGAATGGTGACATTAAAGTAGAGCATATTCTCACAGATGATATGGTTACAAATCCACTAATTAAAGGTCTTCACCCTTGTGTATTTGAACGATATATCATTAACATGGGCTTAGGAGCATCAAGGGATCATGTTGTTTAGTGGGAGCTGATTTTGTCTTTGCTCTAATAAAGTTTACATATATGTTTTGTTACATTTAGTAACATGTTTTGATATGTATCAACTCATTTGCATTCAATAAGGTGTCTATGAATGCTTTGTTATCATGTTGAATACATATATCCAGTAAAAATCTCAAGGTAATGTGTAAACCTTGAGTAAAGGCTAGGGGCATCTGGTTATTAGCCTTAAGGATATGTCTTGTTACACATAAAGTAAAGTTAACTATAATGATAAGACATATGTAGGTTCATTTGAACCATAACGATATTCTCTAGTGACACATTTGGTTTTGTAACACTTAAGGAAAGAGAATATGGACCGACAAGGGGATGACACATAAAGTATTACTCTTTTTGAGGTGTTATCCAATTACCACATTACCATATTGAATCCATATCATTAGAGTTAATAACGTTTGTGACCATGGAAGGCTCTGTGTGTATACATGCAGTTTTCGCCATAATTCGGTGTTTGAGACTTTATGGGATCGGATTGACTACTAAGAATTATCACTAGATCAACATAAAGGTGCACACATGTAGTACATAGTTCTGATGTGGGCTACATTCATTGATATTGTAATTTACGATTTTACGGGGTTGGTCTAATAATATAAGATATAAAGTTTCTTAATTAGTCTAATATAGGACTGGCTAATGTGGGCCTGACCCGTGATGAGAGGGCTTGGCTTAAAACTCTATAATAGTGCTCAAGTCCCTCCTCTAACCCTAACGTACAAATTATCTCACATAAGGGGAAAACGCCAACTGTAAGAGGTAGTCTCATCGAGCCAGTGATACAGAGAGTAATAGAGGAGAAAACTTTCGCTGAGCATCGTCGCTATTCCGCATCAAGAACGACGGATTTCAAATCAGGTGCACAAATTCCTTTTACTCTATTACTGTGTTCTAGATTCTAGTTATGGAGATATTGGGTGTCGTCTTATCGCGACTAACATAACAAATTAATGATTTGTCAATTTAGTCCTTAACTTTTTAACGATTTGTCAATTTAGTCATTCCTGCTAGTTTTGGCCAATCGCTGACGTGGTGGTCTAGTCAACGCCGGACATCCTACAAGGCATGGTTTAGCCGACACTGACATGGATAATTTTTTTTAAAAAATTATTTTTTCTTTCTTTTTTCTTGTCTTTTTTTTTTTCCCCTTTTTCCATATGTTGGGCCTTGCCTCAAGTGAGGGACGCCCACACCTAGGTTGGCGAGGGCAACCCTTGCCCTCGCCCAATCTAGCAAAGGGTTTCCCTCGTCAATGCAAGCAAGGGCAACCCTCGCTAGCTCAGGCCCGAGAATCCCTCGCCCGAGGGTGGCTCTCGCTTAAGGTCGACAACCTCTGCCAACCATCGACGAGGCCTAGCGATGGCCAACGGAGGGAAAAAAGGAAAAACAAAAACAAAAAAAGGAAAATAAAAGAAAAGGGAAAAAAAGAAAAAAAAATTGGAAAAATTGCCCACGTCAGTTCCGGCCGTGCCACGTAGGACGGCCGGCATTAACTAGGTTGTTACGTCAGCAATTTCCAAGCAAAATTAGTTTGAAGGACTAAATTGGCAAATCATTAAAAGATTTAGAACTAAATTAACAAATTATCAAAAGGTTTAAGACTAAATTGATACAATTGAAAAGTTTAGGATTAAATTAACCGCCGTACAATAAGCTTAGAACTTTTTGAATAATTTTTCCGATAAGCTATTGTCCTCTGTTTTTTCTTTTCTTTTTCACTTTGCCTCAAATTCGAGCATAGTCACTAACAATGACTACATGATCATGAAGATGTAATCTCATGTTTGTAAAATGTAATCTTACTATACTGACAAGCATCATTATTAAGTCAGAAAGCAGTACTTCAATTATAGAAATTCATACGATTTATTATTTGTAATACTTACTGAGCTTGCCCCGCAAAACTTTATGAATCTATTCCTATTTGAACTCTTAAGGGGTGACCCTAAAAAGAATGCTCAAGTGTTACGATAAAGATCCATTACTTTATATCATTTACTCTTGTTAAGTTTTCACCATAGTCAATAACTTTCCAGACTTCGTATAATTAGGAAAAAAGTAGTATTGACATCTAAATTTAGATGACCTAACTTAATCATTAATTGCATAGTATATTAGGAGCCAATCTTAATCCATAAACAAAATATTAGTTAAATTGCTTATAAATATGAAGAGTATATTAATTAAGCTTATAAAATTGTTCTTGAGTTTGTTCAGTGGGATGGGTGAGAAAATATGTGAAAGTATGTCTTTGACATTGAAAACTGAACCGGTCGGCCTGCTAGATCAAGACAAGAGAGCTCAACGTACGGTCCCGCAAAAATGGTGAGCACGCATTTTTTTAAGGTCGGAATGTGTTGAAATTTTGAGGAGACTACATAGTTCTTCAACCCCACCAAAGGAATCGAGCATCAAAGAAATAGAGACCCAGGGATTCAACCAAGAGCCTAAGTAGCACGGACACGTTATTTGTGCTTCCGAATCGGTGTCCGACACGTGTCGCGTGTCCGACACGCTTCGACACGCAGTCAACGCGTGTTGGAGATCCGACACGCGGTCAACGCGCCGGACACGCCGGCGACACGCGAGTCCGGAGCAAAAGGGAGATAGAAGAAAGAAAAGCCCCCTCTCGTCAGATCTCTCGCTCGCCAAATCGAGGCTCGGATGCTGCGAACCCCACCACGAATCCTCTCGGAGAAATGGGGAATGGGGAGGTGGGGGATCTGAGAATCGGTCAGGATGGGGGGAGAGAATTTGCCCGGGGCAGGGAGGATCTGGAAATCTAGGTCGAACAACGAGGTCGGGAAGGGTTTTGAGAACTCACCAACGACCCCCAATCCTCCCGAGCCGAGCGTCATGGATGAGCGAGCTGAGCGAATCGGAGTTTTCGCGGCGAGAACTGCCGGAGATCTGATCGGAGAAGAGGGAGGGAGAGAGAGAGAGAGCGCGAGAGATTGATACAGAGATGAGAGATAGAGAGAAAGTCAAAAGACAAGAAAATCTAGGGAAAGAAAAGGAAAGTGGGCTGGCTGCTTTTTATTTTTATTTTTTATCTTGTACTTTTCTTTTTTCAAATTTAATTATTTACTTTTAGTTTCTTAACTAATATATTTATTTATATATAATTATTTTTTGAAAACTTATGTGTATAATTTTTTAGGGTAAGTTCACTCTAAGCTTTTTATTATTATTTATTTACTTATTTGAATCAAATTTAAAAATAATAATTTATCATATATATAAAAATATATATATTTAATATACAACGTGTCCCAACGTGTCGGAATTCTCTATTTTTTAGAAATGACGTGTCGCGTGTCGTGTCGCGTGTCGCTTGTCGCGTCTCCGTGCTACTTAGCCAAGAGCTACCAACTCTCACCAAGCCCGATCCTTGGTCATGATTCACACTGACTACAGTGATCAGCTCTTTCGACGTGCCCAACTGCCACAATGATGTCCTCGCCGTCACTGCCTTAACTGTCATTCCCTCACCACGGTATCACCGCCTGCCCTTCTCCGGTTGTCGTTGTCAAACTTTCGCCACGGGTCTCGTTAGAGTCAAAGTTCCAAATTAGGTAATTTCTCAAGCTCAATCTGAATATTTAGGTTCCTAAATTGGATTATATTGATTCCAATCTTGATTTGGCTTGAAATTTTAGATGATTCCAGAATAGGAAATTCCTCGTTTGAATTGCATATAGTCGAGGTTTCGATCTTTAAGACTTAAGATCGGATCCCCGGTTATCTTTATTTCCTAATTTGGGTCATAGTGAATATTCGATTATGTGGGGCTCGTTATATTGCATGTTGCTAATTAAATGAAGTTTCATATTATGAAAAGTACAAGAAAAAAATTGCATTACATATTGAGATATATTGCATTCATATTATTTTCCTAATTTAGAATTGAATATTTAGGAATCATGTACTTAATTAGAATATTACTTAATTTTAGAATCGCCGGCCAGCGACCGACAGAGAAAAGAAGAAAATAATAGAAAAATAAAAAGAAAAATAATCAAAAGAAAAGGAATGTGAAGGAGCGTAGAGAGGAAAGAGAATGGAAAATGATTTCCTCTCTCTAAAAAATAATCAGGCCACGCCCAACGGTGTCCGAGTTCGTGCCACTTTGGTCCGACGCTGCAGACCAGTCGGAGCTGCTTTCAGCCGAGAGCCTAGCACTCAGCCTCGCTGTTGTTGTCTCATCTGCACCACACCTTCCACCTGCGAGTCGAGATGCCTCAGTCCACCGCTGTGATGTTGCAGACCAGTCCCGACGACAGAGCTGCTTCCAGCCAAGAGCCTAGCACCCAGCCTCGCCGTTGCTGTCTCGCCTACATCGAGAATTGCAGTTAATCCCAACAATCTGGCGAGCCCTCTGCAGCAATGACGACTCCCCTTGCAACAATCTTAACAGTCAGGGTTTGTCTCCGCGGAAACCGTGAACCACCGTTAGTAACATCACCGCCGTGAGCACCACCGAGCAGCCCCTCCTCGGTCTCTTCTTTGTTTGTCTCTCACGTTCATTAGAGTTGTCTAGATTGGACTAGAGATCCCTATGTCAGAAATGGGATCACAAATTCCAACAACGACGAAGTGAAGCGTATTTTGAAAAGATTGAACTAACTTCGATGACGATCGCAACAATGTTGACGATTTTGTAGATTCACATAAAAAGGGGTGTCCCCAGCACACAAGGCTTATTGCCACGAGAGGGTTGGTTCCGAGGCACGTGTGGTTTGATTGCTATCAATTAATATGATTCTGCATCCTTCTGCAAGCGTGTAGAGTAAGCAGAAGGCCCGCTTCAGTTCGATGCGTGTGAAAGAGATAGAAAAGATATAGAAGACCGCAGAAAAGTGTTGATGTTGATCTGCAAGTTGACCGGAGCTTATCCGTGACAAATGTTTGCTAATACAACTGTAACTTCTCATCCATTAGAGATGAGTATTAGCAGCAAGTTGACCACAATTTCGCTCCAAAGAAAAGATCTGGTGCCATACTCTTAAAACCATCATAACTTAAAAAAAAAAATGAAGTACAAGGTCAAACATTTAACAAAAGAAGTGAGATAGTTCCAACCCCAACCTTTGAACGTCGCCTTCGTGAGCCATGTTTTCAAAAGTTCCACGCACAATGACATATTCCAAACCATGGGTAACGAGATAAGAAACAAGAAAATAGTTTAGCGCCAACGACTAAAATTTGCCAATGGAATGAAACATTGTGTGACGAATCCCGTTAACCTTCTCTTTTGATAGATATCGACTTCTAGTTGACTCAGCCCAAAGTTACTTGAATGAAAGCCTCCAAATCTCACGAAGGTTGGATGAACCATCAGCCACTTCAGCTACTATGCTGCTTGCCATTACGCCTGGCCAAAGAATGAAACACAAACAGTAGCAGATTTCGTCATTGCTGGAGACTATCTTGAATAAAAAGGAAGATTCTTGGGAAGGTTTTGCTTGGAAAACAGTATTTCCAGGTAAGGAAAACATGATCCCGTAGATAAAAAAATGTGAGCAGCACTAGCTATTGTGGTACACGTCGCGTGATTCCATCTAAAGGCATAATTCGCTAGAAAAAGGTATCAAAGCTCAAGGAGTGTCCATGTAACTTTATTAAACTCAAAGGATTCTGCCAATGAGTACCAAACCATTTTCTACACGATGCACATTATCTACAAAACACAAAGCAAAAATTAAAATTAAAATTCAGTCCATAAAGGCAGCTTCAGTCAGGGTGTTCAATTTTCCAAGACTTACCATCTTTCTCCACCAGAGACAGAAATCTCCGTGTTCCCCCTCCAACTCCAAAGTAATGCTTCTTACCAGCCATGTAAGTAACTCCATGAGGACGACTCATGCACTGTTTGCAAAAAGCCAATACAAGAAGAAATGAGAACTGCGTCATTGCAGAAGGCACACTATGCACAGATCCAAACTAACCTTCTTTACAAGTTCATAGAGATTTTGGAGAGAGGACACTGAATACACTGTCTCGGCCATTAATATAACATCATAACCCCCTGAGGCCGAGCCATTATCTCCATTTGTGTGCTCTTCATTATCTTTTACATATGGAAGTATTTGATGGACACTGCTCCAGTCACCACCAAAGAAACGAATATCTCTTTCTGCTAGGCTACATTCAGGAGGTTGGGATTTCTTCAAATTTGCATCCACATTTGGAACGGTTAGACATCGCAGTACCTCTGCATTGAAGTCTTGTAGGTGAACGGTAGGAGCACCCTACTACAGCGAATCGAAGTCATTGTATGAGATTCAGCTAATCCATGACAAGCATCAACTTGGCCATGACTAGGTGAAATATAAGATGAATACTTTACCTCAAGGCATGCAAAGATTGCCGGAAGTCCATGACCGCATCCAAGCTAAAAATAATGCAATTTCATTAATGAAAGCAACAGAAGAGAGAAGAATTGTTCGCTTGACTTAGATCAGTAACGATCAATATAAAAGGGAAGTTGGATTGGTAAATGACATGGAAGGAAAATATTACTACAATTGGAACTTAACATAAATCAGATCACAGTGCAACTAGCTGTTTTGGAACTTAACCCAGTATACAACTTAATATCCTTACCCTCGTGACAACCAAAAAGCAACCACCAGAAGGTCATGGCAGCCTATAGAAATCAGTGCAGACAAACGCAAAATAAACCACTCAACATTGCACACCTACGTTTCATTCAGCCTCCTTGTAAAAAGACTAAAATTAGTCGATTCATGAATGAACAAACATAAACATGCAAAACAGAGGAACTTGATTAAGATCATCTTAAAGCATCGCTAGCCAATAGCCACCAAAACGGTCATTTGGAATAAGATCATCATCTTAGCATAGGAAGGCATTCCATTTGAAGCAATTAAGATTACATTTGGAGGCTAATCTTTCGGGGCGAAGTGGTTGAAGACTTGAAGTTAGATTTGTTACAAATCCTGCATTGCAAGTCAGTGAGCAAACTGCTTGTATAAAGTAGGCAAACAACCATTGATCAACATACTCTGCAACAACTTTCATCTACATCATTTCTATTCCCAGTTAAAGCACAAAGGGCTCAAAGAACAGATTTGAACAATTCTTAGGGACTACAAACTTTTGAGCTTCAGATAGATTGAAATATATATATATTTTTTTTTTTGATACCCAGGATCCAGCTTGGCACCCTTCGGGTGCTCATGGCCACTGCGGGCCCGACAGGCCCAACGACGACCACCGACTATACCTGGAGGGGAGCTAGCCCAGGAACCCACAACCAGGGCTCCCCACTTAAGACGCTAGCAACTGGAAGATTTGAACTCGTTCCCTCGGCGATGAGGTAGTAGAGCGCAAACCATCTCAGCCACCCACCGGTGGGTAGATTGAAATATATTTATAGAGGAAAAAAGCAAGAAATAGTTACTCCAAAGTCCAAACCACTAGGAAAAGTCATGGAAGTGTCAAAGATGGTAAAAATACCCAGGGTATTATGCAGAGAGACAATACCTACATATGGGTACCTAAGAAGCTAATCACATGATGCACAAAAATCACAACTGATGCGAAACTTGAAGGTTGTTAAAAAAGTATTAACCTCGTGTCTAAATTCCAAGCTTCAACACTGCTTAATACAGAGTAAATATTTGGATCATTGAGACTGCTTAGAGTTATGTAATCCTAGCACCTCTAGACCAAAAGCGCAGCACACTTCCCCACTGGCAAAGCAGAATTTTAATGTGCAGAAATTTTTCATTCGACACTCTGTAAAATCAGCAACCATATCAGTTTCCTAAGCAAAAAAGTTCAAAAGCTGGATATCCCATGGCTGCAAGAAAACGCAAACTTGTGCTATACTCCAGTGATCTCTTTCCTACGGAGGAACACAAATTCCCAACGTGCAATGACAAAGCAGCATTTTGTACGTCCTAAATATAACACTCAAACTCTGACATGCAACACTCTTAAGAACAATAAAATTTATCAGCACTAGTAGCATTTCCTTCTATCCCCTAGCACCTAAAATTAACAATATACAAGCCTCCAGTCCAAGCACCAGATTTAGTTGGCCTCCTACACACACTACTGTTTGTGAAAAGAACAAACAAGAATTTTCTTTCATCCGTCATTGTGCACATAAAAAAAAACAAGAAATGCAGGCATGGGCTTCTAAAAATTCCAAATATGGGTGATGTATTAGCAAGAAGCAAGCTATTACTACTCTTACTACTAGCTTTTCCATCCACGTTCCACAATGGCTACAAAGTGAATCACCTGAAATTATAAGCCCACCTCTAGCACTCTCTTTCCACTAAATGATAGATGCCCAGCTTGGATTTCTGACTGGAGGGCTTTAACCAAATCTATCGAGCCTTCCCATAGCTTCAGTCCTCCTACACACCAAATCCACTAGTCATGTTTACGTGCAACACTCCAGTCAACCAAGCACAGGAACTAGAATGTGCGTGAATAACAGAATTTGATCTTTCATCTGCAAAGACAAAAGTGAAGAATTGCGGGTTTTACGCACCTTCATATTTCCCGGGCACCAAGTCCGAATTGGACAAGCAAAAGACCTCTTGGGTGCTGACCCGGCCCTAGCACAGACAACAATACAGCGCTCAGACCACCAATTTTACAAGCATTAACATCTTCAATTACTTTGCCCAGCAAAATAAGCAAACCTTTCAATATTCAGATTGATCATTCACGACTACCAAGCTCAAAAAAGTCATTTTATTTCCATTCTCATGCTCTCCAATCACTTCAAAACGAAACAAGTCTTCTCACTCTCCGAGCAACTAAAGAAGACCGCAGGCAAGCTTACCTTGAGCAACGTGAGTTCTCCCAGATTGACGGGCTCCACAGTGTACTTGACATTCTCCGAAACCTAGGCGACACAAAATAACATCAATATCAACGAAACCCTAGAAAAGGTTCGATCTTGGGAAACACCATCGATCGATTTTTGATGGGAAACGATTCGGACCTCCGAGGGAAGCACTTCAACGGAAGGAGGAGGTGGGTGAAGCGCCTCCTGTGGAGAATCGCCGGCGAACCCGAACCCGAAACTGGCGAAATCGCCGGATGATGAGAACAACTGGAAGCCCGAGTTCGCCGCCATTAAAGCTTCAGAGCTCTCTTTCTCTCTCCATCTCTCTCTCTCAAATGCTCAAGAGTAGAGGTGGCCACGGGCCGGTTTTGGCCCGGAACCGGACCGGAACCGGCCCGGTCAAACCCGGGCCCGGCCCGTTGACCGGGCCCGCGGTTCGGAACGGAACCGGAACCGGCCCGTGGCATACGGTCCCGGTTCCGGTTCCAGAAAAATTTGAACCGGCCCGGAACCGCCGGTTCCGGGCCGGTTCTGCGAAAAAAAAAATTTAAAAAAAAAAACTGCAGGCTGCAGCACAGCCTGCAGTGCAGGCCATGTTGCAGCGCTGCAGCAGCCTGCAGAACGGGCCAACCCAAAAAAAAAAAAAAAAAAAAAAATTTTATCCGCAGCACCTTGCGGCCCGTTGGGGCAACGGCTACGCCCCAACGGGCGTTTTTATAATAATAAAAAAAAAACACATAACCGTTGCAATTTTGCAACGGTTATGTTTTATTTTTTTTAATTCTAAATTTTCTTCTATTTTTTTCCTATAAATTCTCTCAAATTCTCACAATACACACACAATTCTCTCAAATTCTCTTCAATTCTCTTCTCTCAAGTCTCAAATTTTCTCAATACTCGAAATTCTCTCAAATTATCTGAAATTCTCTCAATTTTCTCAATCCACGCAATTCTTTCTTAATTCTCCCAATTAATCCGCTCAATTCTCTCAATCCATTCGAAAAATGGCAAGTGGAAGTCGAGTGCCAACTGGCAAAGGTAAGAATATCGCAACGGAATCCCATCATTCTTTTGATCCTCGTGAATATGCAGATTTTCAAGATGATGAAATCAACATTTTTCACAATCTGGAGCGCGTCCCGACGCAATAAAGTTTTCATCCTCCTGCTGAAATATCTACAACAAAGGAAGCGGAACGGGAATTTACATCTGACATTTGGAATCACTTCACGAAAATGGAAAGGTTTGATATCGGTCAAAAAAGGTATGATATAATTTGTAAATATTGTGGAAAAATATATAAATATACAGGTGGACAAGGATATGGAACATTTAAACGACATCTTATGAGCAAACATCCAACCGAAACGGGAATCGATATCGGGCAACAATAAATTTCCGGGTACGTCAATCCTAACACTTCCCCTTTATTTCGTTTTAATGAAAAAACTTATAAGGAAGAATTAGGCAAATTTATTTCCGTTGAGCATTTAGCATTTAATTTTGGAGAAAGATTTGGTTTTAATGAATTTGTACAAAAAGCATGTGCTCCACAAGCAAAACGTGTTTCTAGAAATACAATTAAATGAGTAATTAAAGATCTTTACAAAAATGGAAAAAATGATTTACAAATTTTTTTTATGCAATTTAATGGATGCGTGCATATAGGTAGTGATATTTGGAGTGATCATTGGCAAAATCATTCTTACATGGACATAACATGTCATTGGATAGATGACGAGTGGACTATTCAAAAAAGAGTTATTGCATTTAGAGTTTTCGATGATCATCATACGGCAAATAATATTTATAGACTAATTAGGCAAGTTTTAGAAGAATATTATTTGCTTAACAAAATTTTTTCAATTGGTTTTGATAATGCCGCAGCAAATACCGCTTCAATTGCCGAGTTAGAAAATATTTGTAAACCCGCTTTTGGCGGAAAATTTTTTCACATTAGATGTGCTTGTCATGTTTTAAATTTATGTGTACAAGATGGCTTGAAAACTCTTGATATTTTTCTTCAACCAATAAAAACGGCGATTCAATTTTTATGGAAACATCCCAAAAAAATGAAAGAATGGGGTAGATTTTGTAGAGATAATGGCAAAAAGCCAAAAAGATTTCCAAGAGATGTTCCAACTCGTTGGAATTCTACTTTCCACTTGCTTAGTGAATCTTTAGCATATAAAGATTTATTATGTGCATTCATTTCTAATAATATACCTGAGATTAATTTATACCCACAAGAGTGGCATATTTGCCAAAATTTTTTAGATCTTTTAAAGGTTTTTAATGATGCAACTTATACTTTGTCTGGTGTTTATTATCCTACTACACATTTATTTTTAGTAGAGTGTACTAATATTGTCGGAACTTTTGATGAATATGAAAATGATGTTGAATTACAACATACTATAGTTGCAATGAAAATGAAATGGCTTCATTATTATAGTGAAATTCCCATGATTTATTTAGTTGCTTGTGTTTTTGATCCGCGTTGCAAATTGGATGGCTTAAATGATTTTTTGCATGCGTATTATCAATGTTTACATTATGATGTGACAAATGTTACAACCATAGTACGTGAGGTTAAAAACGTAGTAATAGAATTATATAATGAATTTTATACTAAATATAATTTAGGTGATATTAGATCTTCTCAATCTACGGAGATACAAAATGACAAGACAGTAAAATTAGTAGAGGGTACCAACTTTTATTACATAGACAAAAAAAACAAAAGGGAGTAATAGGAAATATTTCTGAATTAGAGAGTTATCTAACCATTTTATTTGAGTTTACTGAAACCGAAGGTGGTACAGATTTTTTTATTTTGGATTGGTGGAAGAGGCACGCAAGCCAATACCCAATCCTTTCTCTTATTGCAAAACAGATTTTTTCAACCCCTTGTTCCACAGTTGCGGTCGAACAAGCATTCAGTGCCGGAGGTAATATTTTGAACGAACATTGTTCAAGATTAGATCCAGAATCAGTGGAGATGCAAGCTTATGTTGCTGATTGGACGAAGGCTCAATACCGGCAATAAGAGATAGATCGGAATAATGAATCCGAATTCTTTAACGACGGAGATACTACCGCTACCACTATCGGTACTGGAACGGGTAGTGACGATTGAGGGTAAAAGAACTATTGGAGTTGGCAAATATTTCGGGAACTCTTGTTTCTCATACCGGGTACGCCCACGTGAGCTTAGGGAAACCGAAATATAATCCGACGATATGTGACCTCTGGTCCCCTGCGCACGGAATGCTTAGGTTTTGGGATAATTTTAGGGTATATATATTGTACTCCTTTTTTTTTAAGATCGTTGTAACGAATTGTAATGTGCTTAATGATAATTTATTAAGTTGAAGCCATCTCTTTCTCTCTTGTCTTTTTGTCCCCAAATTTGAGTACAATTTACATTTTAATCACAATTTATATTGAATAATGTTCTATCACAAGAATAGTATTTTTTTTATTTTCATTTCTGTTTTTCCTTTTCTGTTTTTCTTCTTTTTCTTTTCCTTTTCCTTTTCTGTTTTTCCTTTTTCTCTTTTGTCTTTTTTCCTTGTTTCTGTTTTTAAAATTATAATTTATATTTTAATTTTTTTTTCTTCCTCCGCGGCCGCCGGTCGGGGCCGCGCGGAGGTCGCCGGCGTCGGGCGAGGGGGCCCTCGCCGGTGTCGGGCGAGGCGGCCCTCGCCTAGGCCGGGCGAGGCCGGCCTCGCCCGACGCCGGCGAGGCGAGGCTCGGCCTCACCTACAACCGGCGAGGCTCAACCTCGCCGGCGTCGGGCGAGGCCGGCCCTCGCCCGGGCCGGGCGAGGCCGGCCTCGCCCGGCGCGGCAAGGGTCGGCCTCGCCTCGCAACCGGCGAGGCTCGACCTCGCCGGCGTGGGCGAGGCCGGCCCTCCGGCGAGGCTCGACCTTGCCGGCGCGGGCGAGGCCGACCTCGCCCGGCCCGGGCGAGGGGCCGGCCTCGCCCGACACCGGCGGGGCCGCCGCCTAGAGGCGGCGACCTCCGCGCCGGCCCCGGCTATGGCCGACCGCGGAGGAAGAGAAAAAAAAGAAAAGGAAAAGGAAAAGAAAAAAAACAGTAAAAAATAGGAACCGGCCCGGAACCGGAACCGCCTCCGGCAGTTCCGGTTCACACTTGGCCATGAACCGGAACCGGTCGGTTCCGAACTGTGGCCACCTCTACTCAAGAGAACGACTCCTTGACTGTGCTCATGGGGAGTTTTTGGGTAGACTGTGTAATATTACTTAGGCTGCGCATGACAACGATTCTTTGCCCGAGAATAGATTCTGCTCAGAAATGATTCTTTTTTATTCTGTGTCCGGAATTGATTCTGAGCATTTTTAGGCTTTTGTTAACGGCCCAAAATTCTATCCCTGGAATAGAAAAAGAACAGAAATGCGTTTGGTAACGCCATAAAATTTCTTTTTATTAATGATATTTTTAAACATTTTAATATTTCTTTCTTTTTTTTCTTTTCTTTTTTTCTTTTCCTCCTTTTTGGCCATGGCCTGCTCGCCGGCCATGACCGGTAAAATATTTTTTTATTAATAATATTTTTATTAAAAGTATTTTTTTTGGCCATAGCCTGGTCGCCGGCCATGACCGGTAAAATATTTTTTTATTAATAATATTTTTTATTAAAAATATATATTTTTACTTTTTTTAGCCATGGATGGTAAAATATTTTTTTTATTAATAATATTTTTTATTAAAAATATATATTTTTATTTTTTTTGGCCATGGCCTGGTCGTCGGCCATGGCTGGTAAAATATTTTTATTAAAAATATATTTTTTTTTCTTTTTTTTGGCCATGGCCTGATCGCCGGCCATGGCCTGTAAAATATTTTTTTTATTAATAATATTTTTTATTAAAAATATACATTTTTATTTTTTTTGGCCATGGCCTGGTCGCTGGCCATGGCCGGTAAAATATTTTTTTTATTAATAATATTTTTATTAAAAATATATATTTTTTCTTTTTTTGCCATGGCCTGGTCACCGGCCATGGCAGGTAAAATATTTTTTTATTAATAATTTATTTTATTAAAAATATATATTTTTTCTTTTTTTGGGCCATGGCCTGGTCGTCGGCCATAGCCGGTAAAATATTTTTTATTTTAATAATATTTTTTTATTAAAATATTTTATTCTCGTCAAATCCGGCGAGGGCAGTCCTCGGGCCGGACATTAGAAGCTGCATTAAAAACCAAGAAAAGGAAGAAGAAAAAAAAATTGATTCTCAAAATTGTTCCCAGAATCAAGAAGCTACTTTTTTTTTATTCTTGAAAACTGATTCTGGGAACAATTTTTGACAAAATTGTGCCCAGAATCAAAAAATTAAACAAACGCATTTCTGTTCCCAAACTGATTCTGGGAACAAAAGAACAGAATCAAACACTGTTTTGCAAGTTGTCATGCGCAGCCTTAGCCCCCTCTTCTTTTTTTTTTAATTGCTACCAAGAAAAATCTCAAACTGATACATATGTGATAAATTTATCCTAAATTAATTTTTTTATTACAAAAAATCTCAAATAGATACTCCTATGACAAATTTACCCTCCGTTAGTTTCCGTTAAATTTGACCGTCAAATTGCTGAGTTGGATGACACGTGACAGTTGATGAGTGTATTAGTTTGGGGTTTTACTTCTCTATTTATCACTGGTTTACCAATTTATGACTTTTCGCGATATTAATCCAATTTAACGGAAGGTAAATTTATCACAAATGTACCAATTAAGGATTTTTGGTGGTCAAAAAATTAGTTTGGGGTAAATTTATCACGAATATACCAATTTGAGGTTTTTAGTAATCAAATATTAGTCCAGGGTGAATTCGTCACAGGTGTACCAATTTAGAGTTTTTCGTGATATTAACCCTTTTTTTGTCACAATTGGTTAGTTTCGCGGAAAATGTAACATCTCTAGAAAATATTTTCCATAAAGTCATTTTTCAGGAAAATGACAATATTTTATGTTGTTTAACTAAAACCTTCAAATAATTAGAAAATATTTTCCATTGTTTGGTATGGAAAATCCGATTTGATTTTTATAAATAGATATACACTATCTAAGCGCTAGTAACTTGCGCAGGGGTTGCTAGGGAATCAATTATGAGCACTAGAGTCTAGGGTCCGACCGCGATGGACCCCGACCTAGGTGCCAGGGATCAAGGCACAAGCACCTAGGTCGACGGACCCAAGCCAAGATCCCAAGCCCAACTTCCGGTGTCCGACCTTGATGGACCCAAGCACGACCTTTGTGGACACGGGCCCAAGTATTGGGGATCTGAACTTATGTACCAAGATCCTGCGTTCGGCCTTTATGGACCCAAACCCGAGTGTTGGGTCATCGAGTACGAGCATCAGGTTTTTTGGGCTCAGCCTCAATGGACCCAAGCACAGGTATCAGGGGCTCGGGCACAGAAACTGAGGTCCGGGGCTCTACCTCGATGGACCGGGGCAAGGGCACCGAAGATCTGTGTATAGGCATCGAGGTCACAGGCGCAATCTTGATGGACATGGGATCGAGCGTCGGAGACCTAATCTTGGATAAAGGGGACCCAGAACCAGCATTGGGGTTTGCGTGCTCAAGCATATAGCTTTGGGCCCAAATGCTAATGTATAGTCATATTTTGGAAAATGATTTTCGATTTTTTAAAGAGGAAATTATTTTCCTAAATTTAGGTATAGGTTTTCCATAGATTAGGAAAACATTTTTTATCGACTAATTTTCCTAAGTGAAGCCAGAAAATGAGGAAAATATTTCCCACAAAACAAACGAATTAATCTTTGGAAAAGTGACACAAATGGTTCTTGAACTTTACTTAATGTGCAATATAACCCCTAAATTTTTAATTTTTTCAATATGATCCTTGAAGTTTAACTCAATGTGTAATGTCGTCCCTAAACTTTTAATTTAGTCTCTAGATTAGACAATCTAGGGGTTAAATTGAATCCATCGATATAATTTTCCATGGACTAGATTGCACATTTACGAAAAGTTTATGGACCACAATGAACAAATTTTATACATTTTGGCTAAAGTTTAAGGATCACATTGAGCAAAATAAAAGTTCAGGGATTACATTGCACATTAAGCCAAAGTTCAAGGATCTTTTGTGTAATTATCCCCTTAATCTTTCAATCAAGTCATCCTTTAATTTTTAGTTATGATTCATATGGTTATTTTATATGCCTATTTTTAGCATTGTAAAAGAAGTGAGAAAAATACTTCTAAAATTCTAAAATTTAGTTTAATAAAGAAAAAACAGGGCCATCACTAGTCTAAATTCAATTTAGAATACTAGGAACATCATTCGGAGAAAATATATTTTTCCCTCAATTAGACTAAATTTAGGAATTCTAAATTTTCTTCTATTAGGCACGTGAAAAAAAGCACATTAACAAAATTAAATGTAATAATTCGATTAAGGACTTGAGTTCAGAAAATCAAGTTAGAGGGCCTGACTCGCACTAAAAAGTAGGTCAAGAATCCAATTACAAAAGAGTGCACAAGTTAGAAGAATAAATTTTAGAATTACCCCTTAATTATTTTAGGTCTAAATTTTTTGGACAAAAAAATGCGAAATGAATGCCTTGATATTCCGGGTGGCTCTCGACTACAAGTCCACTTACGTTTTCCCTAATTCCACATGTCTTATTTTGTGAAGCTTTATCTATTCCAAAGCGTCATTTCATTTCAATTAATTTATAAAAATAATCCCTTATTTCAATTGAGTATTTAATATATATATATAGAAAGGCATCGATGGACTTTTATGATTAAAATCTTAGAACCGATTGGAGAGTTAAATGACTATAAAACACGGGCTCTCACGTCCACTTGAAAATGATCCAACGACTCTTGTTCCTTTCTTTTTTTGGTCGGAATCCCACGACTCTTGTGGAGTCATAATAACGATGTGTAAAAGAAAATTCTCTATTTTGATAATTAAAATTAAATAAAAATTGAGATTTCATGAAGTTGCTCCCCTCCAAACTCAATGAGTACATTTGGTAGTTAGGATAAAAGCTGGCAAAATAGATTCATTAACCATTATTCAATTCAAATAAAATGGACCGGGTCAAAACGGGATTTATTTTTTTATAAAAAAAAATTCGTGGCAAAATTCGTTGCTAATTTGCCACGTAGTGTAATAGTCGATTCGTCGCTAATTTGCCCCGAAAAAACAAAAAAAATATTCTGTTTTTTTATAAAAAAAATCGTGGCAAAAATCGTGGCTAATTTGCCACGAAGTGTATTTGTCGCTAATTTGCCCCGAAAAAAAAAACACATTCTATTTTTTTATAAAAAAAAATCGTGGCAAAATTCATGGCTAATTTGCCACGAAGTGTATTCGTCGCAAAATTCGTCGCTAATTTGCCCCAAAAAAACAAAAAAAATACTCTATTTTTTTATAAAAAAAATTCGTGGCTAATTTGCCACGAAGTGTATTCGTCGCTAATTTGCCCTGAAAAAAAAATATACATTCTATTTTTTTATAAAAAAAAATCGTGGCAAAATTCGTGGCTAATTTGCCACGAAGTGTATTCGTTGCAAAATTCGTCGCTAATTTGCCCCAAAAAACCAAAAAAAATATTCTATTTTTTTATAAAAAAAATTCGTGGCAAAATTCGTGGCTAATTTGCCACGAGGTGTATTCGTCGCAAAATTTGTAGCTAATTTGCCCCGAAAAAACAAAAAAAAATATTCTATTTTTATTATAAAAAAAATTCGTGGCTAATTTGCCACGATGTGTATTCGTCACAAAATTCGTCGCTAATTTGCCCCGAAAAAACAAAAAAATATATTCTATTTTTTTATAAAAAAAAAATTCGTGGCTAATTTGCCACGAAGTGTATTCGTCGCAAAATTCGTCGCTAATTTGCCCCGAAAAAACAAAAAAAATATTCTATTTTTTTATAAAAAAATTCGTGGCAAAATTCGTGGCTAATTTGCCACGAAGTGTATTCGTCGCTAATTTGCCCCGAAAAAACAAAAAAAAATTCTATTTTTTTATAAAAAAAAAATTCGTGGCTAATTTGCCACGAAGTGTATTCGTCGCTAATTTGCCCCGAAAAAACAAAAAAAAAATTCGTGGCAAAATTCGTGGCTAATTTGCCACGAAGTGTATTCGTCGCAAAATTAGCGACGAATTTTTTTTGTCGCTAATTCCGTTGCAAATTAGCCACGGAAAATTTTTCGTCGCAAATTCCGTCACAAATTAGTGACGAAAAATTTTCGTCGCAAATTAACCACGGAAAATATTTCGTTGCAAATTCCGTCTTAAATTAGCGACGAAAAATTTTTCATCTCAAATTCTATCGCAAATTAGCGACGAATTTTTTTTCATCACAAATTAGCGACGAATTTTTTTTTTCGTCGCAATTAGCGACGAATTTAGTTTTCATCGCAAATTCCGTCGCAAATTAGTGACGAATAATTTTTCGTCGCTAATTGTCCGTGGCTAAATCTTTGTTTTTTTGTAGTGAAGGGAGGAAGAAAATGGAAGAAGGGGAAGTGAATGTGGAAAACCACGTACACTTCCCCAGTTTTTTCTCTCCAATGGGCTCATCATCTCCATCCGACAGTCTCCTTAAAAGCTACATTTTGCAAATAGCTAGGCATCTATGTCCAGAAGGCCAACCATTGTGGGAAATACATATTATCAAGAGTCCAACCAGTGAAGCACAAGGAACCATAATTTTCAAGCTTCACCATGCGCTCGGGGATGGCTATTCTCCTGTGGGTGCTCTTTTGTCTTGCCTTCAAAGAGCTGACGATCCTTCTCTTCCAGTAACCTTTCCCTCAGCCCATAACTTCAGCTCAGCCAATAAAGATGACAAAAACATTGGACTTCGGAAGGTGGTTAGCAGATGTTTCTGCCCGTTCGTCGACACTATAAGAGATTTCTGTTGGAGCGTCTTGAAAAGCACTTGTGTCGAAGAAAATTTGTCGCTGATTAGGTGTGGCTCGGAAAGATTCCAGCCATTTTCGGTGTCAACGATCACGTTCTCATTGGATCGCATAAAAGAGATCAAGTCTCGCCTTCGAGTGGTAACAAATATCATTTTGAAGACTAGACTAACTCTAGCTTCTTGCATCACACATGCTTAACTTGATTTTGAGCATTTTACTTTTTATGGTACACTTTTTGTCACTAATCTTTTGCATTATAATGGTTGCCTTCATATAGCTAGCTCAAAAGTTACTATGTTTTCTAAAGTATTCGCAAAATATACGTAGTTTAGGTGATATTTATTTTAGACGTTTACTATATTGTATATTCAGTCAGTTAATTAGGATATAGCTAGTATTCCGGGTGTACAAGGTTTGACCGAGGAAAATAACATGGATTTAAGCATTTAATGCGCATAATATATATTTTTTAAATTTTCGTGTGTGACGATTTTCCAAGCCACAGGCGCACAACATCACATCCTTGAGAACAAAAGGACAATTGAGCTAGAAACTGGTTTCTTTTTTTAATATATAGAAGATAACTTCTGGAAAACTACTTAATTTATTCTTCCAAAGATAATTTAGCATTTAATTACTTGATTTTAGAAATATATGTCTAGGTGCACCATTGATTTTTTTTTAAACAAACCCACCAATCAGAAAAAGTCTTTATCAGCTTGATTAGTTCACTTACATTTTTCAGCTTCAAATTATGTCTCTTTTAAAATTAAGTCGCCATATTGGGCATTTCCTTGCATTATCCATGACAATTAATACAATAAAGGGATGTTTCTTGATCCAACGTTAAATCTCTCTTGGACTTTATTCACATTTAACAAGCACGAGTAAGACATTTGACGGACTAATATATCAATATTACATTAGTGGACGGGAATCAACCTCAAATGATAAGATCTTTAGTAGCATTTGACGATGCAAATGCAACATTATTTCTTGAAATAGGGTCAAGTTGGAACTGTAGGCATTTTTACTCTTTCATTATACAGAAGTTGATTAATAATTCTAGGGTTGATACCCCAAAAAATCACAAACTGGTACACCCGTGACAAATTTACCTTAAACTATTTTTTTGATCACAAAAAACCCCAAATTGGTACACTTGTGATAATTTTACCCCGAACTATTTTTTTTACCACCAAAAACTCCACACTGGTACACCTATGATAATTTTACCCCGAACTAATTTTTTTACTACAAAAAACCCTAAACTGGTACATTTGAGACAAATTTACCCTTCACTAGTTTTCATTAAATTTTATTATCGAATTGCTAAGTTTGATGACACATGGTAGTTGACGTGTGTACCAGGTTGGGATTTTACCCCTTCGTTTATCACAAGTTTACCAATTTATGATTTTTCGTGATATTAATCCAATTTAATGGACACTAACGGAGGGTAAATTTGTCACAAATGTACCAGTTTGGGATTTTTAGTGATAAAAAATTAGTTTGGGGTAAAATTATCACAGGTGTACCGGTTTGGAGTTTTTTGTGGTAAAAAAATTAGTTCGGGAGAAAATTGTCACAAGTGTACCAGTGTGGGGTTTTTGTTGATAAAAAAAAATAGTTCGGGGTAAATTTGTCACAGGTATACCAATTTGGGGTTTTTGGTGGTCAAAAAATTAGTTCGGGGTAAAATTGTCACAGATGTACTAGTTTGGGGTTTTTCGTGGTATTAACCCATAATCCTAAGGCTTTGAATCAATCAATTATGCCTTGACCAAAAAAAAAAATCAATCAATTATGCTATCACTTTGAGGGAAAAATACTTACGTATCATCGTCCTTTTCACTTGAATTTTCTCTTTAGGGTTAATATCGTGAAAAACCCAAAACTGGTACACTTGTGACACATTTACCAAAAACTAATTTTTTAATCACCAAAAACAAACTAGTATACCTATGACAAATTTACCCTCCATTAGTTTTCATTAAATTTTACCGTCAAATTACTGAGTTAAATGACAAGTGGCAGTCGATGGATGTACTAGTTTGGGGTTTTACCCTCCGTTTACCTCATATATATGAGTTTGTGGTTTTTTTTTTTGTATTAATCCAATTTAACGGAGAGTAAATTTGTCACAAGTGTACCGGTTTGGGGTTTTTGGTGGTCAAAAAATTAGTTTGGGGTAAATTTGTCATAGGTGTACCAGTTTGGAGTTTTTCATGGTATTAACCTTTCTATTTAATAAAATAGACCGTCAACGACATGATTGCAGGAGTAATCTTCCTGGGACTCGATTGTACATGGAAAGAGCGAGCCCAAACTCAAATCCGAACACCAACTCCACAGCGCTGGTGTTGCCGAATACGAGGAATTTGCGATATTACAAGTCGGTGAGAGACATGGTCCGACCTAATTCCAAGTCACCATGGGGAAACAATTTTGCATTCTTGCATGTGCCAATACCAAAGGTGAAACCAGACGATTCTCAGTTCTCTGATCCTTTGAAGTTTGTCCACAATGCTTGTGAGGTGATCAAGAGGAAACGGAGCTCCTTCGGTGTAGTCCTCACAGAGATGCTGCTAGAGATTATGAAGAAATGCAGAAACCCAGAGGTATGTACACATCGCGACGATTAGCTAGTCAGAAATGCTAGGTCTTCTAATACTCTGTTTGTTTCGCAAAAAAATGTGACGTTTCTGAAAAATATTTTTCAGGAAGTCATTTTTCAAGAAAATGACAATATTTTCTGGTGTTTGGGTGAAGCCTAAAAATGAACTAGAAAATATTTTTCGCTACTTGGCAGGGAAAATCTAAAAGCTTCCTAAAAAATCGAATTTTCAACTTTTTTCTTTTTTTCTTTTCTTTCCTTTTCCTTCTTTCTCGATTGATGGCCGGCCACTGCGATCGCTGGCGAGGCCTTGGCCTCACCTATGGTCAGTTGCCAGCCATTGCCGTCGCCATGGTCAACCACTGGTCGAGGGAGAAGGACAAAGAAAAAGAAAGAAAAGAAAAAAAGAAAAAGAGAAAAAAAAGAATAATTAAAAATTCGAGTTTAAAAAATAATTAAAATACAAATTTCTGTTTTAAAATTAGAACATACATTTAATTAATCGCGGACCTGAGCCCGAGCACCGAGGACCTATTGTCGCGACCTAAAATTTCTCAGGCTAATGGATTATTAGGACTAAGCCTAACTCGAGCCCTCCCAAGCCCTACCAATTCGCAACTTAGAATTTAAGTTTTTAACATGCAAATGTTTTCATGCTTAGAGTCGCCACTAATCTATTTGTGGTAGGTCGATTAGAAACCTAAATAAAACATAGGGAGATATGTTTTATTCCTACGAACCAGAGATTCTAAGCTCGGGGACTTGATTACGCTAGATCTAGTCTAACGCCCTTTCGGTACCTTTTCTTTTCAAAAAAATATTTATGCATGCAGTCTGGATCCATTTTAACTTAGTCACTAGCATGTGAGGTGATCATGCGGGTGCGCAAACCACCAAAGTAACACCCAATAATCAAAACATTAAATAAATTGCAAGATTGGGAGAATTACTTACCTCGAAGCAACGTAAGCATCTGCATTGTTAGCTAGAAAATCACATCAACAATCCTAATATGATTTCTAATTAACAAGCAGTTCACTCAATATTTTTTAGGATTTTCGCTTATTTAAATGAAAGCTAACCTATATGTAATGACGTGCAAAAATTAACATGCGATTAATGCAGCCTAACATGCAAACTATATGTCATACGACGACGTGACCTAATTCTAATGACGGAAAAATGATTTATTTTTTGGTATTTTCAAATGAAATTCGGAATTAAAAATTACTCAAATTAACATGCAATCTATCCTAAAGTGATTCTTCTTTTTTTGGGATTTTTATCAAAATTCGAAATTATTAAATATCCTAAATAATCCACTAAGATTAAAACAATTTCTAATTTAAACTAGGAAATATGCCACCCTAAATCCCAATTTAAATCAAATAATTATCTTATTCTTTTGGATATATTTAAGATTCCCTAAGCATGCAAAATTTCTAATTTAAATCTAACTAACAAATTTTTTTGGTTTTCTTTATTTAAAAGGAAAACAATCAAACAAAGATACCAATCACATTCAAACAATCCACGCAATCCGCAAGATTCTTCAAATTCATATAAGGCAAAGAAATCAAACTAACGGTCATATCTATAGGGTTATAGATATCGACAGAAAGTTGATTGTTTAAATTTGGAAAGCAAATTAAATATATTATCGTATCCAAGTGATTATGGACAAGATAACGATTTTCCGTATCGCCGCGTATCGTACCTTAGGGATAAGGTCGGATAGTCGTCCAGATACGCTGTCAAATTAGGAATGATTCCTAATTTTGGGTGTTTTCGAATATTGCGGATATCGCAAATATTATCCTAAGATATCTAGCAATCCACGCACTATTTACGAAATATTCAAACATCCGAAAATTAAGAAACCAAATATTCTGGAAATATTGGATAACATTCTTACCTAATTTCGAGATATTTCCAAATTTGGACTCGCGGATCGGGATTGCGGATCGGGACGAGCGGCGGTGGGACGGACCGGCAACGGTGTCGCAGTGGTGTTTGGCAAAGGCAACAAGTTGTGGTGGCTCGGTTCGACGATCAACAACCTGCAAAAACAGAAACTTTGCTGGTCTGTTTTGGTGAGGACACGGCACGGCTCACAGTGGGCTCGTCTTCTCGATATGCTGCTCGAAGGTCACGTTGATGCTCGGTCAAGGCAGGTGATACTCGAGCGGCTCATGTCAAAAATCGCGGTGAGGATGACCAGTGACGATGCTTCGCAAGAAAGTGAATGATTTGTTTGTAGGTTGACTCCTCAGATATTTGACCGTGGAATGTCAGGGCTTGCTTGACGTGTCGGTGACAAGCAGAGCGTCACTGATCGAAGAACAGCAACAGGGACGATTCACGAAGAATAGCAACAGCAAAAGTGAATCGTCGGATTGGGGCAGCAGGTCGTCGGCAGGGCTTCGGGACAGCAGCGTCGTTGAGCTAACAACAACGGCTCTTCACCGTGGTTGGGTGGTAGCAGCGGTAGGTGGAGATCGGTGCAGGAGCCACAGTAGCTCCAGAAGCAGCGGCGGCGAGGCGGTGGGCGTCAGGTGACGCGGGTTCGGCAGTAGGGCGTCGCGGACGCAGCGGAAGGGCAGCGTGGCATAGCGGTAGCACGCGTACGCAGCGAACTCTTTCTCTCAATCTCACCTGTGTTTTTCTCGTATGTCCAACTCTCCAAAAGAAAAAGCCCCCATTCTTGTCTGTACGTGATCCTTTTATAAGTGAGAATGCCTATGCCTTTTTAGAAAGAGACCCACTCAAGAATATTTAAAGCATATTACGTTTGGCTTCTTTCCTTTTCGCTTGCGCCTATGACGCCAGAACGTAATTCCAACTATATATCCCCACGTTGACCGATTCTGCTTTCCTCTTCTTGTATCCTTCATATATTTTTTCTTTGCACAAAGATACCAAGAAACAAAATCTGCTGATATATTGCCCTCGCCTTGGTGAAGAATGTTTCCCACTTATCTTTTCGTGATGCCCAAGATTTTTTAATGGAATTTCCAAAAGATATATTGCCAATTACTGTCCATGGATTAAAGATACGTGCGGATAGGATATTATCCCCTCCTATCTTCTGACAATATGGCCAAATATAATGAATCTCCCTTCCTTCTCGGTCCTCCAAGTGGCAGAAAAATATATATACAGAAGATCTCTTGCAACCGAAGATCACACGTGCAAAACATGTGACTTTTGGTCATGGGCTTGATTGAATTAAGATCAGAACCATTCGCTCGAGTCCATCTGCCGTATGTCCGATAAATGTGCAAACTATATGGGCCTAATTAACTATTAATGAAACGCTCCTAATATCTATATGCAATGCCATCTAATTATATTTTTTGTTTAGGAGTTAAAAAATCAATCCCTAATTTTCTATGCGATTGTTCTTAAATGACTAGTTAAAATTTAGGTGTCAACAGCTACTCCTCTTTGAAGGTGAGCTCAAAGAGGTTGCATTCAAAGACTAAATGATACCTAAATTTTGACCATGCAATGAATGTTGTTTTTGGTGGGAATATGAGTCCCATTTTGAAATGCAATATGTCATGATGGATAATGGCGTAAAATAGAAAACATATCTGGAATTACTTACCTAACTTGAGTGGTGAAGTAATTTGAGGCATTGCCATGATCCTTGAGATTGTTTGGCAAATGTTTGGACCCTATCCCAAAGGTATTGCCTGATGAACGTTGATGAACTCCGGTGACCTACAATTCAGTCAAGACACACGAAGAAAGCTCGACATATCCAGTTATCATCTGGGGTTCTCGAGAGAAAGATTTAGCAAAATGGAACATGTTCCGACCTTTACAAACTACCTATACATCGCCATAGGTATTCGTAAAGATTTGGCCGCTGCACCTAATTATCATCGTAGGTGCGACACGGGGGAACTTTCCGAGATCGAGAGGATATTCCGACCTTTACGAGATACCTATACATCACCATAGGTATTCGTAAAGATTTGGCCGTTTCACCTATACCTTCCTCATAGGTGAGCCGCGGGGGAACATCTGGGATTGAGAGAACATTCCGACCTTTACGAGATACCTATACATCGCCATAGGCACTTGTAAAGATTTGGCCGCTGCGCCTATACCTTTCCTCATAGGCATGTCACGGGGGAACATCTTCTGAGATTGGGAGAATATTCCGACCTTTACGAGATACCTATATATCGTCATAGGCATTTGTAAAGATTTGGCCACTACGCCTATACCTTTCCTCATAGGCATGTCACGGGGGAACATCTTCTGAGATTGGAAGAATATTCCGACCTTTACGAGATACCTATACATCGCCATAGGCATTTGTAAAGATTTGGCCGCTGCGCCTATACCTTTCCTCATAGGCATGTCACGGGGGAACATCTTCTGAGATTGGGAGAATATTCCGACCTTTACGAGATACCTATACATCGCCATAGGCATTTGTAAAGATTTGGCCGCTGTGCCTATACCTTCCCTCATAGGCACGTCACGGGGGAATATCTTCTGAGACTATGTGAAAAGTGTGCCTAACAAAATATCTAGTTATCATCTAAGATATTTGAAAGGACTTGATCGATAAATACCTGGATATTGTCGCGGGTACTTAGCGGGTACTTAACAATTGCTGAACCAGGGGCTAGCCCGAATGTTCAGGGGTTTCTTGACAAAGTACTTGGATATCATCATAGGTACCTAAAAAGACTTGATCAATAGATGCCTAGATATCGTTAGAGGCGTCTAGAGATCGCAACAAAACGATCAAATATGGGACCTAACAATTGCTCGAACAGGTTAGGGATACCTGGATAGTCGCAAACATCCAAGGGATAGAGATATACTTACCTGGTGAAATCTCCGACTCTTGAGGGCGTGTCTCCTGCTGGACACGGTTTTGGGCAACATGTAATATGCATTCATGGATAATCAAGGACGCATATGCTCATGTACTATAGATTCAACTGGTTTTCATGCATGACGATTTTGTCAAATCAGCATTACTAAATTTCACTGAGGAAAATCATGATAAGACAATCCGAACTCACAAGTGGGTGTCTTAAAAATGTCAAATGAGGGACTTCCGGTCTGAAAGGGTTTTCACTCACTTTCATCGAAAAGCGGCTAATTTATGAGAATCACTCCATCTCACCTTTATCATGTGGACAAGGGTCCGAGTATTCTCGCAAGCGGTACAACCTTACCAATCTGAGAGGTCTTTGTCAGGATCGTAACATGGGCTTGGTCAATGGCTTAGCAAAAGGGGACTTTTTGAGTCAAGGCTATTGAAAGAACAATACTCCGCAATCGTCTCCGGGTTTACAAGTCAAGAACCCTGCAAAATGAGATAGAAATGGACTTGCTCGCACTTCTTCGAGCTAAGCTTATAAACATCTGAATCCTACATTAGTTCAAGTGCCCTAATCTGAAGAGACTTTACAAGGGACGTAACGTAGGCTAGGCTCATGAGTTGAGAAATGAATGGATCATTAGGCTCAAAATGTGTATAATTGGGGTGAGAGTTGGTGATCATCTAGGCATTATCACCGGTCCTCTTTTTGCCAGGGATTGTCTTCTCGGTAGATGCTCCATTGGCCTCGAGAGCTTATCACTTGACTCCTTAAGACTGTGGATGACTTTGACACATCTTAACATTTTCTACTCCGAAGTTCTCTCCTTTTCCTTCATTTTTTTTTCATGGGCATTGGCCTTGCTTTTATCAGGCACACTGCTTTTTCATGCCCCCTAGTTTTTTTTTATTTTTTTTATTTTTGACTTTTGACACACACTGTCTACAATGCATATATTGGCCAACCACCCTTTGGCTTGTTTTGACCGAATGATTAACATCTGGACTTTCAGGGTCTTTGTCTTCTATCGGCGCTTCGGATATGCTGCGTGGATAGTGATGACTTTTGCCTTGCCGAAGTGTGGGGGATGATCACCAACTGGGTTTTTATGAAATGAAATTGCAGGCTCAAGTGGGCTAAGCAATGGATAAAGTGTGTAGGATAGAGAAAGAACCGCTCTTCATCAGCCTAAGGCACTTGAATTAATGTTTGAGTTCATTTGCAATAGCAACACTTGAAGATTGATGCAAGTGTGAGCAAAAAAAATTTCTATCCATTTTTCTCACCTCGCGATGTCAGCTTACCTCCAGTTTGCCCCGATTTGGGGTGGTTCTTGACATGGGTAATTTGAAAGAACTTCACCAAGTGTTTGGGCTCAAAGTGGCGAAACAATGGATAACCTGTATTGTTTAGGATAGAGAAATGAAATGCCTCTTGACGTTTTGGTCGCCGTACCTTTCGCGAGAGAACCCTTTACCTTGCAGACATGGAATTTTTCCACTCAACTCACTGGGGATTAGTGCATGGGACTGTATATAGGATAGGGCTTGCCTTTCATCATCCCGATGTACCTCATTCAACACATTCAATGAGTTATCGGATTGTCCAAATAGATTCCCCTTTTGAAATCAATGATGCAGACTGACAAAATGATCAAGAAGAATTTAAAGCCAATGCATACTTCTTAACTGAAACCATTTATTCATCAGTGAAATGTTTGCAATTCAGAATATAAAACCAAACACTTGAAAACTTTTGCTGTAAAATGTTAGATTTTATCAGGGGTAATACATCTTCACAGCATCAGAATTAACAGGAGTGGAGAACTCACGACCATCCATTTCTGCGAGAATCAAGGCACCTCCGGGAAGCACCTTTTTAACCACATATGGACCAATGTAGTTTGGGGCAAATTTACCCCCAGGAATAGGAAAGACTGGCAGTACCTTCCTTAGGACTAGATCATTTACCTCGAAGTGTCTTGGACGCACCTTTTGGTTGAAGGATCTAGCTATCCTCTGCTGATAGGTTTGACCGTGGCAAATGGCTTTCAATCACTTCTCATCAATTAAGTTCAACTGCTCATGCCTTTGTCGCATCCATTCCGCCTCGGACAACTCCACTTGAGACAAGACTCGCAGGGAAGGGATCTCTACTTCGACGGGCAGGACTGCTTCCATGCCATACACCAAAGAAAAAGGGGTTGCCCCGACAGAGGTTCGGATCGAAGTCCGATACGCCATTAGTGCAAATGGCAACCTTTCATGCCAGTCACGATAGTTTTCAGCCGTTTTGGCCAGGATCTTCTTGATGTTTTTGTTAGCGGCTTCAACTGCTCCATTCATCTGTGGACGATAGGGAGATGAATTTAGGTGCCGGATTTTGAACTCGTTGAACAACTGATCTATGAACTTGTTGTTCAAATTTGTCCCATTGTCGGTGACAATAGCCTCGGGGACACCATAACGAGCGACTATGTCTCGCCTGATGAATCTTACAACATTCCTTGCAGTGACGTTTGCATAAGATGCCGCCTCAATCCACTTGGAGAAATAATCAATCGCGACCAAGATAAATCGGTGTCCATTTGATGCCTTGGGATTAATTGGGCCAATCACATCGATGCCCCACATTGAAAAGGGCCATGGCTCAGACAACTGATGTAATTACGTCGGGGGAACATTTATTTTATCCCCGTGAACCTGACAGCAATGACATCTTCGAACATGCTGGATGCAGTCACTTTCAAGACTGAGCCAATAATAACCCAACCTCATGATCTTCTTAGCTAACATGTGGCCATTCATGTGTGGACCACATATCCCCTCGTGTAGTTCTTGCATGATTCTAGTGGCTTCAGCTACGTCCACACACCTCAGCAGGATCGAATTATAGGATCTTTTGTACAGCTTTTCTCTACTGGCAAAGAATTTTGAAGCCATTTTCATTATGTACTTCCTGTCGGCTGGGGTGCTTCCCTCAGGAAATTCTTGTCTCTGGATGTAATTCATGATATCGTAATACCATGGCTTTTCGTCAGGTTCTTCGGTCACAATCATACAGTAGGCTGGTTTTGTCAGGACTTCGATCTTCAAGGGTTCTACCTCTAATCCACCAGTCACTTGCAGCATGGATGATAATGTAGCTAGTGCATCAGCGAACTGATTATGGGATCTTGATAAGTATTCAAAGGAGATATCCTCGAATTCCTCCATGATTTCTTCGAGGTATTCATGGTACGGCACTAGTTTGGTGTCTCTCGTCTTCCACTCTCCTACAATTTGGAGAATAATCAGAGCGGAATCACCAAACACTTTCAACTTGGTTATCCCCATTTCTACTGCGGCTTGGAGTCCGAGGATGCAAGCTTCGTACTCGGCTATGTTGTTGGTACAGGGGAACACCAACTTTGCTGCTACTGGATAATGTTGCCCATTTGGGGATATTAAAACTGCCCCAGTGCTGGAACCAGCCAAGTTTACAGCTCCATCGAAAAACATGGTCCATGTGTCTTTCTTTATTACCAAAATGCGATCTTCTGGAGAATATCTATCATCATCAGGGATTCCAGGATTTTCAGCTAACACATCAGCAATTACTCGACCTTTAACTGACTTCTGTGGCATCGTCTGGACATCAAACTCTGAAATTAAAATCTGCCATTTGGCTAACTTCCCTACCAAAGCCGGTTGATCAAGTAAATACTTGATGGGATCGTTCTCAGCCACAAGCAAAGTCTGATGATGCAGTGTATATTGTCGCAGCCTATGGAGCACCCATACTAGTGCAACGCAAGTCTTATCGGCTTCAGGATAATTCAACTCCGAAACGGTGAACTTCTTACTTAGGTAATAAATGGCTCGCTCTTTTCCATCTTCAGGATTTTTCTGGGCAGCATCGCACCTAGAGATTCGCTATGAATTGTGAGGTAAAGGATCAAAGGCTGGCCCGACATTGGTGGGACTAGCACCGGTGATTTCATCAGGTACTGCTTTAGTTCGTTAAACGCTTCCCGACAATCATCGTCCCATTCCACTTGAGCATTCTTCCTTAGAAGTTTGAAGAATGGCTTAGCGGTTTCGGAGAGCTGAGAAATAAAACGGGCTATGTAGTTCAATCTACCCAGGAGGCTTCGCACTTCTTTCACGGTCGATGGAGGTTGTAACTCACATATAGCCTTCACTTTGGAGGGGTCAACTTCAATGCCCTTACTGCTTACTATGAATCTGAGTAATTTGCCCGAGGTTGCTCCAAACATGCACTTCGTTGGGTTGAGACGAAGCTTAAACTCACGAAGTCTCTCGAATAATTTCTTCAAGGTATCGACGTGACTCTTCCCAGATTGAGACTTGGCGATCATGTCATCGACATAGACCTCGATTTCCTTATGCATCATATCATGGAAAAGCGTCACCATTGCCCGTTGATATGTTGCCCCGGCATTTTTAAGGCTGAAGGGCATGACCTTATAGTGGAATGTCCCCCATGGAGTGATGAACGCTGTTTTCTCCTTATCATCGTCCTTCATTTTTATCTGATTATAACCCGAGAAACCATCTATGAAGGAAAACAGCTCGAACCAGCAGTACTGTCCACCAAAACGTCTATATGTGGCAATGGGAAATCGTCTTTAGGACTGGCCTTGTTTAGATCACGATAGTCGATGCAAACTCGAACTCGGCTATCTTTCTTCATGACTGGCACGATGTTGGCCACCCAACTGGGGTATCGGGTGACTTCAATAAACCCTACTTTCAAAAGTTTCATGACCTCCTCCTCTATCTTCTTTGAAAGTTCAGGTTTGGTTCTTTGCAGCTTCTGTTTCTTGGGCGGCATGTCCGGATTAGTAGGTAGACTATGCTCCACAATAGAAGGGTCTAAACCCGGCATATCGGTATACGACCAGGCAAAGATATCCTGGTAATCCTTCAGCAGTTGGACCAAGCGTTTCGCTTCACCTTCGGGAAGGGTTGCCCCTACCTTCACCTCTTTGGGTTCTCCGGAATCACTCAAGTTGACAGTGATAGTTTGGTCTACCGTTAGGACTTTAGGTCTTTCATGATGCTCTAGATCACGCTGAAGGTCCGAGGAATCTTCGAGTTCATTGGTGTCATCGAGATCAGGCTCGGTGGCACATAATTCATCAGATTGGATCGTTTCCATACCCTCATGTGTCACAAGATTGCCCCTGAAACATAAAGTAGGGGGTTCAGAAGGACAAACAGGGCTAAACTGTGTATTTTCATTTCTTTTGATTTTTTTTTTGACTTGTTTTCGAAATTCTTTTCAAAAAAGTTTTAACACGAGGAAGCATGAAGAAGCCCAGGCCTCAGAATTCTCCTTGGACTATATTTTTCTTTTATCGGTTGGATATCATCACCGGGCTGGTTTGATGTACCTCAACATGCCCTCAAAAATGAAAATAATTTGTAATTTCATTGATTATCTCCAAATGAATTACATTTATTGAATGGAAATTGCAACGGTGAGACCTAGAAATGAAAAATCCTAAAAAGCAGCTCCCGAAATAGGGCAAGTCCTAGAAAGCAGTAAAAATTCCCACGCAGGGGAGTGTGCGAAAAAAAAGTAAAGGTGTTACTCTTGCGGGCCAGTGCCCATTCCCTCCAGCGGTCCTTCTTCGATAGTTCCAATGAAGAGATCATCGAACAAGGTAGTGATTCCATCTATTGCATCATCAGGATCTTCTGTCATTAGAGGTGTTGGATCATCCATACCTCCCCATCCATCCGGGACAATGTCACAGGGGTCAACATAGAAGCTCGGGGGCGCCGAGTATTTCACATAATAATCAAACTTGCCGCTCGGTTGCCCCAAAGTGTCGATCACCTCTTTCTCTTCATGCATCATTCTTGCAGGGCCTAGGAATGTGGCACGGATGTGTGGAAGCAACCTACCACGCCCACGTACTTCACCATTCGGCTCTTCTTCGGATCGCTGACTATTCTGTCCATCTCCTCGACCTCGACCTCGACTGCGTCCACGTCCACATCCACGTCCACATCCACGTCCCCCATTATTTGGCTCGTTTGACCCCTGGTATCCCAACCCAGTAGTGTGGGGCCTCTGAGAGACTTCCACCGGTTGGCGGATACCTTGATCATTCCTACCAAGGCCTTCACCCGGAGTAAAGCCATGGGACACCATTACTCTTCCAACCATGACTGCAGCATTTGACACCTCAGGAATGGGCGGTGATGATCCTCTAGACGCATGTATGGTCGACACGAGCTCGAGCGACTGATAGCTCGATTCAATTTTGCAATCCGGCTCAACATAAGGGATAGCAGTCGCGTGGTAAATTGGGTGTTCTTCTTCACCGTGGACTGTGACTAACTTTCTCTCCACAATGAACTTCACCTTCTGATGCAGACTGGATGGCACAGCTCCGGCAGTATGAATCCATGGACGACCCAATAGAAAATTGAATGCAGTGGGAATGTCCATAACTTGAAATAGGGTGTTGAACATTGTTGGTCCTATCTGTATGTCAAGGTGGATTTCTCCCATCACTTCTTTTTTCGTTCCGTCAAAAGCTCGCACAGAGGTCTTCGCAAAATTTATCCTAGAAGGATCTATCTTGAGGCGGTGTAAAGTCGCCAAAGGACAGATGTTCAAGGCTGATCCGTTGTCAATGAGTACCCGGGCTACATGTGAGGCCTTGTATTTAACAGAAATATAAAGTGCTTTGGTATGTCCCCTCCCTTCCAGAGGGAACTCTTCATCTGAGAAGGCTATGAGGTCTTTGAGGAGTATAGAACCCACAAACTCCTCCAATTTGTCATGATCGATCGTTTCTGGCACGTGGACTTCACTTAACACCTTCATTAGGGCCTTCTGATGCTAGACAGATGTCTGGAGTAGTTCAAGGAGAGAGATTTGCGTGGGCATCTTGCGCAATTGTTCAACTATGTTGTGTTCGCTAGCCTTAATCACAACTAGAAACTCTTTGACTTCTTCATCAGTAACAGGTTTTGCAGGTTGAGCATTAGCTTGGCCATAGGTACGCCCAGATCTGGTAACCAAGTCGACATCGAGACTGTAAGACCAAGGGACTGCCTTATTATCACTGTATTCATATGGTTGAGGTATCTCGATCACTATCCCTTCATCAGCTATAGGCGTGCTTACTACGATCTCTTCATCATCGGATGCGTCTTCGAGCGGAGGCATGTCTTCAAGCAAAGGGTCGAACTTGTCCTTCCCGGTGTTCAATGTAGTAAACTCTTCTTCCCAATTAATAACCACTTCAGAAATAGTGGAAACGATGCCAGTGTGGTCAGCATAAACAATCATCCCGGCTTCCACCATTTCAGAGATTCTTTTCTTCATGACGGTTAGAGGAGGCGCCTCATCACTCGGCTTCCACCGTAGACGTCGGCGGTGTACAGCTTGACATTTTTTATTCGACCAGCATCGAAACTAAATATAGCATTCACATTACTCGCGTGATCAGGGAGTGGGTTGCTCTGAACATTCGGCTTAGCGAGTTGAAACGAGAAAGCCTTCGTGTCCAGGAGGTTCTGGATTCTGTGCTTGAGGGTAAAACAATCGTCAGTTGAGTGCCCCACCTCGCCCATATGATAATCGCATTTCTTAGACGGGTCATAGTTATAGAATTGCTCAGGATTGGGCCGCTTTGGCTCAGTGGTAAGCAAGCCTTTCTTTCGGAGGACCGCCAATACTTAAGACAACGACCCGGGGAGGGGGGTGAATTACCTCTTGTTGTTCTTCTTCTGAAAGGGTTGACGACCCATATTTTGTTGTCGAGCTTCTGCTACTTGGATTCCTGGGACATGGTTAGCATTCTGCCGGCCCGGTTGGGTATAAGTCACATTCACTTCAGCTGCCGGCTCTTTCTCCTTTCTTGCACCAAATCTTTTGGTCGAGAAAGACGGCTCCACAAACCACCCATCTTTCAGCCCTATCTCAATCTGTTCACCTATAGGGATGAGTTGATTGAAGTTGTCAGCCGGAGTGGCTACCATCCGATTACGGTATTCGAACGGTAGAGTTTTAATAAACATCCTCTTCAATTCACTATCTATGGGTTCTGGGATAATCTGTGCGGCTATGTTTCTC
Source organism: Syzygium oleosum (assembly GCF_021117445.2). Lineage (NCBI taxonomy): Eukaryota > Viridiplantae > Streptophyta > Magnoliopsida > Myrtales > Myrtaceae > Syzygium > Syzygium oleosum. The sequence goes on along the minus strand of NW_026607485.1, from coordinate 18,958,671 downwards.
CATCTGATAGCATAATCGTTAAATGACTCATTCTTCTTCATCTGAGCACGCTCGAGGTCATCACGGGTGGGAATGATGTCCGTTATGAACCTGTACTGCTTTAGGAATGCTTCGCTAACTTCCTTCCAGGTTTTGAGGCCATTTATCTTCTTCATGAGATACCAGTTCAAGGCAGGACCCGTCAGACTTGCCTGAAATGCATGAATCATCAGGAGTTCATTATCAACGTACGGTGTCATTTGTACGTGATATAGCTGCAGGTGGGCTTTTGGGCAGGAGGTGCCATTGTACTTGTCAAAGTCTGGCATCTTGAACTTCTTCGGGATTTTGATCTGTGAGTACAGAGACAAGTCAATTGAGGGTGAATCATGTGAGCCTTCCAACTGCTTCACTCTCTCTTCAAGTATGTTAACCCGTTCATCAGGTTTGTCCTTGTTGACGATAATCTGGACGGGGTCATCTACTAAATCGGGAAGGTCGTCATCTTCCTCACTATCGACATTTTTTCCACCTTTATGCTTTAGGACTGATGCCTCAGGGGATGCAGGAACGGGAGGCAGCCGAAGGGTTTTGATCTCAGCGGACATCTGTTGCATTGCGACGAGGAGTTGCTTCATTTGGTCCTCAATGCCAACGACACGATCTCGTAAGTCAGTTTGATCTGCCATTCTAGTTCTCGACCGCGTACGAATAGGCGATCGTGATCGGTCCGTAATTACCTAATTCACGGATAAAACAGGCATACATAAGTGTCAAGAAGAATCACATGCCGATCCATGACATTGGTCTGAACGCTTTAATTAAAAATGACCTTTTTATTGAATTTTTTTTTTTGTGTTTTTACAACGACAATGACTTAAAATCTCTTAAAAAAAAAACTCAATTCCTAAACAAGACTAAAGACTAGAACTGAAAAGAGAATAAAAATTCAAGCTATTCTATTTGACTTGATCCATAGACATATGGGCGGCGACTTCCTTCTTCAATTGCTCATAAGCTTGAGCTATCTTGGATGCTTTCTCTTGAGCTTCTTCGGCCTTCCTTTTGAGACAGTTGTTCTCTGAGCGAGTGGCGGGCTTGAGAGGCACCTTGGGTATCTTCGGGAGTAGTTCTTGTGGGACTTTGTGCTGTCGAATATACTCGATCGTCGCGAAGTAGGACTTTTGTTCCCCCTTGAGCTCCTTTTGGGGTCGGGCTATCCTTAGGAGGCGACACTTCTTCCACATCTTCTTAAGCTGAGCTACTGTCCCTTCGTGGTTTTCATCGCCATTGGTGAAGTCGACTTGGAGGAGTTCTGGTTGTAGTGCTGGAGGGATTCCTTGGAGAATCTGGTACTGACGAGACACTCTGGCGTGGTAGTATTCGATCGCACCGGTGAAACCCAAGAGTGGAACCGGTCCAATACCATTACACGTAAGCCGAGCTTCCTCGACTTGGAACCAGTTAGCATGCCATTGGAAACCTTGGGGTCTAGCGTTTTTCATGAAAATGATCCACTCAGAGTAATGATAATCGGGTGCATCCCCTTGTTTTTCTTTATACCTCAAGACTGGATGGCTAGAATCACTAAGCTTAGATATTGTGAGTAAATCGCCGCACCCTTTTATGTGAGACAAAAACCAAATTTACAACAGTTCAAGGAGGGCATGAAACGTTTTGTCAACATGTTGCTTAAATTTAGTGAGGGAAATGAAAGTCTCGGCTAAAATGGTGTTGACAAAATTCTTTCAAAGACAGATTTGTTGGACCAACCATACAATTGACGAACTACATGCATTCTTACGGTGGGGAAAAATCACGAACCCGAAAAATGCTAACAAAAATATTCTGCCTTTTTGAAAAGATGTGGCTTTATCAAAACATTGACTAAGGTACGAAAAGGAACATGTCCCACGATTTTCTTTTAAGACTTTTCCCAATTCATCTTTTCCGACACCCAAAAATTCAGACAACATTAAGGTGGAATCGATTCCTAGAGGTGGTGTAACTAATTCCAACCCTAAAGGTTTTCCAATGATCACGCTATATTCTTCCAAAGTCGGGGTGAGCTCATGCTTACCGACTATAAAGGTAGACGTCTTGGGACACCAGAAATGTGCTAATGCTCGAACGAGGCCGGTACAGACTTTGACTTCCAATAAGGGAAGTAGCCTTCCGATGTGGCCTTCAATCAGCTTACGGTTTATTGGACTGAGTAGATTCCACCAGGCACGGAGCTCGTTCTTAGGAGCATCAAGAATCCGGATGTCTGCCCCTCCCATAGTATATAGACCAAGACTCACGACCGACCTAATGTCATGGACCGACCAAAGAAAATACGGAACATAAATAAATTGCGAAATAAAGGTTCAGAAAACTTACTTCACCCGATAAGACCATAGCAATCACATAGACATGCGCATGAAATGTGAGGTTCGATTTCTATCTAGACTCTGGCTTGCAAAATGGAGACACGAGGATTACCGGGCTAAACCAATCATGGTTGTGGTTAGGCCGGGGTTCCCCTTACTCCGGCTTAGTCAAAGAGCCGACCCGGGTTGCAAAGGGTGCAACCGTGGTGGGAACTCAATGACACCGTGAAAGAACTTTCGGGACCAAGGAGGGTGACCCGTACCACGCGGGTATGGTCGGGGTGTCCGCTGTCTCAGTACCATCCTAAACTTGTGCCGCCCAGGTCCGGCAGCGGGTAGTGTGTGCGGTGTAGTGTAAATGCAAGGCATGCACAGCAAGTTATATCAAACAGCGCTTCGTGCATAAAATAAATCATACATCCAACACCACGCTGCAAAACAAAGGTTAACAATCACGCCTCCCCTTATACCTCCCATTCTGCAAAAACATTTAACACCTAAAATGTTAGGGACGTACCTGGGATCCTCGCTGCCAAGCAAAAAAATATTTTTTTTTGAAAAGAAAAATTGGCCTAAGTCCACTAAGAGTTTTAACTCAAGTCCCCAGCGGAGTCGCCAAGCTGTCGCGACCTAAAATTTCTCAGGCTAATGGATTATTAGGACTAAGCCTAACTCGGGCCCTCCCAAGCCCTACTAATTCGCAACTTAGGATTTAAGTTTTTAACATGGAAATATTTTCATGCTTGGAGTCACTACTAATCTATTTGTGGTAGGTCGATTAGAAACCTAAATAAAACATAGGGAGATATGTTTTATTCCTACGAACCAGAGATTCTAAGCTTGGGGACTTGATTACGCTAGATCTAGTCTAACGCCCTTTCGGTACCTTTTCTTTTCAAAAAATATTTATGCATGCAGTCTGGATCCATTTTAACTTAGTCACTAGCATGTGAGGTGATCATGCGGGTGCGCAAACCACCAAAGTAACACCCAATAATCAAAACATTAAATAAATTGCAAGATTGGGAGAATTACTTACCTCGAAGCAACGTAAGCATCTGCATTGTTAGCTAGAAAATCACATCAACAATCCTAATATGATTTCTAATTAACAAGCAGTTCACTCAATATTTTTTAGGATTTTCGCTTATTTAAATGAAAGCTAACCTATATGTAATGACGTGCAAAAATTAACATGCGATTAATGCAGCCTAACATGCAAACTATATGTCATACGACGACGTGACCTAATTCTAATGACGGACAATTGATTTATTTTTTGGTATTTTCAAATGAAATTCGGAATTAAAAATTACTCAAATTAACATGCAATCTATCCTAAAGTGATTCTTCTTTTTTTGGGATTTTTATCAAAATTCGAAATTATTAAATATCCTAAATAATCCACTAAGATTAAAACAATTTCTAATTTAAACTAGGAAATATGCCACCCTAAATCCCAATTTAAATCAAATAATTATCTTATTCTTTTGGATATATTTAAGATTCCCTAAGCATGCAAAATTTCTAATTTAAATCTAACTAACAAATTTTTTTGGTTTTCTTTATTTAAAAGGAAAACAATCAAACAAAGATACCAATCACATTCAAACAATCCACGCAATTCGCAAGATTCTTCAAATTCATATAAGGCAAAGAAATCAAACTAACAGTCATATCTATAGGGTTATAGATATCGACAGAAAGTTGATTGTTTAAATTTGGAAAGCAAATTAAATCTATTATTGTATCCAAGTGATTATGGACAAGATAATGATTTTCCGTATCGCCGCGTATCGTACCTTAGGGATAAGGTCGGATAGTCGTCCAGATACGCTGCCAAATTAGGAATGATTCCTAATTTTGGGTGTTTTCGAATATTGCGGATATCGCAAATATTATCATAAGATATCTAGCAATCCACGCACTATTTACGAAATATTCAAACATCCGAAAATTAAGAAACCAAATATTCTGGAAATATTGGATAACATTCTTACCTAATTTCGAGATATTTCCAAATTTGGACTCGCGGATCGGGATTGCGGATCGGGACGAGCGGCGGTGGGACGGACCGGCAACGGTGTCGCAGTGGTGTTTAGCAAAGGCAACAAGTTGTGGTGGCTCGGTTCGACGATCAACAACCTGCAAAAACAGAAACTTTGCTGGTCTGTTTTGGTGAGGACACGGCACGGCTCACAGTGGGCTCGTCTTCTCGATATGCTACTCGAAGGTCACGTTGATGCTCGGTCAAGGCAGGTGATACTCGAGTGGCTCACGTCAAAAATCGCGGTGAGGATGACCAGCGATGATGCTTCGCAAGAAAGTGAATGATTTGTTTGTAGGTTGACTCCTCAGATATTTGACCGTGGAATGTCAGGGCTTGCTTGACGTGTCGGTGACAAGCAGAGCGTCACTGATCGAAGAACAGCAACAGGGACGACTCACGAAGAACAGCAACAGCGAAAGTGAATCGTCGGATTGGGGCAGCAGGGCTTCGAGACGGCAGCGTCGTCGAGCTAACAACAACGGCTCTTCACCATGGTTGGGTGGTAGCGGCGGTAGGTGGAGATCGGTGCAGGAGCCACAGTAGCTCCAGAAGCAGCGGCGGCGAGGCGGTGGGCGTCAGGTGACGCGGGTGCGGCAGCAAGGCGTCGCGGACGCAGCGGAAGGGCAGCGTGGCATAGCGGCAGCACGCGTACGCAGCGAACTCTTTCTCTCAATCTCACCTGTGTTTTTCTCGTATGTCCAACTCTCCAAAAGAAAAAGCCCCCATTCTTGTCTGTACGTGATCCTTTTATAAGTGAGAATGCCTATGCCTTTTTAGAAAGAGACCCACTCAAGAATATTTAAAGCATATTACGTTTGGCTTCTTTCCTTTTCGCTTGCGCCTATGACGCCAGAACGTAATTCCAACTATATATCCCCACGTTGACCGATTCTGCTTTCCTCTTCTTGTATCCTTCATATATTTTTTCTTTGCACAAAGATACCAAGAAACAAAATCTGCTGATATATTGCCCTCGCCTTGGTGAAGAATGTTTCCCCCTTATCTTTTCGTGATGCCCAAGATTTTTTAATGGAATTTCCAAAAGATATATTGCCAATTACTGTCCATGGATTAAAGATACGTGCGGATAAGATATTACCCCCTCCTATCTTCTGACAATATGGCCAAATATAATGAATCTCCTTTCCTTCTCAGTCCTCCAAGTGGCAGAAAATATATATATACAGAAGATCTCTTGCAACCGAAGATCACATGTGCAAAACATGTGACTTTTGGTCATGGGCTTGATTGAATTAAGCTCAGAATCATTCGCTCGAGTCCATCTGCCGTATGTCCGATAAATGTGCAAACTATATGGGCCTAATTAACTATTAATGAAACGCTCCTAATATCTATATGCAATGCCATCTAATTATATTTTTTGTTTAGGGGTTAAAAAATCAATCCCTAATTTTCTATGCGATTGTTCTTAAATGACTAGTTAAAATTTAGGTGTCAACACCTATGCATGGCCTTTGTGGACTAGAGCTCGAGTGTCGGGGATTTAAGAACGGCCTTTATGGGCTCGGGCTCGGGTGTTAGGGAATCGGGCACAGGCACCAAGGGTTCAGGCTCAGCCTCGATGGACCTGGGAGTGGTTGTTGGGGGCCTGTACTCGGCCTCGATGTACTTGGGCCCAACCGTTAGAGACTTGGTCATGAAAGTCGGGACCCGAGAACCAACGTTGGGGTTTTCATGCCCAAGTGTAGAGTTTCGGGTCTATGCGCCGATACTTAGTCATATTTTGGAAAATGTTTTTTGATTTTTCAAAAGAGAAAATCATTTTCCTGAATTTAAGCATAGGATTTCCGTTTACTTGGAAAACATTTTCCATTGACTAATTTTTTTAAGCGAACCAAACGTTGAAATTGAGGAAAATATTTTCTGTAAAACAAACGGAGACTAAGTCTAATTTACAATAATGATATGGTAAGTGATGTGACAAGTTATTAAAAGTATTGAACATAGCACAATCTCGTTGTATAATTTCTTGCAGTCTGTCATATATTTTGTAAATTGGTTTTAAGTGTACCTAGCGTTACCCCTTATTGTTATTATTGTTAACAAAAATTTATGCTTGTTTGCATGTAAGAAATGTGTTTAATCATTGCAGGAAGTAGCAAGGCACATTAACAGGACAATGAGAAACTCGAGCTTGATCATCTCCAACGTTACAGGGCCAATGGAGAAATTGTCTCTGGCTAATCATCCCGTCAAAAGGCATGTACTTCACAGTCGTCGGCTCACCCGAGGTATTTATGTAATTATTGCAAATTTTGATTTTCTACCCAGGAGCACAAAATTACCTAGGGTTTATTGGTACTAGGCCTCAATTTTACGGTCGTTACATGCATCATCTTCCGAAGTATTGATACAGATTTCGATATTAAGGACACATATGGATTTAAAGACGAATGTGTAACATTTTATGCAACAGTTACGCTCCTATCCCATCTTTAAGAGTCGACAAAATTTTGAATTCAAAAAATTGATTCTTTTTATTTTCCACAGCACATACTCGCTGGACTGAATCGTGAGTGGCTTGCTTCTTCGTACCAACGATGTAACGAATACATGAAATACTTTCTTCGTGCTTTGTTTTTGCAGAGTCTCCAAATAACGATGATCAGCTATGCAGGAAATCTGAGAGTAGTCGTGCGAGCTGAGCAAGGGTTCATAGATTCTGAATTGTACACCCGCTCGCTGCATGATGCTTTGGACATGATCCTTCACGATGCATGTGGGAAGCAGTAGAAGCCATTCCCATTCCCATCGTTCCACTGTTCAACGCCTTATGATGAAACACGATTTTTTCCCTTATCTTTCGTTATGAAGATCTTGTTAACGGGACGAATCAAGAAATCGAGTCTTGAGGGGCCAAATTATAAGACAACTGCAAATAAATGTAACTGTTGAGTTCTATGGTGGGAACTCAATATAGTCTGTTTCGTTGGGAATAAGCGAAATACATTTCACCAAGGGTTGGTCTTTTACTCTTTTGTGACCAAGTGGTTCTTATCTTTATAGTGAATTCTATGTGGCCGAGGAAGTCCATCCAATTAATCTGGATCTGTAGGATCGGTGCACTGCCTAGGGGTTTGGCTAATGAATTATTAAGGTTAAACTTAACTTGGGCTCTCCCAAGCCCATACCAATTCATGATTTAAGGTTTAAGTTTTTAACATACAAACGATTTTCAATTAGGAGTCGTCACTAATCAGTTTTTGATGGGTCAATTAGATATCCAAGTAAAGTAACGAGAAAATTACTTTACTCTTATCAATCGAAAATTCAATAAGTTCGGAGACTTGGTTACACTAATTATCTAACTAGTGCCCTTTCAGTACCTAACCTTATTCAATCACTAACTGAAGTGTTCATGCAACAATCTTACCAGTTGTGAATCCTAAAGTCCTATTCCTAGCTAGGCTAAAGGGAAACAACAATCAATGTATCGAAAGTGTGTAGTCAAGCAATAATCAAAATAGAAATGCGCAAACAACAATATATCATTCGTTCCTAAGAACACCCAAAATCCTATTGTAAAACCCTAAGAGCTTGTTCAATTTGAGCACAATATTTTCGATCATAGATTTTCGCACGTTTTTAAGGAAATCTACCAAAACCTAATTTCTTAGCAATTTTCTAATTTTAGAAAAATAATTTTTTTTCGGAATTATTCTTTAATTTTCAATTTTTTAATTTTAAAATTTTTTTATATTAAAATAATAATATAATATATAAAATAAACAGACTTGGGTCGGACCTCGAGCCGGCCCAACCCAAAATTAATAAAACCCAATACTAAAATAAAGCTGAGCCCACACCTAAAATTAACAACAAGGACAAGAACTCAGCTCGGGCTGAGCAAAGGCATAAATGAAAAACAGTGAGTCCCGGCCGTAAATGAAAAACACAAACAAGCATCTCGTTTAGACATTCCGTCGAGCAGGTGGCGTGCACCGTCTAAGAAACGAACAAAAGCCCCAGACGAGGACTGAGATAGACAGTAAAGAATAAACAAAGATTTGACAATAGCAAAGCACGATGTTGTTGGGGTCGGAACTCGCGCAAGTCGGAGAACTGCAGGTTTTGGTCCGGCGAGCCCCAAACAGGGCAGAATAGAGCACATTTGCGCGCTCGGGTAAAGAGGCCCTACCTGGCTCGCGACAGTGGCTAGGAAGCGAGTCTGACTCGTGGCCATTGTGGTGTCGCTGAGCTAGGATCCTTGGGGTAAAATGCGATTGAGTCTCAAACGAAGCGAACAGGCTTACCGAAGGTGTGAACCCCAGGACAAGGGAGCCACGGGTGCCGGCGTTCGTCGGATGAGGCTCCAGTAACACCGAGCTACGTATTTCACTCTCTAGTTTTACTCTCACTCCCCGTCTCACCCTCTCTCTCTCTCTCTCTCTCTCTCTCTCTCTCTCTCTCTCTGTTGTTCTCTCTCCCATGGCTTCCCCCCTCCTCGACCCCCCTCCTCTCTCTTTAAAAATTGTCACTAGTCCTCTCTCTACCATCCTTCCAGAGCGGTTCTAGATGGTCAACGAAGCCAGCTACCTCTCCCTTCCATTTTCAGCTCGAAAATGCCACCGATCAGCGCACCATCCTTGCCTCTGTACACGCCTGCAGCCAATCCATTTCTTGTGGCTGAGTTAGGTCTATTTCTGGCTAAAATGGTTGTAAGTTTTCCGTGGCAATGTGTCATTGCTTCCACTTCTCTGAATCGCAGCTGTCATCTGCTTTGTCGTAACCTTTTCCTTCTATTTGTTGTTCTCGCGAGGGAGAGAAGACGAGAGAGAGGCAAGCGTGTGGGAGGGCTGGGTTGAGAAGGAAAAAGGAGAGGACAAAAAGGGCTGGGCCGCGGAAAGAAAGAAAGAAAGACCAACCCTTGGTGGCCGGCCGGCCACAGGGGACGGCGGCCCTTGCCGGAAAGGGCAAGAGCTGGACCCTCGCGCCTGGGCGAGGGCAACTCTCGTTGGATCTGGTGAGAGCAGCCCTCCCTTGTGGTCGGCAAGGCCCGTGATGCCTTTAACGGCCCTCGCTTGCCACCAGCCACAGGCCCAAGGAAGGAGAATGCATAGAAAAAATAAAAAGAAAAAAAAAAGAATAAAGGAAAAAAGTATTAAAAATTCAAAAAATATTAAAAATTGTCCACGTCAAAGCCGGCCGTGCTATGTAGGACAGCTGACGTCTACGTCAATGATTTTTGGCCTAAATTGGCTGGATGCACTGAATTTGTACTAGTGTAAAAAGGTTTAGGACTAAATTGTTCAAATTGAAAAGTTTAGGACTGAATTGGTACCAATGCAATATATTTATGACTTTTTTGTTACTTTTCCCGAGAAAAAGGAAAAGGCTGGACCCAGGTGGGCCGGTTCGAACCGGCCCTTTTTAATTTTTTTTTAATAATTATTTTCTTCTCCTTTTTGTTTTTTAAGGAAAATATATTTTAATAAATTCTATTGCTATTAATGCAAATGATTCTAATGTCTATATGTTATGCAATTTAATTATACTATTTTTGTGTTTAGGGAGCTAAAGTTTAACCCATAATTATCTATACAATTTATTACTAAATGGGTAGTCAAAATTGACGTGTCAATAGCTCTCCCTATTTGAAGGTGAATTGTATTAAAAAACAAACTGATACCTAAATTTTGACCATGTAAATGTAATGAATGATATTTTGTCGGAAACATGGAACCCATTTTTGGATAATGCATGTTTAACCGAATAAAACAGACTTGGGATCACTTACCTTACGGAATTGGTAGAATAACTTGAGGCATGAACTGGCATCCGAACCTATCTTCGGTTACCTTGACATTGAAAATTATTTATTCAAGACCCAGACCTATCTCCAGTCGCCTATGAGAGCAATGAATTGTTTGTCTGGAGCTCGGACCTATCTCCAGTCGCCTTGATGGTGAATATTGCCTTTCAGGACCTATACCTATCTCCGATTGCCTGTCGGAGTAACAAATTTTTTGTCTAGGATCCGAACCTTTCTTCAGTTGCCTTGATGGGAGAAATTGCCTATTCATGAACTGAACCTATCTCCGGTCGTCTGTCAGAGCAACAAATTGTCTATTTAGGATCTGAACCTTTCTTCGGTCGCCTTGATGGGAAAATTGCTTGTCTAGGACCAAACCTTTTGATTGCCTATTAGAGTAATAAGTTGTTTGTCTAGGACCTGGACCTATTTTTGATTGCCTGACATAGCAGTAAAGATTACCTGCCTAGGACCCGAACCTTTCTCCAGTCGCTTGACATAGCAATTGATGATGAGTGGCCTATTTAGTATCCTGACCTTTCTGTGGACCTGGCACAAGCCTTGGTACTCTTACTGAATTCCTAACTGCAAGAAAAAGAAGAAGAGAGATAACAAGAATTAGGTTTCAGTCAACCTTTTCTTTTTCTTCATGTGTTGAAGGGAAAAAATCTTTTGATTGTCTTATATTTTCTCCATTTACTTTGATCCTCCGAGATTTTTGCTATTATGAGGTGGTTCTCTTGTTGTTTTATGGTAAGATTACATTATGTAATCATGTGACTGCATCTTGATGATCATATAATCATGGTCAATCACTATTCTTGTAGTGGGGGCAAACTGGAAAAGAAAGGCAGAGGACAACTTATCCGTGCTTTCTGTCGCGCCGCGCTTTTTTTTGGACTTTCAGGATTTGCGCGCTAAGGAGGTATTTCCGTGTAAGGGTCTTTCTCAGATCATACCTCACGTGACAACGGATGGTAATTTCCTATTTAGTCTAAGTTTGTGATTTTGGAGTCGCCATTAATCATTGTTGGTAGGTAGACTAGAAACCTAATCGGGGTATGCGAGAAATACCACGATTCCACGGTCGTTGGTCACCTTCTCCAGCGAATACGGTACCCAAAACGGCACCGCTTTGACTTGATCTCTTTGGGGCATTTCCCCGAACACCTAGTGGCATGATTCTGGGCTTGTTGTTTTCGAGACCGTCGGTTTGAGCTCATCGCCGACGAGCCTCCGGTGACCTTTATGACTAATTTTTTGGTTCTGTGTTAAGCTCATGTCAACCTCTACCAAACTAGACTAACCAAATAACCGTCGGACCTTCGCCGGTCGGCGAACAACTAGTCAGAAAAACCTTACTCGCAATTTGTTCTAAACTTACTAGCCGAACCTTCAAATTGCAATATAGAACGCCCTAGCCATCTAACTCGATTCTAATCACTAACAAAACATCAAACAAGGTCAAGGAAGCTAACTTGAATGGCCCTACGGCCACGGCAATGCTCCGGTGAGGATTGGATGAACTCCGGCGAGATGGTTCATGGACAACCGGTTCGGTTTATGCAAGTTTATCCAACAAAATGCAATCGAACGACATAAAACGTGATTAGAAACAAGTTTTGAACATCCAGAAATACAAAATCATGATTAAAATAACATGAATATCAAGATTGAGTCATATCATATTTTCTGGAATTTCTGGAAAAAACTGTGACAGTGAGTAATGTTTACCTGCTTCAATGAGGATCAAAATAGAGTTCCCGAGCTAATTAGCGCTCGTGGATGTCTTCTTTGACATTTGATCTTCATGCTGGTGGCTTCGGTCTCGCCAGGAAGGTTCTGGATTGATCGAAAAAGTCTCGGTTTTAGACCTTCAGGACCAGTCGATCTGACTGGAACAAGGAGGAGAAGTTATAGCCAAACCCCGATTCGCCGGTGCTCCACCTTCTAGGGCGGCACCAGACGCTCGAGTGGAAATCTCAGACCCTTTCTCTCTAACTTTTTCTCTTTGGTTTCGCCAGTTTTCTCTCTCTCTCTCTCTCTCTGGCAAATCTTCGAACACGTTCTCTCTACCATCTTCAGTTTTTTCAACTTTTTGTTGATAAAAAATCCCGCCCAAATTCGGTTAGAACCGACTTTGAATCGGTTAGAACCGACTTTGAATCGGTTAGAACCGACTTTGAATCGGTTAGACCGAATAACCGATGACAGCTGGGGATTATCTAGTTATCAAATCGGTATTTCGCACGTTTTTGTGGTGGGATTAAGGCTGGTGAAGTCGCGGGCTTGAAATGTTTTTTTCTGGGTTTAATGGGTCTTTGAATGAGTCGGGCGAAGAAGATGAACAACCCGGGTCGGGTCGGGTCGACCCGGCAGACCCGGGTTGGTCTAAATTCGCTAATTAAGCTCAATTTTGACTCAATTTTCAAAATTAAACCCCAAAATTGAATTCCTCATCACATTTTGAACCCAAACATGTGATTTTTTTCCAATTTTTGTGATAATCGTGTCCAAGATTTTTTCATTTTTGTATTTGGGTTAATAGGGTTTTGTTCAATTTGATGTCCTAATGACCTGATTAGGAAAAAATTGATGCCAAAATTGAATTACCCACATCTGATTAACCCTAAAAATGATGATCTCATGGTTTGACAATTTCATTTTGGGCACGATTCCCAATTTGGGCTCAAAATTCTTAATTTTCAATTGAATTTTGGGGCTTTCTGATTTCTTTGAAAAATTGTGCAATTGGACCGATCATTATGTAATTCAAGGTCTCAGAATCATTTCTTGTGAAGACACCATGACTTAAAAATGACTAGAAAAGATTTGATTGCATTTTTGGTTCAATTCGGGTTTAATTTTGCCTAATTTTGGGAAAAACATATACTTGATTGAGATTTTTCAAAATTGATGATGTATTAATGAAATTGGATTTAAAAGAAGACTAATGACTATTTTTATGGAATTTTCTGATTCCATTTGCTATTTTTCTTGATTTTCTCACTTATTTTGACTAAAAGAAATTAATGAAAAATGCAGGAAAATACTAACAAAATATTTTTTGTTTAGAAATAGGTTTCTATGCTTGGCCAAGATTCCTAGTCTTAATTTTGAGACTTTTGAAAATATGAAAAAAAATAAGCTAAAAATCAAGTGTTAACAGCTGCCCCTCTTTGAGATTGAGCTCGTTAGAGGTTAATTTCTAAGACAATGTGACACCTGAGTTTTCAGTTGACTCAATGAACAAGATAAGGTGGAAATTTCACAACAACTGATTAGGGATCTTGCTTTTGAAATTCGTGATCTAATCCAAAGGTTCTCTTTTCAGAACATATTTTAAAAGGTTCTTAATGATTGAGCGAAAGAAACTTACCTGTTTGTGAGCATCTCTTTGTTATTTATCCAAGGGCATGAATTGATGGTGGTGATGATTGTGATGGTTATTCTGATTTCGTGGTTTAAGGACGAACCCACGAACCATGAACACCTGAGGCTCCTCGCCTGAGGATTTGGAAATTTGCCTAGTGGTTCCTCACCAGTAGGGCTTTGAATTTGCCTAGGGGCTCCTCGCCTGTAAGACTTTGGATTTGCCCAGTGGTTCCTCACCAGTAGGACTTGAATTTGCCTAGGGGCTCCTCGCCTGTAGGATTTGAATTTGCCTAGGGGCTCCTTGCCTGTAGGACTTTGAATTTGCCTAGGAGCTCCTCCCCTGTAGGACTTGAATTTGCCTAGTGATTCCTTACCTATAGGACTTGAATTTGCCTAGTTGCTCTTCACCAGTAAGACTTTGAATTTGCCTAAGGGCTCATCGCCTGTAAGACTTTGAATTTGCCTAGGGGCTTCTCGCCTGTAGGACTTGAATTTGCCTAGTGGTTCCTCACCAGTAGGACTTTGAATTTGCCTAGGGGCTCCTCGCCTGTAGGACTTTGAATTTGCCTAGGGTCTCCTCGCCTGTAGGACTTTGAATTTGCCTAGGGGTTCCTTGTGACATCCCGAATTTTGTTTAATTGATTAAGGTGCTATATGGAGTGGAATTAGTGATAAACAAAGCACAATCTTTTCGACGTGTTAGATTAATCGAGGGACCTTGATTTAAGATCCTTGGGACACCAAAGTTATTTAAATTCATGGGATTACTCGAAGGAACTTTAATTGGCACATACTAGAGGCACCGCTCGTATTAGATTGATTTAATAAAAAGTTATGGGTATGGAAATTTTATTAAATGATCTAATTAGAGGTATTAAAATATAAAACACCCTATTGCATGGCTGGACGTGATCTGCATGAAAGGAGGGGAAGATGTGGTCTTTTTCTTGCTTTCACTACCGGGCCGCTATTTCGTCTTATTCATTTGTCCTATCCTTTTGTCCTATTTATTTGTAAGCTATGGGCAGCCTAGACACTCAAGTATGCTACTCACACTTACCCAATCAGAATTTTTAACAGAAATGGTCTTACAAGAAACCCCATAATCATTACCTAAACCTAGATATAACCCTTTTTCCCCATGATTATACTTCTCTAGACCCCCCACCGGTGACTCTTCATTTCCCACGCCCCTCACTCCCTCTTATTACCTCATTTCCATCTTCTTTAGCTCACTTTGCTCTCATTCTCTCAAGACTCACCTTCATCCTCTACCGTTCCTCCTTTGTCGCCTTCCCCTCACCAGACCAGCAGCTGTTGTTCTTCCTCACAGCCTCATTTCACCATTTTGTCTCACCAAGAACAGCCCCTGAGCTGTGTTTAATACCACACGTGGATCCCCCAAAGTCATAGAACAAGGCAAGGAAATTTTGGGCTTGATTTTAAGCCTTTCCATCTACCCGTATTCTGGTATTCCTTGGTGTGTGCATGTGTGTTTCTGCAAGTTTTATGGCTGGTACATGAATGGAAGTTGCTGTTTGAGCTTGCATGGAAAGAATCGAGCATGGTAGTGCTGATGCATGTGTGATTCTAGAGTCCAAAGGGTGTGTTAACCATAGATCTAAGCTCGGTGAGCCTTGCATGTGAGTTTCGAATCTCTCAAACCAAGTAGGTGCAAAATGGCGATGAGCTTAGGATTTCTATGTGCTTGTTAGTTGGCTGTTGGTTTACTGTGGAAGAGAAGACAGATTCGTGAGCCTTGTGAATGCAAAAAGGAGTGAAAAGTGCATGAGGAGCTAGGAAGGGCAGATCTGGTCGCCTGGAGCTTCGATCTTCTTCATTTTTGTTCCATTTTGAAAAGTCGAAATCTTAAGTTGAGTCCTTCACAAAAGTTGTTTGAAATCCTTCCCTTTATAACATATCTTAATTTCAGATTTTTCTAAGGTGATTTGGATAGGACGATAGTCCATTTTCCTCACCGTGCTCAAGCTGTTTTCTATACGATTTCAGTGACCTTTCTATTTCTCGATTTTCTACACAAAATTTTAGAACAATTATGAGGAAACTTTCTTCATAAAACTTCTTAGATACATCCTTCTCTACAACATATTTTAAATCCAAAATTTTTAGAGGTGATTTGAACTTTGGATAAAGCCACCTTTGGGAGACAATAATTCTGGTTCAGTGAACGGTTTTTGTTCCGTCTTGAACTGCAGTAAATAAATACTTACCAAGGTTTTTAGTCTTCGAGTCCTTCATGAAAGTTGTTCATTTGGGTCTCTCCTAACACATATTTAAATCTCAGAATTTTTTAAGGTGATTTATTGTACCTGGTATCTTAAATTCGTCGGGAGTGCAAAACTGGTCGATTCTGTACAGTTGTGAAAATCCCTCTTTTTCTACTTGAGAATGTGTAAATTGTGGTTCGATGCCTTTTGAGAATATGATGTGCATATCATGAACTTTCAAATGAGGTATGGTTGGTCGTACTTGGATGAGAAATGGATGAGGAAATGGGATGACCTTGTGGATGCAATTCTGGTGATATTCATGAGTGGTTGAATTGCAATGATTTATATGTGATACCATTATAATGTTGCGGTGATGTGTTGTTGTGGGTCCATGTGTATTCGTGTTATATGCTCCTATCATGTGAATATGGATTTGAGATATTGAGCACCGCCTACGGCCAGCGTCCCGTAGATGCCTATGAATGGCAACCCGTAGATGATGATGCCTGTGGCCAGCGTCCCACAGAAGTCTTGGTCTATGAATCGAGAGTTCCCCGATGACGACCAGATTGGGTGTCGGGAGGAGATGCCTGTGGCCAGCGTCCCACAGATGCCTCGGAGTGGGAAGCCTACGGCCAGCGACCCGTGGAAGTCTGGTCAGTGGACTGGAAGTGACCCGCACGGACCGGTTTGCCCCCGGTTGAACCGTGAGATGGGGGTGGACCCGATATGATGATGATGGGAATATATGATACAAATGCATGTGATAACTATGATTCTTATTTGGTGATCATGAGACTTATTCTGTTGACTAATCATATTTGCATGATTACTTTTGGAGTATGTGTTATTGTTGATGCTATGATGATTTTGCTGGAATTGAGAATTAGTTAGATCGTTGGGTTTAAGAGATTGCCTTATTTTTTTCTTGCTGGGCGATAGCTCACTCTTGTGGATTTAACATTTTCAGATTAATAAGATGAGTGCTCGACCTCCCACTCAATATGGAGTGCCGTTCCTTGTTGATTCCGTATGGGAGGATGTGGTCTTTCCTGGATCTTCTACTATTTATGCGTGTCGAATTACTACTGTCTGGGTAGATGTGGGGAGATTTCCTCATGTTTTTTATTAGTTTGTAGCATGGTACGAAAAGCAGGGTGGAGTGTTGATAGGACCTTTGGATTTTGGGAGCGATGGTGGTAGTGGTAGTATTAGTGGCAATGGATTTAGCGGAGCGAACGGTGTTAGTGGAGGCGAGCGAACGGTGTTAGTGGAGGCGACGGAGGAGTGGTGGATATATCATCCGAGGAAAGTGACCCAAAAGAGATTCCCAGTTTGATGGTGGACTAAGAAGAATCAATACGATTGGGAAGATTGGTTAGGGAACCGCGGTGGCTTCTTTTTGTGTATACCGTGATGATATTGGGCTTGGGACAGTAGCTGTTGTTTGTAGGATTTTGTTAAGCCTAGCGGGAGCCAGTACCTTTTTGAATCCTTCCAACTTTTGTGGATCGTTGGTTTTGTCTCCGCCCATGTAATATGATGTTTCAATGAAGTAGTAAGACTTTCCATTCCACTGTCCATAGTATGCTGTGTAGACACGTTTAATTCAAGTTATAAATGCTGACCTCAATCACACGCTACCTTCTGCATGCATAACGATAAATTAAAGAAGATTAAAGAAAGCCTTAGTATGTGATCGTTGGGTCCTTACACTCCTCGCCTGTAGGACTTTAATTTGCCGAGGGGCTCCTCACCAGTAGGACTTTGAATTTGCCTAGGGCTCCTCGCCTGTAGAACGTTGAATTTGCCTAGGGGCTCCTCGCCTAAAGGACTTCGAATTTGCCTAGGGGCTACTTGCCTGTAGGACTTTGGGAAGACTTCAAACAATGAATGCCTTGACCGTAAGTTATGTGATTTTGAGGTTTCACTAACCTTTGTATGATTTTTTAGTTGATCAAAAACTATTTTGAAAAGTAGTTTTGAAATTAATCAAAACTGTTTGAAGCGTGATTTTTTCTTAGCTTACCACAAACTGTTTGAAAACCTGGTTTTAAATTGACCAAAAACTTTTGAAACCTGATCTGGAAACATGCATTCTTTGCATTAATGCATTTCAGATAATCAAATTTCCTTTTCGAAGAATTATTTGAACAAAATGCTTGCAATCTTTCAAGAAATGCTTGAAATGATCGTTTGGAAGACCTTCATTAGAAATGATTTGTTTCAATCTAAGAGCTTAGTCTTTTCTTTATCTGATTGAAAGGGGATTTGTTTGATATCCCTTAATTTTATCTCTCTTAACTAATCCTTAGGTGTTCGGAGATGTTCGCAATGTATGTAATCCAATTGATTCGATAAGGTCTTTCAAAATGTTATAATGTTGGCTTGGTCAATGGCTATTCAAAGGATAGGCATTCTGAGGCCAAGAAAAAGGATTTCATCATATCTGACTTCGGGTCTTTAAGTTAAAAATCTTGAGAACAAGACAAGATATTATTGCATACACTTCTTTGAGTGATGACTTCTTGTCATAAAGTCACGTTTCTACTCTCAACATCCAAATCTGAAGAGTCTTTAGGGAGAGGTTGTATTGTTGGTATTGGGTAGGTTCAAAAGGCTCATTTGTTTGAATTTAGGGTTTTTATGAAATTGGTGATCTTCTCGGCATCACCACCTTTTTCTTTTTTTGCTCACTAGGGGTCTTTCTTTTATGAACATCATAGTCCCTTAATCATTCATTACAATCTCTTTTCTTTTGCTCATTCTCACTTGTTGTGATCTATGATCTCTCATGATCTTGACTTTGCTTTCTCATGACTTTTTTGTCATTTCGAGCTTTCTTTTGAACTCTCCTTTTCTTTCTCATTTTCCTTGGGCATTTGGCCTTGCTTTTACCAGGCACACTGCTTTTTCATGCCCCAGATTCTTTTGCCTTTGATCTTTTTGAATTCTAAGGACTCTGTGTCATGCCCTTTTGTTTCTTATTTATTAAAGTGGATCATATGCTCATGCTTCAGTGTGAAGAGATGATCACTAATTTAGGGTTCTGAAATGAATATTCAGGCTCAATTGGGCTTTACCAAAGGTAATGTGTTTAGGTATAAGAAATGAAATGCTCTTCTTCCTCTTGGGATGTCTTGAGCTTCCATATGACTTTATCTGAAGTTATAACAGAAAGATTGATGCAAGAGTATGCAATAAAATCTTTCTTGAGCCTATTCTCCATGGCTATCAACTACAAACCTCCTGATTTGTCCCAATGTGGGGTGGTTCTTAACAGGGTTGTTTTGGAAAAGCTTCTTCATTATTTCGGCTCAAATTTGGTTTGCAAGGGGTAAGCATGTACTTGGTATAATGAAATGACTGCCTTTCATCATTTCAATCCATGTAATCATTGCGAACATTCCCTATTTCCTTCGGATGAGTTTTTCTCACTCACTTCTACATTTTGACTCTGAGTGTATAGGGGACGTGTTTGGATATGGCTTACCTTTCATCATTTGAAGGTCTTTCCATTCAATTTGATTCAAACTTTTTCTTCAAAATTTTTCAAAGCCTTTTGTCAAATTATCCCTTTTAGGGAATTTTGATACTTAGTGCATTTTCAAAGAAAGCGTGTTTCAAAACTTTTGATTTGAAACATTTCTGAGGTATTTTCTTTTCAAAACAATGTGTTTTATTTTGTTCAGCCTTAGTGTCATTCCGCTTGGGGAAGAAAAAGTTCGACTTTCTCTTAGAAAGACAACTTCTTTAACACATGCACTCACGACTTAGGGATACCTGTCTGATCAACTTACCAAGATCCCTCTTGTTTGCATGTTTTTCTTTGATTCCACTGGGAATTTTTCTTTTGTTGCTCCCTTTTCTTTGTCTCCCTGGGGATGATAAAAAGAAAAGCACATTAGAGAATATCAATTGGAAAATAGAATTGGAAGTGATACTTCCCTCTATTATCTGACAACTTCATTAGGGATTCTGAAACCATCGACTGGTTTGGACTCCTTTTGCTTTCTTCTGCAAAACAGATAAACATGTTCATGAAATGCGTGATATGCATGATATGCACATGTTCTAAAGTGACTCGAATCTTTTCTTGAATGTTTATCTTCATTTCATGGGTAGAAAATCTTTACAGCATCTGCATTTACAGGATAGGTCAATTCTGTTCTTACCATATCTGCATTTACAGGATATGCATTAATGCTCCACTAGGAAGAACTTTCTTGACAATGTATGGACCCTCATAATTCAGAGTGAATTTGCCACGAGGATCTGAATTGTTGAAGATGACTTTCTTCACTACTAAATCTTCTGTTTTGAAATTCCTCGGTTTCACTTTTTGATTAAAGGATTTAGCCACTCTTCTCTGATAGGCTTGCCCATGGCATATAGCTCTTAATCTTTTTTCATCGATCATGTTGAGTTGGTCATATCTTTGTTGAATTCACTCAGCTTCTGAAAGCTTCAATTGGGATAGTATCCTTAATGAAGGAATTTCTGTTTCAACAGGTAGCACTGCTTCCATTCCATAAACCAAGGAAAATGGGGTTGCTCCAGTTGATGTTCGAATCGAAGTTCGGTATGCCATCAGAGCATACGGTAACCTTTCGTGCCAATCACGATAATTTTCCGCTGTCTAGGCCAATATCTTCTTGATATTCTTATTTGCCGCTTCAACTGCTCAATTCATTTGTGGACGATATAGAGATGAGTTTAGATGTCGGATGTGGAAGTGTTCGAGTAAATCATTCACAATCTTGTTGTTTAGATTTGAGCCGTTGTCCGTAATTATTGCTTTTGGAACTCCATATCTAGCAACGATATCCCGCCTAATGAATCTTGCAACATTCTTAGCAGTAACATTCATGTAGGAGTTTGCTTCAATCCATTTAGTGAAATAGTCAATAGCAATCAAGATAAATCGGTGCCCATTTGAGGCCTTAGGGTTGATTAGACCAATCATATCAATGCCCCACATTGAAAATGGCCATGGCTCAGACATTTGATGTAGCTCATTTGGCGGTGCATTGATTTTGTTTCCATAAACTTGACATTGATGACAACATCTCACGTGTTGGATGCAATCTGTTTCCATTGTCATCCAATAATATCCCAATCTCATAATCTTTCGGGCTAGAAGATGTCCATTCATGTGCGGTCCACATTCACCTTCATGAACTTCTTTCATGATCTGTTCAGCTTCTGTAGCATCCACACATCTTAATAGGGTTGAATCAAATGATTTCTTGTAGAGGGTTTGACCACTGAGGAAGAATTTGTTGGTTATCTTCCTTCTAAATTTTCTATCACCTTGTTGGCTTCCTTCAGGAAATTCTCCCGATTGAAGATATCTTTTGATATCATGATACCATGGTTCGTTGTCAAACTCTGCCTGGACCATCATGCAATGAGCTGGTTGTTCAAGAATATTAATTCTCAATGGTGTTATATCCATACCATCTTCAGCTTGTAGTAAGGATGACAAAGTTGCAAGAGCATCTGCAAAATGATTCTGAGCTCTTGGGAGATAATCGAATGTTACTTCTTTGAAACTTTCTATCATCTCTTCTAAGTATCTGTGATAATGAATTAGCTTGATATCTCGAGTTTGCCATTCACCAGTCGTTTGCAATATGATGAGCATAGAATCTCCATATACTTGCAACCTCTTTACCTTCATTGAAAGGGCTAATTGTAAGCTGAGAATACATGCTTCGTATTCAGCAACGTTATTGGTGCATGGAAATACCAATTTTGCAGATACCGGATAGTGTTGGCCTTCTAGGGAGATCAGTACTGCCCCAGTTCCTAATCCAGATAAGTTGGTTGCACCATCAAAATACACGGTCCATTTATCGTCAATCAGTGTTAATATATGATCATCAAGTTGTTCTTCAGGATTGGCAATATTCTGCGAATTTTCTGCCAACATGTCTGCTATTGCTCGTCCTTTGACTGACTTTTGGGATGAACTTCTGATGTCAAATTCAGATAACAAAACTTGCCACTTTGCCAATTTCCCAACCAAGGAGGATTTCTCAAGAAGGTACTTGATCAGATTATTCTCAGTTACTAGCAAAATTTGATGATGGAGGGTGTATTGCCTTAATCTGTGTAATACCCAAATCAATGCAATGCACATCTTCTCAACTTCTGGGTAATTCATTTATGATGTTGTGAACTTTTTGCTCAAGTAATAAATGGCTTGTTCTTTACCATCATTTGGTCTTTTTTGTACAAGCACCGCTCCAACGACTCATAGTGAATCGTCAAATATAAGATCAACGGAACCCCAGGGATTGGTGGTACCAACACTGGTGGGCATACCAGATATTCTTTGATCTTGTCAAAGGCTTGTTGACATTCTGCATCCCACTTCACGTTGGCATTTTTCTTCAACAATTTGAAGAATGGTTTAGCAATCTCAGAAAGCTGATAGATAAAACGGGCAATGTAATTTAATCGCCCCAACAAGTTTCTCACTTCTTTTACCGTAGAAGGAGTCTTTAAGTAGTATATTGCCTTGATCTTGGAGGGATCTATTTCGACGCCCCTGCTACTGACCACAAACCCTAGCAGTTTGCCGAATTTTGCCCCAAATATACACTTGTTGGGGTTCAGCCGCAACTTATACTTTTTAAGTCTTTCGAACAATTTGCGAAGCACCTAAACATGATCTTCTCCTTGTTTGGATTTTGCGATCATATCGTCCACATATACCTCGATTTCTTTGTGCATCATGTCATGGAACAAAGTTACCATTGCCCTTTGATATGTGGCACCAGCATTTTTAAAACCGAAAGGCATCACCTTGTAACAAAATGTGCCCCATGGTGTTATGAAGGACGTTTTCGCTTTATCCTCTTTCTTCATGAGGATTTGATTATATCCTGAGAAACCATCCATGAATGAAAATATTTCGAATCCAGCAGTGCTATCCACTAATACGTCGATATGTGGAAGCGGGAAATCATCCTTAGGGCTTGCTTTATTTAGGTCGCGATAATCAACGCACACCCGTACTCGACCATCTTTCTTCATTACGGGTACTATGTTGGCAACCCATTCTGGATATGGTACTACTTTGATGAAATCGACTTTGAGCAATTTTATCACTTCTTCTTCTATTTTCTTTGCCAAGTCCGGCTTCGTTTGCCTCAGTTTTTGCTTCTTTGGTGGAATACTTGGATCAATTGACAAAGCATGTTCAACTATGCTCGGATCAAGGTCCGACATGTCAACATAAGACCATGCAAATATATCTTAATATTCTCTAAGCAAATCTGTGATCCTTTCTGCTTCTGCTGAGGGAAGACTTTCTCCAATCTTAACCTCTTTGGGATTCTCTTTATCGCCTAGATTAATAGTGATCGTTTTCTCTAATATGAGTGGTTTTGATTCTTCATGACGAATCCATTCCTTTCTGACTCATTCTTCATCCTCATTATCCACTTCAATATCGCAAGTGATCTTTTCGGAAAGATTCGGGCCACATATGAACCTATTATGGATATGTGAATGCTCATGCCTGACATATAACAAACATGATTAATAAGTGTATACGAAGTAAGTAACGTACATGGTCCTATGAAAAACCTTTTTGAAATTTATTTTGAAAGAATATAAAGACAGAGCTAGTCCTCATATCATCAGACTTCCTTGCTCTTAAAATCATTTTCGCAATGAGGAGCAATATAGAAACCTAAAGTCTCAAGCCTCACGAATGAGGATAATGTTCATCATATGTTTAGTTTTATTTCTACATGTCCTTAACAAAACATTTGACCACTTTTATTGAATTGAAAAACGTGATTACATCTATATCAACAGGAATATAAATTGCAACTGAACTGAAATTGCAAATGAAATCACAAGAAATTTGAAATGATAATCAAAAAAATGCAATGGAAAAAGCTAGTAGCAAAAGTTCAAGAGAATCTTCCTACTCCAGTGCGTAGATATCTTCTGTCTCAGTTATGGTAACGTTGATGGTATTCTCTTCGAATAAACCTGGCAGAACAGATTCTTCCTCTGCATATAATTCTTCTTCTTGAAGTGACTTGGAAGGTCCAGGAAAAGTTTCCCTGATGTGGATCTGATGATAGGGAAGCTCTTTAGCTTTACCTTTCTATATGGATGGATTAATGATGTGATTACCTCGGCTTCTACAGCCTTCATGGTTCTTTCAACTTTGGCCTTGGCCTCCATGGTGATCTTTAGAGTTATCTGGAATATAACCTACTCCATGTTTCGTTCTTGTAGCAAGCGGAGTGATAGGTTCTTTGATTCCTTGGGATTTGGATCCAAGACCACTACTGGGAGTAAATCCATATTGGCATAACACCTTTCCAAACATAATGGATGATGTTGAGAACTCTGGGGATTTTATGATACAATCGGCAGGAATTTGCACCATTAAGATCATTTTGAAGGAATAATAACTTGGCTCTTCTTTCACTTTGGGTTTGACATACGGTATTGCACTCTCTTTATAAGTGGCGAAATCCGTCTCCCCGTGTATGGTGATCATCTTGCCATTAATGACGAACCTGACCTTCTAATAAAGATTTGAAGGAATGGCACCAGCCATATGAATCCAAGGTCTTCCGAGTAACAAGTTGAAAGTCCTTGGAATATCCACTACTTGGAAGTCAATCAGGAAAGGCACAGGGCCTATGTTCACCTCGAGCTCGATATCGCCAATAACATCTTTCTTCATTCCATCAAACGAACGCACAGATACCTTAAAAGGTTTAATGAGCTCTTCGCTAATCCCTAAGCGATGCAGTGTGCTTAGTGGACACAAATTAAGTGCGGAACCATTATCGATCAGCACTCGTGACACCTCCTTGCCCCGGCATTTGACGGCAATATACAGAGCTTTATTATGGGAACGCCCGTCAATTGGGAAATCTTCATCGGAGAAGGCAATTTGATCTTTTAGAAGAATAGTGCCAACAAAGTCTTCCAATTGTACTCCATTAATTGTCTCCGGGACGTGTACTTCATTGAGAAGCTTCATAAGCACCATTTTGTGGCTTTCTGAAGTCTTGAAGAGATCCAACAGAGAAATCTGTGCTGGCATCTTTCTTAGCTGTTCAATTACCTCAAATTCGCTTGTCTTCATGACTGAAAGCAATTATTTGACATCTTCTTCGGTTACTCCTTTCTTTCCGTGCTCACATTCTTTCGGGACATTGCATCTTCCTGATCGGGTTATGGCATCGACTTCTTTGAGGGAATAATCCCACGGGACACACTTAGTATCAAATTTTTCTTTTGGAGGGAGAGTGATAATCACAGGCTGTGTTTCTTCTTCTTCGATCCTTAGCTGATCAATGGGAAGTTGGATAGTGATTGGTTTGACAGGACCTTTCTCCTCCTTATATTTATCTACCTCATCAAGCTTGATTAGAAATGGTGTAATCATGGATACCATGCTTCTATTGGCTTCGTTAGCATCCATTCCACCCCAGCCATCAGGTGTGATCATTTCGTCCTTAAATGCCTATGGAGGAGATGTATATTTGACACGGTAATTATACCGACCACTATCCTGACCCAGAAAATCGACAACTTCACCTTGTTTTCGTGCTTTACGAGCAAATTGCCTATCACCTCGGCGAATCTTTTTCTTCTTTTTCTCTTCCCGATCTTCATTCTCTTCAAGATTTAGTTGGCTGATTGGGACTTTGTCCATGCCACCCCATCCATCCAGTATAATGTCTTCATTTTTGAACGCCCATGGTGGTGGAGTATATTTGACACGATAATTGTATTTACCGCTGTCTTGACCGAGTAAATCTACGGTTTCGTCTTCAACGGATGATTTTTGGGTGAAACGCCTTTCACCCTGTCGGACTTTTTCTTTCTCTTTTTTATCCACATCTGTTTCATCTTGGAGCATTTCCTTCTTAGACAGGGCTTTCTCCTCAGGGCTGGTTTCATCATCCATACCACCCTAGTCATCAGGCACAATTACCTCATTTTTGAATGCCCATGGTAGTGGGGTATATTTCACTTGGAAGTTATATTTTCCGGAGTCTTCTTCCAAGTTGTCTACAATCTCGCCTTTTAGGAGCGCTTCTTGATGAAAGCGGACATCTCCTAATCAAGAAGCTTTATTCTTGACTTCATATTCATCTTCATCGTCAGGCTTGATCATTGTTTCTTCATCTTTGATCATGTTTATTGTATTGTGCTCAGGAAGAGGATTTTGATGTACATTTGGCTCGGGCTCTTGGAAGTTCAATATCTTCTTGTCAATGAGCTGTTGAACCTTGCACTTTAGAGTGGGACAATTATCTACATCATGTCTCCTTTCTCCCATGTAGTAGGTGCAGGTTTTTTATTCATCGTACCAAAAAAATCTTGCAGGATTGTCTCTCGGTACTTCTTTGGCCACCAAATGCCTTTCTAAAAGTATTGATAATAGCTTTGACGGGGGTCGGGGCAACGGTGTGTATTGCCTCACGGGCCTTTTATTTGGCTCGAACTGCCTTGGGTTTTTCCAAGCGACATTTGATTGCTTTGAAAATGATGCTTGATGAGTACTGGGGCTAGACACCATAACCACTTCTCGAATGGGTTCTTTGTCTTTTCTCTCGGGGTAAGGATTTCGTGACGTTGTTTCTTGAGCCTTCTTCTCTTTCAACCCCCATTCAATTCTCTCACCAACTTTTACCAACATGGTGAATGTTTGACATCCTGATATATGAAGCTTTTCATAATACTCAATTGGCAATGATTTTAAAAAGAGCTCAATGAACTCGTCTTCACTTATGGCAGGCTTTTCTTGTGAGGCAATAGCTTTCCATCTCTGAACATAGGCTCTGAACCCTTCATTCTCCCATTTCTCGGTTCTGACGAGACATTCTCTAGTTGGGAGCACTTCAACATTAAACTTGTACTGGCGAAGAAATTCTCTCGCCAAATGATCCCATTTAGTGAAGTCTTCTATGTCGAGGGCTGTGTACCATGCGAGAGCCGCTCCTCTGAAACTATCTTGAAATGTACTAATAAGAAGTGGTGTGTTATCCGAATATCTTGCCATCTTACAGAGATAATACTTCAAATGGCTTTTGGGACAATCAGTGCCATCATATTTGCTCACGAACTCTGGTTCTTTATAATTTTCTGGAACAACCACTTTTGCGTACGGCGAGAACTTGTCGAACCTTTGAAGCTCATAACCTTGACTTGTTAAGCATTCTTCAATTTTGGCCAATCTCTTGGCCTTTTCTTAATCCTTTGTTTTGGATGTCTTTTTTATTTTATCATCCTCTTCCAAATTTACCACCTCAGGCGTAGTCTTTGGAGGATTTTCTTGAACCGGTTCTTTGTTTCTGACTAGGTCTTCAATCGGCGTTTCAATAGCGTTTGAAGTTCCCACATTTGGAGTAGTAGGATAAGATCCTCGAGATGCGAAAATAAAAGCCTTCATTTCTGCCATCGTTGCAGTCATTTGGGTCATTTGATTCTCGACTTCAGCTAGTCGAGCACGGGTTTCTTCTTCCACCATTCTAACTTGTAAGCGAGTCCGAGGTCTTTTACCTTCCGTTGCTAAACAACCTGTTTTGTAAAAAGACCCGATATTATCATAGCAAAACGATCACGAAACCCTACGTCCTTTTAATTGTATCGTTTCATGAGATTGTCAATGATAAGAAATTTCATACAAGTCTTAGCCTTGTATAAAATTCTTCATCAATGTCTTTCTCAAGGAATCGTACAATTCAAAGAATTGCAATCCATGGTGATTCCTTTATGTTTTAAAATCATGTTCTGAAATTATCCATGCATGTTTAGAAAGTAATCAACCCATTATTGCATATAAAATTTGAAATTATTTGACATGATGATTTTAAACTCAAATGGGAATCTAAATCATCCAATCCTAGGCTTCTTGCTGACTAAGACAGCTTCCGCCTTTTGGTATTCTTCCCATTCTTTGACTCGAGATTCCCATTCTTCTACATCGATCACGACCTCTTCAGGGATGTAGGGTTCCACTCCAGGCATGCTTGGAACAATGTATTCAGGGACATAGTCATCCACAGGATCTGGTATCACGTTCAATGGGACATATGGCTCGACATCAGTTGGACGCTTATTTTCTATCCATTTGATGTATTCTTTGGAGGCCATGCAAATTTTCATATCTTCTTCCAAGCTTTTTGGCCACTCGATTATTTGTTCAAGTGGGTTATCCAAAGATAGGATGATCTTGTGAATTTTGGCTTGAAGGCTATTTTTCTCTTCTTCGGGTATAGTTCCACTTGGGATGTCAAAGGTGAACTCTTCGGGATTCCATACCGGTGGTACTTGCTGAAGTATCCCGAATTGTCTAATAACCCTTAGAGGGCAATAAGATGCTCTTCCACTTAAACCAAGCAATGGTACCGCATTTCCCTCTCGGCTTGTGATCTTTCCCTTGCTAATCTTTGGCCAATTGATCCGCCAATGGATTTGATCGGGACTTAGGGCTTTAATGAAATTGGCACAATCTAAGAAAGATTGTTTGGGTAATTTGCTTTGGAGACGAATATATCGTTCAATTGGATTTATCGCCGAACAAATTTTGCGAATGTTCATGAAACGACACCATGGTCGAATGTGTGAGATGAACCATAATGACAAAAGACCAGTAGAATCTTGAAAAATACCCCTCCCACGATTTTGGTATGTGTTTAAGGAAATGACGGTTTGGGCAAGAAGCATATTAGAGAAGTCTCACTTAAGACATGCTTGTCTTGCGATCACAGTGACTAAAGGGTCTAATCCCGTTCTGGACAAGGGGAATAGAATAAAGCCGAAGAAAGCTAGAATGAATACCCGGGCTGAAGTGTTTCCCATTTCCCTAGGAAGTTTTGAAAAGTTATCTACTAGGAAGGACAATGGAAATCTACCCGTGTTTGATTTGATTAACTTTTCGATTTTGGAAGTTTTGAGGTTAAGAAATTCAGCTAAAAGGCTCACAGGATTAAGTTCAACGGGTAGCTCTACGACCCTAGGTTTAGAATTAATTCCAATGGCGGCTTGATATTTTTCTAATGTTGGTACCAATTCATGCTTTCCAAGTTGGAATGTGGCGGTGGAAACCTCCCAAAAATGCGCCAAAGTTTGAACTAAGCTGACTTGATGTTCCACATGCATAAGCTCGAGAAGGTATCCAAGCCTTTCTCGGACATAAGTTTGGTTGTCTTTGGACATGCCTTTCTACCAAGTAACGAGTTCCTTCCGAGGAATGTGAATTACTTGGATGTCTAGTTTTTCCATTGAGCCTAATCATGCAAAAAGATTTGTTATTAATCACCATGGATTACTAATTAATTTTAATGCCTCTATTTCAATCATATGTCCTTTTAAGGGGAAAACGGAAGCAAAATACACTTGCATGCCTCGAAAGTAATGCAAATGTCATTTTGAGTCCGTTTAAACCTTAAAAGAGTATATAGTTGAGATTATGGACAAATTCAATGTGTGATGTAAATGCCCATTCTGTCATACACCATTTAAACCATAAAGTCCTAAACTATGGTTTACAACTTCGAATACATTGAAATGAACAAATAAGCACTTGAATTACATGGAACATCCGCCATGGACCGATACATTTCATCTAAAAATGAAAGAATAGTCAAATGGAGTATGGCGCCCTAATCATGCATTCTAAAATGAAAGGGCATTTAGACCAAGCATTGAATGTCATTTAGGCATTTTTTTTTTAAAATGTGCCAACTAACATACATAATTGTAAAAGAATGGAATGGAACGATACTTGCTTACCATGATATTTTTGTTTGGTTTTAGGTATACCAACCACAAAGACAAGTGAATGCAACTAGTGAAGCTTTGACGCCTAAAAGTGTAGGATATGCTAAAGGCTCAAAGTCATCACCTTAATGGATAAGGGATTCCATTCCAATAGGCAATCGGCCCAAAGTAATGAAATATTATTCCACCTTGGTGATCGGTATTGCATTTAAACGATCCCATGAGCAATCGGCTTATAGTTTCGCTTAAATACATACCTCCTAAGGGTAATCCTAAATGTAGCCGGGGTTGGGCCACGGGTGGTGTGTGCTAATGGTGTAGTGCTAAAGAAATTTAAAGACATGCATAGTAATTAATAACCAAACAGCACTTCTAAAATTCATTTAATTCACATTCAATCCCAACACCATCCTGCAAAATAAGGGTTAGCAAAGACTACACCCCTTATACCACCCGCCTACAAAACCATTTAATACTATCGTTAGCGAGACGTATTTGGGATCTTTGCGAGCACAAAACACAAGCATATCGTTCTATCTAGGCCTAAGTCCACTTAGAAAAGGTAAGTCCCCAGCGGAGTCGCCAAGCCTATCGCGCCGTGCTTTTTTTTGGACTTTCGGGATTTGTGCGCTAAGGAGGTATTTCCGTGTAAGGGTCTCTCCCAGACCATACCTCACGTTACAACGGATGGCAATTTTCTATTTAGTCTAAGTTTGTGATTTTGGAGTCGCAACTAGTCATTGTTGGTAGGTAGACTAGAAACCTAATCGGGGTATGGGAGAAATACCGCGATTCTACGAACCAGAGATTCTGAGTACGGGGACTTGTTTACGTTATTGATCCCAAATCGAGATCCCTAACGCCCTTTCGGTTCCTAAGAACGATACGATGTCTAACGTGTCATGCAAATTTCTGAGGCTTACCCACTAATTCTATCCATTCTAATCACAGGAAAAACCAATCAAGTATTAAATGTGTAATCAATATCAATCAAATCAATCAATCCTAATGGTATATAAAAATGAAAATCAATCAAAACATCCAAACCCTAATGAAGCTCTAGAAGCTTATTTATTTCATGATTTACATTTTTTTAGGGTTTTAGGGTTTTTTAGGGGTTATAACCCTTGAATTTGAAATTTTCTAAAAATGCCACTTGGGCACTTCCAAAAATTCAAATTTCACTTTCTAAGGTTGGCCACGGTGTTTTTGAACCATTCTGTGAATTTTTGAAATTTTTGAAAGTTTTTTATTTTTTGATTTTTTTTTTCGGAAATTTCATTAACCAATAATTGATTTTTATGATTTTCTGAAAATTTTTATGAATTTTCCAATTTTTCAATTTTTTATTGATTTACTAAATTTTTCACATTTTTTATTTGTATTTTCTGAATTTTCTAAATTTTTATGAATTTTCTGAAAATTTTTGAATTTTTATGAATTTTATAATATTTTGATTTTTCTGTGAATTTCCTATTTTTCTAAAATTTTTCTGATTTTCCAAAAAATTTTCTGAATTTTTTTTTCTGAATTTTTTTTATTTTTTATTTTTTTAAATAAATTTTTTTATGAATTTTTTTTTATTTTTTTTAGATTTTATTTATTTATTTATTTTTAATTTCCCGCCGGGAAACGAACCGGACCGGCTCGGTTCAACTTGGTTCAGCTTGGCCGAACCGAGCATTGCCAACGCCGGTCGCCGGTCACCTTCTCCGGCGAATACGATGCCCAAAACGGCACCGTTTTGACTCGATCTCTTTGGGGCGTTTCCCCGAACACCTGATGGGCGTGATTCTGGGCTTGTTGTTTTCGAGATCCACCAGTTTGAGCTCATCGCCGATGAGCCTCTGGTGACCTTTATGACTAATTTTTTGGTTCTGTGTTAAGCTCATGTCAACCTCTACCAAACTAGACTAACCAAATAACCGTCGGACCTTCGCCGGCCGGCGAACAACCAGTCAGAAAAACCTTACTTGCAATTTGTTCTAAACTTAGTAGCCGAACCTTCAAATTGCAATATAGAACGTCCTAGCCATCTAACTTGATTCTAATAACTAACAAAACATCAAACAAGGTCAAGGAAGCTAACTTGAATGGCCCTACGGCCACGGCAATGCTCCGGCGAGGATTGGATGAACTCCGGCGAGATGGTTCATGGACAATCGGTTCAGTTTATGCAAGTTTATCCAACAAAATGCAATCAAACGACACAAAACGTGATTAGAAACAAGTTTTGAACATCCAGAAATACAAAATCATGATTAAAATAACATGAATATCAAGATTGAGTCATCATATTTTCTGGAATTTCTGGAAAAAACTGTGACCGTGAGTAATGTTTACCTGCTTCAATGAGGATCAAAATAGAGTTCCTAAGCTAATCAACGCTCGTGGATGTCTTCTTTGACACTTGATCTTCAAGTTGGTGGCTTCGGTCTCGCTGGGAAGGTTCTGGATTGATCAGAAAAGTCTCGGTTTCAGACCTTCAGGACCAGTCGATCTGACTGGAACAAGGAGGAGAAGTTACAGCCAAACCACGATTCGCCAGTGCTCCGCCTTCTAGGGCGGCACCGGATGCTCGAGTGGGAACCTCAGACCCTCTCTCTCTAACTTTTTCTCTTTGGTTTCGCCAGTTTTCTCTCTCTCTCTCTTTGGCAAATCTTTGAACACGTTCTCTCTACCATCTTCAGTTTTTTCAGCTTTTTGTTGATAAAAAATCCCGCCCAAATTCGGTTAGAACCGACTTTGAATCGGTTAGACCGAATAACCGATGACAACTGGTGATTATCCAGCTATTAAATCGGTATTTCGCACGTTTTTGTGGTGGGATTAAGGCTGGTGAAGTCGCGGGCTTGAAATGTCTTTTTCTGGGTTTAATGGGTCTTTGAATGAGTCAGGCGAAGAAGATGAACAACCCGGGTCGGGTCGGGTTGACCGGGTCGACCCGACAGACCCGGGTTGGTATAAATTCGCCAATTAAGCTCAATTTTGACCCAATTTTCAAAATTAAACCCCAAAATTGAATTCCTCATCACATTTTGAACCCAAACATATGATTTTCTCCAATTTTTGTGATAATCGTGTCCAAGATTTTTTCATTTTTGTATTCGAGTTAATAGGGTTTTGTTCAATTTGATGTCCTAATGACTTGATTAGGCAAAATTGATGCAAAAATTGAATTACCCACATCTGATTAACCCTAAAAATGATGATCTCATGGTTCGACAATTTCATTTTGGGCACGATTCCCAATTTGGGCTCAAAATTCTTAATTTTCAATTGAATTTTGGGGCTTTCTGATTTCTTCGACAAATTGTGAAATTGGACTGACCATTATGTAATTCAAGGTCCCATAATCATTTCTTGTGAAGACACTATGACTTAAAAATGACTAGAAAAGATTTAATTACATTTTTGGTTCAATTCGGGTTTAATTTTGCCCAATTTTGGGAAAAACATATACCCGATTGAGATTTTTCAAAATTGATGATGTATTAATGAAATTGGATTTAAAATAAGACTAATGACTATTTTTATGGAATTTTCTGATTCCATTTGCTATTTTTATTGATTTTCTCACTTATTTTGACTAAAAGAAATTAATGAAAAATGCAGAAAAATACTAAAAAATTATTTTTTGGTTTAGAAATAGGTTTCTAGGCTTGGCCAAGATTCCTAGTCCTAATTTTGAGATTTTTGAAAATATGAAAAAAAAAATGAGCTAAAAATCAGGTGTCAACACTTTCGTAGGAACTTTATGGGAGCATAGTTGAAGAGAATCTTTGAGACTTACAAGCATATTAGCGTAAAGATTTTGTTGAAGAGCGCTTCCATAACACTTAGTAAACAACTGAATAAGAAAATATTGTAATCTTTAATGCACTAACCGTTCTTGTGATATGTACTATCGCTACTTTGAAAATCAAATACCTCCTTTTCATGTGTAATAAGTGCTACAAGACCACTCACTAACAGAACCCTTTTTTATAATTCAAAGAGTCAGTTTGGCTAGTGTTCCCATCAATCTTAACACGTATTTGTCTTGAGCGCGAATGTGTGCACCTTGGCAAACATGCCGCGTGTCTTAGGCACAAGGGGGTGTGCTTGAAGAGCCTCAAGCATTTGGAAAAAAGTGGAACACCCCCGAACGTTTGATAGGAGATGTAATATCTACTTACTCGTAAAAAATGATTCATCTCTAAAGAGCTACCTTTTTGAATATTAAGTTCGGCCAACGTAGATCAAACTGGATTGTTAAAAAAACTCCGTCGAATTTTTCCTGCAAAGGACATCCTATGTATAGCTACTTTTTGCTGCCAACACTTTATTGTCCACCTAATCCCTATAGTCTGCCGAGAGTCATAGTACATACAGTCACAAGGATGGCCAGAAATTCCTCTTCTCCATCAACAGGGAAGATTTCACACTGGATGGGTGCAGAGAAATGATGTGAAAATATTAACTCAAAATCTTCAGGCAATACGGAGGACTCAATCTCTGGCCTTTTGGGATGCATCATGAATACCCCAATCATTCATACTTTCGCCCTTTGATCCAGTCACTTTTCACAAAGAACTCAAATGGTTCTTCTGATATGTATTCTTTGATCTCGCTGTGGCAATTGAATTCCCTACTGCAAGAATGTTCAGGTTTGCCGAAAGATGAGAAGAAGGCCATGAAGATCCTTACTTCTAGCATCTAGCTGAAATGTTACAATGGTTTTGGCGCATGTGTTATTGGCAAGTTTAACATGCAGCTCAAGTTCATGAAAAGAAAGTACAATATTCCGGATAACATGATCCACACCGCTGTGATCTTTCACAGAACATGGGAGATACATATTTTCAAGTAATCGGTTCATTGTTCCACGAACTCTGAAGCTAGAATACCTTGGTCCTTCAGTTCCTATGCTATAATTCACAATTCCCGTCAATGTAGCATTGCAGATCTTGATGGACAATATAGAGCAATCCAGAAGATCCTCTGTGGGAAAAATCAAGTAATTCCCAAAGAAATTGGCCAAGTGCTTACAATGAAAAAGTCCCATGGGATTACTCACAGGCATTCGAACCAAGGGATGCTGTCAGACAAGCTTTTGCAGATTTCAATGCAAGACAACAGCCTCCACTTCCGATCCATTCACCTTAAAAACGAGACTTTTGGGTAGACCACTTGCACAGGTTCCGTGGGAATTTGGTCTTCCATACACATGATAATTAATGTACCACCATGTGGAATGCCTGACACATCTACCTGGCCCCAGCCGACAGAAACTCCAACAGAACCCAATTCAAGATTCAATGATCCTAGTCTTTGCTCTTCTAGCAGCACTTCACGACCTAGTAGGAAAATGATAGAAGTGACCCTTGACAACTTTGAACGAGTCCAACTTGCCTTGGAGGTAAAAAAGGCTGGCTGTTCTATGTTCATCCAAGAGAGTAATGCTGAAGAAATCACTTTATCAACTCTCTGAAAGTGACCGTGCAGACTTGTAAGATAGTACTAGCAAAGGACGACCTACTTAAATGTTATGGGAGATAACCCCGTTTGTCTTTTTCCCTTCCTTTATGTCAATGATATTCAATTCTTTCGAAGACTTCTCTATAAATTCTCAAGCTGTTGCTCTTAGATTGAAATTATTACGAGTCTTGTTTAATGGAGTTGCTAAAACATGATGAAGGTCTTGAGCCAGTGAGCCCCACAGGACAGTACTTCGACAGTAAAGTGATGTCGATTTCTGTTCTTGCCATGTTGGAATTCGAAAATCCAATCGATGACTTGCAAACTACGTCGCTCATCAAAGATGTTTTCCTCCTAATCAACCCACGGTTCTCTTCCATCATGGTATGTATGTACCTTATGTATAGATATTCACCAGTTGTGAGATTGACATATGGATAATTGATGTTTATTAGATGACTGTGCATGGTCACATATCTTGAATGAATAAACCCTAATTCACTGCACATACATAGATATTATTTTGGTTTTCTTTTGTCTTGGATAGGCGGAGGGAAAGAAGGGAGGAAGAAAATGGAAGAAGGTGGAAGTGAATGTGGAAAACCATGTACACTTCCCCAGTTTTTCTTCTCCAAAGGGCTCATTATCTCCATCCGAGAATGACAGTTTCCTCAAAAGTTACATTTCGCAAATAGCCAAGGAACCATTTCCACAAGGCCAACCATTGTGGGAAATACATATTATCAAGTGTCCAACCAGTGAAGCACAAGGAACCCTAATTTTCAAGCTTCACCATGCACTCGGGGATGGCTATTCTCTTGTGGGTGCTCTCTTGTCTTGTCTTCAAAGAGCCGATGATCCCTCTCTTCCGGTAGCCTTTCCCTCAGTCAATAACTTCAGCTCAGTCAATAGAGATGACAGAAACATTGGACTTCGGAAGGTGGTTAGCAAATGTTTTTAGCTGCTCGTTGACACTGTAAGAGATTTCGGTTGGCGGGTCTTGAAAAACACTTGTGTCGAAGATGATTTGTTGCCGATTCAATGTGGGTCAGAGAGCTTCCGGCCATTTTCGGTGTCGACGATCATGTTCTTGTTGGATCAAATCAAAGAGATCAAGTCTTGCCTTCGAGTGGTAGGAAATATCATTTTGAAGACTATACTAAGTCTAGCTTCTTGCATCACAAATGCATTACGCGTTCTTTCAGCATTTTACTTTTTAAGATACACTTTCGTCTCTAATCTTTTGCATTATAATGGTCACCTTCACATAACTAGCTCAAAAGTAATTATTTTTTCTAACATATTTGCAAAATATACGTAGTTTAGGTGATCTTTATATTAGACATTTATTATCCTCAGACTGTAAATAAGTATACAGCTAGTATTCGGGTTGTACAAGGTTTAACCGAGGAAAATAACGTGGATTTATGCATTTAATGCACATAATTTTTTTTCTTATTTCACGCGTGCGACAATTTTTCTACCCAAAAGAGGACAACGTGACGTCCTTGAAAACAGAAGGACAATTTTGAGCTAGAAACTGGTTTATTTTTCAAATATGTAGAAGATAAATTCTAGAGAACTAGTTAATTTCTTCTTCCAAAGAAATTTTGCATTTATTTACATGATTATAGATATAGATGTCTACATGCAACATAGATTTTTTTAACAAATTTTATCTACCCTAGATGTAGAATTTCTTAAACAGACCCACCAATAAGAGAAAACTAGTTTATCAGCTGGATTAGTTCACTTACGTTTTTTAGCTTTGAATTATGTCTCTTTTACAATTAAGTCACCATATAAGGTCAAGTCGGAACTGTAGGTTTATCTTTTTCACTGTACAGATATCGATTAATTACCTTACGGTGTGGAAATAAACGATTATGCAAAAAACTAACATATCGTCAGTTCTTTTCACATGAATTTTCTCTTCACTCAAACAGACCGTCAACGACGTGATTATTGGAATAATCTTCTTGGCGACCCGATTGTACATGCAAAGAGCGAGCCCAAACTCGAACCTGAGCTCCAACTCCACGGTGTTGGTGCTACTGAATACGAGGAATTTGCGAGATCACAGGCCAGTGAGAGACATGGTCCAACCTAATTCCAAGTCACCGTGGGGAAACAATTTTGCATTCTTGCATGTGCCGATACCGAAGGTGAAACCGAGCGATTCTCAGTTCTCTGATCCTTTGAAGTTTGTCCACAAAGCTCGTGAGGTGATCAAGAGGAAACGGAGCTCCTTCGGTGTAGTCCTTACAGGGATGTTGCTAGAGATGATGAAGAAATGCAGAAACCCAGAGGTATGTACACGTCGCAACAATTAACTAGTCAGAAATGCTAAGTATATTAAATATAATTTACAAATTTGATATGGTAAATGATGTGACATGCTGTTATTAGGTATTGAACATGGCACACTTTCGTTGTATAATTTCTTGCAATCTATCATATATTTTGTAAATTGGTTTTAAGTGTACCTAGCATTACTCCTTATTGATATTATTGTTAACAAAAATGGATTAAAACAAATGGATTTGCCTGTACGAAATGTGTTTAATCATTGCAGGAAGTAGCAAGGCACATTAACAGGACAATGAGAAACTCGAGCATGATCATCTACAACGTTACAGGGCCAACGTTACAAGGCCAATGGAGAAATTGTCTTTCGATAATCATCCCGTTAAAGGCATGTACTTCACCGTCGTCGGCTCACCCGAGGTATTTATGTAATTGTTGTAAATTTTGATTTTCTACCCAAGAGCACAAAATTACCGAGGCTTTATTGGTACTGGGCCTCAATTTCGCAGTCGTTACATGCATCATCTTCCGAAATATTGATACAGATTTCGATATTCGGGACATATATGGGTCTAAAGACCAATGTGTAACATTTTATGCAACAGTTACGCTCCTATCCCATCTTTAAGAGTCGACAGAATTTTGAATTCAAAAAATTGATTCTTCTTATTTACCACAGCACGTACTCACTAGACTGAGTCGCGAGTGGCTTGCTTCTTCGTATCAATGATGTAACGAATACATGAAATAATTCCTTCGTGCTTTGTTTTTGCAGAGTCTCCAAATAACGATGATCAACTATGCAGGAAATCTGAGAGTAGTCGTGCGAGCTGAGCAAGGGTTCATAGATTCCGAGTTGTACACCCGCTCGCTGCATGATGATTTGGACATGATCCTTCACGATGCATGTGAGAAGCAGTAGAAGCCATTCCCATTCCTATCTTTCCACAGTTCAACGCCTTATGATGAAACCCTATTTTTTCCCTTATTTTTCTTTATAAGATCTTGTTAACGGGACGAATCTAGAAATCGAGTCTTGTTGAGTTCCGTGGCGGTGAGCTCAATAGAGTTTGTTTTAGCTGGGAATCAGAAAAATACCTTTCACTAAAGATTGATCTTTGATTTTTATTGAATGGGGTTGAGTGGTGATTCGAACAAGAATTGAATTGCGTAACAAGGATCAACACCAACTAAATTTAAAGGAAAGTACAAATACTGAAAATTGATAAATTGAAACTGAGAAAATACATAACTTTATGTTGATGATCGTGTCTCCTTTACAACATTTCAACACGATTTTATATACTCGAGGTCCCATGATAACATGTCGTCCTTAAACACACGATTTTGTTAAATGATAATCGTTGATCAATCTCTCTTGTATGTCGACAATTGTATAACATGGTCATCGATAATCCTCATCATGATCAATAAGTATTTCCACTATCGGCAACTTACCGACAATTGAATTGTACTTAATATCTTCAGTCAAGTTGACGTTATGTAAATGAAATAACCTTGGTTTTTTTTTTTTTGTGTTAACACGTGTCTTTAATTCTTTTAAACATTTGAAAAGATCGTGAGTTCAGGAACTTGATTGTGCTAGATTACTCAAACGCTATTTCGGTACCTTTTCTCTTTTATTTCAAAAAATATTTTTCAAGCAGCTTGAATTGATTTTAGACCTATCCATTAACATGTGAGGTGATAACGCATATGCTCAAACATTATATGGTTTTTAATTTAGAAACCCAATAATCAAAGCAGTAAATAAATTGCTACGATAAGGGGGAATTTACTTACCTCGATGTACAGCAATCCGCAACAATAATAATTTGGAAACACATATTCACTCTAAAACATGGTTTTTAATTAGCACACAATTCCAATAAATTCTTTTTTGATTTTCTCTTATTTAAATGAAAACTAAGTTATATGCAATGCACGAAATGTAAGTTTAAACTATATTACATGACCTAGCTTAAAATGATGAACAATTTAATTACATGAACCTAAACATGCAGTTTCCAATGATGGACAAAATTAACATGCGACTATTCTAGCATGACATGCAATTCCATAACTCTAACATACAATCATTAAATGACATGCAAGTAATGACGTGGCACGATGACGTGGCACTATGCCATGGCATATGATGACATAGAAATAATGACATGGCATGGATGATGCAATCTAAACTACATGACATGTGCATGATTTTTTTTGTTGGTATTTTCATTTATTAAAATTCGGAATGAATAAATGCCTTGATATGAACATGTGATCTAAGAATTTAACTTATTCCAAGATAATTTTTTTTTGTATTTTCTATTAAATTCGTAATTAAAAATTACCAAAAATTAACTATTAAGATTAAGATATAATCTAATTTAAACTAGGAAATAAACATGCTAAATCCTAATTTTAATCAAAAAATCATCCTAAAATCTATTTAAATATGCATCTATTCGAACTATCCTAACTTAACAAGGAAATCTTATTTAGCATGCATTCCAATTATTTAATTTTTATCGAAAATCTATCATAATCTATGAGGAAAGATTATCTAGATTTTACTTATGCATCCAAGATTATCTAAAAGTCTAATCTAATCTAATATATATTTTTTGAAAATTTTCAAATAGAAATGTAATTAAACAAATCCGACGTCGTCGAGTGTCCCTAGAGAAAAAAAGGCTCTTCTTGAGCTCTGGTACATGCCTCACTTCTGTCAATGTACGCATCACCCTATCGTACATCCGAATCCGAATTGTCCCTATCCATACAACCTTGCAGGCTATATTATTCCCTATCAGAACTCAACCATCATCTACAGTTTGGTTAGAAGTAAACTAGTTTATATGAGACGTCATATGATAAGAACACCCTGAATATAGTACCCATTTGTCTCCTGACAAATTAGTAGTCACACACAAAATAGCCTTTGCATTGCTAGTATTCTCCTCAGCAACGTTTGCCACACTGCTTGTGGCATTTTACCTATCACCTTGGTTTCTCCGCTTCGGACAATCTCTCCTATTGTACCCCTCCTCGTGACACTTAAAGCATTTCACGCTTCCCTTAGACTTTTTATTGTGTGACTTTGACCTGCTTTTACCTCTGCTAATACTAGACCCCGATGTTGATCTCTACCCCGAATCACTAGTCCTTACGCTGCATCATGCTTTAGATTGTCATTTCGCAACTTTCTCTTCCACTCTTTAGAAAAAAAGGTGGACTTTACCGCTTTCGAGGTAATTATAGTACACCCTGTAGTAGTGAATTAGTTTAGTACTCCCCTGACTCTGGTAAAGAAGCTAACAACATTATTCCCTGCTCTTCATCATCAAGAATCTTATCGACATTCTTTAAATCCATCATGAGTTTATTGAACTCATCTTGGTGGGATCTAATAAATGTAGCTTCAGTATATCTAAACTGAAACATCATCTTCAACATGTACAAATAATTGTTACATAGAGTGCCTAAAGTTTTGGCCACAATGCTGTGGCATGCTTCTCCTCGACCACCTCTATTAACACCTCATCCGATAAATTCAACATGATTACACTCTTCGCCTTCTTCATTAACACATCATTTTCGGCATCTTTCATCATTTCGGGCAACTTTTCCTTGCTTCCCAATGCTTTGGCCAAACTTAAGTTATTAATAACACCTCCATCTTAACGCTCCATAACTTAAAGTTGTTCCTCCCATTAAACTTCTCAATTTCAACTTTCTTCTTAAACATAATTGCAACAACGGAATCTCCAGATAATTATCAGACAAGCAAAAGCCCCAAATCACAATCCAGAAAACCTTATCCTCAAGCTATGATACTAATTGTTGTAATATTAACGAACGCGGAAGCTAACCTAGATCTTGCAAATTAAGTCAATGCGAAAATCACCGGAGAAATAACGATGAACAATAAGGACACCCAAGATTTACGTAATTGGGTCCGACGTATCGGTACCTACGTTCATGGGGAGAGTCAGCAGTACATAATCCACTAATAATAGGAGAATCCAAGTTACAATTGTTTACTCACACATTCGAGTGTTTACCACAACAGATTAAATCCAAGCCTCAAGTGTTTATAAATAAACAACTTAAATGGATAAAATAAACTCACAGCACAAACTTTGGACGGCGACTTCGTGTAGCTCCCATCTTCATTGTTTCGGCTATAATGAGTGGCCGAAGGAGCCCCCACAGAACTTTGCTACTCTTTGTTCAAGACCGGAGAGATCCACCCACTTGCGGCTACATTAAACGGATTAGGAAAAATCTAGGGCTACAAAAGAGAACCTATTTTATTCTTTTATCTCAATCCCCCTAAGGCCCACCAGCTTTCTTCTGTATGCCTGACAAGAAATAGGCAACTAGAGTTCACATTTTGTTTCTTTCCTCTTGGACAAATAAATGTTTATATAATAATAAATGTGCCCATTACTTTTGTCCTTTAGTGATTTCCTTCTTATGCGCAAGACAAATAAAGAACCAAGAAGATAAACCGGTCAAAGATAAAAGGTCAATCCCTTCGCCCGAAAAATCCAAATTTGCGCAAGATTAAAAGATGCACACCAAAATCTTTCAATGGGTCGGGTTCTGTAAACAGTTCAAACTTGAGACACAATCTAACAACCCACTTGTCCTTCGAAGCTCTTTTTACCTTTAGGTAACTTCAGTAGCTTAAAATTATGATTATTATAAAGTGACTACATTTCATCATGCAAGCCATTTGCTATTGCACTCATCTTCTATTGCTTTTGCATAGCACTTTGGTTCACATGCATCAGTCAATAATACATACTCATCTGCAAAGTATCAGGTGGAAGGTCATTGCTCTCTAATGAATCTTTGGACTAGAGTATCCGGTGGAGCATCTAATGGAGCTTCTGGTTAAAGAACGATATCATATCACGCCCCGAACCCCATTGAGCTCGCGACATACCTCTATGGTCGATTATCGCGACGTCCCAGGATGTTGCCGACCCCACACATCAGAGAGATAAAACACTAGCGGAAGCAACATATACCCAGACAATACTTAGAGAGGGGTAATAGGGAGAATATACATTCACTACCAAGTCAAACTTATACAATACACACCACTTACAATACACATAATATACACGCACACCGGGCTTCTAAAGTTTACACCACCGATATAAAAAAGGACCAGTAGTCTGTGTCTACTCTAACTCCAAAAATAGGATACTTCAAAAAAATGGGTTTACCCTACCCCTAAACTAACCCCTACGCCCTCTAGACGGCGTCCACTCCGAGTCGTTCTCCCTAGAACTCGAATCTGATTCCCCTTGAGCCACTTGCTCCTCTGAGGATTCCGAATCCGCCTCGATCTCAATCGGGTTATCTTCATCCCCCGACTCCAACGGAACCTCAATTCGTTCCTCTTCTTCAGGCTCCTCCTTCGGTTCTTCCTCTGACTCTTCTTCTGGTTCCTCCTCAGGCTCTTCTTCGAGTTCCTCCTCTAGCACTGCACCCAAATCCACATCCATCGGGTCGAACCCTGCTTGTGACTCTTCCGGCTCCGAATCAGGCTCAGCCATTGAGGGTTCGGGTGCTGCAAGTACAGGCTGATGTCCTAACTGTGTGAGGCTAGTGTCAAGGCTAGCCATCTCACCGTCAGGAGGGGGTATAGCCGATGGATCCCAGTCTTCTACTCCATCAAAAGGAACATCAAAGCCTCGAACAGGACCGAACTCGTCCATACCATCCCGAAAACACCAGACGGTATAAGTGTGGGCCTGCCAAAGGGATTGCCCTATATCTACCCAGACTACTGTAGTATGCTTGATCCAAGCCATATTATCATCTATTGGGTACTCTATCACGGCATGATCGGTGTGCATCGGTATGCCAAAACGCTGAGGCGGTGGCGCTGGAAGATTCATGGTCCAGGCCGGGGTTCTGAAATGGTTTGGTTAAACAACCATGAGACACGTCTCATCAAGTAAACACCATAAACCCCACCTAGGCTAACACGTACCTCTAGACAAGTCCAAACACAATATCACTCAATAAACACACAACATGCACACAACTGTACTTACCTGAGCTTTTAATGCGTACAATCTGCACGTTAGTCTCAATTCCACAAATTCCAACCACATGCATTTTCCAAATTAATTTCATGCCCAAAAACGAAAGTCGAACACACGGCATTTCCAACTCCGCATTTCACACACTCGTTCATGCATCACCACACTATTTTCATTAAACTTGCCCACGACCCGCGTAATTACGCCTCAGGTCCACTTTCCATCTACGGTCCACATACGACCGTCTCATGTTCACGACACTCCTTAGCCCGCGTTACAGTACACGCCTCAGGCTATGTCTCTTGCCCGCATTACAATACACGCCTCAGGCTCAACATCCTCCACCAACGGCACAACCCGCATAAACGAACACGCCTCAGGTTGGCGGTCTTCCGATAATACCGGGCATCGTCCCGCGTTAAAGTATATGTCTCAAGACGGCTCAATTCCCCGCGTTACAATACACGCCTCAGGGACTTTCGTGACCACACGCACAACATATCACATAAATTTTTCACCCATCCACACGCTCAAACATCATACGAACATGCTCAATTGACACACAAACATGCCCAATTTCCAGCCAATCCAATTCAGCCCAAGCACGCATCGAACCTCACGCATTTCACATGCTCAATTGACACACAAAAATGCCCAATTTTCCAGCCAATCCAATTCAGCCCATACTCATATAAACGGGTCCACATTTCAACCAATTGTTCCATAATCCGACGAGCATGCAAGGTTGCCACTAGACCCACAATCACAGCTACTAATATGAGCATAAAATCAACATATTCATGTTTATTTCAAGTTACAATAATCCCATAAACCAGCCACGACTCCACACATCAAACCGACATGTTTAGTCCCCAAATCGAACCATACACTCATCATTTCAAACCATGATTTCCAGCACATAATTCCACCATGGTCAGCCCCGAAACCATCACAATTTCACCCACAAATCAGCCAAGATCAGCCCCAACTCAGCTTACTAAAATAACCCCTAAATAGCCACTAATTAACCGCTAAACAACCACTAATAAACCTGAATCAGCCCCTAATCAAGTCCGTTAGTACCCGTAGTCCTAGGAAGAGTTTAGCATGCCACTCACTTGAAGTCCTAGGCAAGCTCGGGCAAGAAGGGGTGCGGCAAGCCGGCGGACGGACGGCGACGGTGGCGGCTGAATGGCGGACGGTGGCCAGTCGAGCGGCGATCAGCCTTGCTCGGCCACACGTGCTAGGCCAAAAGAAAAGGAAGTGAGCTAGCTAATGGAGAGAGAGTGTGGGACGGCGAGGTGGTGGTGGCGAGGCCGCGGCGTCGGGAACGACCGA
The DNA here is from genome assembly GCF_021117445.2 of Syzygium oleosum. Taxonomy (NCBI): domain Eukaryota; kingdom Viridiplantae; phylum Streptophyta; class Magnoliopsida; order Myrtales; family Myrtaceae; genus Syzygium; species Syzygium oleosum. The sequence goes on along the minus strand of NW_026607485.1, from coordinate 18,913,936 downwards.
GCGGCAGCTATCCGGCACGGCGGTTGAACGGCGGCGACGGCTGGCTTGGCCGATCGGCCGCGGTCACGGGAGGAGGGGGAAGGGGCTCGGCTGAGAGGGAGTGAGAGGGAGAGGGTAGGCGTGAGAGAGAAATGAGAGGGTGAGAGAGAGAAAGAGAGAGAAGAAAGGCTTAATAAATCAATAATTGGTGTCTATCCCTATCAAAATGACCATCCTACCCTCCTCTCTAGTTTCCAATCAACGGCCACGATTCGATCTTATCTTGAGATCAATGGCCAAGATCGACTCTTATAAAAAATATCCAAGGGCAAAATTGAAATTTCACAAAAAGTCCAAGGACAAAATTGTCCAAAATTTTTTATCTCTAAAGTTGGTGTGAAATGACCAAAATGCCCTTCTCACATTATGCTTGCCCTTAACAAAGTCCCAGAGGCAAAACGGTCATTTTTCCATTTCTTGCCAAAATTCTAATTTTCTGAAGAATCCGGACAAATCTGAGGCTGACCAGGCTAATAACAACGTCGTCCAATTATCCTGTCATGACTTTCGAAATTTCCAATGCCCAAACTTGGTCTCTAATCAATGACTAAATTTAAATAACGTAATTTGAGCGTATCTCAAACTAACGAGTGGCTTTCGGGAAATTCGCATATTCGACCCGTGATTGATACTGAATCAAGCCACGTTTAAGTTCACTCGGATCGTGACGACCTCGGTTGTCATGTAATCGCGAGGATCGATCGCTAGTTCCGACGGGCGCGATCGTTTGGTATAGATTTAGGGTCATTCGTCAATTCATCTCGTGATCAAGCGGTATCACCCGCGATCCACTCGTATGACAGCGGCGAATTGATCCCTAACTATCCTTGGATTGGCCTACATTGGCTCAAAATGTCATCTCGACAATTTTTATGGTCGAAAGTCGGTTCACGATCGAGTTTCTTTGGTCGCGCGAATTTAAATCCCTAATTAGCCATTCCCTAACGGTTAGTATCCCAGGAGTGATCAGTTCCGAGCGAGATCTAACTTCAAGTACGTCCATAAAATCATCAATTTCATAAATCCCAAGTGGGTCGAATTTCAGAATGTCACAACTCTTCCCCCATTAGAAAAATTTCGTCCTCGAAATTTACAATTTAACCCAACTACTCAAACAAGTGGGGGTATTGACATTGTATTAACTCCTCACTTTCCCAAGTCGCACCTTCTGTCCCGTGATGTTCCCAAACAACTTTGACTATCGGGATCGTCTTGTTCCTTAAAACTCGTTCTTTCCGATCTTCGATCCTTATTGGCCTTTCGACATACGACACCCTGTCGTCAACTTCTATCTCTTCATAGTTCAACACATGAGTTCGGTCCGGTTCATATTTTCTCAGCATCGACACGTGGAATACATTATGCACTTGCGACAAATTTGGCGGTAATGCAAGGCGATAAGCTAAGTCTCCAATCCTTTCCAAAATCTCAAAGGGTCCTAAGTACCTCGGACTCAACTTCCCTTTCTTGCCAAATCGGAATAATCCTCTCATGGGTGATACCTTAAGGAATACGTGATCCCCTACTTGAAATTCCAAAGGTCTTCGCCTTCTGTCTGCATAACTCTATTGACGACTTTGAGCTGTTTTCAGCCTTTCACGAATGATCTTAACCGCCTCAACTGACTGTTGAACTAATTCTAGCCCGGTTATACTCATTTCTCCAACTTCGTCCCAACATACGGGCGTTCTACATGCTCTGCCATACAGCGCTTCAAATGGTTCCATCCCGATACTCTGCTGAAAACTATTATTGTACGCAAATTCCGTCAAGGGTAATTGTTCCTCCCACTTGCCTTGAAAATCCAACACACACGCCCGAAGCATATCCTCTAAAGTCTGAATTGTCCTCTCAGACTGGCCATCCGTTTGTGGATGGTAAGCTGTACTAAACTGCAGCTTTGATCCTAATGCCGTTTGCAGACTTTTCCAAAAGTTGGCGGTAAACCTAGGATCACGATCCGAAGTAATCATCACTGGCACCCCATGCAAACGAACTATCTGTTGTACGTACAACTCAGCATACCGATCCAATGTGAAGTCCTTTCGTACGGCCAAGAAGTGCGCTGACTTTGTCAATCTATCGACAATCACCCAAATGGAATCATGGCCTATTTGGCTCCTTGGTAATCCCATTACAAAATCCATAGTAATATGTTCTCATTTCCATTCTGGGATTTTCAAAGGTCGCAACAATCCTCCGGGCTTATAATGTTGTGCTTTCACTTGCTGGCACGTCAGACACTTAGCCACGTGCTTAGCTATGTCCACCTTCATGCCATTCCACCAATAGTACTGTCTCAAATTCTGATACATTTTCGTACTCCCCGGATGGATACTATAATTACTACGATGCACTTCCGACAAAATCTTTCCCTTAAGTTCCGCATCTTCAGGCTTGCACAACCGTCTACGGAACTTCAAGATTCCGTCTTTGGATACTCGAAAGTCCGGCTTCCTCTTGATAGCATCTATTTGCAGAATCTTTTGAATTTCTTGATCCGTAGACTGTAAGGCCTTTCTCTTAGTTTGGATTTCTGGTTCAATTCTTAAAGTGGCAAACAAGCTCGAGACTTGACTTACTTCGAACTTAAACTCCGAGTCTCGCACTCCTTCCAACAAAGTCCACTCCTTGATCATCAAGTGTGCGATGCTTGACTTCCGACTCAATGCATCGGCTACTCGGTTGGTCTTTCCAGGGTGATACAAAATATTACAATCATAGTCCTTAAGTAACGCCATCCAACGACGCTGTCTCATATTAAGTTCCTTTTGAGAAAACAAATATTTCAAACTCTGATGGTCTGTATATACCTGAATTTCTCTCCACATAAATAATGTCGCCAAATCTTAAGGGCGAATACTATTGCGGCTAATTCCAAATCATGCGTCGGGCAGTTCAACTCATGCGGTCTCAACTATCTTGATGCGTAAGCTACTACTCGTCCATTTTGCATGAGTACACACCTTAGTCCTTTCAATGACGCATCACTATAAATTTCATATCCTCCTAGTCCTGATAGAATAGTCAATACCGGCGCCGTGGTTAATCTATGCTTTAGTTCTTGAAAACTCCTTTCACATTTGTCAGTCCATTCAAACCTTGTTTCCTTTTTCAACAAATGTGTGAAAGGTGTTGCTATTGCCGAGAGTCCTTCCACGAAACGTCGGTAATATCCTGCCAAACCCAGAAAGGTTCGGACCTCTGTTACCGTCGTTGGTCTCGGCCACTTTATTACAGCTTCAATCTTTGCTGGATCTACTGAGATTCCTTCCCCAGAGATCACATGTCCAAGAAACGCTACTCGATTGAGCCAGAACTCACACTTACTAAACTTAGTGTACAATGCGTGTTCCCTTAAAGTCTGTAAAACTTTACTAAAATGGAACTCGTGCTCTTCCGAGCTCTTCGAGTACACCAATATATCGTCTATAAAGACTATAACAAACTGATCCAAGAACTCCTTAAACACTCGATTCATTAAGTCCATAAAGGCAGCAGGGGCATTAGTCAACCCAAACGGCATTACTGTAAATTCATAGTGTCCATATCTCGTCCTGAATGCCATTTTCGGTATGTCCTCCTTCTTAATCCTCAACTGATGATATCCCGTCCTCAAGTCAATCTTAGAAAATACCGAAACCCCTTGTAACTGATCAAACAAATCATCTATCCTTGGCAGGGGATATTTATTCTTAATCGTCACTTGATTTAACTGTTGGTAATCAATACATAACCTTAATGACCCATCCTTCTTCCTCACAAATAAGACTGGCGCTCCCCATGGAGACGCACTTGGACGAATGAAACCTTTGTCCAATAGTTCTTGCATTTGCACCTTTAACTCTTTTAATTCTGACAACGACATTCTATAAGGTGCCTTGGAGATTGGTTCAGTCCCAGGGGCCAACTCGATTACAAACTCCACTTCCCTTTCAGGTGGCAATCCCGGCAATTCCTGAGGAAAGACATCGGGAAAATCGCACACCACGGCTATGTCCTCTAGCCTCGACTCCTCAGCCGTCGAATCAACCACAGCCGCTAGAAATCCTTGACACCCTTCGTTCAACAACTTAGTCATTTCCAGCGACGAAATCCAAGGGATCGAGGTTCCTCCTCGATTTCCCACAAATTCGAATTTCGGATGTCCAACCGGATTAAATTGGATCACCCTGCTACTACAATCTATAACAGCCCTTTGCTTAACAAACTAATCCATACCCACTATCACATCGAAGTCATACATGGCTAAAACAGCTAGATCTATCCTTTCCTCCCTATCACCAATCACAATCTTACAATTCGGGCACCCTAACGAGACTAGCATCTTATCATTCAGTGGAGTGGTAACACACAACACAACGTCAAGCAATTGCGGCTCTATACCAGTCAATTTAACAAACTGTTCTGATATAAACGAATGTGACGCCCCAGGGTCAAATAAAGCATATACAGCATGATCGCATAGAGAAATCGTACCTGTGACCACCCCTGGCGCGTTCTCAATCTCTCTCCTTGCCATGGCGTACACCCGTCCTTGGGCCGGTGGCCTAGTCTGATTAGCCGATGGGGCAGCTCCAATTTGGTTCCCGTTACGGGGTGGCGGCAACGCAGGCGACCTATTCTGCCTGATGTTAGGGCAAGTCCTTATCTGATGGCCAAACCCGCCACATCCGAAACAGGCTCCGCCCCTATTCGGACAAGGTCCATTTCCATGTCTTTCCCCACACATCCGACATGGACCATTCTGAAAACGGTTCGGTTTCCCGATATTCCTTGTAACAGGAGGGACGAAACGTCGATTACTCGCCATTGGCCTCTTCCCAAAGTGGCGGTTGTCCCTACCCGGGGCAAATCTTGACCCAGAAGCGGCAGCCCTATCCGCTAAGTCACGTTCGATCGCTTGGGCACGATCATAGATCTCGTTATAATCCCTCAAATTCAGCGAAATCATTTGGCTACGAAGGTCCGGCTTCAAACCGTCTCGGAACCTCCGAGCCCTATCCAACGGGTCCTCCACCATCCTTGGAGCAAACTTAGATAATCGAGCAAATTCAGCCTCATACTGATCCACTGTCCTCTGTCCCTGACGAAGCCTCATAAACTCGGCTAATTTCTGTTCCCGAGCACTCTCAGAAAAGTACTTACCATTAAAGACTTCCACAAACATTGCCCAAGTCTTGGTGGCACCAGCAGGGAACACCCTTCCTCTGGTGGCTTTCCACCAATCACTTGCATTTCCTTGGAGCTGGTACACTGCCAAGGTCACTTTCTCTTCCTCGGTGCACCCTAGTACCTCAAAGGCCTTTTCTAACTCCTCTACCCAAAGCGATGCAACCTCAAGGTCGCCCTTACCATCAAACTTAGGGGGCTTTAATTTCAAAAACTGCTTAACTAGTTGATGCATCTGCCTATTCACATTCACTTGCCCTTGCTCTTGATTCCCATTGTTATTATTGGTGGCGGCGGACACAGCGGCCTCAGCAGCTTGGGCAATTGTGGCAGCTCGTTCCTGAGTCTGCCGTCCTATCAGATTTCCAATCTCTTCTAGGGTCCTCATGACCACATCCATTCTCGGATCTCCCGCAAGTTGAGCTTGCGAACTTGATTGGCCTCTTATCCCTCTACCTCTCGAACTCATCCTCATGGGTTTCTATCACTCACCTACCTGCTATAATTCCACTCAGGAATTAGAAACCTAGGCCAACTGTCAAGCCCCGTACCCTACGAGCACGCGATCATCCCTCGATGGTCGATCATTGAACGCGACGTCCCAAGACGCGTCGCCGACCCAAACGAAACACCCAACAATAAAGGCAAGCGAAAGCAAAATTTATTTAACCCAGACAATAAACAATGACAAAGGGATAGCACGAAACAATAATTGCATACCATCATAAGCAGTCACTATACAAAACGATAACTCGGGCTACCGATTTAAAACCACAATTTTCAAAAGGGGGCGGTGGTTGACAAGCTTATCTCCTCTACAAAAGGTACTCAAAAGATAGGGTAAATGATATATTCTTCAATCCCTGTGGTGCTCTGGCGGCATCTCCGAATCGATCACGGTCGCGGATCTGAAATGGTTATATAATAACCGTGAGAACGAGTCTCAATAAGCAACCCCCTATACCCCACGTAGGCCAATGCGTACCCAGACAAGTTATACATGCAATCTACCCCATAACATATAAAATTCGCATCATTGTACTTACCTCGCCATCAAGTCCATGCCAACTCTACACGTTAGTCGTCACGTGATAATGCAATAATAGTAATTAAATAACACATCACAAATCGCTCAAACACCAACCACGCTTTCACTCAATCACTCCAACTAATTCAACTAGCCAATTCAATCACACTCAATTCGCATACGTGGCCGAGCAACTTTCTCACGACCTCCCAGGTCCTTTCACACGGCCCGCGTCAACACGCCTCAGGCAAGCCCTCAGATCAAGCCGGGCTCAGTCCCGCGTAATCACGCCTCAGGACATTTCTCTCGACCCGCGTAACCACGCCTCAGGTCATTACTTGCCTTTCTAGCCACACCCGCGTAACCACCCCTCAGGTTGGCAGCCCTTAGATCAAGCCGGGCTCAGTCCCGCGTAACCACGCCTCAGGACATTTCTCTCATGCACATGCACCACCACACAATTTGTCATCTAACCCGTCGTACATTTCACAATCAAATTACCAAGTTCACACCAATGTCAATCTGACACACTTTAACAACCAATTTAATTCACACTCCCCACATCGGTCCACCGACCCGACATTCATGCCGGCACATTCAATTAATCCAATTCACCCACAAGCGCCACAACAATTCAGTCAGGCATATTTATCTCAGTCAATCACTAAATCAGCCGCACAATTATCGCCACAATAATTCACCAATTAAGCACAATCAGTCTAATTAGCCCACGCCTAATTAAATTCCTAAGCCGGTACTAAATTTCACCATAAACAAGTCTAAAAATACCCAAAGTATTAGGTAGGGTTTAGGAAGTCACTTACCTAAGTTTGGCCCGGGAAAAGTCGGCTCGGGCCCAAAATGGTCCGGTGAACGATCTGATGGCGCGGCGCAGCAACAGCAGGCGCGGTGGTCGGCCAATGCGGGCACAATGGCCGATTGGCATGCCTGGCGCGCGGGTGCGGTGGCCGTGCGGCGTGCCAGGGGGCGCATGGGCGAACGGACGGGCGACGCACCTGGTCGGACGGGCAACGCACCTGGTCGGACGGACACGGCGCGGGAGAGCTCGGCCACGGCCGGGCCGCTCGATCAGCTTGCTACGGCCGGGGTTGGCCCGAGCCGCTTGGCCACGGCCCGGGCCGGCCGGCCGGGCCGGGCCGGCTAACCGTCGGGCGGCGACCGGCGGCGGTGGCGGCGGCGACTACGGCGACGGCGGCGCGGTGGTGGGGAGCGGCGACGACGAGCTGTAGGAGGGTGAAGGTCGGCCGGGGGTGGGGGCGAGAGGGAGAGAGAGATGAAATTTGGGGGTGAGGGGGTGTGCAGACCGGTGGCGACAGCGGCGGCACAATACGGCGACGCAGCGCGGCGGCTGAGCCGGGAGGAGAGATGGAGGTCGGCTTGGGCGGTGATGGCGAGGGTGAGGGAGAGAGAAGCTGGGGTCGAGAAGGGGGGCGGCGGCGGCGAGCTGGCTGGACGAGCTGGCGACGGGCGAGCTGGCCGGCGAGCAGCGACGATGGGGGCGGCTAGGCGATGCAGCTGCGACTCGCGGCAGCGGGAACGGCGGCAAGCCGAGCTCACGCGCTTGGGAGGAGGAGAAGGCAGAGTCGGGCGGGCCTACCGGGCGACACGGCGGCGCGACGATGGCGCGGGGAGGACGGCGGCATCTGCGGCTGGTGGGGCGGCGTCGGGCGGAGGCGGAACGGCGGTCGAACGGCGGTCGGTGAGCAGGGCACGGCGGAGCAGAACCAGTCGGGGGGGGGGAAAGAAGCCAACGAAGAAGAAGAAGAGGAGAAGAGAGAGAGAGAGAGAGAGAGAGAAAGGAAAAGAAAAGAAAAAGATAAAGGAGAGAGAGAGAGTTGCATGGGGAAGGGGGGAAGGAGACGTGCACGCAAGGGGGGGCAGACGCGGCGCGCAGAGGAGAGAGGAGAGAGGAGAGAGAGAGAGACTCAAAGTCAAACCTCTCACTCGAGTGCGATCCAACGGACACGGTTCAAACCCGAAAACGATCTAACGGTCCCCAATAATCCTAATTAATAATATAGGAAAATGGCCAAAATAAAATAAGCCAAATCACACCACGAGGGAGGTCTACCAGTCCAAATCCGCACCCGGTCAAAAATCCACTTTTCACATAATCCTGGCAATACTGACGCTGGCCACAATAATATCGACACCGTCCAATTAAATTCGTCCCGGAACTCCGAGAAATTCGACACCAAAGTTTGGGCTCTAAATAACGGCCAAATTTGATCGAGTGCGATTCTAGCGAAATCTCTAATTTAAAAATAATAACCTAGGAGTGATCAGTTCCGGGCGAGATTTTATTATAAGCGCACTGACGAATTACACGTTTTATAAATCCCAAAAATGGGCCAAAATTCGGAATGTCACACCAACTACACCAGTCTAGTCCTAGGCAGCGAATCAACACAAATATTCACTCAGCAGGTAATTAATCACAACAGCACAAGGCCACAATCAGTAAGATCTGTGCACTTACCTCAGGTCCAGACGCACCTGCATTCCAATCGTTATAACACTCAATTCACTCAGCAATCACAACAAACAGTCTGGAGGCACGCGTAGCTCATTCCATACCTATGACTCGCTAAGGTCTCCCTAGTCAACTACCCCAAAAGTCATCGCTCATTATCACTCCTGACTTCGATCAAATTAGATCGAGCTAACCTTGCTCTGATACCAAATCAACAAGGGGATGTCACGCCCCGAACCCCATCGAGCTCGCGACATACCTCTATGGTCGATTATCGCGACGTCCCAGGATGTCGCCGACCCCACACATCAGAGAGATAAAACACTAGCGGAAGCAACATATACCCAAACAATACTTAGAGAGGGGTAATAGGGAGAATATACATTCATTACCAAGTCAAACTTATACAATACACACCACTTACAATACACATAATATACACGCACACCGGGCTTCTAAAGTTTACACCACCGATATAAAAAAGGACCAGTAGTTTGGATCTACTCTAACTCCAAAAATGGGACACTTAAAAAAAATGGGTTTACCCTACCCCTAAACTAACCTCTACGCCCTCTAGACGGCGTCCACTCCGAGTCGGTCTCCCTAGAACCCAAATCTGATTCCCCCTGAGCCATTTGCTCCTCTGAGGACTCCGAATCCGCCTCGATCTCAATCGGGTTATCTTCATCCCCCGACTCCAATGGAACCTCAATTTGTTCCTCTTCTTCAGGCTCCTCCTCCGGTTCTTCCTCTAGCTCTTCTTCTAGTTCCTCCTCTGGTTCCTCCTCAGGCTCTTCTTCGGGTTCCTCCTCTGGCACTGCACCCAAATCCACATCCATCGGGTCAAACCCTGCTTATGACTCTTCCGGCTCCGGATCAGGCTCAGCCACTGAGGGTTCGGGTGCTGCAAGTACAGGCTGATGTCCTGACTGTGCGAGGCTAGTGTCAAGGCTAGTCATCTCACCATCAGGATGGGGTATAGCCGATGGATCCCAGTCTCCTACTCCATCAAAAGGGACATCAAAGCCTCGAACAGGACCGAACTCGTCCATACCATCCCGGAAACACCAGGCAGTATAAGTGTGGGCCTGCCAAAAGGGTTGCCCTATATCTACCCAGACTACTGTAGTATGCTTGATCTAAGCCATATTATCATCTATCGGGTACTCTACCACGGCATGATCGGTGTGCATCAGTATGCCAAAACGCTGAGGCGGTGGTGCTGGAAGATTCATGGTCCAGGCCGGGGTTCTGAAATGGTTTGGTTAAACAACCATGAGACACGTCTCAGCAAGTAAACACCTTAAACCCCACCTAGGCTAACACGTACCTCTAGACAAGTCCAAACACAATATCACTCAATAAACACACAACATGCACACAACTGTACTTACCTAGGCTTTTAATGCGTACAATCTGCACGTTAGTCTCAATTCCACAAATTCCAACCACATGCACTTTCCAAATTAATTTCATGCCCAAAAATGAAAGTCGAACACACGGCATTTCCAACTCCGCATTTCACACATTCGTTCATGCATCACCACACTATTTTCATTAAACTTGCCCACGACCCGCGTAATTACGCCTCAGGTCCACTTTCCATCTACGGTCCACATACGACCGTCTCATATTCAGGACACTCCTTAGCCCTCGTTACAGTACACGCCTTAGGCTATGTCTCTTGCCCGCGTTACAGTGCACGCCTCAGGCTCAACATCCTCCACCTACGGCACAACCCGCGTAAACGATCACGCCTCAGGTTGGCGGTCTTCCGTTAATACCGGGCATCGTCCCGCGTTAAAGTACACGCCTCAAGACGGCTCAGTTCCCCGCATTACAATACACGCCTCAGGGACTTTCGTGACCACACGCACGACATATCACATAAATTTTTCACCCATCCACATGCTCAAACATCATACGAACATGCTCAATTGACACACAAACATGCCCAATTTCCAGCCAATCCAATTCAGCCCAAGCACGCATCGAACCTCATGCATTTCACATGCTCAATTGACATACAAACATGCCCAATTTTCCAGCCAATCCAATTCAGCCCATATTCATATAAACGGGTCCACATTTCAACCAATTATTCCACAATCCGACGAGCATGCAAGGTCGCCACTAGACCCACAATCACAGCCACTAATATGAGCATAAAATCAACATATTCATGTCTATTTCAAGTCACAATAATCCCACAAACCAGCCACGGCACCACACATCAAACCGACACGTTTAGTCCCTAAATCGAACCATACACTCATCATTTCAAACCACGATTTCCAGCACGTAATTCCACCATGGTCAGCCCCGAAACCATCACAATTTCACCCACAAATCAGCCAAGATCAGTCCCCAACTCAGCCTACTAAAATAACCCCTAAACAACCACTAATAAACCCGAATCAGCCCCTAATCAAGTCCGTTAGTACCCGTAGTCCTAGGAAGAGTTTAGAATGCCACTCACTTGAAGTCCTAGGCAAGCTCGGGCAAGAATGGGGGCGGCAAGCCGGCGGTCACTCGGCGGATGGACGGCGACGACGGCGGCTGAATGGTGGAGGTGGCCGATCGAGCGGCGATCAGCCTTGCTTGGCCATACGTGCTAAGCCAAAAGAAAAGGAAGTGAGCTAGCTAAGGGAGAGAGAGAGTGGGATGGTGAGGTGGTGGTGGCGAGGCCGCGGCGTCGGGAACGACCGAGCGGCGGCTATCCGGCACGGCGGTTGAACGGCGGCGACGGCTGGCTTGGCCAGTCGGCCACAGTCAAGGGAGGAGGGGGAAGGGGCTCGATCGAGATGGTGTGAGAGGGAGAGGGTAGGCGTGAGAGAGAAATGAAAGGGTGAGAGAGAGAAAGAGAGAGAAGAAAGGCTTAATAAACCAATAATTGGTGTCTATCCCTATCAAAATGACCATCCTACCCTCCTCTCTAGTTTCGAATCAACGGCCATGATTCGATCTTATCTTGAGATCAACGGCGAAGATCGACTCTTATAAAAAATATTCAAGGGCAAAATTGGAATTTCACAAAAAGTCCAAGGGCAAAATTGTCCAAAAATTTTTATCTCTAAAGTTGGTGTGAAATGACCAAAATGCCCTTCTCACATTATACTTGGCCTTAACAAAGTCCCTGGGGCAAAACGGTCATTTTTCCATTTCTTGCCAAAATTCGAATTTTCTAAAGAATCCGGACAAATCTGAGGCTGACCAGGCTAATAATAACGTCATCCAATTATTCTGTCATGACTTTCGAAATTTTCAATGCCCAAACTTGATCTCTAATTAATGACTAAATTTAAATAACGTAATTTGAGCGTATCTCAAACTAACGGGTGGCTTTCGGGAAATTCGCATATTCGATCCATGGTTGATTCTGAATCAAGCCACGTTTAAGTTCACTTGGATCGTGACGACCTCGGTTGTCATGTAATCGCGAGGATCGATCGCTAGTTCTAACGGGCACGATCGTTTGTATAGGTTTAGGGTCATTCGTCAATTCATCTCGTGGTCAAGCGGAATCACCCGCAATTCACTCGTATGACAGCGGCGAATTGATCCCTAACTATCCTTGGATTGGCCTACATTGGCTCAAAATGTCAACTCGATAATTTTTATGGTCGAAAGTCGGTTCACGATCAAGTTTCTTCGGTCGCGTGAATTTAAATCCCTAATTAGCCATTCCCTAACGGTTAGTATCCTAGGAGTGATCAGTTCCGTGCGAGATCTAACTTCAAGTACGTCCATAAAATCATCAATTTCATAAATCCCAAGTGGGTCGAATTTCAGAATGTCACATATCATATGTCTCAACATGTTCCGGGACATGTGCATTGTCTTCTTCCAGTTGATCCTCATCAACCTATGTAGGAACACATATGTGAGGAACTGGATCGAAGTCAATCAAATCATTACTAACCTTTGGCACTGAAATCATCTTTGATTTCTCAATATCTTGTATTGTCTAATCTTCCATAAACACAACATCTTTGCTTCTTACAACTTTTTTTTTTTTTTGGTAAGGGCTTCTTACAACTTTCTTCTCAACTGTATCATAGAAAACTTATAGCCAAACATATTATGTCCATAGCTAATGAATATGCATTGTCATGTTTTGACATCAAGTTTAGACCTCTCATCTTTGGGAATATGCACAAACGCCTTGCACCCAAAGACATGTAAATAATTACAAGAAACATCTTTGCCTATCCAAACTCTACGAGACATATCAAACTTTAAAGGAACACATGGAGTAAAATTTAAAACATGTGCAGCTGTACTTAAAACCTCATCCCAAAAGGATCTTAGCAGCTTTGATCGTGAAATCAAACATCTTACCGTTTCAACTAGTGTTCTGTTCATTCTCTTAGCTAAGCCATTTAACCGAGGTATCTTGGGAAGTGTCTTTTGATGTCTAATACCAAGATTTTTGCAATATACATTAAAATGTTCAATATACTCTCCTCATGTTATCGGTTTTGATGCATTTCAACTTTTTTCCAGTCTGTCTCTCAACTAAAACTTGAAATTGCTTAAAAACATCTAATACTTGACCAAAGTCACCTGACTTGTATGATGTAAAGAAATCCCTACGAGATGTAGCATGAATAGATGTACCACTATCACTTATCCAAATGGTCTCATGACATACAAGATTCATTGCATCTTTATCAAAGACCATGAGGAAGTCTTCGGAAAGTGCAGAACACAATTGTCATTGCTGTCATTCTCATTTTTCTTCTCTTTACTTTTCTTTTTCTATTTTTCTCTTTTCAACTTACGGCAATACCCCTGGATATGTCCCATCTAATGGCAATAATGACACTCAACTTTGCAAATTTATTGGATTTGCCTTTGCTTTTATCTCGCTCTTAGCTTTATTCCTCGAACCTCGAGTCTCACTTCTTCCCCTTTACTTAACAACCAAGGCATTATAATGAAAAGAGGATCCATGTGTCTTCCTTCCCATCTCTTCATTCAAAACACTACTTTTGGCATATCCACGGTAATCTTACCATCCGAGTTCGGCAAAGAAGTTCGAAACGTCTCACATGAATCTGGCAAAGTACCATGCAACCATAACACTTGAATCTCATCATCAAAATTGGGTGAGCAAAGTTATTCTTTAGTTAAAACAAGAGATACACAACAACATCAAGAACACCAATCTTGGAAATACACATGAATTTTACAAGAGAGCAAGGATAATTCTCACTAAAATGCAGGTTTAGTTCTAATCATGAAAAACCTGATGAAGGAAGATCCAAATGAAAATAAACCCAATCAGATTCGAGAATAATGTGTCGCGAGCAATTGGACCATGAATCGACCTCCGGTCATTAGCTTAATAAATACTCGACAACACCCTCTTTCCTAGATTTTTGCCTTTCTTTCTCTCTTACTACCGCCTCAAGTTTTCTTTTCTTCTATGTCATAAAATATAGAGAAACCCTATTTATTTAGGCCAAATATAGCCTCCGATTAATTTCTCTATATAATTTATCATATGGGCTCAAGCCTTTGGGCTTGCATTTCATTAGACTTCCTCCACATGGGAAAGAACCCAGCCCAACATTTTTACCATCGTTGACACTTTCATGACTTTTCCTAGTTGTTTGGACTTTGGAGTAACTATTTTATGCTTGTTCCTCTATAAATATATTTCAAAATATCTAAAGCTCAAAAGTTTGTAGTGTTCATAAAACTCCTAATAGATTTTGAAGTTGACAAAACTATCCATGTGTGTCTTGTAAGTCTGATAAATGCCTTGAAGTATTTTGATTCATAAAGTTATTCTTGAAAGAAAAGCATATGGTAATCTTAATCTTATTCAAGTTCAAATTGTAGAATTTACTTCAAGTAAAAGAGGTTCATACTTTATACTGAAGATGAAGAACTTCAAACTCAAAGAACTACTTATGTTCCCATCCTGACATAAGTCCAGAAAATAACTCAAGTTCAGAACATGACACATGAAGATTCGATTGACTCAATCTTGAAAATTGTTTTGCAACGGTTTAATATGCAAAACATCTTAAATGATTGGCAAATCATTTAAGTCTTTTCACGAGGAGGCTGCATGAGACATAGGTGTGCAATGTTGAGTTGCTTATTTTGTGTTTGTCTGCACTGATTTCTATAGGCTGCCCTGACCTTCTGGCGGTTGCTTTTGGTTGTCATGAGGGTAAGGATATTAAGTTGCATACTGGGTTAAGTTCCAAAATAGCTAGTTGCACTGTGATCTAATTTATCTTAAGTTCCAATCGTAGTAATAGTTTCCTTCCATGTCATTCACTAATCCGACTTCCCTTTTATATTGATCTAAGTTGAGAAAACGATTCTTCTCTTTTTGCTGTTGCTTTCACTGATGAAATTGCATTATTTTTAGCTTGGATGCGGTCATGGACTTCCAGCAATCTTTGCATACCTTGAGGTAAAGTGTTCATTTTATATTTCACCTTGGCATGGCCAAGTTGATGCTTGTCATGGATTAGCTGAATTTCGTACAATGACTTCAATTTGATGTAGTAGGGCTCTCCTACCGCTCACCTACAAGACTTAAATGCAGAGGTACTGCGGTGTCTAACTGTTCCAAATGTGGATGCATATTTGAAAAAATCCCAAGCTCCTGAATGTAGCCTAGCAGAAAGAGATATTCATTTCTTTGGTGGTGACTGGAGCAACGTCCATCAAATACTTCCACACGTAAAAGATAATGAAGAGGACACAAATCGAGATAATGGCTCGACCTCAGGGGGTTATGATGTTATATTAATGACCGAGACAGTGTATTCAGTCTCTTTTCTCCAAAATCTCTATGAACTTATAAAGAAGGTTAGTTTGGATCTGTGCATAGTGTGCCTTCTGCAATGACACAGTTCTCATTTCTTCTTGTATTGGCTTTTTGTAAACAGTGCCTGAGTCATCCTATGGGTTACTTACATGGCTGGTAAGAAGCATTACATTGGAGTTGGAGGGGGAACACGGAGATTTCTGTCTTTGGTTGGGAAAGATGGTAAGTCTTGGAAAATTGAACACCTTGACTGAATCTGCCTTAATGGACTGAATTTTTATTTTTATTTTTGCTTTATGTTTTGTAGATAATGTTCATCGTGTAGAAAATGGTTTGTTACCCATTGGCAGGATCCTTTGAGTTTAATAAAGAAAGTTACATGGACACTCCTTGAGCTTTGATACCTTTCTCTAGCGAATTATGCCTTTAGATGGAATCACGCGACGTACTCACATTTTTTTATCTACGGGATCATGTTTTCCTTCCCTGGAAATGCTGTTTTCCAAGCAAAACCTTCCCAAGAATCTTCCAGTAATGACGAAATCCGCTACTGTTTGTGTTTCATTCTTTGGCCAGGCATAATGGCAAACAGCATAGTCGCTGAAGTGGCTGATGGTTCATCCAACCTTCGTGAGATTTGGAGGCTTTCATTCAAGTAACTTGGGCCGAGTCAACAAGAAATGGATATATATAAAATAAAACATCCCCAAGTCTCACATCAGATAGAAGATGCCTTATGAACTCATTCGTAAACACCCCTAAATGACCAACCTTTTTAGCACTCAGCTTGGTCAACGGGGATCCAACTGGATCATTAGAAAAACTGGATCTTATGATTTTTGCAACAGATGGTGTCCTATGTAAGTCCACAAAGTCAGCATGTCGGTTGTTTCCTTGCATTTTCCACAACGTTTAATACCAAAAAAAAGGAATGTTTCATGGTCCAACATTAGATGGTTCTTTGATTTTATTCGCATTTTAGCAAGCATGAGTGAGACATTTGATGGAGAAATATCTTGATCAATATGTTCCATCAATCAATTTCTCTATCAATTGTAGTGAATACAGCTAATGGAACCTCGAATGCTAAGATCTTTAGGTAATATTCGACGATGACTATGCAACATTATTTCTTGAACTAGGGTCAAGTTGGAAATAGGTATATTTTCTTTTTAAACTTCAGAGAAATCAATTAATAATCCTAAGGCTTCAAACCAATCAATAATGCAATGACCCTGCGGGCAAAATACTAGTACATTATAAGTTCTTTTCACATGAATTTTCTCCTCCCAAACAGACCACCAACGACGTGACTATGGGAATTGTCTTCTTGATGTCCAATTATACATGCAAAGAGCAAGCCCGAACTTGAACCTAAGCACCAACTCCAAGGTGCCAGTGTTGCTGGATATGAGTAATTTGCAAGATTACAAGTTAGTGAGAGATATGGTCCAACTTAATTCGAGACTACCAAATTTGAAATCAATCGATTCTCAGTTCTCTATCCTTTTAAGATTGTTCCCAAAGCTCTCTTAAGGTGATTAAGCAGAAACAACGCTACTTCAGTGTATTCCTCATAGGGAAGCCACTAAAGACGGGATAAGGACACTTAAAGTGCCTTAACTTTTGTACAGCGCTCACTTGAGTGCCATAACTTTTTTTTGGCTCACTTGAGTGCCGCATCGGAGTAAAATAGATCATTTGAGTGCCACTTCCGGCGAAAATAGATTATTTGAGTGCTACTTCCGGCGAAATCATCCTACGTGGATTTTTTACTTAATTTTACAATTTGACATGGAATTTTTAAAAATAAATGGAAATCTTACGTGGAAATTTTTGTCCAAGAGAAACGACGTTGTTTCCTAAATTGTGTACAAATCTCTCCCTCTAACAGAAACGGAAACGACGTCGTTTCTGGGCGTGTAATAGCCTGAAAACGATGACGTCTCGTGTAAGTGCCAAATTAGGGCTTCTCACTTGCACGTCATCTTCCTCCTGTTCGTGCACGCTGTCTTCCATCCTTCTCTCGATTTCTCTGAGATAATCACAAATTAGGGCTTCGATTTTGTTCAATTCCTCAACACTTCGTCTCTTCTAAAGCAAATCGAGCTCTCACTGCCATTCTCTCTGTACGCCCAAAGTCCCAAATCGCATCTCTCACTAGCACTCTCCGTAATGGCAAATTAGAGTTTTGATCTTTCTCCCCTTCGATCTTTGTTTTTGCTGCTACTGGACAAAGACTAAAAAGGCGATGGACTGGAGGGAAAAGTTAGGGCTTGTCGGGTGACGAATCTTGATCGACAGAGAGTAAAGGTTAGTGATTTGTTATTTTGTGTTGACTGACTAACAAAGTAAGCAAATGCTTATTCAATTTCGTGTTGTTGACAGAGTGTAAAAGCGTGGGAAAAAGGCGATATCTTTGTCGATTTGGGTTTGGTGCCATAGTGTAAAGGTGAGTGCTTTAATTAATTCGCTGTTATACTTTGTCGATTTGTGTTCACTAACTAACACCCCTGATTGTTTATTGCGATTGTGGGGACCATTGTTGAAGTTACCTATTTGTGTTGTGGTCCCCTATCACAAAAATAATTTTTTTTGTATGGGATGCAGTGTTTTTTTTGTGGTTGTGAGGACTAAATGCTAAATTTTTCTATTTATGTTGTGGTCCCTATTACAGAAATAACTTTTTTTTTGTATACAATGCAGTGTTTTTATTGTGGTTGTGAGGACTGATTACTAAAATTGAAATTGTCTGTATGTGTTGTGGTCCTCTATTACAGAAATAACTTTTTTTATGAGGTACAGTGTTAACATGGGCGATACTGATACACCCATTGAAGTTTGGTATGGTAGGAGGTTTGTGATTGGGGAAGAGTGGGAATACGTTGGTGGAAAGGTTGTTGTTATCCTTGTCAATCTTAGTAAGCTGTCATATAAAGACTTTAAGAAAGATATAGAGGAACAGTTGCAATACAAAATAGGGAAATTACATTATCAAGTACCTAGTAAGGCTCTTAAGGATGGCTTGAGATATCTGCATGATGATAGTGGTGTGAGGGAACTTGTTTATCATTATCTTCATGGTAGTGATGTTTATGTGTATGCTGAATATCATGGCGATGAAGATGAGCAAGCAGTGTTAGAAGCTGGTGTTGAATCCCAGGCCAGCGATAGAGTTGTTTTAGAAGGAGATGTGAGAGCAGAGGAGACCGAGACTTCGCATATATATGCTGTGGTAGATTTATTTGACCAACTTGAGAATACTGGTGGCTTATATGATGGTGAACATACATTGCCCGAAGAATCGACTAGAATAAGCCTGGGCTCTTGGGAAATTGCACTGTCGAGTGACGAAGATGAGGAAATATTAGTGCATACCATTTGCACAAGTGATGTTGATGATGAGGACATTGCACAAGCAAGGGAAGAAGTGAGAGCATTTCAGCAAAGGAGAAAAGTACCATTTGGGGTGGTGAATGAGGGCATTTCATTCAACAGGGACGAAGGAGCTCATGCGACTGATGGTGATGATTTTGATAATGAGGAAAATAGGCATGATGATGGCAATATCTCGGAGCATGATGATGATGAAGATGGTACAGTGCAACATAGAAGGAGAAGTCAGTATCCCTCTTATGATTCAACAGGTACATCTCCTGCCTTTTCATATTGATGAATTTTGATGATGCCAAGCATTTTAGAGATGCTATTATTAGGTACTTTATCACTCAATAGAGAAATGTTAAATTCATTAGAAATACCAAGAATTTTATTAAAGCGAAGTGTGCGCAAGACAATTGTCCATGGAAAATATACGGTACATTGAATAAGAAGAGTGGCTCATTCCAAATCCGGTCACTCTAGGAGGAGCATAACTGCGGTATTGTATTTGATAATAAAAGAGTGACTAGTGTGTGGTTGGCCAAACACTTCTTCAACACGATCAAGGCAATGCCAGAAATTAAGACTCCTCAATTGAAGCAGCTAGTGAAAGAGCAGTTAGGTGTTCATGTGTCCAAAAATCAGTGCAAAAGGGCTAAACACAAGGTGATGAGTACATTGCTAGGTACCTACAAGGAAGAATATGCAGAGATCTGGAACTATGCTTGGGCTATGGTAAAGGTTGAGAACAAGGATAATTGGTCCTGGTTTTTGAAAAATTTAATGGCTGATCTTCAAATAACTGATGGAAGAGGTTGGGAATTCATGAGCGACCAACAAAAGGTAATGTCATTGAATTATTAGCTTTCTAATATCATTCATGTAGCTTACAAATGTTTGCTAGTTTTGCAGGGACTAGTTCCAGCGATAGCTGAGTTGATGCAATTCACTGAGCATAGAATGTGTGCTTGCCACATTTATGCCAATTGGGCAAAGAAGTACAGAAGTGATCAACTGCAGAGGTAATTTTGGCTGATAGCAAAGAGCACAAATATGGCAGATTTTAGAATTCACAAAGAAGCTCTAAATGCCTTATCAACTGAAGCTTGTGAAGCATTGTTCCAAATCGAAGCAAAGCATTGGTGTAGAGCCTTCTTCAGCGAAGAATTCAAGTGCGATATCATTGACAACAACCTTTGCAAGGCTTTCAACGGTAGGATTATAGGAGCCAGGTGCAAATTAATCATTAGTATGCTTGAAGACATCAGAGTTATGGTTATGACGAGGTTACAAAGACAGAGAGAAGAATGTTCAAAGTGGCCTAGACAATGTGGGCGGCCTAGGATTATAAAAAAATTGGATGACAACATTGCTGCTAGTAGGTTTTGTCATCCAATTTGGAATGGGGACGATGGATGCGAGATCATGAATAACGGTGACAAGTATGTTGTCCATTTGGATAGAAAAAAGTGTTCCTGTCGAGCATTGCAATTGGCTGGAATATCTTGTTCACATGCCATTTGCGCAATCCAGTTGAAGCAACTCAATCCAGAGGATTATGTAGAGGACTGTTACAAGAAAAGCAAGCATCTTGCTGCATACCAATTCATGATGTAGCCTCTGAGAAGTTGTAAGTTTTGGGACAAAACAAACCATCAACCCCCAGAATCTATACCACTGAAGAAGCAAGTTGGCAGGCTTAAAAAGAAAAGGAGAATAGAGGAAATTGAGACTACTAGTAACAGAATGAGTAGGGCTGGTGGAATAATTCGATGCTCACACTGTCATAGGGAAGGGCACAACAAGATTGATTGTCCAATTAAGAAGCAGCAACAACAACAGCAAGAGACAACATAGGCCAATGATGCAGGGGCATGTCAGGGCAACTCAGAAAGCAATGATGCAGGACCAACTACAATGCCAACTCAGTCCAATAGTGTACAACAAAGGAGTAAATTTCAAGTAAGCTATTTGTTATGTCATTGCCATTATATGTACTTCTTGGTGTATTAACTTCATTCTATTATGTTATTTTGTAGGTTAGAAAAAGAGCAGTTGAAGAGGCTTCTGAAAGTTTTGCACCACAGCATACACATGGTGCAATTGGGAAAAGGCTAAGGGAATATGGCTATGGGTTGTTTACTAACATGAATACCGGCATGACAGTTTTAAATGTTAGTTTTTTATGCATTACGCATTTGATGTATGTCATTTGATTGATATGGTAACTAATCAAGTTTTTTAAATGTTGTAGCCTGGGAGAAGTTCCGAGGTGTTGATATCTGAAGGAGGACCAAGTCAAGAATCGGCTGTATCTACAAGAAGAAGCCAAGGGCAAGCACTGATAAACCAAGCAATGATAACTCGAGCACAATCAAAGAAGCAGCAACCAATGGCAGCTCCAAAACAGAGGGTAGAGAGGGCAGCTCGAAAACAGGCACCTAAAAAGACCCAAACATCAACTCCATCTCAATTGAATGATCCTGAAAATGCTAATATACATCAATCTCAACCTACTGCCATAGTGCCAAGACCAATCACTGAAAGTTCAATAAGAGACAACACCAAAACACATGATGCTCCAAAGAAAAGAATGGATCCTCCAAAAGATAAGACAGTGGGAAAAAGAACACGAGTGAAGGATGTGCCTAGAGTTCCAGTTCGGAAGAGTGTAAGAATCATGAATAATTTCAAGAGTCCATCGAAGAAAAAAGGAAGTGACCAAGTTGTTGAGCTTGACTGATGGGAGGAGAACGTCTGTTTATGTTTAGGTGTTGATGTATGTTTAGGATTTTGTTGTTAGGCGTTTGAGATTATTGCTGCATTTTGGTTGATAATGTGTTTAACATCAATGTTGTTAGGTGTTTGATTATCTATTGCTGTATTTTGGCTGGGGATGTGCTTGGCAGCAATGTTATTGTTTCGGTATTGAATGTAAGAACATCGATGTTGATATAAAAGAATATGATTTTCCTAGTGCAATGATTACGTTTTTATCTTTGGTGTAAATGTGATATTATTTGCTGTTAACCCATGCCAAGGCTAATGGCATTTGTGGTATAATACTTCTTTTGTTCGTTATTACAGGATGGCAAGAATGAGATAATCTTGCTTAAGCTGTACAGGATGTGGTTAAGTCTAATAGCTTACTTATTAAAAAAATTGAGGAACTTAAGTGGTCACTTTTAAAAAGTTTAGGAACCTAAGTTGTAACTTTTAAAAAGTTAATGAACCAAAGTGTTCACTAAAAAAATTTTGTGGCACTCAAAAGATCCTTCGTAAAGTTATTTGGAACTTCTACTGTCCTTCAACACCATATGCAGAGAAGCCAAAACCAACTACAGAATGCAGAACCATCTCTGCTCTTGTTGCAGATTCTACAGCTTGCAAATCATCTATCATTTATATAAACTAACAATAATGCACCATATAACACCTTCCACCAACATACAAGTAAACACAAACTTGGTCATTCAACATTCAACCCACATACACAAATTTGCCAAAAGTAACAACATTCCAGCATCAAAACATTCCCATAACTAAAATTCATTGCACCAAATACAACACATTTCATTGTTCTTCTACTATGGCAGACTCAGTAGCTTCTTCTCATTACTGAGGTTACATATGACTACAAACCAGACCAAACCCGACAACAACAAGACAAATAACACTCGATAAATATTTCTTTGAATTTTCATCCTTGAAACTTCCTTCTTCAAATGATTCACCAAAGTTTCCAGACCCTTGATTTTTGCTTGCATTGAGTCTGCATCGTCTAACTCATCTTTCAATACAGGCGGAGGTTCATCTTGTCTTTGAAGTAGCTCCAAGATCACTCTGTTACTCAATTCGAAAATTTTGTGTCAACCCACCTGAAATATCCACAATTGAAGTCTTCTCTATACTTGGCGCAGCCATTGAACCTTCTCCCAGGATTGTTTCTCGTCCAAGCTATTCTTGTTGGACTTCGCAGCCCACAATAGCAGAAATATTAACTTCCATCTTCGCTTTGTTCATAAACTCGTGAGATGCTTCTCCTGTTTCTGCTCCCCTTTGTGAATTTGATGAAATCATTTGCCCCAATTTGAAGAGAGTTTGCGAGTTCAAGGTTAGGGTTAGGGTTCCTCAAGAGGAAAATTGGATTTTGCCCCAATTTGTTGAAGTAAGGCAAGGGTTCTTATAATTGGATGGGTGAACGACATCGTTTGGCATGCAATTGCTGACTAGATGGGTGAACGACGTCGTTTAGCATGTCAAATGTTGACTGCAACTTGCCGGCGAGATACGTTAGCTGTTTTAATGTTATTTTAATGCCACATTGGATTTCCGACGAGCCAAATCAGCGATGGCACTCAAGTGATCACTTTTTCAAATTTTTGGCACTCAAGTGAACCAAAAAAAAGTTATGGCACTCAAGTGAGCGCCGTACAAAAGTTAAGGCACTCCTAGTGTCCTTATCCCACTAAAGACCATGAAAAAAAAAGTAGAAACGTAGAAGTATGTACAAAGACAATTAATTAATCAAAAAAGCTAACTTTTTTAAGCACGCATTTGTTTCACTAAAAATTCAATGATAAAGGAAAATATATTTCACGGATTCATTTGTTCGATAGTTTAGAGAAAGTGATTTCCTTTTTGCCATAAAAGGAAGTTGTCTTCTCCCAATACAAGCTTATTGTTTTCGGTCCATGAAAAACGCTTTCCAAACATCGATTGATTTTCCATCATTAAAATATTGTTTAGTCGGAAATCAATTTTCTTTCAAACAAATGGACCATAAGTCTAATTTACAAAATTGATATTGTAAGTGATGTGACAGGTTAATGTTAGGTATTGAACATGGCACATTCTCATTGCATAATTTATTGTGGTCTGTCGTATATTTGGTAAATCAGTTTTAAGTGTACCGAGCATTACTTCTTATTGATATTATTGATAAAAAACGGATGCGTGTTTCCTTGTACGAAATGTGTTTAATTATTGCAGGTGGTAGCAAGGCAGATCAACAGGACAATGAGAAACTCGAGCATGGTCATCTCCAACGTTATAGGGCCAATTAAGAAATTGTCTTTGGCTCTAATCATCCGCTTAAAGGCATGTACTTAAGTTTTGATTTTGGACCGAAGAGCACCGATTACCAATGCTTGATTGGTAGGTCTCAAGTTTTGGTACTAGGCCTCATTTTATAAGTCATTGCATTGCATGTATCTCCTTCCGAGATGTAGATTTCGACATTTGGGACATATATGGGATTCAAAGACGAACTTTTCTATTATGTAACATGATATGCAACATATTTTACACAACAGTTATGCTCCCATGCCATCAGTAAGAGTCTGACAGCATTTCGAGTTCAATAATCGATGTTTCTTGTTTACCATAACACATAATCACTAAGACTAAATCGTGAGTGGCATTCTTCTTCATAGCGATGATGTAAAGAATACATTAAATACATTCATGCAGAGTCTCGACATAATGATGATCACCTATCCGGGAAATCTGAGAGTAGCTGTGGCAGCTCAGCAAGGGTTCCTAGATGGTGAGCTACACACCTGCTCGCTCCATGATGCTTTGGACATGATCCTTCATGATGCACGTGGGAAGCAGTAGAAGTCCTTCCTATCTCCATTATTCCACTGTTCAACTTTTATGACGAAACCATATTTTTTTTCTCTTTTTTGAAATAAAGATCTTGTTAACGGGGACGAATCTAGATCGAGTCCTCTTTCTTTCTTTTTTCATAACAGGGCCAAAATCAATAACGAATAAAACAATATAACTTTCAAGAGAGTTTGAAGACATATTTATTCTGAATCAGAGGAAGAAATGCACTGGAGTACCGCTCATACACTACTCATTGCATTGAACATCAATCTATTGCCCTACTAAGGCTTGCCCGATCGAAGATCCAAGTATCACATATGGTATCTCCCCATGGCCTTTTGCCTCTGAAAGCGTCCTTCGACCCCTGGATGCCGAAGACGTTCTTGGGGTGATCTCGTAGTTCCTATAGGGTGGAGACGAAGGGGTCAGTCCATGAATTTTCTTTCCTTTACTTATGTTTTCTCACATGAATCTATTGTCTCCAGCTATTGGGTTCCCATTTCCATACCAATCGAAGATATGCTTATTGGTCTATATGTATTAACGAATGGGAATCGCCGAGGTATTTGGACAAATAGGTATTTTTTCTATTGAATAGGTACAAGATCAACAATTACACAAGCTTGGGTTTCTAGATATAAATTATGATGATATCTATACATATGGGTCTTATATATATATATATATATATATATCGTATAATGGAGTACTCCATGAGTGGAAAGTATATTGGTTTTCCCCAACAACCAAATACTTTTGTCTGTAAGTAATGCATATTTGATTCAATTCATAGATCGATTTTCTTCCCTATGTGTTCAAGTCTCAATAAGAATTAGAGTTTTTACTATTTGTTCATATGTGATGATGATTCTGGTCACGAAGACTAGTGAAAGGAAGGACTCCCACGGGAGGCAGCAATGGGGAGTTTTCCGCGATGGGCGAAAGCCTAATGGAGCAATGCCATATGCTTGGAGAGCCCTTGAGGTGTTGAGGGAATAATGGGACCAATTTAAAAGAAGCGAGTCGACCACCAAAGCTACTGATCTTAGAACCATAAATAAATACATAAATAGTTAAGTGGGATGGCGAAACTAACCAAGGACCAATTCGAGGATTCATGAGCTAACCCTACAACCATTAAAAGAGTAAATATTCGCTCGTGAAAGTTTTTATTTTATTACTTCATAGCACATGATTTCATAAAACCATACGATTTTCCCAAGCAATTACCTCGTATTTTTCCTTTGCCTCGGGCGGGGTACGAATTAATCCGTAAGCGATAGTTTACATTCTTCGGGCAGTTGAAATTCATTCCAATGATCAAGGCCTTCTATTCTTGAAATTCATTCCAATGCACAAGCAAAGGCATTCAAGTAGACTCGGGTGGAGTTCCTACGGGGTGGAGACGATGGGGTGGGTCCATCAAGTCTTGTCTTAAGGCTTTGTAAGATCTTCCTATTGGTCTCCTCGGCTTGGCCCTTAGCTTGCCGCCAATCCGCTCTCGCTCGCCACTACTAACGGAGTCTCGGTTGATTTTTATTTCTTTTAGCTACTCATATGTTTCCGTTCGCTAAGTTTGAAAAGTCCAAAAAGCATATACTAGCCACGGAGCTTGGATACGATTTCCCGATCACGGATTTATGGATCACGGATGATATCTCCCCATGGCCTTTCATCTCTAAAAGCATCCTTCCTTCTCAATGCCTGGCATCCATCCAATGCATTCTTTTTTATCTTCTACTTGCTTGCTTCGCATAGGCTCCACAAGCTTCGGTGCAGTACACTAAAGACCAAGTCAATCTCAACAAAGAACAAAAAAGTCAAAGCAATTACATTTCGTTCGGACCGTGCGGCCACTTTTTAGATTGTTATAACCGGAGATCTTTCTTCTCTCAATTCAAAAATCCAGGGTTGGAATTGATGTCCTTTCATTAATTTCTTCTAAATAGCATTTCAAAGAACAGCACCTAGCGCCACCAACCCCCCCCCCCACTCATGAAAGGGCTCTGCTGCAATGGGTGGGGGAGGGTGTGTAGTACCCAAAGCACTGGAGTGATCCAATAGCCGAGAAGGGGCCCAAAATATATTTATTTATAGAAATGGCGATTCGAATGAATGATTTAGGAATAAAAATGATGTGTATCATCTTACGAGAATATAGTATGGTGTAGATCAACCGAAAGAGGTATGCATAAAAGTATTTGCCCCGAGGAGTAATCCTCGAATTCCGTTTGTTTTCTGGATTTGGAAAAGTGTGGATTTTCAAGAACAGGATCAGATGCGGGTATCCAATCCCGCCGCTAAGATGTCCACTAGAGACCTGGGCCTTGATGAATGGGCGGCCACCTTGTACGTTATAAGACCAAAAGGCCCGGGTCATGGCAGGAAGAACCGATAATTGTTGAAAATATATCTCGAGTTTGAGTCCGAAGCGAAAATATAAATTTCAAGAAAAAAAAAGGAACGACAAAAATCTACTGCGCGTTGGACTGAGCGGCTGAATTTGGAAAGTGAATTGTGGAATTTGAGTTGGACTTTGACTCGGTCTAACAAAGGTCAGAGAAAGGAAGGAAATAAATTTTGTTTTGAAATCCATGGATAGATGTTATCCCGAGGAGTTCGGCCACAGAACTTGAAAGTCCAACATGGGACCGAGTCAAGAAAGAAAATCAACTCCTTCAAGGTCGGTCCAAGAAAAGTAAAGAAGAAAACTAAAGAAAAGAACAACCAGTGGGATTCCACCAAGATTGTTTCTGATATATATCTTGGGTTTGATAGCGTAGCCGCAAGTGTGCATGCCGTGTGAGTGGTCAACAAGCGCTGTTACCGTGCACAGTCTTGAAGCATCGCGTTCGTGAGTGCTTGGCAGTGGATGTTTCAGCGAATTCTTGTTCGTGAATTACATCCAAGAAGAATTAGTGTTTAAGCGATTAAATCTTGTGGTAAGATTTGTATATAATTTCTTCGTGAGATTGAGAGATTATTTCGTGAGGAATTGTAGGGCTAAACACTGCGTGAGTTATTGGGTGTAATTGGGGCTTGGGAAATATTTAGAGTGTTTGAGTGACTCGAGTGTGGCTATAATCTCCATTGTATCGCTTGATCTATAGTGGAATTCCGTGCTGCTCTCCCCATGGACGTAGGTCACTACGACCGAACCACGTAAATCTAGTATCCGATTTATTTTCTTGTTCTATCAAATTTTATTGTTCGATCGCTTGACTTCTACAACAATTGGTATCAAAGCTAGGCTTGCTTAAGTTGAAGCGAATCGATGGCGACAGAAGAAGGAAAAGTGAGAATCGACAGATTTGATGGGAAGGATTTTGGTGTCTGAAAGATGCAGATTGAGGATCATTTATATCAGATGAAACTGCATTTGCCCCTGTTTGGGGAGAAGCCAGAGACGATGATGCAAACTGATTGGGAATTGCTGGATAGACGAGTTTTGAGTGTTATTCGGCTGACGTTGGCTCGTAACGTCGCGTTTAACATCGTGAATGAGAAAACCACTGCGGGTTTGATGAAAACCCTGTCAGACATGTACGAGAAGCCCTCTGCGATCAACAAAGTCCACTTGATGCGACGTCTGTTTAATTTGAAGATGAGGGAAGGTGCATTGGTTGTTGATCATATTAATGAATTCAATGTGATCGTTAGTCAATTGAGTTCAGTTGATATTGACTTTGAAGATGAGGTACGTGCTTTGATTCTATTATCCTCATTGCCTGATAATTAGAATACTACTGTTACTGCTGTTAGTAATTCCTCTGGATCGACAAGTTTGACGTTTGATGATGTTCGAGATTTAATTCTGAGTGAGGACATCCGTAGAAGAGAATCTGGCTAACATGTATCTGCTGCTTTAGTAGGCGAAAGAAGAGGAAGAACTAATACTCATGTTAGCAAAAGTAGTATAAACATGAATAGACGAAGTCAGTCTAGGACTGGTGGTGTTGTTTGTTAGAGTTGTGGCAAGAAGGGGCATTTTAGAAGGGATTGCCGTAAGCTGAAGAATGAAAAGGGTAAGGGAATTAGAGTTGAGTTTGCAGATGATGTTGCAGCTATAGCAGATAGTAATTCGGATAGTGCTGATTTTATCTTGTCTGTCACTGATTATTCGTCATTTGATGGATGGATTATGGATTCTGGTTGTTCTTTTCATGCTACACCAAACAGGAACTGGTTTACTACTTATCAGTGCACGAATAGTAGTAAAGTGCAGTTGAGAAACAACGCTGAATGTGATGTTATAGGTGTTGGTGATGTTAAAATCAGAATGCATGATGATATTGTGTGGACATTGACTAAAGTGAGGCATATTCCAGAGTTGAAGAAAAACTTGATTTCCTTGAGTGCTCTGGATTCAGCTGGGCGTCGGTATTATTCAGAATGTGGACTTCTGAAGGTTGTTCGAGGTGCCTTGGTGATAATGAAAGGAATCAAGCATAGTGGCCTGTATGAACTTCAAGGTGAGACAGTGACGGAATTCGCTGCGGAGACGTCGGATGCATCAGTTCGAGAGTCTGAATTGTGGCACATCCGTTTGGGGCACATTAGTGATAGAAGCCTGAAGATTCTAAGTGAAAGAAATTTGCTATGTGGTTATGTGGCTAACGAACTGAATATATGCAGGTGCTGTGATTTAGATTAACGGTGAAAAGTGCAGTTCAGTACGGTTGTCAGAGAAACCACTAATATTGCAGAATTAATACACTTGGATGTTCGCAGGTTGTCGCGATTTCCTTCGAGGAAGAGTGTCATATTTATGTTAACAGTTGTTGATGACTACTCGTAAAGACTTGGGTGTTTGTGCTTAGGCACAAGTTTGATGCTGTTGTCAGGATCAGGCAGTTAAACGCTTTGATCGAAAAGGAGACTGGTAAAACGATCAAGCAGATGCAGACTGATAATAATATGGAGTTTTGCTCGAAGCTGTTAAATGAATTCTGCATGAAGGAAGGCATAGTGAGACACCGCACTAGTGCCAATAAACCACAACAGGTTGCAGAGTTAATGAGCAGAACATTACTAGAGACGGCCCATAAAATGCTCTCTAGTGCTGGTATGGTTAGGAGATTACTGGCGGATGCACTTAGTATGGCGAACTACCTGAAGAATAGATCCTCATCGACTGCGATTGGATGTCGGACTCCCGAAGAAGTGTGGTCAGGTAACGTTGCTGATTATTCTGTTCTTAGAATATTTGGTTGCCCATGTTATGTTCGAGTTAGTGATGGTAAGCTCGATGGAAGGGCAATGAAGTGGATGTTCCTAGGTTATGCACAAGGTGAGCAAGGTTATAAGTTGCGGTGTCCGAAATTAAATTCACCTGTTATCAGCAGAGAAGTTACATTTGACGAGTCTCCAGTACTTCTGGGTTGGAGTGTTTGTGGCAGTGTTCATACGGATTTGAGCGGTGTTTAGCTTGAGGTGGAGTTGCAACCAGAAACTCCTGAGGTAGCAAGTACTAGCGAAGTAATCGACATAGATGGTGCTTATAGCGAGGTGGAGCCTATTGAGCCCACAGTTGTTGTAACTGCTGAACTTGACAAGGTGCATATTCGATCTCTTGACAGATATAGATGCAATGATGATTTTGCTTTATCTGCGGTTGAGAAGGTTGTGTCGGAAAATCCTTCCAGAGCGGTTAAAGATGCATGTGGAGTTGGTATTCTGATGAGGTCCACGGCTATGACGAAGTTCAAGCGAGACTTGGTCAATGTGGTTCCTAAACATTAGCTCGATATGCAATGTCGTCCACGAACTTTCAATTTATTCAATGTGGTCTCTAAACTTTTGATACATGTTCAATCTAGTCACTGAAGTATATAAAAACATTCAATGTTATCCCTAAACTTAAATTAATGAAATGATGACATTGAACATTTTCATATAGTCATTGGACTAACTTGAAGATGTACTAAAAGCCTGGGGACCACATTGAACAAATTAAAAATTCAGGCATCAAATTGCACATTAGATCAAAGTTTATGAACTATTTACATCATTATTCCTTGCATAAACGCTATCGATTTTGAACAAGTGGGTTCCGATTCGAATCATGTATGCATGACCTATTTCATCTTCTTTGGCCGGCATATGTACACACGACCTTACTAACACCTTTGTAATGATCTTCTCTCTTTTGTCCTTAGTGACCAAGTTATTTTCGGGATCCGTTTGTTTGAAGCAAAATTGTTCCAGTGAAATTATTTTCCCACTTTTTGGTATTTGGGAATGTTTTCTATGGACTGAAAATAATAAGTTTAGATTTAGGAAAAATGACTTCTTCTTATGATAAGAAGGAAGTCAATTTCCCTAAACCAAAAAAAAAAAACAAAAACTAACCACTTTCCTTGAAAATGATTTTCTTGAAAAATATTTTCCTTTAACATGAAGTTTTCAGTGAAACAAATACGCTCTTATATTTGTGATGAATTCTATGTGGCCGTGGAAGTCCATCCATGTAATCTGGATCATCATATTTTATGCTACAAATGTAGACCTTTGGATCAGATCTAAATAAATGGAATAAGCAACTGGTTAAACTGGTTTACAGGTAGTTTTCTACACTGTTCAGCAGTTTCTTATGAAGTAGATATGAATACCAAGCATTTGAAACTTAGGGTTTGGCAACAAATGTTCCTAAGCAAGTAAATAAATGCTTGCCTTTACAACTTGACAAGTTGCTGACGTTGAAAAAGTTATCATTTGTAATACAAGATATTGAAATTCTATTTTCGATATACAACGATATAAATAATTATACTTATTACTATTAGTTAGATTTAATATCTTTTTTAATCACAGAAAATTATGATCACTAGCAAAATTTACCAGCAACAAATTTGTACACATTCAGTTTTTTAGCTTGAAATGTTTTTCGCTTTTGGGGTAATATCATGAAAAATCCCAAAGCAGTACACCTGTGTCAAATTTACCCCAAACTATTTTTTTGACCACTAAAAATCCTAAACTAGTATATCTGTAACAATGTTACCCTCCGTTAGTTTCTATTAAATTTTACCGTCAAAATTCCGAGTTGGATGACACGTGTTAATTGGTGGGTGTACCAGTTTCGGATTTTACCCTCTGTTTGTCATAATTGTACCAGTTTGTGATTTTTCGTGATATTAATTCAATTTAACAGAAGGTAAATTTGTCACAAATGTACCAATTTGGGATTTTTGGTAGTTAAAAAATTAGTTTGGGGAAAATTTGTCACATGTGTACCAGTTTGAAGTTTTTCGTGGTATTAACCCTTTTTTTTTACTAAACAAAGCCTGAAAAGCTACTTTTTTCCGAACTACACAAAGTCCGGAAAGTTATTGACTATGGTGAAAACTTCACTTTGCATATAAAATATGTCCTACTTATAGCAACTTGGATTGAACTGGGTTCGTTAGAAAAACTCCGTCTTTATGATTTTTTTAGTACACATGTTTCACGTCCTTATAAAAAATGCCCTACGCATAGCAACTTCTAACTACTGACACTTTATTATCCCAACTAATTCCTGTAATGTACCGAGAGTCATAGTACACAAAGTCACAAGGATGGCCAGAAACATAAGAACCCTTGATGGACATATATATATATATATATATATATATATATATATATATATATATATGTGTGTGTGTGTGTGTCAATGATATCCAATTCTTTCAAAGACTTCTCTATTAATTCTCAACCTGTTGCTCTTAGATTAAAATTATTACAAGTCCTGTCGAATGGAGTTGATAATAGATGCTGAAGGTCTTGAGCCAGTGAGCCCTGCAGGACAGTATTTCAACAGTAAAGTGATGTCGGTTTCTGTTCTTGCCATGTTGGAATTCGAAATTCCAATCGATGACTTGCAAATTATGTCGCTCATCAAAGATGTTTTCCTCCCAATCAACCCACGCTTCTCTTCGATCATGGTATGTATGTATGTATGTACCCTATGCATAGATATTCACCATTGGTGAATTGACATATGGGTAATTAGTGTTTATCAGGTGATTGCGTGCATGGTCACATATCTTGAATGAATAAAACCTAATTCACTGCACATACTTGGATATTATTTTGGTTTTCTTTTGTCTTGGATAGGTGGTGGGAAAGAAGGGAGGAAGAAAATGGAAGAAGGTGGAAGTGAATGTGGAAAACCATGTACACTTCCCCTGTTTTTCGTCTCCAGAGGGCTCATCATCTCCATCCGATAATGACAGTCTCCTCAAAAGTTACATTTTGCAAATAGCTATGCAACCATATCCAGAAGGCCAACCATTGTGGGAAATCCATATTATCCAGTGTCCAACCAGTGAAGCCCAAGGAACCCTAATTTTCAAGCTTCACCATGCACTCGGGGATGGCTATTCTCTTGTGGGTGCTCTCTTGTCTTGTCTTCAAAGAGCCGACGATCCCTCTCTTCCGGTAACCTTTCCCTCGGTCAATAACTCCAGCTCAGTCAATA
Source organism: Syzygium oleosum (assembly GCF_021117445.2). Taxonomy (NCBI): domain Eukaryota; kingdom Viridiplantae; phylum Streptophyta; class Magnoliopsida; order Myrtales; family Myrtaceae; genus Syzygium; species Syzygium oleosum. The sequence goes on along the minus strand of NW_026607485.1, from coordinate 18,880,953 downwards.
AAGATAACAGAAACATTGGACTTCGGAAGGTGCTTAGCAGCTGTTTTTTGCCGCTTGTCGACACTGTAAGAGATTTCTGTTGGAGCGTCTTGAAAAGCACTTGTGTTGAGGATGATTTGTCGCCGATTCGGTGTGGCTCGGAAAAATTCCGGCCTTTTTCAGTGTCGACAATCACGTTCTCATTGGATCGTATCAAAGACATCAAGTCTTGCCTTCGAGTGGTAACAAATATCATTTTGAAGACTATACTAACTCTAGCTTCTTGCATCACATGCACATTACTCGATCTTTTAGCATTTTACTTTTTATGGTACACTTTTCGTCTCCAATCTTTTGCACAATAATGGTTGCCTTCACATAACTAGCTCAAATATATATATATATATATATATATATATATATATATATATTTTAAGTGTTCACAAAATATTTGTAGTTTAGGTGATATTTACTTTAGACGTTTACTATACTCAGTCTGAAAATTAGTATACGGCTAGTATCAGGGTGAACAAGGGTTAATCAAGGAAAATAACATGGATTTACGAATTTAATGCGCATAATGTATTTTTTTTTTAACTGTGTGACGATTTTTTTAGCCACAAGAGCACAACATGACATCCTTGAAAACAAAAAAGACAGTTGAGCTAGAAACTGGTTTCTTTTCATATAGAAAATGAGTTGTAGAAAACTAGTTAATTTCTTCTTCCAAAGATAATTAATATCTTTAGTAGCATTCGACGATACAAATGCAACATTATTTTTTGAACTAGGGTCAAATTGGAACATAGGCATATTTACTCTTTTACTATACAGAAATCTATTAATAACCCTAAGGCTTCGAATCAATCAAAACTTTTGTAACGACTTCGAGGGCAAAATAATAACATATCATTAGTCATTTTTGATTGAATTTTCTCTGTAATAAAACAGACCATCAACGACGTGATAACGGGAGTAATCTTCTTGGCGACTCGATTGTACATGCAAAGAGCAAGCCCAAACTCAAACCTGAGCACCAACTCCACAGCGCTAGTGTTGCTGAATACGAGGAATTTGCGAGATTACAAGTCCCTGAGAGACATGGTTAGACCTAATTCCAAGTCACCGTGGGGAAACAATTTTGCATTCTTGCATGTGCCGATACCGAAGGTGAAACCGGGCGATTCTCAGTTCTCTGATCCTTTGAAGTTTGTCCACAAAGCTCGTGAGGTGATCAAGAGGAAACGGAGCTCCTTCGGTGTAGTCCTCACAGGGAAGCTACTTGAGATCATGAAAAAATGCAGAAACGCAGAGGTAGGTGCATGTCGCGACAATTAATGAATCAGAAATGCTAAATATGCTAAGTCTGATTCACAAAATTGATATGAATGCACTCTTGTTTGCTTGAACTTTGTAGGTAGTAGCAAAGCACATCAGCAGGACATTGAGAAACTCGAGCATGGTCATCTCCAACGTTATGGGGCCATTGGAGAAATTGTCTCTGGGTAATCATCCTGTTAAAGGCTTGTACTACATAGTCGCCGGCGGACCTGAGGTATATTTCGAGTTATCATTAATTTTGATTTCGACCCAGGAGCATAAAGTTACCAATGCTTGATTGGTGGGTCTAAAGTTTTGGTACTGAGCCTCATTTTCCGAGTCGTTACATGCATCTTCTTCCGAAATATTGATATAGATTGCAACTTTTGAGACATCTACGGATCTAAGCACAAACTTTTCTACATGATATCGTAATACATTTTATGCAACAATTACTCTCCTATGCCATCCGCAAGAAGTCGACGGGATGTTGAATTCTAGAATCGATATGTCTTATTTACCATAACACATAATCAGATTGTGAGCGGCCTTCTTCTCCATAAACGATAACGTGATGAACACATGAAATCTATTCTTGTGATTAACTTTTGCAGAGTCTCGACGTAACGATCTTCAGCTATGCGGGAAATCTGAGAGTAGCTGTGCGAGCTGAGCAAGGCTTCATAGACTCCGAGCTGTACACCCGCTCGCTGCTTGATGCGTTTGACATGATCCTTCACGATGCATGTGGGAAGTAGTAGAAGCCATTCCCATTCCTATTATTCCACTGTGCAACGCCTTCCATGAAACCCTAATTCTATTTCCCTTGTTTTTGGCAATGATATTGTTCAAGTGGATGAATCGAGAAATCGAGTCTTGGGGAGCCAAACTAATCCCAAAACGAGGTCTCAAGTTAAAAATTTAACGCGTGACCTGTTATCGCTCTTCCTGTTAAAATGTCTGCTTTTCTTACTTTTGGTTCTCTCTTACATGCAGCTTTTTTTTTCCCTCTTTTCGCAAACTAACGTTGACGCTCGCTCTCAAAACTGAAGAAGAAGATCCTGATGAAGTAAAATTGCGGTTTGGTCGAACCAGTTTCGATATGGGTAGATCTAGAACTGAACACAGAAAGAACGTAATATGCTGACATTTCGCGGGCTTGTTAACCAGCTTCTATAACAGCAGATCATTGATTTTGTGTGATAAAAGAAGGTCGATGATAATGGCTAGTGTATAAACCAAGGAAATATAATTTGATCAAATCGCTATATGACAAGATATGTTTAACTTTGAATTTAGAATATGAGATATGCTACAAGGATTGAAGTCTAATCCCTTGTCTAATCAAGCTCTGGTTTAATGAAAATCGAATTGTAAAGTTGGCTTTTTACTATGCTTGACATCTATGCTCACTTTCATAGTGTTAGGATCGAATAATTCATAAACTTTGGATGAGGATTCATACCTGATAAAAATGAGCTTTCTGCTCTTGTTTTCCAACTTCGATCTTTTCTGGTTCAAGACATGAGCATAGGCAATGCTTCCGTAAACTCTAAAAAAATTTGTAGACAAAAAAAATTTTTGTTGAAGAGTGCTTCCGCAACACTCATCAAATAATTAAATAAAAAATACCGTAATCTTCAATGTTTCGACCAATGAGTGATATGTACAATTTATACTTTGAAAGTCGAATATCTTCTCGGCATGTGTAATAAGTGTGATGACAGCACTGACAAACTAAACCTTTTCATAAAAGTCAATCAGGCAATTGCTTCCACCAATCAAAACACATATTTTTCTTGAGCACGACCATGTGCGCTCTGACAACTTTGCAGTGTATGTTAGGTACACGGGGATGCAGTCGGATGCTTGAAGAGCCTCAAGCACCCAATTGGTGGAAAGAAGCGTGACAATCCTAATCTCACAATTGTTAGGACATGCCCTGTGAACCGACTCGTAAATGATGATTCACCTGTAAATGGCCATCCTTTTGAGTACTCAGCTTTGATCAATGTGGATTGAATTGGGTTCGTTAGAAAAACTCCGTCTTTATGATTTTTTCGGTACACTTGTTTCACGTCCATATAAAATATGTCCTACGCATGGCAACTTCTAACTACCAACACTTTATTATCCGAACTAATACCTATAATGTACCGAGAGTCATAGTACACAAAGTCACAAGGATAGCTAGAAACATAAGAACCATCGATGGACATATCTATATGTGTATGTGTGTGTCAATGATATCCAATTCTTTCAAAGACTTCTCTATTAATTCTCAACCTGCTGCTCTTAGATTGAAATTATTACAAGTCTTGTCCAATGGAGGTGAATTCCCTAAAAAACCTCAAAATTTATGTCAAGTCCCAAATCTGTCACGAAATTTTTTTTGTCTTAAAAAAAAACCCTAAACTCTAGATCAAGTCCCAAATCTTCTTGAACTTTTCTTGTTTCAGAAAAAATCTTGAACTTTAAGTTCAGTCCCAAATCTGTCCTGAATTTTGTTTTATGTAAAAAAAATCAGCAAATTTCAATTTATTTTCAAAAATATATCCTGTGATCCAGTCCCAATTTGACGTGGCACTTCCAGATCGATAACAAATCCTCATCAGCAAAGTAATGGGGTGATAGTTACGGACCGACGTCGTATTTCCACTTCGACAACAAATCAAACCAAATAAAAATTGTTGAAATTCTCCAAAATAAAACCATTTTAGGATATAAAAGTTAGGGACGACAACAAATCCACCCCAAAAACCTTTTTTTAATTAAAAAAAAAAACCTAACTTTTAGATTCAGTCCAAATTTGCTTAGAACTTTTTTTTGTCTAAAAAAAAGCCCCATTACTTTGATGATATGGATTTGTTATCGACGTGGAAGTGTCACGTCAAGTTTGGACCGGATCACGGGGGTATATTTTTGAAAATAAAATTGAATTTTGGTGATTTTTTTGACACAAAACAAAATTCGGGGCAGATTTGGGAATGGACTTAAAGTTTGAGGTTTTTTCTGAGACAAAAAGAAGTTCGGGGTAGATTTGAAACTGGACCTAAAGTTTGAGATTTTTTTTGAGACAAAACAAAGTTCGGGGCAAATTTGGGACTTGACCTAAAGTTGGGGGTTTTTTTAGGGAATTAGGGCCATGCCAACTTCTAACTACCAACACTTTATTATCCCAAGTAATACCTATAATGTACCGAGAGACATAGTACACAAAAGCCACAAGGATGGCTAGAAACATAAGAACCATCGATGGACATATATATATATGTGTGTGTGCGCGCGCGTGCGCGTGCGTGCGTGCGTGCGTGTCAATGATATCCAATTCTTTCAAAGACTTCTCTATTAATTCTCAACCTGTTGCTTTTAGATTGAAATTATTACAAGTCCTGTCCAATGGAGGTGAATTCCCTAAAAAATCCCAAAATTTAGGTCAAATCCCAAATCTGCCCCGAACTTTTTGTTATCTTAGAAAAAAACCCCAAACTTTAGGTCAAGTCCCAAATCAACCCCGAACTTTTTTTTGTCTCAGAAAAAACCCCAAACTTTAAGTTCAGTCCCAAATCTGCACTGAATTTTTTTTATGCAAAAAAAATCAGTAAATTTCAATTTATTTTCAAAAATATATCCCGTGATCCAGTCCCAATTTGACGTGGCACTTCCATGTCGATAATAAATTCTCATCAACAAAGTAATGGGGTGATGAAGTGCTGCTAGAAGAGCAAAGACCGGGAACATTGAATCTTGCATTGGGTTCTGTTGGAGTTCTTGTTGGCTGGGGCCAGGTAGATGTGTCGGGCATTCCAAATCGTGGTACATTAATTATCATTTCGTCTGGAAGACCAAAATTCCATGGAACCGGTGCAAGTGGTCCACCCAAGGGTCTCATTTTTTAGGTGAATGGACCGGAAGTGGAGGCTGTTGTCTTGCATTGAAATCTGCAAGAGCTTGTCTGACAGCATCCCTGGTTGGTTCGAATGCCTGTGAGTAATCCCATGGGACTTCTTCATCGTAAGCACTTGGCCAAATAAAGTGTTGCAATGCCTGTGAGCTTGTCTGGCCATCCTTATGACTTTGTGTACTATGACTCACGGTGGACTATAGGCAGTCATGGCCACGGGCCGGTTTTGGTCCGGAACCGGCTCGGTCAAACCCGGGCCCGGCCCGTTGACCGGGCCCACGATTCGAAACCGGAACCGGCCCATGGCCTATGGGCCCGGTTCCGGTTCCAACAATTTTGGAACCGGCCCGGAACCGCCGGTTCCGGTTCCAAATTATTTAAAAATAATAATAATAATGAAATTTAAAAAAAAATTCATTACTTAATTTTTTTTATAAAACAATATGAACTCTAATTGCCATGCATTGTAAGTGCATTGATCTCTAATTACAATGCTTGGCTTGGGTATATTGAACTCTAATTACAAGGCTTGACTTGTGTTTTATACACAATGATTCTAATGCCTCTTCGTTCCCATTTGATGTGGGACTCTCGGCTTGCCTTGAACACCTTCAATATGAGACTCTTGGCTTGTCTTCATGCAAATGCCAAGAGTCCCACATCGAATGGGAATGAAGAGACCATCAAAGGGATTGTGTATAAAACCCAAGTCAAGCCATGAGCATGTGAAGTTATATGCATTTTGTGGCTACGATCCTTTGCTAGTTAAGAGCAAAGGGTTCCATTGGACCGCCTAGAACTGGACCGGGCCAATGGTCCAGTTTCCGGTTCTATGATTTGCTGGTCCGGTTCCTAGTTCTAAAATTAAGGGACCGGTCTTACCGGTTCGGTTCCCGGTTCCGAGCGGAACCGGACCGAACCGGGAACCAATCACCCTTACAATTTATATTTTGATTACAATTCATTATTTCATAATTTTATAATTCATTATTTTTTTTATTTCATAATTTATTTTTAAAATTTTTAAATTACGAACCGGAACCAGCCGGTTCAAAATCGGAACCGGAACAGGCCGGTTCCGGTTCACACATGGCCACGAACCGGAACAGCCGGTTCCGAACCGTGGCCATGCCTAACTATAGGGATTAGGTGGACAATGAAGTGTTGGCAGAAAAAAGTAGCTATATATAGGACGTCATCTGCAGGAAAAATTGGACGGAGTTTTTCTAACAATCCAGTTTGATCTACGTTGGCTAAACTTAATATTCAAAAGGGTAGCCATTTAGAGATGAATCATTTTTTACGAGTAAGTGGATATTACATCTCCTATCAAATGTGAGACTTGGGGGTGTTCCACTTTTTTCCATGTGCTTGAGGCTCTTCAAGCGTCCGATTGCACCCCCTTGTGCCTAAGACACGGCACGTTGCCAAGGTGCTCAAGTTCGTGCTCAAGACAAGTATGCGTTAAGATTGATGGGAACACTTGCCAAACTTCCTCTTTGAATTATAAAGAAGGGTTTTGTTGGTGAGTGGTCTTGTAGCACTTATTACACATGAAAAAGGAGGTATTTGATTTTCAGAGTAGCAATAGTACATATCATGAGAACGGTCAGTGCATCAAAGATTACAATATTTTCTTATTCAGTTGTTTACTAAGTGTTATGGAAGCACTCTTCAACAAAATCTTTACACTAACATGCTGATTCTCTTCAACTATGCTCCCATAAAGTTCCTACCAAAGCACGGATAAGTTGTTGTCCTCTGCCTTTTTTTTAACAGTTCGCCCCTACTACAAGAATAGTGATTGACCATGATTATATGATCATCAAGATGTAGTCACATGATCACATAATGTAATCTTACCATAAAACAGCAAGAGAACCACCTCATAACAGCAAAAATCTCAGAGGATCAAAGTAAATTGAGAAAATATAAAGACAACCAAAAGATTTTTTCCCTTCAACACATGAAGAAAAAGAAAAGGTTGACTGAAACCTAATTATTGTTATCTCTCTTCTTCTTTTTCTTGCAATTAGGGATTCAGTAAGAGTACCAAGGCTTGTGCCAAGTCCGGAGAAAGGTCCGGATACTAAATAGGCCACTCATCATCAATTGCTATGTCAAGCGACTGGAGAAAGGTTCAGGTCCTAGGCAGGTAATCTTTACAACTATGTTAAGCGATCGGAGATAGGTCTGGGTCCTAAACAAACAACTTATTGCTCCGATAGGCGATTGAAAAAAGGTTTGGGTCCTGAACAAGCAATTTCCCTATCAAGGCAATCGAAGAAAGGTTCGGGTCCAAGATAAACAATTTGTTCCTCTGATAGGTGACCGGAGATAGGTTCGCGTCATCAACAGGCAATTTCTCTTGTCAAAGTAATCGAAGAAAAGTTTGGGTTCTAGACAAATAATTTGTTGCTCCGACAGGCAACCTGAGATAGGTATAGGTCCTGGAAAGGCAATATTTGCCGTCAAGGCGACCGAAGATAGATTCGAGGCCCAAACAAACAATTCATTGCCTTGACAGACAATTGGAGATAGGTTTGGGTCCTGAATAAGTAATTTTTAATGTCAAGGCAACCGAATATAGGTTCGGGTGCCAGTTCATGCCTCGAATTATTCTACCAATTCCGCAAGGTAAGTAATCCTAGATATGTTTTATTTGCTTAAACATTCATCATCCAAAAAAGTTCCATATTCCCGACAAAATATCATTCATTGTATTTACATGATCAAAATTTAGGTATCAGTTTGTCTTTGAATGCAACTCACCTTCTAAGAGGAAGAGCTGTTGACATCTAAATTTTAACTATCTATTTTGTGATAAATTACATAGAAAATTAGGAGTTAAACTTTAGCTCCCTAAACATAAAAATAGTATAATTTATTTGCACAACATATAAACATTAGAAGCATTTGCGTTAATAGCAATAGAATTTATTAAAATATATTTTCCTTAAAAAAGAATAAGAAGAAGAAAATAATTATTAAAAATTTCTTTAAAAAAAAAAACGGATCGGTTCGACCCAGTTCCTTCTTCTCCTCTTGCTCTTTCTCTTTTTCCACGGCCCAGCCCTTTCTGACCTCACTTTTTTCCTTCTCAACCTAGCCTTCCCACACGCCTGCTTCTCTCTCGTCTTCTCTCCCTCGCGAGAACGACAAACAAGAGGAAGGGGCTACGACAAAGGAGATGACAGCTGCGATTCAGAGAAGTGGAAGCAATGACACATTGCTGCGGAAAACTTACAACCATTTTAGCCGAAATCAGAACTAACTCAGCCCCAAGAAATGGACCGGCTGCAGGCGTGTACAGAGGCAGGGATGGTGCACTGATCGGTGGCATTTTCGAGCTGAAAATGGAAGGGAGAGGTAGCTGGCTTCGTTGACCATCTAGAACCGTTCTGGAGGATGCTAGAGAGAGGACTAGTGACAATTTTTAAAGAGAGGGGAGGGGGGGCCGAGGAGGGGGAAGCCACGGGAGAGAGAACAACAGAGAGAGAGAGAGAGAGAGAGAGAGAGAGAGAGAGAGAGAGAGAGAGAGACGACGGGGAGTGAGAGTAAAACTAGAGAGTGAAATACGTAGCTCAGTGTTACCGGAGTACCGGAGCCTCATCCGACGAACACCGGCGCCCGCAGCTCCCTTGTCCCGGGGTTCACACCTTCGGTAAGCCATGTTCGCTTCGTTTGAGACTCGATCGCGTTTTACCCCAAGGATCCCGGCTCAGCGACACCACGATGGCCGCGAGTCAGACTCGCTTCCTGGCCGCCGTTGCGAGCCGGGTAGGACCTCTTTACCCGAGCGTGCAAACGTGCTCTGGCTCGCGCGAGTTCCGACCCTAACTACATCTTGCTTTGCTGCTGTCAGGTCTTTGTTTATCCTTTACAGTCTATCTCAGTCCTCGTCTAAGGCCCCGGTCGGGCTTTTGTTCGCTTCTTAGACGGTGCACGCCACCTGCTCGACGGAATGCCTAAGTGAGATGCTTGTTTGTGTTTTTCATTTACGGCCGGGACTCACTGTTTTTCATTTATGGCTCAGCCCGAACGAATCGTCGCTGTGCTGAAGTTGAATCGAGCTTGGTCATTGTTCATGGGTTTTGGGTCTAAGTTTGAGTCTTGGATAAATCTATACCCTTTTTAGAGCCACCCGCAATGTGTTCAATGAAATGTCAAAGTCAGATTTATTTTTACGGTATTCGCTCTCCGCCCGAGCTGAGTTCTTGTCCTTGTTAATTTTAGGTGTGGGCTCAGCTTTATTTTAGTATTGGGTTTTATTGATTTTGGGTTGGGCCGGCTCGAGGTCCGACCCAAGTCCGTTTATTTTATATATTATATTATTATTTTAATATAAAAATATTTAAAAATTTAAAAATTGAAAATTAAAGAAGAATTCCAAAAAAAATTTATTTTTCTAAAATTAGAAAATTGCTAAGAAATTAGGTTTTGGGTAGATTTCTTTAAAAACGTGCGAAAATCTATGATCGAAAAAATTGTGCTCAAATTGAACAAGCTCTTAGGGTTTTACAATAGAATTTTGGGTGTTCTTAGGAATGAATGATATATCGTTGTTTGCGCATTTCTATTCTGATTATTGCTTGACTACACACTTTCGATATATTGATTGTTCCCTTTAGCCTGGTTAGGAATAACTTTAAGATTGACAACTAGTAACATTGCTGCATGAACACTTCAGATGGTGATTGAATAAGGTTAGGTACTGAAAGGGCACTAGTTGGGTAATTAGTGTAACCAAGTCCCCGAACTTATTAAATTTTCGGTTGGTAGGAGTAAAGTAATTCTCTCGTTACTTTACTTGGGTGTCTAATTGACCCATAAAAAATTGATTAGTGGCGACTCATAATTGAAAATCGTTTGCATGTTAAAACTTAAACCATAAATCGTAAATTGGTATGGATTTGGGAGAACCCGAGTTAAGTTTAGGCTTAATAATTCATTAGCCAAACCCCTAGGCGGTACACCAGTCCTACAGATCCGGATTAATTGGACGGACTTCCTCGGCCACATAGAATTCATCATAAAGATAAGAATCACTCGGTCACAAAAGAGAAAAAGACCAACCCTTGGTGAAATGTATTTCGCTTATTCCCAACGAAATAGACTATATTGAGTTCCCCACCAGAGAACTCAACAGTTACATTTATTTGCAGTTGTCTTATAATTTGGCCCCTCAAGACTCGATTTCTAGATTCGTCCCGTTAACAAGATCTTCATAACGAAAGATAAGGGAAAAAAATAGGGTTTCATCAGAAGGCGTTGAACTGTGGAACGATGGGAATGGGAATGGCTTCTACTGCTTCCCACATGCATCATGAAGGATCATGTCCAAAGCATCATGCAGCGAGCGGGTGTACAATTCAGAATCTATGAACCCTTGCTCAGCTCGCACGACTACTCTCAGATTTCCTGCATAGCTGATCATCGTTATTTGGAGACTCTGCAAAAACAAAGCACGAAGAAAGTATTTCATGTATTCGTTACATCATTGATGCGAAGAAGCAAGCCACTCACGATTCAGTCCAGTGAGTACGTGCTGTGGAAAATAAAAAGAATCAATTTTTTGAATTCAAAATTCTGTCGACTCTTAAAGATGGGATAGGAGCGTAACTGTTGCATAAAATGTTATTATGAAAAATCTTGGTCATGAAAAGAGCTTACTCTTGATTATGGAAAAAAATGATTGTTGACGAGAAAAGTGGTGATGGTTCATCATGAAAAGTGGTGATGTTGGGGATAAGTACCTATTCCAAAGAGGTGCGTCGATAACACAAAATCATACATTTTCCATCACTACTATATTCAAGGACCACAAATGTTCAAAACAACAACTTTTTCTTCGTAATACTCTTTTCTTCTTTTTTCATACGCACAACTTTGATAACACATTCAAGATGAAATTTCAAGAGAGAAATTGAGTAATTACTGAAGTCATTTCTCTACGGCTATCCTAACAGCAACAATAGTGGGGACATATAATACTTTGATCGTCATCACGCATCAAAGTATCAAATATTTATAATTACTACTCTATCTTCATTAACAATCAAATTTCCCCAACGGAGGACAACTATGGCATTGACCTACACATGAACCTCCCCTCAAGCTCTAGAAAGATGGCAAGCGAATGTAGTATTTCCACAATGTTTAACGATACGTCCTTCTCCCGATCCCATGCAAGCATCCCTCCAAAATCAGCATGCTTTGCCGACACATTCGATTCCATGGATTGCTAGTGAGGGGAACAAAACAGTGTCTTACCGAGGAGTAATTGTGCTTCTGTCATATATATTTCAGTTAATTGGTCTTCTTACAGCCTTCTGATGATTTATACTGCTCAAGCTGAGTGCATAGAAGCTACTTATTTAGGTTTATGTTCTTTGATCTGTTATTCTTTTTCCTCTCTCATTCGTTCTTTTATATCTTTGCTTGTTCAGATGATTTTACGGTGGTCAAGTAAAGAGGTTAAACCAAGTTGAGAAGAGGAAGGTAGGTATGTGTATGATATTTCTTTTACATTGTACAAAAAAGAAAGTGACTGCTTTCACTTGAATGTAGTAATGGGTTGAGAAAACTTTCCCTCTCTTCCTTTTCCTTATGAACGATCACATTGATTTTCCTTCTCTCATGTACTCGTTGAGCTTTCCGCTGTGAAAAGTATCATGCCCTGGTCCTTTTGAGATGATTCTCCAAACCTGCCTGTGCAACATGTATTAGGTGGATCATTGGATTATGATGCATGGCAGCCAATAAGTTGCCCATTTTTCATATGTTAGAAAAGAAGACTGACCAAAAGCTTGATGAGAGAGAGAGTGGTTGGGTTGGGTTAGATTCTGCAACTAAAATCACATGTTAGGAGGGAGAAGAACACTAGAAGTACCAAAACTTGTGTATGGCGCTCACTTTAGTGCCAAAAGTTTTCGCCGACTCACTTAAGTGCCAAATCGGAGGAAAAACGATCACTTAAGCGCCAACGGCGAGAAATTTCGGCCAAATTAATACGTGGCTTTTATAATTAAAATTTTAATCCGAGTTGGAATTTTTTTTAAAAAAATTGGTCTACGTGGTATTTCCACGTGTGTATTTCGATTTTTTACATATTTTTTATGAATTTTTTTTCCTTCTTTTCTTTTTTCTTTTTCTTTCTTCTTCTACCTTGGGTCACCGCCGGTGACCGGAGGCCGGCCACCGGCCACGGCCCGGGCGAGGTCGAGCCTCGACCGGCCATGGCGAGGCCGACCTCGCCGTCGGCCGGGTTTCGCGACGGCGAGGCCGGCCTCGCCATCGCCGGGCGAGGCTCGACCTCGCCCAGATCCGGCGAGGCTCGACCTCGCCCGGATCTGGCGAGGCCGGCCTCGCCGTGGCCGGTCGAGGCTCGACCTCGCCCGGCCATAGCGAGGCCGACCTCGCCGTCGCCGGGTTTCACGACGGCGAGGCCGGCCTTGCCGTGGCCGAGGCGAGGCTCGACCTCGCCGGATCTGGCGAGGTCGACCTCGCCCGGCCATGGCGAGGCCGGCCTCGGCGTCGGCCCAGGTTTCACGACGGCAAGGCCGGCCTCGCCGTGGCCGGCAAGGCTCTACCTCGTCGGATCTGGGCGAGGTCGAGCCTCGACCGGCCATGGCGGGGCCGACCTCGTCGTCGCTGGGTTTCGCGATGGCGAGGCCAGCCTCGCCGTGGCCGGTCGAGGCTCGACCTCACCGGATCTGGGCGAGGTCGAGCCTCGCCCGGCCATGGCGAGGCCGACCTCGCCGTCGCTAGGTTTCACGACGGCGAGGCCATCCTCGCCGTGGCCTGGCGAGGCTCAACCTCTCCGGATCTGGGCGAGGTCGACCTTCGCCCGGCCATGGCGAGGCCGACCTCGTCGTCGCTGGGTTTCGCGACGGCGAGGTTGGCGTCGCCGTGGCCGGGCGAGGCTCGACCTCGCCGGATCCGGGCGAGGTCGAGCCTCGACCGGCCATGGCGAGGCCGACCTCGCCGTCGGCCGGGTTTCGCGACGGCGAGGCCGGGTTGAGGCTCGACCTCGTCGGATCAGGCGAGGTCGAGCCTCGCCTGTCGCCGGATTTCGCGACGGTGAGGCCGGCCTCGCCGTGGCCGGGCGAGGCTCGACCTCGCCGGATCTGGGCGAGGTCGAGCCTCGCCGGCCACGCCGCCGCCGGGTTTCGCGACGGCGTGGCCGGGCGAGCCGGCCACTCCGTCGCGAAACCCGGTGACGGCGAGGTCGGCCTCGCCGTGGTCGGGCGAGGCTCGACCTCGCTCGGATCCGGCGAGGTTGAGCCTTGACCGAGGCCACGGCGAGGCCAGCCACGCCGTCGCGAAACCCGGCCGACGGTGTGGCCGGCCTCGCCGTGGTCGGCTGATCCGGCAAGGTCAAGCCTCGCCCGGCCACGGCGAGGCCGGCCTCGCCGTTGCGAAACCCAACGACGGCGAGGTCGGCCTCGCCGTGGCCGGTGGCCGAGGCTCGACCTCGTCCGGATCCGGCGAGGTCGGCCTCGCCGTGGCCGGCCGAGCCTCGCCTCGGCCACGGCGAGGTCGGCCTCGCCGTCGTGAAACCCAAGACGGCGAGGACGGCCTCGCCATGGCCGGGCGAGGCTCGACCTCGCCCGGATCCGGCGAGGTCGAGCCTCGACCGGCCACGGCGAGCCGGCCTCGCCGTCGCCGATCTAGGCAAGGTGGAGCTTCGCCCGGCCATGGCGAGGTCGAGCCTCACCCGGCCATGGCGAGGCCGACCTCGCCGTCGCCTGGCCTCAGCAACGGCGAGGTCGGCCTCGCCATGGCCGGTCGAGGCTCAACCTCGCCCAGATCCGGCGAGGTCAAGCCTCGACCGGCCTCGCCGTCGCTGAGGCCAAGCGGTCGGCCGTGGCCGGCCTCCGGTCACCGGCGGTGACCCCAGGTAGAAGAAGAAGAAGAAAGAAAAAGAAAAAAAAAAGAAGGAAAAAAAAATCATAAAAAATATTTAAAAAATCCACGTGTACATGCTAAACTACGTCGTTTTGATGTGTACATGCTGACTGAGCATGCTGACTCAACCTCCGGCAAGCCACATCGACTTAAAAAATTAATAAAAAAATGCCACGTCGGATTTCCGGCCAAATTGATCGGAGTTGGCACTTAAGTGATCGTTTTTCAAAAATTTTGGCACTAAAGTGATCCAAAAGAAACTTTTGGCACTAAAGTGAGCGCCATACACAAGTTTTGGCACTTCTGCTGTTCTTCTCTCCATGTTAGGACGATGCATGAGTTGGGGGCATGTTAGAGGAGCATGAAAAAGAGTGGACCTTTTCATTGAACATGATATTAATTGCTGTGCACATGTTGCGGGACCCCTTTCCCTGTTCTGTTTTTTTTCTCCGTGTTGTTGTGGGAAAGAGACAATTCATGCGATGAGTTGATTCTTTCGGGATTTAAATTACGAAAGTCGGGTAATTATAGTCTTCCTTTTATGTTATTTCTTCGTTTTGGTTGTAGCGTAAAAAGGACTGGAGTTAAAGATAACCAAACACCATGATTGGTTTGCATGAAATTTTCCATCTAGTTGTCGGCGTCGTGAAACCTGACAATGACATATATATAACCGAAGAACCAAATCCTACGAAAACATTCAGAAAATCATAGGAGAGGTGTTACTAAGGTCGTGTATGTATGATTCTAATTAGGACTCACTTGATCAAGGGGCCAATAGCTTTTCCCTGGTGAAGTATTTGCCGCCTATGATTTTCTTGTGAAAATACCCAAAACAAATGAGGGATAAACATGAAGAATACAGAAAAAGGGACCATATAAAATTGAAAAGCTCGTGAAATAAATTGCAGAGGAATTGCTTGGAAAAGAAAAGGCAGGGCTTGATCCTAAGGCGTCGCATTGTATATAATACTAATCGACACGCGGCTTCTATGGCTTCCCTCGTGCATCGTGAAAAATCATGTCAAAAGCATCGAGCAACGAGGCGAGTGCACGACTCGGTGTCTACGATTTTAATCATTATGAATGAAAACAATAGTAAATGTAACCACATGGCACCTAAATTCGCCTCCGTTCCCGACTCAAATCAATTAAAAAATGAGAAAGAGGTTTAGTGACAAACCTTTATTGCAGCCAATTATTTGTAGGGGCAGGATAATATTTGTTTCTGTAGATTACATTTCTTGTCTTTAATACTAATCCAACATCATGGCCAAAAGATAGATTACCAAAATTAACACCTTTTCCCTCTAATCGTTGCTCATAAGTCAAGTCACACAACATTAACATCTAGAAAGATATGTATTATCTCTTTTAGTATTTTCTCTCGAGCTATTCGTTTTTTAGCAGCGGTGATTATCTCTTTTATGTTTACAATAGCTATAACGTTATTATTCTTTTGCTAGTTCAATTCTAATTTCGATATTTTTTCTTCCAATAAGATGACAAAACTTATTTTTTACATAAATAAACAACGTAAAAGATACCCACCTGCGCATGGCCGAGTTGGTGGGTGCTTTCCTTCCCTCCTTAGGGGTTCTGGGTTCGAATCCCCGCTTGGTTCCGTAATTTAAGTGGGGGGCCCTGGCGGTGGGTTGCTGGGCTAGTCTCCCCCGAGGTATAGGTGCCCCGATTACCTGTGCGAGCTCGTCCCCGGGGAATGGTGGCGGATCATCGGTTACCAAAAAAAAAACAACGTAAAAGATAAGTTACGTTTATAATTTCCCCGCAATTAACTTTAATGTGAATAATTTGATCGGCTCAGCCCTAGTTATCTTTATTATCATTCACAATTTGATTTTCATTAAACCAGAGTTTGATTAGACAAGGGATTAGATTTCAATCCTTGTAGGGTATTTCATATTCTAAATTCAAAGTTAAACATATCTCGTCATATAGCGATTTGTTCAAATTATATTTCCTTGGTTTATACACTAGCGATTATTATCGACCTTCTTTTATCAGACAAAATCAATGATCTGCTGTTATAGAAGCTGGTTAAGAAGACCACGAAATGTCAGCATATTACGTTCTTTCTGTGTTCAGTTCTAGATCTACCCATATTGAAACTGGTTCGACCAAACCGCAATTTTACTTCATCAGGATCTTCTTCTTCAGTTTTGAGAGCAAGCGTCAACGTTAGTTTGCGAAAAGAGGGAAAAAAAAAGCTGCATGACATTAACAGGAATAGCGATAACAAGTCACGCGTTAAATTTTTAACTTGAGACCTCGTTTTGGGATTAGTTTGGCTCCCCAAGACTCGATTTCTCGATTCATCCACTTGAACAATATCATTGCCAAAAACAAGGGAAATAGAATTAGGGTTTCATAGAAGGCGTTGCACAGTGGAATAATAGGAATGGGAATGGCTTCTACTGCTTCCCACATGCATCGTGAAAGATCATGTCAAAAGCATCAAGCAGCGAGCGGGTGTGCAGCGAGCGGGTGTAGAGCTCGGAGTCTATGAAGCCTTGCTCAGCTTGCACAGCTACTCTCAGATTTCCCGCATAGCTGAAGATCGTTACGCTGAGACTCTGCAAAAGTTAATCACAAGTATAGATTTCATGTGTTCATCACGTTATCGTTTATGGAGAAGAAGGCCGCTCACAATCTGATTATGTGTTATGGTAAATAAGACATCGATTCTCGAATTCGACATCCCGTCGACTTCTTGCGGATGGCATAGGAGAGTAACTGTTGCATAAAATGTATTACGATATCATGTAGAAAAGTTTGTGCTTAGATCCGTAGATGTCTCAAAAGTTGCAATCTATATCAATATTTCATAAGAAGATGCATGTAACGACTTGGAAAATGAGGCTCAGTACCAAAACTTTAGACCCACCAATCAAGCGTTGGTAATTTTATGCTCTTGGGTCGAAATCAAAATTAATGATAACTAGAAATATACCTCAGGTGTGCCGGCGACTGTGTAGTACAAGCCTTTAACAGGATGATTACCCAGAGACAATTTCTCCATTGGCCCCATAACGTTGGAGATGACCATGCTTGAGTTTCTCAATGTCCTGCTGATGTGCTTTGCTACTACCTGCAAGTTCAAGCAAACAAGAGTGCATTCATATCAATTTTGTGAATCAGACTTAACATATTTAGCATTTCTGATTCATTAATTGTCGCGACATGCACCTACCTCTGCGTTTCTACATTTTTTCATGATCTCAAGTAGCTTCCCTGTGAGGACTACACCGAAGGAGCTCCGTTTCCTCTTGATCACCTCACGACCTTTGTGGACAAACTTCAAAGGATCAGAGTACTGAGAATCGCCCTGTTTCACCTTCGGTATCGGCACATGCAAGAATGCAAAATTGTTATGTGGATAATCATGGTAGTGAGAACACAAGTTAAGTGGATTCGGACCGATAAGTTGGATGAGTGTATGTGTGACATCCTGAACCTACATATAATTAGAGGAACAAAAGGATCCTAAATAATTAAGGCATTCGTCGACAGAAAAATTTGGAAATTGTCACCATTGTCGTCTATGAGAGAATGTGCCGTGTTTCTTAGAATCATTTGCCACCACATCGACTATTTCCGACACCACGTCACCACGCGACCCTACTCTTTGTCGCATCACCCAAGCTTTCATTTTCCCTCCATTTCTCTCCTCCTTCTCACCGCCAGCTCCACCGCCCCCTTCTTTCTTCTCTTTTTCTTCTTCTTTTTCTCCTCCGCAACTTGGTGGAGGAGAAGCACCAAGTGGCGCCTGTCTCCACTCGGCCAATGGCCTTGCATGCAAGGAAGGGGAAAAGCCCTTGACTCTCTCTCCTCCCTCTCATTTCCCCCTCTCTTCCCCGCCAGCTCTCTCTCTCTCTCTCTCTCTCTCTCTCTCTCTCTCTCTCTCTCTCTCTCCACCGGTCCCTCACTAGCAGTAGCTCGAACAGCCGCGAAAGCCGTCTGCCGTGCGACGCCACTCCCGACAACAGCCTTGTCCTCTCCGCCCAGCCACTGTTGCCGCCTTCGCCAGCCCTCTTCTTCTTTCTTTCTTCTTCCGCCACCTGCTCTGCCCCGATTGGAAGCCGAGGCCGTCGACCCAACGACCCTCCACTGCCACGCCGCCCTCTCCGTTGGAAGCTTCGCCGGCCCGCCGACCCGTTTTCCCCGCACCACCAGCAGCAGCAGCCACCGCGAGCCAGGAAATAGTTGCACTATGCCCTCTCTCTCCGCCAAGGGCTCGCACGCCACGCCGCCACACTCGCCGTCGAGGCAAGTGAATACTCTCACCCTATACTAACCATCATAATGCTTGCATGTCGAGTTTGGATCTCGGATTAGGAAATGTGATTGCTGGACGTTGTAGGGAAGTTATTGATTGTGCCCATCTAAAGTGGAGTCATGATCGAGAGCCCACGAAATTATGTATTTCCCAAGTATGTCGGCGAGGTTGTTGATCGTTAAGGTGCCGTGGCAAGGATGGGAAGTAAATGTGTGTCTTGGGCAAGCCAAATGGCCGGCTGGGGGTCCCGATCTGATCGGCGAGATGAGCCGAGGGCCCCAGCGCGGACGGCGACATTGGCCGCGAAAGAGCAGCGCGATCGAGAAGCTGATCACCGACTGGTGGGATAATCGGATATCCCGCTCAATCTTGGGCCGAGGGTTTCATGTTGCGGATTGGTTGTAAGCTTCTGTGGTTGTATTAGGTATTCGGAAAATCATGGATTAGAATTTAGGAAGATTAGGTGTCGTAGAGTAAGGAATCCATAGTCGAGAGTTAGAAATGGTAAGAAACCGTAGAATTGATACTCATGAATTGACTTGGAAGCCAAAGAGTGCACGGTAAGTTGTAAGTTCAATGTGAGCTATGCATGTGATAAATGAAAAGATCGTTTGTGCTTGTGAATGTGTGACTAAGAAATGATTGATGCTGTCGGTCTACATACGCGATGCCCCGAGGAGCCGTAGGGAATGCGAGATGCCGTGGTCAGTGGACTGTGATGCCTAGGAGGAGCCATGCCCTAGATGCCCCGGGAGTTTGATCGGGATGCCGTGGTCAGTGGACTACGAAGCCCGTGCGGGCCGATGAGAATACCGGCGTATACTGCGATAGACCAGAGGGCACACCGGATATTACTAGACGGGATGTTTCTCCTTGCATGGCTGGCAAGCACACTGGACATGTGCCTTGGAGTGGAGATTAAAGTTGATTAATGACACATAATGTATGCAATGTGTGCTCATGATATTGTCTATTCATTGATTGACCATCTTTATGCCTGTTGATTAGTAGCAGAGAGAGAGAGAGCAGTCTATGCATGCTATGGCTAGCTTATTGGTTGGTTTAGTTGTCAATTGGATTGATCATGTTGATATGCTTGACATTATGTAAGGACCTCGGCCCCACCACGCTTCCGCTGCGCCACTCCTTGTGTAATATTGTCCGCTTTGGACACTAAGTCCTCACAGTTTTAAAACGCGTTACACAAGGGTTAGGAGCCAAGCCTTATAAACTCACCAAGATCTCACTCCCCAAGCAATGTGGGACAAGAGCAATGCAATCCCCTCGCCATCCGCAAAATCTGCCGGGAGTCGCTCCTTGTCCGAGCTCTCTCTGGCTCCAGCGATCACTCCCTGCTCTCGTCAGACCGGGTCGTTACATTCTCCCCTCCTTTGAGCATAGCGTCCTCGCTATGGTCACACATGCGGTCAGGAGTTGGCTCTGATACCATTTGTAAGGACCTCGGCCCCATCACGCTTCCGCTGCGCCACTACTTGTATAATATTATCCGCTTTGGACACTAAGTCCTCACGGTTTTAAAACGCGTTACACAAGGGTTAGGGGCCAAGCCTTATAAACTCACCAAGATCTCACTCCCTAAGCAATGTGGGACAAGAGCAATGCAATCCCCTCGCCATCCGCGAAATCTGTCGGGAGTCGCTCCTTGTCTGAGCCCTCTCTGGCTCCGGCGATCACTCCCTGCCCTCGTCGGACCGGGTCGTCACATTTTTGTAAGGACCTCGGCCCCACCACGCTTCCGCTGCGCCACTCCTTGTGTAATATTGTCCGCTTTGGACACTAAGTCCTCACGGTTTTAAAACGTGTTACACAAGGGTTAGGGGCCAAGCCTTATAAACTCACCAAGATCTCACTCCCTAAGCAATGTGGGACAAGAGCAATGCAATCCCCTCGCCATCCGCGAAATTCGGGTCGTTACATTCTCCCCTCCTCGAGTATAGCGTCCTCGCTATGGTCCCACATGCGGTCGGGAGTTGGCTCTGATACCATTTGTATGGACCTCGGCCCCACCACGCTTCCACTGCGCCACTCCTTGTGTAATATTGTCCGCTTTGGACACTAAGTCCTCACGGTTTTAAAACGCGTTACACAAGGGTTAGGGGCCAAGCCTTATAAACTCACCAAGATCTCACTCCCTAAGCAATGTGGGACAAGAGCAATGCAATCCCCTCGCCATCCGCGAAATCCGGGTCGTTACATAATGTAACGACCCGGTCCGACGAGGGCAGGGAGTGATCGCCGGAGCCAGAGAGGGCTCGGACAAGGAGCGGCTCCCGGCAGATTTTGCGGATGGCGAGGGGATTGCATTGCTCTTGTCCCACATTGCTTAGGGAGTGAGATCGTGATGAGTTTATAAGGCTTGGCCCCTAACCCTTGTGTAACGCGTTTTAAAACCGTGAGGACTTAGTGTCTAAAGCGGACAATATTACATAAGGAGTGGCGCAGCGGAAGCGTGGTGGGGCCGAGGTCCTTACAAATGGTATCAGAGCCAACTCCCGACCGCATGTGGGACCATAGCAAGGACGCTATGCTCGAAAGAGGGGAGAATGTAACGACCCGGTCCGACGAGGGCAGGGAGTGATCACCGAAGCCAGAGAGGGCTCGGACAAGGAGCGGCTCCCGGCAGATTTCGCGGATGGCGAGGGGATTGCATTGCTCTTGTCCCACATTGCTTAGAGAGTGAGATCTTGGTGAGTTTATAAGGCTAGGCCCCTAACCCTTGTGTAACGCGTTTTAAAACCGTGAGGACTTAGTGTCCAAAGCGGACAATATTACACAAGGAGTGGCGCAGAGAAAGCGTGGTGGGGCC
Organism: Syzygium oleosum; assembly: GCF_021117445.2. Classification (NCBI taxonomy): domain Eukaryota; kingdom Viridiplantae; phylum Streptophyta; class Magnoliopsida; order Myrtales; family Myrtaceae; genus Syzygium; species Syzygium oleosum. Next base: position 18,859,716 of record NW_026607485.1, on the reverse strand, counting down.
GAGGTCCTTACAAATGGTATCGGATCCAACTCCCAACCGCATGTGGGACCATAACGAGGACGCTATGCTCGAAGGAGGGGAGAATGTAACGACCCGGTCCGACGAGGGCAGGGAGTGATCGCCGGAGCCAGAGAGGGCTCGGACAAGGAGCGGCTCCTGGCAGATTTCGCGGATGGCGAGGGGATTGCATTGCTCTTGTCCCACATTGCTTAGGGAGTAAGATCTTGGTGAGTTTATAAGGCTTGGCCCCTAACCCTTGTGTAACGCGTTTTAAAACCGTGAGGACTTAGTGTCCAAAGCGGACAATATTACACAAGGAGTGGCGCAGCGGAAGCGTGGTGGGGCCGATGTCCTTACAAATGGTATCAGAGCCAACTCCCGACCGCATATGGGACCATAGCGAGGACGCTATGCTCGAAGGAGGGGAGGATGTAACGACCTGGTCCGATGAGAGCAAGGAGTGATCGCCGGAGCCAGAGAGGGCTCGGACAAGGAGCGGCTCCCGGCAGATTTCGCTGATGGCGAGGGGATTGCATTGCTCTTGTCCCACATTGCTTAGGGAGTGAGACCTTAGTGAGTTTATAAGGTTTGGCCCCTAACCCTTGTGTAACGCGTTTTAAAACCGTGAGGACTTAGTGTCCAAAGCGGACAATATTACACAAGGAGTGGCGCAGCGGAAGCGTGGTGGGGCCGAGGTCCTTACATATTGGGTCCCTAGTGGGACCCATACTTTTGGGGTTTGTAGCCGTCTATGTTCGTGTTGGAGGATGGCTCGTGGGACCTCTCCTACACCCGAGGCAGGATGAAGAGGACGACGATGCTAGTACCGAGGTCGTGTGAGGCCCGTATCGAGGAGTGGCAAGGAACCATTTTTGGAAAGACACGACTGACACTTTTTAGGGATATAGTTGTGTGTTTGGGTGATAGCTTTTGATTTTGATATGGTTGGTGGGTCCATGTGGATAGTTCGGGTTGGAGTAGCTACTGTAGATAGTCTCCTCGAGTGCGAACTCACCCTTGTATCACCCCTGGTATTAAATAAGATGAATGGTAAATTCCATATTTTGTGTGTCCTTGCATTTATACGTTTTCTGTGTCATCTTCATGTTATAAATGTTGACCCTAGAAAGAAGCATCTTTCGCCTGCGAAAACTTTGATGACTATTGGGAACTAGAGAATTCCTCTTGAAAGGGGCGGGCCTGGGATGTCACAGCAGGTCTTTAGCAGGTACATGTTTACGCTTGTAAATGGTGCGGTTAGTTGGAAAGCATCCTTACAGAAACACATTGCCTTATCTTCGACTAAGGCGGAATACATGGCACTAATCTTTATAGCGAATGAGGTGATATGGCTGTGGGGTTTACTCTCGGACTTTGGGTTAGATCACAAAAGTGTTGAAATACACTGTGATAACCAAGGTGCGATACATCTGGCATATAATTCGATTTATCACGAGCGAACGAAGCATATTAATATTAGGTACCACTTTATCCGAGATGTCTTAGTGAGGGGTCATGTTGTTGTGAAAAAGATCGCTATAGCAGAAAATCCGGCTAACATGATGACAAAACCTGTTCTTTTGGCGAAGCTCAAGCTTTGGCATTTGTGGAGAGTAAGTGCCTATTGGGGCGTTGGGAGAATAGCATGGATGATGAGCACTATGACTTGGCTTCAAAACGTCAAGTCAAGGCGGAGAATTGTTAAATTGTGTTTGGAATTTGAACCATTTACAGAACCCAACCCTTTGAAAGATTTTGGTGAGCATCTTTTAATCTTGTGTAGATCAGGAATTTTTGGGCGAAGGGATTGATCTTTTATCTTTGACCGATTTATCTTCTTGGTTCTTTCTCTCTTGCGTATAAGAAGGAAGCCACTAGAGGACAAAACTAATAGGCTCATTTATTATTATATAAATATTTATTTTTCCAAGAGGAAAGAAACAAAATTTGAACTCTAGTTGCCAATTCCTTGTTAGGCGTACATAATAAAGCTAGTGGGCCCAAGGGGGATTGAGATAAAAGAATAACATAGGTTCTCTTTTACAGCCCTAGATTTTTCCTAGTCTTTTCAACGTAGCTGCAAGTGGGTGGATCTCTCGAGTCTTGAACAGAGAGCAATGAAATTCTGTGGGAGCTCTTTCGGCCACTCATTATAGCCGAAACAATGAAGATGGGAGCTGCACGAAGTTGCCGTCCAGAGTTTATGCCGTGAATTTATTTTATCCATTTGAGTTGTTTATTTGTAAATACTTGGGGCTTAATATAAGTGCGGAAAACACTCGAGCGTATGAGTGAGTGATTATAACTTGGATTCTCCGATTATTAATGAATTATGTGCTGCTGGCTCTCTACATAGATGCAGATACTGATACGTTGGATCAAATCACGTAAATCTTGGATGTCCTTATTGTTCCTCTTAATTTCTCTGGTGATTTTGCATTGACTTAATTTGCAAGATCCGAGTTAGCTTCCGCGTTTGTTAATATTACAACATGGGTATATAGGCTACAGCAAGATGAGCATACTTTACAACCATGATACAAAGTTAGATTGGTTGTTAAGTGATTTGGTTAGAGAAAGAGTATTGACTTTGATGATATATTTTCTCCGGTAGTGAAAAGGTCTTCTATCCGTGTGGTGCTAGGTGTTGAAGAAACATCTTCAAATGAATTTTGATGATACCCCAAATATCCTTAGTATAATATCTACATTGTCTAAGTGCAGATTTATTCAAAGGATTGAGTGATACTCATGATGTAATTCATTGAAGAAAAGATCACAAGACTATCCTTGAAGAATCATATAAACAGCGCCATCGATCATAAAGATCATCTAAATGACAATGTCTCGTTGAAGCTGAAAAGATCAAGTAAATTGTAATATTTAAGTAACGGTTCATTTTAATATAACCATTGCCTCACTATTGTAGCCGTTGTTGACTGGATGTGCACGGCAGAAGATCCGGTGGAGAGGAGAACAGGTAATTTGATAGATTGTCAGAGCCGCAGCTACAGAATAGCAGCAGAAGCTATTTTACGAAAGTCTGCATAAGTTCGAAAAAGGTTGTATGGGCAGTCAATTCCTAGAAGAGTAGTACCAACGGCTCTAATGGCTATCTTGCCTATCTAAGACATCATCAATGATTATATTGAAGATGCCTATAATGGAGAAGGTCTTTGAAGTCAACAAGTTATAAAGCGCTTATAAAATTCTAGAAATCTGCCACTCGTTGTGTACTGAGCAAAAAGTTCTTGTCTGTCAATAGCACTTGCTGTATTGTAATTGTGTTAAAAGTTCAAGTGTACCAAGTAATAGCTACACCCAACTTTTGATAGTGTGATCTATCAATTGATAAGAGTGGTGTACGCTGAGTGTAACATGTTCAACATTTACTAGTGCAATCCAGCCCAACTTGTGGTTGTTAGTTGTGAGAGTGGACGTAAACTTGGAATCAAAGCCGAACCACTATATATCCTTGTGTGTAGCTGCTTATTATTTTGTTTATCATTTCTAGCATATAAGTGATTCATTGCCTCTCATACATCTGGTGAAACCCGACATCTATTTGTTACACGCTGTTTTTCGCAAAAGTGTTTAAAACATCATAAGCAACCTATACACACTCCCTTTTAGGTTGCCTAGTTAGTCCCAACACTAGGCTTGGCAGCTAGCCTAAACTTGGAGATTGAGCATATGGAAGTCAAAACAGGCTTCCTACATGATAACTTGGGTAAAGAGTTATACATGGAATAATCAAAGGGTTTCAAAGTGAAAAGGAAAAAAAGGACTATGTGTGCAAGCTAAAGAAGAATCTATATGGCCTAAAGCAAGCACCTAGATAGGGGTACAAAAAGTTTATGTTAGTTATGGGGAGCATGGTTATAAGAATACTTCCTCACATAACTGTATGTTTATCCAAAAATTTATTAATGATGACTTTATTATTCTATTACTTTATGTTGATGATATGTTGATTATTGGCAGAAATGCTTCACGAGTTGAGTTGTTGAACAAACAGTTGAGCAAGTCTTTTGCCATGAAAGACTTGAGCCCACAAAGCAGATTCTTGGCATCAAAATTACCGGGGATAGAATGCTAAGAACTTGTTCTTGTCACAAGAGAAAGTACATCGAGAAGGTTATTAAAAAATTTCATATAAACAAGGCTAAAGTGGTTAGCACCTCTCCTGCTACCCACTTTAAATTGAGTATAAAGCAAAGTCATATGACTGGTAAAGAGAACAAATACATGGAAAATGCTCCATATACCTCAACTATTGGAAGCCTAATGTATATGATGGTATGTACACGACCAGACTTGACACATGCAATGGTGTTGTTAGTCACTATTTGTCAAATCTGGAAAGAGAGCATTGGAATGCGGTAAAGTGGATCATGAGGTATCTTTGGGGAACTTCCAAATTTAAACTCAGTTTCGGGATCGGAAAACTAGAGTTAGTCAGATACACAGTTTTCGACTTGGTTGGTGATATTAATACCCATAAGTCTACTTCTAGTTATTTGATTTCCTTTGTCGGTGGGGCTGTGTCATAAAAGTTGTTGACATAAAAATTTTGGCTAACCATTTATAATAAATTCAATAGAAAATAAGGAAATAATATTTAACCCCTAAACAAAAAAATTAAATTAAAGGATTACTACCACGAAAAACCCCAAATTGATACACATATAACAAATTTACCTTAAATTAATTTTTTTACCACCAAAAATCCGAAACTGGTACATTTATAATAAATTTACCCCAAACTAATTGTTTGACTACCAAAAACCTCAAATCAATATATTTGTGACAAATTTGCCTTCTGTTAGTTTCCGTTATATTGGATTAATACCTCAAAAATCTATAAATTGGTAACAAACCAAGGGTAAAACCCCAAATTGGTACACTCATCAACTGTTATGTGTTATCCAACTCAACAATTTGATGGTAAAATTAACGGAAACTAAAGGAAGGTAAATTTGTCACAGATGTATCAGTTTTGGGTTTTCGGTGGTCAAAAAATTAGTTTGGTGTACATTTGTCGCAAGTGTACCAGTTTGAGATTTTTTGTGGTATTAACCCAAATTTAAATTACATAGCATATAGTTTTTAGGAGCATATAGTTTTATTCATTAATTGCATTTTAATCAGACCAATAGTGGTAGACAAACCCGAATCAGTCGCACAGACTTGGCCCACACAACAAGTGAGATTTAGCCAATATGGAGGGGGAGATTACCAAAATTTTTAGTCCAGAAATAAAGGGCATTGAGCTCTAAGTTTATTGGATTTAGCTGGTTAAAGTTAAAGGCTTTAAGCTTAATAAAGCCCTAAAAGGGATGAAGCCTATCAGTATTAAGCCCACAAGAGGGCCAATTTTCGGCCAACCCAAAGGGAGCCTAGTGGCCAAAATTCATATAGGGAGAGGGGCTTTGATTGGTCTTAGTGAGCCCCAATTCAACATAATTCAATCCGTTAGAGCTCAATTGAAGAAAGACCTTAGGTTATAGAGTCAATTACTCAATTAAGGCCGAAATAGAAAAGACCGCGAAAGATCTAGTTTTCCACTATATAAGCACATTAGGTCTTCATTTATCAGGGTCGGCATTCATAATTCAGAGTATACACATAATACACATTGAGAGAGAGAGAGAGAGAGAGAGAGAGAGAGAGAGAGAGAGAGAGAGAGAGAGAGAGAGAGAGAGAGAGAGAGAGAGTGGAAAAAGCCTCTCAACTAAGACTTTCTCTTGGCGAAACCCCCTCATCCAGCGGTATTCACCCACTGCAGCCACTCCAGCCCTGACGACAGCACAGCTTCCTATTCATGCTGATCGGTCGCTAACTCCACCCTAATGTGCTCTTGGCTATGTCTCCTATCGACCGTGGCCCTTTCCTGACCAATCTTGCCTTGCCACTACTTCCCTATTCCATCGCAAGCTCGACAGCAATTCGTGAAGCTCGATGCTGCTTCACTCACTGCACCATGACACACAGCAACAATGAGGCTATTGTCTCGTGCTCAACGTTGCCCCTGCACTACCGTGTCGAGCTGACCCTTGCTGTTACTTCCCCTCGACGGCCGGCATACCTTGCCATAGCTTGAGCCGCTGCTCCACTGAACCTACTACTATCCCAAGGAGTTCACTACACCCCATGAGCTCGTTGCTATTGCCGAGACCCACACCGAGCTTATTGGTGTTGAATTTCTATTTTGCAGTTTCCTTAGCCAAGCAACCCCTGCCATGATGGTCACTAAGCCATGCCGGCGAGCTACCACTGCTGGACGAGCACACCATGAGTACCGCTATAGTCTAATCTCTCTCAGCCAGCTAGCCGGTCGAGCATTGTTGTCAATCCACACCGTGTACCGGTCCCAACCATCCGCTAGCTGGCCGAGCACCATCCTCAACTGTGAACCGCCATCCTTGCCATGAACCGCCGATCACCGTTCGTTGAGTTCGAATTTGGAAATACAATCTTCAAATTAGGTAAAGGCAACTATCCAATTTGATTTTCAAATTCTACTGCCTAATTTGAATGGTTATTATCTAACCAAATATTTGAGTGATAATGTGCATATCTTTAAGATTTATGGTATATTTCAAATTAGAAAATTTTCCTAATTTAACAACGTGCATAAAGTCAACAATCAGATCTCTAATCCTGAGATATGATTCCTGACCGCACGGAAAATCGGCCAATCCTATCCATAATATTTTTCATATGATCGTCAGTTTATTTGTTTCCAAGTTTGAGTAGATTGGATACAGATGTATCTTTAGCTGATTTGATTTTATCCTTTTTCTATGTTTGATTTGATTTTGTTTAATTACATTTCTATTTGAAAATGTCAAAAAATATATATTAGATTAGATTTTTAGATAATCTTGCATGTTTAAGTAAATTCTAGATAATCTTTCCTAATAAATTATGATAGATTTTCAATAAAACTTAAATAGTTGGAATGCATGCCAGATAAGATTTCCTTGTTAAGTTAGGATAGTTCGAATAGGATGCATATTTAAATAGATTTTAGGATGATTTTCTGATTAAAATTAGGATTTAGCATGGTTTATTTCCTAGTTTAAATTAGATAATATCTTAATCTTAATAGTTAATTTTTGGTAATTTTTAATTACGAATTTAATAGAAAATACAAAAAACATTATCTTGGAATAAGTTAAATTCTCAGAACACGTGTTTATATCAAGGCATTTATTCATTCCGAATTTTAATAAATGAAAATACCAACAACAAAAATCATGCGCATGTCATATAGTTTAGATTGTATCATCCACGCCATGTCATTATTTCTATGTCATCATATGCCATGGCATAATGCCACGTCATTACTTGCATGTCATTTAATGATTGTATGTTAGAGTTATGGAATTGCATGTCATGCTAGAATAGTCGCATGTTAATTTTGTCCATCATTGGAAACTGCATGTTTAGGTTCATGTAATTAAATCGTTCATCATTTTAAGCTAGGTCATGTAATATAGTTTAAGCTTACATTTCATACATTGCATATAGCTTAGTTTTCATTTAAATAAGAGAAAATCGAAAAAGAATTGATTGGAATTGTGTGCTAATTAAAAACCATGTTTTAGAGTGAATATGTGTTTCCAAATTATTATTGTTGCGGATTGCTGTACATCGAGGTAAGTAAATTCCCCCTTATCCTAGCAATTTATTTACTGCTTTGATTATTGAGTTTCTAAATTAAAAACCATATAATGTTTGAGCACCTGCGTTATCACCTCACATGTTAATGGATAGGTCTAAAATCAATTCAAGCTGCTTGAAAAATATTTTTTGAAATAAATAAAAAAAGGTACCGAAATGGCGTTAGAGTAATCTAGCACAATCAAGTTCCTGAACTCACAATCTTTTCAAATGCTTAAAAGAATTAAAGACACATGTTAACACAAAAAAAAAAAACCAAGTTTATTTCATTTACATAACGTCAACTTGACCGAATATAAAGCTCGATATTAAGTACAATTCAATTGTCGGTAAGTTGCCGATAGTGGAAATACTTATTGATGATGAGGAGGATTATCGATGACCATGTTATACAATTGTCGACATACAACAGAGATTGATCAATGATTATCACTTAACAAATTTGGCTAAGTACTGAATACAGAAACTGAAGAAAGAGGACAGAGTAAAGGTGTCAATGACTTAATGGAAGATAAAGATGCTGATTGGCAATAAAATCCTCTAGCAACTGAGGATTTTTAACCGCTTGTGGATAAGGATGACATGTTATCATGGGACCTCTAGTATACAAAGTCGTGTTGAAATGTTGTAAAGGAGACACGATCATCAACATAAAGTTATGTATTTTCTCAGTTTCAATTTATCAATTTTCAGTATTTGTACTTTCCTTTAAATTTAGTTGGTGTTGATCCTCGTTACGCAATTCAATTCTTGTTCGAATCACCACTAAACCCCATTCAATAAAAATCAAAGATCAATCTTCAGTGAAAGGTATTTTTCTGATTCCCAGCTAAAACAAACTCTATTGAGCTCAAAATAGGGCAGAACAGAGCACGTTTGCGCGCTCGGGTAAAGAGGCCCTACCCGGCTCGCAACGGCGGCCAGGAAGCGAGTCTGACTCGTGGCCATCGTGGTGTCGCTGAGCCGGGATCCTTGGGGTAAAACGCGATCGAGTCTCAAACGAAGCGAACATGGCTTACCGAAGGTGTGAACCTATTGAAATAGTGATCCAATTTCTAGAAGTTTCTAGTATGCTCAAGATTTTTGGAGAATAGATATTTAAATGAATAATCTAGAAAGTTGTGAGAAATATCTAAGATATTTCTAGAAAAGTTTCTAGAAAAAATCTTTGATATTTCTAGAAGGATAATGAGACATGTGTAGAAAATTCTAGAAAAATATCTATGTAACATGCTATAGGTTTTTCCTTAGTGGCGGTGGAAGAGGGCTATAAATAGCCAACCCCTCTCCACTTGAAGAATATCACCTATCAGAAGAAAAAAAACTAAGTCCCTTGTACAAAGCCTTCATAATACAATACTTTTTGTCTTCTTTGTTTCCTACTTGTCTTCCACTATCAAAAGTTTTGTTCTACTGTTGCTTCAAGTCCACGTACCAACACTTGTACTCACTAAATCACTCACTCACTTACAAAACAAATCACGCTTCCGCAAATACTAACAGTGGTATCAGAGCCACGTTTTTGGTTGGTATTGGGCGTTTGTCCGAACCACCCGTTCCTAAAACTACCCATTCAACTATCCAACAACTAAACTATGGCCAACTCTACATCATCCTCATTTCCCATTCCTATTTTCGATGGGAATAATTACGACTATTGGAGCATTAAAATGACTACTTTCTTGATGGCCCAAGATTTATGGGACATCATAGAAAAGGGTTATGAGGCTTCACAAGAAGGTGCAAGTGTTCCAAAAGATCAACTACAAAAGGATGCAAGGGCACTATGTGTTATTCAGCAAGCACTCTCGGAAACAGTATTTCCGAGGATAATTGGAGCGAAGACAGCAAAGAAGGCATGGGAAACACTACGAGATGAATTCCAAGGATCATAAAAGGTACGCACTATTCGGCTTCAAACTCTAAGAAGAGAATTTGAGAATTCTAAAATGAAAGTAAATGAGACCGTTCAAGAATACTGTGGGAAATTAAAAGAACTAGTTAATCAAATGAGAGCCTATGGAGATGAAATCGCTGATCAAAGGGTCGTAGAAAAAATACTAGTGTCACTTACTAGAAAGTATAATCCTATTGTGACAACTATAGAAGCAACTAAAGATTTAACGACCCTATCAGTAAGTGAATTAATTGGCTCTCTAGAAGCACATGAGAAAAGATTGATGGCACAAGATGAAGATTCAGTTGAAAGTGCCTTTCAGTCCAAAATAAACATACGGTCTCATCAATCTAAAAATGGTGGAAGGAGCTTATGGAAAAGTAAAAAAGGAGGAGAAACTATCCAAAAGGAAAAATACCCACATTGTGGAATTTGCAGGAACACTAATCATCTAGAGAAAGATTGCTGGTTTAAAAATAAACCACAATGCCGCTTTTGTAAAAGATATGGCCACGTAGAAAAGAATTGTCGCTCGAAAACAAATAATCGAGCCAACTACGTTGAAGAAAAAGAAACTGAAGACAACACATTCTACGCAGGCCAAGCGGCAAATGATAAGAAAAATGATACGTGGTACATTGATAGTGGGTGTAGCAATCATATGACGGGGGATGAATCTATATTTACCGATATTGATACGTCGGTGAAATCCCAAGTGAAATTGGGCAATGGCACATTGGTCGAAGTAAAAGGAAAAGGCACTATAGCCATTGAAACAAATAAAGGCCCAAAATATATTCACAATGTATATCTTGTCCCCAGTCTTGCTCAAAATTTATTGAGCGTGGGCCAAATGATTCAAAGTGGGTATTCTCTATACTTTAGAGAAGATGCCTGCATTATCTATGATAAATATAAAAATATCATTGCCTCTGTTAAGATGGAGAATAGGAATTTTCCTATTCAATGGAAATATATCAGAGATGTAGCCATGAAAGCTCAACTTGATGATTCATGGCTTTGGCATCGAAGATTTGGCCACTTCAACTTTGCTGGGCTAAAAGTTCTCCATCAAAAAAAAATGATGAGAGATTTTCCAGCTATTTCAGAAATTTCAGATGTTTGTGAAGGCTGTCTGCTTGGAAAACAACAAAGACAATCCTTCCCATCTGGAGGTGCGTGGAGAGCTAAGAAGCCATTGGAGCTAGTGCATACGGATGTGTGTGGTCCAATGAGGACCCTCACACCCAGTCAAAATAAATATTTCATCCTATTCATCGATGACTACACAAGAATGACATGGGTCTACTTTCTTCGAGAAAGATCAGAGGTCTTCTCTATTTTCAGAAAATTCAAGAACCACGTCGAAAATCAAAGTGGCCGCAGAATCAAAGTTCTAAGGAGCGACAGAGGCACGGAATACAACTCAAGGGAGTTCAATAAATTCTGTGAAGATGAAGGAGTTCATCATCAACTAACTGTTGGCTACGCCCCGGAGCAAAATGGAGTAGCAGAAAGGAAGAATAGAACCGTCATGGAGATGGCAAGGTCTATGCTAAAGGAGAAAGGCCTTCCCAACACGTTTTGGGCAGAAGCAGTCTATACGGCGGTATACATCTTAAACAGATGTCCAACTAAAGCAGTCCAAAATAAAACTCCGGTTGAAGCATGGAGTGGACGGAAGCCTTCAGCGAAGCATCTCAAGGTGTTTGGCTGCATATGTTACGTCCACATTCCTGCTCAAAAGAGGAGCAAGCTAGATGAGAAGACAGAAAAAGGAATCTTCCTCGGCTACAGCGACCAATCAAAAGGCTATCGAGTCTACAACCTAAGAACTAAGAAGCTCATGATCAGTCGAGACATCGAATTTGACGAGAATGGCGCCTGGAATTGGGAGGACGAAAAGATTGAGAAGAAGTATGTCAACTTGCCAGACAAACAACCTGCTCGAGAGGATTCAACATCACAAGATGAAGGTGAAGTGCCAGATTCAACCACTCAAGACGTAACACCACCATCCTCTCCTAGCGCAACACAAGAAGAATCTACTTCAGAATCTCCTATTTTAAGGGTAAAATCTCTTAGAAAAGTTTATGAAACATGCAACTTTGCAGCTTTAGAGCCAGAGAACTATGAAGAGGCTACCAAAGAAGAAGTTTGGATTAAGGCCATGGAGGAAGAAATCAAGATGATAGAGAAGAATGAAACGTGGGAGCTCGTCGATCGCCCCGACGACAAAGAAATCATTGGTGTCAAGTGGGTTTACAAGACAAAGCTCAATGTAGATGGATCAATTCAAAAGCATAAGGCAAGGCTCGTGGCGAAAGGATACTTGCAACAACCAGGTATTGACTATACTGAAACTTTCGCTCCTGTTGCACGCTTTGATACTATTCGGGCACTCATAGCCTTAGCAGCACAAAAGGAATGGAAGATTTATCAACTAGATGTAAAGTCTGCATTCCTTAATGGATATCTTCAAGAAGAAATATATGTGGAACAACCACAAGGCTTTACCATCAAAGGCCAAGAAGAAAAAGTCCTCAAGCTCAAGAAGGCCCTCTATGGGTTAAAACAAGCACCACGAGCATGGTATAGCAGAATAGACAAATACTTTACCAAGCAAGGATTCAGGAGGAGCATGAGTGAGCCAACGCTCTACATCAAGACCCAAGGTAAGTCCGACACTCTCATTGTCTCTTTGTATGTGGATGATCTAATATATACAGGGAACAATGAAAAGATGATTCAAGAATTCAAAGAAGAAATGATGAAGACATTCGAGATGACGGACTTGGGCTTGATGCGCTACTTCCTCGGTATCGAGATCAACCAAAATGAAGGAGTTTTTATCTCACAGAAGAAATATGCCGAGAACCTCCTTAAGAAATTCAAGATGAATAATTGCAAAACAGTTGCAACACCGCTCGTGACAAACGAGAAACTATTAAAGGAAGATGGAGCAGAAAAAGCCGAAGCCACCCTCTACAGAAGTCTGATTGGTAGTCTATTATATCTCACTGCTACACGACCGGACATCATATACGCAACAAGTCTACTATCACGATTCATGCAGAGTCCGAGTCAAATTCACTTTGGAGCTGCCAAGAGAATTTTAAGATACATACGAGGAACGACAGATTATGGCATTTGGTATCGGCCAAGTTCAACTGCTAAGCTCGTTGGCTACACAGACAGTGACTGGGCAGGATCAACTGACGATAGGAGGAGCACCACTGGCTATGCATTCACACTGGGCTCTGGAATATTCTCTTGGGCATCTAAAAAACAAGACTCAGTGGCACAATCTACTGCAGAAGCTGAATATATCGCGGCTGCTACGACTACTAGTCAAGCAATATGGCTTCGAAGAATTCTAGAAGACATTGGAGAAGCACAAACGGAATCAACTCCAATATTTTGCGACAACAAGTCTGCGATCGCCATATCAAAAAATCCTGTCTTCCATGGAAGAACCAAACACATAGACATCAAATATCACTTCATCCGTGAAGTGCAATATAATGGAGAGATCGAGCTCAAATATTGCAAGACCGAAGATCAAGTCGCGGACATATTCACTAAAGCACTACCGCTGGTCAAGTTCGAGATGTTAAGAAGCATGCTTGGAGTTTCTCGAAATTGGATCAAGGAGGAGTGTTGAAATAGTGATCCAATTTCTAGAAGTTTATAGTATGCTCAAGATTTTTGGAGAATAGATATTTAAATGAATAATCTAGAAAGTTGTGAGAAATATCTAAGATATTTCTAGAAAAGTTTCTAGAAAAAATCTTTGATATTTCTATAAGGATAATGAGACATGTGTAGAAAATTCTAGAAAAATATCTATGTAACATGCTATAGGTTTTTCCTTAGTGGCGGTGGAAGAGGGCTATAAATAGCCAACCCCTCTCCACTTGAAGAATATCACCTATCAGAAGAAAAAAAACTAAGTCCCTTGTACAAAGCCTTCATAATACAATACTTTTTGTCTTCTTTGTTTCTTACTTGTCTTCCACTATCAAAAGTTTTGTTCTACTGTTGCTTCAAGTCCACGTACCAACACTTGTACTCACTAAATCACTCACTCACTTACAAAACAAATCACGCTTCCGCAAATACTAACAGAACCCCGGGACAAGGGAGCTGCGGGCGCCGGTGTTCGTCGGATGAGGCTCCGGTACTCCGGTAACACTGAGCTACGTATTTCACTCTCTAGTTTTACTCTCACTCCCCGTCTCTCTCTCTCTCTCTCTCTCTCTCTCTATCTCTCTCTCTCTCTCTCTCTCTCTCTCTCTCTCTCTCTCTCTCTCTCTCTCTCTCTCTCTCTCTCTCTCTCTCTCTCAGTTGTTCTCTCTCCCGTGGCTTCCCCCCTCCTCGGCCCCCCCTCCCCTCTCTTTAAAAATTGTCACTAGTCCTCTCTCTAGCATCCTCCAGAACGGTTCTAGATGGTCAACGAAGCCAGCTACCTCTCCCTTCCATTTTCAGCTCGAAAATGCCACCGATCGATGCACCATCCCGCCTCTCGTACACGCCGCGCAGCCGGTCCATTTCTTGGGGCGAGTTAGTTCCGATTTTCGGCTAAAATGGTTGTAAGTTTTCCGCAGCAATGTGTCATTGCTTCCACTTCTCTGAATCGCAGCTGTCATCTCCTTTGTCGTAGCCCCTTCCTCTTGTTTGTCGTTCTCGCGAGGGAGAGAAGACGAGAGAGAAGCAGGCGTGTGGGAAGGCTAGGTTGAGAAGGAAAAAAGTGAGGTCAGAAAGGGCTGGGCCGTGGAAAAAGAGAAAGAGCAAGAGGAGAAGAAGGAACTGGGTCGAACCGATCCGTTTTTTTTTTAAAGAAATTTTTAATAATTATTTTCTTCTTCTTATTCTTTTTTAAGGAAAATATATTTTAATAAATTCTATTGCTATTAACGCAAATGCTTCTAATGTTTATATGTTGTGCAAATAAATTATACTATTTTTATGTTTAGGGAGCTAAAGTTTAACTCCTAATTTTCTATGTAATTTATCACAAAATAGGTAGTTAAAATTTAGATGTTAACAGCTCTCCCTCTTAGAAGGTGAGTTGCATTCAAAGACAAACTGATACCTAAATTTTGATCATGTAAATACAATGAATGATATTTTGTCAGGAACATGGAACTTTTTTGGATGATGCATGTTTAAGCAAATAAAACATATCTAGGATTACTTACCTTGCGGAATTGGTAGAATAATTCGAGGCATGAACTGGCACCCGAACCTATATTCGGTTGCCTTGACATTAAAAATTACTTATTCAGGACCCAAACCTATCTCCAATTGTCTGTCAAGGCAATGAATTGTTTGTTTGGGCCTCGAATCTATCTCCGGTCGCCTTGATGGCGAATATTGCCTTTCCAGGACCTATACCTATCTCAGGTTGCCTGTCGGAGCAACAAATTATTTGTCTAGAACCCAAACCTTTCTTCGATTACTTTGACAAGAGAAATTGCCTGTTGATGACGCGAACCTATCTCCGGTCACCTATCAGAGGAACAAATTGTCTATCTTGGACCCGAACCTTTTTTCGATTGCCTTAATAGGGAAATTGCTTGTTCAGGACCCAAACCTTTTTTCAATCGCCTATCGGAGCAATAAGTTGTTTGTTTAGGACCCAGACCTATCTCCGATCGCTTAACATAGTTGTAAATATTACCTGCCTAGGACCTGAACCTTTCTCCAGTCGCTTGACATAGCAATTGATGATGAGTGACCTATTTAGTATCCGGACCTTTCTCCGGACTTGGCACAAGCCTTGGTACTCTTACTGAATCCCTAATTGCAAGAAAAAGAAGAAGAGAGATAACAAGAATTATGTTTCAGTCAACCTTTTCTTTTTCTTCATGTGTTGAAGGGAAAAAATCTTTTGGTTGTCTTTATATTTTCTCAATTTACTTTGATCCTCTGAGATTTTTGCTGTTATGAGGTGGTTCTCTTGCTGTTTTATGGTAAGATTACATTATGTGATCATGTGACTACATCTTGATGATCATATAATCATGGTCAATCACTATTCTTGTAGTGGGGGCAAACTGTAAAAAAAAGGCAGAGGACAACAACTTATCCGTGCTTTGGTAGGAACTTTATGGGAGCATAGTTGAAGAGAATCAGCATGTTAGTGTAAAGATTTTGTTGAAGAGTGCTTCCATAACACTTAGTAAACAACTGAATAAGAAAATATTGTAATCTTTGATGCACTGACCGTTCTCATGATATGTACTATTGCTACTCTGAAAATCAAATACCTCCTTTTTCATGTGTAATAAGTGCTACAAGACCACTCACCAACAAAACCCTTCTTTATAATTCAAAGAGGAAGTTTGGCAAGTGTTCCCATCAATCTTAACGCATACTTGTCTTGAGCACGAACTTGAGCACCTTGGCAACGTGCCGTGTCTTAGGCACAAGGGGGTGCAATCGGACGCTTGAAGAGCCTCAAGCACATGGAAAAAAGTGGAACACCCCCAAGTCTCACATTTGATAGGAGATGTAATATCCACTTACTCATAAAAAATGATTCATCTCTAAATGGCTACCCTTTTGAATATTAAGTTTAGCCAACGTAGATCAAACTGGATTGTTAGAAAAACTCCGTCCAATTTTTCCTGCAGATGACGTCCTATATATAGCTACTTTTTTCTGCCAACACTTCATTGTCCACCTAATCCCTATAGTTAGGCATGGCCACGGTTCGGAACCGGCGGTTCCGGTTCGTGGCCATGTGTGAACCGGAACCGGCCTGTTCCGGTTCCGATTTTGAACCGGCTGGTTCCGGTTCGTAATTTAAAAATTTTTAAAATAAATTATGAAATAAAAAAAATAATGAATTATAAAATTATGAAATAATGAATTGTAATCAAAATATAAATTGTAAGGGTGATTGGTTCCCGGTTCGGTCCGGTTCCGCTCGGAACCGGGAACCGAACCGGTAAGACCGGTCCCTTAATTTTAGAACTAGGAACCGGACCGGCAAATCATAGAACCGGAAACCGGACCATTGGCCCGGTCCGGTTCTAGGCGGTCCAATGGAACCCTTTGCTCTTAACTAGCAAAGGATCGTAGCCACAAAAGGCATATAACTTCACATGCTCATGGCTTGGCTTGGGTTTTATACACAATCCCTTTGATGGTCTCTTCATTCCCATTCGATGTGGGACTCTTGGCATTTGCATAAAGACAAGCCAAGAGTCTCACATTGAAGGTGTTCAAGGCAAGCCGAGAGTCCCACATCAAATGGGAACGAAGAGACATTAGAATCATTGTGTATAAAACACAAAGTCAAGTCTTGTAATTAGAGTTCAATATACCCAAGCCAAGCATTGTAATTAGAGATCAATACACTTACAATGCATGGCAATTAGAGTTCAAATTGTTTTATAAAAAAAATTAAGTAATGAATTTTTTTTAAAATTTCATTATTATTATTATTTTTAAATAATTTGGAACCGGAACCGGCGGTTCCGGGCCGGTTCCAAAATTGTTGGAACCGGAACCGGGCCCATAGGCCACAGGCCGGTTCCGGTTTCGAATCGCGGGCCCGGGTTTGACCGAGCCGGTTCCGGACCAAAACCGGCCCGTGGCCATGACTGCCTATAGTCCACCGTGAGTCATAGTACACAAAGTCATAAGGATGGCCAGACAAGCTCACAGGCATTGCAACACTTTATTTGGTCAAGTGCTTACGATGAAGAAGTCCCATGGGATTACTCACAGGCATTCGAACCAACCAGGGATGCTGTCAGACAAGCTCTTGCAGATTTCAATGCAAGACAACAGCCTCCACTTCCGATCCATTCACCTAAAAAATGAGACCCTTGGGTGGACCACTTGCACCGGTTCCATGGGATTTTGGTCTTCCAGACGAAATGATAATTAATGTACCACGATTTGGAATGCCCGACGCATCTACCTGGCCCCAGCCAACAGGAACTCCAACAGAACCCAATGCAAGATTCAATGTTCCCGGTCTTTGCTCTTCTAGCAGCACTTCAAGACCTAGTAGGAAAATGATAGAAGTGACCCCGGACAACTTTGAACGAGTCAAACTAGCCTTGGATAAAAAAGGCTAGGTGTTCTATGTTCATCCAAGAGAGTAATGCTGAAGAGATGACTTTATCGATAGTGAACTCTCTGAAAGTGACCTTGCAGACTTGTAAGATAGATATCGCCAAAAAAAAGAAAAGACTTGTTAGATAGTACTAGCAAAGACGATCTACCATAACAAAAAGACAAATAGAGCACTGTTTACCAAATAATTGTAGGTAATTTTGTTCTTTAATGTCACGGGAGATAACTCCGTTTGTCCTTTTCCCTTCTTTTATGTCAATGATATCCAATTCTTTCAAAAACTTCTTTATAAATTCTCAACATGTTGCTCTTAAAATTATTACAAGTCCTATCTAATGAAGTTGATAAAAGATGCTGAAGGTCTTGAGCCAGTGAGCCTTGCTGGACAGAACTTCAACAGTAAAGTGATGTCGGTTTTTGTTCTTGCCATGTTGGAATTCGAAATTGCAATCGATGACTTGCAAACTGTGTCGCTCATCAAAGATGTTTTCCTCTCAATCAACTCACGCTTCTATCATGGTATGTATGTATGTATGTACCCTATGTATAGATATTCACCAGTGGTGAAATTGACATATGGGTAATCAGTGTATATCAGGTGATTGCATGCATGGTCACGTATCTTGAATGAATAAAACCTAATTCACTGCACATACTTGGATATTATTTTGGTTTTCTTTTGTCTTGGATAGGTGGTGGGAAAGAAGGGAGAAAGAAAATGGAAGAAGGTGGAAGTGAATGTGGAAAACCATGTACACTTCCCCTGTTTTTCCTCTCCAAAGGGCTCATCATCTCCATCCGAGAATGACAGTCTCCTCAAAAGTTACATTTCGCAAATAGCTATGCAACCATATCCAGAAGGCCAACCATTGTGGGAAATACATATTTTCCAGTGTCCAACTAGTGAAGCACAAGGAACCATAATTTTCAAGCTTCACCATGCGCTCGGGGATGGCTATTCTCTTGTGGGTGCTCTCTTGTCTTGCCTTCAAAGAGCCGACAATCCTTCTCTTCCAGTAACCTTTCCCTCAGTCAATAAATTCAGCTCAGTGAATAAGGATGACAGAAACTTTGGACTTCGGAAGGTGGTTAGCAAATGTTTTTGGCCGCTCGTTGACACAGTAAGATTTCGGTAGGAGCGTCTTGAAAAGCACTTGTGTCGCGGATGATTTGTCGCCGATTCGGTGTGGCTCGGAAAGATTCCGGCCTTTTCCAGTGTCAACAATCACGTTCTCATTGGATCGCATCAAAGACATCAAGTCTTGCCTTCGAGTGGTAACAAACATCATTTTGAAGACTATACTAACTCTAGCTTCTTGCATCATACGTGCATTACTCGGTCTTTCAGCATTTTACTTTTTATGGTACACTTTTCGTCTCTAATCTTTTGCACAATAATGGTTGCCTTCACGTAACTAGCTCAAACATATTTTTTTTTTTTTTAAGTATTCACAAAATATACGTAGTTTAGGTGATATTTACTTTAGACGTTTACTATACCCAGTCTGAAAATTAGTATACGGCTAGTGTTCAGAGTGAACAAGGGTTAATCAAGGAAAATAACATGGATTTACGCATTTAATGCGCATAATGGTTTTTTTTTTTACTGTGTAACGATTTTTTTAGCCACAAGAGCACAACATGACATCCTTGAAAACAAAAAAGACAGTTGAGCTAGAAACTGGTTTCTTTTCATATAGAAAATAAGTTCTAGAAAACTAGTTAATTGCTTCTTCCAAAGATAATTAATATCTTTAGTAGCATTCGACGATACAAATGCAACATTATTTCTTGAACTAGGGTCAAATTGGAACATAGGCATATTTACTCTTTTACTATACAGAAATCTATTAAGGCTTCAAATCAATCAAAACTTTTGTAACAACTTCGAGGACAAAAAAAATAACATATCATCAGTCGTTTTCGATTGAATTTTCTCACTACAAAAAAAGTAGGTTTTAGCGACGAATTTTGTCACGAAAAAAATGAAAAAATTCGTCGCCAATTCAACGTCGCAAAATTTAGCGACAAAAAATTTCAACATTTTTCGTCGCTAAATTGCAACGAAATATATTTGTCGCAAAATTCGTCGCTAATTATTCGTCGCAAAATTCGTCCCTAATTTTTCGTCTCAAAATTCGTCGCTAATTATTCGTCTCAAAATTCATCGCTAATTTTTCGTCGCAAAATTCGTCGCTAATTTGACACGAAATTTTTTTTTTTGGTCAATAATTTGCGACGAACTGATTCGTGGCAAAATTCGTTACTAATTTGCCATAAAAAATTTTTACTTTTGCCACGAACATTGTTCCAGAACGAATGTGCGGCAAAAGTTTATTACAGGTTGGCCTCCTACTAGTCAAGATAACCATGTGCGTCGTAATCACAACTGGCACAGTGCAAACTGTATCTAGTCCATGGCTGAAACCTGGTATATCTACCACAAACTCAGCCTTGCGGAGTTCCTTTTAACCTCTGATATCAAGTACATGAATATTAGCAGCAACAATTCATGCTCTAATATAAATTCTCAGTAAATTATAGTCTTTCCATGAAACTCCTGATACGAAGACAGTTTGCACAGAAATTACATAGGTTGATAACTTTATTTTAGAATGATGAAGTTATGCTGCTGAAGCTAAGCTCCAGAGTATTTTCTAGTATAGTGACCAGGGGGCCACACAATGCCTAAAGGAATTCTACAAGGCATCAGCAACCGGCAATAATGTTGGGAACCCGCAAGAAGTCAGTCTAGAGGGCCTTGCCTCAGCAGTAATATGACATCAAACAAGTGAAGCTATCACCATGTCAATTGTCAAAACTATCCACATGTATAATCATTCTGCAAGCACATTACACGGCGGCCTCCTTCTCTGCTTCTTATCAACATCAAATTGCTGCTTGGAAAAAAGAGAAGAGTAAAGATGGTTAACATGTGAGGCGATGTTATGATATGATTCCCTATTCTATTTCATCACCAGTAATAGAATGCAAATACAATGTTTCAAGATACTCTCGTGACATTAATGCTGTTGTCCATCTATTTGCTTGTTATCTAATCAATAATCAGACTTGCTGTTGTCAATTCATTTTCTATTTGCCCACATGAAAGAGAAAAGGAGCTGTATCTAAGAAACGGCATTGACATTTACGTTACAACCACTAGAAGATATGTAGGTGAGGGACTTCACCTGTTGGCACAGAAAATGGGGACCCGAACTCTCTTGGAACCATCAGCTAGACGTTTAAAGGGCAAATGGTTTTCCACGGGAAAAGAATCATTGTTGACCTACAAGTAGAT
Organism: Syzygium oleosum; assembly: GCF_021117445.2. Classification (NCBI taxonomy): domain Eukaryota; kingdom Viridiplantae; phylum Streptophyta; class Magnoliopsida; order Myrtales; family Myrtaceae; genus Syzygium; species Syzygium oleosum. The sequence continues at coordinate 18,838,735 of NW_026607485.1, read as the reverse complement.
GCATTACAAATGTTAATGCTTTCCTCAAACCATTGAATCTTTGAGATCAAAGAAGGACAAAGAAAAGTGGGGGATAGAGCAAGGTATAACTTATCACATACAGAATTCTCAAGACAAGGGTCTCAACAAGAAAGTGCGACATACAGATTTTCGCGTCAGTAGAATATCACATCAAGTTTCCAGCAAGGTTAACAATGTCTATGAGGTAGGTTTGTTCCGCAAATTCAAGTTTTAAAGTGCTTGATGATGTAATCAACAAGCTCGTATAGGTTAGAGAAGCATATTGACAAGCAGCACAAATTGATGTTAATGCTATATTATGATTAAATTCAGATCGTACGTTGTTTTGAATAACCTCCATTAACAATTCTTGACAACCTGACGCATATACATTCTCTAAACTGGGGCACTGAATTAGCAATCGATCTGAGAATGCAAAGAAAATTAAAGTTAGATTAGGATGCAAATTAGGAAAGCATGTGAGATGCATCAATATCCCATTAATTAAAGTAAGCACTCAATCAAGACCAATACATTTTTTAAAACGTACCGGTGAGCAAATTTTTATAGGCATTGAGATTCAGGTCATTCAACTCTGGGCAGTTCAAATACAGGGCCTGCATTTCAATCAACAAAATAAGAACCACAAGGAACCCATGGTAACAAAATGCAATATACAAATTATAGGATCTGGAAGTCTCACATTTAAGCCACTACAACCCCACAAGCTGAGTTTTTTTAATTTACTGTGCTTTATAATAAGCTTCTGGTGTATGAGGTGAAGATTGCTGTTGGGCCTTTTCTCCATCCCATGGTTGATGGCTTCATCAGAGATGAGGCTTTCGTCGTTACTATCACATACAGTCATACCACAGTCCATGAGTTCAAGAAGAGGCAGCTGAGCTGTGGCAAACTGAATTCCACCTGAAATATATAAACAGTTAGTGAACCAAAATAAAATGCAAGAAATGATTTGAATAGATTCACGTTCAGCATGACAAACAATGAACCTATAGTGCTAACTGAAAGGAAATGCCATTTATTTACAGAGTAGTCCAGGAAGTTACTTGAAGAGATGTTAGGACAAAGGGCAAGTAGGCATCTTGATAATGTTTCAGGAAACACATTGCATATCATCCCGATGCCACTGTCACTAATGCTTGACCTGCATGTAACAATAAATTCATGATTAAAAAAGAAGTGCAATTGTTGGGGCTGATGATTAAATTATATTCCTTCATGCTCTAAGCTTCTATGGTCATTACCAATGCGCCATATTTGTCACACTATTTGAAACCAAATGTGTTTATATCATGTATGGGAACTTTTGCAAAAGAAAAAAAAAACCATGAATTGACACGATGAAGCTGAATTTTCTATACCACTGTGCTATCTCATAAATCAAACAACATAGGACCTCACAGCAGAACATACCCACTGAGATCAAGCAATTCTAAATCCGAAAAGCTTGAAGCTATAGCAGCAACAGATGCATCAGTGATTTCTGATCCAAGCACCAGTGATAGCATCCGCAAACCCCTGTACAATGAAAAAATTTAGCAGTGGTCATCAAAGCTGTATCTAATTAATGATGCTTCAATGCTCTTATGGAAAATTTCGGTCTTTAGTATCTAGGAAGTGAACTTAGGATCTATATGAACACTAGACAGCAAAATGTGTGGAACAAGGACTTACAAAGCTCTAGAACTTAAAGGAAATAAATGCCTGTTTGAAGCTGTTATCATGTGCAACATGCATGACCAAGTTACAGAACACACCTTAAATTTGAAGCTGTAAGAGCTAGTACAACCGCATGAGAAAGCCGAACCGATGCAATGTGAATATTTTGTAAAATTGGACAACTCCTTCCCAGACCATCAACTGTGGCAATCAAATCTGTACAATCATTTCCATTGCGAGAGAATTCCAAGGAGATTTCTCTTAAGTTGGGGCAGTTAAATACCTGTAGGGATGTGAAAATGAGTCAGCATCACTTGTTACATCTATCAAAGACAGGAATAAACATGCAAGATACAGAGGAGAGATCCTAGAACATAAAAAAGCAAAGGGATGCAATCACCATCTTTGAGAGGGAGTTTAGATCAGAAAGCCAGAGTGTAGAAAGACTCGATGAGTTGAGAACCAAACCCTCAAGGTTAGAGCAACCTTCCATTTTAAGACACGTTAGGCATCGTTTGTCAGCAACAAAACGACCCAATTCATCTCTGCAGAAGTTTGCACAAGTTAATATAGTAAATGAAGAATACATTTCCAAGATTTCTGCGTGCACGAATAAGAAAATGGAGATCAAACTGCTTAGATATTACTAAAAACCATTAAACAGACTATGTAACCTCCTTGCTGGAAACAAACAAGATGTTATTTAAGCTGTAAAATGGATATTTACTTGTGAAACTAAGATGTTACAAGCATGAGCAACCAAGAGTAAGATCTCAACACGTTGATCTCTTAAATAGTTGGTTCAAAAAGCAGCATAAAAAACTGACAGCTTTCCTCTCCTAGTTCCCACTGCTAGTCAAGGACGAAATAATGATGCACACACCACAATTGGAAGAGCCATCACATTTTCTAGTGGCATTCCTAGATCATGGAGATGCAAACAAATTTGTAAATCACAGACAGGTGATCAAAACCTTTACAATTAGAGTAGACTCCGCTAAAGTCTTTCCATTTCGAACAAATGTTGCTTGCAAATTACATGTGCCAGCTTGAAAGTGATATCCATTTGCAACCATTAATTGAGCAGTAATGCAGGGATCTTAGGGTTCTCCACCCCAGAAATGCCTCAATACATATATAACCAAGATCCAAACAAATCTCATATGAAAGACCTAACCCGCAAAAGGGGAACAGAAAGTTTACCCTGTAATCCGGTTGACAGCATTAGAGGATGTTGAGATCTCCACAGACTCCAGATTAAGGCATGAGAACGCAATGCAAGCCAGCATCGTCGCATCTACATCACTGCGAAAGCCAACCAACAGAACAAGAACCGAATCAGTGTCATAAATCCAGAAAAATTTGACGAAGCTCAAGCACATGATCTCGAACTGGAATTAATTGTGAGATCCAATCAGGATCCTCACAACTGATTCACAAGTTCTAGGCCTTCCTTAAAGGGTTAATGTGCGAATCCCGAAACTCCCTGATTCATGAAAGTTTGTCCATAAATGCTGATCAAGCAGCATTTCCACTACTCGCAGCATACATTTCTTTTTGTTAATTTTAAGCTTCAATTCAATTGATCAAACAGTTCACTTGCGGTTATTAGCTCGTGCATCAACTTCGGTCCTAATTGATAACGCCCAGATGAACGTTGTCTCATCAGTGCATCAACATCAACCGATCCGATCCACCTCGCAAAAAATCATCGTAGATCCGAATCCACGACTGATTACTAACCTTTCCATCCTCAGAGATAGCCTAACGAGCTCAGGGCACTTGTTCAACACCGATCCGACGAAACAGAGCTGAGCTCTCGAGGGAACCCTGAGCTTCAGATCCTCGGCGGCCCTTCACACCCTCCTCAAGGTCTCCCGCCACCCCTTGCACACCCCCGCCACCGCGAGCAGCTCCGCCGGCGGCAACCTCCTCAGGACCTCCCACAAGCATCTGGCGGGCAACCCGCCGGCGTCCGCATCCCCGTCCACCAAATCCCGATCCCGCTCGTCGAGATCCGGCTCGACCTCGTCGAAGTCCTCCTCCTCCTCGTCGGCGCGGACCTCGAGGTCGTCGAAGGAGAGCGCGCGGCGGAGGTGCGAGATCGGGTGGCGCGGCAGTAGGGGCGGCGGCGGCTGGGGAGGGCAGGCGGCGGAGGAGAGCGCGGACGGCACGACGGCGACGGCGGACGCGGAAGCCGCCGAGGCGGAGGATGCGGTGGAGGAGGGGTCGGGGGCGGGAGAGGGGGAGGAGCCGGCGTGGCAGGAGTGGCCCTTCTTGGGGAGGCCACAGCGGCCGCAGTTGTAGCTGCCGCGCTTGGCGGCGGCGTCGTCGTCGGAGGAGGAGGAGGGGGCGGCGGGGGAGGGGGAGGTGGGGCTGGTGGAGGCGGCGGTGCATGGCGGAGGAGAGACGGAGGAGGCTAGAGAGAGAGAAAGAGGGAGAGAAGTTAGAGAGAGAGAGAGAGTGAGGGAGCGCGGTGGTGGATCAAATCACTAGAGCAAGTTGGCCCCAAATTTCCATTATGGCGCGAGAGGCGGAGGCGAGTTCGCGCCTTCGAGTTTCGAAGATTTTTTAATTATTATTATTTAAAAAATAAAAATAAATAAATAATTAGTGTTCTTGTCTTCGTGAGAAGAGGGGGTGGAGCGTTGGGAAGTGGTGGAATTACGGAAATGGGCACGCGCGCGGGTTCCTGAAAATTTTTTAAAAAAGAGGAAAAAAAACGTGCGTTTGTCGTTGTTGTTGCTGTTGTTGTAGTCTGAAAAGGCAAGCGACGAAAAGGGAGAGTAAGATCTAGTCCCTAGACACAAGTTGGATCGTGTTTTAGATATTATTAACTTTCTAAATTCAATTGGGTTTGACAAAAAAAAAATTATTAATTGATTCAGGCCGTCAGAACAGATTCCTTATTTTTTGAAACTTCGAACTTACTCTACATTAGGGGTGAGCATGATTCTAGGTAAAACCTAGAATTGGAGAACCGGACCGGTGGGAACCTGTTCGGTTCCAGGTTCCAAGACATACAGGGTGGGTTTCAAAATTCAAAAATTCAGAAACATGTTTCAACGAGTAGGTTCAAAGTTCGAAGTATATGGAATCTGGAACACATATTTTTTTGTCAATTCTAAATGCATCATAATTTTCATTAAATCATTAATAAAAAGAAAATTATCCACTGCAATAATAACAAGTTGCATATGCAGCTTAATAAAAGATATTGTTCATTCAGTTGCTTGGCTCCCCTGAAAAAGGTTACTCTTTTGCAAAAATATTTTACCTGAATCAGACAATAAAAGTTTTCAATCGCATCAATAAGAAAGTCATTATTCACTTAAAACACGTATATATCAAGGAATAAGTTTCAATGTTTAGTGCTAGAAGCACCAAATGAACTTGTTGACATGATTGATTATTGTTCTCCATTCGCAGTTTCATTATCAATAGATACATTTAAGCAATTTTGGTCATTTTCAATATTATCTTCCAATAAAATATGAGTAAATTGAGTATAATGCATTCATCAACCACAATATTCAATCTTTGAGTAAATTTTCGTAAATTTGTACCAAAAATCAAAGTCTAAAAATTCACGATCATGAGGATTATTCGGGGACATAAAGTTAATAATTGTTGGAATAAGTTTAGAAGAAGACAGACATGAAGGAAACCTTACAATGAATGGGTGTGGAAGATGAGGCTAGAGTGAAAAAAATTATTTGAAAGGAATGTGAGTAGTTTTGTCTTTTAATAAAATATAAAGTAAAAGAAAAAGAAGAAAAAATGCAAGAAATAATCTTAAATTAAAAGTGAGATCCGCAAAATATAATGTAGTCAGTTCAATGTGATGGAGAATGCCAAAAACCAATTATGGAAAGAGAGTTTGCGCGTGTCACGGAACAATTTTTCCCTCACATGGCAAGGAAAGTTAGGATGTTATTATGCGATAGCAGGTTTTCAAGTGAGAATGGTATTTGCCTCAATTTGAAACCCAAAATCCATTGATCTACTCTTTCTTAAGAAAAAATTACTAAATAGTTTGTTGAATTTCTACAAAAGAAAACTTGTGCATTTTAACTTATCGAAAAGCTATTCTATTACGTCGCAACACGAGAAAAACTCGTATATCATACGATGAAGTACAAATTCACTATATTGATAGCAAAACCCAATGATATTGCACAACTAAAATACAAAATAATTCTACGAGTTTATATTGAAACTTGTACCTGAAAACTATAAAACAGCAAGTAATTACTATATTCTCGTACATTTTTGGTACAAATAATTATCTAAAGTGATCATCTGCCTTGTAGTATGCACGAGTAAAAGTTATAATGAGGATATGATATAGTTATGACTCCATATCTCGAAACTTATTATATATTCTCAAGTTCTAACGGTTCCATCGATTCCACACATTTCTATGGGTTCTTATGCACACCTTTAGTAGCGGCTCCGATATAATCACATTCCCAATCCATCCAAACCCTTATAAACTTATAATAGGATTTCAAGCTGCAACCCGACTTTGCTATCTCATTTAAAAAAAAATTGAATCTTCCGTTGCTTTTCTAACTTTTCCATCGCAAATTCCGTCGCTAATTAGTAACAATTTTTTTTTTGTCGCAAATTAACAACGAATTTTTTATCCGTCGCTAATTAGCGACGAATTTTTTTTCCGTCCCTAATTAGCAACGAATTTTTTTCCATCGCTAATTAGCGATGAATTTTTTTTTCGTCGCAAATTAGCGATGAATTTTTTTTCCATCGCAAATTCCGTCGCTAATTAGCGACAAATTTTTTTTTCATCGCAATTAGCGACGAATTTCTTTTCCGTCGCAAAATTCATCGCTAATTAGCGACGAATTTTTTTTCCATTGCAAATTCCGTGGCTAATTAGTGACGAATTTTTTTTTCATCGTAAATTAGCGACGAATTTTTTTTCCGTCGCTAATTAGCAACGAATTTTTTTTCCGTCGCTAATTAGCGACGAAGTTTTTTTTCGTCGCAAATTAGCGACGAATTTTTTTTCATCGCAAATTAGCGACAAGTTTATTTTTCGTCGCAAATTCCATGGAAATTAGTGACAAAAAATTTATCGTCGCTAATTTTCCATGGCTAAATTCTTGTTTTTTTGTAGTGTCTCTATAATAAAACAGACCATCAACGACGTGATAACGGGAGTAATCTTCTTGGCGACTCGATTGTACATGCAAAGAGCATGCCCAAACTCAAACCTGAGCACCAACTCCATAGCGCTGGTGTTGCTGAATACGAGGAATTTGCGAGATTACAAGTCCCTAAGAGACATGGTTAGACCTAATTCCAAGTCACCGTGGGGAAACAATTTTGCATTCTTGCATGTGCCGATACCGAAGATGAAACCGGGCGATTCTCAATTCTTTGATCCTTTGAAGTTTGTCCACAGAGCTCGTGAGGTGATCAAGAGGAAACGGAGCTCCTTCGGTGTAGTCCTCACAGGGAAGCTACTTGAGATCATGAAAAAATGCAGAAACGCAGAGGTAGGTGCATGTCGTGACAATTAATTAATCAGAAATGCTAAATATGCTTAGTCTGATTCACAAAATTGATATGAATGCACTCTTGTTTGCTTGAACTTGCAGGCAGTAGCAAAGCACATCAGCAGGACATTGAGAAACTCGAGCATGGTCATCTCCAACGTTATGGGGCCAATGGAGAAATTGTCTCTGGGTAATCATCCTGTTAAAGGCTTGCACTTCACAGTCGCCGGCACACCTGAGGTATATTTCTAGTTATCATTAATTTTGATTTCAACCCAAGAGCATAAAATTACCAACGCTTGATTGGTGGGTCTAAAGTTATGGTACTGCACCTCATTTTCCAAGTCGTTACATGCATCATCTTCCGAAATATTGATATAGATTGCAACTTTTGAGACATCTATGGATCTAAGTACAAACTTTTCTACATGATATCATAATACATTTTATGCAACATTTACTCTCCTATGCCATCTGCAAGAAGTCGACAGGATGTCGAATTCAAGAATTGATATGTCCTATTTACCATAACACATAATCACTAGACTGAATTGTGAGCGGCCTTCTTCTCCATAAACGATAATGTGATGAACACATGAAATCTATTCTTGTGATTAACTTTTGCAAAGTCTCGGCATAACGATCTTCAGCTATGCAGGAAATTTGAGAGTAGCTGTGCGAGCTGAGCAAGGCTTCATAGACTCTGAGCTGTACACCCGCTCGCTGCTTGATGCTTTCGACACCCGCTCGCTGCTTGATGCTTTCGACATGATCCTTCACGATGCATGTGCGAAGCAGTAGAAGCCATTCCTATTCCTATTATTCTGCTGTTCAACGCCTTCTGATGATACCCTAATTTTTTCCTCCCTTGTTTCTTGCAATGAAGATATTGTTAACATGAACGGATTAAGAATTCGAGTCTCGGGGGGCCACATCATAAGACTACTGATCCCAAAACGAGGTCTCATGTTGAAAAAATTAAGGCATGATCTGTTACCATTTCCCCTTTGAAATGTCGCTCTTCTTGCTTTTAATTCGCTCCTACATGCTGCTTTTTCCCCTCTTTTCGCAAACTAACGTTGACTCTCGCTCTCAAAATTGAAGAAATATGCTGATGGAGTAAAATTGCAGTTTGGCTGAACCAGTTTCGAAATATGCTGACACTCCGTGGGCTTAACCAGCTTCTATTAACAGCAGATTATTGGCTCTGTGTGAATAAAGAAGGTCCATAATAATCGCTTGTGTACGAACCAAGGAAATATAATTTGAACTAATCGCTATATGACGAGATATGTTAACTTTGAATTTAGAATACGAGATATTTCTACACGGATGGAAAGACTATGGATGGCGGATGGAGTCGAAGGTTTTCGTTCTATCTTATCCGGTATGTAGGATTTGTTATTCTTCCCCTGACAAGCAATGAAACTCCACCCTTGACAAGCATCATTCCCTTCCCAAGAATCGGCCAGCCTCATCGGAAAACCCAGTGCCCCTGCGATCTCCAGCAACGTAGTGACTTGCGGCGCGCAAGGGCCCGGCGCAGTGTTACAAAAACTATTAGTACCATCATAAGTAAACTGGATGTTGTTTGGGTTATCGGGCACAGGGCCCTGCAACTTATTGTTGTCCAACGACACATTCTTTAAACTAGGCAACGACATCAAATTAGCAGGCACGACCCCGGTGAGCTGGTTGTCGCGAAGCTGAAGGTCGAACAAACTCTCGCATTTCGACAGGTCCGGGATCGGACCGGTGAACCTATTCTTGTGCGACCAGACTTGAGACAACTGGGGCATGCTAGACAAAACACCAATAGTACCTGACAAGCCCTGCGCCTGATTGTTGAGCCACAGGTTCTGAATCCCGGACCCGGTGAAAGAAGGCGGGAGTGTGAGGTTGTTACAGCCACAGGCTCTGGAGGCTCGGGAAGGAGCCGAAGAAATCGAGCAGAGGCCCCATCACGTTGGCGTTGCCGGCGTAGAAGGTGACGAGGCTCGCGGACTGATTCAACTTGGACGGGATCGGCCACGGGTCGAGGTCGAAATTCTTGCTCAAGCTGAACGTCTGCAGGCTCGTGAGCCCGGCGAAGGCCCCGGAGGGCACCCTGGTGAAAATGTTGCCGTTGAGGTAGATTTCCTGTAGGGAGGCGAGGTTGGCGAGGTTGGCGAGGTTGGGGACAGGGCCGGAGAAGGCGTTCTTCTGGAGGGACAGGGTCCTGAGGCGGGAGAGGGAGGAGAGGTCGGCGGGTAGGGTCCCGGCTTTAGGGAGGAGAAGCCTAATTCCTTAAAAAAACCCCAACTTTAGATCAAGTCCCAAATCTACCCCGAACTTTCTTTTGTCTCAGAAAAAATCCAAAACTTTAAGTTCAGTCACAAATCTGGCCCGAATTTTGTTTTATGTAAAAAAAAAAGTAAATTTCAATTTATTTTCAAAAATATACCCCATGATCCAGTCCCAATTTGACGTGGCACTTCTACGTCGATAACAAATCCTCATCAGCAAAGTAATGGGTCGATAGATATAGACCGACGTCGCATTTTAACTTCGCTAACAAATCAATCCAAATAAAAATTGTTGAAATTCTCCAAAATAAAACCATTCTAGGATATGAAAGTTAGGATTGATAACAAATCCACCCCAAAAACTTTTTTTAATTTAAAAAAAACCTAACTTTTAGGTTCAGTCCAAATTTACACCGAACTTTTTTTTGGCTAAAAAAAAGCCTCATTACTTTGATGATGAGGATTTGTTATCGACGTGAAAATGCCACGTCAAATTGGGATTGGATCACGGGGGTATATTTTTTAAAGTAAAATTGAATTTTGGTAATTTTTTTTACACAAAACAAAATTCGGGGTAGATTTGGGACTGGACTTAAAGTTTGGAGTTTTTTTCAAACAAAAAAAATTCGGGGTAGATTTGAAACTGGACCTAGATTTTGGGGTTTTTTTTAGACAAAAAATAATTCAAGGCATATTTGGGACTTGACCTAAAGTTGGGGTTTTTTTTAGGGAATTAGGCCCATGGCAACTTCTAACTACCAACACTTTATTATCCCAACTAATATCTATAATGTACCGAGAGTCATAGTACACAAAGTTACAAGGATGGCCAATAAGAACCATCGATGGACATATACATATATATATATATATGCGTGTGTGTGTGCGCGCGCGCGTGTCAATGATATCCAATTCTTTCAAAGACTTTTCTATTAATTCTCAACTTATTGCTCTTAGATTGAAGTTATTCCAATGGAGGTGAATTCCCTAAAAATCCCAAACTTTAGGTCAAGTCTCAAATTTACCCCGAACTTTTTTTGTTTTAGAAAAAATCCAAAACTTTAAGTTCAGTCCCAAATCTGCCCCGAATTTTTTTTTATGTAAAAAATTAGGAAATTTCAATTTATTTTCAAAAATATACCCTGTTATCCAGTCCTAATTTGACGTGGCACTTTCACGTCGATAACAAATCCTCATCAGCAAAGTAATGGAACGATAAATACAGACGGACGTCACATTTTCACTTCGATAACAAATCAAACCAAATAAAAATTGTTGAAATTCTCCAAAATAAAACCATTCTAGGATATGGAAAGTTAGGGAGGATAACAAATCCACCCCAAAAAACCTTTTTTAATTTAAAAAAAAAACCTAACTTTTAGGTTCGGTCCAAATTTGCTCCGAACTTTTTTTTGTCTAAAAAAAGCCCAATTACTTTGATGCCGTGAATTTGTTATCGACGTGGAAGTGCTAAATCAAGTTGGGACCACATCAAGTTGAGACTGGATCATGGGAGTATATTTTTTAAAATAAAATTGAATTTTGGTGAATTTTTTTACACAAAACAAAATTCGGGGTATATTTGGGACTAGACTTAAAGTTTGGAGTTTTTCTGAGAAAAAAAAAAGTTCGGAGCAAATTTGGAACTGGACCTAAAGTTTAGGATTTTTTCTAGGAAAAAAAAGTTCGGGGCATATTTGGAACTTGACCTAAATTTTGGGTTTTTTTAGAGAATTAGGCCCATGACAACTTCTAACGACCAACACTTTATTATCCCAACTAATACCTATAATGTACCGAGAGTCATAGTACACAAAGTCACAAGGATGGCCAATAAGAACCATCGATGGACATATATATATGTGTGTGTGTGTGTGTGTGTGTATGTATGTGTGTGTCAATGATATCCAATTCTTTTAAAGACTTCCCTATTAATTCTCAACCTGTTGCTCTTAGATTGAAATTATTACAAGTCCTATCCAACGGAGGTGAATTTCGTAAAAAAACCCCAAACTTTAGGTCAAGTCCTAAATCTACCCCGAATTTTTTTTTGTCTTAGAAAAAACCTCAAACTTTAAGTCAAGTTCAAAACCTACCCCGAACTTTTTTTTTGTCTTAGAAAAAATCCCAAACTTTAAGTTCAATCCTAAATCTGCACCGAATTTTATTTTATGTAAAAAAAAGCAAATTTCATTTTATTTTCAAAAATATACCTCGTGATCCAATCCTAATTTGACGTGGCACTTCCACGTCGATGACAAATCCTCGTCAGCAAAGTAATGGGGAGATAGATACAGATTGACGTCGCATTTTCACTTCGATAACAAATCAAACAAAATAAAATTGTTGAAATTCTCCAAAATAAAACCATTCTAGGATATGGAAAGTTAGGGACGATAACAAATCCACCCCAAAAACCCTTTTTTAATTTTAAAAAAAAAAACCTAACTTTTAGGTTCGGTCCAAATTTGCTCCGAACTTTTTTTGTCTAAAAAAAGCCCAATTACTTTGATGCCGTGAATTTGTTATCGACGTGGAAGTGCTAAATCAAGTTGGGACCACATCAAGTTGAGACTGGATCATGGGGGTATATTTTTTAAAATAAAATTGAATTTTGGTGAATTTTTTTACACAAAACAAAATTCGGGGTATATTTGGGACTAGACTTAAAGTTTGGGGTTTTTTTGAGGCAAAAAAAAGTTCGGGGCAAATTTGGAACTGGACCTAAAGTTTAGGATTTTTTCTAGGAAAAAAAAGTTCGGGGCATATTTGGAACTTGACCTAAATTTTGGGTTTTTTTAGAGAATTAGGCCCATGACAACTTCTAACGACCAACACTTTATTATCCCAACTAATACTATAATGTACCGAGAGTCATAGTACACAAAGTCACAAGGATGGCCAATAAGAACCATCGATGGACATATATATATGTGTGTGTATGTATGTGTGTGTCAATGATATCCAATTCTTTTAAAGACTTCCCTATTAATTCTCAACCTGTTGCTCTTAGATTGAAATTATTACAAGTCCTATCCAACGGAGGTGAATTTCGTAAAAAAACCCCAAACTTTAGGTCAAGTCCTAAATCTACCCCGAATTTTTTTTGTCTTAGAAAAAACCTCAAACTTTAAGTCAAGTTCAAAACCTACCCCGAACTTTTTTTTTGTCTTAGAAAAAACCCCAAACTTTAAGTTCAATCCTAAATCTGCACCGAATTTTATTTTATGTAAAAAAAAGCAAATTTCATTTTATTTTCAAAAATATACCTCGTGATCCAATCCTAATTTGACGTGGCACTTCCACGTCGATGGCAAATCCTCGTCAGCAAAGTAATGGGGAGATAGATACAGATTGACGTCGCATTTTCACTTCGATAACAAATCAAACAAAATAAAATTGTTGAAATTCTCCAAAATAAAACCATTCTAGGATATGGAAAGTTAGGGACGATAACAAATCCACCCCAAAAACCCTTTTTTAATTTTAAAAAAAAACCTAACTTTTAGGTTCGGTCCAAATTTGCTCCGAACTTTTTTTGTCTAAAAAAAGCCCAATTACTTTGATGCCGTGAATTTGTTATCGACGTGGAAGTGCTAAATCAAGTTGGGACCACATCAAGTTGAGACTGGATCATGGGGGTATATTTTTTAAAATAAAATTGAATTTTGGTGAATTTTTTTACACAAAACAAAATTCGGGGTATATTTGGGACTAGACTTAAAGTTTGGGGTTTTTCAGAGGCAAAAAAAAGTTCGGGGCAAATTTGGAACTGGACCTAAAGTTTAGGATTTTTTCTAGGAAAAAAAAGTTCGGGGCATATTTGGAACTTGACCTAAATTTTGGGTTTTTTTAGAGAATTAGGCCCATGACAACTTCTAACGACCAACACTTTATTATCCCAACTAATACTATAATGTACCGAGAGTCATAGTACACAAAGTCACAAGGATGGCCAATAAGAACCATCGATGGACATATATATATATGTGTGTGTATGTATGTGTGTGTCAATGATATCCAATTCTTTTAAAGACTTCCCTATTAATTCTCAACCTGTTGCTCTTAGATTGAAATTATTACAAGTCCTATCCAACGGAGGTGAATTTCGTAAAAAAACCCCAAACTTTAGGTCAAGTCCTAAATCTACCCCGAATTTTTTTTGTCTTAGAAAAAACCTCAAACTTTAAGTCAAGTTCAAAACCTACCCCGAACTTTTTTTTTGTCTTAGAAAAAACCCCAAACTTTAAGTTCAATCCTAAATCTGCACCGAATTTTATTTTATGTAAAAAAAAGCAAATTTCATTTTATTTTCAAAAATATACCTCGTGATCCAATCCTAATTTGACGTGGCACTTCCACGTCGATGACAAATCCTCGTCAGCAAAGTAATGGGGAGATAGATACAGATTGACGTCGCATTTTCACTTCGATAACAAATCAAACAAAATAAAATTGTTGAAATTCTCCAAAATAAAACCATTCTAGGATATGGAAAGTTAGGGACGATAACAAATCCACCCCAAAAACCCTTTTTTAATTTTAAAAAAAAACCTAACTTTTAGGTTCGGTCCAAATTTGCTCCGAACTTTTTTTGTCTAAAAAAAGCCCAATTACTTTGATGCCGTGAATTTGTTATCGACGTGGAAGTGCTAAATCAAGTTGGGACCACATCAAGTTGAGACTGGATCATGGGGGTATATTTTTTAAAATAAAATTGAATTTTGGTGAATTTTTTTACACAAAACAAAATTCGGGGTATATTTGGGACTAGACTTAAAGTTTGGGGTTTTTCAGAGGCAAAAAAAAGTTCGGGGCAAATTTGGAACTGGACCTAAAGTTTAGGATTTTTTCTAGGAAAAAAAAGTTCGGGGCATATTTGGAACTTGACCTAAATTTTGGGTTTTTTTAGAGAATTAGGCCCATGACAACTTCTAACGACCAACACTTTATTATCCCAACTAATACTATAATGTACCGAGAGTCATAGTACACAAAGTCACAAGGATGGCCAATAAGAACCATCGATGGACATATATATATGTGTGTGTATGTATGTGTGTGTCAATGATATCCAATTCTTTTAAAGACTTCCCTATTAATTCTCAACCTGTTGCTCTTAGATTGAAATTATTACAAGTCCTATCCAACGGAGGTGAATTTCGTAAAAAAACCCCAAACTTTAGGTCAAGTCCTAAATCTACCCCGAATTTTTTTTGTCTTAGAAAAAACCTCAAACTTTAAGTCAAGTTCAAAACCTACCCCGAACTTTTTTTTTGTCTTAGAAAAAATCCCAAACTTTAAGTTCAATCCTAAATCTGCACCGAATTTTATTTTATGTAAAAAAAAGCAAATTTCATTTTATTTTCAAAAATATACCCCGTGATCCAATCCTAATTTGACGTGGCACTTCCACGTTGATGACAAATCCTCGTCAGCAAAGTAATGGGGAGATAGATACAGATTGACGTCGCATTTTCACTTCGATAACAAATCAAACAAAATAAAATTGTTGAAATTCTCCAAAATAAAGCCATTCTAGTATATAAAAGTTAGGGACAATAACAAATCCACCCAAATTTTTTTTTAAATTTAAAGAAAACCTAATTTTTAGGTTCAGTCTAAATTTGCTCCGAACTTTTTTTTGTCTAAAAAAATGTTCTATTACTTTGATGATGTTGATTTGTTATCGACGTGGAAGTGCCACGTCAAGTTGGACTGGATCACGGGGGTATATTTTTTAAAATAAAATTGAATTTTGATGATTTTTTTTACACAAAACAAAATTTGGTGTAGATTTGGAATTGGACTTAAAGTTTGAGGTTTTTTCAGAGAGAAAAAAAAAATTTCAGGGCAGATTTAGAATTGGACCTACAGTTTGGGTTTTTTTTTAGACAAAAAAAAGTTCAAGACAGATTTGAGACTTGACCTAAAGTTGAGGTTTTTTAGGAAATTAGGCCCATGACAACTTCTAACTACCAACACTTTATTATCCCAACTAATACCTATAATGTACCAAGAGTCATAGTACACAAAGTCACAGGGATGGCCAATAAGAACCATCGATGGACACACACACACACACACACACACACACACACACATATATATATATATATATATATTAGATGTTTAGGTGATATTTATATTAGACGTCTACTATACTCAGTCTGTAAATTAGTATATGGCTAGTATTCAGGGTGTACAAGGGTTAATCAAGGAAAATGACATGGATTTGCATAATATTTTTTTTATTTTACGTGTGTGACGATATTCCTAGCCATAAAGCACAACATGAAATCCTTGAAAACAAAAGGACAATTTTGAGGGGAAAATTATCAAAAAAGTCATAAACTTATTGCGCTTTTATCAATTAAGTCATAAACTTTTTAATTATGCTAATTGAGTCCTAAACATTTTCACGCTTTGCCAATTGAGTCCATCTGGCCAATTTTAGCCGAAAATTGCTGACGTGGATGCCAGCAGTCCTATGTGGTATGGCTAGCGCTGATGTGGACAATTTTAAATATTTTTTTGAATTTTTTATTAATTTTTTTCTTTTCTTTTCTTTGTCTTTTTACAACTCTACCCAACGAGGGCGTTGCGGCCCTCGCTTGTGGCTGGGTGAGGGCCTTCGTGCCCTCGCTTGTGTTCGGTGAGGGCCGCGACATCGTCACCTAGACCAAGCGAGGGCATCACAGCCCTCACGTGGATCTGGCGAAGGCCCTGGCCGGTGCTCGGCAAGGGTCGCGACACCCTTGCCTAGCCCAGGGAGGGTCGTTGGCCCTCACTTGTGGCTGGCGATGGTTGGCCCATAGAGTTGTAAAAAAAACAAAGAAAATAAAAAAAATTAAATATAAATTCGAAAAAATATTGAAATATTATTAAAATTTATTCACGTCAGTGTTGGCTTTGCCACGTAAGACAGCAGATGTTCATGTCAGCGATTTCATGCCAAAATTGGCTGGATGGACTCAATTGACAAAACGTGAATGTTTAAGATTCAATTAGCACAAATTTTGACCAAAAAAATTGGCACAAATAACTAGACCAATAAAAAAACTGACACAAATAAAATGTTTAAGAATGAATTGGCAAAAGTACAATAGGTTTATGACTTTTTGGATAATTTTCCTTTTCTTTGACTTTATTCACATTTAACAAGCATGACTAAGACATTTGATGGAGAACTATATCAACATTTGCATTAGTGGACAGGAATCAGCCTCAAATGATAAGATCTTTAGTAGCATCCGACGATAAAAATGCAACATTATTTCTTGAACTAGGTCAAGTTGGAACTGTAGGTATATTTGCTTTTTTACTATACAAAAATGGATTAATTATCCTAAGGTGTGGAAATAAACGATTATGCATCGACTTCGAGGGCAAAAAACTAGCATACCATCAGTTCTTCTCACGTAAATTTTCTCTTCTTCATTGAAACAGACCGTCAACGACGTAATGACCGGAATAATCTTCTTGGCAACACGATTGTACATGCATAGAGCGAGCCCAAACTCGAAGCTGAGCACCAACTCCACTGTCACGCCCCGAACTATTCGAGCTCGCAACATCCCTCTTCGGTCGAATAATGCGACGTCCCAGGAACATCGCCGACCCAACCCAACACATCAGAGTTCGAACAAGGCGGAAACGAGAACATAAACCCTGACAATAAAATCATGGGGTAATAGGGAGAGACAAACCACCAACCACCAAGCACTATATTACACTGTGATATATTTACAATATCCAATACAATCCATCATGTACAACAACCAACCACTTCATACACCCACCATATTCACAATAAAACTATCGTACAAGCATACCGGCTTCTAAAATTCACACCGCTAACATCAAAAGAGACCAGTAGTCTGGGTGCAAACTAACTCAAAAAATGGTACTTCAAAAATGATCACCCTACCCTCAGCTAACCCCTACGAACTCTAGATGGTGTCCATTCCGAGTCGGTCTCCTCCGAACTTGAATTTGACTCCTCCTGATTCACCTGCTCCTCTGACGACTCAGAATCTGCCTCAATCTCGATCGGATTATCTATAGGGTATTCTACTACTGCATGGTCGGTGTGCGTAAGAATCCCAAAACGCTGCGGCGGCGGTGGTGGAAGATTCATGGTTCAGGCCAGGGTTCTGAAATGTTTTGGTTGAAACAACTATGAGACACGTCTCAGCAAGTAACACCCTAAACCTCACCTAGGCTAACACGTACCTCCAGACAAGTTCAAACACCATAACACTCAATAAGCACATCACAAGCACACAATTGCACTTACCTGGGCTTTTTACACGCGCAATTTGCAGGTTAGTCTCAATTATATAATTTCCAATCGCATGCACATTTCAAATTAATTTCATGCCCAATACACAAGTCGAACACATGGCATTCCCAATTCCACATTCCACACACTCGTTCCTGCCTCATCACACTATTTTCACCCGACTCGTTAGTGACCCGCGTAATAGTACCGCCTCAGGTTCACTGCGATCAACTCATATTCACAACACTCCTTAGCCCGCGTAATGGTACCGCCTCAGGCTATGTATCTTGCCCGCGTAATGGTACTGCCTCAGGCTCAACATCCATCACCTCAATTTCACAACACTTCTTAGCCCGCGTAATGGTACCGCCTCAGGCTATGTATCTTGCCCGCGTAATGGTACCGCCTCAGGCTCAACATCCACCACCTACGGCACAACCCGCGTTATGGTACCGCCTCAGGTTGGCCGTCATCAGGTAATACTGGGCATCGTCTCGCATTATGGTACCGCCTCAGGACGGCACAATTCCCCACGTAATAGTACCGCCTCAGGGATTCTCGTGACCACACGCACGACACATCACGCAATTTCTCATTCATTCACTCGCTCGATTTACACACCATCATGCCAAATTACCAGCCGATCAAATTCGGCCCATGCACGCATCGAATCTCACGCATTTCACATGCTCAATTAACACCCAATCATGACCAATTAACAGTCAATTCAACTCAGCCCATGCGCGTATATAACAATCCACATTTCAATCAATTATTTCACAAACCAACGAGCATACAAGGCCGCCATCGGACCCACAATCACAGCCAATGTCGTGAGCATAAATTCAGCATTTCCAGGTATATTTCAAGCCATAATAAGCATCACAACCAGCCACGACACCACACACATCAACCGACACTTTTAGTCCCCGAATCGGACCATATTGCTCATCATTACGAGCCACAATTTCCAGCCTTCAATTCGGCATTAAATCAGCCCCGAAACATCACAATTCCATCCACAAACCAGCCAATCCAATTCAATTCGCACGTGCACAACTAACTCGAGTTTTTTTGCATTTTAAGCCGAATTTCACTATTCACGGGTGTCGTACTCCTGCCGACAACCCCCAAACCAACACGCACTATATTTTAATCG
The DNA here is from genome assembly GCF_021117445.2 of Syzygium oleosum. Classification (NCBI taxonomy): domain Eukaryota; kingdom Viridiplantae; phylum Streptophyta; class Magnoliopsida; order Myrtales; family Myrtaceae; genus Syzygium; species Syzygium oleosum. The sequence goes on along the minus strand of NW_026607485.1, from coordinate 18,819,805 downwards.
CCAAAATGCACTAATTCGGCCACAGCATGAACAGTAATTCGGCCACCACCAAAATCACCATAACGGCACATTTAGGCCCGTTTTTCGCGCCATAAGCCACAATAATCACTCGGAATCATTCCGATTACCTAACCAATCATTTCTAACCTCCAATCCACTTCAAAAATCATCACAATTTCACCCAAAGCACTCAGCCAAATCAGTCCAACCATTGTCCCACGATTAACCCCTAAAACTCGCTAAAACGGCCCCGAACTAACCCGAAAATACCCCTTATCCTAGGCGAGGGTTAGGATATCACTTACTTGTGATTCCTACGCGAAATTGACGCATCAACAGCGGCTGGACAGGGGGCAACCAGCAGCGGCAGCGGTGTCTCACGAAAAGGGATACCGGCGACTCACCGGCGTCCACGAGCGGCGGCGATCGACGGCGATGGGCTGCTGGTTTTCCTCGGCTGGACTGAACAGGAATGAAGGCTGGTGATGGTGTTTTGGTGATGGGAAAAACAGGAGAGAGAGAGGGACGGTGGTGGCGGTGGTGTGACGAGACGGAGGGGCGAACGGTGGCTCGACGGAACGGCGGCGACAGCAAGCTTGGCCGGTCGGCCACGGCCATGGGAGGAGAGAGAGAGAGGTCGGCCGAGATGGGTAGAGAGGGAGAGAGGTAAGACGTGAGGAAGAAAATGAGGAGAGAGAGAGAGAAAAGAAAATAAATAGGAAGAGAAAAGGCTATTCTAAGCCTACCCTAGGTGAAATTACCATCTTACCCTTCTCTCAACTTTCCATCCAACGGCCAAGATTCAAGCTTATCTAGAAATCGACGGCCCATATCGATTCTCATCAAAATATCCAAGGGCAAAATTGGAATTTCAAAAAATTTCCAAGGGCAAAATTGTCCAAAAACTTCTATTTCTAAAGCTAGTGTGAAATGACCAAAATGCCCCTCCTCCATTATTCTTGGCCTTAACAAAATCCCAGGGGTAAAATGGTCATTTTTCATTTCTCGCCAGAATTCGAATTTTCTGAAGAACCTGGACAATTCTGAGACTGACTAAGCCAACAACATCCTGTCGTAACATTCATAGTTTCCAAGGCCCAATCTTGGTCGTTAATTAATGACCAAATTTAATTAACATAACTTGAGCATATCTCGAACTAACGGGTGGCTTTTGGGGAATTTCACACATTTGACCCGTGGCCGATACTGAATCAAGCCACGTTCAAGTTCACTCGAATCGTGATGACCTCAGTTGTCACTTAATCGCGAGGATCGATCGCTAGTTCCGACGGGCTCGATCGTTTGGTATAGGTTTAGGGTCATTCGTCAGTTCATCCCGTGGTCAAGCGGAATCACCTGCGATCCACTAATGTGACAGCGGCGAATTGATCCCTAGCTATCCTTGGATCGGCCTACACCGGCTCAAAATGTCACCTCGGCAATTTTTATGGTCGAAAGTCGATTCACGATCGAGTTTCGTTGGTCGCGCGAGTTTAATTCCCTAATTAGCCTTTCCCTAACGATTAGTATCTCAGGAGTGATCAATTCCGGGCGAGATCTAACTACAAGTATGTCCATAAATCATTCATTTCATAAATCCCAAGTGGGTCGGATTTCAGAATGTCACATCCACGGCACTGGTGTTACTGAATATGAGGAATTTGCGAGATTACAAGCCAGTGAGAGACATGGTCCAACCTAATTCCAAGTCACTGTGGGGAAACCATTTTGCATTCTTGCATGTGCCGATATTGAAAGTGAAACCGAGCGATTCTCAGTTCTCTAATCCTTTGAAGTTTGTCCACAAAGCTCATGAGGTGATCAAGAGGAAACGGAGCTCCTTTGGTGTAGTCCTCACAGGGAAGCTACTTGAGATCATGATGAAATGTAGAGATGCAGAGGTATGGTCTAATAGCTTAAGCTGTTAGATAAAGTCACAGTTTACTATTTAATTATTCTATCACTATTGGAACTAAAGATTTTCCTACTATAATACCATGTAAGGTTTTGCGGGACCTCTGTAAACTATTAGATGAAAGTACAGTTTAATATTTAATTATTCTATCATGCACGTCGCGACAATTAATTAATAAAAAAATGCTAAATATGTTAAGTCTGATTGAAAAAATTGATATGAATGCACTCTTGTTTGCTTGTACTTGCAGGCAGTAGCAAAGCACATCAGCAGGACATCGAGAAACTCGAGCATGGGCATCTCCAACGTTATGGGGCCAATGGAGAAATTGTCTCTAGGTAATCATCCTGTTAAAGGCTTGTACTTCAGAGTCGCCGGCACACCTGAGGTATATTTCTAGTTATCATTAATTTTGATTTCAACCCAAGAGCATAAAATTACCAATGCTTGATTGGTGGGTCTAAAGTTTTGGTACTGAGCCTCATTTTCTGAGTCGTTACATGCATCTTATTCCGAAATATTGATATAGATTGCAACTTTTGCCACATCTACAGATCTAAGCACAAACTTTTCTACATGATATCGTAATACATTTTATGCAACATTTACTCTCCTATGCCATCCACAAGAAGTCGATAGGATGTCGAATGCAAGAATCGATATGTCTTATTTACCATAACACATAATCAGATTGTGAGCGGCCTTCTTCTCCATAAACGACAACCTGATGAACCCATGAAATCTATTCTTGTGATTAACTTTTGCAAAGTCTCAGCGTAATGATCTTCAGCTATGCGGGAAATTTGAGAGTAGCTGTGCGAGCTGAGCAAGGCTTCATAGACTCCGAGCTGTACACCCGCTCGCTGCTTGATGCTTTCGACATGATCCTTCACGATGCATGTGGGAAGCAGTAGAAGCCATTCCCATTCCTATTATTCCACTGTGCAACGCCTTCTATGAAACCCTAATTCTATTTCCCTTGTTTTTGGCAATGATATTGTTCAAGTGGATGAATCCAGAAATCGAGTCTTGGGAGCCCAAACTAATCCCAAAACGAGGTCTCAAGTTAAAAATTTAGCGCGTGACCTGTTTTCGCTGTTCCCGTTAAAATGTCTGCTTTTCTTACTTTTGATTCTCTGTTACATTCAGCTTTTTTTTCCCTCTTTTCGCAAACTAACGTTGACGCTCGCTCTCAAAACTGAAGAAGAAGATCCTAATGAAGTAAAATTACGGTTTGGTCGAACCAGTTTCGACGTGGGTAGATCTAGAACTGAACACAGAAAGAACGTAATATGCTGACATTTCGTGGGCTTCTTAACCAGCTTCTATAACAGCAGATCATTGATTTAGTGTGATAAAAGAAGGTCGATAATAATCGCTAGTGTATAAACCAAGGAAATATAATTTGAACAAATCGCTATATGACGAGATATGTTTAACTTTGAATATAGAATACGAGATACCCTACAAGGATTGAAATCTAATCCCTTGTCTAATCAAACTCTGGTTTAATGAAAATCGAATTGTGAATGATAATAAAGATAACTAGGGCTCAGCCGATCAAATTATTCACATTAGAGTTAATTGCGGGGGAAATTATAAACGTAACTTATCTTTTATGTTGTTTATTTATGTAAAAAATAATTTTTGTCATCTTATTGGAAGAAAAAATATCGAAATTAGTATTGAACTAGCAAAAGAATAATAACGTTATAGCTACTGTAAACATAAAAGAGATAATCACCGCTGCTAAGGAACAAATAGCTCGAGAGAAAGTACTAAAAGAGATAATACATATCTTTCTAAATGTTAATGTTGTGTGACTTGACTTATGAGCAACGATTAGAGGGAAAAGGTATTAATTTTGGTAATCTATCTTTTGGCCATGGTGTTGGATTAGTATTAAAGACGAGAAATGTAATCTACAGAAACAGATATTATCCTGCCCCTACAAATAATTGGTTGCGATAAAGGTTTGTCACTAAAGCTCTTTCTCATTTTTCAATTGATTTGAGTCGGGAACGGAGGCGAATTTAGGTGCCATGTGGTTACATTTACTATTGTTTTCATTCATAATGATTAAAATCATAGACACCTAGTCATGCACTCGCCTCATTGCTCGATGCTTTTGACATGATTTTTCACGATGCACGAGGGAAGCCATAGAAGCCGCGTATCGATTAGTATTATATACAACGCGACGCCTTAGGATCAAGCCCCGCCTTTTCTTTTCCAAGTAATTCCTCTGCAATTTATTTCACGAGCTTTTCAATTTTATATGGTCTCTTTTTCTGTATTCTTCATGTTTATCCCCCATTTGTTTTGGGTATTTTCACAAGAAAATCAGAGGCGGCAAATACTTCACCAGGGAAAAGCAATTGGCCCCTTGACCAAGTGAGTCCTAATTAGAATCATACATACAGGACCTGTTATATTTTGTCGATCCGCTCATAATGAGTATGTCCAAGGGGCACCATTTGTTCTAATTAGAAGTGTGTCTGAGAGACACCTTTTGAAGAGGTGTAAGGGGAGTTTCTTAAGAGAATTTAAAGTAACTTCCTCAGTATGAAAATCTAACAAGAGATAAATAAGTTTTGAAGAATGGAACTCTCTCTCTCTCTCTCTCCTCTCTTCATCAAAGAACGACGCATAAGGATTCCGTATTTACTTTAAGAAGACAATCGGCATTAATGCTGTGGAACGAGAATACTTTCCTCGTGACTGTATTCAAACCAATGTGAAGTAGATTCGTCCATTGTTCTCTAGTGATTCAACGTACGTTCTAGGAAAATTTGTTCGTCGTGTATTGAACAAGTTAGTCGATTCTCCTTAAACTTACTTCCTACATTGGTATCAGAGCTAAGGTTATGATCTCTACCTTGTTTTTCCGTTGAATTATTACGCTTATTATTTGATATGGGAATTGAGAGGATGAACTTCATATCGTCTGGATGTTCATTGCTCGGAAATTGCAACATGAATTGTCGAAAACAAAATCTGACACGAAGAACGGGTTTGGAGGATAAACGTCAGTTCTGTTCTGATTGTTTTTCGAAATATTTTTCTGGAGAAAATCATTTTTGATCATACAAGGTGAAAGTACTCATCGAGACGATCAAAACGGCGGGTGGTACGCCACCGGAAGACGCCGGACATGCCCACATGCGCGCATCGGCCAACTGGCGCATGCTGACGTCATCGATGACGACAGCAAAACTGTCGGTAACCGACACACTGACGTCATTGATGGTGTCATCTTGCCGGCGAACCGACCCTTCGGCGATCGGCTGGCCAGCGACCCGACCCAGTTGACCAGTCAACCGATCGGACCGTTGACCGGTTGGACCGGCCAGGAGCCAGAATGGCTCGCTGGCGCGTGCGCCACACGCGCTGCGCACAAAGGCAGTGCGTGTGGGCGAGTGGAAGGTCGGATTGGCGCATTTTTGGTGTTGTTGCCTTTGTATCAACATCCTCTACATTGTGGTATAATTATTTTACATGTTTGAGGCTCTTAAAGGTATAAAAATGCATATGAAACCCTGAGTACGCGTATTTTTTGAGTATAAGTACATTGTTTATTTCCTCTAACCTGTATTTCACTGTGGTTTTTAGAAATACAAAAGTTAGCCTACATGTAAATGGCCACATATATATTGTGTAGAGCTTGGTTCAATGATGGCATATATATGATTTAACGTGCTTACAATTTCCTGATTCCGAGCGTACTTGAACAATGGCCGGAGATCATTGTTTTTTCATTATGTCTTGAATTCCGCATATGATTATATTTGATGTAATGAATTATTTGTAAGTTGGTAATCATTTCGTGATGTCATGTAATCATCTTTTCTAGTGGGAGTTCGTAGGTTGGTAGAATTCAAAGGAGTTATCACCTATAACTTAAAATTTGTGCAAATTAAACAAGTTAATGATAGTAGAACAATTGTACGCCGAAGCTGATTGGGAACTTAGTGAACTTTCTTTTCGATGTCTTTTGTTGAATTATCATTAATTTAGTTTGTCTTTGCTGCAAATTAAAATATGTGTGTTTATGTGGAAAATGTGCTAGTATTGATTATGCGTTTTTTTATGTCAATGTGTAGCAGAAATTGATTATGGCTTCGACATCCAAAACCATTGTGGTTGACCTCAATAAGGGTGAGAAGCTAAACGATGACAATTATGATATTTGCATAGAAAAGTTCAGTATATCTTTGAGGAGCAAAAGGTTTTGGAAACCCTCAAACACACCATGGATGAACCTGAGCATGGAACTTCTGCTCAACACAGAAGAGATCAAGAAGCTTATCAAGCTTGGAAAAAGAAAAAATAGCATTGCTCGCATCACGTTGCTGAGTTATATGCAAGATGATCTTATGTGTGAGTTTACAAGTTATGACAAAGCTCAAGCAATGTGGGTTGCCTTGAAAGATAAGTTTTGGGGTACGTCTGCCACCAAGTTGAGGAGGCTCACCATCAAGTTTGATACATACCGGAAGCACCCAAATCTAACGATGAGGTAGTATCTTTAGGAGATGTCAAACATGTTACGCGAGCTGAAGTCGGCAGGTCATACCCTAACTGATGAACAACGTGTTCAAGCTGTTATAAGATCTCTTTCTGACAGCTAGCAACATATGAAAATCAATATGACGCACAGTGAGAATATCATCACTTTTGACGATATTGCGCATCATTTGGAATTAGAAGATGACTGAGTGCCTAGCTACAAAATCCCCTACTCATGCTTATGTTGTTGAATCAGGTTCGGGCAAAGCTTCGGCTTTAAGCGCAAGAGGAACCATAAATTCAACAATAAAGGGAAAGAAACTGAACAAGCACCCAAGAGAGTTAAGACCTTCCGACGCAAGAAGCGTGGCGAGAAGAAGGACAAGGCCAAGATGAAGTGTTATAATTATGGTAAACTGGGTCACTTCGCTCGTGAATGCACTGAGCCGAAAGAGGTACCACATTACTCAATTACTTTGAGTAATTCTTTTATTTCTAGCACTGTAATGCTTGCTCAATCTCATCCAATGTGGACTGTAGACTTAGGAGCAACAGACTACGTAGCTAGAGACCAAGGAGCGTTTGTGAAGTATCGTCGGATATAGCCTGGAAGAAGATCGATATATGTTGAAAATAACTCAAGAGTTGAAGTGAAGGGTATCGATACATGTAAATTAACCTTTCATGGTGGTTGAAATCTATTCCTACATGATGTCCTCTATGCTCCAGATATTCGGCGAAACTTGGTCTCTGTAGTTGTTCTTCTTGGTTTAGGTTATGTATTTAATTTTCATGGTGATTGTGTTGACAATTTATTTGGAACAATGTATTATAGTTCTTGTCATGTATTGAATGGTTTAATGGTATTAGACATTGACTATGATGTGTAAAAAGTTAATGTTGATGGTTGTTTTTCTTTAATTGTATCTTTTAGTAATGTGGAGATTGATGCAAGTACTTGGCATGCTAGACTGGGTCCCATTGGGTTACAAAGAATGAAATAATTAGCAAGAGAAGGCCTTTTGGGGTCACTCGCTAATGTTGAACTACCCATATGTGAACATTGTCTAGCATGAAAAATAACTAGAAAACCATTTGGTAAGGAACCAAAGCTGAACTTCCATTATAACTCATATATTCTGACATTTGTGGTCCATTAAATGTGAGGGCGAGGCATGAAATCTCATATTTCATCACTTTTATAGATGACTTCACGCGTTTCGGTTATGTTTTTCTGATCTCCCATAAGTCCGAACCATTGGATTGCTTTAGACGATTTATAGCTTTGGTAAAGAATTAGTAGAATAAAACAATAAAGGCATTAAGAACCGATCGCGGACGTGAGCATCTATCTGAGCAATTCAAGGCTCTTTGTGATGAAAAGGGAATTGTAAGACAATTGACTATTCCCGGTACTCTGCAACAAAATGGGGTTGTAGAGAGAAGGAATAGAACCCTATTGAAAGTGGTTAGGTCTATGATGGCGCAAGCAAATCTACCTATCTCATATTGAGGAGATGCGTTATTGATTGCTGCCTATATGCTTAATCGTCTGCCCTCTAAGTCAGTCGCTTCTACCCCCAATGAATTATGGACCGGTAGGAAACTAGACTTAAGTAATCTACTATCTTGGGGGTGTGCAACATATGTTCATGATTCTTCCATAAATATGGCAAATTAGGCCATAGAGGAAAAAAGTGTATCTTGATTAGATACTCTGAACACTCCAAAGGGTACATGTTCATAGGTGAACAAGCTGATGGAAGTGTGACTGAAATAGAGTCACGAGATGTCACGTTCTTGGAGAACGGTTTTCCTAGTAAAAGTGAGATCGATAAGGACTTCCAATTATATGAGATGGAAGATCCCGATAACACAACCACTAATGTTATTGAGGGAAATACATATTTACCTCAACATACAAGACCTAGTGGGAGTGTAGCGTTGCCTGGCAAACTAAATTATCAAGAAGTTTAGCTGTGTAAAAGTAATTGTAAAAGTTTTCTCCGTCGTCGATTTGAGATTGAAGGGGAAACATTTATGATTGTTGCACAAGACGATGCAGAGCCTAAGATAGTTCAAGAGGCTCTCTCATCTCCTGACAAGGAAGAATGGAGAAAAACTTTGGAAGACGAAATGGAGTCTATGAGGACAAACCACGTCTGGGACTTGGTTGATCTGCCACCCGATCGCAAGGCTATTTGAAACAAATGGTTTTCAAAATTAAGCGAAAGGCGGATGGATCCATTGAAAAGTATGAGGCTCGCCTTGTGGCAAAGGGCTATACTCAACAAGAAGGTATAGATTATGAGGATACATTTTCACCAGTTGTAAGGTTTGCCTCTATACGCCTTATTCTAGCCATCGTCACGCATTTGGACCTAGAGTTACATCAAATGGATGTAAAGACAATATTTCTCAATGGAGAACTAGATGAAGAAATTTATATGAAGCAACCGATAGGTTTCATAGCTGAAGGTCAGGAGCGTAAAGTTTGCAAACTTCATCGCTCAATATATGGCCTTAAGCAATCATCTAGACAGTGGTATTTTCGTTTTCATCGAGCCATAACTTCTTTTGGGTTCACGATGATTGAAGAGGATCACTATTTGTATATCAAACGGTCCGAGGATAAATTTGTAATTTTGTCTCTTTATGTGGACGATATTCTGTTGGCTGGGAATGACAAGGGTTTGGTTATAACCATAAAAGAGTGGTTATCCTCTAATTTTGAAATGAAAGACATGGGAGAAGCTGCATATATATTAGGAGTTAGGATTAAAAGAGATCGATTAAAGAAACTCCTTGCTATATTACAAGAGTCTTATATAATGAAGATTCTTGAACGCTTTAATATGCAGCAGTGTAATCCCATTCATACCCCTGTCATGCAAGGCGAAGGCTTGAGTACTAAGATGTGTCCTAAGACTCTAGAAGAAAAGAAAGAAATGGAAATTGTTCCTTACGCTAGTGTTGTCAGAAGTTTGATGTATGCTATGATGTGTACTCGACCCGACATATGTCATGCTATGGGGTTAGTGAGCCGATATCAATCATATCCTAGTTAAGCACATTGAAAAACAATTAAGAGGATTCTGAGATACTTGAAAGGTACTGTGGACTATCGACTTTGCTATCAAAGGAGTGATTTACACTTATTAGGATACTCTGATGCTAATTGGGAAGGAGACCTAGATGAGCGTAAATCGACGTCTAGATATGCGTTCTTGCTTAATGATGGTGCAATGTCTTGGAATAGCAAGAAATAGACATGCACAACTTTATCTACGATGGAGGCAAAATTTATTGCATGTTCTGCTACAGTGCAAGAAGCAGTATGACTAAAATGTTTCTTGGAAAATTTAGCCATTGTCACTGATGTCCTAAGACTAGTGACAGTATATTGCGATAGTCAAGCAGCCATTGCCTATGTGAAAGATCTCAAGTATCATGGTAGGACGAAGCACATTGACATAAAAAATAACTTTATTAGAGATATAATAGCGCAGAAGGAAGTGGTCCTCCAATATATTTCAACCAACAGGATGGTTGCTGATCCATTCACGAAGGCTGTTCCTAGAGACATGTTCTTGACCCACAGGATGTCTCTAAGGTTATGTAGAATGTGATATGTAATATTGTTGAGGATCACTGGATTATGTGTATATATGTATTGTACTTGTTTGTTAATGAATTGATGTTTTATCAGTTAGTACAATGTTATGAGACTAGCACAAACATACATATATTGTTAAAAGGTATGTCAGCAGGCAATGATTGTCTCACTTACACGAGCAATCACCCCAAACGTTGTAATAAGCGGGGTGAGATGAGACGATATATACTATAAATGCTGAAAGAGCAAATTTAGTACATAATACAATTCTACATTGCCTTGATTAGGATCAAGATGAGGTTTCTGATTATATGGATAAGACTGAACATGATAGTCCCATAATCATGGGGAGAAGAACACTAGAAGTGCTAAAACTTGTGTGTGGTGCTCACTTTAGTGCCAAAAGTTTTCGCAGGCTCACTTAAGTGTTAAATCGGAGGAAAAACGATCACTTAAGTGCCAACGGAGAGAAATTCCGGCCAAATTAATACATGGCTTTTATAATTAAAATTTTAGTCTTAATTGGATTTTTTTTAAAAAAATAAATCTACGTGGCATTTCCATGTGTACATTTAGATTTTTTCAATGTTTTTTTTCTAATTTTTTTTCCTTCTTTTCTTTTTTTCTTCTCTTTCTTCTTCTTCTACCTCCGGTGACCGGAGGCCGGCCACCAGCCACGGCCAGCCGCCTGGCATCACCCGGATGAGGCTGCCGTCACCTGCCACAGGTGAGGCCCGGCTGACCCTCGCCTGGGCGAGGGCGGGCTAGCCCCGGCGAGGTCGAGCCCTGGCAAGGCCACGGCGGCTTCATCGGATCTGGCAAGGGGAGCCTCGCTGAGGCTCGCCCTCGCAAGATCTAGCGAGGCCGGCCGTCACCGTGGCCACGGTGGCCTGTCAGGGCGTCTCCTTCCCCCGGGCGATGGTCGGCCTCGCCGGATCTGGTGAGGGTCGGCCTTGCCTCGCCGGGGCTCGCCCTTGCCCAGGCAAGGCGAGGCCGACCCTCGCCAGATCCGGCGAGGCCAGCCATCGCTCGGGGGAAGGCGATGCCCCGCGAGGCCGCCGTGGCCACGGCGACGGCCAGCCTCGCCAAATCTGGCGAGAGCGAGCACTGGCGAGGGCTCCCTTTGCCAGATCCGACGAGGCCGTCTGTCGCCCAGGCCACGACGGCCTCGCCAGGTGTCGCCCAGGGGAAGGCGACGCCCGGCGAAGCCGTTGTGGCCTGGGCGATAGGCGGCCTTGCCGAGGGTCGGCCGGGCCTCGCTTGTGGCGGGCGACGGTGGCCTCGTCCGGGTGAGGCCAGGCGGCTGGCCGCGGCCGGTGACTGGAGGTAGAAGAAGAAGAAAGAGAAGAAAAAAAGAAAAGAAGGAAAAGAAAATCAAAAAAAGTATTTGAAAAATCCAAGTGTACATGCTAAAACTACGTCGTTTTGATGTGTACATGCTGACTAAATTCTCCGGCGAGCCACATTAGTTTCAGAAATTAATAAAAAAATGTGATGTTGGATTTCCGGCCAAACTGACCGGAGTTGGCACTTAAGTGATCGTTTTTCAAAATTTTTGGCACTAAAGTGATCCAAAACAAACTTTTGGCACTAAAGTGAGCTCCATACACAAGTTTTGGCACGTTTGCTCTTCTTCTCCCCATAATCATGTATGCATGATGGAAACCGGATGCGAGTACTTAATCAGGCGCCGTAGAAAGCGAGCTGATATAGCACTTGAGCTAAGCATATGTACGTGAGAAACATGTGATTATGTTTAGGCTAAGATCCGTATAGTGATTATGATTAATAAATGACATATGCTCTTATAGAAAGAGAAATCCACTATAGCATGTAATTTATACTACATGTGAGATGAGTACAATTATCCCCATTTACTCATCGTGTGAGTCCTTGAGATAATTTATAATTTACCTCACTTTGTGCCATATGTTACTTCTGATTATGTTCTCGAAGTAGAAGATCAATGTTGCTACTTTAGCATGTTACCGGCGGTTATGAATAGATATGGCTTTATGAGACGTGTCTAGGAAAGTAGTTGTTCTGAAATGGAGAGAGACATAAGTACGAAGGAAGACTATTGTTATTTTACATCTATCACATGTGTTTACCAGTTGACCAATTATTTCGCCTTCGATGGCTTCGGAAATAATTGTAAATACATGGTGTTCTTGAGAATAGTCAAGTATAGCCTTTAAGGGATAGGTATACTTGCACTGATGTAACAAAATATGTCTGGGGCACTGTGAGACATCAATTGATTATTTCTTGTAGGGTTGTAGCCATTATGTTATCCCTAACAGGTGCATAATTAGAGCTCCCAAGTGTAGGTGTACTCACTGATCGCACGACTTTCTTACCAGTATGAATTGTTTCTAAAGTAGATGAATGTTGAATGCCTTATGTTCTTGATAGAGCATCATCAAGCCCATCATGTGCGAGTGGGAGATGTTATATTTCGTCGGTCCACCCATGATGAGTGTGTGTCCAAAGGGCACCATTTGCTCTAATTAGAAGTGTGTCTGAGAGACACCTTTTGAAGAGGTGCGAGGAGAGTTTCTTAAGGGAAGTTAAGGTAACTTTCTCAGTATAAAAATCTAACAAGAGATAAGTAAGTTCTGAAGAATAGAACTCTCTCTCTCTATCCTCTCTTCATCAAAGAATGGCACATAAGGATTCCGTATTTACTTTGAGAAAACAATTGGCATTAACGTTGTGGAACGAGAATACTTTTCTCGTGATTGTATTCGGACCAACGTGAAATAGATTCGTCCATCATTCGCTGGTAATTCAATGTACGTTCCTGAAAAATTTGTTCGTTGTGCATTGAACAGGTTAGTCGATTCTCCTGAAACTTACTTCCTACACGACCTTAGTAGCAACTGTCCTATGATTTTCTGAATGTTTTCGTAGGATTTGGTTCTTCGGTTATATATATGTCATTGTCAGGTTTCACGACACCCACAACTAGATGGGAAATTTCATGCAAACCAATAATGGTGTTTGGTTATCTTTAACTCCAGTCCTTTTCACGCTACAACCAAAACGAAGAAATAACATAAAAGGAAGACTATAATTACCCGACTTTCGTAATTTAAATCCCGAAAGCATCAACTCATCGCATGAATTGTCTCTTTCCCACAACAACACGGAGAAAAAAAAAGAACAGGGGAAGGGGTCCCGCAACACGTGCGCAGCAATTAATATCATGTTCAATGAGAAGGTCCACTCTTTTTCATGCTCCTCTAACATGTCCCCAACTCATGCATCTTCCTAACATGTGATTTCAGTTGCAGAATCTAACCCAACCCAACCACTCTCTGTCTCATCAAGCTTTTGGTCAGTCTTCTTTTCTAACATATGAAAAATGGCCAACTTATTTGCTGGCATGCATCATAATCCAATGATCCACCTAATACATGTTGCACAGGCAGGATTGGAGAATCATATCAAAAGGACCAGGGCATGATGCTTTTCACAGCGGAAAGCTCAATGAGTACATGAGAGAAGGAAAATCAATGTGATCATTCATAAGGAAAAGGAAGAGAGGGAAAGTTTTCTCAACCCATTACTACATTCAAGTGAAAGCAGTCACTTTCTTTTTTGTGCAATGTAAAAGAAATATCATACACATATCTACCCTCCTCTTCTCAACTTGGTTTAACCTCTTTGCTTGACCACCGCAAAATCATCTGAACAAGCAAAGATATAAAAGAACGAATGAGAGAGGAAAAAGAATAATAGATCAAAGAACATAAACCTAAATAAGTAGCTTCTATGCACTCAGCTTGAGCAGTATAAATCATCAGAAGGCTGTAAGAAGACCAATTAACTGAAATAAATATGACAGAAGCACAATTACTCCTCGGTAAGACACTGTTTTATTGTTCCCCTCACTGGCAATCCATGGAATCGAATGTGTCCGCAAAGCATGCTGATTTTGGAGGGATGCTTGCATGGGTTTGGGAGAAGGACGTACCGTTAAACATTGTGGAAATACCTTCATTCGCTTGCCATCTTTCCAGAGCTTGAGGGGAGGTTCATGTGTAGGTCAATGCCGTAGTTGTCCTCTGTGGGGGAAATTTGATTGTTAATGAAGACAGAGTAGTAATTATAAGTATTTGATGCTTTGATGCGTGATGACGATCAAAGTATTATTTGCCCCCACTATTGTTGCTGTCAGGATAGCCATAGAGAAACGACTTCAGTAATTACTCAATTTCTCTCTTGAAATTTCACCTTGAATGTGTTATCAAAGTTGTGCGTATTGTGCATATGAAAAGAGAAGAAGAGTTTTACAAAGAAAAAGTTGTTGTTTTGAACATTTGTGATCCTTGAATATAGTTGTGATGGAAAATGTATGATTTTGTGTTATCGACACATCTCTTTGGAATAGGTACTTATCCCAAACATCACCACTTTTCATGATGAACCATCACCACTTTTCTCATCAACAATCATTTCTTTTCATAATCAAGAGTAACCTCTTTTCATGACCAAGACTCATCTTTTTTCATAATAACAAACTATTTCAACAATCCCCTACTTAGTTATTTATTTGTTCTAATTTACATAAATTCATACATACAAGAAGGTATCTGTTAAGATTTAAGCATTCTATTAGTGTAAATAATTTAACGAAATTAATGGTAGATAAAACTTTGAGCCATGATTTCATTTGTTAATTGAATAATCACACATATGAATTTACACACATTCAATTGGAAATTTCCTATGCCTAAGCACTTTTATGGCCTTGTGTTCCTTCCTGCATTCATGAACATTTACAAAAGTTCATCCGACTTTGGTTAGAAGTGGCACCATTTCTTATGTTCATGTAGGTGAAGTTCCTAACTTATTACATTAGCATTGCCTTGTTAAAACCTTGAACATCATTAAGAGTGTTTTCTTACACTCATCCTCTTAACTTTCCATGAGTACTAACCTTGTGCCTTAGTATTTGATCATTGTAAAGATACAATAGCTTGTTGTTACCCATTGAACTTTTATAACTTTGTTAGAAATTGTAAAGTTGGCTTTTTACTATGCTTGACATCTCTGCTCACTTTCATAGTGTTAGGATCGAATAATTCATAGGCTTTGGATGAGGATTCATACCCAATAAAAATGAGCTTTTTGCTCTTGTTTTCCAACTACGATCTTTTCTAGTTCAAGACATGAGCATAGGCAATGCTTTCGTAAACTCTCAAATGTGAAAGACTAAGTGTTCTCCCAGGGGAAAATGTTAGAAAAGTCCTAAAACTATTGCATTGGTGTCAATTTAGTCCTAAACCTTTTTTTGGTGCTAATTTAGTCATGAACCTTTTGATCTAGTGTTAATTCAGTCCTTCCAATTGATTTTGGCTGGATATTGCCGATGTGGGCATCAGCCAGCCTACGTGGCACCGCCGACGTTGACGTGGACAACTTTTAGTAATATTTTGATATTTTTTCAAATTATTTTTTTTTAAATTTTCTTTATCTTTTTTTCTTTGTCTTTTTTCTCCTTCCCTTTCTTCTTCCTCTAGCCAATCGCCGGACCTCGACGACTGGCTAGAGGCTAGGAATGGCGAGGGTGAGGCATGCCAGAGGCCTTGTGGTTGAAGGCCATGACCTCGCGACCATTGGCGAGGGTTCGAGCCTCGCCGATGAGGTCGTGCCTCGCCCATGGCCGGCGAGGCTTGACCCTCACCAGATCCAGCCATGGTGAGGCTTGCCTTTGCCCTCACCAGCAAGGCTCGATTCCTCGCCAGAGGCAGTGAGGACGTGGATGTAGGTACCGATACGTCGTATCGAACCACGTAAATCTTGGGCGTTCTAAATTATTCCCTGTTATTTCTCTGGTGATTTTCGCATTGACTTAATTTGCAAGATCCGGATTAGCTTCCACGTTCCTTAATATTACAACAACTATGGTGAAAACTTAACAAGAGTAAATGATAAAGTAATGGGTCTTTATTGTAACAACTTGAGCATTCTTTTTACAGCCAACCCTTTAGAGAGCAAATCGGAATAGATCGAGAAAGTTTTTGCTTGGCATGCTCATTAAGTAATTACAAATAATAAATCGTATTAATTTCTATAATTGAAGTACTGCTTTCTGACTTAAAATGATATTTGTAAATATAGTAAAATTACATTTTGCAAACATGATAAATCTTCAAGGTCATCTAGTCATTGTTAGTTACGATTCCTGAATTTGAGGGCAAACTAGGAAAAGAAAAACAGAGGACAATAGCTTATCTTTGCTTTCCTAGAAACTTTATGGAGCACCGTTGAAGATATTTGAAACGCCAAAGCATATTTGCATAAAGATTTTGTTGAAGAGTGCTTCCGCAACACTCATCAAATAATTAAATAAAAAATACCGTAATCTTCAATGTATCGACCAATAAGTGATATGCACAATTTATGGGAAAAGTGCCAAAAAAGTCCTAAACCTTTTGCATTAGTGCCAATTTAGTCCTAAACCTTTTTTTGGTGCCAATTCAGTCCTAAACCTTTTGCATTGGTGCCAATTTAGTCCTAAACCTTTTTTTAGTGCCAATTAAGTCCTAAACCTTTTAAATTGGTGCCAATTCAGTCCTAAACCTTTTATTTTTGTGCCAATTTAGTCATTGGTCAACTTTGACCGAATTTGTCGTGGACGCTTTGCCGCCGGCGGCGTCACATCGCGCGACGCGTAAGCGCGACGGGACAAATTAAATAATATTTTAATATTTTTTGAATTTTTATTTTTTCCTTTTTTTCTTTTTTTTCCACTTTTTTTTTGGTTTCTTCTTCATTGGCCGGTCGCCGGTCCGGCGACGCTGCCAGAGGCCGCGGCCGGCGAGCTCGACCTCGCCGGCCACCGGGAGGGCGGCCTGCCGGCGAGGCCGAGCCTCGCCATGGTCGGGCGAGGCTCGACCTCGCCGGATCTGGCGAGGTCGGGCCTCGCCAGCCGCCGGCGAGGGCCGACCTCGCCCGACCATGGCGAGGCTCGAGCCCTCGCCGGAGGCCGCGGTGAGGGCGAGCCTCGCCATGGTCGGGCGAGGCCCGACCTCGCCGGATCCGGCGAGGTCGGGCCTCGCCGGCGGCTAGGCGAGGCCCGACCTCGCCAGATCCGGCGAGGTCGGGCCTCGCCATGGTCGGGCGAGGCCCGACCTCGCCGGATCTGGCGAGGTCGAGCCTCGCCGGCGGCCGGGCGAGGCTCGACCTCGCCGGATCCGGCGAGGTCGGGCCTCGCCCGACCATGGCGAGGCTCGCCTCGCCACGGCCTCCGGCGAGGGCTCGAGCCTCGCCCGACCAAGGCGAGGCTCGGCCTCGCCGGCGAGGCCGCTCTCCCGGGGCCTGGCGAGGTCGAGCTCGCCGGCCACGCTGCCTGGCCGGTCGCCGTACGGCGACCGGCCGATGAAGAAGAAACCAAACAAAAAAGTGGAAAAAAAAAAAAAAAAAGGAAAAAATAAAAATTCAAAAAATATTAAAATATTATTTATTTTGTCCACGTCGCGCCACGTCGCGCCTGGATCGCGCCGGCCGGCAGCGCCCACATCAAAATTCCGGTCAAAGTTGACCGGAAGGATTAAATTGGCACAAAAATAAAAGGTTTAGGACTGAATTGGCACCAATTTAAAAGGTTTAGGACTTAATTGGCACCAAAAAAAAAGGTTTAGGACTAAATTGGCACCAATGCAAAAGGTTTAGGACTGAATTGGCACCAAAAAAAGGTTTAGGACTAAATTGGCACTAATACAAAAGGTTTAGGACTTTTTTGGCACTTTTCCCCACAATTTATACTTCGAAAGTCGAATATCTTCTCGGCATGTGTAATAAGTGTGATGAGAGCACTCACTAACTAAACCTTTTCATAAAAGTCAATCAGGCAATTGCTTCCACTAATCAAAACACATATTTTTCTTGAGAGCGATCATGTGCGCATGTGCGCTCTGACAACTTCGCAGTGTATGTTCGGTACACGGGGATGCAGTCGGAAGCTTGAAGAGCCTCAAGCACCCAATTGGTGGAAAGAAGCGTGACATAGTTAGGATATGCCCTGTGAACCGACTCGTAAATGATGATTCACCTGTAAATGGCCATCCTTTTGAGTACTCAGCTTTGATCAATGTGGATTGAATTGGGTTCGTTACAAAAACTGTGTTTATGATTTTTTCGGTACACTTGTTTCACGTCCATATAAAATATGTCCTACGCATGGCGACTTCTCACTATCAACACTTTATTATCCCAACTAATACCTATACCGAGAGTCATAGTACACAAAGTCACAAGGATGGCCAGAAACATAAGAACCATCGGTGGACATATGTATATATCAGTGACATCCGATTCTTTCATGGACTTGTCTATGAATTCTAAACCTGTTACTCTTAGATTGGGTTTACACACAAGTCCAATGGAGCTGATAAAGGAGGACGAAGGTCTTGAGCCAGTTAGCCCTACAGGACAGTACTTCAACAGTAAAGTGTTGTCGGTTTCTGTTCTTGGTATGTTGGAATCCGAATTTCAATCGATGACTCCCAGGCTATGTTGCTGATCAAAGATGTTTTCCTCCCAATCAACCCACGCTTCTCTTCTATCATGGTATGTATGTATGCGTGTATGTATGTATGTATGTACCCTATGTATATATATTCACCATTGGTGGGATTGACATATGGGTAATTAGTGTATATGCGTGCATGGTCACATATCTTGAATGAATAAACCCTAATTCACTGCACATACTTGGCTATTATTTTTGTTTTCTTTTGTCTTGGATAGGTGGTGGGAAAGAAGGGAGGAAGAAAATGGAAGAAGGTGGAAGTGAATGTGGAAAACCATGTACACTTCCCCTGTTTTTCCTCTCCAAAGGGCACATCATCTCCGTCCGAGAATGACGGTCTCCTTAAAAGCTACATTTCGCAAATAGCTATGCAACCATATCCAGAAGGCCAACCATTGTGGGAAATACATATTATCCAGTGTCCAACCAGTGAAGCACAAGGAACCCTAATTTTCAAGCTTCACCATGCGCTCGGGGATGGCTATTCTCTTGTGGGTGCTCTCTTGTCTTGCCTTCAAAGAGCTGACGATCCTTCTCTTCCGGTAACCTTTCCCTCGGTGAATAACTCCAGCTCAGTCAATAGAGATGACAAAAACATTGGACTTCGGAAGGTGGTTAGTAGATGTTTTTGGCCGTTTGTCGACACTGTAAGAGATTTCTGTTGGAGCGTCTTGAAAAGCACTCGTGTCGAGGATGATTTGTCGCCGATTCGGTGTGGTTCGGAAAGATTCCAGCCTTTTTCGGTGTCGACGATCACGTTCTCATTGGATTGCATCAAAGAGATCAAGTCTCGCCTTCGAGTGGTAACAAATATCATTTTGAAGACTATACTAACACTAGCTTCTTGCATCACACATGCATAAGTCGATCTTTTAGCATTTTACTTTTTATGGTACACTTTTTGTCTCTAATCTTTTGCATTGTAATGGTTGCCTTCATATAACTAGCTCAAAAGTTACTATGTTTTCTAACGTATTCGCAAAATATACGTAGTTTAGGTGATATTTATTTTAGACGTTTACTATAATGTATATTCAGTCAGTTAATTAGGATATAGCTAGTATTCCGGGTGTACAAGGTTTGACCGAGGAAAACAACATGGATTTAAGCATTTAATGCGCATAATATTTTTTTTTTATTTTACGTGTGTGAAGATTTTCCAAGCCACAAAAGCACAACATCACATCCTTGAGAACAGAAAGACAATTGAGCTAGAAACTGGTTCTTTTTATAATATATAGAAGATAACTTCTGGAAAACTACTTAATATCTTCTTCCAAAGATAATTTTGCATTTAATATCATGATTTTAGAAATATATGTCTAGGTGCACCATTGATTTTTTTTAAACAAACCCACCAATCAGAAAAAGTCTTTATCAGCTTGATTAGTTCACTTACATTTTTCAGCTTTAAATTATGTCTCTTTTAAAATTAGGTCGCCATATTGGGCATTTCCTTGCATTATCCATGACAATAAATACAATAAAGGGATGTTTCTTGATCCAACGTTAAATCTTTCTTGGACTTTATTCACATTTAACAAGCATGAGTAAGACATTTGACGGAGTAATATATCAATATTACATTAGTGGACGGGAATCGACCTCAAATGATATGATCTTTAGTAGCATTCGACGATACAAATGCAACATTATTTCTTGAAATAGGGTCAAGTTGGAACTGTAGGCATATTTACTCTTTCATTATACAGAAGTCGATTAATAATTTCAAGGCTTCGAATCAATCAATTATGCTACGACTTTGAGGGCAAAATGCTTACGTATCATCAGTCCTTTTCACTTGAATTTTCTCTTTTATAAAACAGACCATCAACGACATGATTACCGGAATAATCTTCTTGGCGACCCGATTGTACATGCAAAGAGCGAGCCCAAAACTCGAACTTGAGTTCCAACTCCACAGCGCTGGTGTTCCTGAATACGAGGAATTTGTGAGATTACAAGTCAGTGAGAGACATGGTCCGACCTAATTCCAAGTCACCATGGGGAAACAATTTTGCATTCTTGCACGTGCCAATACCAAAGGTGGAACCAGGCGATTCTCAGTTCTCTGATCCTTTGAAGTTTGTCCTCAATGCTCGTGAAGTGATCAGGAGGAAACGGCTCCTTCGGTGTAGTCCTCACGGGGATGCTGCTAGACATGATGAAGAAATGCAGAAACCCAGAGGTATGCACACGTCGCAATGATTAACTAATCAGAAATGCTAAGTATGCTAATGCTCCATTTGTTTTACGAAAAATGTGACGTTTCTGGAAAATGTTTTTTAGGAAGTCATTTCCCAAGAAAATGACAATATTTTCCGGTATTTGGCTGAATCCTAAAAATGAACTAGATAATATTTTTCGCTATTTGGCAGGGAAAATCTAAAAATTACCAAAAAATTCAAATTTTCAATTTTTTTTCTTTTTTCTTTTTTTTTTCCATCTTTCATGACCTGTTGCTGGCCACGGTGACGGACGGCAAGGTCTTGGCCTCACCTGTGGCTAGTTGCCGGCTGTCTCCGTCACCATGGCTAGCCAGTGGCTGAGGGAGAAGGAAAAAGAAAAAGAAAAAAAAAAGAGAAAAAACAAAATAATTAAAATTTTGTGTTTAAAAAATTTATTAAAATACAAATTTCTTTTTAAATATTTTTATAGGAAGGAACATTTAATTAACACGGACCCGACCCCGAGCGCCGAGGGCCCGCGCATGGCCTTTGTGGGCTAGAGCTCGATTGTCAGGAATCTAAGCACGACCTTTACGGGCTAGGGTGCTGGGGAATCAAGCATGGGTAGCAAGGGTTTAGGCCTGGCCTCGATGGACCCGGAAGTGGGCGTTGGGGGCCTGGGCTCAACCTTGATGGACTTGGGCCCGGCCGTTGGAGACTTGGTCATGAATGTCGGGACCTGAGAATCAACGTTAGGGTTTTCGTGCCCAAGTGTAGAGTTTCAGGTCCGTGCGTCAATACTTAGTCATATTTTGGAAAATGTTTTTTGATTTTTCAAAAGAGGAAATCATTTTTTTCTGAATTTAAGCATAGGACTTCCGTTTACTAGGAAAACATTTTCCATTAACTCATTTTCCTAAGCAAACTAAACGCTGGAAAATGAAGAAAATATTTTCTGCAAATCAAAAAGAGCCTAAGTCTAATTTACAAAATTGATATGGTAAGTGATGTGATAAGTTAGTAAAAGTATTGAACGCGGCATGATCTTGTTGTATAATTTCTTGCTGTCTGTCATATATTTTGTAAATTGGTTTTAAGTGTACCTAGCATTACTCCTTATTGATATTATTGTTAACAAAAATGGATGCTTGTTTGCCTGTACGAAATGTGTTTAATTATTGCAGGAAGTAGCAAGGCACATTAACAGGACAATGAGAAACTCGAGCATGATCATCTCCAACGTTAGAGGGCCAATGGAGAAACTGTCTCTGGATAATCATCCCGTTAAAGGCATGTACTTCACCGTCGTCGGCTCACCCGAGGTATTTATGTAATTATTGTAAAGTTTTGATTTTCTGCCCAAGAGCACAAAATTACCTTGGCTTTATTGGTACTAGGCCTCAATTTCGCAGCCGTTACATGCATCATCTTCCGAAATATTGATATAGATTTCGATATTCGGGACATAGATGGATTTAAAGACAAATGTTTAACATTTTATGTAATAGTTATGCTCTTATGCCATCTTTAGGAGTACACAGAATTTTGAATTCAAAAAATTGATTCTTCTTATTTACCATAGCACGTACTCACTAGACTAAGTCGCGAGTGGCTTGCTTCTTCGTATCAATGATGTAACTCAATGATGTAACAAATACATGAAATAATTCCTTCGTGCTTTCTTTTTGCAGAGTCTCGAAATAACGATGATCAGCTATGCGGAAAATCTGAGAGTAGTCGTGCCAGCTAAGCAAGGGTTCATAGATTCTGAGTTGTACACCCGCTCACTACATGATGCTTTGGACATGATCCTTCACAATGCATGTTGGAAGCGATAGAAGCCATTCCTATTCCTATCATTTTTTTGATGAAACCCTATTTCTTTCCCTTATCTTTCGTTACGAAGATCTGAATCTAGAAATCGTGTCTTGAGGGGCCAAATTATAAGACTACAGCAAATAAGTGTAACTGTTGAGTTCTATGGTGGGGAACTCAATATAGTCTGTTTCGTTGGGAATAAGCGAAATACATTTCACCGAGGGTTGGTCTTTTACTCTTTTGTGACCGAGTGATTCTTATCTTTATGATGAATTCTTTGTGGACGAGGAAGCCCGTCCAATTAATTCGGATCTGTCGCAACCTCCTCGGACCGATGCACCATCTAAGGGTTTGGCTAAGAATTATTAAGACTATACTTAACTCGGGTTCTCCCAAGCCCATACTAATTCACGATTTATGGTTCAAAATTTTAACATATAAATGATTTTCAATTAGGAGTCGTCACTAATAAATTTTTGATGGGTCAATTAGATACCCAAGTAAAGTAACGGGAGAATTACTTTACTCCGACCAACTGAAAATTCAATAAGTTCGAGAAATTGATTACACTAATTACCCAACTAGTTCATTTTCGGTACCTAACTTTATTCAATCACTAACTGAAGTGTTCATGCAACAATCTTACGAGTTGTGAATCCTAAAGTCCTATTCCTAACCAAGCTAAAGGGAAACAACAATCAATATATCAAAAGTGCGCAATCAAGCAATAATCAAAATAGAATTGCGTAAACAACGGTATAGCATTCGTTCCTAAGAACACCCAAAATCCTATTATAAAACTCTAAGAGCTTGTTCAATTTGAGAACAATTTTTTTGGTAATAGATTTTCGCACGTTTTTAAGGAAAACTACTCAAATCCTAATTTCTTAGCAATTTCCTAATTTTAGAAAAATAAATTTTTTTCGGAATCCTTCTTTAATTTTAATTTTTTAATTTTAAAATATTTTTATATTAAAATAATAAATATAATATATAAAATAAACGGACCTGGGTTGGACCTTGAACCGGCCAACCCAAAATCAATAAAACCCAATACTAAAATAAAGCTGAGCCCACACCTAAAATTAACAACAAGGACAAGAACTTAGCTCGGGTGGAGAACGAATACTGTAAAAATAAATTTGACTTTGACATTTCATCGAACACCTGGCAGGTGGCTCCAAAAATGGTATAGATTTATGCAAGACTCAAACTTAGACCCAAAATCCATGAACAATGAACATGCTAGATTCAACTTTAGCACAGTTAGGGATGAGCGGTTCTAGATTCCTTACAGATTCCACTTGGAACTTAAAACCTACCATCGAGTACAAGTTCTTCATTTTTGGAACCTGGAACCTACCCGTCGGAACTTGGAACCTGGAACCTACCCTGTCACAAGTTCCAAGGTAGGTTTCAAGATCTCACAGGTTTTTATTTATTTATTTATTTCATTTTTAGTTAAACAAAACGAAAATGAACGCAACAATACTGAACAAGCTTGTCATTCACCAAAAAGAATACAAAAGACTAGTTTTCCTGGCATTACGATTCAAATAAATACAATTAAAATAAGAAGTCATTGCGTGAATCGATACTAGGAGTGAGTAATTTCATGTTCTATAAAGGTTCAAATAAATATGTTTCTCAATTTTTAGAATTTGGAACCTACCCTATCATAGGTTCTAGGGCCTACCCAAGTTCAATCACTTGTTATTTTGATCCACTGACCACAACTTATATTTAGACACACAAAAAATATGAAATATTAACAAGTCATAAAATGAAAGCTTTGACTAGTGGTTCTACATTATACACTTATCATCTAATACTATGAAACACCACATGATTACGTGAAAATATAGACCAAGAAAAAATGCAAAAAACTCATTTAGGTTTCAGGTTCCATATTTTATTTACCTAGAACCTGGAACCTACCCGTCAAAATAGGTTCCCAATTTTTAAAGCCTGGAACCTATCCTACATATCTTGGAATTTGAAATCTACAAGTTCTCAGGTTTTAAGGTAGAACCTAGAACCATGCTCACCCTAAGCACAATGACGATTCGTTCGGGCTGAGCAAAGGCATAAATGAAAAACAGTGAGTCCCGGCCGTAAATGAAAAACACAAACAACCATCTCACTTAGGCATTTCGTCGAGCAGGCGGCGTGTACCGTCTAAGAAACGAACAAAAGCCCAACCGGGGCCTCAGACGAGGACGGAGATAGACAGTAAAGGATAAACAAAGACCTGACAGCAGCAAAGCACAATGTAGTTGGGGTCGGAATGCGCGCAAGCCGGAGAATTGCAGGTTCTGGTCCGACGAGCACCAAACAGGGCAGAATAGAGCACGTTTGCGCGCTCGGGTAAAGAGGCCCTACCTAGCTCGCGACGGCGGCCAGGAAGCGAGTCTGACTCGCGGTCGTCGTTGTCACTGAGCCGGGATCCTTGGGGTAAAACGCGATTGAGTCTCAAACGAAGCGAACAGGGCTTACCGAAGGTGTGAACCCCAAGACAAGGGAGCCGCAGGTGTCGACATACGTTGGATGAAGCTCCAGTAACACCGAGCTACGTATTTCACTCTCTAGTTTTACTCTCACTCCCCGTCTCACCTCTCTCTCTCTCTCTCTCTCTGTTGTTCTCTAATGGGTTTTCTTTGTGAATGATGGGCCGCTCATGATGGGCTAACCCAGCCCATGAAAGGAAATAACTGCACTTGGCAGTTATTGTCTAGACACAAAAAGTGAGAACACACGTAAGAGTGGGTGTGTGTTGCATTTTTTCATAATCAGAAACTTATTCTCACAAAAGGACAAAGTAGAAGGGATTTTGTTCAACGATCTAAGGATTGTTCTCTCTCTCGAGGCTGCGATAAGTGCATTTAATCTGTGGCAAAAGAGGTATGTTCGTTCATGTAATATACTTCAAACGATCGGTGATTCAAGTATGAAAATGGGCACGTTTTTCCGCAATTTTTGTATTATATTTAGGAATTTGTTTCCGTCATTGGTATCAGAGCAAGTGTTCTTGTTTCCTAATCGTTGCAAGTGTGCATAACACGGAATATTGGTCGGAATTCGTGAAACGGCGCCGACGAACGCTCGGGTACGAAATACCGACACCCGACCGTACTGGTCCGCATTGTTTTTCGAAATTCCGTGCGGTAAAATTAAATTTTAAAACTGTAGGGTCGTAGTACTCGTCGAAACGAGAATTTTGATGGGTGGCACGCGGCAGGGAGGAGCCGCACGCGCCCACACGCGCCGCTGCAAGTGGCGGTCTCGCCGGCACGTGCGTGGTACGTGCGTGGCAGTTCCTCCCCGCGTGCGTGTACGGCGTGGCTGACGTCTCGCTAACGTCAGCCATGCGGTTGCTCAACCGGGTTTTTCAGACCCGACCCGACCCGGATCCGACTTGACCCGATAGTCCACCCGACCCGTAGACTTGACCCGTTGACCATTAACCGGCGTTGACCACCGTTGACCGGTGTTGACCGGCGAACAAAAAAAAAATTGTACCTTGTATTATGAGTAATCCTTTTATTTTTCTGCATTTGTTGCAAGAATAATGGTACGAAGATATCGAACTCCTATTATCCCCAGAACGGCGGCTCAAAAGAAGAAGCTTGAGAAACTAAGAATCAAGCTGGCTCTTTACCGGTGGGATGCTGATGATGACATGATGACACACATCATCAAGGTCAACCAAATGATACAAGATATCATTTGGAATGGTTTCGTAATGCCAGAGTATGTGATGGTCGGAGCTCTCAAATACACCATTCCTGATGAGTTGGGAAGAATGATTGATAGGGTTTGGGACACCTTAGAAGGTCCGAGCTATAAGATGATTGTGGAGCAATTCATGATAGAGTACATACGGGTCGGGGCAAGATGGACGTCAACCCTTGCATTGAATCGGTCTCGGCGCAATACGTTGCCCGAATCTAGGGGTTTTCCGGGTGCCTCCATTTGGATGCCAAAGAAAATAGAATTTCCTGAGGATTTTCATAAGTCATTTTCGGTTTATAGAAAGAATATCACCACCTGATTGTGTTTATCTATTTTTCGTAAGCTCTTATGGATATGTTCACTATAGGTTGGTGTTAAATATCTTGGGTGGATAGTTCTTTTTATGTTGGTGTTTATGTTTATTTCCTTTGATGGATTCATTCCTTATGTACATAGTGTTAGGTAAATGAATGTTGATGGATATTCATGTTGTGAATAGTTTATAGTACTATTCTGTTTTAATATTTATCTTATTAGTATCATATGGAGTTGAGTGGGAGTTCTAAAAGTTTTAGTAACTTTAAAGAACGTAATTTTACCTTAATGATTACATTAACGGTAATTTCACATTAGTTTTTTTTTATGATGGTTGGGAACATAGTGAACTTTCGAATCTAAAGCCTATGTGAAATTATTAATTAATATAATCAGTTTGTGTAAAATTGATGCATAAATGAGTGGCATTAATAATTCGTGCGTATATATCTGAAATGTTCAGATACCATGGCTTCAGCATCAAAGAATATAGTTGCTGAACTGAACAAAGGAGAGAAGCTTAACGGTGATAATTATGAAATTTGACATATGAAAATCCAATATGTGCTAGAAGAGCAAGAGGCTCTTGAAGCTCTTAACCTGGTTATGGTAGAGCCTGAAGATGGAAACACTGCACAACATAAGAGAGATAAGGATGCATTTGCTATATGGAAAAGGAAGAACTCCATTGCTCGCATCACGTTGCTGAGTAGCATGGAAAATGATGTCATGCGAGAGTTTAGGCGTTTTGAAAATGCTAAGAAGATGTGGGGAGCATTGGCAGCAAGGTTTGGTCATACATCTGTAACCAAGCTTAGATAGCTCACTATAAGATTTGACTCATATAAGAAGCCACATGGTCAGTCCATGAAACAACATTTAAGGAAAATGTCAAACATGATTAATGAGCTGAAGGATGCTGGCCATGTTCTGACTGATGAGCAGCAAGTGCAAGCAGTGATTTGTTCTTTGCCTCAAAGTTGGGAGCATATGAAGTTGCATCTAACTCACAATGAGAACATCAAAACCTTTGAGGATGCAGTGCGCCACTTAGAGCTAGAGGAGGACCGTCTCCTGGCGGATAAGCCGGTAATTGATATTTACTATGCAGGTTCTAACTCACAAGGGCCTTCGAGCTCTAAGCGCAAGCGTCCTGATTCGTTCAGAAGGTGGAGAGGTAAGAGAGCGAGTTCTTCGGGGAAGAAACCAAGAGATGAACAACACCAAAGAGGAAAGCGTCCTCATGAGAAAAAGATGTCAAGAGTGAAGTGCTACAACTGTAGCAAGAAAGGCCACTTTGCTAGCGATTGTCGTGAGCCAAAGAAGGTTAACTCATCTTGTATTATTGAGAACTTTGTTTATGTATCAAGTTCTATATTTCTAACTGAATCAAATCCTTTGTGGACTATAGATTCGGGAGCAACAGACCATGTAGCAAAGGATAGAGCAGCCTTCGTAGAATTTCGACGAGTTCCAACGGGAACTAAATGGATTTATGTAGGGAACAACTCCAGAGCTGATGTTAAAGGAATTGGCACCTGCCAGTTAATTATGCGTGGTGGACGCACTTTGTTCCTACATGATGTATTATATGCTCCGGAAATTCGTCGGAACTTAGTGTCTGTTTTAGTGTCGATTCGACTTGGTTTTAATTTGAACTTCCATAACAATGGTGTAGACTTGTATTTAGATACGAGTTATTATGGTTGTGGTTATTTTCTAGATGGTTTTATTGTACTGGATGTTGATTCTGTAAATGTCAATGTTTGTTATTCCCACTTCACGTCTTCTACTTCGTGTGATAATGATGTAAACGTTTGGCATGCTAGGCTTGGCCATATAGGCCAACAACGAATGAATAGATTAGCCAAAGAAGGCTTAATGGGCAATATTGAAAAAGTCGATTTGCCCACTTGTGAACACTGCCTAGCTGGGAAAACAACAAGGAAACCATTTGGAAAAGGAACAAGAGCTGAATTTCCTTTGCAGTTAATCCATTCTGACATTTGTGGTCCAATGAATGTGAGGGCTAGACATGGGGCTATTTATTTTATCACATTTATTGATGATTATACTCGATTCGGATATGTCTATTTGATTTCTCATAAATCTGAGGCTTTTAGTTGCTTCAAGATATTTATGAACTTAGTGGAAAATCAATTAGATAAGAAAATAAAAGCACTGAGATCCGATCGAGGTCGAGAATATCTATATGATGAGTTCAGAAATTTGTGTGATGAAAAGGAAATAGAAAGACAGTTGTCTATTCCCTATACTTCTCAACAAAATAGTGTTGCGGAAAGGAGAAACAGAACCCTACTAGAAATGGTTAGGTCCATGATGGCGCAGGCTAACTTACCTATCACCTTTTGGGGTGACGCTTTATTAACTGCTGCCTACATACTTAACCGTGTGCCTTCTAAATCAGTTATTTTCACTCCGTATGAGTTATGGACAAGTAGAAAACCCGTTTTGAGTTTTTTGAAACCTTGGGGTTGTGCCGCT
Source organism: Syzygium oleosum (assembly GCF_021117445.2). Classification (NCBI taxonomy): domain Eukaryota; kingdom Viridiplantae; phylum Streptophyta; class Magnoliopsida; order Myrtales; family Myrtaceae; genus Syzygium; species Syzygium oleosum. Next base: position 18,790,685 of record NW_026607485.1, on the reverse strand, counting down.
TATACACATGAATCTTCTCATAAGTATGGGAAATTAGGTCCTAGAGGTAAGAAGAGTATCTTCATAAGGTATTCGGAAACCTCAAAAGGATATGTATTTATAGGTGAGCAAGAAAGTGGGAGTATAACTGAATTTGAATCACGAGATGTCACATTCTTAGAGAATGAGTTTCCTAAGAAGGGCGAAATAGGTGAGAACTACTCACTATTTGAAACCTTGGATCCTGATAGTAAAATCGATAAAGTTCGTCCAAGTGGAAGCAATGTGAGAAGTGAGGAATTGAATTCGACTCAATCTCAATTGCAACCTTTTGATGAGACGATTCCGTCATTATCTAATCCAAGTGGGAGCATAATGGAGAATGATATACCACGTATACAATCTCCCATACGGCGAACAAGTCGCAAAAGTATTCCCCGACGACGTTTTGACATTGAAGGGGAAACTTTCATGATCGCTCCACAAGATGAAGACGAGCCAAGGAATGTAAATGAGGCTCTAAATTGCCCTAACAAAGAAAAATGGATGATTGCAATGAAAGAAGAAATGGAGTCAATAAAGTCAAATCATGTTTGGGAACTGGTTAATCTTCCAGAAGGACGCAAAGCTATTGGGAATAAATGGGTTCTCAAAATAAAACGCAAATCCGATGGCTCAATAGAAAGATATAAGGCTCACCTAGTGGCGAAAGGGTATAATCAACAGGAAGGAATTGATTATGAAGAAACTTTCTCTTCTGTAGTGAGATTTACCTCAATTCGCCTTATTCTGGCAATAGTGACAAGCATGGACTTGAATTACATCAAATGGATGTAAAGACTGCTTTTCTAAATGGAGAATTAGAAGAAGAAATTTACATGGAGCAGCCAGTAGGCTTCGTTGTGAAAGGCCAAGAACAAAAGGTATGTTGACTTCTAAGATCGATATATGGCCTTAAGCAGTCTTCGAGACAATGGTATATACGTTTTCATAATGCCATAGTGACGTTTGATTTTACAATGATTGATGAAGATCATTGCGTGTATATCAAAAGATCCAAAGATCAATTTGTGATTTTATCATTATATGTTGATGATATACTGATTGCCGGAAGCAATATGGAGTTGGTTAATACTATTAAGAGTTGGTTATCGTCCAATTTTGAGATGAAAGATATGGGTGAGGCTGCATATATTCTTGGAGTTAAGATTTCAAGAGATCGTTCTAAGAGATTATTGTCTCTTTCGCAAGAGACTTATATAAATAAAGTTCTTGAACGATTTTGTATGCAAGACTATAAATCCATGGATACTCCTATTGCAAAAGGTGAAGGATTGAGCCATATGTTGTGTCCTAAGACTCCACAAGAGAAGGAACAAATGAAACGTGTTCCTTATGCTAGTGCTATTGGAAGTTTAATGTACGCTATGATGTGTACAAGACCTGACATATGTTTTGCAGTTGGGATGGTAAGTAGGTATCAATCCAATCCAGGTCAAGCACATTGGAAAGCCGTAAAAAGAATCATGAGGTATCTAAAGGGTACTGCTAATTATTCACTGAGTTATCAAGGCAAGGATCTGCGACTTGAAGGCTACTCAGATGCTGATTGGGGAGGAGATTTAGATGAAAGGAAATTTACCTCTGATTTTGTTTACTTACTGAATAATGGCGCCATATCTTGGAGCAGTAAGAAACAAACATGTATAGCATTGTCCACGATGGAAGCTGAGTTCGTGGCGTTGTCAGGAGCAGTATAAGAAGGTGTTTGGCTTAAGAGATTTTTGGATCATTTAGGTGTTGCTAAGAATGCTGAAAACTCATTGTTAGTCAATAGTGATAGTCAAGCAGCGATAGCATACACCAAGGATCCGAAATATCATGACAAGACCAAACATATAGATACCAAGTACAATTTTGTTAAAGATATGGTAGAACGAAAGGATGTGAACTTGCAGTACATATCTATGCATAGAATGATAGCAGATCCTATGACGAAGCCAATTCCTAGAGATGTTTTCAATGGTCATGTAAAATCTCTAGGACTGCGTAGATGCTGATGTACTGAATATTGTAATTTCCCTGAATGTTCACATTTAAATGAAATTGTTATATCATTGTTAATGCCTATGATTTGTTTTTTATTTATGCATCTTAATACTTAGTGTATTATGTCAAGAAAGTATGTCGGACAGATAAGATTAACCTACTCACACGAGTAATCGCCTCTATTTACTATGTGATAAATAGAGATGAGACAATTTTAAGCTTATTATTATCTAGGTGATAATCGAGAGCTCAAGCTTAAAATATAAATGTCGCCTTAGCTAAATGCTAAGATGAGGACATAACATTTACTATGTCCGAAAGTAAAATAGTCCACATATTTTACTTTATCTGTCTTTGATGCCAGATATGAGTTCTAATGGATTCTTTAGAAGAGTAGATACGTGAACTCAAGTTTAGACATTGAGTATGTCTGAACTATCATCTGTACGGTATTGAATGTAAAGACATACGCTCCATGGGAAAGGAGTTAATACTGTAATATGTATTTCATACTACGTATGCATGAGACGACCGATAAGAGTGGCAAAAGTTCTTGATCTCAACTTTATGCCGTGTGAGACTCTTGAGGATACAGAGTTCCTCATTTAGTACCCTCACGACTCTGACTTATTCTCAAAGTTTTTATTCAGTGTTCGCTATCTTAGGGTGTTGCCAATGGTCATGAATGATTCGATCTAATGGGGCATTTCTAGAAAAGCGTGCTGGACTGAAATAGAGAGGTTTAAGAAAAGAGGAAGATCAATTTATTTATGATGTCACATTCTATTTTTGTATTCACAAGTCGACCAATTATGATTTTAAGTAAATCATAGTTGTGAATACAATATACGAGATACTAAAAGAGATCAAGAGAGATATAAATGTGACTGATTGATCTAGGGTATTGCATACTATATCTACTCGATAACGTAATGCCCAATTTTGAGCTGCTATGTATTCCTAACAGATGCATCGCAACGAGCTCTCGAAGTATGCTGGTCGCACGGATTATTTGCTAGTATGAATATTGCAAAGAAGAGAGAGTTAATGTTTAGCCCACCATGTGCGAGTGGGAGATGATGGGTTTTCTTTGTGAATGATGGGCCGCTCATGATGGGCTAACCCAGCCCATGAAAGGAAATAACTGCAATTGGCAGTTATTGTCTAGACACAAAAAGTGAGAACACACGTAAGAGTGGGTGTGTGTTGCATTTTTTCATAAACAGAAACTTATTCTCACAAAAGGACAAAGCAGAAGGGATTTTGTTCAACGATCTAAGGATTGTTCTCTCTCTCGAGGCTGCGATAAGTGCATTTAATTTGTGGCAAAAGAGGTATGTTCATTCATGTAATATACTTTAAACGATCGGTGATTCAAGTATGAAAATGGGCACGTTTTTCCGCAATTTTTGTATTATATTTAGGAATTTGTTTCCGTCATTCTCTCTCCCGTGGCTTCCCCCCTCCTCGGCCCCCCCTCCCCTCTCTTTAAAAATTGTCACTAGTCCTCTCTCTAGCATCCTCCTGAGCGGTTCTAGATGGTCAATGAAGCCAGCTACCTCTCCCTTCCATTTTCAGCTCGAAAATGCCACCAATCAGCGCACCATCCCTGCCTCTGTACACGCCTGCAGCCGGTCCATTTCTTAGAGCTGAGTTAGGTCTGTTTTCGGCTAAAATGGTCGTAAGTTTTCCGTAGCAATGTGTCATTACTTCCACTTCTCTGAATCGCAGCTGTCATCTCCTTTGTGGTAGCCCCTTCCTCCTGTTTGTCGTTCTCGGGAGGGAGAGAAGACAAGAGAGAAGCAGGCGTGTGGGAGGGCTGGGTTGAGAAGGAAAAAGGAGAGGGAAGAAAGGGCTAGGTCGTGGAAAGAAAGAAAGAACAAGGGGAGAAAAAGGAACCAGGTCGAATCGCCCCGTTTTTTAATAATTATTTTCTTCTTCTTCTTCTTCTTTTTTAAGGAAAATATATTTTAATAAATTCTATTGCTATTAATACAAATGCTTCTAATGTATGTATGCTATGCAATTAAATTATACTATTTTTGTGTTTACGGAGGTAAAGTTTAACTCCTAATTTTCTATGTAATTTATCACTGAAAGGGTAGTCAAAATTTAGGTGTTAACAACTCTCCCTCTTTGAAAGTGAATTGCATTCAAAGACAAACTGATACCTAAATTTTGATTATGTAAATGCAATGAATAATATTTTGTCAGGAACATGGAACCCATTTTTGGATGATGCATGTTTAAGCAAATAAAACATATATGGGATCACTTACCTTGCGGAATTGGTAGAATAATTCGAGGCATGAACTGGCACCCGAACCTATCTTCGGTTACCTTGACATTGAAAATTACTTATTCATGATCCAAATCTATCTTCAGTCGTCTGTCAGAGCAATGAATTAGTTGTCTGGGTCTCGGACCTATCTCCGGTCGTCTTGACGGCAAATATTGCCTTTCCAAGATCTATACCTATCTCAGGTTGCCTGTTGGGCCAAAAAATTATTAGTCTAGGATCCAAACATTTCTTCTGTTTTCTTGATAGGAGAAATGGCCTATTCATGATGCGAACCTATCTTCGATCACCTGTCAGAGGAACAAATTGTTTATCTAGAAACCGAACCTTTCTTCGGTTGCCTTGATAGAGAAATTGCTTGTCCAAGACACAAATCTTTCTTCGGTCGCCTATCGGAGCAATAGGTTGTTTGTTTAGGACCCGGACCTGTCTCCAATCGCCTGACATAGTTGTAAAGATTACCTGCCTAGGAACCGAACCTTTCTCTAGTCGCTTGACATAGCAATTGATGATGAGTGGCCTATTTAGTATCCGGACCTTTCTCCGGACCTGGCACAAGCCATGGTACTCTTACTGAATTCCTAACCGCAAGAAAAAGAAGAAGAGAGATAACAAGAATTAGGTTTCAGTCAACCTTTTCTTTTTCTTCATGTGTTGAAGGGAAAAAATCTTTTGGTTGTCTTTATATTTTCTCCATTTACTTTCATCCTCTGAGATTTTTGCTGTTATGAGGTGGTTCTCTTGCTGTTTTATGGTAAGATTACATTATGTGATCATGTGACTACATCTTGATGATCATAATCATGGTCAATCACTATTCTTGTAGTGGGGCCGAACTGTAAAAGAAAAGGCAGAGGACAACAACTTATCCGTGCTTTGGTAGGAACTTTGTGGGAGCATAGTTAAAGAAAATCTTTGAGACTTACAAGCATATTAGCATAAAGATTTTGTTGAAGAGCGCTTCCATAACACTTAGTAAACAACTGAATAAGAAAATATTGTAATCTTTAATGCACTGATCCTTCTCGTGATAGGTACTATTACTACTCTGAAAATCAAATACCTCATTTTTCATGTGTAATAAGTGCTACAAGAACACTCACCAACAAAACCATTTCTAATAATTCAAAGAGGCAGTTTGGCAAGTGTTCCCATCAATCTTAACACATATTTGTCTTGAGCGCGAACGTGTGCACCTTGGCAACGTGCCGTGTGTCTTAGGCACAAGGGGTGCAATCGGACGCTTGAAGAGCCTAAAGCATTTGGAAAAAAGTGGAACACCCCCAAGTCTCACGTTTGATAGGAGACGTGATATCTACTGACTCGTAAAAAATGATTCATCTCTAAATGGCTACCCTTTTGAATGTTAAGTTTGGCCAATGTAGATCAAACTGGATTGTTAGAAAAACTCCGTCGAATTTTTCCTGCAGATGACGTCCTATGTATAGCTACTTTTTACTGCCAACACTTTATTCTCCACCCAATCCTTATAGTCCACCGAGAGTCATAGTACACAAAGTCACAAGGAAGGCCAGACAAGCTCACAGGCATTACAACACTTTATTTGACCAAGTGCTAACAATGAAGAAGTCCCATGGGATTACTCACAGGCATTCAAACCAACCAGGGATTCTGTCAGACAAGCTCTTGCAGATTTCAATGCAAGACAACAGCCTCCACTTCCGGTCCATTCACCTAAAAAATAAGACCTTTGGGTGGACTGCTTGCACAGGTTCCGTGGGATTTTGGTCTTCCAGACGACATGATAACTAATGTACCACCATGTGGAATGCCCGATACATCTACCTGGCCTTAGCCAACAGAAACTCCAACATAACCCAATGCAAGATTCAATGATCCCGGTCTTTGCTCTTCTAGCAACACTTCAGGACCTAGTAGGAAAATGATAGAAGTGACCCCTGACAACTTTGAACGAGTCCAACTTGCCTTGGAAGTAAAAAAGGCTAGGTGTTCTATGTTCATCCAAGAGAGTAATGCTGAAGAGATCACTTTATCAGATAGTAAACTCTTTGAAAGTGACCTTGCAGACTTAAAAGATAGATATCGACAAAAAAAAAAACTTATAAGATAGTACTAGTAAAGGACGACCTACTATAACAAAAGACAAATAGAGCACTGTTCACCAAATAACTGTAGGTAACTTTGTACTTAAATGTTACGGGAGATAACCCCGTTTGTCTTTTTCCCTTCTTTTATGTCAATGATGTCCAATTCTTTCAAAGATTTCTCTATAAATTCTCAGTCTGTTGCTCTTAGATTGAAATTATTACGAGTCCTGTTTAATGGAGTTACTAAAAGACGATGAAGATCTTGAGCCAGTGAGCCCTACCGGACAGTACCTCAACAGCAAAGTGATGTCGGTTTCTGTTCTTGGCATGTTGGAATTCGAAATTCCAATCGATAACTTCCAAACTACGTCGCTCATCAAAGATGTTTTCCTCCCAATCAACCCACGGTTCTCTTCCATCATGGTATGTATGTATGTATGTACCCCATGTATAGATATTCACCAGTGGTGGGATTGACATATGGATAATTAGTGTTTATTAGATGATTGCGTGCATGATCACATATCTTAAATGAATAAACCCTAATTCACTGCACATACATAGATATTATTTTGGTTTTCTTTTGTCTTGGATAGGTGGATGCAAAGAAGGGAGGAAGAAAATGGAAGAAGGTGGAAGTGAATGTGGAAAACCATGTACACTTCCCTAGTTTTTGCTCTCCAAAGGGCACATCATCTCCATCCGAGAATGATAGTTTCCTCAAAAGTTACATTTCGCAAATAGCTATGGAACCATTTCCACAAGGCCAACCATTGTGGGAAATACATATTATCAAGAGTCCAACCAGTGAAGCACAAGGAACCCTAATTTTCACGCTTCACCATGCACTCAGGGATGGCTATTCTCTTGTGGGTGCTCTCTTGTCTTGTCTTCAAAGAGCCGACGATCCCTCTCTTCCGGTAACCTTTCCCTCAGTCAATAACTTCAGCTCAGTCAAGAAAGATGACAGAAACATTGGACTTCGGAAGGTGGTTAGCAAATGTTTTTGGCTGCTCGTTGACACCGTAAGAGATTTTGGTTGGAGCGTCTAGAAAAGCACTTGTGTCAAAGATGATTTGTCGCCGATTCAGTGTGGGTCGGAGAGCTTCTGGCCATTTTCGATGTCGACGATCACGTTCTCGTTGGATCAAATCAAAGAGATCAAGTCTCGCCTTCGAGTGGTAGCAAATATCATTATGAAGACTATACTAAGTCTAGCTTCTTGCATCACACATGCATTACTCGATCTTTTAGCATTTTATTTTTTAAAATACACTTTCGTCTCTAATTTTTTGCATTATAATGGTCACCTTCACATAACTAGCTCAAAAGTCTTAATTTTTTCTAACATATTTGCAAAATATATGTAGTTTAGGTGATATTTATTTTAGACATTTACTATCCTCAGACTGTAAATAAGTATACAGCTAGTATTCGGGGTGTACAAGGTTTAACCGAGGAAAATAACATGGATTTATGCATTTAATGCACATTAATTTTTTTTCTTATTTTACGCGTGCGACGATTTTTCTACGTACCCAATAGAGGACACCGTGACATCCTTGAAAACAGCAGGACAATTTCGATCTAGAGAACTAGTTAATTTCTTCTTCCAATGATAATTTTGCATTTATTTACATGATTATAGATATAGATGTCCGCATGCAACATAGATTTTTTTTTTAAAATTTTATCTACCCTAGATGTAGAATTTCTTAAACAAACCCACCAATAAGAGGAAACTAGTTTATCAGCTGGATTAGTTCACTTACGTTTTTTAGCTTTGAATTATGTCTGTTTTACAATTAAGTCACCATATAAGGTCAAGTCGGAACTGTAGGTATATCTTTTTCATTATACACATATCGATTAATTACCTTACAGCGTGGAAATAAATGATTACGCAAAAAACTAACATATCATCAGTTGTTTTCACATGAATTTTCTCTTCACTCAAACAGACCGTCAACGACGTGATTAATTGAGTAATCTTCTTGGCAACACGGTTGTACATGCAAAGAGCGAGCCCAAACTCGAACCTGAGCTGCAACTCCATAGCGCTGGTGCTACTGAATCACGTGAGGTGTGATCCACAATTGCTAGTGCTACTCACATTTTTTATCTACGGGATCATGTTTTCCTTCCCTGGAAATACTGTTTTCCAAGCAAAACCTTCCCAAGAATCTTCCTTTTCATTCAAGATAGTCTCCAGTAATGACGAAATCCCCTACTGTTTGTGTTTCATTCTTTGGCCAGGCATAATGGCAAGCAGCACAGCCGCTGAAAGTGGCTGATGGTTCGTCCAACCTTCGTGAGATTTGGAGGCTTTCATTCAAGTAACTTTGGGCCGAGTCAACAAGAAATGGATATCTATAAAAGATAACATCCCCAGGTCTCACATCAGATAGAAGCTCATTCGTAAACACCCCTAAATGACCAACCTTTTTAGCACTCAGCTTGGTCAACGGGGATCCAACTGGATCATTAGAAAAACTCGATCTTATGATTTTTGCAACAGATGGTGTCGTATGTAAGTCCACAAAGTCACCATGTCGGTTGTTTCCTTGCATTTTCCATCACGTTTAATACCAAAAAAAAGGAATGTTTGATGGTCCAACATTAGATGGTTCTTTGATTTTATTCGCATTTTGGCAAGCATGAGTGAGACATTTGATGGAGAAATATCTTGATCAGCATGTTCCATCAATCAATTTCTCTATCAATCGTAGTGAATACACCTAATGGAACCTCGAATGCTAAGATCTTTAGGTAATATTCGACGATGACTATGCAACATTATTTCTTGAACTAGGGTCAAGTTGGAAATAGGTATATTTGCTTTTTAAACTTCAGAGAAATCAATTAATAATCCTAAGGCTTCAAATCAATCAATAATGCAATGACCCTGTGGGCAAAATACTGGTACATTATAAGTTCTTTTCACATGAATTTTCTCCTCCCAAACAGACTACCAACGACGTGACTATGGGAATTGTCTTCTTGATGACCAATTGTACATGCAAAGAGCAAGCCTAAACTTGAACCTAAGCACCAACTCCAAGGTGCCGGTGTTGCTAGATATGAGGAATTTGCAAGATTACAAGTTAGTGAGAGATATGGTCCGACTTAATTCGAGACTACCAAATTTGAAATCAATCGATTCTCAGTTCTCTATCCTTTGAAGATTGTTCCCAAACCTCTTGAGGTGATTAAGCAGAAACAAGGTTCCTTCAGTGTATTCCTCATAGGGAAGCTACTAAAGACCATGAAAAAAAAGTAGAAACGCAGAAGTATGTGTTGTAAAATTTGAATGGCTTCGAATCAAGAGAGCAATTAAGTCGGACTTTGAGGCGTGATATCACTTTCCTTAAGGATTTATTTGCCCCACAATTGTTGCTAATGGTCATCGGCAAAAATCCTCCAGGATACAACAAAGTCTCAAAGTGAGAATACTATATAGCAATTCTAGTATTTCTCCAGGATCTCTCTAGAAAACAATTGAAAATGATGGCTATAGTTTTTTCGAAAGAAGACTTGAAAAATTGATTGATTTTTCCTTCTTGCCAAAAACTGACATATATAGAAATTGGTCTTCATAAGCAACTCTTCACGAAAGGTTGCAAAGCTAATAAAGATATTCCTTCGGAAGAAGTTGCAAACTGAACAAATGCAACCCTTCGGAAAAGGTTGAAAACTGAACAAGTATAATCTCCAAAAGTTGTCTTGAAAAGACACATGTAAAATTTGGAATAAAATAAAATAAAAAATATATATATAAATAAAATTCCGAATTTTCATAATTTCGAAAATTATTTAATAAACAAAAAACAACCTTTCAACTAATAAAGATTAAGGAGATAACCTTACGAAATAAAATAAAAAAATAAAGGGATTAGAGCTAATTAAACCGCTAAGTGCTAAGTGCTAAGTGCGCCTAATAATCGCGCAATTACTCGCGCACCCGCACGCGGGTATTGTGTGGACTAGCACACACCCCATTGTCTTCACTCTAAGGAGTAAGAAGACACTTACAGTTATAAAATGACACACTTACCCAAAACTTTCCTATGTGGGACAAAGGAAAAAGCATTGTTTTGTTTGTTTTACAAACAAACATCCAGCAATCCCCCACTTTGTTTGTAAAAAAAAAAATTTTAAAATTTTTTTTAAAATTTTAAAAACCATACAGCCAAGATTTTGGTGAGATTAATATACATGCATAAAGGTCTCTTTCGAGTTAAACCTTTACTTAGTGCAAGTATCTCAAAACTCTATCAAAGTGACAAGTAGCTCGGCTTTAAACTTGTACTTTTAAATAATAGAATCGGACATACCGCACATATACTAACCTCTTGTTTCAGCGAGAAGTTCTATATTACTCCGCACTATTATGGCCTTGTGCTTGATCCTGTTTCATGAGCTCTCTAGAAAGTAACCCAAACTTTTGTAAGAAGCGGCACCACTCCTAAGCTCATATAGGTGAAGTATCTATCATGTGTTTCTGTTACTATTAACACATTACAAGTTTGTACTATACTTCATTAAGAATTTAATTCATTATCTAAAACGTAACAGACGATACTAACTTTTCATATTAAGGCTAGCGTCAGTATCAAACAATCACATTCAGTAACTTGTTCTTACCCATTAAACCTTCTAACTAGTGATGTTCTAGAAAAAGGTTGGGTTACCATTACTGGTGATTTTAATTAAAGGGTTTCAGCCCCATTTCTTGTGAGGTCATTTTTACCATTTCTCTTGGTAATGCCTTTGTCAAAGGATCAGCCAAATTATTACTTGACCTCACGTAGACAATTGTTATGGTACCATCTTTAATCAATTGTCTCACAAACTCATGCCTTAGGCTAATATGTCTAGACTTCCCATTATAGGTACTACTATAAGCTCTTGCCAAAGTAGCTTGACTATCACAATGGATAGAAATAGGAGGCATAGGACTAGGCCATAATTTGATATCCAACAACAAATTCCTAATCCACTCAGCCTCTTTCCCAATTGCGCTAAAGCAACAAATTCTGACTCCATAGTTGAGTGAGTTATACATGTCTGTTTCTTGCTTGCCCAAGAAACATCATCTCCACCTAGAGTGAAAATCCATCCTGAAGTGGAATATTTATCACCCACACTTGTAATCCAACTAGCATCGGTGTATCCTTCTAATACAGCTGGATAATTATTATAGAACAAGCCTAAATTTTTAGTTCTCTTAAGATAACCAAACATTCTAGTAATAGCTTTCCAATGTTCCATATTTGGATTACTAGTGTACCTACTCAACTTGCACACATAATAAGCAACATCAGGTCTAGTACAATGCATCGCATACATTAAAGACCCTATAGCACTCGCATATTCAAGTTGTGCTACAACCCTACCAGTATTATAATTTAATTTAATACTGAAATCAAATGGAGTACTTATGTCCTTGAAACCAAGATGTTGAAATTTATTTAACATTTTTTCAATGTAATCGCATTGGCTCAAAGAATAACCCCCACTATGTTTTTTAACTTTAATACCTAAGATAGTATCTACTTCACCCAAGTCTTTCATTTTAAACATGAAAGTTAGATACTTCTTAGTCTCAATAATTCCAGTCATATTTGTTCCAAAGATAAGCATATCATCAACATATAAGCACACTAAGACACCATAGTCTTTAGTGAATTTAGAGTATATACACTTATCAACACTATTGTGAATGAAACCATTAAATAATATGACTGAATCAAATTTTTCATGCCACTGCTTAGGTGCTTGCTTAAGTCCGTAAAGAGACTTAGTCAATTTACATACTTTCCTTTCATTTCCAGGAAGAACGAAACCCTCTGGTTGTTCCATGTAAATTTCCTCATTTAAGTCTCCATTCAAGAAAGCAGTCTTGACATCCATTTGATGAACACAAAGATCATAAATGGAAGCTATAGCAAAAAGAATTTGAATAGAAGTTATATGTGCAACAGGAGCATACGTATCAAAATAATCTATTCCTTCCTTTTGTCTATACCCCTTGGCCACCAATCTAGCCTTAAAAGTTTGGATAGAACCATCATAATTGTATTTCCTCCTAAAGACCCATTTACATCCAATAGGCTTGGATCCTTTCGGTAAATCAACTAACACCCAAGTATTGTTGGACATAATTGAGTCCATTTCATCATTTACAGCTTCTTTCCAAAAAGAAGCATCTCTAGAAGACATAGCATCACTAAAACATTTAGGATCGTCTTCTAAATTTAATACTATGGGGTATTTATTTACCACGTTATTATCTCTATCTCCTTCAATAAGGAAAACGTGAGTAATATAATCTGGACCTAAATCCTTAGATTTTCTTGCTCTAGAGCTTCTCCTCAATTCAGTCATGTCTCTAGAATCATTTGTTCCTTTCTTTTGAGAATCTACACGAGTTTCTATAGGTCTTGAATAATTTTCAATAATTTCAGAACCTGTAGAACATTTGTTCTCAAAGAATTCAACATCTCTTGATTCTACAATGACATTGGATTCTAAGTCAAGAAGCCTATAAGCTTTACTGTTTTCAGCATATCCAATAAAGACACTTTTGATAGCTCTAGGACCAAGTTTAGTTCTCTTGGGGTCCGGTACTCGGTAGTATGCTAAACACCCCCACACTTTAAAATATGACAAGTTTGGTTTTCTACCCTTCCATATTTCATAAGGACTTATGTCATTTCTCTTGGATGGTATTCTATTATGAATATGACATGCAGTAAGCAATGCTTCTCCCCAAAGATTAATTGGTAGCTTTGAATTCGAAAGCATACAATTAACCATTTCTCCGAAGGAACGATTTTTCCTTTCGGCCAAACCATTTTGTTGTGGAGTGTATGGTGCCAAAACTTGATGAGTGATATCATGTTCTTCACAGAATGAAGAAAATTCATTCAAGAAATATTCTCCACCTCTATCTGAACGTAGAACTTTGATTTTCCTTTCTAATTGATTTTCTACTTTAGCCTTATATTTCTTGAACATGGTAAAAGCTTCATCTTTCGTCCTCATGAGATAAACGTATAAATATCTACTGCAGTCGTCCACAAAGGTAATAAAATACCTTTTACCACCTCGAGTTAACATGCCATTGAATTCACATATATCACTATGCACCAATTCCAATAAATTCGAATTTCTTTTGACACTAGGAAATGGTTTCTTAGTTAATTTAGACTTAGAACATATTTCGCATTTATCGATGTCACCATTGAAATTTATCAAGTCTAACTTTTTCATATTCTTTAAATAACGAATATTTATATGTGCCAACCTACTATGCCATAAAGATAGAGACTCAACAATATAAATAGAAGTAGCGATATTATTATTGATACTCAATTGATACATGCCATCATTGGCATAGCCCTTTCCAACAAATAGCCCATTCTTCGACAGGATAACCTTGTCGGATTCAAACAAAACCCGAAATCCCCTTTTACAAAGTAAATCAATAGAAACTAGGTTTTTCCTAATTTCAGGTACAAACAACACATTAAGAAGAGTTATCTTCTTTCCAGAAGTGAAATCTATCTCCACCGTGCCTTTGCCAGCAACCTTTGCAAGAGCATTATTCGCCATCAAGACCTCTTGAGCATTTGTGTCGACAGTCTCTTCAAATTGCTTGAACAAATATTTGTCCTTGCACACATGAACTGTCGCTCCAGAATCTAACCACCAACCGGATTGGACAGTGGCAGAATTGATCTCAGAAATCATAGCCATCGAACCATTGATTTCAGCAATGTTCATATTTGAAAACTTGGTTGAAATCATGGCCACATAGTTCTCTTCAACCAAATTTGCATCTGCCTTCACCGTTGGAATGTTCTTGTCCTTTGATATGCTCTTGCGATGAATGCAGTCCTTGGCATAGTGTCCCTGTTTGCCACAAACAAAACAACAACCCTTCTTCTTCTTGTGTGTCTTCTTAAATGTATGCCCATTCTTTACTTTAAAGTTCTGGCCGAATTTTCTTTTTCTCTCCACAGCATTTACTTTGGAATTATACAAAACAGAATTATCACGTGTACGTGACTCTTCCTCAATACAAAGATGTTTCTGTATTTGCTCCAAGGTGAAGTCCTCCGACTTATGCATCAGCCTTTTTCCGTAGTCTTTCCAAGTTGAAGGCAATTTTGCAATAATTGCTCCAACTTGAAAGGTTTCTGGAATTTCAATTTTGAGGGCACGAATTTTGTTGACGAGCACTTGTATTTCGTGGACTTGTTCCAACAAGGGCTTAGTATCAATAAACTTGAAATCAAAATACTTTGCGATTAAATACTTATTGGTACCTTGCTCCTCCGCTTTGTACTTGAATTCCAGTGCGTTCCAAATTTCTCTGGCCGACTTCATCTCAGTGAATAAGTCATACAATCTATCAGACAGTGTATTCAGAATGTGTCCACGACACAGCAATTCGTCCTCCTCACGTTTCCTCTTATCCTTGTTAACCCTTTCAACGGCTTCCGCACTTGATTGTTCTCCCTCAACAGTAGGCTTCGGATCTTCAATAGGAGCCAATTTTGGATCCAGAATATAGGATATCTTCAGCGTAGTGAGTAGGAACATCATCTTGTCCCTCCAGCGAGCATAGTTGTTCCCATCGAACCGGTCCAGTTTGACCATGTCTTGGTTCATGATTTTGATTGTCTCCGACTCCATTGTTGAACGAAATAAATCCTTAAGATTGTTGTAAAAATTGAATGGCTTCGAATCAAGAGAGCAATCAAGTCGGACTTTGAGGCGTGATATCACTTTCCGTAAGGATTTATTTGCCCCACAATTGTTGCTAATGGTCACCGGCAAAAATCCTCCAGGATACAATAAAGTCTCAAAGTGAGAATACTAGATAGCAATTCTAGTATTTCTCCAGGATCTCTCTAGGAAACAATTGAAAATGATGGCCGTAGTTTTTTCGAAAGAAGACTTGAAAAATTGATTGATTTTTCCTTCTTGCCAAAAACTGACATATATAGAAATCGGTCTTCATAAGCAACTCTTCACGAAAGGTTGCAAAGCTAACAAAGATATTCCTTCGAAAGAAGTTGCAAACTGAACAAATGCAACCCTTCGGAAAAGGTTGAAATCTGAACAAGTATAATCTCCAAAAGTTGTCTTGAAAAGACACATGTAAAATTTGGAATAAAATAAAATAAAATATATATATAAATAAAATTCCGAATTTTCATAATTTCGAAAATTATTTAATAAACAAAAAACAACCTTTCAACTAATAAAGATTAAGGAGATAACCTTACGAAATAAAATAAAAAAATAAAGAGATTAGAGCTAATTAAACCGCGGCCGCGCAAGCGTGCTAAGTGCTAAGTGCGCCTAATAATCGCGCCAAAATCGAGCAATTATTCGCGCACCCGCACGCGGATATTGTGTGGACTAGCACACACCCCATTGTCTTCACTCTAAGGAGTAAGAAGACACTTACAGTTATAAAATGGCCCACTTACCCAAAACTTTCCTATGTGGGACAAAGGAAAAAGTATTGTTTTGTTTGTTTTACAAAAAAACATCCAACAGTATGTACAAAGACAATTAATTAATCAAAAAAGCTAACTTTTTTAAGCACTCATTTGTTTCACTGAAAATTCCATGATAAAGGACAATATTTTTCATGGATTCATTTGTTTGGTGGTATAGAGAAAGTGATTTCCTTCTTGCCAGAATGGAAAGTATTGAATTTTTAAATTCGATCCTATCAACGATGCAATAAAGTAATGGAAATTCGCACAACACAAGAATTTACGTGGTTAAGCAGGGGAGATGTTCCGCCTACCTACGTCCACAGGGATAAGAGATCCGTTTCACTAATAACGTAGAAAAGTGTACAGCCACTCTTTCTCATCCCCTGCCTCTATTCTAGAGACCCGTTTCGCCCTAAATATATATAGCGAAACCCTACATGGCACAAATTACAAAATTGCCCACATAGCCTAAAATATTTAGCTTTCCCATATAAATCCTTCTATGACTGAACATAAAACGCCTCTGGCGGCCCGGGGGCGCTACCCCTCGACCACCGCTGGGGCGGCCCCCTCGGACCCCCGCCCGCTCACCGGGGAGCGGGATCCCCGTGCTGTCCAGTCGTCAGGGGGCCTTTCGGAACCGCCTCATAATCTATCAGATAACAGAATACAAGACATCAACCTCAACAATCTCCACCTTGGCTTGGATTCTATAAAGCCACCTGTGAAAGAATATGAAATATAGATGTCTTCATCCCCGTACCTCCATAAGAGGTACACTCCCGCACTCATTGAGTGCGTCTCTCACCTTCAACAGCGAGTTATATTAATTGAGCCCAAACAGGACCCAAACTTCTCAATAGTGACTGGCTTGGTAAAACAATCTGCAGGATTGCTATTCGTGTGAATCTTCCTCAAGTGAATGCTACCATCTGACACAAGCTCCCTAATTTTGTGAAACCTCACATCTATATGCTTTGTTCTTGCATGAAACACTTGATTCTTAGCGAGATGTATGGCACTCTAACTGTCACAATGTAACAGCGCACCTCCTTGCTCTAAACCCAAC
Organism: Syzygium oleosum; assembly: GCF_021117445.2. Taxonomy (NCBI): domain Eukaryota; kingdom Viridiplantae; phylum Streptophyta; class Magnoliopsida; order Myrtales; family Myrtaceae; genus Syzygium; species Syzygium oleosum. The sequence continues at coordinate 18,773,699 of NW_026607485.1, read as the reverse complement.
TCACGAACCAACCCAGTTAACCAGAGCCCTTCCTTAGCAGCTTCTATAACTGCCATGTACTCTGTCTCTGTAGTAGACAATGCAATTGTGGACCGGAGCATCGCCTTCCATAAGATAGGTCCACCAGCTAATGTGAAGACATATCCTGTAGTAGACCTCCTCCTGTCTAGGTCACCAGCAAAGTCTGAATCAACATATCCCGCTAGCTCTTTCGAACCTCCATTGCGACTGAACATAATACCCAAGTATGCAGTCCCGCTAAGATATCTAAAGATCCACTTGACTACATTCTAATGCTGCTTCCCTGGATTACTCATGTATCTGCTAACAACACTGACTGCATGAGATAAATCTGGCCTACTACACACCATAGCATACATGAGACTCCCAACTGCGTTAGCATAGGGAACTCGAGACATCTCCTCAATCTTCTCATGTTTTGTGGGGCATTGCCGTTCAGATAACCTGAAGTGGCTAGCTAATGGTGTCCTCACTGGTTTAGCCTTATTCATGTTGAAACGCTCAAGCACCTTTTCAACATACCTCTTTTGAGATACCTAGAGTTTACCTGCACTTCTATCTCTATGAATTTCCATACCAAGGATCCTCTTAGCAGCACCAAGATCCTTCATCTCAAACTCATTATTCAACAAGGACTTTAAAGAGATAATATCATGCATATCCGTAGCAGCAATGAGGATGTCATCAACATAAAGCATCAAAAGAATAATCGAATTATCATCTGACACTTTAAAATAAAACACAGCAATCATACTCACTTCTCGAATAGCCAATTTTCATCATAAAAGAGTCAAAACGCTTGTACCACTGTCTCGGAGATTGCTTAAGGCCATAAAGTGACTTCTTAAGCAAACAAACGTGATCTTCCTTTCCTGCCACTTTGAACCCGTCAGGTTGCTCCATGAAAATCTGTTCCTCCAAGTCTCCATGAAGAAACGCCGTCTTCACATCAAGTTGCTCCAGCTCAAAATCAAACATGGCTACCAAGGCAAGTAGAACCCGAATGGAAGTGTGCTTTACTACTGGAGAGAATATTTCATTATAATCCATCCCTTCCTTCTGTGCATATCTTTTAGCTACAAGTCTAGCCTTGTACCTTACCTACCCATTCTTAGACACTGCCTCTTTCTTGCGAAAGATCCATTTACACCCAATGATCTTTCGCCCTTTAGGTTTCTCCACAATCTTCCAAGTCCTATTTTTCTATAAGGATTCCATTTCTTCCATCATAGCTGACATCCATTTATCACTATCAGCATCAAATATCGCATCCTGATAGGAAGATGGATCGCCTGTACCTACTGTGAGGGCATAAGCAACCATATCCTCAAACTCGTATCTCATAGGTGCTTTGTGAGTACGTTTTCCTCTACCTTCTGCGATGGTGTAGGTATCTTCTATTGTCTCCTGTGATTCTGGTGAGTTACTGGATGATTCCCTTCCTCCCGTTATTTCCGGTTCACCTGACTCCACCTGCACAGTAGATCCTTCTTCACTTTTGCCATCTGCATGTGAACTGTTACTTGCCTTCACCATGTCAGATTCATTAAAAATAACGTCCCTGCTAACCACGGTCTTCCGTGCATTTGGATCTCATAGCTTGAATCATTTCACGCCTTTCTCATAGCCAAGAAAGATGCACTGCTTAGACTTTGAGTCTAACTTGGAACGATGTCCACTTTGTACATGAACATAGGCTGGACAACCAAATACTCTCAAACCAGAATAGTCGATCAGATTACCTGTCCATACCTCCTCAGGAACTTTGCATTCAATGGCTGTAGATGGAGACCTGTTAATGAGATAGCATGCCATATTAACTGCTTCTGCCCAGAAACTTTTACTCAGCCCTGCATTCAGCCTCATACTCCGAGCCCTTTCCAAAAGTGTCATGTTCATCCTCTCAGCTACACCGTTTTGCTGTGGTGTATTTGATGTTGTGAAGTGACGTGTGATCCCTTCAGCTCTACATAGTTCCAGGAATGGTGTGTACCTGTATTCCCGTCCATTGTCTGTTCTCAAGCACTTTAGCTTCTTTATTGTCTGCCTTTCTACTTCAGCCTTCCACTCTTTGAATTTGGAGAAGACTTCATTTTTTTCCTTCATGAAGTAGACCCAGACTTTCCTTGAGTAATCATCAATGAAGATTACAAAATATTTGGCTCCACCTTTTGATTTGATCAGTGCAGGACCCCATACATTGCTGTGTACATAATCAAGTACATCCTTGCTCGTATGCTTTGCAGTTCTGAAACTAACCCTGCTCTGTTTCCCGAAAACGCAGTATTTGCAAAAGTTCAATTTGCAGCTTTTGACACCTTTTAACAGCTTCCTTTTATGAAGCTCCATCATACCCCTTTCACCCATATGCCCTAACCGCATATGCCATAGATGAGTGTCGTCTATATCGGACTCTGCAGCTGTAGTCACAGATGCTCCACCTGTTACTATACTCCCTATGAGCCTGTATAAACTTCCAGTCAACTCTCCTTTCATGACAACCATAGCTCCCTTGATGACTTTGAGAACTCCACTTGCTGCTGCGTACTTGCAGCCATTCACATCAAGCGCACCCAAAGATATCAAATTTTTCTTTAGATCTGGAACGTGCCTTACATCCACCAAAGTTCTGATTACACCATCAAACATTCTGATTTTAATAGTCCCTATTTCAATGGTTTTGCAAACCACATCATTTCCCATTAGAACAGATCCGCCACTGTATGACCGGTATGAATCAAACCAATCCCTATTCGGGCACATGTGATAAGAGCATCCAGAGTCTAAAATCCATGAATCAGCGAACTGATTCTTACCTAATGAAATAGAGAGAAGATCTCCATCATCACCGTATGAGCTATCAGCCACACTTGCTTGATTAGAAGTTTTCTCGCGCTTCTTCAAGTCTTCCTTTCTCTTATAACAGTTTCTTTTTAGATGGCCTTCATTTTTGCAATAATAACAAGATAATTTCGTTTTACCCCTTCTTGATTTCAATCGACCCTTATTCTCGGATCCCCGCTGGATTGTTCTTCCCCGTTCCTGCTCCTTAACTTTTCCGATGAGACCCTCACCCTGTGCCGTAGCACTGTTAACCCTCTTTCTCATATCATTAGATAATAGGGCAGCAGTGACTTCATCTGTCTCAAGCGTCTCTTTTCCATACAAGAGTGTTGTCACCAGATGATCATAAGATGCTGGTAGCGACGATAGCAGTAATAGGGCTTTATCTTCATCTTCCATTGAAACCTCCAGACTTGCAAGTTTACTCAGAATCTGAATGAACATGTTGATGTGTTCTAGCATATCTGAGCCTTCCTTCATCTGTAGAGAGTATAACTATTTTTTCAAAAAAAGTTTGTTCGTTAGGGACTTGGTCATATAGATGCTCTCAAGTTTCGTCCACACCTGCAGCGCCGACTTGAGATCCACCACATACTGCAAAACCTCATCAGATAGGTTCAATCGAATGGCGCTTACCGCCCTTTCCTCCATCTCCCCCCAATCTTCATCACTCGTTTCTAGTTCCTTCCCTTTCCCCAGCGGCACTTTCGATAGGCCCTGCTGAATCAGAAGATCCATCATTCTTCGTCACCAGAGAGTGAAGTTGTTCTTTCCATTAAACCTCTCGATGTCATACTTGACACTCAAACCCTTTCCTGCTATCTTGATAGCTCGTCGAACCGGGCTCTGATACCAATTGTCGAATATCTAAATTTGATCCTATCAACGATGCAAGAAAGTAATGAAAATTCGCACAACACAAGAATTTACGTGATTCAGTAGGAGAGATGTTATGCCTACCTACGTCCACGGGGAAAAAAGATCCGTTTAACTAATAACGTAGAAAAGTGTACATCCACTATTTCTCACTCCCTACCTCTATTCTAAAGACCCGTTTTGCCCTAAATATATATAACGAAACCCTACATGGCACAAATTACAAAATTGCCCACACAGCCTAAAATATTTAGCTTTCCCATATAAATTATTTTATGACTGAACATAAAACGTCTCTGACGGCCCGGGGGCGCTGCCCCCTCGACCCCCGCCGGGGCGGCCCCCTCGGACCCCCGCCCGCTCACCGGGGAGCGGGACCCTCGTGCTGTCCAGTCGTCAGGGGGCCTTTCGGAACCGCCTCATAATCTCTCGGATAACAGAATACAAGACATCAACCTCAACAGAAAGTTGTCTTCTCCCAATCCAAGCTTATTGTTTTCAATCCATGAAAAACGCTTTCCAAACATCGATTGGTTTTCCATCATTCAAATATCAAAAAGTCGGAAATCAATTTTCCTTCAAACAAATGGACGATACGTCTGATTTACAAAATTGATAATGTAAGTGATGTGATAGGCTATTGTTAGGTATTGAACATGGCACATTCTCATTGCATAATTTATTGTGGTCTGTCATATATTTAGTAAATCTGTTTTAAGTGTACCTAACATTACTTCTTATTGATATTATTGATAAAAAACAGATGTGTGTTTGCTTGTACAAAATGTGTTTAATTATTGCAGGTGGTAGCAAGGTAGATTAACAGGACAATGAGAAACTCAAGCATGGTCATCTCCAACGTTATAGGGCCAATTCAGAAATTGTCTCTGCCTCTAATCATCCGCTTAAAGGCATGTACTTAAGTTTTGATTTTGGACCAAAGAGCATAGATTACCAATGCTTGATTGGTAGGTCTCAAGTTTTGGTACTAGGCCTCATTTTTTAAGTCATTGCATTGCATGTATCTCCTTCCGAGATTTAGATTTTGACAATTGGGACATATATGGGATTCAAAGATAAACTTTTCTATTATGCAACATGATATGCAACATTTTTTACGCAAAAGTTACGCTCCCATGTCATCAGTAAGAGTCTGATAGCATTTCGAGTTCAATAATCATTGTTTCTTGTTTACCACAACACATAATCACTAAGACTAAATCGGGAGTGGCATTCTTCTTCATAGCGATAATGTAAAGAATACATTAAATACATTCATGTAGAGTCTCGACACAAGGATGATCACCTATCCGGGAAATCTGAGAGTAGCTGTGGCAGCTCAGCAAGGGTTCCTAGATGGTGAGCTACACACCTGCTCGCTCCATGATGCTTTGGACGTGATCCTTCACAATGCTTGTGGGAAGCAGTAGAAGCCATTCCTATCTCCATTATTCCACTGTTCAACTTTTATGATGAAACCCTATTTTTTTCCTTTTTTTTTGAAATAAAGATCTTGTTAACGGGGACAAATCTAGATCGAGTCCTCTTTCTTTTTTTTTTCATAGCAGGGCCAAAATCAATAACGAATAAAAAATATAACTTTCAAGGGAGTTCGAAAACATATTTATTCTGAATCAGAGGAAGAAATGCACTGGAGTACCGCTCATGCACTACTAATTGCATTGAACATCAATCTATTGCCCTACTAAGGCTTGCCCAATCGAAGATCCAAGTATCATATATGGTATCTCCCCATGGCCTTTTGCCTCTAAAAGCGTCCTTCGACCCCTGGATGCAGAAGGCGTTCTTGGGGTGATCTCGTAGTTCCTATAGGGTGGAGATGACGGGGTCGGTCCATGACTTTTCTTTCCTTTACTTATGTTTTCTCACATGAATCTATTGTCTCCAGCTATTGGGTTCCCATTTCCGTACCAATCGAAGATATGCTTATTGGTCTATATGTATTAACGAATGGGAATCGCCAAAGTATTTGTACAAATAGGTATTTTTTCTATTGAATAGGTACAAGATCAACAATTACATGAGCTTGGGCTTCTAGATATAAATGATGATATCTATACACATGGGTCTTTTATATAGATATAAATGATGATATCTATACATATGGGTCTTTTATATATATATAATGGAGTACTCCATGAGTGGAAAGTATATTGATTTTTCCCCAACAACCAAATACTTTTTTTCTGTAAGTAATGCATATTTGATTCAATTCATAGATCGATTTTCTTCCCTATGTGTTCAAGTCTCAATAAGAATTATAGTTTTTACTGTTTGTTCATATGTGATGATGATTCCGGCCACGAAGACTAGTGAAAGGAAGGACTCCTACGGGGGCAGCAGTGGGGAGTTTTCCGCGATGTGCGAAAGCCTAATGGAGCAATGCCACATGCTTGGAGGGCCCTTGAGGTGTTGAGGGAATAATGGGACCAATTTAAAAGAAGCGAGTCGACCACCGGAGCTACTGATCTTAGAACCATAAAAAAAAAAAATAGTTAAGTGGAATGGCGAAACTAACCAAGGACCAAGTCGAGAATTCATGAGCTAACCCTACAACTAAAATAGATATTAAAAGAGTAAATATTCACCCGCGAAAGTTTTTATTAGATTACTTCATAGCACACGATTTCATAAAACCATACGATTTTCCCAAGCAATTACCTCGTATTTCTCCTTCGCCTCGGGCGGGGTACAAATTAATTCGTAAGCGATAGTTTACATTCTTCGGGCAGTTGAAATTCATTCCAATGGTCAACGCCTTCTATTCTTGGCTGGGGAAGACTATCACTGACCAAGCTTCTTTATAATGACCTTTCTTCTAGTCCTGTTTCAATTAAAGAGGGTCCTAGAAAGAACAGGTTTGAAATCACGATCAATTCCCTTTTCAAATCTTGTTGTGCTGCACGAGCCCTTCCCGTGATGGCCGCACAAGCAAAGGCATTCGAGTAGACTCGGGGGGAGTTCCTACGGGGTGGAGACGATGGGGTGGGTCCATCAAGTCGTCTTAAGGCTTTGTAAGATCGTCCTATTGGTCTCCTCGGCTTGGCCCTTAGCTTGCCGTCAATCTGCTCTCGATCGCCACTACTAACGGAGTCTCAGTTGATTTTTATTTCCTTTAGCTACTCATATGTTTCCATTCGCTAAGTTTGAAAAGTCCAAGAAGCGTATACTAGCCACGGAGCTTGGATGCAATTTCCTGATCACAGATTTATGGATCACGGATGCTATCTCCCCATGGCCTTTCATCTCTTAAAGCATCCTTCCTTCTCGAAGCCTGGCATCCATCCAATGCATTCTTTTTTATCTTCTACTTGCTTGCTTCGCATAGGCTCCACAAGCTTTGGTGCGGTACACTAAAGACCAAGTCAATCTCAACAAAGAACAAAAAAGTCAAAGCAACTACATTTCGTTCGGACCGTGCAGCCGCTTTTTAGAGTGTTATAACCAATAATAACGAGAAAGCTTTTTTGTTTACTCAGGCAAACAAAAAAGGGATCTGCCTCGAATCAAAACGATTTCTCCTTTCTTTTCTGAACGGAGATCTTTCTTCTCTCAATTCAAAAATCCGGGATTGGAATTGATGTCCTTTCATTAATTTCTTCTAAATAGCATTTCAAAGAACAACGCTTAGCCCCCCACTCATGAAAGGGCTCTACTGTAATGGATTTGAGAGGTTCTGTAGTACCCAAAGCACTGGAGTGATCCAATAGCCGAGAAGGGGCCCAAAATATATTTATTTATAGAATGGCGATTCGAATGAATGATTTAGGAATAAAAGTGATGTGTATCATCTTACGAGAATATAGTATGGTGTAGATCAATCGAAAGAGGTATGCATAAAAGTATTTGCCCCGAGGAGTAATCCTCGAATTCCGTTTGTTTTCTGGATTTGGAAAAGTGTGGATTTTCAAGAACGGGATCAGATGCGGGTATCCAATCCTACTGCTAAGATGTCCAACAGAGACCTGGGCCTTGATGAATGGGCGGTGACCATGTACGTAATAAGACCAAAAGGCCTAGGGCATAGCAGGAAGAGCCGATAATTCGGTTCGTAGTTACAGAGAGAAGCATATTTTTTCTATATCTAATAAGTACCGATAAGTAATGGGGGTTGATCCCCCAATTCAGATTTAATAGTACATCCCAATAAGGGACAGTCATACTTGTTCAATTTATCTTTCTCAACTTGGATGCCATGAGGCGGGCCTTGGAAAGTTTTTGTATAGGAAGGAGGGATTCACAGATCCTCCAGACGTAGAGTACGCAGGACTTTAAACCCAAATACATTTCTCACAATGAAAGTAAACATACAAGTAACAGAACTTTTTTGAAAAGGTCTAAAAGGTAAGCTACATGTTCTTCTTGGCATCTGTTATTCTGGCACAAATATTTTTGGTTAAAGCCTTTCTTCTTACGAGAGACCATTCGCTCACAGCGGAGTCAAGGGATGTCTATTATGTGTATTCAATGCCATCTGCAGATTTTCGAAGAGTAATTGAAATCGATACACTTTCTCTTTTCCTCAGGATTGATGTCCTAAATGGATGGTTCCCACAAATTTTATTAAGAAAGTTCATTTTGTCGACCACTCATTTGAATTCGGGTCCGGAAGCGTCTTTTGAAGCACCTCATCTTGATAAAAGGCTGGCTACACAAATGCAGGAAGAGACAGATTTGGTATGACAGGTGGTAAATGGATTGGAGCCAAGAATGCTTATTGAAGAGCCTTTTTGTCCATACGCATGCTACAATAAGGTTTGAATGTTCTTATCATAGGATAAGACAGGCCGACACCTTTCTTCTTATCGAAAACTACCAATCATCCATTTGAGCAAGGCCTAGCTATTTTGATTCAAAAGGCGCTTTGCTTTCAATGTCGGTAAATTGGTGCTCTTTGAAATTGTTCTGCCAGCTCTGCTCATTCAATGATCGAGCAGGAGTGCTCTTTAATTTATTTCAGGTAGCCGTCGGCTTCTCTTAGGTGTTTCCCATTATCCTCTAGATGCAATGTAAGTTCGACAAAAATTAGGTAAATTCAGGAGTCTTGCAAGCATCTATTACTTTTTTGGTTTGGGGCTGACAATTCAGAATCGCATCTCTTTAGAAAGAAGATCTTTTGTCTCATGGTAGCCTGTTCTAGTCCCCTTATGAAACTTTCATTATTGGGTTAGCCATACACTTCACATATTTCTAGCAATTCACATGGTATCATCAAATGATACAAGTATTGGATAAGAATCTACAACGCACTAGAATGCCTTTGTTGATGATCCTTTGCTTCGACAACATCTATGGTTCCTCAAACAATGTAATATGTCACACCCGGTAAATCCTTAACCATTCGCCCTCTTACTAATACTATAGAATGTTCTTGTGAATTATGACCAATACCAGGTATATAAGTAGTGATTTCAAATCCATCGGTTAATAATGGTAAAGGGGCTCCGATGACGATAGGGATGACTAGAAAAACGAATGAATTTTTTAATCCTTACCAACTTGATCTCGTTGACCAATCCGTTCTCATTTTTCCTATTAAGATGTCACTTTTCTTACTTTTAATTCCCCTTACCAGTGAATTATCAATCATATATCAAACCTACAATTACCACCAACATTATCTTATGCAAGGCCCATGAAAAAAGAACTCGAGAAACCAATTGAAACTATATATCTACGAGGATTTTAAAAGTTTCGAATGCAAAGAAAGATCCTTCAAATGGTTAGAGAGGCGGTTAAATTGGATCCTACAGAAATTGCAATGCATGGTGGTTAGAGCTTTGAGGTCAGCTCATGGAAGATGTCAACTGTAATTCTAATTTTGGGGTGTTTGGTGTTTTTTTTTCTTCTGCCGCTTCGTGTCCTCTATTTCCCTTCTGACCATCCATTTAATTTGTGAGCCAACTTTATGGCATTATTTAATTTTTCCAGGTGTCTCCAGCTTCAATTTTTCTGACATCTTCAGAAAGATTGTACCTACTCGTGATGTGACTATAGCGGTGAGTTATTAGATTGATTCGGACACGAGAAATTTCCAATCTTTCATGGGTTTCCATATGCCACAATCATGTACATGCAACTGTTTTATATTGACGAACTTATTAAAAGAAAAGGCTCGGTTAGCACACTGTATTTTTCGTGAATATCTGTTAAAAGAGGGTACAAAAAATCCAAACGAGCGGTAATCTGGTGGTTAATCGGTGTGATATTTTTTAAACGTATTTAAGAAGAAAATATTCAATTTTTTAAAGTATTGACTGCACATATAATAAGGTTGTCACGACCTCCCCAGATTTTAGGTGTCAACAAAGGTCAATTAATGTATTGACATATGTAAAAATTCCTTATCTGGTTGCTTGACATAATCCTTTAAATAATTCATCAGTGACTTATTATAAGGTTTTTTTTATCGATTATATAAGTCTTTTCGTTCATTCTTTGTATTAAAGGTGGAAATTACTTCAATATCAAAATGGGATTGGCTACTCTGAATAACTGCACATAACATAAAACTCAAAAAGGAGTATTATAGGTAATGGTGACTGTTGGAGGTAAGTGTTTACTCGCGAATCATCCAATAAGATCGTTTCCACCCAACATTAAACTTTGGAATGTTACAAAAAGGGAAAATGACACAAATAATTTCTGAACTTTGGCTCAATATATAATGTGCTCCCTAAACATTTAATTTGGTCAATGTGGTTCCTAAACTTTAGCACAATTGGAGTATATGAAAACGTTCAATGTTATCCCTAAACTTAAATTAATGAAATGATGGCATTGAATATTTTCATATAGTCATTGGACTAACTTGAACATATACTTAAAGTCTGGAGATCACATTGAACAAATTAAAAATTCATGTATTAAATTGCATATTGGATCAAAGTTTATGGACTATTTGCGTCATTATCCCTTACAAAAAACGCTATCGGTTTTGAACAAGTGGGTTCCAATTCGAATCATGTATGCATGACCTATTTCATCTTCTTTGGCCGGCATATGTACACACGACCTTACTAACACCTTTGTAATGATCTTCTCTCTTTTGTCCTTAGTGACCAAGTTATTTTCGGGATCCGTTTGTTTGAAGCAAAATTGTTCTAGTGAAATTATTTTCCCACTTTCTGGTATTTGGGAATGTTTTCTATGAACTGAAAATAACAAGTTTAGATTCGGGGAAAATGACTTCCTCTTATGGTAAGAAGGAAACCACTTTCCCTAAACCAAAAAAACAAACAAAAAATAACCACTTTCCTTGAAAATGATTTTCTTGAAAAATATTTTCCTTTAACATGAAGTTTTCAGTGAAACAAATACTCTCTTATCTTTATGATGAATTCTATGTGGCCGTGGAAGTCCATCCATGTAATCTGGATCATCATATTTTATGCTACAAATGTAGACCTTTGGATCAGATCTAAATAAATGGAATAAGCAACTGGTTAAACTGGTTTACAGGTAGTTTTCTACACTGATCAGCAGTTTCTTATGAAGTAGATATGAATACTAAGCATTTGAAACTTAGGGTTTGGTAACGAATGTTACTAAGCAAGTAAATAAATGCTTGCCTTTTCAACTTGACAAGTTGCTGACGTTGAAAAAGTTATCATTTGTAATACAAGATATTCACATTCTATTTTCGATATACAAAGATATAAATAATTATACTTATTACCTTACCAAAAAAAAATAATTATACTTATTACTATTAGTTAGATTTAATATCTTTTTTAATCACAGAAAATTATGATCACTAGCAAAATTTACCATCAACAAATTTGTACACATTCAGTTTTTTAGCCTGAAAAGTTTTTTTCTTTTGGGTTAATATCACAAAAAACCCCAAACCGGTACACCCGTGACAAATTTATCCCAAATTATTTTTTTGACCACCAAAAATCCTAAACTGGTATATTTGTGACAATATTACCCTCCGTTAGTTTCTGTTAAATTTTGCCATCAAAATTTCGAGTTGGATGACACGTGGTAATTGACGGGTGTACCAGTTTCGGATACCCTCTGTTTGTCATCGGTGTACCAGTTTGTGATTTTTCGTGATATTAATTCAATTTAACAGAAGGTAAATTTGTCACAAATGTACCAATTTGGGATTTTTTGTAGTTAAAAAATTAGTTTAAGGAAAATTTGTCACAGGTGTACCAGTTTGAAGTTTTTCGTGGTATTAACCCTTTTCTTTTTTACTAAACAAAGCCTGAAAAGCTACTTTTTTTCCGAACTACACTAAGTCCGGAAAGTTATTGGCTATGGTGAAAACTTCACTTTGCATATAAAATATGTCCTACTTGTAGCAACTTGGATTGAACTGGGTTCGTTCGAAAAACTGTCTTTATGATTTTTTCAGTACACGTGTTTCACGTCCATATAAAATATGCCCTATGCATAGCAACTTCTAACTACCAACACTTTATTATCCCAACTAATCCCTATAATGTACTGAGAGTCATAGTACACAGTCACAAGGATGGCCAGAAACGTAATTAAGAACCCTCGATGGACATATATGTGTGTGTGTCAATGATATCCAATTCTTTCAAAGACTTCTCTATGAATTCTCAACCTGATGCTCTTAGATTGATATTATTACAAGTCCTATCCAATGGAGTTGATAAAAGAGGACAAATATCTTGAGCCAGTGAGCCCTACAGGACAATACTTCAACAGTAAAGTGATGTCCGTTTCTGTTCTAAGCATGTTGGAATTCGAAATTCCAATCGATGATTCCCAAACTACGTCGCTCATCAAAGATGTTTTCCTCCCAATCAACCCACGCTTCTCTTCGATCATGGTATGTATGTATGTACCATATGTACCGATATTCATCATTGGTGGGATTGAATTATGGGTAATTAGTGTTTATCAGGTGACCGCGTGCATGGTCACATATCTTGAATGAATAAACCATAATTCACTGCACACACAGATATTATTTTGGTTTTCTTTTGTCTTGGATAGGTGGAGGGAAAGAAGGGAGGAAGAAAATGGAAGAAGGTGGAAGTGAATGTGGAAAACCATGTACACTTCCCCAGTTTTTGCTCTCCAAAGGGCTCATCATCTCCATCCGAGAATGACAGTTTCCTCAAAAGTTACATTTCGCAAATAGCCATGGAACCATTTCCACAAGGCCAACCATTGTGGGAAATCCATATTATCCAGTGTCCAACTAGTGAAGCCCAAGGAACACTAATTTTCAAGCTTCACCATGCACTCGGGGATGGCTATTCTCTTGTGGGTGCTCTCTTGTCTTGTCTTCAAAGAGCCGACGATCCCTCTCTTCCGGTAACCTTTCCCTCGGTCAATAACTCCAGCTCAGTCAATAAAGATGACAGAAACTTTGGACTTCAGAAGGTGGTTAGCAGCTGTTTTTTGCCGCTTGTCGACACTGTAAGAGATTTCTGTTGGAGCGTCTTGAAAAGCACTTGTGTCAAGGATGATTTGACACCGATTCGGTGTGGCTCGGAAAAATTCCGGCCTTTTTCAGTGTCGACAATCACGTTCTCATTGAATCGCATCAAAGACATCAAGTCTTGCCTTCGAGTGGTAACAAATATCATTTTGAAGACTATACTAACTCTAGCTTCTTGCATCACATGTGCATTACTTGATCTTTTAGCATTTTACTTTTTATTGCACACTTTTCGTCTCTAATCTTTTGCATAATAATGGTTGCCTTCACATAACTAGCTCAAAAATATTTATTTTTTTTAAGTATTCACAAAATATAGGTAGTTTAGGTGATATTTACTTTAGATGTTTACTATACTCAGTCTGAAAATTAGTATACGGTTAGTATCAGGGTGAACAAGGGTTAATCAAGGAAAATAACATGAATTTACACATTTAATGCGCATAATATTTTTTTTTATACTGTGTGACGATTTTTGTAGCCACAAGAGCACAACATGACATACTTGAAAACAAAAAAGACTGTTGAGCTAGAAACTGGTTTCTTTTCATATAGAAAATGAGTTCTAGAAAATTAGTTAATTTCTTCTTCCAAAGATAATTAATATCTTTAGTAGCATTCGAGCGATACAAATGCAACATTATTTCTTGAACTAGGGTCAAATTGGAGCATAGGCATATTTACTCTTTTACTATACAGAAATCTATTAATAACCCTAAGGCTTCGAATCAATAAAACAATTTGTAATGACTTCGAGGGCAAAATAATAACATATCATTAGTCATTTTAGATTGAATTTTCTCTATAATAAAACAGACCATCAACGACGTGATAACGGGAGTAATCTTCTTGGCGACTCGATTGTACATGCAAAGAGCAAGCCCAAACTCAAACCTGAGCACCAACTCCACAGCGCTGGTGTTGATGAATACAAGGAATTTGCGAGATTACAAGTCCCTGAGAGACATGGTTAGACCTAATTCCAAGTCACTGTGGGGAAACAATTTTGCATTCTTGCATGTGCCGATACCGAAGGTGAAACCGGGCGATTCTCAGTTCTCTGATCCTTTGAAGTTTGTCCACAAAGCTCGTGAGGTGATCAAGAGGAAACGGAGCTCCTTCGGTGTAGTCCTCACAGGGAAGCTACTTGAGATCATGAAAAAATGCAGAAACGCAGAGGTAGGTGCATGTCGCGACAATTAATGAATCAGAAATGCTAATTATGTTAAGTCTGGTTCACAAATTTGATATGAATGCACTCTTGTTTGCTTGAACTTGCAGGCAGTAGCAAAGTACATCAGCAGGACATTGAGAAACTCGAGCTTGGTCATCTCCAACGTTATGGGGCCAATGGAGAAATTGTCTCTGGGTAATCATCCTGTTAAAGGCTTGTACTACACAGTCGCCGGCACACCTGAGGTATATTTCTAGTTATCATTAATTTTGATTTCAATCCAAGAGCATAAAATTACCAACGCTTAATTGGTGGGTCTAAAGTTTTGGTATTGAGCCTCATTTTTCGAGTCGTTTCATGCATCTTCTTCTGAAATATTGATATAGATTGCAACTTTTGAGACATCTACGGATCTAAGCACAAAATTTTCTACATGATACTGTAATACATTTTATGCAACAGTTACTCTCCTATGCCATCCGCAAGAAGTCGACAGGATGTCGAATTCAAGAATCGATATGTCTTATTTACCATAACACATAATCACTAGACTGAATTGTGAGCGGCCTTCTTCTCCATAAACGATAACGTGATGAACACATGAAATTTATTCTTGTGATTAACTTTTGCAGAGTCTCAACATAACGATCTTCAGCTATGCGGGAAATCTGAGAGTAGCTGTGCGAGCTGAGCAAGGCTTCATAGACTCCGAGCTGTACACCCGCTCGCTGCTTGATGCTTTCGACATGATCTTTCACGATGCATGTGGGAAGCAGTAGAAGCCATTCCCATTCCTATTATTCCACTGTGCAACGCCTTCTATGAAACCCTAATTTCATTTCCCTTGTTTTTGGCAATGATATTGTTCAAGTGGATGAATCCAAAAATCGAGTCTTGGGGAGCAAAATTAATCCCAAAACGGGGTCTCAAGTTAAAAATTTAACGCTTGACCTGTTATCGCTGTTCCTGTTAAAATGTCTGCTTTTCTTACTTTTGGTTCTCTCTTACGTGCAGCTTTTTTTCCCTCTTTTCGCAAACTAACGTTGACGCTCGCTCTCAAAACTAAAGAAGAAGATCCTGATGAAGTAAAATTGCGGTTTGGTCGAACCAGTTTCGATATGGGTAGATCTAGAACTGAACACAGAAAGAACGTAATATGCTGACATTTCGTGGGCTTCTTAACCAGCTTCTATAACAGCAAATCATTGATTTTGTGCGATAAAAGAAGGTCGATAATAATCGCTAGTGTATAGACCAATGAAATATAATTTGAACAAATCGCTATATGACGAGATATGTTTAACTTTGAATTTAGAATATGAGATACCCTACAAGGATTGAAATCTAATCTCTTGCCTAATCAAACTCTGGTTTAATGAAAATCGAATTGTGAATGATAATAAAGATAACTAGGGCTGAGCCGATCAAATTATTCACATTAAAGTTAATTGTGGGGAAATTATAAACGTAACTTATCTTTTTTTTTTTTTTTTGGTAAGGACCGTAACTTATCTTTTACGTTGCTTATTTATGTAAAAAATAAGTTTTATCATCTTATTGGAAGAAAAAATATCCAAATTAGTATTGAACTAGCAAAAGAATAATAACGTTATAGCTACTGTAAACATAAAAGAGATAATCACCGCTGCTAAAGAACGAATAGCTCGAGAGAAAATACTAAAAGAGATAATACATATCTTTCTAGATGTTAATGTTGTGTGACTTGACTTATGAGCAACGATTAGAGGGAAAATATGTTAATTTTGGTAATCTATTTTTTGGCCATGATGTTGGATTAGTATTAAAGACAAGAAATGTAATCTACAGAAACACATATTATCCTGCCCCTACAAATAATTGGCTGCAATAAAGGTTTGTCACTAAAGCTCTTTCTCATTTTTCAATTGATTTGAGTCGGGAACAGAGGCGAATTTTGGTGCCATGTGGTTACATTTACTATTGTTTTCATTCATAATGATTAAAATCATAGACACCGAGTCATGCACTCGCCTCGTTGCTCGATGCTTTTGACATGATTTTTCACGACGCACGAGGGAAGCCATAGAAGCCGTGTGTCGATTAGTATTATATACAATGTGACGCCTTAGGATCAAGCCCTGCCTTTTCTTTTCCAAGTAATTCCTCTGCAATTTATTTCACGAGCTTTTCAATTTTATATGGTCTCTTTTCCTGTATTCTTCATGTTTATCCCTCATTTGTTTTGGGTATTTTCACAAGAAAATCATAGGCGGCAAATACTTCACCAGGGAAAAGCTATTGGCCCCTTGATCAAGTGAGTCCTAATTAGAATCATACATACACGACCTTAGTAACACCTCTCCTATGATTTTCTGAATGTTTTCGTAGGGTTTGGTTCTTCGGTTATATATATGTCATTGTCAGGTTTCACGACGCCGACAACTAAATGAGAAATTTCATGCAAACCAATCATGGTGTTTGGTTATCTTTAACTCCAATCCTTTTTACGCTACAACCAAAACGAAGAAATAACATAAAAGGAAGACTATAATTACCCGACTTTCGTAATTTAAATCCCGAAAGCATTAACTCATCGCATGAATTGTCTCTTTCCCACAACAACACGGAGAAAAAAAAAGAACAGGGAAAGGGGTCCCGCAACATGTGCACAGCAATTAATATCATGTTCAATGAAAAGGTCCACTCTTTTTCATGCTCCTCTAACATGCCCCCAACTCATGCATCTTCCTAACATGTGATTTCAGTTGCAGAATCTAACCCAACCCAACCACTCTCTCTCTCATCAAACTTTTGGTCAGTCTTCTTTTCCAACATATGAAAAATGGGCAACTTATTGGCTGGCATGCATCATAATCCAATGATCCACCTAATGCATGTTGCACAGGCAGGATTGGAGAATCATCTCAAAAAGACCAGGGCATGATGCTTTTCACAGCGGAAAGCTCAATGAGTACATGAGAGAAGGAAAATCAATGTGATCATTCATAAGGAAAAGGAAGAGAGGGAAAGTTTTCTCAACCCATTACTACATTCAAGTGAAAGCAGTCACTTTCTTTTTTGTACAATGTAAAAGAAATATCATACACATATCTACCTTCCTCTTCTCAACTTGGTTTAACCTCTTTACTTGACCACCGTAAAATCATCTGAACAAGCAAAGATATAAATAAAAGAACGAATGAGAGAGGAAAAAGAATAACAGATCAAAGAACAAAAACCTAAATAAGTAGCTTCTATGCACTCAGCTTGAGCAGTATAAATCATCAGAAGGCTGTAAGAAGACCAATTAACTGAAATATATATGACAGAAGCACAATTACTCCTCGGTAAGACACTGTTTTGTTCCCCTCACTGGCAATCCATGGAATCGAATGTGTCCGCAAAGCATGCTGATTTTGGAGGGATGCTTGCATGGGTTTGGGAGAAGGACGTATCGTTAAACATTGTGGAAATACCTACATTCGCTTGCCATCTTTCTAGAGCTTGAGGGGAGGTTCATGTGTAGATCAATGCTGTGACATTCTGAAATCTGACCCACTCGGAATTTATGAAATGAATAGTTTATGGACGTGCTTGTAGTTAGACCTCGCCCGAAATTGATCACTTCGGGAATACTAACTGTTAGGGAAAGGCTAATTAGGGATCTAAATTTGCACGACCAAAGAACTCGATCGTGAACCGATTTTCGATCATGAAAATTGTCGAGGTGACATTTTGAGCCACTGTAGGCCGATCCAAGGATAGTCAGGGATCAGTTCGCCACTGTCATAGTAGTGGATCGCGGGTGATTCCGCTGGACCACGAAATGAATTGATGAATGACCCTAAACCTATACCAAACGATCGTGCCCGTCGGATCTAGCGATCGATCCTCGCGATTAAGTGACAATCGAGGTCGTCACGACCCGAGTAAACTTGTACGTGGCATGATTCAGTGTCGGCCACGGGTCAAATGCGCGAATTTCCCCAAAAGCCACCCATTAGTACGAGATATGCGCAAGTTACGTTATTCAGAACTTAGGCATTAATTAGAGACCGAGTTGGGCGTTGGAAATTCAGAAAGTCACGACAGATCACTTGGACGATGTTGTCATTTGTCCAGGTAGCCTTGGATTTGCCCGAATCCTTCAGAAAAATTGAATTTCGGTGAGAAATGGCAAATGACCATTTTACCCTTGGAGATTTGTTAAGGCCAATGCAATTTGGGAAGGGCATTTTGGTAATTTTGCCTAGCCTTAGAATTAGAGAATTTTGGATAATTTTGCCCTTGGACTTTTTGAGAAATTCCCAAATTGCCCTTGGATATTTTGAAAAAGATTCGATCCGGGCCATCAATCGCAAGATAAGAATGAATCTCGACCGTTGATTGGATTTGTGAGAGAGGGGCATGATGGTCATTTGGCCCCTCAATTATTGGCCTTGACTATTTAGACCAAAATTCTCTCTCTCTCTCCTCATTCTCTCACTCTCTCTCTCGGCTCAATCTCTCCCTCCCTCCCTCACCGAACCGACCTCCTCTCCTCCTTGCCGCGCCATCGCCCGCCGTGCCACCGCCGCTCGGTCACCGAGCCACACCACCACCCTCACGCTGCCGTCCTTCTCTCTCTCCCTCTCAGCGATTTCTCTCTCTCCTCCCGTGGCCGTGAGAGACCGCGGCCAAGGAAGCTGCTCGCCGTCGCCGATCGCCGCTGTGAGGCCGCCGTCCGCCGTCCCCCTTTCTACTCTAGCCGAGTTAGTCTAGAGTTTGGGTAAGTCACGCCCTAAACTCTATTTAGGACTTCGGGTATTGACGGACGAATTAGGGGTGGAATCGGATTTAATTAGACGCGGTTTTGGCGAAATTTGGGGCTGTTTATGGATTAATTGTGCGGACTGATTTAGGGGCTGGTATTGATTGATTTTTGAGGATGAAATTGTGATATTTCGAGGCTGAATTGGTGCCGGATTGAATGCTGGAAATTGGGACTTATAATGATGAGTATTTGGCTCGGGTTAAGAACAAATGGTGCCTATTTGGTGCACGGTGTGGTGGCTGGAATGTGATGTTCGTTATGGCTTGAATTGAGTGAGGAAATGCTAAAATCGTGTTTGTTATGTGGCTGTGATTGTGGGCCCGTTGGTGGTCTTGTGTGTTTGTTGGATTGTGTTGTGATTGATTGAAATGTGAGTCGTTATGTGCACGCCTGGGCCGAATTGAAATAATTGTCAATTGGCCGTGTTGAATGCTTATTGAGCATGAGAAATGTGTGTGAATTGGTGCGTGCACGGGCCACGTGTGATTGGCCAATTTATTGGCAAGTGGATGTTGAGCATGTGAACGAGTGAGAAAGCGGTGTGGTGTGGTACGTGCGATAATGGAAATCCCTGAGGCGGTATCATTACGTGGGGATATTGATCCGTCCTGAGGCGGTACGACTACGCGGGACGATGCCCGGTATTACCGGAGGACGGCCAACCTGAGGCGGTACCATTACGCGGGTTGTGTCGTAGGTGGTAGGTGTTGAGCCTGAGGCGGTACCACTACGCGGGCAAGATACACGGCCTGAGGCGGTACCATTACGCGGGCCTTGAAGTGTTGTTATGAGTTGGTCGCAGTGAACCTGAGGCGGTACTACTACGCGGGTCACTGGCGAGTTGAGAATGAGTTGGTCGCAGTGAACCTAAGGCGGTACCATTACGCGAGTCACTGGCGAGTTGTGTGGAAAGAATGTGATGAGGCCGGAACGAATGCATGAAATGTAATTAGAACGTGCATGTGATTGGAAATGGTGTTGTTGTGACTAACATGCAGGTTGTACGCTGGAAAGGCCCAGGTAAGCATAATTGTGTGCCTGCTATGTGATAGTTGAGTGTGGTTGTGGTTGTGATTGTCTGGAGGTACGTGATAGCCTAGGTGGGGTTTAGGGTGTGTGCTTACTGAAATGTATTCTCATGGTTATTTCAACCAACAATTTCAGAACCCCGGCCTGAGCAATGAATCCCCCATCGCCACCACCTGAGCGTTTTGGAGTACCGGTGCACACCGACCACAGCGTTGTAAAATACCCTATAGAAGAAAACATGACCTGGGTTAAGCATACGGTAGTTTGGGTAGACGTAAGACTACCCCTCTGGCAAGCCAACACGTACACCGCCTGGTTCTTTCGAGACGGGGTAGATGAGTTTGGCCCCGTCCGTGGTTTTGATGTCCCCTTCGATGGAGTCGGGGACTGGGATCCATCAGCCATACCTCCTCCGGACGGCGAGATGACAAGCCTGGAGACTAGCCTGGCACAGTCCGGACATCAACCTGCGCCTGCAGCACCTGAGCCCTCGGGGACCGAGCACGAACCGGAGCCGGAAGAATCCCAGGCGGGGTACGATCCAATGGACGTGGATCTCGAGGTGATCCCAGAAGAAGAACCAGAAGAGGAAGAACCCGAGGCAGAACCTGAAGAGGCCCTAGAAGATGAGCCTGAAGATGAGCCTGAAGAAGAACCGGTGCACATACCCGAGTATGAGCAATGGCTCGACCCCGAGTTTGTGCCAGAGGACGAGACTGATGAGGAGTCAGTCGAGGAGGAGCGGGTCGAAGTTCCAGCGGAGTCGGGTGATATCAATAACCCGATCGAGATCAAGGCCGAGCCGGAGTCCTCAGAGGAGCAGACAGTTCAGGAGGATTCAGGTTCAGATGCAGAGGAATCAGACTTGGAGTGGACGCCAAGTAAGGGGCGTAGGGGCTAGCATACGGGTGGAGAATAGGCTTTTTGAGATGTTTCATTTTTGGATGATAGGGTACCCAGGCTATCGATCATTTTGGATATCGGTGGTTTATAGTTCGGTGTGCATATGTATATGGTGGTTTGTAGATTGTGAATATTATGTAGTTTGGATGAGCAATGAATATGTTTATTCTCCTTAATTACCCCAGTTGTTATCGTCCGGGTATTGGTGGCTTTTGCTGCCGTTTTAAATCTCTGATAAGTTGAATTGGGTCGGCGATACCCTGGGACGTTGCATGATTCGACCAGAGAAGTGTGTCGCGTGCTCGAAGGGGTTCGGGGCGTGACAAATGCCATAGTTGTCCTCCGTTGGGGAAATTTGATTGTTAATGAAGATAGAGTAGTAATTATAAATATTTGATACTTTGATGCGTGATGACGATCAAAGTATTATTTGCCCCCACTATTGTTGCTGTTTGGATAACCGTAGAGAAACAACTTCAGTAATTGCTCAATTTCTCTCTTGAAATTTCATCTTGAATGTGTTATCAAAGTTGTGGGTATGAAAAGAGAAGAAAAGAGTGTTACGAAGAAAAAGTTGTTATTTTGAACATTTGTGATCCTTGAATATAGTTGTGATGGAAAATGTGTGATTTTGTGTTATCGACGCATCTCTTTGGAATAGGTACTTATCCCCAACATCACCACTTTTCATGATGAACCATCACCACTTTTCTCGACAACAATCATTTCTTTTCATAATCAAGAGTACCATCTTTTCATGACCAAGACTCATCTTTTTTCATAATAACATTTTATGCAACAGTTACGCTCCTATCCCATCTTTAAGAGTCGACATAATTTTGAATTCAAAAAATTGATTCTTTTTATTTTACAAATCACACACTCGTTGGACTGAATCGTGAGTGGCTTGCTTCTTCGTATCAATGATGTAACGAATACATGAAATACTTTCTTCGTGCTTTGTTTTTGCAGAGTCTCCAAATAACGATGATCAGCTATGCAGGAAATCTGAGAGTAGTCGTGCGAGCTGAGCAAGGGTTCATAGATTTTGAATTGTACACCCGCTCGCTGCATGATGCTTTGGACATGATCCTTCACGATGCATGTGGGAAGCAGTAGAAGCCATTCCTATTCCCATCGTTCCACAGTTCAATGCCTTCTGATGAAACCCTATTTTTTTCCCTTATCTTTCGTTATGAAGATCTTGTTAACGGGACGAATCTAGAAATCGAGTCTTGAGGGGTCAAATTATAAGACAACTGCAAATAAATGTAACTGTTGAGTTCTCTGGTGGGGAACTCAATATAGTCAGTTTCGTTGGGAATAAGCGAAATACATTTCACCAAGGGTTGGTCTTTTACTCTTTTGTGACCGAGTGATTCTTATCTTCATGATGAATTCTATGTGGCCGAGGAAGTCCGTCCAATTAATCCGGATCTGCAGGACCAGTGCACTGCCTAGGGGTTTGGCTAATGAATTATTGAGTCTAAACTTAACTCGGACTCTCCTAAACCCATATCAATTTACGATTTATGGTTTAAGTTTTTAACATGCAAACGATTTTTAATTATGAGTCGCCACTAATCAGTTTTTTATGGGTCAATTAGACACTCAAGTAAAGTAACGAGAGAATTACTTTACTCCTACCAACCGAAAATTCAATAAGTTTGGAAACTTGATTACACTAATTACCCAACTAGTGCCGTTTCGGTACCTAACCTTATTCAATCACCAACTGAAGTGTTCATGCAGCAATGTTACTAGTTGTGAATCTTAAAGTCCTATTCCTAACCAGGCTAAAGGGAAACAACAATCAATATATCGAAAGTGCGTAGCCAAGCAATAATTAGAATAGAAATGCGCAAACAACAATTTATCATTCGTTCCTAAGAACACCCAAAATCCTATTGTAAAACCCTAAGAGCTTGTTCAATTTGAGCACAATTTTTTCAATCATAGATTTTCGCATGTTTTTAAGGAAATCTACCCAAAACCTAATTTCTTCGCAGTTTTCTAATTTTAGAAAAATAAATTTTTTTCGGAATTCTTCTTTAATTTTCAATTTTTTAATTTTAAAATATTTTTATATTAAAATAATAATATAATATATAAAATAAACGGACTTGGGCCGGACCTCGAGCCGGCCCAACCCAAAATCAATAAAACCCAATACTAAAACAAAGCTGAGCCCACACCTAAAACGCAATCGAGTCTCAAACGAAGCGAACATGGCTTACCGAAGGTGTGAACCCCGGGACAAGGGAGCTGCGGCGCCGGTGTTCGTCGGATGAGGCTCCGGTACTCCAGTAACACTGAGCTACGTATTTCACTCTCTAGTTTTACTCTCACTCCCTCTCTCTCTCTCTCTCTCTCTCTCTCTCTCTCTCTCTCTCACCACTCCCCCCCTCCTTGGCCCCCCCTCCCCTCTCTTTAAAAATTGTCACTAGTCCTCTCTCTAGCATCCTCCAGAACGGTTCTAGATGGTCAACGAAGCCAGCTACCTCTCCCTTCCATTTTCAGCTCGAAAATGCCACCGATCAACGCACCATCCCTGCCTCTGTACACGCCTGCAGCCGGTCTATTTCTTGGAGCTGAGTTAGGTCTGTTTTCGGCTAAAATGGTTGTAAGTTTTCCGCAGCAATGTGTCATTGCTTCCACTTCTCTGAATCGCAGCTGTCATCTCCTTTGTCGTAGCCCCTTCCTCTTATTTGTCGTTCTCGCGAGGGAGAGAAGACGAGAGAAGCAGGCGTGTGGGAGGGCTGGGTTGAGAAGGAAAAAAGTGAGGGCAGAAAGGGCTGGGCCGTGGAAAAAGAGAAAGAGCAAGAGGAGAAGAAGGAACTGGGTCAAACAGATCCGTTTTTTTTTTAAAGAAATTTTTAATAATTATTTTCTTCTTCTTATTCTTTTTTAAGGAAAATATATTTTAATAAATTCTATTGCTATTAATGCAAATGCTTCTAATGTCTACACGTTGTGCAAATAAATTATACTATTTTTATGTTTAGGGAGCTAAAGTTTAACTCCTAATTTTCTATGTAATTTATCACAAAATGGGTAGTTAAAATTTAGATGTCAACAGCTTTCCCTCTTGGAAGGTGAGTTACATTCAAAGACAAACTGATACCTAAATTTTGATCATGTAAATGCAATGAATGATTTTTTGTGGGGAACATGGAACTTTTTTGGATGATGCATGTTTAAGCAAATAAAACATATCTTGGATCACTTACATTGCGGAATTGGTAGAATAATTCGAGGCATGAACTGGCACCCGAACCTATGTTCGGCTGCCTTGACATTAAAAATTACTTATTCAGGACCCAAACCTATCTCCAATTGTCTGTCAGAGCAATGAATTGTTTGTTTGGGCCTCAGATCTATCTCCGGTCGCCTTGACGGCGAATATTGCCTTTCCAGGACCTATACCTATCTCAGGTTGCCTGTCGAAGCAACAAATTATTTGTCTAGGACCCAAACCTTTCTTCGATTGCTTTGACAGGAGAAAGTGCCTGTTCATGATGCGAACCTATCTCCGATCACCTATCAAAGGAACAAATTGTTTATCTTAGACCTGAACCTTTCTTCGGTTGCCTTGATAGGGAAATTGCTTGTTTAGGACCCAAACCTTTTTTCAGTCACCTATCGGAGCAATAAGTTGTTTGTTTAGGACCCAGACCTATCTCCGATCGCTTGACATAATTGTAAAGATTACCTGCCTAGTACCCGAACCTTTCTCCAGTCGCTTGACATAGCAATTGATGATGAGTGGCCTATTTAGTATCCGGACCTTTCTCCGGACTTGGCACAAGCCTTGGTACTCTTACTGAATCCCTAATTGCAAGAAAAAGAAGAAGAGAGATAATAAGAATTAGGTTTCAGTCAACCTTTTCTTTTTCTTCATGTGTTGAAGGGAAAAAATCTTATGGTTGTCTTTATATTTTCTCCATTTACTTTGATCCTCTGAGATTTTTGCTCTGATGAGGTGGTTCTCTTGCTGTTTTATGGTAAGATTACATTATGTGATCATGTGACTACATCTTGATGATCATATAATCATGGTCAATCACTATTCTTGTAGTGCGGGCGAGCTGTAAAAAAAAAGGCAGAGGACAACAACTTATCCGTGCTTTGGTAGGAACTTTATGGGAGCATAGTGGAAGAGAATCAGCATATTAGCGTAAAGATTTTGTTGAAGAGTGCTTCCATAACACTTAGTAAACAACTGAATAAGAAAATATTGTAATCTTTAATGCACTGACCGTTCTCGTGATATGTACTATCGCTACTCTAAAAATCAAATACCTCCTTTTTCATGTGTAATAAGTGCTACAAGACCACTCACCAACAAAACCCTCTTTTATAATTCAAAGAGGAAGTTTGGCAAGTGTTCCCATCAATCTTAACACATACTTGTCTTGAGCACGAACGTGCGCACCTTGGCAACGTGCCGTGTGTCTTAGGGTACGAATGGTAACCATTCTGCTCCAGAAATCAAATTCTTGCCAGAAATTGATTTCTGGAATTCTTGCTAGAAATTGATTTCTGGAGGAGAAATCTGTTTGGTAAAACATGACTAATTCTGCTCCAGAAATTGATTTCTGGAACAGAAATCTATTTTGATTTGTTGATTTTTTTTGCACCTAAAAAAATTTAAATTTTACTCAAAGTGGGTGGCCACATGTATTATAAGCCATTCTGTAAAGTTTTGAAATTTTTGATTTTTTTTTAATTTTTTTTGGCACCTAAAAATTTTTAAATTTCACTCAAAGTGGGTGGCCATAGGTATTCTAAGCCATTTTGTGAAGTTTTAAATTTTTTTATTTTTTTGGGTTCCTCAAAAAATTTAAATTTTACTCAAAGTGGGTGGCTACAGATATTCTAAGCCATTCTGTGAAGTTTTGAAATTTTTTATTTTTTTTTATTTTTTTGGGCACTTTAAAAAATTTAAATTTCACTCAAAGTGGGTGGCCACAGGTATTTTAAGCCATTTTGTGAAGTTTTGAAAATTTTTATTTTTTTATTATTTTTCTTTTTTTGGGGCACCTCAAAAAATTTAAATTTCACTCAAAGTAGGTGGCCACAGGTATTTTAAGCCATTTTGTGAAGTTTTGAAATTTTTTATTTTTTTATTTTTTTTGGGCACCTCAAAAAATTTAAATTTCACTCAAAGTAGGTGGTCACAGGTATTTTAAGCCATTTTGTGAAGTTTTGAAATTTTTGATTTTTTTTTGGCACCTCAAAAAAATTAAATTTCACTCAAAGTGGATGGCCATAGGTATTCTAAGCTATTTTGTGAAGTTTTGAAGTTTTTTTATTTTTTTATTTTTTTGGGCACCTCAAAAAATTTAAATTTCACTCAAAGTGGATGTCCACGGGTATTCTAAGCCATTTTGTGAAATTTTGAAATTTTTGATTTTTTCATTTTTTGAAATTTTTTATTTCTTGTAAAAAAGGAAATTTGGGCTAGAATGCATTCTGGAAGAGAGAAGTTACAAAAAGTAGCTTCTCTTTTTTGGGCCAAAACTCATTCTGGAAGCAAAAATTCATTCTAGAGCAAAAAAAAGAATGAAGTTTTACCAAACGCATTTTTATTCCAGAATGCAAAAATTGCTCCAGAATGCATTCCAAAATTATTTTAACAAACGCATTTCTGTTCCGGAATGCATTCTGGAGCAGAAATTCTGCTCCAGAATGGATTCCATGCGCGCCCTTAGGCACAAGGGGGTGCAATCGGACGCTTGAAGAGCCTCAAGCACATGGAAAAAAGTGGAACACCCCCAAGTCTCACATTTGATAGGAGATGTAATATCGATCCACTTACTCGTAAAAAATGATTCATCTCTAAATGGCTACCCTTTTGAATATTAAGTTTAGCCAACGTAGATCAAACTGGATTGTTAGAAAAACTCCGTCGAATTTTTCCTGCAGATGACGTCCTATATATAGCTACTTTTTACTGCCAACACTTCATTGTCCACCTAATCCCTATAGTCCACCGTGAGTCATAGTGCACAAAGTCATAAGGATGGCCAGACAAGCTCACAGGCATTGCAACACTTTATTTGGCCAAGTGCTTACGATGAAGAAGTCCCATGGGATTACTCACAGGCATTCGAACCAACCAGGGATGCTGTCAGACAAGCTCTTGCAGATTTCAATGCAAGACAACAGCCTCCACTTCCGGTCCATTCACCTAAAAAATGAGACCCTTGGGTGGACCACTTGCACTGGTTCCATGGGATTTTGGTCTTCCAGACGAAATGATAATTAATGTATCACCATGTGGAATGCCCGACACATCTACCTGGCCCCAGCCAACAGAAACTCCAACAGAA
Source organism: Syzygium oleosum (assembly GCF_021117445.2). Lineage (NCBI taxonomy): Eukaryota > Viridiplantae > Streptophyta > Magnoliopsida > Myrtales > Myrtaceae > Syzygium > Syzygium oleosum. Next base: position 18,746,277 of record NW_026607485.1, on the reverse strand, counting down.
CCCAATGCAAGATTCAATGATCCCGGTCTTTGCTCTTCTAGCAGTACTTCAAGACCTAGTAGGAAAATGATAGAAGTGACCCCTGACAACTTTGAACGAGTCCAACTAGCCTTGGATAAAAAAGGCTAGGTGTTCTATGTTCATCCAAGAGAGTAATGCTGAAGAGATCACTTTATCAGATAGTAAAGTCTCTTAAAGGAGAAAATATTCAGTGATTTACTATCACCATGTCACATGTCCACGTGATGTATATTTGCTCGCTTGAATCCATTAAAAAATTGGCACGTGACATCTAACGTGGAGCGACGTGGAGAAAGAGAAAGCTCTATTATGGGAGGCTCTCTCTTCTCTGCACACCTATTCCCGCTCAAAGAAGACCTGGGGAAGGCACGAGCATTAATTGCCATCCTCTCTCCTCGTTCTTTTTCACATTTGAATGAAATGTCTCTCCCTCACTTTCTGAAACTCTTCTCCTTCCCAGATTGTTTCTCTTTCCTCCTCCTTCATCTTCACTTGTGTTCTTTGCTTCCTCCTTCCGGCGAAAAGCGGACGGCCTATCCCCTCGTGGCCGTTGGCTCCGCTACGTCGCCGTCGCCTCCACCTCGTGACCTCTGCCTCGTGGCCGTCGGCTTCGCCTCGTCGCCTCCGCCTCGTGGTGTGGGCTCCGCTCGTGGCCGTGGGCTTTGCCTCGTGGCCTCCGCCTCGTTTTGCCTCGTGGCCGTGGGCTTTGCCTCGTCACCTCCGCCTCGTGGCGTGGGCTCCGCTCGTGGCCGTGGGCTTTGCCTCGTGGCCTCCGCCTCGTGACCTCCGCCTCGTGGCCATCGGCTTCGCCTCATCGCCTCCGCCTCGTGGTGTGGGCTCTACTCATGGCCGTGCGCTTTGCCTCGTGGCCGTCGGCTCTGCCTCCGCCTCGTGGCTGTCACCTCCTCCTCATCGCCTCCGCCTCGTGGCTGTTGGCTCCGCCTCTCTACCTCGTGGCTGTTGGCTCCACCTCTCTACCTCGTGGCCGTTGGCTTCGCTCGTCGCCGTCGCCTCCGCCTCCGCGTCCGTCTCTAGAGCCGATCAAGTTAGGTGCTATAAATTTTAATCCACCACAAGTAATGAAATTTGAGTTCATATTAAAGTTGTTTAGAGCCATGGTAATCCGCTTCGTCCATATCAGGTTAGGTGCTATAAACTTTAATTCGTCTCTTCATCGGCTCCGCCTCATGGCCGTCGGCTCCGCCTGTGGCCATCGGCTCCGCCTGCGGAGCCCGTTAGGTTAGGTTCTATGAACTTTAATCCACCGCAAGTAATGGAATTTGAGTCCATATTAAAGCATGGTAATTTGCCTCGTCCATTTCAGGTCCTGCTATAAACTTTAATTTACCTCTGCCTTGTCTGCTCCGCCTCAAGCTCATCACCTCTGCCTTCGAAGCCCCATCGGCTCCAAAGTTTTCAGGTTTTTCTGGGTTCTCGGTGATTGAATTGGAAACTAAAGTTTGCGACTTTAGTGAAATTTTGGGTGACCACGATTTAGGAATGGATGTGTTGTTTGTGCTGTTTTCATGGAACTAATTGTTAATTGTTAATTGGGAGGGCTCTCAAGTAAGTATAACTATCTTCGGTTTCTTCACACTATTATATTTTCGACAATTGATGTTATATTAGAGTGCCAAAAAACTCTGTTTGATGTTGAAGCTCTCTGCAATTGGTGGCTGAATTTCACTATATGTGGATCAAAAGCAATTCTTGATTTTCGTTTTTGTTCCTCTGTTAGTTTTGTCACTGTAGGTCACTGGGGTGAAGTTTAGAGTACATGTTTATCTTATGTAAAGACATGATAAGTGGTTTTGTTAAATGATTTTGTTAAATGAACTAAAAAGGTTGTTATAGGTTTTATTATGAAGCTTTTTACTTATCTATTACATTGATTTGTTATACACAAACTGTTGTTTGAATTACTTTTTGTTGATTAAATCTAATCTAAATTTGATTATATGATATTATTACTTTAGTATGACATCTCGAGGATCTTCGAATTGGTCGATTGATTTGCCGTCCAAGATATGTCCAAGTCCTCAAGGGAACTTATGCATGGTAAAAAAAGTGCAAAAGATTCCTATTAATCGAGGAAGGTTATATTATGCTTCGACTTGTAATGTAAGTGTATCAATTTAACATATTATGCATGTAGTGACATTTGTAATACTTGATATTGCTTTACACTAATTTTTTTTTCAGACAGATAATTGTCGGGGCTTTGTGCAATGGGTTGAAGATTATATGGAGGAATGCAGGATCTATTCACCTAAAAGTGTGGACGTAGTCAATTCTGGATAGGCATCAAGCGAAAATGAAGAATTGGCAATCATTAAAGGAGATTTGAAGTTGATTAGAAGAAAAATAGGCTTTATTATGTCAATGATAATATTATATGGAGTCATCATATCTTTCCTTCTTGGAATTGTGATATCTATGTTACTATATAGGTAATTATAGGAGTCAATCTTGATGGTTATGTAGAACTTGTTTTACCTGGAGTACAATGAATTTGTCTTTCTTGAGACGATTATGTAGAGGTGATTTATGATTATTCGGCATTGGCTCGTCCGATTTTTATTCCATAATTAATCGAATCGAACTCAAGTTCAAAATTGGTACTATGTCGGGTCGATTTGATTACCTTATTACTATTAGACTATAAGGTAATTTGGATCTTCAGTAAAAATCAGTTCAAAATTGACTGGTAAGTACATTAGGTGATTGGCTCTTGCGCACGGCGAACAATGGTTCGGATAGGACTATTGCTTCGGACAATTTAGTGTTGGATGGAGATGGAGAGAATTCGAATGCATCCCCTTGTTTTGTTTCTTAGGGACTTTTAAAAGCATGTCTTACCTCATAGGACTAGGAGGTTGACAGTGTACAGACGTAAGTCGAGAGCAAACCATTTTCCTATCAGCAAATCTATCTAACTTGCCATTCACGCTAAACGCAGAATGCTCAGATGATACAAGTTCTAAGTTACATGAAAGAAACCAATATGCATTCTAAGGTAGCGTCTCATAGACCACTCTGTCATTAATTGATGCCGTGCAGGAGATCAGATATGGAAAATTGACATAAGTGGAAAGGTTGCATGGCATGATGTTACCGGTAAGTACTTTACTTGTCAAATAATAAATGAAATGGTGGGTGATTCTGCAAAAACTAGCAAACATGCCTAATCCCACTTGTTTAAAATTGATTGATGGACTGTGCTTGATCAACGTTCAAATAACATAAACGTGTTGTTTAGTGGCAGATCCGCTTTATCCGAGTAATTCAGCAATTTCCAGCTCCATCTACCCCCGACATTCATACCTATTCATGCTACTATCGTTGCACTTATCACGCTCTGTCAAGAAAATTTAATTGACAGAAGGTCTTCCTCAAAAAATAGATGACTGGAAATGATGGAAAAAACACATCAGATGTTTACGGATTTATTGTGCCTTACACGTTGATGCATCGTCATATACCTTACAGTCTACTTGTCGAAATCAATACTTCAGTAAAAATCAGTATCTTCACAAAAAGCAAACTGAACACTCGACTCTGCAAGATTAGGCTCCGACTTAGCTATGACACCATGAGCCGCAAAAGCTAAACATCAGCATTAGCATGGCAGGCAAGTTATGTTATATGTAGGAGAGAGAGAGAGATCTGCGGCACCAATCAGCATCATCCGCTCATGCCAAAGTCTTCCGCATGATGATACAGACCGTAGGCTCCTGGTACTTCTACCTTCCCACCCAAATGCTTATTTCCTGCAAGACCAACTAGGAACTTATCAGAAATTTGCAACTCCAATTGCAGTTAGGCAAAATTGGCTTTCTGCCAAGGAACATTTGCAATTCAGTTACCATCATGGAAACACAGTCTCTGTTATTTAGGTGACTCTTACTGCTCCTCATGCTATTTACTCAAAACACCATTATAGGAGGAACTAAATAACACTAACATTGTGAGAGGTGCAAAGCTGATGCCATCACTGCAAGCTTTTTCCACAAAAATTGTGCCATCACTGCAAGCTATTTCCACAAAAATTGAGCTTTCGCAAGTCACAACCATTAGGCAAGATCACTAACATCTGACTTGATTCAAGAGCTTCAAAGCCAGAATAACTTGGCCATGAACATCGTCCACCTAACTCATTCAATATGCAAACTCTTCCAACAATATGTAAGCTCAGTATTCACAAAAATTGACATTGTCAAGTTGCTAGCAATATAACCAAGGGTCAATCCTGCACAAAAGTAAGAGTATCATAATAACTTCATGCATTTAATTGATTAAATACTTTGTATAAGAATAACTTCATGCGTTTCATTGATAAAATCATTATATCAAATTAAACAAGCATCATACCTTGTGTGAGGTGCCTCCTGCGCATGAAGACGCTTTTCTCTTTCGCTTTTCACTAGCGCCCTTCAACCGAGTGTTTGGTACACCTTTTGGTCTTCTCCGAAGGGGATCAAGTATTTGAATTTCACCGTTTTCTTCAACTTCAGCTTCATCACTTTCCACCAAGAAATTGATACGATCATTACCTATCAAAGAATGCATTTTGTTTGTGATATGGGAGCGAAGACGCAGCAAAGTTGTAGTTGCAAGCTCCTCCGTAACATCATGGTTTGCACTAACATTCATAACACTGAAAGCCAATTGCATCAATCTCTTCAAGCGCAATGTTTTTGACTCTACCGCAGCATGAGAGGTTTGTCCAACATCACAATAAGTCCCTTGTTTTGTAGCTTTTGTCCACCTCTTCAGAATGTATTGTAAAGGAATGCTTGTAACATTTACAACATGTTTCAAGATGCATAAAGTATGCCTACACAACCATCCTTGCATTTCAAATAACTTGCAGCTACATGTAATGGTTAAATCACTTGGACTAAAACAAACAACATGCCTCCTTTCACTACTTTCAGTTGCCACGATATAAGTATGCACTGGCCCATCAGTTTCTGATCTACAAATAAACACAGACAAAGCATGCAAGAACTCATCTTGGAATTTCCTATAAATGACATAAGTGTATACATTTGCAACATGTTTCAAAATTCCACTATTTTGAACTATAATCTGAGGCTTTCCTCGAGCACACTCAAAATCATCAACAAATTCGGAGTTGTGCCTTTTTTTTGCTTGCTTCTCATAATGATTAACAAATTCAGACAAAGTTGTTGACACCTATTTTTAATTTGCCCAAAATTAATTACACAAAATTTAGGAGTTAATTTTCTTTAATTCCTAAAACAAAAAATATTTCTATTTAAATGCATTGCATATAGAATTTAGGCACATTTGCATTAATAGGGTCTATTAGAGAAACATAAAATTTATATTTAAAAAAAAAGGAGAATTTCGAGTCGGGCCGGGTCGGGGCTAGGCCGACCCGGCCCTTTTCCTCTTCTTTTTTTCCCTCCGCGGGCTCAAGCCCTCTTCTTCTTTTCTTTTCTCCCCCCCCCCCCCCCTTTTCCTTTTCTTTTTTCCCTCACGCAGGCCCAGCTCGCCTTTCTCTCCTTCTCTTTTTTTCCCCGCGCGAGCTGGGCCTGGCCCGGCCCAGCCCTTCTCCTTCCTTCTCCCCCCGTCGCTCTCGCTGCCCTGTTCGCCTCTGCTCACCGACGGCAGCGTGACGCACGGCGGCACCGCTCCTCAGCGTCGCTATCCGGCCAGAGCAGGGCTGGATGAGCACGCCAGCGGGACTGGCATTAATGGCCAGTCCCGTCTTCCCCATTTCCCGGCTCCCTTATCTCCTCATCCCTCTCGGTTCCCTATTCCTCCCTGCCCGTCTCAGACTTCCCCTGCTCTGCACCGGCCTGCAAATGGCCACGAAAGTCGTGGGGTGGCATAGGCCGGTGCAGGCTGTCGTCACGCCGACGTAGAGGAGCAGAGGGGGTCCGTCGTCCGGCTATAAAAAGCCAGGGAGAAAGAGAGAGAGGGGTCGGCCATTTTGAAGCAAAAAGAGAAATAGAGAGAAACAGAGAGAGTCCGAGAGAAATCGAGAGAAAACAGAGGGAAAAGAGAGAGAAAGAGAAGAAACCCGAGCTTTTGCAGGTCCCCGTAACCGCGCCTTCGCCCGCAAAGCCGTCGGAAAGCCATCCCGGAGCAGCCTTGATCGGTGAGTCGTCCCCCGGCCCGAACTGCTCTGTCTTCCCCTGTTTTTGCTCCGGGTCTGGCCGGGACCCGCGCTGGCCGTCTCGCGCGAGTCCCGGCCAATACCGCCGTCCCCCGCCGTTCGTACGTCGTCGCAAAAGGTAGGTACAGATCTCCCGAGGACGGCGGGGCCTCGAAACAGGTCGGATTCCCTTTGTTTTTGCTGTGTTCCCCATCTGTTTGATAAAATGCCTCAAAGAGGCCCTTTTTTATCCGGTTGCTGGCCGGCGAGCGGCGGTCGGACGGCGACCCCAGGCAGCCGGTGAGGCTCAGTGAAGTTCCTAGAAGCCGATTTGGGGGTGGTGTTGGTTTGGGTCGGCCGACGAGCGGCCGATTTCTGGTTTCTCCGGCGTCCGCGATCGTCGGATCGGCCTAACCCGTTTCAGTTGACCCGACCCAGTCAATGCCCCGGGTCGGATCTGTTGACTCGGGTCGGTCTGACCGCCCCGGGTCGGATCCGTTGACCCGGGTCAGTCCAGCCGACCCGGTTCAGCCGATCCGACCCGGGTCAACGCCCCGGGTCAACGCCCCGGGTCGGGTCCATTGACCCGGGTCGGTTCCGACCCGGTCCGGATCTGATTACCTTTTTCATTTTTATTTTATTTTAAAAAAAAATTTAAATTTTTTTTTAAAATAATTTTTTTCCTTCCCTGTTTTTTTTATTTTTTTTATATTTATTTTAAAAAAAAAGTTTCGTATTTGTTTTATTTTATTAAATTTTTTTTATTATGTGATATATTTGTTGTTTTAATTTAATGTGATATTATTTTGTAAGTTTTTGTCTTGTTTAAATTAGACAAGCCTGAGGTTGCGCTGTAGTATTTTGCATGTTAGTTTTTATTACCGTTGTATTGTTATGCATGTTTTTAATACAATTGCATGAGCTGTTGTGTTTTTTAATGTCATCTGACTTAGTTAAGGTTAGAACGTTAGGCTGCATGAATTGTTATGTTCCTGACTGCTAATCGTTTCTGATTATGCACTCGCTTGATCACCTCACATGTTAGGAGAAAGGTCCTAAAATCAATCCAAACTGCCTGATAAATGTTTTAAAAAAAATGAACAAGGTAAAATGGTACCGAAAGGGCATCAGTTATTTAACTAGTGTAACCAAGTCCCCGAACTCGGTTAATCTCTGGTTCGCAGGAATAGGGTGATTTTCCCATCACCCTATTTAGGTTTCTAATCGGCCCACCCCAAATCGATTAGTGGCGACTCCTTGATATAAATCACCTGCATGTTAAGAAACTTAAACCCTAAGTCGCGATATGGTATGGGCTTGGGAGAGCCCGAGTTAAGTCCCAAACCTAGACTTAGCACATACTAGGCGAGCCCCCCTTTTTTGCATGACCGAAAAAAAAGGACTCGGGTGTTCGGTCGCAACAGACTGGCGACTCCGCTGGGGACTTGTATTTTTTTAAAAAATGGACTTAAGCCAAAAAATTTATCCTGTTCAACAATAATTTTTGTTTGGCAGCGAGGATTCCAGGTATGACCCTAACATTAAGGTGTTATTTGTTCTTGCAGGTTCAAATTGATTGTTTATAAATTGTTGTGCATGCTTTACTGATTTAGCACTACACTGTTGCACACACAATCACGCTGCCGGACCTGGGCCGTAATAGGGCACTTTAGGATGGTGTTAAGAAAGATACGACCTCGAACGCGAGCCCGCGATGTAGAGGTTGCCTTTCTTTTCTCCGAAATTTATTTCTAAAAAATCGTAAAGAAATATCTTTAGCCGCTATTCGCGTGACTTTAAGATATTCCTTTTGATTTGGCCGAGGTTAAAAGGACTTGACACCAACGCGAGGCTGCGACGGTCAGGCACCCTTTTAATTTCATTTTGCTAAGCCAGTCTAGATAGAAATTGAACCTCACTCCTTATGTGCATGTCGTTGTGATTGCCATGGTTCAAGGAAAGGTATATATTCTGTCCCTTTTCATTTTATTATCCAGCCTACTTATTCATTTGATTTGTTTTTTTTTAGGCCACCCGTTGATTGCATTCTATACACAATAGGAAGAGCTGATGTCCAATTTGTCCCCACTCCTAAAAAAGAGCTTCTGGCATGGTGGGACGGACTCGATCAAAATGGCCAACAGTATGTTAAAGCGAGAATTGGTCGCCTACTCCCCTTGCTCAAAATCAACATCCATTCTGGCATGATGCAAGCATTAGCACATTTCTGGTGTCCACAAACATCCACTTTCATATTCGGTAAGTTTGAGATGACCCCGACTCTGGAAGAGTACAGTGTTCTCATGGGAAAGCCTTTGGGATCTGAACTCATCAAACCACTTTTGGGTGTGTCCCCTCTACCCGAATTATCCCAGTTTTTGCGAACCGATAGCAATACCGTGAAAAGAGTCGTTAAAGTTCATTGCAATGCCTGCCCCTGGTTTTTCTTAAATGAGCGTTTTGAAAGTCAACCCATGAGCCAAAAAGCTAAAATTTTTATCCTTGCTTTTGTTGGGTGTGTCATTTTCCCCCATCGCAGAAATTCAATAAACTCTTCGATTGCGTATGTGGCCAAACAAATTTGCACCGGCTTGGGTTATGTTAATTCGGTTCTAGCAGAAACATTTTTGTCTCTAAACCGTTTTAAACAAAATGATGATAAAATCATGCGGGCCGCCCCAGAGATTTTGCAAATCTGGTTTTTATCTCATTTGAGAAGATTTGGGCATCTTATGCAGCTTTTTGAAGTCGATGACTTCATGCACCCGATTCAAAGGTTCGAGGTTTTAAAAAATAATTCCCCTCATAAGAATTACTCTACCTGGATAGATTTTCTGAAAGACCCCGATCCCAAGGCTTTCTTATGGCATGCTAAATGGTTCCATGAGGGTCAGGTTCGGTATGCTCACCAGTTTTACAATCCTGTCCCACTACTCGAATTATCTGGCATCACTTCATACTACCCCTACCGGGTAGCTCGCCAGTACAGGGCCCTCCAGGAGATCCCGCCACCTCTCACGACAGATTTGAGGCGAGCTCGATTCACTCGTTCGAATTACAATTATGCTGGCGAAATTTGTGCCACCCAAGGAAGATGGACTGAATGTCAGCCTGAGAACATCCTTGTGCCTAGACTATTGAAAGGGCAAGAAAAAGTCCACCATGCCTCTTTATTCTACATCATACATCACAAAATCCCGGCAGAGCTACAGCCAAAAGTCCCGGATGTACCCAACAAGCCCAGTCGCCAAACACAGATCGACCAGCTCGAAAGGACCGTGGGGATGAAGGATACGCTTATTGCGAAGCTTGTCCGTGAAAATAAACGGCTCCGAGAGACTGTAGCTTCTCCATCGTTTATAGAATGAGCATCCGGGAAAGGGCACCTTTTTGTTAAAAGCCCTGTCTTTTATATTTCCCTGTATTTATGTTTAGGGGTTTTGGTTGTCTCCTGTAAAAATGTTTATGGGTTGTACAAATGTTAATATAACTCGGGCCGTTCTTTATGCTTTAAATAAAAATTTTTGCCCCTTGATGACACCACCGCGGCCTTCGGCCCAGTGGTATCTGGGGATGTAGCCTTAGGGTCCGAGGCGACCGGGGTTCGAATCCCGGGGACGCCGCCTGTAATGGATATATAAATAAAAACCTTTTTTTCTCTTTTTTTCTTTGCAAATAAGTAAATTATGCAATAATAATATGACTAAGTCATGGAATGATTCTTTATTGGGCATTATACTCATTCATATCAGCGTTTTCGCAGGTAGTTACAAAAAATGACCGAAGAAAACGTCCGCCTCAATAACATGGAAGATGAGATGAAAATGGTCCTCAATGCCATCCAAAATCTCACAAAGCAGGTGGAATCCATTCATGGCAAGCTCACACCTACGCCTACAGTAGTTGAGGTGGTGTTATCACCACCGTCTACCGGAAAAGACAAAGCCTCTGCCAGCGACAATAAAATGCCCTCGCTAGAGGACAATCCGCTTCCCCTTGCTGTTAGGAAGCCTGAATTCGAAGCTGTACCAATGACGAAACAGGACAAACGCCTTGTAAAGGTCGAGGAAATGCTGAAACAGCTACAAGGCCTGCAGAATGCTGTACCACTTGACCTGTCTATATACAAACGGGTCAAAGTACCAGAAAAGTTCAAGATGTCGGATTTCGAGAAGTATGATGGTACCTCGTGCCCTAGACACCATTTGCACATGTACCATGTGCAGATGACTCAGTACGTTGATAATGAACCCCTCATGATTCAGACCTTTCAAGCGAGTTTGACGGGGCCAGCCTTGACATGGTATATGTCGAAAGATGTGGATGCTTTTAAGTCTTGGGATGATGCCGCTGATGCATTCCTCAAGCAATATCAGTTCAACCTTGACGTCACCTTCACTCGTGACGATCTGGAACGCACTGAAAAGAAAAAGAGTGAGTCATTCAAGGAGTATGCCACCAGATGGAGTAACTTGGCCGCCCAGGTTACCCCACAACTCATTGATCATGAACAAGTGAAGTTGTTCATAAAGTCGCTTCCGTATGAATACAGACACCGCCTGGTTGGCGCCACTGCTGAATCCCTTAATCGTCTCGTCCCCGTGGGTGAACGAATTGAAATGGGACTGCGTGACGGATGGTTTACAGATCCCGCTTCCACAAGTAAGAGACTCCACACACAAAAAGAGAAGGAGCCCCTGACGGATGGAAACATTGCATATACCCAGACTGTCCATCCTTCTCGGACAGTCCAGGTGAATAGTGAGCAGCAGCCCACCTCAAGTCGCCAGCCTCAGAGGCGATATAAGAAAAGACAATTCACTCCACTGCCTGGATCCCCTTCTCATGTCCTGGCCATACTCCGGAAGAAAAACCTGCTTTCTACCGAACCAAAACGACCCAACTCAAAAAGCTTTTCGAATTATGATCCGTCCAAAAAATATGACTATCACATGGACAAGGTAGGGAATTCGACTGACGACTGCTATACCCTCAAACACCAAATCCAAAACTTGCTCGACACCAAAGCCTTTTCATTTCAGACATCCAAGCCAAACGTACAGAACAACCCGCTACCCGAACATGAAAACAGAATCAATGCCATATCCACCTTCAACGCCAGTCGAATCAAGAGTGATAGGGTACACACTGTTGATATTTATAATGCTCTAGTGAGAGCAGGGTATTATCCTACTGGTGAAGTATTGCCCTTGTCCTTAATGAATGAAAAGGTTGCCAGCATGGCGAAAGCAGGTTTGATTGTGTACGCCGACCGTACCGATATAGTGGCCACCATCTCTGAGGTTATCATCGACTGGGACAAAGAATTTTCAGCATTGAATGCCGAAACAAGTGAATCCATCCCCACGCTTGTGAACGAACCTTTGTCTGACAGCCCAGACGAGGAGGAGGAGCTGACGATTGAGGTACCCTTACCCGCGGAGCATATAGTGATCGAAATACCTCAGCCCTACCGATACGAGAATGACAAAGCGATCCCATGGTCCTACGAATTGGATGTGGACCTAATCACCAGGTCAGGACGAGCATATGCCCAAGCTGACGCTCAGCCTCCGAAGCCTATTACCGACGAAGAAGCCAAAGAATTCCTGGCCATTGTTAAAGCCAGTGAATATAATGTGGTGGATCAGCTACGTAAGTTGCCCACTCAGATTTCCTTATTTCGCAGCCACAGGATAATGCTGCCCATCTGGGGATATCAAGACTGCCCCAGTGCCAGAGCCAGATAGGTTTACTGCTCCATCGAAAAACATGGTCCATGTGTGTTCCTCCGTTGATAAAATGCGATCATCTGGAAGACCATTCTCATGCGTTTCCCCAGGGCATTCAGCCAGCATATCAGCGATCACCCAGCCTTTCACTGACTTCTACGATAACGTTTGGATGTCAAATTCTGAAATTAGAATCTGCCATTTAGCTAATTTTCCCACTAATGCTGGTCGGTTAAGCAAATACCGGATAGGGTCGTTTTCAGTTACGAGGAATGTCTGGTGGTGCAAAGTATATTGTCGGAGTCTATGCAACACCCACACCAATGCGACGCATGTTTTTTCTGATTCGGAATAATTCTTCTCCGAAACGGTGAACTTCCTACTCAGATAATAGATGGCTCGTTCTTTTCCATCGTCGGGGTGGCTCTGGGCTAATAGGGTTCCTAATGATTCACTGTGAATCGTTAAATAGAGAGTTAAAGGATGCCATGGGACTGGTGGGACTAGTATCGGGGGGACTCATCAAATACTGCTTCAGCTTTTCAAATGCTTCCCGACAATCTTCATCCCAGTTGATTTGAGCGCCTTTCCTGAGGAGTTTGAAGAAAGGCCGCGTAGTCTCAGATAGTTGGGAGATGAATCGAGCAATGTAGTTCAACCTTCCCAAAAGGCTTCTGACCTCCTTAACTGTGAACGGGGGTTGCAACTCACATATTGCTTTGACTTTCGAGGGGTCGACCTTAATCCCCTTGCTACTCACGATGAATCCGAGTAACTTACCAGAGGTCGCCCCGAATATGCACTTTGCAGGGTTCAGGCGTAATTTGAACTCACGCAACCAGCTGAATAGCTTCTTCAAAGGTTCAATGTGGTCCTCTCCGCACCTGGTTTTGGCAATCATGTCGTTGACATAGACTTCAATTTCTTTGTGCATCAGGTCATGAAATAGAGTGACCATAGCACGTTGGTATATTGCCCCAGCATTCTTCAAACCAAAAGGCATAACCCTGTAGTGAAAGGTCCCCCATGGAGTGATAAACGCCATCTTCTCCTTATCTTCATCGTTCATCCTTATCTGGTTGTACCCAGAGAATCCATCCGTGAAAGAAAACAATTCGAAACCAGCAGTGCTATCCAGAAGGACATCTATGTGAGGGAGCGGGAAGTCGTCTTTTGGACTGGCCTTGTTCAAGTCGCGGTAATCTACACAAACTCGAATTCGACCGTCTTTCTTCTTTACTGGTACGATGTTCGCTACCCAATCAGGGTATTGCGAAACCTCGATGAACCCTACTTTCAATAGCTTCATCACTTCTTCTTCGATCTTTTTCGACAGTTCGGGTTTGGTCCTTCGTAACCTTTGCTTTTTGGGAGGCATGTCAGGATTGGTAGGCAAACTGTGCTCGACAATCCAAGGGTCCAGTCCTGGCATATCAGAATAAGACCATGCGAAGACGTCTTGATACTCTTTGAGGAGAGCGATCAAACGTGTGGCTTTCTCTTCAGGAAGGTTGGCCCCAATCTTCACTTCTTTTGGCTCCTGAGTACCACCCAAATTGATGGTAACAGTATCTTCGGTTGTAAGGGGCTTGATTTGTTCATATTGCTCTCAATTTCTTTGGATTTCAGCGGGGTCATCGCTTGAATCGTCAGAATCGCTGCTGTCAATATCTATATCATCAGGCTGGACCGTACTAACTCCCTCGCAAGTCACAAGATTTTGCCTGAAACATAGGGTAAATTGATCAAAAAAACAAATGGGGATATGGATTTTTTTTCATTATCCTCTTCCACTTAAGACATCTTTTGAAGAAATTGTGGAACGTCTTTGATTTTCAGAAAGTTTTTTTTTTTTTAAACGAGGAAACATGAGATAGCCCGAGCCTTAGAATACCTTCCTTTTCGTGGCTGGATATCATCAACGGGCCGGTTTGGTATACTACCTCATGCCCTCAAAACATTATTTATTTACAATACACGGATTTACAACCTCAAAAGAGGGAGAGTTCAAAAAGACATTTCTTCCAGCAGAAATGACTAAAAAAAAAAAAACAGAACACAAGGATAGCCCCTTTTCTAGGGATTCATGCAGAAAGGAGAAGAGGAATTCTACTCAAGCGGGCTTGTGCCCATCCCCTCCATCGGTCCTTCGTCTATTGCGCCGACGAAGAAGTCTTCGAAATCATCGTTCCAGGAATCTAGCTCATCGGCTCTTCTCTTCACTAGTGTCAGCTTTTCTATGTCGTCCCATCCGCTAGGAATGCTGTTCTGCTGGTCTTCATAAAAACTTGATGGCATCTGGTAGTCAACGTAATAATCGAACTTACCACTGTGCTGGCCCAGGGTATCCATAATTTTCTTTCCCTTGCGTGCCTTATCAGAAAGCTCAGGGGCAGCGTCACGAAGGCTAGGTACCACCAAGAGGTCATCTTCACCATGACACAACCATGGGGCACGAAAAGTGAATGCCCTAGCATCCAGTAGATCTTGAATTCTATTCTTCAGAGCGTCACAATCATCCAGCGAGTGCCCGACCTCTCCCTAGTGAAAGTCACAAGATCTGGAGGGATCATAGTTAATGAAGCATTCAGGAGTAGGGTGTTTTGGCTTCCTTGTGATCAGCCCCTTTTGCAAAAGGATAGAGAATATCACATCCATGGATTTGGGGACCGGCGAGTATCGTCGTACATTGCCCTGCCACTGTAGGAGTTGGACATCTCGCCAAGTCATGTCAGGAAAGGCTCTCGATGGCGGGTTTTCTTCGGGGCGATTTACTTGGGTCACTTGCTCCTGATCGGGAAATGGCAGTAACACATCCGAGATTTGGCCAATAGTATCCATTAACGACGCAAGCAAATCTCGTAGCTCGCCTAACCGACACTACAAACGTGCAAGCAAATCAGGCGGGTTCGTACTTGTCTGAGAGGTCGAGTCTTCTTGTATGGCTCCTATACAGATGTCGTCAAATAGGGTGACCACATTATCCAGCGTTTCTTCTCGTCCACAATCTTCCTCAATCGGTAGCTTGTCTGGGTTCCGATGTCGGTCAACAGCAACATTTACGGGAAGCATCAAGGAGCTCGGCTAACTTGAAGATTCGGCAGGATGCTTGAACCCCTCTCCTGATTGTCCTGAGAGGTTAAGATAAATTTTTTCATCCTGCAGTAATTTAGCAGGTGGCGGGAAAGTTTCCCGGATATGATGAAGTGGCAAACCGACTTGACCCACTATATGCCCCTTGTTGGCTGATGGGTTTCCTCCGCGATACCCTAGACCAGCAGTACAGTGATTCTTGGCAGCCTGAATAGGCTCTCGAATGCCCCGGTCTCCTCTGCCGAGTCCTTGACCTGGGGTGAAGCCATTCCCAACCATAACTTTCCCTACCATGACCGAGGCTTTTGACATATCGGGGATGAGAGGAGCAGTTCCTCGATATCCATGCACAGTTGAAACGAGCTCGATGGACTGATAGCTAGATTCGACTTTGCCGCTTGGTTCGACATAAGGGATGGCGGTTTCTTGGTAGATCCGATGGTCTTCCTCTTCAAGGACCGTGATCAGCTTCCCTTGGGCCATAAACTTTACGCTTTGGTGAAGGCTTGAAGGTATAGCTCTGGCAGAGTGAATCCAGGGACGGCCCAACTGAAAGCTAAAGGCAATGGGGATGTCCATCACTTGAAACAGGATGCTGAATACTGTTGGGCCAATTTGGATATCGAGGTCGATCTCACCCACAGTGTCTTTTTTCGTTCCGTCGAAAGCTCGGACGGATGTTTTAGAGGCACGGAGCTTAGATGTGTCCACATTAAGACGGCGCAAGGTTGCCAGCGGGCAGATATTCAGTGCAGACCCATTGTCTATCAGAACTCGAGCTACGTGGGAGTTTCTACATTTGACGGAAATGTAGAGGCCTTTGGTATGTCCCCTTCCTTCAGCGGGAAATTCATCTTCCGAGAACGTTATCTGATCCTTCAAAAGAATAGACCCCACAAATGCTTCTAGCTTGTCATGCTCGATTGTTTCTGGTACGTTTACTTCGCTGAGTACCTTCATCAGAGCTTTCTGATGCTTTACGGATGTTTCGAGTATGAAGCATGTATTCTCGGTTTACAAGCAGCAATTGATATGAAAATATCCAAACTAAAAGTGTTCGGCGATTCTGCCTTAATTATACTCCAGACTGTGGGTGAATGGAAGACTAGGGATACTAAACTAGTACCCTATCGTGACTATCTGGAGGAATTGGTTTCAGAATTCAACGAGATCTCGTTTGACTACCTATCTAGATCTCATAACCAATTCGCCGATGCACTGGCTACACTATCATCCATGTTGTAGGTTACCAGTGGTTTGGAAATAGAACCTCTGAAGATTGAAGTCCTAACCAGACCGGCCCATTGCATGACCTTGACTGAAGAACCCGATGGTAAACCATGGTACTACGATATCATGAACTACATCAAGGAGCAGCAGTTCCCTGAAGGGATTAGCTCTACAGACAGAAGGTATATAATGAAGATGGCAACGAAGTTCTTCGTCAGTGGTGAAAGCTTGTACAAGAAGTCCTATGATTCTATTTTGCTAAGATGCGTTGATGCAACCGAAGCAACACGAATTATGCAGGAATTGCATGAAGGAGTATGTGGTCCACACATGAATGGACACATGTTGGCTAGGAAAATAACAAGACTAGGTTATTACTAGCTTTCCTTAGAAAGCGATTGCATCCGACACGTTCGAAATTGTTACCGTTGTCAGATCCATGGAAACAAGATAAATGCCCCACCAACTGAATTACATCAGTTATCTGAGCCATGGCCATTTTCAATGTGGGGCATCGATGTGATCGACTCAATTAATCTGAAAGCATCAAATGGACATCGCTTTATCTTGGTCGCAATTGATTATTTTTCCAAGTGGATCGAGGCTACGTCATATGCCAATGTCGCTGCTCGGAATGTGATGAAATTCATCAGGCGAGATATAATCGCCCGTTATGGCGTCCCTGAAGCCATAGTTACAGATAATGGGACGAATCTGAACAACAAGATTGTTAATGATTTACTCAGTGAATTCAAAATCCGCCATCTGAATTCGTCTCCTTACCGTCCCTAAATGAACGGAGCTGTTGAGGCTGCCAACAAAAACATCAAGAAGATCTTAGCCAAAACTGCTGAGAACTACCGAAATTGGCATGAAAGATTGCCTTTCGCATTAATGGCTTACCGAACATCAATTCGGACATCTACCGGGGCAATCCCTTTTTCCTTGGTGTATGGCATGGAAGCAGTCTTGCCTGTTGAGGTAGAAATCCCCTCATTGCGGGTATTATCCCAAGTGAAACTGTCTGATGCAGAGTGGAAGCAGCAAAGATTGGAGGAGCTGAATATGATTGATGAAAAGCGCCTGAAAGCTCTTTGTCATGGGCAATGTTATCAACAGAGGGTAGCTAGATCATTCAATCGGAAGGTGCGCCCAAGACACTTCGAAGCCGGTGATCTTATCCTAAGAAAGGTGCTACCACTACCCCCTGAGCTTGGAGGTAAGTTCGCTCCAAACTATAAGGATCCCTATGTCGTGAAAAAGACACTCCTTGGAGGGCTTTGATTCTGACTGAAATGGATGGACGCCAATTCTCCAACCCAGTCAACTCTGATACTGTGAAGAAGTACTATCCTTGAAATAACTTGCAAGGGAATTGGCAGAAAATTTATTGATAAGGACATTCTTGGTGGCAAATCTAACCGGAAAGGATTTCGCACATGGCAAAGTGACTTCAAGGCCGATCCTAACAACCATGGAAGTCTCGATGGCAGTCACGCCCATATCCGTCAAAGACCTTTAAAGCAGAAATTAGCTTTGCTGCGAAGATCCCCATGCAAGCAATTGCACATGCCTGTGCAGTCAGGAATCGGAGCATTCACGAGAAACTCCTCAACATGCTGGAACCGCATTGACACAGCATGCGCTGACAATAAAACCCTCTATTTGGAAACACCCCTAATTATAGAGGATTTCATTCAAACTTCGTGACCAAGAGTATGGAGGAGCAGACTGAGACAAAGAAGGCTGAATAAAGTAAAGAGGAGAAAAGACTTTGCTAGCTTTGAAGGCAAAATGGAAGAAGGGTAATTTGTATCGTTCTCAGTTTACCCTCAATCCTCTCATTTCTAACATAAACTCCTGCTTGTGTCAGAAGGGAATTATCAGCATCCGAGAAAACTCAAGGAGTTGTCAATTTAATTTCAAATGAAGGGAATCACGAAGGGTAATGTTGTATCGTTCCCAATTCCTGTTCCTCAAAGAACTGTTCATTAACATGGCCTTTCTTATTACCTTGCAGGTTTGCCTCACTATTACAGCACAGGTAAGTATTTCTTTCCCTTAAAACTTTTTTTTAAGAGTTGAAAGAATCAAAAGAAAGAGGAAACATGTTAAAGCAAATGAATGCTTACCCTTCCTCAAAATACATCACATGTCTTTTGAAAGAATTTTGCATGGTAATTTTACCTGTTTAATTCATCAATTCCGTGTGAAAATTTTGACAATTCGACGATTGGTGTCGAACTGCTCCGATGTATTGAATGAGGTGTGTCAGGATGATGAGAGGCAATCCTTAGTCTATACACATTCTCACATACCAAACTCTTGCAAGATGAGCGAAAAAGTTTCACTTCTACAAGGTAAAGAGATTTCTCGCATAAGGTATGGTAGCCAAAATGACGAGAGGCAGTTCATTTCTCTGCCCTATACACTACCATTAATCCTTTGCTTGACCATTTGAGCCCATACACTCAGAGGTTTCTTTAAATCACCCCTGTCAAGAACCACCCCACATTGGGGCAGCTTGAGGTAAACTAGCATCACAGGAGAATTCAAATTCAGAGGGAGCAAGAAGAGCGTCCCTCCCTTTCGATCACCGCCCCCTTGGCTTCGGCCTCGTCGTCTTTACGAATCCGGTGGTCCTCGATAGGATCCTCCAAGACAAGCACACTATCGACGGCTGAACAGTCGAGGTTAAGAGGGCTTTGTCAAGAGAGAAGCAGCAAACTAAAGCCTGTTCAAAATGCCAACATCTTATTGATAACAGTGATGTTTTCACCTAGGAACTGAGCAAGACAAGAAGGATGAGGAGTTTGTAATATCTAAAATTTTCTATGATCATCAGCTGCAACAGCTCTCACAAGGTGAAAAAGATGAATAGAAATTTTCTTGCTCTCACTTGCATTAATCTTTGAGTGTTTTTATTGCAGATGAACTCTCACGATAATTTAAATGCCCTAGGATGATGAAGAGCAGTTCTTCTTCTATCCCATACACTTATACCCCTTGCTAGCCCAATTGAGCCAGCGATTTCATTTCGTATGAACCCAGTTGGTGATCATCCCCCACACCTGGGCAAGGCAAAAGTCACCACATGCAAAAAAATAGGTGACAACGCTGGCGAGCCCCAGCGGGCCCAGAATACTGAATGAAGATGAAGACTTCAAGAGCCAAACAATATTGTTCTGTTCAAACTTGTTTAGGCTAGTCCTGACAACACCAAAAGAACAGCAAAAAAAAAAGCTGGAAACTAGGGGCATGAAAAAGCAGTATGCCTGGTAAAAGCAAGGCCAATGCCCGCAGACAAAAAACGATAAAAAAGGCGAAAGAATTTGTATCTCCAAGCAAATTTGCAATTATTGGACAAAAGTCCAAGAAGCCAAGGCGCCAAATTACTCCAGGAAATTGTCCAAGAGGATCCTGATAGTGAAGAAAAAAACAGGTGACAACGCCAAGATGATCACCAACTTTCACCCTTACACACATTTTTTAGCCTAACGATCCTTTCGTTTCTCAACCTGTGAACTGAGCCCACGTTATGTCCCTCATGAAGTCTCTTCTGACTAGGGCACTTGAATTAACGTGGGATTTCAAATGTTTATAAACAACGCTCGAGGAAGTGCGAGCAAGACTACTTCTATCTCTTTTGCAGGGTTCTTGACTTGTAAACCTGGAGATGATCGCAGAATATTTTCTTTCATGGCCTTGACTTGGACAGTCACCTTTGTTAAGCCATTGACCAAGCCAACATTACGACCCTGAAGAAGACCTCTCAGATTGGCAGTGTCGTACCGCTTGCGAGAAAACTCAGACCCTTGTTGATGTGATAGCGGTCAGACTGAGTGTTTTCGATGTTCCCACATTAATGAACGGGACAAACAACCCTTTTCAATGAGAGTGAGTGGAAAGTCCTTTCTGACTGAACATCCCTCGTTCAGCATCTCGAGAAGTCCACCTTGCGAGCGAAAATTGTCTTGATTGATAATTACCCTCGGTGGATGTTTGGTGATGTAAACATGGCAAAATCATTATGCATGAACTTTCAAATACACATTCTGGAATAGCCCAGCTTGTCTATCCTTGATGAATGCATGCATGTTTGCGCTAACCCTCTTTGACAGGTAAAATATCCTCAAAGACTCAAAGAACATATGACCTTTGGAGTGTCTCCAAAGATGTCACAAAAAATTTCTTCTGTTCCCCAAGTGGAATTGACACAGCATGCTTTTGCAGCTCAAAGTTCTAATCCCCAGTGATAGAACATGAAAATTGAGGCACTGGAAAAACCCTCATTATCATCACAAAAGAGATGCCCTGAAAAAGGACGGGTATTCAGCAGATGATACATCAAACCTCCGAGTAAGAAATCCCAGGTATTTCATCAGAATTCTTTTCAAACTACCCAGAAGGTAAACAGGGTGTTTTGAAAAAGAAAAGCATCTTGACTAGCTGGTCAAGATATTTCATACGATATTCAAGAATAGCCTCAGTTGTCTATTTCTCCTATGAATACGTATGTCTTTGCATAAAAAAAACTTGTCTGACAGGAGACACGCCCTTAAGAGGTAGGAACGTGCCCAGGTAAGTATATTCTACCCATGCCTGGTTCCAAAAATCATGTACCTATAATTGTTATGGTACCCTTTGAACATCGGATTGACCCCGTTGTTCACCCTTTGAACATCGGATTGACCCCTTTGTTCACCCTCTGAACATCGGATTGACCCCTTTGTTCACCAACTGAACATTGGATTGACCCCTTTGTTCATCAGGTACCTATGATTGTTATGGTACCCCCTCCTGAGCACAGGACTAACCTCCTCTGTTCACATCAAGTCTTTTCAGGTACCCCTTATGATGCAGGTACTTTGGTAAAGCAAAATCCAGTCAAGGCGACCGAAGAAAGGTTTGGGTCCTAGACAAATGAAATCCAGTCAAGGCGACCGAAGATAGGTTCGGGTTCTGTGCAAGCGATTTCCCCAGTTGAGGCAACCGAAGGTAGATTCGGGTCCGAGACAAACGAAATCCAGTCGAGGCGACCGAAGATAGGTTCGGGTCCTAAGCGAGTGATTTCCCCAGTCAAGGCGACCGAAGAAAGGTTCGGGTCCTGGACAAACGATCCCCAGTCAAGGCGACCGAAGAAAGGTTCGGGTCCTAGACAAAAACAATCCCCGTCAAGGCGACCGAAGAAAGGTTCGGGTCCTAGACAAACCATTTCCCCCCGTCAAGGCGACCGAAGACAGGTTCGGGTCCTCGACACACAATATCAACTATCTGGAATTGCTCTACCCTTCGGCAAGGTAAGTAGCCCCAGGTATGTTTTTATTTGCTTTAGCATGCATCATCTTATATCGCATCATAAAAATGAGACTCCAGTCTCGCCAAAAATAATATTCATTGAGCATGCATGGGCCAAATTGAGGTGTCATTTTATCTTTGAACGTAACCTCTGCGAGCTCACCTTCAAAGAGGGGCAGCTGTTGACACCTATTTTTAATATGCCCAAAATTAATTGCACAAAATTTAGGAGTTAATTTTCTTTAATTCCTAAAACAAAAAAATATTTCTATTTAAATGCATTGCATATAGAATTTAGGCACATTTGCATTAATAGGGTCTATTAGAGAAGCATAAAATTTATATTAAAAAAAAAAAGGAGAATTTCGAGTCGGGCCGGGTCGGGGCTAGGCCGACCCGGCCCTTTTCCTCCTCTTTTTTTCCCTCCACGGGCCCAAGCCCTCTTCTTCTTTTCTTTTCTCCCCCCCTTTTCTTTTTCTTTTTTCCCTCACGCGGGCCCAGCTCGCCTTTCTCTCCTTCTCTTCTTTTCCCCGCGCGAGTTGGGCCTAGCCCGGCTCAGCCCTTCTCCTTCCTTCTTCCCCCGTCGCTCTCGCTACCCTGTTCGCCTCTGCTCACCGACGGCAACGTGACGCACGGCGGCATCGCTTCTCGGCGTCGCTATCCGGCCAGAGCAGGGCCGAATGAGCCAGCGGGACTGGCATTAATGGCCAGTCCCGTCTTCCCCATTTCCCGGCTCCCTTATCTCCTCCTCCCTCTCGGTTCCCTATTCCTCCCTGCCCGTCTCAGACTTCCCTTGCTCTGCTCTGCACCGACCTGCAAATGGCCACGAAAGTTGTGGGGTGGCGTAGGCCGGTGCAGGCCGTCGTCACGCCGACGTAGAGGAGCAGAGGGGGTCCGTCGTCCGGCTATAAAAAGCCAGGGAGAAAGAGAGAGAGGGGTCGGCCATTTTGAAGCAAAAAGAGAAATAGAGAGAAACAGAGAGAGTCTGAGAGAAATCGAGAGAAAACAGAGGGAAAAGAGAGAGAAAGAGAAGAAACCCGAGCTTTTGCAGATCCCCGTAGCCGCGCCTTCGCCCGCAAAGCCGCCGGAAAGCCATCCCGGAGCAGCCTTGATCGGTGAGTCGTCCCCCGGCCCGAACTACTCTGTCTTCCCTTGTTTTTGCTCCAGGTCTGGCCGGGACCCGCGCCGGCCGTCTCGCGCGAGTCTCGGCCCATACCGCCGTCCCCCGTCGTTCGTGCGTCGTCGCCAAAGGTAGGTACAGATCTCCCGAGGACGGCGGGGCCTCGAAACAGGTCGGATTCCCTTTGTTTTTTTGTGTTCCCATCCTGTTTGATAAAATGCCTCAAAGAGGCCCTTTTTATCCGGTTCTTGGCCGCGAGCGCGGCGGTCGGACGGCGACCCCAGGCAGCTGGTGAGGCTCGGTGAAGTTCCTAGAAGCCGATTTGAGGGCGGTGTTGGTTTGGGTCGGCCGACGAGCGACCGATTTTTGGTTTCTCCGGCGTCCGCGACCGTCGGATCGGCCTGACCCGATTCAGTTGACCCGACCCGGTCAACGCCCCGGGTCGAATCTGTTGACTCGGGTCGGTCCGACCGACCCGGTTCAGCCGATCCGACCCGGGTCAACGCCCCGGGTCAGATCCGTTGACCCGGGTCAGTCCAGCCGACCCGGTTCAGCTGATCCAACCCGGGTCAACGCCCCGGGTCGGGTCCATTGACCCGGGTCGGTTCCGACCCGGTCCGGATCCGATTACCTTTTTTATTTTTATTTATTTATTTTTTACCTTCCCTGTTTTTTTATATTTTTTATATTTATTTTATTTATTAAAAAAAAAGTTTCGTATTTGTTTTATTTTATTAATTTTTTTTATTATGTGATATATTTGTTGTTTTAAGTTAATGTGATATTATTTTGTAAGTTTTTGTCTTGTTTAAATTAGACAAGCCTGAGGTTGCGCGGTAGTATTTTGCATGTTAGTTTTTATTACCGTTGTATTGTTATGCATGTTTTTAATACAATTGCATGAGCTGTTGTGTTTTTTAATGTCATCGGACTTAGTTAAGGTTAGAACCTTAGGCTGCATGAATTGTTATGTTCCTGACTGCTAATCGTTTCTGATTATGCACTCCCTTGATCACCTCACATGTTAGGAAAAAGGTCCTAAAATCAATCCAAACTGCTTGATAAATGTTTTAAAAAAAATGAACAGGGTAAAATGGTACCGAAAGGGCATTAGTTATCTAACTAGTGTAACCAAGTCCCCGAACTCGGTTAATCTCTGGTTCGCAGGAATAGGGTGATTCTCCCATCACCCTATTTGGGTTTCTAATCGGCCCACCCCAAATCGATTAGTGGCGACTCCTTGATATAAATCACTTGCATGTTAAGAAACTTAAACCTAAGTCGCGATATAGTATGGGCTTGGGAGAGCCCGAGTTAAGTCCCAAACCTAGACTTAGCACGTACCAGGCGAGCCCCCCTTTTTTGCATGACCGAAAAAAAAGGGCTCGGGAGTTCGGTCGCGACAAAAGTCATGGTCTTACACGCCATATCTTGGAAGACATTATTTGTGCTCTCACTTCTTTGTGTGGATCTAATTCCTGCAGAAAAAATATCTCGACCAAATGCAAGACACCATTTATGACGCAGCCGGTACAAGTTATCCAACCATTTGCGGTCCCCCAAGCTCCATTCTTGACACATAGCTTTCCAAACATTCTCCATTTCCAATTCGGATTCACAATGATATAAAAGCTTATGTCAATAGTTATCGCGAAAACCCGATTTTCCAAGAAGATGCCCAATATGATGCGTAGCATTTTTCGCAATGTGCCATACACATAAACGATGATTACTAGTTGGAAGAACAGTCTTAATGACATTCGCCATGGCATGATCTTGATCGGTGAAAATAGTCTTGGGTGCTTTATTACCCATTGCCTCTAAAAAGGATTGAAATGCCCAAACAAAAGAAGCAATAGTTTCATCCAATAAAAATGCACAACCAAAGAAAACATTCTTCCAATGATGATTCAAGCCAACGAAAGGTGCACATATCATATTGTACTTATTTGTACGATAAATTGTATCAAATACCACCACATCTCCAAAACTTTCATAGTCCAGCTTGGATACACCATCAGACCAAAAAAAGTTGGTTAGTCTTTGTTCCTCATCCAGTTGAAATGTATAAGAAAAATTGCTTCCATTTGATTGTAAGAAATTAAAATGATTAATGAAACTTTGACAATCACCCGCACTAATCAAGTCCCTTCTCTCCGATTGTAAGAAATTTTGATAATCACATAAAGTAAAACCAATATTCTCCTGTACTCCCGCTTCACCACTCAAGTAAGAATATGCTTTCGTAGCCTTTATACCAGCTCCAGCCATTGAAGTCAAAAGACTTTTATTAGTATCTGTCATATGCCAGTATGATCGTATCAAATGTTTCTGTTTATTGTCGATGAAAGGATAATTATGAATATCTTTAAACTTGTCGACTATCCAAACTCCATTTTCAATTTTGAATTTTATGCAAGCTTGACATCCAGTTCTCTTCACTGTCCTATAAACATCTCTTTGTTCATGAGGTGAGATTGGTGGAGAGTATCCTTCACAATTACAAAGAAATGTGCATGTTCATAATATTCCTTTACTAGTGTTTGCCTTTTGTCCTCTTCTCACTCCAAATCCCTTGGAAATTGCATACGCATTATATGTCTTATATGCTTCATCCTCATTAGCAAATATCATGCCAATTCTAAATTCAAATTCTTTATCAACATTATGCACGATGATATTATCCTCAGCAACCTCTACAAATTATTAAAAGAAAAAATCTAGTCATTTAAATAAGGCATATAAAGAGAAAACAAACTTTAATTATAAAAAGATGAGTTATACCCATTTGTCCCGAGAATAAATCTAGCTAGCAGCGAAGTACTCGGAATAACCCGTCGAAAATTCATGCAAATGTAAGTAAGTGGGTATAAAAGATTGCGAAGTGTGCATATTTCAATCATAATAGAAAACGACATACTCACTTCAAGTATAAAAGATTGCGAAATTATCATAGCTTGGCCGGTTTCATTCATACTGATTATAGTGGGCGCTACTGCACTTTAAACTTTTGTCCATATGTCTATTCTATATAAACTTTAATTACTTAGTGCAGTTGTTGATGAATCCTACTGTTGAGTATTTGCTTTTTAGTTTCCAATGAGAAAGTACTTCTAAGAGTGATACCTGACCTATTCTAAGAAACAACAAAATTTGGACTTTTCTTTTTGTGCCTTATTGGTGCTTACGATCCTTACTCAATTCATGGGAGTGTGCATATTTCAATCATAATAGAAAAAGACATACTCACTTCTTTGCAAGCCAATTTTGTTTTTGTCCTCGCTCTTCGTTATGCAACCAACATGAACATTACTTCCTCCAACTAGGCGGAGCCGATGGTCACAAGTAGAGCCCACGCCACGAGGCAGAGCCAACGGCCACGAGGTGGAGACGACGGCGACAAGCGGAGCCCATGCCACAAGGCGGAGGCGACGAGCCGAAGCCGACGGTCACGAGGCCGATGGTCATAAGGCAGAACGAGTCAAGCGGAGCCGACGGCCATAAGGCGGAGCCAACGGCCATGTGGCAAAGGTGACGGGGCGGAGGTGACGGCGACGAGCGGAGCCCACGGCCACGAGGCAGAGCCAACGACCATAAGGCAGAAGCGACAGCCACGAGGCGGAAGCGACGGCCACGAGGCGGAGCCGACAGCCACGTGGCGGAGGTGACGAGGTGGAGCCCACGGCAATGAGCGGAGCCCACGGCCACGAGGCGGAGCCGACAACCACAAGACGGAAGCGACGGCCACGAGGCGGAGCCAACGACCATGAGGTGGAAGCGACGGCCACGAGGGGACAGGCCGTCCGCTTTTCACCGGAAGGAGGAAGCAAAGAACACAAGTGAAGATGAAGGAGGGAAGGGAAACAATCTGGGAAGGAGAAGAGTTTCGGAAAGTGAGGGAGAGACATTTCATTCAAACGTGAAAAAGAACGAAGAGAGAGGATGGCAATTAATGCTCGTGCCTTCCCCAGGTCTTCTTTGAGCGGGAATAGGTGTGCAGAGGAGAGAGAGCCTCCCATAATAGGGTTTTCTCTTTCTCCGCATCTCTCCGCGTCAGATGCCACGTGCCAATTTTTTAATGGATCCACGTGAGCAAATATACACCACGTGGGCATGTGATGTGGTGATAGTAAACCACTGAATATTTTCTCCTCTAAAAGTGACCTTGCATACTTGTAAGATAGATATCGCCAAAAAAAAATAGACTTGTTAGATAGTACTAGCAAAGGACGACCTACTATAACAAAAAACAAATAAAGCACTGTTCACCAAATAATTGTAGGTAATTTTGTTCTTTAATGTTACGGGAGATAACTCCGTTTGTCCTTTTCCCTCTTTTTTATGTCAATGATATCCAATTCTTTCAAAGACTTCTTTATAAATTCTCAACCTGTTGCTCTTAGATTGAAATTATTACAAGTCCTATCCAATGGAGTTGATAAAAGATGCTGAAGGTCTTGAGCCAGTGAGCCTTGCTGGACAGTACTTCAACAGTAAAGTAATGTCGGTTTTTGTTCTTGCCATGTTGGAATTCGAAATTCCAATCGATGACTTGCAAACTACGTCGCTCATCAAAGATGTTTTCCTCCCAATCAACCCACGCTTCTATCATGGTATGTATGTATGTGTGTATGTATGCATGTATGTATGTACCCTATGCATAGATATTCACCAGTGGTGGGATTGACATATGAGTAATTAGTGTATATCAGGTGATTGCATGCATGGTCACATATCTTGAATGAATAAAACCTAATTCACTGCACATACTTGGATATTATTTTGGTTTTCTTTTGTCTTGGATAGGTGGTGGGAAAGAAGGGAGAAAGAAAATGGAAGAAGGTGGAAGTGAATGTGGAAAACCATGTACACTTCCCCTGTTTTTCCACTCCAAAGGGCTCATCATCTCTATCCGAGAATGACAGTCTCCTCAAAAGTTACATTTCGCAAATAGCTATGCAATCATATCCAGAAGGCCAGCCATTGTGGGAAATACATATTATCTAGTGTCCAACTAGTGAAGCACAAGGAACCATAATTTTCAAGCTTCACCATGCCCTCGGGGATGGCTATTCTCTTGTGGGTGCTCTCTTGTCTTGCCTTCAAAGAGCTGACGATCCTTCTCTTCCAGTAACCTTTCCCTCAGTCAAGAAATTAAGCTCAATGAATAAGGATGACAGAAACATTGGACTTCGGAAGGTGGTTAGCAAATGTTTTTGGCCGCTCGTTGACACAGTAAGAGATTTTGGTAGGAGCGTCTTGAAAAGCACTTGTGTCGCGGATGATTTGTCACCGATTCGGTGTGGCTCGGAAAGATTCCGGCCTTTTCCATTGTCGACAATCACGTTCTCATTGGATCGCATCAAAGACATCAAGTCTTGCGTTCGAGTGGTAACAAACATCATTTTGAAGACTATACTAATTCTAGCTTCTTGTATCACACGTGCATTACTCGATCTTTTAGCATTTTACTTTTTATGGTACACTTTTTTTTTTTTTTGTAACCGAGGATCCGCCACCATTCCCCGGGGACGAGCCCGCACAGGTAATCGGGGCGCCTATACCTCGGGGGAGACTAGCCCAGCAACCCACCGCCAGGGCCCCCCACTTAAATTACGGAACCGAGCGGGGATTCGAACCCAGAACCTCTGAGGAGGGAAGGAAAGTGCCCACCAACTCGGCCATGCGCATGTGGGTTTTATGGTGCACTTTTCGTCTCTAATCTTTTGCATAATAATGGTTGCCTTCACATAACTAGCTCAAAAATATTTATTTTTTAAGTATTCACAAAATATACGTAGTTTAGGTGATATTTACTTTAGACGTTTACTATACCCAGTCTGAAAATTAGTATACGGCTAGTATTCAGAGTGAACAAGGGTTAATCAAGGAAAATAACATGGATTTACGCATTTAATGCGCATAATGTTTTTTTTTTACTGTGTAACGATTTTTTTAGCCACAAGAGCACATCATGACATCCTTGAAAACAAAAAAGACAGTTGAGCTAGAAACTGGTTTCTTTTCATATAGAAAATAAGTTCTAGAAAACTAGTTGATTGCTTCTTCCAAAGATAATTAATATCTTTAGTAGCATTCGACGATACAAATGCAACATTATTTCTTGAACTAGGGTCAAATTGGAACATAGGCATATTTACTCTTTTACTATACAGAAATCTATTAAGG
Source organism: Syzygium oleosum (assembly GCF_021117445.2). Taxonomy (NCBI): domain Eukaryota; kingdom Viridiplantae; phylum Streptophyta; class Magnoliopsida; order Myrtales; family Myrtaceae; genus Syzygium; species Syzygium oleosum. The sequence goes on along the minus strand of NW_026607485.1, from coordinate 18,717,467 downwards.
CTTCGAATCAATCAAAACTTTTGTAACGACTTCGAGGGCAAAAAAAATAACATATCATCAGTCGTTTTCGATTGAATTTTCTCTATAATAAAACAGACCATCAAAGACGTGATAACGGGAGTAATCTTCTTGGCAACTCGATTGTACATGCAAAGAGCATGCCCAAACTCAAACCTGAGCACCAACTCCACAGCGCTGGTGTTGCTGAATACGATGAATTTGCGAGATTACAAGTCCCTAAGTGACATGGTTAGACCTAATTCCAAGTCACCGTGGGGAAACAATTTTGCATTCTTGCATGTGCCGATACCGAAGATGAAACCGGGCGATTCTCAGTTCTCTGATCCTTTGAAGTTTGTCCACAGAGCTCGTGAGGTGATCAAGAGGAAACGGAGCTCCTTCGGTGTAGTCCTCACAGGGAAGCTACTTGAGATCATGAAAAAATGCAGAAACGCAGAGGTAGGTGCATGCCGTGACAATTAATTAATCAGAAATGCTAAATATGCTTAGTCTGATTCACAAAATTGATATGAATGCACTCTTGTTTGCTTGAACTTGCAGGCAGTAGCAAAGCACATCAGCAGGACATTGAGAAACTCGAGCATGGTCATCTCCAACGTTATGGGGCCAATGGAGAAATTGTCTCTGGGTAATCATCATGTTAAAGGCTTGCACTTCACAGTCGAAGGCACACCTGGGGTATATTTCTAGTAATTAATTTTGATTTCGACCCAAGAGCATAAAATTACCAACGCTTGATTGGTGGGTCTAAAGTTTTGGCACTGAGCCTCATTTTCCGAGTCGTTATATGCATCTTCTTCCGAAATATTGATATAGATTGCAACTTTTGAGACATCTACAGATCTAAGCACAAACTTTTCTACATGATATCGTAATACATTTTATGCAACAGTTACTCTCCTATGCCATCCGCAAGAAGTCGACAGGATGTCGAATTCAAGAATCGATGTCTTATTTACCATAACACATAATCACTAGACTGAATTGTGAGCGGCCTTCTTCTCCATAAACAATAATGTGATGAACACATGAAATCTATTCTTGCGATTAACTTTTGCAGAGTAAGGCATAACGATCTTCAGCTATGCGGGAAATCTGAGAGTAGCAGTGCGAGCTGAGCAAGGCTTCATAGATTCCGAGCTGTACACCCGCTCGCTGCTTGATGCTTTCGACATGATCCTTCACGATGCATGTGGGAAGCAGCAGAAGCCATTCCTATTCCTATTATTCTGCTGTTCAACGCCTTCTGATGATACCCTAATTTTTTCCTCTCTTGTTTCTTGCGATGAAGATATTGTTGACATGAACGGATCAAGAAATCGAGTCTCGGGGGGCCACATCATAAGACTACTAATCCCAAAACGAGGTCTCATGTTAAAAAAATTAAGGCATGATCTGTTATCATTTCCCCTATTGAAATGTCGCTCTTCTTGCTTTTAATTCGCTCCTACATGCGGCGTTTTTCCCTCTTTTCGCAAACTAACGTCGACTCTCGCTCTCAAAATTGAAGAAGAAGATCCCGATGGAGTAAAATTGCAGTTGCTGAACCAGTTTCGAAATATGCTGACACTCCGTGGGCTTAACCAGCTTCTATTAACAGCAGATCATTGGCTTTATGTGAATAAATAAGGTCCATAATAATCACTTGTGCATGAACCAAGGAAATATAATTTGAACAAATCGCTATACAACGAGATATGTTAAACTTTGAATTTAGAATATGAAATATTTCTACAAGGATGGAAAGACTATGGATGACGGATGGAGTCGAAGTTTTTCGTTCTATCTTATCCGGCATGTAGGATTTGTTATTCAACGAAATCTAATTCCTGGTCTAATCAAAGTCTGGTTTAAGTAACGTAATAAAAATCGAATTGTGCATGATAATAAAGATAAGTATAAGAGTAATAATTTTTTAGCTATTGTAAACTTAAAAGAGATAATCACCACTGCTAAGGAACAAATAGCTTGAGAGAAAAATACTAAAAGCGATAATACATATCTTTCTGGGTGTTAACGTCGTGTGACCTGACTTATAAGCAACGTTTAGAGGGAAAATGTGTTAATTTTGATAATTTATCTTTTGGCCATGATGTTGGATTAGTATTAGAGACAAGTAATGTAATCTACAGTAACAAATATTATCCTGCCCCTACAAATAATAATAAATTCGAATTATAATAAATAAAAAATGATAATTGTTGGTTAATGCCAAATGTGGTCCACGGGCGCACAAGCGCTAATTGCACACCCGCACACGGTATTGTAGACTGCAGCCCACTAAGCCCGTCGTCTTCATTTGTAGGATAGAAAAAACTTTCACTCATATTTTGTTCCACACCAACAGAAAATACCTTTACAGTGGAAGGTTATTGGCCCCAGAACAAATGAGTTGTAAATTTAAATCATACATGCACGACCTTAGTAAACACCTCTCCTATGATATCCTTACCAGATATGCTTTTCGTGGGGTTTGGTTTTTTTGTTATATGTCATTGTCATGTTTCAGAACAGTGACAAATATATTCCTTTGGGTACATTCAGGCAAACCAATCATTGTATTTGGTTCAACTTCACTCCAGTCCTTTTCACACTACAATCAAAAAGAAAAAAAAGAAAAAAAAAATAGAATGAAATTAGTCGACTTTAGTAATTTAATAAGTGAAAACATCAACTCATCTCGCGAATAATTTCTTCCCCACAACCACACATAGAAAAAATGAAAGAACTGGGACAGGGGTCCCGCAGCATGTGCACAGCAACTGCTGTATCATGTTCAATGAAAGGGTCCACTCTTTTTAACGTTCCTCTAACATGGCCCCCCAACACATGCATCTTCCTAACATGTGATTTCAGTCGCAGATTCTAACCCAACCCCAACCAATCTCTGTCTCTGCGTCTCTCTCATCAAGCTTTTGGTCTGTCTTCTTTTCTAACATATACAAAGTAGGCCAACTTATCTGCTGGCATATGACCCACCTAATGCATGTTGCACAGGCTGGATTGGAGAATCATCTCAAAAGGGACCAGGGGCATGATGCTTTTCACAGAGGAAAGCTCAATGAGTACACGAGAGAAGGAAAATTAATTTGATCATTCATAAGGAAAAGGAAGAAATGGAAAGTTTTCTAAACCCAATTACTACATTCAAGTGAAAGCATTCGCTTTCTTTTCTTTGCAGTGTAAAAGAAATATCATACACATATCTACGCTCCTCTTCTTAACTCGGTTTTCTGAACAAGCGAAGATAGAAAAGAAAGAACGAGTGGAAAAAGAATAACAGATCAAAGAATGAAAACCTAAGTAAGTAGCTCCTATTAACTCAGCTCGAGCAGTATAAATCATCAGGAGGCTGCAAGAAGATCAATTAAGTGAAAGAATATATGATAGAAGCGCAGTTCCTCCTCGGTAAGACACTGGACTAAGAAGGTGGGAGGCATATATTTTAGTCCCCCTCACCGGCAATCCATGGAATCAAATGTGTCCACAAAATGTGCAGGTTCTGGAGGGATGCTTGCCTGGGTTTGGGAGATGGACGCACCATTAAACATTGTGGAAATTCCTTCATCTGCTTGCCATCTTTCTAGAGCCTGAGGGAGGCTCATGTGTAGGTCAATGCCAAAGTTGTCCTCGTCCTCCTGGCGAGAAGGCTTCCACTGTTCTACAAGAGGGCTCAAAATGTTCACTGCGTGGCCCAAATCGGGTCTTTGGAAGGGTTCGCGGGCAGTGCAGTGACCTGCCAGCTCGGCCACTTTGCAGATGCTCTCCAAGGTTTCGTCGTCAGGGTTAAGAGTTTGGTCTATGGCTTTTGGGATGCTTTCCTTGTTGATTAAGACTCTGCGGAACCATGTCACCAAATGAGCCCTCTCATCTGGCAGAGAATCATCTAATGCTTTTCTGCCGGTGAGTATCTCCATTAGAATAACTCCAAATGCATAAATGTCCACCTTAGTGGTTACCCTGCCAGTCGCTGTTATAGAGAAAGCATATCAAATTCAACTTCTGAGGCATACAATCCAAGCAATCGAACAAATGGGTGCCCAGAGAACGCCCAAAGCAGAGTACTGGAGAATATAATCGAAATTGTACATCTTAACTGGAGAAGAAATTTTTCTTCAGTGTTAGCATTTGCACATTTTTGGATATTGCAGCCAGTAAAATCTATAATACCAACACAATAAACTAGAACCAGGCTAATAAACTAGAACCAGGCTTTCTATCCACATATACGACGAAACAGAACAATAAGTTGGAGATCATGGTCATACATCAATCTCCAGCCAAGGAAATGCGTGAATGCTCATGAGTACCCCAATCAAGGAAAGAGGACTTCCAAAGAGTTCAAGATTACAAAGACCATTTTGTGCTTTTTGGTGTATCTTCCTCTATTTCTCTCCTCTCTTCGTAAGCGCAACAATATATCATAACAAGTTTCAAAAAGTCCTAATGTCACCCATTCTCATATTCTTTAATTGTCCCGCTATCAAAAACTTTTGAGTGACTATATCTCTCAGACAATTCAATCCTACTCTTCAGGGCTACCAAGATTGCTGGAGTTCAAGAAAGTGCAGCCGTATTATAAGCAAATTACAAAAGACAAACTGAAACAAGAAGCATCGAAGCTCTATTACCAGCATATTCGGGAGCTAGATAGCCAAATGTTCCAGCCAAACGAGTCTCGAGAGAGTACTTGCCATCGGGAGCATTTTTAACCAAACCAAAATCTGCAACTTTCGCCCTCATGTCATCCCCAAGAAGTATGTTAGATGGTTTCAAGTCCCTGTGGATAAAACTCTGTTGAGCCAAGCTGTGTAAGTATTCTACCCCTCTTGCAACATCCAGAGCTATCGTAACTCTCTGCTTCCATGTAAGGGGTGAGCAGCCCATCTCTTCCCACTCAAACAAATGCCGAGCCAGTGTGCCCTGTGCCATATGCTCATATACCAACAGCCGTTCATTACCGTTGATACAATATCCAAGGAGAGCAACCAGATGCCTATGCCTGACTTTAGTAAGTACTGCAAGTTCAGCTTGGAACTCATACAATCCTTTATTTCCTAGAGCTGAAGATTCCATCCTCTTAACGGCAATCATGGTCCCGTCATGCAGTTCCCCTTTGTAGACAACACCAAAACCTCCCCTGCCTAATACATTGCTTTCGCTGAAATCATCCGTTACTTGTCTGAGAACATCAATTGAAATGGCGACATTTCCACCATCGAAGACAGGAAGGTCGCCACTACTCTGACTATGCATCTCACTTTGAACACCACCATTCCCATTCATCCCATTTATCTTAGCTACTTCTTTTCCCTTTTCTAAATTTTCACCCTTCCCAATCCCTGTATTTTTCCTTTTGGCATAACAGAATTTGTATAATACAAACAGCACCACCACTAAAAATACTAAAACAGCCAAAACAAGAGCCACGATCAAACCAGCTGAGACAGAAGAGCCCTTCCTTGCACTCGATGAACTTCCAGAACTCGAATTTGAACCCGGCTCAGAAGTTCCCCCACTCCCAGAGCTTGATTTTCCGAGCAAAGGATTGCCCGTGGTAGTCAATTTTACTGAAGCTGGGAAGACTGGCACTGCCCCAGAGAGATTGTTGTTCGAAACATCAAGGACCTGAAGCTGAGGCAACGAGGCCAAACTATTCGGTATAGAACCAGTCAAATCATTATCATTCAACAGCAAACTCCTCAAGGACGTGAGATTGGCAAACGCGGGTGAGATCGTCCCCGAGAAATGCTGCTTGGAGAAAGTCACGGACGTTACATTCTTCCCCTGACAAGCAATGAAACTCCACCCTTGACAAGCATCATTCCCTTCCCAAGAATCGGCCAGCGTCATCGGATAACCCAGCGCCCCTGCGATCTCCAGCAACGTAGTGACTTGCGGAGCGCAAGGACCCGGTGCAGTGTTACAAAAGCTATTAGTACCATCATAAGTAAACTGGATGTTGTTGGGGTTATCGGGCACAGGGCCCTGCAACTTATTGTTGTCCAACGACACATTCTTTAAACTAGGCAACGACATCAGATTAGCAGGCACGACCCCGGTGAGCTGGTTGTCGCGAAGCTGAAGGTCGAACAACCTCTCGCATTTCGACAGGTCCGGGATCGGACCAGTGAACCTATTCTTGTGCAACCAGACTTGAGACAACTGGGGCATGCCAGACAAAACACCAATAGTACCTGACAAGCCCTGCGCCTGATTGTTGAGCCACAGGTTCTGAATCCCGGACCCAGCGAAAGACGGCGGGAGCAGCCCGGTGAGGTTGTTGTACGACAGCCGCAGGCTCTGGAGGCTCGGGAAGGAGCCGAAGAAATCGGGCAGAGGCCCCATCACGTTGGCGTTGCCGGCGTAGAAGGTGACGAGGCTCGTGGACTGATTCAACTCGGACGGGATCGGCCACGGGTCGAGGTCGAAATTGTTGCTCAGGCTCAACGTCTGCAGGCTCGTGAGCCCGGCGAAGGCCCCAGAGGGCACGCTGGTGAAATTGTTGCCGTCGAGGTAGATTTCCTGCAGGGAGGCGAGGTTGGCAAGGTTGGGGACAGGGCCGGAGAAGGCGTTCTTCTGGAGGGACAGGGTCCTGAGGCGGGAGAGGGAGGAGAGGTCGGCGGGCAGGGTCCCGGTGAGGGACCGGGAGGCAAGGTTGATGGCGCTGACGCGGGAGGATGAGTCACAGTTGACACCGTCCCATTTGCAGTAGGAGGTGGCGGAGGACCAGCCGGACGGGGTAGGGGACACGGCGGCCCGGAGCTCGGACATGGCGGAGGATTCGTCGCCGGATGCCGCGGCCACGGCAGAGAGGAGGAGGAGGAGGAGGAGGAGGAGGGTTGCCATGTCGCCCATCGTAGAGGGAGGGAGAGGGAGGGAGACGTGTTATGGTGCTACGTTGTTGCGTTGTATGGTTGATGATTTGGTTGGGTTGACGGACAGCGAAGAGAGAGAGAGAGTATGATTTTTATCGGGATTTTGAGGGAGATAACGGGAATTATCTAATTTGTTGCTTCTAATTTTATAAAAACAATTTGCCTTAATTAAGGAAAAAAAAATTAAGACTAGCTTAAGTAAAGTAATTCCCCTATTTTGCGCTTCTCGCGCCTCCTAATTTTATTTTGGACCTTATATTTATGTGAATTGTTAATTAATTCCTTAAAATCGATAATATATAACTCGCGTAAAAAAGGAGGTGCCGGACACGGATCTGACAAAATAATTCACCGAGAAAACAAAGTTCAAAAAAAGATTTTATTCTTACAAGCTATATCCTACGAATTTTCGAAATCTTTCATAACCTTTTAATCAGAAATTTTTGGATCATTATCTATTAGGAAAATAGATGGGAGTCAAGTGTCGGATAAGAATAAAGACAAAATCATGTTAATTGGTGGAAAATGAAAAAGAAAGGTTTGCATTATTGATAGTCTCAAATGACAATTTTATTTATTTATTTTTATTTATTTCTCTTTTTTTTTCTCTATTGATAATGTTTTGTTTGTGTAGAATCGAACTTCCAACCTGTTTTGTTTGGACTGTGGGTGGAGACTTCTTTTCGAGGGGGTGTGAAGCATAATCTAAAGAACCTTTGCAACCTGCTGAGCTGGCAAAACGCGGGAAATGAATGGCTAGTGCTTTTGTCCTTTTGTTACATCATATGTACTCGATGCGTTTATTATTGATCATTTGCGACGCTGACGGAAAATATTTCTTGATCAACAACAATTACGTCTAAATCGCGGATTCATGTATATGTCCGTGTAGTCAATTTTTAAGAAAATATTATTTGAGTGGTTAATTTTTCACGAAATAAATACTTTTAAATTTGTATCACGTTGGAGGAGTTAGGAAAACAAATTTGAATTTATGGATATCTCTGCTGTTAAATAAAGTCTATAAAAGCTTGATTGACAGAGTTTGATGTGGACAGGTGTCGAAGAGAATCGGGAGTTGTTGAATGTTGATATGATAAAATTAATGAGTTGTGATGGTGATGGACCAAAACATCTCTGTCTAACACAAATGATTTATGCACTTTAATTCAATATATAACGTGGATAATGAACTTTATAATTCATTTGATGTGATCCACGAGACTATATGAAAATATTCGATATTGTCCCTAAACTTGAATTAATTGAAGGACAAAATTAAACATTTTCATATAGTCAAGAGATTAAGTTGAACATATATCAAAAGTTTAGGAACTACATTTAATAAATTAAAAATTTAGAAATGACATTCTACGTGGAGCAAAAATTCACAATCCACATTGAAGAAATTAACATTTGTCATTATTCCTTTTGTTTTTTTTTATTTGATTGTAGTTATCATATTGCTAAGCATCATCTACAAGGGGTCGTTTGAGGTCAAATGATTGTTAGCCTTTCATTTAGTCTTTAACTCCCCGTCGGAGCTCACGAACTAATCGTACCGGTAATAATCATGTGATGTCTCGAAATCATTTAAATAATTGTAATTTCATATAGACCTCCAACTTCAGACGCGCAATCAAAGATTGAGGATTAGTTCGGCTACTCTCGAGTTTCAATATGAGTTGCTCTAGTGGTACCCTTTCTCTCTCGTAATGGACCCCAATCGCTCGATCCGTAGGTAACTTAGTGCAACATGGCAAATTTAATTGAGAGGAATCAGCAAAGAAAAGAAAGAGGGTTCAAACCCTATCAACTTGTAAAGAATGAATCTTTTGGTTAGAAATTATATAGACTTCATAAAAAGGGAAATGCCACGCTCCGTGTGGCACGAAATATGGGGCGTTTGAATTAAAGGATTGACAGACCTTCGTAGTTCAACGTTTTAGCCAAATTTGATTTGATTGTCTTTTCAATTCATCAATTTAAGCGAGATCTGCCATGGGATTTGGATTGTGACGATGTTAACTAATCAATTGATTGTCACATGGCGAGTAGATTAGTCAAACATTATGTGCCAAACCCCTCATTTTAGGTCTTCAATGCTATGATGCCCCAAGAATGCGCACCAAATAAGTTCCATGACACTATTTGAACGGTTGAGATTGAATCTCCCTCATTTTCTCTTTTTTTTCCCTTCTTTTTCCCCATTTTCCCATTTTCCCGATCTGCCCCTGCCCATGCATGACCGAACTGTTCACATGGTAGAGATTTTTTTTTTTCATGCGAGCCCGCATCCTCTCGGCCGTATCATTGTCATTGGCCTAGCACGAGCCTCCTCATGCTTCACCGGCCATGTCCAATCTCGTCACAGCCCCTTCTCGTCTATCCGACAAACTCACAGTCTCTACTCATCAGCTCGATCGAGCATGGCTCCACAGGCCTCGACCACAGTGTCAGCCATAGCCCTCGGGCGAGGCCCCTATTTCTTCATGGATAGAGAGGAAGAGAAACAGAGACATTGGTTGATGACGGTGACGGGGAGGGCGACGGATATAGGGAGGTGATTGCGGCGGGGTCTAAGCGACAGCTATGTACGGGGATGGCGGCAGCGCGATGTGGGAAATGGGTTATCGGCTCTTTGTTAGAAGAGTTAATATCACAAAAAATTTCAAATTGGTACACTCATAATAATTTTACCCAAAACTAATTTTTTTATCACCAAAAATCCCAAAATGGTACACCTATGACAATTTTATCCCGAACTAATTTTTTGACCACGAAAAGCTCCAAACTGGTACATCCGTGACAATTTTACCTCGAACTAATTTTTGGACTATAAAAACCCTAAACTGGTACACCTATGACAATTTTACCCCAAACTAATTTTTTGACGACCAAAAACCCCAAAGCGGTACATTTGTAACAAATTTACCCTTCATTAAATTGGATTAATATCATGAAAAATCAACTTGTGACAAATAGAGGGCTAAAACCCCAAACTGGTATATCCATCAACTACTACATATCATTAAACTCAGCAATTTGACAGTAAAATTTAACGAAAACTAGCAGAGGGTAAAATTGTCATAGGTGTACTACTTTTGGGTTTTTTGTGGTTAAAAAATTAGTTCGGAGTAAAATTGTCACGAGTGTACTAGTTTGGGATTTTTAGTGGTCAAAAAACTAGTTCGGGATAAAATTATCACGAGTATACAAGTTTGAGATTTTTCGTGGTCAAAAAATTAGTTTAGGGTAAATTTATCATATGTGTATCAGTTTGAGATTTTTGGTGATATTAACCCTTGTTAGATTGGTGTCTATTAGAATTTTTCTGCCTTTGGTTATTTGGGATAAATCTTCTCAAAGCTTAGAGGTACTTTGGTCAAACGAGGTAACTCTACTAGGAAAAAACTATTAATTGCATTTAGAGTACCCTAAATTAGTAAATCGTATCAATATAAGTAGTCAAGGACTCTCTTGTTAAAGTGCTTGATTTAGTCTAAAAAATATGTTGAGAGAAAAGTCTTATCAACTCGAGATACTTATTACTCCCTTAAAGTGTTTATGTATCATGGATTACTTTGTCATATACAAAGATTTTATTGGACCAAATTCTTTTTAATACGATTCTCTCTTTCAAAGGATTTAGTAGGGATAATTACCCAAAAAAAAAAATCCTAATCCTATTTTATAGATGCCAATCCAATTCTAAATTTTTCAATTTGAATAATTTAGTTTTAAATCTTTTGACAATTTGCGAATGTAGTCTTTCCGGCCAAAAATTGGCTGGATATTGTTGATGTGGACAACGATCAATGCTGATGTGAACAATTTTTAAATAATTTTTCTGAATTTTTTTTATTTTTTCCATTTTTTCTTTTCTTTCTTTTTTAAACCGGGGGTCAACCAAAGTTGCCTTTTGACCCTTGCCGACACTGGGTGAGAGCGTCACGACGCTTGCGCAAAGCCGCGACTCCCTCGCCAGATTTGGGCCTAGCGAGGGGCGTCCTATTTGGAAGGCAAAGGCAAATAAGAAAAAAAAAAGAAAAAAATTGCAAAAATTATTTACATCAGAATTGGCTAGTAATCATGTCACATAGGGCGTCTGACGTCCATGTTAGCAATTTCTGGCTGAAAGAATTATATTGACAAATTATCGAAAGGTGTATGAATAAATTGATCAAATCAAATGGTTTAAAACTTAATTGGCATTAGTATAATAGGTTTATGACTTTTTTGATAATTTTTCTGATTTTCGTATGTAGATGGCTCCTTAGTGATCTTTCTTTTTTATTTAAAAAATGTTAAAGAGTTTTTTACGGCACTTGTTAAGGGTCATTGGGAATATGAATATTTCTGTTTGAAGCATGTGCCACTTTTTGAAATAAGTTTTTTTTTATAAATGTGTCCATATTTATTTTCATTAATGTTACTATCTTTAGCTAGTGCCCATGGGCACTTTCTAACAAGATCCTAGGTCACATGGCAAAATAAATCCCTACGTTTAAAGAAAATCAATTTTTTCCTGACCTTTTAATTCTGGTAGAAAAATATCCAACCTTTTAAATATGTTTTATATCAGTCCTAGTTCCTTCAACACCATTCTTAAGAGGAAATATTTCGTTAAATTTCTTTCCAAATCCCCATTTTACACCTAATTTTATTTTTTGTTTGTCTGTGCGAATTTTTTCCCACTCTTTTTTGGTTTATATTTTTAAATCAGAGAGCACGTGTCTAGCGTTATATCAGTCATTTTTTATCAAATTAATTTTTTTTATGAAATAAACACAAAGAATTTGATTTTTTTCTCAAGAAAATATGGCCTTAATGGCGATATTGTAGATAATAACTCAGAAAAAGGCAAAAGGGTAACTAAGATATAGTTTTCGAGGAGTATAATCTTGGGATTGATTTTATACGAGTTCAAATGGCGAAAAAATTATTTGAATAACCTAAAAAGTTGGCGATAAAACTAAAATGAAAAGAGAAAATGTGAGGATTGTTATTGTCATTTGGCCTTATTTTGTTTGCTATTAGCTTAGCCTGTTACTGATTCAGTTGATACTATTACATCTCTTGGCTGTGGCCTTTTATGCAATGCAATACAATGGAATGATATTTCAGGCCACAATATAGTTGCCAAGTGTTTTTGCTAATGTGCTTCTTTCATAGGCACTACATTTCAACCACGTTAATTTCTTTTGGTAACAAAGGAGGACCAAAGTCCGTCCTTAATCACATCATAATTCTACGCGGTATGTCAAAAAAGCCTTTGGTTCAATTCCAAATTGAACTCTATTCTTCAGCTAGAAGCAATCTCTTCCAAAAATGCCTTGAGATTCTTGTCCGCAGACCCACCTTCTTTGGCAGCCTCTATTGCCGAATCCTTCAGGTTTCTGGCGTTCCCTCTCATTCCCTCGCTCCTCTCGCCACCTCCCATGACCAATTCCAAGCACCTCTCGAGCTCACCTCCTTCCACAACGCCTTGTTCATTCCCATTGACCCTCACCCCAACCCTCCAGACATCTTCGATGAGCATGGCGTTGGTTAGCTGGTCGGCCCACAGCGGGAACGCCACCATCAGCACCCCGCAGAGGAGGCTCTCCAGCGTCGAGTTCCAGCCGCAATGCGTGACGAAGCACCCGATCGACGGATGCGACAAGACCTCGACTTGGGAGCACCATGGTACTATCATCCCTTGTTTCAGTAGCTCCTCTTCACAGCTCAATCGATCCTCTGATTCCTCTTGCTTTTCTTCTCCGGCTTTCCGGATCACCCACAGGAATGGCCGGCCAGTGCTTAACAACCCGCGTGCCATTTCTTCCTTTTGTGGCTTCGATAGTGTGGAAATACTTCCGAATGATACATAAATCACCGAGGCCTCAGGCTTCGTGTCTAACCACTCGATGTAATCCCTCGAGCCTTGAAAGAGATCGCCTCCTAGCGATGTGTCGGAAGAGTCTTGTCCCTCCAAGGAAGGCAATAGCTGCCCAACAGCCACTAATTCGAGCTCATCAATAGCCTTCAATTGCTCTGATTCCAATGCATCAAAAGTATTCACAAGCACTCTTGGTCTTCTAACCTCCTTGAGCACTTGGATTTGCTTTTCAATTAAAGTATAAAGGAAACCAAATGGACTTCCATGGGACAAAAAAGAAGGAACGTCGCGGTCCGCGAGCAGCGGCAGTCCCGGTAATTGAGTCGGCGATGAAGGACCATTGCTCTCATTTGTGATATTGTCACCGTAGCCATTGGAATAATAGTAATATATCTCGAACAATGTAGCTGGTTGAATCCAAAGTACAACGGATGGGATGTCATAACAATGCACAACGTCGGTCAACCAAGGTGCGACTGCTGTGTAAATTATGCAGGTGAAGCTCTAGCCCTTATTGTTAGATGTATGCCCTAAAGTTACCATGTAATAGTTACATGTTAGGGATTTAAGTTGTACTTTCAATTACATTATCTATTTAATGGCAAGGACGCATCCATTCATTTGTCCAATTATTTAACTACATGAATGATTCCATAAGATCAGTTGTGACTGGACCTATTCTTGAGACGTTAAGAATATGTGTGATAGGTTCACAGTTAGACTGAATCTTTAAATCGTTCTCGGTCGATGGATCATTGAGTGGATATTAATGATCCTGTTGAGACCGGTGTGTTGTTAACTTCACTAATAAGTATTGGATACTTAAGGGAATGATGAGTCACGAGTCATTGGATATTGCGATAGCCGAGTTAGAACACAGGTGCTTGTATCAGACAAGTTCACTAAACGTGACATGCATAGAACGATTAGCAACATGGAAGCTTTTAGCGTGGTCAATGTCTAATCGTTCGTGCTCTGGTCTTGTGTAAATAATCCTTAAACCTGAGGTACAGTGTTGACTTGTATGTTGGATGGCTATGGTTCATAGGTGCACATATTGCCGCTTCGTTGATTCGTCTCTGTACTTGATGGCCATAGTTCGTTCACATACGAAGTTACACGTGTGCGCAAAATGGAATCTGTCTCCTTGTTATATGCAAGGTACAATAATGATGTCCTATGCAATCTAATCTTGACACTGCATTGAAATCCTCGGCCGGGGTTGTAACCGAGAATGAATTGTTCATGTCTCATATAAAATGTATGTCAATTAGATTTGTGCATATGATCGAATTGGTGACTTGACAAATATTCCATGGTCTTTGTTCGATCGGGACATAGTAAGGTAGAGGGATTGAATTACACTGTAGCCAAAGCTGACAGGTTCAATATGTTCTTAAAATATTCACACTGTCTGGGTAGCCATGACATATTGCTAGATGTCAATCATGGCTTGCAGGACCTAGAGGTTGACCGGGACAATCAATTCTCTTGGGAGTACTAATGTGTTAGTGCAAGTCCTACTACCAGCTCAGTGATGAACCTAGGAATGCCACACACCATAACAAATTTAAGATGAGGTTGTACGGAAGATGCAATATTGCAAATATGTTTGCAATTATAGCAATCGATTAGTCAGATTGAGATTAAATTAAATATGATTTAATTTTATTTTATTTCAGTCATGAGCGTGCGTGAATATGATGCACACGCAAACCTAAAGTGGACACATGTTAATGTGCCATATGATCTTGCATTCTTAATTTTATAAAATTAAATTAATTAAAAGTGTACGCGGTCAACAAATGTTGACCGTGTGCAGCACACGATCAGCTCCTTGCTGATCGTGTGTGTTTTAATTTAAAATTGAAAAAAATGAAAATGATGATGATGGTGGTGCATGCACACGGTCAGCAGTTGACCGTGTTTCTTCACCCACGGTCAGCAACGGTTGCTGACCGTGTGAAGGGTGGAGATCAGCAACGGTTGCTGGAGGGTGACGAAGATAGAGTGCAAATAAGGGAATTACCATGGGTTCATTAGAGTAAAGAAAATACGTTTTCTCTCTTCCGACGCCGTGACTGAAATATCGAGAGTGCGAAGAATTGTCACCACAAGATTACTAGCACAATTCTATTGGTGATTATCCGCAAGTTCTTCCTTCCGTTCGTCGTGCGATTGGTGGTGTGTCTGAACTAGAGGTCCGACGGTTGCGGGGCTCGAACTGAAGAAAATCCGAACCAAAATTGTTTTGGGCACGCTACGAGAGGTAATCCGTTTTAACCCCCTATGGTCTTTCGATTTTTGATTGAAACGCACGAACAACGTCTTTGGAGATACATGTGTGGTTATATCTTTCCGCTGCGTTTATATTTTTAACTATGCATGTTCCGTAGAAAACCAACAGTGGCATCAGAGCCAATCCTTAGGCGTTCTCGTGCGTTTAATTGATTTTGGTTCATATATATTTTTGCGATCCAATAGCCAATTTACGTTTGTTGAGAGAATTGCTTGCTCTTAAGTGGCCTATAGAAGTTGATTAATTTATATGATAAATTTGATCAACTGAGCAAAAATTGGAACGAAATCAATTTTGAATCAAGAATCTGTGGCTTGTTTTCTTTTACGTTTGTCTTCTGCAAAATGATTCACGATTATGAATCTAGAGGCGACAACGCTACCGTTGCTTGGAATCACGCTGGTGAAATTTGTTTCACCAGCTTGATTTCTTGACGCGGCTTACGTTGCTCGACCAAGAATTTGATTCGGTGCAGAATTTTATTTGTGCCTTCCAAAGTTTTAAATTTAGAATTTATAGCTCGCGAGGAAGGGTGGTGATCATGGAAAAACCCCTAATCAATATGATTGATGTATGGATGAATGTATGATGATTACAGGTATTTTTGGGGTTGTAATTATTAAATGGAGGCTGCGTCCTTCTTTTTTTTTATTTTTCTTGTAATGTATTTTTAGTATAGTTTAGTATAATCAATTGTTGATGTAAACGTTGCAAGAGAGGAGCCATTAAGCCGGAGAGCTCTATGAGCCCAGTCCATGAAGAGTTCAAGGATCCAAGAAGAAGTGAAGAGCAGGTCTCTATTATTAAAACATTAAAATGGCTAAATGGGGCTCATTGGCTCGAGACCCATTGAGCCATAATTCCGTGATCACCACGTAGGATAGATTTTTATGCATTTGATATCTATTTATTTATTCAATTGTTATGCATGTTAAACCGGTTAATGTGCAAAGTGAGACCATTAATAATGACCCAAACCTCCTTATTAATTATATTAAGTCGAAACGGGTTTCGGACTCGTGGCCTGCCATCATCGTGGTTTGGTCCAACATTATAGTAGTTGATTGACCGGCTATGGATACATAGGGGTCAATTGCCATTTATAATATTGGATCATTCCATTATGCATATGATGTTGTGGGGTTGGAGCTGAACGATTTCCAATAACTGTCAGGTGAGGGGATCATTTGTGCTTTCAATACTTGCATGAGATGATGGGCTAGACTTAACTATGATCATGATGTCAATAATTGTCAGATGAGACTTTCATGGTCTAGAGGCCGAAGTTATGATTGGGACTCGCATATGATGCGTTGAACAAGTTGGTTCACTCACTAAGTTCATAGAACACCAATAACTGTCAGGTGAGGCGGGCTATGGGCTAGTGGGACTCCAATCCCCACTAGTAATCTTTACCCAACAAAAATTACCGTTTTCCCATTTTAAGAAGTATGGGATTCGAAAAATTTAGTGGGAGGCACTATTTCATTTAAAGGCTAAAATGAAATGGTTATTTTGAAAGACAACGGCTAACAATTTATTTTCTGCACATATATATTATTACTCTGAAAATGGTGACTACAAACCCACTCGCTTCTATACTTGACAAGAATTGTTTGACTGGACCCAATTTCACTGACTGGGTGAGGAATTTGAGAATTGTTCTCAATTCGGAGAAAATCGGGTATGTGCTTGATCAAAAGATGCCAAACTCCTTTCCTGAGGGTGGGACCCAAGAGGAGCGCGTTACTTATGATGAGTGGCATGATGATGACTTAAAAGTTAGGTCATACATGCTTGCTTCAAAGAACAATAAATTGCAGAAGAAGTATGAAACTATGGAAGATGCTAGATCGATCATCTTGCACTTAAAAGAATATTTTGATAAGAATGGTCGAACCTCTAGATATGAGATATCTAAGGTATTGTACAGTATGAGAATGGCTGAAGGATCATCGGTTAATGATCATGCTTTGAAGATGATCTGGCACATAGAAGAGTTGGTTAGGCTTAATCTTGTTATGGATAATGAGTTAGTTGTGGATTTGATTCTCCAATCTTTGCCCGATTCCTTCTCTGATTTTGTCCAAAACTTCCACATGCATAAGATGGAGAAAACTCTTGCTGAGTTACGTAGCATGCTGGTAGTTTATGAGAAGGAAATGCACAACACGGGGCCCAATGTGGTGGCTATGGCTAAGGCTTCTTCTTCAAAGAGTAAGACTGTTTTGAAGAAAAAGAAATGGAAGAGGCCTATGAAACATGCTGTGCAATCAAAGCCCAAGGTTGAAAAAGGGAATTGTCACTACTGTGGTGTCAAAGGGCACTGAAGGAGGAACTGCAAGAAGTACCTCGCCAGCTTGAAGGTCAAGCCTAAGGACCAACCTTGCGAAGGTATGGTGTCTATGCTTATTGAAACTAATCTTATGGTTAGTGCTGAATCCAACTTATGGGTTCTAGATTCTGCTGCAACCTCACATATTTGTATGTCTTTGCAGAATCTGGAAATAAGCAGGATGCTGGGGCGAAATGAAATTGTCCTAACATTTGCAAATGGAGCAAGAGTTGCTGCGTTAGTTGTAGGGACTTTTCGTTTATGTTTGCCTTCTGGACATGTATTGGTATTGAAAAATTGCTTGCATTATGAGAATGTCATCTCTATACCTCGTTTGAGTAAAGAGAATTATGAATTTTCTTTTGCTGATGATGTATGTTCTATTTATCATAATGGGAGATGTGTTGGTTCTGGCTTATTAACCAATAATCTTTATACCATTACAATGTCCGGTAATGCGATTACCAATGCCAATAAGCAATACAATAATGATATAAATGCCATAACTAATAAACGCCCTAAAGATAGTCCAAACCCAAAGTATGTTTGGCATCTTCGGTTAGGTCATATTGGAGAAGACAGAATCAACAAGTTGAGTAATGATGGGCATATTGATTCATCAATGTTTGAGCCATACTCGGCGTGTGAGGCATGTCTTCTAGGAAAAATAACCAAAGCGCCCTTTGTGGGACATAGTGGGTGAGCTGCTGACATACTGGGATTGATACATACAGATGTATGTGGACCAATAAATGAAAATGCTAGAGGTGGTTATTCTTACTTCATTACATTCATCAATGATCAGTCACGGTATGGTTATTTGTACTTAATAAAGTATAAATCCGAATCTTTTGAAAAGTTCAAGGAATTCAGGGCTGAAGTTGAGAAACAAACAGGAAAATGTATTAAGGCTCTTCGATCTGATCGAGGAGGTGAATATCTTAGTACTGAATTCCTGGACTATCTTAAGGATAATGGCATTGTTTCACAGTGGACACCTCCTGGAACTCCAGAACACAATGGTGTATCTGAAAGAAGAAATCGCACTTTATTAGATATGGTGCGATCTATGATGAGTTACACTGATTTGCCTATATCCCTTTGGGGATATGCCCTCGAGACAGCCGCATATGTACTGAACAGAGTGCCATCCAAATCTGTTCCAACTACGCCTTATGAGATATGGCATAGTAGGAAACCAAGTCTTAATCATATTACGATTTTGGGTTGTCCAGCTTTCGTCAAGAAGCTGAAAATGGAAAAATTAGAGGCTAGGTCTGAACAAGGTCGCTTCATTGGATATCCAAAGGAGTCTCTTGGATACTATTTCTATTTTCACTCTGACCTAAGAATTTCGGTCAGCAGGCATGCTTCTTTTCTGGAGAATCAGTTCGTCTAGGAAGGTGGTGCTGGGTGGAAAATAGTCTTACAAGAAGAGAACAATGAAGTACCAATTAACCAAGTTCAAACACCGATCTCTGATTCAGTGGGAGCTTCTGATACACAACCTCTTAAGAGGAGTGCGAGAACGTCTCGTCCACCTGCTCGTTATAGACACTTGGTTGAGCATATTGAACCATTATTCATTGTGAATGATGGTGATCAACCTGGTGATCCAAACACCTATGAGGAGGCGATGTTAGACATCGATTCTGGTAAATGGCTAGAAGCCGTGAAATCCGAAATGGATTCAATGTATTCCAACGAAGTTTGGACCTTAGTTGACCTACCTGATGGTATTGTACAAATTGGCTGTAAATGGATTTTCAAGAGGAAGATGAATGCTGAGGGTCAAGTTGGAACTTACAAAGCACGACTGGTGGCGAAAGGATATCGTCAAAAAGAAGGAATCGATTATGACGAAACTTTCTCACCTGTAGCCATGCTAAAATCCATTCGGATTATGTTGGCTATAGCTGCACACCTAGATTATGAGATATTCCAAATGGATGTCAAAACGACTTTTCTAAATGGGTTTCTTGAGGAGGACATCTATATGGAACAACCACGGGGTTTTGAATCCAATGGCGAACGTCGGAAGGTGTGTAGGCTTAAGAGATCCATTTATGGACTCAAACAAGCCTCCAAAAGTTGGAACATCCGTTTTGATGAAGTAGTCAAATCGTTTGGTTTCATCAAAAACCCGGATGAACCTTGTGTATACAAGAAGGTCAGTGGAAGTGCAATTGCATTTCTAGTTTTGTACGTCGATGATATACTTTTGATCGGGAATGATGTACCGATGATATCATCGATCAAACTATTCTTGTCACAGAAATTCTCCATGAAAGATTTAGGAGAGGCAACCTATATTTTAGATATCAAGATCTATAGAGATAGATCGAGACGATTGATTGGCCTCTCATAGTCTACGTACATAGACAAAGTGTTAACACGTTTTAACATGCAATGTTCTAAAAGAGGATTATTGCCTTTTAGGCATGGAATCCATCTTTCCAAGGAGATGTGTCCCAACACTCCTGAAGAAAGAGAGCGGATGGCAAAGATACCTTACGCATCTGCTATTGGAAGCATAATGTATGATATGCTATATACGAGACCTGATATTGCACATGCTATAAGTATTACTAGTAGATATCAGTCTGATCCAGGAGAAGAGCACTAGATGGCAGTCAAGAATATCCTTAAGTACTTGCGAAGGACTAAGGATTTATTCTTGGTTTATGGAGAAAGAGAGTTTAAAGTTGAAGCTTATACTGATTTCGATTTTCAATCGGATCCTAATGATTATAAGTCTACATCTGGGTTTGTCTTTACACTTAATGGTGGTGCAGTTAGTTGGAAGAGTTCCAAACAGAGCATAACTGCTGATTCCACCACTGAGGCAGAGTATGTAGCAGCTTCAGAAGCAGCAAAGGAAGCCACTTGGATGAAGAAGTTCATTTCTGAACTTGGAGTCGTTCCTTCCATTGAACAACCAATAACATTGTTTTGTGATAACAATGGGGCAATAGCTCAAGCGAAGGAACCAAGGTCTCACCAGAAGTCCAAGCACATTGAGAGACGCTTCCATCTTATTAGAGAAATTGTTGGGAGAGGTGATATCGCCTTGCAGAAAATTGCCTCAGCGGAAAACGTGGCAAATCCCTTCACGAAGGCCTTACCTCAGTCTTCTTTTGGAAGACACATTGACAAGATGGGTTTGAGGTACCAAACAAATTGGCTTTAGTGCAAGTGGGAGATTATTAGATGTATGCCCTAAAGTTACCATGTAATAGTTACATGTTAGGGATTTAAGTTGTACTTTCAATTACATTATTTATTTAATGGCAAGGACGCATTCATTCATTTGTCCAATTATTTAAATACATGAATGATTCCATAAGATCAGTTGTGACTGGACCTATTTTTGAGACGTTAAGAATATGTGTGATAGGTTCACAGTTAGACTGAATCTTTAAATCGTTCTCGGTCGATGGATCATTGAGTGGATATTAATGATCCTGTTGAGACCGGTGTGTTTGTAACTTCACTAATAAGTATTGGATACTTAAGGGAATGATGAGTCACGAGTCATTGGATATTGCGATATCCGAGTTAGAACACAGGTGCTTGTATCAGACAAGTTCACTAAACGTGACATGCATAGAATGATTAGCAACATGGAAGCTTTTAACGTGGTCAATGTCTAATCGTTCGTGCTCTGGTCTTGTGTAAATAATCCTTAGACCTGAGGTACAGTGTTGACTTGTATGTTGGATGGCTATGGTTCATAGGTGCGCATATTGCCGCTTCGTTGATTCGTCTCTGTACTTGATGGCCATAGTTCGTTCACATACGAAGTTACACGTGTGCGCAAAATGGAATCTGTCTCCTTGTTATATGCAAGGTAAAATAATGATGTCCTATGCAATCTAATCTTGACACTGCATTGAAATCCTCGGCCGGGGTTGTAACCGAGAATGAACTGTTCATGTCTCATATAAAATGTATGTCAATTAGATTTGTGCATATGATCGAATTGGTGACTTGACAAATATTTCATGGTCTTTGTTCGATCGGGACATAATAAGGCAGAGGGATTGAATTACACTGTAGCCAAAGCTGACAGGTTCAATATATTCTTAAAATATTCACACTGTCTGGGTAGCCATAACATATTGCTAGATGTCAATCATGGCTTGCAGGACCTAGAGGTTGATCGGGACAATCAATTCTCTTGGGTGTACTAACGTGTTAGTGCAAGTCCTACTACCAACTCAGTGATGAACCTAGGAATGTCACACACCATAACCAATTTAAGATGAGGTTGTACGGAAGATGCAATATTGCAAATATGTTTACAATTATAGCAATCGATTAGTCAGATTGAGATTAAATTAAATATGATTTTATTTTATTTTATTTCAGTCATGAGCGTGCGTGCATATGATGCACACGCAAACCTAAAGTGGACACATGTTAATGTGCCATATGATCTTGCACTCTTAATTTTATAAAATTAAATTAATTAAAAGTGTACGCGGTCAACAAATGTTGACCGTGTGCAGCACACGATCAGCTCCTTGCTGATCGTGTGTGTTTTAATTTAAAATTGAAAAAAATGAAAATGATGATGATGGTGGTGCATGCACACGGTCAGCAGTTGACCGTGTTTCTTCACCCACGGTCAGCAACTGTTGCTGACCGTGGGCATCATCCACGACCAGCAACCGTTTTTGGTCGTGTGCTCTATGCACACACGATCAGCAACGGTTGCTGATCGTGTGAAGGGTGGAGATCAGCAACGGTTGCTGGAGGGTGACGAAGATAGAGTACAAATAAGGGAATTATCATGGGTTCATTAGAGTAAAGAAAATACGTTTTCTCTCTGTGACTGAAATATCGAGAGTGCGAAGAATTGTCACCACAAGATTGCTAGCACAATTCTATTAGTGATTATCCGCAAGTTCTTCCTTCTGTTCGTCGTGCGATTGGTGGTGTGTCTGAACTAGAGGTCCGACGGTTGCGGGGCTCGAATTGAAGAAAATCCGAACCAAAATTGTTTTGGGCACGCTACGAGAAGTAATCCGTTTTAACCCCTTATGGTCTTTCGATTTTTGATTGAAACGCACGAACAACGCCTTTGGAGATACATGTGCGGTTATATCTTTCCGCTACTTTTATTTTTTTAACTATGCATGTTCCGTAGAAAACCAACACTTATCACGGCTCGCCTCAATGAGTTGTCTAAGGGCTTCCGAACACCCTCGGGCCATCTCAGCCATTTGGTGCTCCAGGCTATTGCTACTCGGTTTCGATCCTTCTTTGACGCCATCGGAGTAGGTGGCGAATGTAAGACGGTCAGAGGCTTGGAACCCACGCATGCGGCGGTGGGCGGACGTTGTGATGGTGAACGTGACGGAAGCGCCGGTTCGGAGGAGACGCCTCGCAAGTTGGAGGGCGGGATTTATGTGGCTTTGGCTGGGAAAAGCCACTATGAGGAAGTTGGGGTTTGCCATAGCTTGTTCAAGTTGAGAAGTGTTTTAACTTCTTCTTGTTGTGCTTGGCGTGATGCGTTTTTATATGGAGTCTGGATTCGAACTTTGCGGTTGAAATGGATGGTAGTTCTTCCATAGGCTGGATCCATCGTACGTTCTTTTCCTAAGATAGCACAAGTTGTTGCTCACGCTTCTATTTTCTTGTTTATTAGTCATTTTTCTAGATGGTGAGAGTTTCTAGAAGAACTTTTTCATCAGATGAAATCCTACAAAAATAAATTTGTCCAGCTTGTTTACTTAAACAAGTTCTTGTTAACTTGCTATTCACAGTTTTCTTTTTATTTATTTATATATATGCCTATATTATAGTGAACTTGAAATAACAAGAGTTGAATAATGGTTCATAATTCGAAAAAATTTCTTGATAAAATATCAAACTTACAACACTTCTAGATTCGTCACTATGCTACCGATAATAAGTGGAAAAAAAAATTATTCTCAGGTTTTATTTGTTTCATGGAAAATGAACAATTTGGAAAACGTTTTCATAAAAAAAATCGCTTCTATTGCTTATAAAAACAAATGAAATTACTATGCTTTAATCACTCACGAAAATGTTTAGACATAAATTTCTGTTGATAATGAAAAAAATTTCATTGACTAATTATTTCAAGCAATATAAGTTATTATTTTTAAGAAAATATTTTTCAAATTATTCATTTTCCGCAAAACAAACAGAGGGCTCCATTCATTTCACGGAAAACAATTTTCGAGAAAATTTTTTCTAGAATTTCTGGCATTTGGTTCTCGAAAAATAAACCAATCAAGAAAAACATTTTCCACTAATGAAAAAAAACATCTTCAAAAGTGGGGAAAATGTTTTCCGTTTTTCAAAAAGTGAAAAAGATTTTCCCTCGTCTTTGTTTCACCTTTAGACCAAGCACTTTCTTCCACCAAACACCTTTTCCTTTTAGTTTTCTTTTATTTTTTAAAAAAACTCATGTTTTTAATTATTTTTAATTTTTATTTTCAAATTATTTTTAAGCCAAGGAAGAAGCAAAAAAAAAAGAAAGAAAAGAAAAAAGAATTAAATTTTTTTAATTTTTTCGGTAATTTTCCTCAGAAAATCAAATCAGATACCAAACGGCGAAAAGTATTTTTTTGTTCATTTTCAGGTTTCAGCCAAACACCAGAAAATGTTGTCATTTTCTTGGAAAATGGCTTCTTGAAAAATATTTTCCAAAGACGTCACATTTTCCGCGAAACGAATGGAGCCTAAAATTATAAAATTTCTGTGACATATGGAACTAAGAGAGTTCATATTCCGGAAATTAGGCACCTAAATCATGATGGAAACTTTTCATATACCATACAGAGTTAGGCATCCAAATTTATTTACCTACAAGCACTATCTCGTGCTTATGTACCTAGAATTTTGAAGATTGATGATCAAGTCTAATGACCACATATGCTTCCATTTGGATCTCCTCCAAGAATTCCTTAAGGTTCCCATCCGATGACTAGGGGTGAGTATGGTCCGGGTTGGGCCAATCTTGCACCTAACCCTAGGACCAACCCGCATGGTGTTGGTCCCCAATTTTTGGGACCGGTGACTGACCCTGTTGAGCCTAGGACCGTGGACTAGACCAACCCTATAGGTTTGGTCCGGTTCTAGGGTTAACTTAGGACCAATCGATTATTTTTTTGTTTAATTTTTTGTATTCCTTGAAAGTACAAATATATTTTTCAAATTTCATATCTATCAACAAGGCAACATTGAGCAACCAAACTATGAATACCGGTACATATCAAACATAAATCTAAGATAAGATAACAATAAAAATCTCCATTTGCTAAAAGCAACAAATCATAAAAAATAAACACGTGAAAGTGAGGCCAAGGCAAGCGAAGAGGCGAGCGGTGATCAACGCAAGTGAACAGAGCTGAGAGCTAGGTGAACGGCATGAGGTGAGGAATAGGGTTTCCCGGGCAAGTGAACAAAGCGAGGCGACAGGCGAGGAAGAGGAGGGTTTCTATTTTTTTGATCAAATTAGGGCTGGGTTAACCAGTTAAGTGGGTTTCTTTTGACCGAAAAAAAAGTGGGTTTCTACTTTCTAATTTACAATTCTACACAACATAACCGCATAAGAAACATAAATAATAGAGGCACAATTGCTAAGGTAGGGTTTAAAATAAACAAAAATATATTATATATTATATGATATATAATATATATAGGGTTGGTCCGGGTTGGACCAACCCTAAAGTCTTAGGACTGAGGATCAATCCGCATAGTGCAAGGTCCAGGGGTCTCAGGACCGGCCAGGTTGGGCTGGTCCAAGGTTAGTCCAGGGTCAATCTTGGACCGATGCTCACCCCTATTGATGACCCACCTTCTTTGGCAGCTTCTCTTGCCAATCCCTTCCACTTCTTGGCATTCCTCCTAAATTTCCTCTCTCTCCTCTCCATAACCCACCACCAATTCCAAGCCCCTCTTGATCTCATCTCCTTCCACTATGCCTCTCTCACCATCCCTTTTCACTCTCACCCCAACCTTCCATTCATTCTCAATAAGCATGGCATTGGTTTGTTGGTCAGTCCATTGTGGGAATGCCTCCATTCGGAACCCACGAGCCAAGCTCTCAGAGGTTGAGTTCCAACCACAGTGAGTCACAAAACACCCTATTGAAGGGTGTGATGGAACCTCCACTTGGGAGCACCATGGGACTACCATTTCCTCTCCTTCCTCTTCTTTGTCCCTGTGGAGCAACCACGAGAATAGCTGGCCAGGGCCAAGCGCCCTTTGTGCCATCTCTTCCATTTGTAGGCTCGATAGCATGGAGATGCTCCTGAACGACACGAAATCAAGTAGCCCTCCGGCTTGGTGTTATGACCTATGGCTTTCAAGGACCCAGGATCTAGTTCATTGAATGGGTTCACGAGCACTTTCGGATTCTTCTCTTCTTTGATGATTCTAGCTTATCGAAGGGATTAGCGAGCCAATCCCGGCAAAAGAATTGTTATTGATGGCTTATTGATGGTGGGAATGTGAAGAGAATAGGCCGCATAAGCCACCAAGGAACAACCGTCATATATACTGAACCTCGCTTTATCTTGAGCATGTAGCATTCGAAGTCGACGGCCGGATTGAGCCCATCTCGGAGCCACGGAGAAGGTTACATAGGATAAACCTTCGGGAGGCTCGTCGGACTTAATCATGCGGGGGCAAAGCCGAGCCGACATGGCGTGGCGAAGGCAACATGCGCACGGTTGTGTGGAAGACTCTTAGCGAATCAGAGGGCCTTTTTTATGTGGCCCTGGTTCGGAAAAGCTACAAGTGTAAAGTTGAGAGGAGCCATATGATAGTTTGGTCCAGAGAATTACGGACGGTGAATAGATGCAATGCTTCTTTCTCTAGAGTATTAAAACTATTTTGATTTCACATGCTTTAGAGATTGTACCGTGGTTGATAAAGTTGGGTTTCGTTTTCAGAACAGTAAGGGTCTGTTTAGCAACGTTTCTGTTTCTTTGTTTTTCTGTTCTTTTGTTCCCCGGAACAGAAAAAGAACAGAAATCCGTTTAGTAAAAAAATCTATTTTTTTTATTTCAGGAACAAAAAAGTGCTCCAGAAATAGATTTGGAACAGAAACAAGAAGCAAAAAAAATCTGCTTCTTGTTTCTGGAACAAGACAAAAAGAAACGATTTTTTTTCTAGAATTCTCCAAAAATAAGAAACAATCCATCGGCCGCAACCCGCCCACCGCCGCCTCTCGCCGTCCTTCGCCACCACCTACCGCCCGCCTTCCGCCGCCGACGCCCGCCGGCCAACGCTCGCCGGCCGCCTCTCGCCCGCTGGCCGCCTCTTATCGTCGACCACTTTGTTCTCCACCGCTCGACGCTTGTCGCCACCCGCCACCGGCCGCAGCCTCCTCCACCGCGGCCCTCCGTGCTCCATCGCCCAACGCCGGCCGCCACCCGCCTGGCCGCTCCCCCGCCAACCACCCGACGCCGGCGATCACCCACCACCGGGTCGCCGTCCTCCGCCGCCGCCGGCCACCCACCACCGGCCGCCATCCTCCACCGCCGGCCATTGTGCTCAACCACCCGACGCCGGCCACCACCCGGTGCTGGCTGCCCTCGGCCGCCGACCACCTCCTGCCTCTGGCCACCCGACGCTAGCGGTCACCCACCATCGGCCGCCATCCTTCGCCACCAGCCACCGTGCTCCATCGATCGACGATGGCTACCCTCCACCGCCAGCCACCTCCCGCCGCCGCCCCCCGCTGCCGTCACCGCCGCCCGACGCCACCGTGCTCCGCCGCTGACCGCCGTGCTCCACTGCCTCCCACCGCCGGCCGCCATCCTCTACCGCCGCCGACCACCGTCCTCCGCCCCCCACCGCCACCCGCCGTCCTCCGTCGGTAGCCCTGAAGGGAGAAACTCGTCCATGGAATAGAAATGGATCATTCGCGCCCTAAACGCGTTTCTATTCTTTTTCTATTCCAGGAATAGAAATTTTGTGCAGTTACTAAACGCTATTTTTTGCTCAGAAACTGTTCCAAGAAATAGAAATAGAAATAGAAAAAACTATTTCTGATCAAAAATTGTTTCTGGGAACAGAAACGTTGCTATGCAGACCCTAAGAAGAACAAGCAAAAACAATAACCTTTTTTTTTCTGCCTCCTTAACTTGGAAAAGTCAATGACGTCTCTCTGACCTTTCCATTCTCTTCCTCCCTATTCTCTCCCTCCTCCTTTTCAACCTTCATCTACACAGAAAGGGTTACCCATCCCACTCTTGTTGATTTTTTTCCATTGTTTCTGTTTATTCTTTTCTTGTTTCTTCATCCTTTCCGATCTAGATCTGAGAGTTGAAATCTCCTAATACTGAGAGCTATTCTCTCCCGATCTAGATCTAGCAATATAATAAATATGCTTTGAGGGTTCGATGCTCTCATACTCTATCCGTGTACAAATCATCTACTTACAATTTCAATGGTGATCGTAAGAGCTCTAGTGTTTTGTTGAACTATGAAGATTTGCTCTTCCAAATGTTGGATTTGTATTCATTCAATCTATTTTGATTGTCTTCGTATGGCGATGGTGTAGAGGAAGCCAAACCTAGGCACGCAGTGCCAACTGGCAATGTCGTAGTTACTGGAGGATGAATTTCCAACGTGTGCTCATCACTAACAAAGATATGAGATCTAATGATCGGCCGCCAATTATTTTGCTTAGCATATTCATTAGGAATGATCTTGCACTTGACCTTGTCAGTGCTCTGATAATTCTCTTTGCTTTCTGAATATGGGTTTGTATTGCAGTATTCTGGGCTTTGCTTTGTTTCGATTCGCTTTTTATAAAGTCTATGTACTTCTAATGTATATTTTTTAGCAATGAATACAATTTAAAAAAAATAACTTGAAAAAGTCACTAAGAATGATTTGGCAGATTGTAGAGCCATAGCTTTGGGAAGTAAATAAATATAAGATACAATCAATGATATATGGCACACACTTTCTTTTTGTTTTCTTTGATCTTGGGGCTTGTAGGTGGAGACTTGGCTACCTAATGGCTCATTAGACACCTCACAAGCCATGATCTAAACTTTTAACTTGTGCAGGAACCCGATCTAGAGCAATTTTCACGCAACATACTTCCTATGCTTCATTTAGATGATACAGGACAATTTTGATAATCTATTAATAAAATCAATTTTTTCCATGTAGGTAAATTTTTGAAACAAAAGTAAATGACCAAAACTGTTGGTAAAAAATTACAGGTCGCTATTGACACCTAATCTTTAGCCTTTTTTTCATATTTTCAAAAATATCAAAATTAGGACTAGGAATCTTGGCCAAGCCTAGAAACCTATTTCTAAACCAGAAAATAATTTTTTGGCATTTTTCTACATTTTTTCTTAATTTCTTTTAGTCAAAATAAGTGAGAAAATCAAGAAAAATAGCAAATGGAATCATAAAATTCCATAAAAAATAGTCATTAGTCTTCTTTTAAATCCAATTTCATTCATTCATCAACAATTTTGAAAAATCTCAATCGGGTACATGTTTTTTTCTCAAAATTGGGCAAAATCAAACGCGAATTGAACAAAAAATGCAATTAAATCTTTTCTAGTCATTTTTAAGTCATAGTGTCTTCACAATAAATTATTCTGGGACCTTGAATTACATAATGGTCGGTCCAATTATACAATTTGTCAAAGAAATAAGAAAACCCCAAAATTCAATTGAAAATGAAGAATTTTGAACCCAAATTGGGAATTGTGCCCAATATGAAATTGTCGAATCATGAGACCATCATTTCTAGGGTTAATCAGATGTGGGTAATTCAATTTTGGCATCAATTTTCCTAATCAGGTCATTAGGACATCAAATTGAATAAAACCCTATTAACTCGAACACAAAAATGTGAAAATCTTGGACATGATTATCACAAAAATTGGGGAAAAACACATATTTGGATTCAAAATGTGATGGGGAGTTCAATTTTGGGGTTTAATTTGAAAAAATCGATCGAAATTGAGCTCAATTTGAGTTTTTAATCAAAATCGAACCTGCCGGGTTGACTGGGTCAACCCGACCCGACCCAGTGACCCGTCTTCTTCGCCCGGTTCGCCCCAGAACGTTCAAAACCCAGAAAATTCCATGTCAAGCCCGCGACTTCACCAGCCTTAATCCCATCACAAAAACGTGCGAAATACCGATTTAATAGCTAGATAATCACCAGCTGTCATCGGTTATTCGGTCTAACCGATTCAAGGTCGGTTCTAACCGAATTTGGGTGGGATTTTTTATCAACAAAAAGCTGAAAAAAAAAATTGAAGATTGAGGGGGGGAGGTGTTCGGTGAAATGCCAGAAAGAGAGAGAGAGAGAGAGAGAGAGAAAAAAGGAGCGAAATCAAAGAGAAGGATCTAGAGAGAGAGGGTCGAGAGTCCCTTCACGAGTGTTCGGCGCCACCATGGACGGCAGAGCACCGGTGAATCGTGGATAGGCCGCGACTCTCCCCTGGTCGTTTCAGTCAGACAAACTGATCGCGAAGCCCTGAAAACGAGCTTCATCCGGCGTGTTGAGAGATACTCCCGCGAATCTGAAGCTACTAGGGTGAAGATCAAGTGTCAATGAACAACTCTAGAGGCACGGATCAGTTCGGCAATTCCTCTTGATCATCGAATGAAGAAGGTAAAGTTGGCTCATAGTCATTTTTTTTAAAATTTTCCAGAATTCAGTTCCAATCCCAATATGAATGTTTATGTGATTTCGTCGATTAATTTTGGCATTTTTATGTTCAGAACTAGTTTCTAATCATTTTTGGTATTATTTGATTGCATTTCAGACATTAAAAACACATAAACCGAGTCGGTCAACCATTGAAACCTCCTCGCCGGAACTTGGATACCCTCGTTGGAGCATTGCCGTGGCCGTAGGGCCATTCAAGTTAGCTTCCTTGACCTTGTTTGATGTTTTTGTCCTTGATTTGAACCGAACTAGACGGTTAAGGCGAGTAGAATAAGGATTTTGAGTCTTCATGAGGATGATTTAGGCTGGCAACAAATTAGCATTTTCCGGCAAGGTTTTCGCAGGTCGGTGACAGTCCGACGGCCAAGCAGTTGGTTTAGTTTGATAGTAGATGATATAGTCTCAATGTAGAATCCAAAATCATGGCCAGAATCACACCGGAAGGTCGTCGGATCCCGATCCGAAGTCACGGCCTCGAAAACATTAAACTGGAAATTGTGCATACCAAGTGTTTGACAAAATGCCTAAGAGAAAAATGGTCAAAACGGCGCCTTTTTTGCTTTGGGCTCGCCAGAGAAGACGACCGGCGACCGGCGCCGGCGACGTCCGGTTCAGTCAGGCCGAACCAGGTTGAACCGGGCTGGTCCGGTTCGTTTCCCGGCGGGAAATTTTAAAAAAAAAAATTCATAAAAATTAAAAAATTCATAAAAATTAAAAAATTCATAAAAATAAAAAATTCAATTTTTTTTGGAAAATCAGAAAATTTTAGAAAAATATGAAATTCACAGAAAAAAACAAGAAAAATTAGAAAATTCATAAAAATTCAAAAATTTTCAGAAAATTCATAAAAATTCAGAAAATACAAATAAAAAATGTGAGAAATTTAGAAAAATTTAAAAAAATTGAAAAATTGGAATATTCATAAAAATCTTCAGAAAATCATAAAAATTAATTCTCGGTTAATGAAATTTCCAAAAAAAATATAATAATAATAAAAATAAAAAATTCAAAAATTTTAAAAATTCACAGAATGGTCCAAAAATACTGTGGCCAACCTTAGAAAGTGAAATTTGAATTTTTGAAAGTGCCCAAGTGGCATTTTTAGAAAATCTCAAATTCAGGGGTTATAACCCCTGAATAACCCTAAAACCCTAAAAGATGTAAATCATGAAATAAATAAGCTTTTAGAGCTTCATTAGAGTTTGGATGTTTTGATTGATTTTCATTTTTTAAAGACCATTTAGGATTGATTGATTTGATTGACATCGATTGTGCATTTAATACTTGATGGGTTTTTCCCGCGATAAAAATGGATAGAATTAGTAGGTAAGCCTCAGAAATTTACATGACACGTTAGACATCGTATCGTTCTTAGGTACCGAAAAGGTGTTAGGGATCTCGATATGGGATCAATAACGTAACCAAGTCCCCATACTCAGAATCTCTAGTTCGTAGAATCGTGGTATTTCTCCCGTACCTCGATTAGGTTTCTAGTCTACCTACCATTAATGACTAATGGCAACTCCAAAATTACAAACTTAGATTAAATAGGAAATTACCATCCGCTATCACGTAAGGTATGTTCTGGGAGAGACCTTTACACGGAAATACCTCCTTAGCGCGCAAATCCCGAAAGCCCCAAAAAAGCGCGGCGCGACAAGCTTGGTGACTCCATTGGGGATTTACCTTTTCTAAGTGGACTTAGGCCTAGATAGAACGATATGCTTGTATTTTGTGCTTGCAAGGATCCCAGGTACGTCCCGCTAACGATAGTGTTAAATGGTTTTGCAGGCAGGTAGTGTAAGGGGTGTAGTCTTTGCTAACCCTTGTTTTGCAGGATGGTGTTGGAATTGAATGTGTTTTGAATGAATTTTAGAAGTGATGCTTGGTTATTAATTGCTATGCATGCCTTTAAATTGCTTTAGCACTACACCATTAGCACACATCACCCGTGGTTCAACCCCAGCTACATTTAGGATTACCCCTTAGGAGGTATGTGTTTAGGTGAAACTATGAGCCAATTGCTCATGGGATCGTTTAAATGCAATACCGATCACCGAGGTGGAATAATATTTCATTACTTTGGGCCGATTGCCTATTGGAATGGAATCCCTTGTCCATTAAGGTAATGACCTTGAGCCTTTAGCATATCCTACCCTTTTAGGCATCAAAGTTTCACTGGTTGCATTCGTTTGTCTTTGTGGTTGGTATACCTAAAACCAAACAAAAATATCATGGTAAGCAAGTATCGTTCCATTACATTCTTTTACAATTATGCATGTTTTTTTTTTGGTAACCCAGGGAACCCCCGCACGGCTGACAGCCGGGAGGTAAACCCTGGGGGCGACACGTGCTGGCCACCACACACGTGCCACCGGTTAAGTCACCCTGCGGCGCCCGGGATTCGAACGCTCAATCTTTTGCTAGAGGAAGAGCGCCCGCTCCAGCGACGCCACCCAGGCGGGTGATACAATTATGCATATTAGTTGGCACATTTTCAAAAAAATGCCTAAATGACATTGAATGCTTAGTCTAAATGCCATTTCATTTTAGAATGCATGATTAGGGCGTCATACTCCATTTGACCATTCTTTCATTTTTAGATGAAATGTATAGGTCCATAGCGGATTTTTCGTGTAATTCAAGTACTTATTCATTCATTTCAATGTATTCGAAGTTGTAAACTATAGTTTATGACTTTATGGTCTAAATGGAGTATGACAGAATGGGCATTTACATCACACATTGAATTTGTCCATAATCTCAACTATATGCTCTTTTAAGGTTTAAACGGACTCAAAATGACATTTGCATTACTTTCGAGGCATGCAAGTGTACTTTACCTCCGTTTACCTCAAAAGGACATATGATTAAAATGGCGGCATTAAAATTGATTCGTAATCCATGGTAATTAATAACAAATCTTTTTGCATGATTAGGCTCAATGGGAAAACTAGACATTCAAGTAATTCCCATTCCTCAAAAGGAACTCGTTGCTTGGTGGAAAGGCATGTCGAAGGACAACCAAACTTATGTCCAAGAAAGGCTTGGATATCTTCTCGAGCTTATGCATGTAGAACATCAAGTCAGCTTAGTCTAAGCTTTGGCGCATTTTTGGGAAGTTTCCACCGCCACATTCCAACTTGGAGAACATGAATTGGTACCAACATTAGAAGAATATCAAGCCGCCATTGGAATTAATTCTAAACCTAGGGTCGTAGAGCCACCCGTCGGACTTAATCCTGTAAGCCTTTTAACTGAATTCCTTAACCTCAAAACTTCCAAAATCGAAATGTTAATCAAATCAAACACGGGTAAATTTTCACTATCCTTCCTAGTAGACAATTTTTCAAAACTTCCTAGGGAAATGGGAAACACTTCAGTCCAGGTATTCATTCTAGCTTTTTTCGGCTTTATTCTATTCTTCGTGTCCAGAACGGGATTAGACCCTTTAGTCGTTGTGATCGCAAGACAAGCATGTCTTAAGTGGGACTTCTCTAATATGCTTCTTGCCTAAACCGTCATTTCTTAAACACATACCAAAATCGTGGAAGGGGTATCTTTCAAACTTCTACTGGTCTTTTGTCATTATGGTTCATCTCACACATTCGACCATGGTGTCGTTTCATGAACATTCGCGAAATTTGTTCGGCCATAAATCCAATTGAACGATATATTCGTCTCCAAAGCAAATTGCCCAAACAATCTTTCTTAGATTGAGCCAATTTCATTAGAGCCCTAACTCCTGATCAAATCCAATGGCGGATCAATTGGCCAAAGATTAACAAGGCAAAGATCACAAGCCGAGAGGAATGCAGTACCATTGCTTGGTTTGAGTAGAGGAGCAGCTTATTGCCCTCTAAGGGTTATTAGACAATTCGGGATACTTCAGCAAGTACCACTGGTATGGAATCCCGAAGAGTTCACCTTTAACATCCCAAGTGAAACTATACCCAAAGAGGAGAAGAATAGCCTTCAAGCCAAAATTCACAAGATCATCCTATCCTTGGATAACCCATTTGAACAAATAATCGAGTAGCCAAAAAGCTTGGAAGAAGATATAAAGATTTGCATGGCCTCCAAAGAATACATCAAATGGATAGAAAATAAGCGTCCAATTGATGTCGAGCCATATGTCCCATTGAGCATTGTACCGGATCCTGTAGATGAATATGTCCCTGAATACATTGTTCCAAGCATGCCTGGAGTGGAACCCTATGTCCCTGAAGAGGTCGTGATCTATGTAGAAGAATGGGAATCTCGAGCCAAGGAATGGGAAGAATACCAAAAGGCGAAAGCTGTCTTAGCTAGCAAGAAGCCTAGGATTGGATGATTTAGATTCCCATTTGAGTTTAAAATCATAATGTCAAATAATTTCAAATTTTATATGCAATGATGGGTTGATTACTTTCTAAACATGCATGGATAATTTCAGAACATGATTTCAAAACATAAAGGAATCATCATGGATTGCAATTCTTTGAATTGTATGATTGATGAAAAATTTTATACAAGGCTAAGGCTTGTATGAAAATTTTTTATCTTTGGCAATCTCATAAAACCATACAATTAAAAGAATGTAGGGTTTCGTGATCGTTTTGCTATGCTAATATCAGGTTTTTTTTACAAAGCAGGTTGTTTAGCAACGGAAGGTAAAAGACCTCGAACTCGCTTACAAGTTAGAATGGCGGAAGAAGAAACCCGTGCTCGACTAGTTGAAGTCGAGAATCAAATGACCCAAATGGTTGCAATGATGGCAAAAATGAAGGCTTTTATTCTCGCATCTCGAGGATTTTATCCTACTATTCCAAATGTGGGAACTTCAAATGCAACCGAAACACCGATTGAAGACCCAGTCAGAAACAAAGAACCGGTTCAAGAAAATCCTCCAAAGACTACGCCTGAGGTGATAAATTTGGAAGAGGATGATCAAATCAAGAAGACATCCAAAACAAAGGATGAAGAAGAGGCCAAGAGATTGGCCAAAATTAAAGAATGTTTAGCAAGTCAAGGCTATGAGCTTTAAAGGTTTGACAAGTTCTCGCCGTACGCAAAGGTGGTTGTTCCAGAAAACTATAAGGAACTAGAGTTCGTGAGCAAGTATGATGGCACCGGTTGTCCCAAAAGCCATTTGAAGTATTATCTCCGTAAGATGGCAAGATATTCAGATAACACGCCACTTCTTATTAGTACATTTCAAGATAGTTTGAGAGGAGCGGCCCTCGCATGGTACACCGCCCTCGACATAGAAGACTTCACTGAATGGGATCATTTGTCGGGAGAATTTCTTCGCCAGTACAAGTTTAATGTTGAAGTACTCCCAACTAGAGAGGATCTTGTCAAAACCGAGAAACGGAAAAATGAAGGGTTCAGAGCCTATGCTCGGAGATGGAAAGCTGTTGCCTCACAAGTAAAGCCCGCCATAAGTGAAGATGAGCTCATTGAGCTCTTTCTAAAATCATTGTCGATTGAGTATTATGACAAGCTTCATGTATCATGCTGTCAAACATTCACCATGTTGGTAAAAATGGGTGAAAAAATTAAATGGGGATTGAAAGAAAAGAAGGCTCAGGAAACAGCAGCACGAAGACCTTACCCCAGGTGAAAAGACAAAGAGCCTATCTGAGAAATGGCTATGGTGTCTAGCCCAAATACTCATCAAGCATCATTTCCAAAACAATCAAATGTCGCTTGGAAAAACCCAAGGCAATTCGAGCCAAAGAAAAGACTCGTGAGGCAATACACACCGTTGCCCCGACCCCTGTCAAAACTACTACCAATGCTTCTAGAAAGGCATTTGGTGGCCAAAGAAGTACCGAGAGACAATCCTGCAAGATTTTCTTGGTACGATGAATCAAAAACTTGCACATATCACATGGGAGAAAGGGAACATGATGTAGATAATTGTCCCACTCTGAAGTACAAGATTCAACAGCTCATCGACAAGAAGATATTGAACTTCCAAGAGCCCGAGCCAAATGTACATCAGAATCCTCTTCCTGAGCACAATACAGTAAACATGATCAAAGAGGAAGAAACAGTGATCAAGTCTGACGATGAAGATGAAGATGAATATGAGGTCAAGATTAAAGCTTATCGTTTAGGAGATGCCTGCTTTCATCAAGAAGCACTCCTAAAAGGCGAGATTGTACACAACTTGGGAGAAGACTCCGAAAAATATAACTTCCAAGTGAAATATACCCCACCGCCATAGGCATTCAAAGATGAAGTAATTGTACCTGATGGCTGGGGTGGTATGGATAATGAAATCAGTCCTGAGGAGAAAGCCTTGCCTAAGAAGGAAATGCTCCAAGATGAAACAGATATGTATGAAAAGGAGAAAGAAGAAGTCCGACAGGGTGAAAGGCGTTTCACTCACAAATCATCCAGGGAAGGCGAAACCGTAGACTTACTCGGTCAAGATAGCGATAAATACAATTACCGTGTCAAATATACTCCACCACCATGGGCATTCAAAAATGAAGACATTATACCAGACGAATGGGGTGGCATGGATGAGGTCCCGATCTGCCAACTAAATGTCGAAGAGAATGAAAATCGAGAAGAGAAAAAGAAGAAAAAGATTCGCCGAGGTGATAGGCGGTTTGCTCGAAAAGCACGAAAACAAGGTGAAGTTGTCGATTTTCTGGGTCAAGATAGTGGCCGGTATAATTACCGTGTCAAATATATACCCCCTCCATGGGCATTTAAGGAGGAGATGATCACACCTGATGGCTAGGGTGGAATGGATGCTAACGAAGCCAATAGAAGCATGGTATCTATGATTATACCATTTCTAATCAAGCTTGATGAGGTAGATAAATATAAGGAGAAGGAAGGTCTTGTCAAACCAATCACTATCTAACTTCTCATTGATCAACTAAGGATTGAAGGAGAAGAAACACAGACTGTAATTATCATTCTCCCTCCAAAAGAAAAGTTTGATACTAAGTGTGTACCTTGGGATTACTCTCCCAAAGAAGTCAATACCATAACCCAATCAGGGAGATGCAATGTCCCGAAGGAAGGTGAGCACGAAAAGAAAGAAATAACCGAAGAAGATGTCAAACAGTTGCTTTTGATCATGAAGACGAGCAAATTTGAGGTAATTGAACAGCTAAGAAAGATGCCAGCACAGATTTCTCTGCTAGATCTATTCAATACTTCAGAAAACCACAAAATGGTGCTTATGAAGCTTCTCAATGAAGTGCACATCCCGGAGACAATTAATGAAGTACAATTGGAAGACTTTGTTGGCATTATTCTTTTGAAAGACCAAATTGCTTTCTCCGATGAAGATTTCCCAATTGACGGGTGTTCCCATAAAAAGGCTACGTATATTGCCGTCAGATGCCGAGGCAAGGAGGTGTTACGAGTGCTGATCGATAATGGTTCCGCACTTAATTTGTGTCTGCTAAGCACACTGCATCGCTTGGGGATTAGGGAAGAGCTCATTAAACCTTCTAAAGTAACTGTGCATTCGTTTGATGGAATGAAGAAAGATGTTATTGGCGATATCGAACTCGAGGTGAACATAGGCTCTGTGCCTTTCCTGATTGACTTCCAAGTAGTGGATATTCCGAGGACTTTCAACTTGTTACTCGGAAGACCTTGGATTCATATGGCTGGTGTTATTCCTTCAAGTCTCCATCAGAAAGTCAGGTTCATCATTAATGGTAAGATGATCATCGTACACGGGGAGACAGATTTCACAACTTACAAAGAAAGTGCAATACCGTATGTCGAACCCGAAGTGAAAGAAGAACCAAGTTATCATTCCTTCGAAATGATCTCAATGGTGCAAATTCCTGCCGGTTGCATCATAAAATCCCCGGAGTTCTCAACATCATCCATTATGTCAGGAAGGGTGTTATGCCAGTATGGATTTACTCCCGATAATGGTCTTGGATCGAAATCCTAAGGAATCAAAGAACTTATCACTCCGCTTGTTACAAGAATGAAACATGGAGTAGGTTATATTCCAGATAACTCCAATGATCACCATGGAGGCCAAGGCCGAGGTCGAAAGAACCTTGGAGGCTGTAGAAGCCGAGGTGATCGCATCATTAATCCATCCATGTGGAAGGGTAAAGCTAAAGAGCTTCCTTATCATCAGATTCACATCAAGAAAACTTTTCCTGGACCTTCCAATCTACTTCAAAAAGAAGACTTACATGCAGAGGAAGAATCTATTCTGCCAGGTTTATTCGAAGAGAATACCATCAACGTTATCATAACTGAGGCAGAAGATACTTACGCACTGGAGTAGGAAGATTCTCTTGAACTTTTGTTACTAGCTTTTTCCATTGCATTTTGTTGATTAACATTTCAAATTTCTTGTGATTTCATTTGCAATTTCAATTCAGTTGCAATTTACATTCCTGTTGATATAGATGTAATCACGTTTTTCAATTCAATAAAAGTGGTCAAATGTTTTGTTAAGGACATGTAGAAACAAAACCAAACCTATGATGATTATTCTCATTGGTGAGGCTTGAGGCTTTGGGTTTCTATATTGCTCCTTATTGCGAAAATGATGTTAAAAGCAAGGAAGTCTGATAATATGAGGACTAGCTCTGTCTTTATATTCTTTCAAAATTAGTTTTAAAATGAATTTTCAAAAGGTTTTTCATAGGACCATGTGCGTTACTTAATTCGTATGCAATTACTAACCATGTTTATTACATGTCAGGCATGAGCATTCGCATATCCATAATAGGTTCATATGTGACCCAAATCTTTCCTAGGAGATCACTTGCGATATTGAAGTGGATAATGAGGATGAGGAATGGATCAGAAAAGAATGGATTCGTCATGAAAAATCAAAGCCACTCACGTTAGAGAAAATGATCACTATTAATCTTGGTGATAAAGAGAATCCCAAAGAGGTTAAGATTAGAGAAAGTCTTCTCTCAGCAGAAGCAGAAAGGATCACAGATTTACTCAGAGAATATCAAGATATATTTGCATGGTCTTATGCTGACATGCCAGGCCTTGATCCGAGCATAGTTGAACATGCTTTGCCAATTGATCCAAGTATTTCACCAAAGAAGCAAAAACTAAGGCAAACGAAGCCGGACTTGGCAAAGAAAATAGAAGAAGAAGTGATGAAATTGCTCAAGGTCGATTTCATTGAAGTAGTACCATATCGAGAATGGGTTGCCAACATAGTACCCGTAATGAAGAAAGATGATCGAGTACGGGTGTGCGTTGATTATCGCGACCTAAATAAAGAAAGCCCTAAGGATGATTTCCCGCTTCCACATATCGACGTATTAGTAGACAGCACTCTTGGGTTCGAAATATTTTCATTCATGGATGGTTTCTCAAGATATAATCAAATCCTTATAAACAAAGAAGATAAGGCGAAGACGTCTTTCATAACACCATGGGGCACATTTTGTTACAAGGTGATACCTTTCGGTTTGAAAAATGCTGGTGCCACATATCAAAGGGCAATGATAACTTTGTTCCATGACATGATGCACAAAGAAATCAAGGTATATGTGGACGACATGATAGGAAAATCCAAACAAGGAGAAGATATGTTGAGGTGCTTCGCAAATTGTTCGAAAGACTTAGAAAGTACAAGTCGCGGCTGAATCCCAATAAGTGTGTATTTGGGGCAAAATCCAGCAAACTGCTAGGGTTTGTAGTCAGTAGCAGGGGCATCAAAATAGATCCCTCAAAAATCAAGGCAATATACGACTTAAAAACTCCTTCTACGGTAAAAGAAGTGAGAAGCTTGTTGGGGCGATTAAATTACATTGCCCGCTTCATCTATCAGCTTTCTGAGACTGCTAAACCATTCTTCAAATTATTGAAGAAAAATGCCAAAGTAAAGTGGGATGCGGAATGTCAACAAGCCTTTGACAAGATCAAAGAATATCCGGTATGCCCACCAGTGTTGGTACCACCAATCCCTGTAGTTCCGCTGATCTTATATTTGACGATTCACTATGAGTCGTTAGGAGCGGTGCTTGTGCAAAGAAGACCAAATGATGGTAAAGAACAAGCCATTTATTACTTAGGCAAGAAGTTCACAACATCATAAATGAATTACCCGGCAGTCGAGAAGACATGCATTGCATTGATTTGGGTATTACACAGATTAAGACAGTACACCCTTCATCACCAAATTTTGCTAGTGACTAAGAATAATCCGATCAAGTACCTTCTTGAGAAATCCTC
The DNA here is from genome assembly GCF_021117445.2 of Syzygium oleosum. Classification (NCBI taxonomy): domain Eukaryota; kingdom Viridiplantae; phylum Streptophyta; class Magnoliopsida; order Myrtales; family Myrtaceae; genus Syzygium; species Syzygium oleosum. The sequence goes on along the minus strand of NW_026607485.1, from coordinate 18,677,165 downwards.
CTTGGTCGAGAAATTAGCAAAGTGGCAAGTCTTGTTATCTGAATTCGACATCAGAAGTTCATCCCAAAAGTCAGTTAAAGGACGAGCAATAGTAGACATGTTGGCGAAAAATTCGCAGAATATTGACAATCCTGAAGAACAACTTGATGATCATATATTGCCACTGGTAGACGATAAATGGACCATGTATTTTCATGGTGTAACCAATTTATCTGGATCAGGAACTTGAGCAGTACTGATCTCCCCAGAAGGCCAACACTATCCGGTATCTGCGAAATTGGTATTTCCATGCACCAATAACATCGCTGAATACGAAGCATGCATTCTCGATTTACAATTAACCCTTTCAAAGAAGATAAAAAGGTTGCAAGTATATGGAGATTCTATACTCATCATATTGCAAACAACTGGTGAATGGCAAACTCGAGATGCCAAGCTAATTCCTTATTATAGATACTTAGAGTAGATGATAGAAAACTTTGAAGAAGTAACATTCTATTATCTCCCAAGAATTCAGAATCAATTTGCAGATACTCTTGCAACTTTGTCATCCTTACTACAAGCTAAAGATGGTATGGATATAAAACCATTCAGAATCAATATTCTTGAACAACCAGCTTATTGCATGATGGTCCAGGCAGAGTTTGACAATGAACCATGGTATCGTGACATCAAAAGATATCTTCAATTGGGAGAATTTCCTGAAGGAAGCCAACCAGATGACAGAAAATTTATAAGGAAGATAGCCAACAAATTCTTCCTCAGTGATCAAATCCTCTACAAGAAATCATTTGACTCAACCCTATTAAGATGTGTGGATGTTATAAAAGCTGAACAAATCATGAAAGAAGTTCATGAGGGTGAATGTGGACCGCATATGAATGGACATATTCTACCCCGAAAGATTATGAGATTGGGATATTATTGGATGACAATGGAAACAGATTACATCCAACACGTGAGATGTTATCATCAATGTCAAGTTTATGGAGACAGAATCAATGCACCGCTAAATGAGCTACATCAAATGTCTAAGCCATGGCTATTTTCAATGTGGGGCATTGATATGATTGGTCCAATCAACCACAAGGCCTCAAATGGACACCGGTTTATCATGGTCGCTATTGACTATTTCACTAAATGGATTGAAGCAAACTCCTACACGAATGTTACTGCCAAGAATGTTGCAAGATTCATTAGGCGGGACATCATTGCTAGGTATGGAGTTCCAGAAGCAATAATTACGGACAATGGCTCAAATCTAAATAACAAGATGATAGATGATTTACTCGAACACTTCCACATCCAACATATGAACTCATCTCCATATCGTTCACAAATGAATGGAGCAGTTGAAGTGGCAAATAAGAATATCAAGAAGATATTGGCCAAGACAGCCGAAAATTATCGTGATTGGCACGAAAGGTTACCGCATGCTCTGATGGCATACCGAACTTCAATTCGAACATTAACTGGAGCAACTCCATTTTCCTTGGTTTATGGAATGGAAGCAGTGCTACTTGTTGAAGCAGAAATTCCTTCATTAAGGATACTATCCCAATTGAAGCTTTCAGAAGCTGAGTGGATTCAACAAAGATATGAATAACTCAACATGATCGATGAAAAAAGATTAAGAGCTATATGCCATGGACAAGCCTATCAAAGACGAGTGGCTAAATCCTTTAACCGAAAAGTGAAACCGAGGCATTTCAAAACAGAGGATTTAGTATTGAGGAAAGTCATCTTCAACAATTCAGATCCTCGTGGCAAATTCACTCCGAATTATGAGAGTCCATACATTGTCAAGAAAGTTCTTCCTGAAGGAGCATTGATTCTTGTAGATATGGCAGGAACAGAACTGGCCTATCCTGTAAATGCAGATGCTGTCAAGATTTTCTACCCATAAAATGAAGACAAACATTCAAGAAGAGATTTGGGTTACTTTAAAACATGTGCAATATTATGTATACCATGCATTTCATGAACATGTTTATCTGTTTTGCAGAAGAAAGAAAAAAGAATCCGAACCAGTCGATGATTTCAAAATTCCCAAAGTAGTCAGATAATAGAGGGAAGTATCACTTCCAATTCTATTTTCCAATTGATATTCCCTAATGTGCTTTTCTTTTTATCATCCCCAGGGAGACAAATAAAAGGGAGCAATAAAAGAAAAATTCCCAGTAGAATCAAAGAAAAACATGCAAACAAGAGGGATCTTGGTAGGTTGATCAGACAGGTATCCCTAAGTCGTGAGTATATGTGTTAAAGAAGTTGTCTTTTTAAGAGAAAATTGAACTTTTTCTCCCCCAAGCGGAATGACACTAAGGCTGAACAAAACAAAACACATTGTTTTGAAAAGAAAATACTTCAGAAACATTCAAATCAAAAGTTTTGAAACACGCTTTCTTTGAGAATGCATCAGGTATCAAAATTCTCTAAAAGGGATAATTTGACAAAAAGTTTTGAAAAATTTCAAAGAAAAAATTTGGATCAAATCGAATGAAAAGACCTTCAAATGATGAAAGGTAAGCTATATCCAAACACGTCCCCTATACACTCAAAGTCAAAATGTAGAGGTGAGTGAGAAAAACTCATCCGAAGGAAATAGGGGATGTTCGCAATGATTACATAGATTGAAATGATGAAAGGCAGTCATTTCACTATCCCAAACACATGCTTACCCCTTACAAACCAAATTTGAGCCAAAACAGTGGACAAGTTTTTCCAAAACAACCCTGTTAAGAATCACTCCACATTGGGGCAAATCAGGAAGTTTGTGATTGACAGCTATAGAGAATAGGATCAAGAAAGATTTTATTGCATACTCTCGCATCAATCTTTATGTGATAACTTCGGATGAAGTCATATGGAAACTCAAGACATCCCAAGAGGAAGAAGAACACTTCATTTCTTATACCCAAACACATTACCTTTGGCAAAGCCCAATTGAGCCTGAATATTCATTTTAGAACCCTAAATTGGTGATCATATCTTCATACTGGAGCATGAGCATATGATCCACTTTAATAGATAAGAAACAAAAGGGCATGACACAGAGTCCTTAGAATTCAAGAAGGTCAAAAACAAAAAAATCTGGGGCATGAAAAAGCAGTGTGCCTAGTAAAAGCAAGGCCAAATGCCCGAGGAAAATGAGAAAGAAAAGAGAGTTCAAAAGAAAGCTCGAAATGACAAAAAGTCATGACAAAGCAAAGTCAAAATCATGAGAGATCATAACAAGTGAGAATGAGAAAAAGAGAAGAGATGGTAATGAATGTTTAAGGGACTCTGATGTTCAAGGGACTCTGATGTTCATAAAAGAAAGACCCCTAGTGAGCAAAAAAGAAAAAGGTGGTCATGCCGAGATGATCATCAATTTCATAAAAACCCTTAATTCAAACAAATGAGCCTTTTGAGCCTATCCAATACCAACAATACAACCTCTCCCCAAAGATTCTTCAGATTGGGATGTTGAGAGTAGAAACATGACTTTATAACAAGAAGTCATCACTCAAAGAAGTGTTTGCAATAATATCTTGTCTTGTTCTCGAGGTTCTTAACTTGAAGACCCGAAGTCAGATATGATGAAATCCTTTTTCTTGGCCTCAGAATGCCTATCCTTTGAATAGCTATTGATCGAGCCAACATTACAACCTTTTGAAAGACCTTATCGGATCAATTGGATTGTATACATTGCGAACATCTCTGAACACCTAAGGATTGATTAAGAGAGATAAAATTGAGGGATATCAGACAAGTCCATTTTCAATCAAATAAAGAAAAGACCAAGTTCATAAATTGAAACAAATCCTTTCTAATGAAGGTCTTCCAAACGATCATTTCAAGCATTTCTTGAAAGATTGCAAGCATTTTGTTCAAATAATTCCTTGAAAAGGAAATTTAATTATCTGAAAAGCATTAATACAAAGAATGCATGTTTCTAGACCAGGTTTCAAAAGTTTTTGGTCAACTTAAAACCAAGTTTTCAAACAGTTTGTAGTAAGCTAAGAACAAAACCACGCTTCAAACAGTTTTGATTAATTTCAAAACTACTTTTCAAAATAGTTTTTGGTCAACTAAAAAACCATACAAAGGTTAGTGAAACCTCAAAATCACATAACTCACGGTCAAGGCATTCATTGTTTGAAGTCTTCCCAAAGTCCTACAAGCGAGGAGCCCCTAGGCAAATTCAAGTTCTACAGGCGAGGAGCTCCTAAGCAAATTTAAAGTCCTATAGGCGAGGAGCCCCTAAGCAAATTCAAGTCCTACAGGTGAGGAGCCCCCAGGCAAATTCAAGTCCTACAGGCGAGGAGCCCCTAGGCAAATTCAAGTCCTACTGGGGAGGAACCACTAGGCAAATCCAAAGTCCTACAGGCGAGGAGCTCCTAGGCAAATTCAAGTCCTACTGGTGAGGAACCACTAGGCAAATTCAAGTCCTACAGGCGAGGAGCCCTTAGACAAATTCAAGTCCTACAGATGATGAGCCCCTAGGCAAATTCAAGTCCTACAAGCGAGGAGCCCCTAGGCAAATTCAAAGTCCTACTGGTGAGGAACCACTAGGCAAATTCAAAGTCCTACAAGCGAGGAGCCCCTATGAAAAATTCAAGTCCTACAGGCGAGGAGCCCCTAGGCAAATTCAAAGTCCTACTGGTAAGGAACCACTAGGCAAATTCAAAGTCCTACAGGCGAGGAACCCCTAGGCAAATTCAAAGTCCTACTGGTGAGGAACCACTAGGCAAATTTCCAAATCCTCAGGCAAGGAGCCTCAGGTGTTCATTGTTCGTGGGTTCGTCCTTAAACCACGAAATCAGAATAACTATCATAATCATAACCACCATCAATTCATGCCCTTGGATCATAATCATCACCACCATCAATTCATGCCCTTGGATAAGTAACAAAGAGATGCCCACAAACAGGTAAGTTTCTCTCCCTCAATCATTAAGAACCTTTCAAAATATATTCTGAAAAGAGAATCGTTGGATTAGATCACAAAATTCAAAAGCAACATCCCTAATCAGTTGTTGTAAAATTTCCATCTTTTCTTGTTCATTGAGTCGACTGAAAACTCAGGTGTCAACTTGTCTTTGAGATCAACCTCTAACGAGCTCAATCTCAAAGAGGGGCAGCTGTTGACACTTGATTTTTAGCTCATTTTTTTCATATTTTAAAAAATCTCAAAATTAGGACTAAGAATCTTGACCAAGCCTAGAAACCTATTTCTAAACCAGAAAATAATTTTTTTGGCATTTTTCTACATTTTTCCTTAATTTCTTTTAGTCAAAATAAGTGAGAAAATCAAGAAAAATACCAAATGGAATCATAAAATTCCATAAAAATAGTCATTAGTCTTCTTTTAAATCCAATTTCATTAATACATCAACAATTTTGAAAAATTTCAATCGGGTACATGTTTTTCCCAAATTTTGGCAAAATTAAACTCGAATTAAACCAAAAATGCAATTAAATCTTTTCTAGTCATTTTGAAGTCATAGTGTCTTCACAATAAATGATTATGGGACCTTGAATTACATAATGGTTGGTCCAATTGCACAATTTGTCAAAGAAATCATAAAACCCCAAATTCAATTGAAAATTAAGAATTTTGAACTCAAATTGGGAATCGTGCCCAATATGAAATTGTCGAACCATGAGACCATCATTTCTAGGGTTAATCAGATGTGGGTAATTCAATTTTGGCATCAATTTTTCCTAATCAGGTCATTAGGACATCAAATTGAATAAAACCCTATTAACTAGAACACAAAAATGTGAAAATCTTGGACATGATTATCACAAAAATTGGGGAAAAACACATTTTTGGGTTCAAAATGTGATGGGGAGTTCAATTTTGGGGTTTAATTTGGAAAAATCGATCGAAATTGAGCTCAATTTGAATTTTTAATCAAAATCGGGCCTACCGGGTTGACCGGGTCAACCCGACCCGATCCAATGACCCGTCTTCTTCGCCCGGTTCACCCCAGAACTTTCAAAACCCAGAAAATTCCATTTCAAGCCCGCGATTTCACCAGCCTTAATCCCACCACAAAAACGTGCGAAATACCAATTTAATAGCTGGATAATCACCAGTTGTCATCGGTTATTCGGTCTAACTGATTCAAGATCGATTCTAACCGAATTTGGGCGGGATTTTTGATCAACAAAAAGTTGAAAAAAAACTGAAGATTGAGGGGGGAGGTGTTCGATGAAATGCCAGAAGAGAGAGAGAGAGAGAAAGAGAGAGAGAGAGAGAAAAGGAGCGAAATCAAAGAGAAGGATCTAGAGAGAGGGTCGAGAGTCCCCTCACGAGTGTCCGGCGCTGCCATAGACGGCGAAGCATCGGCAAATCGTGGATAGGCCGCGACTCTCCCCTGGTCGTTTCAGTCAGACAAACTGATCGCGAAACCCTGAAAACGAGCTTCGTCCGGCGTGTTGAGAGATACTTCGGCAAATCTGAAGCTACGAGGGTGAAGATCAAGTGTCAAGGAACAACTCTAGAGGCGCGAATCAGTTCGGCAATTCCTCTTGATTATCGAACAAAGAAGGTAAAGTTGGCTCATAGTAATTTTTTTTAAAATTTTCCAGAATTCAGTTCCAATCCCAATATGAATGTTTATGTGATTTCGTCGATGAATTTTGGCATTTTGATGTTCAGAACTAGTTTCTAATCATTTTTGGTATTGTTTGATTGCATTTCGGACATTAAAAACACATAAATCGAGTCGGTTAACCATTGAAACCTCCTCGCCGGAACTTGGATACCCTCACCGGAGCATTGCCGTGGCCGTAGGGCCATTCAAGTTAGCTTCCTTGACCTTGTTTGATGTTTTTGTCCTTGATTTGAACCAAACTAGACGGTTAAGGCGAGTAGAATAGGGATTTTGAGTTTTGATGACCATGATTTAGGTTGGCAACAAATTAGCATTTTCCGGCGAGGTTTTCGCCGGTCGGTGACGGTCCGACGGCCAATCAGTTGGTTTAGTTTGATAGTAGATGATATAGTCTCAATGTAGAATCCAAAATCATGGCCGGAATCACACCGGAAGGTCGTCGGATCCCGATCCGAAGTCACGGCCTCGAAAACATTAAACTGGAAATTGTGCATACCAAGTGTTTGACAAAATGCCTAAGAGAAAAATGGTCAAAATGGCGCCGTTTTTTGCTCTGGGCTTGCCAGAGAAGACGACTGGCAACCGACGCCGGCGACGTTTGGTTCGGTCAGGCCGAACTGGATTGAACCAGGCCGGTCCGGTTCGTTTCACGGTGGGAAATTTAAAAAAAAAATCTAAAAATTAAAAAATTCATAAAAATTAAAAAATTCATAAAAATTCAAAATTCAAAAAATTCAAAATTTTTTTTTGGAAAATCAGAAAAATTTTAGAAAAATATGAAATTCACAGAAAAAAACAAAAAAAAATTAGAAAATTCATAAAAATTCAAAAATTTTCAGAAAATTCATAAAAATTCAGAAAATTCAAAAAATACAAATAAAAAATGTGAGAAATTTAGAAAAATTTAAAAAAAATTGAAAAATTGGAATATTCATAAAAATCTTCAGAAAATCATAAAAATTAATTCTCGGTTAATGAAATTTCCAAAAAAAAAATCAAAAAAAATTAAAAATTTCAAAAATTTCAAAAATTTTAAAAATTCACAGAATGGTCCAAAAACACTGTCGCCAACCTTAGAAAGTGAAATTTGAATTTTTAGAAGTGCCCAAGTGGCATTTTTAGAAAATCTCAAATTCAGGGGTTATAACCCCTAAAAAACCCTAAAACCCTAAAAGATGTAAATCATGAAATAAATAAGCTTCTAGAGCTTCATTAGAATTTGGATGTTTTGATTGATTTTCGTTTTTTAGAGACCATTTAGGATTGATTGATTTGATTGACATCGATTGTGCATTTAATACTTGATTGGTTTTTCCCGCGATAAAAATAGATAGAATTAGTGGGTAAGCCTTGGAAATTTGCATGACACGTTAGACATCATATCGTTCTTAGGTACCGAAAGGGTGTTAGAGATCTCGATCTGGGATCAATAACGTAACCAAGTCCCCGTACTCATAATCTCTGTTTCGTAGAATCGTGGTATTTCTCCCGTACCTCGATTAGGTTTCTAGTCTACCTACCAATAATGACTAGTGGCGACTCCAAAATCACAAACTTAGATTAAATAGGAAATTACCATCCGCTGTCACGTGAGGTATGGTCTGGGAGAGACCCTTACACGGAAATACCTCCTTAGCGCGCAAATCCCGAAAGCCCCAAAAAAGCGCGGCGCGATAGTCACTTGATTTCCCAGTAACTTATTAGTAATTTATCAAGACTTTTACGAAATCACGAACTCTTTTTCACATATCATAACTTATCAACTTCTCTTATTTTTTAACTAACTTTTATCTGTCTTTCTTACCAATGTCTTGAACTACTAGCTACTAGATAAATTTACTAATCTTTATTTGAATAACTCACCAACATTTTTCACTAATAAAAAGGCCTCGGCCCACGACTCATCAGCCCATTCGCAAGACCAGACCATTTTTTAGTAAAATTGGGCTAAGGTTCGTTAAACACCAGACCCATCATTTTTGGCCCGTCCAATTCACCAAAAGCTCCATCACCATCAATCGATCGTCCACCATCTCCTATCAGCAACAGTCGCCTTCAAATCTCCCTCGCTGGCCACCACAGCCTCCGCCGTCACGGAGCAGAGCACCAACGCTCATCACCACCAATCGAACTTCTCTCACGCTCATCTTCAGTGCTCTGGACCAAGTCCAGGTCGTTCTATATTCAATGAAAGTCTATAAACGATTTCGGTTTATTCCTGCTTTGCCTTTGAATTTCTGTTCTGTTCTGTTTTCTTCCAATTTTGGTGGTGTCTTCCGAATTCTATCGCTACAGGTCGCTGTGCGGAGGAGGATGTAAGAGTTTTGCTAATGTGGATTTATATTAATTGAGATAGTAATTGGTCTAATAAAGTGTGATTTAATGATTCTTAATTGGTCTAATATGGGCCTGGCTTGTGTGGACCAAGTTGAGCCCGGCCCGTGATAAGAGGACCCGGCTGAAAACTCTATAAATAGTGCTGAAGTCTCTCCTCTAGCTCATATCTCTCTCTCAAACACTCCTAAAGCTCTCATAAGGATTTCTCTCTGTCGAGACTCTCGAGTGGTGATCTCATCACGCTAGGGATCCGGAGGGTAATAGGGGAGAAGTGCTACAGCTTCGGATTGTTGCCTGAGGATCGGAACGTCGCCATTCCACATAAAGAACAATAGATTCCAAATCAGGTGCGCAAATCTCTCTAATCCACTACAGTGTTTTGAGTTTCTAGTTATGGTAACCCTGGGATGTTGTCCGAACGACGGCCGACAAAGGAATCAAGTTTGCAAGGAAGTGATCGAGTAAGAGCAAGTCTCTCGACGATGGAAGCTCGCTGATCGCGTTCGAAAACACCATGATCGTGACCATGGATTCTCTCTCTATACCTCTCTCTGCATTCGTCATCTTCGTATGCACATTTGCTCTTACGTTCGCAAGTAATGACATTGTTGTTCCCCGTTTCTGAACTAGCGAGCGTGAAGTACTCCAAGCTAGTTCAAGACTTTCTCGCTGGCACCAATTGTCACCAATGATGCATAGAGGACCTTCACTTACTAGTTCGGTTGCGTGACCGCAATCGCGTCTCATCAAGGTAAATACTCAATGCTTTGTTTTTTTGCCATTCATTGTACAAAGTATAGGCTAAGAATTCCAGTTGAGATTTCTGTGAAATATTCTTCAAATTTAGGATTTGTTAATGATCTGCACCAATTTTGATGCTGTCGTGATAAAGTTGGATGTTGCGTTTAGATCTCTTCTTCGAACTAATCACTATGTATTCGTTAAGTAATATAGTAAAATCGAGTGGTCATGAATTCATTGGCATTTGACGAGTTAGGTTCGCTGGATTGAGATTATGCTTGCTGGTTGCGTATTTTGTTGCTCGACTGATTGGTGTTGTGTAAAATGCCCCTATCATGGCTTGAAAAGTGACATGCGAGAGGTACATGTGAGCTTAAGCTTTTATTTGAGAATAAGTTGACCACTTCATGCCTTTATTTGAGTCAAGGTTCACTTTAAACCCTTTTTCGAGAGGAAAATGTGTCAAAAAAGTCCTAAAACTATTACATTTGTGCCAATTTAATTCTAAACCTTTTTTTAATGTTAATTCAGTTCTAAATATTTTGTCTTTGTGCCAATTCAAATTTTCCATCTTGGCCAGATATTGCTGACATAGACGCCGTGTGGCCTACGTGGCATCGTCGACGATGACGTGGACAATTTTCAATGATTTTGAATTTTAACAGAAGAACCAACTCAAATAAAATAACATATGTTTTAAGGATTCAATTGCACAAAAAATAATTCAGGAACCTTATTGAACATTTCGAAAAAGTTCGAAGTCCATGTCTATTTCTCAAATTAGAAAAACATCACTCGATATAGTAAATAATATTTGGTATGAGCAACATCAAAATAGAATGCATCACCTATAAATGGAATAATGAAATTGACTACTAGAAGAACAACCAACTATCGAGATGGCTTGTTTCAAATTCTTTTATTTTCGCTTTTAGTACACGAAATAAGAGTCCATATTCATTATTCATGTATCAACTATATTGCTACTCAACTCGGTACAATCTTCAAAGATTCATGCACATTCAAACAATGGTACGAGCATATAAATTCAAGCTAACATATAACATTTTATCATGAATCAATCCATTTTTTGATCCTCTACTCTAGCAAATTCTTCAACAAAGGCCTTGAGATTCTTGTCCGAAGATCCACCTTCCTTTGGAAGACTCCATGGCCAAATCCTTCCGCTTCTTTGCATTCCTTCTAATTCCATCACCTCTATCTCTACCTCCCATGACCAATTCCAAGCAGATATTGATTTCACCTCCCTCAACAATAATGCCTTTTTCATTAATCTCGGACACTCGAACCTCGACCTTCCACACGTCCTCGATGAACTTTACGTTTGTCATCTAGTCGACCCACTGTGGGAACGCCACCATCGGGACGCCGCACACCAAGCTCTCGAAGTTGGTGAGTAATGCTAATTTAGGTTAGTAATCTTTGAAAATAAAATTAGTAAATGTAATGTATTGATAATTAAGTCAAATAAAAATTGGAAACTCAATAGCATTTGAAAAAAGAACAATTAAATGTCGATATGCAATTCAAATTAGGATTAGTAACTCAAAACTGTAAGTAATTACGCGGACACCTCGATTATCAAAAAAAAAACTGTAAGTAATTATATTGGATAAAAAGGTGGGAAATAATTCTTATCTAAGTTGGTATTTATGCATATAAGTTAGTATATTGAAAATATATGTAAATTATACAAATAAAAGTTGGCATATTAGTACAAAAGCTGCAAATCTTGCAACTAATATAAATTGGCAATTTCATAAAAAACGGGTAAGTTATCGATAAGTTGCACTGTAGAAAAAGTCATGGTTCAGTACGTAAGGATAAAACGTGTATATAATATATGTGCGTATGACGTCATCTATTACGTTTCTGTCTCTGCCTTTTCGCTTACATTCATAATATCTAAGGCCCTGTCATTGACAAAAATTCACATGTCTCTGTTGATTTTCGTAGTATTAATCTTATATAATATGTGTGTGACGTCATCAATGACGTTTCCCCATAACTCTCCCTTTTCGCTTACATCAGATCAAAGGTCCTGTCATTGACTAAAATAAACATGTCTCTGTTGTTGATTTTGGACCATTTGACACAAAGTGTTTGATTTGATCTGGCTTTCCCCTTCCTCGAGAAGTCATGAATCGTGACAAAAGAAAAAGCTTTCGACCTCATATGTTAACTTTAAAGAATTCAGATTAAAAAAAAAAGCACAAGAACGCAATTCCAGTCTTCTCTCTTTCGATCTCTCTTAGGGTTTTTTCTTTTAATATATAAATTTTTCTATAATTTATTTGGTCAACACTTAAAAATTAGATTTTAGCATCGAGTTATCCAATTAGGATTGATGTGGCACTTATATGTTAGTCCATGGTAGTATTTCTGTTTTTTATTTTGACGGAAGGATCCACTCCAATAAAAGATCATATACTTCAAAAACCTAATTGCACAAAAATATGATTCAACAATTTCAAATAATTCATGGACCTTTGATACCCTTTTCCCTACATTAAAAAAAAATCACTTTTATAATGATAATGTTTTACACAAGTAGTATGAAAATAGGATAATGCACCTATAATTGGAATAATGAGCTCGACTAGGAAAAGAGCTACCAATTATCGACAATAATTGTTCTGAATTCTTTTATTTTTCCCTTTCAATGTACAAGGAAAGTCATATTCATACATCAACTATATCACCACTCGGGCTCAGCACAATTTTTAATACATAGTCTCTAGCCACAATTAAATTCAAGCTAACATATAACATTTTATCGTGAATTAATCGACTTTAGTGAATTCTTCAACAAAGGCCTTGAGATTTTTGTCTGAAGACCCACCATCCCTGGAAGCCTCCCTGGCCAAATCCTTCCACTTATTTGCATTCCTTCTAATTCCATCACCTCTCTCTCCACCTCCCATGACCAATTCCAAGCACTTCTTGATTTCATCTCCCTCAACGATAATGCCTTCTTTATCAATCTCAGACAGTCGAACCCCGACCTTCCACACGTCCTCGACGAGCTTCGAGTTTGTCATCTGATCGGTAAATTGTGGGAACGCCACCATCGGAACACCGCACACCAAGCTCTCGAGCGTGGAGTTCCATCCGCAATGTGTGAAGAAACATCCTACCGAAGGATGCGACAAGACAGTGATTTGAGAGCACCATGGGACTATCACTCCCTTCTTGTCTAATTGCTCTTCGTAAATGAGTTCATCATCATCTCCATCCTTCTTTCTCATCACCCACAAGAATGGCCGGCCAGTCTCTAGCAATCCGCGAGCCATTTCTCGCTTCTGTGCCTTCGAGAACTTCGATGTGCTTCCAAAGGCTACATAAATTACCGAACCTTCCTCCTTCGTATTTAACCATTGAACATAATCCTCAGAGCCCCGATAGAGGTCATCTTTGGAGGATTTATCAGAAGAATTATGATCTTGCACATCTAGGACACGGAACGAGACAAGGGGCCCGATTCCGACCAAATTTAGTGTACTAATCGACCTTAATACCTCAAGTTCAAGCGCATCAAAGGTGTTCACAAGAACTACTTTTGGATTTCCCCCCTCTTTTAGCTGCTCAAATTGGCTTTGCATTTGCGGCAGACCGAAAGCATACTGGTTTTTGAGGTTGAAAAAGGAGGGGAGGTCGCGGTTGGTTAGTGGCGGTAGGCCGGGCAATCGTATTAGCGATGTTGTATCACAACTTTGGCTTGTAACGTTCTTAATCACATCCCCATAGCCATTGAAGTAATGATGGTATACACCGAAGACAGTTGCCGGTTGAATCCAAATGAGAACCGATGGGATTTGAAGAGAACGCGCAACGTAATCGGCCCAAGGGATCATTGTGTTGAGTACACACGAGAACCTGAGGCCTTGTCCCGAACTATACTCAATGAAGCCTCTAAGAGCTTCCGACCCCTGCCGCTTCAGCTCAGCGATGAAGTGATTGACATCATCCCCGAGCTCAATCCCGTCGTCGTAGCCATCGGAGAATGTGGTGAAGGTGTAAGCCTCAAGGCAAACCGGATCGATCATGTGGCGGATGGCAGACACGGTGGTGAAGAAAGTAACATGACCGCCCAAGCGCGTGAGGCGCTCGGCTAGATGGAGGGCCGGGTTTATAGCGCCACGGCTCGGGAACACTGCAAGGAGAAAGTGGGGAGGAGCCATGGTTTTAGGAGCTAGCTAGCTAGGGAAGTGCAAATGATGAGACCACGAAGGAAGTTATATAGAAAGACATGCCTCGTCTTCAACATAGAATTCTTCAACATAGAATTAGTCAACATTTAAGTTAAGGCTTCGCATTGGATGATCTCATTATGATAAACAATGTCCATCGCAAATGTAATGAACGAGGGCAGTTAAGCGTAGGTGGCAAATATGTAGATGGTTCGGATCAAGTTTGATTGGATTATATCAAATAAAAATTGGCTCGAGGAAGCTCATATGTCGTAATTCGCTGACATGACATTCTCATCTTTGACCTATTTTTCACGTACGACTTTGGAAAAGTCTTTTGTGAGAATATTCGCATATACAATCAATTTCATAGAACAACTTAATGTCTTTATTATAGTTAGCAAGTATCCTCTAAAATATTTGTGAGGGACGTACAAATAATGTCAGACTTCTCGATGTACTTCTGCACTTTGTTTTCGTCAGAGTACTTCTGTACTTTTTTCTTTCTATACTTTGAGTAAACCAAAAATTTTATCCTATTCAGCACTCTCCGTCATCCCGTGCGAGTCAAATTCAAACATGGCTGCACATGAAAATTAACAATATTACACTAGGAAAAAACAGGCAAAAGGAACCTTCTACCGAAAAAAGAAGACAACAAAAGAAGACAACCAAAAAAATGGAAACAAAATAATAAGGATTAATATAACAAAAACCTCAAATTAATATACTTGTAACAACATTATTTAAAATTAATTTTTTTATCACAAAAAATCCCAAACTGGTATACTTGTAATAAATTTATCATTTAATAGTTTCTATTAAATTGTACAGTTAAATTGTTGAGTTCGATGACACGTGGCAGTCGACGGGTGTACCGGTTTGGGATTTGACCATCCATTTCTAGCTTGTAACTTTTCGTGATAGTAATCCAATTTAATGAAAACTAACGTAGGGTAAATTTGTTACGGGTGTACCAGTTTAAGGTTTTTGGTGGTCAATAAATTAGTTTAGGGTAAATTTATCAAAATTGTACCAGTTTGGAGTTTTTGATGGGCAAAAAATTAGTTTTGGATAAATTTGTCTCAAGTGTACCGGTTTGAAATTTTTTGTGATATTAACCCAAATAATAAAGAGAAGGTAATTAACTTGTCATTTTAACTTTAGGCCTTGAATTTCCGATTGAGGAATAGTTGTCACTAAAGATTTATGGGTTATCGCACCGTCCACCTTCGAAAGAACTAGATTTCTTTATGTCATTTTAGTTAGGGTTAATACCACGAAAAACCCTAAACTGGTACATCTGTGACAAATTTACTCCAAACTATTTTTGACCACAAAAAATCCCAAACTGGTACATATGTGATAATTTTACCCTGAACTATTTTTTTGACCATAAAAAACTCCAAACTGGTACACTTGCGACCATTTTACCCAGAGCTAATTTTTAATATTATTTTTTATTTTTTCGAATTTTTTTTATTTTTTTATTTTTTCTTTTCTTTTCTTTTTCCTTTCCTTTTCTTTTTTTTTTCCTTCATCTTCTTTATCTTCAACCTATGGCCGGTCGCCGGTCCGGCAACCGACAAGAGATGGGGGTCGGCGAGGTCGGCCCCGCTGGGCGCTGGCGAGGTAGGCCTTGCCAACCCCTGGCGAGGTTCGACCTCACCAATTGCCGGTGAGGGGTTGTCCTCGCCGTCGCTGGCAAGGCTCTGCCCTGCCGAGCCTAAGGCGGGGGCCCACAAGGTTGGCCCCCGCCGACCTCTGGTCAGGCCGACCTCGCCGCCGCTGAGAAACCAAATCAATGGCCAGCGCCACAGATCAAAACGCCACAAAAGGCGGGGATTCAACTTACTGTCTTGGATCGGCAGGGCTTCCCGCAGGAGCTGCAGACGAGATTGGGGACGGCCTCGGTGGACTCGGAGAAGTTGGAGTGAGAGGTGAGCTCGGCCTGCCCTTGAGCTTCCTCCACGGACTTCAAGAGGGCGCTGCAGTCGCTGCACTTGAGAGAGATGCCGGCCATGTCTGCAGTCCTCCGATCGGGGAAGGGAAAATCAAGAAAGAAACGCTTCGTGCTCGGAGCGATGCAGCTTTGCAATAGCCGAATGGAGCGATTGGGATTTCGTCATTGTTGGCGAGGCTTGGCCCCGCCAGCAACTGGCGGGACCGAGCCTCGCCACCGACAGCGAGGACGACCCCTCGCCAGCAGCTGGCGAGGTCAAACCTCGCCAGGGGTGGGCAAGGCCGACCTCGCTAACTGCCGGCGAGGTCGGCCTCGCCAGCGGCCGGCGGGGCCGACCTCACCGGCCGGCGGGGCCGACCTCACCGGCCATAGGTTGAAGAAAAGGAAGATGAAGGGAAAAAGAAAAAGAAAGGAAAGAAAAGGAAAAAGAAAAGAAAAGAAAAAATAAAAATAATTCGAAAAAATAAAAATAATATTAAAAAATTAAGTCGGGGTAAAATTGTCGTAGGTGTACCAGTTTGGGGTTTTTGGTGGTCAAAAAAATAGTTCGGGGTAAAATTGTCACATGTGTACCAGTTTGAGATTTTTTGTAGTAAAAAAAATAGTTTTTGGTAAATTTGTCACAAGTGTACCAGTTTAGGGTTTTTCGTGGTATTAACCCTTTTAGTTAAGCATAATTTAAGTGTTACTTATTGGTGCGCTAAGGCTCCGTTCGTTTGGCGGAAAATATTCTCCCGGAAAATATTTTCCGGGTTTTCCGGTGTTCGGGGGGCGGAAAACGTTTTCCGTGGGAAAATATTTTCCTTCCCCCCCTCACAAAATAGCCTAAGTCTATGGAAAATGACTTCCGCTTCTTCAAAAGCGGAAATCATTTTCCGGAACTTCTTCTTCTTCTTCTTCACTAAGGTCGCCGGCCGCCGCCGCCGCCGCCGGTCGCCGCCGCCGCCGGCCGCCACCGCCGCCGCCACCACCGCCACCGCCGCCGCCGGCGGCCGCCGACGCCGCCGCCGGACGCCGGACGTTGGGCGTCGGTCGCCGGCCGCCGCTGCCGCCGCCGCCGGTCGCCGCCGCCGGTGGCCGGCTGCCGACCACCGGACGCCTCCGCCGCCCGCCGCCGGTCGCCAGCGAAAAATATTTTCTGAAACTTTTTCATATTGGTCGCCGAACACCGGAAAATTATGTTCCGGGAAAACATTTTTTAGGAAAATGACTTCCGGGAAAATATTTTCCAAAAGGAGAATATTTTCCGCCAAACGAACGGAGCCTAAGATTAATCCATTTAAAATAAACTCAATCCTTCTAAAACGATAAATAATATTAAACATAACTTGTTCATCGTTATTTTGTTTTATTTCCTATCTCTTTATCCGTTTTAAATAAAAGTCGAAATGAAACAAAAAATAGTGAAAATAAAAAAAATAGCATATTTAAAAGAAGTTGTTTCATTTTTATAGGTATATATAATATGTATATATTTTCTACTCTTGAGTTATATTTAGTTTTATTAGGAAGAATAATAGACAGACCGAACCTTATACCCAAAAATAGAAGGCAACAAAAATAAAAAGGAGATTAAACATAAAGAGAAGCCAACAAACTTATGACTTTAAGTTTAGGCCTTGAATTTCTAATTGTGCTTGGTCATTTGCTGGCCTTGTTCATTTGTCAAGAATAGCCAAGTCCAAGTGCTAGCATAATGGCCAATAGGCATGCTGCCCTACTGGTAAAGCAATTGGGGTGGAAACGCTGGTATCACAGGTGTGGGGTTCGACTCCTGTGCTCTGCAAGAGGTAGATCAAAATTTAGAGAGTGAGGAGAGTTAGAGATAGCACAGACAAAAAAAAAGTTCCAACATAATGGCAATAATTAGCCGCACGAAGAAACCGAGGAGATAGAAAACCAATTGAGGAATAGTTGTCACCAAAGATGTATGAGTTATTATACCATCCACCTCTATTGGGTTTTGACCATACACGGTTCTGTTTGTTTCGTAAAAAATAAAGATTTGAAAAATATTCTCCTAAATATAATCTCTTATATTGCTTGGAATAATTAATCAATGGAAAATGTTTTCATTGTCAACAATAATTTATGACTAAACATTTTCATTAATGATGAAAATATTTTTCATTTATTCATTTTGGTAAGCGATACAAACGATCATTTTTAGGAAATTTTTTTCCAAATCATTCATTTTACGCGCGAGACAAACGAAGCCTAAGATTGATCCATTTTTTAAATTTTAGGACGTAAGATTGATCCATTTAAGATGATGAATAATGTTTGGCGTAACTTATTCAAATTTACGCCGTTTTATTTCCTATTTCTTAATACATTAAAAAAAACTCAAATCGAAGCTAAAATAAGTGAAAAATAAAAGAAACATAGCATGTTTAAAGAAGTAAATTTTATTTTCATATATATGGTCATATAGGGATAATTATCTAAGAAGTCCTAAACCTAGTATACCGTGGCCAATTCAATCTTAAATCTTTCAATTGTACCAATTTATTCTAAAACCTTTTGACAATTTGTAAATTTAGTCCTAAATTTTTTAGGATTAATATCACGGAAAACCCCAAACTAATAATTGAAATAATATTGATCTAAATGCCTCGTCTATTGACACTTGTGCATTTATTTTATTCTTTCAAGTAGTCATAGGTTCTTGTGTCGCGTGATAAATACCGCATTAGTAAAAAAAAAAGATAGCTTACATGGATTTTATGGCCTAAATCCGATAAGAAAAAATGAGGGAATTTTAAAAAAAAACTTGAAAAATCAACCCAGCCGCGAATCCCAAGTGCCACTCCAAGAGAAAAATTCATTCGATAGTCGAATTTTACTAGATGTCAAGATTCTTGGGTCTCGTTGTTTGAATAATATAAAATTGATTGTTGGATTTGAGCACGTTCATGGTTGGGTTCTAGATTTGGTTGGATGTCTTGAGTTATGGTGGATATTAGAAGAAGAACGAAGACAAAGGGAAATCAGCATGATTTATGGTCGGCTATCTTTCGGTAGACCCTCCACCATTAACTGCTTTCATAAGGAAAAGTGGAGCTCTTGTTTGGTTTTTTGTCAAAGAGCGTGAAGTTTAAACATTATCAGAAGGAGCGAAGACTTCTTGGTGTTTGGCTCCTTTAATGTATGTGTTTTTTTGTTGTTGACAATTTGATTTTAGGATAGTAAGTGTGTGAGATGTTTGTCTTTCTCATTTATTGCAATGTAGGTGTTATGCTATTATATAAGGACATAAAGGTCAGTGTTGTCAATCGAAGCCATCAGAAAGCATTCCAAGAACAATTTCTCCCTCCGACTTGTGCATTTGTTCTGAATTTTCAAAGTTGTCACTATTCTTTTTGGCTCAAACACTCGTAGGGTTAAAAATGAAAATTTTTCTTTGTTAGAGATTTCTCAAGTTACTTGCAATTTTGAAATATAGTTGGCAAAACAAATTGACATAAAATATTCTGCTAATAAGTTACCAACATCATAAGGAATTTATTAATTTCAAAATTAATCGGTAGGTTACTAACTTTTTTTAAAAATTCTACAAGTGTGGTTAGTAAATTTACTAAGTTTATATTTCAATTTACCAATATCTAAACAACACAGTAAGATGCCGACTTCTTTTAGATTCTATACAATGGTCATTAAACGAGCTACATTTTATTGAATTCACCAAAGTCTAATTAAATTCACAAGTCACTGAATTTTTTTTAAAAATTTGACAAGTATGTTTAGTACATTATCAATATTGAATTTACGAACGTCCATAATTACTAACTTCTTTCAAATTTTACAAAGTATGGTTGGTAAATTACCAAAATTGCAAGGGAATTTAACAAAGTCCAAATTAATAGGTAATTTACTGCTTTTTTTTTTCAAATTTTACAAAGTATGATTATTAAATTACCAACATTGTAATGAATTTACCAAAAGTGCAGGTCTCATTGGAATTCAACATTTAAAGCCTATTTATCTTGGACTATCGGAACTTGACAAGAAAATTTAGGTGGGTCTGGGGCAATCCCAATCCAAACGTATAGATCGGACCGGCCGGTTAAAAAAAAAAGTGGCCTCGAAAAAAGTTGGTCAATCAATTGGCAAGATTTATTCATATTTTTTTAGATTGAAAAAAAAACGAGTAAAATATGAAATTAATAATTTCACAATATATTCCTTATTGTCTATTTTTATATATCTTTAACATTTTACATTATTGAGCCAAAAACACCCTTCTTCTTAGGGTGCGTGCGGAGGTAGATTTCCTGCAGGGAGGCGAGGTTGGCGACGGGGCCGGAGAAGGCGTTCTTCTGAAGGGATAGGGTCATGAGGTGGGAGAGGTCGGCGGGCAGGGTCCTGGCGAGGGACCGGGAGGCGAGGTTGATGGCGGTGACGCGGGAGGAGGAGTCGCAGTTGACTCCATCCCATTTGCAGTAGGAGGTGGCGGAGGACCAGCCGGACGGGGCGGGGGACACGGTGGCCCAGAGCTCGAACATGGCGGAGGTGTCGTCGCCGGACGCCGCAGCCGCGGCGGAGAGGAGGAGGAGGAGGAGGGTTGCCATGTCGCCCATCGTAGAGAGGGAGAGGGAGGAAGACGTGTTGTGGTGCTACGTTGTTGCGTTGTATGGTTGATGATTTGGTTCGGTTGACGGACAGCAAAGAGAGAGAAAGAGAATATGATTTTTAGCGGGATTTTGAGGGAGATAACGGGAATTATCTAATTTGTTGCTTCTAATTTTATAAAAAACAATTTGCCTTAATTAAGGAAAAGCAAAATTAAGCACTAGCTTAAGTAAAGTAATTCCCATATTTTGCGCTTCTGGCGCCTTCTAATTTTATTTCAGACCTTATATTTGTGTGAATTGTTAATTAATTCCTTAAAAGCGATAATATATAACTTGTATAAAAAAGGAGGTGCCAGACACGGATCTGACAAAATAATCCACCGAGAAAACAAAGTTCAAAAAAAGATTTTACGCTTACAAGTTATATCGTACAAAATTTCGAAATCTTTCATAACCTTTTAATGAGAAATTTTTGGATCATTATCTGTTATAGATGTGGATTGGCATAAAGTGTCGGATAAGAATAAAGATAAAATCATGTTAATTGGTGGAAAAAAAAAAGAAAGGTTTGCATTATTGATAGTCTCAAATGACAATTTTATTTATTTATTTATATTTTTTTTCTCTTTTTTTTTTCTCTATTGATAATGTTTTGTTTGAGTAGAATCCAACTTCCGACCTGTTTTGTTTGGACTGTGGAGACTTCTTTTCTAGGGGGTGTGAAGCATAGTCTAAAGAACCTTTGCAATCTGCTGAGCTGGCAAAACGCGGGAAATGAATGGTTAGTGCTTTTGTCCTTTTGTTACATCATACGTACTCGATGTTTTTATTTTACGAAAAATAAATTATTTAAAAAAATATTTTTCAAAAATTGATCATTTAAGACACTGACGGAAAATATTTCTTGATCAACAACGATCTCTGTCTAAATCACGGAGCCATGTATATGTACGTGTAGTCAATTTTTAAGAAAATATTATTTGAGTTGTTGGTTTTTCACGAGATAAATAAAGTTAATTAAGCTTGGTTGACAGAGTTTGATGTGGACAGGTGTCGAAGAGAATCGGGAGTTGTTGAACGTTGATTTGATAAGATTAATGAGTTGTGATGGTGATAATCTTTCTTCGTTTTATTTTGAAAAAATGAGATAAATAATTTATGAACTTTAGCTGAATTTGTAATGTGGTTCTAAACTTTATAATTTATTTAATATAATTTATAAACTTTAGCTTTGAATTTTTAATTTATTTAATATAGTTCATGAATTTTGGATATATGTTCAATACAGTCTTTGGATTATATGAAAATGTTTGATGTTGTCCCTAAATTTAAATTAATTGAAGGAAAAAATCAAATATTTTTATATAATACATGGATTAAGTTGAACGTATACAAAAAATTTAAGGACCACATTAAACAAATTAAAAATTCATGAATGATACTACATGTTGGGCTAAACTTCATGGCCCACATTGATTATTCCTTTTTTTTGTTTTTTGATTGCGGGTATCATATTGCTAAGCATCATCTCTAGGGGTTGTCCAAGGTCAAAAGATTGTTAGCCTTTCATTAAGTCTTTAGATTCGGTCAAAACTCATGAATAGATCGTACCGATAATAGTCATGTGATATCTCGAAATCATTTAAAGAGGTGTCAATGGGTCGGGTCAGGTTGAGTCGGGTCGGGTCAAGTTTCTATGATACCCGACCCGACCTGAATCACAAGGGGCGCATGCTCTCTCTCACCTGGCCCGGCCCAAAACGCATAGAACCCGAAGAGAAAATCCAGGTCGGGCCGAGCCAGGTTTTCGGGTTCGCAGTCGTCCGAAGGCGGGGGAGGAGGAGCAGGAGGAGTTGGGGAGTCGCCAGATGGAGAGGGACAGCGGTGCTAGCGGTGGCGCCTCCCTAACACAAGAAGGTCAGCATGGAGAAGTTGTGGAGTGGTTGGGACTTCACCGGTGTCGTTGCCATGGGAGGCGGAGGAGGGAGGAGGAGAACGAGAAAAGAGCTGCCCAAAAACCTCAGCGGCGACGGCGCGTATGGAAGTATATGATCGATCGCGTGTTGATGAGCGCGTATTTGTGTGATGCGCCCAGTTGCTCTTGCGTTGATCGAGTGGAGGATCGCAATGGTGGATAGAGAGAGAGAGAGAGAGGGGGGGAGGCGACGATGGTGTGGTGAAGAAGAAGGAGGAGGAGGAAGAAGAAGATGAAGAAGAGGAGGATGAGGATGTGCTACGTTTTTACAGAGAGGGGGTGAGCGTGAAAAAGAAAAAAAATGAAAGAGACGAGAGATGATACAATTTAGTATCTATCTAGGGTTTTTTTAAGTCACGGGCCGGCTGTCAAAAGAGCCTAGCTCGAATCGACCTGGCCCAAAACATGGATAATATTCGAAATTTAGAGCTCTTACCCAACCCAGAAGAGGACCGCCCTGAAGAAGCCCTAAATTTTCAGGCTGGACCGGGTCGAGCTGGGCTTTATTGACGGCCCTAATTTAAAGAATCGTAATTTTAGATAGACCTCCAACTTCAGACGCGCAATTGAAGATTGAGGATAGCTCCGCCACTCTCGTATTTCAATATGAGTTGCTCTCACAATACCCTTTCTCTCTCATAGTGGACCCTAGTCGCTCAATTGACAAACCTTCGTAGTTCAATGATTTAGCCAAATTGATTTGATTGTCTTTTCAATTTATCAATTTAAGCGAGGTCTGCCATGGGGTTTGGATTGTGACGATCTTAACTAATCAATTGATTGTCGCATGGCGAGTCCTAATTAGTCAACATTATGTTCCAAACCCCCATTTTAGGCCCTTAATCCTATGTTGCCCCAAGCATGTGCACCAGCTAAGTTCCATGACACTATTTGAACGGCTGAGATTGAATCTCCCTCATTTTTATTTTCCCTTTTATTTTCCTTCTTTTTCCCCATTTTCGGTTTTTCCCGATCTGCCCCTGCCCATGCACGGCCGAAACTGTTCACATTGTAGAGATTTCTTTTCATGCGAGCCACCGTCATCATCGCTGTATCGTTGTCGTTGGCCTAGCACGAGCCTCCGCACGCTTCGCCGGCCATATCCAACCCCGTGGCAGCCCCTCCCCCTCTATCTGAGAGACTCACCGTCTCTATTCGTCTGCTTGATCGAGCACGGCTCCATGGGCCTCGACCACAGTGTTAGCCATAGCCCTCGGGCGAGGCCCCTATTTCTTCATGTACAAACGGGCAGATAAAAAGAGACATTGGTTGATGACGGTGACAGGGAGGGCGACCCACATAGGGAGGCGACGGCAGCGGGGTCTAAGCGACAGCTACGTTCAGGTGATGGCGGCGACGCGACATCGGGGCTGGGGTACCAGCTCTTTGTCAGATTGGTGTATGTTAAGATTTTTCTTTTTTTTGGTGGTTAGGATAAATCTTCTCAAAGCTTAGGGGTGCTTTGGCCAAACGGGGTAACTCTATTAGGCAAAACTATTAATTACTTTTAGAGTATCCTAAATTAGTAAATTGAATCAATATAAGTAGTCAAGGACTCTCTTGTTAAGGTGTTTGATTTAGTCTATATAAAAATCAAACACCTCTCTTGGCTGGGGTATCAGCTCTTTGTGAGGATTGTTATTGTCATTTGGCCTTATTTTATTTGCTATTAGCTTAGCTCGTTACCGATTCAATTGATGCTATGACATCTCTTGGCTGTGGCCTTTTATGCAATGCAATATAATGGAATGATATTTCAGGCCACAATATAGTTGCCAAGTTTTTTTTGCTAATGTGCTTCTTTCATAGGACTGCTCATGAGGTTGGCCAGTGATCATGTAAATCCCCAAAGAGTATACTAAATTTCATCCACGTTAATTTCTTTTGGTAACAAAGGAGGACCAAAGTCCGTCCTTAATGACATCATAATTCTACGTGGTATGTCAAAAAAGCCTTTGGTTCAATTCCAAATTGAACTCTATTCTTCAGCTAGAAGCAATCTCTTCCAAAAAAGCCTTGAGATTCTTGTCCGCAGACCCACCTTCTTTGGCGGCCTCGATTGCCGAATCCTTCAGATTTCTGGCGTTCCCTCTCATTCCCTCGCTCCTCTCGCCACCTCCCATGATCAATTCCAAGCACCTCTCGAGCTCACCTCCTTCCACAACGCCTTGTTCATTCCCCTTGACCCTCACCCCAACCCTCCAGACATCTTCGATGAGCATGGCATTGGTTAGCTGGTCGGCCCACAGCGGGAACGCCACCATCGGTACCCCGCAGAGGAGGCTCTCCAGCGTCGAGTTCCAGCCGCAATGCGTGACGAAGCACCCGATCGAGGGATGCGACAAGACCTCGACTTGGGAGCACCATGGTACTATCATCCCTTGTTTCAATAGCTCCTCTTCACAGCTCAATTGATCCTCAGATTCCTCTTGCTTTTCTTCTCCGGCTTTCCGGATCACCCAAAGGAATGGCCGGCCGGTGCTTAACAACCCGCGTGCCATTTCTTCCTTTTGTGGCTTCGATAGCGTGGAAATACTTCCGAATGATACATAAATCACCGAGGCCTCAGGCTTCGTGTCTAACCACTCGATGTAATCCCTTGAGCCTTGAAAGAGGTCGCCTCCTAGTGATGTGTCGGAAGAGTCTTGTCCCACGAAGGAAGGCAATAGCGGCCCGACGGCCACTAATTCGAGCTCATCAATAGCCTTCAATTGCTCTGATTCTAATGCATCAAAAGTATTCACAAGCACTCTTGGTCTTCTATCCTCCTTGAGCACTTGGATTTGCTTTTCAATTAAAGTATAAAGGAAACCAAATGGACTTCCTGGGGACAAGAAAGAAGGGACGTCGCGGCCCGTGAGCGGCGGCAGACCCGGTAATTGAGTCGGCGATGAAGGACCATTGCTCTCATTTGTGATATTGTCAACGTAGCCATTGGAATAATAGTAATATATCTCGAACAATGTGGCTGGTTGAATCCAAAGTACAACGGATGGGATGTCATAACAATGCGCAACGTCGGCCAACCAAGGTGCGACCGCCGTGTAAAATATGCAGGTGAAGCTCTGGCCCTTATCACGGCTCGCCTCAATGAGTTGTCTAAGGGCTTCCGAACACCTTCGGGCCGTCTCGTCCATATGGTGCTCCAGGCTATTGCTACTCGGTTTCGATCCTTCTTCGACGCCATCAGAGTAGGTGGCGAATGTCAGACGATCAGAGGCTTGGAACCCGCGCATGCGGCGGTGGGCGGACGTCGTGGTGGTGAACGTGACGGAAGCACCAGTTCGGAGGAGACGCCTCGTGAGTTGGAGGGCGGGATTTATGTGGCTTTGGCTGGGAAAAGCCACTACGAGGAAGTTGGGGTTTGCCATAGCTTGTTCAGGGTGAGAAGGTTCAAGTGTCTAACTTCTCGTTGGCTTGGCATGATGCGTTTTTATATGGAGTCTGGATTCGAACTTTGCGGTTGAAATGGTTGGTAGTTCTTCCATAGGCTGGATCCATCGTACGTTCTTTTCCTAAGATAGCACAAGTTGTTGCTCACGCTTCTATTTTCTAGTTTATTAGTCATTTTTCTAGATGGTGAGAGTTTCTAGAAGAACTTTTTCATCAGATGAAATCCTACAAAAATAAATTTGTCCAGCTTGTTTACTGAAACAAGTTCTTGTTAACTTGCTATTCACAGTTTTCTTTTTATTTATTTATATATATGCCTATATTATAGTGAACTTGAAATAACAAGAGTTGAATAATGGTTCATAATTCGAAAAAGTTTCTTGATAAAATATCAAACTTACAACACTACTAGATTCGCCACTATGCTACCGATAATAAGTGGAAAAAAAAATATTCTCAGACTCCATTTGTTTCGCGAGAAATGACCGATTTGGAACATGTTTTCCTAAAAAGATCGCTTCTTTTGCTTATAAAAATAAATGAAATTATTATACTTTCATCACCTGTAAAAATGTTTAGACATAAACTTTTGTTAATAATGAAAATTTATTTCATTGACTAATTATTTCAAATGATATAAGCAATCATTTTTAGGAAAATATTTTTCAAATCATTCATTTTCTGCAAAACAAACTGAGCCTACGGCTCTGTTTGTTCACGGAAAACAATTTTCAGGAAAACGTTTTTCAGAATTTTGGCGTTTGGTTCACGAAAAATAAACCAATCAAGAAAACATTTTCCGCCAATGAAAAAACACCTTCAAAAGTGGGAAAAATGTTTTCCGTTTTTCAGAAAGCGAAAAACATTTTCCATGGTCTTTGTTTCTCCTCTAGACCAAGCACTTTCTTTCACCAAACACCTCTTCCTTTTATTTTTATTTTTATTTTCTTTTTTTTTAAATCATGTTTTTAATTATTTTTAATTTTTATTTTCAAATTATTTTTAATTTTCTTTTCTTTCCTTGACGACGGCTGATGATAGGCCAAGGAAGAAGCATAAAAGAAAAAGAAAGAAAAGGAAAAAATAATTAAAGAATTCGAATTTTTTTGGTAATTTTCCTTGGAAAATTAAATCAGATACCAAATGGTGAAAAATATTTTCTTGTTCATTTTCAAGTTTTGGTCAACCACCGAAAAATATTGT
This sequence comes from Syzygium oleosum, assembly GCF_021117445.2. Classification (NCBI taxonomy): domain Eukaryota; kingdom Viridiplantae; phylum Streptophyta; class Magnoliopsida; order Myrtales; family Myrtaceae; genus Syzygium; species Syzygium oleosum. Next base: position 18,650,160 of record NW_026607485.1, on the reverse strand, counting down.
CATCTTCCTGGAAAATTGCTTGGAAAATATTTTTCAGAAATATAACATTTTTTGTGAAACAAACGAAGCCTAAAATTATAAAATTTCTGTGATGTATGGAACTACGAGAGTTCATGTTCCTGAAATTAGGCACCTAAATCATGATGGAAACTTTTCATATACCATACAGAATTAGGCATCCAAATATATTTAACCGCAAGCACTATCTCGTACTTATGTACCTACATACTCGACTTTTATTATTATCCAGATTTTCTCATTGCATATATGTAACATTTAGGAGCTTGATGATCAAGTCTAGTGACCAATATGCTTCCTTTTGGATCTCTTCCAAGAATGCCTTGAGGTTCCTATCCGATGACCCCCCTTCTTCGGCAACTTCTCATGCCAAACCCTTCCACTTCTTGGCATTCCTCGTAATTTCCTCTCCCTCCTCTCCATCTCCCACCCCTAATTCCAAGCACCTCTTGATCTCATCTCCTTCCATGGGACTACCATTCCCTCTCCTTCCTCTTCTTTGTCCCTGCGGAGCAACCACGAGAATGGCTGGCCAGCGCCAAGCGCCCCTTGTGCCATCTCTTCCATTTGTAGGCTCGATAGCATGGAGATGCTCCCAAATGACGCGAAATCAAGGAGACCTCCGGCTTGGTGTGTGGCTATCAGTTGTAGTCTCGCGAGCCCCAGAAGAGACCGCCTTCGAAGGATTTGACCGAGGCCTTGCCCTTCCAAGAACGCGGAAAGTATTAGCGGGCCGATTACGAACATGGTAAGCTTATGACCTATGGCTTTCAAGGACCCAGGGTCTAGTTCATTGAATGGGTTCACGAGCACTTTCGGATTCTTCTCTTCTTTGATGATACTAGTTTATCGAAGGGATTAGCAAGCCGATCCCGGCAAAAGAATCGTTATTGATGGTTTATTGATGGTTGAGGGAATGTGCAGAGAATGGGCCACATAAGCTGTTGGTTGTTTGTTTGTAAAACAAACAAAATAGTGCATTTTCCTTTGTCCCACATAGGAAAGTTTTGAGAAAGTGGGCCACTTTATAACTGTGAATATCTTCTTGCTCTTTAGAGTGAAGACAATGGGGTGTGTGCTAGTCCACACAATACCCGCGTGCGGGTGCGCGATTTTGGCGCGATTATTAGGCGCACTTAGCACTTAGCACTTAGCACTTAGCACTTAGCGCGGCCGCGGTTTAATTAGCTCTAATCCCTTTATTTTTTTATTTTATTTCGTAAGGTTATCTCCTTAATCTTTATTAGTTGAAAGGTTGTTTTTTGTTTATTAAATAATTTTCGAAATTATGAAAATTCGGAATTTTTATTTATTTATTTTATTCCGAATTTTACATGTGTCTTTCCAAGACAACTTTTGAAAATTATACTTGTTCAGTTTTTAATCCTTTCCGAAGGGTTGCATCTATTCAGTTTGCAACTTCTTCCGAAGGAATATTTTTGTTAGCTTTGCAACCTTTCGTGAAGAGTTGCCAATGTTCTTTAAGACCGATTTCTATATATGTAAGTTTTTGGCAAGAAAGAAAAAAACGAGATCAATTTCTTCAAGTCTTCTTTCGAAAACTACAGTCATCATTTCTTTGTTTCGTAGAGAGACCCTGGAGAAATACTAGAATTGCTATCTAGTATTCTCATTTTGAGACTTTGTTGTATCCTGGAGGATTTTTGCCGGTGACCATTAGCAACAATTGTGGGGCAAATAAATCCTTAAGGAAAGTGATATCACGCCTCAAAGTCCGACTTGATTGCTCTTTGATTCGAAGCCATTCATATTTTACAACATAAGCCACCAAAGAACGACCATCATATAAATCGCGCACGCAAACTCGCAGCCTTCATCGCGACTAGCAACGATGAGGTCTATCAGGGTTTCTGAACCTCGCTTTATTTTGAGCATGTAGCATTCGAAGTCGACGGCTGGATTGAGCCCATCTCAGAGCTGCGGGGAAGGTTGCATAAACCTTCAGGAGGCTCGACGGACTTAATCATGCGGGGGCAAAGCCGACATGGCGTGGTAAAGGCGACATGCGCACAGTCACATGGAAGACTCCTAGCAAATTGGAGAGCCTTGTTTATGTGGCCCTAATTCGGAAAAACTTCAATTGGAAAGTTGAGAGGATCCGTATAGGGCATGTTTCGTTCGACTTTGGGGGAATGCAAGTACTTTTGGGCTAAATGGGTTTTTCGAAATGCAAGTAGTTTTTGATAAGTATTTTTTAAAATCAACTTGGGCTAAAGGACTTTTGCTAATATTTTTTTAAGAAAAAAAGGGCTTCGGTGGAGCTTAACCACCAGCCACCGCCACTGGCCATATCTGGTCGCCGGCCACCGCCGCCCAGGGTCGCGTGACCCTTAGACGATCACTGCCTGGGGTCCCTCGACCTCAGGTGTCGCCTGGATCACGCGACCTAGGCAACGCTTGGCCTGGGTTGCGTGACCCGAGCAACGCTTGAGGTCCATCAACCCCAGGTGGCCTGGGTCGCACGACCCAGGCGACGCCCGAGGTCCGGCGACCCTAGGCAGCTGTCGCCGGGGTCGGGCTAACCCTCAGGCGGCGGTCGCCGTCCGCTAGACCTGCCTCTAGGGAAGATGAACAGTCGCAATGAACAGTGCAAGTTGCATTCCGAAAATGCAACTTCTCAATGCACCTCCACCCTTGCATTGGTCAAAAGTCCCTTGGAGAACATTCCAAATGCAATTGCATCTCCTCAAGGTGAGTAAAAAAAGTTGCCAAATATCATTTGCATTTGGCCAAGGGACTTTAGAGCCCAAATGAGCATTCCAAATGCTGAACCAAACGGGGCCCATAGTAGTTTGGTCTACAGAATTACTAATGATGAATAGATGCAATGCTTCTTTCTCTAAAGTATTAAAATTATTTTGATTTTACATGCTTTAGAGACTGTTCCGTGGTTGATGAAGTTGGGTTTCGTTCTTAGAACTGTAAGAACAACAAGCAAAAACAATAACCATTTATTTTCTGCGTCATCGACTTGGAAAAGTCAATGACGTCTCTGTAACCCTTCCGTTCTCTCCCTCACTTTTTTCTCTTCGTGTCTTTTTCAACCTTCAACCATGGGAAGACCTCCCTCTCTTGTTGATTTTATTTGTGTTTTTATATTGTTCTGCTCTTGTTTTTCCATTTCTCCGGATCTACATGTGAGAGTTGAACTCTCTCGTTCTAGTTCTACAATTGTGAGCTATTCTCTCCCGATCTAAATCTAGGAGTATAATAAATATATATTTGGGGGATTTGATGCCCTTGTGCTGTGTCCATATGCAAGTCATCTATCTTCAGCTTCAATGGTGATTGCAAGAACTCTAGTGTCTTGCTGAATCACGAAGAATTACTCCCCCAAATGTTAGATTTGTGTTCGTTCAACCTGTTTTAGTTGTTGCACGGCAATGCCGTAGTTACTGGAGGATAAATTTTCGACGTGTGTTCATCATTGTTATATTTCGTCGATCCGCCCATGATGTGTGTGTCCAAGGGACACCATTTGCTCTAATAAGAAGTGCGTCTGAGAGACACCTTTTGAAGAGGTGCGATGAGATTTTCTTAAGGGAAGTTAAGGTAACTTCATCAGAATTAGAATATCGAACAACAGATAAGTAAATTTTGAAGAATCAGAACTCTCTCTCTCTCTCTCTCTCTCTCTCTCTCTCTCTCTCTCTCTCTCTCTCTCTCTCTCTCTCTCTCGACGCATAAGGATTCCGTATCTACTTTGAGAAAACAATCGGCATTAACACTGTGGAATGATAATACTTTCCTTGTGATTGTATTCGGACCAACGTGAAATAGATTCATTCATCGTTTGCTGGTGATTCAACGTACGTTCCTGGAAAATTGGTTTGGAGTGCATCGAACAAGTTAGTCGATTCTCCTGACACTTGCTTCCAACATTGGTATCAGAGCATCGGTTATGATCTATGCCTTGTTTTTTCCGGCGAATTTTTTCGCTTGTTATTTGATATGGGGATCAAGAGAATTCATATCGTTTGGATGTTCATTACTTAGAAATTGCAACATGAATCGTCGAAAATGAGATCGGATGCGACGAACGGGTTTGGAGGATGAACGCCGTTCTGTTTGACCCTGTATCGAATATTTTTTTTTCATTAAAATTGAGATATTATTATATAAAGTTAAAGAACTCACCGAGATGAGCAGAACGGGGGGTCGAACGCCGCCGGAAACCTCCGGACGCGCCGCCACGCGCGAGCTTGAAAGCCACGCGCGCGTCGCCAACCGGCGTGTGCTGACGTCAGCAAAACTGTCGGTAACCGACATGCTGACGTCATTGATGGCGTCATCTCGCCGGCGAACCGACCTCCGGTGACCGGCGACCTGACCCGACCGTCGACCCGACCCGATGACCCGACCCAGTTACCGACCCAACTCGTTAACCGGTCAACGGTCAACCGATCGGACCGGTCAACAGTCGAACCGGTTGGACCGGTCGGACCGGCTCAGAAGCCCGTATTGGGCAGGCGCGTGCGCCACAAGCACCGCGCACTTAGGCGGCGCGTGTGGGCACGTGGGAGCTCCGATTGGAGCGTGGTTGGTACGGTTGTGTTCGTATTCAAATTCTCTACATTGTGGTATAGTTATTTTATATGTTTGAGGCTTTTAAATGTATAAAAATGTGCACGAAACCCTAAATAGGCATATTTTGGGGGTATATTTGCATTATTTATTCCTTCTAACCTGTATTTCACTATGGTTTTAGAAATACATTAGCTAGCCTATGTGAAAATGACCACATACATGTTGTGTAGAGCTCGGTTCGGTGATAGCATGTATATGGTTTGACGTGCTTGCAATTTCCTAATTCTGAGCATACTAAAACAATGGCTGGAGATCTTTGTGTCTCGAATTCTGCATATGATTGTATTTGATGTAATGAATTATTTGTAAGTTGGTGATCATTACGTGAGGTCATGTAATCATCTTTTCTAGTGGGAGTTCGTAGGTTGGTAGAATTCAAAGGAGTTCTCACCTAGAACTTAAAAATTTGCGCAAATTAAACAAGTTAATGATGGTAGAACAATTGTACGTCGAAGCTGATTGGGAACATAGTGAACTTTCGTTTCGATATCTTTTGTTGAATTATCATTAATTTAGTTTGTCTTTGCTGCAAATTAAAATGTGTGTTTATGTGGAAAATGTGCTAGTATTGATTCTGTGTTTATTATATCAATGTGTAACAGAAATTGATTATGGCTTCGGCATCCAAGACCATTATGGCTGACCTCAACAAGGGTAAGAAGCTGAATGGTGACAATTATGATATTTGGCACCGAAAAGTTCAGTATATCCTTGAGGAGCAAGAGGTTTTGGAAACCCTCAACCACACCATGGATGAACCTGAGCATAGAACTTCTGCTCAACATAGAAGAGATCACGAAACTTATCAAGCTTGGAAAAAGAAAAATAGCATTGCTCGCATTATGTTGCTGAGTTGTATGCAAGATGATCTCATGTGTGAGTTTGAAAGTTATGACAAAGCTCAAGCAATGTGGGTTGCCTTGAAAGATAAGTTTGGGGGTACGTCTGCCACTAAGTTGAGGAGGCTCACCATCAAATTTGACACATACCGGAAGCGCTCAAATCTATCGATGAGGCAGCATCTTCGGGAGATGTCAAACATGATACGTGAGCTGAAGTCGGCAGGTCATACCTTAACTGACGAACAACAAGTTCAGGCTGTTATAAGATCTCTTCTTGACAGCTGGGAACATATGAAAATTAATATGACGCATAATGAGAATATCGTCACTTTTGACGATATTGCGCGTCATTTGGAATTAGAAGATGAGCGCCTAGAAGCTGCAAAATCCTCTACCCATGCTTATGTTGCTGAATCAGGTTCGGGCAAAGCTTCGAGCTTTAAGTGCAAGAGGAACCATAAATTCAACAACAAAGGAAAAGAGACTGATCAGGCACCCAAGAGAGCCAAGACCTTCCGATGCAAGAAGCGTGGCGGGAAGAAAAACAAGGCCAAGATGATGTGCTACAATTATGGTAAACTGGGCTACTTCGCTCGTGAATGCACTAAGCCGAAAAAGGTACCACATTACTCCATTACTTTGAGTAATGCTTTTGTTTCTAGTACTGTAATGCTTGCTGAATCTCATCCAATATGGACTGTAGACTCAGGAGCAACATACCACGTAGCTAGAGACCGAGGAGCATTTGTGGAGTATTGTCGGATACAGCCTGTAAGAAGATGGATATATGTTGGAAATAACTCAAGAGTTGAAGTGAAGGGTATCGGCACATGTAAATTAACCTTTCGTGGTGGTCGAAACCTATTCCTACATGATGTCCTCTATGCTCCAGATATTTGGCGAAACTTGGTTTCTGTAGTTGTTCTTCTTGGCTTAGGTTATGTATTTAATTTTCATGGTGATTATGTTGACATTTTGTTTGGAACAGTTTATTACGGTTCTGGTTATGTATTGAATGGTTTCATGGTGTTAGACATTGACTATGATGTGTACAAAGTTAATGTTGATGGTTGTTTTTCTTTAATTGCATCTTCTAGTAATGTGGAGATTGATGCAAGTACTTGGCATGCTAGACTGGGTCACATTGGGTTACAAAGAATGAAACGATTAGCAAGAGATGGCCTTTTGGGGTCACTCGCTAATGTTGAACTACCCCTATGTGAACATTGTCTAGTGGGAAAAATAACTAGAAAACCATTTGGTAAAGGAACCAGAGCTAAACTTCCATTGCAACTTATACATTCTGACATTTGTGGTCCTTTAAATGTGAGGACGAGGCATGGAGCCTCATATTTCATTACTTTTATAGATGACTTCACGCGTTTCGGTTATGTTTTTCTGATCTACCACAAGTCCGAAGCATTGGATTGCTTTAGGCGGTTTATAGCTTTGGTAGAGAATCAGTTGAACAAAACAATAAATGCATTGAGAACCGATCGCGGACGTGAGTATCTATCTGAGCAATTCAAGGCTCTTTGTGATGAAAAGGGAATTATAAGACAATTGACTATTCCTGGTACTCCACAACAAAATGGGGTTGCAGAAAGAAGGAATAGAACCCTATTGGAAATGGTTAGGTCTATGATGGCGCAGGCAAATCTACCTGTCTCATATTGGGGAGATGTGTTATTGACTGTTGCCTATATACTTAATCGTGTACCCTCTAAGTCAGTTGCTTCCACCCCCTATGAATTGTGGACTGGTAGGAAACCAGACTTAACTAATCTACGACCTTGGGGGTGTGCAGCATATGTTCATGATTTTTCCATAAATATGGCAAATTAAGCCATAAAGGGAAGAAGTGTATCTTTATTAGATACTCTAAACACTCCAAAGGGTACGTGTTCATAGGTGAACAAGCTGATAGAAGTGCGACTGAAATGGAGTCACGGGATGCCACGTTCTTGGAGAACGATTTTCCTAGTAGAGGTGAGATCGATAAGGACTTCTAATTACATGAGATGAAAGATCCCGATAACACACCCACTAATGTTATTGAGGGAAATACAGATTTACCTCAACATACAAGACTTAGTGGGAGTGTAGCGTCGCCTGGCGAACTGAATTCTCAAGAAGTTCAGTTGCGTAAAAGTAATCGTAAAAGTATTCCCCGTCGTCGATTTGAGAAAGGGAAAGCATTTATGATTGCTCCACAAGACGATGCGGAGCCTAAAAGAGTTCAAGAGGCTCTCTCATCTCCTGACAAGGAAGAATGGAGAAAAGTTTTGGAAGACTAAATTGAGTCTATGAGGACAAATCACGTCCAGGACTTGGTTGATCTGCCACCCGATCGCAAGTCTTTTGGAAACAAATGGGTTATCAAGATTAAGCAAAGGGCAAATGGATCCATTGAAAAGTATAAGGCTCACCTTGTGGCGAAAGGCTATACTCAACAAGAGGGTATAGACTATGAGGAAACTTTTTCACCAATTGTAAGGTTTGCCTCCATACTCCTTATCCTAGCCATTGTTGCACATTTGGACCTAGAATTACATCAAATGAATGTAAAGACAGCATTTCTCAATGGAGAACTAGATGAAGAAATCTATATGAAGCAACTGATAGGTTTCATTGCTGAAGGTCAGGAGCGTAAAGTTTGCAAACTTCATCGCTCAATATATGGCCTTAAGCAATAATCTAGACAGTGGTATTTTCGTTTTCATCGAGCCATAACTTCTTTTGGGTTCACGATGATCGAAGATGATCACTGTGTGTATATCAAACAGTCCGAGGATAAATTTATGATATTTTCTCTTTATGTGGATGGTATTCTGTTGGCTGGGAATGACAAGGGTTTGGTTAGAACCATAAAAGAATGGCAAAAGAACACTACAAGTGCCATAACTTGTATACGGCACTCACTTTGCTGCCATAAGTTTTTTTTTGGATCACTTTAGTGCTAAAATTTTTGAAAAACGATCACTTAAGTGCCAACTCCGGTGCCGTACACAATTTTTCGCCGGAAATCCGACGTGGCATTTTTTTTATTAATTTCTGAAGCTGACGTGGCTCGCCGGAGATTGGCACTTAAGCGATTGTTTTTCAAAAATTTTAGCACTTAAGTGATCGTTTTTAAAAAATTTTAGCACTTAAGTGATCGTTTTTCAAAAATTTTAGCACTGAAGTGATCCAAAAAAAACTTATGACACTTAAGTGATCGTTTTTCCTCCGACTTGGCACCAAAGTGATCCGAAAAAAAAGTTATGGCACCAAAGTGATCTCCGTACACAAGTTATGGCACTTATAGTGTCCTTTTGCCATAAAAGAATAGTTGTCATCTAATTTTGAAATGAAGGACATGGGAGAAGCTGCATATATATTGGGAGTTAATATTGAAAGAGATCGATCAAATAAACTCCTTGCTATGTCACAAGAGTCTTATATAATGAAGATTCTTGAACGCTTCAATATGCAGCACTGTAATCCCATTGATACCCCTGTTATGCAAGGCGAAGGCCTGAGTACTAAGATGTGTCCTAAGACTTCAGAAGAAAAGAAAGAAATGGTAACTGGTCCTTATGCAAGTGCTGTTGGAAGTTTGATGTATGCTATGATGTGTACTCGACTCGACATATGTCATGATGTAGGGTTAGTGAGCCGATATCAATCAAATCCTGGTCAAGCACACTGGAAAGTAGTTAAGAGGATCCTGAGATACTTGAAAGGCACTATGGACTATCGACTTTGCTATCAAGGGAGTGATCTACGCTTATTAGGATATTCTGATGCTGATTGGGGAGGAGACCTAGATGAGCGTAAATCGACATTTGGATATGCGTTCTTGCTTAATGATGGTGCAATTTCTTGGAATAGCAAGAAACAGACATACACAGCTTTATCTACAATGGAGGCAGAATTTATTGCATGTTCTGCTGCAGTGCAAGAAGCAGTATGGCTGAAACGTTTCTTGAAAAATTTAGCCATTGTCACTAATGTCTCAAGGCCAGTGACAGTATATTGCGATAGTCAAGCAGCCATTGCCTATGTGAAACATCCTAAGTACCATGGTAGGACGAAGTACATTGACATAAAGAATAACTTCATCAGAGATATAATAGCGCAGAAGGAAGTAGTCCTGCAATATATTTCAACCAACAGGATGGTTGCTGATCCATTTACGAAGGCTGTTCCTAGAGACGTGTTCTTGACCCACATGATGTCTCTAGGATTACATAGAATGTGATTATGAAATGTAATATTGTTGAGGATCACTAGATTATGTATGTATATGTATTGTACTTGTTTGTTAATGAATTGATGTTTTATCAATTAGTACAATGTTATGAGACTAGCACAAATACACATATATTGTTGAAAGGTATGTCACCAGGCAATGATTGGCTCACTCACATGAGCAATCACCTCAAATGCTATAGTAAGCGGGTTGAGATGAGACGATATGTACTATAAATGCCGGAAGAGCAGTTTAGTACATAAAACGATTTAATGTCGCCTTGATTGGAATCAAGATGAGGTCTGTTATTCGTATGTGATAAAACCGAACATGATAGTCCCACAATCATGTATGCCTGAAGGTAGCCGGATTCGAGTACTAAATTGGGCGCTGTGGAAAGCGAGCTGATATAGCACTTGGGCTAAACATGAGTACGTGAGAAGCACGTGACCATGTTTAGGCTAAGATCCGTATAATGGATATGACTAATAAATGACATACGCTCTTATAGAAAGAGAAATCCACTATAGCATGTAATTCATACTACATGTGCTTTATTTGACCAATAAGGGAGATGAGTACAATTATCCCTATTTATTCATCGTGTGAGTCCTTAAGGTAATTTATAATTTACCTTACTTTGTGCCCTATGTTACTTCTGACTATGTTATTGAAGTAGAAGATCAATGTTGCTACTTTAGCATGTTACTAGCGGTCATGAATAGATATGGCTTTTATAGGACGTGTCTAAGAAAGCAGTTGTTCGGAAATGGGGAGAGACATGAGTGCGAAGGAAGACTATTGTTGTTTTACATCTATCACATGTATTTACCGGTCGACCAATTATTTCGCCTTCGATGGTTTTGGAAATAATTGTAAATTCATGGTGTCCTTGAGAATAGTCAAGTATAGCCTTTAAGGGATAGGTATACTTGGATTGATGAAACAAAATATGTCTAGGGCACTGTGAGACATCAATTGTTTATTTTTTCTTTGGGGTTGTAGCCATTATATTATCCTTAACAGGTGCATAATTAGAGCTCCCAAGTGTAGGTGTACTCACTGGTCACACGGCTTTCTTGCCAGTATGAATTATTTCTAAAGTAGATGAATGATGAATGCCTTATGTTCTTGATAGAGCATGATCAAGCCCATCATGTGCGAGTGAGAGATGTTATATTTCGTCGGTCCGCCCATGATGTGTGTGTCCAAGGGACATCATTTGCTCTAATAAGAAGTGTGTCTGAGAGACACCTTTTGAAGAGGTGCAAGGAGATTTTCTTAAGAGAAGTTAAGGTAACTTCATCAGAATTAGAATATCGAACAACAGATAAGTAAATTCTGAAAAATCAGAACTCTCTCTTTCTCTCTTGACGCATAAGGATTCCGTATCTACTTTGAGAAGACAATCGGCATTAACGCTGTGGAACGATAATACTTTCCTTGTGATTGTATTCGGACCAACGTGAAGTAGATTCATTCATCGTTTACTGGTGATTCAACGTACGTTCCTGGAAAATTGGTTTGGAGTGCATCGAACAGGTTAGTCGATTCTCCTGACACTTGCTTCCAACAATCATTGACGAAGATACAAGATTCGGTGATTGGCCATTGATTATTTTGCTTAATAAATATATTAGGAACGAGTGTGTGCTTAACCCTACTAATACTGTGTTGATCTATTTGTTTTATAAATTTGGCTTTATATTGCAATATTCTGTTTACCCTGCTTTGATTCACTTTGTTACGAAGTCTATGTGCTTTTGATGTATGATGTTTAAGCAATGAATACAATTTTCTTAAACAAAAAAAAAACTTGGAAAAGCCACCGATAATGATTTGGCAGATTGTAGAACCACAGTTTTGGGAAGTAAATTAATATAAGATACGACAAAATGTATATCCATTGGCGCACACATTCTTTTTGTTTTCTTTAATCTTGGGGCTCGGATGTAGAGACTTGGCCACTTGATGGCTTAATAGACACCTTATAAGCCATGAACCGACCAGATCTAGATTTTTAACTTGTGCAGGAGCCTTGATCTAGAGTAGTTTTCATGCAACGTACTTCCTATGCTTCATTTAAATTATACATGACGATTCTACTATTCTAGATTTTCTTCCATGTTGGTAAATTTTTGAAACAAAAGGTAAGTGACCAAAATTGCTGGTACAAAATTACAGGTCATTTCCAATGATTTATAAGTGATTTATCAAGAATTTTATGAAATTACTAACTCTTTCTCACATATCATTTACTTATCACCTTCTCTTGTTTTTTTTTTTACCAAACGTCTTGAATTACTAGCTCCTAGATAAATTTACTAATCTTTATTTGAATAACGTGCCAACTTTTTTAACAAATCAAAAGGCCTCGGCCCACTACTGATCAGCCCATTCGCAAGACCATACCAATTTGAGTACAACTGGGCTCGGTTCAGTAAACACCAGACCTCTCATCTTCGGCTCGTCCAATTCACCAAAAGCTCCATCACCATCAATCGATCGTCTACCATCTCCGATCAGCAACGGTCGCCTTCAAATCTCCCTTGCCGGCCACCACAGCCTCCGCCGTGACGGAGCAGAGCACCAACGCTCATCACCACCAGTCAAACTTCTCTCACGCTCATCTTCAGTGCTCTGGACCAAGTCCAGGTCGTCCTATATTCAATCAAAGTCTAGAAACGATTTCGGTTTATTCCTGCTTTGCCTTTGAATTTCTGTTCTGTTCTGTTTTCTTCCATTTTCATTGGTGTCTTCCGAATTCTGTTGCTACTGGTCGCTGTGCGGAGGAGTAATCAAGTTTTCAACGAAGTGATCGAGTAAGAGCAAGTCTCTCGACGATGGAAGCTCACTGATCGCATTCAACAACGTCATGATCGTGACCATGGATTCTCTCTCTATATCTCTCTCTACATTCGTCATCATCATATGCACATTTGCTCTTATGTCCGCAAGTAATGACATTGTTGTTCCTGTTTCTGAACTGGTGTGCGCGAAGTACTCCGAGCTAGTTCAAAACTTTCTCGCCGGCGCAGATCATCACCGATGATGCATCGAGGACCTTCTCTCACCAGTTCAACAGCCGATCGGGACCGCTATCACGTCTCATCAAGGCTAATTCTCAATGCTCTGTTTTTTTGCCATTCTTCGTACAAAGCATAGGCTAAGAATTCCAGTTGAGATTTCTGCGAAATATTCTTCAAATTTAGGATTTGATAACGATCTGCACTCATTTTGATGCTGTTGTGATAAACTTGGACCATTATACTTGCTTTGATGTTGTGTTTAGATCTCTTCTTCGAACTAATCACCATGTGTTCGTTAAGTAATATAGTAAAATCGAGTGGTCATGAATTCGTTGGCATTTGACAAGTTATGTTCGCTGGATTGAGATTATGCTTGCTGGCTGCGTATTTTATTGCTCGGCTGATTGGTGTTTTGGAAAATGCCTCGATCATGGCTTGAAAAGTGACATGCAAGAGGCACCTGTGAGCTCAAGCTCTTATTTGAGAAAAAGTTGACCACTTTAGATCTTTGTTTGAGCCAAGGTTCACTCTGAATCTTTTTTTGAGAAAACGGTCTCACTTCATGCCATTATTTAAAATTTTGCTTTAAAATTACATTTAAATACTATTTTATCCGGTTAGCATTGATACGACACTTACGTGTCAGTCCACGTCAGTATTTATGTTTTTATTTTAATGTAAGAAACACATTGAATAAAACAACATACGTTTTAAGGGCCCAATTGCATAAAAAAATAATTTAGAAATCTTATTGAACATTTTGAATAAGTACCAAGTCATGCCTATTTCTCAAATTAGAAAAACATCACTCAATATAGTAAATAATGTTTGGGATGAGCTAGGGGTGAGCATCGATCCTCGTTCGGTTCCCCGGGAGACTGGGTCGGTCTTGGTCCTGGGACCCCTAGACCCTGCACCGTATGGGTTGGCCTTCGGTCTTGGGAGTTTAGGGTTGGTCCAACCCGAACCAACCCTGTATATAATATATATTTATATATAATGAAGCTTATATATTATATATTATAAATGTTTTTATCTACTCTAAACTCTAGTTTCCTTCTTATGCAGTTCGGTTTGCATTGCAAATTAGAAAGTAGAAAGAAACTAAGCCTAATTCGACAAAAAAAAAAATAGAAACCCTCTTTGTTTGCCTCGCTCTATTCGCCGCCTCACTCACCGCTTGCATGGCTTGCCGTTTGCCTATCTTTGCTTGCCTAGCTTGCTTTGCCGCTCACCTCGCTCGCCTCTAGCCTCGCCTCACTCGCCTCACGAGTGCAGTTCAGCTGGACAAAGATACTTTGTTAAGTATTAATTATGTGTGTTATTTGTTTTGTTTTCAAGTGTTCAAAAGTTGAAGCAAATAATTAAGAATGAACAAGATATGAAGTTGTATAATTCATAGTTTATTTTATGTATTTTGAACTTCTTATGATTTAATTGTATTTCATTTGTTTGTTTTTATGTTTATTGCTTTAAGCAAGTGTGAAATTTATGTTGTTACCTTATCTTATATTTATGTTTGATGTATACTAGTGTTCAGAGTTTGGTTGCTCAATGTTGCATTGTTGATGAATATGTAATTTAAAATAGTATGTTTGTCCTTTCAAAGAATGCAAAAAATGAAATAAAAAAAATAATCGATAGGTCTCAAGTTGACCTTGGAACTAGACTGGACCCATAAGGTCAGTCCGGTCTTTGCTCCTAGGCTCAACAGGGTCGGTTTTCGATCCCAAAAATTGAGGACCAACATTGTGTGGATTGGTCCTTGAGTTAGGTGCTGGACCAACCCGGATCATGCTCACCCCTACTATGAACAACATCAAAATAGAATTCATCAGCTACATATGGAATAATGAAATCAACTACTAGAAGAATGACCAACTGTTGAGAAGGCTTGTTCAAAATTCTTTTATTTTCCCTTTTAGTATGCGAAAAAGAGTCCATATTCATTATTCATATATCAACTATATTGCCACTCAACTCGGTACAATCTTCAAAGATTCATGCACATTTAAACAATGGTACAAACATAAAAATTCAAGTTAACATATAATATTTTATCATGAATCAATCCATTTTTTGATCCTCTACTTTAGCGAATTCTTCAACAAAGGCCTTGAGATTTTTGTTTGAAGATTCGCCTTCCTTGGAAGCCTCCATGGTCAAATCCTTCCACTATTTTGCATTCCTTCTAATTCCATCACCTCTCTCTCCATCTCCCATGACCAATTCCCCAAGCACTTCTTGATTTTACCTCCCTCGACAATAATGCCTTCTTCATTAATCTCAGACACTTGAACCCTGACCTTCGACACGTCCTTGATGAGATTTGCGTTTGTCATCTAATCAACCCACTGTGGGAATGCCACCATCGGAACGCCGCATACCGAGCTCTTGATGTTGGTGAGTAACGCTAATTTAGGTTAATAATCTTTGAAACACGAATTAGTAAATATAATGTATTGATAATCAAGTCAAATAAAAATTGGAAACTCGATTGGATTTGAAAAAAGAATAATTAAATGTCGATACGCAATTCAAATTAGGATTACTAACTCAAAAATGTAAGTAATTAAATCGGATAAAAAGGTGGGAAATAATTCTAATTTAAGTTGGTAATTTTGTGTATAAGTTAGTAAATTGAAAACATATGTAAATTATGAAAATAAAGGTTGGCACATTAGTACAAAAATTGCGAATCTTGCAAACTAAAAAAAAATTGGTAATTTCATAAAAAAAAAGTGGTAGGTTATCAATAAGTTGCATTAAAAAAAGGAAAATTTTATAAGGGACTAAAATGTCCTCATTTTCTCAAATAAGGGTCTGAAGTGGCCAAATCGCCTCAAATAAGGGCTTGAAGTGGTCAAATCGTCTCAAATAAGGACTTTTGGTCAGCCAATCAACATGTGACTATTCCAGCAGAAGTATTTTAGTCAAAACAATTCTAAATATATATTTTTAATTCTTTTTACTTTCCTTTTCTTTTTCTTCCCACTTCCCTTTACCGGCCATTGCCTCCGCCGGCCTCAGGCGAGGGCGATTTTCACCTATGCCAGATCTAGCGAGGGCAACCCTCGCTCGGCCTAGCCAACCTTGGCATCGGGCGAGGGTCGACCTCACCTAGGCTGGGTGGGCAAGGGCGACCCTCGCCTACGCTAGATCTGGCAAGGGCGAGGGTGAGGGCAGCCCTAACCTTTGGTCGGCGGAGAGTAGTGAAAAGAAGAAAAAAGAAAAAATTCAAAAAGTAAATGACGAAAATGTCCTTCGATCAAATAGGTCAAGCCATTTTTGGAGATTATATGGCTACTTCATACGCTTATTTGAAACAAGATCCACTTCTAATCTTTATTTGAGAAAACGATGTTGTTTTAAGTCCATCGTTTTAAAACGATGGCGTTTTAAGTCCTTATTTGAGAAGATGAGAAGAGCACTTCAAGCCATTATTTGAAATTTTTCCGTAAAAAAAATCATGGTTCAAGACCTAAGGATAAAACGTGTATATAATAGGGTTAATACCATGAAAAACCCCAAACTTGTACACTTATGATAAATTTACCCTAAATTAATTTTTTTTATCAACAAAAACTCCAAACTAATACACTTGTGACAATTTTAACCTCAGTTAGTTTCGTTAAATTTTATCATCAAATTTCTGAGTAAAATGACACGTAACAGTTAACGGGTGTACCAGTTTAGGATTTTACTCATTAGTTTATCACAGATTTATCTGTTTGTGATTTTTTGTGGTATTAATTCTATTTAACAAAGAGTAAATTTGTCAAAAATGTACCAGTTTAGGGTTTTTTGTGTTCTAAAAATTAATTTTGGATAAATTTATCATATGTGTATTAGTTTATAATTTTTTGCGATCAAAAAATTAATTTTAAATAAATTTATCATAAATATACTGATTTAAAGTTTTCGAAGTATTAATCTTATATAACGTGTGTGTGGCGTCGTCATTGACGTTTCCTCATAACTCAATCTTGTCGCTCACATCATATCTAAGGTCTTGTCATTGACTAAAATAAACATGTCTCTGTCGTTGATTGTTGACCATTCAATATGACACAAAGCGTTTGATTGCATCTGGCTTTCCCCTTCCTCGAGCCAAGTCATGAATCGTGACAAAATCATCTCTCTTGGACACAAAAAAGCTTTCGACCTCATATGTTAACTTTAAAGAATTCAGATTAAAAGATAAAAAGGTACAAGAACGAAATTACATATCGTCTTGTCTCTTTCTCTCTCTTAGGGTTTGTTTTTTTATATATAAATTTTTTCTATAAT
The DNA here is from genome assembly GCF_021117445.2 of Syzygium oleosum. Classification (NCBI taxonomy): domain Eukaryota; kingdom Viridiplantae; phylum Streptophyta; class Magnoliopsida; order Myrtales; family Myrtaceae; genus Syzygium; species Syzygium oleosum. Next base: position 18,633,139 of record NW_026607485.1, on the reverse strand, counting down.
TTATTTGGTCAACACATAAAAATTAGATGTTAGCATCAAGTTATTAAATTAGCATTGACGTGGCACTTATATGTATTATTTCTGTTTTTTTTTATTTTAACAAAAGGATCAACTCGAAAAAAAAAACATATACTTTAAAAGACTTACACAAAAAAATGGTTAAAAATCTTGATTGAACAATTTGAAAAAACTCATGGACCTCCGATACCCTTTTCTCTAAATTAAAAAAAATCACTTAATATAGTGATAATGTTTTATACGAGCAATATCAAAATAGGATAATGCACCTATAATTGGAAGAATGAACTCGACTAGTAAAAGAACTACCAATTATCGATAAGAATTGTTCTAAATTCTTTTATTTTTCCCTTTCATTGTACAAGGAAAGTCATATTCATACATCATCTATATCACCGCTCGACTTGGCACAATTTTCAATACATAGTCTCAAGCCATATTTAAATTCAAGCTAACATATAACATTTTATCGTGAATTAATCTACTTTAGTGAATGCTTCAACAAAGGCCTTGAGATTTTTGTCTGAAGACCCACCATCCTTGGAAGCCTCCCTGGCCAAATCCTTCCACTTCTTTGCATTCTTTCTAATTCCATCACCTCTCTCTCCACCTCCCATGACCAATTCCAAGCACTTCTTGATTTCACCTCCCTCAACGATAATGCCTTCTTTATCAATCTCGGACAGTTGAACCCCGACCTTCCACACGTCCTCGACGAGCTTCGAGTTTGTCATCTGATCAGTAAATTGTGGGAACGCCACCATCGGAACACCGCACACCAAGCTCTCGAGCGTGGAGTTCCATCCGCAGTGTGTGAAGAAACATCCTACCGAAGGATGCGACAAGACAGCGATTTGAGAGCACCATGGGACTATCACTCCCTTCTCGTCTAATTGCTCTTCGTAAATGAGTTCATCATCATCTCCATCCTTCTTTCTCATCACCCACAAGAATGGCCGGCCGGTCTCTAGCAATCCGCGAGCCATTTCTCGCTTTTGCGCCTTCGAGAACTTCGATATGCTTCTAAAGGCTACATAAATTACAGAACCTTCCTCCTTCGTATTTAACCATTGAACATAATCCTCAGAGCCCCGATAGAGGTCATCTTTGGAGGATTTATCAGAAGAATTATGATCTTGCACATCTAGGAAACGGAACGAGACAAGGGACCCGATTCCGACCAAATTCAGTGTACTAATCGACCTTAATACCTCGAGTTCGAGCGCATCAAAGGTGTTCACAAGAACCACTTTTGGATTTCCCCCCTCTTTTAGCTGCTCAAATTGGCTTTGCATTTGCGGCAGACCGAAAGCATACCGGTTTTTGAGGTTGAAAAAGGAGGCGAGGTCATGGTTGGTTAGTGGCGGTAGGCCGGGCAATCGTATTAGCGATGTTGTATCACAACTTTGGCTTGTAACATTCTTAATCACATCCCCATAGCCATTGAAGTAATGATAGTATACGCCGAAGACAGTCGCCGGTTGAATCCAAATGAGAACCAATGGGATTTGAAGAGAACGAGCAACGTAATCGGCCCAAGGGATCATCGTGTTGAGTACACACGAGAACCTGAGGCCTTGTCCCGAACTATACTCAATGAAGCCTCTAAGAGCATCCAACCCCCGCCGCTTCAGCTCGGCTATGAAGTGATTGACATCATCCCCGAGCTCAATCCCGTCGTCATAGCCATCGGAGAATGTGGTGAAGGTGTAAGCCTCAAGGCAAACCGGATCGATCATGTGGCGGATGGCAGACACGGTGGTGAAGAAAGTAACATGACCGCCCAAGCGCGTGAGGTGCTCGGCTAGATGGAGAGCAGGGTTTATAGCGCCACGGCCCGGGAACGCTGCAAGGAGAAAGTGGGGAGGAGCCATGGTTTTAGGAGCTAGCTAGCTAGGGAAGTGCAAATGATGAGACCAGGAAGAAAGTTATATAGAAAGACATGCCTCGTCTTCAACATAGAATTAGTCAACATTTAAGTTAAAGCGTCGCATTGGATGATCTCATTATGATAAACAATGTCTATCGCAAATGTAATGGACGAGGGCAATTAAGCGTAGGTGGCAAATATGTGGATGGGTCGGGTCAAGTTTGATTGGATTATATCAAACTAAAATTGGCTCGAGGAAGCTCATATGTCGTAATTCGATGACATGACTTTCCCATCTTTGACCTATTTTTCACGTACGACTTTGGAAAAGTCTTTTGTGAGAATATTTGCATATACAATCAATTTCATTGAACAACTTAATGTCTTTATTATAGTTAGCAAGTATCCTCTAAAATATTTGTGAGGGACGTACAAATAATGTCAGACCTCTGGATGTACTTCTGCACTTTGTTTTCGTCAGAATACTTCTGTACTTTTTTCTTTCTGTACTTTGAGTTAACCAAAAATTTTATCCTACTCAGCACTCTCCGTCATCGCTTGCGAGTCAAATTCAAACGTGCCTACACATGAAAATTAACGATATTACACTAGGAAAAAGCAGGCAAAAGGAACCTTCTAAAAGAGACAACAAAAAAAAGAAACAAAATATTGACGATTAATATTACAAAAAAATCCCAAACTGGTATATTTGTGATTGATCACAAAAAATCCCAAACTGGTACACCTATGACAAATTTATCATCCATTATTTTTCGTTAAATTGTACAGTCAAATTGCCGAGTTGGATGACACGTGACAGTCGACGGGTGTACCAACTTGGGATTTTACCATCTATTCGTCGCATATGTACAAATTTGTGATTTTTCGTGATATTAATCTACGGAAACTAATGTAGGGTAAATTTTTTACAAGTGTATTAGTTTAAGGTTTTTGGTGATCAATAAATTAGTTTGAAGTAAATTTGTTACATGTGTACTAGTTTGGGGTTTTTGGTGGTCAAAAAATTAGTTTTGGATAAATTTGTTACAAGTGTACCGGTTTAGGGTTTTTCGTGATATTAACTCAAATAATAAGGAGAAGCTAATTAACTTATGATTTTGACTTTAGGCCTTGAATTTCCGACCGAGGAATAGTTGTCACTAGAGATTAATGGGTTATCATATCGTCCACCTTCAACAGAACTAGATCGTAGTTATGTCATTTTAAGTTAAGCATAATTTAATTGTAACTTATTGGTACGCTAAGATTAATCCATTTAAAATAAACTCAACCCTTTTAAAATGATAAATAATATTAAGCATAACTTATTCATCCTTATTTTGTTTTATTTCCTATATCTATATCCATTTTAAATAAAAGGCGAAATGAAACAAAAAATAGCGAAAAAATAAAAAGAATAGCATATTTAAATAATTAGTTTCATTTTCATATGAATATATAAATACGTATATTTCTACTCTTGAGTTATATTTAGTTTTATTAGGAAGAATTACAGACAGACCGAACCTTATACCCAAAAATAGAAGGCAACAAAAATAAAAAGAAAATTAAACAATAAAGAGAAGATAATAAACTTATGACTTTTAGTTTAGGCATGACTTTAAGTTTAGGCCTTGAATTTGTAATTGTGCTCGGTCAATTTCTGGCCTTGTTATTTGTCAAGTGCTAGCATAACGGCCAATAGGCATGCTGCCCTACTGGTAAAGGAATTAGGGGGGTAGGTGTCACGCCCCGGACCCATGAGCACGCTAACATCCTACCAATGGTAGTGTAATGCCAATGTCCCAGGACGCGTCGCTGACCCAAACGAATAACATCGAATAAACGCATGTGGAAGCGGACTAGATTCACTCAAACAACAATCAATAAAACGGGATAGTAAGGAAAATACTTTGAGAAGAAAATTAGTGAAGCCATTTTATAAATACAACGTCAACCCCTAGAAGATACAATAAACAAGCCTATTATAAGGCTACCTCCTAAAAGACCACGCATAAACAAAAAGGGATTTGGTGATTGGGTTAACCTAACTTCACTATCATAAGGGGCGGTAAAAAAGATGAGATATCCAAATCCATCACCATAACTGGCCATAACCTGGAGGAGGATCCGGATTAGACTCCACTTTGTCCACTTCGGACTCCATGTCATCTGGACCGGTATCCGGATAGGTAACAGCTCCGTCAAGAGGATCGAGATCCAAGGGGTCCCAAACCTCATCTCCAGTGCCACCATTAAGGGGTCCATCAAAGCCCCTTATTGGGCCAAACCGCCTACCCCCTCCCCTAATGAACCATGCTACGAATTCATGTGGTTGCCATAGCTCAAGCCCCTCGTCAACCCAAACGATTGACATATGCTTCTCATGAACCCTACCCGATCCCACTGGGAACTCTACTATTATCGTGCTCATATCCATGGGCACGCCAAAACGCATCGGAGGGCGATTCATGGTCGGGGGTCTGAAAAACAGGTAACAAATAACAATGAGATAAACTCAGCAAGTTAACGACCTAAGCCTCGATTAGGAAATCAACTCATCTCGGATGCACCTAAAACATGCAGCATATTATCGATAGCAGATTAATAGCAAAGCTACCCTTGCTTTACCTTAACTATACACACGAGCAGGCCACCCAGTCCAGCATAAGCAAACGTGCCATTAAACAATCGTAACCATTCTTACCTTGCCTTGGCACACACACCCTGCACGTTACGAACTTCCATATACAATCATAATGTAATAGGCATATAATGCAATTAGAATACGCAATAGCTTTTCCATGCATAATGCATCAACACAAGTCCTGATTATAAGGTGAAACCGCTTTGGCCCGTCCCATACCGTGCCTCACAATTTCATCCCATAATCAAGTGTAATGCTACCATACTTTATCATGTGTATTCATATTACTATGGCTACTCAAGGCACGGCACAACCCGTGATATTCGCATCAGATTGGCGGTCTTCCGGCATAATCGGGCATCGTCCCGCCCCGTCGAGCACATCATCGTCTCACCCAACCTTAATGATGGCATCCCATAAAAGGGGTTCGTTCCGAATCCAATTCGCGAACGACTTCGTCTCAGCCTGCCCCCTGCGATAGCATCCAATTACCAAATTGGGCATGACCTGTCACGGCCACGGCCAAACCCTAGGTTGGCGGTCTTCCGATATAACCGGGCACAATTGAAACTTTTAGGTGATCATACACACATAGCAATCACTTAAGCCAATTCATTTCTCTCGTTTAACCAATGCACACATGATTGTGCTCACATATCGAGATACTATAATTTTCATGCCAAAAATGTGATAATTAAATCACACGTGACCACGTACACGTAATTAAACCGCCAAACTTTGCATGCTCCCATATTTAAACATCCTCGCCCTATTTAACTCATAAAATTTGACATATAAACCCGACACCTCGAGTTTACTATTCATTTGCCCGCAATTCCATCCTTGACAATAGCAATACAATTCATTTTGCAGTACCAGCTAATTTATATGGCAATTTCCAACATAAGCATCACAATTCAAGCCTAAGACAATCACAAATTATTATTAAAAACTACACTAACAAATTAATAAAATATTAATATTTAAATTCCGAAAATTAATTTATTTAATAAGAAAATATTAATTATAAAATAATCCGATAGCTTATTACATTTCTTGATAACTTATCACTACCACTTATTACTTATCGCGATAGCTTATCGATTAATCCCTAATTAATTAGCACTAAACATAATTAACTTAATCTAAACACATACTAATCAAGGGATTAGGGCGAAAACTCACCCGTTAGCAATTCTGACAACACGGATGCGACGGCGGCGGCAAGGGCTATGCATGGCTTGGTCCGAAAATGACACGGGATGATGATGGACGGCTGGATCGCAGCATAGCAGATTCTGTAGGGATGGTTTCGCTCACGGTGAAGGCAAACCGACGAGGAAACAGCTCGGACGGACAGCACTCGGCGAGGGGGCGGTCATGGCTTGTCACAGCGCTTGCCGGTTGGCTCCATGGCAGCAAAAACAGTAGCCAAGGGTAGACATGGCCACGGGCCGATTTCGGCTCGGAACCGGCCTGGGTCAAACCCGGGACCGGCCTGTTGATCGTGCCCGCGGTTCGGAACCGGAATCGGCCGTGGCCTACGGGCCAGGTTCGAAAAAAAAGCCGCAGCAGGGACTCAGCGGCTTTTCTTTTTTTTTTCATTTTTTCGGCCGGTTCCGAACCGGGCCGGAACCGGAACCGGCCTGGAACCGCCGGTTCATACATGGCCACGAACCGGAACCGCCGGTTCCGAACCATGGCCATGTCTAGCCAAGGGGCTATTCTTGCTGGTTTAGCCGAAGGAAAGAAGAGAGGGAGGAGGGGGCCGGATTTTTGAGAGAGAGAGAGAGATTTCTCTTCTAGAAAGGCTTCTTGATCAAGCCAAATTCAAGTCCAAGATCATCATTTCCCCACATAAATGCCAAGACTTTCTCTCCCTTTTGTCACTTCTCAATTAATGCTCGAAGGGCAAAATAGTAATTTCACAAAGTATAGTATAAAATACTATAAGCGTATATGGGCTAGAATTTTGTACGGGCTCATATAAATCGAGTTTGGGCTCAAAAGGATTAAGATTGGGCTTGAAAATGCTATCGGGCTCAAATTGGGCTAAGTGGGCCTCATTGGGCCCACTTGAACTAGCTTGGGCCTAAGTGGCCGAAGCCCACGTTGGGCGTAAGGCCCAATGGGCCTTCGCTAGGCCCACTTCCTCGTGCACTCCAATCAATTCTCGGCCCATTAACTCCTTTTCCGAGCATTTCGAGCAAATCAATAAATCAAAGGATTAACGAGGCGACGTCCAATAGCTTCGTCTTGAAATTCTCGAAGGTTTATATACTCAAATTCGGATTCTAATTCATGGTCAAAATCGATCGATTGCAACTTTAGTAGATCTCAAACTAACGGACGGCTTTTAGGAGTTACGCGTATTCGACCCGTGATTGATTTGATATCAATTCACGTTTAAGCTTTCTTGAGCCATGGATAATCTCGGTTGTCATGTAATTGCGAGGGGTCAATCACTAGTTCCGAAATACACGATCGTTAGGAATTGGTTTAGGATCATTCCCAATCCATAAAATGGTTAGGCGGAATCACCCGCGATCTGATTGTATACTATTGGTGAAACATTCTATAACCGTTCTTTGATCGGTCTATAGTGGCTCAAAATTGTCCTTCGTCAATCCTTATGGTCGAATTGTCAATCCATGGTCGAGTTCTTAGGTCGTGCTCTCAGGTCGTGCGTACTCACTTCCTTAATAGCCTTTCCCTATCGGTTAGTCTCTCATGAGTGATCAATTTAGAGTGAGATTTAACTAATAGTGCATCGATGAATATAGTCATTTCATTACATCCAGAATAGGGTCGAATTTGAGGATGTCATAGTGGGGACGCTAGTATCATAGGTACCGGGTTCAATTCCTACGCTTTGCAAGAGGTAGAGCAAAAGTCATTGAGTGAGGAGAGTTAGAGATAGGACCGAAAAAAAAAAGTTCCAACATAATGGCAATAATCAGCAATTAACGGCATGAATATTTGGCTCGCACGAAGAAACCGAGCAGATAGAAAACCGACTGTAGAATAGTTGTCACCAGAGATGTATGAGGTATTATACCATCCACCTCTATTGGGTTTTGACCATACACGGTTCTATTTGTTTCGCGAAAAATTAATGATTTGAAAAATATTCTTCTAAAACTGATCTCTTATATTGCTTGGAATAATTAATCAATGGAAAATATTTTCATTGTCAACAATAATTTATGACTAAACATTTTCATTAATGATGAAAATATTTTTCATTCATTCATTTTTGTAAGCGATACAAATAATCATTTTTGGGAAGATATTTTTCAAATCATTCATTTTTACACGTGAGACAAATGAAGCCTAAGATTGATCCGTTTTTTTTTTCTTTTGGACATAGGATTGATCCATTTAAGATGATGAATAATGTTAAGCGTAACTTATTCAAATTTACGTCGTTTTATTTCCTATTTCTTAATCTGTTTAAAAAGAAAAGCTCAAATTGAAGCTAAAATAAGTGAAAAATATAAGAAACATAGCATGTTTAAAAGAAGTAAATTTCATTTTCATATGATCATATGGGAATAATTGTCTAAGTAGTCCTAAACCTATTATACAGCGACCAATTCAATACTAAACATTTCAATTGTATCAATTTATTCTTAAACTTTTTGGTAATTTGCAAATTTAGTTCTAAACTTTTTAGGATTAATATCATGAAAAATCCCAAACTAATGATTGATATAATATTGATCTACATGCCTTGTCTATTGACACTTGTGCATTTATTTTAGTCTTTCAAATAGTCATAGGCTCATGTGTTGCGTGATAAATACCGCATTAGTAAAAAAAAAAAGATAGCTTACATGGTGTTTATGGCCTAAATCCAGTAAGAAAAAAATGAGGGAATTTTTAAAAAAACTTGAAAAATCAACCCAGCCGCGAATCCCAAGTGCCACTCCAAGAGTTCGATAGTTGAATTTTACTGTATGTCAAGATTCTAAGGTCTCAACGTTTGAATAATATAAAATTGATAGTCGGATTGAGCACGTTATGGTGGGTGTAAGAAGAAAAACAAAGACAAAGGGAAATCAGCATGATTTATGGTCGGCTATCTTTGGGTAGAACCTCCACCATTAAATGCTTTCATAAGGAAAAGAGGAGCTCTTGTTTGGTTTTTTGTCAAAGAGCATGAAGTTTAAACATTGTCAGAAGAGCCAAGATTTCATGGTCTTTGGCTCATTTAATGTTTGTGTTTTTTTGGATGTTGACATTTTGTTTTTAGGATAGTAAGTGTGTGAGATATTTGTCTTCGTCATTTATTGTAATGTAGGTGTTCTGCTATTATATAAGGATGTAAGGGTAAGTGTTGTAAATTGAAGCCATCCGAAAGCATTCCAAGAACAATTTCTCCCTCCGACTTGTGCACTCATTCTAAATTTCCAAAATTGTTATTACTCTTTTTGGTTCCAACATTCATAGGGTTAACAACGGAATTTTTTCCGTGTTAGAGATTTCTTGAGTTACTTGTAATTATGAAATATAGTTGGTAAAAAAAATTGACACGTAACTTGCTTTTCAGATAATCTGCTAATAAGTTACCAACATCATAAGGAATTTATTAATTTCAAAATTAATCAGTAAGTTACTAACTTTTTAAATTCTACAAGTGTGGTTAATAAATTACGAAGATTATACTTGAATTTACCAATATCTAAACAACACAGTAAGATGCCGACTTTTTTTAAATTCTATACTATGGTCATTAACCTACCTACATTTTATTGAATTCACGAAAGTCTAATTAAATTTACAAGTCACTGACTTTTTTTTAAAAAGAATTTGACAAGTGTGGTTTATACATAATCAATATTGTAATGAATTCACGAACGTCCATAAATTGGTGAATTACTAAATTCTTTCAAATTTTACAAAGTATGATTGGTAAATTACCAAAATTGCTAGGAAATTTACCAAAGTCCAAGTTAATTGGTAAGTTACTATTTTTTTTTTCAAATTTTACAGAGTATGATTATTAAATGACCAACATTGTAATGAATTTACCAACATCTAAATGAATTAAAAAGTTACTAACCTCTTTTAAATTTTATAAGCGTGGTTAGTAAGTCCTAATAATTATTATCTTTTAAATTTCGAGCCAGTGCAGGTCTCTTCGGAATTCAACATTTGAAGCCCAGTTAGCTCGGACTATCGGAACTTGTCAATAAACTTTAGGTGGGTCAGGGGCAATCCCAATCTAAACGAATAGTTAAAAAAAAGAAGGGAATATGAAACAAACAATCCATAAACTTTAGTCTAATATGCAATGTGGTCCCTGAACTTTTAATTTGTTTAGTATGATCCCTGAACTTTAACCAAATGTGCAATGTGATTCCTGAACTTTTAATTTGTTTAATGTCATACTTGAACTTTTGATACATGTTCAATTTAGTCCCTGTACTATATGAAAATGTTTAATATAGTCCTTCCATTAATTCAAGTTCGAGTATAATATTGAACATGAACCAAAAATCCAGGAATCATATTGAACAAATTAAAAGTTTATGGACCACATTGCATATTAAGTCAAAGTTCAAGGACTATTTGTGTCATTATCCCTTTTTTTAGATTGAAAAAATTCTTACGTGATTAAAATTTGAAATTAATGATTTCACAATATATTCCTTATTGTTTATTGGGAAAATTCCAAATTAGAGCCCGAAGTGCCCTCATTTTCTCAAAGAAAGGCTTAAAGTGGATATTGTTTTAAATAAGAGCATGAAGTGAACTTTATTTCAAGTAAGGGTTTGAAGTGGCTATGTGAATTTCAAAGAAGAGTTTAACCTTATTAATTAGCTGGTAAAGGCATTTTCGTTTTTTAATTTTTTTGATTTTTTTCCTTTTTTTCTTCCTTTTTTTTCTTTCCATAAAAAAATGAACTCAAAAAAGAAAAAAATGCTAAATTTAAAAAAAAGAAAAAGAAAAAAGAAACACATAGGGCCATTGCCCCATTGTTGGTGGGGCGGCAACAATGGCCAGCGGGGTCGCTGGCGCCTCAGCAAGGGCCGGCAACCCTCGCCAGAGCCGGGGAGAGGGCGGCGACCCTCTTGGTCTCCCTAGAAAACAGAACAATAGACAAATGAACATATACCCCGCAACAATCAATACCCATAACCACCAGACAAGGAAGAGAAAGAGAAGAGAAGAGAGGCTCTGAATCAGCTTCAAGCAGTGAGCAATCAGTGCTTGGGTCACACCCTCTCCTCCACAGATTCACCCATGTCTGTGGCCTCATCCATAACCAGTAGTGGAATGGGAATGGTAATGGCACCATCACACTTATCCTTGTCATTATACCCTCTTTTCCTCTCTCTTCCCCATCTTCTCCTTGAGCCGAAGAAGAAGAACAACATATAAAAGAAAACAGGAATAGAAAAAAAAGCTATTGGACGAAAATGTCCCGATCTTGGCTTGAAAAGTGACATGCGAGAAGCACACGGATGCTTAGGCTCTTATTTGAGAATAAGCTGACCACTTTAGGTCCTTGCTTTAGACATGGTTCATTCTGGGTCCTTTTTTAGAAAACGATCTCATTTCAGGCTCTTATATAAAATTTCCCTTAAAATTACATTTAAATACTATTTTATCCAGTCAACATTGATATGACGCACACGGGTCCGTCCACATTAGCAATCGAACAAGAAATCCAAGAACACCCATACTGATCATGGCATAAACCATACCTAGATACCCGAAGACTAGTTTTCTCGAGCTTTCTCTCCCATTGGTGAAAAAGGTCCCAAAATAAATTCATTGTCTCACTGGACTCATCTTTTTGTTTTTATTCTAACAGAAGAACCAATTCGAATAATAGAACATATATTTACAGGACCCAATTGTGCAAAAAAAAGATAATTCAGGGACCTTATTGAACAATTTGAAAAAGTTCGGAGTACATGCCTTTTTCTCACATTAGAAAAACATCACTCAATATAGTGAATAATGTTTAACACGAGCTGTACAAAAAATAGAATAATTCACCTAGAAATGGAATAATGAAATCGACTACTAGAAGAACTACCAATTATCCAGAAGGTTTGTGCCAAATTCTTTTATTTTCGCTTTTAGTACACAAAATAGAGTCCATATTCATTATTCGTACATCAACTATATTGCCACTCAACTCGGTACAGTTTTCAAAGATTCATGCACATTTAAACAACGGTACGAACATATAAATTCAAGCTAGCATATAACATTTTATCACAAATCAATCCATTTTTTGATCCTGTACTTTAGTGAATTCTTCAACAAAGGCTTTGAGATTTTTGTCCGAAGATCCACCTTCCTTGTAAGCCTCCTTGGCCAAACCCTTCCACTTCTTTGCATTCCTTCTGATTCCATCGCCTCTCTCTCCACCACCCATGACCAACTCCAAGCACTTCTTAATTTTGCCTCCCTCGACAACGATGTCGTCTCTATTAATCTCGGGCACTCGCACCCCGACCTTCCACACGGCCTCAACAAGCTTCGAGTTTGTCATCTGGTCGGTAAATTGAGGGAATGCCACCATCGGAATGCCGCATGCCAAGCTCTCGAGTGTTGAGTTCCACCCACAGTGAGTGAAGAAACACCCTATCGAAGGATGTGACAAGACCTCGATTTGAGAGCACCATGGGACTATCACTCCTCTCTTGTCTAATTCCTCTTTGTGAATGAGTTCGTGATCATCTCCATCGCTCTTTCTCATCACCCACAAGAATGGCCGGCTGGTCTCTAGCAATCCGCACGCTATTTCTCGCTCTTGCGCCTTCGAGAACTTCGCTAAGCTTCCAAAGGCTACGTAAATTACAGACGCTTCCTTCTTTGTATTCAACCATTGAACATACTCCTCGGAGCCCCGAAAGTGGTCGCCTCTCAAAGATTTATCTGAAGAATTATGATCCTGTGCATCTAGGAATTGGAACGGGACGAGGGGCCCGATTCCGACCAAATTCAGTGTACCGACCGCCCTTAATACCTCGAGTTCGAGCGCATCAAAGGTGTTCATAAGTACTACTTTTGGATTTGTCCCCTCTTTTTGCTGCTCCATTTGGCGTTGCATTTGCGGGAGAGCAAAAGCATACTTGTTTTCGAGGTTGAAAAAGGAGGGGAGGTCGCGGTTGGTTAGTGGTGGTAGGCCGGGCAATCGTATTAGTGATGTTGTATCACAGCTTTGTCTCGTAACATTCTTAATCACGTCCTCAAAGCCATTGAAGTAATGGTAGTATATGCCGAACACAGTCGCCGGTTGAATCCAAACGAGAACTGATTGGATCTGAAGGGAACGAGCAACGTCGTCGGCCCAAGGGATCATCGTGTGGAGTACACACGTGAACCTGAGGCCTCGTCCAGAACTACACTCAATGAGGCCTCTGAGAGCTTCTGATCCCCGCCGCTTCAGCTCGGCCATGAAGTGATCGATGTCATCCCCTAGCTCACACCCATCGTCGTAGCCATCGGAGAATGTGGCGAAGGTTACACCTTCAAGGCGAACCGGATCGATCATGTGGCGGTGGGCGGACACGGTGGTGAAGAAAGTGATGCGACCGCTGGCGCGTGTGAGGCGCTCAGCTAGCTGGAGGGTCGGGTTTATAGAGCCGCGGCTCGGGTACGCTACGAGGAGAAAGTGGGGAGGAGCCATGGTTTTAGGAGCTAGCTAGGGAAGTGCAAATGATGAGACCGTGAAAGAAGTTATATACGGAAAGACATGCCTCGTCTTCAACATAAAATTAGTCAACATCTAAGTTGCAGTTGTTTGTCGCGATAAAATGACACCTAAGATCTCCGTAGCTAAAATCTAAAACACAATAATAGAGTAAAATGAATTTGTGCACTTGATTTGGAATCTATTGTTCTTGATGCGAAATAGCGACGATCCCCAGCACAAGTCTTCTTCTCTATTACCCTCTTTATCACTGGCTCGATGAGACTGCCCTCACAATTGGCGTTTGCCCCTTATGTGAGATAATTTGTGTATTAGGGTTAGAGAAGGGACCTGAGCTTTATTTATAGAGTTTTAAGCCAGGCCCTCTCATCACGTGCCGGGCCTTACTCGGCCCACACTAGCCAGCCCCATATTATACTAATTAAAAAAATTTATATCTAATCTTATTAGACCAACCCTGTAAAAAGGTAATATCAATTAATGTAGCCCACATCAGAAAAACTCTTACAGAAGTTTCATATTATATGATCTCATTATGATAAATCATGTTTATCGTAAATTTGATGGATGAGGCAACTACGTGGATGGGTTGGATTTGATTTGGTTGGATCATGTTGTATAAGTATTGGCTCGATGTTGCTCGTATGTCGTTATGCGAGGGATATTCTCATCTTTAACCTATTTTTCGTGCACGACATGGTCACATGCTTTTGGTCATGATATTTAAAAATCCAATCGTTTTCTATTAAACAACTCAAAAGCTCTTACGTAGGGACGTGCAAATTATGTCGGACCAACCGATTTATTCCATCATCTCTTGCAAGTCAAATTCAAACATGGCTGCCCCCATGTACCTTCTTCCAAAAAATAGACGTCGACAGATTAACTTGTGATTTTAAGTTTAGGGAAGGTCATTTTCTGGCCCTTGTTCATTTGTCAAGAATAGCCAAGTCCAAGTGCCAATATGTACGCAAAGATAAATGAGTTATCATATGGTCCACCTCTGATGGAACGAGAGGTTCATGACTTCTATATTATTTTATGGAATCAATTCATACGTACATGGACCACAGATGTTGTCTTGATTGAGACTTTTATTTGAGCAATTGAAGACTTAAAGCATTAAAAATTTTTCAATCAGGTTTCGAGCTCGTTGTCAGCAAAATGCAAGCGTCGGGAGCCACGATCTCGAAACCTGATTGATACTTTTTTTCATACCTTAAGTCCTCAATTTTTTCGACCAAAAAAAAAAAAGTCCTCAATTTACAATGATAAGAGATTAAGTTTTACCGATGACCAAAACGTTGGACCAATTTTTGCACTTATCCCATAAAGTTGGAGTTAAACGAGGTTCACAATCTCATATTCGAAACCACCAAAGTAGGGTATTATGGTTTGCTCTTTTGGCTCCTTAACATCCCACGGCAGTCCCTGGTGGATTCTTCAACAGACATTTCATGTCGATGAAGATGGTGATGTTTCAAGAACTTGTCTTCGCTTCAAAGTCCTCCTCACCAAATTTGTGCGTCTTGGCAGCAACTAACTGACTCTGCCAGCGACGACCGGTGGGGCCGCATGACCCCAGATATCGCGTGGCCGGGGTTGCACGATCCTAGGCCAGATTCGGCTTGGGTTGTGCAACCCAAACTAGATCTAGCCGTCGCGGGGGTCCGTGACACCAGCTAGGCATCGCTTGGGCTCTGTATCCCGGCGACGGTTGGCAAGAGCTCCGCGAACCCCGTCAGTGCCACCCTGCGACCTCTCTAAGTCTTTTCTCTTTCCATCTCGCTTAGGTTTTTTTTTTTTTAAATTTTCAATAATTTATCTAGTCAATATCTAGAAAATGCATCTCCACTGAACACTAATTTATCCGATCAACATTGCTGTGACGCTTAAGTGTCAGTTCACGTTAGCATTTCTAATTTTTTAATTTAATGGAAAGACCAACTCAAATAAAAGAACATATATTTTAAGAACTCAATTGCACAAAAAATAATTCAATTTGAACAATTTGAAAAAGTTCAGAGTCCTCTCTGATGCCTTCTTCTTAAATTAAAAAAACATCACTCAACATAGTGAATAACGTTTTATACGAGTAGTATCAAAATAGAATAATTCACCTAGGGAATAATAAATTCAATTACTAAAAGAACGACCACCTATCGAGAAGGTTTGTTCAAAGATCCATGCACATTTAAAGAACGGTCCAAACAATAAATTCAAGCTAACATATAGCATTTTATCATGAATCAATCCATTTTTTGATCCTTTACTTTAGCGAATTCTTCAACAAAGGCCTTGAGATTTTTGCCCGAAGATCCACCTTCCCTGGAAGACTCCATGGCTAAATCCTTCCACTTCTTTGCATGCTTTCTAATTCCATCACCTCTCTCTCCACCTCCCATGACCACTTTTAAGCCCTTCTTGATTTCTCCACCCTCAACGATAATGCCTTCTTCGTTAATCTCGGACACCCGAACCCCGACCTTCCACACGTCTTCGACGAGCTTCAAGTTCGTTATCTGGTCGCCAAATTGAGGGAATGCCACCATTGGAATGCCAAACACCAAGCTCTCAAGTGTCGAGTTCCACCCGAGTGAGTAAAGAAACATCCTATCGAAGGATGCAACAGGACATCAATTTGAGAGCATTATGGGACTATCACTCCTCTCTGGTCTAACTCCTCTTTGTAAACGAGTTCATCATCTTCTTCATCACTCTCTCTTATCACCCACAAGAATGGTCGGCCTGTCTCTAGCAATCCGCATGCCTTTTCTCGCTTTTGCCCCTTCGATAACATCGCTAGGCTTCCAATGGCTACATAAATGACCGTCGCTTCCTCCTATGAATTCAACCATTGAACGTACTCCTCAGAGCCTCAAAAGAGGTTGCCTCTGCAAAATTTATCGGAAGAATTATGATTTTGCGCATCTAGTAAACGGAACGGGACAAGGGGCCCGATTTCGACCAAATGCAATGTACCGATCGCTCTTAATACCTCAAGTTCGAGCGCATTGAAGGTGTTCACAAGTACTATTATTGGATTTCCTCCCTCTTTTAGCTGTTCAAATTGGCTTTGCAATTTCGGGAGAGCAAAAAAGCATACTTGTTTTCAAGGTTGAAAAAGGAGGGGACATTACGATCGGTTAGTGGTGGTAGGCCGGGCAACTGGATGAGCGACGTAGTGTCAAAGCTTTGGCTTGTAATGTTCTTAATCACATCCTCATAGCTATTGAAGTAATAGTAGTATATGCTGAAAACGGTCGCAGGTTGAATCCAGACAAGAAAGGATTTGATTTGAAGGGAACGAGCAATATCGTTGACCCAAGGATCATCGGGTGGAGCACGCATGCGAACCTGAGGCCTCATGCAGAACTATAGTCGATGAGGCCTCTAAGAGCTTCTGACCCCCGCTGCTTCATCTCGGCCTGGAAGCGCTCGGTGTCATCCCCTGGCTGTCGTAGCCATCGGAGAACGTGGCGAAGGTTACACCTTCAAGGCAAACCGGATCAATCATGCGGCAGTAGGCAAACACGGTGGTGAAGAAAGTAATACAACTGCCAACGCGTGTGAGTCGTTCAGCTAGCTGGAGGGCTGGGTATACAGCGCCGCAGTTCGGGCACGCTACGAGGAGAAAGTGGGGAGGAGCCATGGTTCTGAAGCTGGCTAGGGAAGTGCAAATGATGAGACTGTGGAAGAAGTTAAACAGAAAGACATAGAACATAGTTTTAGTCAACATTTAAGTTGAAATTTATCTAATTATGACAAATAATGTCCATCGTAAGTTTGATGGACGAGGGCACTTGTGTCGCAATTCGATGACACTAGCATTCTCATCTTCAGCCTATTTTTCAGGTACGAATTCGTCAAAGGCTTTTGTCATTATATTGGAAAATTCAATCAAAATTATATTAAGAGACTTAAAAGCTTTTAGGTTAGGGACCTGCAAATTATGCAGGCCACTCAATCCAATACTTTCCTCCGACTTGTAAGTCAAATTCAAACGTGACTGCGCATGAAAATCAACAATTTCCCACCGAATCTAAGTTAAATAAAGAGAAGCTAATTAACTTTGCTTTTAACTTTAGGCCTTGAAAGTCTACTTGTGCTTGGTCATTTTCCGGCCTTGTTCATTTGTCTAGAGCAGCCAAGTCCAATTTATGGTGTACAACGGTGGAATTCAATCCAATTTATAGCTAGATAATCAATTCATACGTACAAGGACAATACAATAGATGTTTTGGCTTAATTTTTTGCTAACTACATCAATATTACCCGAAGTTTCCCATATATGTTGCACAACGGTGGAATTCGACTCCGCCGGCATAGGACGATATCACGATATGTATACCAACCATTTATGACAAAAAAAAATGTCGTGATAATTATTGAGATTATTAGAAATCGAACTATACATATTACATATAGATCGAGTGATGAGCCTAATGCATACCTACTAGTCGAAAAAACCAAAATATTGTCTGTACTATATAGGTCGTGTAGGGCAATATCATACCAAATGTTGATTAAAAGGTTTGGCAAAATTAATTGTTGAGATGACATTAGTTCACGTGATTTACAACTCGTGAAGTACGGAAAAGGACTTTATAGCTTAGGGTGGAGGTAGAAAAATTCAATTCCAGAGGCTGCCTTCGTATTAAAAGAACGACCCTTATTGACAAGTCTTATTTAAAATTATTTTCTTTTCCATTTTCAGTGTACGAAATAGAAAGTCCATATTCATACATCATTTGTATTGGCCCAATTTTCCTAAAAAACATTAACTTTAGTTTGAGCCACAATTCTAGCCCCCACTTTTTTGTCTCTTAAAAAAACACCAACTTTAACTAAAATCCCTATTTTGGTCTAAGCTTGTTTTATCTCGTAAAAAAGCACCACCTCATTTTTGCCCAAACTTTTTTTTTTGTCTTATAAAATGTACCCACTTTCAGTCAATATCCAAATCTAACCCAGTCAAGTTTTTGTCGAGTACACGTGAAATAACACATTGAATCGTTGATGGCATTGTTGGACAGAAACTTGACACGGGTCAGATTTGGGTACCGACTGAAAGTTTATGTTTTTTTACGAGACAACAAAACATTAGGGCCAACATTGGGAACCAACCTGAAGTTAGCGATTTTTAAGAGATAAAAAAGGTTTAGGTCGGAATTGGAACACGAGCTAAAGTTGGTGTTTTTTTTATGAGAGCAAAAAAGTTTGGGCAAAATTGAATCACTACTTAAAGTTGGTACTATTTTAGGAAATTAGACCCGATTATATTACCACTCAACTGCGTACAATTTTCAAAGATTCATGCAAATTAAAAGGATGATAGGAACTTATTCTCTAGCTATATTCAATTCATGCTAACACATAACATTTTATCATGAATTACTCCATTACTTGTTCCTCTACTGTTAGATAAAGAAAATGGCAATCTTGAACTTTTACTAATATGACAATTTGTACATAAAGTGCTAATGGATTTATTTACTGAAATCAAATCATCAGATATCAAAAGCTGTAAAATACGACTATTTGGGTGGTATAATCGGCAATGCCACATAAGCTCATCAGCAACCTTGTTTCTCTGGGAAACGAATGCCATGGAATGCGGGTCCTTATTGGTAGATAATCCTTGATGATTAGTTCCCGTTAGTAGACCTGTCAGACGGGTGAGTCGGGTCGGGTAAACAATGGTTTGACCCAAATAGATTTATTTAACCCGTTTTGACTCATTTCCATGTAATGCAAATATAATGACCCATACCTTACTCGACTCAACCCATACCCGATCTATATTGTTAAAACACTTCCATATTTAACTCAATCTAGGAAAATTTATATCCAAATTGAGATGAAAGTACGAAGTGAGTGCGGGCGAGATTGAGTGAGGGCGAAAGAGATTAGTTGAGTTTAAATAAGTTGTAAACCCATTAATGACCCATTTACGACCCATTTAACATCCATATTATGTTTATACTCATTTATGACCCAGTTACTGAATATAACTGATGCATTTATGACCAATTTACTAAATATATGGGTTAAAAAAGGGTTCATGATCCATTTTTACAGGTTAACCTGTCAGCAATACCCGGTGTGTCCTAGAGTCCTTAATAGAAAAACCAGAGGCATCAAACTAAAAATAACAAGGATAATCTCTTGTCAATTGAGAGACAGATAATAGATTTTTCTTAATTTGAGGAACAACATGAAGATTATTAAGTGAAAATGACCGGTCTCATTGCCAAATTGACCAATCCCAACATGAGCAATTGGCAGTGATGTACCATTCCCAACTATCACATTATCATGGTCATAGTAAGGAACTACGTTCACAAGATTACTTGGATTATCAGTCATATGAGTATTAGCACCGGTGTTCGGATGCCATTATTCATCTTGTGAGTTTGAGATATGAAGAGCAGCTAGGCCGCGGGGTATATTAATACTCTGATAATTGTTGTCGAAACGATACTAACAATTCAATGCCTCATGCCCCTTCTTCTTACAGATCTGACATATGAGAGATGACACTCTTAAGTTTGAATTTGGCGATGCACTAACGATTTTGGTTTGCTGAGTGGTATAGTATTTTCAAAGTAAAAGTTGTTTTCGTTGAGCTTAAATGTAACAAAATTTGTCATATTGATGTTTGAAGAAAATGGAAATCTCTGAGTTGACATGATTGTATCGATTTTTTTTTTAACAAGAAAAGAGCAGTGTGCCCTTGTGTAGCTCTAATACCATAAAGAAAATAATGAACTGAGTCGATGAAGCGTTACATTTAATTGATATGTTATACGGTATAAATAGAGATATCATCACTTAGAAATATGGTATAAATTAAAGATAAAAAATACAATTTGATTTTTAAAAGAAAATTGAATAAAAGACAAATTAGAAAATATCTCTAAATGATCAACTCGTCGATACTCTGTTTGATATACTGCCTTCATGCGGATTTGTAGAAGATTCTACATTGCAATCATTCTGATTTTTTTGCCTTTTAATTTGTTACTTCAATATCTACTTCGGCTATT
Source organism: Syzygium oleosum (assembly GCF_021117445.2). Lineage (NCBI taxonomy): Eukaryota > Viridiplantae > Streptophyta > Magnoliopsida > Myrtales > Myrtaceae > Syzygium > Syzygium oleosum. Next base: position 18,612,878 of record NW_026607485.1, on the reverse strand, counting down.
TCTTCAACAAAGGCCTTGAGATTTTTGTCCGAAGATCCACCTTCCCTGGAAGCCTCCATGGCCAAATCCTTCCACTTCTTTGCATTCCTTCTAATTTCATCACCTCTCTCTCCACCTCCCATGACCAATTCCAAGCACTTCTTGATTTCACCTCCCTCAACAATAATGCCTTCTTCATTAATCTCGGACACTCGAATCCCGACCTTCCACACGTTCTCGACGAGCTTTGCATTTGTCATCTGGTCAGCCCATTGTGGGAACGCCACCATCGGGATACCGCACACCAAGCTCTCGACTGTTGAGTTCCACCCGCAGTGAGTAAAGAAACATCCTATTGAAGGATGCGACAAGACCTCGATTTGAGAGCACCATGGGACTATCACTCCTCTCTTGTCTAATTCCTCTTTGTAAAACAGTTCATCATCATCTCCATCACTATTTCTCATCACCCACAAGAATGGCCGACCAGTCTCTAGCAATCCGCGCGCCATTTCTCGCTTTTGCACCTTTGATAACCTCGCAATGCTTCCAAAGGCTACATAAATTACAGACGCTTCCTCCTTTGTGTTCAACCATTCAACATAATCCTTGGAGCCCAGAAAGCGATCGCTTCCGGAGGATTTTTCTGAATCTAGGACATCGAGCGGGACAAGGGGCCCGATTCCGACCAAATTTAGTGTACCAATCATTCTTAATGCCTCAAGTTCGAGCGCATCGAAGGTGTTCACAAGTACCACTTTTGGGTTTTCCCCCTCTTTGAGGTTCTCTAATAGGGTTTGGATATGCGGCAGAGCGAAAGCATACCTGTTTTCTATGTGGAGAAAGGAGGGGACGTCACGGTTGGTTAGGGGGGGTAGGCCGGGCAATCGTATGAGCGATGTGGTATCACCTCTTTGGCTTGTAACGTTCTTAATCACATCCTCATAGCCATTGAAGTAATAGTAGTATATATCGAACACGGTAGCAGGTTGAATCCATACGAGAACCGATTTGATTTGAAGGGAACGAGCAACATCGTCGACCCAAGACAACATCGTGTGGAGCGCGCATGTGAACCTGAGGCCTTGCCCAGAACTATGCTCAATGAGGCCTCTAAGAGCTTCCGACCCCCGCCGCTTCATCTCGGCCCTGAAGCGCTCGAGGTCATCCCCCGGCACATACCCATCATCATAGCCATCGGAGAACGTGGTGAAGGTTACACCTTCAAGGCAAACCGGATCGATCATGCAGCGGTGGGCGTACACGGTGGTGAGGAAAGTTACACGGCCGCCGAATCGTGCGAGGCGTTCGGCTAGCTGGAGTACTGGGTTCATAGCGCCGCGTTGCGGGAATGCTACGAGGAGAAAGCGGGGAGGAACCATGATTTTAGGAGCTAGCTAAGGAACTGCAACTGAGGAGACTATGGAAGAAGTAATATAGAAAGACATGCCTCGTCTTCAACATGGAATATAATTTCGTCGGCATATAAGTCAAAGTTTGATAATTGTAAGACATCATTATGATAAATACAGTGGGTCAGATTTGATTTGGTTGGATTATATTAATTTATTGGCTCGAGGAAGCTCGTCAGTCGTAATTGGAGGACCCACATCTCATCTTTAACCTATTTTTCATGCACGTCATCGTCAAATGCTTTGTCATGATATTCGAAAATTCAATTATTTTTCCATTGACAACTCAAAAGCTTTTATGTTAGGGACGTGCGACCACTCCAATGTCATTTCGTACTTGACCTAACCACTATTTTTCTCCTTTTCTATTGTCTCAGCCATCACTTGCTAGTCGCAACTACAATTCAAACATGGCTGCCCATGAAAATCAACAGATAGACCGAAGCTTCTACCCCAGAAAAGAAGGCAACATGGAAAAGAAAAAGATGTCATAAAGAGAAGATAATTAACTTAACATTCTAACGTAAGGCCTTGAATTTCTACTTCTGCTTGATCATTTGTCAAGAATAGCCAAGTCCAAGTACCAACATATCCGCCATCATCGGCGGTTAATGCCACGAATATGTAGCCGCGCTAAGAAACCAAGCGAAGAGTACTCTGAAATGGATTTCAATGCAGAGATCAATGGTTCTGAAATTGTGATTAACTTTCCAAATTATGTAGGGATGAAAGCAGGCAAAAGTGGTCGACAAAAATCCAACGGCCCGTCCCTGACAATCATCGGAGTCGGAACTGCCCATTGCCAGTCGTCGCCGGTACTCACAGTTAAATGAAAGTGGCTAGTGTTTTGTGAAGCTCGTCATAGAGCATTTTAGAGATCGACTCTAGCCGCTGTCCTCATAGAGATCTTTTAGGGATGGCTATCCCGCCCCAAAGAGCTACTTTAAACTTCTGTCCCCATCTACTTGTAATGAAGGGGCTGCTCTGAGAAAGTCCCATATAGGACCCGTTGTCCCCAAGCATTGTCGCCAAAACATTTAGTCCCGTTTCTGAACTTATCCCATAAGGTTGGCATTGAAGGACGTTCTTAATCTCATAATTGAAGCTACCAAAGTAACATTATTATGGTTTGGTCTTTTGGCTTCATACATCCCATGCCATTCCCTGGTGTATTCTTCAACAGACTGATGGGAGCACGAAGCAAAGGCCTGATACTTTTACTCAGGGAGATTGCCATGAGGGAGCTCAAGCCCAAGTCCATCAACATATTCAGTTGAACTCACATTTACTCAAACGTTTAAGCAATGAGTGATAAGTTAACTAGAATATATTAATTGATCCACACTATATCAATTATCCAGTGGGATTTTTCTAACACAACCCACACGGGTAACTCAACAATCTCCCCCTTGCGTGTGAGACGTGTGAGCTTAGTGTTAGGTTTGCTCCCCTTAATTCATGTATCCTTCTGTATCAATTTATCTCAACTTGAATCTCCAACGCCCATCTTTATCCATGGTCTCTTTCTCTATACCAAACCATAAAGTTTGCCATTGGGACCGCGTTGCCACACCATGACGATCAACTACCTAGAAGCTGCATTGATCATCATATTTCTTCCTTGAAATACTTACCAAATACCATAATAGATTGGGGGCCCACAATCCACCATCAACTTTGATACCAATTATTGCGGAAGCAAGCAATCGAATAGTAATAAACAAAACAAGAAAATAGATCGGACACCAAATTTATGTGGTTCGGTCGGTGTAACCTACGTTTATGGGAAGAGAGGCAAAGAATTCTACTATAAATCAAGCGATACAAACTTTCAGTGTTTTCCAAGCCTCAATAACTCTCATAGTGTTTAACTTCACTATTTCTCATGAAATAATCTCTCAATCTCATGAAAGAATTCGCAAATCTTACTGACAAGATTTTATTGGCTTCAATATTAAAATATCTTGGGATGTAATTCACGAAGAAGTCGCCTTTTTGATACACTTCACAAGAAGTCATGCTTCTTATGCATATACATAAATTGGTTCCAAAATAGGAAACCTATTCATACGAGAAAACCAATTTCAACTAGGAACATATTCAAATTTAATTGGGAGCACGCTCCAGAAGCCCAATTGAGGAGATTGCCAAGATGGAGTCCAAGTCCGAGCCCGATTCATATTTACTCAAAATCTTAAGTCCATCAGTTATAAGCCACCTATGATATATTAACTACTCCACATCATACCAATTACCCGATGTGAGACTTTTTTAACACAACTTATGTGTGTAACTCAACACAAACATTTCATGTCATTGAAGTTTGTGATGTCCCAAGAACTTGTCTTAGCAACAATGCTTGGGTAGAAACTTTTGCTTCAACTCTCCTCGCATTTTTTCCCAAGCTGTTATCTTGCTTTGTCTTTCTTGTTCACGATCTTCGCTTCAAGTTCTCCTCATCAAATTAGTGCATACTTCTTGAACTTGGCAGCAACTAATTCGACTCTCTCAGTGATACCTAACAGGGTTGCATGACCCCATGCCAGACCTAGCTTGGGTTGTGCTACCCCAACCAGATTTGGCCCTCGTCGGGATTGTGCACCCCAACTAAATTTGACTTGGATCGCCCAACCCAACTTGGATTTAGCCATCGCAGGGGTCCATGACACTTATTAGGCATCGCCTAGGGTCCCCTAACCTCGGTGACTGCTGGGAAGAGCTTTGCAACCCTCGTCAGCACTGCCCTAGCAACATCCCCACGTCTTCTCTCTTTCTATCTCACTTAGGGCTTGTTCTTTTTATATAATTTTTTCAAAAATTTTTCTATCAAAACCTAAATATTTCATCTAAATAGTGATTTATCCTATCAGCAATGATGTGATGCTCACGTGTCAGTCCACGTCAACATTTTTGTTTTTATTTTAACAGAAGGACCAACTCGAACAAGAAAACATAAGGACCTAATTGCACAAAAAAATAATTCAGGACCCTTATTTAACAATTTGGAAAAATTTTGGAGTCCTGTGATGCCTTTTTCACAAAATAAAAAAAAATCACTCAATATAGTGAATAACGTTTCATACAAGTAGTATAAAAATAGGATAATTCGCCTATAAATGGAATAATAAATTCAACTACTATAAGAACGGCCAACTATCAAGAAGGCTTGTTTAAGTTGGGCATAAGCCATAAAAAATTCTTAAACAATGTCCACTGTGACACTTTTCTATGACACAAAAAATCTTAAACTTATATTCGTGTGACACGTTTATCTTCCATCATAATTCTGAGAATCGTTAAAAATCTGCTTACATGGACACCAAGAAGCAAATAGTGTTGACATGACTCCAACGTGGTTTAAGTGAAATAAAACTGACGTTGTTTTGGTTGAAAAGTCATCTAACGAAACCTCAACAGAGGGTAAATGTGTCACATAGGTACAAGTTTGGGATTTTTTATGATACAAGAAAAAGTTTATGATAAATATGTCATAGTTGACTTAGTTTGGGGTTTTTAATGTGACGAAAAAAGTTCAGAACAAATGTGTCGCAGTAGGCATATTTTGAGTTTTTTTTTTATAGCTTTTTCCCTTTAAAATTCTTTCCATTTACTCTTTTAGTACTCGAAATAAGAGTCCATATTCATACATCAACTATATTGCCACTCAACTGGATACAATTTTCAAAAAATCATGCAAATTAAAAGAATAGTAGGAACATATAAATTCAAGCTAACATGTAACATTTTATCATGAATCTATCTACTTGAGCGAATTCTTCAACAAAGGCCTTGAGATTTTTATCCGAAGATCCACCTTCCTTGGATCCACTTCTTTGCATTCCTTCTAATTACATCACCTCTCTCTCTCCACCTCCCATGACCAATTCCAAGCACTTCTTGATTTCTCCTCCCTCAACGATGATGCCTTTCTTCATTAATCCAGGACACTCAAAGCCCAACCTTCTGTTGGAAATATGGGATAAATTGATGGGTGAATGAATGAGAAATTGATGCTCAAAGAACACCCTTGAGTTGGAAGTGGGAAGTGAAAAAACACTATTCCCACATCGGAAAAGAAAGAAGGCTATGGAGTGCTTTATATACAGTTACACTTATTTGAAGTGGTAACTATCATAGCACAAACTCTCTGCCTCGCGTGCAGGCGCAGGGGGGGTGCAAATCCGACGCCCGACAAGTTGAAACTTGGGCACGATTGCAGGACCGAAAAGTGGGCCTCGCGACGAGCCCAATTTTGCCTTCTGATTTATTTTTTCAACTCAAACTGTTGCGAATTTCGTAACGTGTGGCAGATTTAATCGTCCGTATTGATTTTATAACGGCAGAATCGTCCGTTATTCGTATTGATTTTATAATGGTGATTTCACTTCACGCTCCAATGTTTTGATAATTCAAAATCTTTTTTGGGCAAAACAGAGGATATTTTCTCCCCTATTTACTACAACGACAAAGCTCCAGCTCTGTATCAAGGTCACGATCAATATCGTCACTATCCTCAATATCGTCACACAATTCCATTTTTGTCTAAATTGCGGAGTAAATGGGCTTCTACGTATTTTTGATATTTATCGGATTACACAAAAGGAAGCCTCCCGGAATTTAATTGATTTATTTATTCCTTTTCTACATGCGGAAGAAGAAAACTTACATTTAGAGAACAATCAGTACAAGGTTACTTTACCCCTTAGTGAATTCTCCGAAGAGAAAATGGATTATGGGTATCTACTTTTTTATTTCTCCTTCCTCCTTTCTTTATTATACTTCTACTTATTATATTGTATTGAATTCTATTTTATCTATAAAAAAAAAGAAAACAGGGGGAGGGATTACTCACAAACCTTTTGCTAGTGTTTTTACAAGAAATCTCTAGCCAACCTTCCTGCAAAAGATCTTTTTTAACATCAAATGGGTCGATTAATCCCTATTTCATGGCCACATATTTTTCCGGCTAAGTGATTCTAGTGTGTTCTTCCGGAGGAGCACGTATGCAAGAAGGAAGCTTGAGCTTGATGCAAATGGCTAAAATATTTGCTGCTTTATATGATTATCAATCCCATAAAAAGTTTTTCTATGTATCAATCCTTACATCTCCTACTAATTAATCGTGACACGTTCACTAAAAAAAAATCCTTTCGATTTCTTATTGGCGAACGACGGGAATTAAACCCACTCATGGTGGATTCACAATCCACTGCCTTGATCCACTTATTCGTATTGATTTTGTAACGACAGATTTAATCGGCCGTTATTATTCCCGAAATGCTCTCCCCTGCGTTCTATTTTATCGAAATCATTCTTCCTTTGTTTTAAAAAAAAAATTCTCTGCATTTGCACTGTTTTTCGGTAGTGTTAATTTTCGAGTTTGTTCAAGTTCGCCGAAAGCTTGGAAGTGCCGTGATCTCTTCTTCGCTGTCAACTGTTGTATCCTGGAAGACAGACGTTCATGAAACCTCAATCGCGTACTGGAAGGAACGCATCTGTTTTAAGGAAACTGTGTCAAACACAGGCCTCGGTATTCATTTGTATCGATTCCGACTTTGTTATTGCAATTTCGTTTCTTTACAATTCTGTATTGTTTGTAATATTTATGCTAATGCCGATTTGAATTTACGCAACAATCTGAAAACAGAATCGTGCTTTTACAAATTCAAATGGCTACTAGTAAAGAAGTCGTGGATGTGGCTGCTGGAAACGATGGTGTCGATGTGGCTACTAACGACATCACCAAAAACTCTGCCTATGCCTCAGCTGTCCAACTGCCTGGCTCATCCTCTGTTCCTTCTGCGGTTTCTGTCCACCATGGTGAGAAACCTGAAAAGTTCGACGGATCGAACTTCAAAAGGTGGCAGCAAAAGATGTTGTTTTATTTGACAACTTTGAATCTTGCGAGATTCTTGAATGAGGAAGCTTCTAAGTTATCCAATGGAGAAACGGATAAGCAAGTCTTCAATGCTGTTGAAGCATGAAAGCACTCTGACTTCCTGTGTCGGAACTATGTCATGAATGGCTTACATGACTCATTGTACAATGTCTATTGTGCAAAAACGACGGCAAAGGAGTTATGGGAAGCCTTGGATCGGAAATATAAAACAGAGGATGCCGGAGCAAAGAAATTTGTTGTCGGTCGATTCCTTGATTATAAGATGGTGGACTTTAAAACTGTGATCAGTCAAGTGCAAGAAATTCAAGTGATTTTGCATGAAATTCTGGCTGAGGGAATGATCTTGAGTGAAACCTTCCAAGTGGCTGCTATTATTGAAAAGCTACCTCATGGGTGGAAGGATTTCAAGAACTATCTCAAGCATAAGCGAAAGGAAATGAACCTAGAAGAGCTGATTGTTAGACTTCGAATTGAAGAAGACAATAGAGGATTTGAACGCAAAGGGTTCAATCCTACTACAGCTAAGGCAAATGTTGTGGAGCTTAGGCAAGGCCACAAGAACAAGAAGATTGCCAAGCCAAAGTTGGGACCAAAAGGAGGAGTTTCCAAGAACAAGTTTCAAGGAAAAGGCTTCAACTGTGGTAAAATGGGGCATAGATCTATGGAATGCAGACTTCCGAAGAAGAAGAATTATGAGACAATTATGGTGAGTGGCATCGCTCAAGACGTGTCAAACATAAACCTTTCTGCAATGGTTTCTGAAGTAAACTTAGTTGGGTCCAATTCGAAGGAATGGTGGATTGACACTGGTGTTACTAGGTACATATGCTCCAATAAGGACCTGTTCACAAATCTTGAACCAATTAATGGGGAAAAGGTTTTTATGGAAAACTCTGCCTCTTCTGCTGTCGAATGCCAAGGGAAGGTGTTGCTGAAGATGACCTCAGGAAAAGAGCTGACTCTAAACAATGTTCTTTATGTGCCAGAAATCCGAAAGAACCTGGTTTCTGGGTCTCTGTTGAACAAGCATGGATTTCGTATAGTATTTGAGTCAGATAAAGTTATTTTGTCTAAATCTGGAATGTATGTGGGGAAGGGATATGTAACTGATGGGCTATTTAAGCTCAATGTAATGACAATTATCAATAAAGATAATAAGTCTTCCGTTTATTTGCTTGAGTCTTCCAATTTATGGCATGGTAGACTAGGACACGTTAATTATGATATATTGCGTAGATTAATTAACTTGGAACATATACCTTCATTTGAAATTGATTCAAAACATAAATGTGAAATTTGTGTTGAGGCAAAATTAACGAGATCATCATTTCAAACAATTGAAAGAAACACCGAACCCCTTGAATTAATTCATAGTGATGTTTGCGATTTGAAATTCGTACAAATGAGAGGTGGTAATAAATATTTTATTACCTTTATCGATGATAACACTAAATACTGTTATGTGTATTTGCTTAAAAGCAAAGATTCCTTAGAGAAATTTATTCTCTATAAAAATGAAGTTGAAAATCAACTTAATAAGAGAATTAAAAGATTGAGAAGTGATAGAAGTGGTGAGTACGAAGTACCAATTGATGAATTCTGTGCACAACACGGAATTATACATGAAATAACTGCGCCTTACTCTCCTCAATCAAATGGTGTTGCTAAACGTAAAAATCGCACATTGAAAGAAATGATGAACGCGATATTACTAAATTCAGGTTTGCCTCAAAATATGTGGGGAGAAGCTATATTGTCAAGCAATTACCTTTTAAATAAGGTACCTCGAAAGAAAGAGGATAAAACCCCTTATGAGTTATGGAAAGGTAGGAGACCATCCTACAAACACTTACGAGTGTGGGGGTGTCTTGCAAAAGTGGCTGTTCCAACACCAAAGAAGACAAAGATAGGTCCTAAAACGGTGGACTGTATCTTTATAGGCTATGCACATAACAGTAATGCATATCGATTTCTTGTGCATGAATAAAAAATTTCAGATATACACAAGAATACGATCATGGAATCTAGGAATGCATCATTCTTTGAAAATGTATTTCCTTGTAAATCCAATAATGGATCAAGTTCATCTAAACGAAAGAATGAAACTATGAATGAAGAAAGTCACGACTCGACCCATGAAATTCATGACTCAGATCATGAACTAGAACCGAGACGTAGCAAAAAAGCAAGAGTGGAAAAATCTTTTGGAAATGATTTTCTAACTTATTTGTTAGAAAAGGAACCATTAAATTATGTAGAAGCTGTGAATTCCTCTGAGGGACCTCTATAGAAAGAAGCAATAAAAAGTGAAGTTGATTCTATTTTGCAGAATCATACTTGGGAGCTAGTGAATCTTCCTCCTGGTTGTAAGCCTTTAAAGTCCAAATGGATTTTTAAAAAGAAAATGAAAGCAGATGGCTCTGTTGATAAGTACAAAGCCAGACTTGTGATCAAAGGATACAAACAACGAGAAGGCTTAGATTACTTCGATACTTATTCTCCTGTGACGAGAATAACTTCCATTAGGATGATACTTGCAATTGCAGCATTGCGAAATCTCGAAGTACATCAAATGGATGTAAAAACAGCTTTCCTAAATGGTGATTTGGATGAAGAAATCTACATGGAACAACCTGAGGGTTTTATAGTTCCAGGACAAGAATGGAAAGTCTGTAAATTGGTAAAATCGTTGTATGGCCTAAAACAAGCACCAAAGCAGTGGCATGAAAAGTTTGATAATGCAATGATTACCAATGGTTTTAAGATCAATGAATGTGATAAATGTGTCTACATTAAAGAGACAACAAATGGCTATGTCATTTTGTGTCTTTACATAGATGACATACTAATTGTTGGTAGTGATGATAAAATGATCAAATCTACCAAGTATATGTTGAATTCAAGATTTGACATGAAAGATATGGGACCTACTGATATGATTTTAGGAATTAAAATCACAAGAACATCAGAAGGTCTTATTTTAAACCAGTCACACTATGTGGACAAGATTCTTGAAAAATTCAACATGAATGATTCTGGTATTGCTAGAACACCATTAGACAATAGTCTTCATCTTTCCAAGAATAGAGGAGAGGGTATTTCTCAAGTAGAGTACTCTAGAGTTGTTGGAAGTCTAATGTACTTAATGAGTTGTACTAGACCAGACATTGCCTATACGGTTGGTAAATTAAGTAGATATACAAGCAATCCGAGTGCTGACCATTGGAAAACAATAGTGAGAGTATTCAGGTACTTACGATATACTCGAAATTATGGCCTGCATTATACTAGATACCCAGTTGTTCTGGAAGGATATAGTGATGCGAACTGGATATCTGATATAAAAGACTCAAAATCTACTAGTGGATATGTATTCACACTAGCAGGAGCAGCCGTATCTTGGAAATCCTCTAAACAAACTATTATAGCCAGATCCACAATGGAATATGAATTTATAGCATTAGATAAATGTGGTGAAGAGGCTGAATGGCTACGCCATTTCTTAGAGGATATTCCAAAATGGCAAAAACCTGTGCCACCAATAAGTATACATTGTGATAGTCAATCTGCGATTGAAAGAGCACAGAGTAATATGTATAATGGTAAGTCTAGACATATACGTCGTAGACATAATACCATTAGACAACTACTCTCAACATGAATTATCTCTATTGACTACGTAAAGTCAAGGGATAATATTGCGGATCTGCTAACCAAAGGGTTAAACAGAGAGTTAGTTGAGAAATCGACAAGAGGAATGGGACTGAAGCCCATGAAAGAATAAGTTGGTATAAAGGAAACCCAACCTAGTTGACTGGAGATCCCAAGATCTAGGTTCAAAGGGACAATCTAATTATATAAACTTAGTGATGTCACTGTGGGGGTTATCCCTAAAACCATTCCTATATAAAATAACAGTGATATTGTAATGGAAAGGATAGCATTTTGCTTTAATGATTCTTAAGTGGAGTAAACAAATTACTCAAAATTAAGTAATCACCTATGTGAGAGAGAAGTGGGGCCGCTTCAAAGGAGAATTATTTAAGGGCTAAATTCTTTAGAAACTCTTGCAGAATCAGGTTGATGTTCATGGCCAAAACGAACATAACTATGAGAACTGAATAAACGTTTAGATGATTCCTGTGTGAAGTGTATGGTTCATTTACATAAGAAAGCTGGACAGTTCAAGGACATCATGTCTACTGGACAACTAGTAAAGTAAATATACTTTCACAGGAAAGGTTCAAAGGGTAACACCTACCTATCCTATGCAGGTTTCAATTGTTGAACACTATCACAGATTCAAAACTAAAACAATTTTCATTCATGTGGGGGATTGTTGGAAATATGGGATAAATTGATGGGTGAATGAATGAGAAATTGATGCTCAAAGAACACCCTTGAGTTGGAAGTGAGAAGTGAAAAAATACTATTCCCACATCGGAAAAGAAAGAAGGCTATGGAGTGCTTTATATACAGTTACACTTATTTGAAGTGGTAACTATCATAGCACAAACTCTCTGCCTCGCGCGCAGGCGCAGGAGGGGTGCAAATCCGACGCCCGACAAGTTGAAACTTGGGCGCGAGCGCACATCCTGCGTACACGATTGTAGGACCGAAAAGTGGGCCTCGCGACGAGCCCAATTTTTCCTTCTGATTTATTTTTTCAACTCAAACTGTTATGAATTTCGTAACATGCGGCAGATTTAATCAACCGTTATTTCCATGCGTATTGATTTTATAATGGCAGATTTAATCGTCCGTATTGATTTTATAACGGCAGAATTAATTGTCCGTTATTCATATTGATTTTATAATGGCAGATTTAATTGTCAGTTATTCGTATTGATTTTGTAACGACAGATTTAATCGGCCGTTATTATTCCCGAAATGCTCTTCCCTGCGTTCTATTTTATCGAAATCATTCTTCCTTTGTTTAAAAAAAAAATTCTCTGCATTTGCACTGTTTTTCGGTAGTGTTCATTTTCGAGTTTGTTCAAGTTCGCCGAAAGCTTGGAAGTGCCGTGATCTCTTCTTCGCTGTCAACCGTTGTATCCTGGGAGACAGACGTTCACGAAACCTCAATCGCGTACTGGAGGGAACGAATCTGTTTTAAGGAAACTGTGTCAAACACAGGCCTCGGTATTCATTTGTATCGATTCCGACTTTGTTATTGCAATTTCGTTTCTTTACAATTCTGTATTGTTTGTAATATTTATGCTAATGCCGATTTGAATTTACGCAACACCTTCCACACATCCTCGACGAGCTTTGCGTTCATCATTTGGTCGCCGAATTGAGGGAATGCCACCATCGGAACACCACACACCAAGCTCTTGAGCATCGAGTTCCACGTACAGTGAGTGAAGAAACATCCTATCGAAGGATGCGACAATACCCCAATTTGAGAGCACCATGGGATTATCATTCCTCTCTTGTCTAATTCCTCTTTGTCAATGAGTTCATCATCCCCATCACTCTCTCTCATCACCCACAAGAATGGCCGGCCAATCTCTAGCAATCTGCACGCCATTTCTCGCTTTTGCCCCTTCGATAACATCGCTAGGCTTCCAAAGGCTACATAAATTACCAATGCTTCCTCCTTTGAATTCAACCATTGAGCAGAATCCTCAGAGCCTCGAAAGAGGTTGCCTCTGGAAGATTTCTCAGAAGAATTACGATTTTGCGCATCTAGGAAACGGAATGGGACAAGGGGCCTGATTCCGACCAAATGCATGTACCGATCGCTTCTAATACCTCGAGTTCGAGCATATCAAAGGTGTTCACAAGTACTACTTTTGGATTTCCTCCCTCTTTTAGCTGCTCAAATTGGCTTTGCAATTTCAGGAAAGCAAAAAAGCATACTTGTTTTCAAGGTTGAAAAAGGAGGGGACATCACGATCGGTTAGTGGTGGTAGGCCGGGCAACTGGATGAGCGACGTAGTGTCACGGCTTTGGCTTGTAACGTTCTTAACCACATCCTCATAGCCATTGAAACAATAGTAGTATATGCTGAACACGGTAGCGGGTTGAATCGAAATAATAACGGATTTGATTTGAAGGGAACGAGCAACATCGTTGACCCAAGGAATCATCCTGTGGAGCAAGCATGTGACCCTGAGGCCTCATCCAAAACTATAGTCGATGAGGCCCCTACCCCTTCTGCTTCATCTCGGCCTGGAAGTGCTCGGTGTCATCCCCTGGCTTACGCCTGTCGTCGTAGGCATCGGAGAACGTGGCAAAGGTTACTCCTTCAAGGAAAAACGGATCAATCATGCGACAGTGGGCGGACACAGTGGTGAAGAAAGTAACACGACTGCCGACACATGCGAGTCGTTCAGGTAGCTAGAGGGATGGGTTTATAGCACCGCGGTTCGGGGACGCTACGAGGAGAAAGTGGGGGAGGAGCCATGTTTCTGAAGCTAGCTAGGGAAATGCAAATGATGAGACTGTGGAAGAAGTTACACAGAAAGATATGCCTCATCTTCAACATAGAACACAGTTTTAGTCAACATTCAAGTTGAAATTTATCTAATTATGACAAATAATGTCCATCGTAAGTTTGATGGACGAGGGCACTTGTGTCGCAATTCGATGACACTAGCATTCTCATCTTCAACCTATTTTTCAGGTATTTTAGCAAAAAAAAACCTATTTTTCAGGTACAAATTCGTCACAGGCTTTTATCATTATATTGGAAAATTCAATCAAAATTATATTAAACGACTTAAAAGCTTTTAGGTTAGGGACGTGCAAATTATGTCGGACAATTTATTCAAATTCCGCACTTGGGTTAGCCAATACTTTCCTCCGACTTGTAAGTCAAATTCGAACGGGACTGCGCATGAAAATCAACAATTTCCGAACTAAGTTAAATAAAGAGAAGCTAAGGGCGCGCATGATAATCATTCTGTTTCTCTATTTTTCTATTTTTCTATTTTTCTGTTTAAGGGAATAGGTTTGGAACAGAAATCCGTTTGATAACACAATTTCATTTTTCTATTTCTGAAACAAATTTCTACTCCAGAAATAGGTTTGGAACAGAAAGCAGAATTTTTTAAAAAAATCTACTTTTCTATTTTTGGAATAGAAATGAGAAATAAAAACTTTTTTCATCGCTCGCCCTCGCTACTAGTCGGCTGCCCACCCGCCGTCGCCATCGGTTGCCTCTCGCCACTGCAGTCCGTTGTCGTCTGCCGCAGTCCTCCACAGGCGGCCGCCTCCCACCGCCGTCTGCCGGCGGCCATTCACCGCCACCTACCGTCCCCTGTCTTCCGCCACCACTCGACGCCGTCCGCCTCCTACCATTGGCTGTCGTTGTCCACTGCCGTTCACCGCCGCCCGCTGGCCCTCACCAGTCACCGTCTGTCATCCTCTGATGCCGGCTGCCTCCCACCACCGTCCTCCGCCACCAGCTGCCATCTGCCGTCCCCCACAATCGCTGCCACTTGACACTGGCCGCCGTTTGCCATCGCCGGCTGCCTCCTGCTGTTGGTTGCCAGCCATCGTCTATAGTCCTCCACTGCCGCCCATTATCCTTCACCGTCCGCCGCCACCCGATGCCGATCGCCTCCCGCTGGTTGCTGGAGAGGAAGAAATTTTGTGTCGTTATCAAACGAATTTCTATTTCTAAAATAGAAATTTTGTGTCATTATCAAACGCGTATTTTTGGCAAAGAAACTCGTCCATGAAATAGAAATAGAAAAATCTATTTCTAGCCAAAAATTGATTTATGAAACAGAATAGTTATCATTCGCTCCCTAATTAACTTTTCTTTTAACTTTAGGCCTAGAAATTCTACTTGTGCTTGGTCATTTTCCAGCCTTGTTCATTTGTCTAGAGCAGCCAAGTCCAATTTATGGTGTGCAACGGTGGAATTCAATCCAAGTTTTAGCTAGATAATCAATTCATACGTACAAGGACAATACAATAGATGTTTGGTCTTAATTTTTTGCTAACTATAACAATATTACCCGAAGTTTCCCACATATGGTGTACAACGGCGGAATTTGACTCCACCGGCATAGGACGATATAATAACTCGTGATATGTATACCAAACATTTATGACAAAAAAAATGTAGTGATAATTGTTGAGATTTTTAGTAATCGAATTATACATATTACATATAGATCGAGTGATAAGCCTAATGCATACCTACTAGTCGAAAAAACCAAAATATTGTGTAGGGCAATATCATGCTAACTGTTGATTAAAAAGTCCATATTCATATAGGTCGTGTAGGGCAATATCATACTAACTGTTGATTAAAAGTCCAAATTCATACATCAATTGTATTGGCCCAATTTTCCTAAAAAACACTATAGTTTGAGCCACAATTCTAGTCTGCACTTTTTTATCTCGTAAAAAAACATCAACTTTAACTCAAGTCCATATTCTGGTATGAACTTGTTTTATCTCGTAAAAAAGCATGACCCAATTCTTGCCTAAACTTTTTTTCGTCTCATAGAAATGTACGCACTTTCAGTCGGTACCCAAATCTGGCCCCGTCAAGTTTTTGCCTAGTACATGTGAAATAACACATTGTATCTTTGATAGCATCATTGGATAGAAACTTGACACGGATCAAATTTGGGTACCGACTGAAAGTTTATGTTTCTATATGTGACAACAAAACGTTAGGGCCAACATTGGGAACCAAACTAAAGTTAGAGGATTTTATGAGAAAAAAAAGTTTAGGTCAGAATTGGAACACGAGCTAAAGTTGGTGTTTTTTTTTATGAGATCAAAAAGTTTGGGCAGAATTGAATCACTACTTAAAGTTGGTATTTCTAAGGAAATTAGACCCGATTACATTACCACTCAACTGCGTACAATTTTCAAAGATTCGTGCAAATTAAAAGAACAATATGAATATATTCTCCAGCTATATTCAATTCATGCGAACGCATAACATTTTATCATGAATTACTCCATTACTTGCTCCTCTATTGTTAGATAAGAAAATAGCAATTTTGAACTTTTACTAATCTGACAACTTGTACATAAAGTGCCAGTGGATTTATTTATTGAAATCAAATCATTAGACTGCAAAAGTTGTAAAATATGACTATTTGGATGGCCTAATTAGCGATGCCATGTAAGTTCATCAGCAACCTTGTTTCTCTAGGAAAAGAATGCCATGGAATGCAGGTCTTTATTGGTATATAATCCTTGATGATTAGTTCCCGTTAGCAATACCTCGTGTGTCCTGAAGTCCTTGATAGAAAAACCAGGGGCATCAAACTCAAAATAACAAAAATAATCTCTTGTCAATTGAGAGATGGACAATAGATTTTTCTTAATTTGAGGAACAACTAGAACATTATTAAGTGAAAACTGACCGGTCTCATTGCCGAATTGACTAGTCCCAACATGAGTAATCGGCAGTGATGTACCATTCCCAACTATCACATTATCATGGCCATGGTAAGGAGCTACATTTACAAGATTACTTGGATTATCAGTCACATGAGTATTAGTACCAGTGTCCGGATGTCATTCTTCATTTTGTGAGTTTGAGATATGAGGAGCAGCCAGGCCGCGGGGTATATTAATACTCTGATAACTGTTGTCGAAACGATACCAGCAATTCAATGCACCATGCCCCTTCTTCTTACAGATCTGACAAATGAGAGACGGCACTCCTAAGTTTGAATTTGGCGATGCACCAACGGTTTTGATTTAGTGAGTAGTATAGTAGTTTCCTGAAAAGTGCCGAACATTCTGGTTTGTTTGAGAAAAGCCACGACCTCTAGAATTAAATGTGGGTCCTCTACCCCTTCCTCTAGGGTTGTTTTTGTAGCCACCATTTGCGTCGCTGCGAGATAAACGCCATTGAACTAATTGGGAGAATGGTTGAGGTGCGCTTGTTTCGTAATTTGTTGACACCTATTTTTAATTACACAAAAATTTAGGAATTAATGTACTTAATTCCTAAGCAAAAAATTATTTAGTTTCTAATTGCATTGCATATAGACATTAGGCATATTTGCATTAATAAGGCATATTACAGCATATTTTCTTAATTAATTTTCAAAAAAAAATTAAAAAAATTAAATATTAATTAAAAAAAATCGGATTGGGCCGAGCCAAGGCTGGCTCGACCCGACCTTCTTTTCCCCCTGCCGCGGGCCCAGCCCGCCCCTTTTTCCTTTCCTCTTCCCCCACGCGCGGGCTGGGCTGGGCCCAGCCCGCTTCTTCTTTTTCCGCTCCGGCCCGGCTGTCCCTCTCTCCCCCTGCTCCTCTGCTCTTCTCTGTCCCGACCGCGCCTGGGACAATGCGGATTACCCGCTCCACCGCGCAAAATTGCCACGAAAGTCTTCGGTAGGAGCGGTAGGCCGGTGCAGAGCATTTATGGAGCAGAGAGTGGCATCATGGTCATCGGCTATTAGGCCAGAGAGAGCAGAGAGAGGGGGGCGGTCTTTCTCGGTCCAGAATAGAACACGAGAGAGAGAGTTTGAGAGAGAATTGGAGAGAAACAGAGAAGAGAGAGGAGCCTCGGAGTGTCTTGCAGGTCCAGCCGGCCTCGTCATCTCCAGCAAGCTGACTGGCAACCCTCGGAAGTACCCCCCGGTCGGCCACACGGAGAGAGAACAGAGAGAAAAACAGAGAGAAAAGAGAGAAAACTGAGAGAGAAAAAGTGAGCCCAGAGCGTTTACAGGTAACCAAGGACAGCTTAAAGCTTCGTCGTCGCCTGCCGAGCAGCCGGAAGCCACCCAGGCGCGCCGTCGACCGGTGAGCTTCCCCCCGGGTTCCTACTACCCTGTTTTCCCCTGTTTTTGTATGCAGGTTGGCCGGGACTCGCGCCGGCCGTTAGGCGTGAATCCCGGCCCATACCGATCGTCCTCCTAGTCTATAGTCGCCTTCAGGAGTGAGCCATGATCGTCGGAGCATGCTGGAACCTCGGAATAGGTCAAAACTCCCCTGTTTAGGTCATGCACTCTACGTGTTCGACGAAATGCCCACGTGAAGTCCTTTTGAGACGATCCTCGACCGGCGATGTACAAGCTGTCCGGTGACCTTTGAGCCCTTTGAGCGGCTTTGTGACGGCCATCGGAAGCCGGAACGGGTCAAAGTATGACCTGGGTCGACCGGCCAAGTTCCAACCGACGTTTGGGCTCAACGAGCCCCGGTCGGAGCTTGACCGACGACCGCTCCGGTCGGCCGTCCGGTGAGCCGTCGCCCCCAATCTCTTCAGTTTGAAGTACTGAGGAGATAGGGATCAATGGCCAGGCAGAATAGCCGGCAAATCGCCGGATTTCTGCTCGGCCGAGCAAAGCTGTAAAACAGGGGAAGAAACCGGGTCTGTGAAGGGGGATTCGGGTCGGGCGAGGAGCCCGATCCGGTTCAAGACCCGAGTTGACCCCTGACCCGGTTCGAAACCGGAGATCTAACCCGGGTCAATGCAATGGGTTGGGTCCGTTGACCCGGGTCGGATAGGACCGACCCGGTTCCGCCGACCCGTTTTTATATTATTTTATTAAAAAAATTTAAATTTTTTTTAAAATTTTAAAAAAAATTTAATTTTTTTATATTTTTTCTTCTTTCGTATTTACTTTTTTTTAAAAAAAATTTTCAAAATTTTTTTATCTTTTTTTTCTTTTCAAAATTATGTGATATACCAAAGTGTTTTAATTTATTGTTGTATTATTATGCAATGTTGTTATAATTGTATAAATTGCCATGTTTAAATTAGACAAGCCTATAGGGTTACACGGTAGTATTTTGCATGTTATTTTTATTACCGTTGTGTTATTTTTATGCATGTTCTTAATTAGAATACAATTGCATGAATTGTTGTGCATGAATACCTGGAAAAGGGGCTATCCTTGTGTTTTGTTTTTGTTGTCATTTCTGCTGAAAGAAATGTCTTTTTGAACTCTCCCTCTTTTGAGGTTGTAAATCCATGTATTGTAAATAAATAATGTTTTGAGGGCATGAGGTAGTATACCAAACTGGCCCGTTGATGATATCCAGCCACGAAAAGGAAAGTGTTCTGAGGCCCGGGCTTCCTCATGCGTCCTTGTTTCTAAGCTTTTGAAAATAAAACAAATGTTTTATCATTTTTCAAAAGGGCAAAAAAAAAAGAACGATGGTGGAAAAGCGTGCATGCTCATAGCCCTGTTTGTTTTTCTAACTTGCTCACTTCGTGTTTCAGAGCATACTCCTTTTTGATTTGTTATTACAAAGGGGACATTTGGAAATGACACAAACTGAAGAGCTCATCAGCCCCTAATAATGATCGCAGACCGACTAATCCAATAGGGACAGTCCGAGCAAAGATCAACCAATCTTCAAATGAAACATGGGGCAAATCTCATTACTACTAGTGGGTGATATCAACCCCAGAGAGTCAAAGAGAATGCTGAGCATTCTTTGACTCCATGATGAGCGAAACATCATTTCGTACAAAAGTCGGGGGCAGATCAAGAAAAGATTACCCCTTTTGAAAGAAAAAGGTATGTCTTATTCCTTAACAAATTTTGGAAATGACATTCCATCCCTTTTCTTTTGCAGATAATAAACTGGGGAACATGCTAAACTCTAACGTGCTAGCGAGCCAGATAGAGCACCACTGTTGGGACCTCTCGAATGAAACATGATGAAGAAGTGCTTAATTGGAAGAGTAGACTAGGGGGCATGCGATCTCCCAGTCCATCAAAAAAGGTGTATTTCGTTCCTAAAGTTTATCCACTTTAGCATATAAATGACATATCTTTTCCTTTTACATAGGACAAAATTGAGTAAAGAACACTCATGGTAACAAGTCTAACTGGAAAGGACTTTACATATGACAAAATTGCGTCAAGGCCGATCCTGGCAACCACGGAAGTCTCGATGGTAGTCACACCCATGTTCGTCAAAGACCTTTAAAGCAGAGATTAGCTTTGCTGCGAAGATCCCCATACAAGCAATTGCACATGCCCTATGCATGTCAAGAATCATATGATTCCCGAGAAACTCCCCGACCTGCCGGGACCGCATTGACACAGCATGCGTTGACAATAGGACCGTCTAATTGGGAGCACCCTTAATTATAGAGGATTTCATTCGAGCTTCGAGATCAACCATGAAAGGAGAAAAGACTCTACTAGCTTTGAAAGCAAAATGGAAGAAGGGTAAATTGTATCGTTCTCAATTTACCCTAAATCATCTCATTTCTAACATAAGCTCATGTTTTTGTTAGAAGGGAATTATCGACATCCGAGAAAACTCAAGGAGTTGTCAATTTAATCTCAAATGAGGGGAATCACGAAGGATAATGTTGTATCGTTCCCAATTCCTGTCCCTCAAAGAACCGTTCATTAACATTGTCTTCCTTATTACCTTGCAGGCATATCCTACTATTGCAGCATAGGTAAGTATCTCTTTCTCTAAAAACTTTTTTCATAAGAGTACAAAGAAACAGAGAAAGATGAGGCATGTTAAAGCAAATGAATGCTTAACCTTTCTCCAAGTGTATCGCATGTCTTTTGAAAAGAATTTCACATGGTAATTTTACCTGTTTAATTCACCAATTCCCTGTGAAAATTTTGACAATTCGACGAATGGTATCGAACTGCTCCGATGTATTGAACGAGGTGTGTCAGGATGATGGGAGGCAATCCTTAGTCTATACACATTCTCACATACCAAATCCTTGCAAGATGAGCGAAAATGTTTCATTTCTACAAGGCAAAGGGATTTCTCGCATAAGGTACGGTAGCCAAAATAACAAGAGGCAGTTCATTTCTCTACCCCATACACTACTGTTTATCCTTTGCTTAACCATTTGAGCCCATACACTCGGAGGTTCCTTTTAAATCACCCACGTCAAGAACCACCCCACATTGGGGCAGCTTGAGGTAAATCGGCATCACAGGAAGGATTCAAATTCAGAGGGAGCAAGAAGAGCATTCCTCCCTTTCGGTCATCGCCCCCGTGGTTTCGGATTCGTCGTCTTCATGGATCCGGCGGTCCTCGACAGGTTCTCTAAGACAAGCACACCATCGAAGGTCGGACGGTCGAGGCTAAGAAAGCTTTGTTAAGAGAGGAGCAGCAAACTAAAGCCTGTCCAAAATGCCAACATGTCATTGATAATAGTGATATTTTCACCTAGGAACTAAGCAAGACAAGAAGGATGAGGAGTTTGTAATATTTAAAATTTTCTATGATCATTAGCCGCAACAGCTCGCACAAGGTGAAAAGATGAATAGAAATTTTCTTCCTCTCACTTGCATTAATCTTTGAGTGTTATTATTGCAGATGAACTCTCACGATAATTTAAGTGCCATAGGATGACAAAGAGTAATTCTTCTTCTATCCCATACACTTATATCCCTTGTTAGCCCAATTGAGCCGGTAATTTCATTTCGTACGAACCCAGTTGGTGATCATCCCCCACACCGGGGCAAGGCAAAAATCACTACAGTTTGAGCATCGGGGTCCAAAGTACTGAATGAAGATGAAGACTCCAAGAGCCTAATAACATTGTTCTGTTCAAATTTATTTAGGCTAGTCCTGACAATACCAAAAGAACAGCAAAAAATATTGAAAACTAGGGGCATGAAAAAGCAGTGTGCATGGTAAAAGCAAGGCCAATGTCCATGAATGAAAAACAAAAAAAAAAGAAAAGGGAGAAGAAGAAAAACGATGAAAAAATGAAGAGAAAGGAGTCCCCAATTTCTAGGTAATTGTTATGAAAAACAATGAAGTTTTAGCTGAGGAGATCTCTGAGCATGATGAAGGCACTCTTAAATATCTCAAAGATATCAAGTGGTGTAGAATAGACGACCCCAAAGGGTTTAAACTTGAGATCTTCTTTGATATAAATCCCTACTTTAGGAACTTTGTCTTGACAAAGATCTGCTACATGATAGATGAAGACGAACCTATTCTGGAGAAAGCAATTGGGATAGAGATCGAATGGTATCCAGGAAAATGTTTGATGCAGAAGCTCCTCAAGAAAAAGCTATCCAAGAAGCCAAAGCACGGGATTACCCAGGGAGTTTTTCCAAAAGGATCCTGACGGTGGAGAAAAGACTAGTGAAAATGCCAAGATGATCACCAATTCTCACCCTCACACACATTTTTGAGCCCAACGATCATTTCGTTCCTCAACCTGTAAACCAAGCCCACGTTACATCCCTCATGAAGTCTCTTCTGACTAGGGCACTTGAATTAACGTGGAATTTCAAATGTTTATAAACAACGCTCGAGGAAGTGCGAGCAAGACTATTTTTATCTTGTTTTGCATGGTTCTTGACTTGTAAACCTGGAGATAATTGCAGAATAGTTTCTTTCATGGCTTTGACTTGGATAGTCACCTTTGTTAAGCCATTGACCAAGCCAGCATTACGACCCTGAAGAAGACCTCTTAGATTGGCAGCGTCGTACCGCTTGCGAGAAAACTCAGATCCTTGTTGATGTGATAATGGTCAGATTGAGTGTTTTCGATGTTCCTGCATTAATGGACGGGACAAACAACCATTTTCAATGAGAGTGAGTGGAAAGTCCTTTTTGACTGAAGGTCTCTCGTTCATCATCTCGAAAAGTCCACCTTGCGAGCGAAAATTGTCTTGATTGGTGATTACCCTCGGTGGATGTTTAGTGATGCAAACATTGCAAAATCATCATGCATGAACTTTCAAATACACATCCTGGAATAGCCTAACTTGTCTATCCTTGATGAGTGCATGCATGTTCGCACTAATCGTCTTTGGCAGCTCAGAGTTTTAATCCCCAGTGATAGGACACAAAAATTCAGGCACTGGAAAAGCCTTCATTATCATCCCAAAAGAAATGCCTCGAAAAAGGTCGGGTATTCAGCAGATGATGCATCAAACCTCCAGGTAAGAAATCCTGGGTATTTCATCAGAATTCTTTTCAAACTACCCAGAAGGTAAACAGGGTGTTCCTTTGAAAAAGAAAAGTATCTTGACTTGCTGGTCAAGATATTTCATATGATATTTTAGAATAGCCTCAGTTGTCTATTTCTCCAATGAATGCGTATGTGTTTGTCACAAAAAAACTTGTCTGACAGGAGACATGCCCTTAAGAGGTAGGAACGTGTCCAGGTAAGTATATTCTATCCATGCCCAGTTCCAAAAATCCATGTACCTACGATTGTTATGGTACCCCTCCTGAGCATGGGACTGACCCCCTCTGTTCACATCAAATCCTTGAGCGAGGACCTCCAGGTGCTCATCGTTTGAGTCTTTCCAAGACCTGCTGGCGAGGACCCACCAGGCAAACCATCAAATCCTCGGGTGAGGACCCCCAGGTGCTCATCGTTTGAGTCTTTCCAAGACTTGCTGGTGAGGACCCACCAGACAAACCATCAAATCCTTGGGTGAGGACCCCCAGGTGCTCATCGTTTGAGTCTTTTCAAAACTTGCTGGCGAGGACCCCCAGGTGCTCATCGTTTGAGTCTTTTCAAGACTTTCTGGCGAGGACCCACCAGGCAAACCAACAAATCCTCGGGCGAGGACCCCCAGGTGCTCATTGTTTGAGTCTTTTTAAGACCTGCTGGCGAGGACCCACTAAGCAAATCATCAAATCCTCGGGCGAAGACCCCCAGGTACTTTGTCAAAGCAAAATCCAGTCAAGGCGACCGAAGATAGGTTCGGGTCCTAAGCAAGCAATTTCCCCAGTCAAGGCGACCGAATAAAGGTTCGGGTCCTATATAAAAGCAATCCCCGTCAAGGCGACCGAAGATAGCTTCGGGTCCTAGACAAATCATTTCCCCCGTCAAGGCGACCAAAGACAAGTTCGGGTCCTCGACACACAATATCAACTATCTGGAATTACTCTACCCTTCGGCAAGGTAAGTAGCCCCAGGTATGTTTTTATTTGTTTTAGCACGCATCATCTTATCTCATAAAAATGGGACTCACGGTCTCGCCAAATGTGACGCCCCGACCTCGGGGGTCATTAACGTGACGTCCCGTTCATTATTATCTTTAACAATAAGCGTAAGCATATCTCGGGACAATCACATTGAAAACAAACAGCGGGATTCAGACAAACAGCCTCATGAGCAAACCTTATGTTTCCAATGCATGCAAACATGTTTTAACAAGCCCTTCGGGCCATGGCAAATAACACATATTTCATAGCCGACTACAAATGGCAAAACTTGACTTGGGTTATCCTATACCCACTACGGCTTCTCGCTACTCGCTTCTTCACCTCCACCCCGGTCCCGTCCACTTGGCCATCTCACATCCCACCCGTGGCTTTATCCCGGAGCCGACCCGCCCGCACCGCCAAAGCACCGTTGAACCTACGCACGGATGAGGCACCAAGTTCGTTAGGCCCTCATCGAATCGTCACAAGCATCATGATTCGGCGATAGGAACGGTCTTCTCTGACATCTATTGCGGTGAGCACTTCGGCTCGTTGCTCCACGTGATTGCCAACGCGGGCCGGGGGAGATGCCGTCCGTAGTCTGTTCGGCCATCCTATGGACCTGAGAGGGAAAAATGGGGGATGAGTCGGGGAGACTCAGCAAGTGAAAACACTAAAATCAAGCGAGGATATATCGATCGCCGTTAACATAAGTCGGCCCTTACCGCACCCGCATCAATGGCAGATCAATAGCAAAGTTCAAACAAGAGAACATCACGCATGGCCACATCGTGCACACTTTACAAACCAATGCTCGGTTCTATCTCAAAACAACATCAAACATGAAACATGATCAAATCGAGAAATGAACCAACTACAATCAACCAAACGACCGAGAAACGGTCCAAGCAAACCACGTCACAACGCATCTCAATATCCTTTCCCGATATTAGGGAATCCATTTACTCTTAACGAAACTAGAACTAGAGAGTAGAAAATGGATGGGAAAGACCACGGCCTCGGGATCTCGGCAACTCACGGTGTCGACCTCTTTCTTTTCTTTCCCTTGACTTTCTCTCTCTCGGTTTTCTCTTTCTCTTTTTCTCTCTTGGCCGAATGGCCCTCCTTTCTATTTATAGAGAGACAAACTTGGGGCCAAAGCTTGGATGAGGTCATGGCATATGTCATGTGAAGCATGAGGTCATGGCTTAGGTCATTTGGGGCATGAGGTCATTGCTTACCTCACATGGCCATTAAGGCATGCCAAACTTGCTCACCAAGCTTAGGAGTCAAGGCTTGCTCCTCAAGCTTTGACCATTTCTAGACTCTTCCAAGTCCAACTTGTTCCTCAAGTTTTTGACCAACTTGCTTATCAAGCTTAAACTAACTTGCTCACCACTTCTTGACTCTCTAGAGTCTTCTAAGTCACAACTTGTTCTCTAGAAGGCCTAAATTCGAAATTCCAATGTTCTCTGCCAAAACCGGACAGCTTTGCACTGTTCACGAAATCAGACTTGAAAATATAGTAAATGGACTCCGAAAATTCTCAAATTTGAATATGTCATAAAAAAGACCTTAACAAACATTTTTCATGAGAGCACAAAATCTGAATCTCTCTGAAAACACCATTTTTAGTAGCTCAAAGACAGACTAAAAACAGTTCGCTGGAATAGCATTCTTGTTTCTCAAAGTAAGCTCTGTCCAGAATCCAAATCATCTCAGAAAATTCCCAAATTTATACAATTTATAGAAAAGGAAGTTCTCAACAACTTTCATGAAGGAAACTTTTCCAAAATCGGCCCAGAAAATCTTGTAGAAAATAAATACGGTGTGAACATCACTGAAATACCCATTCTGGGCAGTTTCACACGGTCCGAAAATCAGTCCATCGTACCACTCATATCAACTCCAAAAATTCTGAAATTAAAGTATGTAAAACTTCAAGATGTTTGAAACAGCTTTCAAGAAGGAAGTATTCTTAAATTCGGATCACAAAAGTCGTCCCAAAAATAACAAAATGAAGAGATACAAAGGATCCGAAACTGGGTTTTCCAAAACAAGAGAAAACAATTTGTTCCGTTTGGAAAACCACCAAACTTAAACCATAGCCATTTCCAGGGACTGAAATTGAGGATAATACAATTTACCTGCGGCTTCTCATGCCCAAAATCGGGATGTGACACCAAAAACAACATTCATTGAGCATGCATGGGCCAAATTTAGGTGTCATTTTATTTTTGAATGTAACCTTTGCGAGCTCAACCTCTACGAGCTCACCTTCAAAGAGGGGCAGCCGTTGACATCTATTTTTAATTGCCCAAAATTAATTACACAAAAATTTAGGAATTAATGTCCTTAATTCCTAAGCAAAAAATTATTTAGTTTCTAATTGCATTGCATATAGACATTAGGCATATTTGCATTAATAAGGCCTATTAGAGCATATTTTCTTAATTAATTTTCAAAAAAAATTTAAAAAATTAATTATTAATTAAAAAAAATCGGATCGGGCCGGGCCAAGGCTGGCTCGACCCGACCCTCTTTTCCCCCCTGCCGCGGGCCCAGCCAGCCCTTTTTTCCTTTCCTCTTCCCTCACACGCGGGCTAGGCTCGGCCCAACCCGCTTCTTCTTTTTCCCCTCCGGCCCGGTTGTCCCTCTCTCCCCCTGCTCCTCTACTCTCCTCTATCCCGACCGCGCTTGGGACAATGCGGATTACCTGCTCCACCGCGCAAAATTGCCACGAAAGTCTTCAGTAGGAGCGGTAGGCCGGTGCAGAGCATTTATGGAGCAGAGAGTGGCGTCGTGGTCGTCGGCTATCAAGCCAGAGAGAGGAGGGAGAGGGGGGCGGTCTTTCTCGGTCCAGAACAGAACACGAGAGAGAGTTTGAGAGAGAATTGGAGAGAAACAGAGAAGAGAGAGGAGCCTCGGAGTGTCTTGCAGGTCCCAGCCGGCCTCATCGTCTCCAGCAAGCCGACCGGCAACCCCCGGAAGTACCTCCCGGTCGGCCACATGGAGAGAGAATGGAGAGAAAAACAGAGAGAAAAGAGAGAAAATCGAGAGAGAAAAAGTGAGCCCAGAGCGTTTACAGGTAACCAAGGACTGCTTGAAGCTTCGTCGTCGCCCGCCGAGCAGCCGGAAGCCACCCAGGCGCGCCGTCGACCGGTGAGCTTCCCCCCGGGTTCCTACTGCCCTGTTTTCCCCTATTTTTGTATGCAGGTTGGCCGAGATTCGCGCCGGCCGTTAGGCGCGAATCCCGGCGGCAAAATAACACTACAAGTGCCATAACTTGTGTACGGCGCTCACTTTAGTGCCATAACTTTTTTTTGGATCACTTTAGTGCTAAAATTTTTGAAAAACGATCACTTAAGTGCTAAAAATTTTGAAAAACGATCACTTAAGTGCCAACTCCGGTGCCGTACACAATTTTTTGCCGGAAAATCTGACGTGGCATTTTTTTTATTAATTTCTGAAGCTGACGTGACTCGCCGGAGTCTCGCCGAAGATTGGCACTTAAGTGATCGTTTTTCAAAAAATTTAACACTTAAATGATCGTTTTTAAAAAATTTTAGCACTTAAGTGATCGTTTTTCAAAAATTTTAGCACTGAAGTGATCCAAAAAAAAGTTATGACACTTAAGTGATCGTTTTTCCTCCAACTTGGCACCAAAATGATCCGAAAAAAAGTTATGGCATCAAAGTGAGCGCCGTACACAAGTTATGGCACTTATAGTGTCCTTTTGCCGAATCCCGGCCCATACCGATCGTCCTCCTAGTCCATAGTTGCCTTCAGGAGCGAGCCATGGTCGTCGGAGCATGCTGGAACCTCGGAATAGGTCAAAACTCCCCTGTTTAGGTCATGCACTCTACGTGTTCGACGAAATGCCCACGTGAAGTCCTTTTGAGACGATCCTCGGCCGGCGATGTACAGGCTGTCCGGTGACCTTTGAGCCCTTTGAGTGACTTTGTGACGGCCATTGGCAGCCGGAACAGGTCAAAGTATGACCTGGGTCGACCGGCCAAGTTCCGACAGATGTTTGGGCTCAACGAGCCCCGGTCGGAGCTTGACCGGCGACCACTCCGGTCGGCCGTCCGGCGAGCCGTCGCCCCCAATCTCTTCAGTTTGAAGTATTGAGGAGATAGGGACCAATGGCCAGGCAGAACAGCTGGCAAATCGCCGGATTTCTGCCCGGCCGAGCGAAGCTGTAAAACAAGGGAAGAAACCGGGTCTGTGAAAGGAGATCCGGGTCGGGCGAGGAGCCCGATCCGGTTCAAGACCCGGGTTGACCCCTGACCCGGTTCGGATCCTGAGATCCGACTCGGGCCAACGCGATGGGTCGGGTGCGTTGACCCGGGTCGGATCTGACCGACCCGGATCCGCCGACCCGTTTTTATATTATTTTTATATTATGTAAAAAAAAAAATTAAAATTTTTTTAAAATTTTTTTTCTTTTTTCTTCTTCTGTATTTACTTTTTTTTTAAAAAAAATTTCAAAATTTTTATTTTCTTTTTTTTTATTTCTAAATTATGTGATATACCAAAGTGTTTTAATTTATTGTTGTATTATTATGCAATGTTGTTATAATTGTATAAATTGCCATGTTTAAATTAGACAAGCCTATAGGGTTACACGGTAGTATTTTGCATGTTATTTTTATTACCGTTGTGTTATTTTTATGCATGTTCTTAATTAGAATATAATTGCATGAATTGTTGTGTTTTGAATGTCATCTGACTTAGTTAGGATTAGAACCTTAGGCTGCATATCTATCCTGAGTGCTGATCGTTTATGATTATGCACTCGCTTGATCACCTCACATGTTAGGAGAAAGGTCCTAAAATCAATCCCAATTGCTTGACAAATGTTTTCAGAAATGAACAGGGTAAAAAGGTACCGAAAGGGCATTAGTTATCCAACTAATGTAACCAAGTCCCCGAACTCAGTTAATCTCTATTTCGCAGGAATAGGGTGATTCTTCCATCACCTTATTTGGGTTTCTAATCGACCCACCCAAATCGATTAGTGGCGACTTCTTGGTATAAACCGTTTGCATGTTAAATACTTAAACCCTAAGTCGCGATACGGTATGGGCTTGGGAGAGCCCGAGTTAAGTCCTGAACCTAGACTTAGCACGTACCGGGCGAAACCCCCTTCTTTTTGCACATGTTAAAAAAAAAAGCGGGAGGTCGGTCGCGACATAATTCATAACTTTGAAGTTGCGCAACTACTTCAGCATGAGATAGAATAGGAGGCTCGAACATAGTCGTTTTGAGCGACCCATAGCTATCATTAAGTCCTTCAAGTAATCTAAAGACTTTATTAGCATTTGACACAGGTAGGGGTGTGTAAAACGGACCGGCCGGACTGGACTGGCCGGTTGGGTTCGGTTCCCGGGAGTGTCGATCCAGTTTCCGGTTCCTAAAAGTGGAATTGATATCCAGGCGGTCCGGTTCGTGGTTCCAAGGTGGAACTGGACCGGACTGACTATATATATTTTAATTGTTTAAAAAAATTAGTAAAATGTAAACTAAATCCTAAGTGAACTTCATAGACATAAATTCATTGACATAAATTCGTAAAATATGAACTAAATCCTAAGTGAATTTCATTGACAAAAAATAGTAAAATGTGAACTAAACCCTAAGTGTTTGACCCAAAAAAAAAAACTAAACCCTAAATGACAGGTTCCATTGGACGAGACTTACTGATGGTTCGGTCCGGTCCCCGGTTCTTAATTTTGGGTACCGGTTCTCCCAGTTTGATTCCTGGTTCCACCTTGGAGCCGGATCGGACCGGAAACCGATCACCCCTAAACACAGGTACCAATGGAATCCAATTGGTCACAAATAAATTTAAAGTCACGAAGATAAACAGATAAATGTTTATTTTCTTTCTTGATGTGTTGAAGTTGTCCAAGGAGGTCAAGTTCATGAGTCACCGAGTTTTGATCGAAATGATCAGTGAGAGCCTTCCATACTTCTGCTGCTATTTGAAGTCCAACGGCATGTCTGAGAACCTCTTCTGAGAGTTGCCCACTATCAAAGACTTTACGAGGCGGTCACTACGCACCCATTAAGTATATTTTAGATTGTTGACTTCAGTTTCATTTTCCGATGTCCAAGTCTACAGTGGTGCAACTATCTCTTTGGTAAGAAAATCAAGTTGGTCTTGACTTTCAATCAGACACAATACCTGTGTCTTCCAAAGTAAAAATTTGTTTTCGTTGAGCTTCAATGTAACAAAATTTGCCACATTGATGTTTGAAGGAAATGGAAATCTCGAATTTGACATGAATGTATCAATTTGTTTTAACAAGAAAAGAGCAGTGTGCCCTTTCGTAGCTCTGATATCATAAAGAAAATAAAGAACTGAGTTGATGAAGCGTTACATTTCATTGATATGTTGTACAGTTTAAATAGAGATATCATCACCTATAAATATGGTATAAATTAAAGACAAATAATACAATTTGATTTACAAGGAAATTGAATAAAAGACAAATCAGAAAAGATCTCCAAATGATCAACTCGTTGATACCGCTTGATATGCTATTTTCATGCTGATTTGTTGAAGATTCTGCATTGCAATCATTCTGATTTTTTTGCCTTTTAATTTGTTACTTCAATATCTACTTCGGCGATTTCTTCAACAAAGGCCTTGAGATTTTTGTCCGAAGATCCACCTTCCTTGGAAACCTCCATGATCAAATCCTTCCACTTCTTTACATTCTTTCTAATTTCATCACCTCTCTCTCCACCTCCCGTGACCAATTCCAAGCACTTCTTGATTTCACCTCCCTCAACAATAATGCCTTCTTCATTAATCTCGGACACTCGAATCCCGACCTTCCACACGTTCTCGACGAGATTTGCATTTGTCATCTGGTCAGCAAATTGTGGGAATGCCACCATCGGGATTCCGCACACCAAGCTCTCGACCGTTGAGTTCCACCCGCAGTGAGTAAATAAACATCCTATTGAAGGATGCGACAAGACCTCGATTTGAGAGCACCATGGGACTGTCACTCCTCTCTTGTCTAATTCTTCTTTGTAAAACAGTTCATCATCATCTCCGTCACTTTTTCTCATCGCCCACAAGAATGGCCGACCAGTCTCTAGCAATCCGCGCGCCATTTCTCGCTTTTGTGCCTTTGATAACCTTGCTATGCTTCCAAAGGCTACATAAATTACAGACGCTTCCTCCTTTGTGTTCAACCATTCATCATAATCCTCGGAGCCCAGAAAGCCGTCGCTTCCGGAGGATTTTTCTGAATCTAGGACACCAAGCGGGACAAGGGGCCCGATTCCGACCAAATTTAGTGTGCCGATTGCTCTTAATGCCTCAAGTTCGAGCGCATCGAAGGTGTTCACAAGTACCACTTTTGGATTTTACCCCTCTTTTAGGTTCTCTAATAAGGTTTGGATTTGTGGCAGAGCGAAAGCATACTTGTTTCCTATGTGGAGAAAGGAGGGGACGTCGTTGAAGTAATAGTAGTATACATCGAACACTGTAGCAGGTTGAATCCAGACGAGAACCGATTTGATTTGAAGGGAACGAGCAACATCGTCGACCCAAGACAACATCGTGTGGAGCACGCATGTGAACCTGAGGCCTTGCCCAGAACTATGCTCAATGAGGCCTCTAAGAGCTTCCGACCCCCGCCGCTTCATCTTGGCCCTGAAGCGCTCGAGGTCATCCCCTGGCACATACCCATTGTCATAGCCATCGGAGAACGTGGTGAAGGTTACACCTTCAAGGCAAACCGGATTGATCATGCAGCGGTGGGCGTAGACTATGGTGAGGAAAGTAACACGGCCGCCGACCCGTGCGAGGCGATCAGCTAGCTGGAGGACAGGGTTCATAGCCCCGCGTTGCGGGAATGCTACGAGGAGAAAAGCGGGGAGGAGCCATGATTTTAGCAGGTAGCTAGGGAAGTGCAACTGATAAATACTGTGGGTCGGATTTGATTTGGTTGGATTATATTAATTAAATATTGGCTCGAGGAAGCTCGTAAGTCGTAATTGGAGGGCCCACATCTCATCTTTAACCTATTTTTCATGCACGACATCGTCAAATGCTTTTCTCATGATATTTGAAAATTCAATTATTTTTTCATTGAACAACTCAAAAGCTTTTATGTTGGGGACGTGGAACCACTCAAATGTCATTTCGTTCTCGAGCTAACCACTATTTTTCTCCTTTTCTATACTCTCAGCCATCACTTGCTAGTCGCAACTACAATTCAAACATGGCTGCCCATGAAAATCAACAGACAGACCGAAGATTCTACCCCTGAAAAGAAGGCAACATAGAAAAGAAAAAGATGTCATAAAGAGAAGATAATTAACTTAACATTGTAACGTAAGGCCTTGAATTTCTACTTCTGCTTGATCATTTGTCGAGAATAGCCAAGTCCAAGTACCAACATATCTGCCATCATCGGCAGTTAATGCCACGAATATGGAGCCGCGCTAAGAAACCGAGCAAAGAGTACTCTGAAATGGATTTCAATGCAGAGATCAACGGTTCTGAAATTGTGATTAACTTTCCAAATTATGTAGGGATGAAAGCAGGCAAAAGTGTTCGACAAAAATCCAGCGGCCCGTCCCTGACGATCATCGGAGTCGGAACTGCCCTTTGCCACTCGTTGCCGTTGCCGGTACTCACAGTTAAATGAAAGCGGCTACTATTTTGTGAAGCTCGTCATTGAGCATTTTAGAGACCGACTCTAGCCGCTGTCCTCAAAGAGATCTATTAGGGATGGCTATCCTGCCCCAAATATATAGCTACTTTAAACTTCTGTCCCCATCTACTTGTAATGAAGGGGCTTCTCTGAGAAAGTGCCATATAGGACCCGTTGTCCCCAAGCATTGTCGCCAAAACATTAAGTCCAGTTTCTGAACTTATCCCATGAGGTTGGAGTTGAAATACGTTCCTAATCTCATATTTGAAGCCACCAAAGTAACATTATTATGGTTTGGTCTTTTGGCTTCATACATCCCATGCCATTCCCGAGTGTATTCTTCAACAGACTAATGGGAGCATGAAGCAAAGGTTTGATACATTTACTCGGAGAGATTGCCAAAAGGGAGCTCAACTTCGAGCCCGTTAACATATCTAGTTGAACTCACATTCACTTAAAAGTTTAAGCTAATGAGTGACAAGTTAACTAAAATAAATTAACTGCTCCACACAATACCAATTATCTAATTTGAGATTGTTCTAGCACAACTCACACTTGTAACTCAACAATATCCCTCTTGCGTGTGAGGTGTATGAGACGTGTGAGCTTAGTGTTAGGTTTGCTCCCCTTAATTCAAGTATCCGTCTGCATCAACTTATCTCAACTTGAATATCCAACGCCCACCTTTATCCATGGTCTCTTTCTCTACACCAAACCATAAAGTCTACCATTGAGACCGCGTTGCCACACCACATCGATCTAGAAGATGCGTTGATCATCAGATTCCTTCCTTGAGATACTTACCAAATACCATAACAGATTGGGAGCCCATAATTCACCATCAGCTCTGATACCAATTGTTGCGGAAACAGGCGATCCAACACTAATAAACAGGACAGGAAAATAGATCGGACACCAAATGTACGTGGTTCGGTCGGTGTGACCTACGTATATGGGGAGAGTAGTAAAGAATTACACTATAGATCAAGCGATACAACATAAATTATAACCACACTCGAGTCACTCAAATACTTTCAGTGTTTTTCAAGCCCCAATAACTCACACAGTATTTAGCCCAGCAATTTCTCATGAAATAATCTCTCAATCTCATGAAGGAATTCACAAATCTTATTGACAAGATTTAATTGGCTTCAACATTAAAATATCTTTAGGTGTAATTCATGAAGAAGTCACCTTTTTGATACACTTCACAAGAAGTCACGCTTCTTATGCATATACAAAAAATTAGTTCCAAAACAGGAGACCCATTCATACAAGGAAACCAATTTCAACTAGGAAACATATTCAAATTTAATTGGGAGCATGCACCAGAAGCCCGACTGAGGAAATTGCCAAGATGGAGCCCAAGTCCGAGCCCAATGTACATTCATTCAAAAGCTTGAGCTTATGAGTTATGAGCCAGCTGTGATATATTAACTGCTCCACACCACACCAATTACTTAATGTGAGACTTTTCTAACACAACTCACACGTGCAACTCAACTCAAACATTTCATGTCATTGAAGATTGTGATGTCTCAAGAATTAACTTGTCTTGGCAACAATGCTTGGGCGGAAACTTTTGCTTCAACTCTCCTCGCATTTTATCCCAAGCTGTTATCTTGCTTCGTCCTTCTTGTTCACGATCTTCACTTCAAGTTCTCCTCATCAAATTGGTGCATACTTCTTGAACTTGGCAGCAACTAATTCGACTCTCTCAGTGATACCTAACAGGGTCGCATGACCTCACACTAGATCTAGCTTGGGTTGTGCTACCCCAACCAGATTTGGCCCTCGTCGGGATTGTGCACCTCGACCAGATTTGACTTGGATTGCCCAACTCAAATTAGATTTAGCCGTTGCAGGGGTCCGTGACACTTGTTAGGCATCGCCTAGGGTCCCTTGACCCCGGCGACGGCTTGGAAGAGCCTTGCAACCCTCGTCAGCACTGTCCTAGCAACATCCCCACGTCTTCTCTCTTTCTATCTCGCTTAGGGTTTGTTCTTTTTCATATAATTTTTTTCAAAATTTTGTCTATCAAAACCTAAAACTTACATCTAAACAGTGATTTATCCATTAAGCAATGATGCGACGCTCGCGTGTCAGTCCACGTCAACAATTTTGTTTTTATTTTAACAGAAGGACCAACTTGAACAAGAGAACATAAGGACCTAATTGCACAAAAAAATAATTCAGGAATCTTATTGAACAATTTGGAAATGGAGTCCTATGATGTCTATTTCTCAAATTAAAAAAAAAACATCACTCAATATAGTGAATAACGTTTCATACTAGTAGTATAAAAATAGGATAATTCGCCTATAAATGGAATAATAAATTCAACTACTATATGAACGACCAACTATCAAGAAGGCTTGTTTAAAATTGGGCATAAGCCATCAAAAATCTTAAAGAATGCCCACTATGACACTTTTGCTAAACTTTTTTCTGTGACACTAAAAATCTCAAATTTGTACAAGTGTGACACATTTATCCTCCATCACAATTTTGAGAACCGTTAAAAATCTGTATATATTGACACTAGAAAGTAAACAATGTTGACATGACTCTCGTGTAATTTAAGTAAAATAAAACTGAAGTTGTTTTGGTTGAAAAGGCATCTAACGAAACATTGATGGAGGGTAAATGTGTCACATAGGTACAAGTTTAGGGTTTTTTATGATAAAAGAAAAATTTTAGGGTAAATATGTCATAGTTGCTTAGTTTGAGATTTTTAATGTTACAAAAAAAGTTTAAGTTAAATGTGTCGTAGTGGGCATAGTTTGAGTTTTTTTCTCTTATAGCTTTTTTCCCTTTAAAATTCTTTCCATTTACTCTTTTAGTACTCGAAATAAGAGTCCATATTCATACATCAACTATATTGCCACTCAACTGGATACAATTTTAAAAAAATCAAGCAAATTTAAAGAACAGTAGGAACATATAAATTCAAGCTAACATGTAACATTTTATCATGAATCAATCTACTTGAGCGAATTCTTCAACAAAGGCCTTGAGATTTTTATCCGAAGATCCACCTTCCTTGGAAGCCTCCATGGCCAAATCCTTCCACTTCTTTGCATTCCTCTTAATTCCATCACCTCTCTCTCCACCTCCCATGACCAATTCCAAGCACTTCTTGATTTCCCCTCCCTCAACGATGATGCCTTCTTCATTAATCTGGGACACTCGAAGCCCAACCCTCCATATATCCTCGACGAGCTTTGCATTTGTCATTTGGTCGCCGAATTGAGGGAATGCGACCATCGGAACACCACACACCAAGCTCTCAAGCGTCGAGTTCCACCCGCAGTGAGTGAAGAAACATCCTATCGAAGGATGCGACAATACCTCAATTTGAGAGCACCATGGGATTATCATTCCTCTCTTGTCTAATTCCTCTTTGTAAATGAGTTCATCATCATCCCCATCACTCTCTCTCATCACCAACAAGAATGGCCGGCCGGTCTCTAGCAATCCGCATGCTATTTCTCGCTTTTGCCCCTTCGATAACGTTGCTATGCTTCCAAAGGCTACATAAATTACAGACGCTTCCTCCTTTGTGTTCAACCATTCAACATAATCCTCAGAGCCCAAAAAGCGATCGCTTCCGGAGGACTTTTCTGAATCTAGGACACCGAGCGGGACAAGGGGCCCTATTCCGACCAAATTTAGTGTACCGATCGCTCTTAATGCCTCGAGTTCAAGCGCATCGAAGGTGTTCACAAGAACCACTTTTGGATTTTCCCCCTCTTTTAGGCTCTCTAATAGGGTTTGGAGTTGCGGCAAAGCGAAAGCATACTTGTTTTCTATTTGGAGAAAGGAGGGGACATCGCGGTTGGTTAGGGGGGGTAGGCCGGGCAATCGTATGAGCGATGTGGTATCACCTCTTTGGCTTGCAACGTTCTTAATCACATCCTCATAGCCATTGAAGTAATAATAGAATATATCGAACATGGTAGCAGGTTGATTCCAGACGAGAACTGATTTGATTTGAAGGGAACGAGCAACATCGTCGACCCAAGACAACATCGTGTGGAGCACGCATGTGAACTTGAGGCCTCGTCCAGAACTATGATCAATGAGGCCTCTAAGAGCTTCCGACCCCCGCTGCTTCATCTTGGTCCTGAAGCGCTCGAGGTCATCCCCTGGCATACAGCCATCGTCATAGCCATCGGAGAACGTGGTGAAGGTTACACCTTCAATGCAAACCGGATCGATCATGCAGCGGCGGACGTACACGGTGGTAAGGATAGTAACATGGCCGCTGACCCGTGCGAGGCGTTCGGCTAGCTGGAGGACTGGGTTCATAGCGCCGCGTTGCGGGTGTGCTACGAGGAGAAAGCGGGGAGGAGCCATGATTTTAGGAGCTAGCTAGGGAAGTGCAACTGAGGAAGCTATGGAAGAGGTTATATAGAAAGACATGCCTCGTCTTCAACATGGAATATAATTTTCGTCGGCATATATGCCAAAGTTTGATAATTATAAGATATCATTATGATAAATACTGTGGGTCGGATTTGATTTGGATGGATTATATTAATTAAATATTGGCTCGAGGAAGCTCGTAAGTCGTAATTGGAGGGCGCACATTCTCATCTTTAACCTATTTTTCGTGCTCAAATGCTTTTGTCATGATATTTGAAAATTCAATTATTTTTCCATTGAACAAGTCAAAAGCTTTTATGTTAGGGACGTGCGACCACTCCAATGTCATTTCGTACTTGACCTAACCACTATTTTTCTCCTTTTCTATAGTGTCAGCCATCACGATAACTACAATTCAAACATGGCTGCCCATGAAAATCAACACACAGACCGAAGCTTCTTGATGCAGCCTGGTGTAGGCTACTCGAACATTAGGATCGGGAGAGTGACTTGCACACGTGGAATAGGACAAACAGTAATTACAGTCCTGCGCAAGCTCGGGAAAATGGATGTAACTTCGTCGATACAGATCAGAATGACCTGATTCCAAAGCCAAATGAACAAAGACTTATGGATTAACAATTTCTTTGTTTTGAGTTTTCTCAAATAAGCACTATAGAAAGGACGAAATAGGGGTGGAAGTGGACGGATGTATATGGACAGAACAGAGGAAAAGATAGAACTTCGTTGGTTGCTCTTCCAGGCCTCCGAGGAAGTGGATAGGGCACCGATTCTTCTGGATCGATGACTACAACTCTTCAAGGATGCAGATTTGAAAACCTCCGACTCTTCAAGGACGGAGTGAAAACTCTTCTAGGTTTTCAGGGATATGAACTCTTCAAGGTTCAAGATTATTGCTTGATGCAAAATTTTCATTAATCAAATTCATCTGTCGAATACATAAAGTAGATGGTCTTTTATAGCCAAAGAAAAACAAATGAAAAGACTCAAGCAAATGAAGAGACTAAAGAGCATTAAAGACCCTAGAAGGCATAAAACATTAAAGAACTTATAAACTAGAAACTAGATAAATGCCCAACGTCTTCTTGATCATTCCCAAAGTATCTTTTAGGCTTCCAATGTATAGGGAAAGACAAGGACTTTATTGTGGCATGGACTCGCGGATGAGACTCTTGGTCTTCGAATTGCGTCCCTTCGATATCTCCAAGACTGGTCGAGCGACTTGTCGAGCTCGAATGCGGGCTGATCTCCTTGGTCGAGTGAGCTCGTCTTCGATGCGGGCGGCATTATCAATCTGGCCTGCATCATCCTTCCCTTATCTAAAGAATTCTTCCTCGAATTCATGTCATCATCAAAGGAATTCAAGGACTTTATTGTGGCATGGACTCGCGGATGAGACTCTAGGTCTGTGAATTGCGTCCCTTCGATATCTCCAAGACTGGTCTAGCGACTTGTCGAGCTCGGATGCGGGCTGATCTCCTTGGTCGAGTGAGCTCGTCTTCGATGCGGGCGGCATTATCAATCTGGCCTGCATCATCCTCCCCTTATTTAAAAGAATTTGTCCCCGAATTCATGTCATCATCAGAGGAATTCAAGGACTTTATTGTGGCATGGACTCGCGGATGAGACTCTTGGTATTCGAATTGCGTCCCTTCGATATCCCCAAGACTGGTCGAGCGACTTGTCGAGCTCGGATGCGGGCTGATCTCCTTGGTCGAGTGAGCTCATCTTCGATGCGAGCGGCATTATCAATCTGGCTTGCATCATCCTCCCCTTCTTTAAAAGAATTCATCCCCGAATTCATGTCATCATCAGAGGAATCACCAGCATAAGGTGTTAAATGCCGAACGTTGAAAACATCATGTGTTTTCATATGAGAAGGAAGCCTTAAGCGATATGCATTGGGATTGATGCGCTCAAGAACTTCAAGAGGACCAAGCTTTCGATCACTAAGCTTGTTATAGCTTCCAACAGGATGATGCTCTGGTGGCAAGTAAGCCCAAACAAAATCTTCTGGTTCGAAGATAACTTCACGCCGCTGCTTATCAATGTCCTTTTTATACGACTCTGTCTTGCTTTCTAACCTCTGGCGCACATATTCATGAATTGCTCTCATCTGAGAAACAATATCTTCAACATTGCCACTCGACTTTTCAGCAAAAGGAATGGGTGCAAGATCAAGAGCAGTGTTTGGCTGCTGTCCATACATGATCATGAAAGGACTATACCCAGTGGTACGATTTACAGCACAATTATATGCAAATTCGCCATGTGACAATCGCGTCTCCCAAGAGTGAGGATTTTCATCAATCAGTGTCCTCAATAGATTTCCCAAGGTTCAATTGACGACTTCAGTTTGCCCATCAGTTTGGGGATGAAACACAGTACTATATTGCAGTTTAGTACCGACATTCTTCCACAATTGTCGCCAAAAATGACTGAGAAACTTTGTGTCCCGATCAGAAGTAATAGTCTTTGGAATGCCATGCAATTTATAGACTTCCTTAAAAAATAATTCAGCAATACGCGAAGCATCCATAGTTTTGCGGCAAGGAATAAAATGTGCTATCTTTGAGAATCGATCTACAACAACAAAGATGGAATCCATACCTCTGAGAGTGCGAGGTAGTCCAAGAACAATGTGACATTCTGAAATCCGACCCACTTGGGATTTATGAAATGAATAGTTTATGGACGTGCTTGTAGTTAGATCTCGTCCGGAATTGATCACTTCGGGAATACTAATCGTTAGGGAAAGGCTAATTAGGGAATTAAATTCGCGCGACCCAAAGAACTCGATCGTGAACTGACTTTCGATCATGAGAATCGCCGAGGTGACATTTTGAGCCATTGTAGGCCGATCCAAGGATAGCCAGGGATCAGTTTGCCACTGTCATAGTAGTGGATCGCGGGTGATTCCGCTAGACCATGAAATGAATTGACGAACGATCTTAAACCTATGCTAAACGATCGTGCCCATCGGATCTAGCGATCGATCCTCGCGATTAAGTGACAATCGAGGTCGGCACGACCTGAGTAAACTTGTACATGGCATGATTCAGTATCGGCCACGGGTCAGTAACGCGAATTTCCCTAAAAAACCACCCGTTAGTACGAGATATGTGAGTCATGTTATTCAGAACTTCGGCATTAATTAGAGACTGAGTTGGGCATTGGAAATTCAGAAAGTCAAGACAGAGCATTTGGATGAGGTTGTTATTTGCCCGAGTAGCCTCGGATTTGTCCGAATCCTTTAGAAAAACTGAATTTCGGCGAGAAATCGAAAATGACCATTTTACCCCTGAAGATTTGTTAAGGCCTATGTAATTTGGAAAGGGCATTTTGGTAATTTCGCCCTAGCCTAAGAATTAGAGATTTTTGGACAATTTTGCCCTTGGACTTTTTGAGAAATTCCCAAATTGCCCTTGGATATTTTGAAAAAGATTTGATCCGGACCGTCGATCTTAAGATAAGATCAAATCTGGACCGTCGATTGGATTTATGAGAGATGGGCAAGATGGTCTTGTGGCCCTCAATTATTGGCTTGGATTATTTAAGCCAATTTTCCCTCTCTCTCTCTCTCTCCTCATTCTCTCTCTCTCACCTCTCGGCTCACTCCCCCTCTCCCTCACCCTCACCGAACCGGTCGCCCCCCCTTGCCGCGCCGCCGCTTGCCGGTCGTCTGCCCACTGTGCCACCGCCGTCCAGTCGCCGGACCGTGACCCCACCCTCACGCCGCCGTCCCTCTCTTTCTCTCTCTCCCTTTTCCGCGGCCGTGAACAACGGCAAGGAAGCCGCCAATCGCCGCCCGCCGTCCAGCAAGCCGCCGAGCAGCTCACCATCACCGCTCGCCGCCGTCGCCGCTTGCCGCCGCCGAACCGCCAGCCTACCGCCCCTTTTCACTCTAGCCGAGTCAGTCTAAAGTTCGTGTAAGTTGCCCTCTAAACCCTATCTAGGATGTCAGGTATCAATAGACGCGGTTAGGGGTGGAATCAGACTTAATTATACGCGGTTTTGGCTAAATTAGGGGCTGTTTTGGGGTTAATTTAGCGGACTGGTTTGAGGGCTGGTATTACTGATTTTAGATGGTGAAATGATGATGTTTCGAGGCTGAGATGGTGCCGGATTGAATGCTGGAAATTGGGACTCGTAGTGACGAGTATTTGGCTCGATTTGAGGATAAATGGTGTTGGTTTGGTGCATGGTATGGTGGCTGGAATGTGATGTTCGTTATGGCTTGAATTGAGTGAGAAAATACTGAAATTGTGATTATTATGTGGCTGTGATTATGGGCCGTTTGTGGCCTTGTGTGTTTGTTGGATTATGTTTTGGTTGATTGAAATGTGAGCCACTCTATGCACGCTTGGGCTAAATTGATTTTAATTGTCAATTGGCCGTGTTGGATGCTCATTGAGCATGAGAAATATGGTTGAATTGACGTGTGCACGGGCCACGTGTGATTGGCCAATTTATTGGCAAGTGGCTATTGAGCATGTGAATGAGCGAGAAATCGTGTGTAGTGTGGTATGTGTGATTGCGGAAATCCCTGAGGCGGTACCATTACGCGGGGATATTTATCCATCCTGAGGCGGTACCA
The DNA here is from genome assembly GCF_021117445.2 of Syzygium oleosum. Lineage (NCBI taxonomy): Eukaryota > Viridiplantae > Streptophyta > Magnoliopsida > Myrtales > Myrtaceae > Syzygium > Syzygium oleosum. The sequence goes on along the minus strand of NW_026607485.1, from coordinate 18,571,091 downwards.
TTACGCGGGACGATGCCCGGTATTACCAGAGGACGGCCAACCTGAGGCGGTACCATTATGCGGGTTGTGTCGTAGGTAGTAGGTGTTGAGCCTGAGGCGGTACCATTACGTGGGCAAGATACACGGCATGAGGTGGTACCATTACGCCGGCCCTGAAGTGTTGTTTTGAGTTGGTCGCAGTGAACTTGAGGCGGTACTACTACGCGGGTCACTGGCGAGGCAAGTGTGAGATGGTCGCAGTGAACCTGAAGCGGTACCATTACGTGCAGGTTGCACGCTGGAAAGGCCCAGGTAAGTATTGACTATGTGCCTGCTGTGTGATAGATCGATTAGTGTGGTTGTGGTTGTGATTGTCTGGAGGTACGTGATAGCCTAGGTGGGGTTTAGGGTGTGTGCTTGCTGAGATGTATTCTCATGGTTGTTTCAACCAACAATTTCAGAACCCCGGCCTGAGCAATGAATCCTCCGCCGTCGCCGCCTCCTGAGTGTTTTGGAGTACCAATGCACACCGACCACAACGTTGTAGAGTATCCTATAGATGAGAATATGACCTGGGTTAAGCATACGACAATAGTCTGGGTGGACATAGGACTACCCCTCTGACAGTCCCATACCTACATTGTGTGGTTCTTCCGAGACGGGATAGACGAGTTTGGTCCCGTCCGTGGATTTGACGTCCCCTTTGATGGAGTTGGGGACTGGGACCCATCTGCCATACCTCCTCCGGATGGCGAGATGACTAGTTTGGAAACTAGTCTAGCGTAGTCAGGACTACAGGCGGCGCCTGCAGTACCTGAGCCCTCAGGAGCTAAGCATGAACCACAGCCTGATGAATCGCAGGCAGGGTACGATCCAATGGACGTGGACCTCGAGGTGATCCCAGAGGAAGAGCTAGAAGAGGAAGGACCCGAGGCAGGACTTGAAGAGGCGCCTGAAGAAGAACCGGGGCACATACCCCCGTATGAGCAATGGATTGACCCTGAATTTGTGCCAGAGGACGAGATTGATGAGGAGTCAGCCGAGGAGGAACAGGACGAGGTGCCCGCGGAATCGGGTGATATCAATAACCCGATTGAGATCGAGGCTGAGCCGGAGTCCTCAGAGGAGCCGACAGTTCAGGGGGATTCAGATTCGGGTGATGAGGAGTCAGATTCTGAGTGGACGCCAAGCAGAGGGCGTAGGGGTTAGTGTAGGGATTGGGAATAGGCTTTTTGGAGCGTACCATTTTTGGTGCTAGAATACCCAGGTTATCGATCATTTTGGTTATCGATGGTTTATAGTTCGGTGTGCTTATGTATATGGTGGTTTGTAAATTGTGAATATTGTATAAGTTTGGATAAGCAATGGATGTGTTTAATCTCCCCGGTTTACCCCCAGTTATAATTGTTCGGGTATTTGTGGTTTCCGCTGTTGATACAAATCTCTGTTGAATTGGAATTGGGTCGGCAATACCCTGGGATATCGCATTATTCGACCAGAGAAGTGTGTCGCGTGCTCGATGGAGTTCGGGGCGTGACAAACAAAGTCCATAGAGATATCTTCCCAAGGTGCTTGAGAGATTGGTAAGGGCAAATAAAGACCAGCATTAGTAGCATGCCCTTTTCCGGTTTGGCAACGTCAACACCTCATCACATGTCGATGTATGTCTCGTTTCAAATGAGGCCAAAAGTACTTGGCCGAAACAAGTTGCACAGTCTTGTCACGCCCAAAATGTCTGTCGCGATGAACTTCATCGATCACCCTTTGTCGAAGTGAACAATCAGGTACAAATAAACGGTTCCTTTTGAAAAGAAACCCATCAAACTCAGTGAAATCAGCAAGTTTCTTCTCTTTTGCTTCGGGCAAGATTTTGGAGAAGTAAGGATCTTCATGATACAACTCTTGGAATGATTTGAATCCAAGAACTGTTGATCGCATTGTGTGGAGTAAGCTCTTCTTTCTACTAAGAGCATCAGCAGCCTGATTTTGAACTCCAGCTTTATGTTTAATGATGAAAGTGAACTCCTGAACGTATTCAGACCATTTTGCACCCCTGGAGTTAAGCTTTTACTGCCCTGAAATATACTTGAGAGCTTCATGATCAGTGTACAAAACAAACTCTCGATGAATAAGATATTGCCTCCAATGTTCGAGTGTGCGAAACAGTGCATAGAACTCCAGATCATAAGTGCTATAACGAAGTTTAGCACTATTCAATTTTTTGCTAAAGAAGGCAATGGGTCGACCTCCTTGACTCAGAACTCCTCCAATACCAGTACCTGATGCATCGCAATGTACTTCAAAAACAAGATCAAAATTAGACAATGCGAGTGCCGGGGCCGTGCTCAATTTTTCTTTGAGCTGCTCAAAACTTTTCTAAGCTGTACATGTCCACTCAAAGACTCTTTTCTTCATGCAAGAAGTAAGTGGGGCCGCAATAGTGCTGAAGTGTGCAATAAATCGTCGATAGAAAGAAGCGAGGTCATGAAAGCTTCGTACCTCATGCACATTTGATGGAGTCGGCCATTCTTGAATCACCTTGATCTTGGCATCATCCACTGAAATGCCGTTTGCTGAAATATGAAATCCCAAGAAAAGGATTTGCGGTACCATGAAATAGCACTTCTCGAGGGCTACGTACAAGCGCTCCCGTCTCAACACGTGAAGTACTTCTTGAAGATGCTGCAGGTGCTCGTCAGTAGACTTGCTAAAAATAAGAATATCATCGAAATAGACCACAACAAATTTTCCCAAAAAGGGTTTCAGAATTTGGGTCATGAACCTCATGAATGTCGATGGTGCATTCGACAATCCGAATGGCATGACTAGCCACTCATATAGCCCATATTTCGTTTTGAATGCTGTCTTCCATTCATCTCCGGGCTTGATTCTGATTTGATGATATCCACTTTTCAAATCCAGCTTCAAAAAGATGATTGCACCAGAGAGTTGATCCAAGAGGTCATCAAGGCGAGGAATAGGGAATCGATACTTGACAGTGATTTTGTTGATCGCCCTACTATCGACACACATCCTCCAAGTACCATTTTTCTTAGGTACCAAGAGAGCTGGAACGGCACATGGACTAAGGCTTTCTCGGATAAAACCGTTAGTCAAGAGTTCGACAACCTGTTGATGCAATTCTTCATGCTCCGTCGGACTCATCCGATAATGAGCCAAATTCGGTAAGGAAGCACCGGGCATCAAATCGATTTGGTGCTGAATGTCTCTCATAGGAGGGAGACCTGCAGGTAAGTCCGTCGGGAAAACAACCTTGAATTCTTCCAAAAGTGGTCGAACTTCAAGAGGTATGGAAGAAGCAACTTCTCCTGCTTTGTGAAGTAAAACATATACAATACGAACCCCTTTTAAAGCACCTTTCATATCCTTTATCGAAAGCAATGTAGGAGATGAAGACTTTTCGACAACAGGAGTTTTCAAAGGCTCCTTACCAGGTGCTAATATAATCTTCTTCCCTCCAAATTCAAAAGAATACGTATTTCGATAACCATCATGAGTAGTCCGCCTATCGAATTGCCATGGTCGCCCAAGAATAACATGACTAGCATCCATCGGTAGAACATCGCACCATATCTTGTCGAAATAAACAGAACCAATGGATAGATTAACAAGGCAACGTTTGGAAACGGTTATCTCGGTGCCTTTCGATAGCCACGACATCTTGTAAGGTGTGGGGTGCGCCTTTAACTCCAACTTTAGTTTGTTCGTTGCCATTTCAGAAATTATATTCTTACAGCGTCCAGAGTCAATAATCAATTGACATACCTTCCCCTTAATCGTGCAAGCGGAATGAAAAATGTTGGTGCGCAGCCACCCATCTCCGGTCTCATCACGAGGAACTAGAAAGATTTTTCTCACCATCAGAAATTCACCAGAATCAACATGCACTATTTGCTCGTCACCTGCGGACTCTTCGACATCATTCACCTCTTCTTCGAGCGGATCCTCCACATGCTCATCAGAATCGTTATCCACTAAGAAGGCTTTGCCGGCTTTTCGATTCTTGTTCTTTTGGCGATTGCTAGCATGATGACCCAACTCACCACAAGTATAGCAACGAATATCGGACGTAGTTGGTTGCTTCAAAATGTTAGGCTGATTAGGAAACTTACTAGCGGTTTGCGTCATAGCCTTAGCAACTTTGGTGGTGCCGGGGGTACTCCTAGCGGGTCGATTGGTCATGATAGAGGATTGTTGCCTCCTTGAGCGAGAACGCTCCACCTTGAGTGCTTATTGGTGTGCATCTCCTAAGTCCCAAATGTCAAGGACTTCCAGGGCATCTTGAATATGAAGTTGAAGGCCATTCAAGTACTTGCTCACAAGCATCTCCTCCGGATCTTGAATGTTGTTGCGAATCACCAACTCATTGAATTCGTTGGTGTATTGGTCCACCGTTCGCGTACCTTGTCTCAGATTTTGGTACCGTTGATAGAGCTCTCTCTTGTATCCCTTAGGTAGGAAATACTTTCGGATCTTGTCTTCCATCTTCCTCCACGAGGTAATTGGCGCTTTGCCAACAGATTGGCGAGTTTGCTTCTCACGCCTCCACCAAGCGATAGCTTTACCTCTGAATCGCATAGCGATGATCCCGACTCGGCGATCCTCCGGAACATTTCGATGCTTAAACACTTCATTAACAAGTGTTAGCCAGTCAACAATTTCTTTAGGAGAATCATTACCTGAGAATTCTGGGATATCCTTTTTAACTTCTTTTTCCCATTCCGGTTCACGAATGTTTTGCTCGTGACGTCGAACATTCCTCCGATTGCAAAATGGTCAAACATTCTCCGAAGATGAAGAGTCACCATTGGAATCTTCGGTCCTGGAACGAGGTGGTGAATTGTTTCTTTCCGCCCTTAGACACTCAACTTCCCGCGTCAACTCATCAATTTGTTGTTGCATATGTTGCTGCAAATTGTCAGCGAGCGTATGCACTTCATTCAGTGGGATGGTTCTGCCTCCACGATGTCTAGCTTGTCTTGACGGCATGGTTCTCACCTCCAAAGCTTTGATACCAAATGATGCAGCCTGGTGTAGGCTACTCGAATGTTAGGATCGGGAGAGTGACTTGCACACGTGGAACAGGACGAATAGTAATTACAGTCCTGCGCAAGTTCGGGAAAATGGATGTAACTTCGTCGATACAGATCAGAATGACCTGATTCCAAAGCCAAATGAACAAAGACTTCTGGATTAACAATTTCTCTGTTTTGAGTTTTCTCAAATAAGCACTATAGGAAGGACAAAATCGGGGTGGAAGTGGACGGATGTATATGGACAGAACAGAGGAAAAGATAGAACTTCGTTGGTTGCTCTTCCAGGCCTCCAAGGAAGTGGATAGGGCACCGATTCTTCTAGATCGATGACTGCAACTCTTCAAGGATGCAGATTTGAAAACCTCCAACTCTTCAAGGACGGAGTGAAAACTCTTCTAGGTTTTCAGGGGTATGAACTCTTCAAGGTTCAAGATAATTGCTTGATGCAAAATTTTCATTAATCAAATTCGTCTGCCGAATACATAAAGTAGATGGTCTTTTATAGCCAAAGAGAAACAAATGAAAAGACTCAAGCAAATGAAGAGACTAAAGAGCATTAAAGACCCTGAAGGCATAAAACATTAAAGAACTTAGAAACTAGAAACTAGATAAATGCCCAACGTCTTCTTGATCATTCCCAAAGTATCTTTTAGGCTTCCAATGTATAGGGAAAGACAAGGACTTTACTGTGGCATGGACTCGCGGATGAGACTCTTGGTCTTCGAATTGCGTCCCTTCGATATCTCCAAGACTGGTCGAGCGACTTGTTGAGCTCAGATGCGGGCTGATCTCCTTGGTCGAGTGAGCTCGTCTTTGATGCGGGCGGCATTATCAATCTGGCCTGCATCACTTCTACCCCAGAAAAGAAGGCAACATAGAAAAGCAAAGATGTCATAAAGAGAAGATAATTAACTTAACTTAACATTGTAACGTAAGGCCTTGAATTTCTACTTCTGCTTGATCATTTGTCGAGAATAGCCAAGTCCAAGTACCAACATATCTGCCATCATCGGCAGTTAATGCCACGAATATGGAGCCGCGCTAAGAAACCGAGCAAAGAGTACTCTGAAATGGATTTCAATGCAGAGATCAACGGTTCTGAAATTGTGATTAACTTTCCAAATTATGTAGGGATGAAAGCAGGCAAAAGTGTTCGACAAAAATCCAGCAGCCCGTCCCTGACGATCATCGGAGTCGGAACTGCCCTTTGCCAGTCGTTGCCGTTGCCGGTACTCACAGTTAAATGAAAGCGGCTACTATTTTGTGAAGCTCGTCATTGAGCATTTTAGAGACCGACTCTAGCCGCTGTCCTCAAAGAGATCTATTAGGGATGGCTATCCTGCCCCAAATATATAGTTACTTTGAACTTCTGTCCCCATCTACTTGTAATGAAGGGGCTGCTCTGAGAAAGTCCCATATAGGACCCGTTGTCCCCAAGCATTGTCGCCAAAACATTAAGTCCAGTTTCTGAACTTATCCCATGAGGTTGGAGTTGAAGGACGTTCCTAATCTCATTTTTGAAGCCACCAAAGTAACATTATTATGGTTTGGTCTTTTGGCTTCATACATCCCATGCCATTCCCGAGTGTATTCTTCAACAGACTAATGGGAGCGCGAAGCAAAGGTTTGATACCTTTACTCGGAGAGATTGCCAAAAGGGAGCTCAACTTCGAGCCCGTTAACATATCCAGTTGAACTCACATTCACTCAAAAGTTTAAGCCAATGAGTGACAAGTTAACTAGAATATATTAACTGCTCCACACAATACCAATTATCTAATTTGAGATTGTTCTAGCACAACTCACACGTGTAACTCAACAATATCCCTCTTGCGTGTGAGGTGTATGAGACGTGTGAGCTTAGTGTTAGGTTTGCTCCCCTTAATTCAAGTATCCGTCTGCATCAACTTATCTCAACTTGAATATCCAACGCCCACCTTTATCCATGGTCTCTTTCTCTACACCAAACCATAAAGTCTACCATTGAGACCGCGTTGCCACACCACATCGATCTAGAAGATGCGTTGATCATCAGATTCCTTCCTTGAGATACTTACCAAATACCATAACAGATTGGGAGCCCATAATTCACCATCAGCTCTGATACCAATTGTTGCGGAAACAGGCGATCCAACACTAATAAACAGGACAGGAAAATAGATCGGACACCAAATGTACGTGGTTCGGTCGGTGTGACCTACGTATATGGGGAGAGTAGTAAAGAATTACACTATAGATCAAGCGATACAACATAAATTATAACCACACTCGAGTCACTCAAATACTTTCAGTGTTTTTCAAGCCCCAATAACTCACACAGTATTTAGCCCAGCAATTTCTCATGAAATAATCTCTCAATCTCATGAAGGAATTCACAAATCTTATTGACAAGATTTAATTGGCTTCAACATTAAAATATCTTTAGGTGTAATTCATGAAGAAGTCACCTTTTTGATACACTTCACAAGAAGTCACGCTTCTTATGCATATACAAAAAATTAGTTCCAAAACAGGAGACCCATTCATACAAGGAAACCAATTTCAACTAGGAAACATATTCAAATTTAATTGGGAGCATGCACCAGAAGCCCGACTGAGGAAATTGCCAAGATGGAGCCCAAGTCCGAGCCCAATGTACATTCATTCAAAAGCTTGAGCTTATGAGTTATGAGCCAGCTGTGATATATTAACTGCTCCACACCACACCAATTACTTAATGTGAGACTTTTCTAACACAACTCACACGTGCAACTCAACTCAAACATTTCATGTCATTGAAGATTGTGATGTCTCAAGAATTAACTTGTCTTGGCAACAATGCTTGGGCAGAAACTTTTGCTTCAACTCTCCTCGCATTTTATCCCAAGCTGTTATCTTGCTTCGTCCTTCTTGTTCACGATCTTCACTTCAAGTTCTCCTCATCAAATTGGTGCATACTTCTTGAACTTGGCAGCAACTAATTCGACTCTCTCAGTGATACCTAACAGGGTCGCATGACCTCACACTAGATCTAGCTTGGGTTGTGCTACCCCAACCAGATTTGGCCCTCGTCGGGATTGTGCACCTCGACCAGATTTGACTTGGATTGCCCAACTCAAATTAGATTTAGCCGTTGCAGGGGTTCATGACACTTGTTAGGCATCGCCTAGGGTCCCTTGACCCCGGCGACGGCTTGGAAGAGCCTTGCAACCCTCGTCAGCACTGTCCTAGCAACATCCCCACGTCTTCTCTCTTTCTATCTCGCTTAGGGTTTGTTCTTTTTCATATAATTTTTTTCAAAATTTTGTCTATCAAAACCTAAAACTTACATCTAAACAGTGATTTATCCATTAAGCAATGATGCGACGCTCGCGTGTCAGTCCACGTCAACAATTTTGTTTTTATTTTAACAGAAGGACCAACTTGAACAAGAGAACACAAGGACCTAATTGCACAAAAAAATAATTCAGGAATCTTATTGAACAATTTGGAAATGGAGTCCTATGATGTCTATTTCTCAAATTAAAAAAAAAACATCACTCAATATAGTGAATAACGTTTCATACTAGTAGTATAAAAATAGGATAATTCGCCTATACATGGAATAATAAATTCAACTACTATATGAACGACCAACTATCAAGAAGGCTTGTTTAAAATTGGGCATAAGCCATCAAAAATCTTAAAGAATGCCCACTATGACACTTTTGCTAAACTTTTTTCTGTGACACTAAAAATCTCAAATTTGTACAAGTGTGACACATTTATCCTCCATCACAATTTTGAGAACCGTTAAAAATCTGTATATATTGACATTAGAAAGCAAACAATGTTGACATGACTCTCGTGTAATTTAAGTAAAATAAAACTGAAGTTGTTTTGGTTGAAAAGGCATCTAACGAAATATTGATGGAGGGTAAATGTGTCACATAGGTACAAGTTTAGGGTTTTTTATGATAAAAGAAAAATTTTAGGGTAAATATGTCATATTTGCTTAGTTTGAGATTTTTAATGTTACAAAAAAAGTTTAAGTTAAATGTGTCGTAGTGGGCATAGTTTGAGTTTTTTTCTCTTATAGCTTTTTTCCCTTTAAAATTCTTTCCATTTACTCTTTTAGTACTCGAAATAAGAGTCCATATTCATACATCAACTATATTGCCACTCAACTGGATACAATTTTAAAAAAATCAAGCAAATTTAAAGAACAGTAGGAACATATAAATTCAAGCTAACATGTAACATTTTATCATGAATCAGTCTACTTGAGCGAATTCTTCAACAAAGGCCTTGAGATTTTTATCCGAAGATCCACCTTCCTTGGATGCCATTTCTCGCTTTTGCCCCTTCGATAATGTTGCTATGCTTCCAAAGGCTACATAAATTAACGACGCTTCCTCCTTTGAATTCAACCATTTAATATAATCCTCAGAGCCCCGAAAGTGGTCTCCTCTAGAAGATTTATTAGAAGAATTATGATTTTGCACATTTAGGAAACGAATTGGGACAAGGGGCCCGATTCCGACCATATTCAGTGTACCGATCTCTCTTAATACCTCGAGTTCAAGCGCATCAAAGGTGTTCACAAGTACTACTTTTGGATTTCCCTCCTCTTTTAGCTGCTCGAATTGGCTTCGCAATTTGGAAGAGCCAAAGCATACTTGTTTTCAAGGTTGAAAAACAAGGGGACATCACGGTTGTTTAGTGACGGTAGGCCGGGCAACTGGATGAGCGACGTAGTATCACAGCTTTGGCTTGTAATGTTCTTAATGACATCCTCGTAGCCATTGAAGTAATAGTAGTATATGCTGAACATGGTAGCAGGTTGAATCCAAACGAGAACGGATTTGATTTGAAGGGAACGAGCAACATCGTCGACCCAAGGGATTATCGTGTGGAGCACGCATGTGAACCTGAGGCCTCGTCCAGAACTATGGTCGATGATGCCTCTAAGAGCTTCTGACCCCTGCCGCTTCATCTCGGCGTGGAAGCGCTCGGAGTCAGTCCCTGGCCTATGCCCGTCGTCATAGCCATTGGAGAACGTGGTGAAGGTTACACCTTCAAGGCGAACCGGATCGATCATGTGGCGGTGGGCAAACACGGTGGTGAGGAAAGTAACCTAACTGCCGATGCGGGCGAGGCGCTCAGCCAGCTGGAGGGCCAGGTTCATAGCACCGCGGTTCGGGAGCGCTACAAGGAGAAAGTGGGGAGGAATCATGATTTTAGGAGCTAGCTAGGGAAGTGCAACTGATGAGACTATGGAAGATTGTTATATAGAAAGACATGCCTTGTCTTCACCATCGAATGTATAACTTTTTATTTTTTCAGTGAACATTTAGTTTAAAGTTTGATATAATTTGATCTCGTTATGATAAATATTGTCCATCGTAAATTTGGCGGACGAATAATGCTCATATCGCAATTCAAGGACCCACATTCTCATCTTAATGGTATTTGAAAATTCAATCCTTTTTAATCAAACAACTTAAAAGCTTCTATGATAGGGAAGTGCAAACTATGTCAGACCACTTTTCTCCGTGGTGGAGTTAACTACTACTTTTCTCCTTTTCCACACTCTTAGTCATCACTTGCAAGTCAAATTCAAACATACGACTGCACATGGAATTGTCCATTCTACACTAGGACGAACGAAAGACGGACGAACCTTCTTCCCAGGAAAGAGAAACAACCAAAAAAAAGAAGAAGTAAAAAGGAAAACGAAATGATAAAGAGAAGCTAATTAACTTATGATTGTAACTTCAGGCCTTGAATTTCTACAAATGCCTGGTAATTTTCTGGCCTTGTTCATTTGTCAAGAATAGCCAAGTCCAAGTTTGATGTCATGAACATGTAGCCGCATTAAGAAACCAAGCAAAGAATACACGAAATGGATTTCGATGCAGAGATCATCGAATCTAAACGTGTGATTAACTTTCCAAATTGTGTAGAGAACAATAGCTTAGCTTGTTGGGGGTCCTTTTTGCAGGGATGCAAAACCGTTCCACGCAAATCCAATGGCCCCCGTCCCTGATGGTCATGAGAGTCAGAAGAGCCGGTCGCTAGTCATCGCCTGTGCTTGCCGTCAAATGAAACCGGCGACTGTTTTGTGAAGCTCATTGCTGAGCATTTTAGAGACTGACCCTAGCCGCTATCCTCAAAGAGATCTATTAGGGACTGTTACGTTTAGAGAATTGGAATGGATACATTTCTCATTAGGCACAAGGTCAATATATAGATAAAAGGAAGGGTATAAGCGTAAATACATACAACCCTAAAATATACAATATAACCTAATATATAAAATATATCTAATACCTCCCCCCCCCCCCTCCTTCAAACTCAAGGTGGGTCAACCAAAGAGAGTTTGGAAAGAAAAGTAGCAGAACGTTGTGATGTAAGAGATTTCGTGAATAAATCGGCAAGCTGAGCAGCAGAGGCTACAAAAGGGAGAGAAATGATGCGTGCCTGAAGCTGATGTCGCGTGATGTGGCAATCGATGTTGATGTGCTTGGTACGCTCATGAAAGACTGGATTTGTAGCAATGTGGATAGCACTCTTGTTGTCGCAGTGAAGAGGAATAGGAGCAGAGGAGGCAACACCCAGATCAGCAAGGAGACGACAAAGCCAAATAATCTCAACTGTTGTGTCGGCCATAGCACGATACTCAGACTTAGTAGAGGAGCGAGACAAGATAGGCTGCTTCTTGGCATGCCAAGAAATCAGAGAATCACCCAGAAAAACACAAAATTCAGCGATGGACTTGCGATTAGTAACATCCGCCGCCTAGTCATCATTAGAGTAAGCATGAAGAGCAAGTGAGGAAGTCGATGGGAGAAAAACAAAGCGTGTCATAGTACCACGAAGATATTGGAGAATCCGGAGTACAACAGCATAATGAATTATGCAAGGAGTCGCTACAAACTGACTGATAAGATGAACAACATAGGTGATATCAGGATGAGTGGTCATAAGATAGACAAGACTGCCAACAAGAGCCCGGTAGCGAGTGACATCAGACAGAGGCTCACCATCATCCAGACGAAGCTGTAAATGAAGTTCAACAAGAATAGCTGCGGTACGATTATCAGATAACTCATCCCGAGCGAGAATGTCAGTGATGTACTTCTGCTGGGAGAGAAGAATACCACGTCGACTACGAGCAACCTCAATACCGACAAAATAGCGTAAGAAACCCAGATCCTTCACAGCAAACTGACGGTGAAGATGTTGCTTAGTATAAGCAATATTAGTAGAGTCATCTCTAGTAATAATCATATCAGCAACATAGATAAGCAGAATAGTACAACTAGCAGGAGAAGTGTGAGTAAACATAGCATGATCATTTTCACTCTGAATAAAACCAGCTGACTGAACAACATGTGCAAAACGCTCAAACCAAGCTCGAGGAGCCTGTTTGAGACCATAAAGGGCTCGACGAACACAACATACTTGACCAGGAGAATGAGCAAGACCAGGAGGTGGTTGCATATAAAGTTCCTCCCGAATGGCCCCATAAAGAAAAGCATTCTTCACATCAAGCTAAAATAGAGACCAATTACGAACATAGGCTACTGCAAGAAGAGTGCGAACGGAAGTCATTTTGGCAACAGGAGCAAAGGTCTCCTCATAATCAACCCATACTCCTTATCAAAACCAAGTGCGACGAGACGCGCTTTATATCGCTCAATACTACCATCAGAGCGAGTCTTTATTTTGTAGATCTAGCGACAAGATATCAAGGACTTCCCTGGTTAAAGAGGCACAAGGTCCCATGTACCAGTGCGCTCAAGAGCAGACAACTCCTCAAACATAGCTTCACGCCACTCGGCATGACGTACTGCCATACGATAATGTGACATTCCTGCAAAGTGTGGACAGTAGCCATAAAAGAACCAAACTCATCATAACAACTCGTAGCTGCCACATACCTAGCCAAAGGACGGCGATCCAGCGGACGATTCCCTCGAGGGGACAATGGGTGAGAATCATCAAGAGGTGTTGGAGTGGTAGGTGAAGTAGACGAAGGAGGAGGCATAACAGGAGAATGTGGTGACACTGGGTTAGACAGAGAAGACATAAGAGGAAGATCATGAGGTGAATCAAGAGGAAAATCCATAAAAACAGTTGGAGATGATTGTGAAGAATTAGAAGAGGCGGAACAGAACGATAGGTGCTCAAAGAACTGAACACTCCTTTTATGTTCTGTGTTGTAGCCTAAGAAAGCACACCGAACTGACTTGACGGAGAGTTTGGTGTGCTCATGGGAAGAAAGAAGCACATAACACGTATAACCAAAAACACGAAGGTGGTGATAAGTGGGTGGTTTCGAGAAGAGACATTGGTGAGGGGTGGCTTTGGAGAGGACAAGAGAAGGAAGTCGATTTATGAGATAGACTGCAGTAGAGAGTGCTTCAGCCTAAAATTAAGAGGGAATAGAATTAGACAACAGAAGAGCACGGGTAGTGTCCAGAATATGACGGTGTTTTCCCTCAGCAAGACCATTTTGAGCAGGAACACCAGGATAAGACAACTGAGGTAGGGTTCCCTAAGAAGTTAAGAAAGAACGAAAAGCTGTAGAGAGATACTCCCCACTCGAATCAGAATGAAAGACTTTAATAGTTTTAGAGAATTGAGTAGAAATCATGGTTGTAAAATTTTTATAGACAGAGAGAAATTCATCACGAGAACGCATGAAATAAACCCAAGTATAACGAGAATTATCATTGATAAACGATACATAATACTTAAAACTACTTCTAGAAATGTGGGGGGCAGGACCCTAAACATCTAAATGTACTAAATCAAAATAGGCATTAGAAACAGAAGAGCTAACAGGAAAATGAGGTGCAAATTATTTAGCTAAAGGGCAACTAGTACAAGTAAGCATAACAGATGATGGAACAGGCCCAAGTACACCCTGCTAAAGCAGAAAAGAAAAACGAGATGTAGATATATGACCCAAACGCTAGTGCCAATGGTCAAGGTCGAGGATGGCAAGAACAGGTTGAGGTGAGGGAAGCTGAAGATGTCACATCATATACAATCCTCCATGTCTACTACCCCTGCCAATCGTCCGGCCACTCGTACAATCCTGCACAACATAAGAATTAGCGGTAAATGTCACAATACAACCCATATCAGCAAGTTGCCCAACAGATAAAAGATTAAGAGCTAAATTCGGTATATGCAACACATTAGGCACATAAAAACTGCAAGGGATAGTAAGGTGGCCATGCATAGTGGCAGTAAGAGAGGATCCATCAGCTGTAAAGAACCCTTCTAGATTTTTAAGTGCAGTCTATTGAGTGAGATGCTAAGCAGAGGTAGTCATGTGGTGAGCAGCACTAGAGTCAAGAATCCAGGAGGATTTATCACTTGAGGATTACGTAGTAGCTGCAATAGCAACAGAGCAAGATGCACCAAAAGAACCAAGATGAAGCTGAGCTAAACTAGAAAGCTGAGCCTCAATAACAACAAGACGATCATCTGAAGATGAGGATGAAGTGGCACGGTCCACGGATGGAGAAGGGGTAGGTGCAATTGAGCACAAGGATCCATCAGAAAGATCACGCAACTTCTAAAAACATCGATCTTTCATATGTCCATTTTGTTTACAGTAGTTACAAAAAGGACGTGAACCTCGCTGAGAAGAGTTACGCTGAGATGAGCGAAGTTGGAAACCACACTGGGAACCACGCTAAGAGGAACTGGACTGGAAAATAGGATGTGTGGTGGCAAGTACTGTAGAGGGATCTAGAGATGGAGGAGCACCAAGAATTCCTTGTCTAGTTTCCTCGACATGAAGTTCCTTAATTTCATCACAAAGAGATGGAGCGGGATAACGATAGAGAATCTGACTGCGAACTCCCTCAAAATCTGGTGAGAGTTGCATCAAGAATTTGTAAAGACTACACTTGTTCTGATCTTCAAGCTTAGATGCAACACAAGTAGTGCAACCAGCACATGTGGGACATGCTGGACGAGCCAACACATCAAGTTGAGACCAAAGAGACATCATGTTATAAACTTCTTCTGCCCATTTTCCATATCATCATTTCCTTCCGCCAATAACATACCACCATCATCCCGCGAGATTCCCTAATCTAAGTCACCTTTCAAAATTTTCCACGCCTCCACTTCACTCTCACCAGCACACCATCCTCATGCATGTATGCAGTCGGCCATCAAGCCACGTTGACTCACCCTAAGCCACTTCTTTCTTTTCTTCTCTTGCCACGTTAACTCCCTTGCTAATCGTCCAACTCTCACGCCCACACCACAACACATTCAGTCGCTAATACATGCAGAAGAAGAGGGGGAAGATCATTTGATCTCTCCTTCTCATTTCACCTTTCACACCCGAATTACCTCCTCCATTTCTCATCTTTTGGTCGGCCTTTCTTTCCCCTACGAACCAGCCGCGATTTGCCATTCCGCTTGAGCAAGCTGCCACGGGACAGACCAGAAAGTTCCTTGCGCTGACAAGTCCTCCGAGCTGTGAGCCAAAAACCATGATCAGAGGACCGGAAAGCTCAGCGACATCCCCATCTTCCCCGAAAATTTTTCTCGTGAGCCGACGTTAAGGCAAGTGAAATTCTGCCTCCCTATATTAAATTGGAATGGGTTGCATGTTCAATTGGTTGTAGGTGTAGGATATTGATGAAAATGGATGGTGATGAGGAAAAATTAGTTTTTGGTTGTGGGTGTTTTTGAACACCAAAGTCGTGGGGATCAAGTATTGAGTTGTTCTTGAACTTGAGTGGTGAATTCCAGACTCGATTTTGCTGGACCTTTACTGCTTCCCAATTTTGTAGAGAATTCTGTGGTCCGAATCTTGCAAACTTCCTTCATGAAAGTTGTTCAAAACATCTGGGAGTATAACATATTTTAATTTCAGAATTTTTTAAGTTGTTTTAGGTAGCACGAAGGCCTAATCTCCAACCCGTGCTAGACTGCCCGGGTCCTCTATTTCAGTGACCTTTTCACGTTCTTGAATTTTTATAAAATTTGCTAGAAGGATTCCGAGCAAACTCCCCCCACAAAATTTCTTGGGGACTTCTTCCTCTACAACATATTTAAATTTGAGATTTTTTAGAGAGGATTTGGGTGCTGAACTGAGCTCATTTTGAGAGGCAAGGATTCTATTCCAATAAACAGTGTTTAGTCTGACTTTAATGCTTCCGAATGAGGTATTTATAGAAAGAATTAGACTTTGAGTTCTACATGAAAATTGTTTATCAAGTTGTCCTCTGTGACATATTTAAAATTTATAATTTTTAGAGTTCATTCACTAATTATTTTAAGCTGATTTCAAAAACGGCGTGAAACTACTAGCTTTACTTTTTTTTCAAAGATTCATTATTTTCTATGTGAAAACGTGGGAATCTCAATTGGATATCTTCTGAAGATAGAGTCTAAACATTCTGAGCTTTCAAATAAGATATGATAGACCTTGATTGGATGTCAAATGATGGGGCAAGTGAGGCCAAGTTCATAAACAAGCCTGGAATTGGCAAGCGATGCTAGAAAGGATTGATTGTTGTGTCGTTGTTTGTGTGACATTGAAAGATAGATTTTTGTTGGTGATCTATGCACTATATGACTTGATTATGTGTGTGGGCTTGCTGTGTTATTGAATGCCGTCGGTCAGTGAACCGATGATGCCTCGAGGAACCGAAGGGAAAGCGGGATCACTACAAAAAAACTGATTTTTTCCGACGAAATTTCCAACGAAAAGTTTGGAAAAATTCCCAAAGAAAAAAAATTCGTTGGTAATAGGTCGTCAGAAATTTTTCCAACGAAAAATTTCAATTTTCGTTGGAAATTTGCGATGAATTTTATTTCGTTGGAAAATTCGTTGGAAAACTCGTGGCTAAATTCGTTGGAAAAATTACAAAATTTTTTTTTGGTCGAAAAATCGTGGAAATTTTTTTTCCAATGAAAAATTTTTCGTTGGAAAAATTACAATTTTTTTTTTGTTTGAAAAATCACGGAAATTTTTTTTCCAACGAAATTTTTTTTTTTTCGAAAAATCGCCCTCTCCGGCCATGGCGAGCTCGGCCCTCACCATGGCCGGTGAGGGCCAGCCTCGTCGCCGGCGAGGCCCAGCCTCGTCGCGGGCTGGCGACGAGGAGGCGGTCGAGAAAAGGAGGGGGAGAGGCGGGCGACGAGGGGCTCGGGGGAGCCAAGGAAGGGGTGGCGGCCGGGGAGGGGGCGGAGGCCGGAGGCGCGGGGGATGGGGGAGTCGGGGGCGAGGAGGAGGCGGTCAAGGTGGACGAAATGGCCGAGCTGGAGGCGGTTGGAGAGGATGAGGTTGGCGTCGCGGTCGGAGAGGGAGACGTAGGTGGAGTGGAGGGAGTCGGAGAGGTGGAGGAAGAAGCCGTGGTTGGGCCAGAGGTCATCGGGGGCGGCGAGGGCGGGGACGATGCCGACGACCTGGAGGAGGGCGGAGCGGTGGTCGCCGGCGATGCGGGCGTTGGAGGAGTTCATGGACCGGAGGAGCTTCAGGAGGATGCCCTGCGTGAGGATCGCCATCTTCCCCGGTCTGCTCTCTCTGCTCTTCTGCTTCTGCTTCTGCTTCTCTGTCTCTGCATGTGTACGTGTGTGGTGAAGAAGGTGAGGGACGCGACGATAGAAGAGAGAGGAGAGAGAGAGAGTGACTCTGTCCGTCACGAGATTCAAATGAAAATAGTACACACTGAAAAAATTCCCCGGAAAATTGAAATTCGTTGGAAATTTCCAA
Organism: Syzygium oleosum; assembly: GCF_021117445.2. NCBI lineage: Eukaryota > Viridiplantae > Streptophyta > Magnoliopsida > Myrtales > Myrtaceae > Syzygium > Syzygium oleosum. The sequence goes on along the minus strand of NW_026607485.1, from coordinate 18,553,337 downwards.
CGAATTTTTCAACGAATATAAAAAATGCCGAACAAGACCATTTTTTTTGAATTCGTCACAAAATTCGTTGGAAATTTCCAACGAATTTTCCAACGAAAATAGTACACACTGAAAAAATTCCCCGGAAAATTGAAATTCATCGCAAAATTCGTTGGAAATTTCCAACGAAATTTGTGACGAAAAATTTTTCGTTGGAAAACTCGTGGCTAAATTCGTTGGAAAAATTACAAAATTTTTGAATTACAAACTCGTGGCTAAATTTCCAACGAATATAAAAAATGCCGACTAATACCGGGTTTTTTTGAATTCGTCGCAAAATTCGTTGGAAATTTCCAACGAAAAATTTTTGGTTGGAAATTTCCAACGAATTTTGCGACGAAAAGTTTTTCGTTGGAAATTTCTAACGAATTTTGCGACGAAAAGTTTTTCGTTGGAAATTTCCAACGAATTTTACTTTTCGTTAGAAAATTTGTCGCAAATTTGCGACGAAAATTTTTTCGTCGTAAATTTTCGTGGCAAAAATCCGGTTTTTTTGTAGTGGATGCCCAGTTATGGGAACCGGTTACCTAGGAGGATTCTACCCTAGATGCCCTAGGAGTTTGATCAGGATGCCATGGTCAGTGGATCATGAAGCTTCCGCGGACCATTGAGAGTTCTGGCGTACACCGCGGCGGATCAGAGTGCGCACCGAACCCCGCCAGACAGGAGTTTTCCTCCTTGCATGACCGGTAAACGCACTGGGCATGTGACTTGGAGTGAGATAATGATACCCATGCAAACGTGAAGTTATGTGTGTATGTTTGAATCGTGCTGTTTATTGTAATTACGGGGTCAAAGTATCACATTTGAGTTAGTTCCTGATATGGAACATTGATGTGCATTTTGTTTGATTAGTAAATCCAGATATAAGACTATCATACCTATGCCTGTTGATATGCATGTTATTATTGTTTGGTATAGGTTGATAGACATTTCACCACTGAGCTATTGCTCATTCTTGTAGTGGTTAAACTTTTTCAAACTAGTTGAGATACCGATCCTCCCTGCCTCATCCTCTATTAGCTATGGTGTCCCTATAGATTTCTTGGCCTATTTGACGGAGTTCCAGGACCCGGATTTTTCACATGTGGTGTTCGTGAGATGCATCTCGATTTTAACTGTCGACATTGGGTCCTCAATGGACCCTATTCCATGGGGTTTATAGCAGTTTTTACCCGAGTGGGCGGGCGATTGATAGGACATTACCCTACTTCGACGGGGATGGAGCTGACGATGGGACAACGAAGTGGAGTGACTTGGAGAGGGAGGAGCAGGGAAGTACCATTTTTTAGCACGACTGATGTTTTGGACAAAGTTGTGTGGAGGGTGATCCATTTTGACTAACGTAAGTGTTGGGTACATGTAAATAGACCACGTAGGAAGTAGTCCTACAATTAACCCTCTAAATGTAAACTCACCGTTGTATCACTCTGTGCTTCTAAATAAGAAGAAGCTTGAAGTTTAGTTTATGTACTATCAATTATAGTAGTAGACTTTCCTTAATTATAATTCATGTTATAAATGTTGTTCTTAAGGAGAAGCATCTTCCGCATGCGAATTCTTATACTCGTAAGGTTAGAGTGACTCTTAGGAAGGGGCATGCCTGGGATGCCACAGCCTTCTTGATTGGTATCAGTGCATAAGTTTACATTGGAGTGATAAGGTGAAGCTTACATTAGAGCGATAAGGTTGGTTATATGGGAGTGATAAGGTGCATTAGTGATAAGTAGGCTGGGATGTGTTCGCCCTAAGACTTCTAATACATGTGTTTGTTGGTATTGTGTTAGGGAGATACAAGAAACTATGGTTACTTATGTGATATCAGTAATGTTTGTTACTTATTAGTTACCTATGACAATTGATCATCTGTAGTAACTGGTGATCAATTTGCAGAACTTAGTAATATAAGATGGTGAGGACTGGTGCATCATCTTCTGGTGCCGCTCAAGGAAGAGATCCTCGAGTAGATGGAATCCTGGAAGCATTGGCCAATGTAGGGGCATTATTTGAATAACAAGCCTAACAGCAAGCGGCAGCAGAGAATGGTGATCGTCGGGTGCAAGGACTTATTGAACAATTTCTGAAATTGAAACCAAGTAAGTTTACTGGAGGGGGAGACCCAACGAGGCTGAAAGGTGGATACGTAGTTTGGAGAAAATATTCAACCTGTTAACTTATACTGATGCTGATAAGATACTCTTGGCTGAGTATCAACTGGAAGGAAATGCGGAACACTGGTGGAGAGTATCGAAAAAAGCAGTGTTTCCCGCAGATATGGAAATAACTTGGGAGAATTTTGTGGAAGTATTTTATGAGAAGTATTTTTCTGATTGTGCTAACGATAAGAAAATAGCAGAATTCATAAAGCTATGTCAGAATAATATGACGATGGATCAGTACGAGGCTAAGTTTTATGAACTCTCTAGGTTTGCACCTCGTATGGTGGAAAATAGGGAGGATAGAGCCAAGAGATTTCTAAATGGGCTAAGAACTGATATCAGAAGGCAGTTAGTACCCTTCGATACAAGGGACTATAATGTACTTTACAGACATGCTCAACTCATTGAACAGGAGTTGATGAAAGGAGAACTAGAGGCCATGGGACAAGGTAAGGCAAGTCATCAAGCCACACGGAATAACGTCAGACTTGGCAAAAGGCCCCTCTAGTTTGGAAAACCTTCTTTTGTTTCCGATAAGAGACGTAAAAACATGAGATCGTGGAATAACCAGTCGATGGAGCGGAGGCCATTTCTAAATGGAAACTGCTGCCAGTGTGGGAGACAACACGGGAATGCATCGTGTCCGATGCTAAAGAGGTGTTTTGGGTGTGGACAACCCGGTCATGTTGTTAAGGATTGCCCCCAAGGGAGATCACAACCTAGTGCATCGCCAACGCGGCAACTACAATGACCAACTCAGGGCGGAGTACCACCACAAAGAATCTTGCAAAGGCTCCCAACGCAAGGAAAAGTGTATGCAATCACCTAGGAGGAAGCGGAAGCTTCCAAGACTATTATTTTAGGTACGCTTTCCTTGAGTGATCAAATGGCATACGCATTATTTGATACAGGTGCCACACATTCCTTTGTGTCTGCAAGATTTATGCGATTAGTTGGATTGAAGTCTGAATTGCTTGAAGTGCCTTTGTGTGTCTCTACACCTCTAAAGGATATAATATTATCAACATGGTGTTGACACCTAAATTTTTATCGCATGAAAAATTAGTGTTTTATTTTTAACCCCTAACCAAAAATATTTTTATTAAATAGCATGGCATATAGACATTAGGTGCATTCGCATTAATAGGATCGATTAGGACATATTTTACTTAATTTTTTATTAAAAAAAGAAAAAAAAAGAGGGATTTCCGGGACGGGTTCATCGGCCCATTCTTTTTCTCTCCCTTTCTTTTATTACGCCCAGCCCATCATTTTCCTTTTCTATTTTCGCGCGGACCGGCCCATCTCCCAGGGCCCGGTCCGCACACTGTTTTCCTTCTCTCCCCACCGATCAACCTTCTGGGCGTACAAGGGAGGAGAAGAACGAAAGCAGAAGCAGAACACAGAGACCAGAAGCAGAAACATAGCAGAAGCAGAGTCGCGGAAGGTGGCAGCGCGATCCGCGGGTCGAGAGATCGGCAGGCCGCGGCAGGCTGGCGATGGCAGGGGCCATGCGTGCCTGCCTGCCGACCGGCCGGCCTTAAATCGGAGGACCCGAGGGAGAGAGTTCCCGAAGGGAGGGTGAGACGGAGAGATTGGAGAGTGAGCGAGATCCGAGACGATCTCCCGTCGGTGACTGCCATGCCTTAATCGTGGCCGGCAAAGCTCCGACGTGCCCTATTTCTATTGGTAGGTCTCGGTTCTGAGTTTTTGTTGGATTTCATTTGGCGTGATTCGGGGCCGATTTCCCGAGGATTTCGGCTCGGAGGCGTGTGAGGCGACCGGACGTGGTCCGATCTCTCACAGTCGCCCTCATTCGCCGCCGCCAAGCCAGATAGGGAGTGCTGCAAACGGCCGCCCCTCCTTCCCCCCTTCCCCTATTTCTGCCCGTGTCCTCTGTTTCTCGAGCTCACTGGCCGGAGCTTGCGGATATCCGGTTCACACGAGTTCCGGCCCGTGACGCCTTGTGCTTGTTCCGGCTTCTTCGTGCGTCTCGTGTCGGTGATTTTGGTCTGTTTTGAGCTTCGATCAAGCCTAGGATCTCTCGTTTTCATAGCGCACGCCATCTGTTTGTGAAAATGTCCAAAGAGTTTTCCGTCGCTTTTGACCGGTTAAGGTGAGATGAGCAGCGGCCGGGCACGGGCCCGACCGCGGAGGGATGAAACCCGGCCGTGTAGGCCAAATGGGCGTGAGCCAAACGGTGGCCGAGCATGGGGCTCGGCCGCGAAACGGCAAGCCCTGACCTCCCCGGTCAGGGCGTGTCTAGCGGTGGCCGAGCACGGGCTCGGCTGCGGGACTAGAAACCCCGGCCGCGTAGGCCGGGGCTTGGTGGATGACGGTCAAGCACGAGCTCGTCCGCCATACCAGAAACCCCGGCCGCGAAGGCTGGGGCTCGGGGGAGGGCCGGTGTTCACGTCGGCCGGCGAAGGCGCTCCAAGCCGGAGCAGCGGCCGCGAGTCGGGTCGGGAGTCGGGTCGCGGGCACTAGGGTTTCCAGCAAGTCGGGTTGGCGGCTCGCGATCAGGTCGAGTTCGCGGGTTGCAACCGCGTAGGGTTTGATTCTAGAGTTTTGTTTAAATGGGCTGGAATAGGTAGTGGGCCGGCCTATTTAGGATTTTAGGGTTTTATTTTCTTGTAGGGCCCTGGGCTTTTATTTTTTTAGTTTTCTTTTTTAAAAAATTTTCGGGCTGGGCCCTTTCCCTTTTTATTTATTTCACCGGACCGGGCTCAACGAATGAGCCCAATCCGGTCGTGGACGCGGCCAGCGTGCCCGGGTCAATCCCGATCCAGGTCGGATGTGGAGATCCGACCCGGATCCGATTTTTATACTATTTTAATTTTTAAAAAAATTTAATTAAAAAATTTAAAAAAATCGAAAATTAAAAAAAGTTATTTGGGCTTTGGAATTGGCTTTTCTTGCCCTTTTGTGTGATTAGTGTCATGTTTAGTTGCACGTTATTTGGTTCGCACACTTTGAATCGCGTATTTAATTTAACCTCGAACGTGATTGACCATGCATGTTGGGTTTATGTATTGACGGTTGCTTTTCTTAACTTTATTAGGGATAGAATTTCGAGACTCTCAATTAGTGTGAACACATTAGGTGGTGAATTGAACAATATTAGGTACCGAAAGGGCACTAATTGATCAATTAGTGTAATTAAGTCCCCGTACCCATTGAATCTCTGGTTCGTAGAAGTGAAGCATTTCTCCTGTACTTTATTTGGGTGTCTAATCGACCCATCAAAAACTGGTTAGTGGCGACTCCTAGGTGAAATTGTTTTGCATGTTAATAACTTAAATTTAAGTTGCGAATTGGTATGGACTTGGAAGAGCTCGAGCTAGGTTTAACTTAGTAATCCATTAGCCTAACCCCTTAGGCGGCGGGGCTGGTTCGGGGAGATCGCGATAGCTTGGCGACTCCGCTGGGGGTTTCTTAGTGGACTTAGGCCGTTTATCTTGTTCAAATATGTCCCTAACGTGAATGTTCTTGCCATTGACCCCTTATTTTGCAGGTTTGGGATTTGGGGAATGAATGCTTATTTTTTTTAGATGCTTGAAGCATTGTTTGCTTATAAACTGTTGTGCATGCTTTAAATGTTTTAGTACTACACTGTTGCACACACAACCATGCTGCCGGACCTGGGCTGCACTAGGAATGTTTAGGATGGTATTGAGTTGGATACGACTTTGACCGCGAGGCCGCGTAGTAGAGGTTGCCCAACTCAATTCCGAAAGCTTCTTTCTTGGTGTCAAGAATGTTTACCTTTGCCCGCGAGGCCGCGTCGCATCGGGGTATCATTCTTGACTGAGCCGAAGTCACGAGGACTTGGCTTAGTTCACGAGGCCGCGACTAGTCATCCCGCCCTTGTAGCTCCGATTTGTTAAGTCGAGCCGCACGTTTCATGCACATGTCTATGTGGTTGACATGATTGTTTGGTGAAGTAAGTTTCATACCCTTTACTTTTGCAATTTACTTGCCTTTATGCTTTGGCTGGTCCATGATAGTTTGGTTGGTCGAGTCTTGGTCTATATGCAATGGGAAGATCCGACATTCGATTCATTCCTACTCTGAAGGCCGAACTCAAGCATTGGTAGGATCAATTGGATCGTGAGGGCCGAGCCTATGTAGAGAACAAACTTGGTTGACTTTTGCCTCTCCACGACATTGACATCCAAAGTGGAGTCATGCAGGCAACAGCTCATTTCTGGTGTCCGTAAACATCCACGATCATATTCGATAAGCATGAGTTGACTCCGACTTTGGAAGAATATAGCGTTGCCATAGGAAAACCTTTGGACTTGGAATTAATCGATCCACCCCTTGGGATAGAGCCGGAATCGATTTTATCTGACTTTCTTAGGATGAATAAGAACCAAATAGGAAGAGTGCTAAAAGATAATTGTCATGCATGCCCACTCTCCTTCTAGGTCAATGTTTTGTGGATGCTGCACCTCTTTTAAAAGGAAATATCTTTCTTCTAGCTTTCTTTGGGTTCATAATATTTCCCTTTCGTAAGAATGCTATCGATCATGCTCTCACGTGGGTGGTCAGATAAATATGTGGTGGAGTTAGTTTTATCAACACTATTTTGGTCAAAACTTTTTTGTCGCTCGCCCGATTTAAAGAAAACGAAGAAAAGGTTTTTCGTACTCCTGTCGAACTTCTCCAAATCTGGTATTTTTTCCCATATATGTAGGTTCGGTATTCACATGAGCATTAGTGACATTAGTAAGACTAATCACCCTATTCAGGCATTTAAGAGTCATCAAGATCGAACCCCGAACCTTTCTTTCTCAAAATGGGTGAATTTGTTGAAATATCCAAAAACTAAGGTTTTCCTATGGCAAGCTAAATGGTTCCGACTTTGCGAGGCATGTCTCTCTCATGGCGATAATGAACCGATCCCGTTGTTGGGAATTACTGGCATCACCTCCTACCACCCACTCCGAGTGGCCCGCCAATATCGAGTTGTCCAAGATCTACCGCCCCCTCTCAAACTGGATTCATTTCAAATTCGATTTTTTAGAAAGGAAGAAGATTACAAAGGAGCGCTTCGCCGTGTTGAACAAGCCTAGCTCGACTGCCGTGCTCAAAAGCTAAATTGGCCTAAAGACAAGCTCGAAGGGAAGGAAAAGGCATACTATGCCACGACCCAATACATCCGTCGGCATAAGATCCCGATCGAGTTCCTCTCAAAGATCCCGGATGTGACAGAGAAGCCAACTCGCCAAGCAGAAATCAACTATCTCAAGAGGAGGGCAGAGAAAGCTGAAGGAAGTCTAAAACGTGTTGATAAGGAGAATAGGCAATTGCGTCGAGTACTGGCTTCCCATTCGCATATAGAACAAGAGGAGTAAAATGGGTCGAGTTTGTTGTTTTAGATCTAGTCGTTCCTTTTCTAAGTTCATTTGTCTTAGGATTTTATTTTCCTTTCTTTCTTTTCTTAGTTTTATTAACTTGATGTTTAGGGTCTTTTAGTTTTCAATTTCTAGTTCGCTTTTCGAGTTTAGGAATCAATGAAAGCGGCTAGACCATTGTCACAGACCGGTCTTCTATATGAATCATGCACTTATGTATGCTCGTTTATTTATGATTCAAGTGATCACAAATTGTCTGTATTTGAGCTCATTCAACACGTGAAGAGAGGAATCGAGAAATCAAGAGGCTGGAGAGTGAAACCTTCTGGCAATCACTGTGTCCACGCCGAATCTAACGACCCGCCAACACTCCTTTCCTCCACTAAGTCAAAGCTACGGCTTTGAGGCAATCGCCGACTTGAACCCGATCAAGAGCCGCACAGATGAATATCGAGGAGCAAAATACCCGTTTTGCCGTTCTCGACGACAAGATCAATGATCTTACGGCTCAGCTCACTCGGTTCGCTAATGATATGAAGGCCGCGTTGGCAGCACCAAATGTCGGTCAAGCTGCACCTCAAGCTGTTCCCAAGCCCGTAGAAGGGCCTACGAGAAGGAATGTTACTGAGGAGGCATTGGGTTCTACACCCGTAGTGGTCGAACTAGACCCCATTTCGGAAGCCATCACGACCCGTTTGGAGGAAGAGCACAACAAGAGGTTTGCAAAGATAGAAGAAAAACTCCGTGCGCTACGCAGATATGAAAAGCACATGATCGAGGATCTGTCTCGATATGCACAAATGAGCTTTCCCGAGAAGTTTAAGATCCCCGACTTTACTAAATATGATGGGACCGAAGACCCAAAGATTCACTTGAAGTACTATTTGAATCGAATGGCGAGATATGCCCAGAATGTCCCATTAATGATCTAGACTTTTCAAGAGAGTTTAACGGGGCCTGCTTTGCAATGGTATGTGTTGTCGGAGCCCGAGAAGTTCGAGAAATGGGAGGAGTTGGCCGAAGCGTTCGTCCTGCAATATAAATACAACACCGAGATAGCTCCCACACGTGAAGTGCTGACTCGAACTGAAAAGAAAAGAAGTGAGTCCTTTAGAGCTTTTGCTCAAAGATGGTGCACTCTCACCGCTCAAGTCCGTCCTCCGCTCAATGAAAAGGAGCTATTGGATCTCTTCCTCAATGCCTTACCTAATGATTTCTATTTGAAGTTAGTGGGTTCTGGATGCTTGACCTTCTCTCAGTTGGTAGACGTCGGAGAAAGGGTAGGGGGAGCCATGCATGATGGTAGATTGAACGAAGGGGCTAATCGGAAGATCCCGAATAGAAAAGAAAAGGAGGTAAAGATCGCGTATGTACAAGCGCCGATTGTGACAAGGCCTCTTGCCTCATCCTCTCAAGGCCCGTCTGTGTTTCGAGAGAGGGCATATCAGAGTTATGAATTCAAAAAGAAGGTGCCAAGGCAATTCACTCCTTTGCCTAGACCTTTATCCAAGTTGTTGCACATGCTGTTGAGAAGGGGAAAGATAGCCAAAGAAGTACCTCAGGATAATCCTCCAAAATTCCCTAGGTTCGACTTGTCAAAGTCTTGCGAGTTCCATAGAGGCGAGAAGGGTCATGATGTAGATAACTGCTTCACTCTCAATAACAAAGTTCAGAATTTACTCGACAATGGCATTTTATCCTTTAAGGATCCACCCCCTAATATCCAACAAAATCCGTTGCCTAATCATGCTGAGAATATCAACGTAGTTACAGAGAAGGGCAATGAGAGTAAGCAAACCTTTAAGATAGATGTTCATAAACTGTATAAGCTATTAGTGTCAGCTAGACACTTCGAAGATGAGGAGGATATTTCGATGGAAGATAAGCTGAAATGTATCACTCGGATGGTGGACATTAGCGTAATCTATAGTATGAAGGAAGATGGTACGATGACCCTGGCAGCTGTTATTGACTCATGTTGTGAAAAGGACTCGGCAGAGACACCTGTCGAGCTTACGGAAACTAACGAACCGACTAATGATGGCGCGTCGGAAGACCTAACTATAATTGACAGTGAAGGAGAGAATTCATATGATGATTATTGTCCTCAAGCTAGCAATGTAGATTGGAACTATGAATTCTTGAAGATCGCCCATGAGAATAGGGAAGTGGTTGACACACTGGGTCAACCTAGCGGCAAATTCGACTATCTTGTAAAGTATTCACCTCCGTCGAGTTTCTTCATCGATCCCAAAGATGTTGTTCCTGATGGATGGGGAGGTATGGACGATCCACTTAAGCCCGAGGGGGAGATGGTCAACATGATCACCCCTGTGGTCATTGACCAGTCGATCGAAGAAGATCCCGATGAACGAGATGTTGAGCATGTGGTCATTGACCTTACATGCGAAGAGTTTGCTACTTTAGAAATCGAGGATTATGCCATGAAACCGATGGCGATTGAACTCCCGCTCGAGGACGAAGAAGACATAATAGTGGATATGGCCCCTAGTTATGATCCTAAGGCAGTCCCTTGGAGCTACAAGGTGAATGAAATTGATGCTGTTACTCGCTCTGGTCAATGCTATGATCCCACCAAGGTGGTTGAGAAAAGGGCTGTTTCAAGTGAAGAGGCTGAGCAGTTTTTAGCAATTATTAAGACTAGCGAGTTTGATGTTGTCAATCAGTTGAGGAAGATGCCGGTCCAGATATCACTTCTGGATCTTTTCAAATCCTCCGAAAAACATAAAAATGCACTGCTCAAGGTTCTAAATGAAGTGCACGTTCCTGAAACTATCAATGACACCCAGTTGGAGGAGTTTATTGGGTCTATCCTGCTAAAAGATCAGATTTCTTTCGCCGATGAAGATTTTCCACCGGAAGGTCGCAATCATACTAAGGCGCTACTTATCTCGGTTAAGTGTCGTGATAGAATGGTGGCGAGAGTACTAATTGACAATGGGTCTGCATTAAACATTCGCTCACTTGCCACCCTTCGTTGTCTGGGAGTGAACGAAGAGAAAATTTTGGTATCTCAATCTACCGTTCATGCTTTTGACAGTATGAAGAAAGAAGTTATTGGTGAGGTTGAACTTGAACTGCTAATTGGTCCAATCTTTTTTCTGGTCAACTTCCAAGTCTTGGATATTCCTAGTGCCTTCAATTTTCTATTGGGACGACCCTGGATACACACCGCCAGAGCTATACCTTCCAGCTTGCATCAAAAGGTCAAAATGGCCATGTCCTCGGAACAAGGCTGAATCGAGCTATCAGACTTTGGAGTTAGTCTCGATGGTCCATGTGCCCGTCGAAATTATTATGCGAAACCCTGAAATGGCTAAGCCTTCAATCATGTCGAGCAGGGTATTGCTTGAAAATGGCCATGTCCCCGGAACCAGCCTGGGATCGCGTGGCCAAGGTATCAAAGAACCTCTTCAGGTCTCCAAGTGGCGCAAAAGGACATGCCTAGATTATCATGGAGGCGATGTTAGTGGCCGAGATAACCATGGAGGACGAAGCAATTTCGGAGATCGAGGTAATCATGAAGGCCGCAGTGGCCGTGGAGGCCAAATTAATCATGGTGGCCAAGGAGGCAATGAAGACCGTGGTGACTATGGAGACCTAGCTACTCGTGGAGGTTGCGGAGGTCGTGGAAATTTATTTGGATTAGGGAAAGGTCAGAAGGGCTTACTTCTTCCGAAATTAAAAGAGATATTCCCGGGTCCACCCAAGCTGTTGCAAGAGGAGGAGGTTGTTCTTGGCCTAGTTGACTTATTCGAGGGAGAAATTGCCTGCGCTATCTTGGAAGATGAAGAGGCCAAGCCCTCTGCTACCACCGCTAACCCTTTTGAGTAGGGATGCTGCTTTTCTTTCCTGTTTCGTCTTGTTTAAGTCTATGTTTATCCCTTCTATGGGAAATCTGTTTAGGTCTAGGTGTCGTTTTTCTTTGTAATCAAAGTCTTAGACTGCGAGCTGTCGGTCCAAGACCTCGAGTCATATAAACGGCCTTATCTTGTTAATGGAATTATGATCATGTTTTATTAAGGACGTGTGGAAGTACCCAAACCAGACTGATGATGATGCTTTGAAGCCTGAACTTCCACAAGCTTCCTAGTAGGGATGTCCGAGGATATGAGGACGGATCCCTCATTTTCAATGTTGAAAACCCTTTCAAAACAGATGCATATCATTAGTTGCAATAACATTTACCAATTTAATTACTAACCTTTTTCGAGGCATCTCAGGCATGATATTTCACATGATAGGTATATATGTGAGTCGGATTTGCTTGACGAAAATTCCTCTGGGTCTGATGATGACAAGGATGACTGCGATCGGAAAAGTATCGAACGAGATTGGATTCGGCATGAAGAGTCTAAGCCGTTGACTACGGAGCCTACAATCACAATAAATTTGGGCGATTCGGAGAATGTTAGAGAAATCAAGATTGGAGCTGGCATTTCTGAAATCAAGGCCAGAAGGATGGTCGACCTTTTAAAAGAATACCAAAATGTGTTCGCATGGTCGTATGCGGATATACCGGGGTTAGATAGAGAAATTGTAGAGCATGCTCTCCCCACTGATCCAAGTATCCCGCCTAAGAAACAGAGGCTCGGAAGAACAAAGCCCGAATTATCCAAGAAAATCGAAGAAGAAGTCATGAAGTTATTGAAAGTGGACTTCATAGAAGTATCGCACTATACTGATTGGACCGCCAATGTCGTCCCTGTCATGAAGAAGGATGGTCGGGTCAGGGTTTGTATTGACTATCGCGATCTAAATCGAGCAAGTCTAAAGGATGACTTCCCGTTGCCTCACATCGATGTGCTGGTCGACAGCACCGCGGGGTTTGAACTATTCTCCTTTATGGATGGATTTTCTGGTTACAATCAAATTCAGATGAAAGAGGAAGATAAAAGTAAGACCTCCTTCATTATCCCATGGGGGACCTTTTGTTACAAGGTAATGCCTTTCGGCTTGAAAAATGCCGGGGCAATATACCATAAAGCAATGGTCAACCTGTTTCACGATATGATGTATAAGGAGGTGGAGGTCTACGTAGACGACATGATTGCCAAATCCAAACATGGAGAGGACCACATCGAGGTATTGCGGAAGCTGTTTGACCGACTCCGAAGGTTCAAGCTAAGACTTAACCCCACCAAATGCGTGTTTGGGGCAAAGTCTAGGAAACTATTGGGGTTCATGGTCAGTAGTCGAGGCATTGAAATTGACTCGTCAAAGGTTAAGGCCATTTGTGATTTGAAACCTCCTTCAACTATCAAAGAGGTTCAAAGTTTGCTAGGAAGACTGAACCATGTGGCGAGATTTATTTCTCAATTGTCTGAGACGGCTAAACCTTTCTTCAAGCTCCTGAAAAAGAACGCCAAAGTCAAGTGGGATACCGACTGTCAAAAGGCCTTTGAGGAAATAAAACAATACATCTCTCATCTGCCGGTTCTAGTGCCACCTGTCCCTAGAGTACCATTGATACTCTATTTGACTATTCATGATGAATCGTTGGGAGCCTTGCTAGCTCAAAAGAGACCAAGTGATAACAAAGAATGTGCAATATACTATCTCAGTAAGAAGTTTACTTCATCCGAAATAAATTACCCCAGAGTTGAGAAAACGTGTGTGGCTTTGGTATGGGTGTTACACTGCTTACGCTAATACACACTCCATCATCGGATTCTGCTTGTAACTAAGAATGATCCTATCAAATACTTGCTAAAAAAACCTGTGTTGGTCGGAAAGTTAGCAAAGTGGCAAGTTCTGGTGTCCGAATTCGACGTCAACAGCATGGCGCAGAAATCCGTCAAGGGAAGAGCCATAGCTGACATGCTGGCAGAAAACGTCGAAAGCTCAGAAGACCATGATCAGTCAAATCCCATAGAAGAGCGCATTTCAGAAATAGTGAGTGATAAATGGACTATGTACTTCGACGGTGCCGTTAACCCGGCTGGTTCTGGGACTGGGGCAGTTCTTATCTCCCCGACGGGTCAACATCACCCTGTGGCCGCCAAGTTGGTATTCCTTTGTACCAACAATATCTCAGAATACGAGGCTCGCATACTTGGATTGCAATTAGCCGTCGACATGAAAGTTAGAAATCTGCAAGTCTACGGCGATTCGACCCTCATCATTCTTCAGACAGAGGGTCAATGGCGAACTCATGACACCAAATTGATCCCCTACCACGAATTCCTTGAGAGTTTAATAATAGAGTTTGAGGAAATTTCTTTTGAGTATTTACCCCGATCGCAGAATCAGTTCGCCGACGCCCTGGCCACTTTATCATCAATGCTACAAGTCATGGAAGGGTTAGACATCGAGCCACTGAAAATCGAAATACTGACACGTCCGGCTTACTGTTCGGCAATCGCGGATGAACCTGATGAGAAGCTGTGGTATCAAGACATCATGAACTATCTTCAAAAGGGTGAATACCCTCCTGGAAGTGAACTAGCGGATCGGAAATACATAAGGAAGCTAGCATCGAAATTCTTCATCAATGGCAATGCTCTTTACAAGAGGTCCTTCGACTCAATTTTGCTTAAATGTGTTGATGCCAAAGAATCTAATCAGTTGATGAGAGAAATATATGAGGGCGAATGCGGTCCGCACATGAACGGTCATCTTTTGGCCAGAAAAATCATGAGACTGGGTTACTTCTGGATGGCTATGTCAACTTCAAAATCAGATTTACAATAACATAGAAGGTTTTGTCAACTTCAAAATCAATAGGAGTTTTCCTCAACAATCTCCCCCTTTTTTATGGTAACAAAACTTTCTTTGCAGATTGAATTATTTTGAAAATAAATAAACATATTAAGCTCAATAAACACAGATTGAAAGAGCAAACTTTGTTGATATCTGTGTCTTTCTTCCTTTGAGAATAACCTGTAAATCTGCAATATAATATCTCCCCCTTTCTGTCATCAACAAAAATAATAATAATGGATAGAATAATGCACTGAGATTAAGAAATCAACCAGTCTAACAACAAGTATGAGATATATTACATACCAATTGAAAAAAGATAGAGAGAAATGTTGAAAAACAGGCTATTTTTTAGGAGTATGAATCAGTTGAAAATTTTCCAATATTGAGACAGCCTCCTCAATCTTCAAACTGCATTGACCTATGGCCTTATCCATGCTGGATGAGCACATAGTAATGGCTTCCTCTAATTCTGCTTTATCTGCTGCTACTTGAAGTTGTTGAGCCTTGGTGTTTTCCTCAACAATTTTCTATAGATTCTACATATTTTGTTCTAGAGCAGCCTGCTTGTCTTTAATCTCGAGCAGAATAGAAAGGATGTTCTGATTTTTGGATGGCTGACCTTGGTCATTAGCTTCCTCAGACTGATTGTACCTTGTGGCTGATTCTGGTGGAATCTCCCCCTGAACAGGTGATTGAACTTCAGAAACATGTTCTTCATGAATTGGTTCTGAAACATTGGGAACTGGTTCAGGAACATGTTCTGGTTTCCGCAGTGTGACCTGATTCAAAGTGTTCAGCTTCTGCTTCATCATTTTCATCATGCAGAAGAGTTTTTTCTTTTCTTTCTGTACACTTTGATTGGGGTTGGAGAATCAGTTTGTTTTCTGGCTGAACTGGTTCTTTTCCTTTGCTCCTTTTCTTTCTGAACTTTCTTGCCAACAGATTTTGCCTCTGACTTTTGAGCCTATTTTCCTTTTACTATGTCCCTTACATCTTCAAATTTCTTCATTTTGGAGAGCAGTTTTTCTCCAACAAACATAAGAGGAAGCATAGTTTCTCGCAACTCACCAGGAATAGATATATTGAGATACATGAAGATACGAGTGATTAAAGCTCCATATGGCAGATGACCCTTATCCTTCTGTAATGCTCTGTACATATGGAATATGATGAGATGAGGAGAGAGAAGGATTGACCTTTCAATATAGCCCAAATGAGCTTAATCTCTTATTTTGATAGGTCAGTTTTTGAGGCATCTTTTGGCTTCAAACAGTTTATTATGATCTTATGCAAGATCACAGATCGTCTTGATAAGTCAGAATATGAGAGATGATGCTTGGATCCTTGAGCAAAGTTCAGATTTTCAGAAGCTACCTGTGAAGCTTCTTCAAGATTTACTGCCAACGGAGTAAAAGTGGAGTGTGTGGCTCCAATTATCCTTGCCAACTCATGCGCCTTTAAATCAACCTTCTTGTCACCAACAGTAAACTGTATCCAATTTGGTGACAGAATTGAAAGATTGGAATAAAAGTAGGCAGTTAATTCAGTATAAGTATCGGCAGATTGAAGGCAAAATTCATAAACCCCTAATTTTTCAAACAGGTTCTGTACAGAAATTCCAGCCTTCTCCAGATATTCGAAATCCACAGTCCTATTGTTCATTACTCCTCTAGCAAGTAACAACTTGTAGTACATCTGATGCGCAGTGCTTCTGAATAAGCCTCCTGTTCTAGGCAAGCCAGATGCTATTCCCACTTTTATCTCAAAAGTCTCAAAAAATCGTGCATCATCATCAGGAACAACAAATTTTGATGTACTAGATGACTTAGGGCTTACATGAACCGATTTCTTTTCAGATGGAGTTGAAGCTTCTCCAACTTTTTCTTTGCCCTTTCTGGAGGAAGTTTCTTGTGGAGTAGAGCTGGTTGGAACTTGCCCTGATTTAGTGCAGTATTCAGAATAGATTTTCACAAGGTGAGTTTTAGAGCGAAGATCGTTGTCTTTCAGACAAGCACGAAGAGCCGACTCAGAGGCATTATTCCTTTTCAACATTTGATAATTTCCCCACACACGTTTAATGTTTATGAACCGAAAATCAGTTTTACCAGATGATTTCGATGGAGACGGTCGCTGAGGTGTTGACTCTTCAGAAGGGTCTGCAGGATGATCGGATTCTGAGTCTGAAACTTCCAAATATTCCGCCGGTGCGGTAGATTTTGAGTCTTGATTGAGAATACGAGAAGATCTTCTATGGGCCACCATCTTGACCGGCATTATGATCACCTTTGGAGACGAAAGATTCGATCTTTTGGAGGAAGAAGAGGAGAGTCTCTGAATATCGGAAGGGTTTGGAGAGTAAAAGATCGTACTGATAGGGTTTTGAAAAGAGAAGGACGGGTTTAAAAAGGAGGTGGATATCTTTTGGAAAAAAAAAATTACTTATAGAAATTAAAAAGATATCCCAACCAAGTAGGAAGAAAATATACTCTTTAAAACTTAACCAAACATGATGATATTATAACAATATATTAAGCACATTTTATTAGATAAAGTAGAAGACATACCTGATTTGCTTCCAAAAATAACGATTTATAAAAATATCCTGAAAAAAATGTCTAATATATACCCGCCAAAATTTGAATAAGGAACGTACCTTTCTTTGTGAGTTTGAAAAATGTTCAGACTAAGAATATTTGAGTCTGAAAAATTCCTATCTATCAAACACTTCAAGAAAATGGATAAGTGATGCACAGTTTCTCTCTTATGAATTCAAATGAAGATTTATCAAGAGGTTTTGTAAATATATCAGCTAATTGATTCTTAGAATCAATGAATTGAATATTTACATCACCATTTTGAACATGATCTCGAATAAAGTGATGCTTGATTTCAATATGCTTAGCTCGAGAATGAAGAATCGGGTTCTTTGTCAAATTGATTGCACTTGTGTTGTCGCATTTGATTGCAACACTTGATTCTTCAATATCAAAGTCTTGTAATTGCTGTTTCATCCACAGAATTTGTGCACAGCAACTTCCCAATGCTACATATTCTGCTTCTGCTATAGAAAGTGCAACTGTATTTTGCTTCTTTGAGTACCAGGATGCCAACATATTTCCAAGCAGTTGACATGTACCTGAAGTACTTTTCCTGTCCACTTTACATCCAGCTAAATCAGCATCAGAATATCCAGTAAGAGTAAAATTTGAATCTTTGGAATACCAAAGACCTAACATTGGATATGTTCCAATGTATTTGATTATTCTCTTTACTGCAGAAAAATGAGATTCCTTTGGGTCTGATTGAAATCTCGCACACATACAGACACTAAAAAGAATGTCAGGTCTAGATGCAGTTAGATACAATAATGAACCTATCATGCTTCTATATACCTTCTGATCAACCTTTTTACCATTTTCATCTTTGTCCAGTTTGGATGAATGAGACATGGGAATGTCTGTCTTCTTGCAATTCTGTAATCTAAACTTCTTGATAATCTCCTTTGCATACTTCTCTTGGCAAATGAATGTACCATCTTTGGTTTGTTTCACTTGAAGGCCAAGAAAGAATGATAATTCTCCCATCATACTCATCTCGAACTCGTTCTGCATATTCTATGAGAATTCCTTGCATAGCAATTCGTTAGAGGATCCAAAGATTATATCATCAACATAAATTTGAACAAGTAGGAAATCCTTACCCTTTTTCTTAACAAATAAAGTTATATCAACCTTACCTTTGGTAAAACCATTTTGCAGAAGGAAGTTACTTCACCTTTCGTACCAAGCTCTGGGTTCTTGTTTCAGACCGTAAAGAGCCTTCTTGAGTCTGTAGACATGATCAGTCTTTCTTGGTTCTTCGAAACCAGGTGGTTGTTCCACATATACTTCTTCTTTGATATATCCATTTAGAAAGGCACTTTTCACGTCCATCTGAAACAATTTAAAGTTATGGAAACAAGCATAAGCTAATAGTAGCCGAATGGCTTCTAACCTTGCAACTGGTGCATATGTTTCATCATAATCTATGCCTTCTTCTTGAGAATAGCCTTTTGCAACCAGTCTTGCTTTGTTTCTTGTAACTTTCCCTTTGTCATCCAGTTTGTTTCTGAATACCCATTTTGTTCCAATTACTGGATGATTTTTGGGTCTTGGCACAAGCTCCCATACTTTATTGATTCTGAACTGCTGAAGTTCCTCCTGCATAGCATCGATGCAGCTTTCATCTGATAAAGCTTCACCAACTTCTTTTGGTTCTATTTCTGATATCAATGCCAAGTTGCTGATGTTCTCTTTGTGTTTGGATCTTGTCTTGATGCCATCTTCTATTTCTCCAATGATGAGGTTCTTCGAATGACTGGATTTATGTTTCCAGTTTTTGTCAAATCTTTCCTTCTGAAAATCTGCAGACTCTGAACTTTCTGGTTGAGTCTGTATTATATCTTCTTTTCCTTCTTTTCCTTCTGATACTGATTGTTGATGATCTTCTGATAATTCTTGAATGTTGGGAGATGGTTCAGATTCATCTCTGTGAGTCTGAATGTTTTCTTCAAACCTCACATTCATTGATTCTTCAACAGTCTGAGAGTTCTTGTTGTAGACTCTGTATGCTTTACTTGAAGTAGAGTATCCAAGGAAAAATCCTTCATCTGCTTTCTCATCAAACTTTCCAGTGCGGTCATTTGGATTTTTCAGAATATAGCATTTACAACCAAACACACGAAAATATGAAATGTTGGGCTTTCTACCTTTGTAAAGCTCATAGGGGTTTTTTCAAGAATGGGTCTAAGAAAAGCTCTGTTAATGATATAGCATGCTGTAAAAACTGCATCTTCCCAGAAATAAAAAGGAATTTTGCTTTCAATCAGCAGAGTTCTTGCCATTTCTTGCAAAGAATGATTTTTCCTTTCCACAATACCATTTTGTTCTGGTGTATAAGGAGTAGAAAAATTGTGTTGAAAGCCATTTTCCTCACAAAAATCTGAAAAACTTTGATTTTCAAATTCTCCCCCATGATCAGTTTTAATGCAAGAAATGGAATAGCCCATTTCATTCTGAACTCTTTTTGCAAATTTTGAAAAATATGAAAATGCTTCATTTTTATGAGCAAGAAAGAACACCCAAGTAAATCTTGTGAAGTCATCAACAATGACTAAACAATATTTCTTACCACCAATACTTTATGTTCTGGTTGGTCCAAATAGGTCCATATGAAGAAGCTGCAAAGCACGATCAGTGGAAACATGATGAATAGACTTGAAAGAACTTCTTACTTGTTTTCCTAGAGTGCAGGCATTGCATAACTCTGTTTTCTTGTATTTCAAATCTGGTAGACCTCGAACCAGTTTCTTGTTTGAGATCTTTGAGATTTGTTTCATACTGATATGCCCCAATCTTCTATGCCATAGATCTTCATCCTCTTTGATTGAGATCAAGCAATGAGTGGAGTTTGGATTGACATCTAGAAGATAGATATTGCCATGTCTTCTTCCTGTAAATGTTTGAGAAGAATCTTTGCTTGTCCCTGAGCATGTATATTCTTGAAAGTTGATTCTGAAACCTGTATCACATAGTTGGCTTATGCTTATCAAGTTGTAGTTGAGTCCTTTCACCAAAGAGACATCATTGATTGTAAGTCCTCCAATTTCAACTGTTCCTTTGCCAATGATTTTTCCTTTGGTATTTCCTCCAAAGGAAACTTTCCCACCATTCAGACTGTGTAGATCAGCGAATATGCTTGGATCTCCTGTCATATGTCTAGAACATCCACTGTCTAGGTACCACTTCCTTTTTCTCTTTGTGGTAACCTGCAAGAATCACAACATCTCAAGTTTTCTTTGGTACCCAAATTTGTTTGGGTCCTTGAGCATTAATATAGGCTGTCTTAACAAAATCTCTTCGAACAGGTCTCCAGACCTTAGGACATTCATTCTCAAAATGTTGTGGATCTCCACATTTTGAGCACCTGAGTGCACTTCGGCCAACAGGTTTTACAAAATTCCTTTTGAAATGATTTTTATAAGCTTGTCGAGGAGGTCTTTGTTTTAATCTCTCCTTGACCTTTGGAAAATCAATCAAGCTATCACTTTCCTTCACAAATCCAAGACCAGATTTGTTGTAGTAAGGAATTTGGATAGAAAGGATATGCTTCAAGGTTTCTGAACCTTTTGAAAACTTGGAAGTAATTTCTGAAACTTGCTTTTTCAAAACCGCATTTTCTTTGGAAAGAAAATCTCGACTTTCCTTGACTTGATGAAATTCTTTTTGAAGGAAATCGATTTTTTCTTTTTGTGAAACATCCTGTTGCCTCAGTGATGAATTTTCCTTTTTCAAAGAAGAGATGCATTTAAGAGCAGTCTTGAATTCAAAGCATAATTCATCAATGTAATTTGATACTTCAATAGGCATGTCAGAATGTTTTACCTCAATCTCCACTTTGGGATCAGAATCAGAATCTGAGTCTGAGTCTAACTTAGCCATTAGACAGAAATTTGAGATATCTTCATCACTATCTTCACACTCTATGTCACTCCAGGTTTCTGCTTTTAAGGCCTTCTTTGCTTTCTCAAACTTGGTCTTCTTTTTCAGAAGTGGACAATTTGGCTTGATATGTCCACGTTTCTTACAGTGAAAGCATATAACATCCTTCGATCTCTCTGTTTCATCGAAAGACTTCTTCTTCTCAAAAGGCTTCTTACCTCTGAGGTTTCTTCCTCTGATCTTCATTTTCTTATACTTCTTTATAAAGAGAGCTAATTCTTCATCATCAACGTCTTCATCTTCAGAATCTGCATCAGAATCAATGTTAGTCTTTAAAGCAATTGATTTATTACCTTTGGATTCAATTTCCTCATTTCGTTTCTCAGTCTCATATGATTGAAGAGTTCCAATCAACTCATTCACTGATAGAGGCTTGATCCTTTGTGTCTCTCGAAGAGATGTTTTGATGTTATCCCACTGATTTGTCAGTCCTCTCAGAAGTTTATTGACTTTCATTGCATCTAGAACTGGTTGTCCTTGATAAGCAAGACCGTTTACTATATCAGTAAACCTGTCATACAAATCAGCAATTGATTCTCCAGGCTTCATTTTGAAGGATTCATATTGACCAAGCAAAAGATTGATTTGAGTTTCCTTGGCTCGATCTGTTCCTTCATAAGTAACAAGGAGAGTATCCCAGATTTCCTTGGCTGATTCACAAGCAGCAATTTTTTTATATTCAATAGGTGATAAAGCACAATAAAGAGAATAAATTGCTTTGGAATCTAAGGTTTCTCTTTTGGATATCTCAGTTTGAGATAATGGAGGATCTGCTGCTTTGCTTGCATCTGCCTTTTCTTTTGAATCAGAAGATTTTGGATTGACACCTCTGATGATGACATCCCATTGCATGTGATCAATTGACTTTATGGATGCCTTCATCTTATTCTTCCAGACACTATATTCCTTGCCATCGAAATATGGTGGTCTATTGTTGCTCTGTCCTTCAATGAGCCCTGGAGCACCATAGCTAGCCATATAGATCGTTAGCTCAGAAGTAAGACACTTCAATAAATGAGCAACCTTGCTCTGATACCAATTGATGTAGCTAGCAAGGATCACCTAAAGGGGGCTGAATAGGTGATCTAAAACAATTTATAATAATTTGTGCGGAAACAAAATAAATCACAGAAGAGTTTGAATAAAATTCAGATTCAAGACATAGTATATAGACAGTGCTCTTGATGTGCAGAATGTAAAGTAAGAGATAAGGGAAAGAGAATCTGCACACAAGTTTATAGTGGTTCGGCTTATAGCAAGCCTACGTCCACTCTCCCACGCTTACAGCCTACTGGCTGGATTTCACTATGTAATCAAGAGGAATTACAATTTCTGAGTGTTAACACTCTTGTGTATGATAGGACTCTCTATCTCACACAATCACTCTTACAAAGTGTCCCTCAAGATCTTAATGTTTGACTCAGAACGACAAGAAAAATGGTTGGAGTAAGCTCAGGCTTTGGACTTGTTGATTCTTGATTCTGTACTTCCTTCTGCTGCTCGTTGATCTCCTTAAATACTCCTCTACTTCCAAACTAGCCATTGGACAGCATTCAGAGGATCATCTTCCAATCTTTACCTTGGACAGATTTGTATATAAAGGATTGAGTAGCCGTTGGATAACAGATTCTGAATCCCGCTGATTCTGGTCGCCCATAGAATTAGAATCTTGGTTTCCATAAGTAGAGCTTTGTCCGTTGTAATGCATTCTTGTCGTGATGTTTGATTGTCAATCAATTTGATTAAGATTGAGACAATCATAACATTCCTTCTGTGAAATCCATGCCAGATTACTAGCTGTTGTGATATGTTCTGAATTCTGCGTCTGAAGAAATTTCGCGTCTGCATCAGAAGAACTTCTGCGTCTGCGTCTGAAGAATTTCTGCGTCTGCATCTGCATCTGAATAACTTCTGCTTCTGAATCTCAGAACTTAGATTATGTGGGTCTTCAAAAACATATTTGACAGTTTGTAAAGTCTGAATAATTTCCTTCTGAGCTTCCAGAATATACAGACCTGGAATAGTTCAGAATAAGTATCAGATTTACAATAACATAGAAGGTTTTGTCAACTTCAAAATCAATAGGAGTTTTCCTCAACATACTTAAGTGCCAACTCCGGTGCCGTATACAATTTTTTGCCGGAAATCTGACGTGGCATTTTTTTTATTAATTTCTGAAGCTGACGTGGCTCGCCGGAGTCTCGCCGGAGATTGGCACTTAAGTGATCGTTTTTCAAAATTTTTAGCACTTAAATGTTCGTTTTTCAAAAATTTTAGCACTTAAGTGATCGTTTTTCAAAAATTTTAGCACTAAAGTGATCCAAAAAAAAGTTATGACACTTAAGTGATCGTTTTTCCTCTGACTTGGCACCAAAGTGATCCGAAAAAAAGTTATGGCACCAAAGTGAGCGCCGTACACAAGTTATGGCACTTATAGTGTCCTTTTGCCGTTGCTTTTGTGACAAAAAGAAAAAAAAAGAGAAGAAGAAGAAAAAGAAAGAATCTCTTGAAAGTCCTAGGAACTCGAAAGGTTCAAATGATCAAAAGTCAAAAGGAAGCCGGGGGCATGAAAAGCAGTGTGCCTGGTAAAAGCAAGGCCAATGCCCACCCAAAAAAAAAGGATTACTACAGATGTGAAAATCATTAGACAAAAGAGCAAATCTTTTGTTGAAATGATTAGCCATTGGACTTTCGAGACAAGTTGGATTTCAAAAGTCGAGTGCCTTTGAAAGGATCAGATGAAATGGTAATGATGCCATGTCCATCACCAAATTTTAAATCTCTTTTGAGAAGCTTAAGCCTTTTGAGCCTTTCACCAAACCGACATTACAACCATTTCCAAAGTCTCTTCTGATTGGGATGATTCAAGTCAAACATGGACTTCCAAAGAAGCTACCACTCGAAGAAGTGGGGGCAAAGTTATCTCCTCTCATCTCAAGGTTTCTTGACTTGTAAACCTGGCGGAGATGCTGATTGATGATTATTTCATTTTCTTAGCCGATAATGCTCATCCGTTGTTGAACTAAACCTGTATTACGGCCCTTTTAAAAAGACCTCTTAGATTGGTCAATGTGTATTTACTGCGAATGATTCTCAAAACCTTTGACAGTGGTCATATGAGGTATGTTGAATGATCAGACTATCCTCCGCATTAATGGACGGGATCAAATAGTGTAACAGTCTGAATTTTCGATCCTTTTCCCGGGATTCATGAAATGAATATTTTGGCTAATGCACTTATAGTGAGATCTCACCCGGAAATGCGCATTCACGGGATACTAACCTTAGGGGTAGGGCCATTACGGGATTGAGTTCGCACGACCAAAGAACTCGACCTGGGTTCGATCTTCGACCATATGGATTGACGAGGGAATGTTTTGAGCCAACCGAGACCGGTCTATCTGATTGATCGTGTCCGAAGGGAACTAGTGACAGACCCTCGCAATTATATGACAATCGAGGTCGTCCTGGGTAGAGTAAACTTAAACGTGATTTGACTTAGTGTTGGTCACGGGTCAAGAGCACGTAATTCCAGAGAGCCACCCGTTAGCCAGAGATAAGCTAAAGTCGCGATTGTTCAATTTTAGTCATTTCTTGGAATTCGGGCCCGGGAATCGAGAATTTTGAAAGTGACAATTTTGAGCGGCCGATGACGTTTTTGGCTTGGCTAACCTTGGGGCCACCCATTTCTGCAAAAAAATGGATTTCGATCCGGGACCGGAAAAATTACGGTTTTGCCCCTGAGGACACCAATGTTGGATTTTGAGGTCATTTGAGGTTATTTTTTGAGGCTAGCGTCATTTTTGGGTGGCCACGCATACCGGGAGTCGTTATGGACAAAAATTGGAATTTCGACAAAAATTGGAAAAATAATATTATTTTATTCCCGAGATTTTGACGTGGATTTTCGAGGGCTTGCGCGATGAATTTCGCGATTCCGACGCCGTATTATGTTGGCCACGCACATATGGAACACGTATGTGCAAAAATTGGAATTTCGGTTCGGGATCGGAAAATTACGAAAATACCCCTAGGCCATTTTTAATTAATTCCGAAATTTGGATTAATTTTGGGATTAACCAAGGTGAGTTAGGCTTAACTCAGGTCTGGTCAACCATGGTTAAGAGCAAATGACCATTCTACCCCTAAATTATTGGATGAGAAGGAAAGAAAGCCATTGGATCAAGGGCAAAATTGTCCAATTGGCTTAGATTGAGACACATGGATTCCACTCACACCAACTTTGACTCATTTGACCAGACTATTCTCTCTCTCTCGTGAAGACCATTCAGCCATTTTCCCCCAAAATTTTCTCTCTTTTCCCGTTTCCATTTACCGGATTACGTTTACTGTTTCAACCGAATCTTTCACGCCGAACGATGCACGGCCGGGCTGCTGGCCGCCCACCAGCCGTCGCCACAGCACCCTTGGACCTCCCTCTCACTTGTTCAGCCACCACAGCCCCGGTTTTTTGTCCAAAACAGCCTTCTTTCTCTCTTTTTCTCTTTCCCGGTCTGCAAACAGTACCGCCGGAGCTTCGACGGAGCTCCGATCGCCGTTCCGTCGACACCCAGCCATCCAGCCTCGCCGTACGTCGCTGTCCAGCACCGTCTGTACAGTGTCCGTACGGTACTGTTCACCGTCCGTACGGATCGCTGTTCACGCCGGCCGTACGGACGCGCGGCTGTCACCGGCACCTCGCCGGCCACCGTCCCAGACCTGTCCGTACGGTGTCCGTACGAAAGCACTGTTCACCGCGTCCGTACGGTGCACTGTTCACGCCGTCGTACGTCGCCGGCGACGCCGCTCCCGTTGCTGCTGCTGTCCCGGCCCGTTCCAGCCCTGTTCTGTCTCGCCTTTTTGCGTAAGGGTCTCCCCCAAAAACTACCTAGGAGCTCGGGTATTTCTAGACTCGTTTAGGACCCGGTTTAGGCGATTTTGTGACTGTTTTAGGAACTGTTCGGGACTGATTTGAGTGAATGATTATTTTGTGGCTGCGGACTGATTAGGCGAAGAATTTTGAGGTTTAGGGAGCTTGGATTAGGGCTGTGATGTTGAGGTTTGATCGGAATTAATTTGTGCGATTAATTATTGGGATTGTGCCTTGAATGGAATTTTGTGCGTGATTATGCGATTTATGGTAGTTGGCTGATTTGGGATTGTGTTTCGGGTTGTATACGTGTGGTCGTATATGTCACGTGTGTGTCCGTGAGGTGTGATGGTGTGGCAATGCGATTGCGCAATATGTTCGCGTGCCAAGAATGTGTGATTGTGCTTTGGGATCGCGTGTTATATGTGCATGATAGTGTGGTGTACTTGCGTGGTGAGAATTTATATTTGCGAAGTGTATGTGACTTGTGAATTGTGTGTGCAATGTGGAATTGTGGTGGGTCGTGTGGTTGTTGGCCGTGTGTAAGTGTGGTTTGAGTGGAACGAGGATATGGAAATGTGGTTTGGTTGGAAAGATCCGTCCTGAGGCGTGTACGTTTACGCGGGACGATGCCGTCCCTGACGAGGTGACGATGCCCGGCCCGACGGGGTGTCGATGCCTGACGTGGTCAGAAGACCGTTGGCCTGATGCGTTTTACGCGAGCGCGGTAGAAGGAAAGTATGTGTAGGATTCCGTCCTGAGGCGTGTACGTTTACGCGGGACGATGCTGTCCCTGACGAGGTGACGATGCCCGGCCCGACGGGGTGTCGATGCCTGACGAGGTCAGAAGACCGTTGGTCTGATGCGTTTTACGGGGGCGCGGTAGTGGTGGAAAGGTTGAGAATGAGTGGGATTTGGCAAGACAAGCGAGAGGATTGTGGAAAGTGACGCATGGTGTGAGTAGCGTGCGAGTGTGTTTGTATCGCGTGATGTGATGCTTACTTATGGGGTAGAAACTGCTAGGCACGGTATGGGACGTGCCCAAGTGGTTTCTGTCTTATAATTAAGGCACGCGCGCGTCTGTGATTCCTTGCTGTGATGTGTTAGCTGTGTTATTGTCTAACGTGCAGGAATGTGCATGATGGATTCCAGGTAGGGTCGCATGTGATTGTTAGTTTGGCCAATCGTTGTGTGTTATGTGTGTTTTCGTCTGGCGGTACGTGAGTGCCTACGTGGGGTTTGGGGTTGTACACTTATTGAGATTCGTCTCACGGTTGTATAACCGCCACTTTCAGACCCCCGGCCCTAAACCCGGGAAGTGCGCCTTTTCTTTTTGGAAGTCCGGGGAGCTGCTGTTAGTGCCCAGTGGAGCTGCAGGTGAGTTCCAGAGATTCAAGCCAGAAATTCAGAAGCAGAATGGAAGAGGGCGACCCCTAGGTTTTTCCCTAAGGTGTTTTAGGGGTTGTATAACTTGGGTTATCCGATAGTGAAGTTAAGATAACCAAACCCCTGAACTTTTGTTTAATCGGTGACTGAGGATGTTAGTCTGTATTTATGTCTGTAATATGAGTATATTTGGTGTTGTATGAATATGTGGTTGCTGGATTGTTCTGTTGTTCTACCCCGTTGTCGTCATTATTTGTCCGGGGTTTTGTTATTCGCTTCCGCATGTGGCTCTGATGTTTGGGTTGGGTCGGCGACGTTCCTGGGACGTCGCATCATTTCGACCGGAGCAGGGGATGTCGCGAGCTCGTTGGGGTTCGGGGCGTGACAAATAGCCTTCTTGAGGATATGTGAAAAGTCTTTTCCGACTAAAGAGCTCTTGCTTGGCATACTTAACAAGCCCTCTTTGTGGACCGAGGTCCTTTTTGATAAAGATTTGTCTTCTAAGGGAATTTGATGATTAATGACATTCTCCAAGCTTGATGGCAATTTTGTGATATTGATTGATGCCGAATGTTTGCTGGACAATTAAAATCAGTTTGAATTGCTCGTACAATAAACACTCTCTCAGTAATGATGTTCTTCGCTATCAGGGAGTTTGTTAAGACACATTTTGTGCAGTGACCACTTCAGTAGCTTGCAAATCGACAAGTGTGGTGAGCTTTAACAGCCCGGAATCATTGTAATACAGCAAATTTTCCCGGTGAAATCGACATGCATCAAGCTTCAACAGTTGCTTGAAACACTTTTTCTACATGGAGCATCACTATGGCTCGTAATGTCTCTCCTAGCCTGTTCATTGTGGAGATGCTCCGCATTTTGATAGGAAATATTGTTCTTTCTGGGTTTTATCCCCTTTGCCGTTCATAGCCCCTAGACGGAATCTTCGACGTTCATAGGGTTGTAGTCCCTAGGCGCTCCTTCGAGGCATTGTTCATATTGTCATTCGTAGGGTTTTAGTCCCTAGGCATACTTTATGGGTTTTAGTCCCTTCATCGTTTATAGGGTTTTAGTCCCTAGCCAAAATCTTCGACGTTCATAGGGTTATAGTCCCTAGGCGTTCCTCCAAGATGCTATTCCTATTGCCGTTCATAGGGTTTTACCCCCTAGGCGGAATCTTTGACGTTCATAGGGTTTTAGTCCCTAGGCGTTCCTCCAAGGTGTTGTTCCTATTGCCGTTCATAAGGTTTTAGCCCCTAGGCGGAATCTTCAACTTTCATAGGGTTTTAGTCCCTAGGCATTCCTTCAAGCTGTTGTTCCTATTGTCATTCATAGGGTTTTAGTCCATAGGCAGGATCTTAGCTGCTCATAGGGTTTTAATCCCTAGGTGGAATTTTCGACGTTTATAGGGTTTTAGTCCCTAAACGTCATTTTAGTTTTGCCCCCTAAAAAAAAAAAAAAATCACCATGCATCAACCATTGCGCCATCCCATGCCCTCCGCCAACAAAATTTAGGTGTCTTTTATCTTTGAAGAGAACGTCTTTGAGCTCCCCTTTAAAGAGGGGCAGCTGTTGACACCTAAATTTTGCCCAATCATTTAGGGTTTTATCGCATAAAAAATTAGGGTTTAATTTTTAACCTCTAACCAAAAATATTTTCATTAAATTGCATTGCATATAGACATTAGGTGCATTCGCATTAATAGGATCGATTAGGACATATTTTTCTTAAATTTCTATTCAAAAAAAATAAAAAATAAAAAAAGGGATTTCCGGGCCGGGTCCGTCGGCCCATTCTTTTTCTCTTCATTTCTTTTATTGCGCACAGCCCATCTTTTTCCTTTTCTATTTTCGCGCGGACCGGCCCATCTCCCAGGGCCCGGCCCACGCACTATTTTCCTTCTCTCCATACCGGTCAACCTTCTGGGCATACGGGAGAGGAGAAGAACGAAAGCAGAAGCAGAACGTAGAGGCCAGAAGCAGAAACAGAGCAAAAGCAGAGGCGCGGGAGGTGGCAGCGCGATCCACGGGTTGGACGATCGGCCGGCCGCGGCAGGCTGGCAATGGCAAGGGCCATGCGCGCCTGCCTGCCGGCCGGCCTTAAATCGGAGGACCCGAGAGAGAGAGTTCCAGAAGGGAGGGTGAGACGGAGAGATTGGATAGAGAGCGAGATCCGAGACGATCTCCCGTCGGTGACCGCCACGCCTTAATCGTGGCCGGCAAAGCTCCGACGCGCCCTATTTCTATTGGTAGGTCTCGGTTTCGAGTTTTTGTTGGATTTCATTTAGCGTGATTCGAGGTCGATTTCCCGAGGATTTCGGCTCGGAGGCGTGCGAGGTGACCGGATGTGGTCCGATCTCTCACGGTCGCCCTCATTCGCCGCCGCCAAGCCAGATAGGGAGTGCTGCAAACGGCCGCCCCTCCTTCCCCCCTTCCCCTATTTCTGCCCGTGTCCTCTGTTTCTCGAGCTCACTGGCCGGAGCTTGCGGCTGTCCGGTTCAAGCGAGTTCCGGCCCATGACGCCTTGTGCTTGTTTCGGCTTCTCCGTGCGTCTCGTTTCGATGATTTTGGTCCGTTTTGAGCTTCGATCAAGCCTAGGATCTCTCGTTTTCATAGCGCACGTCATCTGTTTGTGAAATTGTCCAAAGAGTTTTCCATCGCTTTTGGCCGGTTAAGGTGAGACGAGCGGAGGCCGGCACGGGCCCGACCGCGAAGGGATGAAACCCGGCCGTGTAGGCCAAATGGGCGTGAGCCAAACGGTGGCCGAGCATGGGGCTCGGCCGCGAAACGGCAAGCCCTGACCTCCCCGGTCAGGGCTTGTCTAGTGATGGCCGAGCACGGGCTCGGCTGCTGGACTAGAAACCCCGGCCACGAAGGCCGGGGCTTGGTGGATGGCTGCCAAGCACGAGCTCGTCCGCCAGACTAGAAACCCCGGCCGCGAAGGCTGGGGCTCGGGGGAGGGCCGGTGTTCACGCCGGCCGGCGAAGGCGCTCCAAGCCGGAGCAGCAGTGGCGAGTCGGGTCGAGAGTCAGGTCGCGGGCACTAGGGTTTCCAGCAAGTCTGGTCGGTGGCTCGCGGTCGGGTCAGGTTCGCAGGTTGCAACCGGGTAGGGTTTGATTCTAGAGTTTTGTTTAAATGGGCTAGAATAGGTAGTGGGCCAGCCTATTTAGGGTTTTATTTTCTTGTTGGGCCCTGGGCTTTTATTTTTTTAGTTTTCTTTTTTAAAAAATTTTCGAGCTGGGCCCTTTCCCCTTTTATTTATTTCGCCAGACCGGGCTCAACGAATGAGCCCAATCCGGTCGTAGACCCGGCCAGCGCACCCGGGTCAATCCAGATCCAGGTTGGCTGTGGAGATCCGACCCGGATCCGATTTTTATACTATTTTAATATTATTTTATTATTTTAATTTTTAAAAAAATTTAATTAAAAAATTAAAAAAAAAATCGAAAGTTAAAAAATGTTATTTGGGCTTTGGAATTGGCTTTTCTTGCCCTTTCGTGTGATTAGTGTCATGTTTAGTTGCACGTTATTTGGTTCGCACACTTTGAATCACGTATTTAATTTAACCTCGAACGTGATTGACCATGCATGTTGGGTTTATGTATTGACGATTGCTTCTCTTAACTTTATTAGGGATAGAATTTCGAGACTCCTGATTAGTGTGAACACGTTAGGTGGTGAATTGAACAAGATTAGGTACCGAAAGGGCACTAATTGGTCAATTAGTGTAATCAAGTCCCCATACCCATTGAATCTCTGGTTCGTAGAAGTGAAGAATTTCTCCTATACTTTACTTGGGTGTCTAATCGACCCATCAAAAACTGATTAGTGTTGACTCTTAGGTGAAATTGATTTACATGTTAATAACTTAAACTTAAGTCGCGAATTGGTAGGGGCTTGGGAGAGCTCGAGTTAGGTTTAACTTAGTAATCCATTAGCCTAACCCCTTAGGTGGCGGGGCCGGTTCGGGGAGGTCGCGACACATGGACATGTAGGGATTGTAAGATCTCTATAGGTATAGTGGATCAGAGGATAAATCTGGTAGTTTTAGTTATGTACGACTTTGACGTTATCATAGGAATGGATTGGCTTAGTAAGAAACGAGCCAATGTAGATTGTTATGAGAAGGTAATTCAGTTTAACCCACCAGATCATCCTAGTTTTGAATTTGTCGGGAATGGAATGAATTCTTCTATGCCACTTATCTCAGCACTCGAGGCACACCAACTCCTTAATAATGGTTGTCGAGGATACTTAGCAATGGTTAAAGATCAAGTTAAGAAGGAATCAAAACTTGAAGAAACTCCAGTAGTTCAAGAATTTCCGAATGTATTTCCTGAAGAGTTGCCAGGAATACCACCCGAGCGAGAAGTTGATTTGTTATTGAATTGGCCCCAGGAGCAGATCCCATCTCGAAAGCTCCATATAGGATGGCATTAATAGAGCTAAAGGAGTTAAATGTACAATTACAAGAATTGCTTGATAGAGGATTTGTTCGACCAAGTGCATCACCATGGAGCGCATCTGTCCTATTTGTAAAGAAGAAGGATGGATCGATGCATCTCTGCATCAACTATAGGCAACTGAATCAGATCACGATCAAGAACAAGTATCCTTTGCCTAGGATTGATTACCTATTTGACCAATTGCAAGGAGCATCCGTATTCTCAAAAATTGACTTAAGATCAGGTTATCATCAGCTCAGGATTAAGAAGGAAGACATTCCTAAGACGGCATTCAGGACACGATATGGACATTATGAGTTCTTGGTCATGCCGTTCAAGTTGATTAACGGGCCAGCTACATTCATGGATTTAATGAATAGAGTGTTTAAACCCTATTTAGATCAGTTCGTGATAGTTTTCATTGATGATATTATGATATACTCAAAAGGACCAAAAGAGCATGAACGACACCTTAGGGTTACATTTCAGACTCTAAGAGAACATAAGTTGTATGCGAAGTTTAGTAAATATGAGTTCTGGTTGGATCAAGTAGCATTTCTGGGTCACATAATAACTGGAGAAGGTAGTATAATAGTTGACCCAGCTAAAATTGAAGCAATAGTCAATTGGCCCAAACCAACGATAGTAACAGAGATTCGAAGTTTCTTAGGACTTGCCAATTATTGTCGGAGATTCGTAGAAGGATTTTCACGACTGGCTAGTCCATTGACTCAATTGACGAGGAAGGAGACGAGATTTGAATGGCACGACGAGTGTGAACAAAGTTTCCAAGAGCTTAAGAGAAAATTGGCTACTGCCCCAATTCTGACAATACCACATGGATCATAAGGATTCGTGGTGTATAACGACGCCTCCCACAAGGGCCTTGGGTGTGTTCTGATGCAACACGGGAAGGTCATCGCTTATGCCTCAAGATAACTAAAACCGTATGAGTTGAATTATCCTACGCATGACTTAGAATTGGCGGCAATTGTCTTTGCACTGAAGATTTGGAGACATTATCTATACGGAGGAAAGTTTGAAATTTATACAGATCATAAGAGTATGAAGTATTTGTTTTCTCAGAAGGAGCTAAACATGAAACAGGGAAGATGGATGGAGTTATTAAAGGATTACGATTGTGAACTCCTATACCATCCAGGAAAAGCAAATAAAGTGGCAGACGCTCTTAGTTGGAAGTCTGCTTTGACTATAGCTAGTCTGATGGTCAAGGAATAATATTTACTTGAGATGGTTTCAAAATTTGACTTTAAACTTGAGATTGATGATCTTTCCCGTGTATTGGCTACGCTGATAATTGAGCCTGTAATTATACAGAGAATTAAAGCACTACAGCAAACGAACCTCGAAATCTCAAAGGTTTGGAAAGAAATCGTGAAAGGAAAGAAATCAGAATTTCACGTCACTGAGGAAGAAGTCATGAAATTCCATGGACGCATATGCGTACCTGACAATGAGGAATTAAGGCGGGAAATTTTGACGGACGCCCATCGGATTAATTAGAGTATTCTCCCCGGGAATATGAAAATGTACAATAATCTTTGTCAACATTACTGGTGGAATGGAATGAAGTTCGATATAGCCAAACATATCGCAAGGTATTTAACGTGTCAACAAGTCAAAGGAAAACATCGTAAACCGGTTGGAATGCTGAAACCTTTAGAAATTCCCAAATGGAAATGGGAACATACAACAATGGATATCGTGCAAGGTTTACCAAGGACATCAAGTGGTCACGATTCCATCGGGTGATTGTAAATCGTTTGACTAAGTCTGCTCATTTTCTAGCTGTATGAATAGACTACTCACTTGATAAGTATGTAGATTTATATGTTAAGCAAATAGTACAATTGCATGGACTACCTGTGACCATCATGTCAAACCGAGACACAAGATTCACTTTGAACTTTTGGAAGAGTCTCCAGGTGGCTCTAGGGACTAAGCTTCAATATAGTACTGCATTTCATCCTCATACGGATAGACAATCAGAACGGCTAATACAAATATTGGAGGATATGTTTCGGGCTTGCGTTATTGACTTCAAAGGCAACTGGGACGAGAAGCTACCTTTGGTGGAGTTTGCATACAACAATAGCTTTCAGAAAAGTATTCAAATGGCTCCATTTGAAGTATTGTATGGGAGAGCCTATAGAACTCCTATGTGTTAGGATGAAGTTGGAGAACGGAAATTGATAGGACCAGAATTAGTGTAAGCCACTATCGATATAGTGAAAATAATACGGGATAGACTAAGAATGGGTCAGAGTCGATAGAAAAGCTATGCCGATCGACGTCGGAGGCCCTCAGAATTCAAAGTGGGTGATAACGTGTTCCTGAAAGTATCACCAATGAAAGGTATATCAAGATTTGGAAAGAAATGAACATTGAGTCCTAGATTTGTAGGACCTTTTGAGATACTCGAGAGAATCGGAGAATTGGCATATCGGTTAGCATTGCCACCAAAACTCTCCAATGTACATAATGTATTTCATGTGTCTATGTTGAGGAAGTATGAACCTGACCCTAACCATGTGCTAGATTTTGAGACGGTGGATATCAATACCAGGGTAAAATACATTGAGAAATCGGCACGAATATTAGATCGTAGTGAAAGGATCCTCAGAAATAGAACCATTCCTATCGTTAAGGTATTATGGCAGTACCATGATAATGAGGAGGCTACGTGGGAAAGTGAAGAAGATATGAGACTCCAGTACCCACAATTGTTTGAGGGAACAAGTAAGGACCCAAATTTCGAGGACGAAATTTCATGAGGTGGGGAGAGTTATGACATCCCAAAAATTTCGTCGTTTAGTTTGACGAGCGTACGTAACGGAACGTTATGTGGGAAATTGAACAATTGGCGGCGAGCTACAGAAGAGTCAACTTCGGAAGACGTGGACGCTGTTATGATACCACCATACCATTGTCATGACAATCACCGCAAGACCATCCTATAATTACCCGTATTTCCGTTCATAACATCATCTTATGAACTAACCGTTCCAACTGAATTCACGCACGATAATTCCATTTCTCGGAATTCATGTTATAAACTTCTTCCCATTTTCCATATCATCATTTCCTTCCGCCAATAACATACCACCATCATCCCGCGGGATTCCCTAATCTAAGTCACCCTTCAAAATTTTCCACGCCTCCACTTCACTCCTCCCAGCACACCACCCTCATGCATGTATGCAGTCGGCCATCAAGCCACGTTGACTCACCCTAAGCCACTTCTTTCTTTTCTTCTCTTTCCACGTCCACCACAAAAAAACATGAATTTTGCCACGAAAATTTGCGACGGGGAATTTTTCGTCGCTAATTTGCGATGAAATTTCCGACGGATTTTTTTTTCCGTCTTAGATTAGCGACGGAAAATAAATCCGTCGCACATTAGCGACGGAAAATAAATCCGTCGCAAATTTGCGCTGGAAATAAAATCAGACGCAAATTTGCGACGGAAAAAAAATCCGTCGCTAATCGTCTCAAATTTGCGACGAATTTAGCGACGGAAAATAAATCCGTCGCTAATTAGCGACGGATTTATTTTCCGTCGCTAAATTCGTCACAAATTTGCGACGGAGAAAAAAAATCCGTCGCAAATTCGCAAATTTGCGCCGAAAATAAAATCTGACGCAAATTTGCGACACAAAAATAAATTTGTCGCAAATTTGCGACGGAAAAATAAATCTGTTGCAAATTTGCGATGGAAAATAAATCCGTCGCAAATTTGCGACGGAAAAAAAAAATCCGTCGCAAATTTGCGCCGGAAATAAAATCGGACGCAAATTTGCGATGGAAAAATAAATCCGTCGCAAATTTGTGACGGAAAATAAATCCATCGCAAATTTGCGACGGAAAAAAAAATCCGTAGCAAATTTGCTCCAGAAATAAAATCGGACACAAATTTGCGATGGAAAATAAAAATCCGTCGCAAATTTGCGACAGAAAATAAAAATCCGTCGCAAATTTGCGACGAATTTAGCGACGGAAAAAAATTTGTCGCAAATTAGTGACGAATTTTTTTTCCATCGCAAATTTGCGACGGATTTTTATTTTCCGTCGCAAATTTACGATAGTAATTAAGTAAAATAACAGTTAGTAATAGAAAATTAATTGGTATTAAATCGTAAAATGGGAGTAGTAAGTCATGCAAAAAGAAGTATGACTCAATATAAAAATTGGTAAGTTAAAAAACCAAATGGGTAAGCAACTCAAATTAGAGTTGACAATCCAAAATTAATTGGTAACTTAATTGGGCAAAAGTTAATGAGGCACACAACAAAGTTGATAATTTCATGTAATAGAAGGTAAATTCAAAGCTGGTAGAAAATTAGAAATGTATTTTTGTTAGAGATAAGAAAAGTCGGTCATTTCAAAATAGAAAACCAAATAAACATTGGTAAGTAACTCAAATAAAAGAAGGTAACATAAAACTAGTTAGTAACTTGATCGAAAAAAGTTGGTAATCACTCTAATAAAAGTTAGTAATTTCTAAAAGAGCCTGTAAATTTAAAAAGTTGGAAACCAATGCAAATAAAAATAGCAACTTAATAAAAAGCTAGTAAATTTGAGAAAATAACAAATAAATGCTAATAACTCAAATGAGATTTGGTAATCCAAAACTAATTGATTTGATTGGAGAAAATTTACCCAAATCACGCAAAGAAAGCTAGGCTGATAGTTTCATATAATACTCGGTAAATTTAAATTATTGGTAAAAAATGTAAATAAAAGTTCGTAAACAATGACAGAAGCTTTGTTTGGTTAGAGATTAGAGAAGTTGGTGTAGAAAAAAAATGAAAATAAACATTGGTAAGTAACTCAATTAGGAGTTGGTAATGCAATATGGTAAACTTGATAGAGGAGAAGTTGGTAATCACTCTAAGGGTACGTTTGTTTTGCGGAAAACTTAATGATAAAGGA
The DNA here is from genome assembly GCF_021117445.2 of Syzygium oleosum. Classification (NCBI taxonomy): domain Eukaryota; kingdom Viridiplantae; phylum Streptophyta; class Magnoliopsida; order Myrtales; family Myrtaceae; genus Syzygium; species Syzygium oleosum. The sequence goes on along the minus strand of NW_026607485.1, from coordinate 18,516,863 downwards.
AAGTGTTTTCCGGAAAATCATTTTCCATGAATACGCTTAGTTTTCATTCGTTTGGTGATATACGATGGAAATCGTTTTCTAATGTTTGGATTTCATTGGAAAATAATTTCAATCTCATGACTTTATTTTAGATCCAAAAAATAAAAGAATTTTTAAATATTTTTATTTTAAAAAAATCAAATTTCTTAATTATTTTTTATTTTTTTTTTGTAAAAATTTGAATTTTTTAATTCTTTTTTAAAAGGTCGTCACTAAATCTATCGCTAATTAGCGACGAAAAATAAATTCGTCGCTAATTTGGGACGGAAAAAAAAATCCGTCGCAAATTTGCGACGAAAAACAAAATCCGTCTCAAAATTTGCGACGGAAAACAAAATCCGTCGCAAATATTGCGACAGAAAAAAAATTCCGTCGCTAATTTTGCTTTGCCCGCCCTCACCCCCATTTTCTCTCTCAGTCTCTCTCTGCTGATTCCTTAGATCCCCTCACCTCGTGCTTCCGCTTCTCCTTCTCCTTCTTCCCTCCCCCACACCCCCAAACCTCTCGCGCTCGCTAGGGTTTTCGGTACCCCTTCCCCCCCTGCGCTGCCTTTGGCGACTCCTCGCCATGGCCTTCGGAGCCCTAGAGGCCGCAGAGCCCGAAGGGGCGGCAGCTCCTCCCCCCGTCGAGGGCAAGGAGGAGCTCCCCAAGAAATTAGAGGCGGAGGAGGCGGAGCAAGAGGACCGAGAGATCGCCGCTCCGGAGGAGGAGGCCGAGGCTTCCGACGAGGAGGCTCTGCTGGTCGCCGCCGAGGCCCCGCCGGCTGCGTCGCCTCCGAGAGGCCATGCCCGTGATGTCCATATCCTGAGTTGTGGGTTCCTACTCATCTTCTCGGCCTACGGTGCTGCTCAGAATCTCGAGAGCACCGTGAACACCGTGAGTTTTCCGAGTCGATTTCGATGGAATTTTGGGTAAATTGAGAGAAGAAATCGACGGTCTTGAGATCAAAACCCAAAGGCAGATTTTCCACTTCTGGATCTGAGGTTGCTTGTAGGAATGTTTTTTTGGTTCGTTTGACGTTGCGTTTTGGTTTGATGAGTTTCTTGATTTTTGTTGCAGGCGGATAATTTGGCACGACAGGCAATGCAAGTAAAGAAGAAAGGCAGACAGGCAACGCAACAAAGAGATAGAATCTACAGTAGAGAACATTAGTGATTTGGAGGATGGTCAAAGCCATCGTGTGGGGAAGTCGCTTTTACACTCAGTGAAGTGGGAGCGCATTATTTTGGATGAGGTGAGTGAATGGGAGTATCTTGCGGTGATATGAGTGCTGACATAGTTCAATGCTTTGTAACCGATATAAAGATTTTGATATGTTAATGCTGGCAACACGTGATTCGTTATTTTGTTTGGCTGGGTGAAGCCACGCATGAATGCATTAATTTGCTCTTGGCAAGACAAATTTCTGTAAGATTAGGCCTTTCGATTGAAGGTTTGATTACTTTTAGGGAACCGTATATGCATGTTCTTTTCCACAATTTATCAAAAAAACTTCTATCCGGAATCTCTTAGTATGATTTGCTTCGTGATCTTTGAACATTCATCTGCATGTACATTTCCCACTTATGCCTATGCAATTTTATTCAATGTAGGCTCACTTTGTCAAAGATAGGCAATGTAATACTGCAAAAGCAGTTCTCGGACTAGAGTCTTCATACAGATGGGCTTTAAGTGGAACACCTCTTCAAAATCGTGTTGGGGAGCTCTATTCTCTTGTAAGTTTCTATTTTATACGAGTGGTTAATTGTTATTCACCTTCTGTAGTCAATCACATTGTCCTGCAATAAACTTTTCAGGTCCGTTTTCTTCGAATTGTTGTCTGGGTTGACTTCACTTTCATTATCTTAGTTAATACAATCTCACTCTTTGTTTTCTGCATTAACTTTATCGATTGGTCTTAGAGCTTCACCTGCTGATTGCATGCACTGAGTTCAGTGAATGTATTTTTCCTTTGTTACCTATTTTGTAAGTCTGTTGTTCATTTGCAGTTCCTCAAAACAATGTTCTGAATGCTCTCACAGTTCTGTATGGCACTTTTGTTGGTGGAATCGAGTGAGTTGCATTTTCATTGGTCCTTTGGCCTCTCTCTCTTTTTTTTTGGGCAAATCATATGGAATGTTTTCATTTGAACTCTGATATGGAGTATATATTCTATCTAGTATATAGCGAATCCTATACAAGCACATGGAAATGCCGTTGGCAGAAGGCGAGCAATGATATTACTAAAACACAATTTTGAAAAACATTTTGCTGAGACGCACAAAAAAGGGAAGAGCTGCTGATCTTGCACTTCCACCTAGAATTGTGAGTTCTCTTGCATATGTGTACAATTGCAATTCGGCATGTCGAAGATTTTTAACTTAAATCCACCACTTCCTGCTCTCTTCACTTTCCCTGCAGGTTACTTTGAGGCGGGATACATTGGACATTAGAGAAGAGGATTATTACACATCATTGTACAATGAGAGCCAATCTAACCTTGTGCGGTGTGCATATTGATTGGTAGGTCCATTAATCTAGGCTTCTTAATTTGCTCTTTCAGAGGATCAATTAGACTGCAAATGTGTCACCAGAAATTTCTAGCAATTGCTTTCATGGCCTAAAGATATATAAATGTTCTAAGTGCAATCCTTTTAATTTTGGATGTGAAATTTTGGCAATTGTAGGTATTTCACTTTCTTCTCTGGGCTTGTGGGACTTTGAGTATCGCATTGTATGTCAACAAGTGAATGTCACTTCTTTGGAGAAAGTGATGAAGCACTTCATGCAAACCTTATAGGAGAAAGCAGAGTGGGCGCAAGATTGGAAGTATCTTTTCATACATATCGGGGATAAGCTTTGCTTCAGCATCTTCAGTGCTAGAAGTGCAGTTGGCCCAATATGTTCCTGCCCTGGAAAGAATTGCCATCCTGAGGTTGCTTAAGCAAGTGCTTTAAAGTGCTCAAGATTATTTATTTTATTTTATTTTTTTGGTAAGGAAAGATTATTTATTCTCTCATTATGTGTACTATAAAGAAAAATATATGTCATTCTTGTGGAAAATGCAGATGAATGCATTTCATTTTCATATTATTATAATATTTTGATGTTATTAAGTGCTTAATCAATGTTAAATATAAATTGTAGGAATTCATTTTGCTGTTAATTAGATTTAAAATCGAAGTCGTCCCTAAACAATATTCGTCGCTAAAGAATTAATAAAAATTCGTCGCTAAATAATTAATAAAAATTCGTTGCTATTATTGACCAAAAAAAAAATTACGGACCCGAAAAAAAAAATTGGCAAATTAGCGATGAATTTTTTTTTGGTCGAAATTAGCGATAAATAATTAGAGATGAATTTTGCGACGAATAATTAGCGACGAATTTTGCAACGAATTTTGTGACGAATTTTACGACGAATAACTAGTGACGAATTTTGCGACGAATAATTTGCCACGAATTTGGCGACGAATTTTGTGACGAATAATTAGCGACGACTTTTGCGATGAATTTTGCGACGAATATATTTCGTCGCAAATTAGCTACGAAAATTGATATTTTTCGTCGCTACATTTTGCGATGCCGAATTAGCGACGGAATTTTTTTCGTCGCAAATTCGTTTAGCGACGAATTTTGCCAAATTTTTCGTTGCAAAATTCGTCGCTAAAACCTCATTTTTTTAAATTCGAATTTTGCGACGAATTTTGCGACTAAATTTGCAACGAAATTTGCGACTAATTTTGCGACGAAATTTGCGACGAAATTTACGACGAATTTTTCGACGAAATTTCCGACGAATTTTGCGGCGAATTATTTGCGACGAATTTTGCGACGGATAGTGTTCGTGGCTAATTTGCGACGAATTTGTTTCCGTCGCAAAATTTTGCGACGCCCTATTAGCGACGGAATTTTTTCTGTCACTAATTTCGTCGCAAATTCGATTTGCGACAAATTTTGCCTAATTTTTCGTCACAAAATTCGTCGCTAATCCCTTGTTTTTTTGTAGCGCTCCCTTGCTAATCGTCCAACTCTCACGCCCACACCACAACACACTCAGTCGCTAATACATGCAGAAGAAGGGGGGGAAGATCATTTGATCTCTCCTTCTCATTTCACCTTTCACAACCGAATTACCTCCTCAATTTCTCATCTTCTGGTCGGCCTTTCTTTCCCCGACGAACCAGCCATGATTCGCCATTCCGCCTGAGCAACCCCCCACGGGACAGATCAAAACGTTCCTCGCACTAACAAGTCCTCCGAGCTATGAGCCGAAAACCCCGATCAGAGGGCCGGAAAGCACAGCGACATCCCCATCTTCTCCGACAATTTTTCTCGTGAGCCGTCGTTAAGGCAAGTGAAATCCTGCCTCCCTATATTAGATTGGAATGGGTTGCATGTTCAATTGGTTGTAGGTGTAGGATATTGATGAAAATAGATGGCGATGAGGAAAAATTAGCTTCTAGTTGTGGGTGTTTTTGAACACCAAAGTCGTGGGGATCAAGTATTTAGTTGTTTTTGAACTTGGGTGGTGAATTCCAGACTCGGTTTTGCTGGACCTTTACTACTTCCCAATTTTGTAGAGAATTATGTGGTCCAAATTTTGCAAAACTTCATGAAAGTTGTTCAAAACATCTGGGAATATAACATATTTTAATTTCAGAATTTTTGAAGTTGTTTTGGGTAGCACGAAGGCCAATCTCCAACCCGTGCTACAATGTCCGAGTGCTCTGTTTCAGGGACCTTTTCACGTTCTTGAATTTTTATAAAATTTTCTAGAAGGATTCCAACAAACTCCCTCCACAAAATTCCTTGGGAACTTCTTTCTCTACAACATATTTAAATTTGAGATTTTTTAGAGAGGATTTGGGTGCTGAACTGAGCTCATTTTGAGAGGCAAGGATTCTATTCCAATAAACAGTGTTTAGTCTGACTTTAATGCTTCCGAATGAGGTATTTATAGAAAGAATTAGACTTTGAGTTCTGCATGAAAATTGTTTATCAAGGTGTCCTCTATGACATATTTAAAATTTATAATTTTTAGAGTTCATTCACTAATTATTTTAAGCTGATTTCAAAAATGGTGCGAAACTACCAGTTTTACTTTTTTTTTCAAAGATTCATTATTTTCTATGTGAAAACATGGGAATCTCAATTGGATATCTTCTAGAGATAGAGTCTAAACATTCTGAGCTTTCAAATAAAATATGATAGACCTTGATTGGATGTCAAATGATGGGCAAGTGAGGCCAAGTTCATAAACAAGCCTGGAACTGGCAAGCGATGCTACAAAGGATTGATTGTTGTGTTGGTGTCTATGCGACATTGAAAGATAGATTGCTGTTGGTGATATGTGCACTGTATGAGTTGATTATGTGTATGGGCTTGCTAAGTTATTGAATGTCGTCGGTCAGTGAACCAACGATGCCCCGAGGTGCCGAAGGGAAAGCGGGATGCCCGGTTATGGGAACCGGTTGCCTAGGAGGATTCCTTTAGATACCCCGGGAGTTTGATCAGGATGCCGTGGTCAATGGATCACGAAGCCTGCATGGGCCATTGAGAATTCTGGCGTACATCGCGGTAGATCGGAGTGTGCACCAAACCCCGTCAAACAGGAGTTTTCCTCCTTGCGTGACAGGTGAGCGCACCAAGCTTATGACTTGGAGTGAGATAATGATACCCATGCAAGTGTGAAGTTATGTGTGTATGTTTTTATTTTTTGGTCGAATATGTGTGTATGTTTGAATCGTGCTATTGTAATTGTGGGGTTAAAGTATCGCATTTGAGTTAGTTCCTGATATGGAACATTGACGTGCGTTTTGTTTGATTAGTAAATCCAGATGGAAGACTGTCATACATTTGCCTATTGATATGCATGTTATTTTTGTTTGGTATAGGTTAATAGACATTGCACCGCTAAGCTATTGCTCATTCTTGTAGTGGTTAAACTTTTTCAGACTAGTTGAGATACCGATCCTCCCTGCCTCGTCCTTTATTAGCTATGGTGTCCCTATAGATTTCTCGGCCTATTTAACGGAGTTCCAGGACCCGGATTTTCCACATGTGATGTTCATGAGCTGCATCTTGATTTTAACTGTCGACATTGGGTCTCCAGTGGACCCTATTCTCATGGGGTTTGTAGCAGTTTTTGCCCGAGTGGGTGGGCAATTGATAGGACATTACCCAACTTCAACGGGGATAGAGCTTACGACGGGGACAGCGAAGTGGAGTGACTTGGAGAGGGAGGAGCAGGGAAGTACCATTTTTTAGCATGACTGATGTTTTGGACAGAGTTGTGTGGAGGGTGATCCATTTTGATTGACGTAAGTGTTGGGTACATGTAGATAGACCGGGTAGGGAGTAGTCCTACAGTTAACCTTCTAAATGTAAACTCACTGTTGTATCACCCTATGCTTATAAATAAGAAGAAGCTTGAAGTTTAGTTTCTGTACTATCAATTATAGTAGTAGACTTTCCTTAATTATAATTCATGTTATAAATGTTGTTCTTAAGGAGAAGCGTCTTCTACATGCGAATTCTTATACTCGTAAGGTTAGAATGACTCTTAGGAAGGGGCGTGCCTGGAATGCCATAATTGGTGTACAGTAATTACAAGAAGCAAAACCCTAACTCTGATACCATGTTAGGTTTAGATAATTAGAATGGATACATTTCTCATTAGGCACAAGGCCAATATATAGATACAAGGAAGGGTATAAGCGTAAATACATTCAACCCTAAGATATACAATATAACCTAGGGTTAATACTACGAAAACCCCAAATCTGATACACATGTGACAAATTTACTCCAAACTAATTTTTTGACCATCAAAAACCCCAAACGGGTACACTTGTGACAATTTTACTCCAAACTAATTTTTTGATTACCAAAAACCCCAAATTGGTACATTTATGACAAATTTACCCTCTGTTAGTTTTCGTTAAACTGGATTAATACAAAAAAAATCATAAACTAATACATCTGGGACAAACGGAGGGTAAAACATAAAATCGATATATCTGTTAACTGCCGCATGCCATTTAACAAAGCAATTTGACAGTAAAATTTAACGGAAATAAACTAAGGGTAAATTTGTTACAGGTATACTAGTTTAGAGTTTTTTGTGGTCAAAAAATTAGTTTGGGGTAAATTTGTCACAAGTATACAAGTTTGGGGTTTTTCATGGTATTAACCCTATAACTTAATATATACAATATATCTAACAGGAGCGACTATCCCACCCCTAATAGTTATTCTCAAAGTTCAGTCCCTATTCACTTGTATTTACAGGATCTGTTCTGACCGGTCCTAAAACGTTATATTGTGAATGGTATGAGGCATCCCTCTTAAGTGTCAATTAGGAGTGATCGGTTCTAAAGTGGATAGGAACTAACTTATCAGGGCTAGTTTCTAGTTTCTAGTACCAAACAGGTCGATTTACAGAACGGGCCTAATCTATTTTTTTTTACTTTTCTGCTGTCATTTTTCTGTCCCCCGTGTCAACCCATTATGCGCAGCTAAGCAGAGCAACAAAGATTGTTTATACTCTCCAGAGTGCCCACATTTTTCATGTCTTGATGACTATGAATCGTTGAAAGCATCATAAGAATTCAAGTGAGAAAAATAAGTATCAAGCTCAAGTGATACAAATACAATCACAAAGACGCTATCAGTCCATCTCCCGAGAAAGTATTTAGCAGTTGCGTAGTACCACATCATAGGCTGACGTAGCAAGCATTTCAATACCGAAATCCAATCACTTATAGACGCGTGTCCATAACGTGACAAGCAAATAAAAAAATTAAAAATCTGCCACCCTTTTTTGAGCTCTCTTGTTCCTCCTTCATCCGCAGCCACCTCCTCCATCTGCAGTCGCCAGTGCTGCGTTCAAGCCGACCCCTGTTGCGCGTCTAGATTGTTGGAAAAATGTGTTTGTAGGAAATGGAATCGGAATGTAATCGAACTTTGATGCATGTAATCACTCTCTTTTAGGATCAATTTGTCCCCACGAAGTTGCTATAAGTTACTAGCAAATTCTCTTCAGGATACAACAAAGTCACGGTTAGAATACTAAATAGCAATTCCAGTATTTCTTCTAAAACTCTCTGCGAAACAATTGAGAAAATGGCTGTCTCATTTTTCTCTTAAGGAAGACGAAAATGAAGGGAGTTATGTTCATGTGTCAATTGAACAGAATTGTCCAATATATATAAGCAAATAGAACACACCTCTTGGTGTCTAACTGCCAATACGGACACACCCATTCATGTCCGAAAAATTGCAATTCGGACATAACCCTTTGTGTGTGAAAACCGCCAGTCAGACACAACCGTTCATTTCCGAAAAGTTGCAATTCGAACACAACTCTTCGAACATGAAAACTGTCAATTTTAGATATACCGTGCACCCGCACGCAGGTATTGTGGGGTCTAGCACATTCACCCATTTTCCTCCATTTACAATAAGGAATAATACCTTAACTTATAAATATACCAAAATTTTCCTTTCTTTCCTATGTGGGACAAGAAAATAGCCTTATGTGTTTGTTTTACAAACAAACTGTCACGCCCCGAACCCCAACGAGCGCACGACACCCCTCAGCAGTCGTTAAGTACGCGACATCCCAAGACTTATCACCGACCCAATCGAATCACTAACAAGTAAAGCATGCGGAAGCGAACTATAACACCCATCAACATCCAAGAATCGAGATAGCAAAGGAGACATCAATTACACCAACCAACAAGTCTCTTGTATAAACATAACGCTAATCACAAAATATACAATTACGAGCCTATCCAAGGTAACTTCCTAACAAACCAAACATACAAAAAGGAATTGGGTGGTCGGGTTAACCTAACTCCTCTAATCAAACAGGCATCCAGAAAGGATGATACATCCAAAGCAGCATCATCACCCTTGATCTTCGAACTGCCCGTGACGTCTATACGTCACTCCAAACCTGAAAATGTTAAACCACGGGGGGTGAGATAAACTCAGCAAGTAAACTCCCTAAACCTCGTTTAGAAGAATACGTTATCTCCGGATCACCCTAAACATGCAAGTCTAGCATGACAACGTGCCATAACAATCACAAGCGCCCTTACCTCGCTTCGGCACATACACATGCCCTGCACGTTAGTAAACCGTCACAACATGGCAATTGCTTCTCAAGCACATACAATATCGCATGATTTCATGAATCAGAGGCATAACAGTATGTAAGTAGACACAATATTCGATTAATAATCTAGACACGCAAAATTGCCACACTCAGGCCCAATGCAATCATCCATGCACATCACACTTGTAGTTGTCTAGATTATTAATGACCCCCCAGGCCACCGAACTCCCGCCGATCTTCTGGCGTAACCAGGCATCGTCCTGCTACGTCGGCGACAACAACGTCTGAGATCGAATGCCCCCAAGCAAGCCGGGTACGAGACGGCATTCCACTTAGGAGCATCGATCCGGCCTCCACCACGATCAGCATCGTTTGGAACCCTCACCACTGCGGCATCCGAACTCCCGCTGGGCATCGTCCGGAATCCCCACCATATGCAGCCTCGAACGGAATCTTTACGTGACCACATAAGCACACATAGAAATCACTCAATGCCAATTGTTATCTTTCTCAATTAGCTATTGCAAACGTGGTCCGTGCTCATGCGTCAACATATTACAACTTTCACACGTAAAAGTGTCATAAAATAATCTCACGCCATCGTGCACATAGAATTGACCCATCAAACTTTACACAATATCATTTTAGAACGTCCTTGCTCCATCCGGCACATAAAAAACATTTTCAAACACCTTTATAAAACTGGGGTAATATGGGCAGCTCGTACAGTAATCGAAATCCTTTCAAAATAAATAGTAAATGAACTCCAAAAATTCTAAATTTTGGATATATCATAGAAAACATCTTGATAAACATTTCTTATGAAGAACATGAAACCCAGTTCAAACTGTAAACATGTATTTTTGTCACTAAAAGTCAGACCGAAACCAGCTCGTCCGAACCGGCTGCTTGGCCCTCAAAACGCACCTCTTTCAGTACCCAAATCTCTTTCGAAAGCTTTGAAATTTTTATATGTCGTAGAAAGAAATGTCCTTAACCCTTTTTGTGAAGGAATTTTGTTGAAAAGAGGTTTGGAAAGATTTATAAAAATTCGGAAAGACAGGAAGGTCGAAGAACAGTAATTCAGGGCAGTTTGTACATGGTCTGAAGATGAACTTCCGAATGACCCCACATGACCTCCAAAAATTCCAGATTTAATATATGTCATACTTCAAGGTGTGAGGAACAACTTTCATGCAGAACACCGCTCCAGATTCGATCCACAACAATCTCCACAAAAATAGCAGATCACAGAGGCACAGCAGTAAAGAATCCGAGAATCAACCAACATAAACCATCAAGCAAACCAAGCTCATTCAACAACAAAACTACCTATCAATAGCCCCTAATCAGCCCCTAACATGTCCATTAGTAACTCATTATCCTAATCAAGGTTTAGGGAGTCACTTATTAGGAGTCCTAAGCAAAGCCAAGCCAGCAGCAGCTGCTCCAACGGACGGACGGGTGGCTCAGCGGCGGCGTTGGTCATCGGCGGACCACGACTGGGACGAGCACGGGGTGGTAGTGACGGTGAGGGGTGGTGCTGGTCTCGGCTAGAGGTGGTGGTGACCGAAAATGAGAAGGAAGGAGGGAGAGAGAGGGTGGTGGCGGTGGTAAGTAGCAGCGGCGGTCGGCAGCTCCGACGTGTCTCCGGCAGCTAGACGGTGGCTGGAGCGGTTGAGTAAGGTCGGTCTCAGCTGGGGAAGTGGTCGCCGAAGATGAAGAGAGGAGAGGGAGGGAGAGTGATCGTGGAAGAGAGGGAGAGAATGAAGGAGAGAGAGTGAGTCAAAGGTAACAAGAGTGAGAGCAAGAGAGACAAGAGTGATTGACCATCTACTAACCCCACTAACTAAAACCAAGGGCTAGGCTTGCATCTTGCCTCATCAAATTGATCCAAGGGTCCACATTGAGTCTTCTAGTCAAAATATCCAAGGGCAAAAATGGGAATAAGCAAAGAGGAGAGAAGCAATCTTGTCCATAAATTTCGGCTATGGAGGGAAAATGCAATTGTCCAAGTTGTCCTTCAACATTTCAAAGGAATTCAAATATCTTAGGGGTAATATGGTCATTTCCAAAACCCGGTCCAAATTTCATTTTTTTGATAATTTCTTATCGGTCCGACAATTGGCCAAACTTAGTGAGGCGACGTCCAATAAATTAGTCGTGGAACCTTGAAAGTTCGATACCCAAATTTCGGATTCCATTTCATGGTCAAAATCAATCAATCGCAAGTTTAGTATATCTCAAACTAACGGGTGGCTTTTAGGAGTTACGCATATCGACTCGTGATTGATTCAAATATCCAACCATGTTTAAGTTTACTCAAGCCATCGCGATCTCGATTATCATGTAATTGCGAGGGTCAATCACTAGTTTCGAAGGACACGATCGTTCGGAATTGGCTTAGAATCGTTCGAAACTCATACAATGGTCAAGCGGAATCACCCGCGTTCCGATCGTATAATATTTGCGAATCATTCCATAACCCTCCTTGGATCGGCCTATAATGCCCAAAATATTCCATCGTCAATCCTTATGGTCGAAGTGTCGATCTATGGTCGAGTTCTTATGTCCACGTACTTAATTCCTAGCTAGCATTTCTCTAACAGTTAGTCTTCTCAAGAGTTATCAATTCTGATTGAGATTTAACTAAAAGTGCATCGATGAAATATTCATTTCATAAATCCTGAAAATGGGTCGAAAATTCAGAATGCCACACAATCACCAACGATCTCCCACTTTGTTTGTAAAATAAATAATAATAAAAAATTAAAATAAGATACAACCAAAATTTTTAATAAGATCAATATACATACATGAAGGTCTCTTTCGAGTTAAGCCTTCATTTAGTGCAAGTATCTCAAAGCTCTATCAAAGTCACAAGTAGATGCTGGCTTTAAACTTGGTACTTTTAGTAATAAAACCGGACATACTATACATATACTAATCTCTTGTTTCAATGAGAAGTTTATAATTTACTTAGCACTGTTATGGCCTTATGTTTGTACCTTTTCATGAACTCTCTAGAAAGTAACCCTAACTTTCGTAAGAAGCGGATAAAGATGAAGTATCTATCACGTCTTTCTGTTACTCATGAACACGATACATTAATGTATTATACTTCATTAAGAATATAATTCAACCTCTAAAACGTAACAGACGATATTGATTTCTCATATCGAGGCTATGTCAGTATCATACAATCACTTTCAGTAACTTGTTCTTACCCATTAAACCATATAACTAGTGATGTGCTAGTATTTGGTCGAGTTACCATTACTGGTGATTTTAATTAAAGGGTTTCGGCCCCATTTCTTTTGAGCTCATTTGTACCTACCTCTCTTGGTAGTGCCTTTGTAAAAGGGTCAACCAGATTCTTGCTTGACCTCACATAGACAATTGTTATGATACCATTTTGAATCAATTGTCTCACCTACTCATGCCTAGGCTAATATGCCTAGACTTACCATCATAAGTGCTACTATAAGCTCTTGCCAAAGTAGCCTAACTATTACAATGGATAGAAATAAGAGGCATAGGACTAGGCCACAATTTGATGTCCAACAACAAATTCTTAATCCACTCGGCTTCTTTCCTAGCTGCTGCTGAAGCAATAAATTCGGATTCCATCGTTGAGTGTGATATGCATGTCTGTTTCTTGCTCACCCAAGATACAGCACATCCACCTAATGTGAAAATCCATCCAGAAGTAGAATATTTATCTCCTACTCTTGTAATCCAACTAGCATCAGTGTATCCTTTTAGTATAGCTGGATAATTATTATAGAACAATCTCAAATTTTCGATTGTCTTAAGATAGCCAAAAATTCTGGTAACAGCATTCCAATGTTCTATATTTGGATTACTAGTGTATCTACTCAACTTACACACAGAAAAGGCAATATCAGGTTTAGTACAATGCATTGCATACATTAAAGACCCTATAGTACTCGCATATTCAAGTTGTTCTATTGCTCTACTAGAATTATAATTTAATTTCATATTGGGATCAAATGGAGTACTTATTCCTTTGAAACCAATATGTTGAAATTTATTTAACATTTTTTCAATGTAATCTCCTTGGCTCAAAGAATAACCCTCGCTATGTTTTTTTTTTTTGAACTTTAATGCCCAATATAGTATCTATTTCACCCAAATCTTTCATTTTTAAAATTTGAAGTTAGATACTTGTTAGTCTCAATGACTCCAGTCATATTAGTTCCAAAAATAAGAATATCATTAATGTATAAACACACTGAAATATCATGAAAAGAAGAAAAGCAACTTGCACATGCATTCCTTTTGTTCCAAGGCCTTAGTGTACTTTCAATCGATAGTGCAAAAACATTTTGAAAATGGTTAGCATAATAGAATCAGATGTCCTGTTGATGAAAGTCATGCATATATGTCTTGGAAGCTGAGCACAAATATAGTTTGCTGCACCAGGAGACATCCAGAAATAGTAAGCCATCATAAGTACCTGCAATCATCATTGTCTTCCACTCTATTACAGAATGAAGAGTCTGAGATGACTAAGGCTAACATCAAATATAGCCATATGACCACCTGCAGCACAAGCTAGGCAGTCTTAGGCACAAGATCAACTAGACATCATCGTCATGGCCCTCCATATGACCAAATGGCTGATATGAATAAATAAGCCAAGTGGATTTTCTATCTTTTCATGAAACATAGTGAAACGAATTTATGGCTTACCTCGTTTCTTCATGATATTAAATTTTTTTTAAGAGACTCAAAAACAAGCCAACCCCCTTACCCAAAAAAAAAAAAAACAAGCCAACCTTCTTTCAAAATCCAAGCATGATTACATGCATTCAAGACTCCAACAAAGGAGATCGCAGCTTTGTTGTAACCCTGCTTCCTTCATCTTATTTAACAGCACAAAGGGATCTCTTCCCTGGCCATGTCGCGCATAGCCAGACACCATAGAGAGAATAAAACCTTATCATAGTGTTCTGTCCAAACACTTCCTGATCCAACACGTCACAGATAATTCAAAACTGTTTGCCTTGTACTTTGTACTTGATAGTATGTCAATCATCGCGTTATAAGCCTGAGGCCCGTGTTCGTAATCTTCCCAGCGCCCCACCCACGTGAAGAACCAGAATGCTATCTTCTCCCCATATCAAAGCCTTATCGGCATCGCTATTGAAATCATCGTCCTCGATGCCACAACCGTCTTCAGGTCGCCCCAACAACACAACATCCGTGCAAAAACATTCGTGCACAGCGACCCCGACCATGGAAGCCGAGTGCTGTAGGGGAAACAGGAATTCATCGAAACTCCAACAAGACGTGGACAACCCCACTATATCCAATGCGAAGACCGAGGATTCGCAATTGTAGGTACAACACCGAGCGACACAGTAGGCAGAGATAGATTGTACTCCCAAGTGAGATTGCGATAACAGTGGCCGTATCTACAAAGCCTCCTCATCTTGCGCTTGATCTCGTGGATCGGAGTCTCGGCATCCTCGATGTTGGGCACGAAGGTGGGAGGCTTTGGATCTCTATAGGCATCAGATTCAGGGGTTTCATCGGTGGCATATCCAAAAATGTGGACCTGATCACCGGCACCTATCTCTTCTGGGCGCTTGGTGAGACGGTCGTGGACTCCCTGGACAATATCAGGGCTTTGAATTTTTTCATAGTCTACATTGGCCTTGCTGATAATTTCTCCGAACACCATGACCATGTTGGTCTTGGTGTATGTTTCGCAAGCAACCTTGCTGTCAGGGTCTTGCTTGAGGCAGGCATCAAGAACAGCATCGGAGATCTGGTCACGCAACTTGTCGGGGTGGCCCATTCACGGATTCAGAAGTGAACAAAAAGGTCTCCATTCTTTGAATCGTTGATCGTGGAGCCATTGTTGTAGTTGTTGGGTAGTTCCTTCACTCCAACGAGCAAAATTGTTGCCACCAAAATTGTTGTATGAATCGGCGACGCGGCGAAAACAGATCGTAACTTTGTAATTAAGTTGGGAGCCGTAGAATCGATAGAGAAATAAAATGAGGAACAATAAAAGGACACGAGAAATTTACGTGATTCGATCCGAATGTCGGAACCTACATTCACGGGGAAAATCGGAAAATAATCCACTAATAAATTAAAGAATTATAGGATTACAATCACTCACGCTCAAGTATTTACCAGCCCTAATATATATCCAATACCCATAATATTTAATAACTCAACTCGATGGACTCTCTCTCTCTCTACGCACGAATATCTCTGAGCTCACACCTCTCTTCTGGAGCTCTCTTCTCGGCTTGCTTGCTTCTCTACGTCCTCTGCTCCCCTTTTATCGGAGAATGGATGTAGAAATGAGACAAATGGCGCCCATCTGACTCGTTTTTCTCTTAAAAAGGACGAAAATAAAAGGAGTTTTGTTCATGTGTCAATTGAACAGAATTGTCCAATATATATAAGCAAATTGAATACACCTTTTGGTGTCTAACTGCCAATACAGACATACCCATTCATGTCCGAAAAATTGCAATTCGGACATAAACCTTCGTGTGTGAAAACTGCCATTCGGACACAACCGTTCATGTTCGAAAAGTTGTAATTCGGACACAACTCTTTGAACACCCGCATGCGGATATTGTAGAGTCTAGCATATTCACCCATTTTTCTCCATTTACAATGAGAAATAATATCTTAACTTATAAATAGACCAAAACTTTCATTTCTTTCTTACGTGGGATAAGAAAAGAGCCTTATTTGTTTGTTTTTCAAACAACACCAACACGAGCCACTCCCTCCATCGTCGCGATAGCTCGCAGTTGTTGCCGTCCATGGTTGAGCCACCCACTTCGTTACAACTTGTCCATTTGCTTCACTGGGAGAGGGAAAAAAATGAAAGATATTGGCACTTCACATAAACTTGAATGCTAACAACATTGAAGTTGAACCCCATAAACAATTTGCTATGCCCCCGCCATGTTCCTTGATTTGGCGACTGACGAAGGGGGTGGCTCGGCACTGGACCATGGCTCCATATCTAGCTATGGACGACACCGATCGTGAGCAATGATGAAGGGGGTGGCTCAGACATGGACCGTTCCTCCGAATCTGGCAAAGGACGAGCATGGCCGCGAGCTACGATGAAGGGGGTGGCTTTGTTTATGAGACAGGGGTGGCTCGGTGATGGACCTTTCAAACTACCGAAGGACTAGCTGACCGTGAGTGACGACGAAGTGGTGGCTTGGCCAGGGACCGGCAATGAAGAGAGAGAAAAAAGAGAGGCTACTCAAGTATATTTTTATTATCATAAGCTGACATGGTTAGTATTCACAGACCAAAATCTAATCACAAATTAACACGTGTCCACTGAATACTTTCCCCCGTCTCCTAGACAAAAACCTGCATGTGTCTTCTAGTTGACCTTTCAAACTCTATTTAACCCACAAAAAGAATACCATAATCGCCATTCCCATTTTTGTCAGTTATTCAGCAATTTTTTACCTTACAACCTCACGATCAAAACTGGTACAAAACCGATTCTATCCAAGTAGAACAACTGGTTGAAGGCCGGTTCCAAAATTTTTTACCTAGGAACCAAACCGGTCCCTGTGGAATTGCTTGGCACCAGCCGGGTAAGACCAGTGCAATTCAGATTCTAGATTGAACAGGCCGATTGCCCGCACGTAGTGTCAACACAACCAGTCACCCACTTTCAAGGATGACATTCATCTTGCATTCAAATTAACATGTATATGAAAAATTCAAACTTTCACAATAAAATGTATCGAGATGATGGAACACAATAACATTATTCAACGTCCAATAAGGTTGGGTTTGTCCAAAAAAAAACAAATAAGGTTGGGAAATAACACGGAAACATAGACCATCACTCAATTGAGGATCTAAAGATATTATTTTGGTCGATTAAGAACTTAAGGTTTTGAAAAAGCCTAATCATGTTTCGAACTTGATGTTAGAGAAATTCAAGCATCAGGAGCCATGTCGGATTTTGGAGAATATCGCCAATAGTGTGTTCGAGACTTCATCGAGGTTTCTTTAATATCGCAAGTCCCAGAACTTTAAGTAGTCCTGTTTCCGCAGTTATCCTATAAGGTTGGACTTGATCGCATTCTCAGTATCAGATTTCAAGCCTTTGCTTTTTTTTGGCTCTTTAGTATCGCATGCCATCATTATTGGCTCAAACTCCATGGTGTATTCTTCAACACACATTTCATGTTGACGAAGTTTGTGAATTTTCAAGGACTTGTCTTGGCGATACTGCACGGGCAAAAACTTTTGCGTCAACTCTCTTTGCATCTTGTCCCAAGCTCTGATCTTGCTTCGTCCTTCTTGTTCATGTCTTCGCTTCTAAGTTCTCCCACCACATCGATGCGTACTACTTCAACTTAGCAGAAACTAATCTGACTCTCCTATCATTACGAACTTCTTCGAGCTCGAGAACACGTTCAGCTGCGTGGAGCCAATCAATGAACTCATCAGGCTGCATTCGCCCTCCAAAATCAGGAATAATCTCCGTGTTAACACCAAGATCTTGATCGGAATGAGTTCTCCTTTCTCTGCAGCATTGTCATACATTGGTAGATGAAGATTCTCCATCTCCATTGAGGGATTGGTCTTCCCATCTTCTTCGGAAGATAGCTTGCTAGAGTTGCCTGAAGAATCTATATCACAATCTCCATAAGAACTTTCGCTATCTTCGCGAGCACTAGTCGGCACCACGCTCTTAACGTTGATTAACACATCGCATTCCTTCTTGGAGCTGTTGAATCTGACATGCATCGCCTCCATCTCGGTGTATGTGTAAATCCCTGACTTGATCGGCATTATTTCTTTGACCCTGAGGCATTTGAACCTTAGCTCTAATACCAAATGAAAGGGAGAATTACCAAAAAAATTCATAAACTTATTACAATTGTGTCAATTCAGTCATAAGTTTTTTTTTTATCAATTGAGTCCTAAAATTTATGTATTTACGCCAATTTAATCTATCCGATCAATTTTGACCTAAATTTGCTGACATAGATGCCAGCCTTCCTCTAGCCTCGTCAGGGGGTGAGAAAGGGTCACCCTCGTTGGCCCTCACATCTGGCTAGTCACCGGACCTCGGCAATCGGCTAGAGGAAGAAGGGAAAAAATATAAAAAATATAAAAAAATAAAAAATATAAATAAACAAATTGAAAATATTATTTAAAAATGTCAACGTCAATGCCGGCTGCGCCTCATAGGATGGCCAGTGTCCATGTTAGCAATTTCCAATCAAAATTGGCCAGATGGACTAAATTGATACAAATGCAAAAGGTTTGTGACTCAATTAACAAAAAAAAAATTTTAGAACTGAATTGACATAATTGCATTAGATTCTGGACTTTTTTGGTATTTCTTCACAAATGAAGCAAAATTGTTAACACCTCATTTTTAGCTCATTTTTCAGATTTTTCCAAAAATCACAAAATTAGGATTAGGAACCTTGGCCAAGCTTAGAAATCTATTTCTAAACCAAAAATAAATTTTTTATAATTTTCCTGAATTTTTTTTAATTTCTTTTGGTCAAAATAAGGGTGAAAATCAAGAAAAATAGCAAATGGAATCCAAAAACTCCATAAAAATAGTCATTAGTCTTATTTTAAATCCAATTTCATTAATACAGTGTCAATTTTATAAAAATTCAATTGGGAATGTGTTTTTCGCAAAATTGGGTAAAAACAAGCCCAAATTGAATAAAAAATTCAATTAATTCAATTCTAGTCATTTTTCAGTTGTAGTGTCTTCACAACAAATGATTCTGGAACCTTGAATTGCATAATAGTGGGTCCAATTGCACAATTTACCAAAGAAATGGAAAAGCCCCAAAATCCAATTGAAGATTAGGGATTTTTAGCCCAAATTGAGGATCATTATCAATTTAAAATTGTCGAACCATGAGACCATCATTTCTAGGGTTAATCAGTCATGGATAATCCAATTTTGGCATCAATTTTTCCCAATAAGGTCATCTAGATGTTAAATTGAACAAAAACCCTAATAATCCTAATTTACAATTTGAGAATTTTGGGTTTAATCGTGACAAAAATTAGGGCAAATCTCATATTTTGGTGTAAAATGTGATGATGAATCCAATTTTGGGATTAAAAAAAAAATAGGGTCAAAATCGGGTCGAATTTGCGAATTTAGACCAACCCGGGTCTGCCGGGTTGAACGGATCGACCTGACCGGACCCGGGTCGGCCTTCTTCCTCACTTGACTCGCCCAGAACATTCTAAACCCAGAAAATGTCCCGTGCCCGCCTCTTGATCGACTTAATCCAGCCAAATAAACACGTGTTAATATCCGATTCCAGCTGGAGAATCTCTGGCTGGCATCGGAGATTTGATTTAACCAATTTGGAGTCGGTGATAACTAATTTTGGGCAGGAAATCGAGCTACAAAAGAGAGGAAAAAATCATTATCCGAGAAGAGAACCCGTTTGAGAAAATTCCTGAGAGAAAGGGGGAGAGAACCAGAGAGAGAAAGAGAGATTTCTAGAGAAAAAGTGAGTCGAAGCTCCCAAGATCGAGTGATCGGCGCTTTTCCAGCCTAAAGGGTGAACCTCCTCACCGGTGAACTTGTGTTGAAGCTAGTCACATTGGCCTAAAAGTCAAGCTCGGCTGGCATATCCGGACGTTCTCTGACGAAGCCGAGGCCACCAGCTCAGAGTTCAAGTGCTAAGGAAGAGTTCTATAGCCACGGATTCGCTCAGAAACTTCATTTGATCCTCTGACGAAGCAGGTAAAGTTCGTTCAAAAGTTCGTTCAAAATCACAGTTCTACAAAATTCCCAAATATGGACTTAAGTTCAATCTTGCTGATCACGTGATTTCTTTTGTAACTTTGAGTTCTTTGATGATCGAAACATGTTTCTAAACATTTTTTCGTTGTTTGATTGCATTTTGATGGTTAAACCTGCATAAACCGAGTCGGTTGTCCATGAACCACCTCGCCAGAGCCTGTACATCCTCGCCAGAGTGTTCCCCGTGGCCATAAGCCATCCAAGTTAGCTTTTTCTCACCTTGATGATTTTATATTGATTTGGACCAATGTAGACGGCTAGGGCGATCTGTATGAGAATTTGTGAGCTTAAATGGATTGTTTAGGATAGTTTGCAAGTTAGGTTTTTTTTATCGGTTTTTCATCGGCCGGCGGTGGTTCGGCGACGAACTAGTTAGGTTAGACTGATAACAGGTGATACGAACTCTTCATTAAACCAACTGAAATGGTTAAAATCTCACCGGGAAGGTCGTCGACAGTGAGCTTGAACTGACAGTCTTGATAACAATAAATTCAGAATCATGCACACTAGGTGCTCAGCGAAATGCTGAAGAGAAAAAATGCAAAACTGCGTCGTTTTGCATTTTTTCTCTTTAGAGAGTCAGCCGATACTGGCGATGCTCGGTTCGGTTCGGCCGAACCGACCTTAACTGGGCCGGTATGGTTCGCTTTCTCGGCGGGAAAAGTTTTAAAATATATAAAATAAAAAAAATCAATAAAAAATGCAGACAAAAATTCCAAAAAAAATTCTAAAAAATTTAAAAATTTCTATAAAAATTCATAAAAATTAAAAAAATTTCAGAAAATCGACAAAAATGTAAAAAATCCAGAAAAAATCATAAAAAAAATCATAAAAGTCCAGAAAATCTTAAAAAATCAAAAATTTTAGAAAATCCATAAAAATCTAAAAAATTCTTAGAAAATTCATAAAAATGAGAAAAATTTAGAAAATTCTTAAAAATTTGAAAAAAAAAACCCAAAATCCGATAAAAATTTCAGAAAAATTTTCAGAAAATAAAAAACCTGACTTCAAAAAAAAAATCAAAAGTTTCAAAAATTCACAGAATGACCTAAAAACATTGTGGCTAACCTTTGCAAGTGAAATTATAATTTCTAGAAAATCCTTAGTTTAGGGGTTTTTACCCCTAAAAAATCCTAAAATCCCAAAACAACACACATGACTGAATGAATAAGCCTTTAGGGCTTTACTAGGGTTTTGGAGTTTTGAATTGATTGTCATTTTAGAGACCCAAATTAGGATTATTTTGTTTGATTGCAATTGATTGCGTTGCTTATATTGATTAATTGAGTTCTCACGTTTAGAATGGTTAGTGTTAGTAGATAGACCTTGGAAACTCGTGTGGCATGTTAGACACATCATATCGTTTTAGGTACCGAAAGAGGTTAGGGATCTCGATTCGGAATCATTAGTGTAATCAAATCCCCGTATTCAGAATCTATGGTTCGCAGAATCGTGGTATTTCTCCCGTACCTCGATTAGGTTTCCAGTCAACCTACCAATAATGACTAGTGGCGACTCCAAATCAAAAACCTAGATTGAATAGAATAATAAGAAAATCACAACCCGCTATCACGTGAGGTATGATTTGAGAGAGGCCTCCCGTTTGTCTAGTGATGGGATGTTTGTGGGACGTCTGGACGAAATATTTACATCGGACCTTAGTAGCCCGTTCGGGGACAGTTTTCCCATTCGCGACAAATGGAAATACCTCCTTAGCGTGCCCCAAAAGGTGCGGCGTGACAAAAATGTCTTGAACGAATTTTCAATCTTGGCGATGTTGATAATCTCACTACCGAGAATAGGAAGAAAGAAACTATATGATCTAAATTTCCCTTAGTGATCACACCTTGGTAAGCCATCCTGAGGTTACAAAACTTTCGATCACTCATGAGCATAGTGAATCCATCAAAAGAGACCGAGGGAAAACAAAGAGAAAGATAACAAGAGATGACTCCCAAGATTTTAACTTTATTCACTAACTCAATTTTGAGGAAAATGACACTGCAGGTACCATAACTTTCGTATAGCGCTCACTTGAATGCCATAACCTTTTTCCGATCACTTAAGCGCCATATAACTTTTCAATCGATCACTTGAGTTCATAATTTTTTAAAAAAGTTCACCACAAGTGCTATGCCACGTTGAATTTTCGGCACTTGGGTGAAAGTTTTTAAAATTTTTGGCACTTAAGTGATTGATCGAAAGTTATGGCACTCAAATGAACGTTTTTTAGAAGTTATTGCATTAAGGCTCCGTTTGTTTCGCATAAAGTGAATGAATTGGAAAATATTTTTCTAAATAATTAATTAATGAAAAATATTTTCATTATTGACAATAATTTATGTCTAAATATTTTCGTGGACAATGAAAATACTTTTCAAAGATTCATTTTTGTGAGCAATATAATCAATCACTTTTAGGAATTCATTATTCGCGAAACAAATGCACACTAAGTGATAAAAAAAAGTTATTATACTCAAGTGAACGTCGTAAAAAAGTTACGGCACTTGAGATTTATTATCCTCTCAATTGTGTATTGTAATAAACGACCTAGGGAGCTGAGAACCTAGGACCTTTTTGAGTAACCCCAAGTAAAGAAGTACAGCATACCTAAAATACGAATTCACATAAATAACGGTATCATCAAATTCCTAATCTAAATAAACGCAATACATAATTGTTTAGAATAATTTTACAGATCGAGAAAACATATTGTATTCTCATTTCTAATAATGACAAGAGGTGATCTTTAAATCTTCAAATATGGATTTGAAATATTTTTTTGGAATTGGCGATCAAGAGTGTTAACCATAAAATGGGCTTGGTATCAGCACAAGATGGGTTTCTTGGATTATGCAATGTGTCTCCACCGCCTCTCTTAGCATTAATTTTCATGGAGAACCCCTCAAGAGGTCAACGCCAGAGAGACCCTTTGTTCCCATATGCAGTCATTATTGTGAAAAAAGCAGAAGATGACGTGAGTTTCAAAGGAATCGGATTTTTTTTTGGTGAGAAAAAGGACTAAGATTTAACAGGTATTACCTCACACTATTTCATTTACTGTTCGTAGACGATTCTATCTTCTTCTTAGATTGGAAAGGTCAGGGAGTGCCAAAACCTAGCATCTATCCTTCATCAATATTGCTCGCATTGAGTCAAGAAATCAACCTAAACAAATCGGGTATCTTTTTTAGTGTCGGATGCCCATTTCAGCTGAGAAGGAACATGACCCAAGAGATGTGCATACTGAGATTGGCAAAATTGGAAAGTATTTGGGCATCTCATCAGATTGGGGCTAAACAAAAAAAAAAAAAAAAAACAAATGTTCGCATGGATATTGGTAAAAATAAACATAGAGTCGAAAGGCTTGAAAGAGAATTTTATCTGCAAAGCTAGAAAAGAAATATTAATCAAAGCAATAGCACAGACTTTACCACAATATGCAATGTCTATATTTAAATTCCAGTATCTATTTGCAAAGTCATAAAAAGAAAGATAGCTTCATTCTAGTGGAAAACACATGCCTCCAAAGCTGGCTTTCAATGGAAAAATGGAAAATGCCAAAGAAAAGGAAAGACAAAGGTGGTTGGGGATTTATAGATATCCTTACTTTCAACAAAGCAATGTTGAGAAAACAAGCCTAGAAAGTCATGCAAGCTTCGAATGCTTTATGGTACAAAATACTAAAAGGAAGGTACTTCCCAAACTATGATATGCTTCCAAGGGCTCTCACCCTTTATGGGGTTGGCAAAGCCTACTAATGAATAGAGAACCCATTTCAAAGGAGATGAGATGGAAAGTGGATAATAGCTAGCGAATCAGAATCAGAGAGGATATATGGTTAGAAAACCAACAAGATCCCAAATGGTTGCTGAATTGATTGACTCAGTAGAACAACAACAATGGAAGCAGAACAACAATGGAAGGAGCAACTATTGGGGAACCATTTTTTATGAGCAAGTTGTTAATGAAATTCTAACAACTCCAATACCAATAATCTCGATAGAGGACAAGCTAGTTTAGTCAGCAAATCAGTTTGGGTGCTAATCTATTAAAAGTGGTTAGAATCAACTTTAAAAGATTGAAACCACATAAGACAACGAGCAGGCTTCATCCTCCTTCCAAACTCCCAATTCTCTGTGGAGCAAAATTTGGAAGCTAAAAACACTTGCCAAAGTCAAATTATTCATTTGAAGTGTCTGCCAAAATGCTCGACGAACCAGGGTTAGCTTGTATAAAAGGAAGCTTTTACTTGAGCCTCTCTGCCCTATGTGCTATAATGGCATGTGCTGTAAGGAACCCAAAACGGTGGAACATCTATTCCTCTTATGTGAGAGGAAACAGGTTTGGTCTAGTTCATAATTCAATTTCCAGTTCTCTCACCAACAAGTGACCAGAATCAAGAATTGGTTGCTAAGCTATGTAAATCTGACCCAAAAGAAACTACGCTTTGAGATAATCGCAACCACTCTCTGAAATATTTGGCTAGTGCGTAATTCCTTTCCAACACCAAAATCCTAGTCCCAGAAGCATAGTAGACTCAGCTTTTGCCATGCACTACAGTTATGCGAAGTGGAACAGGAGTAACAATGAGGTAGATTGTGCATCAGAGCATTTACCTCCAAGGTGGAGACCACCACAACTAGGAACGCTGAAGATTAACATCGATGGATTGCATCTCCTGGGGTTAAAAAAGGGGGGGGGGGGGGTGGCTTTTGCTTTCGTGTGCCGCGATTTTGAAGGGAGATTGATAGAAGGAGCTGCGCAACCAATCCAAGTGTCTTCCACCCTTCACTCCGAAACCGTTGCTTATCTCCATGCTCTTCATCACTTTGTTGGCCGATCTAGATAGAAATTTGTGCTAGAACGTTAAGCCACTTATCATAGAATGTTTAGGCTTCTTGGCCCTTTTGAGAGTCTTGAGCTGGTCTACTGCTCTTGAGATTCAAATAAGCTAGTAGATTGGTTGTCGAGACCTCCATATGTAAGGCCCTTCCTTATTTTAGAAGGCCTTTCTTATCCATTACCTCTTTTATGGGAGATCCTGTGTTTTGATACTCCTTATTTTAGAAGGCTCTTTGTTAAATGAAATGATAAGCCTCTCTTACGTCCAAAAAAAAAAAAAGAGATCTCAACTGAAAAAAACCTCTAAATTTCATGGACTCAATTGCGTATTCGATATAGTTAGAGGCCTAAAAGTATAATTTCGCGTAATTAACTTTTTGCCCCGACAAAAACCCAAAACCCTCCGTCTCTCCGTCCTCGCATCTTCGTCTTCTTCTTCAAACCCTTCGAACCTCCGGAAAACACCTCGTCTGCTTCCCGCGAAAACGCTGCTTCGCGCAGAAGCACCCATGGACATGAGCTCCGCCTCCGCCAATCCTATGCCCTCCTCTCCAATCGCACGACCCCTCAACGAATTCAACCTCCGGCAGGCCTTCGCCGCCGTCCACGGCCGCTGCTCCTCCCTCTTCCGCAACCTCTCTCGCCTCCCCGGCTCCCTCCCGCCCAATCTCCAATCCTCGCTCTGCGACCTCCAGAGCCAGGCGAGGCACGCGCTCGACGCCGGAATCTCGAACTTCAAGCTCGCCGCATCCCCCGCCGGGGCGAAGAACCCGGTTTTCGCGCGGGTGGCGGATGTCGGCCGCGCCCGATTGCCTTCGGCCGGTCCCAAGTCGCGCGGGCCGTTGTCGGTGGAGGAGATCCAGGAGCGGCTGGCGGGCGTGCCGGTGTTCGCGCTGAGCAATTCCGCGGAGGAGTTCGTGCTGGTCTCGGGCGTTTCGACGAGGAAGGCGTTAGGGTTGTTCTGTTTCAAGGAGGAGGATGCCGAGGCGCTCCTCGAGCAGATGAAGAGCATGGACCCCGGGATGAGGAGCGGGTCTCGAGTCGTGCCGGTTGCTTTGAACAAGGTGGCAGCTTTTGCATTGCCCTTTCTTGGATTATGATTTCAATGTGCCTTTACCTAATGGTTACGTGTTTATTGAGAAGATAGTGGGGGGTGGTTTATTGAAAGATTTGATTTTGCAGGTGTTTCAGCTTAAGGTTGATGGCGTTGCGTTTAGGCTGATTCCGGAGCTTTCTCAGATTAAAAACGCTATCAAAGTAAGTAGAGTCCCTGCACAGATAATGTAATGGCTGAAATGTGATGCGTTGGGATGGGCTTTCCTTGTTTATAGAGCTGAGTTTGGTTGATGTTGTGGTGAGAGAAGTTACTGTTTTGAGGTGACACATCTCAGGCTTTATCTCTTGGCTGTGATGGACGACTTTTCTGGATATATCCGGATTTGAAGTTCAATCATTGGATCAGCGAGTTTGGAATTTGAATTTGTTCTTCGGAATTGTAATAGTTTGTTTACTTAAGCATTCTGTTGACTTGTGACTCAAGGATCTTTGATTCTCGAACAGATTTCATTCTTATAAACATAATGGAAATTAGTGACGATCGCGATTCTGCTGGATAGAATAGATGGTTTTGAAGTAACCATGTTTTCGACGATGTTGGACCCTTCGTTTTTAGAAGACAATGACACTGACTTTTGAGCCTCACTGGGTCTTGGAAATGTGGAGGGCAGTTCAGAGTCGAGGCTTGCAGTAGTTGCCGTAGTATTAGGACGTGGCTGCTTTAATTGCCATCTTTGCCCATTTACTCTAATTTACAGGTCTCTTCTGGGGAGAGATCTACTAGCACTTGAAAGAGTAACGTATTTGGTCGATAATTGTAGAATAAACCATAGTAATGGTCAAGAGAGAAGGATTCTGTTTCACAGGTAAAATTAGATTTACTGGGGTTGGTGCAACAGCAGATGTTTTGTTAGAGTTGGCATACATGGTACATTACTTGCTGAACTCTGTTATTGTCTCTTCTTGGAAAGGGTTAATTAAACATTTGCAGGTGAGGCAAATGGCGGGCTTGTCTGACGAGGCCTTCCTCGGGGTTCCAGTTTTCCAGGTACTTGCTAACTTTTCTTCATCTGCAGAGCTCCGTTGCACCTCTTTAGAAGACTGTCGATGAAGTATTGCAAAGGGCATTGGAGACAATTTTAACAATTGGAATAGAAAATGTTCTAAAAGTGTGCAACTGCTGCCAGCTAACACATTCCTGGATTTGATTAAGGCAGATCTGTGAGAATCAAGGATTACTTATAGGAAGCAGTTGCTAGTGAAGCAATTGCTTAACAGGATTGAAAATAATAGCATGCAATAGCTATACCACAATCGTATCTGAGTTAGAATCTTTGAGTTTATAATTGCATGCTTCATTTCGCTTTCTTCTTAATACCTTTTAGCCTAGCCAAAGTCTGTATCATGATCTTGTTCGAACTCTCATGGTCCTGATGCAACAATCAAATAGTTGGATCGTTAGTTGGATGAGGGTTCAAGTATTGTATATAAATTTATTTAAATGAGGATCTCAATTACATGAACTAAATTAATCGTGTAATAGGTTGGTCGGAAATGTGGTGTGTAAGAAGGGATCGCTCAAAAACTGAGTATAGTCTGAAAGATTAGCGTCGCACTATTTAACAACTCAGATTCCTCCACAGCTTCCTATTGTTTTCTTTTCTCTTCATGAGTCCGACTAGTTATTTGTCTTGTGAATTAGTGAGAATTGGGTGGGTGTCATTTTTATTCCGGGCCCTGGGATTGTTTTCTCCTATTGCTGATATGAATTTGTCTTCAATCATTATTGTGGATTTTAAGTATGATGCCTTTTATACTCACTGATCATTGTTGATGCAGTCCAGAAGCTTGATACTAAAGAGCCAAAGCCGAAGCTATCGTCCAGTATTCTTCAGAAAGGTCAGTTCTTCAAGACAAATTGTAGCTTGCACCTGCATTGTTCTATTCATTGTAGTTCCGAGTTTTTCTCATCTGTGTCGTCTCTAGGAGGACCTGGAAAATTCATTACTCAGAGCTTCTCGCGAACAAAATCGGTTAAATCCCGTGTTTAGACAAGGTGACATTCAGGTATGATATTTGCATCAAACTTTTAATTTTTGGACATATGACGAGGTGTTCCTCCTGATTGACCAATTCTCTTTTCCTGGACTTGGTCGTGTAGGTTGCAGTCCTTGAGGAAATTATAAAAGGAATGAAGGTGAGTAAAACTGACCCTACTTTCATTTCTCTTGATTTTGCGTGATAAAAGAGTGTAATATCATTATCAAGTTAGTTTTTTCTCTACATATGCCAGCAGTTGCTACTGGTCCTCTTTTGGTTGTTCAAATGGATGGAGTAAATAACATGGGAAGTGATTGCAGGAAAATTCTAATTCAACATGGGATGATGTTGTTTTCATACCTCCTGGATTTGATGTTGCCACCGATCCGTCCCAGCAATCGGCACCTCGCAATAGTTGATGCTGTCCAAGCCAATGTCCTCCTTTCTTTGTCGTTTATCTTTGGCTGGTAATGTTGTATCACTCTTTTTGTACCTCGGAATGTCGATGTTTCACTAGGCTGGTACTTACTGCTTAAAATGATTTGAGTAAGGTATAATTAGAATGTGCAAGTCATTTTGAAAGATTCAACTACGGTATCATTCTTCAGTCGATGTCTAGCTCTCACTTTGATGGACGCAAGCAATGTTGTTAAATTTTTGGATCTTGAACCTCATTTTTTCCGATCGGGAATCTTAAGATTCCGGTGAAAGGTTGTAGAATAACTACAAAAAGAAAATTAATATTGCATATAAGAGCTTAGCTATGTTTTGCAAGTAATTATTGAGCTAATAGCACGATCATACCCCTTAAACAAATTAATTCTAAAACATGTGCCAAAAAATAAAAAGATCAAACAAGTGAATGCTCTGTATAATTTTGGAAGATGTAAGCATTTTCACGAGGAGAAATTAGTGAAAAAGCTACTAGCCAACCAAAAAGAATTAAAAGTGAACAAAAGATGTGTAGAAAACTCCTGATCTTGTGGATCAAATCAATCGTCAACTTACATTCCTCAATAGTCACGGTACTTCCCCCTCTTTCTTTTGCTTCCTCCTCCTCATGTTCATCTTCAAAATTTCAATGTCTTCATTCAAAATTATCCCAATATACATAAATAGTCAATTTATTGATTGTATAAATTCCGAGATGTATTTGTGACTATGGTGCTATTATCCGACTAGACTATCCGATAGTAAGTTCTCGATTCTTGTGAATTGTGGCTAGCAGAACTCTTGGTCTATACAATTATAGATAAGTTGACTGATCAATGAACTTGGTAAATTTCATGATGTACCTATCCTTCTTCTGTCTGTTAGTTTCCTATGAATTCGGATGTCCAATAATACTTGTGGTAAATATTACTTTCAAACTATCTTTCAACTCTAGCAGTAACTTTTGTGACGAACTATTTTTCATAAGGAAATTACTCGATCAATCCTAAATCTATTTAGTCCTAAAACTTTGCATGAAAAGATAAAGTAGTCCTTATGATCAATTTTTGCCGAAAATCGCTAACATGGTGGTCCAATTATCGCTAGCCGTCCTACGTGGCACACCGCAATGTCAGCAATTTTCGGCAAAGAATAGCCGAAAGGGCTACATTGGAATTTTGCGTTAAGATTTAGGACTAAATGGAAAAATTGAAAGTTTAAACTGAATTGACATTCGTAGGAAAGGTTTAGAACTTAATTTCCGCCTATTTTTCATTTCAACCCAATCGCCTAATTTTGTTGAAGAGATAAAAGATAACCAAGGTATTTTGGTACAATCTAACTGAAGGCTATTAGGGTTTAATAATATTGTCATAAAAGGAACACAAGAGTCATCGTGCAATTGGGGGGTAGATCATTTACATTCCATTAGTAACGAGGATTCGCAACATCACACATTTTTAGCGATTCACATGGTATCATCTTTAAACTACAAGATTTTCCACCGATAAATATGTCAATTATCCCTTCAATGATCCAAGGGCCTACAAGTACGATTAGAATGCTCTAACCAAAGGGTTTCTTGAACCAAAATCTGTACAACTTGTCATATTTACCATCCATTCAAACGTATATCCTCTTCTGACCAAAAATAGAAAACGTATATCCTCATTCTCTTCATTTTCAGCAACTTTGCTCAGCTCTTGCGTCACTTGAAATTTCTTGTTTAGTCCAAATCGCAGCTCGCAGTGTCAGAAACCCACTCGACATCAACTTCTGCACCGGAGTTCAACTCTGAATTTCTGTCTCGACCACATGCTTAACAAAGCATATGGATTCGGCTTTCGATTCGGTCCCGATTCGTCTTCTAGTTTTCTTAAGAGCAATTATTGGTGACTCCTTATAAAATAATGTTCTTGTCAGATACGTACGTACATATACAAATGTATAATGTAGGGGTGTGTTTGATTAGTTAATGAAAGACCGGATCTCGGATGTTTTGCTTGATTTAGTGGACTATTCAGAACTTTGATGATTAACTCTCCCTTGTGGCTTGTGTTCTGTATATATGTATGCAGGGGACTGGTAGGTTCTGAAGTCCCCCCATGATAGTATCACGATGCACGACTCTGCAGGGACAAAGAAAGCCAAAATGCAGTGAAACACTTCGGTCTGACTAAACAATGAAACATCAGAGAGAGAGAGAGAGAGAGAGAGAGAGAGAGAGCTCATGTAGTTATAGGAAACTCATTCAGCAACCCGAAAGAAAAATATTTTTTTATCTCTAATGATGAAAAACATCAAAGAAAGATAGCCCAATCCATAATTTATCATATTT
Organism: Syzygium oleosum; assembly: GCF_021117445.2. Taxonomy (NCBI): domain Eukaryota; kingdom Viridiplantae; phylum Streptophyta; class Magnoliopsida; order Myrtales; family Myrtaceae; genus Syzygium; species Syzygium oleosum. The sequence continues at coordinate 18,486,173 of NW_026607485.1, read as the reverse complement.
TATATTATCCGATTGACTTATTCAAGATGAGAAGCAGAAGTATATATGATTATCATTGTTTTCGCTTCTTCTTACCCTGAGAATAATGAAACTCGACCTCAACATCTATGTGGTTACAAGGAGTTCGAAATCAAATAATACTTCATTACTTAGAACACGCATATTCATAATAAAATTCAACAGCTGCCTTCTCTTATTCGTCATCAACTACGCAAGCCCCTCAAATCCCAGTAAGTATATAAAAGGAACAATAAACGCTCTATTCTTGCACCAGAAACTCGAAAAGAAAGAGAGAGAGAGCAAAAAATAAGTCAAGAGCATCAACCCTACGCCATGGCTCCCCTCCATTATCTTGTAGTAGCATTCCCAGCCCAAGGCCTCATCAACCCGGCCCTCCAATTAGCCAAGCGTCTTCTACACGCTGGCGCGCACGTCACCTTCGCCACCACCGCGTCGGCTTACCACCGCATGGCCAAGTCCGACCCACCTGAAGGTTTGTCCTTCGCCTCCTTCTCCGACGGCTCTGATGAGGGGCTCAGGCCTGGGATCGACTTTGCACAGTACATGGCCGACGTAGAGCGGCTAGGTTCGGAAACCCTAAGAGACCTTGTCGTTACTAGCCTTAACAAAGGCCGCAAATTCGCGTGCATATTATACACCACGATCATTCCTTGGGTTGCTCAGGTGGCTCATTCTCTTCAAATCCCCTCAACACTCATTTGGACTCAACCTGCCACTCTTCTTGATATATATTACTATTACTTCAATGGTTATGGTGATATTATCAGAAACCTAGGCAAGGACGATCCTTCGTCATCGCTCCATTTACCGGGATTGCCGCCACTAACTTGCCGAGACGTGCCGTCATTTTTCACACCCGAAAACCAATATGCTTTTAGTCTGCCGCTTATGCAAGTGCAGTTGGAAGTATTCAAGGAAGAGAAGAATCCAAAAGTACTTGTGAACACTTTCGATGCGCTAGAGCCCAGGCCATTGAAAGCAATTGGCAATGTTACCATGTTCGGGATCGGCCCGCTAATTCCTTCCGCATTCTTGGACGGACAAGATCCCTTGGACAAATCCTTCGGAGGCGATCTCTTCCGGGGTTCGAAAGACTACATCCAATGGCTAGACACTAAGCCCGAAGGTTCGGTGATTTATGTATCATTCGGAAGCATCTCCGTTCTATCGAAGGCACAAAAGGAGGAGATGGCACGCGGTTTACTAGGCACCGGCCATCCTTTCTTGTGGGTGATTAGGAAGGACAAAGAAGAGGAAGGAGAGGGAGAGGAAGATCATTGGAGCTGTATGGAGGAATTGGAGCGAAAGGGGATGATAGTGCCATGGTGCTCTCAAGTGGAGGTGCTGTCCCATGCTTCAGTAGGGTGTTTTGTGACTCATAGTGGTTGGAACTCAACCTTTGAGAGCTTGGCTTGCGGGGTCCCAATGGTGGCATTCCCACAATGGAGTGACCAGCAAACCAATGCCATGCTCGTTGAGAATGAATGGAAGGTGGGGGTGAGGGTGAACACGAATGATAGAGGCATAGTGGAAGGAGATGAGATCATTAGATGCTTGGAATTGGTGGTGGGAGATGGAGAGCAGGGAGAGGAAATTAGAAGGAACTCCAAGAAGTGGAAGGGATTGGCAAGAGAAGCTGCCAAAGAAGGTGGGTCATCGGATAGGAATCTCAAGGCATTCTTGGAGGGGATCCAAATGGAAGCAAATGCTCATTAGAGTACCAGTACTTCACCTGTTATTTTTTTGCTTTTGTATTTGTATCTGGTTTGATATCTGTAACATGTTAAAAAATAAAGTTCTTGTTACTGCAAGTAGATAAACTCTCGTGTATAACAACAATAAGATGTATTGCAATAATACAAGGTTTTTTATTCATTTCGGAGCTTGATCTAGTTATCATGCTCGCTCAAACCTTGTAAATGTGTCATACAAGTCCGAATGTCAGCTGATTTTGTCTCTATTTTAAGAGCAACTATTACATATACCCGGGGCATTGCACCATGTTGGGTTTTGGACTGGAGCAGCCCATAATGGGCTTGAACCAAGCCCAACCCATTTCCATCTGAAATTTTCGATGGTGGGAACAAGCAAGAGAAGTTAAAGCTCTCACGAGAAAGAAGGGATGAGAAAGAACAAGACACCCCTGCATGTGTCACGGGCTAGCAGATCCTTGGCTGCAGAATAGCCTGTGCAGCACCTAGCGCGTCGTTCACACCAGGCCAGCCCTCGTTCACTAGCTATTCTAGAAAACAATACGGCAAATACCTTCCTTGTATCGGATCGTACCATGCCCATCTTGGCACGTGCGTCTTGTCTATCGAGCGAGACACACATAATACTTTTGGTACGACAACTGGTTTCGGCTTGCCATGGCCTCATAAGAAGAACAGTACCAGCTCCTGACCAGTTTGTACACGGGAGACCAATCCTGCCTTCAAAGCTCGTAAGGTATATTTGTTCCATCCTAGAATTCCTAGCACCAATCGACCTAACACTACTCTCATGACCAAGTTGCATTTCACCCCTTTAGCGTCCTCATTCTTTACCCAATAACCCCGAGAACCACTTACAGGGGTACAGGAGTATGAGAAAATCACGATTCGTAACATTCTCCCCCACTCAATTCTGCAACGCCCTCGTTGCAGACCGTTATGTCGCTTCCCTGCGTCAATTCTCACCATCAATGCCGCTTTTTCAGGACTTACATGAGTGATGGACGCTCGCCCAACAAAAAAACTTCTCTCCACTGGTAGCTTTCTCGATCAGAACTGTTTGGCACCTTCGGTCACTTGTGCTTTCCCTGACAAGTGTGGCATTTTTCGCCAACTGCACCATTCATCACCTACTTCAGAATTCTCATGATCTCGGCAGACCAATGGAGGTTTTTCTCCTTGTTTTTTTTTTGGTCGGAAGGTTTTTCTCCTTGTTGATAACGTGGTAGTAGACCCATCTTGAGACTCGCCAAATTGATCCAGGAACGGTTTCCCTATTCAGTGAGGAATCAATTCTTTTCTGTGCTCCCATTGTCATCCTAGAAGCTGGTCAAGAGCCGCACTTTGTCCGAGCATCTTTTGGCTCTTGCGATTCACTCTCCGCCCTCGTAGGACCGGGTAGACCACAGGTTTTCTTCGACTTACTCACCTACTGGGGGGATCCCGCTCTAGTGTCATATGTCACATGCCGGCAGATCCGAGCCGCAGAATAGCCCGTGTGGCGCCTGGCGTGTCATTCACACCAGGTCAGCCCTCGTTCACTAGCTATTCTAGAGAACAATGTGGTGAATACCTTCATTGTATCGGATCGTATCACGCCCAGCTTGGCATAGGCGTCTAATCCATCGAGCGAGACACACAAAATACTTTCAATACGAAAACTGATTTCGGCCTGCCATGGCCTTATCAGGAGAGTGGCATCAGCTCCTGACCAGCTTGTGCATGGGAGGCCAACCCTACCTTCAGAGCTCCTAAGGTATATTTGTTCCATCCTAGAACTCCTAGCACCCACTGTCTTGATACCACTCCCACGACCCAGTTGCATTTCATCCCTTCTACGTCCTCATTCTTCACTCGATAACCTTGAGCACCACTCATAAGGGTACAGGAGTACGAGAGAATCACGGTTTGTGACACATGCATGTAACGATATTGGATGTGCAAGTTAGAGTAAAAATTGGGTGCCCTCGTGTGTGTTGGAGTCGAAAGAGAAGAAACAAAAGAAAGAAACAAAGTCAGCGACCAGGTATGTGTGGAAGACCGAAAGCACACCAACATTTTCAAGAGAGAATTGCAAGCAAAGTGTGAGATCATGGGCATATTTAGGCTTCGTTTATTTCACGAAAAACTTTTTCAGGCATTTGATTCGCTTAGGAAAATAAGCCAAAGGAATTTTCCTAGTCAATGAAAAACCTATGCTAAAATTCAGGAAAATAATTTTTTCTTTTGAAAAGCCGGAAAACATTTTCCAAAATATGGCTAAGTATCGGCGCTTGGACACGAAACTCTACGCTTGAGCACGAAAGCCCTAACTTTGGTTCCCGAGTCCTAGCGCTTAGGACCAAGTCTCCGACGGCCAGGCTTGGGTGCATCGAGGCCGAGCTCAAGCCCCTAGAGCCCACGTTCGGGTCCATCGAGGCTGGGCCTAAACCCCCGGTGCCCGTGCTCGAATCCCCAACACCCGACCCTGGGCCCATAAAGGCTTTGTTTGGGTCTCCGAAGCTCAAGCTCTGGTCCACAAAGGCCATGCGCAGGTCCTCCGTGTTCAGACTCATGTCCTTGATTAATTAAATTTTCGTTCTTATTAAAAATATTTAAACAAAAATTCATATTTTTAATTATTCTTTAAAATTCTATTTTTTTTTATTTTTTTTATTTCTCTTTCTCTTTTTCCTTTTCCTTCTCCCTTGATTAGTGGCCGGCCACGGTGACCACCGACGATCAACCACAGGCGAGGGACGAGCTCGCCCGAGAAAGAAGGAAAAAGAAAAGGAAAGAAAAAAAATAATTAATTAATTGAAACTCCAAATTTTTTGGTAATTTTTATATTTTCCCTACCAAATGGCGGAAAACATTTTCTAGTTCATTTTCGAGTTTCAGCCAAACACCAGAAAATATTGTGACTTTCTAAAAAAAAATTCTAAAAACGTCACATTTTTTCGCGAAACAAACGGAGCCTTAGCTGTTAACTTACGGGTGTTAGTCCGAGTGCATGATTACACTTTTAAATGGGGCGGATACACCAGCATTATGTGGAGTAATCTCGGTTCTCGGGACTTGAGGTAGGATTTTGCAAAACCCGACAGGCGCATTGCATGTGCATATGATCCATTGAATCTAATAACTTATAGGAGGGATCGACATACACTATACCTATATGCTTTGCAGTCAGCTAATTACTTTACCTATTTAAATACTTAAAAAGAGAGTGTGTCTGTGAGAGAGAGTGAGCCCTCGTTGCTTAGTGGCATGATACATGTGCCCATGTTCGATTAATATTGTGTGCAACAAAAAGTCATAGAGATGATATTGTTCTCACCTTTAGTAACCATTTACTATCTTCATTCCACCAATCCTCGACCAGTGGCATGATGCATGTGCCCACATTTGATTGTATTGTGTGCAACGGAAAGTCATAGGGATGATATTGTTCTCACCTTTAGTAACCATTTACTGTCTCCATCCCACCGATCCTCAACCAGTGGCATGATACATGTGCCCACGTTTGATTAATATTGTGTGCAACGAAAAGTCATAGGGATGATATTGTTCTCACCTTTAGTAACCATTTACTTTCTCCATCCCACCGATCCTCGACCACACCTCAGCTTGTGCCGTTGCCGTCCCCCTTTCTCCATCCTACTCCCGTCTGACTTACCTGTTGTGCACCCTCTCTTCTCATACTCCGTCGTCGCGATCCTCTTTGATCGGCTCCTTCCACGCCATTGTCCTCAGCAGCAGTAGTGAGCTCGAGCAATCCACACTTGATACGGGCTTTAGATTCGTATCTGGGGCTCGATCGACCTTGAATCGAGGCCAATCCCGAGTCTAGTGCCTCCGGTTAGCCCCAATCTGTGGTCTGTTGGGTTCAACGCCACCCGTTGGTGTGCTTTTCACGGTCCACGACCGTCGTCGACCCCGAGTGGAGGCAAACTCAAAGTGCAAAGAAGTTAATAGAACCTAAACAACCTCATGGAGCTCGGAAACAGTTTGAAATGACAAATTCGCCGAAAATTTAGTGGTAAGACTTTGACATCACAAAGAACTTTTTTTCCTTATGTAGAACAGGAATTGAATATCAAAAGCCATAGCTCTTTTAATCCAAAGACTAAATCACGACTCAACTTAGTTAAACCCATCGTAACGAGAAAAAGGCAAAAATGTCCATAAATCTAGTAGCTTGCACTTATAATGACGCCGCTATTGCCTTTCTATCACTTGGGCAATCACATAACAATAACCGATTGAATTGATAATAGAAGACGACACGGGATATAAGTACTAAGTAGACGGATCAGACTATCAGACCAACACAACATAGAAGTCTAATTGGTTATGCAATTTGAGATACTTCTTCACCAGTAAAAAACTTCCAAAATTAATTTCAGTTTAGTTCTAAAATTTCATGAGGTTTATGAACAATTTACTGTTCTAAATAAAGTTAACCATACTAACACACATGAGAACTTAAGTAGCCACTTGGATAGGCTAAAAGCTTAAACTTGACCGATTCATGAGACTTGCGATGTAATTTGTAGGCCTTCAGATAGTTAGACTTCTGTGTTTGTGTCCGTTTGTGCGTTCTAAAGAAAAAATTACAAATATATGAAGAGTGCTAGAATATAAGCATCAATCATTCACCCTAAACTATTTTTTGTAATACAAAAAATCTCAAACTTGTACCCATCTGACACATTTACCCCAAATCACTGACATGAACTTCGACCGTCACTGTCCTATATGGTATAGCTAACGCTGATGTGGATGATTTTTGTAATTTTTTTAAAAAAAATTCTGAATTTGTTTTTCTTTTTTCCTTTTCTTTCCTTTCCTTTCCTTTCCTTTAAATTTTTCTTTTTCTTTTTTTTTTTCTGATTCCCTCTACCAGTCGCAAGGGCCTCGACAATGGCTGGCAAAGGTCATCGACCATAGGTGAGGGTTGCAGAGGGTCGCCATTGGTGAATTCGACAAGGCCAACGCTCGCCAGAGGTCGGCAAGGGCAATCCTCACCTGTGGCCGTTGACTGACGGAGGGAAATAAGGAAAAAAAGAAAAAGAAAAAGAAAATGAAAAGGAAAAGGAAACAAAAGGAAACGAAAGGAAAAAAGTTAAAAAAAAATATTTCAAATTATCCATGTCAGCTACGTAGAACGACCGATACTGACTGGACCACTACCTTAGCGATTTCTAGCCAAAATTTGCCGGAAGAACTAAATTGATAAATCGTCAAAAGGTTTAAAACTAAATTGGCCAAATAAGATTAAATTGATATTGGTATAATAGATTTAGGACTTTTTTAATAATTATCCTAGCACAAAAACCTTACAACTTTTAGACCGGGGGGAGATACGTTTGCTTTTAATATAATCACATATTATTGGTGACTAACATTTAGTTAATCATTATCTTTTCATGGCCTGGTCAGTACCTAGCAGGGCCTTTCTTGTTCCATCGAAAATCACAGAAAAAATTATTTGTTTATCGCTGAGATTTCGTGATCCGCCGCGAAACTTATTCCAATTCTAATATATATCGGGGGTATGATACTCATGATTTATTATGAGTGACATTCATCGTCACTATGTTTTTACATTAATATTGTGGGATAATTGCTCGAATTCCTCCTGGACTTTGGCACCACTGCACAATAGTCTTTGAACTTTGAAAAGTTGCAAATTGCTTTCCTAAACACAGACACTGTTGCACAATAACACCAAACTTTAAAAAGTTACATACATCTTTTTAAATTGTGATTTTTGTTTTTGTCATTAATTTTTCTTGACTGAAATTAACATTAACATTACCTAAAAAGGAACTTACTCATTTTTCTTGACTGAAATAACCTCCACTTCATAGAAGAGATAGCAAATTAACATCACCTAAAAAGGAACTTACTCATTGTTCTTGACTGAAATAACCTCCACTTCTACATGCTTAATGAAGTTGAGAAAACAGAGAAGATGTCTGATTGATGAGTAACAAAAATTCAGCTAAGTTTGTCAAGAAAAATGATTTAATACATTTTCAAGTAACGCATAATGATTATGCAGATAGAAAAGCTAGTCATTATAATAAATATTATAGTTCAAGTGGTAATTTGTAACTTTTCAGACTTTCAGGAGGTCAGAACTTTCTGATGATTAACTCTGTTTGTAATTTTTGTCTCCTAATCTTGGTCTGTTATGTACATATGCAGTGGACTGGTAGGTTCTGAAGGCCCCCCCATGATTTTGTCACGATACACGACTTGAGCAAGGACAAAGAAAGCCAAAATACAGTAAAACACTTCAGTCTGACCAAGTAATGGTACACGAGAGAGAGAGAGAGAGAGAGAGAGAGAGAGAGAGCTTATGTAGTGTATAGGAAGTTCTTTTATTCTAAATTATCTGTGACTTATCCAAGATGAGAAGCAGAGTAGCGTATATGGTTTCTATCGTTTTCGCTTCTTCTTGCCCTGAGAATAATGAAACTCCACCTCAACATCTTTGTGGAACTCACAAAGAGTTCGAAATCAAACAATCCTCTTTGTTGATGAGTAATTATCACTTAAAACGTGCATATTCGTAATAAATTCGACAGCTGCCTACTCTTATTCGTCATCATCTACGCAAGCCCCTCAAATCCCAGTAAGTATATATAAGGAACAATGAACGCTCTATTCTTGCACCAAAAACTCAAAAAGAAAGAGAGAACAAAAAAAAGTTATAGCATCAACCCTAAACCATGGCTCCCCTCAATTATCTTGTAGTAGCATTCCCAGGCCAAGGCCTCATCAACCCGGTCCTCCAATTCGCCAAGCGTCTTCTACACGCCGGCGCGCACGTCACCTTTGCCACTGCAGCGTCGGCTTACTGCCGCATGGCCAAGTCCGACCCACCTGAAGGTTTGTCCTTTGCCTCCTTCTCCAACAGCTCCGAGGAGGGGCTCAGGCCTGGGAACGACCTCAATGAGTACATGGCCGATGTAGAGCTGCTGGGTTCGGAAACTCTAAGAGACCTCATCGTTACTAGCCTTAACGAAGGCCCCAAATTCGCGTCCATATTTTATACCACAATCGTTCCTTGGGTTGCTCAGGTGGCTCATTCTCTTCAAATCCCCTCAACACTAATTTAGGCTCAACCCGCCACTCTTCTTGATATGTATTAATATTATTTCAATGGTTATGGTGATGTTATTAGAAACCTAGGCAAGGATGATACTTCAGCATCGCTCCACTTACCGGGATTGCCGCCGCTAACTTGCCGAGACGTCCCCTCATTTTTCACAACCGAAACCAATATGCTTTCGCTCTGCAGCTAATGCGAGTGCAGTTTGAAGTATTCAAGGAAGAGAAGAATCCGAGAGTACTCGTGAACACTTTTGATGCGCTTGAGCCAGGGCCACTAAAAGCAATTGGCAACCTTACCATGTTCGGGATCGGCCCGCTAATTCCTTCCGCATTCTTGGACAGACAAGATCCCCTGGACAAATCCTTTGGAGGCGATCTCTTCCAGGGTTCAAAAGACTACATCCAATGGATAGACACCAAGCCTGAAGGTTCGGTGATTTATGTATCATTCGGAAGCATCTCCGTTCTATCGAAGGCACAAAAGGAGGAGATGGCGCGCAGTTTACTAGGCACCGGCCATCCATTCTTGTGGGTGATTAGGAAGGACAAAGTAGAGGAAGGAGAGGGAGAGGAAGATCATTGGAGCTGTATGGAGGAATTGGAGCAAAAGGGGATGATAGTGCCATGGTGCTCTCAAGTGGAGGTGCTGTCCCATGCTTCAGTAGGTTGTTTTGTGACTCATAGTGGTTGGAACTCAACCTTTGAGAGCTTGGCTTGTGGGGTCCCAATGGTGGCGTTCCTCCAATCGAATGACCAGAAAACCAATGCCATTCTCGTTGAGAATGAATGGAAGGTTGGGGTGAGAGTGAACACGAATGAGAGAGGCATAGTGGAAGGAGATAAGATCAAGAGATGCTTGGAATTGGTGGTGGGAGATGGAGAGCAGGGAGAGGAAATTAGAAGGAATGCCAAGAAGTGGAAGGGATTGGCAAGAGAAGCTGCCAAAGAAGGTGGGTCATCGGATAGGAAACTCAAGGCATTCTTGGAGGGGATCCAAATGGAAGCAAATGCTCGTTAGAGTACTAGTATTTTACCTGTTATTCCTTTGCTTTTGTATTTATATCTGGTTCGACATATAAAACATCTAAGAGAAAATAAAGTTCTTGTTACCGCAAGTAGATAAATTCTCGTGTATAACAACAATGAGATGTATTGCAATAATACAAGGTTGTCTATTCATTTCGGAGCTTGATGTAGCCAGCATGTTCGCTCCCACCTTGTAAATGTGTCGTACAATCCAGGATGTCAGCTGATTTTGTCTCTATTTTAAGAGCAACTATCACATATACCCGGGGCATTGCACCATGTTGGGTTTTGGACTGGGGCAGCCCATAATGGGCTTCACCCAAGCCCAACCCATATCCTTCTGAAAATTTCCTTGGAGGGAACAAGCAAGAGAAGTTAAGCTCTCACGAGAAAGAAGAGATAAGAATGAACAAGACACCCATGCATGTGTAACGGTCGCGAGGTTTTCTGGCACTAAGGATCGTGCAACATCGGCAAAGACTCGTCCAAACCCTAATGGAGCTTCCAGAACATTCCCAAGGACAAGCGATATGGTAATTGCTCCGGGTTCTAGAAAGTTCTCGACATAAATGCTGGTGCTTGGTGGACGGGAAGGTGAGATCTCGGCCATCCGTTCAAGAGTCGATCAATGGTTATAATCTAAGGCCCTCTACTATATAAAGGGGTGTCCTCTTTCTTATTTTGATCATCCAAATCAATTAAAGCATTTCCATTTTCTCCCAGAGCTTCTCTCTCTAGATTCTCTTTCTACGATCCGGGTGAGCGAGTGAGCGATTGAGAAAAGGCTTAGCCTAGGCGCTCCAACGATCCAAGGAAGCCTAAGTTGCTGCACGAGTCGTTCCCAAACTATTGACCGGTGACAAGTGGTATCAGAGCAAGTAGAGAGTCCATCTAAGGAGATCGAAGAGTACACCAACTAGTCGAGAGAATGTCGAGCCAAGATCAACTCGCTTTAGTTGTTGTGGATGAAAGGGCTCCCCAAAGAACAGGTTGCCCAAAACAAGACCAGTGAGAATTCCAAGAAAAGGGATAGCTCGTCAGACGCTATGGTCGTGATTGATGAGAAGCTCACGAGGATGAGAATGGCAATATTGGAGTTCATCGAAGAATTCAACGAAGTTAAAGGGCAGATCAACGAGGTCGAAGGAACTCTCCGCCACGAATTCACGAACGTGGTGAATCAAACCACGGCACCTTTGTACGAGAAGGATGAAACCCTCGAAGCATCGATCGAGGCCCTCAAGCTTGAAGTCATGGAGCTCAAAGAAAGCAACTCTTCCAAGGCCGAAGTCGAAGCCTTGAAGATGGAGGTGCAAGAGCTCAAGACCGAGCTCGTCCTATGCAAAGCAAGCATCGCGAACGGTGCATTGCCTAGTCGAGCGGCACACAAGTTGGATGCGTCGAAACCAAAAGAATTCAAAGGCAACCGGTCTGCCAAAGAGATGAACAACTTCCTATGGAGCATGAAGCAATACTTCGACGCCATTGGAATCTAAGAAGAATTGGCCAAGGTACGAACCGCTTCGATGTTCCTTAGTGATAATGCAATACTTTGGTAGTGTAATAGATGTGACGAGATGAAACGAGGTGCCAATCCCATCAATACTTGGGATGGTTTCGTAAAGGAGTTTCGGGATTATTTCTTCCCCGAGTTTGCTCAACAAGAAGCCTATAGCAAGCTCCTTGCCTTGAGCAACGAGGCACGGTCCGAGAGTACATGAAGGAATTCACCGAGCTCAAGCTCCAAATTCCCAACCTTGGGGAGGAGGATGCCCTTAGGGCATTCATGAATGGATTAAAGCCATGTGCACTACTTGAGCTCAAGCGACGGGACATCCGAAGCCTCTCGCGAGCGCTAACCGTGGCCGAGTCTCTCACCGACTTCACCAAGGAGACCTCAAAGTCAAGAGGGAGCGGGTGGAGGTTGGATCGCCACCACAACAAAGAAGAAGACCAAACTATCCGTGGTCGAAAGGACTCAGATAGTAATCACAACTGTGGGCGAAGAGACCATGGTGGATGTGAGAATTCATGGGGAGAAGGATCGTCCAAGCAAAGTGATCCAAAGTGGAATCGACCCAAGGGGAATACAAGAACAAGTTCGAGACTCCATCGCCGTTCCCGTGCTCATTTGCAACAGTCCACATTGGACTCAAAAGTGCCCGAAGAAAAGCAAAATCAACGTGCTTCACGCCATAACGGAGGATGAGGAGCCAAAACAAGACAAAGAGAAACGTGAAGTGCGGCTCAGAACCGTGAAAGTTCTCAACTCAATCAACTCCATGAAGGACAAAGCTCTGCCAAAGAAGAAGCCGACAAATTCGCACCTATCATTCGTTGAGGTCAAGGTATGTGGTGAATCCCTTGTTGCCTTGGTTGATACGGGTGCTACGGACTTGTTCATGTTAAACGAAGTAGCCAAAAGGTTGGGACTTCAAGTAGAGCCAACCGGTCATCGATACAAGGCCGTTGACTCCGAAGATGTACCGGCCGTGAGCGTAGCCAAGGACGTGGAACTCCAAGTTGGCGGATGGAAAGGAAACCTCTCATTCGAGGTAATTCTACTCGATGATTATGATCTCATCCTAGGTATGGAATTCTTCGACATGGCGAGAGCCATGATAGATTTGAAGACCAAAATGCTTATCATCACCGACCTGGAGTGGGTCGTCCATGGTGCCAATGATCAATGGGATGACCGAGACAAAGATCCTCTCCATGATTCAATGCGTGGACGATGCACCAAGAGTTGAGATGTCCGTGATCGAGCCCCGCACGGTAGGCATGGCCACGGTTCGGAACCGGCCGGTTCCGGTTCGTGGCCATGTGTGAACTGAAATCGGAACCGCCCCTAGCGGTTTCGGTTCCGGTTGGGAACTGGCCGGTTCTGGTTCCGGTTCTGGTTTTGAACCATCCGGTTCTGATTCATAATTTAAAAATTTTAAAAATAAATTATGAAATAAAAAAATAATGAATTATAAAATTATGAAATAATGAATTATTCAATATAAATTGTAATCAAAATGTAAATTGTAAGGGTGATTGGTTCCCGGTTCGGTCCGGTTCCGTTCGAAACCAGGAACCGAACCGGTAAGACCGATCCCTTAATTTTAGAACTAGGAACCGTACCGGTAAATCATAGAACCGGGAACTGGACCATTGGCCCGGTCCGGTTCTAGGCGGTCCAATGGAACCCTTTGCTCTTAACTAGGAAAGGATCATAGCCACAAAAGGCATACAACTTCACATGCTCATGACTTGGCTTGGGTTTTATACACAACCCCTTTGATGGTCTCTTCATTCCCATTTGATGTGGGACTCTTGGCATTTACATGAAGACAAGCCAAGAGTCTCACATTGAAGGTGTTCAAGGCAAGCCAAGAGTCCCACATCGAATGGGAACGAAGAGGCATTAGAATCATTGTATATAAAACCCAAGCCAAGCCTTGTAATTAGAGTTCAATACACCCAAGCCAAGCATTGTAATTAGAAATCAATGCACTTACAATGCATGGCAATTAGAGTTCAAATTGGTTTATAAAAAAAATTAAATAATGAATTTTTTTAAAATTTCATTACTATTTTTTTTTAATAATTTGGAACCGGAACCGGGCCCGTAGGCCACGGGCCTGTTCCGGTCCCGGTCAAGGGGCCGGTTCCGGTTCCGAACCGTGGGCTCGGGTTTGACCGAGCTGGTTCCTAGCCAAAATTGGCCTGTGGCCATGACTACCCCATGGAGCAAAAGCCGAAGGTGGATCACCCCCTTCAACATAATATGCCAATCAATGTACTATTCCCAGAGGTAGTGATCATGCCAACCAACATGGAGGAGGCCAAACCAAAAGAGCTGAGTGTTTGACAAGCTGAGAAGCCAAAGGCCAAGAAACCTCGGAAGAATCAGAAGCGCTCCAAGAAGCCATCAAACAACCCCGAGTCGAGAGAGCCAAGGGCGTCGCTCGAATGGGTGGGGGAAAATGTCATGGTAACGAGGTTGAATGGGTGGGGGAAAATATCATGGTCGCGAGGTTTTCTGGCACCGAGGATCGTGCAACATCAACAAAAACTCGTCCAAACCCTAATGGAGCTTCCGAAACATTCCCAAGGATGGGCGATACGGTAATTGTGCTAGGTTCTAGAGAGTTCTTGGCATAAATGCCGGTGGTTGGTGGACGGGAAGGTGAGATCTCGGCCACCTGTTCAAGAGTCGATCAATGACTGTAATATGAGGCCCTCTACTATATAAAAGGGTATCCTCCTGCTTATTTTGATCATTCGAATCAATTGAAGCATTTCCATTCTCTTTCAGTGCTTCTCTTTTTAGATTCTCTCTCTACGATCCGGATGAGCGAGTGAGCGATCGAGAAAAGGCTCAGCCTAGGCGTTCCAACAATCCAAGAAAGCCTAAGTTGCCACACGGGTCGTTCCCAAACTATCGACCCATGACACATGCATGTAACGATATTGGACGTGCAAGTTATAGCAAAAAGCGTCTGCAATCGTGCGTGTTGGAGTTGACAGAGAAGAAACAAAAGAAAGAAATAAAGTGAGTGCTCGGATATATGTGTGGAAGACCGAGAGCACACCAAAATTTTCAAGAGAGAGTTGCGAGCAAAGGGTGAGATCAAGGGGGTACATTGGTTAGTTAACGTACAGGAATTAGTCCGAGTGTGTGATTACACTTTCAACTAGCGTGGAGTAATCTCGATTCTTGGGACTTAAGGTGCGATTCTACAAAACCTAACAGACCCATTTCGTGTGCTTATGATCCATCATTGAATCTAATGAGTCCTAAGAGGGATCCCCGTGATCTAAAGAGAACATACAATATACCTATGTGCTTTGCATGCAGCGAATAATTTTTCCTAGAGATAATACATGTGAGTGAGTATGTGTGGGGAGGAAAGTACCAAAAAAGTCATAAACTTATTGCACTTGTGCCAATTAAAACATAAACCCTTTAATTTGATAATTTTAGTCATAAACATTTTGACAATATGTCAATTTAGTCATAAACATTTCAATGTGCCAATTTAGTCTTAAACCTTTTAACGATTTGTCAATTTAGTCATTCCGGTCAATTTTTACTAGAACTTGCTAACATGGAGATCTAGTTAGTGCCAGCCGTCCTACGTGGCACGGCCGTGCTGACGTGAACAATTTTTTTAAACTTTTTTTGGTAATTTCCCTTTCAAAATTAATGTCATTTTAATTCTAGAATTTCATGATGTTTATAATCAATTCATTGTTCTAAATAAAATTAACTATACTAACATACATGAGAACTTAAGTAGCCACCTGGACAAGCTAAAAGCTAAAACTTTACGGGTTCATGAGACTTGCGGTGTAATTTATAGGCCTTTAGATAGTTAGATTTCTATGGTTGTGTCCGCCTGGGCATTATTTAAAAAAAAAATTTGTGAAGAGTGCTCGAACATAAGCATCAATCAATCATCATACGTATAATTTCCATCATCCATCTGTTATAATTTTTAGGTAACATGGGATTTCACTCTCCAAACAACTATGCGATATGAGTTAGAAAAGAAAAATCTTCTATATTAACAAAAATGAATATTATCCTAAGGGATAGAGGCTTTCATCGATCCATAAAAAAGTAGAGTGGTCAATTTACAAGCTTCTTCAAATTATAGAGGATGAACGTTTGAACTTTTACCCAAAGTATAAGAAGCAAATGGTTGATCGACACAAAAGGGGAAAAAAACCAAAAAAAAAAATCTTTAACTTATTGTACGGATGCCAATTCACTCTTATATTTTTTTAATTTGACCATCTAGTCCTAAACTTTTTCAAATATAGTCCTTCCGATTAATTTTAGCCGGAAATCGCTAACGTGGATGTTGACCGTCCTACACGGCACATTCGACGCAGAAATGAACGTTTTTTGCAATTATTTTTTTTAAATCTGATTTTTTTTCTTTTTTTTCCTTTCCTTTTTATTTTTTTTATTTCCCTCCACCAGTCACCGACAAAGGTTGTCAACAATAGGCAAGAGCCAAGATGCCCTCATTAGCCTCAAGCAAGGGTCGCAGAGGATGGCAATGCTGGGCCTTGTCGGATCAGGCGAGGCCAACAAGAACAAGTTGGGGCCCTTGCTTGTGGTTGATGGAGGTTGCCGAGACCCGGCAACTGGCAGAGGGAAATAGGGGAAAAAAATAAAAAATAAAAAGAAAAGAAGAAAATTTGAGAAAATTTAAAAATATATTATAAAAATTATTCACGTCAGCATCAGTTGTGTCATGTAGAACAGTTAGTGTTGATTGGACCACTACGTTAGCGATTTTAAGCCATATTGGCCTGAAAGATTATATTGGCAAATTGTCAAAAGGTTTTGAACTAAATTAGTTAAATTTGAAAGTTTAGAATTGAATTAGCATTCGCATAATAGGTTTATCACTTTTTTAGTAATTATCCCAGCACAAAAACATTACGGTGTTTAGAGGGGTGGATATGATTGCTTTTAGTATAAGTTAATCATGTTTTTTATGGCCTGGCATCGTCGGTACCTAGCCGGCCCCAGTTTGTTCAATTCCAAATCATAGATAAAGTGATTTTTTATTTAAAAGATTTCATGATCCGCTGCAA
Organism: Syzygium oleosum; assembly: GCF_021117445.2. Taxonomy (NCBI): domain Eukaryota; kingdom Viridiplantae; phylum Streptophyta; class Magnoliopsida; order Myrtales; family Myrtaceae; genus Syzygium; species Syzygium oleosum. The sequence continues at coordinate 18,469,704 of NW_026607485.1, read as the reverse complement.
AACTTATTCCAATTCTATGATATTTGAGGATATCATTGAGATTCCTAGTCAGTGTTTTAACATTAATATTGCGGGATAATTGCTCAAAGCCTCAAACCGCTCCCAAACTTTGCCGCCATTGCACAGTAGTCTTTGAACTTTAAAAAGTTGCAAATTGCTTTCCTGAACATGGACACTGTAGCGCAGTAGCACCACACATTGAAAAGTTACATATAATCCTTCAGAATTTTGACTTTTGTTTTTGTCATTACTCTTTTTCGTCCGCATAACAAATTAAACGTTACCTAAAAAGGAACTTACTCATTTTTCTCGACTGAAATAACCTCTACTGCATAGTTAATGAAATTAACAAAATAGAGAAGATGTATGATTGATGAAGTACACTAAAATTCAGCTAAGGTTGTAAAGAAAAATGATTTAATACAATTTTCAAGTAACCCATAACAGTTATGCAGATAGAAGAGCTAGTCATTACAATAAATATTAAAGTTCAAGCGGTAATACGTAAGTTTTGAAAGTTTGAGGGCTGTTATGCAACAATGTCAGAACTTTTGTCTTCCAATCTTTGTCTGTGTTATGTAAATATGCAGTGGACTGTTAGGTTTCGAAACCCCCCCATGATTTTGTCACGATACATGACTTGAGCAAGGACAAAGAAAGCCAAAATGCTGTAAACCACTTCAGTCTGACCAAGTAAAGGTACATGAGAGAGAGAGAGAGAGAGAGAGAGAGAGAGAGAGAGAGAGAGAGAGAGAGAGAGAGAGCTTATGTAGTGTATAGGAAGTTCTTTTAGTTTAAATTATCTGTGACTTATCCAAGATGAGAAGCTTATATGATTATTATCGTTTTCACTTCTTCTTGCCCTAAGAATAATGAAACTCCACCTCAACATGTTTGTGGAACAACAAAGAGTTCGAAATCAAACAATCCTCTTTGTTGATGGGTATATCAAACAATACTTTATCACTTAAAACGTGCATATTGGTAACAAAATTCAACAGCTGTCTTCCCTTATTCGTCATCAATTATGTAAGCCCCCCGAATTCCAGTAAGTATATATAGGGAGCAATGAACGCTATTCTTGCACCAAAAACTCGAAAAGAAAGAGAGAGAGAGAAAAAAGGTTATAGCATCAACCCTAAACCATGGCTCCCCTCAATTATCTTGTAGTAGCATTCCCAGCCCAAGGCCTCATCAACCCAGCCCTCCAATTCGCCAAGCGTCTTCTACACGCCGGCACGCACGTCACCTTCGCCACCGCAGGATCGGCTTACCGCCGCATGGCCAAGTCTGACCCACCTGAAGGTCTGTCCTTTGCCTCCTTCTCCGACGGCTCCGAGGAGGGGCTCAGTCCTGGGATCGACTTCGAGCAGTACATGGCCGACGTAGAGCGGCTGGGTTTGGAAACTCTAAGAGACCTCGTCGTTGCTAGCCTTAACAAAGGCCGCAAATTCGCGTGCATATTTTATACCACAATCGTTCCTTGGGTTGCTCAGGTGGCTCATTCTCTTCAAATCCCCTCGACACTAATTTGGGCTCAACCTGCCACTCTTCTTGATATATATTACTATTACTTCAATGGTTATGATGATGTTATAAGAAAACTAGGCAAGGATGATCCTTTGGCATCGCTTCATTTACCGGGATTGCCGCCGCTAACTTGCCGAGATGTCCCCTCATTTTTCACACCCGAAAACCAATATGCTTTTGCACTGCAGCTAATGCAAGTGCAGTTTGAAGTATTCAAGGAAGAGAAGAATCCGAGAGTACTCGCGAACACTTTCGATGCGCTTGAGCCAGGGCCGTTAAAAGCAATTGGCAACCTTACCATGTTCGGGATCGGCCCGCTAATTCCTTCCGCATTCTTGGACGGACAAGATCCCTTGGACAAATCCTTCGGAGGCGATCTCTTCCGGGGTTCGAAAGACTACATCCAATGGCTAGACACTAAGCCCGAAGGTTCGGTGATTTATGTATCATTCGGAAGCATCTCCGTTCTATCGAAGGAACAAAAGGAGGAGATGGCGCGCGGTTTACTAGGCACCGGCCATCCGTTCTTGTGGGTGATTAGGAAGGACAAAGAAGAGGAAGGAGAGGGAGAGGAAGATCATTGGAGCTGTATGGAGGAATTGGAGCAAAAGGGGATGATAGTGCCATGGTGCTCTCAAGTGGAGGTGCTGTCCCATGCTTCAGTAGGGTGTTTTGTGACTCATAGTGGTTGGAACTCAACCTTTGAGAGCTTGGCTTGCGGGGTCCCAATGGTGGCATTCCCACAATGGAGTGACCAGCAAACCAATGCCATGCTCGTTGAGAATGAATGGAAGGTGGGGGTGAGGGTGAACACGAATGAGAGAGGCATAGTGGAAGGAGACGAGATCAAGAGATGCTTGGAATTGGTGGTGGGAGATGGAGAGCAGGGAGAGGAAATTAGAAGGAATGCCAAGAAGTGGAAGGGATTGGCAAGAGAAGCTGTCAAAGAAGGTGGGTCATCGGATAGGAATCTCAAGGCATTCTTGGAGGAGATCCAAATGGAAGCAAATGGTCACTAGAGTACCAGTATTTCACCTGTTATTCCTTTACTCTTGTATTTGTATCTGGTTTGTTATCTGTAACATCCGGGAGAAAATAAGGTTTATGTACTGCAAGTAGATAAACTCTCGTGTATAACTACAATGAGATATATTGCAATAATACAAGGTTGTCTATTTACATTTTGGAGGTTGATCTAGCTAGCTTGCTCGCTCACACCTTGTAAATTGTGTCATACAAGTCAGAATGTTAGCTGATTTTGTCCCTATTTTAGAAGCAACTATTCCTTGTTATACCCGGTGTATTAGACCCTGTTGGGTTTTGGACTTGGACCGCCAATAATGGGCTTGATCCAAGCCCAACCCATTTCTACTCCCTTGGGGGGAGCAAGCAAGAGAAGTTATGCTCCCATGAGAAAGAAGGGATAAGAAAGACCAACACACCTATACATCCATTGAACGACAATGGACGTGCAACTTACAGATAAAAGTGTGTCGTGTGTGTTGAAGTTGACAGAGAACGCAAGCATTCTCTAGAAAGAATCGCTAGCAAAGTGTGAGATATAGGGGTATGAGTCTGAGTGCATGATTGCGCTATCGATTGGCACGGATATAGAAGTACTAAGTGGAGCAATCTCAGTTTTTTAGACTTGAGGTACGATTTTGCAAAGCCTGACAGGCTAGTTGCATATGCATATGATCCATTGGATCTTGTGAGTCTTCGATAGGATCCACGTGATCTAACCAAAACGTACACTAAGCCTCTGTACTCTACATGCAACAGAGTAACGAGGGCTCTCTCTCTATAGACCCTTGTGAATGCATGCACGAACAGCCCCCACCTTTACAAGCCGCTTGCACTGTTGCATACTGCCGCCTTGGCATAACGTCGCATGCTGCTTGTTGCATGCCACCACTAGCTCCCGTCAACGTCGTTCCCCTCTTCTTCCTTTGACTCGTGTCTAACTTAGCTGTCGTGCACCCTCTCTTCTCGCACTCAACCGTCACGATCCTATCCGATCTCCTCCTTTCATGCCGTTGTCCTCGGCAACGGTAGTGAGCTCGAGCAATCCACACTAAATACGGGGCTTGGATTCACATCTAGGGATCAATCGACGTCTACTCAAGGCCAATCCAAAGTCTATGGCCTCCAGTTAACCTCAATCCGAGGTCTATTGGGGTCGGCGTCACCCGATGGCAGGCTTTTTGTCACACCCCGTACCCCAATGGAACGCAACATCCCGTCACGGTCGATTATGGTGCGACGTTCCCAGGAAGCGTCACCGACCCAACGCCCAATCAGAGATCAAACACATACGGAAGCACGTATATAAATATATATATACACCCTGACAATAAAATACATGAGGCCAAGGTAGCACAACCAGCAAACCACACCTCTTAAAACATGTACACTGATATTACCATAGGAAACTTTTTTTTTTTACGAAATTTTTTTTTTTTTGGTAAGGTAAGTATATATATAACTTTCTCAAAACCAAATACAAGCTATAGCTCCAACCAATACCTGACCCTAATAGGACATAACTGTCCTGAAAGGGTCAAGAAAGGTCCAGCAAGGACTATACAAATAGAACAGACAACCAAGCCCCGAGAGAAGAATCGGGAGCACTAAACAAGGCTAATCCACAACCAGGACCCAAAGGACTCTACAAGCCAGAGGTACACGGCAACCTGAGACACCGGACCAAAGGAAACAAGGAAAAACAAAGGAAAGAACTAAGAAAAAATGGATGATGATAGCCCCCAACTCCTTTGTAATCTCCTATTCATTGGCGTGTCTGCAACTCTTCCAAGGGTTGAAGCTTTATCCTTCAGCACTTTGATCATATGATTGCGCATGCCAGGAATGAAAATACTCTTGTTGCGGAAGATTGAGTTGTTTCTTTCAGTCCATATTATATGACAAAGGGCACCAAATGAGAACCTGGTGAGACGGTGGGCAAATGATGATCCTCCACAAACCTTCATTGCCCATGTTATATGCTCATGCCACGGACGGTTACGCCATGGGAGATAGCATTTAGTTGCCCAAAACAACGCCAAACTTCTTGTAGAGGAGCATTGGAAGAAAAGGTGATTGATTGAGTCCGGAGTAGCACCACAAAAAGCGCATAAAGCGGCATTGATCCTGCTATTATGAATAAGAGCGATCCGAGTAGGCAATCGATCGAGGGAAATTATCCATAGAAGAAAGGAGTGTCGAGGAGCAATATGGTGATCCCATATAAATGAATGCCACTGAACCGGCAATCCTTTTCTTCTTATATGGTTCCAAGCTGTCGCCACCGAGAAGGTAGAGGATGGTTGAGGAGCCCAGATCAGCTCATCTTCAATGTCCTCCTGAAAAATTCAGCGCCAAGAAAACACACAGTCAGCAGCAACTCAGTCAAAAGGGGTCAGCGTATATCACTTTGGGCTCCTCAGCTTCCTCGACCATGGCTGCAAGTCCGTCCCCACAAGGGTGCCCACTAGATGACCGCTGGATGAATTGCGATATACCAAAAAGGGGCGCTCTCCTCGGCATCCTACGGCTGGGGGTCTGAAATGTTTCGGTTTACACAACCGTGAGACGAATCTCAGTGAGTATGACCCCCTAAACCTAGGTTAGGCTAACATGCAATCTCCTGACCAGGACACACAATCACACAGCAATTTCACTCATAAATAACCTCCGACCTAGGCCCTCTAGCCTAGATCTCTTACCTGTCTGACCCTGCAGGTTAGGCATTTTATATTACCACGATAATCACGGCACAGGCGCAATCATACTCAATCACACGTGCGCCATACGCATGCTCATGCTCGTTAGTGTCAGCCTCACACACAAATCACCGGCACGCACCTCAGCCACATACACTGGCACTCATTTGCCATGCTTATGAATCAGCTCAAACGATGCACGTTGGCACAATCCTCATTTTTATATATTATCAATCGACCCGAAGGTCACGACCCGAAGGCCAACAACACTTCACGGCCTGCGCCAAGGCATTCATGGCCCGGTGTCTCTAGCCCGCGTAAAACGCATCAGGCGCAACACCGATCTCCTCACGAACCAGAGCCCGCGTAAAACGCATCAGGTTGGTCGTCTTCCGGACGAACCGGGCATCGTCCCGCGTAAGACGCCTCAGGACGGCACGACCCGAAGGCCACGACCCGAAGGCCATAATTGAATAAAACGACCCGTAGGCCCGACCCGAAGGCCACAATTTAATAAACTCAAGTATGTACTTCAAAGCACTCAATTTCACTCGTAACACAACGTACTTTGCGAGCTACATCCCAGGAATTCAAACCAATTGCCAATGCCAGAATGCCAAACACGATCATTCGACGATTAAACAAATTTAATGCATTCTCGGTACACCCAATTATCTCCAAATTGAATCCAATCAACTCAACGTTTACTCCGCACATTTAATCCAAAGCAATTCCACACGCCTAGGCCCACCACGAGTAAATTCGATCTCGATAATTGTTTTTATCGACACGGGGCCACTTAATAGGATTAAACAAGTCCCAATCAACCCATAACATGACTAAATTTCCAGCCATTAATCCATAAACCATTTAATGCTCAACTTAGACAAATTTAGGCATTTTCGGTACTGAATGAACAGTACCAGGTCTAAGCACCAATTAGGCCTTAAGCCATGTTTAAATCATCTCATAAAGCCCCAATCACAATTACTAATTACCCAACAACCTAATACACTTAATTAGGCCTCAATTAAGCCTAATTAGCCCCTAAAAATGCCTAAATTCTTGCCATTAGTCAATGAATCAACTAAGTCCCAAATTAAGCAAAATAATGCCAATTTCGGTACTGATGAACAGTACCAGGGCAGCAGACTAATTAGGCCTTAATTCACCTCTAAACCACTTCATTAAGCACTAATTAGGTCCCCTAATCACCCCACACAACATTAGGCATATCTAGACCATGATTAGGCTTAATTAACCCCCTAATTACCCTCTAAAATGCACAAATAAACTAATTAAGGGTTTAGGGGTTTATACTCGCCTAATTATGACTCGGGGCGACGGGAACGGGCGATCGATCACCGACGCGTGGTGAGAATCGACGGCGGCGTTCCGGGGGCAAGCCGGCGGTCACGGCGACACCGGCGAGGGCGATTAGTGGCTGGTCCTCTTCTGTTTGGGGTTGGAACCGGGCTGAGGGTGGCGGTTCGGGTGAGAGGGGGGTCGTGGATGACTGAGGCGGTGGCTAGTGGAGGCCAGCAGCTCTGGCGGTGACTGTTCCGGCGTGAACAATACCAAGACGAGCAGAAACGCCCACGGCAGAAATGAAACGGGAAAAGGAAGAAAAATTTGGGGAAAATGGCCGAATGGTCTTCAGGAGAGAGAGATGGTCTGGTCAAATGTGGTCAAGCTTGATGTGAGTGGAATCCAAGTGTCCAAATCTTGGGCCAATGGACAATTTTGCTCTTGATCCAAAGGCTAGGATTAGCCCAAATCCAATAATTTAGGGGTGAAATGGTCTTTTGTCCCTAACCATGGTTGACCAGACCTGGTTTAATCCCAATTAACCTTGGTTAACCCCAAAAGTTTGACCAATTTTCGGAATTAAATAAAATGGTCTTAGGGGCATTTTCGTAATTTTTCGATCCCGGATCGAAATTCCAATTTTTGTCCCTACCGGTCCTATATATTCATGGTAAACATAATACGGTGTTGGACCCTTAAAATTCATCCTTTAAGCCCTCGAAAACCAGTTCAAAAGTTCGGAGGGGCAAAACCGTAATTTTTCGTTCCGGGGTCGAAATTCCAATTTTTGACCGTATGCTCTCCAGACGTGTGCGGCCACTCTAAAATGACGTCGGTCTTGCGAAAGAGTCGTAATTACCCTTGAAATCTCGACATCGAAGTTCGGTCCCAATTTCGCGCTCAATTTAGCTCGTTTTGAAGTTTTAAGGCCTCTCACTAACGGGCGGCTGTTTAGGTGTTACGCGTATCGACCTAGGATTGTCCGAGTCGTGATGGCCTCGAATTTCGGAAGAATGAGAGGAATTATCACTAGTACCGGAGGTCGCAATCGTTCGGATTAAAATCGGGATCCGTTTGTCAGGCGTACTCTCGGTCATGCGGAATCACCCACGATCCGATCGTACGTTACTGACTATATCAAATCCGTCATTTTCCTAAGATCGGCCCATATTGGTTCAAAATATTCCCTCGACGTTTCTCGAAATCGGCGCTCAATCACGATCGGGTCCTCGGTCCACGCACCTGTTCCTATTTAGCCTTTCCCATTTGGTTAGTATCCCGTGATTGATCAAGTCAGGACGAGACTTACTAAAATCAAACGAGAATTAATGTACACTTTATTGGTCCCGGTAACGGGTCAAAATTCAGAATGTTACAACTCTTCCCCCCTTACAAAAATTTCGTCCTCGAAATTTGTACTCTAAACTTGTTCCTCGAACAACTGGGGGTGTTGACGTCGCATGGCCTCCTCACTTTCACAAGTAGCGCCTTCTGTCCCGTGGTGTTCCTAGACTACCTTGACCATCGGGATTGTCTTATTCCGCAGTACTCGATCTTTCTGATCTTCAATTCTGACTGGTCTCTCCACGTACGACACCCTGTTGTCCAGTCTATTTCTTCATATCTCAGAATGTGTGTCGGATCTGGCTCATACTTTCTCAACATCGACACGTGGAAGACATTGTGTACCTGGGACAAGTTAGGTGGCAGGGCAAGCCTATACGCCATATCGTCAATCTTTTCCAGAATTTCGAACGGTCCGACAAACCTTGGACTTAGCTTTCCCTTCTTGCTAAATCGTGATAACCCTTTCATAGGCAACACCTTGAGGAATACATGGTCTCCAACTTGGAATTCCAAAGGTCGTCATCTCCGATCGGCATAGCTTTTCTGTCGACTTTGTGCTGTCTTTAGCCTTTCTCGGATAATTTCGACAGTTTCTACTGTCTGCTGGATTAACTCTGGGCCAGTAATACTCCGTTCACCTACTTCGTCCCAGCATACGGGAGTCCTACATGCTCTGCCATATAAGGCTTCAAATGGGGCCATCTGGATACTCTGCTGATAGCTATTATTATACGCAAACTCCACCAAATGCAGCTGTTCTTCCCATTTACCCTGGAAATCCAGTACACAAGCCCTTAACATATCCTCGAGGGTCTGAATCGTCCTTTCTGATTGACCATCAGTCTGCGGATGGTAAGCTGTACTGAATTGTACCTTCGTTCCCAAGGCCGTCTGCAGACTTTTCCAGAAATTCGCCGTAAATCTCGGGTCACGATCCGAAGTAATCGTCACTGGTACTCCGTGAAGTCTGACGATTTGTCGCACATATAACTCTACATACTTTTCCAGCTCAAAATCCTTCCGAACTGCTAAGAAATGCGCTGACTTGGTCAGTCGGTCTACTATTACCCAAATCGAATCATGACCTCTCTGACTTCGGAGTAAACCTGATACGAAATCCATCGTGATATGTTCCCATTTCCATTCGGGAATCTCTAACGGTCGCAGTAGTCCTCCGGGCTTACAATGTTGTGCCTTCACTTGTTGGCACGTCAAACACTTAACTACATGTTTGGCCACATCAACTTTCATACCACTCCACCAAAAGTGTTGTCGAAGGTTCTGGTACATCTTAGTACTGCCCGGGTGAATGCTGTACTTACTGCGATGCGCTTCACTTAGAATTTCTTCCTTGAGCTCCAAATCATCGGGCACACACAGTCGCCCACAGAACTTCAAAGCTACATCCTCGGACACTTGGAAATCCGACTTCCTCTTGGTGACGTCCATCCCAATTATCTTTTGAATCTCTGGGTCCGTAGATTGCAATTCCCGAATCTTAGTCTGAATCTCCAGTTCTATTCTCAAAGCGGCTAGTAAACTCGATACGTGGCTCACTTCCAACTTGAACTCTGAATCTCGGAGCCTCTCTAGCAAGGTCCATTCCTTGATCATCATATGCGCCACACTTGACTTACGACTCAACGCATCAGCGACTCGATTCGCCTTTCCCGGGTGATACATGATATCGCAGTCGTAGTCCTTCAGCAGTTCCATCCATCGACGCTGTCTCATGTTCAATTCCTTTTGCGAGAACAAGTACTTGAGGCTCTGATGATCCGTGAAGATCCGAAATCTTTCTCCACATAGATAGTGCCTCCAGATCTTGAGCGCAAATACAATTGCAGCTAATTCTAAATTGTGCGTCGGATAATTTAGCTCATGCGGCCTCAACTGACGCGACGCATACGCTACTACTTTTCCATGCTGCATTAATACACAGCCAAGTCCTCTTAAGGAAGCGTCACTATAAACTTCAAAACCTCCTGGTCCGGATGGAATAGTCAGAACCGGGGCGGTGGTCAATCTACGCTTCAGTTCTTGAAAACTTTTCTCGCACTTATCGTCCCATTCAAACTTGGCTTCCTTCTTCAATAGTCGTGTCATCGGCATGGCTATTGACGAGAATCCTTCCACGAAACGTCGGTAATAGCCAGCCAAACTCAGAAAGCTTCGGATTTCTGTCACGGAAGTCGGTCTAGGCCACTTAAGTACTGCCTCAATCTTCATTAGATCCACTGAAATTCCGTCTCCCGAAATTATATGACCAAGGAATGCTACTCTGTTTAGCCAAAATTCGCACTTGCTAAACTTAGCATAAAGTGCGTGCTCCCTTAGCGTCCATAGTACCTCTGCTAAATGCATTTCGTGCTCTTCTGGGCTCTTTGAATACACCAGGATATCATCAATAAACACTATCACAAACTGATCTAAAAATTCCTTGAACACCCTGTTCATCAGATCCATAAATGCAGCTGGGGCATTCGTCAACCCGAAGGGCATCACCGTAAATTCATAGTGCCCATACCTTGTCTGAAAAGCAGTCTTGGGTATATCTTCCTTCCGAATCCTCAATTGATGATATCCAGTCCGTAGATCTATCTTGGAAAATACAGACGCTCTTTGCAGCTGATCAAATAAGTCATCGATCCTTGGCAATGGATACTTATTTTTCACCGTCACTTGATTCAATTGCCGGTAATCTATACACAACCTCAGAGTTCCGTCTTTCTTCCTCACGAATAGGAATGGTGCTCCCCATGGGGACGCACTAGGACGGATGAAACCTTTGTCCAGGAGTTCTTGCATCTGAACCTTCAACTCCTTTAATTCCGACAGTGACATCCTGTAAGGCGCCTTCGAAATGGGTTCCGTTCCCAGGGCCAATTCAATCACGAATTCCACTTCCCGCTCGGGTGGCAATCCTGGCAATTCCTGAGGAAAAACCTCGGAGAAACTACACACCACAGGTATTTCTTCCAAACTGGGCCCCTCAATCGTCGGATCAACCACATTCACTAAATATCCTTCGCAACCATCATTTATTAACTTGGTCGCCTTGAGGGAAGCAATCCAAGGGATAGAGATTCCTCCTCTATTTCCCTGGAATTCATATCTAGGACATCCAACCGGATTAAATTGGATCGTCCTGCTACCACAATCCATCAAGGCCTTCTGCCTTACTAGCCAATCCATTCCTATTATGACATCAAAATCGAACATGGCCAATACTGCCAAGTCGATACTCTCCTTGATACCATCAATCACTATTTTGCAACCGGGACATCCAAATGAAACTAACATCCTATCATTCAATGGTGTCGACACCCACAACATAGTTTCAAGCATAACTGGTTCCATACCAACTAATAGAACAAACTGCTCCGAAATAAACGAGTGGGTCGCCCCCGGATCAAATAATGCATATGCAGCATGATCACAGAGAGAAATCGTACCTGTGACCACGCCAGGCGCTACCTCTGCTTCTCTGCGCGCCATTGCATACACCCGTCCTTGTGCTGGCGGCCTCCCTTGATTAGCCGGCGGGGGATTTCCAACTTGATTTCCGGCTCGGGTTTGCTGTGGAAGCCTCGGTGGTCCAGTGGGGCGCTGCTGGGGGCAGTTCCTGATTTGGTGCTCCAAACTTCCGCACCTGAAGCAAGCCCCAAAACGTCTCGGCTGCGGGTTCGACTTCCCGATGTTCTTTCTAGCTGGCGGAGCAAAACGTCTATTTCCTACCATGGGCTGCTTCCCAAAGCGGCGGTTATCTCTGTTCTGAGCAAACCGCGAACCAGATGCGGCTACTCTCTCTTGTTGATCTCGTTCGATAATCTGAGCCCGCCTATACATTTCTCCATATTCCTTAATGTCATGCGATAGAATCTGACTTCGAAGATCCGGCTTTAAGCCATCGCGGAATCTCCGAGCCCTGTCCCGTGGATTTTCTACCATCGTTGGTGGGAACTTTGCCAACCTAGCAAATTCTGCTTCATACTGATCCACGGTCATCTGACCTTGGCGCAATCTCATAAACTCCATTAATTTCTTTTCCTGGGCGTTTTCTGAAAAGTATTTCTCATAAAAGTTCTCCACAAACACTGCCCAGGTCGGGGCTGTTCCTTCCGGAAATATTCTGCCCTCAGTGGCCTTCCACCAGTCGTTTGCGCCATCCTGTAATTGATACGTAGCTAACGTCACCTTCTCCTCGTCGGTGCACTCCAGCACCTTAAAAGTCTTTTCCAATTCTTCCACCCATCGCGGTGCGATCTCGGGGTCACCGCGACCATGGAACTTAGGCGGCTTTAACTTTACAAACTGTTCTACTAACTGGGACATCTGCCTAACCCCTGTTGGTTGAGCTGACCCTTGCTGGGCTTTGTTCCCTCCAATACCAGCAATAGGCGCGGCCTCGGCAGCTTGTGCATACGCTGCGACCCTTTCCTGTGCCTGCAATCCCATAACACGCCCTATCTCCCGTAAGGTATTCATCACATCATCAAATCTGGGATCTCTTGCCTCACGGGCTCCCTCACTAGTCTGGGCTTGGGGCTCTTTTCCCCTCCTCCTGCTTGGAGTCTGAATAATGTCCTCTAGTCGACGGTCTCGGGCCTCTTGGCATCCTGGACTCGACTGACCTTGGGATTCCTTCCCCTTTCTTCTATTCATTCTCACAACTCAGCTACTCCACTACCTGCTATAATTCCATTAAGGAATTAAAGACTTAAACCAATCTATCCCAGTCTAAGTCCTAGGCAGGTATTAAACAACAATCAACAATTAGCATGCGGCCTCACAATTATCCAGCATATCACCCAAGGGATTCGCGTACTCACCTCGGGTCCTACCGCACCTGCACTGTAAGGGTCACACCGAACCATCCAAACACAATCAATGCACAATGGTAAGGAGATGCATGTAGCACACGAGGTCACCCTACTGGCTACCCATGGTCTCATCGCTCCTTATCACTCCAAGCTTCGACCTAATGGAATCGAGCTGACCTTGCTCTGATACCAATTCAAGAGGGGATGTCACACCCCGTACCCCAATGGAACGCAACATCCCGTCACGGTCGATTATGGTGCGATGTTCCCAGGAAGCGTCACCGACCCAACGCCCAATCAGAGATCAAACACATACGGAAGCACGTATATAAATATATATATACACCCTGACAATAAAATACATGAGGCCAAGGTAGCACAACCAGCAAACCACACCTCTTAAAACATGTACACTGATATTACCATAGGAAACTTTTTTTTTTTACGAAATTCATTTATACAACAGCCAAGAAAACACACAGTCAGCAGCAACTCAGTCAAAAGGGGTCAGCGTATATCACTTCGGGCTCCTCAGCTTCCTCGACCATGGCTGCAGGTCCGTCCCCACAAGGGTGCCCACTAGATGACCGCTGGATGAATTGCGATATACCAAAAAGGGGCGCTCTCCTTGGCATCCTACGGCTGGGGGTCTGAAATGTTTCGGTTTACACAACCGTGAGACGAATCTCAGTGAGTATGACCCCCTAAACCTAGGTTAGGCTAACATGCAATCTCCTGACCAGGACACACAATCACACAGCAATTTCACTCATTAATAACCTCCGACCTAGGCCCTCTGGCCTAGATCTCTTACCTGTCTGACCCTGCAGGTTAGGCATTTTATATTACCACGATAATCACGGCACAGGCGCAATCATACTCAATCACACGTGCGCCATACGCATGCTCATGCTCGTTAGTGTCAGCCTCACACACAAATCACCGGCACGCACCTCAGCCACATACACTGGCACTCATTTGCCATGCTTATGAATCAGCTCAAACGATGCACGTTGGCACAATGCCCATTTTTATATATTATCAATCGACCCGAAGGTCACGACCCGAAGGCCAACAACACTTCACGGCCTGCGCCAAGGCGCTCATGGCCCGGTGTCTCTAGCCCGCGTAAAACGCATCAGGCGCAACACCGATCTCCTCACGAACCAGAGCCCGCGTAAAACGCATCAGGTTGGTCGTCTTCCGGACGAACCGGGCATCGTCCCGCGTAAGACGCCTCAGGACGGCACGACCCGAAGGCCACGACCCGAAGGCCATAATTGAATAAAACGACCCGTAGGCCCGACCCGAAGGCCAACAGTTTGATAAAACGACCCGTAGGCCCGACCCGAAGGCCACAATTTAATAAACTCAAGTATGTACTTCAAAGCACTCAATTTCACTCGTAACACAACATACTTTGCGAGCTACATCCCGGGAATTCAAACCAATTGCCAATGCCAGAATGCCAAACACGATCATTCGACGATTAAACAAATTTAACGCATTCTCGGTACACCCAATTATCTCCAAATTGAATCCAATCAACTCAACGTTTACTCCGCACATTTAATCCAAAGCAATTCCACACGCCTAGGCCCGCCACGAGTAAATTCGATCTCGATAATTGTTTTTATCGACACGGGGCCACTTAATAGGATTAAACAAGTCCCAATCAACCCATAACATGACTAAATTTCCAGCCATTAATCCATAAACCATTTAATGCTCAACTTAGACAAATTTAGGCATTTTTGGTACTGAATGAACAGTACCAGGTCTAAGCACCAATTAGGCCTTAAGCCATATTTAAATCATCTCATAAAGCCCCAATCACAATTACTAATTACCCAACAACCTAGTACACTTAATTAGGCCTCAATTAAGCCTAATTAGCCCCTAAAAATGCCTAAATTCTTGCCACTAGTCAATGAATCAACTAAGTCCCAAATTAAGCAAAATAATGTCAATTTCGGTACTGATGAACAGTACCAGGGCAGCAGACTAATTAGGCCTTAATTCACCTCTAAACCACTTCATTAAGCACTAATTAGGTCCCCTAATCACCCCACACAACATTAGGCATATCTAGACCATGATTAGGCTTAATTAACCCCCTAATTACCCTCTAAAATGCACAAATAAACTAATTAAGGGTTTAGGGGTTTATACTCGCCTAATTATGACTCGGGGCGACGGGAACGGGCGGTCGATCACCGACGCGTGGTGAGAATCGACGGCGGCGTTCCGGGGGCAAGCCGGCGGTCACGGCGACATCGGCGAGGGCGATTAGTGGCTGGTCCTCTTCTGTTTGGGGTTGGAACCGGGCTGAGGGTGGCGGTTCGAGTGAGAGGGGGGTCGTGGATGACTGAGGCGGTGGCTGGTGGTGGCCAGCAGCTTCGGCGGTGACTGTTCCGGCGTGAACAATACCAGGACGAGCAGAAACGCCCACGGCAGAAATGAAACGGGAAAAGGAAGAAAAATTTGGGGAAAATGGCCGAATGGTCTTCAGGAGAGAGAGATGGTCTGGTCAAATGTGGTCAAGCTTGATGTGATTGGAATCCAAGTGTCCAAATCTTGGGCCAATGGACAATTTTGCCCTTGATCCAAAGGCTAGGATTTGCCCTAATCCAATAATTTAGGGGTGAAATGGTCTTTTGTCCCTAACCATGGTTGACCAGACCTGGTTTAATCCCAATTAACCTTGGTTAACCCCAAAATTTTGACCAATTTTCGGAATTAAATAAAATGGTCTTAGGGGCATTTTCGTAATTTTTCGATCCTGGACCGAAATTCCAATTTTTGTCCCTACCGGTCCTATATATTCATGGTAAACATAATACGGTGTCGGACCCTTAAAAGTCATCCTTTAAGCCCTCGAAAACCAGTCCAAAAGTTTGGAGGGGCAAAACCGTAATTTTTCGTTCCGGGGTCAAAATTCCAATTTTTGACCGTATGCTCTCCAGATGTGTGCGGCCACTCTAAAATGACGTCGGTCTTGCGAAAGAGTCGTAATTACCCTTGAAATCTCGACATCGAAGTTCGGTCCCAATTTCGCGCTCAATTTAGCTCGTTTTGAAGTTTTAAGGCCTCTCACTAACGAGCGGCTGTTTAGGTGTTACGCGTATCGACCTAGGATTGTCCGAGTCGTGATGGCCTCGAATTTCGAAAGAATGAGAGGATTTATCACTAGTACCGGAGGTCGCAATCGTTCGGATTAAAATCGGGATCCGTTTGTCAGGCGTACTCTCGGTCGTGCGGAATCACCCGCGATCCGATCGTACGTTACTGACTATATCAAATCCGTCATTTTCCTAAAATCGGCCCATATTGGTTCAAAATATTCCCTCGACGTTTCTCGAAATCAGCGCTCAATCACGATCGGGTCCTCGGTCCACGCACCTGTTCCTATTTAGCCTTTCCCATTTGGTTAGTATCCCGTGATTGATCAAGTCCAGACGAGACTTACTAAAATCAAACGAGAATTAATGTACACTTTATTGGTCCCGGTAACGGGTCAAAATTCAGGATGTTACACTTTTCAAGGTTCACGACCAATGTTGATCTCGGGTGGAGGCAAACTCTAGTGCGGGCAGGGTTGGCCAGGGCAGTTGTGTGCCGAGTCCAGTGGTAGACTCGTTGGAGATGGCGAGGTGGAGAGGTCAGGGGACAACAACGGGAGGCGCGAGACGAGAAGGGGTGCTAGGAGTGTTTCCTTTGTTAGTTCGTCTTGCATGTGCGAATCAAACATGGTAAAATAGAGATAGCATATGAGGCTAGTACAAGGTACAATACCCACATCTACCCCATACGAATTCCAAGGATGTACGTTTCAACTTTTACCCAAAGTACAAGAAGTAATTGATTGACAGGCATCCTAAACCTTACGGTTCATAGATTGGGGTAGATACTTTAGCTTTTAATATAATCACATATTATTATACGACTGACAGTGTAGCTAATCATAGTTATAAATAGATCATCGAATAATTGGTATATCAATATCTAGGTAATGTATTAGGGGCATTATCTTCATGACTTATTGTGAGTTATATTCGTTGTTACTGTGCTTTTACATTAATATTCTAGTATAATTGCTCAAACTCATCTTGAACTTTTACAACGATATATAATAGTCTCTGAACTTTGCAAATTATTTTCCTAAACCGTGACACCAACGCACGATAGCACCAAACTTTGAAAAGTTACATGTTATTTTCAGGAAAATTGTCCAAAAAGTCCTAAACCTATTGCATTTTTGCCAATTCAGTCCTAAACCTTTTAAGTTTGCCAATTGAATCCTACACATTTTCACTTCTTATCAATTAAGTCCACCCGGCCAATTTTGGCCGCCCAGAGCTGACATGGATGCCAGCCGTCCGGCAAACGCTGATGTGGCAATTTTTTATAATATTTTAATATTTTTTTCGATTTTTTTTTCTTTTTCCTTTTTTCTGTTCTTCTTCCCTCTGGCCGATCGCCGGACCGGCCAGGGGCAAGAGGCCGACGACAAAGCTCGCCCCCGCTGGCCACTGGCAAGGGCGAGCCTCGTCGGCCCTTCGCAAGGGGAGGTCGAACCTCGCCAAATCTAGGCAAGGTCGAGCCTCGCCGGCCCCTGGCCTCACCCAGCGATAGCGAGGTCGGCCTCGCCTGGCCTCGACCAGCCAGGGGCCGATGAGGCTTGCCCTCGCTAGTGGCCGGCGGGGGCAAGCTTTGCCGCCGGCCAGAGGGAAGAAGACCAGAAAAATAAAAATAAAAAGGACAAATAAATAGAAAAAATATTAAAAAATTATAAAAAAAATTACCATGTCAACGTTTGCCGGACAGAAGACGCCCACGTCAGCTCCGGGCGGCCAAAATTGGCCAGATGGACTCAATTGGTAAGAAGTGAAAAGGTGTAGGACTCAATTGACAAATTTAAAAGGTTTATGACTTTTTGGACAAATTTCCCTGTTATTCTTTGAAATTTTTATTTTTTTTGTTTTCGCCACTAATTTTGTTCCGTGTGCATAAGAAATTAAACTTACCTAAAAAGGAACTTACTCTCTTTTTTTTATCGAAATACCCTTTGCTGCATGGTTGATGAAGTTAAGAGAGCGGAGACAATGTATGGTGGATGAAATTAGCAAAAATCCAGCTAAGGTTGTCAAAAGGAATAATTTAATTCATTTTCAAATAATATTTATGATTTCGTTTGTTTGAAAGAAAACTGTTTTTGAGAAATTATTTTTCAACTTTTTGATATTCGAATGACGGAAAACTAATCAATGTACGGGTGTTGACACTTGATTTTTAGCTCATTTTCTCAGATTTTTCCAAAAATTACAAAATTAGGATTAGGAACCTTGGCCAAGCTTAGGAACCTATTTCTAAACCAAAAATAATTTTTTAAAATTGTCCTGAATTTTTCTTTAATTTCTTCGTGTCAAAATAAGGGTGAAAATCAAGAAAAATAGCAAATGGAGTCTAAAAATTCCATAAAAATAGTCATTACTCTTATCTTAAATCCAATTTCATTAATACAGTGTAAATTTTATAAAATTTCAATTGGGAATATGTTTTTCCCAAAGTTGGGTAAAAACAAGCCCAAATTGAATCAAAAATTCAATTAATTCATTTCTAGTCATTTTTCAGTCGTAGTTTCTTCACAACAAATGAATTTGGGACCTTGAATTGCATAATGGTCAGTCCACTTGCACAATATGCTGAAGAAATTAAAAAGTCCCAAAATTCAATTGAAAATTAGGTTTTTTAGCCCAAATTGGGGTTCATGATCAATTTGAAATTGTTGAACCTTGGTACAATCATTTTTAGGGTTAATCAGTCATGGGTAATCCAATTTTGGCATCAATTTTACTCAATCAGGTCATTTAGGTATCGAATTGAATAGATCCCTAGTGACTCGGATTTTAAAATTTGGGAATAGTTGGTTTAATTGTGACAAAAATTAGGGAAAATCTCATGTTTTGATGCAAAATGTGCCAAGGAATTTAATTTTGAGGTTAAATTTGAAAAATTGGGTCAAAATCAGGCTTAATTTGAGAATTTAGACCAACCCGAGTCTGCCAAATCGACCGGGTCAACCCAACCCGACCTGGGTCGATCTCCTTCTTCACCTGACTTGCCTAGAATGGGATAAACCCAGAAAATATCTTCTTCGGCCCCCTGACTTTATCGATTAAATTCGATCAATATAGCACTTGTTAAACTTTGATTCCAGCTGGAGAATCTCCGGCTGGCATTGGAGATTCAATCTAACCAATTTCAAGTCGGTGATAACCAATTTTAGGCGGGAAAATCAGGTAACAAAAAGGGAGGAAGAACATTATCTCGGGCATAGAAGGTGCTCGACAAAATCACTGAGAGAGAGAGAGAGAGAGAGAGAGAGAGAGAGAGAGAGAGAGAGAGAGAGAGAATGAGAGCAAGAACAAAGGGAAAAGAGAGAAAGAGGAGAAGGTAGAGGTCCCCTTCTGAGCGTTCAGCGTCGCCCTAGACGGCAAAGTGCCTGCAAATCAGAGCCCAGCCGTGACCTCCCTCCTTGGGTTCAGTTGAGTTTATCGTGTGTGAAGGCCTGAAACTTGAGCTCGGCCGATAGATCTAGAGGTACTCCGGCGAAGCTGAGACCACCAGCTTGGAGTTCAGGTGTTAAGGAAGAGTTCTACAGCCGCGGATTCACTCATAAACTTCATTTGATCCTCCGACAAAACAGGTAAAGTTCGTTCATAATCACGGTTTTCCAAATTCCAGATGATGAACTTGAAGTTCAATATTGATGATCATGTGATTTCTTTGATGATTCTGAATTTTTTGATGCCTAAAACACATTTATGATGATAGTTGTATTGTTTTCATTGTATTTTGTGTCATTAAATCAACAAAACCGACTTGGCCACCATCGTTGCACCTCACCGGAGCTTGGGAACCCTCGTAGGAGCTTCATTTTTTGCCCTAGGCTATTCAAGTTAGTGACTCCTAACCTTTGTTTGATGTTTTGCTAATCATTTGAACCGATTTAGACGGCTAGGGCGACTAGAATTTAGGATTTGAAGTTTGGAGAAGTTAATGTAGAACTGTTTTGAGTTAGTGTTCTTAGGATAGGTTTTCGCCGACCCGCGGTGGTCCAGCGGCAAATCGATGGACTGAGGCTGATAAGTGGTGATAAGAGGATAACACAGAACCAAAAATCAATCAAAAAGGTCGTCGGAGGCTCACTGACGGTGAGTTCAAACCGGCGGCCTCGAGAATGTCTAGCCCAGATTCGTACCCACCAGGTGTTCGGCAAAATGCGAAGAGAAATAGGCTGAAAACGGCGCCGTTTCGGCGTTGTGCCCGTCGGAGCGTCGGCCGAGCGTCGACCGGCGCCAGCGACGTCCGGTTCAGCTCGGTTGAACCGACCTGAACCGGTTCGGTCCGGTTCAACCCTCGGCGGGAAAAATTTAAAAATATAAAAAATGATAAAAAAAAAATAGAAAATAGAGAAAATCAAATAAAAATCCTAAAAAATAGTAAAAAAATAGAAAATTTATAAAAAAAAATTCAAGAATCCAATAAAAATTTCAAAAATTTTCAGAATTTCAGAAAATTTCTAAAAAATCATAAAAATTCAAAAAATTTCAGAAAATTTACAAAAAATATGAAAAATTTAGGAAAATAAAAAAAATTAGAAAATCAAAAATATATTAAAAAATTTAAACTTTCAGAATTAAAAAAAATTCAGAAAATAAAAATTAGCTCTCGAGAAAAGAAATTCTAAAAAAAAAATTCAAAATTTCAAAGAATAGCTCAAAAATATTATGGCCAACCTTTGCAAGTGAAATTAGAATTTTTAAAGGTGCCTAACCAGCATTTTTAGAAAATCCTTAGTTGAGGGGTTTTTACCCCTAAAAAATCCTAAACCCTAAAACAACACATATCATCGAATGAATAAGCCTTTAGGGCTTTATTAAGGCTTGGGAGTTTTTTAATTGATTTTCATTTTAGAGATCCAAATCAGGATTGTTTTGTTTGATTGCCATTGATTGTGTTACTTATATTGATTGATTGAATTCCCGCGATTATGATGGTTAGAATTAGTGAATAGACCTCGGAAACTCGTGTGGCATGTTAAACACATCATATTGTTTTAGGTACTGAAAGGGCATTAGGGATCTCGACTCGGGATCATTAGCGTAATCAAGTCCCCGTATTCAGAATCTCTGGTTCGCAGAATCGTAGTATTTCTCCTGTATCCCGATTAGGTTTCTAGTCAACTTATCAATAATGACTAGTAGCGACTCCAAATTAAAACTTAAACTAAATAAAAAGATAAAAAAATCACAACCCGCTGTCACGTGAGGTATGGTCTGGGAGAGGCTCCCGTTTGTCTAGTGATGGGATGTCTGTGGGACGTTTGAGCGAAATATCCGCATCGGACCCTAGTAGCTCATTCGGGGATAGTTTTCCCATTCGTGACAAATGGAAGTACCTCCTTAGCGTGCAAAAAGCGCGGTGCGACAATGGGAAAATGTTTTTTCCATGGACTGATAACAACAAGCTTAAAATAGAGTAAAAATATTTGAAAGAAAACTGTTTCTGAGAAATTATTTTTCAACTTTTTGATATTCGAATGACGGAAAACTAATCAATGTACGGGAAAATATTTTTTCCATGGACCGATAACAACAAGCTTAAATAGAGTAAAAATGATTTCCTCTTCTAACAAGAAGGAAATCACTTTCCCTAAATTACAAAATAAATGAAAACTGACCATTATCCTTGAAAATGATTTCCACGGAAACTAATCTCTTTATTTATTTTTCTTAGCGATTGCAATAAAAAATCAAAGTCGAAGCGGCAATTCGCAACTTTTTCAAAGTTCAGGGGGGGGACAATTCGTAATATCAGAAAGTTCGGGGGCTATTGCGAAAAGACCAGGGAGTTTAATTATCGCTAAGGTCACGAATGTTTGGGCCTGTGCGAATGACTCTCAGTGGGCCTTAAGGCCCAAGCGAAGCCTGCATTTGCTGCTTCTTCTTCTTCTTCTTCACCGTGAAAAGCGAACCGTCACTTTTCTTCTGCAGCAATCCACTGAGAAGTCTCTCTCTTCTCTCTCTCTCTCTTTCTCTGCGTGCGCGAAGCTCCACCGCCGTTCGGGAGCTCGGCCTGATCGGTTTCGCCGGAACAGCTCTGCGAGGGGATTTCGGCGGCGCGAATCGGCAGGGGATGGCGACGGCTATGGTGGAAGACTCCAACTTCGAGGATGACCAGCTGGCTTCCATGACTACCGAGGACATCGTCAGGGCCTCCCGCCTCCTCGACAACGAGATTCGCATCCTCAAGGTCTCTCTCCCTATCTCTCCCTCTCTCTCTCTCTCTGTCACTCTCTGCGTGTGCGGATGTCTATGGCTTCGATTGGATTGCTAGGGCTTGTGGCGCGAGCTTTGCTTGTTTTGTTGGGTCTTCGGTAATTCGGTTTGTGCGCGAGGGGGTTTGTTCTCGAATCTGATGATTTGAGTCCGTGCATCGATGGGGGTTTTGATGGGATATATGGTTTTTTTTTTTTTTGGTTTGTGGTGACAGGAGGAGCTGCAGAGGACGAATCTGGAGCTGGAGTCGTATAAGGAGAAGATAAAGGAGAACCAGGAGAAGATTAAGCTCAACAAGCAACTCCCTTACCTGGTCGGCAATATCGTGGAGGTAACTTCTCGGAATGGGTTCGACTGTAAAACGGGTCTGATTGAAGGGCTCTTGTTGTGCTCGTGGTTTGGGGGCTGTCCCTGACAAATCTCTGTTGAAAATTTGGGGTGTGGCAAGTTACATCTCGCACGATGTCTTTGTAATTTGGGCTGACTGAGGTTTGTTCTCCCAGAGTATTCAGCTGTAGTGTGTTTTCTTGGCTGATGAGTGATGATAATGTGTTCCTCGTATAATATGCTCGTTGTCTCCCTTCTTGCTTTGAGTTATCCTCTGATTGGAATTTATTGTGCTTAAAGATTCTTGAGATGAACCCTGAGGATGAGGCTGAGGAAGATGGTGCCAATATTGATCTGGACTCGCAAAGGAAGGGCAAGTGTGTTGTCCTGAAGACATCGACACGGCAGGTATGGCTTTGGGGAAGAACACAAAGTCGTGTTGGGTTCACTTGCAGCACCAGTAGTTTAACTGTTTGTCTAAATTAGATATCAGACCGTGTTTGCAGCATGCTATCTATGTTTCCCTTTTTTGGACTATATTTGTCTCATCGAGGACATCTGGGGGCATTGGAATAATACAGAGAAGATATGTGGACATTTATCGAGCTATTTTCTGGTTCTCGTTGCTATAAGTGTCGGAGGTGCATTATATTTGACCTATATGCTGGGCAAGGTCATGCAATTGAGATCAATTTGTTGATGGGTTTAGCTGTGTAATTTACATGTATTTAAACAGTGGGTGGAGAAGAACTGTATTTGTTGAATTTGCTGTTAATATCTTTTGATGTAGATGCTTCATATGCTAGTGCCTTTTCTTTTAGTACAAGAGCTTTGAAGCTCTCACGATTGGCATGCGGGGGGGATCCTCGTGCAATCAGTTCTCTTATCTGAGGGCAGTGTAGTTGTAGGTTTGCTTGCTACAAGCCATATATCATAGCTTTGGAATTATTTAAAGAGCATTTATCATTCTCAAGGACTCGAGGGCACTTAAATTTCAGTAGTCAAGAAAACTAAAAGACGCTTCATATTTTTATCTACAATGCAGACAATCTTTCTTCCTGTAGTCGGCCTTGTTGACCCAGACAAGTTAAAACCTGGTGATTTAGTTGGTGTAAACAAAGACAGTTATCTGATCTTGGATACTCTACCATCTGAGTATGATTCTCGTGTGAAAGCTATGGAGGTAGATGAAAAACCAACAGAAGATTACAGTGACATTGGAGGACTAGAGAAACAGGTACGTTGCTAGACTTTTGATCAACCCTGCAAGCACTATGTAAGGAGACAATTAAGTGACAATGTTGTTGTTTACACAGATCCAAGAACTAGTGGAGGCTATTGTTCTGCCAATGACACATAAAGAACGATTTCAGAAGTTGGGGGTCCGTCCTCCTAAGGGAGTACTGTTATATGGACCTCCTGGGACTGGGAAAACTTTAATGGCACGTGCTTGTGCAGCGCAGACTAATGCCACTTTTTTGAAGCTAGCTGGCCCTCAGCTTGTCCAGGTATAAATGTGCTTTTATGTTATTGGGTTGGTGCTAACCATTGATTAACGGATGTTCACCCGGGAAGATGCTGCCCTGTGCTTCCACTGCGAATTGTCGTTATTGCGGAATAGCTGTTTTCTTTCTTGATATTGTGTCTGATTATTCAATCTGGTAGAAGTACTATATAGTTAGTCTTCCTAGATATTAGGTTCTATGACTTTAAAATACACCGCAGTTATTGAATTATACTTAGTTGGAAGCCATATACTTATTAGACTCCACATTCGTGCAGATGTTTATTGGAGATGGAGCAAAACTTGTGCGTGATGCTTTCCAGCTTGCAAAAGAGAAATCTCCCTGCATTATCTTCATTGATGAAATCGACGCTATTGGCACAAAACGTTTTGATAGGTATGCTAGTTAGTTTCATTAGCTTTATAAATAAAGTGGATTATGAACTCCAACTAAACCTTGTTTATGCTAATTATGAGTAAATAATGAAGAGAATGGGCATGGCTTGTGTCCTCGTAGTATGGATACATTTGAAATAAGAAGATAATCTGCAAAGTGAAATTACTATTCAGATGTTAAGAATTGTTAATAGTAATATAACCGTCGTTCGACCGAAAAAAAAGAACAAATATAACCGTCGACTCTATTCATCATCCTGTAATTCGTTTGTAAAACTGTTGTTTGTTTCGAACAATATGTTTACAGCGGATTGTTCTCTTGGCATTTGCAGTGAAGTAAGTGGAGATAGAGAGGTCCAGCGCACAATGTTAGAGTTGCTTAATCAGCTTGATGGCTTTAGTAGTGATGATCGAATTAAGGTGTCGCTTTCTCTCTCTAAACTTTGATTTAACTCCATTCCCATGTACATAAATGGATATTGCCCATGGAGCTCATAGATTTGTGGTATAAGTAATATCTACCAATGACATGACTATGGTCAACTTGAATTTGGCTGATTAATCATTTTGTAGGTTATTGCTGCAACAAATCGAGCTGATATATTGGATCCTGCACTTATGCGTTCTGGTCGATTGGATCGTAAAATTGAGTTCCCTCATCCCACTGAAGAAGCCAGAGCTCGTATTTTACAGGTATATCTTAACATATGATAATTTTACGGTCCGACAGAAGTTCGCTAATGAATAAATAGTCCTTTTCTACTGAAAAGCGGAGTCCGAAGTAAATGCTGACAGAAGAGTTAATGCTGCACTTACTGCTGCAGAATTGATATTCTTCTACAGCTTGTTGGTAATTTATTAGAAGCTGATTTGTGTTGTGACTGTAGATTCATTCAAGGAAGATGAATGTTCACCCAGATGTTAATTTCGAAGAGCTAGCCAGATCAACGGATGATTTTAATGGGGCGCAGTTGAAAGCAGTTTGTGTGGAGGCGGGCATGCTTGCACTTCGCCGCGATGCTACAGAAGTAATTAATCTCTCTCCCTCCCTCTCCAATTATGGGACATCAGTTGTATGGTTAGGTTCCAGTGGCAAGTTTTTGATATGCTGTTGGTATCCATCAGGTTACCCACGAGGACTTCAATGAAGGGATCATACAGGTCCAAGCGAAGAAGAAAGCAAGCCTGAATTACTATGCTTAGGGCCGCAGTAAACATGTCTGGATCTTCGCTGCTCGTGCTTGTTTGCTTTTTAGCGGATGAACGGAAATGAGGTCACCCATTTTCTCCTGCACAGTCGGTCCTCTTGTGGCACTCAACGAAGTATAGATTATTCAACTTTAACTGGTGCGACGTTATTGAACATAGACATATGTGGATGAAGTGAACAGATGAACTTTTTGAAGATTCTGTCCTCTCTAGCGGGACCAAGTTCTTGAGCAGTGTTGTGTAATTTCTGCTTCATCTTATGCAGGGGCCATTTGATAATGGACAAAGCTTCTCTTTTCAGTCGCATGAGCGTTAGTATGCTATCAGAATGTTTGCTTGAATTTGTGTCTGGGATGTGTGGACTTCTTGCATGCTCTCTGTTTAGAATGGATCACCTGTTGAGGACTCATGGTGCTTGTGATTAAAAAAGAATAGGAAAGGACTCTTGTCGATGCTAGTGCTCGTCTCAAGGTAATTTTATTCGGTGCACCGGGTTTATTTCGTGGGCTCGGCTCGGTCCAGGCAAGTAATTCCCTTAAGGCGAGATGCACGTACCCCATGAATTTCGCATAATGCAACCAGTGTACTTGTATTGATGTTGGTACCTGTTCGCGCAATAGCAAAGATGTCGCAATTTGCAAAGGCCATTTACTCGCTTGCAAGAGTGATTCCATCATTTGCCATGAAACGAAAAAGAACATATAAACTAAAACACCGTTGTCCCGACTCAACTTCAACTTTAGAGAGCATTATAGATCAGTACGAATTAAAATTCGATCATTTTTGGGCTGTTATCCAACAATTTTTTTCTTTTTGTGGAATAATATGTACCCTCATCTTTGATATTTATGCACATATTTTTCTTAGAAAAAAACAATCATCCAACTCCATTTTGATTTGGCACGCGATGTAAAAAAAAAAAACTGAGTTGTTTGTGACTAGTAAAAGGGCAGAGGGTGCGAGTGAATACCGTAGTCGGCACCGACTGCGAAAAATCAGGGTAATGACGTCATAAAGAGTGTAACCGGAACATAACCATTTAATATGCTGAGTTGGACAATTGCGTGGGAAAATTTTGTCGCGTTGGTGATGGCCTGTCAGCAAATTTGGAAAGAATCTTGACAAAAAAATTCTCAAATATTGAACAATATTTCTTTGTTCCAAAAAAACCAACAAGAGGGAAATATACTGGGAAAAGTGCCAAAAAAGTCCTAAACCTTTTGCATTGGTGCCAATTTAGTCCTAAACCTTTTTTTGGTGCCAATTGAGTCCTAAACCTTTTGCATTGGTGCCAATTTAGTCCTAAATCTTTTTTTGGTGCCAATTGAGTCCTAAACCTTTTGCATTGGTGCTAATTCAGTCCTAAACCTTTTGCATTTGTGCCAATTTAGTCATTCCGGCTAATTTTGCTCGGAAAATTCCTACGTGGATACCCAGTCAGCGCCGGCCGTCCTACGTGGACGGACCGGCGCTGACGTGGACGCCGGGAAATAAAACGTCGTCGTTTTGTTTCAGTTTTTGTTATAAAAAAAAAACCATAGACCTTCGATTAAGAACGGCGTCGTCAAAAAAGTCTCTTGCGTTTTTCCTTTCCCCAAATCAAGCGACCTTCAACGCGAGCTAACCCAGGAAGAAGAACCCTAACTCCTATTTGCCCAAATCAATTCGATCTCAACTCGAATCAAAGGATTTTGCTCAAGCCGACTCGTTCTTTCATCGAATCAAGTCTCCTATTTAGCTCGACGCCTTTGTCCGTCCCAACCCTACAATTTGCCCCTTTGAAATTGCGAAGACCCGATTGACCCATAATCCAGTCGCGACCCGGTTGGACCTTGAGATTCTGCAGGGAACACGACAAAGTGTGTGGTCCCGATTTGGTTGTGTTGTCGGCACTCAGCAGACATAAAGGTATGTTTTCGTGGTCCCGAACCATCAAATTTTTATGTTTTCGTTGTCTTCATGTGAGCATGGCAGAATATGAAAGCAGAAAAAACAGAACAATGATAAAGATTGGCTTTCGGTTTTAGTCATGGAAAAGGACATACACTGATTATTGAACTTATTTGCTTCAGAACTTATTTCCTTCGTAAAAAACTTATTTCCTTAAGAAAACATAAATTCTGATTTCACTTAGACATTTTATCAAATAGGTGGCATGCAATCTGTTGTCGAGAATCAACCTGATTGATGTCATGCAATGAATTGTTTTTTCTTTCACGGACGGAACAAGTATTTACAAGAACCTCAAAATTTCAGGTTCTGCAGTTATGTTTGCCGATTTTGAACACTTCTATAGCTGTTACTGTCAGTTGAATTGTTGATAAATTAAGAAAAAGTTGTCTTTTCATTCGAAATGGTTTACAATGCTTGTTCACACCATTCAACGATAGTTTAGGTGGCCATTAACCTTCGATGGAGAGAAAGCTGTTGTGCAGGTTCAGTCTAAATTGCCAGCCTCTTCTATTTTCCTTTAGCTCTCTTGATATTGCATCTTTGTTGGTTGGACTGTATTACTTGTGTCACTTTTGTGTGCATTCCTTTTCAGCTAATGACCTATTGAGATCTCTGTCATGCATTGCAACCATCAGAAAAAGCAGAACATGAAGAATATTTTCTTGGGTATATGTGATGAAATGTGAGAACATCATATTGGATAATAATTCGAAAAATTGTGATCGAGTTTCTTGAGGAGAACAATGTTAAAAGGTCTAATTAGCATTCCTTCCGTGTAGGCGAAATTATAGATCCTCTCCACTCTCGAGTGATGGAAGTCCAGTCACATTATGGGTTATTTCGGCTTTTAAAAAGGCTAATAATCTTTCCTACATGTCTTTAATTTTTTGCAAACCATTGTAGGTTATGTGATTCTCTGTCAATAAAATTTGGCTATAGTTTCTACTCATGCTTGTGTGACTATTGGAAGTGTCCTATAACTGACATTGAGGTGTCATTGCAAGAGGAGATCAGTGAATTCATGAAGAGACCATCAAATTCGTCACAATCGGTGACGTCGGTCCCTCCAATTGACAACGATATGTATGTATTTTGTCATTGTGGCCTGAAATCTCCTCTACGAACAGCTAGGACAAATGACAATCGGGGAAGAAGATATCACGGTTGCCCAAGATACAACCCGAAGAATAGAGGGGAAGGTTGCGATTTTTTCATTTGGGTTGATGCGGAAATCAATCGATCGGCAAGGAGTGTGTCCAAAAATTTTCACCAGAGCAATGTCGAAGAAGAATTGGTGTCAACCCATGACAAGGATGATGGCAGTTCAATGGACATTGAAATCAAAGCTCTCAAGGCACAACTGAGACGGGTGGAAAAGGATGCGGCAAAGCTGAAGAAAGAAATTTTCAAATGGAAGACAATTTCGGTTGTGTTGTCGTTGTTTATAGTAATGTTAGCTCGCATGTTATGTGGAAATTTGAAAGTAAAGGACGTGATGAGTTTGCCATAGCGCAAGTTATTTTTAACATTTTTGTATTCATCGACATGTTTTGTACATGTATGTTTGAACATGCATGTCGACTCAGGTTGTGGGGTCATTGCAAATGGTGTTAGAACATTATGACTTGGCCTTTATGTTTCAAGTGGGGTCATTGCAAATGGTGTTAAAACATTATGAATTGATCTTTATGTTTCAAGTGGGGTCATTGCAAATGGTGTTAAAACATGAACCGTCATGATGTGAAGACTGAGTAGCATGTGCAGTGTCTTGGTAGAGCGGCAGATCAAGTTAGTCAAATTGTGCAATTTTTCCCTTTGTGATAGGTAACTTTTCTGCTCTATTGCTCCAAACCATGAAAATGTGTTGGACTATTTGGAGTGCGGGGGTGATCATCTATATATTATTAAGTGGCGTCCCCCCCTTTTGGGATGGTGTGCATCTCTTATTTATCGTTCAATGCTTTCTACTTTGTTCCCTCAAACAATCTGCATATGTAGACCCTTAAAATAGAGACTTTGAAATTATGTGTTGCCTTCTTGTTCAGAAACGGAGCAAGGGATATTTGAGCAGGTATTAAAAGGAGAACTTGACTTTGGATCCATCAGATATGCAAAACATTACTTGGAATGGCAGCTTTATATAAGTTCCTGAACCTAGAGCTCAAAGGTCAGTTGTAGTCCCATTACTTTATCAAAGGCCACAAGATGCTTCTTTTCCTCGTATTCTTTTTGAGGGAGTCCCTGAAACGATTAGAAAACAGCTTGTTTCCACTCATTGTTGCCACCAAATGAAACCCGTTTTGAGGCATTTTGGTTATATCTTCCTGGCCAAAAGCTCACTAACCTATGTCACTCACACCAAATAATAAAGAAAAAAGTTGCAATAGGAACCACATAATTAGTCCAGCAGAAGTAGCAAACTTCACTTATCCCAACAACAATTAGTCCTCCTGCCTAAACCAAATTCTCCAATTCGCATATAAATCCTTACCAGCAACAAATGAGCTTAACCTCATCTTCTTAATATAAGCATCTATTTGATCAACTTAGTTAATGGGATCAACGTGCAAGACAGAGTTTCTTTCCTTCCAAATGCAGTAAATGGCACCATTCTAAGCCAACTTCGGAATTCTTTTACAAAGGGAATTGCCTTTTAGAAATTCCATAGCCCAAGTAAACTGAGAATTTCAGTTCCTAGTAGCCTTTCACACACCACAAAGGTCAAGCAGTGAAGACCGCACAGCACTTAGAGAAGGAGTCCATCAATGTACTATACATCATCGACAAACGAAAAACAACCACGACACTACTTCAATGAACCAACACATCATTGACAAACAAAAAAATAGCCACAACACTACTTCCTAATCCCGTCGCTTCTTGTAAATTGGAGTTACTTCCTCTTTTTTTTTTCCTTCTTTCTCGATGGGCGTACTACTTTAAATGGAACTTCAGTTGCAGCTGCTTGTGATGTTGATTCAATCTGTGCTTGTATAGAAACTCTCTCTCTTTTTCCTTGTTTGGCACTTGTACTCTTAACCTAACATTATTTGTTTCATTAGTCAACAGAATTTTGCTAAATAAAACGAAAGTTCTAACAAAAATATTACTTACACTCCCATGAGATATTGCTGTTCCAGTAGCAGCACTAGCAATTGGTGTCCCACCACCACCAACACTTCCACTTGCACCTTCGCCAATACGTCGCTTAACCTGGAAAGAGTAATATTCATTTAAAGTCTTATTCATGAAGCAAGCATGACACAATAGATATGAAAGTACTTACCAAAAGTTTTTGCCTAGACAATTGTGTTTGTGATGCCGTAGTGCTATCCTTCTTAGTTGGACATGTCTTACTGTTGTGCCCCGTCTTCGAGCAATTTCGACAAGTCATCTTCATTCCTCTCCTCGACATCCTAATACCGCGTGCGACCTCACCTTCCTCCCTTCTTCTTTTCTGTTTGCGCCTACCAGGCTTCACCTTGACCGGAAGTGGTTCGGGTGCCTCATTGTAAGTTTTTTTCCAAAATTTCTCTCCTCGAACTGGCATCATCATATTCTGATATGCAGCTAAGAACTTTGCTTTCTTGTAACACTCATCCACATAATCATATGCATCATGTTGCTTATGATTTATAGCTGAAATGGCATGGGGACAAGGGATGCCAGTAAGTTGCCACCTCCTGCAAGTACAATCTTTCTTGAACACATCAACGACGTACTTAACACCCTTATCCATCACCTCGTATCCAGCATCACCATTCCATAACACATGGCAGTAAATCGCACCAAGTCTATTTTCTTCCAACTTTTTTATGATTCTTGGACCACAGTCCCTTCTCCATCGAGCACATGCATCTCTTTGTGTATGCATTCTTGTCATTATCATTATCCTCATCTCCTCCAACATACTATAAATAGACTTACACCTGGCTTCTATTATTCTTCCATTGAATGCCTCACATAAGTTGTTATCAACTATGTCACATTTAACCTCAGTATTAAAGAAAGCCCTGCTCCAGTGCTTTGGCTCTGTTTGAACCAAGTCATGATATGCGGCAGGACTGATTTTTTTCAATGTCTGAATGTGTTCGTCATATTCCACCATGGTACTACTCTTAGCACACTGCCAAAATAATCTTTGCATTTGTATCCCCTTATACTTTTGGCCCCAATTAGCATAGATGTGTCTGGCACACATTCTATGCTCAGCTGTAGGCAACAAGTGAGCCACGGCTTGTAGAAGGCCCTACAAAAGATTATTTCAATGTAATAAACATACTTTTGGTGTGATCATTTAAAAGGCATAACACTAAAAAAAAGGAAATAAGGAACTTACCTTTTGCTTGTCACTAGTTATAACCCACCCTCGTCCGTACGTGTCTATTATGTTGAGGTCATGCATCAAACTTGTCAAGAACCAAGTCCATGTGTCTCCACTCTCAACTCTCACAACTGCCCATGCAATTGGGAACATCTGGTCGTTTGCATCCCTTCCAACGGCACACAATATCTCTCCTTTACAAACTCCCTTTAAAAAGCAACCATCTAACCCTACAACTTTCCTACATCCATCTAAAAAGCCTTTCTTACATGCAGCAAAACAGATGTACATTCTATCAAATAATGCCTTCGAATGCATGTCAGGCTTTTCAACCTTCAATGTCACAGTACTCCCAGGATTTGAAACCCTGAGCTCCTCTGCATAGTCCCATAACTTTGAATATTCTTTCCTATAGTTTCCCATCAAAACTTTAAAGGCACGCAGCTTCGCTTTCTTACACTGATCTATAGTTACATTTAAGCCCAATTGTTCCTTAATAAGATCCTTCAAAGCAATGGTTTTTATAGTTGGCACTGCTCTAATTATGCTAAGATAGTGCTCCGCCATCCAAGAACTTGTGACCCTTTTATTGTTGAAGCTAATGTTACAAGTATGTTCTTCGTGGTAGGTCTTCACGTGGAATGATCCAGTTCTACCATCAAAAGATGCAGAAATCTTCCAAGGACAATTTTCATGAACACACTTTGCTCTAACAAATTTCTTTTCATTCTTGATAAATTTTATCTCTCTACGTTCAACCACTGAATACTTTATGACGGCATCTTTGAATTGCCTACCATCCTCAAACATCATAGACGTAGTAAACATAGGCAATATAGAATGAGGATCGTACCTTAGATACCTACTTCTCCTTCTTGTAACTTCGCCATCTTCTGGCCCCACATCAGATCCCAAGCTATCATCTCCGTCTGTTTCATAGTAATCTGTTTGGTAACCAGTTTCGGCAATGACCATGTCAGATCGTTGGGGATTAGATGACTCTCCTATAGATTGTTGGGATGAAATAAAATCCGCGACTGGTTCCCCTATAATCCCAGCCTTTGTAGCCCTTTTGTGGAATTCCTTGAGTTTCGTCCTTCCTTCTACAAGGTCCTCATTATCCCTTTCATCATCATCATCAGTCAAGAATTGTGCATTGACAAAATCCGTGTCTTCATTTTCTGAATCGACATCGACCATAAATTCATCACCCTCTAAGTCAGCATAATCACTCTCATCTACTAAATAATCATAATCTAAAGCACTCTCATGTTGAACAAATGCCTGATTGCCTAAACCAACACCCTCACCAATGCGGTCACCCTGACAAATACCCTCACCAGCACTCTCACCATTGCCTTCACCATGACCAGCAACCCCACCTACCACAATGTCAAAAGATTCTCCATATACCTCAACCAATCCATGCCGCAAATGATAGAAAACTAGATCGACAACAGTACTATCATTCCATATATATCTCAACCCATCTTCTAGAGGTTTCCCAGGAAACTTAAAATAAAGTTTTTCAAATTTACCATTTACACCTTTTTCAATGTCTGTGATGAAGCTCTCATAGCTCATCGAATTGATATTAACGTGTACTAAATCCATCTTTCCCCCAATATATTCAAGCATTGGCCGACGAACAAATTTTCCACCGTGATAAAGGCAAACCAATGCAGACTTCTTATTCATCTTGACCCTACACAAAAGACAACATATATTATAAGCATATGCAAACACATAATGGAGCGACAATATAATAGGTTACTTCATGGCTTTTTGGCTATGAAGAAGAGCCAAACAGAGCAATGTGACTGCGTCTTAGAAATTGAAGTTCTCAGTTGAATCGGTGTTCGTGGTCAAATACTGCATCTACCAAGTATGAGTATCCTTAATCTAATTCGAGTCTAAGAAACTTGGTTAAGGCTCATGTGAAATTCATCTCTGGTTAAAGCTTATCAATGTTTCAAATGTGCATTGATGTTGTAGTGAACATCAAAAACAAACTCCTTTTAACTTTTGTCAGTTGCCAGAATCAACAATTTCATGTCGCAAAAGGACAAGATGCTCTTGTCTTCCACCATAGACATTATGTTAATCTACCGCCATCCCATATCAGGGAAACAAAAAAGATGTATTCTGTGTTGTGTGTAGCCATCTAATCTAAAAGCAGAAAAGAAAATTGTGAACGAAGACGGTAAAAGTGCAGCAGCTCCAAACTCATGTTTGGTGATAGGCGCTTCATCCCAATTAAGATGACAGAAACCCTGAGAAGACTGGATGCTAATCCTTTGCATTAATCGAATTGCATGCCACCTATTTGATAAAATGTCTAAGTGAAATCAGAATTTATGCTTTCTTAAGGAAATAAGTTTTTTACGAAGGAAATAAGTTCTGAAGCAAATAAGTTCAATAATCATTGTATGTCCTTTTCCATGACTAAAACCGAAAGCCAATCTTTATCATTGTTCTGTTTTTTTCTGCTTTCATATTCTGCCATGCTCACATGAAGACAACGAAAACATAAAAATTTGATGGTTCGGGACCACGAAAACATACCTTTATGTCTGCTGAGTGCCGACAACACAACCAAATCGGGACCACGCACTTTGTCGTGTTCCCTGCAGAATCTCAAGGTCCAACCGCGTCGCGACTGGATTATGGGTCAATCGGGTCTTCGCAATTTCAAGGGGGCAAATTGTAGGGTTGGGACGGACAAAGGCGTCGAGCTAAATAGGAGACTTGATTCGATGAAAGAACGAGTCGGCTTGAGCAAAATCCTTTGATTCTGAGTTGAGATCAATTGGTTTGGGCAAATAGGAGTTAGGGTTCTTCTTCCTGGGTTAGCTCGCGTTGAAGGTCGCTTGATTTGGGGAAAGGAAAAACGCAAGAGACTTTTTTGACGACGCCGTTCTTAATCGAAGGTCTATGGTTTTTTTTTTTTTATAAAAAAAACTGAAACAAAACGACGCCGTTTTATTTCCCGGCGTCCACGTCAGCGCCGGTCCGGCCACGTAGGACGGCCGGCGCTGACTGGGTATCCACGTAGGAATTTTCCGAGCAAAATTAGCCGGAATGACTAAATTGGCACAAATGCAAAAGGTTTAGGACTGAATTGGCACCAATGCACCAATTGCACCAAAAAAAGGTTTAGGACTAAATTGGCACCAATGCAAAAGGTTTAGGACTCAATTGGCACCAAAAAAAGGTTTAGGACTAAATTGGCACCAATGCAAAAGGTTTAGGACTTTTTTGGCACTTTTCCCGAAATATACTTGATGCTTGCAAAATTTTTTTTTAACACCTCCCTTAACTACTTAAATGCAAAACTCGATTCTTTCATAAGTGTACTCGCGGAAAACATTTTCGCCAATTAGAGATACAACGAAAGTCAAATTAGTAAACCTCGCATGTATTTTGACCTAATTTAATGAGATTTTAAAGAATTTTCGAACAAGTGAAAAATATTTGAAAGTTGGCTAGCATTACAGAAAAAAATTGGAGTCGCATAGAAAGAAAAATGCAACGACTTAAAAAATTTTAATCAAACAAATTCAGTATACTTAAATATTTTAATGAATTTCAGTTTTTGGTTAATCACAAGATGATCGTGATTTTGATTTTCGAGTTAACTTGAATTGCCATGATTCGAGTAGAAATTATGGACGCTTTAAGTGGTGTAAATTAGGTATCCGAGCTTTATTTTTAACAATCGTATTCATTTAACAAAAATGATGGAAAACTCACTGCAAATGTGAAAAATGTTTTACATTGGAGATGTACTTAACTTGTTATATTGTAATAAAAATGTTTAAACCGTTTTATTTCCTTATTGTTTTAATTTGATTTGTTTTTTTTTTCTAAATTTAAAGAATTCCCCACTTGGTGGGACCCACTATTTTCAAAGGAAACCGGACAAAAGGCAGCACCGTTACTCCTCCTTTTCCGGCGAAAAATTAACCATTGTGGGGTCTCGTCTCTCTCTCTCGGCAGCCGTGCCGCCACCGCCATGAGCACCACCACCTCCGCCGGACTCGGGCCGCACCGCCGGCACCATCACCGCCAGTTTGAAATTGCTCACGACCCCGGACTCCACAACTGTAGCTCTCTCTCTCTCTCCCCTCTTTCTTTCTCTAGGCACAGACCTCAGAGCTGAGCACGGGGCCTCAAACATGGTGGTGTGGGGAACCTCCATTGGAGGTCGGCTAGAGCGAGCGATAAACCGAAGGTGGTGTGACAGTCGAGCTAGGGAAGCGATGAAGCAGTAGTGGTGGGTTTTGGCAGCAGCAGCAGCAGTCGGCCTCCAATGGAGGTTGGAGGAAAAAACCAGGCGCAGGGCCGCCGAGGTGGCACAGAGCACGGATGCATCGACGGCACCACCAGGTGTGGCCAACGGCGACGTAAAGGTCGAGCGACCGTGGAGAATCTGGAGATGGTGTATCACGAGCTGGCAAGCTGCAAGCATGAAAGAAGAGGAGGAAAGAAGAAGATGAAGAGAAGAGAAGAAAGACAATATATTACTTAATTATTTTAATTTGAATTGGCAATCCTAATCAACATTTTCGCACAAGTTCTAACACTTCATTTAACAGATAAAAAAAAAGTTATGATACTTGATTGTAAAACGGCCGCCTTGAGTTTTATTAATGCAAATAAATAAGTGGAGTTTTGATAAGAGCTTGAAATAATAAATCTAGCGAAAACACCATGTCACGACCGGGGTCTCTAGACAAAGCTCATATTGAGAATTGAGTGAACATAAAAAGGTTATCATTAAGAGGTTCTCTGAGGTCTGCCACTTCTATTTTAAGATTCTAAGGTGATTTCAAGAGTTTATAAGGAAGGTTCCAAGTAGCTACATGGTGGGTCTCAGAGTAAGGCATATATCTTGTCTATCCTAGATTCACAATACTCTAATTATATGTGATATTAGAATTGCATGTAGCAGCTTTTATAAGCTAAAAATACATAAATAGTAAAGAGCGTCAGACAAGACAGAATATTGCCAATAGGTAGGCAGAAAATAACGTTTGACACGACACAATGTCGCCAATAGATAGAAAATAACGTCAAATATAAAATTTTATCGTCCAGATGATAATTTATAAATACTGTCAGAAAGGTTGGATTTTTTTACGCTTTTAATGAATACAGTTAGATTTCTGTTATTATAAATAAAAACAGATAAAATAATTCTTTTTGACGGATTTTCCAGTGTTTTTATGTTGTATCGTGAAACAGTTCTTTGAGGCCGGCTACTCTTTTCCTTGTTAAAAAACTATATATCCATATTTAGATACCAAGATGATTTATTATCATGTTTATGTCCTTAGAAGATATGCGAAATTCCGCTGGCAAGTGATTGAAGGATATGATTCCATGTACTATTTTTTTTAATGATACTTCATCTTATTCAATCAAATATTCTCTTGTTTCCTTTGTCAAAGATAATAGTTAGTGTTACCCCTTTCGCATTGCAACCCTATTAAGCTAATTGAAGTGGAAAGCTAGTCCAAACCAAGAGGGCTTGAAGGTGTGCCTACAGATTCTAAATATAAACCAAAAGGATACCTTTTTAGACATAGTATAGTAGCCATTATGATCTAATGGACGAAATTCTTTCATATTATAATGAGATCAGAGCTTCTTTAACACGACAAGGCGTCGCTTGAAAAACAAATCTAACTATCGTCAGAAATATTGGATTTCTCTCGTCTTAGCCAGATACAGTTTGATTCTTATTATGTAAAAGACGACAAAGATTCTCTTTTCAGTAGCATTATTTCAAGCTAACTAATCATGCAAGTCGCGACAGTGACGCGAATCTAGAATAAAATTCTCTTTTGTTCACACATGGAAATTTAACTATATCAAGATGGGGGTATGATGCTTATGTCTTTCAATAATTGACTGGTGCAAATGATGAATCCTAGGTTGAGCACCATGCAAGGCAAGATGGCAGCAAATTGAGAATAAATCGGAGATAAATTAAGTCAATATGATGTAAGGTGTTTATGCATAGATTGAGGGTTTTGTCCCTTGTTATTACACAAGATCATAATCCTAGTGATTAAAGTGATGACTTGATGATATTAGTTCACTCGTTAGGGTCTCACCATTTCATTTTTTCGACTCAAGTAGACGTGGAGACATTCATGACCTATTGCATACATATCCATTGCTCGCCACTCTTGATTTCTGTCAACTTTTTTCCCATACACATATCTTAATTCCTCATAATCAAGTACAGAATCTGCATTATTTAATGAAGGAGAAGAGTCGGCAGAAAAGGTAATAAGGTCAACTGAGTTAGAAGACTCAGCTCCTTCATCGTGGCATCGCCTTTTGTGACATCTAACCCCCGATTATAGGGCTTGTGCGCAACGTAGGTAATCGCCATCGACATTTGGAAGCGGGTTGGCATCAAGCAATGACGTCTTCTTTCCACCATAAAGAGGAAGCACAACAGAACACACACACACACACACACACACACACACACACACACACCACACATTAACATCCAGGTTACAAAATCAAACAGAAATAAGCTAGAGAAACAGAAGAAAACCTAGGCTTAACATGGAGGAGGTGGTGGTGCTGATAGTAGGAGCTGGCCCTTCAGGCCTTGCGGTCTCCAATTGTTTATCTCGCCTCTCGATTTCAAACATAGTTCTAGAGAGAGAAGACTGCTGCGCGTCACTGTGGAGGAAGAGATCATACGATCGCTTGACCCTCCATCTTGCTAAGCAGTTCTGTTCACTGCCCTACATGCCCCATGCACCGTCGTCCTCCACCTTCATGCCCAGGAAATCCTTCGTCGAGTACATCGACTCTTACATCTCGAGGTTTGGCATCAAGCCCCGGTACTGCCGCTCCGTCGACGTGGGCTTGTACGTCGAGAGCGAGAGGAAGTGGAGGGTCGAGGCAAGGAACACGTCGACCCAAGAGAAGGAGGTCTACTTGGCGCGGTTCTTGGTCATCGCCACAGGCGAAAATGGCGAGGGCTTCGTCCCTGAGCTGCCCGGGTTGGACGGGTTCGAGGGGAAGATCGTCCACTCGAGCGAGTACAAATCCGGGAAAGATTACGGGAACAAAGAAGTTTTAGTGGTGGGCTGTGGAAATTCAGGGATGGAGATTAGCTATGATCTATCAAACTTTGGCGCTCATACTTCCATTGTGATAAGGAACCCAGTATGACCACTTTTCCATTTACCTATGTTTCTGTTCTCCATCTCTTTTGCTTCATTTATTCTCATTACTTGATCGCATTCACATATATATATATATATATATATATATATATAATATTGTAATTTTGACCCCCGGAATGGGCATGCATGACACGGACTTGACCTAATTCAACAGTCTCTTTTCTCTTTTAAATATGCTATTGCATACCATCGAAAGGCCTTCATAATGTTTCCACTTGCATTTATTTAGGACAGTTAAAGCCCAGTAGCATCATGATCTTTTCATTTAAACCTTCGTGATGAGATTAAAGGCTCTGCTCGTTTAACGGAAATAACTTTCAAAAAAATATTTTCTGAATTTTCCGTCATTCGGCTCACGAAAAATAAACTAGTTAAAAAAAACATTTTCCACCAATGTAGAAAATATCTTCAAAAGTGAGGAAAACATTTTCCATATCTTTTTTCACCAAATTTTTACTTTTATTTTTCTTATTTTTTTCCTTTTTTAAAACTAATTTTTAATTATTTTCTATTTTTTTCCTTTTCTATCTTTTATGTTTTCTTCTTCCTCGGCCGGTCACCGACCATAAGCGAGGCTTTGCCTCACCAGCCTCAGGCAAGGCCACGCCTCGCCTGTGGCCAATTGCTGGCCATTGCCGTGGCCAACGACCGGCAGAAGAAGAAAGAAATGAAAAAAATAAAAAAGAGAGAAAAGAAAAGAAATATTAAAAAAAATTACAAATTTGATTTTTTTTTAAAAAAATGAAAATTTATTAAAAGGAGTGCAATCAGGATTTTCCATACTGAACAACAAAAAATATTTTCCAGTATATTTTCAGGTCTCAGCCGAACATAGAAAAGTATTGTCATTTTCTTAGAAAATGATTTTCCGAAAAACATTTTTCAAAATCGTCATATTTTCTGCGAAACAAATGGAGCCTAAATTTAGCACAAGATTGCAAAATCTCGGTATCTTTCATTTATAGTAAAAGCATAGTTGGTTTACGGTGAACATCTAGTTATAATTTTTTTTTTGTCAGATCTATTTATATCTAGTTATAATTAAAATGCCTTGTTTAATGCTAAACTAATTAGATGGTGGTCAATCAAACCAACAATTCAATCACATAATAATTTGGCAATTCCTCAACCTTTTTTCTTTTTTTTGAGAGAGAGAAACACTTAAAAGGACAATAATCTATATACTGATATAATTGTGCAACCTGTTATAGTTTCATGTGCTCAACAAGGAAATGGTTTACATCGGAATGTTACTATCCAAGTACGTCCCGATGACAATCGCCGATGCCGTGGTGACATTTCTCGAGAAGCTCTGGTATGGCGATTTGACTAGGTATGGGATCTGTCGACCGGCTAAAGGCCCGTTTCACCTGAAAGTGGCCACTGGAAAAACTCCGGTG
The DNA here is from genome assembly GCF_021117445.2 of Syzygium oleosum. NCBI lineage: Eukaryota > Viridiplantae > Streptophyta > Magnoliopsida > Myrtales > Myrtaceae > Syzygium > Syzygium oleosum. The sequence goes on along the minus strand of NW_026607485.1, from coordinate 18,429,297 downwards.
ATTGACGTCGGCACGATTAAGAAAATCCAATCCGGAGATATTAAGGTAAAAGCTACGTATACTATTGACAATTTGTCCATGTTTATTTCTGTCAATCATGCAAAGCTCAAGTGTTTACTGTTTCGACATTTATAATCACGGTGGCTTTGATCATTCTGATCTTTCTGCAGGTTCTTCCCGGAATAGTGAGGATTAATGGCAATAATGTGATGTTTGAGAACGGCGTCGTTAAGCAATTCGATGATATAATCTTCGCGACAGGCTACAAGAGTACTGCAAATTACTGGCTCAAGGTGGGTCCAAACAACTAACATAGCACCATAATACTAAGTTTATAGCATTGAATTTCATGTGTAGTTGGGTAGTTTTTCATGAAACCCAAGGTGCACTAATAATGCCACTACTGAAGTAGAGAATGTAGGCATCACTTCGGATAATTAGCAAAATCCGTTCCCTAAAAATATTATAATCAGGCATATTTTGTAGGCTACTCTCCTTTTCAATGAAGGAAAGCATATCTATTTACATGTTCAGCCTTTTGAAAACGATATCGGATTTGCTGGGTAGATACAAATACGCGTAGTTTAAGGTTAATTAATTGTGATGATTTGTGCTATACTATATAGGTAGTTGAATATTAATTATGATAATGTTACTTTCACTGAATCAGGATATTGAAGTGATCATGTTATTCACTCTCTCATACTTTCTAACTGAAGGAATGGATTTTGTTGGACACGTGCAGGATTACGAGTGCATCATGAACAAAGATGGGATGCCGAAATGCCTGTGCCCGCATCACTGGAAGGGAGAGAACGGCATCTATTGTGCCGGTTTCTCCAAGCAAGGATTGGCGGGGATCGCAAGAGACTCGGTGGCCATCGCCAATGATATCGGTGAAGTTCTAAACGGAACGAAGGAGAAGATTAAAATCAACTAATCAACGTTGCTCTCGCTCTATCTCTATCTGTGTGTTCTATGTATGTCTGTTTATATATGTAGTGATAAAGTTACTATCGTCGACTGGTTTGAAGTATGGAATGTATAAGACAACGCATCTGAACGTGGGTGCAAGCTCCCAAACTCCCTGTGAGTTCTAGGGTTTCTATTATGATTAGGGATGAAAGGCCTCCTGCGTGCATGCATGCTTTGTTACTGGTATGTAGTGGTGGTCCATGTTTCAGTCAGCAATAAACAATGAAGTCCAATGCTAGTCAAAGCTAATCTCTTGAGCTTCTTGCTGTGAAAATTGATCCTTTTCTTATTCTAGCTCTTTTGATAAACAACTTGATGCAAGAAGGGTTACTGGTTACAATAAGTACATGCAACTGTCATTAGTCATGTGAAAGTGTGTTCTACTCCTATTTTTTAACCTCTCATTCTTGAGAGAGGGCACCGCTATAACACAATAGAGAATTATAATTTGATATTTCAATGGCAAATTATTTTTTTGCCTTCCAAGGTCCACTCAAAAAAGGAGAAAAGCTAGTAGGTTAATACCATGAAAAACCCCAAACTAGCAAACATGTGATAAATTTACCCCAAATTAATTTTTTGACTATCAAAAATCCCAAACCGGTACACCATAACAAATTTACCCTCCGTTAGTTTATGTTAAATTTTACCGTCAAATTACTAAGTTAAATGACACATGACATTTGACAGGTGTACTAGTTTGAGGTTTTACCTTTCGTTTGTCACAAGTATACCAGTTTGTGATTTTTCGTAATATTAATATAATTTAACAGAAACTAACGGAAGGTAAATTTGTCGCAAATATACCATTTTGGGGTTTTCTGTGGTAAAAAAATTAGTTTGGGGTAAACTTGTTACAGATGTATCAGTTTGAGGTTTTTTGTAATATTAATCCAAAACTATTTAATGCTTCTATCATAGATTCCATTTGCTTCTAAACAATGAGAATTTTTATTTTTATGAAAAAGGGTGAAATCCGAATATAAAAATTGAACCTTTTAAATCTACTATTTCTATTTATTACCTAATGAGAAATTTTAATTAGGAAACTTATCACCTCAAATACTAATTCTAGTGACTATTTGTTTTGCCACTAAAGGAACATTATCAAAGTCAAAAAGGGATTTACAAGTTCATTTTGCCGACTGTTTATTTTGCCTCGAAAAGATCTATTACTAAAAAGTGATACTTTAAATTAGGGATTAGTACACCAAAAATCTTAAAACTTATTGCGAAAGTGCAATTGAGTCTTAAAACTTTGAAATAGTGCAATCAAATCCTGAAACTTATAACATGAATGCAATTAAATTCCTCCATTAACTCCATCCGATTTGATGAACGAAAAATGATAGCGTGACTTTATTTATTGATACGTGGCTGTAAACTTAACTTTGTCATCCTCATTTGATTCAATTGACGTCCTTTCTTCCCCTTTAACCCACTAAAATAGCATCGTCTTATAATTACATCTTCGTGGAATTGTATATTAATCCATTGGGCACCCCTTGTATTATGTAGGAATTGTCGATTGATAGTAGATTCGAGGTTTCAACAAACTTGTGGATGAGAATCTGATGAAAATGATTTAGTTTTCATCGAAAATTAATTGGGATCGGTCATGTCACTAACACAAAGTACATGCATGAAAATTGATCATGTCAAAAGCACTCGACTAAACGAGTACTCGGTTTTGGAAGCTCACGTAGGTGCCATGCATCAATAGCCAGGTCCGGCTCTACGAATTCTGGTAAATTTTAAATGGAAACACGACAGAAGGATTTATTTAATACTTCTTTAATTTTAATTAGGAAACTCATCACCTCAAACACTAATTCTAGTGACTCTTTGTGTTGCCACTAAAGTTATCAAAGTTAAAAAGAGATTTACGAGTTCATTTTGGCGACTGTTTATTTTGCCTTGAAAAGATCTTTTACTTAAAAGTGATACTTTAAGTCTCACGCTTTTTTCACTCCCTTTATGGCTAAAACACTCCTCAATACAGTATCATGACAATATTGCCACTTGTGAGTTCCACTTTTTAGCATCCATTTGTCCCTATTTTTTATTGATTTTCTATTTCTTTTCTTGTGGGTCCCACATCCACTTTCCATAATCTTCTTGCTTCTCTCTTTTCTTTCTCTCTTTTTTTTTTGTCGAACTTTATTTTCTCTTAAGCAGAAGAGAAATGGAGAATCACAAAAGTCACGTCCTAGTGCTCGCATATCCTAGGCAATGCCACATCAAACCGCCGCTGGGACGTCGACGAAACCCTCCTCCTTGACCACCTCTATCTCCGCGGCTACCGATCTGACTTACTCAACCTCATTGTAATTCACGTTGTTTGCAAGGAAATCTAGCAAATGGTCGGTATTCAGCATCAGAGGAAGCCTTAATGATCTCTGTGGATAATAACCAAACAACATATTGTGTTCATGTTCCTAGACAAATCTCCCAAGAAGAGTTGGTTAAACTTCTCCCAAAAACCTGGGTAACCAACTACGAAAAGCTCCACAAGGATGTTCGTCCAGTCCAGTCTACTGAGCCAAAGTTTACCAAGAAGAAAGATAGCAGTGTGGTTATCAAATTTGACCGCACGGAACAGAAGACAGAGGCGTCTAGCTCTATTTTCTCCACTCTTCTTATGGTCCAACTTGTCTAGGACCACCAAGAAGATGAAGAAAGTAGATCTAGCCACAGACTCCAGAAAGGTCCTCCGATGCACTCATTTGATACAAGTGGTAATCCTATTTACTACTTAGAAGATTCGATTACGGGACATTGTTATTGGGTTGTGGACTGCCAGTGTACACTTTGTACAGCCCCTCCAGAAGAAGAAGATGATCGACCTTCGGCGAGAAAGAAAAAGAAAAAAAAGCTTGAGATCCTTTCTACAAGAGATACCTCGGTACCCTTCCATAGGTTCTCTTGGTGAAGACGATGGAAGGTACCGGTTTATGGTATCTTATGCAGTGTCCAACCCTACTCCAGTATTATCTCCAGTTTCTTCACCACCGTCTCCTGACCATAAACCTGATGAACCACCAAAATCAGAGCCCCAAAAAATAAAGCCAAAACAGCATCCATTTCCCCATTTTACAAGCCCAGTTACAAGTGGATTAAGAAAAATTCCTCTTGTAATCCAGAACCACTCAAGCCAGTGAGAAGCCTTTCCTCCTATTGACCCAGTGTCAGATGACCAAAAAGTTCAAAAGCTTGAACATACGGCCACACAACTTTCGGCTGTACGTATGTTCACTCCCGTCGAGTTTCCCCCTTTGGCACCTCTACCTCAGCTAGAGCAAGAGTTTGAGACAACTAGTTCTGGCCAAAGGTACAAACATGTTGCTAAGGTTCCAAATCCCCCAGGGGTTGATGCTAGTGGAAATTCCAAGAATATTTCTACAGGAGAAGCTGTCCTTAATTGGCAAACTGAAAATGCACTTATGAAAAACAAAGTGCTTGCTTATCATTCTACTGCTCTTCAGCAAATTGGTTCAACCCTCGGAACCATGCATGAAGGTTTTAGTGCTATGCGCGAACGACTTGATCGTGTACACCAGAGAGTTAACCAGGGTGCAGAAACTTCCATCAAAATAGAAGGAATGATTAGAAACCTTGAAAAAAGGCTTGCTAATCTTGAAGCTGGAAGAATCCAGCATCAATATTTGGACAATCAAATGGAAGAAATAGCAAAGGTGAAACGGCAGATTGCTGAGCTTAAAGAGCATGGTCTTCCCCAGCATCCGAGACAACTAGCTAATCATTTTGCTCCAACTCTAGAGCTTAGTAATTCTCCTTTGAGTTCTACTAGGAATCTATTTGCAGAGATATCTGCTAGGCAAGACTTAGTGCCTCAACGCCCAGATATCAAAACTCTATGAGATCGTGTTCGAGACTTGAAAAAGAAAGGAAAAACTTCAGAGCCCAAGGATCGAGATCCTCCTTCATCATTTATGATCTCTAATCCCATTGAGTCTTTCGACAATAGCACTAGCAAGCTCTTCCAGCTATAACAACAATTGCAGTTAAACCAGACAAAGCTAAAGAAAGTTCCAATGATGATTCGAATACTTTATCGGAAACATCTATACCATTACCATCAGAAGACGCCCCAGTCCAGGATGGAGTAATGATGGCAGACGAAGATGATGATATGAAATCAAGTGCAGAACAGTTCCAACTGTGCACATCTAATGTGTTTCATGGAGAAAGTAAAAACACAGCCTCTTCGAAGGTCGGATTTACTTTGGATGATCTTCCATACTCAAAGTGGATAGATCGACTACAAGAATTTCATGCCCGGATGATTACCAAGTCGTTAAACCCAAAGCTCTCAAAATGGGATATTCTATCCGAATTTGTTAGTGGGTTTACCGAAAGTCTGAAAGTTTGGTGGAACTGCCTTACCCTAGCTGACCAGAATCATTGACATCTGAAGACTTCTACCATGCCCTCAGTTTGATTCACCAAATCTTTATTGGTGATATCAATGACTAGAAAGAATTGAAATGGCGAGAATTCTATAATAGGAAATGTTGTTCCTATAAAAGAAAAGATCTGGATCGACACTTTAAAGAAATGATTAAGCTCTTCTATGATATAAGAGCTTATCCGGCCTTGAAGACGGTCTTCTTGACGTCCATTCCAAAAGATCTCGTCACAGCCATTGAAAAAAAAAATTAAATTAAAAGAAGAACTTTGGATGCTACGCTTGGAGAAATTCAACAAGTTCATTTAGCGATTGATGATCTGTGCCAAAAAAGGCAGACCATCAAGTCTTATCTTCGAGCCAATGCCCAATTCGACAAAGCTTGCCAAAAGCTTGAGCTACAAATTAAATGTCCAAAAGGACATGCTAATTATGAGTGCTCTACAAAGAAGCAGACGCATTTCAGGAAGATTAAATTTAAATCTTCTAAGAAGAAGAGATACAAGTTTCTCCGCAAGTCGAAGTTTCCAAAGAGAAAGAAGAAAGGAAATAGATGCTTTATTTGCCAACAGAAATGACACTTTGCTAAAAGGTGTCCCGAAGCAGCCAAGAAAAACAAGCATATCAAGATGATCCAAAAGCTCAAGAAAACAGCTGGTATTTCTCTTGACAATGATGATCTTGAATCTGTCTTCTCTCTTGATGATGAACCATCAGAGAATATCATATGTGCTATTGAAACTTTTGACAATGAGGATGAAACATCTAGTGACACTGATAGCTTGTACTTTCTTAGTACTTAACTTCCTCCAAACCCAATAGACCCACCAGATGAAACCAACCCTAACAATCCAAACTCCCGAAACCCTTGAAAGCTTCAAAATCACCTCATCTCATGATCTGTACATACCCATACATATCATACTCACTAAGTACGATATGCCTATCTAGGTTATCACACTTATTGATAATAGAGCCAATGCATCTATCATTGATCCTAAAATTCTTCCTGATGAATTTTGGGAACCATATATCCGATATTTCCAGTCTGCATCTAGAACAGGATTCTCTACAAAAGTAAAGGGCAAACCCATAAAGATTCGGTTTTTCCCTAAATGCTCTATTACTACTAGAATCGTCGATTTCTCAGACCCAAACAGAGATCTCATAGTTGGATGGGATATTCTCAACCAACTCCCTGCTCTCTGAATACTTATAAATGGATTACGTTTCAAAGATCAGTTCAAGGAGTTTGCCAACATCAAGAGGATATATTCTTTGCAACCAGCGCAAGTAGAACCAATTCTACAGTAGTTGTTGAGTTCATGTGCAGAAACTCACTCAGAGTTCATGGAGAAATGTTCTAATCCTCTGTGGCAGAATTCCGAGTTTTTGTCCATTTGCCTTTCAAGAAAAATGAAGACATCAACCCAACAAAGGCAACTCATTCTGGGATGAAGCCAAAAGATGCAACCCTAGCTTTTCAAGAATGCCAACAGTTGGTCCAGCAAGGACTAATTGAGCCCTCTCACTCTTAGTGGGCATGTGAAGCATTCCACGTCAATAAACGAGCTGAGCAAAATAAAGGAAAAAAGAGATTGGTGATAATTACCAACCTCTTAATCATTTTCTACAAGATGACAAGTTTCTTCTACCCAACAGAAAAGCCTTATTTTCTTGCCTCACAAATGCAAGGATCTATTCCAAGTTCGATCTTAAAGCAGGACTTTGGCAGCTTGAAATCCAACCAAAAGATCGCCACAAGATAGGATTTTACATTCCCAATCAGCATTACCAGTGGAAGATACTCCCTTTTGGACTAAAAACTGCACATTCTCTCTTCCAAAAAGCCATGTGCAAGATTTTCCAGCCAATTAGGGCTAGTTCCCAAATTTACATTGATGATATCCTCCTATTCAGCCCTGATGAGGAATCTCACTGTAAATTACTAGCCTAGTTTGCTAATCTTGTTAAGCAGTATAGCATAATGCTTTCACAAAGGAAGATAGTAATAGCTTAGAAAGAAATTGAGTTCCTTGGAATGCACCTCAAGGATGGTTCTTACTATCCAGGGAAGCATATTGCAAAAGAATTGTTGAAATTTCCTGATGAGAATCTTTCCCCAAAGCAAGTACACTAGTTCCTTGGTATTGTTAATTACTTAAGGGACTTTGTGCCGAAGATCTCAAGACTCATGCATCCATTTCAAAAGATGCTCAAGAAAGACCTTCCTTCTTGGAAGAAATCCCAGACTACTGTAGTCAAAACTCTCAAATAGAAACTTCAAGATTTGCCACCACTACAAATCCCTTTCGATGGTCAAAGGATCCTCCAGATAGATGCCAGTGACAAATATTGGGCAAATATTCTTCTAGAAGAAGTTGAAGGCCAGAGGCGTATTTGTGGATTTAAAAGTGGAAGGTTCACAGATGCTGAAATGCATTATCACTCCACTTTTAAGGAAATCTTAGCCGTTAAGTATGGAATCAAGAAATTTGAATTTCATCTTATTGGTTATCATTTTCTTGTTGAAATGGATGTGTCATCTTTCAACTAGACGATGAAGTTCAAGCAGAAGCAATTGCCTCATCCGCAACTTCTGCGATGGGCAGAATGGTTTTCAAAATACTCTTTTGAGTCTAAGCATATTAAAGGAGATAAGAATGTTCTCGCAAATCTCCTTTCCAGGCCCAAAGAAGATTCTTCATTATTTATGCATGTTTCCAGAAGCCTGACCGGTAGATTTCGAACACAAGACATGAGACCCGTATTCCCTAGTAGAATGTATCCTCTTGAAGTTCTAGATTTGATCAAATCCAACACTCTTTTTGATAATCTCAAAGATCTCACATGAGAATATCAGTACAAGATCCTCAGAAAATATGGTAGGCTGATTCTTCAATCAAGCGGCTTGCATCCAGATTATCCGTTTATTCATCATTTGTGTTTCTCCCCATAAGATGAATTTCCAGAAGAACTGAAATGGTTTTATTGATATGCATTTAATTGTCATACTTTTGCCATTCAATTTCCAATAGCAAATATGCCAAGTGTTATCAGCCAAGCAATCTGAGAAATCGATCATGGTGGAAAATACTATCATTTTACGGAAATGCTTTGTTGGTTTAAACCCTTGGCAGCATGAAAAGGTTTTTTCACATAACAACCAAGAACATGCAGACCAGACCTAGAGCTACATACAATTGTTCTCTTTTACAGGCCATGGGTATTTGTCAAGCCTAACAACAATGTTTCTATATACCCGGCGGATGTAGGAGTCACAAGCTACAAAGCTCAAGAAGTCCCTATCAAGCTTTAGAAGATGTTGTCATGTTGCATTAGAGCTAATCCACGAGAATACAGGGAAATCCAATGAATACTCTGTGAATACAATTACATCATTCCTCCAGAGGTTTGGCCAGACGACAATACCGACATGCCACGGGATTATTTATCATATTATCAAAAGACAACACCCATGATTCAGGCTGCTTTCGCGGAATTCAGAAGAGATAACTCAAACCGGCCGTCATCTTCACAGGACCCATGGGGTGGGCCACTTTCTCAAGATCCCTATGATTATGGACCATCATTAAGTCTTGGAGACTCCTTATCGATGATGAATGTGGACAGCTGGCCCCAGCCTGTCATGCCAAGAACACATTTATCTCTTGGTAATAACTCAATAGATCTAAGTGATATCCCTTCAGGATCTAATGATGTTCCATCAAGCTCTTATCAGTCTACTCCTAAAAGGCCGCGACAAGAATCCGCTTTCGAGAGTCTTCCATTTAGATTTTTACGACGTGCAGAAGAAAGTGTTGAGGAAAGAATAAAAAGGTGGGGCTAGAAAGCTGTGCGGCGCCGATCAGAAAAAGCAATGGAGATAGGATGCTCATCCCCTTCGTCATCAGATGATGAATAGAGAGTCATGTGTCATTAATGATATGTCAATGAGTCGCACTGATGAGTCACGTGTCATTAATGATATATCGATGAGTCACACTAATGAGTCACGTGTCATAAATGTATGTCGATGAGTCGCAGTGATGAGTCACGTGTCATAAATGTTATTTTGATGAGTCACGTGATGAGTCGTGGTGTTGTAATTAATGTTTAGGATGAGTCATCACCTTGTAATCAAGAAAAAGGATGAGTCATGGTCTTAGGTGTTCTAGTGTGAACCATGTGTTTTATTAGGCATTAATATGCCCGTGTCATGGATGACGTAACTTTGTTTGTCTTTTCTTTTCCCTTATGCCTATAAAAGGCATCGTTTGTAATAGAATGGGCAAGACTAGCCTCCGGAAATAAAATCGTGTGTTTGAGTGCCTAAACCATGCAAAGCTGAATCTCCTTTTTTCCCTTCAAATTTATGTATGGTATTAGAGATTTTAGAATGGTAATATAGCACCCTATCCTGATAGTATGCTCTGCACTCGCCTTGACGAGGATCTTGTGCATCAGAAACTAAGGCCAGAAGGCCTTATGTTTGAAATGAAGGTTTAGCTGGATGCTAAAAGTCGGTCCCGACAAGGTAAGGCCTAAGAGAGGCACCGCGAAGGGACTGAATACCTGTATTTGCTAAATCCTTGTTTTGAACATAGACCCTTTCTTGGCAAGGAAGTTGATTGTCAAGCTCTAGGAGGTAATGAAATGCCAAGAGGATTTGCTTGTGAGCAATGCTACTTTTGCGAATTTCATTGATTCCTTGTGCATAGAATGGTTTTTCGATGAAGTGTTTTAGATTGCGGAGAGTATGCCCCAAGCCCGTGTTGGTTTTCCACGGAACATGCATAGTTAAATTAAATATAAACGCAGCGGAAAAATATAACCATACATGTATCTCCAAAGGCGTTGTTCGTGCGTTTCAATAAAAAATCGCAAAACCATAGGGGGTTAAACGGATTACCTTTCACAGCGTGCCCAAAACGATTTCGGTTCGGATGTTCTTCAGTTCGAACCCCACAAGCATCGGACATCTAGTTCAGACACACTACCAATCGCACGACGAACGGAAGGAAAAACTTGCAGGTAATCACCAATATAATTGTGCTAGCAATCTTGCGGCGACAATTTTCCGCACTCTCGATATTTCAGTCACGGTGTCGAAAGAGAGAAAACGTATTTTCTTAACTCTCACGAACACATGATAATTGCATACTTACTTGCTTTCATCATCCTGCAACTGTTGCTAATCGCGCTTTTTAATATGGCGATCAGCAACGGTTGCTGATCGCATGCACGATCATTATATGTGTATTTCGTGAGCATCGTATGTACACAGGCCCATGACAAAAATTTAATTAAATTAAATCCCATTTAATTTAATTTCAGTCCGACTCAAGTCAATTGCAAACATATTTGCAATATCGTCTCTTCCGTACAACGTCATCCTAAATTGGTTATGGTGTGTGACATCCCTAGGTTCATCACTGAGCTGGTAGTAAGACTTGCATCAACACATTAGTACTCCCAAGAGAATTGATTGTCCCGATCAACCTCTAGATCTTACAAGCCATGATTGACATCTAGCAATATGTCATGGCTACCCAGACAGTGTGAATACTTTAAGAACATAACGAACCTGTCAACTTTTGCTACAGTGTAATTCAATCCCTCTATCTTACTATGTCCCGATTGAACAAAGACCATGAAATATTTGTCAAGCCACCAATTCAATCATATGCACAAACCTAATTGACATGCGTTTTATATTAGACATGAACAGTTCATTCGCGATTACAACCCCGGCCGAGGATTTTAATGGAGTGTCAAGATTAGATTGCATAGGACATCATTATTGTACCTTGCGTATAACAAGGAGACATATTCCATTTTGCGCACAAGTGTAACTTCGTATGTGAACAAACTATGGCCATCAAGTACAGAGACGGATCAACAAACTGGCAATATGCGCACCTGTGAACCATAGCCATCCAACACACAAGTCAACACTGTACCTCACGTCTAAGGATTATTTACACAAGACATTGACCACTGTAGCATAAACGATTAGGCATTAACCACGCTAAAAGCTTTCATGTTGCTAATCGTTATATGCGTGTCACGTTCAGTGAACTTGTCTAGTACAAGCACCTATGTTCTAACTCAGGCATCACAATACCCAATGACCCATGACTCATCATTCCCTTAAGTATCCAATACTTAATGGTGAAGCTAAGAACACACCGATCTCAACAGGATCATTAATATCCACTCAATGATCCATCGATCAAGAACAATTTAAAGATTCAGTTTAACTGTGAACCTGTCACACATATTCTTAACATTTCAAGAGTAGGTCCAGTCACAACTGATCTTATGGAATCATTCATATATTTAAATAATTGGACAAATGAATGAATACGTCCTTCATTAAATAAATAATGATATTGAAAATACAACTTAAATCCCTAACATGTAATTATTACATGGTGACTTTAGGGCATACATCTAATAGCCCGCCACCCTCAGCTTCCTCATCACCCTTCCTAGCTCCCCCTCCTCATCGGTGCGAACTACTTCACCTTCGCCAGGCTCATCAAATACAGAGTGCACAACCTCCTCATGCGCCACTCCTGACGAACACCATCCCCTTGCTGTCGTAAGACATGTGGCGCAGAGCCTTCACTCAGGTGACTCGAGAAGGTGCTGTCGTGGTTATGAGGACTAGTTTAGTTGCCTCCGCCTACACAAGCGTGGAAGTCTCCTTTTTTTCTACCTCTCTATTGCTGTGAGTAGTTACATAAAAGAGAACATAGAGAAGGAAGAAACAAGAAAAGTGAACATGAGACCCACAAGAAAAGAAAAATAAAATTAATAAAAGAAAAGGGACACAACCAGAAAAAAATATAACAATACTTTCTTAAAACATTGGCAGAAGAGAGATGTTAAAACGTGGGACCCATAAAGGGTAATGTAGTCATATTATTATGTTGATGAGTGTTTTAGCCAAATATGAAGTGGAAAAAGCGCGACCCTACTTTAAAATCCATTGTGGATAATAAAGTTAAGTCTATAGTCATGTATCAATAAATAAAGTCACGTTATCATTTTCCGTCCATCAATTCGAAAGGAGCTAACAGAGGAATTCAATTGCTACAAGTTTTAGGGCTTGATTGCACTATTTGAAAGGTTTAAGACTTGATTGCACTTTCGCAATAAATTTTAAGATTTTTGGTATATTAATCTCTAATGTTCTTGAATTGTATATTAATCCATTGGGCACCCCTTCTATTATGTAGGAATCGTCAATTGATAGTTGGTCTCGATTCGGGATCTCAACAAACTCGTGGATGAGAATGCGATGAGAGCGATTTAGTTTTCATTGAAAACTAATTGGGATCGGTCATGTCATTAACACAAAGTACATGTATGAAAATTGATCATATCAAAAGTACGGGAGTAATTGGGTATTCCGTTTTGGAAGCTCACATAGGCAACATGTGTCAATAGCTAGGTCCGGCTCTACGAGTTCCGGTAAATATTAAATGGAAAAACAAAGGAAGTACTTTTTAGAAATATATATATGACCAAAAAAAAATTTAAACAATGTATTGAATTTTTGAATTGCGAAATCGGGCCCCTTTGCCTTCGATTAGAGAATATGATTTTGAGCTTCTCCAAGGCTGCGTTTGGTCGTCGGGATCCTATCCTGTGTTTGGTAACTATCCAAGACGGGATAAGGTCGGATATAAGGGGGATATAGCCCAGATAAAAAAATCCGAGGGGGGCGGGATAGGGTCAAATAGGATTTCTCTTATCCGTAATATAAAAACTATTTTCAGAAAACCCTACATTCTCCTTTTCCTTCTCCTCCGTTCACCCACGCAACTCTTCTACAGCGAAGTCAAAGCGTTTTTCTCAGTAGCTCTCCGATTCATGTCAAAGCTTTACGGAAGTGGTGAAAGAGTTGAAGCATCATATTTTTCGGATTCGCGAAGGTAAATAATCATGTTCTCTCTCACTAATATTGACTTCTAAAGTAGGCTCGAGGTTGGCTGTGGATTGTTTTCCAAAATGTTTCGAGCTTACGTAGGTCATAATTGCGATTCCATTGGCTTTTATTGGAGCCCTTGTTCTTCGAAGTGAAATTTTAGTAGCGGTTCCATTGGATTTTTTGCTGGTTCATTGGAGAACTTGTCCTTGGAAGTGAAATTTTATTAGTCAGAATTGCGATTCCATTGGCTTTTTTGCTAGTTGATTGGAGAACTTGCATTTCTGGGACTTTTTTTATAGTGGAAAAGAATGAAAAATTGGAGAGCAATAATTGCGATTCTATTGGCTTTTTTGCTGGTTGATTGTAGCCCTTGTTCTTCGAAGTGAAATTTTAGTAGTAAGAATTGCGGTTCCATTGGCTTTTTTGCTGGTTGATTGGAGAACTTGTCCTTGGAAGTGAAATTTTATGAGTTAGAATTGCCATTCCATTGGCTTTTTTGCTAGTTGATTGCAGAACTTGCATTTCCGGGACCTTTTCTTATAGTGGAAAAGATGAAAAATTGGAGAGCAGTATATCCATGACCACGTTAGTGTTGTAGAGGATGGCAATTCAACTGGTGATGGGCTGGAGGATTTTTTATTTCTTCTGATTACAAATGTCTTTGAATAACTATCCATGATGGGTTTTATATCATCTATTGCATATGTAATCTTACAAAAGTGACTTGTGCTTCACCATATTTTTTGGTCGGATCTTGCTTCCAACATTTTTTTGTTGATTCTTCGATGGTTCTTAGTTGACAAAAGGTCCTTCAGATAGAAAATTCAGAAGCATAATGACTAGGTATAGGAATTGAATAAGCATTGATAGATGTCTCCATGTCATATGTGTAGTGTAATGTATGTCTCGGTATACTGATGTTTTGTCTTCACTGGCTATTGGTGTCTCAAAGCTTTAGGGTTTCTTTTGGGTTAGAAAAACAAGATAGAGATTTCAAATTTTTGCAGGGATTTTTTGGTTTCAAATTGAATTAATGAGAAGATCACTGCTTATTTGTTTACTATAATGGTTTTGAGAATGATGTCAATCATTTAAAAGGAATCTTTGGGGTTACATAGCAAAAGAGTAGAAGATACAAAATTGAGAAATTGGGGCTGCCTGTCGTGTTGTCTTTTTTCTTTATGTTTGTGTATTTTAACTTTAGTTTGTTTTCTTTGCGTTTGTGTATAGCAAAAGAGTAGAAGATACAAAATTGGGGTTGCATAGCTCGTATTAACTTTAGTTTGTTTCCTTTGCATTTATGTCTTTCTAGCAATAATCATATATTGATTCATATATATTCTGTGAAAATCTGCTGATTTGAAAAAGATATTGTTTTTTATTTTACTATTATCTAACCCGTCGGTTTGTATTTGCCTAATGTTATTGTTTTTTTTTCCTTATTAGAAATGGATCACGATGATAGAGAGGAAATTTTTAGCATTCTAATATTAGAGGAGAAGAACCTACAGATGTTCCTTTTGTGTATGATGTATATGATTGTAGTGTCCACTGCTGCTGAAAGGCACTACCGTAAGCATATATTGAAGGATCGCACATTTGTTAGAAGCCAAGCTCGATTAGATCACCTTAATCGCCTTATTAACAGTAGTGACTTGAATTGTGTGGAACAACTTAGGATGGATAGACGTACATTTACTCTACTATGCGAGTTGGCACTTACAATTGGTGGGTTAAAAGAAGATGGACTTGTAACTATAGAAGAACAAATGGCAATGTTCCTACATATATTGCCCATCATGTGAAAAATCGTGTCATCAAGTTCAGATTTATGAGGTCCAGAGAGACCATAAGTAAGTATTTTAACTTAGTTTTGAGTGCGGTGATAAGAATGCATAGTGTGCTTTTTGTCTCACCTGAACCAATTCCAGAGGAATGTACCGACGAGAGATGGAAATGGTTTAAGGTATGTTTGCTATGCTATTACATGGATTAATTTAATACTTTAAAGATAAGGTTATTTCATTAATTTCATGTTTCTAGGATTGATTAGGAGCATTAGATGGCACATACATTTGGGTACGTGTTCCAGAGGTTGATAAACCAAGGTATCGAAATAAAAAGGGTGAGGCATCGACCAATGTGTTAGGAGTTTGCTCACGTGACATGAGATTCGTTTATGTTTTACCTAGATGGGAAGGCTCAGCAGCGGATTCTAAATGGTCTGAAGATTCCCATTGGTAAGATAAGCCTTTATCAATATGTTGCATTCTTTGTCATGTAGGTTTTAACGATTCTAAGACAATTAATAATGCTATCATTTGTTATTAGGTAATTATTATCTTGTAGATGCTGGATACACAAATGGGGATGGCTTTCTTGCTTCTTATAGAGGTATTCGATACCACATATCCGAGTGGATGTAAGGTTGTACGCCAAATTCCCCTAAGGAATACTTCAACATGAAGCATTCTCAAGCTAGAAATGTCATAGAAAGATGCTTCGATCTACCTAAGTTATGGTGGGCTATTCTTAGGAGTCCATCTTTTTATCCAATTAGAACGCAAGGTCGAATAATCATAGCTTGTTGCCTTATATACAACTTGATAAGAAGAGAAATGGCTATTGATCCAATTGAGGCATAGTTAGATGAAGTTGCTAACACCATTGAAGATGTGGAAACAATTGATGTTGTTGAGCCGTCGAATCATTGGATGACATGGAGGCAAAATTTGGCAGTATAGATGTTTAATGAGTGGAATGCAAGTCAAGGACACGGAGGAGATGCATGATTTGACATTATTTAAAAAAATCATTTGTTTCCCATTGTTGCAAGACTTGTGTTGTAAGATGTTTTTTTTTTCCATTTCTATTAGACATGTGTAATATGGTGCCGGTTTGTCATTATTGAGACATATTTCTTAGCAATGTTTGAATTATGGCTTTTTCATTTTAAATTTTTAGTACTACACTGTCTCTATCATCAAATTTTCTCTACTGCCCTATCCTCTATCATTAAATTTTCTAAAATTAAATGAGATGTTTAGGAATGGAATGTAGCAATTTCAGTCAAACTCAAGGAAGGGGAACAAAGAGACACCGACGTGTATGGACAATAGATGAAGAAAATTCACTTCTATATGGTCATGAAGAACTAGTTGCACGAGGAATGAAAGCCGATAACGGCTTCCAGAGTGGTTACATGATTATGTTAGAAAAGTGGTTTGAAGAAAAGTTCCCCGATTCTGGCATCAAGGGTAATCCTCACGTAGAGTCGAAGATGAAAAACTTGAAAAAGTTGTATAATTAGATATATGACTTGAAGGATCAAAGTGGCTTTGGGTGGGATCATGAAAAGCATTGTGTTGATATTCATTCGGAGGATAGTTGGCAAAAATATTGCAAGGTTTGTGTCACTTCTTCTCATTTTTTTTCTTCTTTACTACATGTTTCTTTTTTAACAAAACATTATATTTTTCTTTGTAGACCTATCCAGGAGCTGCTTCTTTGAGAGGAAAGGCCTTCCCCCAATATGATCGACTAGCAACCATATTTGGAAAAGATCGTGCCAAGGGAAATCTCAGTGAAGACCCTTCAGAAACTCATGCGGCTATAGATAATGAAGAAGGTGAGAATCATGATGGTGTGGCAACTAATGGTGTAAGTCAAAACTTACCACCACTATCATCTTCTCAAACACAAAATGTTTCTGATCCTACAAGAAGAAAAAGGGCCAAAGTAAGTGATAAATGGGCTGTTGGGTTAGTTGAGATTGCAGGCACTTTTGGCTCTTTCTTGGAAAAAGCTAACGAGAGGATGGAGATGATTGCTAGCCGCATTGGACATGCTAAAGATTTGGATAATGACAAGAGAAAAATTAATGAGGAGATTCTTCAAATGTCTCTAGGTACTATGGATAGAATAAAACTATGCAGAAAAATTGTGAATGATCCTGAGAATATTCATCTTTTTTTTGGATTTCAAGGAGACGATAGGAAAGCATTTGTGGAACTGCTTCTCTAAGAGATGATAGAAGAGAATGAGTAATGTTCTTGGAGCGATGAGTCACAGTGGATTTGTGCGAGTTGAAAGGGGAAAAGTTGTACCTAATTTTGTTTATAAGTAATAAGTCTCTTGTGTAGTCCCTTTGTTGTTTTATGACAATTAACAATATTGAACAATGTTCTTTTTGCTATTTATTGGAATCACAAGTTTTTTGAAGGCATTATTTCTTGTGTAGTCCCTCTGTAGTCATATTGAGTCTTATTCGGGACCTTCAGGTACATGATGCATCCTGAACTTAATAGTGTCTTGCTTTTATTCTGCTGAAGTTTGTCTCATATGGTGGTCAAATTCAATCCAATGAAACAAACTTTTATGGTGATTTGTCCCGAATTTATGACGGAGTGCTCTCTTGATGTTTAGTCCTCATGCCTTTTCTGGTGATGCTTTTGCTGCTTTTCGGAAGAGACTTTTCTTCCACAAAATCTCAAGACCATGTCTCATGACTATACTCAAATCTTTTGGTTACTTTTCCGTGTGCAACTTACTGTGAACATTACGGAGATAAGGATACTAGGAGTGCCATAACTTTCATACGGCACTTACTTAAGTGTCATAACTTTTTTTTCGCTCCCTTGAGTGCCAAAAATTTGAAAAAGTGATCACTTGAGTGACATTGCTAATTTGGCTCGCCGGAAATCCGGCGTGGCATTAAAATAACATTAAAATAGCTGACGTGTCTAACCGGCAAGTTGCAGTTAGCATTTGACATGCTAAACGACGTCGTTCACCCATCTAGTTAGCAATTGCATGCCAAACGACGTCATTAACCCACCCAATTATAAGAACCTTTGCCTTACTTCAACAAATTGGGGCAAAATCCAATTTTCATCTTGAGGAACCCTAACCCTAACCTTGAACTCGCAAACTCTCTTCAAATTGGGGCAAATCATTTCATCAAATTCACAATGGGGAGCAGAAGCAGGAGAAGCAGCTCACGAGTTTATGAACAAAGCGAAGATGGAAGTCAATATTTTTGCTATTGTGGGCTGCAAAGTCCAACAAGAACAGCTTGGATGAGAAACAATTCTGGGAGAAGGTTCAATGGCTGCGTCAGGTATAGAGAAAATTTCAATTGTGGATATTTCAGATGGGTTGACACAAAATTTTCGAATCAAGCAACGGAGGTGATCTTGGAGCTACTTCAAGGACGAGATGAACCTCCGCCTCTATTGAAAGATGAGTTGGACGACGCAGACTCAATGCAAGCAGAAATCAATGGTATGGAAACTTTGGTGAATCATTTGAAGAATGAAGTTTCAAGGATGAAAATTCAAAGAAATATTTATCGAGTATTATTTGTCTTGTTGTTGTCGAGTTTGGTCTGGTTTGTGGTCATATATAACCTCGGTAATAAGAAGAAGCTACTGAGTCTACCATAGTAGAAGAACAATGAAATGTGTTGTTGTATTTGGTGCAATGAATTTTAGTTATGGGAATGTTTTGATGCTGGAATGTTGTTAGTTTTGACAAATTTGTGTATGTGGGGTGAATGTTGAATGGCCAAGTTTGTTTTTACTTGCTGATTGGTGGAAGGTGTTATATGGTGCATTATTGTTGGTTTATATAAAGGATAGATGATTTGCAAGCTGTAGAATCTGCAGCAAGAGCAGAGATGGTTCTGCATTTTGTAGTTGGTTTTGGCTTTTCTGCATATAGTGTTGAACGACAGTAGAAGTTCCAAATAACTTTACGAAGTATCGTTTGAGTGCCTCAAAAAATTTTTAGTGACCACTTTGGTTCATTAACTTTTTAAAAGTTACAACTTAGGTTCCTTAACTTTTTAGGGTTAATACCACGAAAAACTCTAAACTGGTACAGTTGTGACAATTTTACCCCAAACTGGTACACTTGTGACAAATTTACCCCGAACTATTTTTTTGACCACCACAAACCCCGAACTGGTATACTTGTGACAATTTTATCCCAACTAATTTTTTAATATTATTTTTTATTTTTTCGAATTTTTTTATTAATTTTTTTTTTATTTTTTCTTTTCTTTTCCTTTTTTCCTTAATCTTCTTCATCTTCAATTTCTGGCCGGTCGCTGGACTGGCGACCGGCCAGAGGCGGAAGCCGGCGAGGTCGGCCCCGCCGGCCAGTGGCGAGGCCGACCTCGCCGGCCGGCGGGGCCGAGCCTCACTGGCGAGGCTCGACCTCACCGCCGCCGGCGACGTCGAGCCTCACCAAATCTAGCGAGGGCTCGGCCTGCGCCATCTGGCGAGGTCGGCCTTGCCCGGCCGCCGCGAGGTCGAGCCTCGCCACGGCCGGCGAGGCCGAGCCCTCGCCGGCCGGCCGGCGAGGCCGAGCCCTCCCAATGGCCGGCGAGGCCGAGCCCTCCCAATGCGGCCGGCCGAAGCGACGCCATCCGGCGACCGCCGAAATTGAAGATGAAGAAGATTAAGGAAAAAAAGAAAAGAAAAGAAAAGAAAAATAAAAATAAATAAAAATTCGAAAAAATAAAAAATAATATTAAAAAATTAGTTTGGGTAAAATTGTCACAAGTATACCAATTCGGGATTTTTAGTGGTCAAAAAAATAATTCGGGATAAATTTGTCACAAGTGTACCAGATTGGGGTTTTTTATGGTCAAAAAAATAGTTTGGGGTAAAATTGTCATAACTGTATCAGTTTAGGGTTTTTCGTGGTATTAATCCAACTTTTTAAAAGTGACCACTTAGGTTCTTCAATTTTTTTAATAAATAAGCTATTAGTTTCACTTTTCTTAACCACATCCTGTACAACTTAAGCAAGATTATCTCATTCTTGCCATCCTGTAACAGCATACAAAAGAAGTATTATTCCACATATGCCATCAGCCTTGGCATGGGTTAACACCAAATAGTATCGCATTTACACCAAACATAAAAACGTAATTATTGCACCAGGAAAATCATGTTCTTTTACATCAACATCGATGTTCTTACATTCAATACCGAAACAATAACATTGCTGGCAAGCACATCTCCAGCCAAAATGCAGCAATAGATAATCAAACACCTAACAACATTGCTACTAAACACATTACCAACCAAAATGCAGCAATAATCTCAAACGCCTAACAACAAAATCCTAAACATACATCGACACCTAAACATAAACAGACTGTCTCCTCCCATCAGTCAAGCTCAACAACCTGGTCACTTCCTTTTTTCTTCGATAGACTCTTGAAATTATTCATGATTATTACACCCTTCCGAACTGGAACTCTAGACACATCCTTCACTCGTGTTCTTTTTCCCACTGTCTTATTTTTTGGAGGATCCATTCTTTTCTTTGGAGTTTCATGTGTTTTGGTGTTGCCTCCTATTGAATTTTCAGCGATTGGTCTTGGCACTGTGGTAGTAGGTTGAGATTGATGTATATTGGCATTTTCAAGATCATTCAATTGAGATGGAGCTGATGTTTGGGTCTTTTTAGGTGCTTGTTTTCGAGCTGCCCTCTCTACCCTCTGTTTTGGAGCTGCCTTTGGTTGCTTCTTCTTCGATTGTGCCCGAGTTACCATTGCTTGGTTTATCAGTGCTTGCCCTTGGCTTCTTCTTGTAAATGCAGCCGATTCTTGACTTGGTCCTCCTTCAGATATCAACACCTCGAAACTTCTCCCAAGCTACAACATATAAAAAACTTTATTAGTTACCATATCAATCAAATGACATACATCAAATGCGTAATGCATAAAAAACTAACATTTAAAACCGTCATGTCGGTATTCATGATAGTAAACAACCCATAGCCATATTCCCTTAGCCTTTTCCCAATTGCACCATGTGTATGCTGTGGTACAAAACTTTTCAGAAGCCTCTTCAACTGCTTTTTTTCTAACCTACAAAATGACATAACAGAATGAAGTTAATACGTCAAGAAGTACATATAATGGCAATGACCATAACAAACAGCTTACTTGAAAGTTACTCCTTTGTTGTACACTATTGGACTGAGTTGGTATTGTAGTTGGTCCTGCATCATTGCTTTCTGAGTTGCCCTAACATGCCCCTGCATCATTGGCATGTGTTGTCTCCTGCTGTTGTTGTTGCTGCTTCTTAGTTGGACAACCAATCTTGTTGTGCCCTTCCCTATGACAGTGTAAGCATCGAATTATTCCACCGGTCGTGCTCATTCTGTTACTAGTAGTCTCAATTTCCTCCATTATCCTTTTCTTTTTAAGCCTGCTAACTTGCTTCTTTAGTGGTAGAGGTTCTGGGGGTTGATGGTTTGTTTTATCCCAAAACTTACAACTTCTCAGAGGCTGCATCATGAACTGGTATACAGCAAGATGCTTGCTTTTCTTGTAACAGTCCTTTATATAATCCTCTGGATTGAGTTGCTTCGACTGGATTGCGCAAATGGCATGTGAACAAGGTATTCCAGCCAATTGCCATGCTCGACAGGAATACTTTTTTCTATCCAAATGGACAACATACTTGTCACCGTTATTCATGATCTCGTATCCATCGTCTCCATTCCAAATTGGATGACAGAACCTACTAGCAGCAATGTTGTCATCCAATTTTTTTATAATCCTAGGCCCACATTGTCTAGGCTACTTTGAACATTCATCTCTTTGTCTTTGCAACCTTGTCATAACCATAACTCTGATATCTTCAAGCATACTGATAATTGATTTGTACCTGGCTCCTATAATCCTACCGTTGAAAGCCTCACAAAGGTTGTTATCAATGGTATCGCACTTGAATTCTTCACTGAAGAAGGCTCTACACCAATGCTTTTCTTCGATTTGGAACAATGCTTCACAAGCTTCAATTGACAAGGCATTTAGAGCTTCTTTGTGAATTCCGAAATCTGCCATATTTGTGCTCTTTGCAATCAGCCAAAATTGCCTCTGCAGTTGATCACTTCTGTACTTCTTTGGCCAATTGGCATATATGTGGCAAGCACACATTCTATGCTCAGCGAATTGCATCAACTCAGCTATCGCTGGAACAAGTCCCCGCAAAATCAGCAAATATTTGTAAGCTACACGAATGATATTAGAAAGCTAATAATTCAATGACATTACCTTTTGTTGGTCGCTTATGAATGCTCAACCTCTTCTATTAGTTATTTGAAGATCAGCCATCAAATTTTTTAGAAATCAGGACCAATTGTCCTTGTTCTCAACCTTCACCACAGCCCAAGCAATTGGAAACATTTTGTTGTTTCCATCTCTCCCAACCGCGGCCAATAACTCTCCCTTGCATAATCCTTTCAAAAAACACCCATCTAATCCTATCACTTTTCTACAGCCAGCTAAGAGTCCAATTCTATATGCATCAAAGCGTATATACATCCTACGAAATTGTGTCCCATGATGAGGCAAAGGCTTCTCCACAGCTTCTACATGAATTCTACTAGGTGGATTTTGAAGCCTACATTCCCTAGCATAGTTCCAGATCTCTGCATATTCTTCCTTGTAGGTACCTAGCAATGTACTTATCACCTTGTGCTAAGCCCTTTTGCACTGATTTTTGGACACATTAACACCTAGCTGCTCTTTCGCTAGCTGTTTCAATTGAGGAGTCTTAATTTCTGGCATTGCCTTGATGGTGTTGAAGAAGTGTTTGGCCAACCACACACTAGTCACTCTTTTATTATCAAATACAATACCGCAGTTATGCTCCTCTTGGAGTGATCGGATTTGGAACGAGCCACTCTTCTTATTCAATGCACCGTATATTTTCCATGGACAATTGTCTTGTGCACACTTCACTCTAATAAAATTCTTGGTATTACTGGTGAATTTAACATTTCTCTGTTGAGTGATGATGTACCTGATAATAGCATCTCTAAAATGCTTGGCATCATCAAAATTCATCGATATGCAAAAGGCAGGAGATGTACCTATTGAATCATAAGAGCGATACTGACTTTTCCTTCTATGCTGCACTGCACCATCTTCATCATCATCATGCTCCGAGATATTACCATCATCATGCCCATTTTCCTCATTATAAGAATCATCACCATCAGTCACATGAGCTCCTTCGTCCCTATTGAATGAAATGCCCTCATTCACCACCTCAAATGGTACTTTTCTCCTTTGTTGAAATGCTCTCACTTCTTTCCTTACTTGTGCAATGTCCTCGTCATCAACACCACTTATGCAAATGGTATGCACTAATGTTTCCTCATCTTCGTCATTCGACAGTGCAATTTCCTAAGAGCACAAGCTTATTCTAGTTGATTCTTCGGACAATGTATCTTCACTATCAGATAAACCACTAGTATTCTCAAGTAGGTCAAATAAATCTAACACTGCATATATATGCGAAGCCTCGGTCTCCTCTGCTCTCACATCTCCTTCTAAAACAACTCTATCACTGGCCTGGGTTTCAGCACCAACTTCTAACACTGCTTGCTCATCTTCATCGCGATGATATTCAGTATACACATAAACATCATTACCATGAAGATAATGATAAACAAGATCCCTCACACCACTATCATCATGCAGATATATCAAGCCATCCTTAAGACCCTTATCAGGTACTTGATAATGTAATTTCCCTATTTTGCATTGCAAGTGTTCCTCTATATCTTTCTTAAAGTCTTTATATGACAGCTTACTAAGACTGACAAGGATAACAACCTTTCCACCAATGTATTCCTTCTCTTCCCCAATCACAAACCTCCCGCCGTACCAAACTTTAATGGGTGCATCGGTATCGCCCATATTAACACTGCACCCCATAAAAAAAATTATTTCTGTAATAAGGGACCACAACACAAACAGACAATTTCAATTTCAATAATCAGTCCCCACAACCACAACAAAAACACTGCACCCCATAAAAAAAAAGTTATTTCTGTAATAGGGACCACAACATAAACAGACAACTTTAGCATTTAGTCCTCACAACTACAAAAAAACACTGCACCCCATACAAAAAACAATTATTTTTGTGATAGGAGACCACAACACAAATAGGCAACTTCAACAATGGTCCTCACAATCGCAATAAACAATCAGGCGTGTCAGTCAGTGAACACAAATCAACAAATTATAAGAGCGAATTAATTAAAGCACTCACCTTTACACTATGGCACCAAACCCAAATCGACAAAGATATCGCCTTTTTTCCACGCTTTTACACTCTGTCAACAACATGAAATTGAATAAGCATTTGCTCACTTTGTCAGTCAGTCAACACAAAATAACAAATCACTAACGTTTACCCTCTGTAGACCAAGATTTGTCACGCGACAAGCCCTAACTTTTCCCTTCAGTCCGTCACCTTTTTAGTCTCTGTCCCGTGAGCAGCAAAAACAAAGATCGAAGGGGAGAAAGATCAAAACCCTAATTTGCCATTACAGAGAGTGCTGGTGAGAGTTGCGATATGGGACTTTGGGCGTACAGAGAGAGTGGCAGTGAGAGCTCGATTTGCTTTAGAAGAGACGAAGTATTGAGGAATCGAACAAAATCGAAGCCCTAATTTGTGATTATCTCAAAGAAATCGAGAGAAAGGTGGAAGACAGCGTGCACGAACAGGAGAAAGATGACGTGCGTGTGAGAAGCCCTAATTTGGCACTTACACGAGACGTCGTCGTTTTCAGGCGTCGTTTCTGTTAGAGGGAGAGATTTGTACACAATTTAGGAAACGAAGTTGTTTCTCTCGGACAAAAATTTCCACGTAAGATTTCCATTTATTTTTAAAAATTCCACGTCATATTGTAAAATTAAGTAAAAAAATCCACGTAGGACGATTTTGCCGGAAATGGCACTCAAATGATCTATTTTACTCCGATATGGTACTTAAGTGAGCAAAAAAAAAGTTATGTCTTCAAGTGAGCACCGTATAAAAGTTAAGACACTCCTAGTGTCATTATCCCAACATTACGTATATAATCTAAATGTCAAATATTTTCATATCTCTAATGCTCTCATGTTAGTCTTAATTGACTCGTCTGATATTAGCATGCGTGATGTCACTTTTAAAAGGAAAAAGAGACTGATGTACATAATTCAACAAAGTCAAGTTAATTACTGCGATGATGAATAGAACATCACGCTTGTAGATATTTCTTACGTCAATCATGATTTGATTGTTTCACTTGTATAGAGACCCCGTGGGGAAATTTTGAAGCTATCTTGATTTAAATTCAGGCATGCGCAAATTTCTAGAAGTAGATATTTGGGCTATTACTTCGAAAATTTCATTTTGCTTTGGTTCTTTATGCATATTGCATACAATGCGAATAATAGATTGATTTTGTGAAAATCTGTTGATTTGAAAAAGACGTATTGTTTTGGATGATTTTTCTATTATCTAATCTATCAATTTGTACTTGCCTAATATTTTTGTTTTTTTAAGTATAATTATGCACGAGAATATTTGACTTTAAATTAATGATTCACTAAATACGAAATAAGATAGGACATAAGAATATCCGATTTTAAATATGCAGTTCACTAAATAGTGAATATGATACGAAGAAATCCGGGATTTCTTATCTTAATCCTCCAGAGTTCTATCCGGTTTGGAAATCCGTACGGCCAATCGCAGCCCAAGATGTTAAACAGACCGAAGGAAGAGCAAGGAAGAAAGCCTGAGAGAAAGGGACGGCCAAAAGCCAAGCATGGAGGGCGCCATCAAGAAGTTCCAAGTCCATGGCGGTATCGTCACTCCCCTCTCGCTCGCGCTCGCGGCTCCTCGCAAGCCCCGCACAAGACGACCCACAAGCGTCGCCGTACTCCGCGGCGGCGGCGGCGGCAGCAAGAAGTCAAGATCCCCGAACACCCATTTGCAATCATCCCGCCACGAGATCGAAGCCCCGCGTTGCAGCGGCTCCACGCAGCACAGGGCGATGCTCGTGGAGGCCTTTCACGAGCACCGGATGCTCAACTCGTTGCTCCAGAGGCTCGGCGAGGAGGGCGCTTGCCCGCTGCGGTTGCTCGAGGACGATGGAGATTGGACCCGGGACCAGTTCTGGGCCGTGGTCAAGTCCCTGCGCCACGCTTCGAGGTCCCGTGAAATTCTCAAGGTATTGGGCGACTCTGTTTCTTGGCAAGTTTCGACCTTTGAGTTGGCCGGAGCTTTTCTGGTTAGTCCAGAGCTTGGTGCTTTAGGATGATATTCCTTTGGTGCCGTGTGTTTTGGTCGCTGAGAGAAAAGAATGAGGAAATGGGCAGTGAGGATTTGATGCGAAAGTTGAATTACAAGGCTATTAACAGTGAATTGTTGCTTCCATAATCCAACTCCAACTTTTACTGGGACAAGAGGATGTATTTACTGCTTGAATGTTTTCTTAGGCTTTGAACATGGCAGTTGTGATACTTGGGCTTGTAGTGGATCTAGCCCTTCACTTCTCTTTAGCTGGTAAGCCAATGAATAACTTACTTATGAAAAAAGAAAAAATGAGGGCAGTCCAATGTGATGTCTTCACTTGGTTTGGGATAATATTCTGGTTGGTACTATGTTTAAGGCTTTTAGCTAACTGTGATGATGTAGAATCAGGATTTTTCTTTTGATTTTTGTTTTTGTTGGGGGTGACAAAATAGAAACTACGTAAAAGGTGAAGCCTTTTGCTATAATTGTGAATTGCTTACACTTCCCGCAATACCAATTGAAGTTGTACAGATGTGGAAAGATGCCATTTGAATTAGAGTGCTTCAATGATTTGTAAGGGTCTTCAGTGATAAGAACTGATTCAAGAATCTTGTCATCTTCCCTTTTTTTCTGAACTCGTTGAGGAACTAATTTTAGACGAATTTTGGATCAATAGTCTAATCATGATGGTGTTAACAGGTATTTGATCTGTGGAAGGACAGAAGACCATCACGCCTTACTGAGTTCAACTATGAGACGATCATACTGTTGTTATGTGAAGAGGGTCTGATGGATGAAGCAGTTTCAGCATTTCAAGAAATGAAAAATAACTATCTGAGAGCTTCTGTAGAAATATACAATGCAATAGTCCATGGATATGCCAACAGAGGGTGCTTTGATGATGCATTATTATTTCTTGATGAAATGAGAGAAAATGATTTGGGCCCTGATAACACGACTTATAATGGGCTAATCCGAGCTTATGGAAAATATAAAATGTATGATGAGTTGGGAATGTGTGTAAAGAAAATGGAATCAAACGGATGTTTGCCTGACCACATGACTTATAATTTGCTTATACGAGAGTTTTCTCGTGCTGGGTTACTTCAACAGATGGAGAGACTGCAGCAATGTTTTCTAAGAGAATGTATTTGCAGCCATCATCTCTGGTATCGATGCTCGATGCATATGCCAACTTTGGCGTTTTAGCTAAGATGGAGAAGGCTTACATAAGGGTTTTAAAAGCAAAAATTCCCCTAAAGGAGGATCTTATCAGAAAATTGGCTGGAATTTATATTGAAAACTACATGTTTTCTAGGCTGGATGATTTGGGACGCCATTATTCTTCAACTGGTGGTAGCGAACTTCCTTGGTGCTTGCGGCTCCTTTCTAATGCTCGTCTTTTGAGTTACAAAGGCATGGACTTGGTTGTCGGGGAGATGGAAGAAGCGGGAGTTCCGTGGAGTGTGACACTTGCAAACACTGTTTTTCTAGCCCTTTTGAAGATGAAAGATTTTAAGCACTTGAGAAGTTTACTCTTGCGGGTGCCAGCCGAAGGATTGAAACCCGATATTGTGACTTTTGGGGTGTTATTAGATGCAAACCGAATTGGTTTTGATGGATTTCCAATTTTAGATGTATGGAGAAGGATAGGGTTCCTCTACAGGGATGTGGAGATGGAAACTGACCCTCTGGTTCTCAGTGCCTTTGGTAAAGGGCATTTCTTGAGAAGTTGCGAAGATATCTACTACTCCTTTGAACTTGAAAACAGAGCAAAGACAAGGTGGACCTACAACACTCTTATCGATTCGGTATCAGAGCTGTGGAAGGCAGACTCTTTTAAAAACCAGTAAATGCAGTGTGAAGTCATAATATCCCTTGAAGGTTGATCTATGAAAATTTTTGTACATAGAGATTTTGTAAAGGACAGAATTATTTTGCTTGAAACAGAGGATTCTGAAAATGCACTTCCAGTATCCGCTTCAGAAAATCGATTAGAAAATGCTTCATTCATGATCAAGATAACCAACCCCGGGGCTACATGTTTAGAGAATCTATGAAAACTGGTATGTCGCTTTTCTGAATATTATTACTCCCTTAATCTTTTACATGTTTAGAGATTCCAAGCACAATTAGCTCCTCTTTGCATGATCAGTTTGGTTAGGAAACCTACCAGATAATATCTCACTGAAGATGTTTTTCTTTTATCTTTTTTGGGAGAACTAGCTACTAAAGTAACTCTTTGCAATACTAGCTGCTTAATGAAAAGTCCTCTATAACTGTGGTGATATAAGAAACTAATCACCAGGTAGTTACTCCACATTATCCCAATTCAACCACTCTTCCTACAAATAAGTACAATTGGAATCCTAACTCTAATTCGACATTCCAAAATTCATTTTTACACCATCCTTAATTGGAAGAAGGATGTTGGTACAGTGAAATTGTGGAACTAATCATGCATGTGTATCATTGAAGCTTGGGCACTTTCGGCTGTCTATCTTAGTCTTGAAAAAATTGGTGGTAACCGCTACGTCAACATCCTAATAGCCACTATTACACTTTTTAGTTGGGTTTAAAAATTGACTGTTCTAAGAAAAATGCACCAAAGTGAACTATGGTGAGCAACAATAAAATTCACAGATCTGAAAAACTATAACAACTCTACAATTTACATATGTTTTTTTGAAAAATGTTACTGCCTTTTCTTCGATAATGTATTTAATAACATAATTATGCACAGCGGTCTCATGGATTATGGATATCAAACTTTATTTTTCATCTAGCAATTGATTTTGATTCTAGCTAAAACGAAAGAGAGAAAAGCACAAAATCGATTTAATATACAGGGCGGGCAATTAGTACCATTCATTGTCAATCCTATTTTTAGATGGCTTATTTATCGCATTGACATGCCCTATAAAATGGTCAAAGGACAGCTGAGTTGCGGACTTTGCATGTGAATTTACCATTATGTCAATGTTTTAAGAGCTGTGCTGAAAAAAATGTCCAATTAGCACATAACTAATTAATACCATATTCGATGAATTCTCAACGCCTATACCCAATCATAAGCTAAATGCATATCCTTTGTGAGTAAAGATAGAATTTCATGGGTAATTTCTAACTCTTGCTAGCAAGGGTAATATTAGCATATCCAGATTGACACGTAAATGGTGTGACTGGGTTTGATGTAAAGGTGCATTCCGATAGTCAAATTGAATATGAATTAGAGAAAGCTCAGGTAGAAAATTAATTTAGTGACCCTTGAAAGCCCAATCTTTAGCTTGACAAATTTGTAATGAAAAATCTGAAGAACATGCCAAATGATGAAAATCATATCGCATGCTGACTAGGACATCTAATATACAAACTAGCTTATTTGGGACTTCTCTACACAAACTAACTTGGGTTGAGTCATTATGAACTCTCTCTCAGGCAGTGGGGAAGCAATGCAGAAGTGATGCGAACATTAAGCATACATAATTTGGGGCAGAAAGGAACGGTCTGTAACATCATAGCTTGAGGTTTTAGAAGATTCTTGGAATCTGTCTATAGCATATCTTATGGTGTTGGGGTGTACTTCCTTCCAATGAACTTTGCCGTTGAGTAGTAATAACTCCTCACTAGACCTCTTAAGGTACCTTCTCTACTCTTCGTCATTCTGAACAATTCCATTTTTTGGAAATAAGTGATATGCTGCAGATCGTTGCTAAACGATTAATTTTGAGACACTAGTGATCTAAAGGCTTTTCTGTGCTTAATCTTTGAGATATGAATTGCTTCTGTTGAATTGCTTGTTAAACTCAGGAAGGTGGTAGCAGAACATTTTCTTGGACATATGAAATTATTAACTATTCTTTCAGACACAGAATAATGTGTTAAAGTTACGGTTGAAAGCCTGATGCTACAATTGTTATGAGGGTAACGTGCAGTCAGCCCATTTTCAAATACTAAGCATGATTACATAGAGTTGCTTTCTAATTAAGGCTTACCATGACGGTTCTCTTGATAAGTTAATATCCATCACAACCAGTCAACAGTTCCATTACTTACATTTAGCTTACTTTCTGATTTGCAGTGCCTTAGCATCTAAGCTGGATGAGATTGAAATGAGACACATTCTGATGTGTGAAACTATACTTGGTAAGCAAGAATTTATTACTCTGGGTTCCGGAGAACCCCTGCCTAGCTCTATTGAATACAACTCTGGGGTCGATAACCTTTTCTAACCAAAGAAGTATGAAGTCTGGTTCCCTCTCGTGAATACCCATGTCCTTTCCAAATACGTCATAAGTTTACAGGCTCCATCAGTAAGGATGGTGAGCTGCAATCTCTATACTTGTCAAATCGATTTGATTGAAATTGAATGATTTTTCATTTAAAAAACTTCTATATAATAAACCTTTTTTTGCCAATAGATTTCACCACTTGTTTGAGACATTTGTTTATCTTGCATATCCTCCCTTGTGCAGGTATACCAGTTATATTACCTGTGGGACAGTGGCCACCAGGAATAAGTCTTCATGATTTATTAACTGCTCTGTCGAATTTACTACATAACTGGCAAGTGGAACTAATACCAAGTTTCGTGAAGATTCTTACGTAAGTATCTTTAAGGTATGATGGTTTTTCACTGGTTACTCATGTCTCATGCTTTATGATAGGTTGAAACATATTATTTTCTATAAAGGCATAAGTGCACCAGAAATCCTAAAACTTGTTGTGAAAGTGCAATTGAATCCTAAAACTTTTAAAAAGTGCAATCAAGTCCTAAAACTTGTCAAATTGGTGCAATTTAAAGTCTTTCCGTTAACTTCATCTAATTTGTCTAACGGAAAATGTTGACGTGGCTCTTATGTTACTTTCTTAAGATATATGGTGCCGATGTGGCACCCACTAACCACCACATTAGCATTTTCTGTTAGCCAAATTGAACTAAGTTAACTAAGGAACTTGATTGCACCAATTTGACAAGTTTTAAGACTTAATTGCAACTTTTGAAAGTTTTAGAACTCAATTGCACTTTCATGACAAGTTTTAGGGCTTCCGGTGCACTTATCCCTTCTATAAATTTAATTGTTGCTTGAATTTTTATTTGTCTTACCTTCAGTAAGAAATAAGATAGTGCTGATGTTTTGAAAGAGACAGCATGTTCAAATCTATGGTTAAAATGCAAGTGATTATGTAATTGTGAAAAAGGTCTGGATAAAATATCAGTTGCTGTTTGGCCTTTATATCCTAAATAGTTTTATAACCTCTGGTGGGAATACACAATGATTTAGTCTTCGACGTAATTAAGGGAGATTTCCCATGATCATGTAGACAATTATACAGTCACTCATTTAGTTAAATGCCATCTGTTAGACATTAAAGTTAACCATTCACACAATTACTCAATTTGCGATGTAAATCACAAAAGTTCCTTTGATGAATTCAACAAAACTGTAAGAAATTGTCCCATCTCTTTGTCACCAATCAATTTTCCATCTTGAACCTCTTCAAACAGGACATAATTATAGTATAAGTTCCTAATTTCATGTACCTCTTTATCACCATATAGTCTATAGACTTTTGGGCATTAACTTGTCGAACTTTGGATGTTTCTTTACATCTGTTGAGTTGCTTATTCACTCGAATGTTTCTCTCATGAGCTCAGCAAAGGAGGATCACTAGAGCAGAGTTTGTTGACACACCAAGGAGCATTGCCAGGGACTCGTGGCTTAGGGCCATGACCATTACACTTAGGTAATATTAGAACTCGTTTGCCATCATATCCAATAGTTCTATCTTTTGACAAATGGTTCGATCAAATATAGCGAACGCTCTTCAACTTTGTTTCCTGTATCATCGAATGTTCACTCCAATGAGTCTTTTCTTATCGTTTTCTTCTAGGGATTCTGTTAACTAGTGCACCTGCCAAAGTTGTGGAGAAAAAGCCGGTAAGTGAAGAAGATGCAAAGCAATTTGTAGCTATGACTAAAACAAAATGTGATAGATCAACTGAGAAAGATGCCCGTGCAGATTTCCTTATTGGACTTATTTCGATCCTCAGTGAAACATAAAAATGCACTTTTGAAGGTGTTTGAATGAGGTGCATGTTTCTGAAACCGTTGATGACAGCAAATTAGAGGAATTTGTGGGGTCTATCTTATTAAAAGACCAAAATTGCCTTTTTCAGACGAGGGTCGCGACAGTTATGCATCGGCTTTGTGTACTGAATCTGATACACGGCGTCTCGAGTTTGGTTTGGTGGGTCAGTTAAGCTAGGTCAAAAGAGGCGGATTACTGGTAGTTGGATTTTTTTGTTAAGCTTGCTGCAAAGCGCCTCATTCGTTATTGGCAATCAAGTGAATTTCCTTGGTGTGCTGGACTTAGAAAGACTATCTTGTGTATCTTTTGTTATGTAATGAATGCATTTTATCTCTTTGTTAAAAAGAAAAGAAAACTTTGTAAATTGTCTGTACTTTCCCTCCACAGTACTGTTAACTTGTAGACTTGAGACAACCCTACTTTTAGAAAGGCATTTTCCAAATAAATAATGATAATTTACTAAGAGTTGATCATTTAAAAACAATCAAAATGTCGTCAAAGTATATTGAATAAGAGTGGATAACATAAAATTAGTCGGTAACTTAATAGGAACGAAGATCGGTACATCATTTAAATTAAGATTGATAATTTAATATAAAAGATGGTAAATTGACAAATTTGATAGATTGCGCAAATAAATGTTGTTAAGCTATTATAAAGGTTGTTAACTTTACGAAAAACCAAACAAACGTTGCCGTGGAAGTTAAATAAGCAGTGGTCAATGTGATAGTCATAATTATAAATGGAGAAAAATTTGAAATCATTCAAATTATTATTGATACTTTAATATAAGAATTGTCAAATTTGAAAGGTTGATAGACTATGCAAATAGAAGTTAGTACACTGTTATAAATGTTGGTAATTTAGAGACAATCAAATACATTTTAAAATTTAGTAAAAGGTTCGTTAAATTACCAACAATTTATCGAAAGAAATTTCGTGGTTACTTTTTTGAATAACGAAATAATTGAAAACGACCAACTTCTTCAGAAGTTCATGTAGACAGACACCTAACTTTTTTTTTGGTCGAAAGACACCTAACTTGATACCTAGGGTTTGACCCTAATTGATTGAGAAGATAACTTCATCAAAAAGTTCAATTAATAAGAACAATTGTGTTAGACCAAAAAAACAATTACAATTGTGTTGTGCCTATCAATAGCTTTTTAGTTTTCCTTCATGTTTTGGGCCACTTTTTCAAGTTCATGCCATCTTTTTTTTCTTATGTCAATATTTTAATAAATTAGTAAGTTCAGTTGAATAATTGAATTTTTTTTACTTTGGAACGAAAAAAATATCAAGCACTTTTTGTATTATTTTATCATGGGGTTAATACTACGAAAAACTTCAAATTGGTACACCTTTAACAAATTTATCAAAAACTAATTTTTGGATAATCAAAATTCCCAAATCGGTACACTCGACATATTTTACCATGAAATTGCTGAGTTGGATGACACGTGGTAATAACTCAATTGACATGGCAAGTTCACTTGGAAATCCAAATCAGTTTGGAATAAATTTGTCGTAGGTGTGCCAATTTAGAGTTTTTGGTGACCCAAAAATTAGTTTGGGATAAATTTATCATAGATGTACCGGTTTAGGGTTTTCAGTGACCTGAAAATTAATTTGGTATAATTTATCACATGCATACTCTTTTTGGGTATTCCGTGATATTAACTCTTTATCATAAATATTTGGGAAAATTCCAACTAAGGACCCCAAGTGGGGTCAAATTCTCAAATAAGGACCCAAAGTGAACATTGTGTCAAATAAGGACCTGAAGTGCACAATCAGTCTCAAATAAGGACCCGAAGTGCTCAAAAAGTCTCAAATAAGGACATGGGTCCCCGGCCGGCCAAAATACCAGCCGGCGGCGAGAAAGTTACTGTTCCGGCACCGGAACAGTACTTTTTCATTTTTTTATTATTTTTTTCTGTTTTTTTCTTTTCCTTTTCCTTTTCTTTTTTTTTTCTTCTCTTCCTCCGCCGGCCATAGCCGGGGCCGGCGGAGGTCGCCGGCCTCAGGCGAGGCCGCCCTCGCCGGCGTCGGGCGAGGGCCGCCCAGCCTTCTGGGGTGGGCGCGGCCGGCGGGGCCGAGCCCTCGCCGGATCTGGCGAGGGCTCGGCCCCACGCCGGCGTCAGCGAGGTCGCCATCACCGGCGTCCGGGCGGGCCGGCTCGCCGGTTGCGGGCGAGGTCGAGCCTCGCCGGATCTCGACGAGGGCTCGGCCCCGCCGGCGTCGGGCGAGGTCGCCCTCGCCGGCGTGGGCGAGCCGGCCGCCAGCGAGGTCGAGCCTCGCCCGATCCGGGCGAGGCTCGGCCCCGCCGGCGCCGGCGAGGTCGGCCTCGCCGTGTGGGGCGAGGCCGGCCTCGCCGAGATCTGGCGAGGCTCGACCTCGCCCGCAACCGGGCGAGGCCGGCCTCGCCAGCCCAGCGAGGCCGGCCTCGCCCGACGCCGGCGAGGGCGGCCTCGCCGACGCCGGCGAGGGCGGCCTCGCCCGACGCCGGCGAGGCGGCCTCGCCGACGCCGGCGAGGCGGCCTCGCCCGACAGCCGGCGAGGCGGCGGCCTCGCCCGACGCCGGCGAGGGCGGCCTCGCCTAAGGCCGGCGACCTCCACCGGCCCCGTCTATGGCCGGCGGAGGAAGAGAAGAAAAAAAAAAAAGAAAAGGAAAAGGAAAAGAAAAAACAGAAAAAAGTAATAACAAAATGAAAAAGTTACTGTTCCGGTGCCGGAACAGTAACTTCCTCGCCGGCCGGCGGGTATTTTGGCCGGCCGGGGACCCAGGTCCTTATTTAAGACTTTTCGGGCACTTCGGGTCCTTATTTGAGACTGATTGTGCACTTCAGGTGCTTATTTGACACAATGTTCACTTTGGGTCCTTATTTGAGAATTTGACCATACTTGGGGTCCTTAATTGAAATTTTCCCTAAATATTTTGGTCAAGGTCGAGCCATTCTAAATTCTGGTCCCACTTGAAGCATTTATAAAACCCACCCCATAAACCCAAGACCATTTCCGAGCTTATCAATTTTGAGTCCATTCAGATTTTCGAACTTTACAATTTTTAATTTGCATACCTAGTCGGGAACCACGGTGTCAAGGGTTTCAACTCCTCCTTGCCCACAACAAGCCCAAAAGGGGAAGGACCTTTCCCTATGGCACATGTTTTTGAAACCGTTGATGACAGCAAATTAGAGGAATTCATGGGGTCTATCTTGTTAAAAGACCAAAATCGCCTTTGCAGACGAGGGTCGTGACAGTTATGCATCGGCTTTGTGTACTAAATTTGATACACGGCGTCTCGAGTTTGGTTTGGTGGGTCAGTTAAGCTAGGTCAATAGAGGTAGATTACCGGAAGTTAAATAAGCATCGGTTAATGCGATAGTCGGAATCATAATTGGAGAAAAAATTGAAATCATTCAAATTATTATTGATACTTTAATATAAGAATTGTCAAATTTGAAAGGTTGATAGACTATGCAAATAGAAGTTAGTACACTGTTATAAAAGTTGGTAATTTAGAGACACTCAAATACATTTTAAAATTTAGTAAAAGGTTCGTTAAATTACCAACAAATTATCGAAATAAATTTCTTGGTTGCTTTTTTTAGTAACGAAATAATTGAAACCGACCAACTTCTTCAGAAGTTCATGTAGACAGACACCTACCTTGATACCTAGGGTTTGACCCAAATTGATAGAGAAGATAACTTCATCAAAAAGTTTAATCAAGTACAAGGTGTTGTGCCTATCAAGAGCTTTTTAGTTTTCCTTCATATTTCGGGCCACCTTTTCAAGTTCATGCCATCTTTTTTCTTATGTCAATATTTTAATAAATTAGTAAGTTCAGTTGAATAATTAAGTATTTTCTACTTTAGAACGAAAAAAAATATCATACACTTTCTGTATTATTTTATGAAAGGGTTAATATCATGAAAAACTCCAAATTGATACACCTGTAATAAATTTACCCAAAACTAATTTTTGGATCACCAAAAACCTTAAATTGGAACACTCGTAACATATTTACCTTTTGGAAAAATTCCAAATAATGGTCCGAAGTGCTCTTATTTTCTTAAATAAGGGTATGAAGTGGACATTGTGTCAAATAAAGATCTGAAATGCCCTTATTTTCTCAAACAAAGGTTTAAATTGAATCTTGTCTCAAATAAAGATCAAAAGTTGCCATTTTAGTTTCAATAAATGGTCTAACCTCACTAGAGTCAAGAGCATTTTCGTCTTTTAATTTTTGGCATTTTTTTCCTTTCTTTTTTACCTTTTGTGTTTTTTTTCCAAAAAAAAAATCTTAAAAAAAGCTAAATTTAAAAAAAAAAAAAAAAAAAAACAAGGGGAGGGTTGCCAACCCTCCTCGCCTGTGGCCGTTGCCCCCCTCTCCAAGTTCTAGCTAGGGTCGCTGGCCATTACCGCGCGCCCCACCGGTGATGAGGCAGCGGCCACAGGCGAGGAGGGCTGGCAAGGCTGGCAACCAGGGCTCCCCTCTTGTTTTTTTCTTTTATTTAAAAAAAAACTTTTTTCAAATTTTAATATAATTTAATTAGAATTTATGTTAAAAAAATTTTTGGACGAAATGCCCTTGACCCGCCTGAAATTTGGTTCACCGACGACTTGGTGGGATGAAACCTTTATTTGAAACTGTTACAACCACTTCAAGCCCTTATTTGAAAAAGTTATGGCACTTGAGGCTCTTATTTAACACAAAATCCACTTCAGACACTTATTTAAGAAAATGAAGGCACTCTAGACCCTTATTTGAAATTTTCCCTTACTTTTTTGTTAGTTTCTGTCAAATTTTACTGTGAAATTGCTAAGCTGGATGACAAGTGATAGTAACCCAATTAACATGGCAAGTTCACGTAGAATCCAAATCAGTTTGGATAAATTTGTCAGGCTAATTCCAAAAAAATGCACAAACTTTTGGTCGAGTGACAATTCTGGCTCCAACATTTTTTTGTCTCGTAGAAAAGCACAAACTTTAGGTCGATCGACAATTCTGGCCCCAATTTTTTTTTGTCACATAAAAAATTATCAACTTTCACTCCTATCCCAAATCTGGTCCGCCATTGACTTTCTGTCTGAAGTCACCCTTGTTTGAGAAAAAAGATTATGGTCGTGAGCTTGGCGAATCTCGTCTATGCCGTCTATCGATGGATAATGATCTACAACTTCAAATTATGACAAAACGACGAAGTCTGATAAGAGAGATTCAATCTGGAGATCTTTTTGACCTGCCTGTGAAGTGAGGTAGATGAACAATTTCACCGTTATTCTTCAAGCTACCGCTCAAAGAAGAAGACAATGAATAGTGCTTTAAATCCAATTAGCAAGCCATGTGGATTTATTGCTGATGTGGAATAGTTAAGTTGGTAATCAATGGTTCTAAGTCAAGTGAGGCCAGATTTGGGATTTAAGTGAAAGTTGGTGATTTTTTACGAGACAAAAAAAAATTGGGGCCAGAATTGTCACTCAACCTAAAGTTGGTGTTTTTTTTTTTTGGAATTAGGCCTAAATTTGTTGTAGATGTACCGGTTTAGGGTTTTTGATGATCAAAAAATTAGTTTTGGATAAATTTATCGTAGATGTACCGGTTTACGATTTTTGGTAACCTGAAAATTAATTTGGTATAATTTATCACTTGCGCACTCGTTTTGGGTTTCCCGTGGTATTGATCATAAATATTTTGGGCAAGGTCGAGCCATTCAAAATTCTTGTCCCACTTGAAGCATTTATAAAATCCACCCCCATAAACCCAACACCATTTTCGAGCTTATGAATTTTGAGTCTGTTCACATTTTCAAGCTTTACAATTTTTAATTTGCATCCCTAGTCAGGAACCACGGTGTCAAGGGCTTCAATTCCTCCTCACCCATAACAGGCCCCGAAAAGAGGAAGGACCATTCCCTATGGGAGTTGGAAAATAATGATCCGTACAGCGGACCCAAGATTGTAAAACCTGGGTGTGGGTCTTTAAATGTATCGAGCATGTGTATGGTTATGTCATATTGGTGTGGAGCGGTCAAACCCATGTAAAAGACCCACTGGGCACACGGCCTAGTGGCAAGGTAATTAGACAAGGCGAGGGATGATCAATGTTGAGGGTAAGATTCGATTCCTGTGTTCTGCAAAGAGGCAAAGCTTGATAGGAATGAGAGGAAAGTTAGAGCGAGACAAAATATTTGCCTAAAAGACGAATCCGTTTATACCAAATCCAATCGGTTTAATTTATGTACCGTGCAAGCGGATCGAGTCGAGAATCGCCGGCCTAATCGAGATTGGGATCCTTCCCAGATCAACCCATAAGTGGGACAAGATAAAACGTGATCTAACCTAACCTTAATTGAAATTGAACCACGGCCTCCCCCACACGCCAACCTTCCCCTCGTCCGCCGTACTTTCCGCACGCGCACGCGTCGTCGCGCTGTAGCCCGAGCCGCAATCCGCTGCGCCCCGCCCCACCGTAGGGCCGCGCCCGGGCCACCGTCGGAGCGACCCCCACCGCCAGAACGTTCCGGGGGCCCCACGTGTCGAGCATCCGGCGCGGGCTCCAGGGCCCACCGCGCGGGGCGCGCAACAGGGGATCATAAGCTCCCCGGAGAGAGAAGGCTCGACATTTAACGCGTGTTAATAGGGGGGCGGGGGGGGGGGGGGATGAGACGCTT
This sequence comes from Syzygium oleosum, assembly GCF_021117445.2. Classification (NCBI taxonomy): domain Eukaryota; kingdom Viridiplantae; phylum Streptophyta; class Magnoliopsida; order Myrtales; family Myrtaceae; genus Syzygium; species Syzygium oleosum. Next base: position 18,390,072 of record NW_026607485.1, on the reverse strand, counting down.
TTTGGGAGAGAGAGAGAGAGAGAGAGAGGATTCTTCAAATTCCCCGATTTTCGTCCTTTGTATAAATACGCGCAGGAGAGAGAGAGAGGGAGACAGGTTTGTCCCCTCTCTCTCCCTCTCTCTCTCTCTTTTTCCCGAGAAAATTCCGAAGCTCCTCCTCGATCGACGGAATCCTCCCCCCTCCCCACCCCCACCGGCCGTGATCGGCGAACGGAGGAGAGAGCGCGCCCGCCGCCGCCGCCGCAGCCGCAGCCGCAGCCGTAGCCGCAGCCGCAGCCGCCGCCGCCGCTGCCGCAAATGCTGTCGCTGCAGAGCGATCCCCGGCTGCTGCAGCAGCAGCAGCCGGAGCAGCTCCAATTGGCCTCGTTCGGCAATGACGCCCTGCCTCCTCTCAAGCCCGATGCCGTTTCTTCCTCCCTGTCGAGCCTCAGGATCTCGCAGCCCCTGGACCCCCGCGAAGGTTCTTTTCTTCGATTCGCCTCTGTTTCGCGTCGCTTTCGGCGAGTTTTAGGGTTTGGGATCGGGGATTTTGCGCTCGATTGTACGGAGCTTCGTCGTTGCTGGTTGTCCTGAAGTCTTGTTTTTTTTTTTTTCCGGAAAGGTTTTTTTATTCTCCCCTCCTCCATGCAATGGCATGTCAGTCGGCTTGAATCGTCACGGGTGCGCCGATGTTTTGACGATTTTTTGGCGGCGATCACGCTTTGGCTTGTTCGATCTTTCGATTGCCGCTAGTTTTCTTCGGTTCCTGGATTTTAGGTAAAACCTACTTGTCGCGATTACTTGATGATCGCAAGGAAGAATCGGAGGTCGGAATGCGGTGCCGATTTCTTCGTCCTTCTTTTTGAATCGTTTTAAATCCATATTCTGGTTATAAATTTGAGGTTAGCTCGCGCTAAGTCCATCATTACCTTTTATGATGAGATCTCGTCATCGAGGAAATCGGGGAAGCTACTCAATTGTGCTCAAAGGCTTCATAAGTTAGAATATGGATCTGCAAGATTGACTCGGATTGTAAGGAGCTGATTCGGTTGGGTTTCGGTGATTATGTCACTATGGAGATGTATGAGGTCGGCGGTTGCTTGTATATGTGGGACTTTGGAACGAGAGTTGTATATCAAGTGCTATGCATTATCTTTCTGAAATCTGTTTCTCTGGCGGTCTTGAAAAATATAGAAGGAGAAATCTAACAAAATATCCAGTCATCTGACTCGATTTGTTTATTAATAAAAAAAAAAAAGAGGTGAGGTGGAGATTCGCTGCTTGCGAAATCAATTTGTGCAAAGTATGTTACATGTTTGAGTTAATATATGTTTCCAGTGGTAGTGTTACCACTTGTGGCTAAAGACACTTACTACTGATCTTTTTTGGTGGTAGAGAAGATAAGCTGCACTATTGTACGAAAATTGTGAACGAAGGTTTGCGATGGTTGTTTATAGTTTCTGCTTAGCTAGTGTCTTGAGTAGCGATGCATGCAAATGCCTGGCATAAAATGATAAGTTTGAGGGCTTTCAATTCATGTCCTTTATCCGTTTCTCTTATTTTTTTGCTCAGGAGGTTGAAAAAGGAAGCTTCATGTAAAACTACGTTTTCTGGGTTCTAATATGGTAATTGAACCTCGGAATTTCTATTAATCTTGCCAAATGGGGGCACTGTACTGAGGCCAAACTTCCAAAGAAAGCACCTTAACATATTTTGACTTTGTAGTAGTGAGATTGTAGTTTTTTCATCAAGGTGTGTTTGGTTTTGGTGTTCATATGATGTTTTGTCTAATGGCTTTGTCTTATGTTCTATGAATGTCCCTGCATTTTGTGCGAATTGTTTCTGAGCTTCCCTGCGGCTCTTTTGAGGATTGAGTTAACATTTTGAATTGCATCATTTATTTGTAGCCAATGAAGACATTCTGATAGCCCTTGCCCATCAGAAATATAAAGCTGGAAGCTATAAGCAGGCACTAGAGCACAGCCTTGCTGTTTATGAGAGAAACCCCCAACGGACTGATAACCTTCTTCTGCTCGGTGCAATATATTATCAGGTTGTTTCGGTGGTTCCATGTTTGTGTCGATTCAATGATGAGATGGCATTAGGTCTATGGATCTGATTCGGTGACTTGATTTGAATGCTGTAGCTGCATGATTTAGATATGTGCATAGCCAAGAATGAGGAAGCACTTCGAATTGATCCACATTTTGCTGAGTGCTATGGAAATATGGCAAATGCGTGGAAGGTAATGGAACAAAAACTTCAACGGCTAGGGTACAGCTTTTAAGCTGGTTAATTTATGTGGGTCGAGTGTGATGATTTTTCCTCCATTCTTTCTTCCTCAGGAGAAGGGAAATATTGATGCAGCGATTCGTTACTACTTAATTGCTATCGAGGTGTGTATTCTGCTTGAAAGATTTCTTCTGGCTGATGGAGTTCTTTTTTTTCACACATAAGAAAACTTTTTCTGTTTTGATGTTCTTCCTCCCATATTGAGCTTGAGATGTAAACTTGACTTGGATGTCCAGAAACAATGATAGATGGTTAGAATACTTAGTTACTTCCCAATTTTTTTGGACAATTTTTTCATTGTAAAGATATGGCCAAGTGGCATGTGAGATCTATTGTCACTTACCGTTATGGAGCGTCTAACCTTTGGTTTGGCAACTGAGCTAATTAATGCTATAGATTTTAACAATTGTAGAAGTATGACCAGGGGGCCTGCTTCTTTTTAAGGCGTTCTATGTTTCATAATTTGTCTCGATGAGCGATTCATATTACGGGCCGTCGGATTAATGATCTAATCTTAATTTTTGAAATGACATTTGCAGCTTCGACCCAATTTCGCTGATGCTTGGTCAAATTTAGGGAGTGCATACATGCGAAAAGGAAGATATACTGAGGCTGGACAGTGTTGTCGGCAGGCTTTGGCACTTAATCCACGCTTGGTATTATTACACCCATATTTGAGAAGCATATATTTTAATTTCTTGATGTTTCTAATTTTTTGTTTGCCTGTTGGTGCAGGTTGATGCTCAAAGTAATCTCGGAAATTTAATGAAAGCTCAGGGTTTGGTGCAAGAGGTGACACGACTTACGACTTTAATTGCTTCTGTGATTTGCCTGTTCATGTGTTTTCTGATTGTATTTTATTTGTCCATTCTTTCAATGGAGATTGGAATGAGGTTGGGACACCAATGCTTCTCAGAATTGGTCTATTTCGTTTCCTAGACTGCTTTTAACACATGATTTTTCTTTTTTGTTGCATGGAATGGTTTTCTCATTGCTGTAGGAAACTGTACTAATGTGAAATCTAGGTTAATAATTTATTTTTAGTGGGGGGAAATAGTTCAGTTGTTTCTTTTACTCAGTGTTTCTTGGGGGTAGATATTGCACATTTAATTCTCGCTGAACGGTCGAGGAGGCGTATTGGTTATTAATCTTTTGTGCAGTTTAAGGCATACAACCAAATTTTGGAATAGCATGGTGAAATAGGAAAATATTTTCTTTATATGCTATATTCAGTTGTTTCAGAGTAGTTCAGGAAGCACGTGTTGGTAATTGAATCGCAACTTCTGCATTTTCTGAGTATTTGTTCACTTTTTAGGCATTCAACTGTTACCTTGAGGCCATCCGTATACAACCAAATTTTGCAATCGCATGGTCAAATCTTGCTGGCCTTTTCATGGAGGCAGGGGATCTTAATAAGGCACTTCAGTATTATAAGGTTAGTAATCTGGTTGAATTTATTTCTCTTCATCTAAATTTCATGCATTTTTGCATGAGAGTCTCCTTGAGCGTGCATATGTATTTGTCAGGTGATGGCCTCTAGTTAGATTTATTGTTTGGTCAGTAACCAAGATATGATCCAGTTGACCGGCTATGTACAAAAGTGACTTTCTAGAATGTTCTTGATGTTCGCTTCTCATTGCGGTCAGAAGCATTCTCATTGTGGTTCTTTTCTTTAACTGATTTGAAATCATAAACTTTATTTACAGGAAGCGGTGAAACTCAGACCAACATTTTCTGATGCCTACCTGAGCCTTGGAAACGTCTATAAGGTAAGCTATCAATATTGTGCTAATGAGGTGGGGTAGCTGCAAAAGCCAGGACGAGTGTCTGGTGAAAAACAAGATCTTTCTTTTGCCTTTTCCAGGCCTTGGGAATGCCTCAAGAGGCTATTATATGCTATCAGCGTGCTCTGCAGTCTCGACCAGATTATGCTATGGCATATGGTGAGTTTTTGCTTTGCTTATTTCCTTCATGTTTGTGTAAAAACTGGTGGAAAATATGGAAGTAAGACATATTGCTGAATTAGACTCTTCAAGAGTGACTTCTAGTGTTAACACTCGAGTCAAAAAGGTCAACTAGTCGGGATACTGTAAAGCACATAAACTACGCTATTAATGTAGATATATCTTTTTGATGGTAAAACAGTCTCATGATGTCAGTGGTTTCATCCTAGAAATGTTTCCATGTGTTAATGAGCTATTCATGGAACTGGATCAGATACGTACACATTTGAAACCATATTCATTGAATTGAATGGAACTTATTGATCTGTCAAAGTTGATGGCGCAGGTAACTTGGCCAGTATACATTATGAACAAGGTCAACTTGATTTGGCCATTCTCAATTATAAGCGAGCAATTGCTTTTGACTCGGGCTTCTTGGAGGCATACAATAATTTGGTTTGCCATCTCTTCTCCATGTCACTTTCAGATATGTAGAGTTTATACTTGTAGTTACCCTTTTATTCAATTGATGTTTCTTTTTGCACAATTAGGGTAATGCTTTAAAAGATTCTGGAAAGGTTGATGAAGCCATTAATTGCTATCGAGTAAGTTTTTATGAGAGTTTTTTCCATCGGTTCCGTAGTTTTGTATGTTTAACCATATCTGATCTCTTTATCCTTCTCTGTGAAGCACTGTCTTTCTTTACAACCTCACCATCCTCAAGCACTGACAAATCTGGGGAATATATACATGGAATGGTACTTCCATCCCATTGATCATTTCTACACTTGCACTTGTTTTTACCTATTATCAACGTAATAGTTGGAACCTGCTCTCATTTAGAAGTTGATTTTGTAGGAACATGTTAAATGTTGCTGCGTCCTTTTATAAGGCTACCCTTACTGTGACAATGGGACTTTCTGCTCCTTTTAACAACTTGGCAATAATATATAAGCAGCAGGTCTCTCTCTCTCTCTCTCTCGCTCTCTCGCATGCACGCACTTACATCTAGGTCCAGGATATGATCATTCTTCAAAGCTTTAACGGAAAGAGGTCTAATTTGTTGCTGTTTTTTATTTATTCTTTTATTGTGCTCCATCACAGGGTAACTATGCTGATGCAATCACATGCTACAATGAAGTTCTGAGAATTGATCCTATGGCAGCTGATGGGCTTGTCAACCGAGGTAACACATACAAGGAGATTGGAAGGGTTAGTGAAGCCATTCAAGACTATATTCGTGCAATTAACATCAGACCCACAATGGCTGAGGCTCATGCAAATCTGGCATCAGCTTATAAGGACAGGTTTAGTAGTTTGCTTACTTACGCTGTCATTGAGACGTTTCTACAGCTATTTAAAGATTCTTATGGATTTTCTGGGAATCAGTGGACATGTTGAACCAGCTATAAAAAGTTACAAGCAAGCACTAGCTCTTCGTCCTGATTTTCCAGAAGCAACTTGCAACCTTCTTCATACATTGCAGGTATTTAAGAACTGTACTCTCCTCCCATTTTTGCCCCTTGTTTTACACGTAGCGGGTGAGGCCAAAGTGAGACCAAAATCTACACCTGGGGAAGAGTTGCACTTGCACCTCTCAACGGGGAAACTTTCATCTTTTTAATTGTGAATTGTTTAATTTTATCCTTCCAATTTCTGACAAATAGGACTACTAAAAGATAAATTGGGGTTAATGTGATGGTCTGTAAGATGATTGAAGTGTTATAATCTCTTTTGCAACTGGACGATCATGTGTGATCTCTTCGATTTGATAATCCATGGCTGAACTATCATAACTTCTCTAGGAATTAGGTATCCTACAGTAATGAAAGATCATGTGCTACTGTTCAAGTCTATGAGATTTGGCCAGGAGGTTATTTATTCAGTCATTGTGATTGGTTTTGCGTGCTTTCACGTCATTGATAATTGCCTGAGGAATGCAGTTTGGGTTTTAAATATTCTCCGCAAGATTGTATTGTGAGATATTTAATGAAAATTCAATCTGAGTGCAATCTGAGGAGTAGACACGTCATACTGAGATATTGTGGAGATGGTATGTAAGCAGGGACATTCTGAGTTCTTAAGGAAGCCCAATTCTATCTTTTGTTAGAAATCTGTATGGTTCATGAACTTAGCTTTGAATGTCAATTTATCTTTAAGGATTGTCCAGTTGAGTTCGAAAGTACAGGCAACCTTATGCATTTAATAGTCGTTGTTTCATGTTAATTGCTTGTGTCTTTATTTTGTTGATTTGACCATTTTTTTTAGTGCGTGTGCGACTGGGAAGATCGTGAGAAAAAGTTCTCTGAAGTGGAAGGAATACTCAGGAGACAGATTAAGGTAAATTGTCATTTGTCATGAGTAAATATATCTATATTGCCTCTGTAAAGAATACATGCATCTAAGTTTATAATTGTGCCCTTATATTACTTTCAGATGTCAGTGATTCCGAGTGTACAGCCATTTCATGCGATAGCCTATCCCATTGATCCGTTACTTGCACTTGAAATCAGGTGAGTTATGCTGCCTTTTTGTTGAAGTGAATAACAAAGTGCTGTGGCAGTTGTTTTCATGATTCTCTTTTTTTGTAGTCGCAAGTACGCTGCGTACAGTGCTCTTGTTGCATCCCGTTACTCGCTTGCTCCTTTCAATTATCCTGCACAATATCCTGTCAAGAGTGATGGTGGGACTGGACGTCTAAGGGTTGGGTAAGGCCCCCCGCTTCCCCCCGCCCCCCATTTTAGTCTATTCGGCTCATGTGCACATTGCCTTAATTGATCATTCTTTCCATGTGGTTGTCACTGACACATCTCATCCTTGATTTTCAGGTATGTGAGCAGTGATTTTGGCAACCATCCCTTGTCTCACCTCATGGGCTCGGTCTTTGGCATGCATGACAGAGAAAACATTGAGGTTTGTTGGATGTGAAACTCTAGGCTTGGTTTCAAATAGCTATGTGAATCTAATAATCGATTATATTGCAGGTCTTCTGCTATGCGTTGAGTGCCAATGATGGAACTGAATGGAGACTTCGCACGCAGTCAGAAGCAGAGCACTTCATTGATGTCTCTTCCATGACTTCTGACATGATTGCAAGGCTAATTAACGACCATAAAATTCAGATTCTTGTCAATTTAAATGGCTACACAAAGGTATGGTGCTTGTGTGTGTGATTTGCTGATTTAGTGTCAGTATTTCAGCATGTCATATGTAGTTGAGACCCATTTTTATAGGTATCGCCATAAACATCTAACAAGCTGTATAATTTGGACCTTGTCAATATCAAATTAAATATTAGATGCAAGGGCTGCTTTTTATCTGACAAATCCTAGTTTTTGTACAATCTGTGCATGATTTTAGTTTTAACCCTGCAGTAATTGATATTTCTTCCCTGTCAGTCATAATAAACCCCTTCTTTTTTCCATTGATTATGCAGGGGGCAAGAAATGAAATATTTGCTATGCAACCTGCTCCTGTACAAATATCGTACATGGGATTTCCTGGAACAACAGGGGCATCTTATATACATTATTTGGTCACGGATGAGGTTGACAATTTCATTCATATTTTAGTATTCTAGTCTCAGTCACCTGAAGATACGACTTGTTATTTGACTTTCAAAATCTTCAATTGCAGTTTGTGTCACCTTTTCGTTATTCACACATCTACTCTGAGAAGCTTGTCCATCTTCCTCATTGTTACTTCGTTAATGATTATAAGCAGGTCAGTCATCTTTACTTTGTTTCATTCTTCTTTTGGTGAACTATTGGTGGAGTGTGTTTTAACAGCTCCCTCTTATGACAATCATTATCAGAAAAACCGAGAAGTACTGGACCCCAGTTGCCATCCAAAAAGATCAGATTATGGATTACCTGAAGACAAATTCATATTTGCTTGTTTCAATCAGCTTTACAAGATGGATCCTGATATTGTCAACACTTGGTAATACCACATTGTCTGGTTATCATTTTTTCGGCAGTTCATCCTTTGGAGATGTTTTAACTTGTTTGATCTCTCTTTATCATCGCAATAGGTGCAATATTCTCAAGCGTGTACCCAATAGTGCACTTTGGCTCCTCCGATTCCCTGCGGCAGGCGAAACCAGACTTCGTGCATGTGTGTTTTTCTCCTAACATTGTGCTCTTTGAAAATATCTGTGCATGTTATCATGTTTGATTGATGCTTTCTTGGTAGTTGAATTTGGCTACTGGGTGAATATCAATTTTAAGAGCTCTTTTCTCATGGCAGATGCTACTCAAAGGGGCGTGCAACCAGATCAAATTATTTTCACAGATGTTGCCATGAAAAATGAGCATATAAAGCGCAGCGCTTTAGCAGATCTGTTCCTTGACACGTGAGATATCTTTTATTAGCTTCTTCCCATTCTCACCAAGAAAACAATGAAATGTAGTTTCCATCATCGGTATGCCAAAGATAGAGGGAATTTATTGTGCATTTTGCTATCATATGGGCAGACCTTTATGTAATGCTCACACAACGGGCACTGATGTTCTATGGGCTGGTCTTCCGATGGTGACGCTTCCCCTTGAGAAAATGGCAACAAGAGTTGCAGGTTCATTATGTCTGGCTACTGGAGTTGGGGAGGAGATGATTGTTAATAGGTACTCTCTCTCTCTCTCTCTCTCTCTCTCTCTCTCTCTGCACACACGTGTTTGGTAGGAAAGACTTATTTCCATGAATAGGAAAAGGTCGTATGTCTATGGTAGTCTTGCCGTTACTACTGTATTTGGTTTAGTTGGCATACTTGCTCTCTTGTACGCGCCATTGAATAGAGTATTAGGTAGTTCGACTTTTGACCGTGTCCATGCATTAAATCTTTCAAGTCTTCGTGTGTGTGTGCGCACACTGCATTTACAACCTCTAGTTAGGGTGAAATGGTCGTGTAAATTCTTGGTTCACTAGCGTTAAGTGTCACGTTCCCCTATTCCTTTCTCGCTGCTGATGTGTTTCTATTTTTTTTCTTGGGAAAAAATGATCCAATGCGACAGTCTGAAGGAATATGAAGAGAAAGCGGTTTCACTGGCATTGAACCGACCGAAGCTTGAGGATCTTAAAAGTAGACTCAAGGCAGCTCGTCTGACTTGCCCTCTGTTCGACACAACGCGATGGGTGAGCTCAATTTCTTCTATCTCTTCATTTTCGTGTGCATCTTCCCAGTATGGCGCTAGTCCATCATCTAGAAATCGACGAATAGTTTCGCCGTTTTCTATTTCTGGTTTCATTGCATCCGGCATGTCGGAAGCTTCAGAATTTCGAATGGACCCTTTTCTGGGTCAATTGATTGATCTAAGTTAAACATGGAATTCCAGGTGAGAAACCTCGAGCGGGCATACTTCAAGATGTGGAATCTCTACTGCTCAGGCCAGCATCCGCAGCCCTTCAAAGTAACCGAGATCGATTCGGAGTTCCCATACAATAGGTAGGAATAACAGGGGTATAGAGAGAGAGAGCCAGACGGGAATGTACATAAAAAAAAAGGCGAAAGGGTTCAGTGGTAACATTCATTCTTGTCGGATTTGCCTTCCTCCTTGTCCAGATAACGGGATCGCTCTTTTTATGTTTGACAAGAATGAGAACCTCCTTTTTAACATGTGACCTCAAAACAGTTTTGAGGATCTCGAATTATAATGTAAACGCGAAACGGTTCATACAAGCTTGGGAGGTATGAAATTTATCAAGTCTTCGATGATTAAATGCTAAGATCAGTGTCTTCTCTCCACTTCTTGATTCATTTTTTGTCTCGGCTTCGGTTCACCACTGAAGACGTGCTCTTCTTTTTCGCGTGTTTGGAGTTCGGACAAACTCGGCTTGGCCGTAATGTAAACTGTTCATTTTCCTGGCATATGGCGAAAGCCTCTTCTGATTTAGTCTTCTTTAATTCGCTCGAACGGGGCTGTTCGTTTGAAGGAAAATTGATTCAACGAAATTATGATTTCCGATTTTTCGGTATTTGGCAGTATTTGGACGATGGAAACAATTAAGTCTAGATTTTGAGAAATTGACTTCCTCTTCTGGCAAAATTGTTTTGTTTAAAGCTTTCAGTGGGCTTACCTCGGACTTCTTAGTTTACTTTGAGTCCAGTGCCAAATTGAGTGTAGTGCCAAATAGCCTTTTATCGAAGAGCACATCATCTGAGTTCATTAAAGCATATCGTTTCATACATACATTTGGCAACGAGAGCTCAGCCTTCGGGAAAGTGTCTTATCCTTGAGCTCTTTTCATAAGGATAAGGACAGCTTCGGCGGAGTATTCTAACAGGTGTCGAAACTTCCTTTCGACGATTCCAACATCAAGAAAAATCAAACTCTCCGTGTAAGTATTGCAACAATCAGTCACAAAAAGGACATAATATCAGAGCTTCAGCGGATGCCGTGACTCAACACAAACCCAAGAGAGAAACCGTAAGGAAAGACCCCCACGTCAACAGCCCTAATTATCTCTAACCTCCTCTCCAACACACGCACACACTAACTTAGATAGTACCAAACTCGAGCAGTTCCTGCGAATAAGTCATCTGACTCGGCAACAACTACGTGCCATTTTACTCAGTAAAACTAAAACGCATTTCTTAGTTACATGAGGCACCCTCGAAATTCGTAAGAACCAACGTCAGGTGTGGCGAAGTGTTTATTTAGGTCGACCAATCCGCTAGATCAAACATTGTTTTCATTATTGAGAATATTCATACAAGAAACACACAGCTCAAAACTCACCTGTTCATGGCAGAGGGACACAGAAACTAAAGGTCTAACAAAACTCCTGACGAAGACCGAAACACACCCACCAAGAAAAAACGAACCCAAAAAGGCCAAAGAGAAAAAAAAGGAAAGATCGAACTCGTTGTTATTCACTCAATAAAGACGGATTGGTTACTCGAAAGCCGTCTCAAAACCCGGACTTGCCGCCTCCGCCCCTGGACGGCCCGAAGGTGAGGAGCTCCTTGGACCGCACCCACGGCTTCACCACCACCACCGACTCGAACACCTTCCTCGCCCCGCGCTGCACCCCCTCGATCTTCAGGTAGTACTTGATCCCCGCCACCACCTGCCTCTCCGCCCCCACCACCGCCCTGAACACGATCTCCTCGTTCCCCCCTCCTCCTCCTCCTCCTCCTCCTCCTCCTCCGCCCCCACGGCGCTGGCGCTGCAAGCGGTTGTACTCCTCCACCGAGTACCGCCCCAGGTCCTGCACCTTCTCGTTCGACCTCACGTCGGGGACGGCGGTCCTGCCCCCGACTCGGGGGCCGACGTAGCCTCCGGAGGCGAGGAAGGAGAGGGCGGCGAGGGTTATCAGGAATAATACTGAGGAGGCCATGCGATGTTGTTTGCTGTTGCTGCTTGTGGTTGTTTGATGATGATGATGATGACGAAGATGGAAGGGTGAGATTGTTTGATGACACCGATGATGAAGTGATTACGTGAGTTTGCTTTGTATTTATAGAGGGAGAGAGAGAGAGAGAGAGTATGATTGCGGGTGGACACGCAAATTAAGGGAGGAGGTGCAGAGGATGAGACCGACGATGGCAACACATACGGCGTGCCGCGTCTTATACTTAACGACACCTCGTTGTTTGCTTCTTCATTATTTTGCATTGATTGACAAGTCGCTCTCTCTCTCTCTCTCTCTCTCTCTCTCTCTCTCTCTCTCTCTCTCTCTGCCCTAGTGGGGGCGAGCTCGTTTAAGATCCGTGTTAAAAAGTCCGACTCAAAAACTTGAATCAATAGGTGATCAGTGATTACATAAATTGTATTTTAACACATCTCTTGCATGCAAATCGGATTAGGAATGGGGTCGGCGCGCGCGAAATAGATGGGAGCCTCTACCAATTGTTTCAAAAGCTTGAGTTGATATGTGAAGAGAGATCGCAATTATGTAAAGAGTGTATAAACTCTATCGTCATGCGACATAGGATATTTCAAGTATTCGCAAGAGTTAGATATTTTCACATGAAATATCGTAACACGTCGGTTCTCGAGGCACTCGCCAAATTATTGTAATTTTTATTTTATATATGTAGATGACACGTTTATATCAATTAGATCTAGACAATACCATGTGCTCTCTTGGCCATACGGGATACAATCAGATCAATCCGAAAACGATGTCATCATCCCATATGGGAAAACCCATTTCCTGTGGAATGCAGTAGTGGCTCCACATCAGGCCTTTGCACCATCATTTTGCAAACCGTAGGCCTAAAAAAATTACACTAAACCACACAGATACTTGTCATTGTAAAATAAGTTCATTTTTCGCAGCATGGAGACCATAAAGGATGTGATTGTTTCGTGGAAAATAAATAAATTGTAAAATATTTTCCTAAAAATAATCAGTCATTTTCATTATTCACGATAATGCTTAGATAAAATTGTTGTCGATAATGAAAATATTTTTTATTGATTAATTATTTCAAGTAATAGAAGCGATTATTTTTAGGAATTATTCATTTTTTTGCGAAACAAACGAAGTAAAGCCTAATAATTTTCTATTAAGACGAAAAAACCCGCCTGAATATATGGTTCAGCTTCAACTTCAAAGGTTTGATGAGAATCTGGAATTTCACAAAGCTCGCACAGAGACTGGAGAAGCCATTCTTCTTCGGGGCCATTGCCGATTGGTAGGGTGGGCTTACGTGTCGGTTTGCGAGAGTGCGGCCTCGACACGTGGCGTCATTTGATTCGCTTGCCGCATGATCTCCTCACGAAGGATCACGTAGGCGGCTTCATTGTATGAGTTTTGTCTTACTGCAGGACGTTATCTGAAACTAGTGTTTTCTTGCAGGATCGACTATGAATCACGTTGAATCATTGTGCCGTGTGATATTTTGATGTGGACGCTGTTGACACCTAAATTTTGGCGTATCATTTAGTGTTATTTGCATAGAAAATTAGGGATTAAATTTTTAACCCCTAAACAAAAATATTTAGGTTGCATAACATATAGTTTAAATTCATTTTAGATTAATTGCATTTTGCATCGGACCGTCGGTGACGAACGAGCTTAAATTTCATCGAATGGGACTCGGCTCGCTTGGAATGCAAGGGCCGGGAATTATAAGTCAAACGGGCTCGGTTGTTTTAATTTGAGTTTAATTCAGCCCATTATGCTTAATTAAATAAAAGCCCAAGTTAAATCAGCCCATTTAAATTAAATTAAACCTAAGCCCAAGCCTAAGCCCATTAGGACTATAGAGCCCATCTAATTGACCTAGGTTAGCATTATATAAACATGTTTAGGTCAGATTTTTAGTGGGGGGGGCTTGGTCTTTTGGGATCTGATCACACACAAACACAGAGAGAAAACAAGAGAAAAAAGAGAGAAGAGGGGTGCCCGCGGCAAGCTCCTCCTGGTCACGCCTTGCTCCCGCACCTCCGCTGCTTGACGCTGACATCAGCCAGTCGTGAGCCTCAACGGTGATTCCTTGCTGCTTTGTGCTGTCCTTGCTCCACGACATTCGCTCCACCGTGGACGCTTGCACCCAACCGAGACGCTCCCATCCCGAAGCCCCGTTGACGACCAGCTGCTCCAATCCGACGATTCCCTTCACTGTTGCTGCTGTTCGTGAGTCGTCTAAATCATGGAGATCCCCCGCTGCACTTCCAGGCCACGACGTAGTTTTGCATTGTTACGGAGCAGCAAACCCAGCGAGTCACCGCGGCTGCCGGACCTTCTTTTCACGATCTTGGAATTGTCTTTTATTGTAGGATGGTTTGGGTCTTGCTGGGAGTCCAATAAATTTTCTTGCAGCACCGTGAGCAACACTCATCACGGCTCCCCCCGACTTGCCACCGAAAGACGTCCACACTGCAAGATTTTCCTTCCTTGACCGAGAACCACCGACCCAATAAGCTTCATACTGCCAATCCACGGAGACAACAACGTCGAAGGAGAAGTCAAAGACGGAGCCAAGTGGTGGAAGTTGATTGAAGGACTTTGACTACTCTTCAAAGGAAGAGCACGTTCTGCGCACTAAAGGAGGATTCTAAAAGGGCACATCTCCACTACAAAGCCGTCCCCCCAGCTTGCGGCCAGTCTTGCACGACGCTGTTATTCCTGCTGTTTCGAGCGCCCACGCCATTGTTGCCATCCCGACGTGAGCCGCCGCGCCGACGCTGCGTCGCCCGTCGTCCGAGTCCGATCCCGATCCACAATTCGAATTTGGAAGTTATCTGCAAATTAGGTAATTCAACATTATCCGATATTTTCAGAATATTTAATTTCCTAATATGGGTGTTTGAATATTTCGTGAATATCACGTGGATATTTAGAAATCTTAGGATAATGTTCGATATATCCGCAATATTTTTGAATATTCAAAATTAGGAAAACTTCCTAATTTAGCAACGTATCTGGACGACTATCCGACCTTATCCCTAAGGTTCGATACACGGCGATACGGAAAATTATTATCCTATCCATAATCACTTGGGTACGATAATGATTTTTATCCCCCTTCCAAATTTGAATAATCGGCTTTCCGTCGATATCTATAACCCTATAGATATGACCGATAGTTTGATTTGTATGCCTAATCCGAGTTTGAAACAAATATGGCGGATCGCGTGGACGTTTTGAATGTGGTTGCTATCCTTGTTTATTTAATTGCTTTCCTTTTTCAAATAAACAGAAAATTCAAAAAATATTAATTAGATTTGAATTAGAGTTTTTGCATGTCTAGGAATCCTAAATATATCTAGAAGATAGAGTAGTTATTTAATTTAAATTAGGACTTGAGATGATTTATTTCCTAGTTTAAATTAAGTAATATTCTAATCTTAATAGATTATTCAGGTTATTTTATTATTTCGAATTTCCATGAAAATCCCAAAAAAGAAGAATGAATTGTTTTAGGATAGATTAGGATAGATTGTATTCTTAATTTAAGTAATTCATTATTTCGAATTTTAACAAAAATCCTAAAAAGAAATCATGCTAGGGTAGATTAAGTCATCATAGTTTGCATGTTAATTTAGGCATTTTTATTATTCCGAATTTAAATTGAGAAAATACCAAAAATAATCATTCGTCCTGTCATTAGAAATAGGTCACGTCGTCGCACGACGTATAGTTTGCATGCTAGGTTGCATTAATCGCATGTCATTTTCGCATGTCATTGCATATAGGCTAGATTTCATTTAAATAAGTGAAAATCCAAAAAAAGAAATTGAGTGAATTGCTTGTTAATTAGAAATCATATTAGGGTGTCAATGTGATTTTCTAGCTAACAATGCAGATGCTTACGTTGCTTCAAGGTAAGTAATTCTTCCAAACTTGCAATTTATTTAATACTTTCTGGGTGTTAAATTGGTGGTTTGCGCACTCGCATGAACACCTCACATGTTAGTAACTAAGTTGAAATGGATCCAAACTGCCTGCCAAAACATTTTTGAAAAGAAAAGGTACCGAAAGGGCGTTAGACCAGATCTAGCGTAATCAAGTTCCCGGGCTTAGAATCTCTGGTTCGTAGGAATAAAACATATCTCCCTATGTTTTATTTAGGTTTCTAATCAACCTACCATAAATTGATTAGTGGCGACTCCGAGCATAAAAACTTTTGCATGTTAAAAACTTAAACTCTAAGTTGCGAATTGGTAGGGCTTGGGAGGGCCCGAGTTAAGATTAGTCTTAATAATCCATTAGCTTGAGAGAAATTTCGGGTCGCGACAGACGCGATTGCTGAAGATCTTTTTGGATCGTTTGAACAAGTAAAATATCTAACGGGGGCGAGCACGGAGCTTGGATTTGCGCGGCGCGCCATAGAATGACCGTGATTTTTTATTAGACCTGTCAAAATATATCATAGACTCATTTCCTAATTCATATATGATTGATTGAGTTACATTAAATGGGTTTAAAATGGTAAAATTTAACATTATATGGATATTAAATGGGTTTGCAACTTCCTTAAACACTACAAAAAAACATGTAATTTGCGACGGAAAATTTTCGTCGGAAATTTGCGACGGATTATATTTTCCGTCGCAAATTAGCGACGGTTTATTTCCGTCGCAAATTTGCGACAGAATTTGCGACGGATGAAAAATCTGTCGGAAATTTGCGACGGAATTTTTATCCATCGCAAATTCCGTCGCAAATTTGCGACGGAAAAAGTTCGTCGCAAATTTCCGACGGAAAAAAAAACCGTCGCAAAATCCGTCTCAAATTTGCGACAGAAAGAAGTTCGTCGCAAATTTGCGACAGAAAATAAATCCGTCGCAAAAAGTTCGTTGCAAATTTCCGACGGAAAAAAAAAACCGTCGCCAAATCTGTCGCAAATTTGCGACGAAAACGAACGTCCGTCGCAAATTTGTAGTTTATCAGCCCATGATATTCCAACCCTATCTCTCTCTCGCTCTCTCTCACTTTTCTCCCTCTTTCATATGTCTGAAATCAGCAAAATTCGCGCACGCACATATTAATCTCGGTGAAGCTTTTGTACCGGTAAGTATCGTAGCTAGCTTCGTGACTATTCATCGTTGAAATGTAATTTCTTTTATTTTATACATGTTTATGTTTGTTTTTTTTTCGTATCTGCATCACCGGTTTAACGACCGGCGACCGGCGACACCTCGCCGGCCTTTGGATGAGGCCGAACAGCCACGCCTTTTTGCGACGGAAATAGTTTCCGTCGCAAATTTGCGACGAATAAATGAAAATTCCATCGCAAATTTGCGACGGAATTAACTTTCCGTCGCAAATTTGCGACGGTATCAAGGATCCGTCGCAAATTTTGCGACGAATTTCCTTGATTCCGTTGCAAATTTGCGACGGAATCAAGGATCCGTCGCAAATTTGCGAGGGATGAATTCCGTTTCCATCGCACATTAAAAATTATTAAAAAATGATTCTTAAGTGATTATTCTTTTTGGGTATGTGTCTAATTGAAGGTCTCGCAATCCAAGTGGACGTTGCAATTCTCATCAAATTGACCACTTTCTCCTACCAATATTTCAGTCAAATATTTGGGTAAGACTTCTTTACATGGTAATTTTTTTTTCTATTTTTGCAATTTCATATTAATTGTTGCATGAATAACAAAAATTATAATTTCCAAAATTTTATGGTTTTAATTAAGAACAATAGATATGATATTTTAAATATTTTACCAGAATTTTTTATTTTAATACAGACACAATGTAAAGAGAAAGGGCTTGGATGTATAATAAGAACTTACCTGGACGTCAAGGATTG
This sequence comes from Syzygium oleosum, assembly GCF_021117445.2. Taxonomy (NCBI): domain Eukaryota; kingdom Viridiplantae; phylum Streptophyta; class Magnoliopsida; order Myrtales; family Myrtaceae; genus Syzygium; species Syzygium oleosum. The sequence continues at coordinate 18,372,646 of NW_026607485.1, read as the reverse complement.
ACAGATGAGTTTCGTACTGGGTTGGAACTATTTTTAGACTTTGCTAGTAGTAAATATGAGTTCATGGATGGAAATAAGTTAACGTATCCGTGTAAAAAGTGCGGTAATGGTAAATTTATTGTGTGTGATCAAGTTAGAGAACACCTTACTAGATTTGAGTTTTGTCCGAACTATTATAATTGGACTTCCCATGGTGAACCATTTATATCTGATGAAGGATATGGAAGAAGTGACCAATTTTCAGTTAGGGAAGAATGTGGCTATTATGAGCAATTGAACCCATACGAGAGGATGGTGATTGATGCAGCTAGTTATAATTTTGTCACAGAATCAAATCATGCAAGTACTAGTTTTACTCCTACACGTGAACAAGTGGGTACTAGTCATGCTTCACAATTGGAAGATATAGGAGTAACGGGTTTTGATGAGAATGACTATAATGAAACTTTTCAATCTAATCAGTTCTGGAATGTGTTGAAAGCAACAGATGAACCTTTATGGGCAGGTTGTGAGGACCACACTAAGTTATCGGTGACAGCCCGACTATTAAATATCAAGGTAGAGCATAATGTGTCTGCGGATTGCTTCAACTCTTTTGTTGAAGTAATGCGGGAATCATTGCCTCGTGATAACATCATGCCAAGTGATTTTTATGATATGAAAAAGCTAGTGGATAACTTAGGTCTTTCGGTTGTAAGGATTGATGTATGTAGTAGGGGTTGTATGGTATATTGGAGAGATGATGAAAATGCAGAATCTTGCAAATTCTGTAGCCAACCTAGGTACAAGATTAACAGGAGGCCGGGTCGTAATCAGAAGCGTAGACCATGCAAGTAAATGTTTTATCTGCCCTTAATCCCCAGATTGCAAAGGCTTTATGCGTCTAAAGCCACTGCTGAACACATGACTTGGCATGCAAATCATGAAACAGAAGAGAGTTTAATGTGTCATCCTTCAGATGCGGAGGCATGGCAACATTTTGATAGAACATACCCTGAGTTTGCGATGGAGCCTCGGAACATCAGGTTAGGTCTCTGTGCCGATGGATTTGCTCTATTTGGGAAAACAGGAAAAAGTTATTCATGTTGGCCAGTTATTTTAACGCCGTACAATCTTCCACCTGGTATGTGCATGAAGACACCTTATATGTTTTTGACATTGATCGTGACAGGGTCGCAAAATCCGAAAAAGTTGATAGATGTTTATATGCAACCATTGATTGAGGAGTTACAACGGCTATGGGTTGAAGGTGTCCCTACGTATAACGTTTCTACCGGTCAAACATTTGTAATGAAGGCTGCTCTTCTTTGGACGATAAATGACTTTCCAGCTTACGGAATGTTATCTGGATGGAGTACAGCTGGGATCTTAGGACGTCCGATATGTTTGGAGAGGTCAAAGTCATTTAGATTAAAACATGGAAAGAAGCCCAGCTATTTTGACTGTCACAGACAATTTTTACTGCCAAGTCATCCTTTCAGAAGGAATAAGAAAGAGTTCACCAAGAATAGGACTAAAAGAACGCGTCCACCATTGAGGTTGACCGGCGATCAAATTTGGGAGCGTGTGCAGGACTTTCCAACTGTTGTTGAGAACCCGCACGGCACGACTTTTGCGTACGGAAGTACACATAAGTGGACAAAACGTAGTATATTTTGGGATCTACCATATTGGAAGGCCCATCTTATTCATCATAATCTTGACATCATGCACATAGAAAAGAATGTTTTCGACAATGTCATAAATACTGTGATGGATGTCGCCGGAAAAACAAAAAGACAACTTGAATGCAAGAAAAGATATGAGAGATATTTGCGATCGGCCAATACTAGCTGTGGATGCAAGCAGCAGGGGACCAAAACCGAAAGCAGTTTATACATTGGATAAGGAGCAGAGGCGAGTTGTTTGTCAATGGTTGAAATCTGTGCGGTTTCCTGATGGATATGCTTCGAACCTCGGGAGATGTGTTGATTTGAATGAATGCAAGTTCACAGGTTTGAAGAGTCATGATTGTCACATCCTGATGGAAAGACTAATTCCAATAGCTTTGAAGGAAGTTCTACCGAACTTTGTATGGGGCGCCATTACAGAGTTAAGCAATTTCCTCTATGATATTTGCTCGACAGTGTTAAAAGCATCGCACATGGAAAAACTAGAGAGAGATATTCCAATTATTCTTTGCAACTTAGAAAGGATATTTCCTCCAGCGTTTTTTGATTCGATGGAGCATCTCTTAGTTCACTTGCCTTATGAGGCCAAAGTTGCAGGTCCCGTCCAATTTCGATGGATGTATCCATTTGAGAGGTAATGTTTTTTTTAAAATACAGTTCAAATTAGTTTAGCATATAATATATTCCGATAAGCTTCTTTCTATTTCAACTAGATTCTTATATCATTTGAAGAAAAAAGTGAAGAATAAGGCACGTGTTGAAGCTTCAATTTGTAATGCATATATTATGGAATAAGTGACAACATTTGCATCATACTATTTTGAGCCGCACGTTCAGTGCAAGAGGCGGAGAGCAGGCAGAAATGATGAGGGCCCCATTGATCCCAATTGTACAGCATTCTCTATTTTCAATTATCTGGGTCGACCAAGCGGCGCATGTCAGTTTCGTTACTTATCAAGCGAAGAATTTCATGCAGCCCGTACTTATATTTTACTGAACTGCCCATAAGTCGAGCCATACTTCAAGTAAGTGTAAATTTGCAAATATATGTTTTGTGTGTCAAATTTTGCTAATATTTATATGGTTTTTAATATTAGGATTTTCCAAATTTCAATGTTTGGACTACAACCAAATGAGTTTGACCGTTTGTGCGATGAACAATTTGCAGCATGGTTCAAGACATATGTAAGTTGCCTACGGACCAAAACCAAGTTATTAAAATTATATACATCATTTAGTATAATATATATTATTGACTTTGCATGTGTAACCTTAGGTTCACAGTAATTATGATAAAATTGGAGGGCAAGGATTGCTATATCATCTGTCATGGGGTCCACAGTTAAGAGTTCGAAGTTGGCCAGCATATTTCATAAATGGATATAATTTTCATACTCAAGAATATGGAATGGGAAAATCCACAATGAATAGTGGTGTGTCTGTTCGGTCATCCAATGGTGGCAGTTCAGAAGATGATTTTTATGGATTGTTGGATGAAATCATAGAGATAGAGTACCCTGGACCATTAATGATGCGGGTTGTGTTATTTAAGTGCACGTGGTTCGACCCCGTCAAAGGAATGAAGGTGCATACGAAGTTCAATTTGGTTGAAATAAATCACAAGAAAAGGTATATAAAGTATGAACCATTTGTCTAGGCACAACAAGCAATTCAAGTATGTTATGCATCATATCCTAGTTTGAAACGTGACAAAGCTGATTGGTGGGCTGTATGTAAAATCAAAGCACGGAAGAAAATCGAGGAATACTGGAAGGATAGAGCCTACCAACAAGAAGAAGTGTGTAACACGGTTGAAATTGAGGAATATAACATGCCAACTTTACGAGATCCGTGTGGAGCAATGATAGATGTGGATCCAACTGAAATTTGCGAATTAAATGTACAAGAATGTTCAGAATCTGATTTTCAGACAGATGACGAAGACGAGGACGAAGACGAAGACGAAGATTAAAATTTTTGTCACAAACACTACAGATGTGTAATTATTAATGCTACAAGTGCTATTTTGGTTGTTATCATTATTGTTCTTGTTGTTATTGTTATTGTGCTTTTTTATTATTGTTATTGTCGATTATTCTTTTTATTTTAATTGATCGTCCGAAATTTTGTCCCTAAATGCCGACAAGTCAAATATTATTAACGTGCCCTAACAATTCCGATATTCTAATTTCCATTGCAAAATTTGAGATGCCAAAATTTTGGACTGAAAAAAAAACGTAGCAAATTTAGGACCCAAATAAATAAGATGCTAAATTTTTGACCGAAAAAAAGACGTCACAAATTTACAACGATCATGTAGTATGTCCATATTTGCGACGGACTCAACCTGTCCATCGCAAATTTCGACGGACAAGTTGAGTGCGTCGCAAATTTTGCGAGGCAATTTTTACTGTTCGAAATTTGTGACGGATAATTTAATCCGTCGCAAATTTGCGACGATTTTTTATTTCCGTCGCAAATTTGCAACGGATTTTTTTTTACGGCGCAAATTTGCGAAGGAAAGTGGAGTTCCGTCGCAAATTTGCGACGGACTATAGTGGTCCGTCGCAAATTTTGCGAGGCAATTTTTACCGTTCAAAATTTGCGACGGATAATTTAATCCGTCGCAAATTTGCGACGGATTTTTATTATTGTCGCAAATTTGCCACGGATTTTTTTTTACGTCGCAAATTTGCGACGGATTTTTATTTCCGTCGGAAATTTTTTGTCGTTCGAGAATTTGCGACGGACATAGAAAGTCCGTCGCAAGTTTGCGAAGGAAAGTGGAGTCCGTCGCAAATTTGCGACGGACCAGTATAGTTCGTCGCAAATTTGCGACGGACTCAACCTGTTCGTCGCAAATTTTGCGAGGGAATTTTTACCGTTCGAAATTTGTGACGGATAATTTAATCCGTCGCAAATTTGCGACGGATTTTTATTTCCGTCGCAAATTTGCCACGTATTTTTGTTTACGTCGCAAATTTGTGACGGATTTTTATTTCCGTCGGAAATTTTTTGTCAGTCGAGAATTTGCGACGGACATAGAAAGTCCGTCGCAAATTTGCGACGGAAAGTGGAGTTCCGTGGCAAATTTGCGACGGATCAGTATAGTCCGTCGCAAATTTGCGACGGACTCAACCTGTTCGTCGCAAATTTTGCGAGGGAATTTTTACCGTTCGAAATTTGCGACGGATAATTTAATCTGTCGCAAATTTGCGACGGATTTTTATTTCCGTCGCAAATTTGCAACGGATTTTTTTTTTATTTGCAAATTTGCGACGGATTTTTATTTCCGTCGGAAATTTTTTGTCGGTCGAAAATTTGCGACGGACATAGAAAGTCCGTCGCAAATTTGCAAAGGACATAAGGTCCGTCGCAAATTTGCGACATTATTACCCCCTCCACCCCCCCTTCCCCGACGCCACCCAAGCCCGATCTGTACAGTTCCCCCGCCGCCGTCGCCGTCGCAGCCGTCGCCGTCGCCGCCCGGCCTCGCAGCCGCCCGCAGCTCCCGCCGTCGCCGGTCGCCCCCGCAGCCCTCGCCCGTCGCCGGTGGCGGGCGCCCGCCCAGCCCCACCGCTCGTCGCCCGCCCCCCGCCGTCGCACCCTCGTCCCCGCCCGCCTCGCCGCCCTCGCCTTGTCCGAGCAAATGCCCGAAGCCCGCCGCCGCCGACCAGCCAGACCGACGCCATTGCCGCCTAGCCTCACCGCCCTCGCCCGCCCGCCAGGAGCCGCCCTACGCCGTCGGCCCGCAATCGCCGCCGTCATTGCCGCCCCACCATCACCCGGCCGAGGCTCTCGCCGGAGTAGCCCCCGCCCGTTGTCGCCCTCGCCGGAGCACAGCCCACTGCCGCACGCCGCCGGCCGCCGACGCTCGTCGCCATCGCCGCAGCCTCCGGCCACCCGCTCCACCCGCCTCCTGGGCCGCTAAGCCGACGCTGCTGCTGCCGCCCGACGCTGCCGCCGCTGAGCCGCCGCCCGACGCTGCCGCTGCCGCCGCCGACGCTGCGCGCTGCCGACCGACACCGTCGCCGCCGAGCTCCGCTGCTGCTCGCCCGGTCCGTGGCCGAGCACCTGGCCGACTAGTCACCATTTGGGCCCACGCTCGCGCCGGGACCGCCACTGTTCGATCGGCTGGTTTTTGTTGTCCTTGAACCAAGTAAGCAACTCCCTAAACCCTAGTTAGTATAATTAGGTAATTAGTCGGACTTGTTTAGGGATTATTTAGGATCACTTTTCGTTGTCTAAGTTACGGGTCGATTTCAGGATTGTATGTGGCTTTGATCGATGGTCGACTGGTCAATTTGTCTATTATGTGGATGATTGAGCGTTAAATGACGATAGGGTGATTGATTAAGCGTTTTCACAGAAAATGCTTGAAAATTGAACAATTCTATAAAAAATCATGAAAAATTACGGAAAATTAAAAAAACGGTATATGTTGGCAACAAATATGAAATTTGACCGTAAAAGTTTTTTAAAATTTTTAAAAAACTAAAATTTCATAATATCACAAAATGGCAAAAATTAATAGTGACCACCCATTTTGAGTGAAATTTAGATTTTTTAACGTTCCGGGACAAAAAATATTAAAATATTAAAAATTTTCATAACCTTATAAAATGGCTTAAAATAAATGTTGTCACCCATTGTGAGGGAAATTTTTATTTTTTTTGGGTGAAAAAAAAATTAAAAATATATAAAATTTCAAAACTGCATAGAATTGCCTAGAAAACATGTGGCCATCAACTTGCAGTGAAATTTAAATTTTTTTAGGTGGCAAAAAAAAAATTAGAATTTAAAAATTTTCAAAACTTCACGGAATGGCTTATAATACCTGTGGCCACCCACTTTTAGTTATATTTAATTTTTTTAACGTGCCCTAAAAATTATTAAAATAAAGAAGGACAAAAATTTTGGAAACTTTACCTAATAGCTTAGACTACCTGTGGCCACCCAATTTTAGTATGGAAATTTTTTTTTATTTCACGGAAAAAATTTTATATTAAAAAATAATAATTTAAAAATTCTAAAAATTTTTAAATTTCAAAACTTTACAGAATGTCTTAGAATATCGGTGGCCACCAACTTTTAGTGAAATTTTTTTTTAGGTCCCAAAAAAAATTTAACAATAATAACAATTTTTCTCTTACAAAACTTTACAGAATGACTTAGAATACCTGTGGCCACCCACTTTCAGTGAAATTTAAATTTTTGTACGTGGTAAAAAAAAATTTAATCAAAATGAATGCGATTCATATAGTGATGTTTGATACCTGTGGCCACCCATATCGTGCTTATATATTGATGTTTCATATCAAAATGAATGGGATTCATAGTATATTTGTTCGTAGGAAATTGCACGTCATAAGCACTCGACATTGGCTCATTTCAAGGAAACATTTTCTCAGTCTTTCCATCAAAATGGTAAGCTTCGTCATGTACATCATTATGTATCCGTAATACGTGTCAATAGTTCTTTACATATTCGCATAACCTTCCTACTCGTCAGTATAAACGTGGAGGTCATTCGTATAGAAGACAAGCCTCTTCCTCGTCCTCGTCCCCGGCCCTTTCCTCTTCCCCTGTCCCGTCATCTAACCCTCAACCACAATATGGACATGTTGGCCCTTCCTCCAACACTCAACAACATGTTACGAGACTTGGCCACATGCGAACTGAATCTCCTCCAGTTCAATCTCCTTTAGCTCCCTCTCCTTCCGTTCCACCTCATTATTCGGCGGAACAATCGAATATTGACGGAAACACAGGTCAAGAAGATAACAGATTCTTCATATGCCCATTTGGAGATTCGTAAGTACTTCATTTTTATTTTAGTATATGTAATATTTAGGGCTTTAGATATTGATGTCAACTGAATTGTCGATGTTGCACAATATCCGTATGATTGCAGATCCACGGATGCTCCGTCAGTTGTGAGGGAATTGAACAAAATAGTAAGAAACTTTTGGATGGGAGAGTATATTACTTACAGAAGTGTTCCACAAGAAGTGAAAGAAATGTGGTTGAATGAGTTCAAGGTAAGTTTTACATATTTTATTTTCTCACCAATTAAGTTTGGTGTAGTATATTGATGGTCAAGAATGATGTAAAGGGACCATAACAACTCTGTAGTTTTCGATACCTAAAGGACCAGATATTTTCCCCGACATGAACTTTACAAAATCTGTCTATATTTGTCTGGTGCATGGTTATAGATATGTGATCATCATAATAACTTTCAATTTGTGTTTTTATTCATTGCAGCGGAAGTTCAAGTGGGAGGAAGCGGAAGACAATGAAGTGAGAAGAATTTTCGATAAGAAAAACGGTGATTTTATGCGAAATGTCATGAATAGAGCGAAGATCAAGCAAGTGAAGCCGTCTTTCTTTACAGCTGACAATTGGGCGGCAATTAACAGATTTTGGGCATCTGAACAGAGTCGGCAACTCTGTGAGCAGAATAAGAAGAATCGATCTTCTAGTTCTAGTGATGGGTCAGCCACATATGCTGGGGGCTCTATCAACATTGCGGAGCATTGCAAACGACTGGTAAGTCTGTTAAATGAGTTATAAGTTAATTTAATTCAATTACTCATGTTTACATTTTATAGGCACAAGAATTGGGGACGGAACCGACATTTGCAGCTACATTTGAACGCACATTTCAAAAGAAAGATAAGACATGGACTGGCGATCGAGCAAAAGCTATTAAGGTATGTAAGGTTATACTTTTGCTTATATGTAAACTATAATGAAAACCGCGAATGCTTTCAATATTTATGGTAGATATATATATAGTGATTTTATTTTCATCTACATTGTTAATGTAGGAAAAATATTATCAACTTTTAATGAGCAGTGCTAGTGGTAGTGATGATTGTTCTGAGTCCGGGCCATCAGTTGATAATATGGCATTATGGATGGAGGCAACGGGTGGAGTGAAAAAAGGAAAAATATTTGGGATGGGATCGTTGTCAAGGATGTACATGCCGAATAATCCTGGAAGTTCATCATTCACTGCGACTGGTCGAAGGAGGTCACGACAAGACGAGCAATTGACCCAAGAAGTGCATCGTCTGAATAATTTACTTGTTCAGAAAGACGAACAAATAAATAACTTGGAACAACAAATGAGACTCGTTATGCGACACCTTAACCTCAATCGCTATGACGATCCTCCTGTACCTCCAGCCAATCCAATAGGTGATGGGCACAATGATAACCAACACATTGATGCCGAGAATGCTGATGATGATGATGATTTTCTCCAGACTTTCTAGTTAAAATTCTCAAAATCGGGGGTAAGCTTGCTTCATAATCTTGGTTTTTCATAATTTCACTCATATTCATATGTAAGAACATTTATGTTCGTCCTGAAACGTATTTTTGTTAACCCTCTTGTTATTTTACACCTAGTTCCACATCCATGCATAAACGCTTCTTTTATATTCTGGACTGATTTATGTATCAACATTTCCTCAGGTCTCCACAAAAGTGACTACTTTTGGTGTCCTGCCATGGTACCAAAGCTGCGTCTTCTTGTGTATGATTTTTCTGCGTCTTCTATGGTTGTCCCGTCTCTTAGTTCATGTTTTGAATGTATTGTAAGATTGGATATCAAATAGCATCATGTCAGACTCTACAACTTTCCTTCAGTTATTTGTTTCAATTATATGTCATTGTGGCTGGTTTGTCAGAATCTATGGTTTGTTCGTTTTTCTGTTTCAATTATATGTCATTGTCTCCTTTGTTTGATATGGACAAGAATTTATGGCCGAAATGATGTAAAAATAGAGACGAATATTTTAAGCCGAATTTTGCGATCATTACAGTTCGTCGCTAATTTGCGACGAATACATTTTGCAACGAATTTTGCGACGAATTTTGCGACGAAATTTGCGACGAAATTTGCGACGAAATTTGCGACGAAATTGCGACGAATTTTGCGACGAAATATTTGCGACGGATTGTATTCGTGGCTAATTTGCGACTAATTTTGCGACGAAATTTGCGACGAATTTTGCGACGATTTTGCGACGAATTTTGCGACGAAATTTGTGACGAATTTTGCGACGATTTTGCGACGAAATTTGCGACGAAATTTGTGACGAAATTTTGCGACGAATTTGCGACGAAATTTGCGACGAAATTGCGACGAAATTTGCGACGAAATTTGCAACGAAATTTGCGACGAAATTTGCGACGAAATTGCGACGAAATTTGCGACGAAATTTGCAACGGATTGTATTCGTGGCTAATTTGCGACGAATTTATTTTCGTTGCAATTTTGCGACGAACTTTTAAATTTTCCATCGCAAAATTTTGCGACGACCTAGTAGCGACGGAATTTTTTCCGTCGCAAAATTCGTCGCAAATTCGATGTGCAACGGATTTTTCCAAATTTTCCGTCACAAATTTCGTCGCTAATCCAGTGTTTTTTTGTAGTGAAACCTAACTCACCTCTATGACTCTCTCTTCATTCTCTTTTGCCATCACTTGATCTCGCGCTCCCTTGATTTGCACTTTTACCTCAGTTTAGGTATGCGTTTTCCTGAATTTAGTTAAATATGAAAGTATTTTAACAATATAGTTTGAGTCAGGTATGGATCACTTGATTTGCATTGCATGAAAAATAGGTCAAAACGGGTTAAATGTATCCATTTGAATTTGGAAAAAGCTCATTCCAAGCGTTATGTTACTGTCGAATCTAGTTCCCCGTTTGCGGTCATTCCAAGCTTTTTTCTTCAATCTTCCGGCGTTTTTCAGCATCTTTTTTTGGCCCTATTGTTATATATTGTCACATAAGCCTCCCAGTAGTCTGAGATTTGCAGAGTGTTACTTCGTGCGACCTTTTTCGTGATCGTTTCAACAAGCGATTGAACATATGTGGAACTTGAATTCGCGGGTTGCGCTATAAAACGGCCATAACTTTTCGACAAACAGGAGTTATCAGATCAGGCCGATAACATGAGTTTGAAAAAGGCTCGTTCTGAGTGTTATGCTATGATCAAATTGGGTTTCCTGTCTGCGGTCGTTTCGAGCTTTTTTCCCAATCTCTCGGCCTTTCTCAGCATTATTTTTGGCCCTCTGGTCATTTTTTAGATCATTTCTAACTCGACTCTACTCGAGTTTTCAGATCATTTCTCTTTTCAGCATTGTTTTTCTTTTTCCAAACCAAGACTTTTTTTGTTCAGTGGGATTGCGAGTGGCGATTTGTGTTTGTTGCTTCATTGTGTCACGTTTCCATTCTGTGTATGTATGAGATCAATTTTGTCTCGCTAGGTTTTATCCTTGCATTGGCACAATTGGTTGAGGTGTCAAAAAAACTTTCAGATCGAGAATTCTGGATTGCTTTTTCAAATCTCACCAAACCTTTTGTAAAGCTACTATGGATGAAGGACATGTTCAAACGCTAACGGCGTAATTTAATTGGCTTATGGGGCTTGTAAAGTATTCCATGAGTCTCTCGATAGCTAGATCTCTATGGTAGTACCCCTGGGTTATAGAAAGAATTTCATGTTGGGTCACTTTGCAATTAAGGAGAAAATATTCAATGATATGTCATCGGTCTATGTGATATGCGTGAATCTAGTCAGCTCCACTCAAAGAGTGACACTTATCCTTTGACTTGGATTGGTTTGAAAATAAAAAATTAAAAAGCTTTCTTTTCTCTGCCGGCAGAAAATGAGGAGTGACGCTTGTCCTTTAAACTCCTGCTAAAAAGTCTCTCCTCTTTTCATTAAGGGCTTTTTTATGCTCTCCTAGAGAAGAACAACGAAGACACTCCCTCTTTCTCCGGCACTCCCCCACCGCCTCCACCTCTCCCAAGAGCCCCGCTGGTTGCTTAGAGCTCAAATCTACCTCTGACACATCGCTTCCCCCAAGAGCCCCGCCGGTCGCAATTGCTAGATCTCAAGCCCTCTTTGCCTCCGCCGCCGCCTCTCCAGCCCCATCAGCGGTTTTGATTCATCAGCTGACTTCTCTCTCTCTCTCTCTTTCCCACATACGCACGATCACGCCGATGTGCCATGGACGGCACAAGGTCTACACTCATGTTGGTCTCTTGGGGAACCCTAGCAACATCTACCATGCCACACCATCTCTCTCGGCCTTGGCAACTTATGGGCCTCCATTCGATTGCGTCCCTTCGACGAGCTCGTCATCACACCTCATCACATCCATGATCTTGTCCACTTTAATTCTCTTGATCGTCTAGTAAGGTTCCGCCCACAGGAGGAACTGTTGCATGCAACAATTTAGCACCCCTACAACCCCCTATTGGCATGCAACTGTAATTCACTAGCAAAGAGGTGAGATGCAACTGCAGCTCTTATGGGCTGTAACTTACCAGATGATTGAGAGAATTAAAGTGGACAAGATCATGGACGAGATGAGGCATGATGATGAGATCGTCGGGGGGACACAAACGGATGGAGGCCCAGAAGTTGCCAAGGCTGAGAGAGGTGATTCGGCAAAGTAGACATCGTTAGGGTTCCCTAAGAGACATACGTGAGCATAGACCTTGTGCTAGATCGCCACGTCGGAAACAACTAGGGAATTGGTGCCATCCATGGCGGTTCGGCGTGATCATATATGAGAGAGAGAGAGAGAGAGAGAGAGAGAGAGAGAGAGAGAGAGAGAGAGAGAGAGAGAGAGAGAGAGGAGTCGGCTGATGAATTGTAGCCGCCGATGGGCTTTGAAGGTGACGACAAACACGGAGGCAAAGGCGAAGGGGGCTCAAGATCCAATAGCTACGACGGATGGGGCTTTTGGGCGAGGCGACGTGCCAAAGGGAGATTTGAGCTTAGAGCGACCAGCATGGCTCTTGGTAGAGGCGGAGATGGTGACGGAGTGCTAAAGAAAGAGAGAGAGTTTCTTCATTATTCTTCTCTAGGAGAGCAGGTAAAGAAACCCTTGAAAATTGAAAAGAGGTGAGAGACCTTTAAGCAGAAATTTAAATGTTGAGCATTTAGAGGAGAAAGAAAAGAAAGCTTTTTAATTTTTTACTTTCCATCAGGTCCAAGTCAGATGACATGTGTCACCCTTTGAGTGGAGCTAACGAGGCTCATGCACGCCCCATGAGTTGATGATTATAAACCACTCGACTCGCAATTAAAGGTCTATTTATTTAAAGGGAAACTATTTCTGGAAAATTATTTTTTGATGTTCTAATGTTTGGATGACAAGAACTAATCGATCTACGAAAATCATTTTTCATGGACTGAAAACAATAATCTTAAATTGGGGAAGAACAAATTCCCATTCTAGTAAAAAGGAAATTACTTTTTATAAACCACAAAACACATGAAAATTAACAGTTTTCCTTGAAAATATTTATCTTTCTCATGAAATTTTCAGTGAAGTGGAAAATGAATGATTTCAAAAATATTTTTCGAAAAATAATCACTTATATTGCTTGAAATAATTAGTTAATGAAAAATATTTTCATTATTGGCAATAATTTATGTTTAAACATTTTCGTAGCAAATGAATAATATTTTCAGTTAATTCATTTTCGTAAGCGATACAATTAAACGATCATTATTCGGAAAATATTTTCCAAATCATTCATTTTCCGCAAAACAAACGCACCCTAAATCACCAAATTATGTGAAAGCTAACCTGACTTGAGCTATGAAAATCGAAAATATCATCTAAAATTAAGCAGCGAATCAGTTTTTACCTTCGCAAAGTGTTCATGACGGGCTAACCTGTTTTCATCGTGCTAGTGAAATAAGAGTTCATCTCCAATCGAAACGACTCTTTTTTTAGTAGTAATCCGAGAATACGAGCGTGTGAAAACCCAAATATATAGAGGCTCACGGAGCATCTTGCAAGTCTCAAGTTGGAATCGCAATGACTTTGGCCCGGCCTAGTGCAATTTTCATTTGTTTTTTTGCTCTTGAATTTTAAATATGCAGTCATTACATAATTAACATGATCCCATTTAAGAATTTAAAAATTATCATGGAAAGAAAGTTAATTCCATACCATCAACTTTAACAAGTTCGAACTGTTGATTCGAGATGGGTCGTGGGGCTATTAAGTGCTAGCTGAATAATTCCAAAATAATTCCATCGCCTTATTTATATTCTAAAGTTTTTATATACCGCATAATTTCTAAAAATAAAGGAAAAATGACACAAACAGTCCATGAATTTTTAATTTGTTCGATGTGATCCTTGGACTTTAACCTAATGTGCAATGCGGTCCCTGAATTTTTAATTTGTTCAATATCATCTCTGAATTTTTGGTACATGTTCAATTTAATCCCTAAACTATATGAAAATATTCAATATAGTCCTTCAATTAATTTAAGTTCAAGGATCACATTGAATATTTTCTTATAGTTCGAGGACTATATCGAACATGCACCAAAAGTCCAGGACTATATTGAATATTGGGCTAAAGTTCATGAATTATATTGAATAAATTAAAAGTTTTTGGATCCCATTTCACGTTTGATCAAAGTTCAGAAACTGTTTTTGTGATTATTTCAAAAATAAATATAGTCGTGAATTTTTGTAATTATTTAAATCAGATTGGGGTCAGTGGCGGTGGCAGTGGCCGCGATTTTACAAATCCACCCCCGCTCCAGATCCCAGAAACAAGCTCGAGCTCGCACGCTTGAAGGGGGAGTTCGGCACGTGCGACGTCACCTCATCATCATCTTCTCCACCGGAAACTTCCCCCCCCAATTTCAAAAATCTCCTCCCCAACGGCTACATCTCTCTCTCTCTCCTCTCTGCCTTTCTCTCTCTTCTGTCGCTGCCTTGTCTCCTCCCTCCTCAAACCCTAGCTCTCGCCACAGAGACGCTCGCGATCTCTCTCTCTCTCTCTGTCTAGCAGTTCGACGATGAAGCACTTCATGCTGCCCAAAGGCGCGGCCGTGTTCAGGGAAGCGCAGGCGCCGCCGCCGCCCGCCTACGACTCGCCGCCGCCGCCGCCGCCGAAGAGCAAGTCGTCGTCGTCGTCGTCCAAGAAGCAGAGCCGGTGCAAGGAGAACACCCCGCCGCCGGATCCGAACTCCATGGGCTCGGACAAGAAGGCCTCGCCGGCCACCGCGGCCACCGCCGCCGCGAGGGCGAGGTGCCCGCTGCCCCCGCGGCCGCCCTCGTCCAATCCGCTGAAGCGGAAGCTCAGCATGGAGGCGGTTGCGGAGAATGCCCTAGCTGGAGCCTCCGATTCCGGGGTGAAGGTAAATTAGGTCTTGTAGCTCCGCGATCTTGCTTCGTTTTTTGCGGTGCACGGTGATTGGTTGCTGGAAATGGAGTGAAACTTGGTTGAATGTTGTCAAAATTGAACTAGAAGTTTTCTCTGCATTCGTTGGTAGTGTGTAGAGCAACAGATTTACTATATTTAGCCTTCAATTGATTCATTTTTGCATCTGAATGAAGCAGTGCTTTGCAAAGATATACTTCTGCTGATTTTAGCGTAATGGTCAGGTTGTAGTAAGGATGCGGCCGCAAAACCATGATGAAGAAGAAGGCGATATGATAGTGCAAAAGGTGTCTACTGACTCTGTGACAATTAATGGTCAAACATTCACATTTGATGCTGTGGCCGACGCAGAGGCGTCGCAGGTACTTGTAGCTCATCTCAAACAACTCGTGATCCATCTTTACCTGAGAAATGGACTAAAACATCAGTTTGCATTCTGTTATTGCAGCTCGATATTTTTGAGCTTGTAGGCGGCCCTCTCGTTGAAAATTGCTTGGCCGGATTTAATAGTTCCATATTTGCTTATGGCCAGGTACTTAATCTACATTTCTGATCTGTTTGTAATCACATATAGATCCAGTTATGTCATTGACCGTTACATATCTATTTTGGTAGACTGGAAGTGGGAAAACTTACACGATGTGGGGTCCAGCACAAGCATTATTGCAAGATAAGTTGTTGAACCAACAAGGCTTAACTCCTCGTATTCTTGAGTGCCTCTTTGCCCGTATAAATGAGGTGAAAATTGCTCCTATGTGGTAATTTTTAAAGGCACTTCACTTGTGCTGAGCACCGTCATAGTGCAAAGTCTTACTTTTTGTGTGCAGGAAGAAATTAAGCATGCTGACAAACAGCTCAAATATCAATGTCGCTGTTCATTTCTCGAGGTTTTTTTTTGGGGTTTTTATTTTTTTTGAATTAATTTTTCTTAAGTCTCTTATACCATGCAGTACCAGTTTACCATATCTCATCACTCAACATTTCATATTTGTAGATATACAATGAACAGATAACCGATTTACTGGATCCAAATCAGAGAAATCTTCAGGTTAGATTACTGAAATTTAATATAACCTCTGTAACACTATAATATAAGAAATCCACATAAAGTCTCATCACTCTTCTCCTAACCCAGATAAGAGAAGATGTCAAATCTGGTGTATACGTCGAAAACCTCACTGAGGAAAGCGTGTGCTCTATGAAGGATGTGAACCAACTCTTACTACGGGTATGAATCTAGAATCTTGTTGAGTTAATACAGATTCTATTATTGGCATTGCATGTCAGAACTTCTATTATAATGTTTCTTAGTCGTCCGGGGATATTCCTGATAAATATTTCTACGTTATATTAAGGGAGGTAATCAGATTTTTATGTCAATTACTTGGAATATTGTGAGGAACTGTCTTGGTCATTCATTCATCTACATTTAGAACATGTCATATGGTCTTGCAGTTGTAACAGAATTCAAGTTCATCCAGTCAGCTTGAATAATTGTTTAGTTCATTGTACTAGACATCCCTTTACAACATGTCGTTTGGTCCTGTTGAATCGTATTTTTATAATTCTGACATCATGTAGAGTTCAAAACAGTAATGTTGAAGGACTATTTTGATACGTGTGACTCATTTCTCCATTGGGCAGTGATTTGTATTTGTTGCCAACTAATCTGCCCATATGCACCATTTTGGATTTGGCAATCGTGTAGAATTTGACTGGCATAGACTGTTAAACATAGAAATGTCTTGATTTCTGAACGTATCTGACTGGCATGGACCTATAAACATACAAATGTCTTGATTATTGAACTCTTATTATTATTATTTTTTTAGGGGGGGGGGGGGAGGGAGCGTGGTTAATTAATAATTTATCACCATGACACCCCTACCTACAACTGTTAGTAATTTTGCGTGCTTACTCCAAAGTTGTGGTTCCTTCAAATATCTGGATCGAAATCGGTGATCTAAGGGTGATTCCTAAGACAATACCATTAAATTGTGCGACCGTACATCACGACAATAGATTAAAGAAACTGAGTCAGAATTCTAAACAAGTTCCGAAGTTTGCTAAGCTTGCTTGTCTTTTGCATTTCTGTTTCCATGTCTTTTCCTATCCAAAATATCAAAAGAAGTTTCCAAGTTTGAGTTTTAGAGCTATTGGTTCGTTGCTATTATTAATGGCTGTTTTGTTTCTCCGAGATGAATTTAAGAAACACATGAATGGTGATTTTTGGAGAAAAAGTTTAAGGCGAATGCACTTTAATATAGAAATAAGGTTGTGATATAATAATGTCCGGCATAATCTCCTAAACAACCATTACCGGTGCAGGGACTGTCAAACAGGAGAACAGGTGCTACCAGCATAAATGCAGAGAGTTCTCGCTCACACAGTGTGTTTACATGCATAATTGAGTCCCGATGCAAGGTAAACAGAAATAATTTAGATGTACTAGAAAATTGTGGAGTGCCACCACTTTTCTTTGAATGTTAGTCTCCTCTTGATTACAAAGCATGGCTTACGGAATAAGCAGCTTTAAAACGAAGCAATTGCCAAACTTGACAAGTACTGTAAAATTGTGGGGTGCTATGACTTTTCTCTAAAAGTTTCTCTCCTCTTGATTACAGAGCATGGCTGATGGAATGAGCAGTTTCAAAACAAGTAGAATTAATCTCGTCGATCTGGCTGGATCGGAAAGGCAGAAGTTAACAGGAGCTGCAGGAGAACGATTAAAGGAAGCTGGGAATATAAATCGTTCACTCTCACAGCTTGGGTATGGGTCATTTCTTTTTGATTGCGATTATTCCCCTAATGCAAATTTATCTTCTGCGAAATCCTGAATGACTCATTAATTTTAGATGATTTAAAAAAGCTTGAACAGGAGTACTGCTGGTGGTTTGGTTTACAATCTGTGGAAAAGTTAAAAAAGTATATTATTAAGAAACATGTAGGTGGTTAGGAAAGTGGTGTCCTAGTATTATTGCATGGGGATAACTTGAATGAAAGATATAAAGACAGTACTTTGAAATTTGCCAAAAATATTATGTTGAACAGAATCTATCCGAGAAGCAAAGATATCTAACCTTTTCATCTTGCTTATTGGCATCGACAGTGATTCTTAAGATTTCATCACTTAACTCAATGACATTACTAAAGTAACTAGGATGTAGGCATGGTTATGGACAGTAGAGCTTAAGTACAATACATTTTCTGTTTTTAGCTTTTTGCTTAAGAATTTGGAGTTGAATAGCATTTGACAAGGCTGTTGGCTATATTAAACTGGCTTAATTCCTTTCCGAAATAGTTGTATCAGAAGTCCATTTGTTCGTTTTTTTGCATTCATATGGAGTCTTTTGCAAGCTTCCATAGCCTTACGCAAGTCTCAATCAAAAGGTGCTTTATGGTTATCGTGTTTTCTCAGTTACAGGCACCTTTTATATGTATTCTGCATATTGTGTTTGCTTAGTTATAGACTATTTGTTTGCATACAAGAGTATCATGATAGTGTGAATGCTCTTTTTTTGTAGGATGCAGACTTTTTTAATGCTATACTAATTAAGTTACTTTTGAGCAATGCAGAAATTTGATAAACATTCTTGCTGAAATTTCGCAAACTGGGAAGCAAAGGCATATTCCATACAGAGACTCCAAGTTGACATTCTTGTTACAGGAATCTCTTGGTGGAAATGCAAAGCTAGCAATGGTTTGCGCTATATCTCCTGCGCAAAGGTAATTCTCCTGAGCATTTCAATAGAACAAGAAAATTATCCTCTTTTCTGAATATGGATCTTTACTTGGATATATATTACAGCTGCAAGAGTGAGACATTTAGTACCTTGAGATTTGCACAGCATGCAAAGTCCATAAAAAATAAAGCAGTTGTGAATGAAGTAATGCGGGAGGATGTGAAATTTTTGCGTGAGGTGATAAGGCAATTGAAGGTATATGATCCTTGCTGTTCTTGCCAGCTTGTGTTCCTAGCAGCAGTCACAAATTTATTGGAAAATCTTACCTTCCTATAATCTACAGGATGAGCTACTTCGAATGAAGGCAAACGGCAATAACCCAAGTGACTCAAAACATTACTTAACGGGAAAGGATGTTAGGAGGAGTTTGCATCTTCTGAAATTGAGTCTCCACCACCCAATGACATTACCTCATGCTGATGATGATAGTGATGAGGAGATGGAAATAGATGAAGAGGCAGTCGAGAGGCTCTGTCATCAAGTGGGCTTGCAGTCATCTAGTTGTGGAGATATGGAAGGAGTTTCTGAACAACCTGATGTGGAAGACCTTGGAGATCCTATTGTAGAATCCTCAGACATTACCTCCTCCAAGCATCTATTTGAAGGAGAAAAGTTAAACTCCTTGGATGTTAAAATGGATGATGGAGAAGCACCGGTTGTTTCTCTGAACAGTTCAACGAATTGTCTCTCCCCATCTGGCCTTAACGTCACTGTTAGTGAGACATCTCCTCTGAAGTCTCCAACTCCGAGTGTTTCCCCTAGAATCACCAACTCAAGCCGAAAAAGTCTCAGGACTTCGTCCATGTTGACTGCATCACAGAAGAATTTGGAAAATGACACTTCCATAGAGCAAGGAGGTCTGCGCATTTCTTCTCCAAAATCATTAAATAAGAGCTCATCACATCACCTGCCTACACAGAGGAGCAGTAGCTACCTTGTACCTACTGAACACTTGGCAGCAAGCCTCCAACGCGGTCTTGAAATAATGGAACGCAAGAGTTCAGCTCTGAGAAGGTCGTCATTCAGATTTTCATATAAACCTGCAGAATCTAAGTCAATTGTTCCTGTTATCAAAGTTGACACAGGAGTGCAAGTTTCATTGGAAGACAACCCGATGGTTGTCGAAGCTCCAGTGGATTACTTGTGCAGGAATTGCAGAACCAGAACACAGACAGATATTAAAGATGTTGACGGGGGCAACCTGCAGATGGTGCCAGTTGGTGGGTCCGAGTCCAGTGAGAAATCAAAGAAGCAAGTTCCCAAGGTAAACCTAAAGGCTGCAAAATTTGAACTATTTTCCCCATACCTGACTAATCTGTATCATAGAAGAAAAGGTGATGTCAATCTCTCATATGTCATACAGGCAGTGGAAAAAGTTTTGGCAGGATCTTTCAGGAGGGAAATGGCACTAGAAGAATTTTGTGGGAAACAAGCAGCAGAGATAATGCAGCTTAACCGCTTGGTAGGTTTGCTAAACGTGCCATTCTGAGACTTGACTTAGTAAGAACTAAAAGTTTGACCATTTTGGGAAATCTTTTACAGGTACAACAATTCAAACATGAGAGAGAATGCAGCGCTATAATAGCACAGACAAGAGAGGATAAAATACTTCGTCTCGAGAGCCTCATGGATGGTGTTATGCCAACTGAAGAGTTTATGGGGGAAGAATTTGCCTCTCTTAATCACGAGTACAAGGTAGAGTTTTGCTCTAAAGTATTTGCACATATATTATAGAGTCAATGTGATGAAATAGTGTAAGTTCTTTCCTTTGTTTTCAGCTTCTGAAGGAGAAATATGAAAACCATCCTGAAGTTTTGCAGTCAAAGATCGAGCTAAAAAGACTGCAAGATGAACTGGAGCAATATCAAAACTTCTTTAATAATGGGGAAAGGGAAGTACTGCTGGAAGAGATTCAAGACTTAAGAAGCCAGCTCCAGTATTATATGGATGCTTCCACTTCAATGGGTACGAAACGCAGTCCGCCACTTTTATTGGATTATCCATGTGGACCCAGTTCAGCTCCATCGTTAAGCACAGTCCCAGAGTCCAATGAAGAAAGCGCTGAACAGAAATTCGAACAAGAGAGAAAGCATTGGACTGAAGCAGAGAGCAAATGGATATCACTCACTGAAGAGTTGAGGATGGAGCTTGAAGCTAGCAGGTCACAAGCTGTAAAGTGGCAGCAGGAATACGAAACTGAGAAAAAGTGTGCAGAAGATTTGAAAGAAGCAATGCAGTGGGCTATGGAAGGGCAAACAAGGATGCTTGAACAGTATGCCGATCTTGAAGAGAAACATATTCAGTTACTTGCAAGGCATAGAAGAATGCAGGATGGTATAGATGACGTGAAGAAGGCAGCGGCTAAGGCTGGTGTGCGAGGTGCTGAATCTAAGTTTATAAATGCCCTTGCTGCAGAAATATCAGCTCTGAAAGTGGAAAGAGAAAAAGAGAGGAGATACATGAGGGATGAGAACAGAGAACTTAAATCTCAACTGCATGATACTGCTGAAGCTGTGCAGGCAGCAGGTGAATTACTCGTGAGGCTTAAAGAAGCAGAAGAAGCTGTTGCTTCAGCCCAGGTGACTTTTGCATTTTCTTTACTTGCTGGAACTTCCTGCTTTTACAAAGCTGGGTTGTATTGTTTGCCTCATATTGCACCTTCTAATTTGTGGCTGGTGTGTGAACTTCATGATATGTGCTAAGCCACATCCACTCATCACTGGCATCAGGGCAGCGCATGTGGCATGCAGTACTGCTCACTGATTCGTGTAGTTTTCTTGAGAGTTCAATTGACAAATAGATTTGCATCTTCCATTACTTTTATATGAACAGTGAAGAACATCATGACATCTGCTATTTGGGGAGCTATACATGATGATGTGTCTTATATACTCATGTAAACATTGGGCATATGTTATTTTTTAATACGATTTGCTTTCTCTTTGGGCCTGCAAAGTTTTACATAGGCTGAAGGAAAAGTTCTTTAAGATTGTAATTTTTTTAGTCGAACCTGGTAGTTTTCACTATTTAGGTATGGAAGATCAAGGAATATGAGAGTAGTCAGGGAACGTATTTTGGTTCATATGCAGCCGATGTCTACGGGGGGTTAATAATGCTAATAACCCGGTTTTCTATGAATTGTAGTATGATAATCTGATGTGGAGTTTTAACATGCTGCAGAAACGAGCTACGGAGGCCGAGCAAGAAACTCAGAAGGCTTACCAAGAGATAGATAAGTTGAAAAAAGAGCACCAAACTGAGATACAGACTGTGAACCGCCTCCTAGCAGAGTCTAGATTGCCTAATGAGGCATGCGGAGCTGCTGATTTCACCGTGGCCAAATACGACAAGGGCGAGCCCCAAAATGCGGACGACCAGCAGTGGAAAGAAGAGTTCAAAGAGTTTTACGGTGGTGAAGACAGTGAGTTGTCTAGACTTGTGGAGCCTAAATCATGGTTCATGGGATACGATAGTTGCAATATATAGTGAAGAGAAATGTAATTGCTGAGTCATGTATGTATGTATGTGTTACATAGGACCCTCGTGGCAGCTCCTTCTAGTCAACCCTTTTTCGCATTGATTGTGAGGACCAGTGTCTTGGTTCTCTTTATAAGCTTTGTATCATCAAAATGTTAGATCCTCACTTTCCAACTCTTACATATAAAGTGACATGGCTTCATTCTTTTATTCAAATTGTCTTTGGTTGGACCAGTGTCGACCCTCTTCCTATTCGTCGTCCATCATTGTTTTCTAGCATTTGAAAGAAAACAACCGTCGGAACGGTTGTGGTTAGGTCAGACATTTGTTATGCACAGTAACAAGCCGAACTGTTCTTTGTTTTCAAAGGGATTTTTGGTTGAACACGGTGCACAAGTAGTCATGACATTTTCTCCCTTAATAAGGGTATTCTCCATATTAAACATAAGTTAGGCTAGAAGAAACTGAAATTTTTTGAAATGAACTCGGAGCACTGTGAAGAAGACTCCATGCTTTAATTCCTGGTTTTAGTGATTATAGTCGGGCGGACGCGGAGACAGTGGAACGACGGAAAGATCACCAAAACCGAACGCAGTTATTTGCTATTCGAGTT
Source organism: Syzygium oleosum (assembly GCF_021117445.2). Classification (NCBI taxonomy): domain Eukaryota; kingdom Viridiplantae; phylum Streptophyta; class Magnoliopsida; order Myrtales; family Myrtaceae; genus Syzygium; species Syzygium oleosum. The sequence goes on along the minus strand of NW_026607485.1, from coordinate 18,349,919 downwards.
CGGATCAGATCAATCATGTTCCCTGGAATGCAGTTCTTGCATACCCCATGAGGCTCTCTCTGCCTTGTCCATCTCAATTGCACTTCTCAAAATTTTCGCTACGACCTTGGCCTCGCCCTCTTTTGAACGAGTCTACTGATTTTTAAGGGCCATTACGGACAGATGGTACTTTTGGGTCACTGCTATAAATTTCGGGATAGTGATGTCCCACAGAATAAATTATGTGTTGGGCAGTAAATTACGAGACTATACCATAAGTTATGTTCAGAGACCGAAATTGATGTGCTGTGGACTCTCTGTGAGATTAATTACTTCTTTTCATGATATGTGAAGATTTTTTATATTGAATTCCAAAGAAAGAGAGGTCATTTTGCCCTTTAGGAAAATTGGAAAACTAGTTCTCACGGTGTCGCACTCAACGGTGATGTCCCTCTACCCGCCGTAAAAAAAGGATCACAAGCATGTCGTGCCCGCCAAAACAAGATTTGAATCCGTAAGATGAATCTAATGATGATGGCCGGTTCTTGCATCATTATAAAATTTATTGTCTTGGGTAAAAAGTTATTGACATATAGATGTTTTGGGAGTAAGTTCAGTGTGAATTGATGTTAATATTAATATGGATGTGCAACACTAGATACTCTTACTTGAAAATTTACTAGTCACGGTAATGGATTATTATCCACATGAATTTCTTACTTTTCTATATTACAATTTAGAAGCCATATTGAGGGAATTACAAATTACTGACTTAGACAATTTCAATTTTTTTATATGAAATTAAATATCGAACTCGAGAATTAACTAAGTCCAAAATAACTTTTCAAAATTCAAAGTTACCAGTAACATATGAAAATCAGTAGTTACTAATAAGTACATACATTTTCAGTTAAAAAAGGGTACTTACCATATCGAAAAATTTACTTTTAATATTCATTTTTTCATATTGTAACTTGAGAAACATTGCCAATCAATTTATGGAGTTATTAATTTGTGAAATAGGAAAAGTTATTTTTCCAAAGACAGAACTTACTAATCCATTGAAAATCTCAAGCAAAACCATTGGAACTTGGGCATGATGCTGATTGTGCACATTGTATGCTGTTCCATTTCTTCGGTTCTTTCTAAGCCTTTTTACATTTGACTCTCACTGGTCATCTCATATTTCAGTGATCTCTCAGCTGCTTTTGTCCCAGAATTCATAGTGCCAATACATGAAGCAGCAATACACTTATCTGAAAGTTAAAGTTGGATGATGTGCAACAGATTTCGCCGGACTCGGACAATACCTTCAAGAGGTAAATGAAAAGTGTAGGAGAATTTCCATTCATGCTCTACTCATTTGCAATTTCTGCAATCTGTAAAAATACTTCTCATTTGTTTCGTCTGTCAGATTGAAGTTTGACAGCTGACTTATCTGAATCTCTACTAGGACAACTTCGAATGTTGTGTCCTTTACATTGGCATAACCTACAAGTATACGTCTTTCTCGCGGAAATCAGTCTAATTTTCATATCATTACTGACTCGAATGGCCCTGACTCTCTTAGGGCACGTCCGGCGATTATGGCCACTCTGACTGCAGATTCTGCAATGAGGAGACTTAGCGGCGGGGCTTTTGGTGTATCTCCACCCTGGCTTATTACAAGTTCTTCTATTATGGCCCTTTTTTCCACAGACCTGACATCTGAAACGCCTGTCGATCAAACTGTCCCTTAGTTCTGGACAATAATGCCTCCTATGTCCTTCGCGTCCACAGTATGAGCAGTAAAATCTAATGCCTGCAAGGAAAATACAGGACACAAGTTCTCATATAGCTAAAAGGAAGAGTGGATCTGCTTCTCTAAAGAGAGCGAGGAAACAAACTCTGCTTGCAAGTCGCAAGTATAGGGCCAACAGTTTGACAATATACAATTCCAAAACAAATACGATATCGGTGAAGTTTTGAAGTATCGACGCGCCGAAAGTAAACTTCTAGCAGCAGCATTTTTAAAGGGGTAACTTTAAGCATGTTGATCAACACGGTTCAATGCAGCGAAATGAGGCGGACCAAATCATGAAACAAGCATTTTAAAAAGCATTTGGCTCGGTGTCTTAGAGATGACACCTGTATCAGGTACAACACCTGATCTAAATCATTTGCCACCTTGGGGATCAGCAGTCGATGAATTTAAGAGGGAGTGTCGCTGATGGAAGGTCGAGAAAGGAAAATCGCCTCTATCTCCTTATCTCTTTGTGCTTCAAGGAGAGACTGCAGATTATGAAATAATCTGGAAGAGATGGTAGTCTTCCTCATCATTCTAGGAGCAAAACACGCTCACCTCTTAACGACTTAAAGGCGTTCACTAAGGAAACACATGCTGTCATAATGTCGCAGAAAATCTTCTATAGAGGATCAAAATTCACATCAATGACTATTTAAAACTAAACACACCTGATATCTTATACAAACTTACCTTTCATGGCTATGCTCCTCTTTCGGCGGTTTTCAGGATCACTGAAAAAAGCTTTCTGCAGTTCAGAAGCACGTTTCCTTGCTGCAGGAGTTCCTTTGGCTTTCTTCATGACGCAAAATAACAAATTCTTTAACACTTGAATTTTATTTCTAGACAGACAAATAAACTTGGAAAAGAGACGAGCTTCTCATAACATCCTGATAATCAATAGGATAGGATAGCACTGATGACAATTTTCATGAAATTGCAATTATGCTTGATTGCTGACAAATTCTTTGAGTGAAATGCAGTGGCAGAAAAGTCTCATATGGAGGAACCATAGAAGTTCTATGGGTTTAGTGAAGAGAGAAGTCTATACAAGAAGTTCTACCAAGTAAAATTGGACTGGTTGATAGTGGAATTTGGCCGGATTTTGGCCTTGTTTGTGACACTTGAGTGATTACTGGATATTGGGCTGATTTGCCGATGATGCTGGAAGAGAGGACACTGGTAGGTGCAGACTTGCGTAATGGGTCCAAAACCTCTATATTTTTATCACACGTTGCTTCCATGTGTAAACTTCTATTTGAAAGAACCTAAGAAGTTTGGAACAACCACCTAGATCCATCTTGACAAAGCAGAATGCATTGTTCATAGAAATTGATGCACCAGTGCAGAAGCAAACTTAAATTAATTGATTTTGGTAATACAGGCTGCAAATGCAGAAATTAAGGGCAATGGGCGTCACCACATCAAAAGCATCAATCTTAAGAGACAAAGTTGTTGGACTTATCCTACTAAAAAGCATGTCAGATAGAGAACACTAGAAGCAAACTCAGGTATAACTGTTTGTTAGAAAGTCCAACCCAAAAGCTTAAGCTATTAGGTGGAGGGAGACCACGTGAATATAAAGAGCATTTAGGACCCATTGTCAATCGATGTGAGATAATTCTTCAACACCCCACTCACGCGCAAGCCGGATTACGAGTAGCACGTGAAATTTTGACATCGCACGTTCACATGAAATTTTTACCATGCGCATTCGCGAAAGAAACAGCATTGGCTCTAATACCATTTTAGAAAGTCCAACCCAAAAACTTAAACTATTAGGTGGAGAGAGACCATATGAATATAAAGAACATTTAGAACCCATTGTCAATTGATGTGGGATAATTCTTCAACACTGTTGAAAAGGTAAAATTTGGTGGAAGCCTCATAGGAAATTTCTCTATCTTTACGTGGAATTGGAAGCAGACATCAGCACCAACATGGGATTCACAATCCTTAGTACTGCTATGCTCATGCAATTGACATTATGGAAGGCCAAAAAAGACTCTGAAAAAAGTACAAACAACTTCAGGTGAAAGGGTGTTTCAGAGAAGAAAAACAAACCTTGATTGCAGCCACTCTTTGTGCATGAAGCATGGGATCACGGTGAATGATCTTCATTCTGTTGCTAAATAGTCCAGTTTTCTCATTAAGACTCTGATATCAGCAATAAGCAAAGAGGTTACAACATGTCATCACAAAAAATGCAGTGTCTGAAAGTCAAAAAAATACCTCCCCCCAGACATATAAATGCCCTACAGCAGTAATTGCAATCCTTCATCACCAATAATGTGCATATTATGAATGATCCTGTGATGGATGTGATAAATTTGTACTTTCTAGCTTGTAACATCTCTTCACAAGAACCCACTTATAATTCAACTAATATCAACTGCCAAATACAGCTACATAACTTATGCTGGCGTTACAGTGTCTAACAATAGGAAATATACATAAATGCACCCCGAAAATTTCTCGATCCATATTTTGGCTAACTACAGATGAAGTGGCAAACTAACTTTAAGTGCTCGGCTGATCTTCAGACCAACTTCAGGAGATGTTGACTGGTACACTCGCTTTGACTTTTTCCTTACATCCAGCTTTATGTCTAGATTATCAACTTCATCATCCTCCTTCACTTTGAATGGAGAACTGTAGGAAATAAGAGCAAAAGTTAAATTGTCTGAACTGTCAATTTATTACCAAAAGTTTAATTGTCTCTATGACCACCGAGTGGCACCTCAAAGTCGCACCTTACCACCAGTGGGAACAAGATGCAAACAGCCATCCACAAGACGTTTCATTACCCAACAAACCCCATTTGTGGAGCCGAATTCCTAGGGAAGGTCACTAATAGATAATAGACCTAAACAAGAAGAACGCATTTTCATGGAACTATAACAGAAAAAACAAAGAGACATGGAAGTTTTAAAGGAATTGTGGAGTTCCAACAGTCATCTCCACGCTCTGTAAAACATAGCTCAAATATAAGGGCACATTTGATTCGGTACACCACCAAGTGCAAACATTATCTAGTAGCCACTAACTTGAGCTTCAGCTTGCTTGTCCATGAGATAAGCAGAATCTTTTAGTGGCCCATAATTTATCCACCGAAGGTAAGTTTCTTTGTCGATGTAGATCATGCTCAAACTTTAACATGATAATAAAAAGTTGCATACATTCAGTAAATTCTTCAGCTCAAATATTGCAAACACAGATAAACTAGAACACTACCAAATTGAAGGAATTGTAGCATACTAAAATGACTACAATAACGAATTTCCATTGCTAGAATAAGGAATTCCAACAAAATGATAAAAATTAAAATGGAAAGGGAGCTACAGAGTTACCAGAAGGTCTTAATAAGTGCGGATGCTCTATAATATTGATTTAAGAAGAGGAAACACGACTTTTACAGACCATAACTAAATAAACTTAAAGCAGGAGGTAATGAGGTTACATGGATCGGGCTTTCTCCCAAGGTTGTTCATCAATTGATTCTTCCCATAAAACACATTCGCCCAAGCACCGACGGCAGGTCACTATACCCTGTTGAAATGATCAGCCAAGTCAATCCGGTACATTGTGGACAGAGGACAACAATTTCACGTGACTCTGATTTTAGGATTGCTCATGACAGAAATTATCTAACAAAAGCATGATCAGCCTTTGCAGTAGATTCAGGGGATTTGTGAAAGATATGAGCTAACGGATGACTTTGAGCAAATATTGCTGCATGACAACGAGAGAGAGAGAGAGAGAGAGAGAGAGAGAGAGAGAGAGAGAGAGAGGGAGGGAGGGAGGGACATAAGCACCAGCCAGTAACATGCCATTGCTGCTGTTTGTTCAGATAGGTGATCAAGTTAGGTAGGCTACCCCCATAAGAAAAATGTATAAGAAATTAATTTAGCCCACCCATTTAAGCTAGATGTTTCATCACTCAGCAACACAGAACTAAATCATGATCGTGCAGTTTAAGTTCTTATTCTTTAGACCAATTCGGGTTTCCATTTACCGACTTATTTTGACTTAGAACTTCCTTTTTTGTCAGATAAGTATGAACTGTCCATTCTTCCATCAGTGGTAAGTATATTAATGTAGCACCGATATTCAGAGCATAGTCATCTAATCAATGTCAAAATACCTGTCCACCTACAGTTGTGGCCAAGTTGACCAACTAGTGCAAATTGAATGAAAACAATTAAATGCAATACTTTGATTCAACAATGGTGCCTCAATCAAAATGGTCAGTGGAGAATTTTATCAGTTTTTTATTTTTGAATCTTCTACTCAAATTTAATAATGGATATTCCTATTTCTATGAGCTATTTTAACCACTCATAAAGAAGTCAAGGTGGCAGTTTTCCTCCAACGATGAATCCAATAGAAGTATGTACAATGCAAAAAGTAAAAATCTTGTGCAAGTGCAATAGACATTAACCTAATGCATATTTCTGCAATATGATAAGACAAGTCTATTATATGATAGAACGTATCTACGTAATATTATTCGAACTTCATCTTTACCTTACATTCTTGCCCTTCCTAGCCACCTGACTTCTACTTCACCAGATCATAATTGCCGGAACAGAATCTATATAGGCAATGGGAGATCTCTACTTATTATATATTCCTCGCATTTTTCATCATGATGTATCAATCTAAGTGTATTGAGTAAACCAAAGAAACTGAAAGGAACTTGTAAGAACTCGCACATGAAAAACCAGTCTGACTTTCGTTAAACAGCTGTTAGGACTTGTCAATTAAAATTGGAAAAAGACTGTAGCTATATATGTCTATTCTCAACTCTAATACTTGCTGAGAACTACTAGCAAAGTAATTGGCCTCCACTTGATAGGTTTTGAAAAAAGAATTCACTAGTACAGATCCAGATTGAATGTCTTCAGTCTACATGAAAAATTACATATCCCAGCTAATATGGCTTGGAGACCATTAACCAGCATTAATGTCGAGAACAAGATCAAGCTTCCCCTGTTCAAATTGACATTAATTATGGAAGATCGCTACAATAAAAGTTACCTTTCCACTGCACTGTGAACAGTCCAGTCTTGATCTTTCAATTCCGCAATCAGTACAAGGAGTATAACCCCTTCCCCGACAACTTGGGCAAGGCAGCTCTCTCATATACTGGCCACTAGGGCCAAACCAGGACCTTGGTCGGGGTGCGCCAGAAATGGCATTCCTGATATTTTGAATCAAGTATGTCAGGTGACAATTCATACTGTTAGATAGAAAACCAGAGATCAAATGTGTGAACCCAAATCGTGAAACGCTAAAATGCAGTGGCACCTACACTTTGGTGTGAAAAATTAAACATGCAAGATCATATAATATATGCAGAGATCTAAAAGAAAAATCTTCAACAATACCTATGGACCAACAACAAGCACAAACTTTTGGCAGACCTTAGTTTAGCAAGGGACTTCATACTGAACTAAAATCTTCCTGACTGCATATATGTACATTGTAATGCATATCGATATATCCTGCTGTCACATGGTACTTGCTCGGCGAGCTGATGCCATTCACATTTATTTAATCGATCGTTAAAAGTGTTCGCTCAAATGCTTGATCAATGCCTCCCTCTATGGTGCCTGCTGCTCGTGGATGTTTAGACGGGATGCATGCTATACTGCAAGGCCATTCTAGTTGTTTTTTTTAAGCAAGTCTGCATCGGCCAACTAGTGGCTGCAACATCAAGAAGCAAAACCTTTTCCGACTATGTAAAACGCTAATTTGTGTTAACAACAAAGTAAATATTGTGCGACCCAACAACATGCTTCACTGAAAAGCCAACACAGGCAAATGAAATCAGAACCAAAAGTCGATGGTTGGATCAAGGCAACGCAACGTGCATTGCAGTACCGACATAAATTCGGCCTACACTTACAGACCCTCATCTGACAAAATGAGGATGACAGCGAGAGCTAACCTTGAGGGCAGATCGACCTCGAGCCCCAGTAACTCCTCGGCCGGATCATAACCCACCTACCATTAACAACACGGAAGTCAAAAAACGAGGCAATTCACAAAAATGTCAAGAAGCAGTTTTTAAGCTCAATCTTCACTCCAACACCTTTACACTCTTCAGAGTCGCATGGAGAGTGAGTGTGTGGCTGTCTGCGTACCTGGCTCCGTCTCGGCTTCGGCGCTGAACCGTCGCTCTCCGAGCAGGAAGAAGGAGGAGGAACTGCGCGGATGATGAGGGAATGCTGCCTCTTGGAATACAAGGGGACCAAGACGAGGTAAGCATCCTTGCGTCTCCAAGGAGGCAAGAGAAGTCGCAGAGAGGAACATATCGAGGACATGTCCTGTAAATTCTGGGCAAACATATCCTCAAAAACGGAAACAACTGACAACAACGACAAACGCAACGACCACCACTGACTGGAAACTCTTCGCAGCACTATACGCTGTTTGCTTTGGCAGCGCAAAGTGATAATCTTGAATTTCAAAATACTATTTTTATTTCTGGAGCTGCGCCTTTTATGGCCACAATCTTGGGATTATCCTTTGTTGGGCATTTGATATCTTCCATTACAAACACGATACATCATTCTGATATCAACAGCACTAAATCGACATTGACCTGACTCAAACTTCATTGCATTTTGACTCATATTCGCTCTTTATTAAAAAAACTGCGGTGATTATGATTGATGGAATTTTCTTGTAATATTTTTTCCATATTTTTCTCGATATTTTTCTCGATATTTAAAGTAATTTTACTTTTGTTTTAGATTTTTGAATGAAAGTAGAAGCAAGAAGTAGTCTTTAAGCCCCAGTTAATTATGAAGTCACACTGTTCTATTTCAATCTTGGAAGTAAAGTTCCATTAGTTATGAAGTTTGTAACGTTTGCAGAATTCTCTAAACTCTGCTTCAACTGTATATTACAATTTACTGGTAAGCCGTGTTGAAAATGCTGCTGGGTCTTATTTCTAAGTCAGTTAATAATGTATTAAGAACAATTCTTTTCTTTTCTTTTCTTTGTTTCCCCTACTGCAGGTAATCTCAAAATTTCACCATCTGGTTCAGGGCAAAATTCTGTCAGAACATAAATACTTCAGGATCGAGAGGCCTATCATGTTGAGTGTTGTATGCATTTCGAACTGCTTATGATATTTAACTGGGAATTTAGCTGACTGCCCAAGAACAGTTTTGTGACCCTGAGAACTCATCATCTTCTTTACTGATTGTACCAGGTAAATGACTCATGACCCAGAGTCCTGTTTACTTTGACCCAAAGTCTTTGGGTTCACATAGATTTCCGGGTCCTTGGTTATTGCAATCTCTTGGAACCCTACTTGGCTCTTAGGAATAAAAGTTTCCAATTTCTCCAGGGTCTTCGGCATAACTCACGTTGCACATGCTGAAATACGGGCATTTTGCTTCTTTTTATTTTTTTTTGGTAACTGAGGTGTCTAGGTCATTTGCGCGCACCTCGACTATTCCTCGAGAGAGACTAGCACAGCAACCCACCGCCATGGCCCTCCACTTAAATCAAAAGTGCTCAACTGGGGAATCGAACCTGGGACCAGTGCGCCTAACCACACAATCCCAAGTACGCTCTAACCAACTGAGCTACCCATGGGTAAGTTGCATTTTGCTTCTTTTGTTCCGCCAAAAAGCAAAAAATTGCTGGATTTGTAATGCGTGTATATGATGCATTGTCAAACTGAAGATATCAATGAACTTTTATGAAATGATTTCTCGAGATTCAACCAATTGTCTTGATCGTGGAATATCATTAAAAAATAGGAATCCGTGTTATCAAAAGATTTCCTGCGATTATGGAGTGAGTCAATCATCCACTTTGGTATCTTATTGAACAAAAATTACAATGCTTAGTAGAATTCGGGTAGAATTTTCTCATATAAATGCTATCATAGAGTTGCTAACAAGCACTTGCTGCAATTATTTAGATTGATCACGAAGTTCAGCTCAAGGTTTATCTATCACAAATCGCCAGAATATTTTCCTAATACTCTTTGGTGTCCTGGCTGTCCTGGGTAGCGATGACATGGATCTAGCTCGGAACCTGCAGAGGAACATCATCCAGGTGACACCAAATTGATGGCTCAGTTTTCCAGTTTCTCAGAAACCAGATGCGCTCCATGTGAGCTGCTTTAAGTTCAATGGGCTCAAGTCCTTCAGTCAGCTGGAGTTCTTGGATGATCAATAATGATTCAAGCATTCACTGATCTATCATACCAGCAATTAATCAGGAGTCGGTTGACATGAAATTGGTTTTCAAGCTTTCAACCATTCTATTGGGGAGAAACACCATCAATCACTAACGTCTTTTATATTCAGCTTGTCACAACTCTACACAGAAGGAAAAGTACAGATCGCTCGCACTAGTAGCACTAACAGGTGACTCCTGGCAGAAGTATAAAAGGCGGTCAGCAATTTCCACATAATCAGCTCGGGCAACTTACGAAAATTGTCATTCAGTGTCGGCTGAATCATCAACAGTGCCTGATACAGCAATCACTTGTTTTGCGGACGCTTCATTTTGAGAAGATGAGTTAGGCCAGCTATTACATGAAGCCTACTGCTTGGAATGCCTGTTTTTGCCAGTGCGTTCCCATTTTTGTCCAAAAGCACAAAGCAAGGAACATATCTAATGTCATAGTGGAGGAGCTGCAGAAACAGAGACAACCAATTGAATAGCTTGTAATTTCTTAGAAGAGAGGCTGCGAAAATAGTGAAATATAACTCAAATGACGTGATGATTATGACACATAATTTGAGCAAATGTGCAGACATGAGACTTAGTGTGTGATTATAAGAAGATGGCAATTTCCAATTAACAGTAGCACCAGGAAACATGAAACAGGGACTTTTATCACATAGACTAAGAAAAAGCACCCACATTTATGGATCCTGAATAGCCCAAAAGGAAGTGCTTCTCATAGTAAACAGTATGCTAGTTTTGTAGCAATCACAACTGTGTAAGAGCTTCACTAAAAAATTTAATGACACCAAAGGAAGAATTTTTCTCAACCTAGTAAGGAGGTTCAATTCATTTTCAGATGCTCTACATTTTTGCACAAGAAGTAAAAGATGGCAAAATCCTTGAGGCTATTCAAAATTTAGCATCTCACACAAAACTCCTGCGTGGGACTATCCTTTGCAATTACTCCCTATAGAAGTAATTACTTAATGATTGCATAAAATGCTCCTATTGAATTTACCAGGTTGATGTTTCAGATCCAGACAAACAGAGATAAGCCCTTCGTCAGGAGGCACTTGTAAAAGAGAGACTAAGAAACAGAACGATGACAAAGACGAACCATAAAATTCACAATTTGACATGCAAAATTTTCAAGGACAACTAAAGAATAGCGATTTCCACAATAATGGCAATTCTCTCTTGAACATTTAACAGTTAGTGAAATTCTTGGCATAAGGTTTGCAAACAAAAGCGAGAATTTTGACAAGAAAGATGTTCTCATGCAAAAGAAAAAATCATCTTGGAGCTACTGGAGACAGGGATGACAAGTTTGAGAAAAACATGTCAATTCTATGAAAATTTTAGGCTCCCCTAAATTGGGTGTTTGAGGTACCCAATCAATAATAAGGATTTAGATGGATGCACACTTCCATATGGAAGGCATTGGGCAGGGCACAGCCAAACATTTGAATACTATGATGGAATTGACTTTAGATGCTAAGCAGTATAGAACTTGGCCAAAGGGATGTGAAGCCAAGCACGATTATTCAAATGGTCTGAAGTTATTATTGTTATATTCTGCTCTGCAGTTTTAATTTCCTAGTGAATTATATGGCAAAAATCTAAGTGTCAAAACAGGCAACAGCTCCTTCCCCAGTTTCCCTGCTCATCTTTTATAACTAAGAGCACAAGCTCACAACCATAAATCTAACCATAGATTGTTCCAGTTCCAAGCCATGTGAATGGTCTGCACACACACACATACTGCACGCCATGTATACACACGTAAGCGCATACGAACGCTCAAGTGTCTACAAATTTTTGAACAACGTACTCCATCTGTTGCCGAAAAACGTTCCATCCTAACATACAAAAGAAATCATCCCTCAAAAGAACTAGCTGTTCACACAATCGTCAAATTCCCAAATCTCAGAAACACCAGATGACAACCAAAAGACTCAAAGAGAAAGATACACGAAAGTACCTCAGGAAGCCACATCTCATTCTCTGCATCTGCCATAACAATGCTGAGCCAATCCGAATTCCGCCCCTCCACCTCCAGAACAAACTTGAGCAAAGAACTACACAGCCGGCACTTGGGTGAGTAGAACTCGATCACAGTGGCCTCCTTCCGACTGGCCAAAGCAGAGGCCAACGCTCTCTGCTCCGCCTCTCCTTGCTCTTCAGCACTCAAGCCCTTCTTTTGCGACTTCAAGACCTTGTCTTTACTGGTTCCAGCAACCAAGGGCGAGGATTGAGGAGATGGGTCATGAGAAAGCGGGGATTTTAAGGCAGAAACGAGGAGATTGGAAGCGAGGGAGCCCATGTTTTGCAAAGATTTGAACACCCATGGAGTTTCAAAGCTACAGCCTCTGGGGTCAGCAGGGTTCCGGTGGATGTCCCATGGCCATTTCAAGCAGAACTGAGGCTGTTTGGGACCAGGACCCATGAAAACTTATCTTGCCTTTGCAATGTTTTCTTTGCTTCAGTCTGAGTCGCGACTGCTCGGACCCGAATCCGAAGTCCGGCCACCGAAGGGAAAATTTGCGCCGCCGCCGCCGCCGTCCGGCTCGGCCGAAGAGTCTAACGAGAAGAAGTCAAGACAGCGTCGTCGTCCCCGCCGGCGGGGGCGGCGGCGATGAGTCGGTTAAAGGGAAGCGAAGGGGAAGCAGCCGACGGAGAATTGGAGATGGCAGGAGGTGCAGCGAAAATGCAAATGGTCTATGCTCTTAGGGCAGGTTTGGTTCGGCTTTTCAAATGCTACTCGAGGAATGCGAATACTTTAAGGTGAAAATCACTTCGGGAAATGAAGTGGTATTTGGTAAAAAATTATTTGAAAATCACTTAGGAAAATGTAATTGTGTTTGATAAATTCCTTTTTACAAATGGGCTTTGGGAGATTTTTTTTTTTTAAAGTACCCTTCGCCGGCTCCGGTGAAGGGCTACGGTCGCCGGCGAGCCAGATCTGGCGCCGGCTGCCGTCACCCGAGGAGGCCCGAGGTCGCACGACCTCAGGCCATCGCCGCCTGGGTCGCGCGACCACAGGTGACGGCCGCCTGGGATCGCGCGACGGCCTGGCGCCCGGGTCGCTCGACCCGGGCCGTCGCCGCTGGGTCGCGCGACCTCGGAAACTGCGCCCGGGTGGTCGCGTGACCCCAGGCGGTCGGCGCCCGAGGTCGCGCGACCCAGCGCTGGCCGTCGCCGCCGGGGGTCGAGCTACCCGGTGACGGCGCTGGGCGGTCGCGCGACCACGAGCGATTGTCGCCTGAGGTCGCGCGACCTAGGCGACGGCGCTGGGTGGTCGCCCGACCCTAGGCGGCCGTCGCTGGGTCGGGCGACCTTGCCGGCCTCGCCGGTCGCCCTAGCTAGCCACCCTAGCCGGCTACGCTTTGCTGAAGAAATTTTTTTTTTTTGGAAACAGTCAGCATTTGTGGAATGCGGAAAGCCCAAAGCTGGTCCGGACCAGCTTTGGGCTTTCCGCATTCCAAATGCTAGCTTTCGGCTTTCCTGACTCGGAAAGCCGAACCAAACGGGGTTAATGTAGACTATGATTGTCAATTATGGTTTTCTTTTTAGGGTGATTAACTTTTTTTTTCCCAATTTAATTTTCATCGAGGAATAATTTCATTCAATAGATTTTTGTCCATATATTTATCAAGTGACTGTGTTTAAATTTTTCATGGAATTCCAAAAGAATGTAATTCATTTGATTCAATTCGATCTTTTTTGAACAGCTAAATGTAATTGATCGCTTATTTTGACAAGATTTTGTATTTATTGTAAACAAAGGGTTATTTGAAACTATACGGAATTATCAAGAATTACGAACGTATTTTAAGATCTAATTCTCTAAAAAACCTCATCAACTTTAGGTATAATCCCAGTTTTGTTCTGAACTTTTTTTGTCTAAAACAATCATTAACTTTTACTCTAATCCCAAATTTGCCTATGTGTCCAAAAACTACCACTAATTTAAAATTTTTTAATCAAGATCAGGATAAGTTAAAGGTGCATTATCAAAACCTGCGACATCTACACCTTCGTATGGAACAACAACGACTTCTTAATATTGATAATCTTGAAGATATCAGATTTTTGGATGCACGGGTAGATTTGAGACTATAGTGAAAATCGATAATCTTTTTTAGACAAAAAACTTTGGGCTATAATTGAGAATGGATTTAAAGTTGGAGATTTTTTTAATGAATTATATCCGTTTCTTCATATATCAAGAATTACGAGATTATGTATGGGTGTCGGTTTTTCTCACATCCAAATTTTAATTCACGTTGATGGGCACATCAGTTTTCGATCGCCGAAATAAAAAAAAAATAGAGTGACTCGTTTAAAGAAATACTTCAAAAATCCAAACTAGATTTTGCATGAATCACAACCTCGAGGACCATATTGAGAAAAATAACGCAATTCGAGGACCGTATCTGCAATTTCCTTTCGAAGGGGGGCTAAATTGGAAAAGACAGAAAATTCCACATAAGGAAGAAAAGCTTCCTTCTTCACTTCGGGGATGTTCAGGAAACTGGAGCACACTTCTCCCCTGCTGCTGCTAGAGTCTCTCTCAAGAGTCCGTGGTAGAGATCGCCATGGCTCCTCCTCCCAGGGTCCTCATGGTGAGCTTCGAAGCGTGTGATCTCTCTCACCGTACGTACGCATGAAACCAAACGACATGGGTGCCCTGTACATGTCTCCGACGATGCCTTCTTCTCACCCGCTGGGCGCGGCTCTTTTTCTTCTTGAAAACTGCAGGTGGCGGAGAAGCCCAGCATCGCTCTCTCCATCGCTTCCGCCCTCACGCGGGGTCAGGTACGTTCTCGCTGCTTAACCCGTTGTTGGGTGTCGTGGGTTTCGTTTCCTTTCGGTTCTTAGATGGTGTCGTTGCGGTAAATGGAGTTTGATTCCGCTCGTTGTGGTTTACGTGGAGCGATGGTTTTGATTCATTACCGCTTCCTGTGAATTAGTTTCTTTCCCTATGACGGGTTCCCCCTAAAGTTTCGGGCCTACTTTGTCTGAATCCTGGATTTTTCGTTTCTTGGTGGGTTTGAGGGTGGTTCTAGATTGCGCTGTGGAATGATTGTTTTGTTTTTCCCATTCTTGGGTTTAAATATGCGCGTGTTACAGATGTCTACACGGAGAGGGAGCACCGACGTTCATGAGTTCGATGGGGCGTTTCTCGGGTTCAACGCGCACTATAAAGTGACTTCTGTTATTGGCCATGTTTTCAGGTGTCATTTACTTCCACTCTAGAATTTTGAACACGGTGCAAACGGCATTGATATCATTTCCGCAAGTGTTGGCCTTGACAATGGATCGATCACAGTCTGCAAGTCCCTACTTTGAACTCTAGGGTACTGATGAATGAGGTCGATTCAGAGTGAATTGGTTCTATTGATCGCACTTACACCGCCCTTCCTATTTCCCGCGAGATATTTTGAAGCATTCTTATATTTTCGGCACATTTGATGGTGTATTGTGTCTGAACACAATTGCTTGAATTTGAAAAGCTGCTAGTCTCGCACCTAACACCAGATCTTATATAGTGATACTATCACTAGCACTGGCAGTATTCGTTTCTTAAATTTTAGTTCTTTTGCATTACGTTCGGTTGGCATTGAAGCTCACAGAGGACTTTCTTTATGATTTCTTTCTTTGTGTGTTGAATCTAGTTTAGATTTCCCGACAACTTATCAAGACTGGACAGCCACCAATCCTCTGGATCTCTTTGAAGCTCCAACATTTAAGACAGAGACAAAACCAGAGGTATAACTGTTTTTTTTCTCTTCTTCAGTTTTTGATGGTTCTTTTTTCTTCATTTTTTTTTTCTCTTTTTTAACATCACTGCATGTTTATGTGCATATATTGTGGATCTAACTATGTTTGGTAAATTCTTTCATGGTTGAAGAGAATTTTGCTCTTGAGATTACCATAGGATATTGATTTTCAGATCTTTAAGATGTTTGACACTTTATACATTATAGTCGTCTTCCCCTTTTAGCGATTTATCACTTTGGGACATTCGAAAGCATGTGCAGTGCATAGTATGCCTGACTGGTTTTATAGGGGGGAGCTACCTTCGCGATTCATTTCGTTGCTGGTGTGGTGGTTGTTGGACATGATGAAGTTGTGCAGTAGGTCTATAGACTTAGGGAAAGGAACTTCTCATTTGGTGATGGTTGATTCTGCATACTTCTAGTAGCTCTATTTACAGGTAAGGTAAGCTTGGGATGCATGTAAAGATTATGGTATCTAGTTCCCCTTCTTTCCATCCTGGCAAGGTAATATCGTCGGACGGTCATAAAAGATGATTTCCGTTTTAGAAATCACCTACAATATAATGATTGAACCTTTGAAGCAGTGTTGGTAGTTACGAAATGCTTCTGATCATAATTTAACCATGAAGTAAATGCAGCTATCCTTCACTTAGGGATAGCTATCTCAGTATCTTCAAACTTCTTCTTTGGTTAATTGGTTTAGAAAGAAAGGAGCTAGAGAACTTGTGAAGGAAAAGTGTCTTATTTAAGCAGCTACTGAAAACTTAATCTTATCTGTTTCAATTAATTGTGGTGCATTGCCTCTAACTATGGCACATAATTGCCTCTTTGGAGAAACTTTTCTGCATTTGTTTTTTTGCAGTTCTCGGTTTCTGTTTTCTTCTAGGATGATGTTATGTCTTTTCTTGTGTTAAGGCTAATATTCGGAGGCATCTAAGTTACGAAGCTCTTGGTTGTGGTTACCTGGTGTTGTGGTTAGATTGTGACCGTGAAGGAGAAAACATATGCTTTGAAGGTAATTTTCCATGTTTTAAGCTGCATGATCCCTCGTCCTTTCATCTGAATGCTGAACAGTGATAGTGAAGAGGATTCTTGTGACATGCACTAATCCAAGGGCTTCAAGTAACTGCTTGCCTTTTCTAAGATAAAAGGTTCATCATTTTGCTGATTTCTGCTTCAAAGTGTTAGACGGCCAGACGACCTGGCCTTGTCTGCTAGATCTTAGAAACCTTTGTTGCCTTGCTTTTAAAATCAAGAAGGTAGACTTGAATGACCTGTGTTGTGCGTAAAAATACTTTTGTTTCCAAGCACGGTCCAGAGGGAAACATCTCTCTCTGGTCACATATTATCTCCCAATTTTCATTTTTTTGTTTGGGTGGGGGGGGGGGGGTTTTGAGGAGGGATGGTATGAAATTAGGTTCTCATGCTGTTTTCCCATAATATGCCAGGCAGTTTTTCCCTGGATTTGTGGAAAAGCCAAACTACAGTTTAGTGTTCCCTTCTTATTTTCCCTCTTCAACATAAATCCCAACATACTAAAGCAGCGTCAATTCTTTTACTTGTTTTTCTCAATTGTCCTCTTCACCTAAATTGTGAAACATAGTCTTGATCTCTTGTAGTATCTGTGGAATTCTTGTGAATGTCGTTAATTGTGGTAACTTAAGGATCCTGATTGGGAGATGTAGCCAGTAATAGATGTAGAAGATAAATAATTAGGATAGAAGAACAGGAATAAAGTGATTGTATTTTTTTAAATGCTGGAGTTTATTGTTGTTGGAAAAGGATTTAAGTGCGTTTTCCTGATTTAGGGCATCTTCTGTCTTTAAAAGTGATTTTGTTCTCCAGCAAGAATTCACGAGCTTTGGTTTATTTCATCTCTTTTTCCTGTTCCAGTTATGGAGTGCACTGGCTTTGGTCGAAACAAGGAACGTAGAAAAGTTTATCGTGCACGGTTTTCTGCTATCTCTGAGAAGGACATTTTGAAGTGTATGGACAACCTTGTTGAACCTAACAAGGATGAGGCATTGGCTGTGGATGCTCGTCAAGAGATAGATCTCAAAGTGGGCGTTGCATTTACACGATTCCAAACTGCTTATTTCCAGGGAAGATATGGGAATCTTGATGCCAGAGTTATTTCGTACTCTCTTTCTCTCTCTCTCTCTCTCTCTCTCTCTCCCCTCCCCTCATGACTGCCCTCTGTTTTTAATCTTTCTTTTCACTGATATATTTCTTTTTTTTAGTTTACAAATGCAAAGTGGACAGACATGATTATTAAGCGAAAATTACTTGAGAGATGTGTGGCTGTTGGGCTGTAGACTGATACTTCTTTACCTCTTTTGTTATTGGTTTGTTTTCACTATATGCATACAAATGAAGTGTGTCCATCTATGATCTACAAATGGTAGCTAATAGTTCATGACATCAATAATTTGTACTTCTGTTGTTAGATTTGGTGTCCCTTGTATCAACATCCTCATGTTGTGACAGAAATCAAGTTGAAATGTCATCTGAAGACCACTTATGTGTTGCATACTGTTAATCTATCATATAATTATGGCTATTGAGTTTGAGCAGCTCTTAATCACAGAAGGTGCTTGGCTCCTTCCATTGAGTCAAGTTTTTATACTTTATCAATTTGTGAACCCAATGAAGATCACTTGCCTAGAAGTACAAGTGATTGACACTAACTTCATTATTATCAATTTCACTGTTGCAGACTGCTTATCATTTTTGTAGTAGTTCTGTAAATTACCAACTGGTTCCTAAGTTTTTAAGGCATATATTATTTAATTTTCTTGCCTATTCAGCTTTGGGCCATGTCGGATTCTTTAACTTGTGTGTTTTTGGTTGTTCAGCTATGGGCCATGTCAAACTCCTACACTTGGGTTTTGTGTCCAACGGTATTTGCAACTTACGACATTTAAGCCAGAAAAGTTTTGGACCTTGCGCCCGTACATAATACATGATGGCTATGAAATTCAGCTGGAATGGGAACGTCAGAGGCTATTTGACTTAGATGTAAGGCAGCCCATAAGCAAAGTTTTGCAGTAGTAAATTTATACTTCAGTCAGAGTAGTATGGAAGAATTCTCTCTCGGTTTCTTGAAGATTTCGTGCTTCACTATTTTCTCTTTCCACATAACACAGGTTGCTACGATGCTCCATAAACTGGTTGTGGGTGATGGAATTTTAGAAGTCACTGACATATCTGAAAAACAGGAAAGCAAAAGTCGTCCTTCAGGTCTCAACACTGTGAATCTTCTGAAGGTATGCTAATCAATGTTAGAGATTGGTTTACCATGTTCTATACTCTTTAATGCTCGTTTGGACTCTTGGTATTTGATGTAACAACATCATGGGCCAGATATATATTGTTTCTTGTGATTGCAATGAATTCCATTTGCTGGTGGGATGGGTAAGAAAGCTATTTTGATAGTGCCAAGGAGATACTGACAATCTTACGGCATCTCAAAGAGTGTGATATTATGATATGTCTGAAGTATATATACTAGAATAAGTGGTAATAATAATTTTAAGAAACTGTAAATTAGTTATATTTCTATGGATGTGAAGCAAAGAGTTTTCTTAATTTTTGTAAGGTTTGTCATAGAATTGAGCACGTATGGAGAAAGGTTTTTACTTCTGCATATTATTATAACTTGTAATGTCATTTGAATGTGTATTGCTTCCTTGCAACATAAGTATAGATATCTACGTATGCTAAATCTTCAATATTTGTTGGAACTCAAATAAAATACAGGAGCATGTAGCTTGTGATGTTGATAAATTCCTACCCTCTTTTCTATGTTCAAGGATAATTTGGGAGGTGTTTGGAACAAAAAGATAAATAAGGAACGCAAGGAGGGACATTCCTGTCTTATTCTTGTTGGCATGTTAAGTATCAGGGAGATAGCTCATATGGTCATTTTTCAGTTTAGTTCCCAATCTTTAAAAATTGAGATTCTGCTTCCGGACCTTAATTTTCCGTGCAACTTTAGTTTCTAGCCCTCATTTGAGTTTGGGCATCTATGCTTGAACATGACCTGATTTTCAAGCTTATTGTTTATTCTCCGTTGGACTACATATATCAAATATATGATTTTCTTTCTATTTACTTTGGTCACTTGCAAACGTTGTGGCTTAATTCTCCTTGATGCAGAGGGGTTCAACAATTAAAATCATACAAAAACGAACTTAGGACTAAAAGATCGCTCTTTAAAATTATGAAGAAAAACTACATCAGTGGTCAAAGTTCAGGGATTGCAAGTGCAATTTTTACTTACAACTATTTCCTCCATTATTGCAAGTAGATGTGTCCCACTAAGCTGAGGAGGAGCAGTGAGATTTTGCCTGGCCTTACATAGGATACTTTCAAATTTTGAAGGTTCCATATCTGTGTGTGTGTCTATGTACATATATACGTGTAGTGCTTTTGTCATCATTGTTGCACCTGTCTGTTCATGCTGTTGAGCTATTTGCTGTCCTAAATTATGCATAGCCAAAGATATTTGTCATATCCTTGAGAAGTACATGACAATCTTTCTTAATTCATTAAAAAGGTTGCTTCTAGTGCACTGGGTTTTGGACCTCAAATGGCAATGCAATTAGCTGAGAGACTATATACTCAAGGTTTCATCAGGTGGTTCTTTGAGCTTTTCTTCTTCTTCTTTTTTTCCCAATAATTTTCCAGTATTTCTGTAATTTTGTCTCAATTATAGGCCTGCCATGCCTGTGTAATTCCTTCTTGATTTTTTTAATATAATTCATAGCATTAATCATTGATGAAAATTTCTTGTGAGGGGGCATTGAACTCTTTATTTCTAAACATCTTTCTTCTTGAATGATACTTTCAGCTGAGTAGGTTTGGTGTTAAAAGTATACCTGATTAAGTAGGTTTGGCTGCCTATTGATCCATCTATTAACTTGTGAATGCTAGTCAGGATGGAAAACTTTGACTTTTGGCCCATAAAACAGGCTCTCTTTGAATGAGATCTCAATTTCAGTGACGGTTTCATTAGATATCTTACAACTAGAATCATTCTTTTTTCCGATCCGGTTCCTCCACCACTGCGAACCCCAGTTAATTTCAAGCTTGGTACACTTTTTCGTTATTGGGAGGACCCAAGTACTCCCGTTGATATGGTCTTCAATCCATTAGGAGTACCCTCACGAATGAATGTGGGACAGATATTTGAATGCTCGCTCGGGTTAGCGGGGGATCTGCTAGATAGACAACACAATGCATAAAAAGAAATCTTTCTGTCCCTCATCAATAGGGAGCTAGAAGAAGCGAGCAGAATCCATTGAAAGTCCCGTCTGTCTCCTAGATCGAGTCATTAAAAAAGAAGCAAAGTGCATTAGTCACAGAGTGAAGCATAAGGATGAGTGAGCAAGCACAGAGCGAGCCATAGAATGAGCTAAGCCAACTCAAGAGAGAGCAAATCAGTGCGTAGATCCGGAGATTCCCGAATAGGTCAACCTTTTGAACTGCTGTTGCATCCATGGGCAGGCAAGAGACTGGGCAAGGGTTGCCTCGCCCGCGGCCAGGGTTATCCACATTTTCCTTTATTTGTTCGAAATTTTTTTGGAAACAATAGCCTTTATTATTCTTTTAACATCAAAAGTTAGTATTCTTTCTAATTTCAAATGGATAATCTAGCTATCCACGCACAGAGAGTACAGCCTACCCTGCTTCGTTTGACTTTAAAAGTGCTCTTGCTGCACAAGCAAATAATCCTACTTGGGGTAGCTATGTGGAGAGGCTTCTAGAAGACGGTTATCATAAGCCAAGGTCTGGAACAGATGCTGGTGATCATCCTCCTATAACTCCAGTAAACTCAGCGACAGAGGATGTGCTTGGAAATGATGCCTGGAGACTGTACCAGTACGTTTGCCAACACTTTCTGGGAAGCATCTCTTCTGACTGCAAGTACATTAGGTAAAACATTCATTCCCTGATCTTTAAGTTATCTTTCATCGTCTGGTAATATGTTTCGGTGGGGTCTTTCTTCTCTGGTTATCAAAATGGATTTAGAATGGGAGTACGGATTGTTGTTAGTTGAGGCAAAAGAAGATAATGTATGTAATGGGTGAGTGGTTGGGTTACTGTTTATGTCTACTTTCTGTTAGCCTTCATTTGAATCCCTTTGAAGAAAAATTGGATTGTTGGCTAGCCTATCAATAATTGCCTCTAATTTTTTTAATGAAGAGAGAGATGTAGCACGTACATTGGCTTGTTAGGTAATGGCTCTCCTTTTCTGTTTCCAGGACAAAAGTGAAATTTGCAATCCGAGGAGAATTATTCCATTGTATTGGACATCGTATAACAAACAAAGGTTTTACTTCTATCATGCCATGGCTGGCCATTAATGAAAAAAGTCTACCTCAATTCACGAAAGGCGAGAAGTTAGAAACTTCAAAAGTGGAGCTGCATGAGGTATTGTTTTGTGCCTGTAAAACATGTTGCCATCTCATATGCAGAAGCGTCATTTTGTCTGCCTGTGGTGTGGTTGATCAATACTTATTTCTGCCCATAATAGTTCTTTGGTCATAGAATTCTTGTGAGTACAGGCCAAGAAAAAAAAACCAGTATACTTGTGAGTAATGTAATGATGCTGGCATCTTCTTTCATGGGATTTAACTATAATGGATGGACGACTACTTTAGTCTCAATAAATTTCAGGTTGTTTAACAGTTGTCAGGTAGAAATGTCCATAGATAAGTCCAATTTGATTTTGGAGCTAGGTTTACTTGCTTTGAAACCCTTCTTGTCCAGGGTGTTGCTTTGCCAATTCAAGAGATCTCACTTACTATTGCTTCCTATTTCGTCCTCAACTAAAAAGAAAAGATTTTTCATATTCATAAAAGCACTGGAGAAATGTGGCATATACAATGTGGACTTGATGGTTTGGCTTTGCGATATAAGCAGACGTTAGGTTGGTGCCATTTTCTCTTCTCCTTTGTTAACAGTGTGTTAATGCTTGATTTTAAATTTATACAACAATCAGTAGTAAGCAATCAAAGCAACATCTATGTTGTGCTCCTAGTTCTACGAATTTTTAGATTACCAGATTTGAACGAGAGAATAAGTGGTTTAGTACTATTAACGAATCAATTAGGAGAATATGTTATATTCTTGTCATATGTCAACCTTTCTTGATGATAGGGGTCGATGCAAGATCAAGAATTGCGATGGTGGCAAATGTATGTTGTTCAACAATTAATTGGCAAATAGAAGTGGGATCTTGATTAGATCAAAGGATGAGTTAACTTCATTTCATGCATGGTTAATTATTTGAATAGGAATGTTTGGGTGAACAAGGCACCACTGAGAATGTCGACGCATCTTGTGTCTAAGTATGCAGACACGAACTGAAGCTTCAATAAGGTTGATGAGCTATTTTTTTCTGGGTTTTATTTCACTATTTCCCTTTTTTCTTTATTCTTTGTATGGAGTCACCGAATGATTGGCAAATTTTTAAGAAGAAACGGATGAAGTTATTCCATCAACTCCTTCAACTTATATAATCTATTTGCTCCTTCAAAGATGAGAACGTCTGAATATTTTTGTGAAAAGAAAGCACATTGAATTTACTGTTGTTTTTCTCCTCTGTTCTTGTTTTATGGTTTATTTTTTTTTTAGTTTTGTTGTTGGAGTAGCAAGGAGGCAAATAGTTAATCGTATTTCCCAGTATATTCAATGAGGCTGCACTGTTGCGGTAAAAATATGTTAGGCAGCGTTTTCAGCTAATTTTTGAGTCTATTAATTTTGTAAAGCGTGGTTTGTTTGTTATTGATGACCTTTGACTTCCTTTCTCATTTCAGGGGAATACAACTGCTCCTGATTATCTTAGTGAAAGTGAGCTGATTTCTTTGATGGAGAAGAATGGAATTGGAACTGATGCATCTATCTCTGTGCATATTAACAATATTTGCGAACGCAACTATGTACAAGTGGGTGATGTAGCATTCCATGTGTTCAGTGGTTCAGAATGTTTAAGTATCAGAGACAAAGAAAGTTTCCTTATTCACACGCAATCTACTTGCAGGTGCAGGCTGGAAGGAAGTTGGTTCCAACTGCCTTAGGTATTAGCTTAATAAGAGGCTATCAATCGATTGACGCTGATCTCTGTCTACCTGACATCCGCAGCTTCATCGAACAACAGATTACTCTTGTTGCGAAGGGTCAAGTGGATCATTCTCATGTTCTGTCTCATGTGCTTCAGCAGTTCAAGCAAAAATTCATATACTTTACTAAACAGGTTAGCATTCATTGGTTTTAATTGCTGCATCTTTTAATGAGTAAATTTCCAGAGAAGGGGCTCAAAATGATTTTATCTGTCATTCATGTGTTCACATGCCTCTTTGTCTAAGGTTGAAAGTAAACTTTTGTTAATATGCATCACTTTCTGTCTCCTTAGACTGGAGTTTGTTGCATTCTAATTGTTGGAATGTATAAATATTATATATAGTAAGCGTGTTCAAATCTAACCGATGAGCATTGTTTTCTTGAAGAATCAACTGAAATGCTGAAGACATATTATATTGATAATTTCAAGTATTACACGAATAAATTTATTGCACCCCCTAGGAGCACTTAAATTACCTTGAAAAAAAATGAGGAGAAATAAGCTTGGTAATGTTAAGTACAGATTCATGGATACATTCACATTACATCAGAGCAGCACAATCTTTGGAGGGCAATTGTTTTATCTATCTGGATATATTGTTAAGATTACTGCATGTCCGGAAAAGGGAATTTATTTACTTGGTTTTAATCTAAAATTGTTTCTTCCCCATGCATTTAATGAAAGTGTACTGATAGCAATATGTTTCTGAAAAGTGAAATATACGGCCTGTTTTAACAGGAAGTTTCAACTTTCATTAGAGATACGACAGGGGCACTTTAATTAAGACCTTACCATTTTATCATTCTTTCTTTGTGGTTGGTTCAGATTGGAAAAATGGACGTGTTGTTTGAAGCTCAATTTTCTCAACTTGCTGATTCAGGCCGCGCTCTCAGTAAATGTGGCAAGTGTCTCCGATATATGAAGTACATTTCTACTCGGCCACCACGTCTGTATTGTAATACATGTGAGGAGGTTTATCATCTTCCTCAAAACGGAACAATCAAGGTGAATCCTTCATCTTTTCATGTTAATTGCTTGGTTGAGCATGGGTATATTAAGTGGGCATTGGGCTGGAGTTCACTCTGTGAGCTGCTTTTCTGGGCTGTCGTGTATTGTCATGATATGGATTCTGTTTAACCTGCTTTAATGCGAAGCAGACTAGAATGTTTGAATTTGTGCTGACAAAAGCTTACAAAATGTGAATATCCATAGAGTATGAAACTCCTTATTCTCGTTTCATGCAACGTCTGTGTGAACTATTCTGATGTGCTCAACTTTGCTGATATTTATGTAGCATGGATTGCTCAGATCTCTGGACTTTCCCTATTCCTTACTTTTTATGCATTTGAAACTAAGTTGAGGAGCTCCCTTTGCCAACTGTACTGATGGAAGTTAAATTCTAATATCTACTGCAAATACTTCTTAGAAGTGGATACTTGCTTTTACAACTATGCCACAAGATGCTAGAAGGAAATTGCAGAACTTTGTATATCTCTAAGTAGACCTGTTATGCTTGTCTCAACGATGAACACTGATCAACTTTCTCATCAATCCCCTTGTTGCAGCTATACAAGGAGCTCAAATGTCCTTTGGACAGCTTTGAACTCTTGATCTTCTCCATGCCTGGTCCTGAAGGCAAATCATTCCCTCTCTGCCCATATTGTTACAACAGTCCACCCTTTGAAGGTATCGATATGCTTTTCGGTGCTGGCAGGATGGGTAACTCTAACAATCCTGGGAAAGGAGCCGGCATGCCATGCTTTCTCTGCCCCCACCCAACGTGTCGGCATTCTCTGATAACCCAAGGAGTATGTGCATGCCCGGAATGCAATGGTACCCTCGTACTAGACCCAATCGGTGCCCCGAATTGGAGGCTCTTCTGCAACATGTGCAACTGCCTTGTTCTTCTCCCGCAAGGTGCTCACAGGGTGTCGACTACTCCAGACCGGTGTCCCGACTGTGACTCGATGATCATAGAAGTGGATTTCAATAAGAAGGCAACGCCTTTAGAGGATGGGGCCACGCTGCATAAAGGTTGCATTCTGTGTGATGAGTTGCTTCATTCTCTTGTGGTGGTGAAGCACGGCAAGTCATTTTCTAGACGAGGTGCGAGAGGAAGGGGCCGAGGAATGGGAAGATCTGGGAGGGGTGCAGGCCGTGGCAGTTCGAAATTGGTCGATCCTAAGATGTCTTTTCGAGGTTTCTAATGGTTGTTTGTGACGGCACTAAGGAAATCTGATCGACAACAACCTTGATAAGCCATCCGGCTTTTACTTTCGTAGTTCCTTTTCTTTTAGTAGGATGTATCGAATGCATATTATGCATGGTTGCTAAATCATAGGTGAGCATTTTAACCGAGGACCAATTGAAGAATACGGATGTTCTGTGAATGTGTACATGTGAGTATTGTACAAGAGTGACGAATGATATGCGAAAAAATTGCGTTTTTGATGAAGATGTGAACGTTGTAATGAATGAGAACCAGTCATTTATTTAACTGACTTTTGGCAAATGACAACATCAACAATTAATAACAACAACAATAACGACAGGGGTAGTGATAGGCCTTTCTTTCTTTTAGTTTGACCATATTATGAGTGACATGCCATAAAACTTCTCTTTGGGGAAAATATATATGTATATTTTGGAAAACAATCAGGAGAGATTTCAAGGACTCGACCGCACATTTGACAGGCCAACGGTGTCTCTACCGCAAAATTTTTTTATTGCGAACTACCGAGCAATTTTGATCTATACAATTCCTAATATGGAGGATTAAGCTTTCTACTCTCTAGACTTTACCGACGTGTTTCGGGTCACTTTTCTTCTAGCACAGGGTTATAGAATAATACAAAGACAGCGAAGAGTATAAGAAAACATTTGGGTGATCACTCGAAACAGAGTTTCATTTTCGGTTTCAGAAAGGGGGACTTGTTATTGCAAGACAGCATCCTGTGCTCATAACACTCCGGTCTTGTCAACAAGAAGTCTAAAGAGCGGGTACCATAGGCTTGCAATTCTGAGTGGCAGTTTATACTGGTCAACCCTAGGCTCCTTGAAAAATCTTTAGTCCATTGCATGAATTTTGGAACTGTTTTTAACGTCATAAACAGAACATGCTCCTTTTCAGCTAGTGGTGGTGTTTCTTCTTTTGAAATTTAATTTTTTTCCCACCAATACATGCTCTCTGCTTTTACATATATGCACGGTAAGGAAAATACTGCATCTACCACCAAGTATGGTAACCTAGTGATATAGAGATCTAGGGTTTGAGCTTATTGCCAACGAATGTCTAGCCAGCTTGTGCGTAGAGCGCTTACTGCATCATCAGGAGAGATTTCCTCGCTCCGGCATTCTGGTGTTGCTGCAAAGACGAGCTCGTTAACCTTGAAAATTTAGGTCTCGGGAGGACCGATGAAGAAGTTATATCTCGAACCCGCTATTCTGTAAGGAGAGCGGAAGTCTTACTATAACAACCAGAGAGGAGAACTAGATCGATTGCTCCACTTCGTCATTTTAATCGTCATGAAAGAAAGGAGGATATTAGTTTCTATCAGAAGCATGCAGGTTTTAAGGGTGGTACGTATCGGCCCTACGTTAAGATCTACCTGTCATGTTGAATGTGTTATTGCTGATATATTCAGCTAATTCACACAAACTTCTAGTTTTTACAAAGAGAGATAGAATGAAACTGTCAAGTACAAGCAAAACAGGAACCTTTTAGAACTGCACACAAACGTGCAAAACTGATTTGTTCCACTTCCTAGAAAATAGCTAACAAACCAACTGCCTAACAAACAAACTTGACTGAATAACAAAGAAAAAAACTAAAACGACAGAACATCAACAGCGGGACTGAGACACAGCTCCAACAAACTCCTCCTTGGATCAGTTGCTGCTGCAAACTCCTATTTTCTCTCTTAACAGCTCAAATCTTCCAGCCTGAAGTGGCTTTGTGAACATGTCTGCAAGCTGATCTTCTAATCTGCAATAGACCAACTTAACTTCACCACTTTGTTGCACTTCACGCGGAAAGAAGAATTTGACCTTAAAATGCTTGGTTTTGCCATGGAAAACTGGATTTTGTGAAATTGCTAATGCAGCCTGATTGTCCACATAAACTTCAATGCAATCACCAGAATTCAACCATAGATCCTTCGTTATCTTCTTCAGCCACAAAGCTTGATTTGCAGCTGCAGGAGCTGCTATAAACTCAGCCTTTGCAGTGGATTGAGCTACAATCTCCTGCTTTTTGGAACACCAGGAGAAACAAGCAGAACCAAGAGTGAAGCAGTACTCAGATGTACTCTTCATGTCATCCACTGAGCCAGCCCAGTCACTATCAGAAAAGCCCTGCAACTTAAACTTCTGGCCTTTCCTAAACTTCACACCAAAAAACAATGTTCCTTTGAGGTATCTCAAGACCCTTTTTGCAGCAACCAAATGTAGCTGACTGGGACTACTCATGAACCTGGGTAGAACACTCACAGCAAATAGAATATCTGGTCTAGTTGCTGTAAGATACATGAGACATCCAATCAAGCTTCTATACATAGAAGCATCTACTGCATCTATTCCATCATTCTTCTGCAGCTTCTCCTTAGCAGCTATAGGAGTGCTTACACTTCTACAATCTTCCATCTGAAACTTCTTCAGAATTTCCTTCATGTATTTTTTTTTTGGCAAATGAAGATCTCATGTGAAGCTTGTTTGATTTCCAGACCTAGGAAATAAGCCATCTTTCCCAAGTCTAACATCTCAAAAACTGCAAACAGACCTTGCTTCACCCTCTCTATCAGTTCCACATCATTCCCTATCACCAACAAATCATCTACATAGAGTGACAAAATTATAACACTATGATTCACCCTCTTGACATAAAGAGTGAACTCACTCAAGCTTCTTACAAAGCTAAAATCCTGCAAGTATCTATCTATCTTCCCATACCAAGCTCTTGGAGCCTGCTTCAATCCATATAGAGCTTTCCTCAATCTGTATACCTTCTCTTCTTGCCCTTTGGTGAAGCCTTCAGGTTGTTCAACAAAAATCTCCTCAAGTTCTCCATTCAGAAATGCAGACTTGACATCTAACTGAAACATAGGCCACCCCTTATTTGCTGCAACAGTTAATAGTAGTCTGATTGTATCAAGTCTTGCAACAGGAGCAAAAGTCTCATAATAGTCTACTCCCCATATCTGAGCATAGCCTTTCACAATCAGTCTAGCTTTGTGTTTATTGACAGAACCATCAGGATTAAGTTTTGTTCTGAACACCCACTTAACCCCAATCACAGTCTTATCAGATGTTCTGTCAACAAGCTCCCATGTGTGGTTTTTCTGAATCATTGCCAACTCCTCCTGCATTGCTGCAATCCACCTCTGATCCTCCTTAGCTTCCACAAAGTTGGCTAGTTCAAGCACTGCCACATTGTTTCTTTCATAAATTTCAGTAAGTGACCTTGTGCCTCTTATTGGTAGATCATCCATATTATCTTCCAATCCATCCACAACTTCATCAACCTGTACAATTGTTGCAGGTTGTTGCTCTGCAGATTGCTGCTGTCTTGTATTCTTTTCTTCCATCCAATTCCGCTCATCTTCCTCTAGAAAAACAACATCTCTGCTCACAGTCACCTTCCCTATCATAGGCTGAAAAATCCTATAAGCCTTTGATTGGAGACTGTACCCAATGAAGACTCCAGGCTCAGCTCTTTGATCCAGCTTGTCCCTCTTGACCTGAGGAACATGACTATAACACAAACACCCAAAAACCTTCAAATTCTTCACAGAAGGTCTAACACCATACCAAACTTCAAAAGGTGTTGACCTCTTTAAGGCCTTTGTGGGCAATCTGTTCAACAGGAACACTGCAGTATTAGCTACCTCAGCCCAGAACTTCTCAGGTAACATCTTCTCCTCCATCATACATTTGGCCATCTCCATAATGCTTCTGTTTTTCCTCTCACTGACCCCATTCTGTTGAGGTGAATAGGGAGCAGTGAACTGCTGCACAATGCTTGCTTGCTCACAGTTTAACTTAAATTTGTGAGCAGTATACTCAGAACCATTATCAGACCTGAGCATTTGGATTTTCTTCCCACTCTGATTCTCAACTAAGGCTTTGAACTTCACAAACACATCAGCAACTTCAGACTTGGCTTGTAGAAAGTAAATCCAACTCATCCTAGTCATGTCATTTGTGAAAGTAATGAAATACCTGCTACCACTGAGAGATGACTCAGATATAGGTCCCCATAAGTCTGTGTGGACTAATTGCAGCTTCTCACATGCTCTCCAGCCCCCTCCTTTAAAAGGAAATCTGGCTAGCTTATTAAGAAGACAAGTTCTGCACTGTGGAAATTCCTCTTCCAAACTTGGCAAGTCATCTGCCAAGCTATTCCTCTGTATAAACAACATGTTCTTATGAACATGTCCAAGCCTTTTATGTCATAGCTCTGCATTTTCTTCTTTGCACTTCAAAGCCATTTGTTGCATCTCCCGTGGCTTGAATAGGAAGCACTTGTCCTTCATTGGCATTCTCAGCACTTCCTTGCTATCTGCATTATCAATAAGGCATTCCTTCCCTTCAAACTTCACCTTATAGCCCCTCTCAACTAATTGACCAACACTCAAGAGATTCTTGTCAACTTTTAGCACAAAGAGAACATCACTGATCAGCTTCACCTCCTGATTTCCTTCAATAGCCACTGTACCCTTCCCTTGCACTTCGATATACTGTCCATTGCCAATTCTGACTCTAGACTTGACTGACCTATCTAGTCTCCTAAACAGCTTCAAATTGCCAATCATATGATTGGTACAGCCACTATCCACCAGCCACGCATCATTCTCAACAGGAGAACCATAATAGGAAGCTACAAACAAGTGTTCTTCCTTAGTCTCATTCACTGCTATCTGTGCTTCTCCTGCTTGCTAGTGATTGTTCTCTTTGCAGATAGCTTCCATGTGACCAACCTTGTGACATCTTCTGCACTTAGCATCAGGCTTCCTCCAGCATCTAAAGGACTGATGATTTGTTCCACCACAGTGTTGACAAGGCTTCTTGTTCTTTTTCCATTTGACAGACCCACTAGAACTTCCTTCTTTTGTTGCAAACTTGGAGTCACATGTATTCCCTTTGGACTGATTCCATTTCTTCCCTTTGTCTCCATTATTGAACTTCACTTTAGCTTGCAGTGCACCCTCTACTGGCTCTTCTCTTCTCATCAGTCTTCTATGCTCCTGTGCCTGCAGGGCACTTAACAATTCTGCAAGCTTTATGTCAGCTAAGTCTCTTGTATTTTCCAGAGAGACTATGGTGGCTTCAAACTTCTCTGTAAGAGACACCGGAATCTTCTGAACCAGCCTTTCATCCTTCAAGTCAATCCCTAAGACTCTGATCTTTTCAGCTGTCTCAATCAGCCTATCAGAGTATTCCTTCACTGACTCTGAATCCTTAATCTGCTGTCTCTCAAACTGCCTCGAGAGATTTAGCACCTTCATGCTCCTTACCTTCTCATCTCCCTCGTATTCATCCTTCAAGAAATCCCATATTGCCTTTGTAGAATCACATCTCATGATCCTTGTGAAGATAAGGGGTGAGACAATAGCATACAGGCAAGACTTTGCCTTGGCCTTCCTTGTGGTTCTCTCTTTATGGTACTTTATCTTATTCAAGGTCGGATTGTTTGGAAGTGGAGCAACCTCATAATCATTCTCCACAGCCTCCCATAGATCATGACCCTCCAAGAATGCTATCATCTTGACAGCCCAAGCTTGATAATTTTCCCTAGTAAAGACTAGAGTAGCCATTGCAGAGAATCCACTTGATCCTGCCTCCATAAACTTTTTCTTTGCAGATTGGAAGCAGTCTTCACACTCACTTACCCTCACTTCACAGTCCCTTAAGATCCCATAGAGGCTCTGATACCACTGTTATTGCTGATATATTCAGCTAATTCACACAAACTTCTAGTTTTTTTTTGGTAAAGAACAAACTTCTAGTTTTTATAGAGAGAGATAGAATGAAAAACCTTTTTCTTCATACTTCCGAAAACTGTCAAGTACAAGCAAAATAGGAACCTTTTAGAACTGCACACAAACGTGCAAAACTGACTTGTTCCACTTCCTAGAAAATAGCTAACAAACCAATTGCCTAACAAACAAACTTGACTGAATAACAAAGAAAAAAACTAAAACGACAGAACATCAGCAGCAGCACTGAGAGAGCTCCAACAAAATGGGAGATCTTCTACCCCACTTTTTTAATTACCATTGGACGCCATAGAATTTTAATCTTATGAAGATCATCCTGTCGATGCTACTCAGCAGCAATGGCCATCGTCTATCCCCATGAATGAGGAAGGTGGTGATGAGGATGAACACTGTCTTTATGAAATCAACTGCGATGTTTTTGTTATTAGAGGAGGTGATGCCGACCTTCTCGAAAATGCGAGGGCTGTAGAGTGGAATGATGTCGATGATAGGAGGTCTACTAGATGAAGTGGATCTGAATGGCACATATGAGCATGTGATGGATGGACAGGGTCGGGCAGAGGGTAGATCCCGCCTCATGCCCTCCTCGGTGCTCTACTTGGTGTTCTTCTCGTCCTTTTCCGTATAGGCTTTGCAAGAACTCCATGTAACTTTCATTTTGTACCCTTCTTCTCTTAGTTCTTTGCTAGAAGTCATCTAGAAAATGTGTATGGAGGATGCACATAATGTGCACAACAAATGCACATAGAATCTTCACTGCTGGCAGCCGCAAATCTATCCAAAGAACACGCTTTAGCGGGAAGATCTCCGAGGGTGATTGCTTTGTACATCAATAAGTACGTCATCAATAACACTGTGCTCACCACATGTTTCACGGTGATGCTGATTACGTACCCCTGCGCACGTAGCCTTAGCGTGAATATCTCTAAGCTACACACCGACGTGATCGGCCCCATCCCGATGGTGAAGAAGACCACGTAGGAAAACAAAGAGGCAATGCACAAGGCCATCGCCTATATGAGCTTCGTGTGGCTGTTGTCGATGGGTGTTGTCCAAAAGAACAAGCAAGAGACTTTGAGAGGTGTCGCTGAGTACTGCAAGAAGCGGCCCCGTGCATTGGTTTCCACAGAAACCCACGAATCGAATAGGGTTTCCAAAAAACCCAAGAAAACTCAGATTAAAATTCTCGCGGATCTAATCGAACCAAGAAATTTGCCAACAACCTTCGTGGACAAAAGTACTGGTGATGTGTGGTCGGGATGTGAGGCTTGTGGTGGAGAAGGAGCTCTTTGCCACCGATATGGCGGACAGATGGGGTCGGGTGGAGGAGGAGGTACTGCCACTCGCCCTCATGTGCTCTACTTGGTGTTCTTCTCCTCCGTCTTTGTATAGACGCAGCAGGAACTCCCCGTAATTTTGATTTTCTTTTTGATGATGGTTATTTTGGTTTCATGGTCATCGTTGTACTCCTCTTCTCTTCATCCTTTGTGCGAAGTCTTTCTAGAAAATATGTATGAAACATGCATAGCTCGTGCACAGAGTTTGCACGGTGCATGCACGGCAAATGTATGAAGAATCGTCACCACAGACAGCCCCAAATCCACTCAAAGAACACGCCTAAGTGGGAAAATCTTTGAGGGTGATTGGCTTGTACATCAATAAGTATGTCATCGATAACATTATACTCACCACCTGTTTCACGGCGACGCCAACTGCATACCCTTGCACATGCAGCCTCAGTAGGAAGATCTCCAAGCTGTGCAACGACGTGATCGGCCCCATCCTTTGGAGAAGAAGACCACATAGAAAACACACAGGCAACACAGATGATAGTCGGCCATGAGCTTTGTGTGACTGTGGTCGATGATGGTGAGTTAGAGTCAAGCGAAGTGAGCAAGAAGATCATCTTGCTGATACTGCTCAGTAGCAATGGCTACCGTGTGACCCGGTCAAGGAGGAAGGTGGCAACGAGGAATGAACATTGTCTCCACAAAGTCGATGACGATGTTGGCAAGGAGCGAAAAAATGTGAGGGCAATAAAGTAGTATGATGTCTTCCAGCAAATTTGCTCGTTTTTTTATGAATGAAAGGGTGGGGAACGGCGACCACCAACTAGCAGCTATCCTTATGGGCGTTAAAGAGTTATACACTTCTTACGAAATGTTCGATTTTAGACAGAACTACTCAACCCACCCGTAGGTACACGAGCCCATTAATTTTTTCCAATTAGCACGTTCAAAACTAAGAAACCTCTCCGCATAAATAATAACTACCAAAGGCATGAGCTGGCTAGACTCCGCTCACAACATCACTCTAATTTGTGACCTCATGAAAAATAGTATGACCTCTTTGCCATTGGGCTACCACTCTCGATGATTACAATTTGTTCAATAATCACATCTCTTAAGTATCATTTTTGTGCAAAAAGACTCGGGTCAAAGCCTAACAAATGAACATATTAAGAAGCGCAGAGGGTGGGATAAACAACTCCTACTTGATCGCTAATTAACAAGAAAAAACTGATTCGATGTAAGAGTAGACCCAAGAGAAGCTTGTCAGTGATTTTTGAATGCTTAGTTGCCCAACCAATAGGTGCATGAATTCCCTTCTCGATAAACATGCTGCAAACGGACCTCTCATTATCGCCAGAGTAAATCCTTACTTATATTAGCAAATTGTCATCTTTGACTTGTTTTATTTTTCACTATCGTTCCTAGACTTCCTTTTAATGCAATTGAGTCATTGCGCTTTGTTATTTGTTTGTCCTTCCATCGAATACTTGGACAGAAATGTTGAAATCACACCAATGCCAGCTCCACATTAGTGCTGTCACTTGATATAATTGCTGACTTGGAATAGAAAAACTACATATTGGCGAGGGTCCAGCAACCTCGCCAATGCACTGGTGAGGTATGTTGGGGCAGTGGGAGCCACGAGGGAGGCGGCGGCGGCAATCCACTGGCGAGGGTCCAGCAACCCTCGTCGGTGGCTGGGCATTGCCACCAGTTCTAATCATCTATGCACGCACATACTCAGTCATCTCATGTTTGTCTTCAGTCTTCGGATTGAACTCGCTCATATTCGTCCTTGTAGGCAGTGATGAAGGTGGCTCAACCTCATCCACAATTGGACGGGGGTTTCCTAGATCTAGAAAGGGGGCTGCGGCCGAGTGTGTGTTGATCCGTGTGAGAGAGAGAGAGAGAGCGCGTGTCGGCGAGGCAATCATGACTTTCACTG
This sequence comes from Syzygium oleosum, assembly GCF_021117445.2. NCBI lineage: Eukaryota > Viridiplantae > Streptophyta > Magnoliopsida > Myrtales > Myrtaceae > Syzygium > Syzygium oleosum. The sequence continues at coordinate 18,314,813 of NW_026607485.1, read as the reverse complement.
GCCTTGCCTGAGACCCTCACCAATCATCGGCAAGAGCTGGCCCTCGCCAACCCCCTTGACACTAGTGGCAAGGGTGTGTCGCCTCCGCGCCATTTCCACTACCCTACTTCCACCATCATCCTATGTTGAATTGTTTTTTATTCATCTTTTGTTTTCAAAATTTATCTTTTCAGATAACATAATCCTTTGACTTTTTTGTTTTTGTAAAAGCCACGTTGGTGTCACGTTGGCGACACATGGCTGCCACGTAAGCACTTACCAGCCATTTGATTTCCACATCAGTATCTCCGTCCGAGCATCTCGTAGGATCCAAGCCTATGATGGAGGACTATAATTGCAACAATCGAACATGTTTAAGGACACGATTGTATATGACCAAAAAAACAAAGGACACGGTTGTAAAAAAAAAAAAGAAATTAAGGATGACAATGCACAAATCGAAAAAGTTCCAAGACCCAATACCATAATCGTCTTTTTCTATTAAATGATGAGGAAGCGAGCTTTACATGATTTTTGTAAATTAATCTTATTGTATCAACTTATCCTGTTCCTAACCCTGAATAAACTTAAAAAGAAGTAAGTTTTTCCTCCATAGAAGTGGAGGACAACTGTTATCAACAAGACATGACCTCCGCCTACAAATTTGAAAACATGGATGGCCATTTTCTTTCTTTCCTTTTTCTTAATGAAAAGTAGTGCTTTGCCCATATAAAGTGGACGACAACTCTTATCGACAAAGCACGAGCTTCGCAGATAATGGTCCAGGAGAGGCTAGTCAAAAACCACCCACTGAAACGTGAGACTTTTTATGCACTGCTTTCAAAGTCGAGGTTGGCGGCGAAACGTATGGACCCCACTGCGTGATGGCGCATCTTCTGCTCCATGAGGCCGACATTGTTATATATAGCACTCTCATTCCTTCTCTGTCCGTGCTTACAATCACTGTAGAATCATTACATCGTACGATCACACGTTAATTAGGGAACCAATGATGTGTAACGTTTTCCTAATGTGGGTTACATTAATTGAGATTGTTATTACCCGCTTACGGATTTGGTCTAATAAGTTTGGATATAAGGTTTCTTAATTGGTCGGATATGGGCCCGGCTTGTGTGGGCCGAGTTCGGCCCGGCCCGTTATGAGAGGGCCTGGCTGGAAACTCTATAAATAGAGCTGCAGGTCCCTCCTCTGCACCTAACTCTCTCCAATCTCTCTCAAACGCTCTCAAACTCACCTAAGGCTTCCGTGAGTTGGCCGAGGCGGTCTCATAGCGCCGGGACTTCGGGGGTGACAGGGGAGAAGACCTACGGCACCGGTTCATCGTCATTTCCGCATCCAGGCTGATGGAATCCAAAACAGGTGCACAAATTCTATCCATCCTTTTACCGTACCGTTAATAGCTCGCTATGGTGATCCTAGGGCGCTTGGCCGAGCCATACGGGCCGGCCAACATGTGGTATCAGAGCCGCCATAGTCGAGAAATGGGCCGGTACTGTTCGTGTGTGATTTTATTTTTTTCATCCGTTGAATGTTAGAATAAATCACATAGATGGATAGATCGTCGCGAGGCGAGTAAAATGAGGGATCACTGGCCACCAGGGGCCGCCGGAAATGACCGCACGCGCCGGGGCGTCGGAGAGCCCCGGCGGCACACGCGCGTGTGTTCCCAGGCGCGTGCAACGCACGCGCTAGAGTTTCCGCGAGCCGGGTTGATCCGGCTGACCCGACCCAGATCCGACCCGTTGACCCGACCCAGGGTCCGACCCGTTGACCCGACCCGGACCCAACCCGTTGACCGAACCGGTCAACAGGTCGGACCGGTCGGACCGGTCGGCGGTCAGACCGGTCGGACTGGCCTTTTTGGCCGGCTTAGGCGCCGGCGCGTGAGGCCCACGCGCCGCACCTTCAGGAGGTGCGTGAGGGCGCGTCCGACCTCCGTTTGGAGCATGCAAGGTACCGGCGTGCTCGTATAAAGATTCTCTACACTGTGGTATATTTATTTTACATGTTTGATACTTTTAAGGATGTGAAAATACATACGGAACCCTATATACGCGTATTTTTAGGGTATATTTTCGTATTTTCCTGTATTTCTCTATGGTTTAAGAGATACAGATTAAAGCTTACATGTATATGATGACATAAAGACGTGTAGATCATGTTTCATTGATGGTATGTATAAGGTTCGACATATATCAATGTATAAAGCAATGTAATTAGCATGGTATGTAATTTTAGAGACATTGCCCATGTCTTCCAGTCTAGAATTACATTATATAGTATATGTGAGACATAAAGTTTATATCTTTAGTATGAGAGAGTTTCAATGATTCAATTTGGTAGTGACTGCCAAAGTGGCACACTTGATTGAGTTTGAGAAATATCAGTCTCGTATTGTTAGGATGTCTCCTGTTCTAATGTGTTATTATACTCCCAAAGGAGGTGATTATGTATTGGTTCATGGAGGGATGCATATACAGCATGTGTGAGAAATGACTAATCCTAGTGGTTCATACGCCCAAAGGTGGTGAATTCATAAAAGATTGGAATATATTCTCATGGCCGTTGTAATGTAGAGGGTATACAATTGCATATCATGTATTCTGTCCAAAGGTGATTATATGATGATGTGTGTAACTCTCAGGAAAGTACTCACATGATGCTGATTATAGATATTGCTTGTTTTTAATAGTCACATTCTCCCTGAACGGCAACTCTATAAGTATTGAGGTTCTTACTGGTTCAAACTTTAAGAAATGGAAAGAGGATTTCTGTTTGGTATGGAGCTGGCAGATATTCATATTGCTCTTACTGAGGACAAGCCAGCAGATGTCACTGCTGATAGTACGGATATGGAAAAGACATTGACTGCCGCCTGGGCAAAGAATAATAGGATTTGCTTGTTACTGATGAAGCGATCCATTAAGGACCACTTGAAGAGTAGTTTACCAGCTGACCGCACTGCTAGAGAAATGATGGAAACCTTGCAAGCAAGGAACCGTGACTCGTCTAATGCTGAGGCTGGGACATATATGCAGTTACTCAATAATATGAGGTATGATGGTTCAAGTGGGGTTAGGGATTACGTCCTCAGAATGGTAGACCTCCAGACAAAACTAAAGGTTCATGAGATTATCCTTTCTGATGCTTACATTGTGTATCAAGCCCTGAACACCCTTCCTACTGAGTTTGGAATTATAAAGACCAACTATAATTCCCAAGATGAAAAGTGGTCGGTCAATGACCTGATAGTTAGGGTTGTGGTAGAGGAAGAGAAACTGAAGAAAGATAAAGGGAATCTTGCTTTCTATGCCTCTAGTTCCAGTAGCAGGAAGAGTAGTAAGTTTAAGAATCGTACTCAGAAAGGAACTCCTGAAACCACCGGTCCTTTAGACCATCTGGGTCATGAGAAAACACCCTTGAAGAAGAATGGTGTTCGCTGCTACTTTTGTAAGAGGAAGGGTCACATGAAGAAAGACTGCAATAGATATAAAACTTGGTTGTCCAAGCGTGAGCAGTCAGGTATTAATTCTTTGGCACTTGTTTGTGAATCCAACCTATTAGAAGCTCCATCCAGTTCTTGGTGGCTAGATAGCGGTGCAACTAATCATGTTGCGTATACCATACAGGGATTCACAAACAGAAGGAAGCCAAATCAGGATGAATTAAAGCTCACTGTAGGAAACAACAAGAGAGTCGACGTCGAGTTCGTGGGAGATGTCATATTAATTTTGGATTCTGGTTTTAATATGATGTTAAGAAACACCTTTTATGTGCCTTCCTTCAGACGGAACTTAGTTTCCGTATCAAGTTTGGATGTTTGTGACTACTCTTTTGAAATAAAGAACAATATGATTTCTATGTTCTTTGATTCAAATAAGGTTGGGTGCTGCAACATATCGAATGAATTGTACATATTGTGTTTATCTCCCAATGATATATACGTCGCTTATACAGCTGAAAGGGTTGTTTCCAAAAGACCTCTACCTAAGGAACAATCTTATGCATTGTGGCATAAACGACTTGGTCACATTTCTAAGGAAAGAGTGGAAAGGCTGATAAAGACAAACATCCTGCCTACTCTTGAAAGTGACCTAGATACTTGCGTAGACTGTTGTAGGGGTAAGATGACTAAGATAAAGAAGAAAATCGCAGTCCGTAGTTCTGACCTGTTGGAAGTCATTCACACTGACATCAGTGGACCCTATACGGCAACATTGTGTAGAAATTTCTATTTCATCACATTTATAGACGACTATTCCCGATATGGTTATCTGTTCTTGATTAAGGAGAAGTCTGAGTCTCTTGACAAGTTCAAGATTTTTCGGACTGAAGTCAAGAAACAGCTGGGAAAAGTCATAAAGGTTGTCAGGTTTGACCGAGGTGGTGAGTATTATGGCAGGCATGGCGATACTGGACAGCTGAAAGGGCCATTTGCCAAATACTTGGAAGATTCTGGAATAGTGGCTCAATTTACTATGCCCGGGAGTCCTGAACAAAACGGTGTGGCCGAAAGACGGAATCGCACCCTTATGGACATGATGATGAGTATGATTAGCAGGACGAACTTACCTGATTTTCTATGGGGTGAAGCCTTGAGAACAGCTCTCTACATTCTAAATCGTGTTCCTACCAAGGTTGTTCCAAAGACTCCTTTTGAATTATGGACTGGACGTAAACCTAGCCTAAATCATTTTAAAGTTTGGGGGTGTCCTGTAGAAGTAAGGTTATACAATCCAACATTGAGCAAATTGGAATTCAGAACCACTCGATGTTACTTCGTATCTTACCCAGATCATTTGAAGGGGTATCGGTTTTACAGTCCTCATGGAGGCACAAGAATTGTCAAATCACATACAACGAAATTTCTGGAATTTGATGTAGTCGAGAAGGGTAGTTGCTCACAGACCATTGAGGATAATAATATGGTAGGTACTACAGTGTCGATTTCTCTACCTGTACAGACGATAATGGAGACCCTTGCACCACAGATTGAGCCTGTTGTGGTCCAGGATCCTGTTATTGAAATAGTTCTTGACGAAGTACATCAAACCCCTCAGGTGCAGGATGAGGAAGTAGTAGCTCCACTCGGGAGATCTATCAGGCAGAGACGATCGGCTATACCACCGGATTATATGATTTTTCTGGGAGAGCATGACTACGATATAGGCTGCGTGGTTGATCCAGTAACTCATTCAGATGCAATTTCTTGTCCTCAATCAGATATGTGGGTGGATGCAATGAAAGACGAGATTCAGTCTATGAAATATAATAGTGTTTGGGAGCTTGTTGAATTGCCTAAAGGTTACAAGCCCATTGGTTGCAAATGGGTATACAAGACTAAAAGAGACTCCAAAGGAAAGATTGAGAAATTCAAAGCCAGACTGGTAGCCAAGGGTTTCACTCAAAGAGAATGAGTAGACTATGAGGCGACTTTTTCACCAGTATCTTCTAAGGATTCTTTCAGAGTGATCATGGCATTAGTAGCTCATTTTGATATGGAATTACACCAGATGGATGTTAAGACTGCCTTTCTAAATGGAGACCTTGATGAGGAAGTCTATATGGTGCAACCCGAAGGTTTTGCAGCTGATGATTCAGGTGAGCATGTGTGTAGATTGAAGAAATCTATTTATGGCCTTAAGCAAGCTTCTAGACAATGGTATTTGAAGTTTCATAGTGTTGTCACTTCATTAGGTTTTGTTGAGAACAAGTTGGATCAGTGTATATACAGCAAGGTCAGTGGGAGGAAATTTATTTTTCTCATACTCTATCTAGATGACATCTTGCTTGCGAGTAGTGATATTGGATTACTACATGAGACAAAGCGAATGTTATCGAAGGATTTTGACATGAAGGACCTTGATAAGGCGTCTTTTGTCCTAGGCATTGAGATCCATAGGGATCGTTCTCGCCGAGTATTGGGTTTGTCTCAGAGAACATATGTTAATCGTATTCTGGAAAGATTCAGTATGCAGGACTGCAAGCCAGGAATTGCTCCTGTCATAAAGGGTGATAAACTGAGTTTGTCACAGTGTTCTCATACGGATGTTGAGAAAACCCAAATGAAGGATGTACCTTACCTTTATGCTAGTGCACTTAGAAGTATCATGTATGCTCAAGTTTGCACTAGGCCAGACATTGCTTTTGCAACAGGACTTCTAGGCAGATATCAGTCAAATACAGGACACGATCACTAAGTTGTTGCCAAGAAGGTTTTGAGGTACGTAAAGAGGACAAAAGACTATATGCTGATCTACAGACATGTTCAAGACCTACAGCTGGTAGGGTATTCGGATTCAGACTTTGCTGGCTGTCAGGATGAAAGGAAGTCGACAACGGGTTACATCTTTAAGTTAGCAGGAGGTGCAGTATCATGGAAAAATGAGAAACAGAAATCAATGGCATCCTTTATCATGCAAGCGGAGTTTGTAGCATGCTTTTCGGCCGCTACTCAGGCAATTTGGCTTCGGAACCTCATTAGGGAGTTGACCGTATTTGATTTTGTGGATCGGCCCATACAGTTGTATTGTGACAATAACTCTGCAGTGTTGTTTGTTAACAACAACAGAGGTCTCAAGGGGTCTAAGCATATGGAGGTCAAGTACTTGACCATAAAGGAAAAAGTCAGGGATGGTGACATTACAGTAGAGCACATTTCCACAGACGATATGGTAGCAGACCCACTAACTAAAGGCCTTCGCCCCTGTATTTTTGAAAGACATGTCGTTAGCATGGGCTTAGGAATATCATGGGATACTGTTGTTTAGTGGGAGCTGTTTTTATTTATGCTCTAATAAAGTTTACATATGTGTTTTGTTACTCTTTGTAACATTTTGGATGTGTATCAACTCATTTGCATTCAATAAGGTATTTCTGAATGCATTGTTGTCATGTTAAATACACATATAAGGTGAAAATCTTAAGGTACTGTATAAACCTTGAGTAAAGGCTATGGGCATTCAGTTATTAGCCTTAAGGATATGTCTTATTACACATAAAGTAATGTTAACAATAAGGATAAGACATATGTAGGTTCATTGGAACCATAAAGATATTCTCTAGTGACACATCAGGTTTTTGTGACACTTAAGGAAAGAGAATGAGGACTGACAAAGGGGATGACACATGAGGTATCACTCTTTATGAGGTGTCATCCGTTTGCCACAAAACCATATCGAATCCATATCAGTAAAGTCTAAGACACTTGTGACCATGGAAGGCTCTGCGTGATTACATGCAGTTACCGCCATGATTCGGTGTTTGAAACTTTATGGGATCGGATTGACTATTAAGAATTATCCATAGACCAAATAAAGGTGCACATAAGGTACAATTTCAATTAATATAGCCCAAGTGGGAGAATGTAACGTTTTCCTAATGTGGGTTACATTAATTGAGATTGTTATTACCCCCTTATGGGTTTGGTCTAATAAGTTTGGATATAAGGTTTCTTAATTGGTCGGATATGGGCCCGGCTTGTGTGGGCCGAGTTCGGCCCGGCCCGTTATGAGAGGGCTTGGCTGGAAACCCTATAAATAGAGCTGCAGGTCCCTCCTCTGCACCTAACTCTCTCCAATCTCTCTCAAACGCTCTCAAACTCACCTAAGGCTTCCGTGAGTTGGCTAAGGCGGTCCCATAGCACCGGGACTTCGGGGGTGACAGGGGAGAAGACCTACGGCACCGGTTCATCGTCATTTCTGCATCCAGGCCGATGGAATCCAAAACAGGTGCACAAATTCTATCCATCCTTTTACCGTACCGTTAATATCTCGCTATGGTGATCCTAGGGCGCTTGGCCGAGCCATACGGGCCGGCCAACATGATGCTCCGCAGGGCCTTTCTCGTCTTCCTTCTCTTCCTATTCCTTTCTTCTCACATAACCATCTCTTCGAAAGTCGCCGGTGCCCGAGCGATGAGTAATGGTAAGCGTTGTTAGTCTATATAGATGCATGCAAAATGAGAAAAACGCAAATCATGAGTTGACAGGGTAAACTGCTCAAAGTAATGATTGAGAATAGTCGCTTTTGAGGAAAGTGATAATAGGGGATGCAAAAGAAATCGATTTCACCTTTATGTTCTTTTAGAATTCGAAGTTTGAAGACAATAATTTCTAAATTGGAGATTAAGTAAATGCACATTTTCAGGAGGAAGCAATTTTGAAGAGACGATGGTGAGCAAGATTGTTGTTTGTGGAAGTCAACCCCGGCATGCCCCTTCAAAGGGCCGGCCTCCGAAGCCATGCCCGCCATCGTGAATCTTTCGAATGATTCTCGATTATTAAATTTTCTGTTCAATTGCTCATTACTCCTAATATTTGTTGGTGTTATAAAGAAACAAATCATCCGCTTTCTATAGTCTCCATGGTTATTTGGGGTTTTCCGCATATTTCTGTTCATGGAGCTCAAATGATTTCTTTGAATACACTGCGAATGGGATTGTTGATTGAATTGATATCCTATGCCGTTTCACCACATTTCATGCTCCCGAAATACCATGTCATCCACCGTGCAATCCAACAGGGATATCATATTTCAAAAGCACTTTAAAGTTTTTCAGAGGAAGCGTGAGATCTCAAATTTGATTCTATTTAGCATGACCTCTTGTAATTCTCTTGAAATCAAATAACAAGAAAGTGAAAAAAAAAAAAAAACAATACCTAACCCACTAACCCATCGTATTGGTGTGCGACTCCATTACCGCGATCCCACCAACGTGTTAGAAGCCAAGAATTTTCTCCACACAACTAACAAATGCCCAAGGCATAAATTTGCTAGAGATTTGCTCACGACATAACTCGAATTTGTGATTTCTTGGAAAACAATATGACTCCTTTTATCACTAGGTTATCAAGCTCAATGGTTCCAATTTGTTGGGTTCATCGCATCTCTTAAGAAGCGCATTGTCTAGGATTAACAACTACAACGTGATCTCCACTTGGCAAGAAAACTAAATCCAATGTAAGATTAGACCTATGAGAAAAGCTTGTCAGTAATTTCGAAATGTATAGATGCCCAACTAATTGGCTCATGAATTCCCTTTTTGACAAACATGCCGCAAACAGACCTCTCACTGTCACTTTGGGATAATGGCATGGAGGGTTCTTGAACTTTTACAATTTGTGCAGTGTAGACCTTAGACCTTTTTTTTATGCAACCGGGTCATTGAACTTCGTATTTGTTTGTTCATGCTCGTCCTTCCATTATATACTTGTCACAATTATTGTGCCAAGCCATCAGCAAGGATCCAACAACCCTTGTTGCTGGCTGGGCATCGCCACCACCTCTAGCCACCCCCAAATGCACATACTCGGACTGAGAGAGGATTGGACAGAGATACTCAGGCGGGTTCGAATTGACCTAGCTTATCTTCGTCCTTGTTGGCAGACGGCTGAACCTTGTGGCCCCCCGCGCCATTTCCGCCATCCTCCTCCGCCCTGTCCGCTATCGTCGATTGTTGAAGGTTCTTTTTTATCTTTTGTTTTCAAATTTTTTCTGTCCAGAATTATTAACTTCATATATCTTTTAATTTTCTAAATTTGTAAAACTCATATTGTTAAAGCACTTCTATATTTAACCAAATCTAGGAAACCTTGTATCTAAATCGAGGTGAGTGAGTGCGAGATGGAATGAGGGCGAGAGAGAATGAAGAAATGGTCATAAGTTGTAAACTCATTTATAACTCATTTAACATTCATGTTATGTTTAAATTTATTTATGACTCATTTACTAAATATAACTAACATATGTAACAACCCATCCCATTATATATGGGTTAAGAAATGAGTCTATAACCCATTTTGATAGGTGCGCACCTTTGGTCAAAGAGAGAGAGAGAGACTTTATATGTACAATGCACTATCTTTCGAAATGATGCTCATCCATGTTTTCAAAGTGGGTTGACGTTGAAACATTTGTACCACGATACACGGCTTATCGTCAACTCCATTTGCTCAACATTGTTATATATAGCATTCTCAGTCTCACTGATTCTCTACATGTACACACGTTTATCGTAGAATCATACATTCCAATAGAGAGGACAATGCTTCACAAGACCTCCCTCGTCTTCCTTCTTTTCCTAGCCCTTTCATCTCACGCAATCATCTCTTCGAATGGTCCCGCTGCCGCCACCCGCCCGATGAGCAGCGGTAAGCACTTCAATCTCTGTAGATGCATGCACAAATGTGAAAGTGCAAATCGTGGGCTGAATGGATAAACGGCTGACGTGATGATTAAGAACGGTCGCTTTCGAGGGAAGTGATTATAGGGGATGCAAAAGAGATCGGTTTCACATTTCGAAAGTAACGTTGTTTTAGAATTCGAAGTTTGGAGACGATAATATCTGAGTGGGAGACTAACTAAACGCACGTTTTCAGGAGGATGCAGCTCCGGATATATGGCGGTGAGCAAGATTGGTGTTGTTGGAAGTAGACCCGAGCATGCCTCTTCAAAAGTGAACCCCCCAGGCCCGCCGTCGTCAAGATTCAAATGATCCTCGACTATTGAACTTTCTGTTCGGCTGCTCCTAGTTTCTTTTGGTGTTTTAAGGAAACAATACAAAATAATAATTTACTTTCGATCCTCTCCATGGTTAATAAGGGTTTTCCTACATACTTCAGTTCATGGAGCTCAAATGATTCCCTTGAATACACCGCCAATGGGAAATGATTTAATTTGGTGGTTTGTTGAATCGATATCGCTATGCCTTTTCGCCACATCTCTGAAAAGTACTCCTAATAAAGGGCTCGACCTAGTACTTAAAAAGGCATAATTTACCATGACTTTCTGAATTATCACCGGTGAAGACCGATAAGCCACTGCGAATCTTGATATATTCATTTCACATTCCCCAAGTACCGCATTATTCACCATGCAAGCCAACCATCGCGCTAAGTCTTATCTATTTGGGTGAAAGTACGATATTCCCAATATTTTATGTACTTTTATTTGGCTTGAACAGACAAGAAGGACATGTTCCGAAAGTACCTAAAAGTTTTCAGAGGAAGTGTAAGATCTCAAATTCGATTTTTATTTAGGGTGACTTCTTCTGAAAGTCCGAGGACAAGAAAGTAAAAATCTTGAAAAATCCACTAGCCAATGGTTCCGATTGTAATACCAAAGAATTGGTTGCTTAATCTCCTGGAAAGGGGCATTATCATATCCATAAACCTCTCTAGATAAAACATTTGGATCTTTTATTTCATTGCAATTTTGATGTTTTATCAAGAGCACGGTATGTTCCAATTATGGATGTCATTTTCAGGTCCCATCATGGGCTGAGATTAAACTAGAAGACAGAATTTGAATTGACCAAAGTGAATCTATTTAATCCCACTTAATTAATCGCATGGTGAATTACGATGCTGAAGGAGCAATAGTGTTCTTTTAGATTTCGAAGTTTAAAGACAATAATGTCTAAATTGGAGACTAACTAAATGCGCGTTTTCGGGAGGAAGCAATTTTGAAGAGACGGCGGTGAGCAAGATTGCCGTTTGCGGAAGTCAACCCCGGCATGGCCCTTCAAAGGGCCAGCCTTGGAAGCCATGCCTGCCATCGTGAATCTTTCGAACGATTCTCAATTATTAATTTTTCTATTCTGATTGCTCCTAATATTTCTTGGTGTTATAAAGAAAAAAATAATTCGCTTTCTATACTCTCCATGATTAATTAGGGTTTCCACATACTTTGGTGCAACCAGGTCATTGAACTTTGTATTTTTTTTTGTTCATGCCCGTTCTTTCATTATATATACTTGGACGGAAATGCTGAGATAACATCCATATTTGCGTTACATCAGTGTTATCGTTTTAGATAGTTGCTGATGTGGAATAAAAAAATAGAAAGCGAAGACCGAAAATAAAAATAAAAAAGGAAACTAGATAGAGTCAAAAAAGAGTGAGGGGAGGTGCACATTGGGTAAAGGGGGCTGCGATGGCAGCAATGGTGGTGGTGCCAAGCAACCGACGAGGGTCCAGCAACCCTTGTTAGTGGTCGAGCATCGTCACCGCCTCTAATCATTCACAAGAGCGCAACATACTCAGACTAAGAGAGGGTTGGACAGAGACACTCAAACAGGTTCTGGTTGACCTCGCCATCGTATTCGTCTTCGTCTTCATCTTGAAAGGGCGACGAGGGTGGCTGAACCTCATCCACGATTGAATGAGGGTTTCATAGATTTGGGAATGGGGCTGCGACTGATAATGGGTATCTTTACGAGAGAGAGAAAGAGAGAGAGAGGCAAACGTAGCCCTCCCCTGCCTCGCCAACAACGGCAAGGGGGCAGTGGTTGACGAGGAACTTGTAGACCCACCAGCTTGTGGCAAGGTCTGTGGCCTTCCGCAACATTTTCGCCATCCTCCTCCGCCATCATCCGCTTTTGAAGTTTCTTTTTTAATTTTCGTTTTCAAATTCTTTCCTTTTCAAAAAGATCAACTTTATATATCTTTCAATTTTAAAAATTAATAGAAGCCATGCGTGCGCTATTGGAGAAAATATCTCTCAACAGCAAAGCAATTTCAAAAATTGCTCTAAATCAGATCAAGACCAGTGGAGCAATTCTTGTACTTTTGGCAAGTGCAGCAAGAGTTTCTAAAGTTGACAAACTCATTTTATCTTTCTTTGTATCGGGGATTTTATCTTTCCATGCGTAAAGGCAATAACTCAAGAAAGTTATTCTATTGCAATTCTTCTGGCTAATGTATGTTTTCAATTTTTTTTTCTTTTTAAAAAATTAACGTCACATATCTTTTAATTTTTAAAATTTGTGAAAGCCACGTAGGCATCACATTGGCGATTCATAGATGCCACGTAAGCACTAAACAGCCATTCGACTGCCACATCAGCATTTCAGTCCAAACTAACGGCCATTTGACTAGCACATCAGCATTTCAGTTCAAGCATGTGATGGGAGGACAAAAATCACAACAATCAAACATTTTCAAGGATCCGATTGTGCAAAAAATGTCCAGAGGAGACATTGCCTAAATCGAAAAAGTTCAGGGACCAATGCCATAACCAAATTTTCTTTTAATGATGAGGAAGCGAGCTTTATACACGACTTTTGTTAATTAATCTTAACGTATCAACTCATCCAAAGCCGGAATCAACTTAAAAAGAAGTAAGTTTTGCCTCGATAGAAGTGGACGACAACTGATATCAACAAGACATGAGCTTCGCCAACAAAGTTTGAAAACATGGATGACCATTTTCTTTCTTTAATTCTTTTCGGGGTTAATATCACGAAAAATCTCAAATCGGTACACCTGTAACAAATTTATCCCGAACTAATTTTTTGATCATAAAAAATTCGAAACTGATACACTTGTAATAATTTTGAAGTTAAATTTGTTACTGAAGAAAAATAGTGCTTCATACATATAAAGTGGATGACAACCCTTATCAACAAAACGTGAGCTTCGCAGAAATGGTCCGAGAGAGGCTCGTCAAGAACTCACCTAAGAAAGCGAGACATTTTCTATGTATAATGCACCATTTGTCAAAAAGATGCTCATCCATGTTTTCAAAGTCGAGGTTGGCGGCGAAACGTATGGACCCCAGCACATGATATTGATGGCTCATCTTCTGCTCCGCGTATGGACCCCAGCACATGATGTTGATGGCTCATCTTCTGCTCCATGTTTTCAAAGTCGAGGTTGGCAGCGAAACATATATATAGCACTCTCAATCATTCTAGAATCATTACATCGTACGACCACACGTTAATTGGAACAAAGTGTGTTCGTATTGACTAGGTTCCTGCAATTCTTGCTCGCGACCATTCATCCGGGTCCGCCGTGTGTACTGCGCCCTTTAGTCCAAGAGAGGCCCGTCAAAAACTCACCCAATAAAGTGATTCTTTCAAAGAAGATGCTCATCGGTGTTTCACAGTCGGTCAACGGCGAAACTTTTGAACCGCAATACACGGCATATCTTCAACTTCACGAGGTCGACATTGTTATATATAGCGCTCTCATTCCTTCTACATCTGTATCCATTGTACAACCGCACGACAATGAGGAGCACGCATGATGCATACCAAGTCCTCTCTCGCCTTCCTTCTTTTCCTAGTCCTTTCATCTAACACGATCATCTCTTCAAGAGTCGCCGACGCCCGCCCGATGAGCAACGGTGAGCGCTATCTCTATACGTGCATGCAAAATTAGAAAATGCAAAACATGAGTTGACCGGATAACAATTAAGAACAATCCGGTTTTTGAGAGAAGCGATTATAGGGGATGGAAAAGAATTCGATTCCACATTTTGCAAGTGATGTTCTTTTAGGATTCGAAGTTTGAAGGTAATAATGTCTGAATTGGAGACTATCTAACTAAATGCACGTTTTCAGGAGGAAGCCGTGTCGAAAAGCTGGCGGTGAGCAAGATTGATGTTTGTGGAAGTCAACCTGTCCATGCCCCTCATGGGGCTGGGCCATGCCCGCCGCCATTCAAGTGATTCTCGATTATTAGTTTTTCTGTTCGATTGCTCCTAATGTATGTTGGTGTTAATAAGAAATGAATAATTTGCTTTCTATGCTCTCCATGGTTAATTAGGATTTTCCACGTACTTTTGTTCATGGAGCTCGAATAACTTTTTTGAATACCCTGCTATTGGAAAGAATGTAAATTGTTTGTTTATTGAATTGATATCCCTATGCCTTTTCACCGAATCTCATTATCTTTATTTCACGCTCCCAATCACCACATGCCGAGTCTTATCTATTTAAATAAAAATGTTATATTCACAACATTTTGTATATTCTTATTTGGCTTGAACTAGACATGGCCACGGGCCGGTTTCTGCCCGGAACCGGCCCGGGTCAAACCTGGGACCGGCCCATTGACCGGGCCCGTGGTTCGGAACCAAAACCGGCCCGTGGCCTACGGGCCCGGTTAAAAAAAAAAACTGCAGATAAGTGGAGAAACTCTTTTTTTCCCCAAATTTGATTACAATGTACATTTTGATTACATTTTATATTGAATAATTCATTATTTCATAATTTGATAATTCATAATTTATTTTTTTAATTTTTACCTGCCGGTTCCAAACCGGGCCGGAATCGGAACTGGCCCGAAACCGCTAGTTCCGGTTCATACATGGCCACGAACCAGAACCGCCGGTTCCGAACCATGGCCATGTCTAGCTTGAACCGATAGAAATGGTATGTTTCAAAAGTACTCACAAGTTTTTCAAAGAAAGCATGAGATCTCAAATTTGATCTAATTTAACGCGACCTCTTGTAATTCTACTGAAATCAAATAACAAGAAAGTGACAAAGTAATAACAAACCCACTAACTCATGGTATAGGTGTTCGAACTCATTACCTCAGTCCTATTGGCGTCTTAGTAGTGAAGAAGTTTCTCCACATGAATAATAAATGCCCAAACCACAAGTTAACCAGTGATCCGCTTGCAACATAACCCGAGTTTGTGATATCATTGAGAAGAATATGACTCCTTTATCACTAGGTGTCGCGACCCTCCCGATGGTGGACCACCTAAGGGTAACCTAAACTTTGCTCGGGCTCTCTCAAACTCATATCAATGCGCAACTTACGTTCAAATGCTTGACATGAAAAATCATTTAAATTAGGAGTCACCACTAATCAGATTTTTGTTGGATCGATTAGAAATCCAAGTACATCATTATGAGATTTACTTTACTTATACAAAGCGGAGAATATGGATTCGGGGACTTGATTACGCTCGATTACTCTAACGCCATTTCAGTACTATATCTTTTTCATAAAAAATGTTTTACATGCAGGTTGAATTGATTTTTAACATAGCCACTAACATGTGAGGTGATAATGCAATTTCAAATGAAATTTTCCGTCGCATATTGTTATCTCCATAGAGTTGCTCTTGAAGATAATTGTCGCAAAAATAGAAGAATCGTAGAATACAATGTTCCCTTAACGTATCTTATCTGATGGAGGATAAAATACAATGTTCGTTCTTCTTGGGTGGAGAGAGGACTAGACTCTATTTATATGGGCTATTAATAGGTGCCTTCCATCAAAGTACATTCCGTTTCGTAAGAGTCGCACCTCTTCGGAGGAACTATACACTACAAAAAAACACCGGATTAGCGACGAAATTTGCGACGGAAATTCCGTCGCTACTAGGTCGTCGCAAAATTTTGCGACGGAAAATTTAAAAGTTCGTCGCAAAATTGCGACGAAAATAAATTCGTCGCAAAATTAGTCGCAAAATTGCGACGAAAATAAATCCGTCGCAAAATTCGTCGTAAATATTTCATCGCAAATTTGCGACAAACACTATCCATCGCAAAATTCGTCGCAAATTCGTCGCAAATTCTCGTCGCAAATTTCGTCGCAAAATTCGTCGCAAATGTCGTCGGAAAATTCGTCGCAAATTGGCCATGAATACAATCCGTCGCAAATATTTCGTCGCAAATTTGCGACGAACCGTCGCAAAATTCGTCGCAAATGTCGTCGCAATTTCGGCGCAATTTCGTCGCAAAATTCGTCGTAAAATTCGTTGCAAAATGTGTTCATCGCAAATTAGCGACGAACTGTAATGATCGCAAAATTCGGCTTAAAATATTCGTTGCTATTTTTACATCATTTCGGCCATAAATTCTTGTCCATATCAAACAAAGGAGACAATGACATATAATTGAAACAGAAAAACGAACAAACCATAGATTCTGACAAACCAGCCACAATGACACACTACAAAAAAATCGGATTTTTGCCACGAAAATTTACGACGAAAAAATTTTCGTCGCAAACTTGCGACAAATTTTCCAACGAAAAGTAAAATTTGTTGGAAATTTCCAACGAAAAATTTTTCGTCGCAAAATTCGTTGGAAATTTCCAACGAAAAAATTTTCGTCGCAAAATTCGTTGGTAATTACCAACGAAAAAATTCAAAAAAACCCGGTATTAGTCTGCATTTTTTATCTTCGTTGGAAAATTCGTTGGAAATTTAGCCACGAGTTTGTAATTTTCCAACGAAGTTTGTAATTCAAAAATTTTGTAATTTTTCCAACGAATTTAGCCACGAGTTTTCCAACGAATTTAGCCACGAGTTTTCCAACGAAAAATTTTTCGTCGCAAACTTCGTTGGAAATTTCCAACGAATTTTGCGATGAATTTCAATTTTCCGGGGAATTTTTTCAGTGTGTACTATTTTCGTTGGAAAATTCGTTGGAAATTTCCAACGAATTTTGCGACGAATTAAAAAAAAATCGGTCTTGTTCGGCATTTTTTATATTCGTTGGAAAATTCGTTGGAATTTTCCAACGAATTTCAATTTTCTGGGGAATTTTTTCAGTGTGTACTATTTTCGTGGGAAAATTCGTTGGAAATTTCCAACGAATTTTGCGACGAATTCAAAAAAATCGGTCTTGTTCGGCATTTTTTATATTCGTTGGAAAATTCGTTGGAAATTTCCAACGAATTTTCCAACGAATTTCAATTTTCCGGGGAATTTTTTCAGTGTGTACTATTTTCGTGGGAAAATTCGTTGGAAATTTCCAACGAATTTTTCAATGAAAATTATACACACTGAAAAATTAGTAATATTCGCGGGATTTTGAATTTGAATCTCGTGACAGAGTCACTCTCTCTCTCTCCTCTCTCTTCTATCGTCGCGTCCCTCACTTTCTTCACCACACACGTACACACGCAGAGACAGAGAAGCAGAAGCAGAAGAGCAGAGAGAGCAGACCGGGGAAGATGGCGACCCTCACGCAGGGCATCCTCCTGAAGCTCCTCCAGTCCATGAACTCCTCCAACGCCCGCGTCGCCGGCGACCACTGCTCCGCCCTCCTCCAGGTCGTCGGCATCGTCCCCGCCCTCGCCGCCCCCGATGACCTCTGGCCCAACCACGGCTTCTTCCTCCACCTCTCCGACTCCCTCCACTCCACCTACGTCTCCCTCTCCGACCGCAACGCCGACCTCATCCTCTCCAACCGCCTCCAGCTCGGCCACTTCGTCCACCTCGACCGCCTCCTCCTCGCCCCCGACTCCCCCGTCCCCCGCGCCTCCGGCCTCCGCCCCCTCCCCGGCCGCCACCCCTTCCTCGGCTCCCCCGAGCCCCTCGTCGCCCGCCTCTCCCCCTCCTTTTCTCGACCGCCTCCTCGTCGCCAGCCCGCGACGAGGCTGGGCCTCGCCGGCGACGAGCTCGAGCTCGCCCAGATCTGGGCGACCTCGGCCCTCGCGGCGGCGAGGGCGATTTTTCAAAAAAAAAAAAAATTTCGTTGGAAAAAAAATTTCCACGATTTTTCGACCAAAAAAAAAATTTTGTAATTTTTCCAACGAATTTAGCCACGAGTTTTCCAACGAATTTTCCAACGAAATAAAATTCATCGCAAATTTCCAACGAAAATTGAAATTTTTCGTTGGAAAAATTTCCGACGACCTATTACCAACGAATTTTTTTTCGTTGGAAAATTCGTTGGAAATTCGTTTTCCAACAAATTTTTCCAAACTTTTCGTTGGAAATTTCGTCGGAAAAAATCAGTTTTTTTGTAGTGACATATAATTGAAACAAATAACTGAAGGAAAGTTGCAGAGTCTGACATGATGCTATTTGATATCTAATCTTACAATACATTCAAAACATGAACTAAGAGACGGGACAACCATAGAAGACGCAGAAAAACCATACACAAGAAGACGCAGCTTTGGTACGATGGCAGGACACCAAAAGTAGTCACTTTTGTCGAGACCTGAGGAAATGTCGATGCATAAATCAGTCCAGAATATAAAAGAAGCGTTTATGCATGGATGTGGAACTAGGTGTAAAATAACAAGAGGGTTAACAAAAATATGTTTCAGGACGAACATAAATGTTCTTACATATGAATATGAGTGAAATTATGAAAAACCAAGATTATGAAGCAAGCTTACCCCCAATTTTGAGAATTTTAACTAGAAAGTCTGGAGAAAATCATCATCATCATCATCATCATCAGCATTCTCGGCATCAATGTGTTGGTCATCATTGTGCCCATCACCTATTGGATTGGCTGGAGGTATAGGAGGATCGTCATAGCGATTGACGTTAAGGTGTCGCATAACGAGTCTCATTTGTTGTTCCAAGTTATTTATTTGTTCGTCCTTATGAACAAGTAAATTATTCAGACGATGCACTTCTTGGGTCAATTGCTCGTCTTGTCGTGACTTCCTTCGACCAGTCGCAGTGGATGATGAACTTCCAGGATTATTCGGCATGTACATCCTTGACAATGATCCCATCCCAAATATTTTCCCTTTTTTCACCCCACCCGTTGCCTCCATCCATAATGTTATATTATCAACTGATGGCCCGGACTCAGGACAATCATCACTACCACTAGCACTGTTCATTAAAAGTTCATCATATTTTTCCTACATTAACAATGTAGATGAAAATAAAATCACTATATATATATCTACCATAAATATTGAAAGCATTCACGGTTTTCATTATAGTTTACATATAAGCCAAAGTATAACCTTACATACCTTAACAGCTTTTGCTCGATCGCCAGTCCATGTCTTATCTTTCTTTTGAAATGTGCGTTCAAATGTAGCTGCAAATGTCGGTTCCGTCCCCAATTCTTGTGCCTACAAAATGTAAACATGAGTAAATGAATTAAATTAACTTATAACTCATTTAACAGACTTACCAGTCGTTTGCGATGCTCCGCAATATTGATAGAGCCCCCAGCATATGTGGCTGACCCATCACTAGAACTAGAAGATCGATTCTTCTTATTCTGCTCACAGAGTTGCCGACTCTGTTCAGATGCCCAAAATCTGTTAATTGCCGCCCAATTGTCAGCTGTAAAGAAAGACGGCTTCACTTGCTTGATCTTCGCTCTATTCATGACATTTCGCATAAAATCACCGTTTTTCTTATCGAAAATTCTTCTCACTTCATTGTCTTCCGCTTCCTCCCACTTGAACTTCCGCTACAATGAATAAAAACACAAATTGAAAGTTATTATGATGATTACATATCCATAACCATGCACCAGACATATATAGACAGATTTTGTAAAGTTCATGTCGGGGAAAATATCTGGTCCTTTAGGTATCGAAAACTACAAAGTTGTTCTAGTCCCTTTACATCATTCTTGACCATCAATATACTACACCAAACTTAATTGGTGAGAAAATAAAATATGTAAAACTTACCTTGAACTCATTCCACCACATTTCTTTCACTTCTTGTGGAACACTTATGTAAGTAATATATTCTCCCATCCAAAAGTTTCTTACTATTTTGTTCAATTCCCTCACAATAGACGGAGCATCCGTGAATCTGCAATCATACGGATATTGTGCAACATCGACAATTCAGTTGACATCAATATCTAAAGCCCTAAATATTACATATATTAAAATAAAAATGAAGTACTTACGAATCTCCAAATGGGCATATGAAGAATCGGTTATCTTCTTGATCTGTGTTTCCGTCAATATTCGATTGTTCCGCCGAATAATGGGGTGGAACGGAAGGAGAGGGAGCTAAAGGAGATTGAACTGGAGGAGATTCAGTTCGCATGTGGCCAAGTCCCGTAACATGTTGTTGAGTGTTGGAGGAAGGGCCAACGTGTCCATATTGTGACGGACCATATTGTGGTTGAGGGTTAGATGACGGGACAGGGGAAGAGGAAAGGGCCGGGGACGAGGACGAGGAAGAGGCTTGTCTTCTATACGAATGACCTCCACGTTTATACTGACAAGTAGGAAGGTTATGCGAACATGTAAAGAACTATTGACACGTATTACAGACACATAATGATGTACATGACAAAGCTTACCATTTTGATGGAAAAACTGAGAAAATGTTTCCTTGAAATGAGCCAATGTCGAGTGTTTATGACGTGCAATTTCGTACGAACAAATATACTATGAATCCCATTCATTTTGATATGAAACATCAATATATGAGCACGATATGGGTGGCCACAGGTATCAAACATCACTATATGGATCGCATTCATTTTGATTAAATTTTTTTTGACCACGTACAAAAATTTAAATTTCACTAAAAGTGGGTGGCCACAGGTATTCTAAGTCATTCTGTAAAGTTTTGTAAGAGAAAAATTGTTATTATTGTTAAATTTTTTTTTGGGACCTAAAAAAAAAAAATCACTAAAAGTTGGTGGCCACCGATATTCTAAGACATTCTGTAAAGTTTTGAAATTTAAAAATTTTTAGAATTTTTAAATTATTATTTTTTAATATAAAATTTTTCCCGTGAAATAAAAAAAATTTCCATACTAAAATTGGGTGGCCACAGGTAGTATAAGCTATTAGGTAAAGTTTCCAAAATTTTTGTCCTTCTTTATTTTAATAATTTTTAGGGCACATTAAAAAAATTAAATATAACTAAAAGTGGGTGGCCACAGGTATTAGAAGCCATTCCGCGAAGTTTTGAAAATTTTTAAATTCTAATTTTTTTTTGGCAACCTAAAAAAATTTAAATTTCACTGCAAGTTGATGGCCACATGTTTTCTAAGCAATTCTATGCAGTTTTGAAATTTTATATTTTTTTAATTTTTTTTTCACCCAAAAAAAATAAAAATTTCCCTCACAATGGGTGACTACATTTATTTTAAGCCATTTTATAAGGTTATGAAAATTTTTAATATTTTAATATTTTTTGTCCCAGAACGTTAAAAAATCTAAATTTCACTCAAAATGGGTGGTCACTATTAATTTTTGCCATTTTGTGATATTATGAAATTTTTGTTTTTTAAAAATTTTAAATTAATTTTACGGTCAAATTTCATATTTGTTGTCAACATATACCGTTTTTTTAATTTTCCGTAATTTTTCATGATTTTTTATAGAATTGTTCAATTTTCAAGTATTTTATGTGAAAACTCTTAATCAATCACCCTATCGTCATTTAACGCTTAATCATCCACATAATAGACAAATTAACCAGTCGACCATCGATCAAAGCCACATGCAATCCTAAAATCGACCCGTAACTTAGCCAACGAAAAGTGATCCTAAATAATCCCTAAACAAGTCCGACTAATTACCTAATTATACTAACTAGGGTTTAGGGAGTTGCTTACTTGGTTCAAGGAAAACAAAAACCGGCCGATCGAACAGTGGCGGTCTCGGCGCGGGTGTGGGCCCAAATGGTGACTAGTCGGCCAGGTGCTCGGCCACGACCGGGCAAACGACGGCGGAGCTCGGCTGTGACGGTGTCGGTCGGCGGCGACGGCGTCGGGCGGCAGCGACGGCATCGGGCGGCGGCGGCAGCAGGCGTCGGCCGGCGACTAGGAGGCGGGTGGCCGGCGGTCGGCGGTGGAGAGGCGGCGGCGGCGGTCGGGCGGCGGCAACCGTGGCGCACGGCGTCGGCGGCGCCGGCCGGGCGGACGGCGACGGTGGGCGTGCTCTGCGAGGCGGCAACGGGCGGGGGTCAAGCCTCGGCAAGAGCCTCGGCCGGGCCGATGGTGGGCGGCAACGGCAGCGGCTTGCGAGCCGACGGCGTGGGCGGCCGGCCGGGCGGCGGGCGGGCGAGGGAGGCGAGGCGGGCGGCGACGGCGTCGGTCTGGCTGGTCGGCGGCGGCGAGGCTTCGGGCCGCTCGCTCGGACGCGGTGAGGGCGGCGAGGCGGACCGGGGCGAGGGCGCGACCGGGCGGGGGCGGGCAACGGGCGAGCGGGCCGCGGGGCGGCTGGCCCGCGACCGGCGATGGGCGGGGGACTGCGGGCGACCGGTGACGGGCGGGGGAGCTGCGGGGCGGAGGCTGCGAGGCTGGGCGGCGACGGCGACGGCTGCGACGGCGACGGCGCGACCGGCGGGCGGGGCGGGAGACGGGCGGGGGGCTGTTGGGCGGCCGGCCGGCGACCGCCGACGGGCGGGGGCTGTGGGTCGACCGGCGACGGGCGGGGGAGCTGCGGGGCGGCTGCGAGGCTGGACGGCGACTGCGACGGCTGCAGGGGAGCAGCGCAGATCGGGCTTGGGCAGCGTCGGGGAAGGGGGGAGGGGGTAATAATGTCGCAAATATGCGACAGAACTCCACCTTCCGTCGCAAATTTACGACGGACTTTCTATGTCCGGTGCAAATTTTGTACCGACAAAAAATTTCCAACGGAAATAAAAATCCGTCGCAAATTTGCAACGTAAAAAAAATCCGTTGCAAATTTGCGACGGAAATAAAAATCCGTCGGAAATTTGCGACGGATTAAATTATGTGTCGCAAATTTCGAACAGTAAAAATTCCCTCGCAAAATTTGCGACGGGCCACTATAGTCCGTCGCAAATTTGCGACGGACAGGTTGAGTCCATCGCAAAATTTGCGACGGACCGGTTGAGTCCGTCGCAAAATTGCGACGGACTATACTGATCCGTCGCAAATTTGCGACGGAACTCCACTTTCCGTCGCAAATTTGCGACGGATTAAATTATGTCGGTCGCAAATTTTTGACCGACAAAAAATTTACGACGGAAATAAAAATCAGTCGCAAATTTGCGACGTAAAAAAAAATCCGTGGCAAATTTGCGACGGAAATGAAAATTCGTCGCAAATTTCGAATGGTAAAAATTGCCTCGCAAAATTTGCGAAAATTTGCGACTTACATAGAAGTCCGTCGCAAATTTGCGACGGACAGGTTGAGTCCGTCGTAAATTTGCGACGGAACTCCACTTTTGCGACGGACGTTCTATGTCCGTCGCAAATTTTCGACCGACAAAAAATTTCCGACGGAAATAAAAATCCGTCGCAAATTTGGGACGGACAGGGTGAGTCCGTCGCAAATTTGCGACGGACTATACTGGTCCGTCGCAAATATGGACATACTACATGATCGTTGTAATTTGTGACGTCTTTTTTTCGGTCAAAAATTTAGCGTCTCATTTATTTGGGTCCTAAATTTGCTACGTCTTTTTTTCAGTCCAAAATTTTGGCATCTCAAATTTTGTAGTGGAAATTAGAATATCGGAAATGTTATAGCACGTTAATAATATTTGACTTGTCGGCATTTAGGGACAAAATTTCGGACGATCAATTAAAATAAAAAGAATAATCGACAATAACAATAATAAAAAAGCACAATAACAATAATAACAAGAACAATAATGATAACAACCAAAATAGCACTTGTAGCATTAATAATTACACATCTATAGTGTTTTGTGACAAAAATTTTAATCTTCATCTTCGTCTTCATCTTCGTCTTCGTCTTCGTCTTCGTCCTCGTCTTCGTCATCTGTCTGAAAATCAGATTCTGAACATTCTTGTACATTTAATTCGCAAATTTCAGTTGGATCCACATCTATAATTGCTCCACACGGATCTCGTAAAGTTGGTATGTTATATTCCTCAATTTCAACCGTGTTACATACTTCCTCTTGTTGGTAGGCTCTATCCTTCCAGTGTTCCTCGATTTTCCTTCGTGCTTTGATTTTACATACAGCCCACCAATCAGCTTTGTCACGTTTCAAACTAGGATATGATGCATAACATACTTGAATTGCTTGTTGTGCCAAGACAAATGGTTCATACTTCATATACCTTTTCTTGTGATTTATTTCAACCAAATTGAACTTCGTATGCACCTTCATTCCTTTGACGGGGTCGAACCACGTGCACTTAAATAACACAACCCGCATCATTAATGGTCCAGGGTACTCTATCTCTATGATTTCATCCAACAAGCCATAAAAATCATCTTCTGAACTGCCACCATTGGATGACCGAACACACACACCACTATTCATTGTGGATTTTCCCATTTCATATTCTTGAGTATGAAAATTATATCCATTTATGAAATATGCTGGCCAACTTCGAACTCTTAACTATGGACCCCATGACAGATAATATAGCAATCCTTGCCCTCCAATTTCATCATAATTACTGTGAACCTAAGGTTACACATGCAAAGTCAATAATATATATTATACTAAATGATGTATATAATTTTAATAACTTGGTTTTGGTCCATAGGCAACTTACATATGTCTTGAACCATGCTGCAAATTGTTCATCGCACAAACGGTCAAACTCATTTGGTTGTAGTCCAAACATTTCAGTTTGGAAAATCCTAATATTAAAAACCATATAAATATTACCAAATATTTGACACACAAAACATATATTTACAAATTTACACTTACTTGAAGTATGGCTCGACTTCTGGGCAGTTCAGTAAAATATAAGTACGGGCTGCATGAAATTCTTCGCCTGATAAGTAACGAAACTGACATGTGCCGCTTGGTCGACCCAGATAATTGAAAATAGAGAATGCTGTGCAATTGGGATCAATGGGGCCCTCATCATTTCTGCCTGCTCTCCGCCTCTTGCACTGAACGTGCGGCTCAAAATAGTATGATGCAAATGTTGTCACTTCTTCCACAATATATGCATTACAAATTGAAGCTTCAACACGTGCCTTATTCTTCACTTTTTTCTTCAAATGATATAAGAATCTAGTTGAAATAGAAAGAAGCTTATCGGAACATATTATATGATAAACTAATCTA
The DNA here is from genome assembly GCF_021117445.2 of Syzygium oleosum. Classification (NCBI taxonomy): domain Eukaryota; kingdom Viridiplantae; phylum Streptophyta; class Magnoliopsida; order Myrtales; family Myrtaceae; genus Syzygium; species Syzygium oleosum. Next base: position 18,289,347 of record NW_026607485.1, on the reverse strand, counting down.
AACTGTATTTTAAAAAAAACATTACCTCTCAAAAAACATTACCTCTAAAAAAAACATTAACTTAAACGTGCTGAAATCGATTAAACTAAGATCAATTAGGCTCGCTTCTCTCTTAAAATTTTGGCCAAGCCATGGTGTGCAATGGGCTGGTCGAATTTTATCACTTGTGGACTTAATTAGTTACAGGCTTGATCCCTTTAGGGCCCATTATGATTAAACTCAAAGCCTTTAACTTTAATGGTCTAAACCCAATTCAATTAAAGCTCAAATACTCTGATTTTGGGCTTGAGGATTTCGGCAACTACTCCTCCATGGGCTGGCCGAATTTTGCTAAGTTTTGGCCCCAATCCACGTGACTAATTCATATCCATATACCACCGTTGGTCCAATGCAAATGCAATTAATAAACTAAACGATAGTGAATGCTCATAAAAACTATATGTTATGAATTTTACTTATATTATTTTGTTTAGAGGCTAAAGATTAGTCCCTAATTTTCTATACAATTAAACCCTAAATAATTAGCCAAAATTTAGGTGTCAACACTTACACTCAATGGTTCCAATTCACTAAATTTATCAATTTTGTTAAGCAGCGAATAGTCTATGATTAACAACTCTAACTTAATCACCAATTAACAACAAAACTAAATCCAATATAAGAGTAGACCTATGAGAAGCTTGTCATCAATTTGGAAATGCATAGATGCCCAACCAATTGGCGCACAAATTCCCTTTTGCTACAAACGGACCTATCACTGTCGTGAGTATATCCTCATTTATATCAGCAAATTGTCACACTTATAGCTTTTTTTTTGGATGATGGTATGGAGATTTCTTGAACTTTTTCAATTTGTGTAGTGTCATCCTAAGATTTTTTTTTATGCAATTAGGTCACTGAACTTCATATTTGTTTTTCATCTAGTCCTTCCATCAAATACTTGGGCAGAAATGCTGAGATAACATGCATGTCTTCTTTACATAAGTGCTATTGCTTCAAGTAGCTGCCGATATAGGATAATAAAACTAGAAAAAAGAAGACCAAAAATTTTTGAAAAAAAACAAAAGGAAATTGCACATGGTCAAAAAAGAGTGAGCGGGAGGTGGAACTTGGGCAATGGGGTCTAAAAGGGAAGCAGCGGCGATGGTGACAAGCCACCGGTGAGGGTCCAGCAACCCTTGTTGGTGGCCAGGCATCGTCATCGCCTCTAATCACCCACAAAAGCATATACTTAGACCGAGAGAGTGTTGGACAGAGATACTTAGGCAAGTTTAAATTGATATCGCCACCTTATTTGTCTTTGTCTATGGATTGATTCCACTCATCTTTGTCCTTATAGGTGGCGACAAGGGTGGCTGAACCTCGTTCCAACCAGCTCATCCATTGTGATTGGTTGGATTTTCATTGTTTCTCGTAATGAGGTCTTCACGTTGCTCTATTCCTTTGGCAATGCTCTCAACAGCTTGCTTACTTTTTCTACATTAGTAAATATTTTTCGTTGGATTACCAGAACATTCCACTACAAAAAAACATGGATTTTGCCATGAAAATTTGCGACGGGAAATTTTTCGTCGCTAATTTGCGACGGATTTTTTTTTCCGTCACAAATTAGCGACTAATAATTTTCGTCGCTAATTTGCGATTGAATTTGCCACGAAATAAAAATTTGTCGCAAATTAGCGACGGAAAATAAATCCGTCGCAAATTTGCAACGGAAAATAAATCCGTCGCAAATTTGCGCCGGAAATAAAATCGGACGCAAATTTGCGACAGAAAATAAAAATCTATCGCAAATTTGCGACCGAAAAAAAAAATCTGTCTCAAATTTTCGACGGAAAAATAAATCCGTCACAAAATCCATCGCAAATTTGCGACCGAAAAAAAAATCCGTCGCAAATTTGCGCCGGAAATAAAATCAGAAGCAAATTTGTGACGGAAAAAAAAAATCCATCGCAAATTTGCGACGAATTTAGCGACTGAAAAAAATTCGTTGCTAATTTGCGACGAATTTAGCGACGGAAAAAAATTCGTCGCTAATTTGCGACGAATTTAGCGACGGAAAAAAATTCGTGGCAAATTAGCGATGATTTTAGCGACAGAAAAAAATTCATCGCTAATTTGCGACGAATTTAGTGACGGAAAAAAATTCATCGCAAATTGGCGACGAATTTAGCGACGGAAAAAAAATTCGTCGCTAATTTGCGACGAAAAACAGTCCAAAAAAGGATTTAGCCACGGAAAATTAGCCACGGATTTAGATTTAGCCACGGAAAAAAAATTCGTCGCTAATTAGCGACAGATTTAGCGACGAAAAAATCAAATAAATTTTAGTAATTAAGTAAAATAACAGTTAGTAATAGAAAATTAATTGGTATTAAATCGTAAAATTGGATTAGTAAGTCATGCAAAAAGAAGCATGACTCAATATAAAAATTGGTAAGTTAAAAAACCAAATGGATAAGCAACTCAAATTAGAGTTGACAATCCAAAACTAATTGGTAACTTAATTGGGCAAAAGTTAATGAGGCACACAAAAAAGTTGATAATTTCATGTAATAGAAGGTAAATTCAAAGCTGGTAGAAAATTAGAAATGTATTTTTGTTAGAGATAAGAAAAGTCGGTCATTTCAAAATAGAAAACCAAATAAACATTGGTAAGTAACTCAAATAAAAGAAGGTAACATAAAACTAGTTAGTAACTTGATCGAAAAAAGTTGGTAATCACTCTAATAAAAGTTAGTAATTTCTAAAAGAGCCAGTAAATTTAAAAAGTTGGAAACCAATGCAAATAAAAGTAGCAACTTAATAAAAAGCTAGTAAATTTGAGAAAATAACAAATAAATGCTAATAACTCAATTGAGATTTGGTAATCCAAAACTAATTGATTTGATTGGAGAAAATTTACCTAAATCACGCAAAGAAAGCTAGGCTGATAGTTTCATATAATACTCGGTAAATTTAAATTATTGGTAAGAAATGTAAATAAAAGTTCGTAAACAATGACAGAATCTTTGTTTGGTTAGAGATTAGAGAAGTTGGTGTAGAAAAAAAATGAAAATAAACATTGGTAAGTAACTCAATTAGGAGTTGGTAATGCAATATGGTAAACTTGATAGAGGAGAAGTTGGTAATCACTCTAAGGGTACGTTTGTTTTGCGGAAAACTTAATGATAAAGGAAAGTGTTTTCCGGAAAATCATTTTCCATGAATACGCTTAGTTTTCATTTGTTTGGTGATATACGATGGAAATCGTTTTCTGATGTTTGGATTTCATTGGAAAATGATTTCAATCTCATGACTTTATTTTAGATCAAAACAATAAAAGAATTTTTAAATATTTTTATTTTAAAAAAAAATCAAATTTCTTAATTATTTTTTATTTCTCTTTTTTTATTTTCTTTTTTTGTAAAAATTTGAATTTTTTAATTCTTTTTTAAAAGGTCGTCGCTAAATCTGTCACTAATTAGCGACGAAAAATAAATTCGTCGCTAATTTGCGATGGAAAAAAAAATCCGTCGCAAATTTGCGGTACCCCTCCCCCCCTGCGCTTCCTCCGGCGACTCCTGGGTCTGAGGTTGCTTGTAGGAATGTTTTTTTGGTTCGTTTGACGTTGCGTTTTGGATTGATTGTTTCTTGATTTTTGTTGCAGGCGGATAATTTGGGCACGATAGGCAACGCAAGTAAAGAAGAAAGGCAGACAGGCAACGCAACAAAGAGATATAGAATCTACAGTAGAGAACATTAGTGATTTGGAGGATGATCAAAGCCATCGTGTGGCGAAGTCGCTTTTACACTCAGTGAAGTGGGAACGCATTATTTTGGATGAGGTGAGTGAATGAGAGTATCTTGCGGTGATATGAGTGCTAACATAGTTCAATGCTTTGTAACCGATATAAAGATTTCGATATGTCCATGCTGGCAACACGTGATTCGTTATTTTGTTTGGCAGGGTGAAGCCACGCATGAATGCGTTAATTTGCTCTTGGCAAGACAAATTTCTGTAAGATTAGGCCTTTCGATTGAAGGTTTGATTACTTTTAGGGAACCATATATGCATGTTCTTTTCCACAATTTATCAAAAAAACTTCTATCCGGGATCTCTTAGTATGATTTGCTTCGTGATCTTTGAACATTCATGTGCATGTACATTTCCCACTCATGCCTATGCAATTTTATTCAATGTAGGCTCACTTTGTCAAAGATAGGCGATGTAATACTGCAAAAGCAGTTCTCGGACTGGAGTCTTCATACAGATGGGCTTTAAGTGGAACACCTCTTCAAAATCATGTTGGGGAGCTCTACTTTCTTGTAAGTTTCTATTTTATACGGGTGGTTAATTGTTATTCACCTTCTGTAGTCAATCACATTGCCCTGCAATAAACTTTTCGGGTCCGTTTTCTTCAAATTGTTGTCTGGGTTGACTTCACTTTCATTATCTTAGTTAATGCAATCTCACTCTTTGTTTTCTGCATTAACTTTATCGATTGGTCTTAGAGCTTCACCTGTTGATTGCATGCACTGAGTTCGGCAAAAGTACACTAGAAGTGCCATAACTTGTGTACGGCGATCACTTTGGTGCCATAACTTTTTTTCGGATCACTTTGGTGCCAACTTTTTTGAAAATCGATCACTTTAGTGCCAATGTTGACGTTGCTCGCCGGAAATCCGATGTGGCGCTGACACGGCTCGCCGGAGAGGTCCAGTCAGCATTAAAAACAAAAAACGACGCCGTTTAGCTCATTGACGTGTACTTTTAAAAAAAATTAAATTATATTAAAAAAGAAAAAAAACCTGCAGCAGCGGCGAGGGAGCCCTCACCGCTGCTACCGCCAACCCACCACCGCCGGGAAGGCCCGGCGGTGGTGGGCGCAGTGGTCGGCGAGGGTCGCCAGCCCCTGGCCGGGGCCCGGCAACCCTCGCCGAGCCCAGCGAAGGCCAGATCTGGCGAGGCGAGACCTCGCCATCGCGACCCGAGCGACGACGAGGTCTCGCCTCGCCCAAGCAAAGGCGAGGCCGACCTCGCCGTAGCCCGGGTCGCGACGGCGAGGTTTGGCCTCGCCAATGGCGGCGAGGCGAGACCTCGCCGTCGCGACCCAGCGACGGCGAGGTCTCGCCTCGCCCAGCGAGGCAAGGCGAGACCTCGCCGTCGCGACCAGGCGACGGCGAGGTCTCGCCTCGCCCAAAGCAAAGGCGAGGCCGACCTCGCCGTCGCCCGGGTCGCGACAGAGGTCTCGCCTCGCCGGATCCGGCCCTCGCCTGGGCTCGGCGAGGGTCGCCGGATCCGGCCCTCCCTGGGCTCGGCGAGGGTCGCCGGGCCCCGGCCAGGGGCCGGCGACCCTCGCCGACCACTGCGCCCAACACCGCCGGCCCTTCCCGGCGGTGGTGGGTTGGCGGCAGCAGCGGCGAGGGCTCCCTCGCCACTGCTGCAACTTTTTTTTTTTTAAAAATTAAAAAATTCGTAAAAAAAGCCACGTAATTTCCACCGTGTACAAGTCAGACCATTTTTTTTTAATATAAATGTCAGGTCAGCTTTTTGGCCGGAATTTTGGCCGGAGTCACCAAAGTGATCGATTTTCCTCCGACTTGGCATCAAAGTGATCCGAAAAAAAGTTATGGCACCAAAGTGATCGCCGTACACAAGTTATGGCACTTCTAGTGTACTTTTGCCCACTGAGTTCAGTGAATGTATTTTTCCTTTGTTATCTATTTTGTAAGTCTGTTGTTCATTTGCAGTTCCTCAAAACAATGTCCTGAATGCTCTCACAGTTCTGTACGGCACTTTTGTTGGTGGAATCGAGTGAGTTGCATTTTCATTGGTCCTTTGGCCTCTCTCTCTTTTTTTTTTTGGGCAAATCATGTGGAATGTTTTCATTTGAACTCTGATATGGAGTATATATTCTATCTAGTATATAGCGAATCCTATACAAGCACATGGAAATGCCGTTGGCAGAAGGCGAGCAATGATATTACTAAAACACAATTTTGAAAAACAATTTGCTGAGACGCACAAAAAAGGGAAGAGCTGCTGATCTTGCACTTCCACCTAGAATTGTGAGTTCTCTTGCATATGTGTACAATTGCAATTCGGCATGTCGAAGATTTTTAACTTAAATCCACCGCTTCCTGCTCTCTTCACTTTCCCTGCAGGTTACTTTGAGGTGGGATACACTGGACATTAGAGAAGAGGATTATTACATATCATTGTACAATGAGAGCCAATCTAACCTTGTGCGGTGTGCATATTGATTGGTAGGTCCGTTAATCTAGGCTTCTTAATTTGCTCTTTCAGAGGATCAATTAGACTGAAAATGTGTCACCAGAAATTTCTAGCAATTGCTTTCATGGCCTAAAGATATATAAATGTTCTAAGTGCAATCCTTTTAATTTTGGATGCGAAATTTTGGCAATTGTAGGTATTTCACTTTCTTCTCTGGGCTTGTGGGACTTTGAGTATCGCATTGTATGTCAACAAGTGAATGTCACTTATTTGGAGGAGGTGATGAAGCACTTCATGCAAACCTTATAGGAGAAAGCAGAGTGGGCGCAAGATTGGAAGTATCTTTTCATACATATCGGGGATAAGCTTTGCTTCAGCATCTTCAGTGCCAGAAGTGCAGTTGGCCCAATATGTTCCTGCCCCGGAAAGAATTGCCACCCTGAGGTTGCTTAAGCAAGTGCTTTAAAGTGCTCAAGATTATTTATTCTCTCATTATGTGTACTATAAAGAAAATATATATGTCATTCTTGTGGAAAATGTAGATGAATGTATTTCATTTTCATATTATTATAATATTTTGATGTTATTAAGTGCTTAATCAATGTTAAATATAAATTGTAGGAATTAATTTTGCTGTTAATTAGATTTAAAATCGAAGTCGTCCCTAAACAATATTCGTCGCTAAAGAATTAATAAAAATTCGTCGCTAAAGAATTAATAAAAATTCATCGCTAAAGAATTAATAAAAATTCGTCGCTAAATAATTAATAAAAATTCGTTGCTATTATTGACCAAAAACAAAATTGGCAAATTAGCGATGAATTTTTTTTTTGGTCGAAATTAGCGACGAATTTTGTCACGAATAATTAGCGATAAATAATTAGCAACGAATAATTAGCGACGAATAATTTGCGACGAATAATTAGCGACGAATTTTGCGACGAATTTTGTGACGAATAATTTTTGACGAATTTTGCGACGAATAATTTGTCACGAATTTGGCGACGAATAATTAGCGACGACTTTTGTGACGAATATATTTCGTCGCAAATTAGCGACGAAAATTGATATTTTTCGTCGCTAAATTTTGCGACGCCGAATTAGCGACGGAATTTTTTTCGTCGCAAATTCGTTTAGCGACGAATTTTGTCAAATTTTTCGTCGCAAAATTCGTTGCTAAAACCTCATTTTTTTGTAGTGGAATTTTGCGACGAAATTTGCGACGAAATTTACGACGAATTTTGCGACGAATAAAGTTCGTGCCTAATTTGCGACGAATTTTGCAACGAATTATTTGCGACGGATAGTGTTCGTGGCTAATTTGCGACGAATTTTTTTCCGTCGCAATTTTGCGACGGAAATTGAAATTTTCTGTCGCAAAATTTTGCGACACCCTATTAGCGACAGAAAAAATTCCTAATTTTTGCGACGCAAAATTCGATTTGCAACGGATTTTGCGACGGAAAATTCCTAATTTTTGCGACGGAATTTTTTTCGTCGCAAATTCGATTTGCGATGGATTTTGCCTAATTTTTCGTCGCAAAATTCGTTGCTAACCCCTTGTTTTTTTGTAGTGTTCACTATCTCGGTGATCTAGTGAACGTGTAACTGTTTCATTCAATTTCATCTTGAAGAGCTCATACTGTCCAAGAAGATTGTTCATATTTATCTCTTTGACTATGTCAGTTCCTTCAAATGTCAATCGGAGTTGATTTCAAATTTATTTGGCTGTGACATAAATTTAGATGGGGACAAGGCACAATATATCAAATGTTTAGCTTTAGTATTGTGAGTAGCTCTTCTTCAAGTTTCTTCTGCATTAGTAATAGTAACATCGGTTTGAACTTCCTATCCATCTTGTCGAGCCGGAGCTTGAGCTAGTATATCTACCCCATTTTCGATTCCATCCCACATGTCAAAATATGTTGCCTGATGATAGGATTGCATTCTTTGCGTCCAATAAGCATAGTTGCTTCCTTCAGAGTAAGGCAGCTTGTTGGGTACTTGAGCATCATTGATAAGGAAATTACAAAAGTTAGCTATAAGAGAATATCTTTATACTTTGAAGAAATACACTTCGAATAACAAGCAACAAGGCTCTGATACCAATTGTTGAGGCTAACAATGCAACCTAGGGGGGTGAGTAGGTTGTTTTGACTCCGTTTGAGGCATTGTTCGGGAAGAAGCCAAACATATATGCTGTTAGAGTGTTTGGCTATGAAGCGTATGTCCACGTGCCAAAGGAAAAGTGGAATAAGCTTGAGAGCAAGTCAGAGAAGTACATCTTCATTGGGTACAAGGATGGTGTCAAAGGATATAAATTGGGGAACCCTGATACTAAACGTATCATTTATAGCAAAGATGTAGTCTTAAAGGAATCCATGACAAATCAAATTATTCCACAAGCTCCTGAAAAACCACAGAAGGTTGAGTTCGATGTTGGTTCGAAGGAAAAGACAAAGGCTATACAAGCTGGAACAGAAAATTCATATTCTGGAGCTGATAAGCATGACGAAATGGATGACATAGTAGATTCTGAAATTGAGTTTGAAGTCGAAGCACTGAATTGGTCTTAAAAAGGTCTACACGGCTGAGAAGACCACCTAAGAGGTACACCCTGTTTGTCAATAATTTGTGCTCTTATTGTTATAAGTAATGATCCAAGTACTGTCAAGGAAGCAAGAAGTGCGGAGGATGCCAAACAGTGGGAGAAAGCCATGAAAGATAAGATGGACTCACTAGATGAAAAAGGAATGCGGAGTTTGGTAAAGCTACATACATATCGAAAGGCAATTGATTGCAAGTGGGTGTTCAAGAAGAAGATATCTATAGATGGAGAGATATGACGATACAATGCTCGTTTGGTTGCAAAGGAATACTCGCATATAGAGAGAGTCGATCATGATGAGATTTTTTGTCTTGTTGGTAAATTGAATTTGATAAGACTTGTTTTTTCTATAGTAGCTATATACAATCTAGAAGTAGAGTTTGATGTGAAGACAACATTCCTTTATGGTGACTTAGAGGAGGATATTTACATTAAACAACTAGAAAGGTTTGTAGTCATAGGAAGATTTTGTTTGCAAACTGAAGAAATCTTTGTATGACCTAAAACAATCTCCAAGAATGTGGTACTAGTAGTTCGACTCATATGTCTTGAAGCTTGACTTTGTTTGTTGTTATGCTGATCATTGTGTCTATGTGAAGATGTTAGAGAATGATTTTGTTATCTTAACCTTATATGATGATGATATGTTGCTAGTTGGGAATAGTTGAGAATGATCAACACTGTGAAAGGATTGTTGACAAAACTATTTGAGAGGAAAAATCTAGGCCTAACAAACTTTATCTTGGGCAAGCAGATAAAAAGGGAGCATGAAGAATGAGAAGTTGTGGCTAAGTCAGAAGAAATATGTTGAAGTGTGTTGAATAATTTCAACATTGCATACTATAAACCAGTGAAGAACCCTATGTCCACAAGTTCGAAGTTATCAGTGCTCTAGTGTCCCAAGATTGAAGCAGAAGCTAAAAAGATGGCAATAGTCCCATATGCATGCATAGTTGGGAGCTTGATGTATGCCATGGTGTGTACTCGTCCCGATATTGCTCAAGCAGTATGAGTATTGAACAGATATATGTCCAATTCGGGGAAAGAGCATTGGATGGCAGCAAAGTGGGTGTTTCGTTATCTTTGCAATGCATTTGACTTTAAGCTATGGTACGAAGGCAGGAAAAACTCAAAGGGACAACAAGTGTTCAAACTAAAATGTTCTGTGGATGTTGATTGGGGAGGTGACATTGATAGTAGGAGGTCAACCGACAAATATGTTGTTTCCTTATATTGATGAGCTATGAGTTGGATGAGCAAGAGGCAGAGCACGGTTGCTTTATCTACTACTGAGGTAGAGTACATGGTCCTTACTCATGCTGTTAAGGAAATAATTTGACTATGCAAATTGTGTAAAGAGCTTGGTTTTACATCGTACAACCACACGTTAATTGGAGAAGGAATGATGCTCCGCAGGGCGTCTCTCGTCTTCCTTCTTCTCCTACTTTTTTCTTCTCACACAACCATCTCTTCGAAAGTTGCCACCGTTTGCCAGACGAGTAATGGTAAGCATTTCAATTTCTATAGATGCATGCAAAATGAGCAAAACACAAATCATGGGTTGACCGGATAAACCGCTCAAAGTAATGATTGAGAATAGTCGCTTATGCGGAAAGTGATTATAGGTGATACAAAAGAAATCGATTTCACGTTAATGTTCTTTTAGAATTCGAAGTTTGAAGATAATAATGTCTAATGTAGAGATTAAGTAAATGCACGTATTCAGCAGGAAGCAATTTTGACGAGACGACGGTGAGCAAGATCATTGTCTGTGGAAGTCAATCTCGGCATGGCCCTTCAAAGGACCAACCTTAGAAGCCATGCTCGCCATTGTGAATCTTTCGAATGATTCTCGATTATTAATTTTTCAGTTTGATCGCTCCTAATATTTGTTGGTGTTATAAAGAAATAAATAATTTGCTTTCTTTTCTCTCCATGGTTAATTAGGGTTTTCCACCTCCTTTTGTTCATGGAGCTCAAATGATTTCTTCGAATACACTGCGAATGGGAAAAAATTTAAATTGATTTGTTAATTGAAATGATATCCCTATACCTTTTTGCCAAATCTAGATATATAATTTCATGCTCCCGAACCCGAAGTACCACATATTCATTGTGCAACCCAATCATTGCATTTCAAGTCTTATCTATTTGAGTGAAAATATGATATTCGCAACAGTTTGAATATTTTGATTTGGCTTGAGCTGACAGTAATGCCATGTTCCGAAAGCACATAAAAGTTTTTCGGAGTGAGATCTCAAATTTGATCTTATTCAGCATGACCTCTTGTAATTCTCTTGAAATTCGACGACAAATAAGTGAACAAAACATTAAGAAACCCACTAACCCATGGAATAGGTGTTCGTGCCCATTACCGCGGTCCCACCGGCATGTTAGAAGCCAAGAATTTTCTCCACATAATTAACAAATGTCCAAAGCACAAGCTGGCCAGAGATCTGCTCACAACATAGCTCAAGTTTGTGATCTCATGAAAAACAATATGACTCCTTTATCATTGGGTTATCATGCTCGATGGTTCCAATTTGTTCGGTTCACTGCATATCTTAAGAAGCGCATTGTCTAGGATAAACAACTCCAGCTTGGTCTCCACTTAAAAAGAAAACTAATTCCGATGCAAGAGTAGACCTTTGAGGAAATTTTGTCAGTGATTTCAAAGTGCATAGATGCCCAGCCAAGCACCGCATGAATTCCCTTTTCAACATACGTGCTGCAAAAAGGACCTCACATTGTCGCCGGAGTAAATCCTTATTTATATTAGCAAATTGTCACAGTTAATCGATTTTTCCCTTCGGGTGGTGACGTAGAGGGTTCTTGAACTTTTTCAATTTGTGCAGTGTAGTCCTTAGACATTTTTTATGCAACCGGGTCATTGAACTTTGTATTTGTCTGTTCATGCTCGTCTTTCCGTTAAATACCTAGACGGAAATGCTGAGATAACATCCATGTTTGCCTTACATGTGTATTATCATTTCAAATAATTGTCAATAGGGAATTAAAGAGAATATAATAAAAAGGAACCTACAGAAAGTCATGAATAGAGCGAAGGGGAATGCAGACGTTGCGCTGTGTAACAATGGCAATGCCAAGCCATCGGCAAGGGTCTTGCAATCCTTGTCGACGGCTGGGCATTGCCGCCGCCTCGAATCACCTCCAAATGCACATACTCGGACTGAGAGAGGATTGGACAGAGATACTCAGGCAGGTTCGAATTGACCTAAGCCTATCTTTGTTCTGGTAGGTGGGTGGCTGAACCTCGTGGCCCTCCGCGCCACTTCCGCCATCCTCCTCCGCCATGTCCGCCACCATCGATTGCTGACGCCTTTTTTTTTTTGTTTTTTCTTTCAAATTTCTCTGTTAAGAAAAATTAACTTCATATATTTTTTTAATTTTCTAAATTTGTAAAAGCCACATTGACACTATGTTGTTCCCACGTAAGCACTTAACGGCTATTTGACTCCACATTGACATTTTCATCCGAGCATATGATAGAAGGACAACAATCGAACATATTCAAGGACACGATTGTAAAAGAAAATAAAAATATAGAGACGACATTGCACAAATAAAAAAGGCTAGGGACACCAATGCCACAAATATCACCTTTTCTTTAAATGTATGAGGAAGCGAGCTTTAATACTTGACTTTGGTAAATAAATCTTGATATATGAACGTTATCTTATAATTAAGTTGATTCTTCTATTTATGCCACAATACAAAGTCAAGTTGACTTATTGACCGTCTACCTTGACTTCCGCCTCGTCCTTTCTTTTCACCGTTCTTATCTGAATTCGTTCTTGCAAGACCGACTCAGCTCACTCCAATGACAACTCCGATCGGTCAGAGCAACCAGTCAAAAAAATTTCGTACGCTACGAGCATGCTTCCTATTTCATCTTAACTATTTAATAGCGTGAGTCTCACATGAGACTCAAATAATTTGATGTCTTCGTTTGTTTCGCGAAAAATATGACATTTTTGAAAAATATTTTCCACGAAGTCATTTTCTAGGAAAATGACCATATTTTCCGGTGTTCGGCTAAAACCTGAAAAAGACTTGGAAAATATTTTCCGCCATTCGGTATGGAAAATTTGATTTGATTTTCTTCCTTGCACTCTTTTTAATAATTTTTTATTTTTAAAAATTCCAAATTTTAACTTTTAAATATTTTAAATATTTCTTTTCTTTTCTCTTTTTTTTTTCTTTTCTTCTTTCCCTGCCGATCGCTGGCCACCACGACAGTCAGTGACCGACCACAGGCGAGGCTTGGCCTTGCTCGCCCAAAGCCGGCGACCTCGAGCGAGGCCGAGCCTTGCCTCGCCAGATCTGGCGAGGCATCGACCTTAGGCTGGCCTCACTCGCCCGAAGCCAATGACCTCTGGCATGGCCTAGCCTCGCCTTGCTAGCATCGAGCGAGGCCTCGCTCGAGCTCGCAGGCCTTGGGTGAGCGAGGCCGAGCATGGCCGGATCGGGCGAGACCGAGCCTCGCCTGTGGCTAGTTGCCGGCCGTCGCCATGGCCGGTGACCGGCCAGAGAAGAAGGTCCCAAAAAGAGAAAAGAAAAAGAAAAAATATAATTTAAAATTCAATTTAAAAAAAAGAAAATTTAAATAATTAAAATGAGTAGTTAAAGAATGAGTTTTCCTCTTTTTGAAAGGAGGAAAACATTTTCCACACTTTGAAGGTGTTTTGTCCATTGAGGGAAGATGTTTTTCATGGTTAGTTTATTTTCCATGAAACGAACGCCGGAAAATCCGAAAAATATTTTCCCGGAAGTTATTTTCCGTTAAACGAACGGAGTTAGCCCACATACAAACAATATATGCAATTGTCACTCACAATCAATCTACCGGGTCCATCACGATGTAATGCACCCTTTGGTCAGAGAGAGAGACTTTAATTATATGTACAAGGCATTATCTTTCATCCATGTTTTCAAAGTCGGTTGGCAGCGAAATGTTTGAATTAATTATTCAATGCGAAATGTTTGCATTATCAATAATAATTTATATTTAAATATTTTTTTGCACGATGAAAGTATTTTTCCTTTGTTCATATTTAAAAGCGATAAAAGTAATCTTTTTTAGGAAAATATATTTCAAATAATTCATTTTTCGCGAAATAAACGGAGCCTAAAATTAAGCCGATTCTTTTTTTTTTTGTATGCCACAATTAAATCAAGTTGATATATCTACCATTGACCTCGACTTCCTCCTCGTCCTTTCTTTTCATTTCCTTTTCTAGAATTGTTCCTGCATGACCGGCTCAGCTCACGCCAATCTGAGATCCGTGAGCCCATCCCACCTCAAACAGGCATTGAGTAACGTCGGCATCACCTAGAATTCGAATGCGGTACCTACAATTCTTGCTCGCAACCAATTTACTGGTCCGTCACGTGGAATGGATCCTTTGGTCCAAGAGAGGCACGGCACATAGAAAAACGAGGGACTTAAGGCTCCGTTTATTTCGCGAAAAATATTTTCCGGGTTTTCCGGTGTTCGGGGCGGAAGATAAACTACCCGCAGAAAATATTTTCCCTCAATGAGTGAAAACATGTTCAAAAGTAAGGAAAATGTTTTCCTCTTTTTGATAAGAGGAAAATATTTTCCCCCACCTTCTTTCATCATTTATTATCTTTTTTCTTTTTTCTTCTTCTTTCTCTTTTCTATCTTCTACTTAGGCCGGTCGCCGGCCACGGCGGCGGCTAGCGACCGGCCACAGGTGAGCTCGAGCCTCGCCCGAGGTAGCCAGAGCCTCGCCGATGTCTGGCGACCTCGAGCGAGGCTCGAGCCTCGCCCAGCTCATCGGATCCAGCGAGGCCCGAGCGAGCTCGGCCTCGCCACTGGCTGACGAGCTCAAGCCTTGTCGGCCTGTGGCGAGGCTCGAGCTCGCCTGTGGCTGGCCGGCGACCGGCCGGAGAAGAAGAAGAAAGAAAAAGAAGTAAAACAAAAACAAAAAAAAAGAATATTAAAAAATGTTAAAAGTATTGCAAAGAGAAAAATCTTTCCCATACCGAACAACGGAAAATATTTTCTAAGACTTTTTAAGATTTTAGCCGAACACTAGAAAATTATGCCATTTTCTAGGAAAATGGCTTTCTGAAAAATATTTTTCAAAAACATAATATTTTTCGCGAAACGAACGGAGCCCATGGACAATGCACAATTTTTCCACAAGAAGATGCTCATCCGTGCTTTTAAAGTCGGTCAGGGGCGAGACTTTTGAACCACAATACACGGCATATCATCAACTCCATGCGGTCGACGTTATTATATATAGCACTCTCATTCCTTCCATGTATAATCATAAACTCAAAGAGTACATCGTACGACCACACATTGATTAGAGAAAGAATGATGCTTCCCAAGGCCTCTCTCGTCTTCCTTCTTTTCCTAGTCCTTATTTCATCTAGCAAGATCATCTCTTCAAGAGTCGCCGATGCCCGCCCGATGAGCAATGGTGAGCACTATCTCTATACACGCATGCAAAACGAGAAAGCACAAAACGTGGGTCGACCACATAAATTGCCGACGTAACGATCAAGAACAATCGCTTTTGAGAGAAGCGATCGTAGGGGGGTAGAAAAGAAACCGATCCCGCATTTTGCAAGTGATGTTCTTTCCGAATTCGAAGTTTGAAGATGATCATGTCTATACTGGAGACTAACTAACTAAATGCACGTTTTCAGGAGGAAGCAACATCGAAAAGATGGCGGTGAGCGAGATTGCTGTTAGTGGAAGTAAATATCCGCAGGACGGTAGACATTGGCCTGTTAGGGGAAGTGTACCTAGGCTGGACGGTAGACATTAGCCTTAGCATAACCTTTCGAAGCACCTTCCTTTAGAGGCTATGCCTGCCATACAGAATCTTTCAAGCGATTCTTGATTATTAGTTTTTCTAGTTCGGTTGCTCCTAATACTTGGTGGTGTTATTAAGAAATGAATAATTCGCTTTCTATACTCTCCACGGTTAATTAGGGTGTGTGTTCCACGTACTTTTGTTCATGGAGCTCAGATGACTTCTTTGAAGACCCCCGCGATTAGAACGGAAAGAACGCAAGTTGATCGTTTATCGAATCGATATCCCGATGCCTTTTCGCTGAATCTCGATATCTTCAATTTCGTGCTCCCGATCACCGCATGCCGCAGTTTTATCTATTGTTGACACCCGAATTTTAATAATAATAATAAATAAATAAATAATAAATTAAAGTTAAAACAAAAAGAAGAAGAAGAGAAATCGGCAGTAAAAGGCTAATAAAAAGGCCCGGCCCATCACTTGGCAACTACCTCGCGTAGCCCACGCTAGAATCAACTTACATTCTTTGCCCGACTTGGTATTGGGTCAAGCTTATAGAGGTTCATGTCCCCGAGACTTATAACAAAGCCATGTATATTTTTTATCCGACAAGTATCGGGTTTTTATTTCCGCAACTTTACTTCTAGCCTTTTAATACTTTGATGTTTAACTCTCGCACTTTTAATACATTGATTATTTTTTTCCTTTTTAGCATGGTTAGGACAAGCTTTAGGATTATAATAAACTATTAAAAACAATTGCATGAACGCTTAGCAATATCAAATGACTTTTAGGACTCAGAATTGGCAACAAAGGCCGTTTGATCAGTTAGATAAATAATCCTGCCAAGTAAGAGGTACCAAAAGGGCACTATTAGAAACTATTAGTGCAATCAAGTCCCTAAATTTAGAATATTATGGTTGAGTAGAAAGTGAGGCAATCTTCCGTGCCTCACTTGGTTTCTAGCCGACCCCGAAATGCTAGTAGCTACTCCCGTCTCACATAGAATTCTTTAAGATTAATCCGAACTAAAAATGAACCCAACGTCACGCAAGGTAAGGGCCTAGGAGAGCCCGCACCTAATGGAGGGCGTTTGGTCCACCTTTTGGGCATTATCTCTAAACTTATCTTTTCCCTTACACCCCATTATCTCTAAGAGAGTTATTGATAAAGCAACGAATTTGATGGTTCGTAAAGGACTCTCCCACTCAAGCGAGAATATGTGTTATTGTACTTGGTAATCAATTGCATCAAATTTCTTCGCCACTTCTCTCTAGGTGAACGCCAAAGCCACCGGTCACCACTGTCGATGGCTCAAATTTGGCCAAGATCCCATCATTTGGCCAAATTGCTTGTTTTGCTATGAATTAAAGGGTAGGGTGGTGTCACGCCCCGTACCCTATGAACAAGTAACATCACACCGCGGTCGTTAAGAATGTGACTCCCAGGATTCGTCGCCGACCCGTAACCATCGAATAAGAGAATATACGCGGAAGCCAAACGAACACTCCATTCAACTAATATTCAAACGAGATAATAGAGAGAGACAATTTAAACAAACCAACAAACCATTTTATAAACTTAACGTCACATACAGCGATAACATATACAAGCCTTCCTAAAGGCCACAAACTCAGACCATGCATACTCAAAAAGGGATAGGGTGGTCGATCTGCTCCACTACTCTATTCAAAAGAGGAGCTCCAAAAAGATAGGGATCTCTAACCCTATTAAAAACCTCCACAGCATCCTGGTGGTGCTCCTGGCGAAGCCGGGTCAGATGCCTCGCTATAAGAACCAGACGGCAAAGGCTCCGATTCAGGTTCTGACCTCTCGGACCACGCCGGGGGTTCTGTAACCATCGGTTCGGACTCAGGATTAACTACAGCTCCATCAGGGGGATCAATCTCCATAAGATCCCACATTCCTAAACCATCGTCAGGGAGAATATCAAATCCCCGGAGAGGACCAAAAGTCTGAGCTCCATCCCTCAGAAACCATGCCATATACTTGTGAGCTGTCAAGTACTGCTCACCATCATCGACCCAAACTATACTCTCATACTTTCGATACTCCCTATCCTCACCAACTGGGTACTCAGTCACCCAATGATCCGTCTCCGTTGGTACCCCGAAACGTAGCGGAGGCTCAGTCATAATCAAGGTCGAGGGTCTGAAATATTTAACAACGGAGAATGAGATAAAATCTCAATAGGTAAACTACCTAAGCCTCGACTAGGGCAATACGTACCTCCGGCACCCTAATCATGCAATTCTAACAAATAGGTTAAGTTCGGGATAAGTACAGCGCAAGTGCCATAACTTTTGTACGGAGGACACTTAAGTGCCATAACTTTTTTTTGGCTCACTTGAGTGCCATAATTTTCAAAAAATGATCACCTAAGTGCCACTTACGAGCTGATCGTAAGGGCCGGAAACTGCGGCTTTTCCGGCCGAACGGTGACCTTCCCGGCGAGGCGAGCACCACCAGCTTGAAGAGGGGGTGTCGGTGAATCATTCCATGGCCTCCGTTAGTCTCGAAATTTCCGTTTTAGCCTCCGTTGACGAAGGTAAAAATGCTTCGTAGTCACACATTTATCGAGCCGATTTGTGTGACTACGAAGCATTTTTACCTTCATCAACGGAGGCTAAAACGGAAATTTCGAGACGAACGGAGGCCATGAAATGATTCACCGACACCCCCTCTTCAATCTGGTGGTGCTCGCCTCGCCGGGAAGGTCACCGATTGGCTTGAAAAGCCGCGGTTTCGGGCCTTCACGACCAACCCCTCTGACAAGCTGGTCGTGAGGGCTCGAAACCGTGGCTTTTCCGGTCGAACGGTGACCTTCCCGGCGAGACGAGCACCACCAGCTTGAAGAGGGGGTGTCGATGAATCATTCCATGGCCTCCGTTCGTCTCGAAATTTCCGTTTTAGCCTCCTTTGACGAAGGTAAAAATGCTTCGTAGTCACACAAATCGGCTCGATAAATTGTGTGGCTACGAAGCATTTTTACCTTCGTCAACGGAGGCTAAAACGGAAATTTCGAGACGAACGGAGGCCATGGAATGATTCATCGACACCCCCTCTTCAAGCCGGTGGTGCTCGCCTTGCCGGGAAGGTCACCGTTCGACCGGAAAAGCCGCGGTTTCGGGCCCTCACGATCAGCTCGTAAGTGGCACTTAGGTGATCATTTTTTTGAAAGTTATGGCACTCAAGTGAGCCAAAAAAAGTTATGGCACTTAAGTGTCCTCCGTACAAAAGTTATGGCACTTGCGCTGTACTTACCCCGGTTAAGTTCGTATCAAACGAACAATGGCACTACATACTATACAAAGTCTCGAATTGCATCACAACCATGGCATACTATCAATATGCATAACAACAATAATAATAATCCAGACATACTCAATCATTCACACGAGTCTCGATTATAAGATGAAATCACTTCGGCCCGTCCCATACCGTGCCTCACAATTTTATCCCATAATCAAGCGCCAAGCATGCCATTTGCACATAACACTCGAAGTTGTCCAGATTATTAACGACCCACCATAGGTCACACCGAACTCCCGCCGATCTTTCGGCATAGCCAGGCATCACCTCACTACTTTGGGCGTGGCAACGTCTGGGATCAAACCCCCCCCCCGACAAATTGGGTACTAGACGGCATTCCATGTAGGAGCATCGATCCGGCCTCCACCGCGATCAGCAATGTCTAGGATCAAACCCCCCGACAAGTCGGGTACCAGACAGCATCCGAACTTCCGCAAGGTATCGTCTAGAACTCGTCTTAGACGGAACTCATCATGGCCATACACTTAAACAACCACGCATTGCCAATTTTAATCTTCCTTAATTAGCCAATGCAAGTGTTTATGACGTGCAATTTACTACGAATAAATATGCCATGAATCGCACTTGTTTTCTTTTAAACGTCAATTTCAACCATACGATCTTTGTTCTAGGCCACAAAATCATCATTCCAACCACACGATCAAGCCATAGTCAACTACTCAGCCATGATTAAATAAATTAACCATACGATTAAACAATTTAACCATGCGATCGGCATTAAACAACTAATCCACCACACGATATAATCGACTAATTAGCCATGCGATGTCAATCAAAGCCACACGATCAACTTCAAATCCCTAATAAGCCATATGATCAAATTATATCACATCCTAATTTAATTTAAACCGTACGACCAAAATTAGCACATAATCATGTTAATTAAGCCCTAAAATTAACATTAACCAATCTAGAATCAATGGGGGCCATATGATCAATGTCCAAATCATCCAATTCAGCCACTACCACATGATTATTGCAGTCACAAGACTAACCCACGAATTTAATTAAAACAACCAATAAACAATCATAACCCACCTGCGCATGGCCAAGTTGGTGAGCGCTTTCCTTCCCTCAGAGAGGTTCTGGGTTCGAATCCCCGCTCGGTTCCGTAATTTAAGTGGGGGCCCTGACGGTGGGTTGCTGGGCTAGTCTCCCCCGAGGTATAGGCGCCCCGATTACCTGTGCGGGCTTGTCCCCGGGGAATGGTGGCGGATCCTCGGTTACCAAAAAAAAAAACAATCATAATTAGCCAAATTAAGCACAATTAGCAACATTAAACATATGCTCAAGCTCAAGTCATATAATCTACCTATCTTAACATTCAAATCAGCCATATAATCATCAAATCCAGCCACCAACAAATCCTCAATTCAGCTTCTATCATAATCCCTAAATTAACCCCTAAAATAACCCATAAATTACCCTAACAACCCCTAAACACTATTCATTGGTAACCTACTAACCTAATCAAGATTTAGGGAGTTACTTACCACTAATCTAAGCTAGAAACCAAGCCCAAACAGCAGCAGCAAGTCACAGCAAGATCTGGAATTTCCGGTGAACGACGGCGGCCAAACGGCGATCCGGCGAACGGCGGCTGATCCGGGCGTGAACGGCGGCTTGGGGCTGGCTCACGGTGGTCCACGGCGGTCCAGGGGTGGTGGTGTGAGGTGCAAGGGTGGTGGACGGCGGTGGTGAGTGAGTCTCGGCCAAGGGGGAGGGAGGGAGAGAGAGAGAGAGAGAAAAATGAAGAGAGAGAGAGAGAGCAAGGAAAAGTGAGGAGAGAGAGAGAGAGGGCTGAACATATCTCTCAAAATGGAGGGCTAGGATGAGTCTTTGGTACCAAAGTATTGATCTAAGGACTAGGAATGCATCTAGCAAAAAGGTTTCTAGAAGGGCAATTATGTAAATAACCAAAAAGGGCAAGGGCAAAGTTGTCCAAGAGGATTTTCGCCACTAGGGTAAAAGTACCATTATGTCCTTACACTCAACAAATAAACTCTAGAATACACGGGGGTAAAATCGTCTTTTCCAATTTCCGAGCCAATTTTCACTTTTTCGAGAATTTCTGGGTAAATCGATAACAAAGCGAGCTTAACGCGGCGACGTCCAATATAATAATTTTGATATCCTAGAAAGTTCGATACCCAAGTTCGGATTCCAATTCTTGGCCAAAATCGATCAAACGCGACTTTCGTATATCTCAAACTAACGGACGGCTTTTAGGGTTTATGCATGTCGACCCGTGGTTGATTTGATATCAATCCACGTTTAAGTTTACTCGAGCCATGGTGACTTCGGTTGTCATGTAATTACGAGGGTCAATCACTAGTTCCGAATTACACGATCGTTAGAAATTGATTTTGGAACGTTCGGAATGCATACAACGGTTAAACGGAATCACCCGTGACTCAATTGTATAACATTGTTAAATTGCTTCATAATCATTATTGGATCGGCCTATAATGGCCCAAAATATCCCCTCGTTAATCCTTTTGGTCGAAGTGTCGATCCAGGTTCGAGTTCTTGGGGTCGTGCGTACCGAAATCCTAACTAGTCATTCCCCAACGGTTAGTATTCTCAAGAATGGCCAATTCCAAGTGAGATATAACAGAAAGTGCATTGATAATAATATCATTTCATAAATCCCGAAAGTGGATCGAAATTCAGTCACAGGTGAACAACCAGCGCGGCTACCCTTGTGGGCGATAGAAGTTAAGGAGTCTCTTTGCATAAGTAACAAATTCACAAAGCACAAGTAAGTTAGAGATCCGCTCAGGACATTACTCGAATTTGTGACCTCCTGGAAAAAAGTACTCTTTCATCACCGAGCTACCAGGGACATTACCAAAAAAGTCCTAAACATATTTAACTTATTCTAATTCAATCATAAACCTTTCAATTTTGTAAATTTTGTCAATGTAGTCCTTTCAGCTAATTTTGGCCAGAAATTGCTGATGTAGATACTAGCATTGCCACGTCTGATGATCGACGCTGACATGGATAGTTTTTTATAAAAAAAAATTTTTCCTACCAATTTTGGCCGGTCACGGTGAGGGTTGACCGACCCTTGCCGGGCTTAGAGTAAGAAGGAAAGTTTCATTTTTAGACTCAAATTCAAGATATATTTTCAATGCATATGTTGATTGATATGCAGATTCATGAACTCCTGAACACCATCAGCTGGGGAATTCTGTTCCCGGTAGGCGCAATGATTGCAACATACTTGAGATTCCTAAGGTTGGGCGATCCATTCTGGTTCTATCTTCACGTCAACTATCAATTTTCTTCATACATCGTCGGAGTGACCGGCCAGGTAATAGGCCTCAATCTCGAGACCAAGTCTAAGGGCGTCGAGTAGTCTTCTCACCGGATATTTTCATGAATAAAAAAAGTTACAGAGACCCGAAAGCCATAATCACTTTAACTTTTATTGATGGGGAAGCGAGCTTTAATATTTGACTTTTGTAAATTTAACCTTAGTATATCAACTCAACGTTATGCTAAACCGGAGTTAACTTACAAAGAAGTCAGTTTTGCCTTGACAAAAATGGACGACAATTGTTATCAACAAAACATTGACCTTCGCCAGCGGACTTTGAAAACACGGCCCTTTGGAAATATGGTGCTCTGTACACAGGAAGTGGACGACAGCTCTTATGAAAACAACATGAACTTCTCAGAAATGGTCCAAGACAGGCTCGGCAAAAACTCATTAAACGAAGCGAGAGACTTCATATGTACCATGCACTGTTTTCACTGTTGGCGGTGAAACGTATGGACCACAATACATGGCTCATCTTCAACTCCGTGGCGTCGACATTGTTATATATAGCACTCTCATTCATTCTATATCTGTATACATTGTACAACCACAAAACAGTCAAGAGAACGCATGATGCTGCCCAAGGCCTCTCTCGTCTTCCTTCTTTTCCTAGTCCTTTCATCCAACACGATCATTTCTTCAAGAGTCGCCGACGCCCGCCAGATGAGCAACGGTGAGCACTATCTCTATGCATGCACGCATAAAGAGAAAGCACAAAACGTGGGTTGACTGGATAAACCGCGGACGTAATGATTACGAACAGTCGTTTTTGAGAGAAGCGATCACAGGGGATACAAAGGAAACCGATTCCGCATTTTGCAAGTGATGTTCTTTTAGAATTCGACGTTTGAAGATGATAATATCTAAACTGGAGACTAACTAAATGCACGTTTTCAGGAGGAAGCAACATCGAAAAGATGGCAGTGAGCAAGATTGCTGTTAGTGGAAGTAAATTTAGGGCGGACGGTATACATTACCCTTAGCATAGCTTTTCGAAGATCCTTCCTAAGAGGCCATGCCTGCCATAGGGAATCTTTCAAGTGATTCTCGATTATTAGTTTTTCTGTTCGGTTGCTCCTAATATTTGTTTGCTTTCTATACCCTCCATGGTTAATTAGGGTTTTCCACGTACTTTTGTTCATGGAGCTCAAATGATTTCTTTGAATACCCTGCGAATAGAAAGAATGTAAATTATTTGTTTATAGAATTGATATCCCTTTGCCTTTTCTCTTAATCTCAGTATCTTTATTTCACGCTCCCGATCACCATATGCCAAGTCTTATCTATTTGAGTAAAAATATGATATTCACAACCATTTTGTATATTCTTATTTGGCTTGAACCGATAGGAACGGACAGTATATTTCGAAGGAACCTAAAAGTTTTTCAAAGAAAGCATATAAATAGCCCATATGAAGAGGTGCGACTCTTACAAAACGGAATGTACTTTGATGGAAGGCACCTATTAATAGCCCATATAAATAGAGTCTAGTCCTCTCTCCACCCAAGAAGAACGAACATTGTATTTTATCCTCCATCAGATAAGATGCGTTAAGGGAACATTGTATTCTACGATTCTTCTATTTTTGCAACAATTATCTTCAAGAGCAACTCTATGGACAAATGTATGTCTTCATCCCTCTTATTGTGAAAATCATAAAGATCTAAGATCCTGGATTTCAGAATTTTTCCGCATAAAAGAATTACGTTATCGCTTACATGAACAAGTACTAACAAACCCACTAACCCATGGAATAGGTGTATGAACCCTTTACACCAATCCTACTGGTGTCTTACAAATGAAAAAGCTTCTCCACATGAATAATAAATTCCCAAAGCACAAGCTAATAAGTGATTCGCTCGCAACATAACTCGAATTTGTGATCTCATGAAAAACAAAATGACTCCATTATCACTAGGTTACCACACTCGATGATTCCGATGTGCTAGATTTATCACATCTCTTAAGCACCGCATAGTCTAGGATAAACAACTCCAACATATTCGCCAATTAACAAGAAAACTAAATCCGATGTAAGAGTAGACCAATGAGAAGCTTGTCAGCAATTTCGAAATGCACAAATGCCCAACCAGTTGGCACACAAATTCCCTTTTCAACAAACATGCCACAGTACAGTCGATTACTCTCGTGAATAAATCCTTATTTATGTCAACAAATTGTCACGTTTAAATTATTTTTTTTTTTTGTTTGGATAATGGTATGGAGGGTTCTTGAACTTTTTCAATTTGTGCAGTGTCGTCCTTAGACCTTTTTTTGAATGAATCGGATCATTGAACTTCATTTTGTTTGTTCATGCTAGTCCTTCCATCAAATACTTGGGCAAAATGCTGAGAGAACATCTATGTCTTCGTTAAGTTAGTGCTGTCGCTTCAAATAGTTGCCGATATCGAATAAGAAAATAGAAAAAACGGACACCAAAAATAAAAAATAAAAAAGGAAACTACACAAAGTCAAAAAAGAGTGAGGGGGAGGTGGACCTTGGGCAGTAGGGGCCGCAAGAGCAGGGGCAATAGTGGCGACAAGCCACCGTTGAGGGTCTAGCATCCGTTGTTGGTGGCCGGGCATCGTCACCGCCTCTAATCACCCACAAAAGCGCATATTCGGACTGAGAGAGGGTTGGACAGAGATACTTAGGCGAGTTCAGATTGACCTCGCCACCTTGTTCGTCTTCGTCTACAGATTTGATCCCGCTCATCTTTGTCCCTATAGGTGGCGACAAGGGTGGCTGAACCTCGTCCATGATTGAATGAGGGTTTCCAAGATCTGGGAAGGGGGCTACGACGATGTGTGTGTATTGAGAGAGAGAGAGCGCGCGCATAGACTACAGACCTCGTTGACTCACCAGCAATGACAAGGGCCAACCCTTGTCGGTCCCGTGGCATTGGTTCATGAGGGTCTGCAGCCCCATCGGCTAGTGGCGAGGGTCTATGGCCTTCCGCGCCATTTTCGCCATCCTCCTCTGCCAGCATCCTCTTCTGCAGGTTTATTTTTTATTTTTTCTTTTCAAAAAACATCAATTTCACATATCTTTCAATTTTAAAAATTTATGTAAGCCACATGGGCACCACGTTGGCAATACGAGGCTGCTACATAAGCACTTAAGTGCTATTTGACTGTCATATCAGCATTTTCAACAAAGAGTGACGGAAGGATTAAAATTGCAACAATCAATGAAAAAAAGTTTAGAAATAATATTGCATTAATCGAAAAAGTTCAAAATTACCAATGCCATAATCACGTTTTCTTGAGGAAGCAAGCTTTAACATATCGTTTTGTAAATTAATCTTAATATATCAACTTTATCCTAAAATTAAGTCGATTCATTTATTTATGCCACAATTAAATCAAGTTGATTTATTCGCCATTGACCTTGACTTCCTCCTCGTCCTTTCTTTTCATTTTCTTTTCTAAACCTATTCTTGCAAGATCGAGTTCAGCTCAGACGGAAACAACTCGGATTGATTGAAGTGAGAAGCAAGTTTAAAATTGTGCCTCGAAGCACCCAATTCAAAAACTCTTGTATGCACTCGGAGTACGTGAGTTCATTCTATTTCAGCCATCGAACTATAAAGGGTTTCACACGGGATACAAATGATATAATGATTGGAATGAAGTGCGTTCACATAGACCAGGGTAGATGCAATTCTTGCTTGCGACCAATTTGCCGGGTCCACCACGTGTAGTGCACCCATTGGTCCAAGAAAGGCTCGTAAAAAAACTCACTTAATAAAGCGATTCTTTCAAAACAAAAAGGATGCTTATCCGTGTTTCAAAGTCGATCCATGGCGAAAATACCTGGCATAACTTCAACACCATGTGGTCGATGTATTATTATATATGGCACTCACAGTCCTTTTGTGTATAATCATATGTTCAAAGAGTACATCGTACGACCACACATTGATTAGAGAAAGAATGATGCTTCACCAAGGCGCCTCTCCTCTTCGTCCTTTTCCGAGTCCTTTCCCCTCACATGATTATCTCATTGAAAGTCGCCGCCTCTGCCCGCCCGATAAGTAACGGTAAGCACTTCGATATCCATGGATCCGTGCGAAATGAGAAAACACAAATCATGGGTTGGCCGAATAAACCACCGACATAATGGTTAAGAACAGCTGCTCTCAAGGAGAGTGATAGTAGGTGATACGAAAGAAATCGATTTCCCATTTCGAAAGTAATGTTCTTTTAGAATTCGAGGTTTGAAGACACTATTGTCAAAATTGAAGACTGACTAAATGCACGTTTTCAGGAGGGAGCAGTTGTGGAGAGATGGTGGTGAGTAAGATTGAAGCTTATGGAAGTACACACCCAAGCGTGACCGTTCATGCTATACCGGTTGCTCCTCATATATGTTGGTGTTGTAAAGAAGAAGAATTCACCTTCTATTCTCTCCATGATTAATTAGGGTTTTCCTCATACTTCTTCTCTTGGAGCTCGAAAAATTTCCTTATATACACTGCCAACGATGAAAAAATTTAGATCGATTGTTTGTTGAATCAATATCCCTATGCCTTTTCGCCAAATCTCCAAGACGTACTCAAAGAGCTCAACCTACCAACCAAAATGGCATAATTTACCATGACTTTCTGAAAAATCATTTGACGGAACATTGATGGAGGATAATTGTGTCGCAAAGTACAAGTGTGGATTTTTTTGGGGTAAATGTGTCACAGTGGTCATAATTTGAGATTTTTAATGCCACAAAAAATGTTCAAAGTAAATGTATCGGTATCACAATGAGTATAGTTTGAGATTTTTTTTCACTTTTTCCCAAAATGAAAATGAAAGAGAAATTACAGAGAGTCAAAATAGAGTAAGGGGGAGGCGAACGTTGGGCAATGGGGCGCAACGTTCTTTGGGAACGCCATTTCCACCATCATCCTCTGTTGAAGGTTCTTTTCTTCTTTTTGGTTTGCAATTTTTTTCCTTTTCAGAAAAATTAACTTCATATATCATAAATTTTAAATTTTGTAAAAGACACATAGGTGCCACGTTGGGTATAGGTGACTGCCACGTGAGCATTTCCGTCTAAGCATCTAATGGAAGGATTGAAATTGCAACAATCGGACGTGTTCAAGAGCCCAATTGTAAAAAATCATTCATAACGACATTGCACGGATCGAAAAAGTTCAGGACCATAATCAATCTTTCTTTGAATGATGAGGAAGCCAACTCTAATACGTGACTTTCGTAATTCAATCTTAATATATCAACGTTATCCTAAATCAGAATCAACTAAAAAGGGATAATGGCACAAATGTGCCAAAAGTTAAGGAACAATATTGCACATTGGATTAAAGTTCAAGGACCACATTGAATAAATTAAAAGTTAAGGGACCACATTGAACAAATTATAAGTTCGTACGTACGTAAGTCTCATTTTGTTAGGTGAGCTTTGACCAGCCTCTCTTGAATCATTTCCTCGAAGCTTATGTTTACAGACACAGTGAGACTTTTGAATGACAATGCGCACGGTTATCGTCAACTCCATGTGGTCAACATTGTTTTATATAGGGATAATGGTACAAGTAATCCTTGAACTTTGGCCCAACATGCAATGCGGTCCCTGAACCTTTAATTTATTCAATGTGATCCTTGGACTTTTGGTACATGTTTTCAATGTAGTCCCTCAACTTGAATTAATGGAAGGGCTACATTCAATATTTCCATATAGTTCAGAGGCTAAATTGAACATGTATTAAAAGTTCAAGGGCGATATTAAACAAATTAAAAGTTCTGGAAGGGCTACATTCAATATTTCCATATAGTTCAGAGGCTAAATTGAACATGTATTAAAAGTTCAAGGGCGACATTAAATAAATTAAAAGTTCGGAGACCACATTGCACGTTGGGTTAAAGTTCGGGGACCACATTACACATTCAACCAGAGTTCGGAGACTGTTTGTGTCATTTTCCTTTGTATATAGCAGTCTGGTTCATTCACTGTTTACTCGTTCATTATGGAATCATAGAGTCGAAGAGTCCATGCATAGTGCGACCATTCATTGATTAGAGAAAGAAGGATGCTTCCCAAGCCCTCTCTCGTCTTCCTTCTTTTCCAAGTCCTTTCATCTCACATGATTATGATTGTCTCTTCGAAAGTTGCTGCCGCCCGCCCGATCCATAAGGGTAAGTACTTTCATCTCCATAGATGCATGCAAGATGAGAAAACGCAAATCATGGATCGACCGGATAAACTACCGACCTAATGATTAAGAATGGTCACTTCCAAGAGAAGCAAGCGCGGGGGATACGAAAGAAATCGATTTCACAAGTTGCAATTGATGTTCCTTTAAGAATTCGAAGTTTGAAGACAATAATGTCTGAATTGGAGACTAACTAAATGCACGTTTTCAGGAGGAAGCAATCTCGAAAAGATGGCGGTGAGCAAGATTGCCGTTCATCCTAATCAACCTAGGCGGGACGGTCTACATAACCGTTAGCATAGCCTTTCGAAGCTCCTTCCTTTAGAGGCCATGCCTGCCATACGGAATCTTTCAAGTGATTCTCGATTTTTAGTCTTTCTGTTCGATTGCTCCTAACACATGTTTGCTTTCTATGCTCTCCATGGTTAATTAGGTTTTCCACATACTTTTGGTTCATGGAGCTCAAATGATTTCTTTGAATACCGTGCGAATTGAATGGAAAGAATGTAAATTGATTGTTTGTCGAATTGATATCCCTATGCCTTTTCGCCGAATCTCGATATCTTTTTTTCATGTTCCCGATCACCGCATGCCGAGTCTTATCTATTTCGGTAAAAAATATGATACTCACAACATCTTGTATATTCTTATTTGGCTCGAACTGATAGGAACGGTTCATGTCAAAAGTACTTACAAGTTTTTCAGAGAAATTGATATCTCAAATGTGATCTAATTTAGCGTGATCTCTCGTAACTCTCCTGAAATCGGATAACAAGAAAGTGATAAAGTACTAACAAACCCACTAACCCATGGTATAGGCGTATGGACCCTCTACACCAATCCTACTGGTGTCTTAGAAGCGAAGAAGTTTCTCCACGTAAACAATAATTTCCCAAAGCACAAGCTAACCAGTGATCCACTCGCAACATAATTCGAATTTGTGATCTCAATGAAAAACAGTATGACTCCTTTATCACTAGGCTACCACACTCGATGATTCCAATATGCTAGATTTATCACATCTCTTAAGCAGCACATGGTCTTGGATAACAACTCCAACTTAAACGTTAATTAACAAGAAAACTTAATCCGATGTAAGAGTAGACCTATGAGAAGCTTGTCAGCAATTTCGAAATGCACAGATGCCCAACTAGTTGGCGCACGAATTCCCTTTTCAATAAACATGCCACAAACTGGCCAATCACTCTCATGAGTAAATCCTTAATCATGTCAACAAATTGTCACATTTAATTTTTTTTTTTTTTTGGATAATAGTATGGAGGGTTCTTGAACCTTTTCAATGTATGCACTGT
Source organism: Syzygium oleosum (assembly GCF_021117445.2). Taxonomy (NCBI): domain Eukaryota; kingdom Viridiplantae; phylum Streptophyta; class Magnoliopsida; order Myrtales; family Myrtaceae; genus Syzygium; species Syzygium oleosum. The sequence goes on along the minus strand of NW_026607485.1, from coordinate 18,259,545 downwards.
CGTCCTTGGACTTTTTTTTATGAATCAGGTCATTGAACTTCATTTTGTTTGTTCATGCTAGTCCTTCCATCAAATACATGGGCAAAATGGCGAGAAAACATCCATGTCTTTGTTAAGTTAGTGCTATCGCTTTAAGTGTATGGAATAAAAAACTAGAAAAACGAAGACCAAAAATAAAAACAAAAAGGAAACTACACAGAGTCAAAAAAGAGTGTGGCGGAGGTGGACGGCAGTGGGGACCGCGAAAGCGGTGGCGGTGGCGACAACAAGCCATTGGTGAGGGTCTAGCAACCGTTGTTGGTGGCTGGGCATCGTCACCGCCTCTAATCACCCATAAAGTGCATAGTAGGACTGAGAGGGTTATACAAAGATACTTAGGTGAGTTCAGATGGACCTCGCCACCTTATTCGTCTTCGTCTACGGATTTGATCCCGCTCATCTTTACCCTTGTAGGCAGCAACAAGGGTGGCTGAACCTCGTCCATGATTGAACGAGGGTTTTCTAGATCTAGGAAGGGCTATGACTAAGTGTGTGTATTCTCAGAGAGAGAGAGAGAGAGAGAGCATGCGCGCGCGTAGACTACAGCCCTCATTGACTCGACGGCAACGGCAAGGGCCGACCCTTGTCAATCCCCTTGGCATTGGTTGATGAGGATCTACAGCTCCACCGGCTAGTGGCAAGGGTCTGTGGCCTTCCACGCCCTTTTCGCCATCCTCCTCCGCCAGCATCCTCTTTTGTAGGTTCTCTTTTATATTTTGTTTCGAAATTTTTTCGTTTCAAAAAATCAATTTCATGTATCTTTCAATTTATAAAATTTATGTAAAACACATAGGCATCATGTTGGCAACACGTGGCTGCTGATAGAGAGAAAATATGAAAAAGCTATGTATTGAATTAAGGAACAAGCCCAGAATAAATAGGTACAATAAAACCTAATCTATAAGATATTTTAGGGAAACAATCCCAGAGAATATACAAAGAATAATTCTACAATATCCTAGAATATATACAGAATCCCAAAGATATTGTAACACCCTCCCTCAAACTCAAGGTGGATCAAACAGCGAGAGTTTGGAAAGTAGATACTGAAAGCGGGGCGCCGTAAGAGCCTTTGTAAAACCGTCAGCTAACTGATCGGCAGTCCCAACAAAAGGAAGAGAGATGGTGCCAGCCTGGAGATGATGACGAGTAAGATGGCAGTCAATCTCAATATGTTTGGTGCGTTCATGAAAAACAGGATTAGCCCCAATATGAATAGCACTTTTGTTGTCACAATACAGAGGAGTGGGATCTTGAAGCGAGATGCCCATGTCAGCAAGTAAACGACGAAGCCAGACAATCTCAATAGTAGTATCAGCCATAGCATGATACTCAGACTCAGTAGAGGAGCGCGAGACAATCTATTGTTTCTTGGCGCGCCAAGAAATGAGAGAATCACCAAGGAAAATGCAGAATCCCGTGATGGATCGACGATCAGTTACATCAGAAGCCCAGTCAGCATCTGAATAAGCACGTAACTCGAGAGGAGAAGAGGACAGCAAAAACAAGGACCGCGTCAAAGTACCCCGAAGGTATTGCAAGATCCGCAAAAGAGCAACATAATGAGTAGACCGAGGGGTAGCAAACTGACTGACAACATGAACTGCATAAGCAATATCAGGTCGCGAAATAGTGAGATACACAAGGCTACCGACCAGAGTTCGATAACGAGTCACATCAGAAAGAGGCTCCCCGTCGTTAGGGCGAAGCTTCTGATTCAACTCAATAGGAGTGACTGCAGTACGAGAATCAGAAAGGGCAGCCCTGGAAAGAATATCGGCGGTATACTTCTGCTGAGAGAGAAGAATACCACGGGAACTACGAGCAATCTCAAGTCCGAGAAAATAACGCAATGGACCAAGATCCTTCATGGAAAAATGTTGCTGAAGATGCCTCTTGGTATGTGCAATATAATCAGAGTCATTGCCGGTAATGATCATGTCATCCACATAAAGAAGAATGATAGTATAGCGAGAAGACGAAATATGAACAAACATAGCATGATCAGCCTCACTCTGAACAAAGTTCGCAGAACGCATAGCAGTGGTAAACTTCTCAAACCAAGCATGTGGTGCTTGTTTGAGGCCATAAAGAGCCCGTCGAAGACGACAAACCTGACCAGGGGCGTGAGCAAGACCAGGTGGTGGCTGCATAAAGATTTCCTCCTGAAGATCCCCGTGAAGAAAAGCATTCTTCACATCGAGCTGATAGAGAGGCCAGTTGCAAACAGAAGCAACAGCTAAAAGAGTACGAACATAAGTCATCTTTGCTACCGGAGCGAAAGTCTCTTCATAGTCAATGCCATATTCTTATGAGAAACCTCGCGCAACTAAACGCGCCTTGTAGCGCTCAATACTACATCAGAACGATTCTTTACTTTATAGATCCAACGACAAGAAATTAAGGATCGACCCGGTGGAAGAGGAAGAAGTTCCCAAGTACCAGAACTCTGTAATGCATAAAGTTCCTCTGCCATGGCCTGACGCCACTCAGCATGTTGAACTGCCTCGCAGTAACTAGTAGGTTCCTGCACATCATGGACAGCAGCCAAAAATGAACCAAACTCGGCAGAATAAGAAGCAGCGGCAACATACCGAGCAGGGGGCGACGATCCCAAGGAGGATTACGACGTAGCTCTAGAGGGGTAGAATCGTCGGTGGCAGAATCATTGGTGGCAGGGGGAACAGGAGGGGCACTAGCGGGAGGTAGTTTAGACGGAGAAGGAGGGTCAGGTATATTTAGAGGAGGAGAAGCAGAAGTAAGAGGTGGGTCAGGACAAGGATCAGCCGGGAAGTACATAAAAGGAATAGGAGTAGACACTAAAGGCATAGTGTTAGTAGAGAAGTAAGGAACATGCTCATGAAAAGTGACATTACGAGAGATACGTATGCGCTGAGTAATCGGATCGTAACAACGATATCCCTTGTGCTCAGTGCTGTAGCCTAAGAATGCACATGATATGGATCGAGCAGTCAACTTCATACGTTCAGTGGGAGGGAGAAGCACGAAACACATACACCCAAAAACTCGAAGATGTGTATAGGTAGGATAATAAGAATGAAGTCGTTGAAAGGGTGTATCTTGATGGAGAACGGGTGAGGGAAGGCGGTTAATAAGATGAACCGCAGTAAGAAGAGCCTCAGCCCAAAACTCAGTAGGAACTGAAGTAGAAAGTAAAAGAGCATGAGTGGTTTCAAGAAGATGTCGATGCTTACGTTCAGCAACCCCATTTTGAGCTGGGACACCAGGACAGGAAAGTTGTGGCAATGTCCCATCACTAACTAAGAGAGAACAAAAGGCACCCGAAAGATATTCCCCCCCGGAGTCAGAGCGAAAAACTTTGATTTTCTTTTGAAATTGTGTAGATATCATGGTAGTAAAAGTCTGATAAATGGTACGAAAATCACTATGCTGACGCATAAGATAGACCCAAGTATAGTGAGAATAATCGTCAATAAACGAAACATAATATTTGAAACCACTCTTGGATGGAACAGGGGCAGGGCCCCATACATCAGAATGAACAAGATAAAAAATAGCACTAGAACTAGAAGTACTCATAGGAAAAGGCAGAGCAGATTGCTTTGCTAAAGGACAGACATAACAAGGAGGTAAAGCACCAGATGGGACAGGGCCAAGAACCCCCTGTTGTTGAAGGATAGAAAGGCGAGAAGAGGAAGCGTGCCCTAGACGTTGATGCCACCGTGCAAGATCCACAGTCGCTAGCACGGGATGAGGAGAGGAAGTGGAGGTGGATGGAAGGTGGAGAGACTGCATAGTGTATAACCTGCCATTCCTACTGCCCTTGCCAATCATCCTGCCACTCGAACGATCCTGCACAAAACAAGAACGATCAGTAAAACTCACAATACAACCAGCATCAGTAAGCTGGCTGACAGATAATAAATTGAGTGCCAGAGAAGGGACATGCAACACATTAGGAACACAGAAAACCCGAGGGCGGACAAGAGTCCCCTGTTGGGTAGCTATAAGAGGAGAACCATCAGCTGTAAAGAATCGTGCTAGAGACTTGAGCTCAGAAAGCTTAGTGAGACAAGCAGCGGAAGCAGACATGTGTCTAGCAGCTCCTGAGTCAAGAATCCAAGTAGTAGAGGAGCCACCTGATGAAGGAGCAGCAGCTGCAGAAGGAGCAGGAGTGACAGCAACCGAAAGGCCAGAATTGGATAACTGAGAGTTAAGTTGCAATTTATTTAAGCGGGCTAATTGAGCCTCAAGTGCAGTAAATCGCTCATCCACAGAAGGAGAAGCGGGAGAAACATGCTGAGCCGAAGTAGGAGCGGGTGGAGTCCGAGAAGAGCGCTGGGTATCGCGCCGCTTCTTATTGCAGCGGGACTCGGTATGACCACGGCGATGACAATAAAAACACTGAATAAACTGTTGAGAACCCTGAGTCGGAGCAGGAGAAGATGACGTAGGTCGAGGAGTAGCAGCAAGAATCGCAATGGGATCAGGCACCGCAGAAGATGAGAGAAGACCCAACCGGGTTTCCTCAGACTGAAGTTCCTTGACAGCATCAAGAAGAGAGGGTGGAGGATTCCGATAAAGAATATGATTACGAACACCCTCAAAAGCAAGTCGAAGCTTCATAAGAAAATCATAAAGTCGCAAGCAATCCTGAGTCTGTAGCTGAGAAGACTGACATGTGGCACAGCTAGAACATGTGGAACATAAAGTGGGAGACAAAACATCAAGTTGACTCCAAAGCGACTTCAAATAATTATAAAACTCACGAATAGATCGAGCACCCTGAGTAGCAACAGCAATCTCCTGCTGTAATTGATAGACACGGATAGAGCCAGTCTGAGTAAACATGTCAGCGAGCTAATCCCAAAGATTCTTCGCACCCGTGATGTGAGCAAACTGTGGACGAAGGGCATGATCAAGAGAACCAAATATAATGGCCCAAGCCCTTCGATCAGCAACAGTCCAAGTCCGAATGTCAGATTCACGTTTAGCAATCTCCTCAGAAGTGAGTTTGGATTGCTCAACGTCCTTGAATTTGGCAGGACAGACGCGTACACCCTCAACATGTTCAAATAAGTCACGATAAACAAGTGCAGCCATAGCCGATGGCCGCCAAAGAGCATAATTGGAGCCATCGAGTTTGACATCAATTCGGTCACCCAAATCACCCATATCAAATCCAATAGCGTAGAAAACGACCAAAATTCAAGAGCAGTAATAACAACGGCACGTGAGAGTGCGTGCGTTGAGAATTTACCGGGTGGTGAAGTGTGAGAAGTCACCGGTGACGAGACGATGAACGTGGTGTCGTCAAATCAATAAAACCACAAGAACACAATGGCGAAGAGTCCCAATCTTCCAACGACAATATCAAACCGTGGTGAACTTGATTGCCGGTGATGTGGCAATGCGCAAGGGTATAGTGACAACATACGTCACAACAGGGAAATAAAAGCCCAGAGCAATTGCTCTGATACCATGATAGAGAGAAAATATGAAAAAGCTATGTATTGAATTAAGGCACAAGCCCAGAATAAATAGGTACAATAAAACCTAATCTATAAGATATTTTAGGGAAACAATCCCAGAGAATATACAAAGAATAATTCTACAATATCCTAGAATATATACAGAATCCCAAAGATATTGTAACAGCTGCTACATGGGCACCTAACTGCTATTTGACTGCCATATCAACATTTTCAAGAATTAAAATTGCAACAAGCAGTGAAAAAAAGTTCGGAAATAATATCACATAAATCGAAAAGGTTCAAAATTACCAATGCCATGATCACGTTTTCTCAAGGAAGCGAGCTTTAATATATGACTTTTGTAAATTAATCTTAATATATCATTTTTATCCTACAAATTAAGTCAACTCATTTATTTATGCCACAATTAAATCGAGTTGATTTATTTGTCATTCACATTGACTTCCTCCCTGTCCTTTCTTTTTATTTTCTTTTCTAAACCTGTAATTGCAAGATCGAGTTCAGCTCACAGGGAAACAACTCGGATTGATTGAAGCGAGACGCAGGTTTAAAATCGCGCCTCAAAGCATCCGATCCAAAAACTCTTGTATGCATCCGAAGTATGCAAGCTCATTCCATTTCAGCCATCGAACTGTATAGGTATTGCATAGGATACAAATGACCCGATGATTGGAATGAAGTGAGTTTGCATTGACCCGGGTTGATGCAATTCTTACTTGCGACCAATCTACCGAGTCCACCACAACGTGTAGTGCACCCTTTGGTCCAAAAATGCTTATCCATGTTTCAAAGTCGGTCCACAGCGAAAATACCCGGCATATCTTCAACTCCTATGGCACTCTCAATCCTTCTATGTATAATCATATGTTCAGGGAGTACACCGTACGACCACACATTGATTAGAGAAAGAATTATGCTTCACCAAGGCGCCTCTCGTCTTCTTCCTCCTTTTCCTAGTCCCTTCCCCTTGTCGCGACCTACCCTTGGTCAGACCAATAAAGAGAGCTGAGGTTATAGTTAAATCTGCTAGTAGAAAACCGAAATAACTAGTTTTAGTAAGCATGAAGATGAAGGAGCTAAATGAAAATCCCATTCGCTCCCCTAGCTTTCGCCTCTCAGTGTCAGTGTCGGCCTAGACATATAGGAAATTCCGGATCCAATTCGGATATTAGAAAGATTACCACTTTTTTTATTATGGATCTAGTACCAGAAACTCAATGCGTAATCTTAGCATTCAATGTGTATTCCTGAATAATCTCATTTTTCCATTATTCAACCATTTCATTTTACCAAGTGCAATGTTAGCTAGATTAGTTGGATTTCATCCAAATAAAATATTTGATTTCATACAAATCGAGTAGTATATTAATGAATAAGGGGAGCTATTTCGATTCCATCGAAATGGAAGAATGACCTAGGAGTTGGCTAATGGATTACTAAGCCTAAATTTAACTCAGACTCTCCCAAGCCTATACCAATTCACAACTTGGTTCAAGAGTTGCCACTGATCTATTTTGGTGGGTAGATTAGAAATCCAAATAAAGTATTAGGAGATTTACTTTATTCCTATAAACCAAAGATTAAGAGTTCAGCAACTTGATTACGCTAGATTACTCTAACGCCCTTTCGGTACCTTTTCTCTTTTATCCAAAAAATATTTAGCAAGCAGCTTGGATTTATTTTAAACCTATCCACTAACATGCGAGATGATCATGCGGATGCACAACTATTAATGTAACACTCAAGGAAGAGCAAAGCAATAAATAGCAAGAAAGAAATTGAAAATCAAACATCACTAAACAACACAATTATTTTTGGGGTTTTCTTTTATCTTAAAATAAAAACTAACCTACATGATATTTTTGGTATTTTCAAAACATGACACTTATCTAAATTAAAGATTAAAAAAACTTGCCTAATCGTTACGCACAATCCACAAAGATTTCATTTTAAAGATTAGAATAATCTAAAAAATAACCCACCGTCTCGCGAATTAAATTAGAGATTACCACAATCTTTAGGCACAACAATTACCCAAATATTAAGTCGAATTAATTAAAAAAATGATCCGAAATCTTTACGGATCAAATTAGTAATTACATTGACTCAATCAATAGCCCTAATTAGATAATGCCTAATATCTCAATCAAATCAATTAGATAACAAAATCTATCCGGATTAAGCAATTAAATAATTTATATCAAATTGGATAAGATCATTACCTAATTTGGACGTGCATAATCTTATCGGAATCGAATTAGATCACGGCTTGCGGATGAGGCTCGGAGAATGGCTGACGGGGGCTGATTCTCGGTTTGTCGCGACCTACCCGTCCCGATTGGATTTGGTTAGGCCAAGAGGTATTTATCGATAGATGTGAACATTAATTAATCATTTGATAAACCAACTAAATAGTTCATTAATCCAAAGACCGAGGCACTCCCGAGCCTCATACCTCGCGCGACGAGAATTTGTCTAAACGAAGCATTCCATTGGAGTCGTCACTAGCCATGATTAAGGGTCGACTAGAAACCCTAATCAAGAAGTAAGAGTGTCGTCTCGATATGCGCGAAAATCAGAGATTCTAAAGATCGGGGACTTGATTACACTAGCGATCTAACTAGTGCCTTTTCGGTACCTAAACTTGAACGTTCGTAAACTAACGTACCGGGCAGCCTATCGAAAAAGCTAAGATTCCACCTAATCATGCTAGAAATGAAAACTAACAACCAATGTATTAAAAGTGCACAACCAAATAATCATAAAGAAAATAAACAACCAGCGACCTAGTATCGTCTCTAAAAAGAAAAGGCAATCAAAAGCCCTAAAGTAAAGCTCTAATGACTTGTCCAAATTTTCGAGCAATTTTTAAAGGTTTTCTCAATTTTTACAAATTTTAAACTAAGTCTAGAATGAAATAAATATTGAAATCTAGTGAAATGAAGCCCAAAAGTGATTTCTGAACATTTCCTAATTTTCTGGATTTTTTGGAATTTTTCCGAATTTTTCTGAATTTTTTAATTTTTTTAATTTCTGAATTTTTTTAATGTTTTTAAATATTTTTTGGATTTTTAAACATTTTTGAATTTTTTTGAAATTTTTAATATTTTTAATATTTTAAAATTTTAAAATTTTTATTAATAAAATAACAATTCCGAACCGGGTCCCCTGACCCGATCCGCCCGGCTACCTGACCCGGAACTTTGACCCGCCCGGGATCCCATTTAAATATTTCTTTTCTGATTTTTTATTTTATTTTCCCTCTTTTCTTTTTTCTTTTTCTTTTGTTTCTTTTTCTTTTCTTATATATTTTTTACTTTTTCTTCCCCTTCGCGCTCAGGACGCCTCTCCCCAGAACGCTTTCTTCTTCGATTCTTCACCAAGAACGTCTTCATGCCGTCACTAGGATTACGCCGGGAACGCTCAACGCCAGCCGTCGACTCGGGCCGCCAGCGTCGACGACGGACGCTGGCCTTACTCCATCACCGCCGGCCAACATTCCGGCGACCAACTCCGGCCACGGAAACGACATCGACCAGCAAAAACTTGATTACCCGGCCCTCAAACTCTCGACCCAACGACAGACCTTAAGACCGAACAAACGAACATAAACACACATGAAATAGAGATAGAGGGCTAATGATCGCGGCATCAAACCGCAAGCAACGCCAGCGTTGGGAATGGATCTCCGGCGAAGGACTCATCCATGGCCGACTCGAACAACGAGAGATATGCTACAAAACCGAGAGAAATCAGAAAGAAAACACAACGACAGGCACCAATCGACAAATATAAGAACTAATCAAGTATAACAATCGAGTTCGAAGCACTGACTTCGCGAAAACAGACTCGGAACTTCGTTTAGACATTTCGTCGAACAGGTGGTGGGCTAGTTCAAACCGGTGCTTAAGGCTGAGTTTCGAGGAACGTGAAGCGTGAGGATCTAAGGAACCATATCTCATCACTAGATCGTCTCAGTTTGCGATAAAACACTAAAAAGCCACACGACCAAATTCAACGTTTTAAACCTAAACAGCTTTATTGAGACATTTTGTCGAACAGGTGGTAGGCGGTTGAAAAATGGATCCACAGGTCTGATTTTGACGAGGTTCATGGCCTTTTTTCGACATACGGCGTTTAAAACAACTTATTTGAGCTTGGAACAAATGTAAGCCTCCATTGATAGGGCCAGGCGACCACCGAATAGGCTCGGTGTGCTTGGCACCCGAGAGGCAAGGGAGGGAATGGCAGAACAGAGAAGGTGGAGACCATGGGTTCGAACTGGCTTGGGCGATGCGCGGTGGATGGCGGGCTGGTTTTCGACGAGTATAAGGGCACTTCCAGCGAACCACCAGCGAAAGGGAGGACTTTTCTTCACTCCCCCACCCTCTCATTCCTTCTCCTCTCCAAAACTCCTCTGTTCTTCTTTTTTTTTTCAACCTTCCTGTCCCGCGTGGAGCTCCAACGGCCGGGAATGTAGGGATGGCTAACTCTGGCTCTCAATGAACGGCGGAGAGGGGGGAGGAGATTCGCTCGGCCACCTCCTTTCCCGAGTGGGGGAGGCCGAAACACTCTTTTCTCTAAAAAAAGACCCCCTCGATCCTCCATTTTTCCTCCTCTTCCGCCCCTCCGTTCTCTTTTCCAGCACCCCTCTTTTATCCCTGGACGTCGGCCCTTTTTCTTCGGGACCACTGATTACCTTTCTGACATTCTCGGCGTCGAGCGACGCCCCCCTGCCGCTACGCGACCTCCCTGCTGCTGCTGCGCGTTGCTCGTCCCTGTACCATGGTCCCCTTTGCCGAGAGATGATAAAGGGGAAAGAAAGACAGTCGCGGGCCGGGCCAAAGGGAAAAGAGAGGTGGGCCGGCCCCCGCGTGCGAAAAGAAATAGGGAACCAAAGGGGCCGGGCCGACCCGGTTAACTCGAACCGGGTCGAACCGACCCGAAATTTTTTTATTTTTAGATTTCTTTTTCTTGATTTCTTTGTTTTTTTAAAACAAGAAAAATATGTCTAATAGACTCCATTTATGCCAATGCACCTAATGTCTATATGCCATGTGATTTAATGAAAATATTTTTGCTCGGGGACAAAAATTAGGTGTCGGTGATTCGCAACAGGCCTACGGCCGGGGAGTGTTCGATGGCGGGGACGAAAGCACGTCAATGGTGGTATTCACGGCTAAGCTTGCTGGATGATAAAGAATCTCAATCTTAACCTGGACGATCACAATTTCCTCCCACACGATCATCAAGCTTCAAAGAAAACACTCCTTCCATCGCTTGAATAAAGTTTTCTCCTTTTGTCTTCTTTCTATGCCAGATGGCTGCAATGGTAAAGAGGTGTTGTAAAACGAACAAGTGGGGATACGTGGTGAGCGCTCAGTGTGGGAACGTGACTTCACGACAGCCGGCAGATAGTCTCTCCAGCGACGAGGGAACCAATGATATTAGACTTGACAAGGACAACGGCCACGGCAGGATGTTGGACGCTACCATGAGCTTGCCGGGAAGCTAGCAAGCGCAGCGAGACAGAACTGGAAAATCATCGGATTTCGCTGGAGAGTTGTTTGACGACTTGCTAGATGTTCTCCGGAAAACCTGCAAGAAAAGATACAAGCGCGACGGAATCGTTATGCAAGTACACAAGGTGTCGAGATCTTTGCTGGTTCAAGTGGTGTTGTAGCTGTCCAAAGTACAAGATCAGGAGGGGTCATCGAAACTGGACAGCACAAGGCGGCACTTCAACGGCGGGAGGAGCTTCGATCTGAGACGTGACAGGATCAGCTTGGAATTCGCCGTCTTTTGGTTTTGCACGATGGTGGTGCAATCATTCGATCGAGCCACACAAAGCCATCGCAAAGACAGATGAACAATAGACACGATGAGCGTATGATGAAAAGAGAGAACTTGTCTCTCTTTCTTTCGATCTCCAATGGAGGCGTCGAGACCGTCCCTCTTTTTCGTCTCTTGTGGCCGTTCCCTCTGCTCTCAATTGTGGCCGTGTATGTAAGTAGTGTGGCCTTCCCCCGGGAGTCTTGCACCGCCTCAATTCCTGCCGAGTCTTCGTCGGACTCTCACCAAGCCGAGGCGTTGGGTTTTCTGTTTTGCAGGATATTCGAGTCATGATCTGCGAGTTCCGCAAACCATTAGCCATAGAATTGAGCCGAGCACCATACACCACTGGTCATCCTCCGAGCCTCATCCGCAAGCTGTGATCCAATCCGATTCCAATAAGATTACACGCGTCCAAATTAGGTAATGATCTTATCCGATTTGATATAAATTGCTTAATTCGGATATATTTTGTTATCTAATTGTTTTGATTGAGATATTAGGCATTATCCAATTAGGGCTATTGATTGAGTCGATATAATTACTAATTTGATCCATCAAGATTTTGGATCATTTTTTTAATTAATTCGACTTAATATTTGGGTAATTGTTGTGCCTAAAAGATTGCGGTAATCTCTAATTTAATCCGCGAGATGATGGGTTATTTTTTAGATTATCGTAATCTTTGATTTGAGATTTTCGTAAATTACACATGCCGATTTGGTGAATATTATCTTGCAATGAGTGCTTATCCTTTGCTTGATTGTTTCCATAAAAGAAAATACCAAAAATATCTTAGAATAGATTATATTCTTCTCTTAGACTTAATCACTTGTTTAAATTAAGACATTTATTTATTTCGAATTTTAATAAAAATACCAAAAATATCATATGCATGTCATATAGTTTGCATGTTATGAAATCGCATGTCATGTAGATTAGACTTCATCTCAAGATAAAATAAAATTCCAAAAATATTTGATTATTTTGGAGTGACCAATTTATTTACTTTCTTGCAATTTGCTTGCTTTGTTATTTGAGTGTTAATTTCATTGATACCCATATGATCACCTCCTGCATGTTAGTGGATAAGTTAAAATCAATTCAATTAAGCTACCTGCAAAATATTTTTCTGAAAATAAAAAAGAAAAGGTACCGAAAGAGTGTTAGAGTAATTTAGCGTAACCAAGTCCCTGAACTCATAATCTCTTTTTCGTAGAAGTAAAGTAAATCTCTCAATACTTTACTTGGGTTTCTAACCGACCCACCAAAAAATAGATTAGTGACGACTCCAAACTAAAATGATTTGCATGTTAATAAATTGAACCATAAGTCGCGAATTGGTATAAGCTTGAGAGAGCCAAGCTAGATTTAAACTTAGTAATCCATTAACCGAACCTTAGGTGGTGCCACCCTTCGAAGGGTCGCGACACCCCTCACATGATCATCTCTTCAAAAGTTGCCGCCGTCCACCCGCCCGGCCGCTGAGTAACGGTTAGCACCTGATCTCCATGGATGCGTGCAAAATTAGAAAACACAAATCATGGGTTGGGCCAAATAAGCTGCCGACGGAATGGTTAAGAACAGCTGCTCTTGAGGAAAGCGATAGCAGGTGATACGAAAGGAATCGATTTCGCGTTTCGAAAGTAACGTTGTTTTAGAATTCGGAGTTTGAAGACTATAATGTCGAAATTGGACGCTGACTAAATGCGCGTTTTCAGGAGGAAGCAGTCCCGGAGAGATGGTCGTGAGCCAGATTGAAGCTTATGGAAGTACACACCCAGGCGTGACTGTTCATGCTATACCGGTTGTTCCTCATATATGTTGGTGTTTTAGAGAAAAATACTTCGCCTTCTTTTCTCTCCATGGTTAATTAGGGTTTTCCACATACTTCTGTTCTTGGAGCTCGAAAAATTTCCTTGAATCCAACTGCCAACGACGAAAAAATTTAGATCGATTGTTTGTTGAATCGATAACCCTGTGCCTTTTCGCCAAATCTCTGAGACGTACTCAAAGAGCTCAACCTACTAACTAAAATGACATAATTTACCGTGACTTTCTGAATAAATACCGGTGAAGATCGATAAGCTACTAAAAACCTCTAAAAATATTTATTTCATGCTCCTGAAGTACAACATTATCCCACCATGCAAGCCAATTGCCGTGTGCGAAGTCTTTTCTATCCCAGTGAAAATACGGTATTCACAAAAATTTGTCTATTTCAATTTGGCTTGTAACGCTGGGAACGGCATGTTCCGAAAGTACCTAAAAGTCAGATAACAAGAAAGTGAAAGCTTGACAAATCCACTATCCCATTGTACTGATTGTAATACCAGAGAAAAAGCATTAGTAATTTGTTGCTAATCTCCTGGAAAGGTGCATTATCATATCTAATGATCTCTCTAGATAAAGACTTTTGATCTTTAGTTTCATCACAAATATGAATGTCATTTTCAGGTCCCATCATGGATTGAGGTTACTAGAAGACAGAATTTGAATTTACCAAACTAATTCTATTTAATCCTTTGAGAATATGGTGCACTTGTGAGTTAAGGGTCTGTTTAGTAATGTTTCTGTTACTAAAAATAATTTTTATTCAGAAATAATTTTTTCTATTTTTATTCCCTAGATGAGTTTCTAAGTAAAAAAACACATTTAGTAACTGTACAAAATTTCTATTCCTGAAGTAGAAAAAGAACAAAAATGCGTTTGGTAGGACATTAAAAATTTCTACTCCAAATTTTTTCATTTAATTATACAATTATCGGTGGAGACTTAACAATTCATGTTTGGATAAAATTGGACTAGAAATAGAATAAAAATATAATATGATATAGAATTTGATGACCTTAATACAATCATAAAGAAAATTACTCCTTATAGACAAATCAAATATCGAGTGGTGGTCAAGGAAATTGCGGTTTAGGGTGTAGGATTTTAGGATTTTAGGATTTGGGGTTAGGGTTTTAGGATTTCGATTTTGAAGTTTTGGGTTTTGGGTTTTGGGTTTTAGATTTGGATTTTATGATTTAGGGTTTGAGGTTTAGGTTTTAGAGTTTCGGGTTTGGGGTTTTATGTTTAGCATTTCGGGTTTCGGGTTTCGGATTTTAGGGTTTGGGTTTTGGGTATTGGGTATAGGGTTTAGGGTTTACAGTTTAGGGTTTGGGGTTTAGGATTTAGAGTTCGGGGTTTTGTAGTTTTAGGATTTAGGGTTTTGAATTACGATTTTAAGGTTTAGATTTTAGGGTTTCGGGTTTGGAGTTTTAGGTTTAGGGTATAGTGTTTCGGGTTTTGGGTTTGGGATTTTAAGGTTTGTGTTTTTGGGTTTAGGATTTGGGGTTTAGAAGGTTTAGGGTTTGGGTTTTTGGGTTTGAGGTTTTAGAGTTTAGGATTTCGGGTTTTTCATTTTAGTGTTATGGGTCTTAGGATTTGGGTATTGAGATTTAAGGTTTTGGGGTTTGAGAGTTAAGGTTTAGGATTTTTGGGTTTAGGGTTTAAGGGTTTAGGATTTGAGGTTTTAGGATTTAGTATGAGAATATCTTGTGAAAGAGGGAGAGTTGATCTTGTTTCTCTATTGTTTCTTTTTTTGTTCCAGAAATAGAAACGTATATTTTTTTTACTTCTTATTTCTATTCCAAATCTATTCCCCAACCACTTTTCTGTTCCGGAAAACAAAAAAACTAACTGACATTACTAAACGGATTTCTGTTCTTTTTCTGTTCCGGGGAACAAAAGAACAGAAAAATAGAGAAACAGAAATGTTACTAAACAGGCCCTAAGATGCTGAAGAAGCGATTGACGGTTGGTAGATCAACACTTCTCTTTCTGTCACTAGAATTCTTCCAATCTTGACTTGCAATGAACAAATAAATGGTAAATGATTGAAGATTCTTTAACCAAAGTGTGTCAATGGTTTGGTGGGACGTTGAAGAAGTAGGTAACTGTGATGTTTGTGATTGATCAATCACACCTGCAAAGAGGCAAGCCAAGCTTTCTCTCCTATTGGAGCTTATGCATCTAGTTTTCACTATATAAGCATGGCCATGTAGTTTGTTCATCAACCTGTATTTCTAAACCCGCTCTATACTTTGTGTGTTCATCTTCCTCGCACTATATCCGGTGTCTCGCTGCTCATAGCAGATTAATGGCTTCGCTGATACCCTCTCTCACACTAAGTTTACTCATTCTATTACTAAATTTTGGACTGATACAGTCACTCCAATGTTTGTCACAGAAATTCAGTAGGAACCGATACTACCAGCATTGTACCGATCTCCCGCATTTAAGCTCTTACTTACATTGGAGCTACAACCCTGCTGAATCTTCTATCGAAATCGCATTCTTGGCTCCACCAGCAAGACCCGACGGATGGGTCGGGTGGGGCATAAATCCTAATGGAAGCGGAATGATCGGCACCCAAGCTTTGATTGCTCACAAGGAAGCGAATGGGTCTATGGCTGCGAGGACTTTCGAGTTGGTTTCGTACAAGAAGGTTGAGGAAGGTGAGATTGCATACAAGGTCTTGAAGGCAGAAGCCGAGTATAAAAATAGGGTGGTCACAATGTTCGCGACGGTCGGGCTTCCGAAGGAGACAAAGGTCTTGAATGTGGTTTGGCAGGTCGGGAGCTCGGTGGTTGACGGAGTGCCGGCAATGCATGAGCTCGGCGCTGCGAACTTGAACTCTAGGGGCAAGCTTGATTTGCCGCAAGGGCAGAGCAGTAGCAACAGTGGAAAGAACTCTCATCTTCAACGTAAAAGGGTATGAATCTCTCTAAAGTTTACTCTTTTTCTTGTGTTTTATATTTCACATTGTCGGCGAATAAATTACACACAACATTATTGCATGACCTTGAAATTGGTATATGTGGTGATTGATTAGCAGATCCACGGACTCCTGAATGCGATCAGCTGGGGAATTCTGTTCCCAGTAGGCGCGGTCATCGCGAGATACTTAAGGCCTTTGAGGTTCGCCGATCCGTTCTGGTTCTATCTTCATGTCAGCTGTCAATTTTCTTCATACATCATCGGGGTGACCGGCTGGGCAATAGGCCTCGATCTCGGGGCCGAGTCTAAGGGCGTCGAGTACACTTCTCACCGGATAATCGGGATAATACTTTTCTGTCTCGCAACGTTGCAGGTACCACTTTGAATTTTGCTCTTCATAATATAGAGCCAATAACACCAGTTAGAGGTAATTTTGTCCTATGTCAAATGATGATGTGGTAATAAGTTTTCTTGGCGATGTTTCGGGGGCAGATGTTTGCCATTTTCGTCAGGCCAAGCAAGGATCACAAGTTCCGGGTCTACTGGAATGTATACCACCACGGGATCGGGTACACCGTCATCGTTCTCGGCATCATTAACGTGTTCAAAGGGTTGGAGATATTGGGCCCTGCCAAGGCATGGAAACTCGGTTACGTTCTCTTTCTCTCTGCGCTAGGCGCAACCGCCTTGTGCTTAGAAACCATCAGTTGGGCAATG
The DNA here is from genome assembly GCF_021117445.2 of Syzygium oleosum. NCBI lineage: Eukaryota > Viridiplantae > Streptophyta > Magnoliopsida > Myrtales > Myrtaceae > Syzygium > Syzygium oleosum. The sequence continues at coordinate 18,242,716 of NW_026607485.1, read as the reverse complement.
GTCCTGAAGGAAAAATTTTGTAAATCCAAGAAACCATACGACGGGTTTGATCACAGCGAGAAGCAGCAGCCTCTGGCCTCCTAGGATGAGTTCCGAATTGAATCCGATCTTTTGCTAGTGTTTGTCTCCGTCGATTCATGTGAAAGGTCCCTTAGAAAAAATTGTTGACGCTTGCATAAATTCAACGTGGATGTAAGTACAAATGGGTGCAAATAGATGCTACATATTGCATAATTCTATCTATTGCAACTGCAAAGATATATGGATTTGAAGAGTGTATACTCGAAGAAAAGGCTTAAGCAGTGAGGGCTGTTGTTGCTGTTGAGTGATTTCAATCATTTGCTAGTCCAAGTTGATGTACATGAGGTTTCTTGAATAAATGAGATTATTACTTCATCGACTGAGTTCCTTCAGGGGTGAAACTCTCTCTTTTCAAGAATTTTTTTGCTAAAGCATCCTATACTAGAAAAAGGAAATGATTTTCTCTGCATGTTAGACGTGATCTATCTGTTACACACTTCTTAATTATCACACGAAACACGGGATGTGGATATTAACGCGTCAAAAAGATGACAGAAGACGGGAACGCACGAATAGGAAACGATGAACAAACACCACCACGATAAGAAGTGTCGATACTCAAACTTTCGATTCATATTGTCATAGCATGCCAGACAATATAACTTTTCAAGAAATTAAACTATTAAGAAATGGACCAGCGATGTGCACATTTCATACTTCTTCGCACTCCAAGTCGCGACACCCTAGCGGAGTTAGGATTTTATCAAACTGTCGAGAATGCCTAGACAGAATGAACGTTGGAAGAAGTAGATTCAAAGCAAAAGAGAAGGATGCCTTTACATAATGAGAGTTCCGTACATCATTCAATCAATCTTACCACACTAATGAAGACAATTTTTGCTATTGGTGAAGATGACAACTGCACAACTTGCGTCCATGTTAACTTGCTTATTCCTTAGTCAAGGACCTGAATTAATTAACTTTTAGGACAGAAACAGCGACTTCAACCGATGCTTCGCTTGTTGGGTTAAAAGACATCTCATCTACAATCAACCTAAGACCCGAGCATATATCATCATAATTGTTCTAGGATGTGTCTTTTGCATTCGGAAAATGACTCAACACTTGACGCTTGAATTGTGACGTTCCTGGATTAACTCACTCGTGGTATTATCCGCTTTAGCCGGTCCCATATCGAGCCTCACAGTTTTGCTCTTTTGCGTACAAGTGGACCCTTCCCAGGAGGCCATGTGCTCCCATTTGAGCACGCTCCAAAGTTTAGGATTGTCATTACATTAAAAGGCATCTCTGTAAGGTAATTTTAGTTTTCATATATATATATATATATATTTCAAAATCATTTTTTCTCTGTTCAATGCACAATTTGGTTTATTCCTATCCCCTTTCGACATCCTAGAGGCTCGCTAGGAGCCATTCCTTATCCAGACCTTCTAGCCCTGGCTATCACTCCCCACTCTTATCAGACGTGGTCATTACAGACCCTCCAGCTTCCGCGTGGTCTCACTCTGATATGATTAACTTACTCGAGTTATTGTCCATTTTGACCCGTTCCATATTGAGTAGCGTACAAATGAGCACCTTTCCAAAAAGTCACCAATTTTGGGAGTACTCCCATATGAACACGCTTAACTTTGGAGTTTTAAATCTAAACATTGTCGTTACATCAAAAGACACCTTTGTGAGTTAATTACAGTTTTTACGTATATATCTCAAAATCGCCTCCCCCTATTCAATGCACTATTCGGTTCATTCATTCCCCATTTACCATTCTAAAAGCTAAGAGCCGCTCCTTGTCCAGGTCCTCGACGACCGTTCCCCACCCTTGTTAAACCTAGTCGTTACATGAACTAAGACTAGACATAGTGAACGTAGCATTCAAAACAATGAAATTAGGTCGTTCGAATTACTTGTCGCGGGCATTTACAATTTCTTTCTCTCGATCCTTGATCATAGTTAAATAATTTCAGATTTTTCAGTCCTTTTTCTCACCAACCATTGTGGCTTTAGAACCTGCGCTCAAGGAGAATTAATTAGAATGGATACATGTTTTGATGGTCTTCCCAATTGCCGATCCCCACCACTTTAGACAATCTTAATAGGCTTCAATCTGATCTATTGAATTGGCGACACTTTGAACTAAGCCTTCACATCCCGAGTTCTATCCAACGGCGGACCAGCCTCGTGTCAGAATTTCTTCTATTCCTTCAATCATTAACTGAGAAAAGAAGTCGCCGGAGGTCCAACGACCCAGAGCAGACGGCCACCCATTGGCGGTAGAATTACGGTGCATAGTACCGCTCACAAGACATCGACGTACTACGAGTTCAAAATGTGGATGCAAGCCAACAGCAAAGCAATATCTCATATTACATAGCACAGCGAGGGAATACATGAATGAATTACCAACAGCTTTTAGTGTCATCCATAAGTAAACAAACCAAACAAGAACGTTGCCCCGTCATTTCTAGGGCATGAAAGTGTTGCGGCGAAGTCTCAATCAGATGAGTTCCGATGTTTCTCGGGTTTTCGCATTTCACGAGTGCGGCAAGTCTTGTGCAAGACGATGAAAACACAGGAAAGGTGTAACATCATGATCCAAAGCAGAGTGAATGTCACCAATTATACGAAGTCGATTAAAGATTACAACACGCCAGTGGATATGAAAACAACTGCAGTCCTTCATCACAGCTTATAACAGGAAGGTGAAAAAATCAGCAATGGCACTAGAGGGAGACCAACAAGAGGAGATAAAACTGACTTCACTGCCCAACTATCTTTCTACATTGCCATTTTTTTTTCGGAACTATTTATCTACATCTCAGTCTCAAACAAGGAGAAAGGTAACTATATCTATGTCTAACAAAGGAAAACCAAAAGACATGTTTTGCTCAAATCAGTATAGGAGAAAATTTGGTAAACTATAGTATAGAATCACTTTAACACAAACTCACCGATTTGATGATTGAGAGGGTAAGTGCGAGGTATTTAGTCATACCAATGCCTTGAAATAGCGGGACAAGGTCTAGACTGAACAGCATGAGTACTTGCTCCATGCTTTTCTCGAGCTGTTCCCATCCACAAGGCTTACCCCATTTGACTCCAAATTGACTTTGTAAGAATCGGAGCTCAACACTTTTCTGCTGACGTTGTCGTAGATTTCCCGGATAACGATCTCGAAAGCTTTGTGGACGTTCGTGGAATCGAAAGCAGACGTCTCGATGAAAAAGAGACCTTCCGCCTCTGCCAAGTTCTTGCCTTCTTCCACGCTCACGTCCCTGATGTCCTCCAAATCGCGTTTGTTCCCCACCAACATCTTCACCACAGTTGTATCCGAATGAGCTGCAAGTTTGTGCAGAAGTATCAATATCTGAACCAAGCAATCTTAAGGAAAGAACTATGCTAATTAGGCAGCACGACCTACAATCCTATATCAACTGCCAACATGAGTTTAGGAGGAAGGTGATTAATTTCGTTCTAAACATCAAGTAAAATGTGTTGTGACTATAGAGATAAGAAATTTTCCTAAAAATGTATCGTGTAATCAAAATTCAAGATAGAAGTCCCCCGGTTGTTCCCAATTACCCAATTAGGACTAAAACTGTGACTTCTTGTCAAAATGGATATTTGCGACTAGGTTCGTAACGGCCAAATAGGCAGTCACGATGCCCTATTCTCTTGAGCCATGTCCAACCTCGTTCATGCCATCAACAATGCCCCGCCATAAAAGGGGAGAAAGAGGTCAAGAAAAAAGGAAGAATACCCTGTTTTGGCTCCCATTAAATCAAAGAATTCTGCGCATTTGATGATGTTCCCAGTATCCGGTAACTAATTCAGTATCGGAAGCACAAACGAGACCACGTACCAAGTTCTAGTAATACCAAACAAATGTAACTTAGAAGCAAAACTCGATTCAGGAATCAGCTGAGATCCTTCAAATGCCCAGCATCCCATCCACACAACCAGATTCAAAACCATCAATCATCGATTTTGCGAACCCGACAACTTGGGAATGACAACACTTTTCTTAAAGCAGAATGCATGTTGCACATTGATACCCTTTAGCTTTTACCTTGCAATGAGACTACAGGGGACCATTTTAGCTTTTCCATCTAATCTTTTGCGAACTTAAAGAGAGCACCTTTGTCATAAGCAAAGAGAAAGGAACTCCTACAGAAAACAATACAATCTGTAGCCATTCGAAGCAAATTGCGCGCTTTTTGCTCTCGCGCTCACAGCAGTTCATTTCAATTTCCCTCCAATCTCTGTACACCAATCGAAGAACCCAAGAAAGTCAATCCCAATCCTCCCCAAAATCCCTCCGCCACCTAAAGCGATCATTCCCATTCATAACCCCAAACGCCGAAGAACACAAACCGGAAGAAGAAGAGCAGAAAAAACCATCACTCGAAGGAAACAAAACAGAGAGAGAGAGAGAGAGAGAGAGAGAGAGAGAGAGAGAGAGATTACAATTGAGCTCGTCGAGCCATCGGGAGACGCTGTCGAAGGTGCTGCGGCGACTGATGTCGTAGACGAGGAGGGCGCCGAACGCGCCGCGGTAGTAGGCGGAGGTGACGGCGCGGAACCGCTCCTGACCGGCGGTGTCCCAAATCTGGGCCTTCACCTCCTTGCCGTCGATCTCGAGGCACTGGGTCTGGAACTCCACCCCGACGGTGGCCTTGGAGTGCAGGTCGAACTCCCCCCGCGCGTACCGCGACAGCAGGTTCGACTTGCCCACCGCCGAGTCCCCGATGATCACTATCTTGAACAGGTACTCCTCCTGCCCGTCCCTCCCGCCGCCGCCGCCGCCCATCCTCGCTTGCTTCCGGCGGTCGAAGCTCTGGAATTATCGCCGGAGCTCCTCCGAGAGAAGAAGAAGAAGAAGGGGACAGGGGAGAGTGCGTGAAGGAGAAGGACATCGGGGGGGGAGGGGGACCATGTTTTAACGGTGGGAGTTGGATTGATTGGCCCGTGCAGCTTTTTCCGCCGACGCGCTAACTTCTCTACGCGCCAACCTCCCCAAACTTCTTCTCTCTCTAAATATAAATTGCAAATAGTGAAAAAGAAAGAGAAAGAAAAAAAAAAAAAGGAGGATTACTATTACATGTGAAATTATAAAATGGAATAATGACACAAACAGTCCCTAAACTTTAGTTCAATATGTAATTTGATCCCTGAACTTTTAATTAGTTTAATGTAACCCCTGAATTTTAGCCTAATGTTCAATGTGGTCCTTGAACTTTTAATTTGTTTAACGTGGTCCCTAGACTTTTGTTACATGTTTAATTTAGCCTCTGAACTATGTGAAAATGTTCAGTGTAGTCCCTGAACTTGAATTACCAGAAGGACTTCATTGAATATTTTTATATAATTCGGGGACTAAATTGAACATGTACCAAAAGCTCGAGGACGGTATTGAATAAATTAAAAGTTCAAGAACCACATCGAACATTAGAATAAAGTTCAGGAACTACGTCGAATAAATTAAAAGTTCATGGACCAAATTGCACAGTGAACCAAAGTTCAAATACTGTTTATGTCTTTTTCCCATTATAAATTAGAGTAGTCAATTGGGTTCGAAATGTCAAATTCGGATTATAAATTCACATCGAATAATGTCACTAGAAAATGGATATAGAAATTGGACATACTAAAAGAAAAAAATTATCTTAGATTTGTGTAGCTTTCGAGTTTTCGATATCCCACTACAAAAAAACGCTGGATTAGCGACGATTTTTGCGACGAAAAAAAAGGCAAAATCCGTCGCAAATCGCATTTGCGACGAAATTAGCGACGGAAAAAATTCCGTCGCTAATAGCTCGTCGCAAAAATTTGCGACGGAAAAAAATTAGTCGCAAACACTATTCGTCGCAAAATTCGTCGCAATTAATTCATCGCAAAATTCGTCGCAAATTAGCCACGAACACTATCCGTCGCAAATTTCGTCGCAAAATTCGTCACAAATTTAGTCGCAAAATTCGTCGCAAAATTCGTCGCAAATTAGCCACGAACTGTATTCGTCGCAAAATTCGTCGCTAATTGTCCGTCGCAAAATTCGTCGCTAAACGAATTTGCGACAAATTTTGCGACGGAAAAAAATCTGTCGCTAATTCGGCGTCGCAAAATTTAGCGACGGAAAATATCAATTGTCGTCGCTAATTTGCGATGAAAAAATATTCGTCGCAAAATTCATCGCAAAAAATTCGTCGCAAATTAGCCACGAACTTTATTCGTCGCAAAAAATTCGTCGAAAATTAACCACGAACTGTATTCGTCACTAATTATCCGTCGCAAAATTCGTCGCTAATTATTCGTGGCAAAATTCGTCGCAAATTAGCCACGAACTGTATTCGTCGCAAAATCCGTCTCTAATGTGCCACGAAATTTTTTTTTTGGTCTCTAAATTGCAACGGAATGTTTTTTTTTTTTTGGGTCTAAAAATTGCGACGAAATGTATCCGCGGCAAAATCCGTCGCTAATTTTTGATGGATTTTTTTTTTTTGGTCATTAATTTGCGACCAGCTGGTCCAGCGTCTGCCCCTCAACATTGACCGAGTAACTCCTTCAAAACAGATGCAAAGTTCAAAGCCTCCATCGTTCGGGCCACAACTGAAGTTCTTCATAAGAGTATATAATCCCCAGTAGAAACAGAGAATATATATGGCATTGGACGCTTTTATACGAATTGTACGAAGAGGGATAAAAGTACAACCGGACGAACTTCCGACCGGACGCCACGGGAAAACTGTAAGTAAAATTAGACGGGAAGATCCTCGCGGTCATGTACGGGGCTTGGGGCACCGAGGGGTCCTGCGTGGCGGCCGCGGCCGTGATCGAGTTCGCGGTGGAAGACGGGAACTTGGAACCGATGTCGGAGGTCCGCACCCGGCCATCGGTATCGGTGGTCTTCGGCCAACAGCGAGCCGCGATCCAGCTCATGACAGGGACCTGAACGAGACGGTCGATGGAGGGGGAAAAAAAACAACACACCCATCAGCTCGAACCTCCCCCAAGTTCCGAAATTTCACGGCAAGAAGAAGCAAACGAACAGACCCAGAACTCCAAAAGCACGCGGACATCGAAACAGCAGAAAGTCAAAATGCAACCTCCGGAAGCCCAAAGACAAAGAGCGGCTAAAAGAAACGAAGGGAGACACGTGGAGCTGCACCTTGATGGCCGATGATGGAGCGAAGAGGGGGGGAATGCGAGGATCTTACCTGAGCTGGAGCAGCGGAGAAGGGGGACAGATCGCGGCGATTCCTCGTTGGGTCTGAGGAGAGATCGCCAGGCTGCAGAGATCAAGAAAGAGAGAGAGAGAGAGAAGAAGAGGAAGAGGAAGAAGAAGAAGAGGGAGAAGGAACTGAGAAGGTCGGAGCAGAGGACGTGCGCGCGAGGAGGAAGAAGAGAAGAAGAAGAAGAAGAAGAAGAAGACAAGAAAAAGAAAAAGGAAGAGAGAGAAGGGGGCAAAAGGACAGGAGGGAATTTTTCTTTTTTTTTGGGTCAAATGGGCGGGAATTTTTTTGGCAAATTCGTCGCAAATTTGCGACGAACTAATTTTTCCGTCGCAAATTTGCGACGGATTTTTTTCCGTTGCAAATTTGCGACGGACTAATATTTTTGCGACGGATTTATTTTTCCGTTGCTAATTTGCGACGGAAGTGATCTTCGCGGCACATGGTGCCCATTTTTTCAAATCCGTCGCTAATTTGCAACGGAATTAGCGACGGAAATGTTTATACCGACCAATTTTTCGAATCCGTCGCTAATTCCGTCAGAACCTTGAGTAGATATGCTTCTACACTTTTACATACAATGACACATTACTCATATTTGACGAATTAGTAAATGTCATGATCTAATTCGTCTAAAGGCGGCAAGTCTGGTGATGTTTTTTTTTTTTCATTAGAGCAGCGGAGGAATGTCAAATAACTACGGGAGGTTGTTGCGAAATGGGACGAGAACATCTTAAGAGATTATCTAATATCTTGAGTTTATAATAGATCTTCTTATCTAATTTGAATTTGTAATATCTAATCTCTCTTAGAATTGGACGTGTAGCAAATCGTCCAATCTCGCGACGACCAATTTTCCGTCGCAAATTTGCGACGGATTTATTTTCCGTCGCAAATTAGCGACAGATATAAAATTCGTCTCTACTTTCGTCGCAAAATGGTAAATGTCGTTGCACAAATTAGCGACGGAAAATAATTCCGTCACAAAATTCGTCGCAAATTTGCGACGGAAAATTAGTCGTCGCTAATTTGCGACGGAATTAGCGACGGAATTAGAAATCCGTCGCAAAGTTTGTCGCAAATTAACGACGAAAAATTTCCGTCGCAAAATTCATGTTTTTTTTGTAGTGTCCGATTTCACAAATATTTGGCGGTTTCTGTTATTATATTATAATTATGGTGTCGCGACCTCGATCTGTCCCCACCTCACATGTCGAAAGCTTGCTCCCCCCATTATCTCGAGCCCCATGTGAGGTTGGGGCAGCGGCAAAATTTTCCTTTGGTGGGGCTACGGGATCCAGAGGTGCATAATTGTTATTACGGTATCGATACCTCAAATCAAAGGTATGTCATAGCATCACAACCTCAATCCGAGGTCCCCACAGCCACGGCAACCCTCGGCAAGGCAAGTTACAACTGTGAGTAAGAGATAGGGGAGATAGTGAGCCGTAGAGACGAGTTGGAGGTAGATCGAGAAAGTAATAACAGAGAACGGAGAAAGAGAGAGATACGGAGGAGGGAACTTTTTTTGTTTGTCTGTCCCACTCTAACTCTCAACTCACTCTCAAAATTTTACCCCATCTCTTTACAGAGCGTGCGAGTCTAGAACCATATATGAAACTAAACGTCCTCACCCCTAAGCCCTCTAAAAAAGTGGGAAATCGAACTTTCCAGGAGAAGAAGGCTCTTTTTTTTTTTTTTTTGTCTGTCTTATTTTAACTGTCAACTCACTCTCAGAATTTTACTATGCCTCTTTACAGAGTGTGGGCGTCAAGACCCACATCTGAAACTAAACATCCCCATCCCTAAGCCCTCCGTGAAGGTGGGGAATCGAACTCCCCAGGAGAAGAAGACTCTTTTTTTTTTTTTTGTCATACTTTAACTCTCAACTCATTCTTAGAAAATTACCTTGCCTCTACAAAGCATGGGAATCGACACCCATATCTGAAACCAAACGTCTCCACTCCTAATCCTTCTAAGAAGATGGGGAATCGAACTCCCCAGGAGGAGGGGACCTTGGTGGTAAAGTGAAAAAAAAAGTCGGGGCTGAGATGGTGATAGGCGGTGTCAGTTGAATGCCGAGACTACGAGGTTGTGGCCAGTAGTGAGGGGAAGGTGGGTGCACACTTAGCCAACGTTTGGTAATCGGGATAAAATTCAGGATATGATAAATTTTATCATATCCCGAATTTGGTACTTGCCTAAGATAAGATAAAGTCGGATATAAAAAGGATATAGTTCGGATAAAATTATCCCATGAGAAAGGTGGAATAAAGTTGGATAGAATTTCTAATATTCATAATATAAAAGTAATTTTTCTCAAATAAAAAACTTGTTAAATTAATAAATTAAAATAATATTTGAATATAAATAAAATTTGAATTTAATACAAAAAATTTTAAAAAATAAAAATAAAAATAATTTTGTTTTTATTTATTCTAATTTTTATTTATATATTCAAATTTCTTTCTATCTTATGATATAAATTTCATATATATAAGTAAATACATTTAGTATTTATATTTATTACATTTTTTAGGTGTATTAGTATAGTTTACTATATACTAAAATTTTATTAAAGAATGATGTAAGGGGCAAAAAGAATTAAAAGAGCGAGTAAAAAATAAAAAAAAATAAGTAAATAAAAATATAGTGTCGTGATAGATTTTTATTATCTTAGTTTGTGCAATTTTTAGGTTCATTTACACTGATATGACGTTCATTGCAAATAATGAACATTGTAAAATGTGAATATATTCGGCTTTATTCCTGCGATTCATCAGACAGTGAATAAAATATAGAAAATCCATTGGATTTCATATCTTATCTTATCTAGTCCTATCCTGGTTATAAATCCAAACGACTAAACGTAGCCTAGGATTTCGGGAAGGTGTCGGCCTAGGATTTCTTATTTAAGTTAGATTAAGGTAGGTAATTTTATAGTATTGAAAATAAAGCAATGTATTTTTGTCGTGGGATAGAAAATCTATGCATGTTTTTTTTTTTTAGTATTTTAAAGAAAGAGAGCCCACAAAAAATTTGCAGAGCCGTTCCATTGATTGGAGCGTGTGATGTCGACGGTGAGGGCGTGGGAATAGGAGTCAAGAGTGAAAAAGTGAGGAATGATGGGGACGTGGGGAACGGCAAAAGCACGCCAACGCATTTTCATGCACGCCTTGGGGAAGTTGCATAATTGCATGGTTTCAACTTTGAACAGCAATGGTGTTGGAACGATCACATGCAATGTTTTTGTTAATTCGTCGGTCGTATTTATTAGCTTAGTTAGAAATTTATTAGGATTAATACCACAAAAGACTCCAAACTGATACACCCGTAATAAATTTACTCAAAATTAAACCTCAGACTAGTACACTTGTGACAAATTTAATCTCCATTAGTTTCCTTTAAATTTTTTCGTCAAATTGCTGAATTGGATGATACGTGACAGTTGACGGACGTACTAGTTTGAGTTTTTACCCCTCCATATGTCATAGTTTGGGAGTAAATCTGTCAAAGGTGTACCGGTTTGGGGTTTTTGGTAGTCAAAAAATTAGTTTGTAAGTAAATTTATCATAGGTGTACAAGTTTGAGGTTTTTTCATGGTGTTAACCCAATTTATTAATGTAATGGTTGAAGTCATGCCAATTATCAATGCATTCTGGATGTCAAACAAGGCGTTGATCCATCTTTTTTTCAATTTGTACGTACGATCGTGCTTTGAATTAGGTTTGGAACATTTCTATCTTATGAATCTTCTTTTACGACGAAGAACCCATATTAAGTAAGTAAGCCTGAGACCCCATGAAATACCTCACCGGCTTTATAGGCCAGGTATGATGCGAGTTTAAACGAGGTGAGTGGTGCAAACATGGAATTGTTTGCACTTGACAACGTGGGAAATCAAACTTACGCAGTGCGTCTAATCCACACACAAGTTGAGTCTACTATCGGCATTGATTTACTTGGCCATCATCGACGGTCGTGTGCACATTGATGCAATTACACAAATGAGTTCTCTCGTATGTCAATCATTTTCTAGCGATCCTATGAATTAAATCTCTCCTCGCCTCGATGAAAACTCTTTTTAGCTTAACCATGAGTTGGAACAAGAAAACCATCCCAACCTAAATGGCACAGAGCTTGGAAATCAGAAGGAACAAAAGGAGAAGATGGTGACAATCAGCACCAGACTCAACACTTTGAGCAAATCTGGCTAAACCTCCTAATAGATTCGATAACTAGAAGATGAAGACTGGCAAATCATTGACCAAAATCTAAACCTAACAAAGTGACAAAGACAATAACTACTAGGGGTGTGCAATTGGACCGGTTCTACCCGGTAATCAAATCGAACTACCCTGAAACTGGACCGGTTTCATAAAGCTAAAAAAAGTAAAAACCCTAGTTTCTCAACCTCTTGGCTAAGGTTTTATATAAATTTATTGCAAATTCAAATATTTTGTTTGTTTTGTTTTCAGTTGGTTTAAATTTGGAACAATATTTTTGTGGATGACTGATGAGGGATGGAGTTCTATAATCTATGTTTTTTGTTATGTGTTTGAACTTTTTATCGTTTATAATTGTATATGACTACATGTTCATCTTATGAATTGTTGCTTTTGGCAGATAGGAATCTATTATTCATCTTTTTCTTTGAATCATTTTATCACTTATATTATTTTGCTGTAAAAAATGAAATAAAAAATTGGAACAAAAAAAACGGGTTTTCGGGTACCGGATAAAAAAAAACTATGTAGATTCTAGAACAGTTTTCAATGGAAACATGTTAAGTTTCAGGTTTCAAAAATCGGGAACCGATTCTATCAGGGCAGATAAACCGATCATGCCTAATAACTATTAGAATGCTCGATGAAAAGTAATTACTAGAAATCAAATTCAAACTTCATCGCCAACTTCAATCTCCATTGGACCAAATCCACACGACCACCACAAAGGCACAATCGCCTTTGTAAAACACGTGAAAATCTGTCGGCAACTTAAATGCCACGGTTTCGTAGATGCACGTCGTTGGTGGATTCCAGAAGAAGTACACAAAGTCGTGGCCCGAGGAGGACACGAACGTGATGATCCCCATAAATGGTTTGACGAAAAGTGAGAAGTTTCTGTTCATTTCGGGAGGTGAAATGTTGCGTGGCTCGAATCAAATCTAGTCTACACACACAAATAAAAATATCGTACAGACTCGTTTTATGAATTATATCTAATGCGTGATGCATTGCGTAAAAGTTACGGTAAAAGAGATGGAGATTTGGGTAGAACAAAAGTGCACTCCAGATATTTTGTAGTGCGCGGATGCAACAATACCCCGATTAGCTTCCCTTAGGACGTCGAACCATGACATGCCAATCATGATTGAGCAATGTCATCCAACCAAAAATGAAAGTATCTACATGCCAGAACCCCTTCGATTTCCATGGTTGGTAGAGGCATTGAGGGATTTACAACTCAATATCTGGAGGTCACTCGTTTGGATCTCACCAACTAAGTAGAAAATAATCAGAGTCAGAACCCAAAAAGTTGAACTTAACCGGCTGATGGAACTTGTAGGATGAAACCTGGTCTCTATGCCCATGCTTCTGAATATTTAAAAAAAATGGATACATGCAAGATTGTTGGCTCTTGACATCGAAAAGTAAATAAGTTGCAGTACTAGTGCTAGCTAGAAAAGCGGGGTAAACTTGAAACCATGAATTGCAATTTGCTCTTCTATATCTTGGTCCCTAATGAACAACCCTTCATTGGCCATCTTAAGATTTGGATTGGTGCATCATTTTTCTTGATACCCAGATTAGGATTATGAGTGTGAAGATTAGAACTAGAACATTGTGTCTTAGAGACATATTTTCCGAGTGTAATTTCTGAATTACCAATCCAATTGGAGAAAATCAGTGTCTCTAGAATAACAATCTTAAATATGACTTGCCCATATTGGCTTTGATTTACCTCGACTTTTTGCAACAATTTAAAGACAACTCATACTATGTATTAGAATTAATGGGAAGTGCCTTTTGATAAACAATTATTTACAAGGAGAAAGACAGGTCGAACCATCGGTGAGATTTGAACTCGCTCATTACTCAACTCCTCCATTTATAAATATTTGATTGAAAGTGCAACCACGCAATTGCCGTGACAAAAATTGTTTTGGTTGTCGCAGAGCAACACATGGTGGAGTATCTAAAGGAGTGAATTCAATTGGGAGCGAGGCAAAAAACGATGTACCTAAGGTTTGGGGTAGCCTATTTGGTGCAGCTTTTTTTGTAGCAAATACAGCTGCAACTTCAATAAGGCGTTCGGAGAACTCATCACAGCTGCAGTGCATGCCTTAAAGAAATAGCAACTTTTAGGTTTAGGAAGCTGTATTGTCTTAACTTTGAGGTTGTACAGTCTTGCAATGGGTATTACCAAACATACAAGTTATAACACTTTAGCAGTATGGCTACGTTGCAGCACAATCATAGCTATATATCAAACAAACATAATGTCGAACTTGAGGACATCTAACGCTTTCGTTCCCATCAAATAGAAGGTCAAATGGAGTTAGACTCCCCACTGCTCTTTCTGCATTTGTATTTCCTCTCTTTTAAATTTGTTTCTATTCTTTCTTAATCTAATTAAATTAAAAAAAATTGATTTTTCTATCATAATTGTTACTGGACTACTTGAAATTACAAAAGTCGAGGCATTTTTCCTCTTACCAATACTAATGGCTCGTGCGTGCCACATCGTTAGGTGTGTTAAATATGATAAGACTTAATGGTACAAATTATATAAATTAGAGAATTTCATTGTACAAAATAAAAGATATAAGTGCATGGAACATGCAAGATAAATATAGAATAATCCCCCTATCAAATTCTAATGCCCGTTGCCCTAAGCCTGGTCAGTTGACCATACTGGTTATTGTCCTTACACAGACATTCCCGCAGAACAGCCATCAGATAAACTTATCTCATGACATAGGAACAGATAGGTCTTAGGTTGGCAGGCAAAAATCTTAGTAGGCCCTGTTGTGTCGGTGATAACGTGCGGGGAAGGAAGACTACCTGATTGAGCTAAAGTCCAAAAGAGATCAAAATTTGCACCTCAAAACCACAGTAGAGAGAGAGAGAGAGAGAGAGGTGAGACTCATCGGAAGAAACCCTATTGACTTGCAGACTTGCACTTTCAGTTAATCAACATTGAAGCCCCCCCAAGTCCACTTTCACTGTTCACCACCAACCCCATGACCCACCACCACAAAAATTCACATTTTCTTTCTCTACCCTCCACTTGATTAGTAAATTAAAAAAAAAAGCATTGCACAGTAAAACCTAAACACCCACTATCACTAGTTACACAAACCAAATCATTAGCAGAACCAAAAAGGAGCTAAACATCTACTCCAGAAATGACACTAGATATGGTCAAAGCCAAATCAACAATCACACCCCCACTAAAGTACCTACTAGTTGGTACTTCTCGACTTTTCACTGTTGGAGGGCCTGGGGCTATATTGGCCATGGCCAAGTGAAGTGAATCCAAACTAGCAATCCCCGTTGCTGTCAGCAACTGCAGGCGCATTTGCATTGATCTGTGTGTGCTTTTTGGAAGAGCCCTTGGAAAGGTGGACTGGGTACTTGAGGGCATTGAGCTGCAGCTTCCTCAGTGCAGCCTCACCAAGATCAACGCCACATACGTCAGACAGCCTGACCAGGTATAGCAACACATCTGAGAGCTCCTCACCCAGGTGTTGTGTCTCTTCCTCTTTCCATCCAGGTAGTCCTCTTGCTACTTCGCCTCTCCATTGGAATATCTCAGACAACTCCCCAACTTCCCCAACCTTGAAAAACCAATCAATCAATTGTTTATGACATTAAGAATATCATTGTACCAAAACGTCGAGCAACTAAACTCACAAAATAAGTAAGACGATTTACTATGATCATCAGCTCACAGGCACAAAAAAAGAGAACCCTTTTTTGGTTTAATTCAAAACAAGTAGAGATAATATAGCTGATACGGAAGAACCTACAGAGTTTTTTTTTCCTTGTACCTTTGGGGTTGATGAAATCAAGTGGGGGCCTTAGGTCTCAATTCACAATGGACAGACAGGTAAATTCTTTCCTACCAGAATCTACTACGTTTTTCTGTGACTGAAATGTTGCATGTTTCAAGTACTGTGAGGGCTACTAGTACCTGTCCCAAATGCACTTGCTACAGTGGCAAAAAGGTGAAAACTCGTATAGCAAGGGCCCCATTCGTGAACTTAACCTAAGCTTCCTCCATGGGAGTTTCATAAAGCCACTTTTGCCCACGCCGTTCGGTCTTGGTCCTATCCTTTCACTTAATAGGTAGTGTTGAACATCTATCTCTATGCATTCAAATCAATCATATTAAATAAAACAATTTTTACTTGACAATTGTCTTAGATATATGGAAACACTGTACCATTCATCCTTCGAATGCATCTACAAATCCTTTCTATCACTTGCCACTAAATTACTCTTCCTTCGTACTATTAACTCAAAGGGTTTGCCATGCTAAAGTTTCTTTTCACCCATCATCCTCAAAGCCACATAAAAAGGGTCTAGATGTCACACACAAACGCTAACCAAGATCTACTCTGCTTCAGTTCTATGTAGGCGTGTCAATAAGCAAAAAACAAAGGAGAGACCCGACATAAGAAAAGACGGCCTAAAAGCTCCTATTCTGAATAACACGAGCTCAAAAAGACAATCTTGCAGAAACCCACTTTTCCAAGAGCCATCACACGAAAAAAGAAAGTGGCAAAAGCACACACTCCAATCGAAGAGCAGCACGGAATTACTTCAATCAAAGACAGAAGACGAGATTAGCGTTCTATCCGAAGAAAAAGCACGAGCCTTTGTGATTCACCAAGAGACAAAATTCAAAGCAAGAAGGGTTCTTTCTTCCTTCGTTTTACCAAGGCCAAGAGGAGGTTCCTAGGGCTGTGAAACTGGTCCCAGTCCCTCTCGCTCGCGAACTCTGCCATTCTCCTCTTCAGCTCTTCAAGGGAGACCCCTTTTTCTCCCATAATCTCTCTCTCACTCACGCTCTCCCCAGCAAAGAAGAAACTTTGGCACTGAGGCGATATGAAAGAGAGAGAGAGAGAGAGAGAGAGAGAGAGAAGCTTGCCTGCAACCTCTTCTTTTTCCTCTCCTGTACAGAGGAAAGAATATTATTTGCATAGGGCGGGCGACCGGTAACCGGGAATACCCGGTTGCCTGGTTGACGTGGACGCCCGTATGATTGACACGTGTGGCGATGGGGGGTCTCAGGCGACGACCACGGTTGGCTTGGGGATTCGGAGGGACCACTCGCCACCTGTTTCTTTTGAAAGCAATAGATAGCAATAGATATCCGAATTTTGCCTTTTCGGGAAATTCCTAATACAATATCTGGTCTTCCTTTTTTGTCAAGGGAGGAAAAACGGCGTCGCATATTGTATATATTAATTATGAAAGTCTTTAAATTTTGTGTTTTACGATTATGTATAGGAATTATGAAAGAAAGCAAGAAATTACGATAAGTCGCAATTACATGGTTAGTTGTACACGGGTGCATTCTCTTCTACCCAAGTTCGGTTCGAAAATTTTCGTGAAATTATACGCTTGAAATCAGTACACAAGGAATCGGTAATTTAGAATATGTTCGAGATCTTTATTAATCTCATGTGTCGGCGGACCTCGTGTTAGCGATGTGGCTCTATAACGAACAATTAGGTTCTCTTTGTTCACAGCACAAAAAAAGTTTGATTTTTCATATCGATGTATTTATCTTGATATGTCTTTAAGTGCTCTTCAAAGGTGGGTTCGGCCAAAAATAGAAGGCGTACTTACTTTAATAGATTTGATTCAAAGATAGGTTCCTCATGTCTATGAATACCCTTTTTATATGGTAGCAAAGGAGGACGGAGCCTTTAGCACACCGGTTGCCCTCTCCATAGACCCGAACCACCCGTAGAGGTGGGAAATTGAGGATCAAATTCCGTAGATTTGTTGATTTTCTTTGCTTTTGGAGAATGTCATCTTTGACCGGTTTGACTTCTTCTCGATGTATACAAAAGAAAGGGGCTCCCATATATTTTAGTCTATGCTAAAAGGCACACAAGAAAAGCAAATTGAATATTTGGTGGGTCCGGGTCAAAGGTAGTAGATTTGTTGACTCCTATAAAAGGAAAAGAATAAGGGCACACATAAGGGTGTGGATTCCTTCAATGAAAGAGGCAAGGGATAAGCAAAGAAAAGGAACGTATAGGACGTTCTTGCTTTCAGCCGAACGTACGTATAGCTCTTGCTTTGGGCTTGAACACTCGATGATTTGTGCGGTGAGCTTTACATCCAATTGAATTGTTTATTTATAACCACCGTGGGTTTAGGCTCAATCTAGGTGTGGAAAACATTCGAGTGTGTAAGCCTTGTAATTCTGATTCTCCGATTATTAGTGGATTATTTGCCGATGGCTCTCCCCGTGAAGTAGGTATCAACACTTGGATTGAACCACGTAAATCTCTAGTCTCATTCCTCATTTATTTCTCTGGTGATTTCGTGTTAATTTATTTGCAAGATATTAGAGCTTAGGATCATATTTTCGAGAGCAAAATTATCATTCCTAGTATCGTTCCTAGTATCCTGTCAGTTTCCGTGTTAATTTTAAAATAATTGATATTAGAGCTTAGGATCATATTTTCTAGATTTTGATTTGGGGCTTTTACTTATTTGAGATTTATTTAAAAATTATGTTGTTACAATTATGTCTAAAGCAAAAGTAGAAATTGAAAAGTTTAATGGGAGGAACAACTTTGGGTTGTGGAGTGTTAACATGCATGCGCTATTGACAACACAAGGTTTGGTCAAGGTATTGGATGACAAAGATGAGTTGCTAATTACAATGAAAGGGGCTAATAAGGTAGAGTTAATGGAGAAAGTAAAGAGTATAATCTTATTGAATCTATCAAATAAGGTAGTAATAGGGGTAGTTGAGGAGAATGATGCCGTAGCGTTGTAGGCAAAACTTCAAGCCCTTAATGTAACGAAGGGTTTGCACAATCGTTTATACATGTTGAAGAGAATGTTTCAGTTTATATACACTGAAGGTACATCTATCAAATCCCACCTAGATGAGTTTAATAAACTCATGATGAATTTAAAGAATGTTTATAAGATCCTAGATGATGAAGAACATGGCATGATGTTGTTAGCTTCTCCACCAGAGTCACGAGAACACTTTACTGATTCACTACGATTACCACAAAAGAGGTGAAATCCGCTTCGTTCTTTAAGGAGTCATAAAAAAGTTGTGAGAAGACAATTTGACGCAAGATGTAGTGCAAGAGAGATCAACATCGGGGGTCCAGTAGTAATAGAGATAAAAGTAGGTCGAATTCATACCATAGAAAGTCCAAGGAATGCATGTAGTGCTTCAAGTGTCATCAGGAGAGGCACATAAGGAGAGATTGTCTAAAGTTGAGAAACTGAGGCAGCAAGCATTATGTCACAAGCAGTGCGGTGAACATTGTCGAAGAAAGCGCTAGTGATGCAGAGGCCGTCTTGTGTATGACTTCTTATTCTTTAGGAGACAAATGAGTGCTAGATTCGGGGGGTTATTATCATATGATGTCTTCTAGGAACTGATTTACTACTTACCAAACTGCAGATGATAGTAGAGTTCTGATGGGAAATAACACAACCTGCAAGGTTGTGGTGATAGGAATAGTTCGGATTTGGATGCACAATGGGGTGGTGCGCACATTGACAGATGTGATACATGTAGCAGAGCTTAAGAAGAACGATATTTCTTTAGGGACACTCAATGACATCAGTGAAGTGTTGAAGGTCTCTTGTGGTGCCATGGTAGTGATAAAAGAGAAGAAAGTGAATACTCTCTATCATCTACTTGGAGAAACCGTGACAGGAGCTGTTGTAGTTTCATCTAGCGAGCTAGACTCTGAGTTGACTCAATTATGGCATATGCAGTTGAGGCACATGAGAAAGGTAGGTATGATGATCCTCAGTAGAGAGGGTTGTTCAAAGGTTACGAGACAGGGGAATTGGACTTATGTGAGCACTGTATTTTTGGAAAGAAGAATCGGATTAATTTCAGTATAAATATTCATTCGACCAAACAACTAGTTGAATATATTCGTTCAGACGTACAAGCCTCGTTTTCCGTTCCTTCGAAATGAGGTGCCTAATAGATGCTAACATTTATCAACGATTATTAGAGGAAGGTACATGTATACTTTTTGAAGTTAAAATCCGATGTGTTTGATCAGTTGAGGAAATTTAAGGCATTGATTGAGAATCAGTCAAATGAACAAATCAAGTGCTTGAGAACAGATGATGGCATGGAGTTTTGTGGTAAAACTTTTACCGAGTTTTGTTAGAGAGAAGGGATTGTAAGATACCGCACAGTAATTGGGACACCATAGTAGAATGACATCACATAACGTAAGAATAGAATTTTACTCAAGCAAGCTTGGTGTATGATTTCGTATGTAGAACTAAGCAAGGAATTTTGGGCTAAAGCAGTTACCTTGTTAATCGATCACTATTATTTGCTATCGAGTGGAAAACTCTTGAGGAAGTATGGTTAGGGAAACCTGTTGATTGCTCTGGATTACGATTATCCGTATTTTCTACATATGCTCATGTGAGTGATGGTAAGTTTGAGCCAAGGGCGAATAAGTGTATATTTATGGGTTATGTACATGGGGTGAAAGGCTACCAGTTGTGGTGCACTAATATCAGATCATCTGATTTTTAATCAGCAGAGATATGATCTTCAACAAGACTGCTATCCATCGATAAAGGAGTCTGGAGACATAAGAAGCAGAGCAGACAGATCATGATGTTAGTTGTACGGTAGAATTTTAGGTGGAGACTACGGAGACATGAGAGGTAATAGAGATTGAAACTCTAGATAAGGTTGGAGTTCCTAAAGTCGGTGATATTAAACAACTAGTAGGGTCGTAGCACACTATGGCCGTGAGCAGATATAGAAGGAAAATCAAACCATCAGTACATTATGTTTATACAGATATTGCTTATGCATTAAATGTAGGTGATAAGATGAAGACAGATGAGCCTTCATCTTACTTTAAGACGATGACTCACAGTGGCTAAGGGTTATAAGCGAAGAGATGAAATCACTCCACTGAAAATCAGACATAGGAGTTGGCAAAGTACCCAAGAGCCAAAAGATTGTTGGAAACAAGTGGATCTACAAAGAACGAAGGCATTCTTGATGTTGAGGCAACGAGATAAAAGGTATGACTTGTTGCGAAGGGATATACACAGCGAGAGGACATTGACTACAATAAGGTGTTCTCTATTGTGGAAATGTACACTTTTATACCTCAGTTGTTGCATAGGATCTTAAGCTGAAGTAGCTAGATGTGAAAACGCCGTTTCTTCATAGTAAGTTGGAAGAGCGAATTTACATGAGACAACTGGAGGGATTTACTATTCCGGGTAAGAAAGACCATGTTTGCTTATTAAAGAAATCTTCATATGGGCTGAAATAGTCTCCTAGGTAGTGGTATAAGTGTTATGATGCTTTCATGGCTAGTCAAGACTATTCGAAAGGTCAGATCGATAGTTGTGTTTACTTTAGGAGATTGGATGATGGGTATTTGATTTATATGTTATTATATGTTGATGACATACTGATAGCAACTAAAAATATGTCTAATTTTGATCTGCGGAAAATGTTATTGAGTGTTGAGTTTGAGATGAAAGATTTAGGTAGTGCAAAGAAAATATTAGTTATGAAGCTTTTGTGTTATATGACTGCAGGAATTTTATGTCTGTTTCAAAATATAAATATATATTTATTGAGAAGATTGTGGCACGTTTTAAAATGCAATCGGCGAAATCTGTGAGTATACCATTAACGAAACACTTTAAACTTTATGATAAGTTATCACCGCAGACTGAGGAGGTGGAGGAACGCATGTCCCATGTTCCTTATTCCAGTGCAATGGGTAGTATTATGTGTGATATGATATACACTAAGCCAGACATTTAATAAGCTGTAAGCGCAGTTAGCCGTTACATGAAGCATCCTGATAAAGCCTATTGAGAAGCTGTGAAATGGATTCTCAAATATTTGATGGGGACAACAGATGTTGGTATAATATATAAGAGGCACGACAAAGATAGCGAGACCATTGGTTATATGGATTCAGATCACCCTGGTGACTTAGATGAATGCAAGTATTTGGCAAGATACGTGTTTACGCTTACAAGTGGTGTAGTTAGTTGGAAGGCGTCCTTATATGACCATCTCGCTTTCGAATGAGGCAGAGTACATGGCATTAACTTTTATAGCGAAGGAGACGATATGCCTAAAAGATTTGCTCTTGGACTTTGGGTTGGAGTAGAAAAATGTTAATATGTACTGTGATAACTAATGTGCGGTATATCTAGCTTACAATCTAGTTTATCACGAACGAGCAAAGCATATCAACATTTCGTACCATTTCATCCAAGATGTTTTGGCAAAGGATAATGTTGTTGTGAAGAAGATCAACAGGGGAGAACTCGATAGACATGGTGACTAAGCCTATTCGTTTGGCGAAACTCAACTTTGCTTTAGCACAATTGGCGTCTTTTTAGAGTGAGCTTCTATTGGGGGCATAAAGAGAGCTGGCATGAATGATAAGCACTATAACAAGGCTTCACAAGTCGAGCAAAGGTGGAGAATTATTAAATTATGTCTCAAGTTTGAGCTGTGTACAAAACCTGACCAATTTAGAGGATTTGATTTTGTTCAAAAATCGCCTTCTTATCGTGCGCAAGTCTGGATTCTTTAGGCAAAGGATATTGATTTTCTTTTCTAGTTGGAGAAGATCATCTTTGACCAATTTGACTTCTTTTGGATATATACAAATAGAAGGGACTCACAAATTTCTCTAAAAGAAGTTGCGGACATCTCTGCTAAAAGGCACACAAGAAAAGGAAATTGAGTATTTGGTGGATCTAGGTCAAAGGTAGCAATTTGTTGACTCCTATAAAAAGAAAAGAATAAGGGCACACGTAAGGGCGAGCATCCCTTCAACAAAAAAGCAACCGCACGGGACAAGAAAAGAAAAGGAACGTATTCGACATTCTTGTTTTTTTGCCATACGTAGAGCTCTTGCTTTGGGCTCGAACACTCGGTGATTGATGATGTGAGCTTTACATCCAATTGAGATGTTTATTTGTAAGCACTGTGCATTTGGGATTAATTTAGGTGTGGAAAACACTTGAGTATGTAAGCGATCATTACTCCGATTCTCCGATTATTAATGTATTATTTGTTGTCGACTCTCCCCGTAGAGTATGCATCGATACTCAGACCAAATTACGTAAATATTCGTTAATGTTTATCGTTACTTATTTATTTCTCTAGTGATTTTACGTTGATTTAATTGCAAGTACCTATCAATTTCCGTATTAAATTTTACAACAATTTCTGACACTTGATGTTCCACCCATACTTTGATATCACATGTAATGATCCGCGCCCTTTTCACGTGAATCAAGAAACTCTGATAGTGTTGATTACCTTTGGCTTTTTTAGAAGAAATGGTCATAAATGAAAAGGAAAAAGTTGATCATTTCTAGAACAAAGGTTTTCATGTAGACATACATGTGTAATTCTCAATTTGACTCGACTTTTCCATGTTTTCGTGATTGGAGAACGAAAAAGAAGAAAGCAATTGACAGAGCATCTTTGGAATGACCCAACTTGCCGTTGGATAGATACTGAGCAAGTAGGAGGCACGGTTGCTATGCTAGTGTACGCTTCGCTTTAATAACACGGGCCCATGTAATACGACCCTATGCACTATATCATTAGTGGTCTGATCACGAGGGAGACCAATTGCCGCCGCCGCCGCCGCCGCCTCCATTTCCACCTCCTCCACAGGCCAAAGCGTTGCATGCGCCATCCATTTTCACCGTGGCTTATCATTGTATCCCCTATCATCTTCTTCGCTAGCTACCACGAGTTGTCTCGCCAATCTATGATCCTCCACCCTCGCTCTACTCTATCGCCACCTCCCGCAATGAGTCTTCTCGCCCGCGCCACCATGAGTCTGCGATGCCGCTGCTCCAATCTCATAGGGCTCTCAGCCATGGCTGCGGCCATGGATCTTGTTTGCAGCCTCTTTGCCTCACACGACCCGCCTCTGCACATCAAACCCCTAGCTCTCTATCGCCATGATTTCCGCAGCTCCATGCTGCCTCTCCCTTCCACCTATCCCGCAACTCTGTGCGGTCCTCCTCTCGCTGCACCTCGACCTCTTCGAAGCTCTCTGGGCTACTGTTCCTATATTCCCCTGAGTATTGACATAAACTTAAACTCACGCTTGCTGGCTTGATGGATTTGCCATTACTCGTTAGCTTTTAGGTGCTCAATAAGTATGCATTGTCCCTTAGGACATGATTCAATATAGCAATAAGAAGAAAAAACACACTTTTCTCTGCGTAAAAGCAGTGAATTCTCAGCTCATGCTGTGAAAGCATTTTCCTATCTTTGCTGTTTTCCTTCCCACAGTAGCATTTGGATTTATATACTATCATAGGCAATTCTATCGACATTGAGTAT
Organism: Syzygium oleosum; assembly: GCF_021117445.2. Taxonomy (NCBI): domain Eukaryota; kingdom Viridiplantae; phylum Streptophyta; class Magnoliopsida; order Myrtales; family Myrtaceae; genus Syzygium; species Syzygium oleosum. Next base: position 18,218,828 of record NW_026607485.1, on the reverse strand, counting down.
TGCACCATTTTAATGAATTTATCTCTATCGTTTAATAATATCAGGTTAGGTATGAAGAAAAGACCCAAATACAAGATGCGTTTGTTTTACGAAAAACTCAAAATTTGGAAAACATTTATCGAAAAATGATTGGTTGACCGATTAAAAAATTAGTCAATGGAAAATATTCTTCTTATCAATAACAATTCATACCTAATTATTTTTGTGTATGACAATAGTATTTTTCATTCATTCAATTTTGTGAGGGATATAACTAAATATTTTTTTATAAAATATTTTTCAAATCTTGAATATTCTGTGAAATAAACGTACTCATACTCATGAATTACTATTATTTTGATGGCCTTACATCGTGTCTTGACTTGGACTTGAGCTCAATAATCTAGAGTAAAATTCTTCGATAATAACAAAGGCTCAACTTAGACATTTGGTAATGTGCGTAAGTGAAGCTCTCATCCTAATGCTTATGGATCGACATTGCTAGTCCTCGTAACCTCGTTTCCCGCCCTTTTTATTTATAAGAAATTGTTTTGCAAAGAATTGATCGACGCGACGAAATATCTTTCATCAAAAGTTGATTTTTGATTTTTATTGAAACGGGTTCAGTTGCAAGAACTATAACTAATTACTCTAAATGAAAGTAGAAGCAAGAACTAGAAAGAAAAATCGATAGATTGAAAGAGGGAAAAGTGTCAAAAAAGTCATAAACCTTTTGCATTTGTGCCAATTTAGTCCTAAACCTTTTTTTGGTACCAATTCAGTCTTAAACCTTTTGCATTGGTGCCAATTCAGTCATAAACCTTTTACATTTGTGCCAATTTAGTCCTAAACCTTTTTTTTTAGTGCCAATTCAATCCTAAACTTTTTGTATTGGTGCTAATTCAGTCATAAACCTTTTTCTGGTGCCAATTCAGTCATAAACCTTTTGTATTGGTGTCAATTTAGTCATAAACCTTTTTTTGATGCCAATTCAGTCATAAACCTTTTTGCATTTGTGCCAATCCAATCCTTCGACACGTGAATAACTATTAGCCAATGGGAAAGATTTAGGACTGAATTGGCATAAATGCAAAAGGTTTAGGATTGAATTGGCACTTAAAAAAAGGTTTAGGACTGAATTACCACAAATGCAAAAGGTTTAGGATTGAATTGGCACAAATGCAAAAGGTTTAGGACTGAATTAGCAAAAAAAGGTTTAGGACTGAATTACCACAAATGCAAAAGGTTTAGGACTGAATTGGCACAAAAAAAAAGGTTTAGGACTAAATTGGCACCAATACAAAAGGTTTATGACTTTTTTGACACTTTTCTCGATTGAAAGATACAAAATTTATGTTGATGACCTTGTGACGCAGCGTTCAGCGAGTAATTTAAGCAAAACCTTGCTTAGAGAGAGAAATCCCGAAATTCAATATTGATGATAATATTCTGTTTTTAAAAAAAGAACCCTAAAACAAGCTTATATATCCCTAAACCAAACCCTACTAGTACTATAAAGTATAAAATATCAAAATTACAAAACTGCCCTTAAAATTAAAACCCATAAAAAATATTAAAATAATAGAAAAATCCATGTAAACGATCCCGAATCGCTAAAATTCATTATTAGTCACAGCCCAAGGCAATGAGTTATATTCATACCGCCGTTTTGCTTCAAACGACCGAATTTGAGCCCAATCCGATGTCGTCATCCGGGTCCGCCGATTCTAGTCGTATCATCGTTTCGCCTTCCGTTTGGACTTCTGTCTGTCCAACCGGCCCAGAAACGCACCACTAAAAGATTTTGTATCATTCTCCTCCACTTGAAAAGAACTCGTCCTCGAGTTAAAATCAGGATCTGGATATAACGGCTTTGTGGACTCATGAAACAGTGATAAATCAGCAACATTAAAAGTGTTAGATATATCCATACTATGTGGAAGGTCTATAACATAAGCATTATCGTTGATCTTCTTGCTGACACTGTAAGGCCCATACTTCTTTTGCTGCAATTTGCTATAAGATCCAACTGGTAATCGTTCTTTACGAATAAAAACCATAACCTGATCACCTACCGCAAACACCTGCTTCCACCTATGCTTATCTGCTATAGCTTTATACATCTGATTTGCTTCCTCTAGCTTCCGTTGGACTTAATGATGCACTTCCACAATCTGTTTAGCCATATGATCCTCTGCTACACTCTTATCCACTCGCTTAGGCAACTGTACTAAATCCAAAGTATGCTGAGGCGCCTTTGTATAAATAACAGAAAAATGTGATCTGCCAATAGAACTATGAACTTCATTATTATAAGTAAACTCTGCCTGTGATAAAGCAACATCCCACATCTTCGGCTTATTTCCACAAATGCTTCAAATCAAGTTTCCCGGAGTTCTATTAACCACCTCTGTTTGCCCATCAGTCTGCGGGTGAGCTGTGCTACTGAAATTCAAAGATGAATCAAACAGTTTCCACAAAGTCCGCCAAAAATGCCCTAGAAATTTGTTGTCCCTATTAGAGGTAATAGACTTAGGGACACCCTGCAAACGAACCACCTCCTTAAAGAAGAACCTGGCCACACTTACTGCATCAGAAGTCTTTCTACAAGGAATGAAGCGCGCCATCTTGGAAAATTTATCAACTACAACAAAAATAGAATCCACACATCTTTGTGTTCGTGGCAAACCAAGCATAAAATCCATGGACAGATCCTCCCATATATTGTCAGGAACAGGTAATGGCATATATAGACCTGTATTCTTAGATTTCCCCTTAGCAGTCTGGCAAACATAACACTTTTGTACATATCTGTTGACATCTCTACGCAACTGGGGCCAGTAAAATCGCTCCCGGACTGCAGCAATAGTTTTATCATGACCCATGTGTGCAGCTGATCCACCATCATGTAAATCACGAATTACCTTCTCTCATAATGATGTTCGAGGAAGGCAAAGCTGGTTGCTACGCATTAAATAGCCATCCTGCACATAAAATTATTGCACAGGTTGACCAGCGGATGACTTCCAAATTTGCCCAAAGTCATCATCATCTGCATAACAGTTTTTCAGCTGCTCGAACCCCAAGATGTCTTGGCTTAATGTAATCGATAAGCCAGCTCTCCTACTCAATGCATCTGCTATGACATTATGCACACCTGACTTGTGCTGTAATATGAAAGGAAATTTTTGCAAAAATTGACACCATCGCGCATGCATATCTTTACTAATCCTCTTCTGACTATTTAGATACTTAAAAGCTTCATGATCAGAATAAAGGACAAATTCTTTTCCAATCAGATAATGCTCCCAGGTCTTCAAAGCCCTTACGACAGAATAGAATTCTTTGTCATAAGTGCTCCACTTCTGCCTCGCCTTGCTAAGCTTCTCACTGAAATAGCAAATTGGTCTGCGCTTTTGAGACAAAACAGCTCCTATACCCACTCCACTAGCATCACAGTCCACTTCAAACAATTTATCAAAATCAGGTAAGGCAAGAATAGGTGCAGTACATAACTTTTCCTTCAGAATAGCAAAACTATTCTCTGCTTCCTCTCCCCATAGAAATTTTCCTTTCTTCATACATTCAGTAATTGGGGCTACGATAGTATTGAAATTCTTAATAAATCGCCGATAGAAAGTAACCAACCCATGAAAACTCCTAACGTTAGAAACTGTTTTAGGAGTCGGCCACTATCTGATTGCTCTTACCTTCGCCTCATCTACCTCTATTCCTTCAGCAGTAATAATAAACCCCAAGAATAACAGTTTATTAGTTAAAAAATTGCACTTCTTAAGATTAACATACAGCTTATTAATCTGCAAAGCTGTCAACACCTCCCTTAAGTGCATCAGATGATCCTCCTCAGTCTTACTATAAATCAGGATATCATCAAAATAAACTACAACGAATTTGCCAATAAAAGATTTCAAAACCTGATTCATAAGCCTCATGAAAGTACTTAGAGCATTAGAAAGTCCGAAAGGCATTAGCAACCATTCGTACAACCCCTCCTTTGTTTTGAAAGCTGTCTTCCACTCATCTCCAGGCCGAATCCGAATTTGATGGTACCCATTCTTCAAATCTAGCTTCGAGAACCACTTAGCACCGTGCAACCTATCCAGCATGTCATCCAATCTCGGAATTGGAAACTTGTAACCCACGGTTATTTTATTAACGGCTCTGCTATCTACACACATCCGCCAACTCCCATCTTTCTTAGGAGTTAACAAGGCCGGAATAGCACATGGGCTCATGTTGTTCTGAATGTGCTCCTTTCGCAACAACTCCTCCACCTTCTTTTTTAAAATCTTGCTCTTTTTAGGACTCATCCTGTAGTGCGGTAAATTAGGCAGACTAGCACCGGGAATTAAGTCTATATGGTGCTGAATATCGCGCATAGGCGGCAACCCATCTGGAATCTCCACAGGCATCAGCTCACTAAACTCCTTCAATAAAGGCTTAACTGATTCGGGCTACTCCTTCACTTGTAATTCAGCCTCTGGCTCGAATGCCTATTTCACTATTAACGCGTGAATCTGTTGGGTCTCCTTAATCTCAGCTTCAAATTTCCTTGTAAGGGTAAGGAAATTATTTTCAGCAGCTTGTTTTCCTTTATTCTTCGGTGGGAGCGACGTGTACTTTACTCCATCCTTCACGAGGTTATACTGATTGCTCCTTCCCGAATGCTGCACATCTACATCAAATTGCCACGGCCTCCTAAACAACACGTGACATACATACATGTCTACCACATCACAATACAGTTCATCATGATATTTTCCAATGGAGAATGGAATTTTACATCGCTCAGTCACCTGAATGCTTTCCGTTCTAGATTTAATCCACCATAACGTATAAGGATTAAGATGCTTCTCCATGGGTATTCCCAGCTTCTTCACTATCTCTTTCCCAATGATATTCTCCATGCTTTCACTATCAATAACCACAGTAAATATTTTTCCCAGAATAGTGCACCTAGTTCGGAATAACTGATGGCGCTGCGAATCATCTTCCTGTTTTGGGGCCAACATCATCCTGCGTACCACACAATTTACTTCCCCTTATTCATCTTCAAAATCGTCTTCTTTACCATATGGCTCATAGCAATACCCATCTTCTTCCTCATCTTTCGCTGCCACGTTTACGGTTTTTCTCTGAGGGCATTCATTAGATCGGTGTCCAGGTTGATTACACCTGTAATACTTTATCGCGACTGGTTTATCATAAGGGTTAGGGTTCGCAGTTTTTTGTGCTTGCGTTCCCTTATCCCTCGGCTCGTTCATAGGATGCCTTTCTAATGCCTTATCTTCTTGATTTCACCCTAGGTTGTTGCGGTTGTTGAAGCTGCTCTTCTCTATCGAATTGCTCGAATTGCTACCTCGATAATTTTTGTATGTTCTTTTTCCCTTGTCTTGCTGCATCAATTCTGCTTTCATCGCCATATTCTTCGCTTCAGTTAAATTTCGCAGAAACTGCACCTCAATTTTATCTCGAATGAAGGGTTTCAAACCATCGAGATATCTGGCCACCTGCTGTCCCTCCGTCTCCGATAGATTATTCCGCTTTGCCAATCTCATAAATTCGGCCGTATACTCATGTACAGTTCGATTGCCCTGCTGGCAATGTTGGTACTGCTGGAACATAATTTGTTCATAGTTGGGTGGAAGGAACTCCTGTTTCAGCAGTCTCCTCATTCTAGTCCAAGTTCGAACTCTCTCTTTCCCTTCTCGCTCCCTCTTATTCTGCAATCTCTCCCACCATGTAGACGTACCCCCTTTAATCTACAGGCTACTAATCGCACCTTTTTCTCACCAGGGGTCTCCATATAATCGAAAAATCTATCTATATCAGCAATCCAATCTAGAAATTCTTCTATACCCAGACTTTCATTAAAATAAGGAATATCGACTTTCAATATAAAGTCGTTACCTTCACGATCGTCGTAACGTCGTCTTCCATCTCTCCTATCATATCATCTTTGAAATCCTCCATGACGATGTCTGCCACCATAATCAGCACGTTCCTCTTCAAAATAATCGTTTTCTTCTTCTTCCGAACTCTCTGAAAATAGAGGGTTATTCTGCCTGCGGATAGGAACAGACCTATCAATAATATCACCGCAAGCAAGATCTGCACCTGGTCTTCTGCCGTTTCACCGATTCCGGTTCACATCAACGCCGAGAACTTCGAATCGAACTGTTAACTCGTCAAATCGTTCTTCGAAATGATGAAGACTTTTGATCGATTCGTTGATCCAAGCGTTCCATTAAACGCTGCTCCAAACGTTGCAGCGCGTTGTCCCCAAGGATTGGGGCTCCAGTCTCCTTATCATCATCACGAAGATCACCGACAATCGCCATAGGCTCTGATACCACCTGACGCAGCGTTCAGCGAGTAATTCAAGCAAAATCTTGCTTAGAGAGAGAAATCCCGAAATTCAATATTGATGATAATGTTCTGTTTTTCAAAAAGAACCCTAAAACAAGCTTATATATCCCTAAACCAAACCCTATTAGGATTATAAAGCATAAAATATCAAAATTACAAAATTGCCCTTAAAATTAAAAACCATAAAAAATATTAAAATAATAGAAAAACCCATGTAAACGATCTCGAATCGCGAAAATTCATCGTTAGTCATAGCCAAAGGCAGTGAGTTGTGTTCATACTGCCGTTTCGCTTCAAACGACCGAATTTAAGCCCGATTCGATGTCGTCAACCGGGTCCGCCGGTTCTAGTCGCATCGCCGTTTCGCCTTCCGTTTGGACTTCTACCTGTCCAACCGGTCCAGAAACGCACCACTAATAAATTCTGCATCAGCGTTCAGCGAGTAATTCAAGCAAAACCTTGCTTAGGGAGAGAAATCCCAAAATTCAATATTGATGTTAATGTTCTGTTTTTCAAAAAGAACCCTAAAACAAGCTTGTATATCCCTAAACCAAACCCTACTAGGACTATAAAACATAAAATATCAAAATTACAAAACTGCCCTTAAAATTAAAACCCATAAAAATATTAAAATAATAGAAAAACCCATGTAAACGATCCCGAATCGCTAAAATCCATCATTAGTCACGGCCAAAGGCGGTGAGTTGTGTTCAGACCGCCATTTCGCTTCAAACGACCGAATTTGAGCCCGATCCGATGTCATCAATCGGGTCCGCCAGTTCTAGTCGCATCACCATTTCGCCTTCCGTTTGGACTTCTGCCTGTCCAACCGGTCCAGAAACGCACCACTAATAAATTCTGCATCACCCTGGATCCCTTTTAGAATGATTCAACTCGGCTTTATATAGCCTATTATAAAGTGTAACCGCTCACAAGCGGTTACTATTTAAATTAACAGCTACAACCGCAGAGTCATGACTTTGGGCTCCATGATCGAACGATACTCTTATCTATAAGTAGTTACAACTTACAACTCCTCAGTTGCAACTTAATTCAATGGTCAATCCGCATCTTCTCTTTGGCACCTTCACTGTCTTTAGTTTCGTATCCGGCACTTATCCAGATTTTGTTTACGTATCAGTAATTGCCATCGTATGTCGATAGCTATATCATGATCGTCAATAATCATGGTCATCAACAAGCTTCTATGCCATGGATAACTCATCGATAATATAATTGCTTAACACCAAGCTCTATATCGGCATCATGTTGATTGAAAATATCATTTTTTTTGTGTAAATATAGATATATGGCATCATGTCAATTGAAGAAATTTGATTATTTTTTGGTGTCAACAGAAACCCTGCCATATAGAACTATGGCGTTCTTTGGCAAAAAAAATTAGGTGTGACGAATGGCAATGCAAAGACACACCGCTTTTTAGGGCAGTTTCAGGTATCCTTGATACCTGAAGCAAATTGAACATGATGGTTGCTTACTTATTGTGACCCGAACCGTTACTCGAACCGCACAAATCCCAAATCGAAAACACGGTTTGATTCGGATCGGGTAGGGTTCTTCTCCTCTTTTTTCCTTCTCCATTGCGTACTCCCTTCTCTCTCCATGGCCACTCTCTAGAATAAACGAGGACTTTTGCACTGACCTCCTTCCTCTTTCTCTGCTTCTTCACGAACTACCATATGCCTTCACAAATTGATCCTTTTTTCTCTGCCATGCTTGAAAATATGTCTCGAGTTTGAGCCTGAAAAGAAAAATTTCCTAATTCAAGTATAACAATAAAATTGACAGAATAAGAAAATAAATCTTCTGTCAATTTTATTGTTCCAGCGCTTGCTTCCGCAACATTAGTTGAGCTATAGCATTTGTCCCTTGCCCTTGATGTTGCCGGCAACCCCGCGGCCCACCTCCGAGCTTGACAGCAAGAACCGAGCTGCATAGATTCATCTTTCGCATCTATCTTTCTCCTTCTCCCCATTCGACCTTGGATCAGGGTCTAGCCGTCGACATAATTTCGACTTAGATCTGAGTCCGAGTTGAGCCTCGGTCAAGCTCTACCGAAGGCGAGTCTCAGATCTCAGCATATTGTCGTCACCAGAGAAAGGGAGAGAGATTGCCTTAGTGAAGGCTTGGTTAGAGAGAGTAAATAAGAGAGAGAGGGGTTACGTGGTTTTGGACATATTAAAGAGAGACGAACTCTGGGAAGTGATGAACTCTGGAAAATGTGAAAAGATTGCTGTAGTATTGCTTTTGGGGTTGGAGTAGTCAACTCTAGGAAGCAATGAACCGAAATATGTTTTGGTTCCATTCGATTACCCGACCGGAATCGAACCGAAATGCCATGATACCCATTTTTTTTTCCCTATTACCAGACTCGAAATGAGACCCAAACCGAAAAGACCCAAAATTTTCAGTTCGGTTCAATTCGATTTGGGTATTTTTGACACCCTTGCCGCTTTTCTTCTTCCTCGTGCTCAAAGGCCTAAGAGAAGACCATTTATGGATACACAATGTTGGAAAGGTCCTCATTTCCCGCCATTAAAAACCGACAAAACATGGAGTTCACAATGAAGTATCAGTGGCATCTTTGGCAAAAGACAGAGTCGTGATGAATAGCAAGGCAAAGACGTACTTCTTTTCTTCTTCCTCATGCTCAAAAGGCCTCAGAGAAGATCATTTACAGAAAGAAAAAAAAAAGAAGAGAAAGAATGACTCAAAAAATCCACGCGATCTGCCTAGTTGATTGAGGCATTGAGGAATTACCAGCTCAGCGACCGAAAATCACTTATTTAAATCTTATCAAACTGCGCATAAACTACCCTAAGTTAGGACCACCTGCATGAGTCAAAGGTCTGAACTCAACTGGCTTGTCGGATTTTATAGGATGTATCGTAAGTTTTCAGATAGTCACACATTTGCGTATGTGCATTGGTGTTACGAAAAAAGTATATAATAAAAGGAAAAAACCCTTCAACACCGAAAGAATGAATATGGCGATAAGCGGTTTCAAGCTTCGAATGCAATTTACACGCTAGATTAATAGTTCCCATTTCTATACGCGAACCACTGGAAGAATTTTCCAGTTGTTTGGTTTGCTAAAAAAAAGAAACCATATTTGAAGCAACTGTAACTGTTCATGTTTCAGCTATTAACCCACGAGGAAAATGAAGAAGATGAGCCAAAAGCTGCGGTACAAACTTTTGCCTGGGTCACATATGCATCGCTGGAGACTTTAGAACAAAAAGGGTTTATGATCATACGATTTGACCCACAACTATCTTCTGTACAGATTGGAGGCAGATGGGCGTCAAAGTTCTTACATTGGGCGTCGATAAGTATTGGCTTAGAGTTAGATTATATGGACCAAGTTTCTGTGTCTGCATCATCTTTACAACATTCGAAGCATATACAATTGTCTCTGCTGTTTTTTTGGCACTTTCTGATGCATTTCATGCTTTCATTTTCATAAAGGAATTCTTTTCAATATCTCTTTCGCCGGGGGAGCCAAGCCCCTGCATGTTCCCAATGGACCAGAACTGTGCAGGAGTTTTCCTCACTAGAAGTTTCGACATTTGAATTTTGGGCAAGCTTGGTCATTAACTTGTAAGGCCATCTCTAGTCTAGCTTGGCCCCTACTCGATCTGATCATTCGGGTCAGAAATTTCAATGGTTGAATGCGAGCCCGTCTAGATCTCCCACGGAATGGGGCATTGAATATAAGACTGGACGGGTCTGATTCAATAGCATGCCTGTCGAATTTTCTTGCCAGTTTCTTCTTTGGGATCGAGGCGATTGAATTTGGCTTAGTCACATTTCACCTTTGAATCCAGGTGGAATTCTAATAAAGTTTTGAGAACTTGCCAATGGTGTTGTGTTCGGGAGTTAGGAGAAAAGGATGGGAATGAAAGTTTGAGTGGAAAATGAAGAAAAACTTTGATGTTTTTGTGTGAATAGTGAGAATAGCATTTAAAAATCTTTCCTATTCTTTGCCCAACATTTCATTCCTCCCCCTTGCAAATACCGTGCTAAGTGCCCCGTGTAGCTTTTAATTAGAAATGTCAAATGGGTGGATCTGGTTGAAAATGATCCAACTCAAATTAACCCTTTTAACTCATTGCTAGTGATATATGCCTGACTTGACCCATATTTACTATAACACTTTTATATTTAGTACGATCTAAAAAAACTTGATATCCGAATTGATGTGAGAGCGCGGAGTGAGTGAACACGAGATCAAGTAAGGGTAAGAGAGAATGAAGAGAGAAACTTAGAGGTGGGTTTGGTATTAAGAAAGTTATGAACCCATTTAACACCCATATTATTTTAAACTTCACCACTCTAAACCATTCGCCGAATATAACTAACCCATAAAATAACTCAACCCATTAAACATGAATTGACCCATTATGACAGAAAAATGTGACTTCCAATCTCATTATTTTCTCGCGACATCTCCTAATTAATCTTAATAAATCTTATGGATGCTTTTCAAGGTAGCTCGGCCTAACATGTGCTCTAAGAACTCAAGGTGGCCCGGACAATCTGGCTCGTTAGCAGCAGTTGGTACTTGGAGAAGACAGAACAACATGGTGGGTGGGAGTAGGTTGCTCCTCCTTTCTGCAGGGGGGGGAGCGTCCCAGCGTTGACTTCCGCCTCGTACCCCCGGTCAACTTTCCCGGCCTTGTCTGCTTTCAGCTCACGCGCAATCCTCCCCTGCCTCCATGAGAAACTTCAACCCCCTCTCGCTTTCCGCTTGGTGAACGCAAAGTCGCAGACGGCAAGTCCCTGGTCTCCGTCCGGGACATTATTGTATGACCCAATGCCCACCAAACCTCGCATTATTCGGATTTCGGACCCGTCTAAAGGCGCAACCTTTGACTGTCAAACGAGGAGCCGTACAGCAGCACCGGGCAGCTTCAGACTTTCAAACGCATGGACCCTTTTCGACCCTCCATCCACACACCGGGACGGACCCGTCGCTTTCGCGGGAGCCTCTCTTAATTATATCATCGCCCCTCCTCCCTCCGTTCTTGACCGTATCTCTCTGAAAGTCTGAGCAAAGACCCTCTTTTTGTCCTTCATTCTTGTCTGCGATGGAGGTGGCTGCTCCTTCTGCTTGCGCGGAGAAGGCCTTTGAATCGAGGGCTCTGGAGGCTCTGGGGAAAGGGTTCGACCTGACGAGCGATTTCCGGCTCAGGTTCGTCAAAGGGTGTGGCGGTGAGCGGTTGGTGGTGCTCGATGAGGGGAGTAAGAGGGACATCTTGATTCCTGGTGGAGGGACCATCAGGGGTGTTTCCGAGGATATTCGGTGCGATAAGGGGGATAGGATCAGGTTCAGATCAGACGTTCTTGAGTTCAATCAGGTAGATATTTCTGTGAAGCTTTGCTTGACGTGTTCGCCAGTCTGATGTTCTTGAGAGCATGATGTTAATGATATGATCGAACCCTGTGGATAGGGATTGCAATTCTCGAGAACAATTTGTGCACGACTTGGATGTACTGAGAGAAATCCAAACTCGACATGGTTGACTTGATACAAAATTTGAATCGAGACTTTTTCACCAATTTTTTGAGCGGTGACACGAGATGAAAAGAATAACCGACGCGATTATGATGACACTGCACGAATTGGCAGCCCTGCCTGTGAAAAGTACAAGAATTTGGAGAAATGGATAGTTTTCTGCAAGTTGCGGTTAAGCTAATCATGTGCTGGTCATTAGATTCTTGAATCAATGCACGTGTGAAGTGAACATGAATCGAACTTTGCTTTTCGTGTTGTATCATGTGATGCACATTAAGTTCTGTGAAAAGGAAAAAATAATTGTGTGAATAGTCAATAGCTTCTTTGCTGAGATAAGTTTATGAAGGTTCTCTCCATGCCCACGTCGTGAGATATGATGTCCAGTCTGTATTATACCTATTAGAAAGGCTTCCGATGATGAAAATGGTACTAGAACTCACGAAGTCTCTTCTCGCTCTTACTGACTGTTGAGTCGAGCTTTCTTCTCAATGAGGATGGCCCTATTACTAGTGCTGCTACTTTCCTTGGGCCTCTCTTGTTCTATTTTGTCCTTCTCCACTTCTGTGTGACCTCTGCTTTCAGCCTTATCATAATCCATTACCTGAAATCGACTGTCTAAGCTAACTTCAATTGTATAGAATCCTTAAAAGATGGGGACCGAATCATGATATCTAGGTCTCTTCTTCCTTAGGTTTTTCTACGATGTGGTTTGTTTCACATTCCAGATATGCAACTTGTGGCGGACAGTTCCTCGCTGCAGCCGAAGTTTGATCCATAGGTGACTTGAGTATGATAGAGTGTATTAGGGTGAGACATACTGTGTACAAGAGATTGAATATGTGCAGAAAATAAAGCTAAGAGACTTTGCTTATTTTTAAGAAAGCTGGAGTCTCTATATTAGAAATCATTAGAATAACTTGTGTCGGCGCAATATTTTAAATTTGTCCCAAGGCCATGAGTTGAAAGCACAATTGCAAGAGTGCAAACCAGTCAACAAATGACATAGAAGGAGAATCTTCTGGTGCTTTATCTGCCACTATGCAATGACTGGTCTAGACTAGACCTTATTGAACAAGCGCTTGGTGTCACCTAGTCACCGTGTAAGATGTTGCCATTTTAGCTGGCAATATAGAAAAGCTCAACCGCGCTATTTAAGGCAATTGGCGCTTCTGCGTGCATCTATAATTGGACAAAGTTTTGGGTCAACACCTTTCAATTTATGCCAATTAAGAAGATTTAAAAGATAGTCCTGCAAATTTTTGATCTGAATGGTAAGCAACTGATTTATCTTTAAAAGATAAATGGAAAGATAAAGCCTGAAAGTTATGTGTTGGATTTAAATGTTGAGGATGTTTTGTCACGTCACATAAGGAACAAGAAGAGATAACTGGGGACACTCGGAACACTTTTGCTGTCTCTTTGCAGAGAAAAAAGATGAAGACCTCCAAAGACACAGATGAGCTCAGACAATAGTTTCAAATCCCAAATAATTAGGGACTGCCATAGTAGGAGATCTGCTGGTTCATAGTCCAGAATTGGGTTGGTTTCATTTGGACTAGAGTTACTTGAACAATTTCCCCTCTTCATCTTCACTTAGAGATGTTGATGGGAGACTTGTTAACATTACCTACTGAGTTCGTGTCATTCCCGCTCTTCAATTTCGCTAATTAATATCATTAACTTAATATCTCTTGTTATCCTCTCTGTTTTTCTTTTCATCGTTGGTAGGGCAGGGGGGAGAATTTAATCTCTCTGTTGACTCTCAAGTTTCATAGTGAACACACAGACTAATGTAAATTTTGGAAATTTGCAACTGGACTATATTTTTCTCGAATCAACTCTGATTGATAGGTTTCAATTGGTACATTTGATCATTATCTCATTGTTTTCGTGGATTTCAGCTATACAATTACAATTCCACAAGACAGATTCTCTGGAGTGTCCTTTCCTTTAACATCTAAGACACTGGTATATAGACAAAATAGGTCTCACTAGTCACTATCCTATTGGATACTGTTCCTTTAATTGAACAAATGTTCTTGCTCATATTCAGAGGGAGGGAATGAAAAATATACAACAGCATGTTCCTGTGTATTTCAATTGTACTTACCATATAATCCAAATGTCTTTGGGTTTTGGTGTACAATGTATGGTGGCATCATGACTTGCAGCTGTTTTTGTTTTTTTAATAGCAATGTTAGTTCACTCAATATATTTTCATATGCCTCTGTCCCAGCTGCTTAGCATATTAGCACCCTTGCAAGTTGCAACTTGAGTTTTTCTTATTGGTTCTGCCATGTTCTTTCAATGTAGATGTCGGAATTACTTAACCAGAAATCTTCTCTACAAGGGAAAGTACCTTCTGGCTACCTTAATGCCATTTTCGAGATGAGTGGCGATTGGCTTCTCGATACTGCGGACACCAAATATCTCGCTCTTGATGGCTACTTCATTTCTTTGTATTATTTGCAACTAACATCGTCCCCCCTGGTGTTGCAAGAAAAAGTAAAGAAGTCAGTTCCACCACGTTGGGATCCAGCCTCATTAGCCAGGTAGCTGTCACTTGCTCAAGAGACAAAAAAAATTGCGTACTAGATGTTTCCCATGAAAAATTAGTTGCCAGCAGCATTTTCTGCTTCTTTTTCTGTATTTTCTGTTGGTGGGCATGATTATAATTTGTATGCAGGTTCATCCAGAAATATGGGACACACATTATAGTTGGGATGGCTGTTGGAGGTCAAGATTTAGTGTGTGTAAGACAGAGACATACATCACCGATATCTCCTGCTGATCTTAGAAGGAATCTGCAGGATATTGGAGATATTCTATTTTCAGATGGAAATAGTTCATCCCTGATACAGAGGACAACTAGAGATGGCAAGCATAAAGTATCTATTTTTGTCCCAACAGTAGATTTATGCTGTGCTTATGTGAAGTTTTGATGGAAGCAACCGATCTTTTACAGGTGCCAGAGATTTTTAATAGCATTTTGCAGTCAAACACCTTGCAGTTAAGCAGCATTACAGAAACATCAAGCAAAGATGTAAGTGAGGATATTGCTAGCTATGTCCGTCTTCTACAGAAGTCTCCATCCAAACCTACAGTTTTTTATACTCTTTATTGATGTTAATTAGGGCCTCACCATAATTTGTTCAAAAAGAGGTGGAGATGCGTTCTTGCATAGTCATTCGAAGTGGCTTCAAACGGTGCCTGCCAAGCCAGAGGCGATCCTCTTTAAGTTTGTACCTATCACTTCTCTTCTGGCTGGAATTCCGGGCAGTGGCTATCTGAGTCATGCAATCAACTTGTATTTGCGATGTGAGTGCTCTTATTTTGGGCCTACATGGGCAAGTGATGTTTTCAACTTGTGGGTTGACTGACAATTGAATATGGTGCAGTCATCTGCATATATTGTATGTAACTGTGAATTAAGCTATTGTTCTGCTTCGACAGCGATGTGCATTGGTCATTTCTGAAAATTGAGTGCCTGAAGATTTACTAACTAATCTGCCCGCGATCCTGAATCTAAGAGACTGATCTCAGCTACAAAATTTCTCTAATGGTCAGTGAAAAGACCGCTGTTTGCAGACATTGTTAGCTATGAGTGATTGAAAAGGACTTAACTAGAAGCATATGGCAATACGAATCTAGATTATATACTCTAGGATCGCCCTTGCCCCAATCAGGGTCTGTACTTTGTTTTCAACGTAGTTGGTTGTGACAATTCACTTACCTTTTGATCAGACAAGCCTGATCCTGAAGATCTACAATACTTTTTGGAGTTTCAAGTGCCAAGGCAATGGGCTCCAACATTCTGTGAACTGCCTCTCAGGCACCAGAGGAGAAAGGCATCTTGTCCTTCACTGCAATTTAGCTTCATGGGTCCAAAGATATATGTCAGCTCCACCCAGGTAAGTGTTCCAAGAGCTCTTACCTCAGATAAGGGCTTTATTCTCAAAATACTTGTTGTATGGGCATAACTACTTGATTTGTAGAATTACACTATGCATCGTTAGATCAATCATGATAGATTCGTTATTAGCTGATCCATATCTTTATTTTTTTTGAGAATCTCTACCCTATCTGCAAGGCCTAATGTTATTTTATAGATTTGGCATTTTCCCCATGCTTCTTCATTCCACTATCAAGACTCATTCCATTGTGTCCAGGGCACTCTCTTATTTCCTAAGAATTTATTTGGCCAGTCTTCGACAGACCCAGAGATAGCATTTCGCATATGCTCAGCATACCCCTCCTTAGCCCATCTATATTTTCCTACCCATGTTCCTTATTATTGCATCAAATATTTCTTCTTGAAAAAATATCATAATTTCAATTTTTATGTCAGTAAGATTTTCTGGTCTTTTGTAATACAAGTTGATGAAATTTAGTGGTCTATAAAATGAGATTGTTCATTATGATTTTTTTTGGGACAGGTAACTAGCAATCTGAAGCCGGTGGTTGGTCTACGCTTATACTTGGAGGGAAAGAAATGCAACCGTTTGGCCTTGCATTTGCAGCATCTCTCGAGCCCTCCTCACGTTATGACCTCTGCACCATCAAATATCGCCATTGACAGGCCCCCTCGGTGGCGAGGTTCTGATGAATCTGACTCCAGTGGCCAATTTATGGAACCAATAAGGTGGAAGTCATACTCTAAAGTGTGCACATCAGCCGTTGAGTATGACCCCAATTGGATGGAAGGTGAATCCAGCGGCGTCTTTGTCGTGACTGGAGCTCAGCTTCTTAACAAAGGGAGCTGGCCAAAGACGGCGCTACACCTCCGCCTACTCTTCTCCTACATACCCAACTGCACCATCCGGAAGAAGGTGTGGGCCACAGCACCGCAGACCGCTCACAAGTCCGGGTTCCTCGCAAATATCAGCACTACATTTACCTTCACTCAGAAGAGTTTTGCCGGTGCAGATAAAAGGGCACCAGCTCAGCTCAACTCCGGTGTGTACCCGGATGGACCTCCTGTGCCAGTTAGAAAAGGGAAGCTTCTCAAGTATGTGGAGACGGCTGAGGTGGTGAAGGGCCCGGAAGATGCTCCAGGGCACTGGTTGGTAATAGGGGGCAAGCTAGTGACGGACGGCGGTAAGATAGGTTTAAATATAGAGTTTGCATTGTTAGACTATCCCTAGGTTTCTACCATTCTTAATGTACATATTTGATTTAGATGAATGGCTTTGGTTGTTTTGTCTTTTGATTTTTTCCTAATGAATGCGAGATGCTTGAGTTGAATACACAGAACGAGATTGCTATACGCTATTCCCATGTATAGACATAAATAACAAAACACTGCAATTTACACCTTATCCAAAATTCATCTAGGACCTTTTCTGCTAGTGCGTTTGAATCGGTCTGGAGTGTATCATTTTTGGTCGTCGAGTGCTTGTGGTTAGAGACTCAGAAAGACGGGTAATTCTTGCCATTCTCTTGGCATGCCATTTAAATCAATATAAGTTCGAATGAATAGGTGAATCATGCCTAGACCTACATGGATTTTAGTAAAAAAATGGAGAAATTTGTAGGGGACACAATAATGTGGTCTGACCAGTCAGGAGCTGGGTTTGAAATTACTTGACGTGCTATGAATAATTATTTCTTCTTGCTTGGTCAAAGGCAAGAAAAAAGTAGAATGCAACATGGTGAGAGATGGGAAGTTTCGTCTGGATCGGTAAATTGCTCGTGCTAAAATTCATGCATCACTACATGCAATATGTGGGAAATTAACATATCTGGCTTTGATGGAGTCTCACATAATGATCGATAATCAGTCTTTACTCATGTGCCAGATCAGGCTGTGTACTCAATCCTCTTTCCCAATTCGTGGACGCTTCGCAGGGGCACGGGCACGGGCACGGAATGCCCAAGAATCACTATTATTTGCGCGTCCAATGAAGCTTTATGCTTAAACCTTCCTGCCAGTTTTAATCTGCGGAGTAGATTATATAAGCAGATGGTGCGACGGACGGCAAACCCGTGTTCTTTCATTCATTCATTCATTAATTCTTTCTTTCTTTCACCGATACCAAGGCCATGCTTCTCATAATTAGACGAATTTTTGCTAGATTGAAGTTGCGGGATCGGCCCTAAATGACCAAGCGTTGCACTATAATGCGCTGAATCTTTCCTGTAACAGAGGATTGATACAAGCATGTGTAGGCGAACCATTGTTGATTTTATTTATTGAATAACGGCAGAACTCAGTAGAACGAGTCTTCTAGTAGGATATGCAAGTGTTTGTGTTAGAAAGTCCAACCCAAAAACTTAAGCTTTAGGTAGAGGGAGACCACATGAATATAAAGAGCATTTAGGATCCGTTATCAATCGATGTAGGATAATTCTTCAACACTCCGACTCACGTGCAAGTCGGATTACGAGCAGCACATGAAATTTGGACATCACACATTCACATGGAATTTTTACCACACATTCGCGAAAGGGATATCATTAGCTCTGATACCGTGTTAGAAAATCCAATCCAAAAGCTTAAGCTTTTAAGTGGAGGGAGACCACATAAATATAAAGAGCATTTAGGACCCGTTGTTAATCGATGTGAGATAATTCTTCAACAGCTTGTTTTCAACATGCATCCTGTTGAGCCATTTACTTTCTCTTATGATCATGCTTTTTATGGCTTTTGAATCCGTCTCCTTTCTTTAATCAGAACGAATCATTTATCGTCAAATAATCAGAGAGTTTGGAGTTTGGACTACCGGCGTTTTGCAGTTGGATGGAGAAAGTACTGTGAAGAGTGTTAAACCCAGAGCCCAGAAATTCCCTTACATCAGATATCCATACCAGAGATTTTATTATCTCTTTTCGAATATTTCAGAGCCTTGACAGGAACAGACAAAGTCCAATCACAGGAAGAGAAAGCAATTTCAGCGGCTTTTACCAGCTGTTTCACATAACTATTCATTAAAAAGGTGTACTAGAGCCCACCAGATAGATGGTCATTGCCAATTCTTTCTGATTTCAAAGTAGTAGCTGAAGTCCATGTAACACTTCCCTTCATCATCCACAAACTGCAGAAAACCACATGAATCAACAATGAATGAACACAAGGTAAACCCAAGAAGGAAGAGAGAGAGAGAGAGAGAGAGAGAAATATCTGAATCAGTCAAAATACATATTCCTGAAACCAGTGTCTTGGTGATTGAACTTTATAAAAGTTACCTTAGTTCTGACAAAATAAGAGCCTCTGGCAAATAGACCACAAGGGATGATCTGTTCCTCCAATTCATATGTGTACGGTTCTTGCCTGGGACTGAAAGTCCCAATCATTATTTTGGTGTTCTCCACTGTCATCATCATTCGGAAAAATTGAACATGATTTTAGAACATCAGAAGCGAAATACATTTTGTGACGGAAATTGAGCTGTTGTTTCTACCTCTTATGCCGGTCTTCCAGACAGTGTATGCGTACTTGAGGCCGGACACGGCGCTATTGAAGACGTTGAATGAGAATTTCGTGCGGTACCGCGATCCTTCCTTGAGCGTAAAGAGACTGCGCTTTGGGTTGTTTGAAGCAGCCATTGAAAATGGCAAGTTAACGTCCGGTCTTCCCGGGGATTGGATCAAAAGGGTCAGTATCTTCACTTCTGGCGCATTATTCCCGACTTCACCAGAACAAACAGAGAATCAGGTGAAATCATTTCAATTTAAATCGAAGGATCTTGGCTCTGTTGGAGTATGATCTCACTGTCAAAGAAATGCGGTTTCTTCCACTGACGATGTACTGAGTAATAGTTCCACAAAAGGCAAGGTTGCAAGGAAATACTCTATCTTAATATACATCGACGACATTGGATCGACAACGAGTGCGCTAGTAACCACTTAAACGTACTCAAATGAACAGATTTCATGACACAATAGTGATTACATAGAATGTGTACATAAATTATTTTCCTCGTGGTTTCTAAGTCAAAACCTGTTTAGGTATAAATATGTTCAGCTTAAGATATTGGAAAAAGGAAATTACCCCCAAATTCAACGGCAGAGACATCCGCTCTTCCAAAGAGCTGTTCTTTCCATCTCTTCAGTCTTCCCTCATCCTAACAAAAAAGAACATAAACAGAAAAGTTGATACATGAGGTAAACAATTAGAGAAGTAAAGTGACATAAACCATGTCAAAAATTAATAACCTTGTCCTTCTCAATTTGCTCCTTAAGAGAGAACTTTGGACCAGAATCTTGCTCTTCTTCAGACCTTAGCTTCCCATCGTCATCTTCTTCCTTGTGATCACTTCCTGCACGCACACCCCCGTGCTCAATCTTCGCATCTTCGGTTTCGTCTAAACTCTGGAAAGCAGCGTCCTGAGGAGTTGGCAAGGCCAAAGTTCCCGCAGCAACAGTAGACATCTCCACTCCAAGTCTAGACCGAAATCAGCTATGTACTTGATTCTTGCTTTGAAGAACAAGAATTTGTTTGAGGGTTTTCAGCTCAGCCCCTACTTAAGTGAATGAGTGTGCATATATATAATACTCTTGGAAGGAATCAAATGGAGGGTATAAAGCTGGACCGTGATGATTTGAAGCAGAGTTTTAAAAACACGAGCAGAGGGAAAAAAGGGTAGTTCTGAATAGAAGAAAGGTGACTAAAGTTTGAAGGAAACTAAAGTTTGCAGGCTAAAAAAGTGAGCTTTCGATTCACCATTACTACTTTAAATTTTTTTCCAACCCTGCCAGCAGTTCATGGCATGCCATTTCTCTCTAAGCAATTATGATCTGATGTGTTCCGCGGGAATAAAGTTTCGAAATGGTAATGATTGTGAGGGAAACATACAGAGCAGAGATAAAGGAGAGGGTGAAAAGTGTTCATTCCTGCTGCAGAGCATGGCGATGGAGACAAGAAACAGTAACAATTTTTGTCCACGCATTGTTGCAAATTTGACCGACAGTCAAAAGAACAGGAACAGATGATTAGCTCACAATGCAGCCGGTCATTGATACTTGATAGAGGGCATTGATGAGTGAGTTATGTTAGGGGATTCTAAGATTGATTTTTGACATAAATTTTACGGAGCAATTTAACTGACATTCAGGTCTACTTTCATTTTTAGAATGGATAGGAACTAAGCTTGATGAGTCCAATTCTAGATGGAATCAGACCGAATCGATTCCAAGTTCCAGCCTCGGAGCTAGGGTCCCCCTCCCGCTCCATAGCCCAGCCATGGCCGAGCTTTGGCCAGGGCATTGAAAAGGGTTGCACGACTGTTGCTCGCCACTGGCAGTGGCGAGACCCTCGACTTTTACATTGCATCTTCAATGTGATTATTTATTAATTTTGGCTATGATTAAACTTTTTTCCCTTAAATTTTGCTAACGGCTATGAATTGGCCTGAGCTTTTACACACACGTAAATCTAAAGAGAGGCTTGCCACTGAAGACAGAAGAATCGACATACGCAGAACAATGATTTCCTTAACACTCAATGATTCGTGGCATGCGACATATCGATCAAGCGGGACGTAGACATTCCCAAGAACTGACCCAAATACCATCATGAAATTCGATGGAGAAAACGGCTGCCTTTTTGAGAATTGGAGTGTGAATTACGCCTGCAAATCTCACGTTCACTTTGACTTTTTAGAGGATGGAATTGGTCTTCAATTGCTACCGATGATTTCATTTCAGGGCCTAAACATACATTTTTTTTAATCTGTCTTTGATTGAGTAGACGCTTTAGCAACCATATTGAGGAAGTAGGTCGAGCTATATCATCAATAATGTTGTGAAAAACCATACACATGCCGGCCGTAGGGGTGAGCATGGTCCGGGTTGGGCCAGTCCGCTCCCTAACCCTAGGACTAACCCGCACAGTGTTGGTCCTCAATTTTTGGGACCAAGGACCGACCCTATTGAGTTTGAGATCGAGGACTGGACCGACCCAATGGGTTCAGTCTGATTCTAGGGTCAATCCAGGATTAATCGATAATTTTTTTGTTTCATTTTTTGTACTCCTTGAAAAGGCAAACCTACTATTTCAAATTACATATCCATCGACAATGCGGCGTTATGCAACCAAACTATAAATACCAGTACATATTCAACAAATTTAAGATAAGGCAACAATAGAAATTTCACACCAGCTAAAAGCAAGAAACCATAAAAACGATTAAGACCGCTCATAGAGATATGGGGCAAGATGGGAAGTTCATGTAATCATCTGTCAATAATACTTGTAACACCATTTGCAAAAACATCTTCCTACATTCGAGTGGGGCAAGTGTTGAGCGTGGCGAGTGTTGAGCGGTGAGCGGCCAAAGGCGAGTGGGGCGAACAGGGAAGTTTTTTCTTTTGATTTTGGCAAACTAAAGACTAAAGAGAGAGGACAAAGAAGACTAAAGGGAACGAGTACTGGAGGAGGACACCGTGAGGAACCTGTTGAATGTTGTTTAACGCCGTTTTGGACGCCGTGTAGAGCTATTTCACCCCATTTCACTTGGGGTTCTCTTTAGAATAGAATAAAAAAATTATAAATAATATATAATAATATATTTTAGATATATTATATATAATATATACAGTCAGGGTTGGTCCGGGTTGGACCGACCCTAAAATCCCAGGATCGAGGACCAACCCGCACAGTGTTGATCCAGGGATCCCAAGACCAAGGACCGACCCAATCCTCCTGGGAACCGAACCAAGACCGATGGGGTTGGGCCGGTCCAAGGTCGGTCCAGGGTTGACCTTGGACAAATGCTCACCCCTAGCCGGCCGAGATGCTAACTCTGTCTTCTCCCTCTCTAACCACCTAACGCCCATTGGACTACCGCGAATTGCCATCGCTGCTATGTAAGCTATCGCTGGCCGTCGAAACGACCACTGCCTTGGTTGATTGCAATGGGGAGGCAGCGGCGTTGGTGAGGGCCGGAGGTAGCAACCTGGTCGCGACAATCGGAGGTGGGCGCGGTGCTCATACTAGCTTAGTTGTTATATCCTACCCCGTGGACGAATACGAGGGAAGAGGGGAAAAAAGAAGATGGAATAAACAGCGAAGTAGATCTTTAATCTTTCAAAGTTACCAAGGATATCAATCATATGAAGGGGGTAATTATATTTTGAAACTTTCTAATTATATAGAGCATCTGAATATTCGGCTCCATCGATCTTCATGAATATCATGCACAGGGCGGTGCCCGTGGCCCTAGAATTGCTCAGAATGAGACACTTTAATTAAAAACATGGAATATGCGTATCCAAATTTAGTGTTTATCCATATAACCAAAGTCTTTAAGATTTTTCAACGTCTTTATTTTACTAGATCGTCGAAAGCAATTATCTTTTTGTAAAGTGTATTTCGAAAAGATAGTTTTCCTCTCCTGCACTAGTCCCACATTACTTGGAAAGTCCTTTCTTGTTCACTGTATTATGCCGTGCTCGTGGGACTGGGTTGAACAAAGCGCATGGTTGGATTCATCTCCACGAAAAAGTCTATTTTATCACGATAAAATCTGGAACCTCTGTTTTACTTACTTTAATTATTCATTTCTTATTTATTATTGGGTTAATGCCACAAAAAGCCCAAAACCGGTATATTTGTGACAAATTTAAGTTCCAGTTTCTAAAAATTGGGGAACCTATTTAGACGAGTAGGTTCCGGGTTCTACGTAGGTAAAACCTGAAACAAGTTTTTGTATTTTTCTTGGTCTATGTCTTCGCGTGATCCTGCAGTATTCTCTGACGTCTAATGATGAGTGTATAATTTTGAACGATTAGTCTGAGCTTTCATTTTATAATTGAGACTTTTACTTTGTTAATGTTTCGTATTCTTCGTATGTCTAAATATAAATTGTGGCCAATGGATTGTAATAGCAAGTAGTAGTCATTAAAGGTGATGATTCACTGCAATCGTTCAATTAATAATAATTGAAACCTGAGTAGACCCTGGAACCTTTGACAGGAAAGGTTTCAGGGTATGGTATGCAGGGTAGGTTCTAGGTTCCAAAAAACTAAGGAACCTGTTCCGACGGGTAGGTTTCAGATTCCATATGGAACCTGTACGGAACCTGGAATCGCTCGTCCCTACTCCAAACTAATGTTTTGGATCACCAAATATCCCAAACTTGTATACGCTTTACACATTTAACCCAAACTCGTTTTTTATGTCTATCATTCTTTTTACCCCAAACTTGTTTTTAACTAGGAGATTTTCTTTCTCAATACTTCCAATCGTTAAGTGGCCTGTAATAGGGCAGAAAAAGGTTTTCATATTAGCAACAATGATCAGAATTTAATACTCTACTTTAGCAAATGATACAACAAGAATCTGAATACGTTGGAGAGAAGAAAGTGAAAACTGATGTGTTTTTCTATCAAGCTGATAATCAGCACTGTATTCCGAGGGCTATATTGAATGGATTTGGAGCCTAGATTAATAAATGGTATTCAAGAACAGTGAATATCGGAATCTCTACAATCATGAGAACATATTTGTGTCTGATCATGGAGGAGGTGCTGGGAATGATTGGGCCAGTGGGTATCATCAGGTTTGCTATTTTATTGTTTCCGTGCAGTATTTGGTTACTGAGGTATGTTTTAGATGAGAAATTTCCTTGAGAAATGGTTTTTGGGATGGTAGCGGAGGTCCAGTACCTCCTTGTTTTTCTAATCGGTCTGCCTAAATCTGTACTACTTCTAGTGATGAAAGTCATATGAACCAGCCCCCTCCATCAGCTTTCGCTTTCATCTCTCTAACGTATTCAGATTCCTGTTGTATGATTTGCTAAAAGTTGACTATATATTAAATTCGGCAAAAGGACACTACAAGTGTCATAAGTTGCATACGGAGGACACTTTGGTGCCATAACTTTTTTTCGGAACACTTTGGTGCCAAGTCGGAAGGAAAGAGATTACTTAAATGCCAATTTGGCCGGAAATCCGACGTGGCATTTTTTATTAATTTTTGACGCCGACGTGGCTCGCCGGAGGATGAGTCAGCGTGTACAGTCAGCATTTTTTATTTTAAATAATTTTTTTCCAGCATGTACAGTCAGCATTTTTTATTTTAAATAATTTTTTTCCTTTTTTTTTTCCTCTTCTTTCCTTTTTCCTTTCTTTTCTTTTTTTTCTTTTCTCCCCTCGCCGGCCGGTTGCCGGTGGCCGGCCCGGCCACCGGCGAAGCCCGGGAAGGGCTGGGCGAGGGCGGCCTTGCCCATGGTCGGCGAGGGGTGGCCTCGCCAGATCTGGGCGAGGTGACCCTCGCCGGCGACAAGCGAGGCCGCCCCTCTCCGGCCATGGGCGAGGGGCGGCCTCGTCGGCCATGGGCAAGGCCGCCCTCGCCCAGCCCTTCCCGGGCTTCGCTGGTGGCCGGGCCGGCCACAAGCAACCGGCCGGCAAGGGGAGAAAAGAAAAAAAAGAAAAGAATGGAAAAAGGAAAGAAGAGAAAAAAAAAGGAAAAAAATTATTTAAAATAAAAAATACTGACTGTACACGTTGGAAAAAAAATTATTTAAAATAAAAAATGCTGACTGTACATGCTGACTCATCCTCCGGCGAGCCACGTCGGCGTAAAAAATTAATAAAAAATGCCACGTCGGATTTCCGGCCAAATTGGCACTTAAGTGATCTCTTTTCCTCCGACTTGACACCAAAGTGTTCCGAAAAAAAGTTATGGCACCAAAGTGTCCTCCGTACATAACTTATGGCACTTATAGTGTCTTTTTGCCTATTAAATTCTGATCATTGTTGCCAATATGAAAACCTTTTTCTGTCCTTGATTACAGACCACTCCACGGTTGGAAATATCGAGAAAGAAAATCTCTTAATTAAAAATGAGTTTGGGATAAATATGTCACGTGTATACGGGTTTGAAATTTTTAGTGACCCAAAACATTAGTTTGGACAAATGTACCGGTTTTTTATTTTTCGTGATATTAACTCTATAGATTCCCACATAGACTTGCCACGTCACCACACCACATCACCATGTGTCATCCACGTCAGTAAATTTAACGGTAAAATTTGACAAAAACTAACGGAATCATAGGTATACCAGTTTAGAGTTTTTTGTGGTACAAAATTAGTTTAAAATAAATTTAACATAAGTGTAATAGTTTGAGATTTTTCGTTTTATTCGCCCTTTATTAATTATTCTTCTAGCCATTGCTGCGCTAGTCGTTGCTTGCTTACTAGTCTTCCCGTAAAAACTGGCCTTTTTGCCCTTCTTGCTCTTTCTCTGCGGCTGGTTTCATATCTTTTGCTGTTCTTGCTCTGCCAAAGTAGCGCAGCAAACATTAATTAACAGGTCTATTGAACTTTGGAGGATTCTCACGTCTCATTTTCTACACATACCGAAAGCCGAAAATTGTCATCAAGACTAGTGCTTGCACATCTCGGACATTTGTCGATTCCGCATTTTCTTTCGGCGATTCTCGCATACATTATACGACAAGTTTAGCTTTCTTTTATCCCTCTGAACACTAACTCCTAATGGACATCACGTGCACCAACCTATAACCATCAAAGAACGATATTCCTTTACCTTCTTACCATTCCTAACGCTGCAGACCATGTTTTGGTGAATCTGTCTTCTCACAGATGGCTCAAAACCCTAGTTATGACGAAAGAGCAGCGAAATGATTAAAAGGTTTCACTGATTTGCCATTCGTGGCTAGAACTACATGACATATGGTACTTTTGTTGCAGAATTCAAATTGGCATTAGTATAAATATTACGAACAATACAGAATTGTAAAGAAATGAAATTACAATAACAGAATT
The DNA here is from genome assembly GCF_021117445.2 of Syzygium oleosum. Taxonomy (NCBI): domain Eukaryota; kingdom Viridiplantae; phylum Streptophyta; class Magnoliopsida; order Myrtales; family Myrtaceae; genus Syzygium; species Syzygium oleosum. The sequence continues at coordinate 18,192,187 of NW_026607485.1, read as the reverse complement.
GGAATCGATACAAATGGATGGCTTGTGTTCGAAACAGTTTCCTTAAAACAGATTCGTTCCCTCCAGTATGCGATTGAGGTTTCGTGAACGTTTGTCTCCCAGGATACAACGGTTTCGATAAAATAGAATGGGAGAGCAATAACGGCTGATTAAATCTGTCGTTATAAAATCAATACGAATAACGGACGATTAAATCTGTCGTACGTTACGAAATTCGTAACAGTTTGAGTTGAAAAAATAAATCAGAAGGCAAAATTGGGCTTGTCGCGAGGCTCACTTTTCGGTCCTGCAATCGTGTACACGGGGGCGTCGGATTTGCACTCCCCCTGTGCCTGTGCGCGAGGCATAGTGTTTGTGCTATGATAGTTGCCACTTCAAATGAGTGTAACTGTATATAAAGCACTCTATAGCCTTCTTTATTTTATAATGTGGGACTAGTATTTTGCCACTTCCCATTTCCAACTCAATGGTGTTCTTTGAGCATCAATTTCTCATTCATTCACCCATCAATTTATCCCATATTTCTAACAATTTTTATATCCTTAACTACGTAGACAATTACATTTACTCGCATGCTACTCGCATCAGACATTTTCAAGGTCAAGGTCGAATTCGTTTTGCCTTTCCAGCTAATAAAGCTCGAAAGAAGTAGCGAGTCCCATTTCGAGTAAATCTTTTGATCCTTTTGAAAGTATAGCTCACGAGGTACATTGAATCATTTCATCACTTCTCAAATCAGTTAAAGTTTCTCCATCTTTTTGTCCCAAAATTCCTGTTAAAATCTCTGGTTTGAGGAGGAGGAAAGCAGTTTCACCGGGGAGAGAATCTTGGTGGTAACCTTTTTGTGGCGTTCATGATTGCTTCACATGCTTCTCATCATTGCGAGGTCATATAATATGATGATGATAGTAGATTGAATTTTCGCAAAGTCCTGAAGGCCATCATTGCACGACGGTCAATTGTTTAATTATATCAAGAGAGAGAAGACGAAGCATCAGCGCAAGTGCGCAGTAGTAATCATGATTAAGGAATGTGGTGATGGGTTGTTTAGTAGTTTAATACGGATGGCTCCAACCTAACTTGGGCCCAACCTCACCAGTCTCAAACGGCATCGCTTCGATTATCCTGACTATGTAAGCAAGACATTATGTTACAAACACGAAGAGTAAGCCTAAAATGGAGCAAGCAAACTATTATCTTTAACGTTTAGGTATGTTTTTTCGATCAAAGCACGCATGAATGAATGCACGAATCGTTCTACTTGATATATTTTATGGTACTTTGGTGTCTTCTATTCTATATCTCATGAAACTTCGCAGAAAGTCTTAAATTGATGGTGTTGAAATAGTTTGTTTATCATAAAAAGAACTGATTGTTGAGTACGAAGAGAAATGATTGTTGACACGAAAAAAAATGATGCTCAATGATGAAAAGTGGTGATGATTTAAATAAGGTGTCTGTTTCGCAACAAATGTGTTGTTTGGTTGTCTATGAATAGGACCGAATCACACATTGTTCCGTAACAACAACTTTCTCTTCTTAATAACTCTCTCTTATTCACAACATTCTCTCTTATTATTTTTTTTCTCACATAAGTTTGACAACACATTTAAAAAGAAAATTCAAGGGGAAAATTGAATAATTGTTAAACTCGTTTCTCTGTGAATTTGGTTATATCATGGAGGTATGTTTGTTTTAAACCCGACAACAATAATAATAAGGGCAAATAATACCTTAAGGATAGTAATTGTTGTCACGCATCAAAGCGTCAAAGAACTATAAACTACTACTCATATCTTCATCGGCAATCAAATTTTCCCGACAATCTTAAGGTATTATTATCATGGAGATGGAGATAATGGTTACATCAAGTGCTCGTAATATTGACATATTAGTATTAATGAAACTTTTGTTTCTGTACATATGCTTCAATCATCTTTCTTGTAGCATAATAGTTTATCTCATGTTACTATAATACTTTGAAATTTATGAATAAATGTGGTATGTTATCATGTGATAATTTGGATAAGAAGGATTGTGAAATATGCTTATAAGCAAAAATAACCAAGAAATCATTCTCAAAAGTAGAAATATCTACTAAAGTACTTGAAATGGTGCATTTTGATCTTTGCTTATCAAATGGTATAGTAACTAGAGGCGGAAATCATTATTTTATTGAATTTATTGAGGATTACTCTAGTATACTCATTTTTACCTTATGAAATCAAATGATCGAGCTTTTGATGTGTTTAAGGTATATAAGGCCATAGTTAAAAATCAAAAGGATGCAAAATTCAAAGTTTTGAGAAGTGATCGGGGAGGATAATACTTTTCATTAGATTTTTCTACATTTTGTGAAGAAAATGGTATTGTGCATCAAGCAAGTGCATCTTATACATCACAACAAAATGGATTGGCTGGAAAAAAAATTAATTTTGGTAGATATGGTTAATTCCATGATCTTACCAGCAAAATTGCCAATCAATTTGTGGGGAGAACTTCGGCCCAAAAAAAATCTGTGGGGAGAATCACTTCTTGCTGCATGTCATGTTCACAACAAAATTCCTTTAAAAAAATTTAATATATCCAATACTTTAAAAAATGGGGATGCCCTGTGTATTATAGAAGTTCTAATCCTAAGCAAATCAAATTAGGACAAAGGGCATTAAAAAGTGTGTTCGATATGCTGAAACTTCTATATCTTATCGATTATTAAATGCTGAATCTAATATTATTGTGGAAGTTGAATTTCTTGAATATAAATATCTTAAAGATTCAAGTTATACCTCAGCATATTCACAAACCCCAATTGACGCAAGCAATCTTTCATCAAGTAAAAAAAAACTATTTGATTCTCCAAGTGAGCTAAGGAGAAGTCATAGAGTGAAGAAATGAAAAATTTCGGTTTTGATTTTATAATTCTACTGGTAGATGGAGATAGGGAAAACATTTTGAATAAATTACCCATGTTATTTAACTTGGATGAAGATCCAAGAATGGTCAGTGAGGCAATGACATTTGGAGATTCATCATTTGGGAAAGAAGCGGTTAATTATGAAAGGAGGTATCGAGGAAGAATTCTTAATTTCCTATCAGATTGTCTATATGAATCTTTTCAATCTTACACAAATCCTAAAGACATTGGAATGCACTAGAGACCAAATATAATATTGACAAACAAGATACTGATAGATTTACTAATTTGCAATATTTTGATACATATGCACTAAGTGTTATTCGAGTAACCGATGCACATGATGCTCCTTTCATCGTTAATTGCAATATTATGATTCTCCAGAGATTTAGCTAGCAATAATGTCTAAGGAATGGATCTCAGACCAATTGATAATAGTCAAGCATAGTAGATACCCAATTTTACAATTTCTAACGAATTTGTCAAAGTTCAAAGGATAACAACAAGTTATTGTATCTTGACAGTGATCGAGTATTGGGGCACAAGATTGTACTCATGAAAAGTTAGGAGGATGACCGTAAGAAAACACTCTTAATGAAGTTCAGGTTTAGCAAGGCAAACTTAAGGCAATAAGTTAGGAACTTCATCTATATGAACATAAGAAAATGTTGCCGCTTCTATCGAAAGGTGGATGAACCCTTGTAAATGTTCATGAATGTAAGAGGAAGCGCAAGGCCATAAAAGTGCTATGGCATAGGAAATTTCTAACAGAATGTGCGTAAATTCATATGTGTGATAATTTGATTAATAGATGGAATCATGGCTCAAAAGTTTATCTACCACTAATTGCGTTAATGGAATTATTTATACTGATTGAAGAGTCAAATCTTAATAATACTTCCTTGTATTTATAAATTTATGTGAATTAGTACAAATAACAAATTAAGTGGGGGATTGTTGAAATAGTTTCCATCATGACAAGAAGTGATTTTTGGATATGAAAAAAAGTGATTGTTGTATATGAGAAGAAGTAATTGTTGACATAAAGTGATGGTTGATCATGCAATGTGGTGATGGTTCAGATAAGGTACTTATGTTGAGGTTATCCCACATTAGTTATGGAAGGGGCTGGTAGTTAGTTTACAAGTGTGAGGGAAAAACTCACCCTTTGAACTAACTTTTGGGGTGATAAAGTCATAAGACCACCCAACACTGATATCATAGCTCAAGTTGCTAACAAGTCTGGACCCAATCGTTACATGAGAGAGTTACGGGTTATTGCGGCTTCGACCCAAGGTTGTGGTCGGTTTATAAGTATGAGGGAAAATTTTACCCTTTGAACTAGGTTTTGGGGTGAGAAAGGCTCAAGAATACCCAACAAAAATTCCATGTGCGAAATTGAATAAGTGGTAAACTCGTTTCCCTGGAGATATACTTGTTTTAGACCTGGCAGCAACAATAGTGGGGGCAAATAATTGCTTAAAGATAGTGATCATCGTCACGCATCAAGACTTGAAAGAGCTATAAATTATTGCTCATATCTTCATCGGCAATCAAATTTTGCCAATAGTTGTAGAATCATAAACATGTTTGTGTATGATAAACTGGGGACTCCAATCACCTTGTTCTACGTGAAATTGGTTAGTGCTTCTTCCATATGAAAGCATTGTCTAGGAAGACATATGTGACTACTTACTTGGAAGAAAGAATTTGACCCATTGATTAATTAATCACACGGTTCAACATCACTTTTTTTTATAGTGTGCTTAATCTTGATGTTGAGACAAGTCGAACACATTTCGTATCCCTAGGAGATATATCTCCAACATGCTCCCACTTAATCCACGTAATAAGTGATGATACATTTATATGATCAACAAATAATCTAGTTGATGTGACATTTAAATCATAGCTGTGGTACTTGATTTGATGAAATACTTGTTAACACCAAAAAATGCCCCAAGTGTTTTGATCCACAGTTCAATCGACAGAAGCTGGTTGACAATCGATAGCCAAAGCAAAAGATTTACAGCTATCGGAGATGGACAGTCTATAAAGTGAAATCAGTCGACATGAAGACTAAATTTTGGCCAACCAAGACCCGAGAATTAAACAGTTACGTGCTAAAGCGGGGGGTCGATGAACAAAATATATCACCTCGATCGATTGGATTGAGTGCAGAATGTGATGGTTAGATAGTGGAGTCGATGATCTCAGATATTGTAACCGTTTGTATATAAATGTTGCTAAACAAATAGGAGCCATGTAGGCCAGGTTTTAATTCTTAGTAATTGTTTATATAACTATCTATTGTAGATTATAAATACTCGAAATGCATTCTTTGTAAAGGACCGCCCAATCCATTCAAGAATACATGATCATCTTTATTTTCAAAGTATTTTACATTTTCATCACTATTTACATTGCCGGCAACGATTCTTCCCAGTATTAGTATCTTCAAGATTTTTACCATTTACATTTCCTATCCAAGAATCAACAAAAAAAAAACCCCCTACAAACCTTTGTCAATCCAACTACTATGTTACTTTGAAAGATTTTTCACTTTCTTGGTGAAACAAACTCCCTTTCATGCAAAACACCTAGCAGTTCATGGTTTTACCCATTTTATACTCGTTGCAGAAAAACGCACACATTCTATATATCCAAGAAGATGAAGGTCGTCATCACAACCACAAAAGAAAGTCAAACTCATACATTCCACAGAACCAGTGTGCTTCATGCCGGACGATCCTTTGCTCATGCACTCTTATCACAATGAACCCTTAGTCTTGCAACAGAAACGACAGCTGCGGAAGAAAATACAAGTACTGAAAATGATTTGTGTTGGAAAGTATAAGGGTAGAATAGTAAATTGTTCTAGTAGGGTTGAGCATATATATATGTAACCCTTTTCTAATTAAATAACACAGAACATTATTATCTCTTCAACATGGTATCAGAGCCGGAGATAATAAAACAAAACCCTAATCCTTTACCCTAATCGCTAGAGGCCACTTTTGCTTCACCGGAGAAGCTTTTGCGTCACCGGAGAAGCCACTGTTGCCAACGGTGGGTAAGAGTCAGAAGCTGAGGACTCCCACAACCCCTGCGATCTGTGAGGAGAGACGCAATTCTCGCGACTCCCGCGAGGAGCGACGACGCTCGCAAATTTAACAAGGAGCAACGATGCTCGCAATTCCAGCGAGGAACGACGCTCGCGACTTCCGTGAGTGAGGACTTCTGCAACACCCACGACTCCATTCTGGCGTCGATTTGTCCACTGATTCACCAAATCGACGTCCCATTATAGTCGCCTGGTGTCGCTCAGCCCAAATCGACCAGAACCGACGCTGTTTAATTCATTCCAGTGTCGTCCAGCCCTACACAGTTCAGATTCAGCATTGCCATGCCTTGCCGAACTCAAATTTGATGAAGTTCAACCAGTTCTGAGGCGACAAGTGTTCTGGTAAGTTCCGAGGAACACAATCAAATGAAATTGAGGCTGGGGTTGAGGCATGTTATCTGATAATGATTCTTGAAAAGAGGAATTTTGGAGTTTTTTGTCCTATGTGTTCAAATGTTGATGTCACGCCGTGCGCTGGTGAAGTTTCTAATGCAAGGGTCAGACTTATGTTACTTTAGCAAGTAGAATTGTTGGTTGATTTTAGGAAGCTTTGTCAAAGCCGTGTGCCGGTGAAAATAGAGGACTTATGTTGAAATTCAACAACTTCATTTGCGAGGGAATACAACATATATGTGCTGGTGCCGCGTATCAATTAGATGATTTTATGAAGTATCAGTGAACTTTGGTGGTGATTGGATTGAACCCTATTTCTTAGATATTACTGTGTGGTTATTTGGAGATTACTGGATTTAAGTATTGGTTACCGTGATGTTCATATTTTTTTGTGGGGGTTCAATCACATTCATTATTCACTGATGGCGAATTCTGGATCAACTTCTGGATCTCTTTTTGGTCATTTTAATTTAAAATCTGTCAAGTTGGATGGAACTAATTATCCATCATGGTCTAAAGCGGTCGAAGTCTATCTTACTGCCACCAAGCAACTTGACTATCTTACATCTACGGCACCGTCAGACAGGAGTAAAGCTGACGATTGGGTTGCAGGAGATGCAATGATACGAACTCTTTTATGGAATAGCATGGACCCTAAGGTCAGTCCTCATTTTATTCAGTGTGAATCTGCTAAGGCAGTATGGGAGAAATGTGCATTGCTATATTCTGGACAGAATAATATGACACGGGTATGTGACACATGGGAAGCTTTGTTTGATATTAAACGTGGAGATCACTCCTTATCCGATCACTATGCTAAGTTCACGACCCTTTGCCAGCGATTGGATACTTACCTTCCTGCCTCGAATGATCCAGCTGTTTTGGCCAAACGCCAAGAAGATTTGAGAGTGATATTATACCTCAAGTCATTGGGGCCTGAGTATTCATCTCTTCGTCAACATATTACATCTCAGAGCTCTCTTCCTACTATGGATGAAGTCTTCTCCTAGGCTCTTCGTTCTACAGTCACCGAGAAGATTTCTTCCACCTCGGCTTTAGAGATGAGCGCTATGATTTCCCATGGGCCTAGTGGACGTGGAGGTCGAGCTCGTGGTTACCGAGGTCGTGGACGCGGTTTTATTCATAATGTAGGCCGTGGAGGCCGTGATGGAGGAGTTGGTACTCGTGGTGCCCTTAGTTCTGGGAATGGTCGCGGATCACGCTATTGCCATCATTGTCAAAGAGCCGGACATACAGAAGCTTATTGTTATACACTTCACCCAGAGCTCAAACCAACCTTTGCTGCCTATGCAGAAGTTGAGAATTCTCCTGCTTCTTCCTCATCGACTCCACCGAGTTCGACAACTGTACAAAATACAGGTGATTCAATCACATTGACACGTGCTGAATATGATACGTTGGTCCGTTCTCAACAGGTGATAGGATCTTCAGCTCCTACTGCAACTCTAGCACACACCTCCAAAGGTAGTTCATCTTGTTTGTTTTCTGCAGTGTCTGATTCCTGGGTTATAGACTCTGGAGCTACCAATCACATGACTGCTAACTCTAATCTATTGTCTTCTTTTCATTCTACATCTCCTGTATTGTCAAACTCGGTTACATTAGCAAATGGTTCACAGTCTCTGGTTACTGGTACAGGAGTTGCTCATTTGAGTCCTCTCTTTCTTTGCCATCTGTCCTTCACCTATCTCAATCTCCTTATAATTTAATCTCTGTTAGCTCATTAACCAAAGAATTGAATTGTTCCGTAACCTTTTCCTCTTCTCATTGTTTCTTTTAGGATCTGAGGACTGGACAGATAATTGGTGGGGGACATGAATCAAATGGTCTGTACTATCTTGACAAGAAGGTGTTAGCTGCTGCAGCTGTAAAGCATACATCTACCGATATATATAGGATGCATTGTCGTGCTAGTCACCCGCCACCGAACATACTTCGGCGTTTATTTCCTGAGTCTAAGTTTGTGAGTTCTTTTCAGTGTGAAGCTTGTCAGTTTGGTAAACATCATAGAGTCTCTTTTCCTTCCCGTATTCAGAGTCGTGTGTCTAATCCATTTGAACTGGTTCACTCAGATGTTTGGGGTCCTTGTCGTGTGTCTGATGTTTCCGGATTCAGATATTTTGTTACATTCGTGGATGATTTTTCCCGAATGACTTGGTTATTTTTAATAAAGGACCGTACGGATATTTTTCATTGCTTTCGATTATTCTATTTTGAAGTATTGAATCAATATCATATCTCTGTCAAATATTTACGGTCAGATAATGCTAGAGAATATCTTGCTGCAACTTCTGGTTTCCAGCCATTTCTTGATTCTCATGGTATTATTCATCAGACTTCTTGCTCATACACTCCACAGCAAAATGGAGTCGCTGAACGTAAAAATTGACATCTTCTTGATGTTGGTCGTTGCCTTATGTTTCAAATGCATCTACCTAAACATTTTTGGGGGCATGCTGTTCTTACAGCATGTTATTTAATTAATAGGCTTCCAACTTCTGTTCTCCAGGGGGAGACACCATTCTCTACTTTACATCCAAATCATCCTCCCTTTCCTTTGTCTCTTCGAGTCTTTGGGTGCGTCTGTTTTGTACATTCTTTTACTCCAGGTCTTGATAAACTGGATCCTCGTGCTGAAAAATGTGTCTTTGTGGGATACTCTCGGACTCAGAAGGGATATAAATGTTATAGCCCTACTCACCGTCGTATGTTCGTGTCCGCTGATGTGACGTTCTTTGAAGACCAGCCATATTTTACTTCTCCTGCGGTTTCCACAGAGTCTGGTGATGGTGATGGTTGTGTCATACCGACGATTCCACCTCCTTCACTTTCTCCAGCTACATCCACAGGATTTCAGTTTGCTGATCGTACCTATCATCGGCGCAGTGCAGTCCCTCCTATGACAGTACAGTCTTTGCCAGCACCTGATTCATCTGTTCCCCCATCAGTTACAGTACCAGCCTCTGATCCTGATCTTCCCATTGCTTCTCGTAAAGGTACACGCTCTTGTGTTAATCGTCCTGTCGATCGTTATGCCCCTTATTCTGGTCTTACTGATTGTATTCGCACACATCATCCTATTTCCAATTTTCTATCCTATAATCGTTTGTCTCCTACTTTCTCTGCCTTTGTCTCGTCGTTGTCCTCTGTTTCTGTACCTAGCAGTGTTGCTGAAGCTCTTGCTCATCCGGGATGGCGTCGTGCAATGGAAGATGAAATGAAGGCACTAATTGACAATCGAACTTGGAAGCTTACTCCATTACAAACTGGTAAGAAATCTGTTGGTTGTCGTTGGGTATTTACTGTTAAGGTTCACCCGGATGGCACTCTTAATCGGTTGAAGGCACGGTTAGTTGCGAAGGGGTATACTCAGACTTATGGTGTTGACTATGATGACACTTTCTCCCCGGTGGCCAAAATTCCATCGGTTTGTGTATTTATCTCATTGGTTGCATGATTTGGCTGGCTACTGCATCAGCTGGATGTGAAAAATGCTTTTTTACATGGTGATCTGGCTGAGGAGGTCTACATGGAGCAACCACCTGGGTTTGTTGCTCCGGGGGAGAATGTGGTGTGTCGTTTATACAAAGCTTTATATGGACTTAAACAATCTCCTCGTGCTTGGTTTGGTAAATTTAGTGATGCAATTATCAAATTTGGATTAAAGCGGTGTAAGGTAGATCATTCAGTTTTTAGCTATATCTCTTCAGCTGGTTGTATCCTTCTAGTTGTATATGTGGATGACATAATCATTACTGGCAGTGATTCAGATGGTATTCACAAACTTAAGCAATTTCTGCATACAGAATTCAGTACTAAAGATATGGGACGTCTTCGATATTTTCTTGGTATTGAAGTAGCCTACTCACATGCCGGTATCAATTTATCGCAACGAAAGTATGTACTGGATATTCTTGGTGAGGTTGGATATCTTGGAGCAAAACCAGTTGATACCCCTATGGAGCCTAATGTAAAACTTGATGCAGAACATGGAGAATTATTGCATGATACAGCGAAATATCGGAGATTAGTGGGTAAGTTGAACTATCTTACCGTCACAAGACCTGATATATCATTTGCTGTTAGTGTAGTAAGCCAGTTCATGAATTCTCCTCGTACTACTCATTGGGATGCCGTACTTCGAATTGTCAAATATTTGAAGGGAACACCAGGCAAAGGATTACTGTTTAAGAATTATGGTCATCTAAACACTACAGGATTCTCTGATGCTGATTGGGCTGGATGTCCTATAGATAGAAGATCTACTTCAGGATACTGTGTGTTTCTTGGAGGTAATTTAGTTGCGTGGAAGAGCAAAAAACATGTAGTTTCCCGATCAAGCGCTGAAGCTGAATATCAAGCTATGGCACATGTGACAGGTGAATTAATATGGTTGAGGATGTTACTATCAGAGATTGGAATGTCACCGTCAAATCCATCGATATTATATTGTGATAATCAATCCGCTATTCATATTGCATCTAATCCTGTCTTCCATGAGCGAACGAAGCATATTGAGGTTGATTGTCATTTTGTGTGAGAAAAAGTTCAGAAAAGAGAGATTATTCTTCAACACACGAAGACGGAGGATCAATTCGCAGACATCTTTACTAAATCTCTACGGGGAAATAGAGTGAATTTCTTGTGTAACAAGTTGGGATTGTTTGATATCTACATCCCAACTTGAGGGGGAGTGTTGGAAAGTATAAGGGTAGAATAGTAAATTGTTCTAGTAGGGTTGAGCATATATATATGTAACCCTTTTCTAATTGAATAACACAGAACATTATTATCTCTTCAACAATCTGCATTCTCAATGCACTAAAACAACAAACTTTTATTCTGCCAGAGGAAGAGGAGCAACATAGCAGTTCTTCGTTCTCTCGGGGCGGATCGACCCGAAAGCTATACCGTGATTACACTACATGTATTGCTGTAGTCAACATTGCACATGATACATCAACTTCAAGCAACATCGCCTGACGTTTAAGACACAAGCAGAGCACCAAGAGAACTAACTGACTTTCACCATCTCGTATGCATAGAGGAGTTTTGCGTAATATGTATGCAGCTGCTTTTCCACCGCGACAAACAAGCAGCAAATCTATACACCCTCTAGTTACATCAACTTAGACGAGAGAGAGAGAGAGAGAGAGAGAGAGAGAGAGTCTTCAGTAAGGCTGTGGCCGTGTTTGGACTATAAAAATGTCATTCCCCACAACACATCCCTCTACGTCCTGCGGACAGCCAAACTTCTGCTCGAGATAAAAACCGACCGTGGAGAGCCGCTGACCGAGTTGTCTCCGGAAGATTGGGTCAGTCGTCAATGGTTTCTCACTGTAATCCACTGTTAATCTAATCACCTCCCCATCTGCAGGACCTGATCCGAGGACCAATAGCTCCTCGCTAAAGTTGGCAAACGCCAATGTCTTAATAACCCCATCAAACTTACCACAAGACAGACGCCACGGCGTGCCCCGGGTGCCCGAGGCCAGGGTCTCACCAAGTCCTGGAGCTATCTCAGCCTCCACAGAATTGCTATCATGGTCCGTCGGGCTGAGTGTGTGGAGGACAAATGACAAATCCGGTGAAAGCATTTCTTGCACTAAAATTGCCATTGTAGCTTCTTTTTGAGGAACTTTAGCAGCTTGCCGGCTCAGAACGGCTCTCCTTGTGTACAAAGAAGCCCACACTTTGGAGATAGCATTACCAAAGATAGCTGGATTAGAAGGGCTCACATTGGGAATTGAATCATATAGCCCAGCCGCGGACATTCCGGCTAAATCCTCAACATTGGCGCTCGAACGGACGATCAAACGAGAGCTCCCTGGAAATATTTTCCCGATGCTCTCGATGATTTCTTTTGGGGGCTGCAGGGCACTTATCAATTCCTGGAGCCGTTGGCATACCTTGTCGAGCTCCCCATCCTCCAGTTTAGCCCTTTCCAATTCTTCAAGAAGAGAATTGAATGTGTCAATGGAGCCACTCCGTTCTAAAGCCAATTCCATTGAGCCAAAAGGTATTACTGCCCCGGATGGGACTTTGAAAGATGCCGGTACTCCTTCATCATTGTAAACTGCCATGAGGAACAGCATGATGTTTAGTAAGATAATAAAGAATTACCGTGAAATAACATATTTCGAGAAATTTCATGCAAACACTGTATACTAATCCATAGTTTTCAGAGTTTAAGATATGCAAATACATCAATATCTCTCGGAAAGAGGCTATTTCCATGAGTTGGAACTTGATGCTGCAGGGCCATCCCCATCAGCACAAGGAAGTTCAATGTGCAGATTAGGGACTCATGCTCCTTGCAGCCCATAAGTTATTAACTTTGCTCATCCAGCAGCATCTCCCTTCTCTCCTTTTTCTTTTGAAATATATTAAGAGGCAAGAAAATGGTTCACGTTAAAGAAACAAGAAAATGTTGTCGAATTAGCTCAAAGAACTAAGAAGAAGATAATCAGTGGGTTATAGTTCTCATGCAAGGTGAATTATTCTGAGACAAAAGCGTGACAAAGATGAATCCATGCCATGCCTACTTAATCAACATCCAAAACTAGAACTTCTAGTCTTAGTATCCAGGAACAACCGATTTCACGGTGATTACATCGCTTGGGACCTGAGCAAGAACTAACTAGAATAAACCATCTGCACGACAATAATTTATGTACCAGGGTAGTAAAGCTTTCATGATTAGTGAGAAACTATGCAGTGCAATGCAATGCATAAGAAATGTCACCGACCCTTGTGGGAAGCTGCCGCAAGAGAAGCTAACAGACCACAAGCAGCAGCCTTTGCACCCGATGTCTCCACCTCTGCATCAGCAAGTGGTACAACTCCACGGGAAACATCCTGATTGCAAGATTCTTTCGATGAGTTTGACATAAGCCCTTCCCAATCAAACTTTACTTTCTAGAGATAAAAACAATATATTCTTCCAGTTTCATTTTCACTAGAAAGGAAGAGCATATAAACGTAAAAACCAAATAAAGATCAAACAAAGTTCTAACCTCCCTTAGAGAGAGGCGGAATGAATAATTTTATTTTCCCATTTAAGGGTATTCAGAAGAAAGAAAATAGGTGCTTCCCAAATTTCTGGATAGAGGAAACAACAATAAACCTTTTTGGTGTGAGCAGCTGTGGCAATAGGTGAAGAATGAAGTTCAGATACTCCAACTTCAGATGAAATACTTTGTGGTTTCCCATTCTCGCTGGTCTCAGATGTTAATTGCAATATAACACCAGCTGAAGATGCCTCCAACCTGAAATTGCCCAAAAGCATGTTCTGAGGGTAGGAAATGAAGAAAAGGAAAGGAGAAATCCTAGTATGAAACAAAGCGATAATGTGCATCATTTAAAACAGTGGATCGTCAATCACATCTACATTTATCTAGAAACAGACCTCACAAACTTTCCAGCGAGTTTCTGCAGATCAGAAATTGTATCATCAGCTTCACATGTCACAAAGACAACCTTTTCCTGCGCATGGTAAGTTGTCTTATCAGAATCTTCGAATTTGACTAAGCATTATGCACAGCCAACCGTTAGAAGAAAAACTTAACCTGCCGGGCCCTGACACCAAGATGAGATAAGTGAGGCAGCTCCTGCAGAAGTATAACTCCTCCTATGTTACTTCCCAAAGCTGTCACCTGGAATTTAATCTATCGCGTTAGGCCTTCCCCTTACAGATTTCAGGTACCTTCATGATCAAATAACAAGTGCCGTGCAGATGGAAAAAAGTACCTCTTCATCTCCATCAGCTCTCTTGACCATGAGAATAACCGGTCCACTTACAGATGATGGCAGTGACCCAGGGTTGATTCTATCAACCTGGACAAGAAACCCATGAACAGGCATATAACAATTTGTACCAAAAAAATTCAGGTTTCCTCTCCCACCATTGACATACCTGAACTAATGTGCCAACAGCAGCTCCAGAAACAAGAACATCCCAACCTTGAGAACCAATTACACTCCTAATAGCTTTCAAGAGCAGAGTACAAAGTTTTGAAACCTGAAAAATCACACTAAGAAAGATTTCCCAGAGGTCAAGAAGCTGCCATAACTTTAAACGAGATGCATCTGAACTCAGAATATGGGCAGCAGAAAGCACAAATGCACTATGCAAAATCACGGAATAAAAACAGGACATAAACTCTAATGATAAAACAAAGTAAAGTAATATACCCAGCGCGGATCTCGGCTTCTGTGTATGTCTTCACACTATTCTCGGGAATTCCAAAAGCTCTTCCAAGCATCTTCAAAGCAGAAAGTATTTTCAAGTCTCTGAGTTTCATAAAATTAACAAGTACCCACACACACACACACACACACTGATACCCTAGTGCACATAGATACAAACACATGGTACCCATGCGCACACATATTTTTCCATTAGGACTGTTGCCTTATACCTCAACTTTAGCAGGAAATATCTGAAGAAGTGCTTCAGAATATTCTTCTGTTAACCTCCTTGACCTATCAAGAGTCGCTTTGAGTCTCAATGCCCAAATCATTTTGCCATCTTCACTGCCTTATGAAGACAAAATGAACAAGAATAGTAACTCCAAGTTGGCAAGTACACACTAAGCCCTGAATTTGCAAGGTCAGATATCAATGACTACCTTCCTTTTCGGAAAAGCCTCTTTTCTTCCAAGCAAGAAGTTCATTCCGCAGAGCAGTACATTCTTCCACTTGCCAACTTGATAGCCCCAGTTGGTGAATGCCAACAATGAGTGCATCAAGGAGAGCATCCCAAAAACTCATGTTCCGTGCCACATTCTCAGCCAACCAAGAAGTCCCTCCGCTCGCTTCAACCGCATTGAGGAATCTATGCAGATATGCATTATAAAAATTAATACAGTTCCAAGTATGTGGTAGGACAGGAACAAGGAAACAAAATTAAGTTTGGAACTAATCCATCGGGTATCTTAACATATTATGGCACAAAAGCATTATTCACTTGCGCATCGTAATATTTAAGGCTATCAAAGTATAGATACTGAACCACGACTTTATCTAATATAGCTTGAGCTTTTAGAATAGTTGATCGTGGTCCTACAAAATTTTATATGGTACCAAAGTAGAAGCTTTTGAATTCAAATCTTTCTAGCCCTATAATTTGCCTCTCCAATGATATATTTCCACGCTTCAGTCTTAAGCCAAAGTTCAACCTATGCGTGAAGGGGAGTGCCAAACTACTTAAAAATTTAACCAAACCTTCATCTTATAGTTTTTTTTCTTCTTTTTTTTTTTGTTTTTTTGATAATCCAGGGGCACGGATGTGGAGACCCAACCTACTAGAGACGCAAGGAACACCTTGCAAGCCCAATGAATCAATTAAGTCCAGATTTTTTGGCTTGTGCAGGTGGCTCTGTCCTGGAATCAGTTTGCATGCAATTGGTTAGCTTAATCTTTTAGAACAATTGATTGTGGTCTACAAAATTTTACATGTTATTCTGAAAACAGCATTTCTTAGGCCTCTGAAAAAGCTAATTCAAGAAGGTATCATGATTCTGACGATAGTTTCACCAAACACTGGCATCATATTTTTTTTGTAAACTTATCAGTGCTTTAAAATATGACATCACTGACAAAGATGGATGACGTTAGATAGTAACATCTGATTATTCAAGGACTGGGAATCAAATCTGGTAGAGAGCAGCTTACGGTCCAACATGGGAAATTTAAAGTCTTCCCAAAAGAATTATCTCTCATTCAAAATGTTTTAGTGAGTCCCAGTGTCCCTAGTAGATACATACCTATACGACAGCCACATACTGTATAATCAGTAGAAACCGGACTTAAGCTAGATATGTGACAAGTCTTTTCATATCAGCACAACACATGCACAAACTAGGAATTAGGCTTTTACAATAAACAGGTAAATTCAAATGACTCTACCTCTACTTGCTTTTTGAATCCCTATAGTTAAGATAACAAAAGGAAAACGGGGAGCTATGTATTGAAAGTATTTATACAGTCATAGAGACAGAGATAGCTCAGGACTATCTGTCTCCAAATGCTCTACTTCTAATACTAGAAACAATGAAATAGTTAACAAAAGCATCTAAAATACTTGGCATAAATATAAAGGGAAATCGACGAAGCAGAAACTTTTTTCTATGACAGTAAATCCTAAGTCATCCCAAGGCAACAAGTAAAGTCACACATCCACACAGAAGATCTGACTTGTTCAAACATTCAGTTACTGTACGAGTATGAAGAAGCAAAGAAGCATCGTGGAATTATTGTGTGTCCATGGAGACCATTATATTTTGTGTCTATGCAGAAACATTGTATTGGGTGTCTTAATAAGAGCTTTCACGTTTCCCAACGAAAAATCTCCATAATACATCGAAGTGATTATCTCTACTCTCTGTAAAGCTTCATTCACGTTTAAGGCACAATCTGCTATGAATATTAAACATGATGTATCATTCTGAAAGAAGCATTCTGGCGACATGCTGATCCACAGAACAGTCTTTTTAAGTTTTGCCTTGTCAAGTCCAATGAAAAAAGGTATCAATGCTGCATGAGGGGTTTGCCAATAACTCATGCCTTCAGCAAGCTATGCACAGAACACACCTGCTTAAGAGCACAAAAGAATAGTCCTCAAGGCCAATCTCACAAAGCCGCCACTGTACGAGAGAGGAGAATGAGAGGATATAAGATGCTGATCCATCATAACTTCAGATTGTGATGTTTCTGGATAGTTTGCTCAGAAAAGAGTAGAAATGAGTTCACCTTTTGACGCGTAGCTATTGCAGCATCAGGGGCATCATTTCGAAGACCACTTTCAAGACCTTTCAGAATCAATTCCCTTGTTGCAGTCAAAGATTGTATAGTTTGCATCAACAGATCAAGGGATTCACTGGAAGTATCCAATCTCTAAATGAACAAAACAGAGACAACCACATAAACAGTGAGAAATATTGTAAAATTTGATATACAGTATAACTAAATTGAAATAAAATCTCCATCAGTGAGGTCTTCTCTGGAGGGAAGGACTCAAAATTACTCATCTTCTATGAAGAGAAAAGAAATTTATATTTGCTTGCAAAAAGCTACATGCATCCTTTATGTATATATTGCTGCTTTATCCTCGATTTATTTGTAATAAAAAAATAAGTAAGCGAATTAGGTAAGTCAACTGTTATGGATGCTTCTCCCCCCCAAAAAAAACTGTTATGGATGCAAGGAAGGAGCTTCATAATGGCAAGATTCTTGTGGTCATGCCCTTGGTCAATATGACAAGTGCACTGCCAGCCTAAACGATTGTGCTAGAGGTGTCTTCGTCCAAGACCCAAACAAGACCGCGCTCAGCCAACTTTGAGGGGAATATAACAAAGATAAAGGATTCAAAATTCTGTACTGGACATCAGCATATAATATAGAGAACAAATCATCATAAACTTGCAGTAACAACAGCCACCAAGTGCCGCTATTATTTTGAATTCTTTACAGTAGAATTATCAGAAGACCAACAATCAAATGTTATAGTATACGCCAAGTGGAGATTCGAGTGCACATGCTAGTTCGTCCCACCACAGTGACTGAACAATCTAATGGCATAACAGAAGTGGCAGGCAGATAGTCAAGTGATGAAGTTTACAGTGCAACACTAGGAATCTATCTCAATGGCAAATAACAAAAAGTGATCTGCATGAGCTCCACAACAAACATAACATGCCAATTTTAAATGCAAAAATTACAAATAGATTTCACAAATGAAATTCTCGCATGAAAGTATATTTCTATTACCTCTTTACATTCAAGAAAGAGCTCAAGAGTTGACAATGCCCGTTCATCCAACGATTCTCTGATAGACTCAAGCTGTTCCCCAAGGCTGCAATGGAAAAAGTATAGTCAATAAATAATCAATAATCAATTGCAGTTGATCAACTATTGCCGTCATGATACAAATATAATGAGCCGCTATTGGTCCCTTTAGTTGGTTCTTTTCCTTTGTTTATCTATAAAGTTATTTTACTTATCTGTAAATTAGGTTCTTTTTTTTTTTTTGTGCTCTGAGGGGTTTGACTGGGAAGATTTTCATCAATTGGTGGTATAACTGGCCATATTAATAGCCCACCATTTTTCGTTAGAGTCGCCACTAACATAGTCATTGTAAAACACTTCAATTTCAGATTGTTAAAACAATGAAATCTTATATGACAGACCTTCCAGCATTAAAAAAATCCTTCAGTTCATGATGAAATTTTTTGAATTGCTCCACAAATGCTTCGCTATATTCTCCTGGGTTCTTGGTGATTCTGGCAAGCATTGCTTCAGTAGCAACTAAATCCTCAGGACCAGCATTCCGATGAAGCTTGTTTTGTATTGTATGCTTTATTTCTTGCTGCATTTCAAGAAAAAAACAAAGAAACAACTTAAAGTGAAGTTCGCAGCTACTCTAAACCTGTAACTTCAGAGATTCACACACCAAGTCTTTCATGAAGCACAACCTTGAGGTCATGAGGAATGTCATTTCGATGTGCTATATCTCTAATTCGAGTCAGAGGAACAGATGCAGTAAATTCAGCCTTGAAAGATGGTAGACATGGATGAATTTTGCGAACCACCAGCACTTCCTGGATAAGATGTCAATACGACCAGTGACTATCGTAAGAGAAGACTACATAACAATTACAAAACGAATATGCAGATATACAAATGTATGTACATACTTAAGAGAAGCATAAAAAAAAAAGGCACCATACTCCTTTATGAAGTGCTTCACAGTTGCACTTTAACTGAGAACAGAGGCGTCTACCTTTTTCTCAGAAGTTACATGAAACCCCAGTAGATAATATTTGAGGAAAGCAGTATGTCATCCGCCCCCTCTTCCAAATAATAATAATAATAATAATAATAATAATAAAAATAAAATTAGTCAACAGTAATAGTAGTATGTACCCGGCAATTCTATGCCAAAGATATGCTCTCTATTGGATGAAAAACCACCTCCCGAATCCTTCGGTGCAGTACATTTATTGCAAAGTGTTTTACCAACAAGCTGCCCTTTGCTGGAAGCAGGACATTTAACTTACAGCAAAAATGCTCCCATTTTTATGCTCTTTGATACCAAAATGAGGAAACCATATATAATATTTTCCACAACAAAATTACGAAGAATTAACAAAATATACATCAGAGAACATTTGCGAGGACCTGGCCACTAGATGAAGCATCCTTAACCTTTCAATGTAGTGTAGTACAGGTAATAGGACAAAGTGGTTTCTCCAGTGATAGTATGAAACATATCGGAAAAAGTAAGCAGGCTTTTCTATTAAAATAGTCAAAAAATTTTATAAGAAGGAGAAGGAGGGAAAAAGAAAAACTACGACTGAACGCACATGAGCCGTGGTATGACAGAAAGACAAAAGCATGACGCATACACAGTTATTATCCCACTAAGCAGGGTAAATAGAACATTCACACATAGACACACACGTCACCTTAGGGGAAGCATCTTTCCTGCAGGCAATCCTCTCCAATTCCCGGAATATGAGTCTAGATATCTCCGCATGCCTATTTGGCCGATGATGACCTCCATCTTCAAAGCAGGGAATTTGTCCCGTGTTTATCCACTGCATAAGAAGAAGATCTAAGAAGACCACAAAGAATCAACCCAAAATTGCGGTTCAAAACTTAGTCAGGTAACTATACCTTCAAATAGATGGCAGAGTTTACAAGAGCCTCCAATCGGTTTCCACCTTGAAGGCTTTCAACGATAAGCTCACGAACAACTTCGAGCTTCAGTACACAAGTTAAAAGACATGACAATGTCAATCGCGTGATATAAGCTGCACTTTTACATCCATCCATTCCTTTAAATTTTAGAGTTTTTAGGAAGTCAATTCAGCCAGAAGCAAGCTAACCAGAATTACCAACCAAAAAAGGTCATTTTCTTATCTAACAATCATCTCAGATAACCTTGGAAAAACAAATGCAAAACCAACTGTGTTATCCAGAATCAAACCAAAGACAATGGATGTTTATCTACTAATGTAAGACATGCTACATATAGCAAATTTGCATATTAGATTTGAAGTCAATCCATTGTCTGGGGAAAGAAAGAGAGAAACTTGAATGGACATAAATCGATTGAGCTTCATATTCATGATAGTCTCTGCATATGCCATTACCTTGCGCCACCAGTTCCTTGCATTTCGATCACCTTCGACCAGCTTTAAGGCCAGTCCTTCAAGACCCGAAGTATCCCATCGCATTTCTGTCTCTCTATTCCTGTGCTCATTGGAGCGCATAAAACTCACAGCCTTCCCTTGCCATTGCTCCACAAAGGGGCTCGTCTCCGCATCAGCAAGAGCAGCTGTATCATTAACTGCAGCACCACCATCTCCATCATCATTGAACAGCTCCTCACCAGTCTCTTTAGAATCCATAGGCATCAATTCCACAGCCTCCTTAGTCGCATTCCACTTGCAAACCATTCCATACTTCCCTCTTTTGGGCAGCTTGAGGACTCGATTATCCCCAGATTCCCATGTCACACTCTTGTCTTTCCCAACAATGACATATTTATATTCAACAGATTCGCCTTCTTTCAGTTCTAACTCACATACCCATCCGCTCTTGGTCCAGTCCATTGCCACATTCCTCTTCCACGATCCCAATTCTCTTGCGGATCCTAAGATTGCCACGCTCTCCCCAAATTTAACTTGGTGATCCAGCCGAACTCTGACTTGCACCTTCTCCTGTCCCGGCTTTGATCTGATCTTCTTCGCTCTCTTCTCCTCTTCTCTGCTATAAACACACTATGTTATAGCTTCTACCAATAGCCTCCTACCTTGTCTAAACAACTTAAACAGCAATTTTCACACGAACCACAGATTCATTCTTTGGCACTTAACACCGCATCCGAAGAGGAACCTCAAATCAAGACGATGTCGGGTAATCAATGCCGCTAGCTTTTATTGCAAGAAGAACTCAAATGAAAAACAGAAAAATTCTTTTTTCCACACCGATTCTCGTTCAAGAAATAGACCCCACATAAACTCCAGCCACACAAGAGACCCAGACAAACCTTTGATCAAGAATTGCATAAAACAACTCAATACTTCAGTCCGAACCCAGTACTTGATCAGACGACATAAGTAGACAAGAACAAATCCACCGTGTGTGTGTGTGTGTGTGTGTGTGTGTGTGTGAGAGAGAGACCTGGTTTCAGTGGTGGAAACGCCGCGAACAACCGTGGAGGAGCGACTCCGAGCGGCGTGAGCTCCATGCGCCCACCCGAGCGAATCTCGAAGGGGAAAAGCCATGCTGCTCTTCAAGAACGAATTGGTTGCGGAGTTCCCAGACATGGGATGCAGAGATTTACCTCGCCTTCCACTACCCTTTTGGACGAAACTCGCAGAGCAATGCAACCCGCGCAAAGAATCCATCCCTCCCTCTCCAAAAGATAGCACCTTCAACTCGAAGAACAGGATGCCGAAGTCAACCGGACACTAAACACTGTCTCAAACGGCGAAAACCGTGGAACCCAGAAATCAAGAATGCGATGGGGTTGAAGAGAGAGACGCTCCCCATACGATGATCATATCTCGAATCTTGATGGGTACCCACGAGGACAAAGATGAACGTGTCCCCAGCAGCGAGCTTCAACTGCGGCAACTTCAACGGGTGCTCTGTCCGATGAATTTGTCGGAGATAACTTAGGATCGGTCGTTATTACATGACATCAGATCGCACGCTTCTTGTGCATTGAATAAAAAAGATGAGCTCCTTCCTGAATGCTCTAATCACAGAGCGGCTTCCGTGGCTTTCCTTCAGCGGTGCAGCAACGGTTCGCTTTTTCTCGCACCTCTGCCGTCGAGATATTTTCCCAATCATGTGATCCGCACGCGATATTTTTTTTTCTTTTTTGCATAAAATGGAGAAAATCATTTTCGTTTTTTTTATTAAAAAAGAGATGCCAAAGGTCGACCGGCGATAACCCAAGGATGTGCAAAAAAATCGGGAACCACCCAGGATCGGCTCGGAATCAGCGGTTCCATGGGACCAATCCAGTTCTCGATTTAAGGTGTGAAATCACCCGCCCATCCATCCAGACCGATATATATACATATATATTTATATTTTTTTAATTTCAGTTATCTCAGAATCAGACTCTCACGCTTTTTACAGTTTTACTCGTCGGTACTCAAAAAAAAAGAAAAGAAAGAAAAGAAAGAAAGTCTAGTCATTAATCAGTCCTCCACCTCCTCATCTCGCTCTCCTGCCTTCAACTCTCTCGATGTCGCCTCATCTCGCTCTCACTCCGTCGGTCGCCTCGCCTCTCAGCGAGTCATCAGAGCTCTCGGTCTCACCTCCAGCCCTCTATCGCGGCATCACAGTTGCGCCTCGCCTCCGGTCCTCCCTCATAATTAGCCTCACCTCCCTCTTGCAATCTCGCTCAAACTGACAAATATCACGTCTCTCTCGTAACTTGTTCTCACAATCACAGCTATTGACCAAGTAACATCAATCGCTTTGCTTGGTTTTATTCTGTTAACATAGTTACCTAGAATGACCTCTTCTATGATAATACTGAAATCAAGCGTGTTTTTAGCTGTTCATCTAATTTTGAATATCCTATGTTGATAGAGTTTGAGTCTAGTTGTGAATTTGAGTTTGCAATGTCTATAGTATTATCCTCAGTCGGTTGCATATAATGTGTTTGATAAAATACCTTTGAAAATACGAATCATAAATAATTTGAGATCCTTTCCATGTTGCTTGATTCGGGCAGGTGATTTATTAACATGTCAATGGAAGTAGAAAATCCTATGATGCGATGACTTTGATAATTGAATCATAATCCCCATAAGGTGAAGACGATTATGGAGCTTTTGGGTTAATTGGACACAAAGGGGAGATAAGGGCTTCCTAATTGAAGGGTTAACAACATTAACTTGAACATAACAACCATAAGTAAGGTTTCACATCTCTTAGCAAATAGAGAGAAAAACAATTCCATTGACCCACCCGAAAATCAAACCGGACTAATGGTCCAGTTCCCATTTTGTGGAACCGGTCCTTAGGGGGCAATTTTTTATTTCAAGATGGAAACCGCCCATCCTAGAACTAATCTAGCAATAATTATTGGGGCAAACAATCGAGCTCTCTTATTCTATAGGCAAAATGATACAACTAATCCATGAACTTTACCTCAATGTGTAATGTGGTCCCTAAATTTTTAATTTATTCAATATGGTTCATGAACTTTGGCCCAATGTGTAATATCGTCCCTCAACTTTTAAATTGTTCAATGTATCCTCAAACTTTTGGTGCATATTCAATGTAGTCTGTGGACTATATGAAAATATTTAATGTTGTCTGTGAGCTTGAATTAATTAAAGAACAACAATAAACATTTTTATATAGTTCATGGACTAATTGAACATGTATCAAAAGTTCATGAACTACATTGAATAAATTAAAAGTTTAGAGACCACATTACACATTGAAATAAAGTTCAAAGATCATATTGAACAAATTAAAAGTTCAAGGATAACATTGCACGTTAGGCTAAAGTTCATTGACTATTTATGTTATTATCATTATTTCAAAACTAAATGGCCACCTCGACTCCAATCTCTATTGTTCTCTAGCCCCAATTTTCGAAGATGGACTCCAATTACCGTGATTTAGTTTCTTTCGAGCTCTCACTTGCTCTCCCGCGGATAATTAGCTATAATTTTTTCTTATAATTTTGATGGATTTGGGTTAAGGTTTGCTTCCTGGTCTTAATTTAGCCCCAATTTGTCAATTTGGGACAAGAACAAAGAGCCATTGTCGTTTCTCATGATTTCTCCTACAAGTCTCGTCGGTCGATTTACAATAAATTAATATCACATCGGATTTTTCGACAAGGTGAATCACTGATGACTGGCAAGAGAACAATTCTTGACCAGTGGGGCACTTAAGTAATCGAAGGGGAATCGCTGATGTGCTCTTCTAGTTTTAAGCTTCATCGATATGTAGCTTCTATCAAGTAAGGCACATGATTCTTCCACTAGCTGTTGTACCAAAGGATATGTGTGTTTCTTTTTCCCTTAGTTACCTAAAGAAATGTGTTCCCATCTTTAAGACATGATTGACATCGACGATTTTTGTGTTTTTCCTCGATTTTTAATGTGGTACTTCAATTACTTTTTGTTCAATTTAATTCTTGAACTTTAAAAAAAAAAGCCACTCATCATAATTCTTCTATTAGAGAATCTAATACCGTGAATTAACCTAACCAGCATTTCTGCTAAATTGATGCTAAATTTGTCATGATGGCGTCCATTGGGGCTTCCACGATATAGGCCCAATAAGAAAGCGAAAATGATTTGTTGACTTAGGAAACGACGTGGCAACGCATAATCATTAGTTTGGCTCAAGAAGCGATTGACGTGATAGTCAATCTCAAAAAATTGCATGTAATATGACGACACACTTAACAAAAGAACTACATTAAACGAACTTAAAAAAGTGCAATGATCAAATTCAACAAGAGCACAAAAAATAAAAGGACACATTTGACATTAAAGAAAAAATTTGAGGACCGCTCATGTCACTTGTCTTCATCTTTAATGAGTCAGTGACTACTAGTGAAAATTGTCTAATGGTTTTGAATTTTCGATACAGGGATTAGCTAATTATGAGTAGCTTGGGGTAATTTTCACTAGTAGTCACTTAACTTTCGTTTATTTTTTAATCAGGTCACTAAATTTTGTTCTCTTTTACCGAACTAACTGAACTTTTTCCTTCTTTTCAATCGATGCACTCTGATCATAATTCGACCAATTTTCCTCTAAATTGCTGATCTGATAAACACATGACGGTGACATGGACTTTGGAATATTGGTAAAATTCCGGTTGAATTGCACTGATGGGAATAAAAGGGTAAGTTTAGCGCGTTGTGTAAACAAAATGAAAGTTCAATGACCCGATTTAGGAAAATAACTGAAGGTCAGTTACCACCAATGTAACTTATCCATCTTGTTGAGAAATCCTAACTTATAAAAAAAGAAGTACGTCTTTTGTGAAGGTGGACTCTTGTGATTGATCGTGATATTGTACACGTGACATGATGTTATCATTGCATGATATGCTGCCTAATGTGATAGATGCCGATAAGGATGTGCATCTGTCCCGGTCTAACCTCGAAACAGGACTGAACCGACTGGTGCTGGGTGGTTCCTTGGGGAGACCGATCCAGT
Organism: Syzygium oleosum; assembly: GCF_021117445.2. Lineage (NCBI taxonomy): Eukaryota > Viridiplantae > Streptophyta > Magnoliopsida > Myrtales > Myrtaceae > Syzygium > Syzygium oleosum. The sequence goes on along the minus strand of NW_026607485.1, from coordinate 18,166,515 downwards.
TCCCCATTCCACATAAGGGATCGGACCGACAAACCGGCCAAGACTTCTTAATTTTTTTTATATTATTTTATTCTGAAGCAAACTCATATTGTAAATTATTTTTTTAATGTTGGGAAATTCCCTCTAGGGAATAGAAGAAATAAAAAAAAAGAAAAAGAAAGAAATCGCCGATTCCGGGACCGACTCTGAAACTGGTGACCGGTTCCAAGACCAAGTGGGTTGGTTCCTAGTTTCACAAATTGAGAACTGATCCTGCCCGATCTAATTTCAGGTTTGAGAGTGGGAATAGACTCCCGGTGCATTAAGGTAACAGCAAAGCAATGATTTCACATGCAAGAGAATTCAAGTGGGTTTTTTTTTTTTTCGTCCTTTTTGTGGGTTTTAGCAGTCTCTTCGTTGACGATTAGGACTCAAGAGTAAGTGCACCTTTACTGGTGAGAGACGTTAGCAACCCCTTTTCCTATCGCAAGCAATCCATGGAGTCTATCTGCCTGTTTGTGAAGACCGAGAGAGAGAGAGATGCATGCTCATCGTCCCAATTTGAAAAAGAAAATCTGAGTTTTGATCAGATCTGCACGCAAGAAAGGCAGGATCCGATTCTTGGAGAAGAAGACGAGTAAGGAAACGATTTGACAGACGAAGTACTAAATCTTGACTGTAATGGCGGACCAATGTGACGAAGATCTCAAAAAGCCAACTCTTATGGCAAGTCTAATTTGGACTTTGGGAAATGTAAAGGAAACTACACATGGGACAGGATCTGGCGAGGGTTCCAGGCGAGGGTCGTCCTCGCCAGCCCTCACCTCATCGTCGAGGCCTTGGCGATTGGAGGAAGGAAATAAGAAATAAAAAAGGAGAAAAAAGAAAAAGAAAAGATATAGAAAATTTTAGACGAATGCAAAAATTGTCTACTTTTAGCCGGCGTTCACGTGAGCAATTGCCGGTCAAAATTGACCGGAAGAATTATATTGGCAAATTGTCAAAATGTTTATGACTAAATTGGTCGAATTTAAAATTTTAAAACTGAATTGATATCCGTACATTAGGTTCATGACCTTTTGGGTAATTTTCCCATTCATCTAATACCTCCCCTTGGGCATCAAACAAGCATTGAGAATATAATGGCATGAGAGTATTATTCAGGGCAACTACAAAAAAGGTATAATGAAAGCTTATTAGACCAAATTGTGTTGCTTCCCAAATTGGAAAAGCTAAATAGGGTTATACTACTGTGCAGTGGTCGCCAATGGAAGGCAACAGTTCATGAAAAGTTGGCACGTGAGCATTAAGTACACGGTATCTAGACTAATTTGAAAAGAAATCCCCGAGGGCGGTCCAATGTCCCCGACGCTAGAGCCGAGTTCCTCAACACTCGAAAAGTAATTTGATGATAGAATGCGTATCCCTTATATCACACAAACAATACATTTCTTTTTAAGAAAATAAAATCAAGTTTTTCTTATCAAATGATGGAAAATATTTTCCAGCTCATTTTCAAAATTCCAATCGAGGACCGGGAAATACTGCCGATTTGCTGGAAAATGACTTCCTGGAAAATACTGTCCAGAAATGTCGTATTTTTCGCGAAATAAACGGAACCTTACACCACGAAACTATCTTTCGATACTGTGTCGCTGCTTTCATTGTGTTACGCTATGAAGCAGGCTAAGATTCATCGGGGGATTCCATTAGTAAATATGCATTGAGGTTCCTTAGAAGGACAAGAAATTTTTCCTTCTTTGCTTCAATGCCTAGGTTTTGATTCACTCGTCCAAATCAGAGCTTGAAAATCTCTCTCTCTCCTTCACTCTCGTTGAGCTTTTGTCCTGAAAATCCAACCCAAGATTATCGGATGGAGAAACCAGCGTGCAGGTGTTGCTACGACCCGTGCAAGGTCATGTCCCTTGTCACGCTGCTGTGCTTCACGTTCCTCTGCTTGGACTACATCACCTTCAATGGCAAGAGCGATGGCTTCTCCTTCAAATTCAACTCCCATGGGCGTCTGACCTCCGCCGAGAGGAAGCGAAACGGGACGCAGGGCCCCGGTTCTCTCCAACTCACGGGGAACATCGATGATCGCCGGACTAGTGCCGAGAGCGACGTCGGCAGAGCAAGAACCGCGGGTTCGGATAAGCCTGATGAGGGTCAAAAGAGCCTGAACGATGCTAACGAATCAGATGCGCAGTCAGCATCAAGGAGTGATCAAGGACCTGCAGAGGATGTTACTCTCCAGGTCCTAGGCGAAAGTGATCGAGATACGGCGCGCCTGAATCAGGAGAGCGCAGACCCATGCTCGGGCCGGTACATCTACGTTCACAACCTCCCGAGTAGATTCAACGACGACATACTGAAGAACTGCACGTCCCTCATCAAGTGGTTCGACATGTGCCCGTCAGTGGTCAACGAAGGTCTAGGCCCCCAAATCCATGATCCTCGAGGAGTCCTTTCTCACGGAAACTGGTTCGCGACCAATCAGTTCTTGCTAGAGGCAATATTCCGCAACAGGATGAGGCAGTACGAGTGCTTAACCAACGACTCCTCGCTGGCCTCGGCGGTTTTCGTCCCCTTTTACGCCGGGCTCGACGTGGGCCGCCACCTATGGAATTTCAGCACGTCGGTTAGGGACTCTCTTGCACGAGATTTCGCTAATTGGCTCGCAGATAGACCGGAGTGGAAGAAAATGTGGGGGAGGGATCATTTCCTAATCGGAGGAAGGATCTCTTGGGATTTCAGGAGACCAACCAACGACGTTTCTGACTGGGGAAACAATCTTATGTTTCTGCCCGAATCCAACAACATGACAATGCTATCTATCGAGTCAAGTTCTTGGAACAATGACGTAGCCATACCATATCCCACATATTTTCATCCCTCAAGCGAGACTGAGGTCCTTGAATGGCAAAACAAAGTGCGAACACATGAGAGGCCGCACCTGTTTTCGTTCGCCGGGGCCCCAAGACCAAGCCTGGAAGATTCTATCCGAAGTGAGCTCATTAACCAATGCCAAGCATCTAATGGGGCGTGCGCGTTGCTAAACTGTGGCGATGGCTGGAACAAGTGCAATGACCCAGTTGAAGTGATGAATGTCTTCGAGAGTTCAGTTTTCTGCTTGCAGCCGCAGGGGGATTCCTACACTAGGAGATCAACTTTTGACTCGATACTGGCGGGGTGCATTCCGGTTTTCTTCCACCCTGGATCGGCATACGTGCAATACATTTGGCATTTACCAAAGAATTATTCCAAGTATTCGGTTTTCATACCCGAAGACAAGGTGAAACATGGAGACATCAACATCAAACAAGTATTGAGTAGGATTTCCAGTGATGCAGTACTCAGCATGAGAGAGGAGGTCGTACGGTTGATTCCCAGGATTGTATATGCAGATCCAAGGTCCAGAGATCATGCGTTCCAGGATGCCTTCGATACTGCCGTAAAAGGAGTTTTGGAAAGAATAGAGAGCATCAGGAGAAGAATTTCCAATGGCATGGATCCTAGTCGTGGTTTTTCAGATCAGAACGGTACAAAGTTTAACATGCCCGTGACGGCCTAGGAAAAACAGCAGGATCTTTCGGATTATTAAAAACCAAGAAACATTCTAGACGGACAGAAACTGAATTTGAGATTTTTTGTCAGTTTTAAGCTTATGCAGATGATTTCTTCAAGAGTATCTTCTCTCTTCGTCCAGGATTAGATTTCTCTGATCTCTACCCACCGCATTAAGGATGAAATTTTTGTAAAGTAGAAGAGATTCTGCAAATCGAGAATGTACTCAAATCTGTTAAGCTTGAATCAGATGTTGATTAGGGCAGGTAAAGTTTTGTTTGCATCTCGAAATATTTTTGTTTTGTTCATGTGTTGATTTAGCTGGGCAAAAAAAGACCACATGTTGTTTAGTCACATTGATCACCTTAACTCTCGATTCATCACAAGAGGAGAGGCTCATTTCACAGTAGTGCTGTTAATTGGACACTAAGTAAATCATACAGTAGTACAGTACTCAGTAAATCATAGTTTCCCTCAAGATGAATCTAGTTTTGACTATGATGGGAACAGCGCGATATATTATGACAATTACAATTTCAACACACACAAGTACCACATCAGAAAATACTCGCACAATGTATATATATCAAAGAGGTAGTGACAGAAATAGACTGTTTCTAAGCAGCATTCCATGAAGAAAGGGGTGGAGTGTCGGAGTTCTCCCATGTAATCATGGTACTTTTGTACCTGTCGCCCTTGACGTTATCTGCAGAAGCAATTGATTCGAGCTCGGCCATATCGTTCCGCGTGAGTTTCACGGACACAGCTCCAATATTCTGGTCAAAATTCTCAATCTTGGTCGTCCCGGGTATCGGGCAGACGTCGTTGCCCTGGTGGTGGACCCAGGCGAGGGCTAACTGTGAAGGGGCGCATCCTTTCCTCTTTGCAACTTCATGTAATCGGTCAAATAACTTCGCATTGTGAACCAAGTTCTCCGGCTGAAACCTGGGCAGGTACTGCATAAAAAAAAAAAAGCACTTCTCAGCATGGCATTGAAGACCACTATGGTTATAAAGCTTTTGGGTCGACAATTGCTTTCTAGCCACTCTGAATGCTACAAAAAACTGTTAAACCAACAGCAAATATTAAAGTTAGCAGATGATTTTGCTGCACTTTGATGTGAATGATAGTCACTGTGAGCTGATTGGTACACACAGACCTGTCGGAAGTCATCCTTGGATAGATTCTCGAACAGCTTGGAACCTACAGAAAAGAATCCTCGTCCTAAAGGACTGTAGCAAACGATTCCGATGCCGAGCTCCCTAAGTAACCGTTTCAAGGAAGATCAGAGTCAGAAGAAGAACATATCTACTTCACAAAGAAACTAGTCATGGTTTTTCGTTATTTCTTACCGGCATGTGGGAATGACATCTGCCTCCACGTCTCTCGACCACAGCGACCACTCCAGTTGCACTGCTGTTATGGGATGAACAGCATGGGCTCTTCTGATTGTTGAAGCGGAAGCCTCGGATAAACCGATGTACTTGACTTTACCCTCCTCAACTAGCTTCTTTAGTTCACCGACCTTTGAAGATTCACATGACCCAATAATAACAGTAAAGACCTTAAGTGTCGGAGGCCCAGAAATTTGTGCACATCGTTAGCTTTTATTTTGTATCTCCGAATGCGCCTTCTCCAATTTTTAAACCATTTCATTTTGACTAAGCCACAATCAGCAAGACCAATCAGTATTGATACATCTCAATGCAAGAACAATATGCTAGGCATCAAATAAACTCCTGTAGTATCTTTAATCTATCAGAACAAGAGCTAAAACCTAATTGCAGAGGATGATCCAGGAAGTGATCTCAGTCCCACACAAGACAAATTATATCGAATCATCGCAATAAGAAAGTAATTCTCATTATATAGTTTCTATCATATTAAGCGTCACCATATACACAGTGAAACCATCCCGGTGCATCAACCTAGTTAAGCAAGTTAAAGAGTGGAACAAGGGTATACAGTGACTTCGATGGGCACGCGAGTGTCTACGCGGTGTTGGTAGTAGAGGTCGATGCAATCGATGTCGAGCCGCTTCAAGCTGGCCTCACACGACGCCCTCACGTACGCAGGGTCACCTCGGACCTGCCTGTTCCCCTTCCCATCTGCGGAGCTGATCCCGAACTTGGTTGCCACTTGCACTCTCTCCCTCAGCCCTCCCTTCAGTGCCTGCTCAAATTCCATACCGAATCAACATCAAAGCAAACTAAAAAGAAATTGCCCCGCAATCAGAAAGCCTAGTCGCCCGACATAGAGTTCTGTGCGACCACCGCCGACTGTTCAGACCGCTCAATAACTGGAAACCCACTTGGGGCAACTACTGTTCAGACCGCTCATTGTTGCTTCTGCATTTCAAAGCTCGTAGATTTCACAAGGTTTCATACATTTTGCGTTCCAAACTGTGAGAGTCCGACATCTTAAACTAAGAGTAAAGCACGAGAATAGATTACAAATGGGTTGTACACAAGAGATAATTGGAAGCAAAATCATGCGAAACCCTCTGTGCAATTCAGCTAGCTGATGCGAAAAGTCAGACCTTTAAACGACCGCGCGGGTTTGGAATCGAAAAGCACGGACCTTTCCGAGGAGGACTTCGTTGGTGTGGGGGCCGTAGATGTCGGAGGTGTCGAGGAAGGTGACGCCGGAATCGACGGCGTGGCGGAGGAGGTCGATCATGTCGGGCTCGGACTTGGGAGCGCCGTAGAAGGCGGACATGCCCATGCAGCCCAGCCCCTGAGCCGACACCTCCAGCCCCTGCGACCCCAGCTGGATCCTCCCCACCGTCGACGACGCCATGTCCGTCTTCGTCGTCCTCGCTCTCCAGCACGATGCAAGAAGAGGGTCAAACTCCAGGAGACAGAGTTTGAGTTGATTTATACTAAACTACGAAATTATATATTGTTAAATTTCTCACCGACTTAGACATGGGTTTCAGCATATCAAACTTATAGACCAAATCATACTTCATGGGAGCTTATGATCTTGAAAATATTTGATGAACTATATAAGTAATAAAGTGTCACTCTAGCATGTATGAATGAGTTCGAATTGCTCGAAATCTCGATTTCTTGATTCTAAAGGTCACCCTGATGATTTCGGCATGGCCAGCTCAATTCGTATTCAACTTGTTGTGTGTTTCTCGAGTGATCATTCCCCAGTAAGCTTATTATTACACATCCACAATCTTGTCATAGGGAATGTTGCTTATACAAAATGACAACAGTTAGGTTGCGAATGGTAACCATTCTGTTTCTCTATTTCTGTTCCAGAAATAGGTTTGGAACAGAAATCTGTTTGGTAACGAAATTCCAATTTCTATTTCTATTTTTGTTCCAGAAATAGGTTTGGAACAGAAATCAGAAGTTAAAATTTTTAGCTTCTCTATTTCTGGAACAGAAATGAGAAACAATTTTTTGTATTCTTCTCATCACTTTCCCTCACTACTAGCCGGTTTCTCACTCGCCGCCCATCGCTGGCCGTCGCCACCCGCCGACCGCCGCTACCCGTCGCTGGCGGCCACCGCCGCCGGCCACCGTCTCCTGCCGCCGCCTACCCTCCTCCCCCTACCGGCGGCCTACGGCCGCCACTCGCCACCCACCACCAGCCACCATCTCCCGCCGCCACCCGCCTCCCACCCCCGACCTCCTTCCTCCCACCACCGCCGCCCACCTTTGGCCGCCGGCCGCCGTGGGCAGCCGGCCACCGTCTCCCGCCGCCACCCGCCTCCCACCCCCGGCCTCTCTCCTCCCGCCACCGCCGCCCACCTCCCACCGCCAGCCGCCGTCCACCGGCCACCATCTCCCACCGCCAGCCGTCGTCCACCGGCCACCATCTCCCACCACCAGTCGCCCTCCTCCCACTGCCGGCCGCCGTGGGCATCCGGCCGCCGCCTCCCACTGCCTGCTGCCGTCCACCGGCCACCATCTCCCACCACCGGTCGCCCTCCTCCCACAGCCGGCCACCGTCTCCAGCTGCCGGTCGCCCTCTTTTGGCTGCCACCCACCTCCCACCGCCGGCCACCGTTGGTCGCCGCCCGCCGTCCATCGGCCACCATCTCCCATCGTCGGCCACCGTCCTCCCGCCGCCGCCTGCCTCCCACCACTGGCCACCGTCTCCCACCGCCACCCGCCCTCCTCCCGCCACCATCTATCACCCGCTGACCACCCGAGAAGAAGAAATTTTGTGTCATTATCAAACAAATTTCTGTTTCTGGAACAGAAATTTTGTGTCGTTATCAAACGTGTTTTTTTGCTAAGAAACTCCTCCAGGAACATAAATAGAAAAATCAATTTCTGGCCAGAAATTGATTTCTGAAACAGAATGGTTACCATTCGCAGCCTTACTGTCTGTAGTTCAGATCTTATTACAAGAAAACAAGAACCCGGCATTTACACATACTTATAACAGCCACACAACATTAGCCTCAACATACTTCAGCGCCAAATGCTCGAACTCTGCATATCAAAGATTCAACCATAGAAGAAGATACGTTTCAAAGCAGCTTTCCATGAAGAAGGGGGTGGAGTGCAAGAGCTTTCCCCTGTAGCCCTGCTGCTTATGTACCTGCTACACTTGACATTGTCCGCAGAAGCAATCGATTCAAGCTTAACCATTTCTTCTGGTGTAAGCTTCACGGACAGAGCTCCAATGTTCTCAATGAGATTCTCGATCTGGGTCGTGCCAGGAATCAGACAGACATCGTTGCCCTGGTGGTGTACCCAGGCGAGGGCTAACTGCAACGGGGTGCATCCCTTTGCTTGCGTTATTCTACTCACTCGTTTGAATGCCGTCACTAGGTCAGGTGAGTTCTCCGGCTGGAACCTTGGAAGGGACTGCATAAACATAGAGCACTGTCTCAGCAAAGAGCATGAGAGCAACTGTCATATTCCTTGGAACACCAAATTCTACTGCAGCGAGGTCAAACATTACTAGAAGTGGTTGTGTTGCATGCCATCAGATTGTCTTGTTACTTGATATGATAACATTTGGAAGTTCGCAAGCACTGTGTATCTGGACAGCGTGATTAGTAAAAGATTATCTTGAAAGGATCAAAATATCTAGATCAAAATCATAAGCATTCGAATGTAGAGCAAAGTGCTCTAGCAGCTACCCCGTAAGGCCGATGGTTTTGATGTAAGATGTGACAACAACAAAAAAATCGACAATTTAAGTTTCTCTACATGTAATGGTATCCGTTTATCACACCTAAAAGAAAGAAATCACAAATCTAGATGATGTGTAGAAGAACATTATTGGAAGTAAAGTTCTTTTTAGCTAAAAAACACTAGCTACTTCACTTGCCCAGCACAATCACTAGTCAAACACTAATTGCAGGAAGTAACGCACATTTGGCTTTATGTCAGATGGGAACTAGATCCCAAACTTCCATAGGAAGGGTGTGAGGGAGTCCTCACTCAAGAAATGGTTCTGTCGAGATATAGTGTATCTTTTGAAGAAAGATGAGAATAGAAAAGGACAGAGGCTGAGGACAGAGACCGGTGTTGGTTATATTGAGGAAAGACCGCTAATCCTGTGCAGAAGGATGAGAGAAAAAGGATGGGTGGAAAGTGGGGAAAGAATAGCTAATAGCAACTGGTGGGAAGGCTGGGAAGGAGAGGAACTTACAAATAAATCTATGTGTGTTTCTTCCGAAAGCATGAGAATCTGGGAAACTGCCTCTTTCAGGCTCATTAAGCCATTAATTATCTCTCTCTACTGATCTAGAATCACGAGAGGTGGGATGTATAGCGAATGCTAGATTGAAGACATATGAGAATATATAGCATTTGCGTCACCGATTGCTATTCATCCCATCCAGGTATCTTTTCTGTATACCACAAGAACTGGTAATCTTCCAGCACTTCAATAAGAATGACAGTCACTGGAAAAATCTACTTATGTTAATCAGCAGCAACCAACCTGTCCTGAGTGTAATTTGGCGCTCATGAAACACTGGATTACTAGCAATATGAATGGCATATTGATTGTCACAATGGAGAGTAGACGATCCTGCCATATGTAATCCAATCTCAGTCAACAACATACGAATCCACTGAAGCTCACTTGTAACGTTAGCCATAGCACGATATTCTGCTTCTGCACTAGATCGAGAAACAACTGATTGTTTCTTACTCTTCCACGACACAAGATTACCTCCAAGGAATACACAGTACCCTGATATAGACCGGCGATCTACAGGACAACCAGCCCAATCTGCATCAGAGTATCCTGTCACCTCCAAAGAGTCTGGCTCAGAATAACCAGCTACATTAAGATGACCCCGATTATGGAATACAAGCCCTTGACCTGGGGCTCCCTTCAAATATCGTATAATATGTAAGACAGCTTGCCAGTGAGTAGTACGAGGAGAGCTCATGAACTGACTCACCACACTAACAGCAAATGAGATATCTGGACGAGTAATGGTAAGATAATTCAACTTGCCTACCAACCGACGATATTTTTCTGGATCATGAAGAAGCTCCCCGTGTTCGTTATCAAGCTTCACCCCAGGGTCCATAGGTGTATCACCAGGCTTAGCATCGTGCAAGCCCACCTCCTTAAGAATATCAATGGCGTACTTTCTCTGAGAAAGAGCAATACTATCACCAGTATATGCAACTTCGATACCGAGAAAATATCGAAGTAGACCTAAGTCTTTAGTATTAAACTCCTTTTGTAGAAACTGCTTGAGTCGTTTTATGCCTTCAACATCACTCCCAGTAACAATGATATCATCAACATAAACAACCAGAATAACATACCCCTTCAAAGATGACATACTAAATACGGAATGATCCACATTGCATCGATGCATACCAAAACTGGTAACAGCATCACTAAAACGACCGAACCAAGCACGAGGAGACTGCTTTAGTCCATATAGAGCTTTACGCAATCGGCATACCTTCTCCCCCTGAGCAACAAACCCGAGTGGTTGCTCCATATAGACCTCTTCTTGAAGATCCCCATGAAGGAACGCATTTTTAACATCAAGCTGATGAAGAGTCCACTTAAAACGAGCAGCCAAAGAAATAATGACACGAACAGAAGGAATTTTAGCCACTGGAGAAAAAGTCTCGTCATAGTCAATGCCATAATTTTGAGTATAGTCCTTCGCAACAAGACGCACCTTTAAGCGCTCAACAGAACCATCAGGATGATATTTAACAACAAATACCCACCGACAACCTACCAATTGCTTGTCAGGAGGTAAAGAGACAAGTTCCCAAGTCTTGTTGTGTTGTAGTGCAGCCATTTCTTCCTCCATAGCACGAGCCCAACCTGGATGAGCTAAAGCTTCTTGCACACTATTGGGCACAGACACAGATGCGAGAGACGACACAAACGATGACATTTGAGGAGATAAATTATGATAAGACACAAAATGAGCAAGAGGATACCGAGATCGAGTACGGTGTGCAACAGGAGAGTCAACTGGAGGTGATGGAAGAGGATCAGAAGCCGGGGCCGGAGATAGTGGTGAGGCATCTGCTGATGGAGAGTCATGATTCCAAGCACGGCGAGGACCACGTGTATAGACTGTAGTGGCTGAGATGAACTTGGATTTGATGGAACAACAGTAGAAGAGACATATGGTGATTCTCACTGGAGATATAGGTAGGGAACTAACAATGTTTGAGAAGGTGAGGAAGACGGTGCAGGACAAGAAACATTACCAAAAAATGTCCGATCCTCGAAGAAGGTAACATCAGCAGAGACGTACTCTCGACGAGAAGTAGGATTATAACAAACATAACCCTTTTGGGTACGAGAGTAACCAACGAAGACACATTTTTTAGCACGGGGAGATAATTTGTCTAGGCCAGGAGACAACTGATGGACAAAACAGACACAACCAAAAATACGAGGACGAATAGACCATAAAGGTTGATTAGTATGAAGAAGAGTAAAAGGAACAGCTCCCTTTAACACAGAAGATGGAAGACGATTAATAAGATGACATGTTGTACGAATAGCATAGCTCCAGTAAGATTTAGGTACATGTGTATGAAGAAGAAGACACCGGGCAACATCGAGTAAATGACGATTCTTACGTTCAGCAACTCCATTTTGTTGTGGAGTGTGAGCGCAAGAACTCTGATGTAAAATACCACGAGATTCAAGGAAAGGAAGAAAGGTGGAAGAAGAAAAATACTCACGAGCATTATCTATATGTAAGCATTTAACAGGATATCCATACTGAGTAGTAACTTCATTGTAAAATTGACGAAAGGAGTGAAATACCTCAGTACGATCTTTTATTAAATATAACCAAGTGGTACGAGTACAATCATCAATGAAAGTGACAAAATAACGAAAACCAAATGAAGACTCTCGACTAGGACCCCAAACATCAGAATGGACTAACTCAAATGGTTGAGAAGCACGACTCAAAACACGGGGTGGAAAAGACACACGATGATGCTTTCCCAACTGACACGTTTCACAATCAAACTTAAGACTCGATCTAGACACAAAAGGAAAATGACAAAGTGTATCTGTTGACGGATGACCCAGACGACAATGCAACCGATAAGAGTCATCCACACCTTCTTCCGAATAGTAGCGATGCAAAGCAACAATCACGGGGTCTAGAAGATACAATCCACCAGCCTCACGCCCACCACCTATCCGGCGTCCAGTCTTCCGATCCTGGAGGACACATGAAGATGGAGAAAAGGTGATATTGCAATCAAGATCACGAGTAATGGAACTGACAGATAACAAACTATAAGGGAATCGAGGAATATGGTAAACAAAAGGCAAAGATATGGAGGAATTCAATGACACACAACCTGTACCAGCTACTTGAGATTTTGAACCATCTCGCTAAGGTGATCAAGTGGAAGGAGTAGAAGAAGATGAAGTAAGAAGACGCGAATCACCAGTCATATGATGAGTGGCACTGAATCAATAATCCAAGGACTAAGTGTATCTCGTAGTGGCTAAGAGACAAGTACCATCATTATGTTGTGCCAAAGTAGCAACAGGAGGCGAAGAACCACCAGGTTGTCGCGCTCTAATCGCTCATCATATTCGCACGAGTCAACTCGCACGATACTTTGTTCGGAAGCCGATCCAGATGAAGAAGACCGAGGCTCAATATCAATGGAAGCCTGTAAACCCCGCAACTCAGGATGGAGATCATAACAATAGTTAATAGTGTGTCCAGCCAACTGACAATGAGTACAAAAACGACCTCCACGACCTCCTCTAGCACTAGCAGTACTACCATCTCGAGGAACACCTCGACCCGGAATAGTGCGGCCACGACCATGATTAAAGTTACTTGTACTCCAATTGCCACGACCACGAACTCCTTGATTACCACGAGCCACCATAGCACTATTATCTGACATAGTTGAAGCTTTCGAATCGGGAGTGTACCGAGCGACTCGAGAATATACTTCCTCTATGGAAGGAAGGGTGCCCAGAGAAGTAACTATTGTCTTAGGGCACCGTGATCCGGACCAAGACCTCGAAGAAAGAGGACCACCAGCATGTTTGCTTCTCTCTGCTGCATCGAGTAAGCTGTTGTGGCTGGTGGAAGATGAGACCGGAGTCGCTGAGACAAAGAAGTAAAACGAGCATAGTATTCTGCCAATCCGGAAGGACCAATTTTAGCCTCAAATAATGCCTCCCACATATCACATACTCGACTCATATTATTCTGTCCAGAATAAAGTAAAGTGCATTTGGACCACACCTCACGAGCTGTCATACAATCCATAAAAAGAGGACGAATAGAATCAGTCATACTTCCCCACAAAGAAAGTACGCAACGCAGCGTCGGTGACCCTCCATTCTTCTAAATTAGCTGAATCCTCGGTGGTGGTTCATGGAGCCACCTAGATTGGCGATTGGCATAAATAAAAGTAGAAAGGGCCATTGACCAACTCGGGTAATTCGTGCCATCCAACTTTACTAATGTGGTGTGTAAACCACTCATACCAAAGGAACCAGTAGCAATAGTCGGGGTAGTCACCCCGAACGAACATCCGAGTTACTTGAATCGTAGAGACATATCCACCAATTAAAAAGAGAACACTCGTAATCTATCGATTGTCACCAAATCCACTAAAAAAAAATGTGAACACCACCAACAGCAACTATCAATCACACTACAAGTCACCACACCAACTTCCACTACCACATCAACTAGATCTGCTCACCACATCAACCACCACTACACTTTAATTAAAAACAATGTCTTCACATCAGACAGTGCAAGACAGCAGAGAAACACGAGCAAAAAATCCCATAACCAAGACAGATCAGTAGAGAAGCAACAGGAACATGACCAAAAATTTCTTCACATCTGTTGCCTCTCTCTGCGAATCACATCACTGGAAGAGGCGCTGAGTCGCGCTCTGGAGGCGCGCTGAGTCGCGCGCGGGGGGGCGCGAGGTCGCGCCGAGGAGCGCGCGAGGTCGCGCTGAGGCGCGCGAGCTAAGACGCGCGAGACGTGTGGGTTCTTCGCTGGCCGTGAACAGTAGGCTAGGGTTAGGGCTTTACTGTGGCTCTGATACCATGTAATTTGGTAAAAGAGATCTTCTTTATTATTGAGATAAACCAAGTATATATAGGCTTAGGGTTAAGCCTTGATACAAAGACCTAAATACCCTTTCCTAAAATAAACCCAACTTGCTAATTATCTAATAATAAAACTAACACTGAGTAATCCTCATAGGGATTCTCCGAGAACTTGGAACCAGCAGACAAGAATCCTCGTCCTAAAGGACTGTAGGCAACAATACCAATGCCAAGCTCCCTAGTCGCCATTTTAAGGAAGAGCAGATTCAGAAGAAAGCTGTTGTTACTGGATAAACAAATTAAACAGAGTGATTTCATACCTGCACGTGGGAATGATCTCTGCCTCCCCATCTCTTGCCCACAGCGACCACTCCAATTGCACCGCTGTGATGGGATGAACAGCATGTGCTTTTCTGATTGTTGATGCAGAGGCCTCGCATAAACCGATGTACTTGATCTTACCCTCTTCAATGAGTTTCTTTAGCTCTCCCATCTTCGCATATTCACATGACAATACACTAACAGTCAAGACCTTACATGTTAAGATCCAGAAATTCATGCACAATATTAGCTTTTATTGTGTCCCTAATCCCTGAATATTCAAACATTACATTTTGACTAAGCAGTTCCTAGCCAAGATCAATCGATCTTGATGCATCTCAATGCAACAAAAAAGTCGCCAGGCATTAAAACGGAGGTAGATTTCTCTAATTTCTCACAGAAGAGGGCACATAACAGAATTCCAAGTGCTTTTTCATATTACACAATGACATGTCAAGAATCAAATGTCTCTACAGGAAGTCCAGAAACAACCTCCAAAGTGATTTTTCGTATATCAATTAGGGTGAACCCAAAAGCGCTTTCTTCTCAAAGGAACTTTCTTATCGACCCTTAACTTGTAAAAGATGCCCACAAGACCTCTTTAACAACGTTGCGCCACATCTCAACCTTGACTATCAACTGAACTGAAATCTCATTTAACAATATCTTACAAGTCAACATCATGCCACAAGATCCAAGAAACTTTTAACAACATGATGATGCATCATCAACACCAATCTAGGTTAGCAACTGATCATATGGCTCAGAGAAAGTCTTAAGAGAGGGAAAGGTTCAATGAGGATCCATACAGTGACTTCAATGGGGACGCGAGGGTCGATACGGTGTTGGTAGTAGAGGTCGATGCAATCGATGTCGAGCCGCTTTAAGCTGGCCTCACAAGCTGCCCTCACGTATGCCGGATCGCCCTGGACTTCCCTCCCATTCTCGAAGCTGACTCCAAACTTGGTCGCCACTTCCACCTTCTGTCTCACCCCTCCCTTCAGCGCCTGCTCAAAATCCACACCAAATCAACACAAGAAAAACCCAAGTTTACCCAAATAGAAAAAAGCCGATTTTTGTGCGAACGAAGACTGATTAACAAACAGATTTTTGTGCGAGGACTGTCAGCTAGTTGATCTAAAAAGCCAAAACCTTGAAGTGCGGCACGACTCAATATATACAAAACTGACCTTTCCGATGAGCATTTCGTTGGTGTGATTGTCGTAGATGTCGGAAGTGTCCAAGTAAGTGACGCCCAAGTCGGCGGCAACGTGGATGAGCGCGATCCGGTCCGGCTCGGGCTTGGGTTGGTCATAGTAGGGGGTCAGGGACATGCACCCCAGCCCCTGCGCCGAGACGTCAAGACCCTCTGACCCCAATTTCATCCTCATCACCTTCACCGACGCCATTGCCGTCGTCTTGGTAAATATCGAAGCAAGAAGAGAATCGAGAAGAAACAATTTGAGAGCGCTCCACTCCTTACAATGAGACGACAGGAAGCTTTTTGATGAGCCGAGCTTTATAGGCGACACGAGAGCACTTAGGTGGGAACACTCGAGACGGCAACAGAATTGCCTACCAAAAGGCGAGGGTGTCCTCAGCCACTCCTGGAACGGCCGCGTAAAAAACTTGAGACGAGGCAAAGCCTGGTGACGTTCTGTAGAATCTGTCGGCAAAATCCATAGCTTTTGGTACTGCGGAGCTCATGACTATGATAGCTAAGTTATAGTTGGAATAAGGACACGAGAATAACAGATAAGTCCAACCTCCGACCTGGATCCTGCCAGTGGGTCTTGAATCTTCCTTTTTCAGGAAGCTTGACGTAGGCCAATAGCATCAGACCTGGAGGTCCACTTTTTGGAAGTTTCTCTCCCTTCTCTCCAGCGACGACCTCTGCTCTCTCTGTTTTTGTCCAATAAATCATGCTGCCGCCGCCGCCGCCGCCGCCGCCGCCGTCGATTCAACACGCAAGAGAATCAAGATGGGTCGTCTTGGAACTTACCAATTCTTCCAAGAAACATGCTTTCTCCTCTAGCTTCGCTCGCATCGAGCCACCCTCTGCACCAAATCCATTCCTCTGCACTTCCTTGCCTTCCCTTTGTCATCCCCATCTCAAGTAACAATTCCCAAAAAAATTTCTGGTCCCCTGCGACCAAAAGCATCGACCCTAGATTCAACCCCTTGCCCTATTGCGCCAAGATTGATTACAGCCCGGTGGAAGACGATGAAGCTGAGGAGGACGAGGGATTGGATGAGGACGAACCTGCGAGCGGAGATGCGGTTTTGCCATAGAGATTAAAAAGACTGGCAAGAATTCGAGGAGGATTCTTACACGAATCAATTCTACGAAAACCACGCGCATCCGATCTTTATAATTTGTACATACATAATTCGGATAAAATTAAGAACGTCGATTTAATGTACAATATCATGATAACAACAATTATACGTAACAATTTCTATCTCGACAAATATATTCTATAAGAGTCATGCTGGTGAGGGAATAACTTTTGAATTGAGAGGCGCCATGGGTATTTTAGACATACAAGAAATTATTCAAATGTAACATACAGGAGAATCATGATTAATTGTACAGAATAATAAACTCTATATATTCTATCCATTACAAATTCCATATAAGGAACCGACCGTCCAAGTAGGGGAAATTGCGATTTAAAAACCAAAGGTCTCATATTATATGTCATGAAAACATCGGCAACCCAAAAATGAAACTTCGCTGATCGAAAGAGTTGAACATACTTTTCGAGAAGACAGATATATGGATAACGATGATGTGTCGCTCGGACGATAATTTGAAAAAAAAAAAAAAAGAGGATGAGTATGGATGCGAGATTAGGACGTGATGTCTCCACATTCACATGTCAATTATTTGGAAAAAGAAAATTCGCCATTCACGCACGGCTTATCAAATTTGGTCCACTGCCCTCGGTCAAACAAGCTCTATTACCTAGATGTTTTCCTAATAAAAACCAAAATTGGTAGGCGTACCAACTCATTCGACCCGTTCCAACTAGTTCGACCGATCATCTCGCCTCAATTCTCACTAGCTGCCCAAAAGATGCTACGTGACCTTTCGTGCATTCCATTAATTGATTTATGGATTTTGGGGGAGGACCATATGTCGCAGCCTCCCCACCGGCAGCCGTCGACGGGTCGACAAGGATGGTTATAGATTTTAGGTGTCAACACCATATGACATAATTTTCCTCGAAATTCATGCATGTTGCCAAGTTGGAAATTACACGTCATGGGATTTTTCTATTGCAAGAGATTGTTGTCTTAGAGTTATTAGCTCGACTTACACATTAACATGTACCTTGAGTGACACTAGTTAAATTAACTAGATATGGAAATAACATTGCTCAAGAGACTTTGAAAATAAGTTACTTACTCCAGATGGAGAGGTTTACGTTTCCAAAATATTTATTTAATTAAGTCTAACGAGTGCTCGCCCTGAGGATACTCTTAAGCATTGGCTCATGTAATATTAATGAAAGTTCTCGTGACTATCGATGCATAGACGAGGTTTGCAACCTCGAGAGATAGTGACACTAGAGAATTCTCACATAATACTTGTAAAATTTATTTCATACATATCAAATGAATGACATAAAATGGTTCAATTTTCATATACTGAAGCTCCACCACATCTTTCAAGATGTCAATATTGAATTGAGAAAAAGTGAACGTGTTCACACTTGGGTTTGATTTCATTTGGTGTCGCATAGATTTGTTTACTCATCCTAAGGGTGAGCTCGACTTGCCCCGTCTAAAGTGCCAATTAATGAAGTTGAACAAAACGTTCCGCGTTGGCAAAATGTTACAAAAGTTGGAACCCGGCGACCCCAACGGAGGCATTGCTGAGGTTGCTCAACTCAAGGTGAGACAAATCTCATCTGGGTGAAAGCTTGCCAACGTCGAGCGACTCTCGACAAGCTGGAGCCCATCGAGCATCAACTAGAGGCTGTGAAAGATGGCGCAACCCCAGCCAAGGTGGCGCCGAGGTTGCTTGACCCAATGTGAGACAGATATCGCCTAGATGAAGCTTCCCGATCGAGCGACACTTGGCGAAGCTTGTCGGTGTCGTGCGACCCTCGGCGAGCTAGATCTAGAACTCGGCGAGAGTCAACCATAGGCCGCGAGACTAGTCAAGGCTCATTGGGGTTGCACGACCGTCGCCAAGATGGCACCGAGGTCGCTTGACCTGAGATGAGAGGGATCTCACTTGGGCAAGCTTGCCGATGTTGAGCGACCCTCCGCGAAGATTGTGGGTATCGCGCCAGTGATCTTTAGCGAAGCTTTGCCAATGTCCCCGTCCCTCAACCTCCTCCGTAGAGTTCCCCAGCCACAATCAACTTTGTCTGTGTCCAAACAGTAGGAGTAAAGTGGCAATACCAATATATTAGTGAGGGCGAGATTGAAAGAATTTTTTTTATTAAACCATGAAGTAGCATTCCGAAAATGCTGAAGACCAAAGATATCGGATACTCGTCTCGAGATTTGGGCATTTTCAAAGCTCAACTTTGCGCCTAAGATTATTAAGATTGTGTTACCAAACGCTAAATTTTTTGCTTAAAGCTGCTTGTGAATGGTGCGTCAAGTTGAAAAGGTTAATTAAAGAAGAGATAAGTACATTGAAAATTCTAAAACTTGTTAAGAGAGTGCAATTAAGTCCTAAAACTTATGAAAAATGCGATCAAGTTCTAGAACTTATCAAATTAGTACAATTGTGTCCTTCCGTTAACTCCGTCCAATTAGACTGGCGGAAATTGTTGACGTGGCTTTCTTTTAATATTTTCTCTCTCGTACTTGGTTTTTTAAAAATATTTTTCGTCTCCTGCGTGGCGTTGACCTTATTAAAACATGAAATATAAGACTAAAACAACTTCACGTTAGCCTAAATTTTAATTTTTTAACCAGTAAAAAATAAAAAATGTATTTTAAAAAGGATATGTTCACTTAAAGTTCTAAAATTTGTCACGAAAGTATAATTGAGTCATAAGTCATTTCGTTAACTCTGTCCAACTTGGCTAACGGAAAATACTAATGTGGCTTTTTTAAAATTATTTTCTCTCTCTTACGTGGCAATGATGTGGCTAAAACATGAAACATAAAGCTAAAACAATGTCGTTTTGGTCTAAACATGATTTCTAATACAAATTTTATTTAAATTAAATTTTAAAATAAGCTAATTTTTTTTTTAAAAAGATAAATTGATTTCCATGCAAGAACCCCGTGGATGGCGCTACTGTGTCGACATTCTGAACCTTCACCGGTTGATTCTGTTTGAAATTTCTCTTTCCATGGTTTCAAATTTTGCGGCCGAGTCCATTTATTGACAGGTTATTGGTCTAAGTAAGTATTAGTTCATAGAATCGAATTACAATGTCATTAGCCACAAATATAAACCAAAGCAATATAATTACAATGTCATGGCTTTTGGATTACATGTAAAACACTCTGTTGTTATTATGAAAGATCAGAACCTAAGTATCACCGACACCGACAACGACACATGACACGACACGCCGACATGTCATTTCTCAAAAAATAGAGAATTCCGACGTGTTGGGACACATTGTATATTAAATGTATATTTTTATATATACATGATAAATTATCATTTTTATGATTATTTCAATCAAATTAATTCGATTCAAATTCACAAATAAATAAATAATAAAACAAGCCTAGAATGAATTTACACTAAAAACATTAATCCACCATTTGTTACTATCATTCATTGTTTTGAATTGACAAATTCAACTACATTCTATTCTGTTAGGGATTCACAATTAAGTTTTTGTGGGGCTGGCTGGGTATATTAATTTTGGGGTGGCTAGGAATATGACTTAAGTATATATATTTTTGATATATTTAAATTTTGATCCCTAAGTTATTGAAAATGTTTAAAATTGACCACGTGTGTGTCAGAATGGCATGTCGGGATCGATGCTGGACTCACGTGTCACTGGCGTGTCCGGAGCGCTGATCACGTGTTGGATGTCTGACACCTATTGACCACATGTCGATCGCATGTTGGTGTCTGACTCCGACGCATAGGCCCCCGGAATTTGTCCGTGCTTCCTAGATCGTAACAACCGAAAGGGGAACTACAAAGGGAAGTTGTGGGACAGTCGCTCTCTTGTTTGATGAACTTCTTTGGAATCTCTTTTGGCACGGAATATATCCGAGAATTATGCTATTTGGTGCGACTTTCTTGTAGTAGTATAAACTATAAAAAAGAACAGTGCAATCGAATCTTTTGAGCAGCTTTTTGGAAGTTATGCTCCTACGAGAAAGCCCAATTTAAGTAGGTGAATTCCGGACACACAAAACACTCCACTAACCTCATGAATCAAATAAGAGGTGAGTCAAGGCGTGGATGGGTTGCCCAAATCTGGAAGTGCTTTCAAATTGATGGCATGAGGAATCGAAACTGCAACCGTGATTACCCAAGTTTGTTTATTGACCACGGAGCCAAACTCCTAGGAGCCTTTTGTCTCGTAATTGTAAAACATGTGTTGCCAAGCCCGTAAGTATAGTGGGTAATTATCATTAGGAATTTTAGTGGTTCTATAATAACCGGCAAGAGCATGTCCAGGATTCATCAATCATTCATTTTATAAAAATTTATCACTACGTGTGGAAAGGCGCACCAAATACATAACACTAGTAAGTATTTTTAAGTATCGTCTCATAACACTAGTACCTAAGAATATTGTTTTTCTGTCATGACTGCACTGTTCTTTTTTATAGTTCAGACCGCTACAAGAAAGCCGCACCAAATAGCCTCTAGCAGTAATTCTCGGATAAATTCCGTGCTAAAAGAAAATCCAAAGAAGTTGATCAACTAGAGAGTGACCCTGCTACAACTTCTCTTTATAGTTCCCCTTTCGATTGTTACGATCTTTCATAATTACGACACGGTCTTGTACATGTAATCCAAAGGCCATGACATTGTAATTGAGATGCTTTAGTTTATATTTGTGGCTAATGACATTCTAATTCGATTCTAGTGAACTAGTACTTAGACCAATAAATCTGTCAATAAATAAACTCGTCTGCAAAATTTGAAAGCATGAAAAGAGAAATTTCAAGTAGAATCAAGGGTTAATATCACGAAAAACTCCAAACTGATACACCTGCGATAAATTTACCCCAAACTTATTTTTTGATCACCAAAAACCCTCAATTGGTATATTTGTGATAAATTTATCCCAAACTAATTTTTTGACCACCAAAAACCCTCAATTGGT
The DNA here is from genome assembly GCF_021117445.2 of Syzygium oleosum. Classification (NCBI taxonomy): domain Eukaryota; kingdom Viridiplantae; phylum Streptophyta; class Magnoliopsida; order Myrtales; family Myrtaceae; genus Syzygium; species Syzygium oleosum. The sequence continues at coordinate 18,144,832 of NW_026607485.1, read as the reverse complement.
GCACTTGTGACAAACTTACCCTCAGTTAAATTGAATTAATACCATGAAAAATTACAAATTGATAAATCTGTGACAAACGGAAGGGTAAAATCCCAAACTGGTAAATCCGTCAACTGTCACGTATCATCCAACTCAAAAATTTGATAGTAAAATTTAACGAAAACTAATAAAGGGTAAATTTGTCACAAATATACCAATTTGAAATTCTTTATAATTAAAAAATTAATTTATGATAAATTTATTATAAATATATCAATTTAGTATTTTTCGTGATATTAACTCTAGAATCAACTACTTTACCAAACAAAAAAAAAAAAACTCTGGAATCAACTGATGTAGGCTCATACCACAGTAGCGCCAGCTAGGCGGTTCTTGCATAGAAGTTTCCCAACGATGATGTTACCTTTTTTTCTAATTTTCCTACGTAAGAATCGTTGGGTCATGTTCAAGTGAAATTAATGCGCACCTAACTTTTCTTGTTGAAATAATAGCCAGATTTCCTGTTTGACTTATTCGCATTCTCCTCTCGCCCACGTACTAATCATGAATGATAGAGATGAAAAGATTGATTTGACCCATAAAGAAATGTATCGTCTTCTTTCTGGTGGTTTATGACATGCTTATCCTACTTGTATTATTCACGTCACTTCTTTTTTCATCAACCACATTTAAGAGAGCGATTTCAAGTAAAATCTAGAATTTGAAATTTACCTATTGAAATAGATTTCTCAATTTTTAGAATCTGAAATTTACATTACATATTTTGAAACATGGAACCTACTTTATTATAAGTTTCAGGATTTATCCAGATTTCACTTGTATAATTTATTAAACTATTATAGTTAATCATCACTTTTAATGACCATCACTTGCTACTAAAATTTACTCACCAGAACTTATATTTACACATATGAAGAATATAAAACGTTAACAAAGTAAAAGTCTCAGTTATAAAATAGAAGTTCAGACTAGTGACTCCAAATTATATACTCATCATCAGACGTCATGAAATACCACATGATCGCGCGAATACAAAGACCAAGAGAATTACAAAAACTTGTTTCAAATTTTAGATTCCAACTACCTAAAACTTAGAATTTACCCGTCAAAACAGGTTTTTCAATTTTTGGAACCTAGAACCTAGCTTACATACTCTGAAATTATGCTCACCCTAATAATATTTCTTTGTAAAGTATTTTTGAACTAGTTTATGTATATCTAATACCACTTCTATTTACTATTATTTTCCACGCTTAATATGTTGTTATCAATCATTCTTTCGTATGACCGCATTAACTTTGCGTGTTTTGTATATTTTTCCATCATATCCCGTCTTAATTTGATGAGAATTTTTTTTTTTGTCGAAGTTTTACTTTCCATTCAAACACTAGGAAACATATCACAAGAGAGAATATGACTAGAGTCGATACAAAATAAATCCCATAGAGGTAGGGGTGGTCTAGACATCCAGTTGGATGGTAGAAATCCTTTATGATGATTTTTGGCTATCCAGTCTGCTGCTTGATTGCTGTTTCGTGGACAGTGGACCAGGGAAACCTCCTTTAATTGGGAGAGCAGTACATTACAATCAACAAAAAGGCTTCTCAAGGCCCATGGGCTTTCTTTCGGATTATAAGTGAGACTTACTGAAGCTTCGTTGTCTGATTGTAAGCAAATCTTCTCTGCTAATATTTCCTTCTTCTTCGTTGTCTCTGCTCACAGACAGAGAAGAGCTTCTTTTACAGCGTTGCCTTCAGTTTCCAGCGGGGAGGAAGCAGACACAGTTTTGGCGAACCCCACAATAATCACTCCTCTGTAATCTCTGCATATCCCAGCCACCGATCCCTCTGTTTTCCCTTCGATCCAAGACCCATCGACGTTGAATTTCAGAGTTCCTGGTTCTGGGGGCGTCCAGCGTTCTGTCTTCGCTTTGGCCTTCCAACTCCTCGATTCAGGTAAGTTTTGCTCCCGATAGTTTCTGTTTAGAAAAACAGCTTCTTCCACAATTGTTCCGGAGCTTGGACTAATTTGATTGAATACCCAGGCGTTCCTTGCCTTCCAAATTTGCCAGAGGACTCCTGCAAGCATTTCCGGACCCGATTGTGCTGAGCTTTTGGTGAGTGCTTCGTCGATCCATTTGTCCATCCTTGTTAGATTTATCGGTGATACGTCCATCTGGATTCTCGGGTCTGACCATATGTTGTTGGTCCAGTCACAGAGGGTAAATTTGATGAGAATTTGCTAAGATATAAATTACACAGAAATGTCCCTCTCTGACAGTCCAAGCACTTAATGATAGACAGCACATTCAACTTCATAATGCATGTGATATTTTCTTTTATCACTCTATTGCTTTTTTTTTTCCTCTACGATGATATAAAGGTTGATTAGGTAGCTTGAATTATGAAAATCATATTTCCTCGCCTACTTCCTTGGAATACGTTATTATAATAGACCCACTATAATTACATTGAATATGACTAACTAGGAAACACGACCAAAGCATTGTCCCTCTCGCTAGACCCCTGCAGCACCAATTAAGGCATAATTATATGCACTCGAAAGAGTAAGATTCGACATCGAATGTTTGGCTTTAAGGGTGCGCATGGAATGCATTCCGGAATAAAAATTCTATTCGGAATGCATTCCAGCTGAAATAGGCGTTTGTTAAAAAATTTCCGGAATGCATTCGGAGCGATTTGCATTACGGAATAAAAATGCGTTTGTTAAAAATACTTGATTCGAATGCATTCTTGATTCGGAATGCATTTTTGATTCGGAATGCATTTTTGGCAAGAAAAAGAGAAGCTACTTTTTGTAGCTTCTTGATTCCGGAATGCATTCTCCCTATTTTCTCATAATTTTTTTTTTTCAGAAAATGCATAAAAACTGAAAAATTCTAGAAAAAATCATAAAAATTTTCAGAAAATAAAAAAAAAGTCAGATTTCGGGAAAATATGAAATTTGGTGAATTTTTTTTTAAAAAATAAAAAAAAATCAAAAATTTCAAAAATTTCAAAATTTCACAGAATAGCTTAAAACACATGTAGCCACCCACTTTGAGTGAAATTTAATTTTTTTGAGGTGCCAAAAAAAAATCAAAAATTTCAAAACTTCACAGAATGGCTTAAAATACCTGTGGCCACCTACTTTGAGTGAAATTTAAAATTTTTGAGGTGCCCAAAAAAAATAAAAATAATAATAAAATAAAAATTTTCAAAACTTCACAAAATGGCTTAAAATACCTATGGCCACCCACTTTGAGTGAAATTTAAATTTTTTGAGGTGCCCAAAAAAAATTAAAAAAATAAAAAATTTCAAAACTTTACAAAATGGCTTAGAATACCTGTAGCCACCCACTTTGAGTAAAATTTAAATTTTTAGAGGTGCCTAAAAAATAAAATAAAAAATAAAAAATTTAAAACTTCACAAAATGGCTTAGATACCTGTGGCCACCCACTTTAAGTGAAATTTAAATTTTTTTAGGTGTCCAAAAAATATTAAAAAAAATCAAAAATTTCAAAAATTTACAGAATGGCTTATAATACCTGTGGCCACCCACTTTGAGTAAAATTTAAATTTTTTTAGGTGCAAAAAAAATCAACAAATCAAAACAGATTTATGCTCCAGAAATCAATTTCTGGAGCAGAATTAGTCATGTTTTACCAAACAGATTTCTCCTCCAGAAATCAATTTCTGGCAAGAATTTCAGAAATCAATTTCTGGCAAGAATTTGATTTCTGGAGCAGAATGGTTACCATTCGCACCCTAAGTAGCCCGGAAAGCCATTAGACCGTTCCATGGGGTTAGCGTATACCCCGAAGCACAATCTCCATCCTCAATCGCTCCAGTGTTTTCACACGTTTGGACAAGAAATAATGTGAATCCGAATCGCATCGCGGAATCCTCTCGAATTGTTCGAACGCAACCAACTGCTTCTCTGACCTTCAAGCTTGGTCATGTTGTTCGGCATGAGTTTCACGGACACAGCCCCGATAGTCTGGTCGAAATCCAAGTGTTACCTTCACAACAAGTATGATCATAGATCCGATTGTGCCTCAGAAGCCTTCGACGATCTTTCAAATAGAAGCAACACGCGTTGGAATGGCGATCAGAGTAGTTTTAGGACCGCCAGAGCATCAGGTCACAATATACTTTTCTGTAACACCGATGCCATCCGTTCAGCAATGTGCTGTTATAGAAAACGTGCCTCTTGGCATTGCTTCAATGAATAGTAACCAATCCTGTGAGATTGTTTTATTCGTGATTCTGAAAGTCATCCTGATGAATTGGCATGGTCTGGCTCGGTTAGTATTCAGCTCACCCAGTGTTTTCTTGAGTAATCTTCCCAATAAGCTTATCACACATCTATAATCTGCTCATAGTGAATGTCACTTACACAAAATGATAAAAGTCACTCTCTGAAGTTCAGATTTTATTACAGGACAACAGGTACTCTCTTCTTACACATACTTATGACAGCCACACAACATGGCCCGAAAGTTATTCAGCAGCAAATGCTCGAACTGCGCATATCAAAGATGCAGCCACAGAAGCAGACATGTTTCTAAGCAGCTTTCCATGAAGAAAGGGGTGGAGTCTCAGAGTTTTCCCATGTAGAGATGCTGCTATGGTACCTGCCACCCTTGACATTGTCTGCAGAAGCAATCGATTCCAGCTCGGCCATCTCTTCCGGTGTAAGCTTCACGGACAGAGCTCCAATGTTCTGGTTGAAATTCTCGATCTTGGTTGTGCCGGGAATCGGGCAGACATCTTCGCCCTGGTGGTGTACCCAGGCGAGGGCTAACTGCGATGGGGTGCATCCCTTTCTTTGCGCAATTTCATTCACTCGGTCAAATAACTTCTCATTGTGAGCCAAGTTCTCTGGCTGGAACCTTGGTAGGTTCTGCGTGACATAGAGAACTGTCTCAGCGGATAGCATTTGAGCAACTGTCATTTTTTCTTTTAACAGAAAATTCTACTGCAACAAGTGCAAACAATACTAGAAGTGGTTGCATTGCATGCCATCAGATTGTCTTGTTACTTGATATGATAAGCATTTGGAAGTTTGCAATCACTTTGTGGAGAGCATGATCAGTAAAAGACTATCTTGAAAGTATTGGAATATCCAGTTCAAAATCATAAGCATTCGAAATGTGGAGTGTAAGTGCACTAGCAACTACCATGCAAGGCTGATGGTGTTGATGTAAGATGTGACAACAAAAACAAAATCGACAATCTAAGTTTTATACATGGGATGGCATCCATTTATCACACTTAAAAAAAAAGAAATCACAAATCCAGATGATATGTAGAAGACTATTATCAGAAGTAAAGCTCTATTTAGCTAAAAGACGATAGCTACATCACCCAGCGTAATCGCTAGTCAAACACTAGTTGCAGGCAGTAACCCACAATTGGATTTATGTAAGATAGGAACTTGATCCCAAAGTTTCAATAATAAGGGTGTGAGGGAGTCCTCACTCAAGAACGGGCTTGTGAAGAAAGATGAGTATAAAAAAGGACGGAGGCCTGAGGCCGGATACCGGTGTCAGTTATATGGAGGAGATATCGTAATCTTGTAAAGAAAGATGAGAGAAAAAGGATGGGTGGAAAGTGGGAAAAGGATAGTGAATAGCAAATGGTGGGAAGGCTGGGAAACAGAGGAACTTACAAATAAATCTATATTAGTTCATTCCAGAAACATGAGAATCCGGGAAATTGCCTCTTTCAGGCTCATTAAGCTATTGATTATGATTTTACACTAATCTATAATCACGAGAGGTGGGATGTATGGTGAGTGCAGGATTGAAGACGAGAATATAAGGCATTTGTGTCACCAATTGTTATTCATACCATCCAGATACTTTTTCTGTATACCACAAGAACTAGTAATTATCCAGCACTTCAATAAGAATGACTGTCACTGTGAGCATCTAATTATGTTGTTTAGCAGAAACAGACCTGTCTGAAGTCATCCTTGGAGAGATTCTCCAACGACTTGGAACCAACAGAAAAGAATCCTCGTCCTAAAGGACTGTATGCAACGATTCCAATCCCAAGCTCCCTAGTCACAATGTCCCGGAAGCGCAGAGTCAGAAAAAAGCTGTTGTTACTGCATAAACAAATCGACAGAGTGATTTATTACCTGCAAGTGGGAATGATCTCTGCCTCCACATCTCTCGACCACAGCGACCACTCCAATTGCACAGCTGTGATGGGATGAACAGCATGTGCTCTTCTGATTGCTGATGCAGAGGCCTCTGATAAACCGATGTACTTGATTTTACCCTCTTCAACAAGTTTCTTTAGCTCTCCCATCTATGAATATTCACACGACAAAACAACAACAGTCAAGAACCTTACATGTTAAGATCCAGAAATTTGTATGTGTTCCCTCACTATTCAGCCACTAAAATACTAAATTCCACGACCTCTGATACAACCTTGTGCCGCATCTCAACCTCAACTATCAACTGAACTTAAGCCTCACTTAACAATATCTCACAAGTCAAAAGGCAATGCAATACTCAATTTTCTGCCACAAGATCCAACAAACCATTTACAACACGACCATGCATCATCAACACCAATCTAGTTTAGCAACTGATCAAATATATGGCAAAGGTTTAAATGAGGATCCGTACAGTGATTTCAATGGGGACCCGAGTGTCGATACGGTGCTGGTAGTAGAGATCGATGCAATCGATGTCGAGCCGCTTCAAGCTGCCCTCACAAGCTGCCCTCACGTACGCCGGATCGCCCCGGACGTCCCACTTCCCGTCCGCGAAGCCGAGCCCGAACTTGGTCGCCAACTCCACCTTCTGTCTCACCCCTCCTCCCTTCAGCGCCTGCCCAAAATCGACACCAAATCACCATCAAGAAAACCACACTCAACCCTTAACACGCTCAAGCCTTAACCAAGAAAACTGACCTTTCCGAGGAGGATCTCGTTGGTGTGGGGGCCGTAGATGTCGGAGGTGTCGAGGAAGGTGACGCCGGAGCCGACGGCGTGGTGGAGGAGCGCGATCATGTCGTGCTCGGACTTGGGAGGGCCGTAGGCGGCTGACATCCCCATGCAGCCCAGCCCCTGCGCCGAGACCTCGAGACCCTGCGACCCCAGCTTGATCCTCCTCACCGTCGACGCAGCCATCGCCGCCGTCGTCTAGCTCGACGTCGGTGCAAGAAGAGAACGGAGAAGAAACGGTTCGAGAGCTCGCTCGATCACTCCCAGATGCACAGAGACGACGAAGCTTTTGTAGGAGTTGCAGAGTCAGCGGCAGACTGCGGAAGACGCACGTGCTGACGTTAGGCTCTCGTCACCTACTTCCCCATTGGCCAACGGCCCATCCAAAAAAATGCTGACCTGACAAAAATAATCGTAGTTAGGACTTATTAAAGCATTTTGCATAAGGTCCAAAATTTCAAACCTTCGAGATTTCGTTGCGCTATTATATATATATTTTTAAAAAAGTACGTTTGTAATTGGTGTACAATATTATTTCCACTGACAAAAGTAATCGTGTAACTTAAAAGCGCATCCAAATTAAGTATCGATTGACCATGATTATTCAAAAAAGGTAGGAATAATGACACAAATAGTCCATAAACTTTGATCAGATGTGTAATGTGGTCCCCGCACTTTAATCCAATATGCAGCGTCGTCTCTCAATTTTTAATTTGTTTAATGTGGTCCTCGGACTTTTGGTCAATTTAGTCCCTATACTGTATAAAAATATTCAATGTTATCTATCCATTAATTCAAGTTCAGGGACAAATTTGAACATTTCAATACAGTTTAAAGACTAAATTGAACATGTACCAAAAGTTCATAAACCACATTAAATAAATTAAAAGTTGAGGAACAACATTTAATAATTTCATACACTTCAAGGACTAAATTGAACATATATCAAAAGTTCAAGAACCATATTAGACAAATTAAAAATTTCAGGGACACGAATGTCAATACGATGTTGGTGGTGATAATGGAAGAGATGACATCCAGTTTCCAAGCTAGAAATCTCTCGACGCTCTAACCAATTGCGCCAACTCTACTTGGATTATTATCACATACTATTAATAAACCAACTTATTTTCGTATTTTTTGTACAAGTATCTCTTTTTTAGATTTTCACATTGTATCGCAAACTCGTGACTATGAGCTAGAGCTTTGACTACAAGGTGTCTATGATAAACTAATAATTATCTGAGACAATTATGTCATCCCACACCACACGGTCCTTCTTTGACTTTCAAAAGGGATTGCATTTTAGTCTCTAGAAATAATTGATCTATACCATAAGGCTCTTGGGATTTTTTGTTTACAAGATCTACAGAGTGGTAGTGAAGAGCATATTTGCGGAAACAACTCTTTGTGTTGGATTAATAGTGTAACTCTAAGACTGCGTTTGGTCGTTTAGATTTTTAACCAGGATAGGACTAGATATGATAGAATATGAAATCTAAGGGATTTGCTATATTCTATCTATTGTTTGTTGAATTGTAGTATTAAAACCGGAGATTTTCACATCTTATCATATCCATTATTTGTTATGAATATCATATTAGTGTAAATGAACCTAAAAATTGCACAAACGGAGATGATAAATATCTCTCACGACACTCTTACCTACTTCATTTTTATTTGCTTATTTTTTTATAAATTTTCCATCTCTTTTTTAATTAATTATTTTTTATTTCTTTTTCCCCTTCCATCATTCTCTAATAAAATTTTATTAATTAGTAAACTATACTAATATACCTAAAATATTTAATAAATATAAATAATAAATGCATTTATTAATGTATATGAAATTTATATCATAAGATAGGAAGAAATTTGAATATATAAATAAAAATAGAGAATAAATAAAAACGAAATTATTTTTATGTTTTTGTTATTTTGAATTTTTTATATTAAAATTTAAATATTATTTATATTTAAATATTATTTTAATTTTATTAATTTAATAAGTTTGTTATTCAAGAAAAATAACTTTTATATTATGGATATTAGAAATCCTATCCACCCTTATTCCACCTCCCCAATGGGATAATTTTATCCGGGCTATATCTCTCATATATTTGACTTTATCATGTCTTGGATAAGCACCAAACATGGGATGAGATAAAAGATATCATATCTTGAATTTTATCCCGATGAATTTTATCCCGACTATCAAACGTAGCCTAAGCTTTTAATGACATTGGACTTTGAGGAAGAGAAGAAAAGTGTTTAGAAAGGCAAAGGGTATATAAATGGAATTTTTCAAACTCTGATCTTCTTCAACTTCGTCGGGAAATACACCCGTAGTGCAAGTACATGATTTAGAACGATATTACAAACTGTAGATAGACACTAGATGCAAAAGAACACACATGTATCACAGACCGTAATTCTCTTGAACCATTTCATGGTCAAGGAACTGCCGGCCCGTGACACATGCATCTTGCAAGATGCTTTTTCAGACGAAATGACAATACTAAAAAGATTTTGACAAAGAGTAAGACTCTTATTACACACAGTATGATAATATGACCGACAAGCTTCTTTGGTACTTGTCCAACGGAATTTGTCCATTTAATATTGACAGATAAAAAAAAAGTTCAAGTTCACAATATCCACACTTCCCGTGAGGAAATGCCCTTTTTACAAGTGTGAAGCTCAAAATCTCTTATGGTTCTTTTTCTGTAAGAAAATTTGTCAGAAAAGAGTCGAAACTCCATATGTATAGCAACTAGCAAGAAACTCCACACATGGGCACCTTCTTGATAAGTATGATGATCGATCGAGGCTCTCCCGACAGTGCCATAGGAGACCTCGACGGTCTTTCGAGAGAAGCAATGGTGCTGTTCTAGAAAACGTGCCTCTTAGCATTGCTTCTTTGTCTAGTATCCAATCCCGAGAAAACGTTGTACACGGTCTAAGTATTGAATTCGTGGTTGAGGTGAACAAAGTGTCACTCTAGTATGTATGGAGGAGTTGAAATCCTCGAAATCCCAGTTTCATGATTCTCAGTCACCCTGATGAATTGGCATGGCGGGCTCGGTTAGTATTCAACTCGCTCTGTGTTTCTTGAGTGATCTTCCCCCGATAAGCTTACTACACATCTATAATCTTCTCATAGTGAATGTCATTTTTACAAAATGATAACAGTTACTCCATGAAGTTCAGATTTTATTACAGGATAACAAGTACTCTCTTCGTACACGTACTTACAACAGACACAACATTGCCTTAAAATACTTTAGCAGCAAATGCTCAAACTTTTGCATATAAAAGATACGGCAACAGAAGCAGACATGTTTCTAAGCAGCTTTCCATGAAGAAAGGGGTGGAGTATCGGAGTTTTCCCATGAAGGCATGCTGCTTGCGTACCTGCCACCCTTGACATTGTCCGCAGAAGCAATCGATTCCAGCTCGGCCATTTCTTTTGGTGTAAGCTTCACCGACAGAGCTCCAATGTTCTGGTTGAAATTCTCGATCTTGGTTGTGCCAGGAATTGGGCAGACGTCGTCGCCCTGGTGGTGTACCCAGGCGAGGGCTAACTGCGACGGGGTGCATCCCTTTCTTTGTGCAATTTCATTCACTCGGTCAAACAACTTTGCATTGTGAGCCCAAGTTCTCTGGCTGGAACCTTGGCATGGACTGCACAACACAGAGCACTGTCTCAGTGGAGAGCATACGAAACTATCATTTTCTTTTTAGCACCAAATTCTACGGCAACAAGTGCAAACAATACTAGAAGCGGTTGCATTGCATGCCATCAGATTGTCTTGTTTCTTGATATGATAAGCATTTGAAAGTTCGCAATTACTGTGTATCTGGAAAGCATGATTGAAAAGATTAAAATATCTTGTTCAAAATCATAAGCATTCGAAATGTGGAGAGAAGTGCTCTAGCAACTACCATGCAAGGCTGATGGTTTTTATGTAAGATGTGACAACAGAAACAAAAGCGACAATCTATTTACATGTGATGTATCCATTTATCACGCTTAAAAGAAAGAAAGTAAAAATCTAGACGATTTGTAGAAGAATATTATTGGAAGTTAAGCTCTTTTTAGCTAAAAAAACCATAGCTACTACACCCAGCGCAATCACTAGTCAAACACTAATTGCAGGCAGTAACCCACAATTTAGTTCATATCAGATCCGAACTGGATCCCACCACTTCCATAAGAAGGGTGTTAGGGAGTCCTCACTCAAGAAGGGGTGTGTCGAGATATAATTTGTTTTTTGAAGAAAGATGAGTATGAAAAAGGACGGAGGCCCAAGGCTAGATACCGGTGACGGTTATTTGGAGGAGATATCATGATCTTGCGAAGAAAGATGAGAGAAAACGGATGGGTAGAAAGTGGGGAAAGGATAGTGAATAGCAAATGGTGGGAAGGCTGGGAAACAGAGGAACTTACAAATAAATCTATATTAGTTCAGTCCAAAAGCATGAGAATCCGGGAAATTGCCTCTTTCAGGCTCATTAAGCTATTGATTATGATTTTACACTAATCTATAATCACGAGAGGTGGGACGTATGGTGAGTGCTGGATTGAAGACATGCGACAATATGAAGCATTTGTGTCACCAATTGTTATTCATACCGTCCAGATACTTTCTGTATACCACAAGAACAAGTAATTATCCAGCACTTCAATAAGAATGACGACAAGTCACTGTGAGCATCTAATTATGTTGTTTAGCAGAAACAGACATGTCTGAAGTCATCCTTGGAGAGATTCTCCAACAACTTGGAACCAACAGAAAAGAATCCTCGTCCTAGAGGACTGTACGCAACAATTCCAATGCCAAGCTCCCTATCAACCATTTTAAGGAAGAGCAGAGTCAGAAGAAAGCTGTTGTTACTGCATAAACAATTTCAACGGAGTGGTTTCTTACCTGCATGTGGGAATGATCTCTGCCTCCACATTTCTTGACCACAGCGACCACTCCAATTGCACCGCTGTGATGGGATGAACAGCATGTGCTCTTCTGATTGTTGACGCAGAGGCCTCTGATAAACCATATCTGCTACTTCATGCGGAAGCTGAGACTAAGCTTTAACACACTCTAAGCGTGAAAATGGATCAGATTAGGGAGGCTAACAAAGACTGATTAACATACGCATGCACGCGCGAGGACTGCCAGCTAGTTCATCTAAAAAGCCGCCAAACTTTAAAATGGAATGTCTAAAAAGCAGACCGACCTTCCCGAGGAGGATTTCGTTGGTGTGAGGGCCGTAGATGTCGGAGGTGTCGAGGAAGGTGACACTGGAGCCGACAGCGTGGTGGAGGAGCGCGATCATGTCGGGGTCGGACTTGGGAGCGCCGTAGTAGGCGGACATGCCCATGCAGCCCAGCCCCTGCGCCGAGACCTCGAGACCCTGCTACCCCAGCTTGATCCTCCTCACCGTCGACGCCATTGCCGCCGTCGTCTCGCTCGAGGTCGATGCGAGAAGAGAATGGAGAAGACACAATTCGAGAGCGAGCTCGCTCGCTCGCTCGATCACTCCCCGCGCCGAGACGACGAGCTTTATAGGAGAGTCAAAAGATTCAAACAGGCTACAAAAGACGCACGCGCTGACGTTAGTCTCTCGTCACCTACTTCTCCAACGGCCAACGGCCAACGGCCCACAGTAAAATGCTGACCTCCCTCATGTATGATCGACAAAAATGATAATTTGAACTTGGGAAAAAACCACCAAAAACCCCAAACTTTGCCATTTGTGACACATTTACCCCGAACTTTTTTTTGTGACACCAAAAACCCCGAACTTTACTTTTTGTGACACATTTACCCCAATGTATTTAGTCCATGGGCATTTTCGTCTTTTCTGCTTTTTCTTTTTTTTTTTCTTTTTTTTTCCTTTCTGGCGAGGGGGGGCCTCGCCGGCGTGCGAGCGAGGGCGGCCCTCGCGGATCCGGCGAGGCGGCCCTCGCCCGGCGTCGCGAGGTTCGCCTCGCTCGGCGAGCGAGGCGGCCTCGCGACTCAGCGAGGAATCGACCCTCGCCAGGCGTCGGCGAGCCGGTCGACCTCGCTTTGAGTCGGGCGAGGCCGCCCTCGCTCGCTCGCCAGCGAGGGCGGACCTCGCCGGCGTCGCTCGCCCGGGCGAGGCCGAACCTCGCCGACGCCGGCGAGCCGCCTCGCTGGGCGGCGAGGCCGCCCTCGCCCGATCTCGGCGAGGTCGACCCTCGCCGGCGTCGGCGAGGTCGACCTCGCTGAGCCGGGCGAGGGCCGCCCTCGCTCGCCCAGCGAGGGCGACCCTCGCCGGCGTCGGGCGAGGTCCGCCCTCGCCAGGCGAGCGAGGGCGGCTTCGCCCCGATCTACGGCGAGGTCGACCCTCGCCGGCGTCCGCTTGACTCGGGCGAGGTCGACCCTCGCCCGACGCCGGCGAGGGCCGCTCGGCGCCCGAGGCCGCCCGGCGCCGGCGAGGCCGCCCTCGCTCGGCGCCGGCGAGGGCCCCTCGCCGGATCCGGCGACGCCGACGCCGGCGAGGCCCCCCCTCGCCGGAAAGGAAAAAAAAAAGAAAAAAAAAAGAAAAAGCAGAAAAGACGAAAATGTCCATGGACTAAATACATTGGGGTAAATGTGTCACAAAAGAAAGTCAGGTTTTTGGTGTCACAAAAAAAAGTTCAGGGTAAATGTGTCACAGATGGCAAAGTTTGGGGTTTTTGGTGGTTTTTTCCCTTTGAACTTTATTCAAGAATAAAGGTTTACTACATCATATTGCTTTTCAAGGTCCAAAATTTCAAACTTTCGATAATTGATGGCATTATATTAAAAATCGAGAAAAGCCACCAAAAGTCCCAAATTATACCATTGTGACACATTTATTATAAAACTTTTTTTATGACAGTAAAAATCTCAAACTTTTATTTATGTGACATATTTACCTTCCTTTTAGGTTCTATCAACGAGCATCGTTAAAAATCTATGACGACGACGGAAGGAAAACGGTGTTGATATGGTGCTCACGTCACTTAAGTGAATAAAAACGACGTCATTTTGGCTAAAAAAATCATCCAACGGAATCTTAACGGAGGGTAAATATGTCACATGGGCATAAGTTTGGGGTTTTTGATGTCACAAGAAAAAAGTTTGGGGTAAATGTGTCACTGAAAGCATACAAATTTGGGTAAATGTGTCACAATAAACATAGTTTGAGATTTTTCGTGGCTTTTTTCCTTAATTTTTTTTCTATTATTCACTTATAGGATTTCTTTTAATCTAGTTAGATGTTCTACCTCTGCCATGTGTGTTTTGTACACTCTAAAGGAATAGTCCAATGATGTATGGGTGTACAATGTGAAGATTGGCAAATAATTCCATGCTATATTGTCTACAAACACAACATTAGTGGATTAATTTAAAAAAAAGGGTTAATACCACAAAAAATCATAAACTGGTATACTTGTGACAAATTTACCAAAAACTAATTTTTTGACCACCAAAAACCCCAAACTGGTACACCTGTGATAAATTTACCCTTTGTTAGTTTCCGTTAAATTTTACATCTAAATTGCTAAGTTTGATGACACGTGGAAGTTAACGGGTGTACTAGTTTGGGGTTTTACCCCTCTATCTGTCACATGTTTATTAATTTGTGATCTTTCGTGGTATTAATCCAATTTAGTGGAAGGTTAATTTGACACAAGTGTATCAATTTGGGGTTTTTTGTGGTCAAAAAATTAGTTATTGCCAAATTTGTCACAGGTATATCAATTTTGAATTTTTTGTATTCAAAAAATTAGTTCGGAGTAAATTTGTCACACGTGTGACAATTTGGGATTTTTCATGATATTAAACCTTACTTAAAAAGCTCATGGAATGTCCATGAGGAAGAGAATAAAATGTTTAGAAAGGCATAGTGTGTATATGAACTCGGGATTTTTCAAACTCTGATCTTCTTCAACTTCATCGAGAAGTCACCTAATATAGGCAGAGCCAAGGGTAATACACTAATGGTACAAGCACACGTTTTTAGGACAATAATACAAACTGTAGGTAGAACCATCGGACACAAAGGACCACACATGCGCATTGCAACATGCTTTCTCAAAAGGAAGGATAAGACTAATTTGACCAAAAGTGATGGCTTTTATTAGACACGGTACAGTATTACAACTTATAGGCTTCTTTGGTACTTGTCCAGCGAAATTTGTCCTTAAAAATATAGACAGATAAGAAAAGTTCAAGTTCACACTATCCATACTTTTTGTGGATAACTCACGATAGCTAATTCATTTTTTTTTTTGTGAAGCTCATAATCTCCTACCGCTCTTCTTTTTCTATTATACAAAAAGAAAAAAGAAAAATTGACAAAAAGGAGTCGAAACTCCATGTGTATAGCAACTAGCAAGAAAGTCCACACATGGGCACCTTCTTGATACGTATGATGATCGATCGAGGCTCTCCCAACAGTGCCATGGGAAGCCTCGACGGTCTTTTAAGAGAAGCAATGGTGCTGTTTTAGAAAAAGTTCCTCTTAGCATTGCTTCTTTGTCTAGTATCCAATCCTGAAAGAACATTGTACACGGTCCAAGTATTGAACTCATGGTTGAGGTGAACAAAGTGTTAGTCTAGTATGTGTAGGAAGCAAGTGTCAGGAGAATCGACTAACCTGTTCGATGCACTCCAAACCAATTTTCCAAGAACGTACGTTGAATCACCAGCAAACGATGAATGAATCTACTTCACGTTGGTCTGAATACAATCACAAGGAAAGTATTATCGTTCCACAGCGTTAATGCCGATTGTCTTCTCAAAGTAGATACGGAATCCTTATGCGTCGAGAGAGAGAGAGAGTTCTAATTCTTCAGAATTTACTTATCTGTTGTTTGATATTCTGATTCTGATGAAGTTACCTTAACTTCCCTTAAGAAAATCCCCTCGCACCTCTTCAAAAGGTGTCTCTCAGACACACTTCTTATTAGAGCAAATGGTGTCCCTTGGACACACACATCATGGGCGGACCGATGAAATATAACATCTCACACTCGCACATAATGGGCTTGATCATGCTCTATTAAGAACATAAGGCATTCATCATTCATCTACTTTAGAAACAATTCATACTAGCAAGAAAGCCGTGTAACCAGTGAGTACACCTGCACTTGGGAGCTCTAATTATGCACCTGTTAGGGATAACATAATGGCTACAACTCCAAAGAAGAAATAAACAATTGATGTCTCACAGTGCCCCAGACATATTTTGTTTCATCAATCCAAGTATATCTATCCCTTAAAGGCTATACTTGACTATTCTCAAGGACACCGTGAATTTACAATTATTTCCAAAACCATCGAAGGTGAAATAATCGGTCGACCGGTAAATACACGTGATAGATGTAAAACAACAATAGTCTTCCTTCGCACTCATGTCTCTCTCCATTTCCAAACAACTAATTTCCTATACACGTCCCATAAAGCCATATCTATTCATGACCGCTGGTAATATTGATCTTCTACTTCGAGAACATAGTCAAAAGTAACATAGGGCACAAACCTTAAGGACTCACACGATGAATAAATAGAGATAATTGTACTCATCTCCCTTATTGGTCAAATAAAGCACATGTAGTATGAATTACATGCTATATTAGATTTCTCTTTCTATAAGAGCGTATGTCATTTATTAGTCATATCCACTATATGGATCTTAGCCTAAACATGGTCACGTGCTTCTCACGTACTCATGTTTAGCCCGAGTGCTATATCAGCTCGCTTTCCACAGCGCCCAATTTAGTACTCGCATTCGGCTACCTTCAGGCATACATGATTGTGGGACTATCATGTTCGGTCTTATCACATACGAATAACAGACCTCATCTTGATTCCAATCAAGACGACATTAAATCGTTATATGTACTAAACTGCTCTTCCAGCATTTATAGTACATATCTTCTCATCTCAACCCGCTTACTATAGCGTTTGAGGTGATTGCTCGTGTGAGCGAGCCAATCATTGCCCGGTGACATACCTTTCAACAATATATGTGTGTTTGTGCTGGTCTCATAACATTGTACTAATTGATAAAACATCAATTCATTAACAAATAAGTACAATACATACACATACATAATCCAGTGATCCTCAACAATATTACATTTCATAATCACATTCTACGTAATCCTAGAGACATCCTGTGGGTCAAGAACACGTCTCTAAGAACAGCCTTCGTAAATGGATCAGCAACCATCCTGTTGATTGAAATATATTGCATGACTACTTCCTTCTGCGCTATTATATCTCTGATGAAGTTATTCTTTATATCAATGTGTTTCGTCCTACCATGGTACTTGAGATCTTTCACATAGGCAATGGCTGCTTGACTATCGCAATATACTGTCACTGGTCTTGGGACATTAGTGACAATGGCTAAATTTTCCAAGAAACGTTTCAGCCATACTGCTTCTTGCACTGCAGCAGAACATGTAATAAATTCTGCCTCCATCGTAGATAAAGCTGTGCATGTCTGTTTCTTACTATTCCAAGAAATTGCACCATCATTAAGCAAGAACGCATATCCAGACGTCGATTTACGCTCATCTAGGTCTCCTCCCCAATCAGCATCAGAGTATCCTAATAAGCGTAGATCACTCCCTTGATAGCAAAGTCGATAGTCCATAGTGCCTTTCAAGTATCTTAGGATCCTCTTAACTGCTTTCCAATGTGCTTGACCAGGATTTGAGTGATATCGGCTCACTAACCCTACAACATGACATATGTCGGGTCGAGTACACATCATAGCATACATCAAACTTCCGACAGCACTTGCAAAAGGAACATTTATCATTTCTTTCTTTTCTTCTGAAGTCTTAGGACATATCTTAGTACTCAGGCCTTCGTCTTGCATAACATGGGTATCAATGGGATTACAGTGCTGCATATTGAAGCGTTCAAGAATCTTCATTATATAAGACTCTTGTGACATAGTAAGGAGTTTATTTGATCGATCTCTTTCAATCTTAACTCCCAATATATATGCAGCTTCTCCCATGTCCTTCATTTCAAAATTAGAGGACAACCATTCTTTTATGGTTCTAACCAAACCCTTGTCATTCCCAGCCAACAGAATATCGTCCACATAAAGAGATAATATTATAAATTTATCCTCGGACCATTTGATATACACACAGTGATCCTCTTTGATCATCGTGAACCCAAAAGAAGTTATGGCTCGATGAAAACGAAAATACCATTGTCTAGATGATTGCTTAAGGCCATATATTGAGCGATGAAGTTTGTAAACTTTACGCTCCTGACCTTCAGCAATGAAACCTATCGGTTGCTTCATATAGATTTCTTCATCTAGTTCTCCATTGAGAAATGCTGTCTTTACATCTATTTGATGTAATTCTATGTCCAAATGTGCAATAATGGCTAGGATAAGGCGTATGGAGGCAAACCTTACAACTGGTGAAAAAGTTTCCTCATAGTCTACACCCTCTTGTTGAGTATAGCCTTTTGCCACAAGGCGAGCCTTATACTTTTCAATGGATCCATCCGCCCTTCGCTTAATCTTGAAAACCCATTTGTTTCTAATAGCCTTGCGATTGGGTGGCAGATCAACCAAGTCCCAGACGTGGTTTGTCCTCATAGACTCAATTTCGTCTTCCAAAGCTTTTCTCCATTCTTCCTTGTCAGGAGATAAGAGAGCCTCGTGAACTGTTTTAGGCTCCGCATCGTCTTGTGGAGCAATCATAAATGCTTCCCCTTCAATCTCAAATCAACGACGAGGAATACTTTTACAATTACTTTTACGCAACTGAACTTCTTGATAATTCAGTTCGCCAGGCGACGCTACACTCCCACTAGGTCTCGTATGTTGAGGTAAATCTATATTTCCCTCAATAACACTAGTGGGTGTGTTATCGGGATCTTCCATCTCATGTAATTGGAAGTCCTTATCGATCTCACCTCTACTAGGAAAATCATTTTCCAAGAACGTGACATCTCGTGACTCCATTTCAGTCACACTTCCATCAGCTTATTCACCTATGAACACGTACCCTTTGGAGTGTTCAGAGTATCTAATAAAGATACACTTCTTCCCTCTAGGGCCTAATTTGCCATATTTATGGGAAGAATCATGAACATATGCTGCACACCCCCAAGGTCATAGATTACTTAAGTCTGATTTCCTACCGGTCCACAATTCATAGGGGGTGGAAGCAACTGACTTAGAGGGCACATAATTAAGTATATAGGCAACAGTCAATAACGCATGTCCCCAATATGAGACAGGTAGATTTGCCTGCGCCATCATAGACTTAACCATTTCCAATAGGGGTCTATTCTTTATTTCTGCAACCCCATTTTGTTGTGGAGTACCAGGAATAGTCAATTGTCTTACAATTCCCTTTTCATCACAAAGAGCCTTGAATTGCTCAGATAGATACTCACGTCCGCGATCGGTTCTCAATACCTTTATTGTTTTGTTCAACTGATTCTCTACCAAAGCTATAAACCGCTTAAAGCAATCCAATGCTTCGGACTTATGGGAGATCAGAAAAACATAACCGAAATGCGTGAAGTCATCTATAAAAGTGATGAAATATGAGGCTCCATGCCTCGCCCTCACATTTAAAGGACCACAAATGTCAGAATGTATAAGTTGCAATGGAAGTTCAGCTCTGGTTCTTTTACCAAATGGTTTTCTAGTTATTTTTCCCGCTAGACAATGTTCACATACGGGTAGTTCAACATTAGCGAGTGACCCCAAAAGGCCTTCTCTTGCTAATCGTTTCATTCTTTGTAACCCAATGTGACCCAGTTTAACATGCCAAGTACTTGCATCAATCTCCACATTACTAGAAGATGCAATTAAAGAAAACAACCATCAACATTAACTTTATACACATCATAGTCAATGTCTAACACCATGAAACCATTCAATACATAACCAAAACCGTAATAAATTATTTCAAACAAAATGTCAACACAATCACCATGAAAATTAAATACATAACTTAAGCCAAGAAGAACAACTATAGAGACCAAGTTTCGCCGAATATTTGGAGCATAAAGGACATCATGTAGGAATAGGTTTCGATCACCATGAAAGGTTAATTTACATGTGCCGATACACTTCACTTCAACTCTTGAGTTATTTCCAACATATAACCATCTTCTTTCAGGCTGAATCCGACGATACTCCACAAATGCTCATCGGTCTCTAGCTACGTGGTCTGTTGCTCCTGAGTCTACAGTCCACATTGAATGAGATTCAGCAAGTATTACAGTGCTATAAACAAAAGCATTACTCAAAGTAATGTAGTAATGTGGTACCTTTTTCGGCTCAGTGCATTCACGAGCGAAGTGGCCCAGTTTACCACAATTGTAGCACATCATCTTGGCCTTGTCTTTCTTCCCACCACGCTTCTTGCTTCGGAAGGTCTTGGCTCTCTTGGGTGCCTGATCAATCTCTTTTCCTTTGTTGTTGAATTTATGGTTCCTCTTGCGCTTAAAGCCCGAAACTTTGCCCGAACTTGATTCAGCAACATAAGCATGGGTAGAGGATTTTGCAGCCTCTAGGCCCTCATCTTCTAATTCCAAATGACGCGCAATATTGTCAAAAGTGACGATATTCTCATTGTGCGTCATATTGATTTTCATATGTTCCCAGCTGTCAGGAAGAGACCTTATAATAACCTAAACTTGCTGTTCGTCAGTTAAGGTATAACCTGCCGACTTCAGCTCACGTATCATGTTTGACATCTCCCGAAGATGCTGCCTCATCGATAGATTTGAGCGCTTTTGGTATGTGTCAAATTTGATGGTGAGCCTCATCAACTTAGTGGCAGACGTACCCCCAAACTTATCTTTCAAGGCAACCCACATTGCTTGAGCTTTGTCATAACTTTCAAATTCACACATGAGATCATCTTACATACAACTCAGCAACGTGATGCGAGCAATGTATTTTTCTTTTTCCAAGCTTGATAAGTTTCGTGATCTCTTCTATGTTGAGCAGAAGTTCCATGCCCAGGTTTATCCATGGTGTGGTTGAGGGTTTCCAAAACCTCTTGCTCCTCAAGGATATATTGAACTTTTCAGTGCCAAATATCATAATTGTCACCGTTCAGCTTCTCACCCTTGTTGAGGTCAGCCACAATGGTCTTGGATGCCGAAGCCATAATCAATTTCTGTTACACATTGATATAATAAACACAGAATCAATATTAGCACATTTTCCACATAAACACACATTTTAATTTGCAGCAAAGACAAACTAAATTAATGATAATTCAACAAAAGATATCGAAACGAAAGTTCACTATGTTCCCAATCAGCTTCGACGTACAATTGTTCTACCATCATTAACCTGTTTAATTTGCGCAAATTTTTAAGTTCTAGGTGAGAACTCCTTTGAATTCTACCAACCTACGAACTCCCACTAGAAAAGATGATTACGTGACCTCACGTAATGATCACCAACTTACAAATAATTCATTACATCAAATACAATCATATGCGGAATTCGAGACATAAAGATCTCCGGCCATTGTTTTAGTATGCTCAGAATTAGGAAATTGCAAGCACGTCAAACCATATACATGCTATCACCGAACCAAGCTCTACACAACATGTATGTGGTCATTTTCACATAGGCTAGCTACTGTATTTCCAAAACCATAGTGAAATACAAGTTAGAAGGAATAAACAATGCAAATATACCCCCAAAATACGCCTATTTAGGATTTCGTACGCATTTTTATACATTTAAAAGCCTCAAACATATAAAATAACTATACCACAATGTAGAGAATTTGAATACGAACACAACCGTACCAACCATGCTCCAATCGGCGCTCCCACGCGCCGCCTAAGTGTGCGGCGCATGTGGCGCACACGATTGCCCAATACGGGCTTCTGAGCCGGTCCGACCGGTCCAACCGGTTCAACCGTTGACCGGTCCGACCGGTCAACGGGTTGGGTTGGTAACTGGGTCGGGTCATCGGGTCGGGTCGAGTCGTTGGTCGGGTCAGGTCACCGGTCGGCCGGTTCGTCGGCAAGATGACGCCATCAATGACGTCAGCATGTCGGTTACCGACAGTCTTGCTAACGTCATCGATGACGTCAGCACACGCTGGTTGGCGATGCGCGCGTGGCTTTCACGCACTGGCATTCCCAACGCGTGGGGCGCGTCGCCGGCGACGTCGCGGCTTCTGGCGGCGCGTCCGGAGGTTTCCGGCGGCGTTCGATCCGCCGTTCTGCTCATCTCGGTGAGTTCTTCAACTTTATATAATAATATTTCATTTTTAATGAAAATAAATATTCGATACAGGGTCAAACAGAACGGCGTTCATCCTCCAAACCCGTTCATCGCGTCCGATCTCATTTTCGACGATTCGTGTTGCAATTTCCGAGCAATGAACATCCAGACGATATGAATTCTCTCGATCCCCATATCAAATAACAAGCGAAAAAATTCAATGGAAAAACAAGGCAAAGATCATAATCAAGGCTTTGATACCAATGTAGGAAGCAAGTGTCAGGAGAATCGACTAACCTGTTCGATGCACTCCAAATCAATTTTCCAGGAACGTACGTTGAATCACCAGCAAACGATAAACGAATCTACTTCACGTTGGTCCGAATACAATCACAAGGAAAGTATTATCGTTCCACAGCGTTAATGCCGATTGTCTTCTCAAAGTAGATACGAAATCCTTATGCGTCGAGAGAGAGAGAGAGAGAGAGTTCTAATTCTTCAGAATTTACTTATCTGTTGTTCGATATTCTGATTCTGATGAAGTTACCTTAACTTCCCTTAAGAAAATCCCCTCGCACCTCTTCAAAAGGTGTCTTTCAGACACACTTCTTATTAGAGTAAATGGTGTCCCTTGGACACACACATCATGGGCGGACCGACGAAATATAACAGTATGTATGGAGGAGTTGAATTCCTCGAAATCCTGGTTTCATGATTCTAAAAGTCACCCTGATGAACTGGCATTGCGGGCTCGGTTGGTATTCAACTTGCTGTGTGTTTCTTGAGTCATCTTCCCGCGATAAGCTTCCTACACATCTTTAATGTTCTCATAGCGAATGTCATTTTTACAAAATGATAACAGTTGCTCTCTGAAGTCCAGATTTTATTACAGGATAATAAGCACTCTCTTCATACACGTACTTATAACAGACACAACACAAGCCTGAAAATACTTTAGCAGCAAATGCTCAAACTCTGTATATAAAAGATACGGCAACATAAGCAGACATGTTTCCTAAGCAGCTTTCCATGAAGAAAGGGGTGGAGTATCGGATTTTTCCCACGTAGGCACGCTGCTTGGGTACCTGCCACCCTTGACATTGTCCGCAGAAGCAATCAATTCCAGCTCGGCCATTTCTTCAGGTGTAAGCTTCACGGACAGAGCTCCAATGTTCTGGTTGAAATTCTCAATCTTGGTCGTGCCGGGAATCGGGCAGACGTCGTCACCCTGGTGGTGTACCCAGGCGAGGGCTAACTGCGACGGGGTGCATCTCTTTCTTTGTGCAATCTCATTCACTCGGTCGAATAGCTTCGCATTGTGAGCGAAGTTCTCTGGCTGGAACCTTGGTATGGACTGCATAACATAGAGCACTATCTCAGTGGACAACATATGAGCAACTATCATTTTCCTTTTAGCACCAAATTCTACAGCAACAAGTGCAACCAATACTGGAAGTGGTTGCATCGCATGCAATCACATTGTCTTGTTACTTGATACGATAAGCATTTGGAAGTTTGCAATCACTGTGTATCTGGAAAGAATGATTGAAAAAATTAGATTGTTTTGTTCAAAATTTTAAGCATTCAAAATGTGGAGAGAAGTGCTTCAGCAACTACCACGCAAGACTGATGGTTTTGATGTAAGATGTGACAACAGAAACAAAAGCGACAATCTACCTACTGTGACGAAATTTATTCATAACACTCAAAAGAAAGAAATCACAAATCTACATGAAGTGTAGAAGAATATTATCGGAAGTAAAGCTCGATTAGCTTAAAAACAGTAGCTACTTCACTTGCCGGGCACAAGTCAAACACTAATCGCGGGAAGTAATCCACAATTGGCTTTATGTCAGATAGGAACTTGATCCCAAAACTTCCAAAAAAGGGTGTTAGGGAGTCCTCAGTCAAGAACTGGTTTTGTCAAGATATAATTTATCCCGTGAAGAAAGATGAGAATAAAAAAGGACAGAAGCTAAGGCTGGATACCGGTGTCGCTTATACTGAGGAAATATGCCTCATCTTATGAAGAAAGATGAAAGAAGAAAGGATGGGTGGAAACGGAGGAAAGGATAGTGAATAGCAAATGGTGGGAAGGCTGGGAAACAAGAACTTACAAGTACGTCTATATCTGTATATTCCCAAAAGCATGAGAATCGGGACACTGCATGTCACACCCCGAATACAACCAAAACGGGATCGTAACACGGCCGTCCTTTCACCGAAAAGACGCAGCCTAAACTTAAACAAGACTCGAAAACATCAGAGCTTTCTAAAACCATCAAAAGGATATATACAAATCCAACAAAAAAACTATTCCAATAGCTCAACGTCAATATGTACAACGTACCCAAAATCCCACAATCAAAAAGAAATCCTCCGACTAACGCCCGCTCACGCCCTACTTGCGGCCAGCAGAAGAACCTGAAAGGTATGTAAGATAAGGGGTGAGCTACCACGGCTCAGTGAGTAACATATTTCTTCTAAGTGGGTCGAACAATTACTGTGCAATAGCATAAAAATATCACAGCTCATAACTCAAACTCAATGTACAATATAACCAAAAATATCTCAAAGGTATAATAACTTTTCAATAAAAGTCATTCGTATCAGATTTCTCAATAAAAACTCACTTAACAACAATAGCCAATCATCAATGGTCTATCCATTGACTAGTCTCATCACATAACACGTTGATGGTCAATCCATCAACCAATCTCATGCTCGTAATCAAACTATGGTCAAGTTTAACGCCGTGACAAAGGCGACCAAGTTTAACCCTCTTGGCAAGGTCTACCACCTATTATAAGCCGGCGGTTCGGCCCAGAAGGATATCCTGACAGTATGCATACTCCTCCCTCAACGGGTTCTCAACATAGTAATACGAGCAGCAGCAACTTATAACTCAATCTAGAAATCCATAATCAATACCAATAAATCCATTTCACAAAACATTTCACAACAAGAATAGCCCTCGGCTAATCCTCTTCACAAAACCTTTAATATAAGCATTCACAAAAGCTTCATTTCAATAACGTCATCAGACTTTTCAACTCATTTCACAATCGACAAAAGGTAGTAAATGATCGATCCAATTTATGCAGAAAACATGCTCCACTGTATTAAAAATTATATCTCATTATCAAAATATGAATTTGTAAATTCATAGAAGATATAATGTCCCTCATCTGGTAATCCACAACTAACCCATATGTGATACTTGAGCCGACGGTTCCAAAATCCTATCAAACATACGGAAAAACGAATCAAAACCGAGTAATACTTACCCCTAACGCGCGACTCGAATAAGCTAAGGCTAACTAGCCAATAATCCGACACCCACGAGCTTACGACGGCTTGCTCAATGGAAAAAATCTAATGCCAACCACAACGAACAACTCGCGCGGCAAATTTCCACGCGCCATAACTTCCTCCACCGGACTCCGTTTTGCGCGCTCTTATAGTCAAAACGAAACCAATCCAGCATACTATGGATGTCCCAACACAGCCAACCCAAACAACAGCCCAAAAACAACAATCAAAGCCCTGGAAAGTACTGTTCACGAAATTCCAGATTATGCTCTCAACTTCAAAATTTGATTCCGGACAAACCGTAACTCCGAATCGATATCCGTCAAAACGCACAGCCCCACAACACCATAATCTTTCATTTTCATGGATATTTAAGACTTGACAACCCAAAAATTGGACTACGCAGCTCAAATCCACATAACTCTTATTTCCGAGCCCTAATCGAAAAATTATTCCGATAGGACTAACGAGGGTTGCGAGTACTTACTAGTCGTTGCGTTACTTAGTCGGAACGGCTCGGCGAGGACCCGCGCGCACAAACCCTCCCTTTCTCTTCTTCCCTTTCTCCTCTCCTTTTTCCTTTTCTTCTCCTCTGTTTTTCTCTTCTGTTTTCCCGACCAGCCGCTGCTTCTTCCTTTTATCTTCACTTTTTGACTTTTCTTTTCTTTTTTTTTATTTCCTTCAGCCTAAGTCTTTTGACCTGGTCAAAAGAAGAGGCAAATATTACATTCTACCCTCCTTAAAAAAATTTCGTCCTCGAAATTTAGCCTTACCTTAACTTTCAAACAAATGAGGGTATTTGTTTCTTGCTTCTTCCTCAAGCTCCCATGTGGCCTCTCTCTCAGTATGATTTTGCCATTGAATTTTCACATAAGGGATTATACGTCGCCGCAGCACTTGCTCTTTTTTATCCACAATGCGAATAGGCTGTTCTTCATATGTCAGGTTTTCTCTTAACCTCAAAGGAGTGAAATCAAATACGTGTTCAGGATTTGGCACATATTTTCGCAATAAAGATACATGGAATACATTATGAACTCCAGATAACGCTGGTGGCAAGGCCAGTTTATAAGCAACTTCACCAATCTTCTCCAATATCGAGAACGGTCCCACATATCTTGGACTTAGTTTCCGGCGAGTGCCAAATCTCATAACACCTTTCATAGGTGAAACCTTTAGAAACACGTGATCTCCCACATCAAATTCTATCTTGCGCCTTTTAAGGTCTGCATAGCTTTTCTGAAGGCTTTGAGCTGTTTTCAGTCGCTCTCGAATCAACCTGACTTTTTCTTCTGATTGTTGTATAAACTCAAGGCCAGTCAACCTCTTCTCACCAACATCGTCCCAACAAACCGGACTTCTGCATTTTCGACCATACATTGCTTCAAAAGGTGCCATCTTAATACTGGAATGGTAGCTGTTATTATAGGAGAATTCTGCCAAGTGCAGATGGTCATCCCATGAACCACCAAAGTTAATAGCACAAGATCGTAGCATATCCTCTAACGTCTGAATCGTTCTCTCCGATTGCCCGTCTGTCTGTGGATGAAAAGCCGTACTGAAGTTGAGTTTAGTACCCAACGCCCCTTGCAAGCTCTTCCAGAAGTTGGATACAAACCTAGGATCTCGATCAGAAACTATGCTCACTGGAACCCCATGAAGTCTCACTATCTCATTGATGTATCGCTTAGCCATGTCTTCAAGTGAAAGGCCAAATCGATACGATAAAAAGTGTGCCGATTTAGTCAACCGGTCGACAATCACCCATATAGCATTCTTACCGCTTGGCGTTCTCGGTAAATCGACGATAAAGTCCATGGTAATATGCTCCCATTTCCACTTAGGTATCTCAAGTGGATGTAGTTGTTCACCTGATTTCTGATGTTCAATCTTTACTTGCTGACAAACCAGGCATTGATCGACAAACTTTACAATGTCTTTCTTCATGTTGACCCACCAGAAATGTCCTCTCAAATCTCTATACATCTTAGTACTTCCTGGATGAATCGAGTATTTAGTGCTGTGAGCTTCCTGCAATATTTCCTTTTTTAACTCAGGATCATCAGGAATACATAGCCGACCACGAAACCTCAATGACCCATCTACATGAATACTAAAATCCGACTGTCTCCCAGTTTCTACGCCTTCTTTGATCTTTCCCAACTGAGAATCATCATTCTGTTTAGCCTTAATTTTGTCGATCAATGTCGGTTGTACTCGAAGATTAGCTATCTGAGCACCTAATTGATGCACAAACACCTCCAAATCTAGCTTCCTCATATCCTCAAGGATAGGTTGCTGAGAAGTGAGCAACATTGCCATGTTTCCAGAAAATTTACGACTTAAGGCATCCGCTACTACATTTGCCTTACCTGGGTGATAATTGATGGATAAGTCATAATCCTTCAAGAGTTCTAACCATCTCCTCTGCCTCATGTTCAATTCTTTCTGAGTAAAGATGTACTTCAAACTCTTGTGATCAGTAAAGACCTCACATTTCTCACCATACACGTAGTGTCGCCATATTTTCAAAGCAAATACAACTGCTGCTAATTCAAGATCATGAGTGGGGTAGTTCCTTTCATGTGTCTTCAACTCTCTAGAAGCATAGGCCACCACTTTATCGTCCTGCATAAGAACGCACCCTAAACCTTCTTTAGATGCGTCACAATAAATTGTGAAGCCACTGGTTCCTAAAGGTAAGGTTAATATGGGAGCCGTCACTAACCGCCTTTTCAATTCTTGAAAACTGCGCTCACACTGATCAGACCATACAAACTTAACTCCCTTTTGAGTTAGGCGAGTAAGTGGACCAGCTATTTTGGAGAATCCCTCCACAAATCTCCTGTAATAGCCAGCTAGTCCAAGAAAACTTTTCACTTCTGTTACATTGGTAGGGCGATTCCACTGAACAACCGCTTCAACTTTCTTTGGGTCAACTGCGATGCCATTCTTCGAGATAACATGACCCAAGAACTCAATATGATCAAGCCAGAAAGCGCACTTACTGAATTTAGCAAACAATTTCTGCTCACGCAAGGTCTGCAAGACAAGCTTCAAGTGTTGTTCGTGCTCCTCCAAACTCCTCGAGTACACCAGGATATCATCAATGAACACCATAATGAATTGGTCGAGGTAATGTTTGAATATCCTGTTCATCAAATCCATAAAAGCAGCAGGCGCATTTGTCAATCCAAAAGGCATGACAAGAAATTCGTAATGCCCATACCTCGTTCTGAAAGCAGTTTTAGATACATCATCTGCTTTAATTTTCAATTGATGATATCCAGACCGAAGGTCGATCTTAGAAAATACCCGAGCTCCCTGAAGTTGATCAAACAAATCATCAATCCGTGGCAAAGGATATTTATTCTTGATCGTTACCTTGTTGAGTTCACGGTAATCTATACAAAGCCGCATGCTACCGTCCTTCTTTTTCACAAATAGGACTGGAGCTCCCCAAGGCGAGACGCTGGGCCTAATAAAGCCCTTATCCAATAATTCCTGTAGCTGTGTTTTCAATTCTTTCAATTCAGATGGTGCCATCCGATATGGTGCCTTCGAGATAGGTCCTGTACTAGGCATCAGATCAATAGAGAACTCAATCTCTCTATCGGGTGGCAAGCCGGGCAAATCCTCAGGAAACACATCAGGAAATTCTCTAACAACTGGAACATTTTCCAGTTTCACAACTTCTTTACTGGTATCTTTTACGCAAGCTAGATATCCATAACCACCTTTCCTTAGAAGCTTCCTCGCTTGCACTGCCGATATTAATCTTGGAAAAGTACCCTTACAACTTCCCGAAAAAGAAAATTCGGGCTCATTTGGGAGTCGAAAGGTAACTTTCTTTGAATGACAATCAACAGTAGCATGATATGTTGATAGCCAATCCATCCCTAAAATAACATCAAAATCTCGAATATTCAACAACATCAAATCTCCAGGCATTTGAGCATTATCGACCAAAAGCATACATTGCTTAAATACACGGTCCACCATAACGAAGTCACCCGTAGGAGTCTCAATACGCAATTCATATTCAAGAGGATCAGGTAGCATATCAAGTTTCGTTGCGAATTCAGTTGAAATGAAAGAATGCGTAGCACCAGGGTCAAACAATGCATAAGCATATTGTGAGGTAATTGAGATATTACCGGCAACTACTGTGTTAGATGCTGCCGCATCCTCTTCCGTCATCGCATAAACCTTCCCTGTCGCCCTCTGTCTTGGCTGATTCTCTTGGGGTCTACCAACTGAGGGAACATCCTTCCTCATGGAACAAAAGCGAGCTATATGACCAGGCTGTCCACAAACAAAGCATAATCTACTACCTGCTGGAGTATCTCTCTGCATTGGACAATTCTGCCGCATGTGTCCCATCTTCCCACATAGAAAACAAGTTCCCCGCTTCCAATAGCATTGGCCACTATGATATTTTCCACAAGTAACGCAAGCACCCTGAACAGTTTGACTCTTCCCCCTTTCAAACCTACTAGTGCTTCTTTGCTTGTTGTTGTCACGAATACGAATCTCTTGGAAATTAGTGAACTTCGGCCTCTTGGGCTGAGGAATACCCTGGGTACCACTCTCCATGATCTCTTGTTCAATCTTAATTACTCGCTCCAAGACATCCTCATAAGTGGTGAGTAAAAGAGATGCGAATGTAAAACGAATCTCAGGTCGAAGTCCTCTCAAAAAATGTTCAGCTTTCTCCTTCTCATTAGCCATAAAATGCCCCGCAAACCTGCTCATCTGATTGAAGCGACCCGCATAATCTAAAACAGAAGAATCACCTTGCGATATATGCAGAAAATCGCCCTTCATCTTTGCTTGGAAGGATTTTGGAAAGAACTGGGCATTGAACGCTTCCTTGAAGTACTTCCAAGAAATAGTAGCATCTTCATCTCCAAGAGTGGACCTCTTTCCTTCCCACCAATACTCAACTTCACCTTCCAAATATTGGGTGGCAAAGTCCACCTTCTTGTCATTCGGAACTTCTTCAACTCTGAATATTCCCTCTATCTTCCTAATCCATCGCTCAGCTACAAGAGGATCAGTTTTCCCATCATAAGTGGGCGGCTTTGACTTTCTAAACTGGGCAAAGGTGTAGCCTCTGCCACTCCCAGGTTCACCAGCTTCAACTACAACGTCTTGGGCCCTTGGCTGTTGACTTTCCACTCTTATTTCTTGCGAGTCTGCTCCTACGTCATCTCGCCTTCTTGTCGGAGACCTTACTCTCTGACCTCGAGGCACATCTCTCGAGTCAAAGGTGATGGCTCTCTTTCCCTTATTCTTACGAAAAGAGATGAGCGGCTCCGAGTCGGAACTCATGATTACCTAAATCCAGAATCAAGAATACACCTTAGTATCTAAAACTAACGCATTAAAGTCTATCACACAATCTCACAACGTCCCACTCAAAAATCATAACCTATTGCTCTGATACCAACAAATGTCACACCCCGAATACAACCAAAACGGGATCGTAACACGGCCGTCCTTTCACCCAAAGGACGCAGCCTAAACTTAAACAAGACTCGAAAACATCAGAGCTTTCTAAAACCATCAAAAGGATATATACAAATCCAACAAAAAAACTATTCCAATAGCTCAACGTCAATATGTACAACGTACCCAAAATCCCACAATCAAAAAGAAATCCTCCGACTAACGCCCGCTCACGCCCTACTTGCGGCCAGCAGAAGAACCTGAAAGGTATGTAAGATAAGGGGTGAGCTACCACGGCTCAGTGAGTAACATATTTCTTCTAAGTGGGTCGAACAATTACTGTGCAATAGCATAAAAATATCACAGCTCATAACTCAAACTCAATGTACAATATAACCAAAAATATCTCAAAGGTATAATAACTTTTCAATAAAAGTCATTCGTATCAGATTTCTCAATAAAAACTCACTTAACAACAATAGCCAATCATCAATGGTCTATCCATTGACTAGTCTCATCACATAACACGTTGATGGTCAATCCATCAACCAATCTCATGCTCGTAATCAAACTATGGTCAAGTTTAACGCCGTGACAAAGGCGACCAAGTTTAACCCTCTTGGCAAGGTCTACCACCTATTATAAGCCGGCGGTTCGACCCAGAAGGATATCCTGACAGTATGCATACTCCCCCCTCAACGGGTTCTCAACATAGTAATACGAGCAGCAGCAACTTATAACTCAATCTAGAAATCCATAATCAATACCAATAAATCCATTTCACAAAACATTTCACAACAAGAATAGCCCTCGGCTAATCCTCTTCACAAAACCTTTAATATAAGCATTCACAAAAGCTTCATTTCAATAACGTCATCAGACTTTTCAACTCATTTCACAATCGACAAAAGGTAGTAAATGATCGATCCAATTTATGCAGAAAACATGCTCCACTGTATTAAAAATTATATCTCATTATCAAAATATGAATTTGTAAATTCATAGAAGATATAATGTCCCTCACCTGGTAATCCACAACTAACCCATATGTGATACTTGAGCCGACGGTTCCAAAATCCTATCAAACATACGGAAAAACGAATCAAAACCGAGTAATACTTACCCCTAACGCGCGACTCGAATAAGCTAAGGTTAACTAGCCAATAATCCGACACCCACGAGCTTACGACGGCTTGCTCAATGGAAAAAATCTAATGCCAACCACAACGAACAACTCGCGCGGCAAATTTCCACGCGCCATAACTTCCTCCACCGGACTCCGTTTTGCGCGCTCTTATAGTCAAAACGAAACCCATCCAGCATACTATGGATGTCCCAACACAGCCAACCCAAACAACAGCCCAAAAACAACAATCAAAGCCCTGGAAAGTACTGTTCACGAAATTCCAGATTATGCTCTCAACTTCAAAATTTGATTCCGGACAAACCGTAACTCCGAATCGATATCCGTCAAAACGCACAGCCCCACAACACCATAATCTTTCATTTTCATGGATATTTAAGACTTGACAACCCAAAAATTGGACTACGCAGCTCAAATCCACATAACTCTTATTTCCGAGCCCTAATCGAAAAATTATTCCGATAGGACTAACGAGGGTTGCGAGTACTTACTAGTCGTTGCGTTACTTAGTCGGAACGGCTCGGCGAGGACCCGCGCGCACAAACCCTCCCTTTCTCTTCTTCCCTTTCTCCTCTCCTTTTTCCTTTTCTTCTCCTCTGTTTTTCTCTTCTGTTTTCCCGCCCAGCCGCTGCTTCTTCCTTTTATCTTCACTTTTTGACTTTTCTTTTCTTTTTTTCCTTCAGCCTAAGTCTTTTGACCTGGTCAAAAGAAGAGGCAAATATTACACTGCATCTTTCAGGCTCATTAAGCCATTAATTATGATTTTACGCTAATTAAGAATCAGAGAGGTGGGTGTAGGGCTAGTGCTGGAGAGGACACATAAGAATATAAAGCATTTGTGTCACCAATTGTTATCCATCCCATCCAGGTACTTTTTCTGAATACCACAAGAACTCGTAGTTCCCTGCACTTCAACAAGAATGACCGTTACTGTGAGCATCTAGTTATGCTGATCAGCAGAAACAAACCCGTCTAAAGTCGTTCTCAGTGAAATTCTCCAATAACTTGGAGCCAACGGAAAAGAATCCACGTCCTAAAGGACTGTATGCAACGATTCCAATGCCAAGCTCCCTAGTAACAATTTAAAGGAAGAGCAGAGTCAGAAGAAAGCTGCTGTTACTGGATCAACAAATTAACAGAGTGGTTATCTACCTGCATGTGGGAACGATCTCTGCTTCCACGTCTCTTGTCCACAGCAACCACTCCAATTGCACAGCTGTGATGGGATGAGCAGCATGCGCTCTCCTGATTGTTGACGCAGAGGCCTCGGATAAACCGATGTACTTGATTTTACCCTCTTCAACGAGTTTCTTTAGCTCTCCAATCTTTGAACATTCACATGACAACACAACAAAGATCAGTCAATCTTTATGCATCTAAAAACAACAAAAAAGTTGCTAGGCATTAAGTTAACGGGGATAGATTTCTCTAATTTATCACTGAAGAGGGCAAATAAAAGAAGTATTCCAAGTATTTTTCATATTTCACAATGACATGTCAAGAATCAACTCTCCACAGAAAGTCCAGGAACAACTTTCAATGTGATCCTCGTATCTAAATTAGGATGACCTCATAGCACTTTCATCTCAAAGGAACATTTCAAATAATTTTCATGCTCGTTGACCCTTAACTTGCAAGAGATGCCCATAAGACAAACTCAGCCACTAAAATTACTAAATTCCACGACCTCTTTAACAACATCGTGCCGCATCTGGACCTCAACAATCAACTGAACTTAAGTCTCAGTTAACAGTATCTTACAAGCAGTTAATCTCTTCCACAAAATCGAACAAACTTTTAACACCATGAGGATGCATCATCACCACTAATCTAGTTTAGCAACTGATCATACGGCTCGGAGAAAGTCTTAAAAGAGGGAACGGTTTCCATGAGAGGATCCATACTGTGACTTCGATGGGGACGTGAGAGTTGATACGGTGTTGGTAGAAGAGGTCGATGCAATCGACGTCGAGCCGCTTCAAGCTGGCCTCGCAAGCTGCCCTCACATATGCCGGATCGCCCCGGACCTCCGCCTTCCCGTCCGCAAAGCTGATTCCAAACTTGGTCGCCAATTCCACCGTCTGTCTCACCCCTTCCTTCAGCGCCTGCTCAAAATCCACACCAAATCAACACAAGAAAAACCCTAAATTTCCCCGAAAAAAAGACAACCAAGACGCGGGATAGTAGAATTCCGCACGACCAAGCTAATATTACAACACCATAAGCATACCCACTCGGGAACCGGACCGGTTTTAGAACTGGTTTTAAGTTAATGTAAAAAAAACCCTAACATCGCTTTAGACTAAAGTTGCAAGCGCCTCCTCTGTCTCACTTAATCTCTCTCTTTGCGAGTCGCTTTCTCAGTCGCCGCACGATCGCAGGAACGCAACCTAGCTCATCGTCTCTCGTCGCCGGCGCGCCGCGACCCGCAAGAACGCAACCCAGCTCGTCGCCTTCTCAATCATCGCAGGAACGCAACCCAGCTTGTCGCCTCTCGTCGCCAGCGCCTTTTTGGCCAAATCTGGGTAGGGACGTGCAGCCAACCCCTTTTCGTGCCTTGTTTCAGGCTCGCTAGACCGGACTTCATCGTTGTCCGGTTCGTGCGAGTCCCAGCCCCTCCGTCTGTGTGTTGGTGTTTTGGGTGGAGTAAGTACAGAGCAAGTGCCATAAATTTTGTATGAATGACACTTAAGTGCTATAACTTTTTTTTGGCTCACTTGAGTGCCATAACTTTCAAAAAAATGATCACTTAAGTGCCACTTACGAGCTGGTCGTGAGGGCCCGAAACCGCGGCTTTTCCGGTCGAACGGTGACCTTCCCGGTGAGGCGAGCACCACCAGCTTGAAGAGGGGGTGTCGGTGAATCATTCCATGGCCTCCGTTCGTCTCGAAATTTCCGTTTTAGCCTCCGTTGACGAAGGTAAAAATGCTTCTTAGTCACAATTTATCGAACCGATTTGTGTGACTATGAAGCATTTTTACCTTCGTCAACGGAGGCTAAAACGGATATTTCGAGACGAACGGAGGCCATGGAATGATTCACCGACACCCCCTCTTCAAGCTAGTGGTGGTCGCCTCGCCGAGAAGGTCACCGTTCGACCGAAAAAGCCGCGGTTTCAGGCACTCACGACCAGCTTGTCAGAGGGGTTGGTCGTGAGGGCCCGAAACCGCGGCTTTTCCAGCCAAATGGTGATCTTCCCGGTGAGGCGAGCACCACCAGATTGAAGAGGGGGTGTTGGTGAATCATTCTATGGCCTCCGTTCGTCTTGAAATTTCCGTTTTAGTCTCCGTTGACGACGGTAAAAATGCTTCGTAGTCACACAAATCGGCTCGATAAATGTGTGACTACGAAGCATTTTTACCTTCGTCAATGGAGGCTAAAACAGAAATTTCGAGATGAACAGAGGTCATGGAATGATTCACCGACACCCCCTCTTCAAGCTGGCGGTGCTCGCCTCACCAGGAAGGTCACCGTTCGACCGGAAAAGCCGCGGTTTCGGGCTCTCACTACCAGCTCGTAAGTGGCACTTAAGTGATTATTTTTTTGAAAGTCATAGCACTCAAGTGAGCCAAAAAAAAGTTATGGCACTTAAGTGTCCTCCGTACAAAAGTTATGGCACTTGCGCTGTACTTATCCATGTTTTGGGTTGTTGTTCGTTGATTGTCGTGAGTCCCAGCACAAGTCAGAAGCCTCAATCGGCTCGGTTTTTCTCTCTTAGCCGGTGCACCCCATATGTTCATCAAAATGCCTAAACTAGTTTCGTCCTCATGTTCTTCATATTTTGCCAAATCTGAGTGCCCATGTATTGTTTTGTTCCTCTGATGAATTATGTCGTCGCTTCTGTTCTCGTTTTATCTCGTCTCCGCCTATTCCGTGCTGTGTGCATAGATGGTCGTAGGTGGTGGCCCTCGGTTAGTGTCTTTGTGGTCGTAGGTGGTGGCATTCTTGAACATAGATGCTGTGTGAAAAAATGAAACCTGAAAAGGAAAAAAAAAACGGTTCTCGGTAGACCCTGGAACCAGACCGGAAAAACAGGGTAGGTTTCAGGTTCCAAAATTCGAAAACCGATTATAACAGGGTAGGTTCCAGTTCTGGACCCTACCCACCCTGAAACCCCTAAATATATATACCTTAGGAGTTCTCTTAGGAGTTATGAAAGCGGGGTTGCTCTCCCCTGCACAAACTAGTTGGGAGCTGATGCCGCTCTCTTGATGAGGCAATGGCAAGCCAAAACCCATTGTTGTGCTTAAAGAGTTTTGCGTGTCTTGCTCGAAGGACTAGAACCCAAGCTAAGCTAGGCGTGGTATGATACGATACAATGATATGATTCGCTGTACTATTCTTAGGAACAACTATGGAAAGAAGGCTAGTCTGGTGTTTTCGGTTCGCCGGGTGCCGCACGGGCTATTCCGCAACTTAGGAACTACCGACCCGTGACAAATGGTATCAAAGCAAGGATCTCTCCAATAGGTGGGTGATTCAAGGAAAACCTATGGTATTCCTAGTCCTATCGTCTAACTTCTAGGATGGTAATGGGGCATAGGTTGGAGTCGAATTTCTCACTGAATAGGAATAACGTTCATGGATCAATTGGTAAATCTCAAGATGAGGTATGTTATCAAGTTTCAGATAAGGGGAGAACCCTCCATTGGCCCACTGAGATCAGGAAAAGCCTAGTTTGCGAAAGAAGGTGTTGCCAAGGGAGTGCAGTCAAGAAGCACAAGTGATTGGAGACTTGCGAACAGCTTTGATCGAGGGAAGCTTCCAATACCAGTGGAGAGGAGTGGAGTGGCATTATCCGTTGGGTGAGCGTTGTCATTCATGTAAGTCCCAGGGAGTGGCATTGATGGTCAGGAAACGTGGGAAAGCGATAGACAAACCCACAACGAGGGCATTATGGACTTGAGTGGGGGAGAATGTCACGGATCGTGATTCTCTCATACTCGCGTACCCTTATTAGTGGATTGGTGCTATCGGGATGAAGAGTAAGTGATGCAGAGAGGATAATACAAATGGTTCGTGAGAGTGACGTCAGGGTAATTTGTGTTAGAAGTTCTAGGTTAGAATGAATATACCTTAGGTGATCTGAAGGCAGGGTTAGCCTCTCGTGCACAAACTGATCGGGAGCTGATACCGCTTTCCTAACGAGGCCATGGTAGGCCGAAACCAATTTTTGTGCCTAAAACATTCTGCGTGTCTTGCTTGAGGGACTAGATGCCCTAGCTAAGCTGAGTATGGTACGATGCAATACGAGAATGCGATTCGCCATAATGTTCTTAGGAACATTTATAAAAAGAGGGTTGGCCTAGTGTTCTCGGTTAATCGGGCGCCGCACGGGCTATTCTGCGGCCAAAGAACTGCTGAGCCGTGACACTAGTATGTATGAATGAGTTCGAATTGCTCGAAATCTCGATTTCTGGATTCTAAAAGTTACTTCGATGAAATCAGCACGGCGGGCTCGGTTAGTATTCAACTCACTCTGTGTTCCCGAGTAATCTTTCCCCGGTAAGCTTATTATTACACATCTATAATCTTCTTGAATGTCACACTCTCTCTGAAGTTCAGATCTCATTACAGGACAAGAAGTACTCTCTTCTTACACATAATTATAGCAGCCACACAACATTAGCCTCAAAATACTTTAGCAGCAAATGCTCAAACTCCGCATATCAAAGATGCAGCGACAGAAGCAGACAAGTTTCTAAGAAGCTTTCCATGAAGAAAGGGGTGGAGTGTCGGAGTTTTCCCATGTAGAGAAGCCGCTCTGGTACCTGCCACCCTTGACACTGTCTGCAGAAGCAATCAATTCGAGCTCGGCCATCTCTTCCGGTGTAAGCTTCACGGACAGAGCTCCAATGTTCTGGTTGAAATTCTCGATCTTGGTTGTGCCGGGAATCGGGCAGACATCATCGCCCTGGTGGTGTACCCAGGCGAGGGCTAACTGCGATGGGGTGCATCCCTTTCTTTGCGCAATTTCATTCACTTGGTCAAACAACTTTTCATTGTGAGCCAAGTTCTCTGGCTGGAACCTTGGTAGGATCTGCATGACATAGAGAACTGTCTCAGCGGAGAGCATTTGAGCAACTATCATTTTTTCTTTTTAACACAAAATTCTACTGCAACAAGCGCAAGCAATACTAGAAGTGATCGCATTGCATGCCCTCAGGTTGTCTTGTTACTTGATATGATAAGCATTTGGAAGTTTGCAATCATTGTGTGGAGAGCATGATTAGTAAAAGATTATCTTGAAAGGATTGGAATATCTAGTTCAAGATCATAACCATTCGAAATGTGGAGTGTAAGTGCACTAGCAACTACCATGCAAGGCTGATGGTTTTGATGTAAAATGTGACAACAAAAATAAAATCGACAATCGAAGTTTTCTACGTGTGATGGTATCCATTTATCACACTTAAAAGAAAGAAATCACAAATCCAGATGATATGTAAAAGACTATTATCGGAAGTAAGGCTCTATTTAGCTAAAAAAGAATAGCTACTTCACCTGGTGCAATCACTAGTCAAACACTAGCTGCAGGCAGTAACCCACAATTGGTTCTATGTAAAGATGGGAACTTGATCCCAAAGTTTCAATAATAAGGGTGTGAGGGAGTCCTCACTCAAGAACGGGTTGTGTTGAGATACAATTTACCTTGTGAAGAAAGATGAGTATAAAAAAGGACGGAGGCCCGAGGCCGGATACTGGTGTCAGTTATATGGAGGAGATATCGTAATCTTGTAAAGGAAGATGAGAGAAAAAGGATGGGTGGAAAGTGGGAAAACGATAGTGAATAGAAAATGGTGGGAAGGCTGAGAAACAGAGGAACTTACAAATAAATCTAGATATGTTCATTCCAGAAACATGAGAATCCGGGAAATTGCCCTTTCAGGCTCATTAAGCTATTGATTATGATTTTACAGTAAAAATTTGTTATTCATATCATCCAGATACTTTTTCTGGATACCACAAGAACAAGTAAGTATCCAGCACTTTAATAAGAATGACTGTCACTGTCAGCATCTAATTTTGTTGTTTAGCAGAAACAGACCTGTCTGAAGTCATCCTTGGAGAGATTCTCCAACAACTTGGAACCAACAGAAAAGAATCCTCGTCCTAAAGGACTGTATGCAACGATTCCAATCCCAAGCTCCCTAGTCACAATGTCGCGGAAGAGCAGAGTCAGAAGAAAGCTGTTGTTACTGCATAAACAATTTCAACGGAGTGATTTCTTACCTGCATGTGGGAATGATCTCTGCCTCCACATCTCTTGACCACAGCGACCACTCCAATTGCACAGCTGTGATGGGATGAACAGCATGTGCTCTTCTGATTGCTGACGCAGAGGCCTCCGATAAACCGATGTACTTGATTTTACCCTCTTCAACGAGTTTCTTTAGCTCTCCAATCTTTGAATATTCAGACAACATAACAACAACAGTCAAGAACCTTACATGTTAAGATCCAGAAATTTGTATGTGTTCCCTCACTATTCAGCCACTAAAATACTAAATTCCACGACCTCTGATACAACCTTGTGCCGTATCTCGACCTCAACTATCAACTGAACTTAAGCCTCATTTAACAATATCTCACAAGTCAAAAGGCAAGGCAATACTCAATTTCTGTCATAAAATCCAACAAACCATTAACAACACGACCATTCATCATCAACACCAATCTAGTTTAGCAACTGATCATATGGCTCAGAGAGGCAAAGGTTTAACGAGGATCAGTACAGTGACTTCGATGGGGACCCGAGTGTCGATACGGTGCTGGTAGTAGAGGTCAATGCAATCGATGTCGAGCCGCTTCAAGCTGCCCTCACAAGCTGCCCTCACGTACGCCGGATCGCCCCGGACGTCCCACTTCCCGTCCGCGAAGCCGAGCCCGAACTTGGTCGCCAACTCCACCTTCTGTCTCACCCCTCCTCCCTTCAGCGCCTGCTCAAAATCGACACCAAATCACCATCAAGAAAACCACACTCAACCCTTAACACGCTCAAGCCTTAACCAAGAAAACTGACCTTTCCGAGGAGGATCTCGTTGGTGTGGGGGCCGTAGATGTCGGAGGTGTCGAGGAAGGTGACGCCGGAGCCGACGGCGTGGTGGAGCAGCGCGATCATGTCGTGCTCGGACTTGGGAGGGCCGTAGGCGGCTGACATCCCCATGCAGCCCAGCCCCTGCGCCGAGACCTCGAGACCCTGCGACCCCAGCTTGATCCTCCTCACCGTCGACGCAGCCATCGCCGCCGTCGTCTAGCTCGACGTCGGTGCAAGAAGAGAACGGAGAAGAAACGGTTCGAGAGCTCGCTCGATCACTCCCAGATGCACAGAGACGACGGAGCTTTTGTAGGAGTTGCAGAGTCAGCGGCAGACTGCGGAAGACGCACGTGCTGACGTTAGGCTCTCGTCACCTACTTCCCCATTGGCCAACGGCCCATCCAAAAAAATGCTGACCTGACAAAAATAATCGTAGTTAGGACTTATTAAAGCATATTGCATAAGGTCCAAAATTTCAAACCTTCGAGATTTCGTTGCGCTATTATATTTTTTTTTTTTAAAAAGTACGTTTGTAATTGGTGTACAATATTATTTCCATTGACAAAAGTAATCGTGTAACTTAAAAGCGCGTCCAAATTAAGTATCGATTGACCATGATTATTCAAAAAAGGTAGGAATAATGACACAAATAGTCCATAAACTTTGTTCAGATGTGCAATGTGGTCCCCGCACTTTAACCTAATGTGCAACGTCGTCTCTCAACTTTTAATTTGTTTAATGTGGTCCCCGGACTTTTGGTCAATTTAGTCCCTATACTGTATAAAAATATTCAATGTTATCTATCCATTAATTCAAGTTCAGGGACAAATTTGAACATTTCAATACAGTTTAAAGACTAAATTGAACATGTACCAAAAGTTCATAAACCACATTAAATAAATTAAAAGTTGAGGAACAACATTTAATAATTTCATACACTTCAAGGACTAAATTGAACATATATCAAAAGTTCAAGAACCATATTAGACAAATTAAAAATTTCGGGGACACGAATGTCAATACAATGTTGGTGGTGATAATGGAAGAGATGACATCCGGTTTCCAAGCTAGAAATCTCTCGACGTTCTAACTAATTGCGCCAACTCTACTTGGATTATTATCACATACTATTAATAAACCAACTTATTTTCGTATTTTTTGTACAAGTATCTCTTTTTTAGATTTTCACATTGTATCGCAAACTCGTGACTATGAGCTAGAGCTTTGACTACAAGGTGTCTATGATAAACTAATAATTATCTGAGACAATTATGTCATCCCACACCACACGGTCCTTCTTTGACTTTCAAAAGGGATTGCATTTTAGTCTCTAGAAATAATTGATCTATACTATAAGGCTCTTGGGCTTTTTTGTTTACAAGATCTACAGAGTGGTAGTGAAGAGCATATTTGCGGAAACAACTCTTTGTGTTGGATTAATAGTGTAACTCTAAGACTGCGTTTGGTCGCTTAGATTTTTAACCAGGATAGGACTAGATATGATAGAATATGAAATCTAAGGGATTTGCTATATTCTATCTATTGTTTGGTGAATTGTAGTATTAAAATCGGAATTTTCACATCTTATCATATCCATTATTTGTTATGAACATCATATTAGTGTAAATGAACCTAAAAATTGCACAAACGGAGATGATAAATATCTCTCACGACACTCTTACCTACTTCATTTTTATTTGCTTATTTTTTTTATAAATTTTCCATCTCTTTTTCAATTAATTATTTTTTATTTCTTTTTCCCCTTCCATCATTCTCTAATAAAATTTTAGGGTTAATACCATGAAAAACCCTAAACTGGTACACTTGTGACAGATTTACCCCAAACTATTTTTTTTACCATAAAAAACCCCAAACTGGTACATCTATGACAATTTTACCCCGAACTATTTTTTTGACCACCAAAAACCCCAAACTGGTACACCTGTGACAATTTTACCCCGAACTATTTTTTTGACCACCAAAAATCCCAAACTGGTACATTTGTGACAATTTTACCCCGAACTAATTTTTTAATATTATTTTTTTTATTTTTCGAATTTTTTTAGTTTTTCTTTTCTTTTCTTTTTCCTTTCCTTTTCTTTTTTTTTTCCTTCATCTTCATTGGACCAACAATGGATTGTTATATTGTAATTGATACCACAATAACGTGACACGTAACATAAATGCTACATTTTGACCCAAAAAAAAACATAAACGCTAAATAAAAGACTTTCTTTTATATGCATGAATTTTCATGACAACCACTTTTTTCTACATTTAAATGTCTCACGTTTTATTTATTATATATTTCAAGTGATCATATTGATTTATGAATCGCCATGCACATATAATATCTCTCATCTTATATATAAAATATACTAATTTTGTAAATTAATCTGTTAAATTAAATTGGCAAGCAAGACGTATAGAAATTGTTGATTAGCTGTACTCCAAGCTTAGGTAACAAGCCTACGTTGGACCCCACCAGTTTGCCTATCCACTTGCACCCAAAAATAAGAAAGACACGACAACAATATAATGCCTTTTTCGCGAGACATTTAAATGTAGAAAAAAGTGGTTGGCATGAAAATTCATGCATATAAAAGAAAGTCTTTCATTTAGCGTTTATGTTTTTTTTTTTTGGGTCAAAATGTAGCATTTATGTTACGTGTCACGTTATTGTGGTATCAATTACAATATAACAATCCATTGTTGGTCCAATGAAGATGAAGGAAAGAAAAAAAGAAAAGGAAAGGAAAAAGAAAAGAAAAGAAAAACTAAAAAAATTCGAAAAATAAAAAAAAAATATTAAAAAATTAGTTCGGGGTAAAATTGTCACAGTGTACAGATTGGGGTTTTTGATGGTCAAAAATAGTTCGGGTAAAATTGTCACAGTGTGTACCAGTTGGGGTTTTTAGTGGTCAAAAAATAGTTCGGGTAAAATTATCACAAAAGTTGTACCGGTTTGGGGTTTTTAGCGGTCAAAAAAATAGTTTGGGGTAAAATTGTCACAGATGTACCAGTTTGGGGTTTTTTATGGTCAAAAAAATAGTTTGGGGTAAATCTGTCACAAGTGTACCAGTTCAAGGTTTTTCGTGGTATTAACCCAAAATTTTATTAATTAGTAAACTATACTAATATACCTAAAATATTTAATAAATATAAATAATAAATGCATTTATTAATGTATATGAAATTTATATCATAAGATAGGAAGAAATTTGAATATATAAATAAAAATAGAGAATAAATAAAAACGAAATTGTTTTTATGTTTTTTGTTATTTTGAATTTTTTATATTAAAATTTAAATATTATTTAAATATCATTAATTTAATAAGTTTGTTATTCAAGAAAAATAACTTTTATATTATGGATATTAGAAATCCTATCCACCCTTATCCCACCTCCCCAATGGGATAATTTTATCCGGGCCATATCTCTCATATATTCGACTTTATCATGTCTTGGACAAGCACCAAACACGGGATTAGATAAAAGATATCATATCTTGAATTTTATCCCGATGAATTTTATCCCGACTATCAAGCGTAGCCTAAGCTTTTAATGACATTGGACTTTGAGGAAGAGAAGAAAAGTGTTTAGAAAGGCAAAGGGTATATAAATGGAATTTTTCAAACTCTGATCTTCTTCAACTTCGTCGGGAAATACACTAGTAGTGCAAGTACATGATTTAGAACGATATTACAAACTGTAGATAGACACTAGATGCAAAAGAACACACATGTATCACGGACCGTAATTCCCTTGAACTATTTCACGGTCAAGGAACTGCCGGCCCGTGACACATGCATCTTGTAAGATGCTTTTTTAGACGAAATGACAATACTAAAAAGATTTTGACAAAGAGTAAGACTCTTATTACACACAGTATGATAATATGACCGACAAGCTTCTTTGGTACTTGTCCAACGGAATTTGTCCATTTAATATTGACAGATAAAAAAAAAGTTCAAGTTCACAGTATCCACACTTCCCGTGAGGAAATGCCCTTTTTACAAGTGTGAAGCTCAAAATCTCTTATGGTTCTTTTTCTGTAAGAAAATTTGTCAGAAAAGAGTCGAAACTCCATATGTATAGCAACTAGCAAGAAACTCCACACATGGGCACCTTCTTGATAAGTATGATGATCGATCGAGGCTCTCCCGACAGTGCCATAGGAGACCTCGACGGTCTTTCGAGAGAAGCAATGGTGCTGTTCTAGAAAACGTGCCTCTTAGCATTGCTTCTTTGTCTAGTATCCAATCCCGAGAAAACGTTGTACACGGTC
Source organism: Syzygium oleosum (assembly GCF_021117445.2). Lineage (NCBI taxonomy): Eukaryota > Viridiplantae > Streptophyta > Magnoliopsida > Myrtales > Myrtaceae > Syzygium > Syzygium oleosum. The sequence continues at coordinate 18,100,381 of NW_026607485.1, read as the reverse complement.
TAAGTATTGAATTCGTGGTTGAGGTGAACAAAGTGTCACTCTAGTATGTATGGAGGAGTTGAAATCCTCGAAATCCCAGTTTCATGATTCTCAGTCACCCTGATGAATTGGCATGGCGGGCTCGGTTAGTATTCAACTCGCTCTGTGTTTCTTGAGTGATCTTCCCCCGATAAGCTTACTACACATCAATAATCTTCTCATAGTGAATGTCATTTTTACAAAATGATAACAGTTACTCCATGAAGTTCAGATTTTATTACAGGATAACAAGTACTCTCTTCGTACACGTACTTACAACAGACATAACATTGCCTTAAAATACTTTAGCAGCAAATGCTCAAACTTTTGCATATAAAAGATACGGCAACAGAAGCAGACATGTTTCTAAGCAGCTTTCCATGAAGAAAGGGGTGGAGTATCGGAGTTTTCCCATGTAGGTATGCTGCTTGCGTACCTGCCACCCTTGACATTGTCCGCAGAAGCAATCGATTCCAGCTCGGCCATTTCTTTTGGTGTAAGCTTCACCGACAGAGCTCCAATGTTCTGGTTGAAATTCTCGATCTTGGTTGTGCCAGGAATTGGGCAGACGTCGTCGCCCTGGTGGTGTACCCAGGTGAGGGCTAACTGCGACGGGGTGCATCCCTTTCTTTGCGCAATTTCATTCACTCGGTCAAACAACTTTGCATTGTGAGCCCAAGTTCTCTGGCTGGAACCTTGGCATGGACTGCACAACACAGAGCACTGTCTCAGTGGAGAGCATACGAAACTATCATTTTCTTTTTAGCACCAAATTCTACGGCAACAAGTGCAAACAATACTAGAAGCGGTTGCATTGCATGCCATCAGATTGTCTTGTTACTTGATATGATAAGCATTTGAAAGTTCGCAATTACTGTGTATCTGGAAAGCATGATTGAAAAGATTAAAATATCTTGTTCAAAATCATAAGCATTCGAAATGTGGAGAGAAGTGCTCTAGCAACTACCATGCAAGGCTGATGGTTTTTATGTAAGATGTGACAACAGAAACAAAAGCGACAATCTATTTACATGTGATGTATCCATTTATCACGCTTAAAAGAAAGAAACAAAAAATCTAGACGATTTGTAGAAGAATATTATTGGAAGTTAAGCTCTTTTTAGCTAAAAAAACCATAGCTACTACACCCAGCGCAATCACTAGTCAAACACTAATTGCAGGCAGTAACCCACAATTTACTTCATATCAGATCCGAACTTGATCCCACCACTTCCATAAGAAGGGTGTTAGGGAGTCCTCACTCAAGAAGGGGTGTGTCGAGATATAATTTGTTTTTTGAAGAAAGATGAGTATGAAAAAGGACGGAGGCCCAAGGCTAGATACCGGTGACGGTTATTTGGAAGAGATATCATGATCTTGTGAAGAAAGATGAGAGAAAACGGATGGGTAGAAAGTGGGGAAAGGATAGTGAATAGCAAATGGTGGGAAGGCTGGGAAACAGAGGAACTTACAAATAAATCTATATTAGTTCAGTCCAAAAGCATGAGAATCCGGGAAATTGCCTCTTTCAGGCTCATTAAAATATTGATTATGATTTTACACTAATCTATAATCACGAGAGGTGGGACGTATGGTGAGTGCTGGATTGAAGACATGCGACAATATGAAGCATTTGTGTCACCAATTGTTATTCATACCATCCAGATACTTGCTGTATACCACAAGAACAAGTATTATCCAGCACTTCAATAAGAATGATGACAGTCACTGTGAGCATCTAATTATGTTGTTTAGCAGAAACAGACCTGTCTGAAGTCATCCTTGGAGAGATTCTCCAACAACTTGGAACCAACAGAAAAGAATCCTCGTCCTAGAGGACTGTACGCAACAATTCCAATGCCAAGCTCCCTATCAACCACTTTAAGGAAGAGCAGAGTCAGAAGAAAGCTGTTGTTACTGCATAAACAATTTCAACGGAGTGATTTCTTACCTGCATGTGGGAATGATCTCTGCCTCCACATCTCTTGACCACAGCGACCACTCCAATTGCACCGCTGTGATGGGATGAACAGCATGTGCTCTTCTGATTGTTGACGCAGAGGCCTCAGATAAACCGATGTACTTGATTTTACCCTCTCCAACGAGTTTCTTTAGCTCTCCAATCTTTGAATATTCACATGACATAACAACAGTCAAGACCTTACATTTAAAGATCCGATAGCCCCTTATCTCAAAGGAAGATTTCGAATAATTCTCATGCTTGTTGACCCTTAACTAGTAAAAGATGCCCCAAAAACACAAAACTCAATCCGCTTAAAAGACTAAATTCCGGGACCTCTTTAACAAGGTTGCGCCGCATCTCGACCTCAACTATCAACTGAACTTAAGCCTCGTTTAACAATATCTTACGAGTCAAAAGGAAAGGCAACAATCAATTTCTGCCACAACATCCAACAAGCTATGAAAACATGACGATGGGTCAACACAAATCTAGTTTTAGCAACTGATAATATGACTCAGAGAAAGCTTAAGAGAAAAGAAAGGTCTAATGAGGATCCATACAGTGATTTCGATGGGGACACGAGTGTCGATACGGTGTTGGTAGTAGAGGTCGATGCAATCGACGTCTAGCCGCTTCAAGCTGGCCTCGCAAGCGGCCCTCACGTACGCCGGATCACCCCGGATCTCTGCCTTCCCATCCACAAAGCTGGCTCCAAACTTGGTCGCCAATTCCACCTTCTGTCTCACCCCTCCCTTCAGTGCCTGCTCAAAATCCACACCAAATCACCATTAAGAAAACAGCCCCCCCAAATTGCCCCCAACATCAGAAAACCAAGATGCAGGATATCTTAGAATTAGGCATGACTATATAGCCATATCTACTACTTCAAGCGGAAGCTGAGACTAAGCTTTAACACACTCTAAGCGTGAAAATGGATCAGATTAACAAAGACTGATTAACATACAGATATATGCGCGAGGACTGTCAGCTAGTTCATCTAAAAAGCCGCCAAACTTTAAAATGGAATGTCTAAAAAGCAGACCGACCTTCCCGAGGAGGATTTCGTTGGTGTGAAAGCCGTAGAAGTCGGAGGTGTCGAGGAAGGTGACGCCGGAGCCGACAGCGTGGTGGAGGAGCGCGATCGTGTCAGGGTCGGACTTGGGAGCACCGTAGTAGGCGGACATGCCCATGCAGCCCAGCCCCAGCGCCGAGACCTCGAGACCCTGCGACCCCAGCTTGATCCTCCTCACCGCCGACGCCATTGCCACCGTCGTCTCGCTCGAGGTCGATGCGAGAAGAGAATGGAGAAGACACAATTCGCTCGCTCGCTCGCTCGCTCGATCACTCCCCGCGCCGAGACGACGAGCTTTATAGGAGAGTCAAAAGATTCAAACAGGCTACAAAAGACGCACGCGCTGACGTTAGTCTCTCGTCACCTACTTCTCCAACGGCCAACGGCCAACGGCCCACAGTAAAATGCTGACCTCCCTCATGTATGATTGACAAAAATGATAATTTGAACTTTATTCAAGAATAAAGGTTTACTACATCATATTGCTTTTCAAGGTCCAAAATTTCAAACTTTCGATAATTGATGGCATTATATTAAAAATCGAGAAAAGCCACCAAAAGTCCCAAATTATACCATTGTGACACATTTATTATAAAACTTTTTTATGACAGTAAAAATCTCAAACTTTTATTTATGTGACATATTTACCTTCCTTTTAGGTTCTATCAACGAGCATCGTTAAAAATCTATGATGACGACGGAAGGAAAACGGTGTTGATATGGTGCTCACGTCACTTAAGTGAATAAAAACGACGTCATTTTGGCTAAAAAAATCATCCAACGGAATCTTAACGGAGGGTAAATATGTCACATGGGCATAAGTTTGGGGTTTTTGATGTCACAAGAAAAAAATTTGGGGTAAATGTGTCACTGAAAGCATAAAAATTTGGGTAAATGTGTCACAATAAACATAGTTTGAGATTTTTCGTGGCTTTTTTCCTTAATTTTTTTTCTATTATTCACTTATAGGATTTCTTTTAATCTAGTTAGATGTTCTACCTCTGCCATGTGTGTTTTGTACACTCTAAAGGAATAGTCCAATGATGTATGGGTGTACAATGTGAAGATTGGCAAATAATTCCATGATATATTGTCTACAAACACAACATTAGTGGATTAATTTTAAAAAAAGGGTTAATATCACAAAAAATCCTAAACTGGTATACTTGTGACAAATTTATCAAAAACTAATTTTTTGACCACCAAAAACCCCAAACTGGAACACCTGTGATAAATTTACCCTTCGTTAGTTTCCGTTAAATTTTACATCCAAATTGCTAAGTTTGATGACATGTGGAAGTTAACGGGTGTACTAGTTTGGGGTTTTACCCCTCTGTCTGTCACATGTTTATTAATTTGTGATTTTTCGTGGTATTAATCCAATTTAGTGGAAGGTTAATTTGACACAAGTGCATCAATTTGGGGTTTTTGTGGTCAAAAAATTAGTTATTGCTAAATTTGTCACAGGTATATCAATTTTGAATTTTTTGTATTCAAAAAATTAGTTCGGAGTAAATTTGTCACACGTGTGACAATTTGGGATTTTTCATGATATTAAACCTTACTTAAAAAGCTCATGGAATGTCCATGAGGAAGAGAATAAAGTGTTTAGAAACGCATAGTGTGTATATGAACTCGGGATTTTTCAAACTCTGATCTTCTTCAACTTCATTGAGAAGTTACCTTATATAGGCAGAGCCAAGGGTAATACAGTAATGGTACAAGCACACGTTTTTAGGACAATAATACAAACTGTAGGTAGAACCATCGGACACAAAGGACCACACATGCGCATTGCAACATGCTTTCTCAAAAGGAAGGATAAGACTAATTTGACCAAAAGTAATGGCTTTTATTAGACACGGTACAGTATTACAACTTATATGCTTCTTTGGTACTTGTCCAGCGAAATTTGTCCTTAAAAATATAGACAGATAAGAAAAGTTCAAGTTCACACTATCCACACTTTTTTGTGGATAACTCACGATAGCTAATTCATTTTTTTTTTTGTGAAGCTCATAATCTCCTACCGCTCTTCTTTTTCTATTATACAAAAAGAAAAAAGAAAAATTGACAAAAGGAGTCCAAACTCCATGTGTATAGCAACTAGCAAGAAAGTCCACACATGGGCACCTTCTTGATACGTATGATGATCGATCGAGGCTCTCCCAACAGTGCCATGGGAAGCCTCGACGGTCTTTTAAGAGAAGCAATGGTGCTGTTTTAGAAAAAGTTCCTCTTAGCATTGCTTCTTTGTCTAGTATCCAATCCTGAAAGAACATTGTACACGGTCTAAGTATTGAACTCATGATTGAGGTGAACAAAGTGTCAGTCTAGTATGTATGGAGTTGAATTCCTCGAAATCCCAGTTTCGTGATTCTAAAAGTCACCCTGATGAACTGGCATGACGGGCTCAGTTGTTATTCAACTTGCTGTGTGTTTCTTGAGTCATCTTCCCCCGATAAGCTTCCTACACATCTTTAATCTTCTCATAGTGAATGTCATTCTTACAAAATGATAACAGTTACTCTCTGAAGTCCAGATTTTATTACAGGATAATAAGCACTCTCTTCATACACGTACTTATAACAGACACAACACAAGCCTCAAAATACTTTAGCAGCAAATGCTGAAACTCTGTATATAAAAGATGCGGCAACATAAGCAGACATGTTTCCTAAGCAGCTTTCCATGAAGAAAGGGGTGGAGTATCGGAGTTTTCCCACGTAGGCACGCTGCTTGGGTACCTGCCACCCTTGACATTGTCCGCAGAAGCATTCAATTCCAGCTCGGCCATTTCTTCAGGTGTAAGCTTCACGGACAGAGCTCCAATGTTCTGGTCGAAATTCTCAATCTTGGTCGTGCCGGGAATCGGGCAGACGTCATCACCCTGGTGGTGTACCCAGGCGAGGGCTAACTGCGACGGGGTGCATCCCTTTCTTTGCGCAATTTCATTCACTCGGTCGAATAGCTTCGCATTGTGAGCGAAGTTCTCTGGCTGGAACCTTGGTATGGACTGCATAACATAGAGCACTGTCTCAGTGGAGAACATATGAGCAACTATCATTTTCCTTTTAGCACCAAATTCTACAGCAACAAGTGCAACCAATACTAGAAGTGGTTGCATCGCATGCAATCAAATTGTCTTGTTACTTGATACGATAAGCATTTGGAAGTTTGCAATCACTGTTTATCTGGAAAGAATGATTGAAAGAATTAGATTATCTTGTTCAAAATTTTAAGCATTCAAAATGTGGAGAGAAGTGCTTCAGCAACTACCACGCAAGACTGATGGTTTTGATGTAAGATGTGACAACAGAAACAAAAGCGACAATCTACCTACATGTGATGGAATTTATTCATGACACTCAAAAGAAAGAAATCACAAATCTACATGAAGTGTAGAAGAATATTATCGGAAGTGAAGCTCTATTAGCTTAAAAACAGTAGCTACTTCACTTGCCAGGCACAAGTCAAACACTAATCGCGGGAAGTAATCCACAATTGGCTTTATGTCAGATAGGAACTTGATCCCAAAACTTCCAAAGAAGGGTGTTAGGGAGTCCTCAGTCAAGAACTTGTTTTGTCAAGATATAATTTATCCCGTGAAGAAAGATGAGAATAAAAAAGGACAGAAGCTAAGGCTGGATACCGGTGTCGCTTATGCTGAGGAAATATGCCTCATCTTATGAAGAAAGATGAAAGAAAAAAGGATGGGTGGAAACGGAGGAAAGGATAGTGAATAGCAAATGGTGGGAAGGCTGGGAAACAAGAACTTACAAGTAAGTCTATATCTGTATATTCTCAAAAGCATGAGAATCGGGAAACTGCATCTTTCAGGCTCATTAAGCCATTAATTATGATTTTACACTAATTAAGAATCAGAGAGGTGGGTGTAGGGCTAGTGCTGGAGAGGACACATAAGAATATAAAGCATTTGTGTCACCAATTGTTATCCATCCCATCCAGGTACTTTTTCTGAATACCACAAGAACTCGTAGTTCCCTGCACTTCAACAATATGCTGATCAGCAGAAACAAACCCGTCTAAAGTCGTTCTCAGTGAAATTCTCCAATAACTTGGAGCCAACAGAAAAGAATCCACGTCCTAAAGGACTGTATGCAACGATTCCAATGCCAAGCTCCCTAGTAACAATTTAAAGGAAGAGCAGAGTCAGAAGAAAGCTGCTGTTACTGCATCAACAAATTAACAGTGATTATCTACCTGCATGTGGGAACGATCTCTGCTTCCACATCTCTTGTCCACAGCGACCACTCCAATTGCACCGCTGTGACAGGATGAACAGCATGCGCTCTCCTGATTGTTGACGCAGAGACCTCGGATAAGCCGATGTACTTGATTTTACCCTCTTCAACGAGTTTCTTTAGCTCTCCAATCTTTGAATATTCACATGACAACACAACAAAGATCAATCTTTATGCATCTAAAAACAACAAAAAAGTTGCTACGCATTAAGTTAACGGGGATAGATTTCTCTAATTTATCACTGAAGAGGGCAAATAAAAGAAGTATTCCAAGTATTTTTCATATTTCACAATGACATGTCAAGAATCAAATGTCTCCACGGAAAGTCCAGGAACAACTTTCAATGTGATCCTCGTATCTAAATTAGGATGACCTCATAGCACTTTCACCTCAAAGGAACATTTCAAATAATTTTCATGCTCGTTGACCCTTAACTTGCAAGAGATGCCCATAAGACAAACTCAGCCACTAAAATTACTAAATTCCACGACCTCTTTAACAACATCGTGCCGCATCTGGACCTCGACAATCAATTGAACTTAAGTCTTAGTTAACAGTATCTTACAAGTAGTTAATCTCTTCCACAAAATCGAACAAACTTTTAACACCATGAGGATGCATCATCACCACTAATTGAGTTTAGCAACTGATCATACGGCTCGGAGAAAATCTTAAGAGAGGGAACGGTTTCCATGAGAGGATCCATACAGTGACTTCGATGGGGACGCGAGTGTCGATACGGATTTGGTAGTAGAGGTCGATGCAATCGACGTCGAGCCACTTCAAGCTGGCCTCGCAAGCTGCCCTCACATACGCCGGATCGCCCCGGACCTCCGCCTTCCCGTCCACGAAGCTGCCTCCAAACTTGGTCGCCAATTCCACCTTCTGTCTCACCCCTCCCTTCAGTGCCTGCTCAAGATCCACACCAAATCACCATCAAGAAAACCCAAAATCGCCCACAAAATTAGAAAACCAAGATGCAGGATATCTTAGAAAATGGATCAGATTAGGGAGGCTAACAAAGACTGATTAACGTACGCATACATGCGCGAGGACTGCCAGCTAGTTCATCTAAAAAGCCGCCAAATTTTAAAATGGAATGTCCAAAAAGCAGACCGACCTTCCCGAGGAGGATTTCGTTGGTGTGAGGGCCGTAGTTGTCGGAGGTGTCGAGCAAGGTGACACCGGAGCCGACGGCGTGGTGGAGGAGTGCGATCATGTCTGGGTCGGACTTGGGAGGGCCGTAGTAGGCGGACATGCCCATGCAGCCCAGCCCCTGCGCCGAGACCTCGAGACCCTGCGACCCCAGCTTGATCCTCCTCACCGTCGACGCCATCGCCGCCGTCGTCTCGCTCGAGGTCGATGCAAGAACAGTATGGAGAAGACACAATTCGAGAGCTCGCTCGCTCGATCACTCCCTGCACCGAGACGACGAGCTTTATAGGAGAGTCAAAAGATTCAAACAGGCTACAAAAGACGCACGCGCTGACGTTACTCTCTCGTCAGTCGTCACGTACTTCTTCAACGGCCAACGGCCCACCTTAAAATGCTGACCTCCCTCATATATGATAGAGAAAAATGATTGACAAGAATAAAGGTTTACTACATCATATTGCTTTTTAAGGTCCAAAATTTCAAACTTTCGAGAATTGATGGCTTTATATTAAAAATTGAAAAAAGCCACCAAAAGTCCCAAATTATATCATTGTGACACATTTATTATAAATTTTTTTATGATAATAGAAATCTCAAACTTTTACATGTGTGACACATTCACCCTCCATTTAGGTTCCGTCAACAAGCACCGTTAAAAATCTACGATGATGACGGAAAAAAAACGGTGATAACATGGCGCTCAACCACTTTAGTGAAATGAAAACGACGTCATTTCGGCTAAAAAAATATCAAACGGAACCTTAACGGATGATGAATGTGTCACACAAGCATAAATTTGAGGTTTTTGATATCACAAGAAAAAGGTTTAGAGTAAATTTGTCACTATGGATATAGTTTGGGGTTTTAGATGTCGCAAAAAAAAAATATTCAAGATAAATGTATCACAGTGAATATAATTTGAGATTTTTTTATGACTTTTTTCCTTAAATTCTTTTTCAGTTATCCACTTAAAGGATTTCTTTTAATTTTGATAGATGTTCTACCTCTGCCGTGTGTGTTTTGTACTTTCTAGAGGAATAGTCCATTGATGTGTGGGTGTACAGTGTGAAGGCTGGCAAATAATTCCATGCCGTCTTGTCTATAAACACAACGTTAGTGGATTATTTAAAAACACACACACACACATGATCAGTGGAGCAGCCGATTCCTTAATTTAGAGGTCAAGAACATAGCATGACACAACTTTTGGCAAAAAGACCTCTAACAATATGGCACAGCTTAAAGGGGTGACAAAAAGATGAACAGAACAGCATTGCACAACTCTAACCTCCAAATTAAACTGAAAAAGGGGTCATTTCACAATCTTAACCCTAACTATTTTATTATAATCTAAAGGCATGGCCGTAAAAGTAAATTACTTAGAAGGTTAATATCACAAAAAACGTCAAACTGCTACACCATTAGTAAATTTACCCAATAACATCAAACTGATATATTTATGACAAATTTACCTTCCGTTAATTTTACCATTAAATTGCTTAGTCAGATGACACTTGGTAATTGACAAGTATATCAATTTTGGATTTTATCCCTCCGTTATTCACAGATTTATCAATTTGTGATTTTTCGTAGTATTAATACAATTTAACGCTGAGTAAATTTGTCACAGGTGTATTAATTTGGGGTTTTTTGTGGTCAAAAAATTAGTTCGGACTAAATTTGTCACAAGTGTATCAGTTTGGATGTTTTGTGATCAAAAAATTAATTCGGGGTAAATCTATCACAGATATAATAATTTGGAGTTTTTCGTGATATTAACCCTTACTTGAAAAGCTCATGAAACGTCCATGAGAAAGAAAATAAAGTGTTTAGAAATCCAGTGTGTATATGAACACGCGATTTTTTCGAACTCTAATCTTCTTCAAGCTCGTCAAGAAGTTACCTTTCATAGGCAGAGCCAAGGTAATACAGTAATAGTATAAGCACACATTTTTAGGACAATACTACAAACAGTAGGTAGAACCATCATACACAAAGGACCACACATGCGCACTGCAACATGCTTTCTCAAAAGGAAGGATAACAGTGCGCATAGTAACGATTCTATACCCGAGAACCGATTCTGTTCAGAAATGATTCTTTTTTATTCCGTACCAGGGAACAATTTATAAGCATTTGAATGCATTTGGTAACTACCCAAAATTTCTATTCTTAAAATAAAAAAAGAACAAAAATGTGTTTGGTAACTACACAAAATTTCATTTTATTTATAATTTTTTAATAATATTTTGAATTTTTTAATATTTATTTCTTCTTCTTTTTTTCTTTCTTTTCGTTCCTTTCCTTGGCCGTGGCCGGTCACCGGCGCCGGCAACCGGCCACAAGCCAAGGCCAGCGAGGGCGTAGCAGCCCTTGCCACTGCCCTCGCCGATCGCGATGGGGAGGTCGGCTTCGCCTTGGCTGGGTGAGGCTTGACCTCACCCAGATCTAGCGAGGCTGACCTCATCGTCGCTGGGGGTGGCGACGACGAGGTCGGCCTCGCCAGATGATGGCAAGGTCGAGTCTCGCCCGGCCAAGGCGAGGCCGACCTCGTCGTCGCCTGGGGCGGCGAGGGCCGACCTCGCCGTCGCCTGGGGCGGCGAGGGCCGTCCTCGCCAGCGCTAGCCCACGACAGGCCGGTGGCAGACCGGGAAGAAGATGAAGAACAAATAAAAAAGAAAGAAGAAAACCAAAAAGAATTAGAAATAGAATAATTGTTCCAGAATCAAGAAGTTACTTTTTTGTGCTTATTGATTCTGTTCCAAAACTGATTCTGGGAATAATTTTTTGCAAATTTGTGCCCCGACACAAAAATTTTAACAAACGGATTTCTATTCCCAAACTAATTTTGGGAACAAAAAAACAGAAATTATCATTATTTGGCAAGTTGTCAAACGCCCCCAAAGACTAATTTGACCAAAAGTAATGGCTTTTATTAGACACGGTACAGTATTACAACTTATAGGCTCCTTTGGTACTTGTCCAGCGAAATTTGTCCTTTAGATATTGACAGATAAGAAAAGTTCAAGTTCACAATATCCACACTTTTTGTGGAGAACTCACGATAGCTAATTCATTTTTATTTTTTTTGTGAAGCTCATAATCTCCTACCGCTCTTCTTTTCCTATAATACAAAAGGCCAAAAGAAAAATTGACAAAAGGAGTTGAAACTCCATATGTATAGCAAGTAGCAAGAAAGTCCACACATGGGCACCTTCTTGATCATACACTAATAGATAGACACTAGATACAAAGAAACACACATGCATCTTGTAATATGCTTTTTCAGACGGAAGGACAATACTAAAAAGATTTTGGCCAAAAGTAAGATTCTTATTATAAAACATAGTACAATAATATGACCGACAAGGTTTTTTGATACTTGTTCAACGGAATTTTGTCCATTTACTATTGACAGGTAAAAAAAGTCCCAAGTTCACAATATCCACACGTTCTGCGAGAGAATGCCCTTTTTTCAAGTGTGAAGCTCGAAATCTCCTATTGCTCTTTTTTTTTCTGAAAGAAAAATTGACAAAAAGGAGTCGAAACTCCACATGTATAGCAACTAGCAAGAAAGTCCACACATGGGTACCTTCTTGATAAGTATGATGATCGATCGAGCCTCTCCCAACAGTCCCATGGGAAACCTCGACGGTCTTTTAAGAGAAGCAATGGTGCTGTTTTAGAAAAAGTTCCTCTTAGCAATTGCTTCTTTGTCTAGCATCCAATCCCGAAAGAACATTGCACACTGTCTGAGTATTGAACTCATGATTGAGGTGAACAAAGTGTCGGTCTAGTATGTATGGAGGAGTTGAATTCCTCGAAATCCCGGTTTCGTGATTCTAAAAGTCACCCTGATGAACTGGCATTGCGGGCTCGGTTGGTATTCAACTTGCTCTGTGTTTCTTGAGTCATCTTCCCCCGATAAGCTTCCTACACATCTTTAATCTTCTCATAGTGAACGTCATTTTAACAAAATGATAACAGTTATTCTCTGAAGTCCAGATTTTATTACAGGATAATAAGCACTCTCTTCATACACGTACTTATAACAGACACAACACAAGCCTCAAAATACTTTAGCAGCAAATGCTCAAACTCTGTATATAAAAGATGCGGCAACACAAGCAGACATGTTTCCTAAGCAGCTTTCCATGAAGAAAGGGGTGGAGTATCAGAGTTTTCCCATGTAGGCACGCTGCTTGGGTACCTGCCACCCTTGACATTGTCCGCAGAAGCAATCAATTCCAGCTCGGCCATTTCTTCAGGTGTAAGCTTCACGGACAGAGCTCCAATGTTCTGGTTGAAATTCTCAATCTTGGTCGTGCCAGGAATCGGGCAGACGTCGTCACCCTGTTGGTGTACCCAGGCGAGGGCTAACTGCGACGGGGTGCATCTCTTTCTTTGCGCAATTTCATTCACTTGGTCGAATAGCTTCGCATTGTGAGCGAAGTTCTCTGGCTGGAACCTTGGTATGGACTGCATAACATAGAGCACTGTCTCAATGGAGAACATATGAGCAACTATCATTTTCCTTTTAGCACCAAATTCTACAGCAACAAGTGCAACCAATACTAGAAGTGGTTGCATCGCATGCAATCAAATTGTCTTGTTAGTTGATACGATAAGCATTTTGGAAGTTTGCAAACACTGTGTATCTGGAAAGAATGATTGAAAAAATTAGATTATCTTGTTCAAAATTTTAAGCATTCAAAATGTGGAGAGAAGTGCTTCAGCAACTACCACGCAAGGCTGATGGTTTTGATGTAAGATGTGACATCAGAAACAAAAGCGACAATCTACCTACATGTGATGGAATTTATTCATAACACTCAAAAGAAAGAAATCACAAATCTACATGAAGTGTAGAAGAATATTATTGGAAGTAAAGCTCTATTAGCTTAAAAACAGTAGCTACTTCACTTGCCAGGCACAAGTCAAACACTAATCGCGGGAAGTAATCCACAATTGGCTTTATGTCAGATAGGAACTTGATCCCAAAACTTCCAAAAAAGGGTGTTAGGGAGTCCTCAGTCAAGAACTGGTTTTGTCAAGATATAATTTATCCCGTGAAGAAAGATGAGAATAAAAAAGGACAGAAGCTAAGGCTGGATACCGGTGTCGCTTATACTGAGGAAATATGCCTCATCTTATGAAGAAACATGAAAGGAAAAGGATGGGTGGAAACGGAGGAAAGGATAGTAAATAGCAAATGGTGGGAAGGCTGGGAAACAAGATCTTACAAGTAAGTCTATATCTGTATATTCCCAAAAGCATGAGAATCGGGAAACTACATCTGTCAGGCTCATTAAGCCATTAATTATGATTTTACGCTAATTAAGAATCAGAGAGGTGGGTGTAGGGCTAGTGCTGGAGAGGACACATAAGAATATAAAGCATTTGTGTCACCAATTTTCATCCATCCCATCCAGGTACTTTTTCAGAATACCACAAGAACTTGTAGTTCCCTGCACTTCAACAAGAATGACAGTTACTGTGAGCATCTAGTTATGCTGATCAGCAGAAACAAACCCGTCTAAAGTCGTTCTCAGTGAAATTCTCCAATAACTTGGAGCCAACAGAAAAGAAGCCACGTCCTAAAGGACTGTATGCAACGATTCCAATGCCAAGCTCCCTAGTAACAATTTAAAGGAAGAGCAGAGTCAGAAGAAAGCTGCTGTTACTGCATCAACAAACTAACAGAGTGATTATCTACCTGCATGTGGGAACGATCTCTGCTTCCACATCTCTTGTCCACAGCGACCACTCCAATTGCACAGCTGTGATGGGATGAACAGCATGTGCTCTCCTGATTGTTGACGCAGAGGCCTCAGATAAACCAATGTACTTGATTTTACCCTCTTCAACGAGTTTCTTTAGCTCTCCAATCTTTGAATATTCACATGACAACACAACAAAGATTAGCCAATCTTTATGCATCTAAAAACAACAAAAAAGTTGCTAGGCATTAAGTTAACGGGGATAGATTTCTCTAATTTATCACTGAAGAGGGCAAATAAAAGAAGTATTCCCAGTATTTTTCATATTTCACAATGACATGTCAAGAATCAAATGTCTCCACGGAAAGTCCAGGAACAACTTTCAATGTGATCCTCGTATCTAAATTAGGATGACCTCATAGCACTTTCATCTCAAAGGAACATTTCAAATAATTTTCATGCTCGTTGACCCTTAACTTGCAAGAGATGCCCATAAGACAAACTCAGCCACTAACATTACTAAATTCCACGACCTCTTTAACAACATCGTGCCGCATCTGGACCTCGACAATCGATTGAACTTAACAGTATCTTACAAGTAGTTAATCTCTTCCACAAAATCGAACAAACTTTGAACACCATGAGGATGCTTCATCACCACTAATCTAGTTTAGCAACTGATCATACGGCTCGGAGAAAGTCTTAAGAGAGGGAACGGTTTCCATGAGAGGATCCATACAGAGACTTCGATGGGGACACGAGTGTCGATACGGTGTTGGTAGTAGAGGTCGATGCAATCGGCGTCGAGCCGCTTCAAGCTGGCCTCGCAAGCTTCCCTCACATACGCCGGATCGCCCCGGATCTCCGCCTTCCCGTCTGCGAAGCTGACTCCAAACTTGGTCGCCAATTCCACCGTCTGTCTCACCCCTCCCTTCAGCGCCTGCTCAAAATCCACACCAAATCAACACAAGAAAAACCCAAAATTTTCCCGAAAAAAAGACAGCCAAGACGCGGGATCGTAGAATTCCGCACGACCAAGCTAATATTACAACACCATAAGCATACCCACTTCAAGCGGAAGCTGAGGCTAAGCTTAACGCACCCAAGCGTGAAAACAGATCAGATTAGGAAGGCAAACAAAGACGGCCCGACTAACATATCAGCTAGTTGATCCAAAAAGCCGCGAACTTTCGAAATGGGTTATCTAAAAAGCAGACCTTTCCGAGGAGGATCTCGTTGGTGTGGGGGCCGTAGATGTCGGAAGTGTCGAGGAAGGTGACGCCGGAGCCGACGGCGTGGTGGATGAGGGCGATCATGTCGGGGTCGGACTTGGGAGGGCCGAAGTGGGCGGACATGCCCATGCAGCCCAGCCCCTGCGCGGAGACCTCGAGGCCCTGCGACCCCAGCTTGATCCTCCTCACCGTCGTCGACGCAGCCATCGCCGCCGCCGCTGCCGTCGTCTACCTCGAGGTGGATGCAAAGAAGAGAACGGAGAAGGAAGCTCTGATGGCTTCCTGCAGCACTGAGACGATGACGGAGATGATGGGTGGAGCCGAGCTTAGCTTACTATAGGAGAGTTGATTCCACGCCGTCTTGTCCGCAAACACCGTGGATAAGACACCAACCTTGGTGGAGATGCTGCCGATTCCTCAAAATCATTTTGGTCCGGAATACGGCTTAGAAAGTGACAAAGACAAAAGAAACAAAACAAACGGGACAACATTGCACCAACTCTAACCCCAATTATAAACATGAACAGGTTATGTCCCTATTTTTCTAAACTAAATTAAAGTTTCAACCAAGCATTTATGCGTGGGACACCCCCTCAGATAATGTGCTGCATAATTTGAATGCCGATTTTTATCTTGATTCAAGTCATTGTGAAACTTGTCATTATTCGAAGAAGTATAAACTGCTTTTTACCTCTAGCACACATGTTTCACAAGAACTCTTTGAATTAATACACTTTGATGTTTGGGGTAATGTTCCTGTGATCTCTCGTAATGATTTTAAATATTATGTTACTTTTATTGATGATAAGTCCCGCATCACTTGGATTTATTTATTGACCTCTAAGAGTGAAGTGTTAAAAGTGTTTCAAGAATTTTGTAATATGGTTCACATTCAATATGATCAGCATATCAAGATTCTCCAAACTGGTAATGGGACTAAATATACAAACCATCATTTTGAGTCGTTTCTTAAGTCTTTGGGAATTGTTCATCAAACCTCCCGTGTTGGCACCCCTCACCAAAATGGAGTAGCCAAACGGAAAAATAGTCACCTACTTGAAGTGACAAGAGCTCTGTTATTTCATGATAACTTTTCTGAGACATGTTGGTCAGATGCGATGCTCACTAGTTGTTATTTGATTAATTGTCTCCCCGGTAAGATCTTACACTACAAGTCTCCAATGGAGGTGCTTATTGGGCGACCTGTGAATATTTCACATCTTCGAATATTTGGAAGTGTTTGTTTTGTTCACTCTCCCGGGGGATAACTTGATCCTCGTGCTCGCAAGTGTGTTTTTATTGGTTACTCTTCTGTCAAGAAGGGGTATAAATGTTTCAATCCATGTACTAAGAAGGTATTTATCTCTCGTGATGTTGTCTTCGATGAGAATCATTTGTTTTTTTCTAATAGGGATCACCTTCAGGGAGAGAATAGTGACACTGACTTAGACTATAGTGGGTTCGATGTTGAAGTTGCTCCCTTGTCGATTGTAACTGATCGCATCAGTGCTAACAGTGATCTTGCTATTGCTCCAGAGCAAGTGGATGAAATTGTTGATATAGAAGAGCCTACACTTGCTTCTGCCACTCCTGCTCCTATTCAGAGGACCACTTGGATTTCACAGCCATATACCAAACTTCGTGACTTCACCACTTATCATTATGCTCGATTTCCTGTATATGATTATATTTGCTATGATAAAGTTTCGCCTGCCTTCCATGTTTTTTATCAGCTGTTGATGCTTAGAAAGAACTTGCTACTTTTCTTGAACCTAGAAGTTCTCAAGTGTGGCGAGATACTATGAAAGAAGAGCTGAAAGCACTCGATAAAAATTGCAGTTGGGATATCGTTACCTTACCTGAAGGAAAGAGTTCCGTTATGGGTGTATAAAATTAAATACGAGAGTGATGGTTCCATTGAGCGTCGCAAGGCAAGACCTGTTGGTAACGGCTACACTCAAACATATGGTGAAGACTATAAAGAAACATTTGTTCTCATATCAAAATTGAACACAATGAGAGTATTGATGTCTATAGCAGTAACCACTCTTTAAAATTGACATTAAAAATGTGTTTTTACAAGGTGAACTGGAAGAAGAAGTTTATATGAACATTCCTCCTGGACATCCTTTAGAAAATCAACCAAATGCAGTTTGCAAGCTTAATAAAGCCCTGTACGGCTTCAAATAGTTGCCATGTGCTTGGTATAAAAATTAAGTTCCGCTCTTGAAAGTGTGGGTTTCAAAAAGTGTGATTCGGATTCCTCCTTGTTTGTGAAGCGAAGTGCCAAAGGAACGGTGGCTATCCTTGTCTACGTGGATGATATAGTTATTACCAGTGATAATCTTCATGAAATCGAGGCTCTCAAGCGGCACTTGAAGTTGAAGCTTGACATCAAGGATTTGGGACGCCTGCACTATTTTCTTGGTATAGAGGTGGCTTATTCTAGTAAATGATTATTCATCTCTCAAAGGAAATATACTCTTTACTTGTTAAAAGAGATTGGGAAAATTAGACCTGCTCCTGTAGCGTCTCCCATGGAGTATAACACTAAGTTTGTGGACAACGTCACCCCCTTACCCAATAGTAGTCAGTTTCAAAGTTTGGTTGGACGGCTAATTTACTTAACCATTACTCATCCAGATATTGCTTCTACTATCAGCTATGTAAGCCAAGTCATGCATGCTCCTACTGAAGAACATATGGTGCTTGTGGATCGCATACTTCGGCACCTAAAGTCCAGTCCAGGTCAAGGTATTTTGATGAAGAAACATGGTCATACTGGTATTGTAAGGTACACTGATGCAGATTGGGCTGGGAGTCCTACGGACAGAAAATCAACTACATGTTTTTGCACCTTTGTAGGCAGCAACTTAGTAACTTGGAAAAGTAAAAAACAGACTATTGTGGCAAGATCCAGTACAGAGGCCGAATATAGAGCCATGGCGTCAACTACAAGTGAAATGGTTTGGTTTCGATTGCTTGCGCAAGAATTGGGGTTTGGAACCCCTATGTCTCTTATTAAGTTATTTTGTGATGATCAAGCCGCAATCCATATTGCTTCAAATCCAGTTTTCCGTAAACGGACAAAACATATAGAAGTCCATTGTTACTTTGTTCGTGAAAAGGTTCAAGACTAGACAATTGAAACTCCCTATGTCCGTAGTGATGAATAACTTGAAGATGTATTCACCAAGGCTCTCTCTAAAAGTGTTTTCCAGAATATGATATCCAAGCTGAACTCTGAGGATGTCTTCGCTCCAGCTTGGCGGGGAAGTGTTGGAACAATAAGGATGCCAAATCATCATAATCCCAATATAGTAGGAGATCATACTGGTTATGCGATAGATGTAGTTACCAAATTATGATTGAAACCCATTGTATTGCTTTCTATTAAAGGATAATGAATCATCCTAAAGAAAATAAGATGAATTGGGGATTTACCACCGTGGATGTAAGCTTCCAAGGGATTATACTCTTGGTCGTCTAAACCAAGTTAACGATTGAGTGTCCCTTTTCTCTTCTTTTATCTCTCTTCTATACGTAATTATCATTAAAACAATATTCAACTCGCTCTGCATTTTTTTGAGTGATCTTTCCCTGATAAGCTCTCTACACATTTATAATTTGAGTCATCTTCCCCCGATAAGCTTCCTACACATCTTTAATCTTCTCATAGTGAATGTCATTTTTACAAAATGATAACAGTTACTCTCTCAAGTCCAGATTTTATTACAGGATAATAAGCACTCTCTTCATACACGTACTTATAACAGACACAACACAAGCCTCAAAATACTTTAGCAGCAAATGCTCAAACTCTGTATATAAAAGATGCGGCAACATAAGCAGACATGTTTCCTAAGCAGCTTTCCATGAAGACAGGGGTGGAGTATCAGATTTTTCCCACGTAGGCACGCTGCTTGGGTACCTGCCACCCTTGACATTGTCCGCAGAAGCAATCAATTCCAGCTCAGCCATTTCTTCAGGTGTAAGCTTCACGGACAGAGCTCCAATGTTCTGGTTGAAATTCTCAATCTTGGTCGTGCCGGGAATCGGGCAGACGTCGTCACCCTGGTGGTGTACCCAGGCGAGGGCTAACTGCGACGGGGTGCATCCCTTTCTTTGCGCAATTTCATTCACTTGGTCGAATAGCTTCGCATTGTGAGCGAAGTTCTCTGGCTGGAACCTTGGTATGGACTGCATAACATAGAGCACTGTCTCAGTGGAGAACATATGAGCAACTGTCATTTTCCTTTTAGCACCAAATTCTACAGCAACAAGTGCAACCAATACTAGAAGTGGTTGCATCGCATGCAATCAAATTGTCTTGTTACTTGATACGATAAGCATTTGGAAGTTTGCAATCACTGTGTATCTGGAAAGAATGATTGAAAGAATTAGATTATCTTGTTCAAAATTTTAAGCATTCAAAATGTGGAGAGAAGTGCTTCAGCAACTACCACGCAAGGCTGATGGTTTTGATGTAAGATGTGACAACAGAAACAAAAGCGACAATCTACCTACATGTGATGGAATTTATTCATAACACTCAAAAGAAAGAAATCACAAATCTACATGAATTGTAGAAGAATATTATCGGAAGTAAAGCTCGATTAGCTTAAAAACAGTAGCTACTTCACTTGCCGGGCACAAGTCAAACACTAATCGCGGGAAGTAATCCACAATTGGCTTTATGTCAGATAGGAACTTGATCCCAAAACTTCCAAAAAAGGGTGTTAGGGAGTCCTCAGTCAAGAACTGGTTTTGTCAAGATATAATTTATCCTGTGAAGAAAGATGAGAATAAAAAAGGACAGAAGCTAAGGCTGGATACCGGTGTCGCTTATGCTGAGGAAATATGCCTCATCTTATGAAGAAAGATGAAAGAAAAAAGGATGGGCGGAAACGGAGGAAAGGATAGTGAATAGCAAATGGTGGGAAGGCTGGGAAACAAGAACTTACAAGTAAGTCTATATCTGTATATTCCCAAAAGCATGAGAATCGGGAAACTGCATCTTTCAGGCTCATTAAGCCATTAATTATGATTTTACACTAATTAAGAATCAGAGATGTGGGTGTAGGGCTAGTGCTGGAGAGGACACATAAGAATATAAAGCATTTGTGTCACCAATTGTTATCCATCCCCTCCAGGTACTTTTTTTGAATACCACAAGAACTCGTAGTTCCCTGCACACTTCAACAAGAATGACAGTTACTGTGAGCATCTAGTTATGCTGATCAGCAGAAACAAACCCGTCTATAGTCATTCTCAGTGAAATTCTACAATAACTTAGAGCCAACAGAAAAGAATCCACGTCCTAAAGGACTGTATGCAACGATTCCAATGCCAAGCTCCCTAGTAACAATTTAAAGGAAGAGCAGAGTCAGAAGAAAGCTGCTGTTACTGCATCAACAAATTAACAGAGTGATTATCTACCTGCATGTGGGAACGATCTCTGCTTCCACATCTCTTGTCCACAGCGACCACTCCAATTGCACAGCTGTGATGGGATGAACAGCATGCGCTCTCCTGATTGTTGACGCAGAGGCCTCGGATAAACCGATGTACTTGATTTTACCCTCTTCAACGAGTTTCTTTAGCTCTCCAATCTTTGAATATTCACCTGACAACACAACAAAGATTAGTCAATCTTTATGCATCTAAAAACAACAAAAAAGTTGCTAGGCATTAAGTTAACGGGGATAGATTTCTCTAATTTATCACTGAAGAGGGCAAATAAAAGAAGTATTCCAAGTATTTTTCATATTTCACAATGACATGTCAAGAATCAAATGTCTCCACGGAAAGTCCAGGAACAACTTTCAATGTGATCCTCGTATCTAAATTAGGATGACCTCATAGCACTTTCATCTCAAAGGAACATTTCAAATAATTTTCATGCTCGTTGACTCTTAACTTGCAAGAGATGCCCAAAAGACAAACTCAGCCACTAAAATTACTAAATTCCACGACCTCTTTAACAACATTGTGCCGCATCTGGACCTCGACAATCAACTGAACTTAAGTCTCAGTTAACACTATCTTACAAGTAGTTAATCTCTTCCACAAAATCGAACAAACTTCTAACACCATGAGGATGCATCATCACCGCTAATCTAGTTTAGCAACTGATCATACGGCTCGGAGAAAGTCTTAAGAGAGGGAACGGTTTCCATGAGAGGATCCATAGACTTCGATGGGGACACGAGTATCGATACGGTGTTGGTAGTAGACGTCGATGCAATCGACATCAAGCCGCCCTCACAAGCCGCCCTCACGTACGCCGGATCGCCCTGGACCTCCGACTTCCCATCCGCGAAGCTGATTCCAAACTTGGTCGCCAATTCCACCTTCTGTCTCACCCCTCCCTTCAGCGCCTGCTCAAAATCCACACCAAATCAACACAAGAAAAACCAAAAATTTCCCCGAAACAAAGACAGCCAAGACGCGGGATCGTAGAATTCCGCACGACCAAGCTAATATTACAACACCATAAGCATACCCACTTCAAGCGGAAGCTGAGGCTAAGCTTAACGCACCCAAGCGTGAAAACAGATCAGATTAGGAAGGCAAACAAAGACGGCCCGACTAACATATCAGCTAGTTGATCCAAAAAGCCGCGAACTTTCGAAATGGGTTATCTAAAAAGCAGACCTTTCCGAGGAGGATCTCGTTGGTGTGGGGTCCGTAGATGTCGGAAGTGTCGAGGAAGGTAGACGCCGGAGCCGACGGCGTGGTGGATGAGGGCGATCATGTCGGGGTCGGACTTGGGAGGGCCGAAGTGGGCGGACATGCCCATGCAGCCCAGCCCCTGCGCGGAGACCTCGAGGCCCTGCGACCCCAGCTTGATCCTCCTCACCGTCGTCGACGCAGCCATCGCCGCCGCCGCTGCCGTCGTCTACCTCGAGGTGGATGCAAAGAAGAGAACGGAGAAGGAAGCTCTGATGGCTTCCTGCAGCACTGAGACGATGACGAAGATGATGGGTGGAGCCGAGCTTAGCTTACTATAGGAGAGTTGATTCCACGCCGTCTTGTCCGCAAACACCGTGGATAAGACACCAACCTTGGTGGAGATGCTGCCGATTCCTCAAAATCATTTTGGTCCGGAATACGCCACGACTTAGAAAGTGACAAAAACAAAAGAAACAAAACAAACAGGACAACATTGCACCAACTCTAACCCCAATTATAAACATGAACAGGTTATGTCCGTATTTTTCTAAACTAAATTAACGTTTGGATTAATACCACAATAAACCACAAATTAATACATTTATGATAATTTTACCCCGAACTATTTTTTTTATCACAAAAAATCTCAAACTGGTACATCTATAACAAATTTACCCCGAATTATTTTTTTAACCATAAAAAACCCTAAACTTATACACTTGTGACAATTTTACCCCGAACTATTTTTTTTACTACCAAAAACCTAACACCGGTACACATGTGACAATTTTACCCCCGAACTAATTTTTTGACCACTAAAAACCCCAAACTAATACATTTGTGACAAATTTACCCTCCGTTAGTGTCCGTTAAATTGGATTAATATTACGAAAAATCACAAATTGGTAAACTTGTGACAAACAGAGAAGTAAAACCCAAAACCGGTATACTTTTCAACTACCACGTGTCGTTAAAATTAGCAATTTGACATAATTTTTAACAGAAACTAACGGAGGGTAAATTTATTACAAGTGTACCAGTTTGGGATTTTTTGTTGTCAAAAATTAGTTCGGTAGTAAAATTGTCACAGGTGTACCAATATGAGATTTTTAGTGATCAAAAAAATAGTTCGAAATAAAATTATCACATGTGTACCAGTTTGGAGTTTTTTGTGGTCAAAAAAATAGTTTGGGATAAATTTATCATAAGTGTACCAGTTTGGAGTTTTTCGTGGTATTAACCCTTAACGTTTCAACCAAGCATTTATGCATGGGATACCCCCTCAGATAATGTGTTGCATAATTTGAATGCCAATTTTTATCTTAATTCGAGTCATTATGAAACTTGTCATTATTCGAAATAGCATAAATTGCCGTGGGATATGTTCACTAGAAATCCTAAAACTTGCAAAAAGTGCAATCAAGTTTTAAAACTTGTCAAATTGATTCAAATGAGTCCTAAATTTAACACCGTCAAGCTTACTAATGAAAAATGCTGACGTGGCTTATTTTAATATTTTCTCTCTCCCACGTAGCGGTAACGTGGTTAAAACGACGTCATTTTGGCAAAAATTTGATTTTAAATACTATTTTTATTTAAATTAAATTTTTAAAAAAGACTAAAAAAAACAAAGGAAGGGGACAAGCGGGGAGGGAGGGCTTGCCCTCCCGCCATCACCGCCGCCCCACCATCGCCGGGAGGGGCCGGCGAGGATGGGGGAGATGGCAAGCGGGGGTCGCCAAGCCCCGGCCAGCGACCCTCGCCAACTGCAGGCGAGGGCCTGCGGGCCCTCGCCCAGATCTGGGCAAGGGGTCACGGCCCTCCCCCAGATCGGGCGAGGGTCGCCGACCCTCCCCCAGATTCGGCGAGGGTCGCCAGTGGCGGCCGACCCCCGCCAGTGGTGGCCCTCCCCCAGATCTGGCGGGGGTCGGCCGCCACTGGCGACCCTCGTCCAGGTATGGGCGAGGGCCGGCGACCCATGCCTGATCTGGGGGAGGCCCGTAGGCCCTCACCCACCGTCGACAAGGGTCGCCGGCCCTTGGCCGGGGCCTGGCGACCCCCGCCTGTCGTCCCCCCACCCTCGCCGGCCCCTCCCGGTGATGGTGGGATGGCAGGGGCGAGGAGGGCAAGCCCTCCCTCCCCGACTGTCGTCCTTCACCCTTTTTTATTTTTATTTTTTTTAATTTTAGCTTATTTTTAAATTTATTTTAAATAAAATTAATATTAAAATAATGAAAAAAGGCACGTCATTGCTACGTAGGATATAAAAAATAATAATAAAAGCCATGTCAGCATTTTCCGTTAGTTAAATTGGACGGTGTTAACTTTAGGACTCGATTGAACCAATTTAACAAGTTTTAGGATTCAATTGCACTTTGGTGACAAGTTTTAGGACTTCTAGTAAATATAGCACAACTGCCTTTTATCTCTAGCACACATGTTTCACAAGAACTCTTTGAATTAATACACTCTGATGTTTGAGGTAATGCTTATGTGGTCTCTCGTGATGGTTTTAAATATTATGTTACTTTTAGTGATGATAAGTCCCACACCACTTGGATTTATTTATTGACCTCTAAGAGTGAAGTGTTGAAAGTGTTTCAAGAATTTTGTAATATGGTTTACACTCAATATGGTCGGCATATCAAAATTCTCCAAACCGGTAATGTGATGGAATATATAAATCATCATTTTAAGTCGTTTCTTAAGTCTTTGGGAAATGTTTATCAAACCTATTGTGTTGGCACCCCCCAACAAAATGGGGTAGCCAAACGGAAAAATCATCACTTACTTGAAGTGACAAGAGCTTTGTCATTTCATGGTAACTCACATATTGGTTAAATGCGGTGCTCACTAGTTGTTACTTGATTAATCGTCTCCCCAGTAAGATCTTTCACTACAAGTCTCCACTGGAGGTCCTTATTGGGTGACTTGTGAATATTACACATCTTCGAATAATTGGAAGTGTTTGTTTTGTTCTTCTCCCGAGGGAAAACTTGATCCTTGTGCTCGCAAGTGTGTTTTTATTGGTTACTCCTCTATCAAGAAGGGGTATAAATGTTTCGATCCATCCACTAAGAAGGTATTTATCTCTTGTGATGTTGTCTTCGATGAGACTCATATGTTTTTTTTTCTAATAGGGTTCATCTTCAGGGGGAGAATAGTGATACTGACTTAGACTATAGTGGGTTTGATGTTGAAGTTGCTCCCTTGCTGATTGTAACTGATCGTATCAGTGATAACAATGATCCTGCTCTTGCTCCAGAGTAAGTGGATGAAATTGTTGATATGGAAGAGCATACACCTGCTTTTGCCACTCCCACTCCAATTCGAAGGACCACTCGGATTTCACAACCATGTACTAGATTTCGTGACTTCACCACTTATCATTCTACACGATTTCCTATATAGGATTATATTTGCTATGATAAAGTTTCGCCTGCCTTCCATGTTTTTTTAATTAGCTGTTAATGTTCAAAAAGAACCTGCTACCTTTCTCGAACCTAGAAGTTCTCAAGTGTGGTGAGATGCTATGAAAGAAGAGCTAGAAGCACTCGATAAAAATCACAGTTGGGATATCGTTACCTTAATCGAAGGAAAGAGTTCCATTGGCCGTAGATGGATGAATAAAATTAAATACAAGAGTGATGGTTCCATTGAGCATCACAAGGTAAGACTTGTTGCTAAGGGCTACACTCAAACATATGGTGAAGACTACAAAGAACCATTTGCTCCCGTAGCAAAAATAAACATCGTGAGAGTATTGATGTCTATAGTAGTAAATTGTGATTGGCCACTCTTTCAAATGGACAGTAAAAACGCATTTTTATAAGGTGAATTCGAAGAAGAAGTTTATATGAACATTCCTCCTAGACAACCTTTAGAAAATCAACCAAATGCAGTTTGCAAGCTTAATAAAGCCATCTACGCCCTCAAACAATTGCCACGTGCTTGGTATGGAAAATTAAGTTCCACTCTTGAAAGTGTGAGTTTCAAAAAGGGTGATTCGGATTCCTCCTTGTTTGTGAAGCGAAGTGCCAAAGGAACGGCGGCTATCCTTGTCTATGTGGCTGATATAGTTATTACCGGTGATAATCTTCATGAAATCGAGGCTCTCAAGCGACACCTTGAATGTGAAGCTTGACATCAAGGATTTGGGACACTTGCGTTATTTTCTTGGTATAGAGGTGGCTTATTCTAGTAAAAGACTATTCATCTCTCAAAGGAAATATACTCTTGACTTGTTAAAAGAGACTGGAAAACTTGGAGCTGCTCCTGCAGAGTCTCCCATGGAGTATAACACCAAGTTTGTGGACAATGTCACCCCATTACCCAATAGTTGGATGGAACGATAAGGATGCCAAATCATTATAATCCCAATATAATAGGAGATCATGCTATATTGTTCGATAGCTATAGTTACCAAATTAATGACTGTAACCCATTGTATTGCTCTCTATTAAAAGATAATGAATCCTCCCAAAGAAAATAAGATGAATTGGGGATTTACCACCGTGGATGTAAGCTTCCAAGGGATTATACTCTTGGTCGTCTGAACCATGTTAACGATTGAGTGTCCCTTTTCTTTTCTTTTCTCTCTTTTCTATACATGATTGTCATTAAAACAATATTCAACTCGCTATGCATTTCTTGAGTGATCTTTCCTCTGATAAGCTCTCTACACATTTATAATCTTGGGTTAATACCACTAAAAACCCCAAACCGGTACATCTGTAACAATTTTACCCTCTGTTAGTTTCCGTTAAATTTAACATATGGTAAATTTGTCACAATTGTACTGGTTTAGGGTTTTTGGTGGTTAAAAAAAATCAATTTAGGGTAAATTTATCACAGGTGCACCAGTTTGGGATTTTTTTATAGTCAAAAAATTAGTTTGAGATAAATTTATCACAGATGTACCAGTTTGAGGTTTTTCGTGTTATTAATCCTATAATCTTCTCATGGTGAATGTCATTTATACAAAATGATAACAGTTACTCTCTGAAGTCCGCATTTTATTACAGGATGTTAAGTACGTACTTATAACAGACACACAACATAGCCTCAAGACACTTTAGCAGCAACCAGCAAATGCTTACTGTATACGAAAGATGCAGCAACAGAAGCAGACATGTTTCTAAGCAGCTTTCCATGAAGAAAGGGGTGGAGTATCGGAGTTTTCCCACGTAGGCAAGCTGCTTATGTACCTGCCACCCTTTGACATTGTCTGCAGAAGCAATCGATTCCAGCTCAGCCATTTCTTCTGGTGTAAGCTTCATGGACAGAGCTCCAATGTTCCCGTAGAAATTCTCGATCTTGGTCGTGCCAGGAATCGGACAGGCGTCGTCCCCCTGCTGGTGTACCCAGGCGAGGGCTAATTGCGACAGGGTGCATCCCTTTCTGTGCGCAATTTCATTCACTCGGTCGAATACCTTCGCATTGTGAGCCAAGTTCTCTGGCTGGAACCTTGGTATGGACTGCATGACATAGAGCACTGTCTTAGTGGAGAGCATATGAGCAATTATCATTTTCTTATTAGCACTAAATTCGAAGGCAACAAGTGCAAAAAATACTAGAAGTGGTTGCATTGCATGCCATCAGATTGTCTTGTTACTTGACATGATAAGCATTGGGAAGTTGGCAATCACAGTGTTTCTGGAAAGCATGACTGAAAGGATTAGATTATCTTGTTCAAAATCATAAACATTCGAAATGTGGAGAGAATAGCTTTTGCAACTACCATGCAAGGCTGATGGTTTTGATGTAAGATGTGTCAACAGAAACAAAAGCAACAATCTACCTTCAAGTGATGGAATACATTGATCGCACTCAAAAGAAAGAAATCACAAATCTACAGAGTTAATTAAAAAAAAAACAAACTTTAGATTAAGTGACAATTCTGACCCGAACTTTTTTTTATCTCGTAAAAAAACACCAACTTTAGGTCGTGTGACAATTCTGGCCCAAACTTTTTTTTGTCTCATAAAAAATAATCAACTTTCATTAATTCCCAAATCTACATGTAGTGTAGAAGAATATTATCGCAAGTAAAGCTCTTTTTAACTAAAACAACAATAGATACTTCACTTGAAAGGCACAATCACTAGTCAAACACCAATCGCGGGAAGTAATCCGCGATTGGCTTTATGTCAGATAGGATCTTGATCCCAAAACTTCCAAAAAAGGGTGTTAGCGAGTCCTCAGTCAAGAACTGGTTCTGTCAAGATATCTTGTGACAAAAGATGAGAATAAAAAAGGACGGAAGGCTGAGGCCGGATACCGGTGTTGCTTATATTGAGGAAATATCGCTAATCGTATGAAGAAAGATGAGAGAAAAAGGATGGGAGGAAAGGAGGAAAGGATAGTGAATAGCAGATGGTGGCAAGGCTGGGAAGCAGGAACTTACAAGTCAGTCTATATCTGTATGTTCCCTAAAGCATGAGATTCGGGAAACTGCATCTTTCAGGCTCATTAAGCCATTTAGTATGATTTTACACTAATGTAGAACGGTGGGTGTGGGGCTAGTTCTTCTGTATACCAGAAGAAATCATAGTTTTGAGCACATTGATAAGAGTGACAGTCATTGTGATCATCTAGTTATGTTGATCAGCAGAAACAAACCCGTCTAAAGTCATCCTCAGCGAAATTCTCCAATAACTTGGAACCAACAGAAAAGAATCCTCGTCCTAGAGGATTGTACGCAACAATTTCAATGCCAAGCTCCCTAGTAGCAATTTAAAGGAGGAGCAGAGTCAGAAGAAAGCTGTTGTTACTGCATAAACAAATTGACGGAGTGATTTTCTACCTGCATGAGGGAACGATCTCTGCCTCCACATCTCTTGTCCACAGCGACCACTTCAATTGCACTGCCGTGATGGGATGAACAGCATGTGCTCTCCTGATTGTTGATGCAGAGGCCTCAGATAAACCGATGTACTTGATTTTACCCTCTTCAACGAGTTTCTTTAGCTCTCCAATTTTTGAATATTCACATGACAACACAACAAAGATTAGTCAATCTTTATGCATCTCAAAGCAACAAAAAAGTTGCCAGGCATCAAGTCAACGGAGGTAGATTTCTTTAATCTATCACTGAAGAGGGCAGATAAAAGAAGTATTCCAAGTATTTTTTATAATTCGCAATGATATGTCAAGAATCAAATGTCTCCGCAGCAAGTCAAGGAACAACTTTCAATGTGATTCTCGTTTATAAATCAGGATGAACCCCGTAGAACTTTCATCTTAAAGGAAGATATCGAATAATTTTCATGCTCATTTATCTCGACCTCGACTACAACTGAGCTTAAGTCTCCTTTAACAATGTCTTACACGATGTATAAGTCTAGTTTAGCAACATGATGATGTGGCTCAGAGATAGTCTTAAGAGAGGGAAAGGTTCGATGAGGATCCATACAGTGACTTCGATGGGGACCCGAGTGTCGATACGGTGTTGGTAGTAGAGGTCGATGCAATCGACGTCGAGCCGCTTCAAGCTGGCCTCGCAAGCCGCCCTCACGTACTTGGGATCGCCCTGGACCACCACCTTCCCGTCCGCGAAGCTGAATCCAAACTTGGTCGCCAATTCCGCCTTCTGTCTCGCCCCTCCCTTCAGTGCCTGATCAAACTCAACACCAAATCAACACAAGAGAACCCCAAACATTGCACCCAAAAACAGAAAACCAATATGCAGGATCGTAGAAAAAAAGAAGACTGATTAACATGCAGATTTTTGTGCGAGGACTGTCAACTAATAGATCTAAAAAGCCAAAACCTTTAAAATGGAGTCGCGGCTCAATATCTTAAAAAACGGACCTTTCCGAGGAGGATTTCATCGGCGTTAAAGCCGTAGATGTTGGAGGTGTCGAGGAAGGTGACGCCGGAGCCGACGGCGTGGCGGATGAGCGCGATCATGTCGGGGTCGGACTTGGGAGGGCCGGAGAAGGGGGACATGCCCATGCAGCCCAGCCCCTGCGCCGAGACCTCGAGACCCTGCGACCGCAGCTTGATCCTCCTCACCGTCGACGCCGCCGTTGCCGTCATCTCGCTCGAGCTCGCTCGCTCCCTCCCTGCACCGAGACGACACCGAAGCTGTTGGATTGAGCCGAGCTCTTATGGGCGCGAGTGGCAGGCGTTCGGTTGGCGCGTTTTGAAGTCAACGGTATAAATTTTAAAAAATGGATTTTCTTTTTTTTTCCCAAATCTGGTAAAATGCTCTGCATCCGCCACGTGTCCAAATGCTTCCAAGAGAGGAAAGTCAATTAATGTATGGTCGTACGATGCGAAGCTACGCCATCTGTCTACCGTGCAATATTCCCTCTTAATTTTTAATTTTTAACATGTTCAATGTAATCCCGAAATTTTAATAAATATTTGATCTAGTTTCTAAATTATATATCCTTGCACTCTATCTATTCATTGGATTTTCTAGTCTGGATATTAAATCGAACACGTACCAAAAGTTCGACGGTCATATTGAATAAATTAAAAGTTTAACGACGAGATTACACATTGGGCTAGATTAGAAAAACTATTGGTGTAATTTTTCCCAAAGCAAAACAGAACAACATCGCTCCACTCTAACCCCCCCCCCCCAAAAAAAAAAAAACAATAGGAGTGTCGCTTTTAATTTTAGGAAACTTGCTCATTATATCCGACCATTTTAATATAATGCAAAGGCACGAGCCAAAAATCTGTCTACCTAAAGGCTCGTGAACTTCTTTTTTTATCTATTCTACAATAACTCTCAACTCACTACCAAAATTTTGCCTTGCTTCTTTGCAGAGCGTGGGAGTTGAAACCCACATCTAAAACTAAACGTCCTCTCTCCTAATCCCCCATGAAAAGTTGAGGAATCGAACTCTCCACCTCCCCCTTCCCGATTAGGAAGGGTGACCACTTAGACAAACCAGTACTTAAAGGTTCATGGACTTTGGATGGTGAAAATTAAACACAAAGCAAAGCATTCCGGAGAGCCATCGGTTCAGGGATCGTGCTGTTATAGAAAACGTGCCTCTTAGCATTTGCTTCTATGAATAGTAACCAATCCTCAGAGAATGTTGCACTCGGTGTAAGTGTTGAACTCATGTTTGAAGTGAATAAAGAGTCGCTCTAGTATGTACGGATCAGTTCGAATGGCTCAAAATCCCAATTTCTTGATTCTAAAAGTCACCCCGATATAATCGGCACGCCAGGCTCGGTTAGTATTCAACTCACTCTGTGTTTCGCAAGTGATCTCTCCCAGTAAGCTTATTATTACACATCTATAATCTTCTCAAGGTGAATGTCGCTTATACAGAACGACAACAGTTACACCCTGCAGTTCATATTTTATTACAGGATAAGAAGTACTCTCTTCTTACACATGCTTATAACAGCCACACAACATTAGCCTCAAAATACTTCAGCAGCAAATGCTCAAACTATGCATATCAAGGATGCAGCGACAGAAGCAGACATGTTTCTAAGTGGGTTTCCATGAAGAAAGGGGTGGAGTGTCGGAGTTTTCCCATGAAGGGCTGCTGCCATCGTACCTGCCACCCTTGACATTGTCCGCAGAAGCAATTGATTCGAGCTCGGCCATCTCTTCCGGTGTAAGTTTCACTGACAGAGCTCCAATGTTCTGGTTGAAATTCTCGATCTTGGTCGTGCCGGGAATCGGGCAGACGTCGTTGCCCTGATGGTGTACCCAGGCGAGGGCTAACTGCGACGGGGTGCATCCCTTTCTTTGCGCAATTTCATTCACTCGGTCAAATACCTTCGTGTTGTGAGCCAAGTTCTCTGGCTGGAACCTTGGTAGGGACTGCATAACATAGAGCACTGTCTCAGCAGAGAGCATATGAGCAACTATCATTTTCCTTTTAACGCCAAATTCTACGGCAACAAGTGCCAAAGTAGTTGCATTGCATGCCATCAGATTGTCTTATTACTTGACATGATAAGCATTTGGAAGTGCACGACCACTGTGTATCTGGAAAGCATGATTATTTAGAGATTATCTTGAAATGATTAATATATCTTGTCCCAAATTGTAAACATTAGAAATGTGGAACGAAGTGATCTAGCAACTACCGCAAGGCTGATGGTTTTGATGTAAGATGTGACAACAGAAACAAAATCGACAATCTAAATTTTGTACGTGTGATGGTACCATTTGTCCATTTAGATGATGTGTAGAAGAATGTTATCGGACGTAAAGCTCTTTTAGCTAAAAAATACAGCTACTTCACTTGCCCAGCACAATCGCTAGTCAAACACTAATGGCGGGAAGTAATACACAATTGGCTTTATGTCAGATAGAAACTTTTGATCCCAAAACTTCCATAAGAAGGGTGTTACGAAGTCCTCACTCAAGAACTGGTTGAGTCAAGATATCATTTATCTTGTGAAGAAAGATGAGAATAGAAAAGGACGGAGGGCCAGGGCCGGATACTGGTGTCGGTTATTTTGAGCAGATATCGCTAATCTTGTGAAGAAAGATGAGAGAAAAAGGGTGGGTGGAAAGTGGGGAAAGGATAGTGATTAGCAAATGGCGGGAAGGCTGGGAAACAGAGGAACTTACAAATAAACCTATATTTATTCATTCCCAAAAGCGTGAGAATCTGGGACACTGCCTCTTTCAGGCTCATTAAGCCACTAGTCATGATTTTGCATTAATCTAGAATCACGAAAGGTGGGATGTCTGGCGTGTGCTGGATTGAAGACATAAGAATATGAAGCATTTGTGTTACCAAATGTTATTCATCCCATCCAGATACTTTTTCTTTATACCACAAGAACAGCTTTCCAGCACTTCAATGAGAATGACAGTCACTGCGAGCATCTAATTATGTTGACCAGAAGAAACAGACCTGTCTGAAGTCATTTTTGGAGAGATTCTCCAACAACTTGGAGCCAGCAGAAAAGAATCCTCGTCCTAGAGGACTGTACGCAACAATTCCAATGCCAAGCTCCCTAGTCACCATTTTAAGGAAGAGCAGAGTCAGATGAAAGCTGTTGTTACTGCATAAACAATTTAACAGAGTGATTTCTTACCTGCATGTGGGAACGATCTCTGCCTCCACATCTCTCGACCACAGCGACCACTCCAATTGCACCGCTGTGATGGGATGAACAGCATGTGCTCTTCTGATTGTTGGCGCAGAGGCCTCGGATAAACCGATGTACTTGATTTTACCCTCTTCAACGAGCTTCTTTAGCTCTCCAATCTGTGAATATTCACATGACAAAACAGCAGCAGTCAAGATCTTACGTGTTAAGATCCAGAAAATTGTGCACATCATTAGCTTATATTGTGTCCTGATCCCTAAATAGTTTGGGTTCCCTGACTTTCCAAACATTGCATTTTGACTAGTTAGTTCTCAGCAAAGATTAGTCAATCTTTATGCATCTCAATGCAACAAAAAAGCCGCAAGGTATTAAAGTCAACAGAGGTAGATTTCTCTAATCTATCATAGAAGAGGGCAAATAACAGAGGTATTAAGTTAACTAGTTAGATCTAATGTACCACTGAAGAGGGCAAATAAAAGAAGTATTCCAATTACTTGTCATATTTCACAATGATATGTCAACAATCAAATTTCTCCACAGAAAGTATATATAAATCAGGATGAACCCCGTAGCACTTTCATCTCAAAGGAAGATTTCAAATAATTTTCATACTTGTTGACCCTTAACTTGTCAAAGATGCCCATAAAACAAAAAACTCAGCCACTAAAATACTAAATTCCACAACCTCTTTAACAACACCGTGCCGCATCTTGAACTCTGATACTAACTGAACTTAAGTCTCATTTAACAGTATCTTATAATTCAAAAGGCAAGGAAATAGTTCATTTCTGCCACAAAAGACTACAAAGTCTTAACAACCATGTCGATGCATCATCAACACCAATCTAGTTAGCAACCGATCATCTGGCTCAGAGAAAGTCTTAAGAGAGGTAAAGGTTTAACGAGGATCCATACAGTGACTTCGATGGGGATGCGGGTATCGATACGGTGTTGGTAGTATAGGTCGATGCAATCGACATCGAGCCGCTTCAAGCTGGCCTCGCAAGCCGCCCTCACGTACGCCGGATCGCCCCGGACCTCCCTCTTCCCGTCCGCGAAGCTGATCCCATACTTGGTCGCTAACTCCACCTTCTGTCTCACCCCTCCCTTCAGCGCCTGCTCAAGCTCAACACCCAAATCAACACAACACCAAATCAACACAAGAAAACCCCAAACATTGCACCCAAAAACAGAAAACCAAGACGCGGGATCATAGAATTCGGCACGATCATGCTAATACTACAACACCATGCGGAAGCCGAGACCTTAACCCGAAAAAGATCTGACCTTTCCGAGGAGGACTTCGTTGGTGTGGGGGCCGTAGATGTCGGAGGTGTCGAGGAAGGTGACGCCGGAGCCGACGGCGTGGTGGATGAGGGCGATCATGTCGGAGTCGGGCTTGGGGGGGCCGTAGAAGGAGGACATGCCCATGCAGCCCAGCCCCTGCGCGGAGACCTCCAGGCCCTGTGACCCCAGCTTGATCCTCCTCACCGTCGTCGTCGCCATTGCCGCCGCCGTCGTCTAGCTCGAGCTCGATCTCGCTCACTGCACCGAGACGATGACGGAACTGTCGGATGAGCGGAGCATTTTAAGGAGGGAACAGTAGGTGGAAAGAGACTACCGAAGACGCACGTGCTGACGTTAGTGTCTCCTCACCTACTTCTCCAAACGCCAATTGTGAAAACTGCTGACCTCGTAGGGTTGACAAAATGGTCGAATCGACAACTTTGTTAGATAACGACGGAAACGGTTCCCAAATTCATTCATAAATTTTTGATATATTTAATACAGCCTCTGAACTTTTAATTTGTTCAATACGATCCTTAAATTTTTAATAAATATTCAATATAATCTCAAAACTTGAATTAATAGAAAGAATATATTGAATATTTTTATTTAGCTTAGGAACTAAATTGAACATATAGCAAAAGTTTAGAGATGACATTAAACAAATTAAAAGCTTAGGGATCACATTGCACATTAAGCCAATAATTCAGATACTGCTTGTGTCATTTTTCCCATTATATAAGAGGTCAAGAACATAAAAAAATGACAACTCTTGGCGAAAGGACCAACCTACTTCCCTTAAAAAACTGCCGACTTCAGCTCTAATCCCAATGTTGTCCCGAACTTTTCTTTTATCTAGAAAAAAAATCCAAAATTTAGGTACCGTCCAAATCTACCCAAACTTTTTTTTGTCTAAAAAAAAATCCCTCAACTTTAGGTCCAGGCCTAAATCTATTCCAGAAAAATCACCAATTACTCTAATCCAAAATCTGCCTCATTAGCTCTTTATACAAAAATCGTCATTAGTCGTCCCTAATTTTCATATCCTCGAACAGTCTCATTTTGGTGATAATTTTTCATGTCACCTTGCTAATGTGGATTCGTTATTGATGTGGGAATGCCACGTCAAGTTGGGACTAAACCATGAGATAGATTTGATAATGGAATGAAAGTTTGTGATTTTTTTTAGACATAACAAATTCGAGGCAAATTTGAGAATGGCCTAAAGTTTGGGGTTATTTTCTGAGACAAAAAAAATTCGGGACAAATTTGAAAATGGACCTAAAGTTTTGAGTTTTTTCTTAGACAAAAAAAAGTTCGGGGTCTAGACTTAAAACTTGGATCTTTTAGAAAATAAGGCCCGGGAAAGACCTAACAATATGGCATAACTTGGCGGGTGACAAAACAAAAGCAGAACGACAATCCACATAAAAAAAAAAACCAAAAAAATGTGTCATTCTCAATTGCCCACCACGTTGGATTATTTTATTATAATCTAGAAACACTTGATCTATTCAAATGCTCATGAAACACCGTGCAAGCTCGTAAACCAATAAAGTTCACACTCTCCGGCTAGAGCAATTTCACATGTAAAGTTGCGAGAACCGAACAAGCGGCCTCCGGTTTTTAAGTTGGAGCTCTAATTAACTATGTAGGCTTTACTAAGGTTATTATACAATATTACTATCTGGCCATATCATTTTCCTTTTTTTTTTGCTTTTTTACAACTTTTTTATTTTTCACGATCCATCGCAAAACCCATTTTCTCTAATGTCTTTTGATCTTTGTATAGACAAGGCTCAATTGGAATGTAGGATCTAGAACTAATGTTTGAAATTTACTAGAAATGTGGGTGGAATTCCATAATGACAGAGAGACGGAATTTGTCCATTTTATTATGGACCGACGAAGAAAGTCCAAGTTGATTATATCCACGCATTATCTTAGAGGAACCCATGATAGCAAAGTGGGTTGAATTATTGCATAAGGGCAATAGGAATAGACAAACTCTTGACAAAATTCATTTCAATCCACGAAAGTCAAAAGTTCAAGGTCATAACACTGCCGAGGGGGAGAAGTATCCAAAAAAAATCTAAAAATCTATTGCAATTTTTACCAACTGAGTTCTTATTTTTGCAAATTAAGTCAATCCTGCTAATTTTGGCTGGAAATCGCTGGCATAGACGCTGGTCATTCTACGTGAAACGGATAGCGCAAATGTAGACAAATTTTTAAATAAATTTTCAAACTTTTTATTATTTTATTATTTTTCTTTCTTTTCCTTCTTTTTTTTTTATTGTCGCCGCCTAGGGCCTGGTGACCCTCGCCCAGCTTTGCTCGTGGCTGGCAAGGGCTCGACAAGCCTCACTGGCCAAAGTTGTAAATGCAAAGAAAAAAGGAAAAATAAAATAAAAATTAATAATATATATTCGAAAAATATTCAAATATTATTAAAATTGTCCATGCAATGCGGCCGTGCCACGTAGGACGACCGGTATCCATGTCAGCGATTTTCTGACCAAAATTGACCAAATAAACTTAATTTGCAAAAATATAAAAATGTTTAAAACTCAATTATCACAATTAAAAGATTTAATACTGAATTGGTAAAAGTTCAGTAATTTAAGACTTTTTGGATAATTTTCCCTAATTTCAAGGGATATATATTACCCTCGTCATGCTCGAATGGCCCTGCTTTTTTTCAAACATTTTTTTCACTTTTGCTTTCCCCGGCAAAATTCAACACATTATACAAAATTCAAACACATTATATATATGTCGAAATGCGTATATCGTGAAAGCTTCGAGTTAAACAACAAAAAAGCAAAAGTCAAAAGTGCGTCCGGAGTAGGGACTAATCCCGTTCTGCTAACTAATTTAGGGTACGTTTGGTAACCATTATATTTCCGAAAATAATTTCTGCTCATAAATGATTTTTTTTTTATTCCATTCCCGGAAACAATTTCCGAGTATTTGAAAGCGTTTGGTAACTGCCTAAAATTTTTATTCCTGGAATAGAAAAAGAACAAAAATACGCTTGGTAGCTGCACAAAATTTCTTTTTATTAATAATATTTTGAATTTTTTAATATTTCTTTCTCTTTTTTTCCTTTTTTTTCTTTTCTTTTTTTCTTCTTCTCCTTCCTTGGCCCATGGCCAGATCGCCGGCAGGGCCAGCGACGGGCCACAGGCCAAGGCCTGCGAGGGCGTTGCGACTCGGGCGAGGGCTGCCCTCATCGATCGGACCCGCGCACAAGCTGCAAGTCGCCCTAGTCGGATATGGCGAGGGTCCGGCGAGGGCGACCCTCGCCCTCGCCAGCCACCAGCCACAGGCTAAGAAAGAAGAAGAAGAAAAAAAAAATTTCTTTTCCGTTTTTTATTCTTGATTCTGTTCCAAAACTATTTCTAGGAACAAAAAATTTGCCAAACGGATTTCTGTTCTTTTTTGTTCCCGAGAACAAAATAATAAAATCAAACACTATTTGGCCGGTTACCAAACAAGCCCTTGGCTTCTCTGAACAGTAGAAAGTGTGGGACTAATCAAAGCCTTATCTAGAGACTAGCATCAGTTCAGCCATGAAACAAAGAGTTGGATAAAATGTTGGGAAAATTGTCCAAAAAGTCCTAAACCTTTTGTACGGCGACCAATGTAGTCCTAAATCTTTCAATTTTGTCAATTCAGTCCTAAACCTTTAAAAAAGTTGCCAATTCAGTCATAAACCTTTCAATTGTGCAAATTTAGTCCTTAACCTATTGATTATTTGCCAATTTAGTCTTTCTGGCTTATTTTGGCCGGAAATCGTTGATGTTAGCACCGGCTGTCATACGTGGCGCTAAGGTAGATAATTTTTCAATTTTTTTAAAAAAAATTGAATTTTTTTATTGATTATTTTATTTTTATTCTTTTCTTTTCTTTTCTTTCGTTTCTTTCTTTTTTTCCTTTCTTCTTCTTCTTCGTTGAGCCAGCAAATCACCGGTGAAGGTGGCGAGCCACTGGGCAAGGGCCGGCGACCCCTGCCGGCCCAAGGGGGAGGGCCGCAAAGCCCTTGCCGTTCGTCGGCGAGGGCGTCGCGGCCCTCGCCCGCCCTCGCTGTGGCCGCCGAGAGCCTGGGTCGATGGCCGCAATGTGACATCCCAAAAATTTCATCCGTTAGTTTAACGAGCGTACGTAACGGAACGTTACGTGAGAATTTAAATAACCATCGACGAGCTACGGAAGCGTCAACTTCGGAAGACTCGGATATTATTACGAAACCACCGTACCATCACCTTGTCAACTACCGCAAGACCATCCTACAATTATCTATCATTTCATTTGTTAACGTTGTATTACGAATTAACCGTCTTGACCTTATCATGTCCTTCGTTTACACTATGAACTTTAGTCACGTTATCCACCCAAGTTGAATTCTTGCACGCCATTTCTTTTTCCACCGACTTCATGCAACAAATTTACGTGGTCAACCCATTCTTCTACTTTTCCATCTTCCACGCCATCACTAACACTTCATCCACTTTCAATTATTCGGTCAACACATTATTCTGCTATGCTAAGTCCCCACGCCATTTGCTTCCTCTCACTAACAGCAGCATTACCACCACCGCCAGCTACTCTTTCCCTTGCATCGCCACAGCCACCTGTCCATTTCTTTTCTCCAATCAACAATTTCTGCTCTTGTTCAGTCAACCGGCGAAGGAGATCAATCCAGCTAAGCCACCAAGTCTCTGATTTTTCCTTCCCTCTCGCCAACTTATTATTATTCTTCTTCTTCTTCCCTTCTCATTTTGTACTGCCCAAAACAGAACCTCCTCCTCCGTTGTTTCTGTTCTATTCTGAATCAATTTCATTGCCCGACACCACCAGCTTGCTGTCCGTCCTCACGAGCCATTTCCAGACCTTTATGCCGCCAACTTCCTTCTCACCGCGGGCTTGAAGTGCGACGAAAGGCTTGAGGAGAATTTGCTATGGTTCTCTTTCCCTTTCCGAACCAGGCCACGCCGTATTCAGCCGTCAATGCAAGTGAAATTCTGCCTCCCTATATCAGATCGGAGTGGTTTGCATGTTGAATTGGTTGTAGGTGTAGGACATTGATGGAAATGGATGGTGGTGATGCAAATTAGCTTCTAGTTGTGGGTGTTTTTGAACACCAAATTTGTGTAGATTAAGTTTTGAGTTGTTCTTGAACTTGAGTTGTGATTTCCAGATACGGTTTCTGCTGGACCTTTACAGCTTCCCAATTTTGTAGAGATTTCTGTGGTTTGAATATTGAAATACTTTCTTCATGAAAGTTGTTCAAAACATCTGGGAGTATAACATATTTTAATTTCATAATTTTTGGAGTTATTTTTGGTAGCACGAACGCCAAATCTCCAACCCATGCTAGACTGCCCGGGTGCTCTGTTTCAGTGACCTTTCCACGTTCTTGATTTTTTATAAAATTTATAGAATTATTCTGAACAAACTTCCTTCATAAAAGTTCTTGAGGACTTATTTATATACAACATATTTAAATTTGAGAATTTTTTGAGATGATTTGGTTACTGAAATGAGCTCATGTTGAGAAGCAAGAATTTTGTTCCAATAAACAGTTTTTAGTCTGACTTTAAGCTCCCGAACGAGATATTTACAGAAATAATTGTACTTTTAATCCCACATGAAAATTGTTTATCAAGGTGTTCTCTGTGACATATTTAAATTCCAGAATTTTTGGAGTTCATTCGCTAATTATTTTAAGCCGATTTCAAAACCGGCGTGAAACTGCCGGTTTTACCTTTTTTCAAAGATTCACTATTTTCTAAGTGAAAACGTGGGAATCTCGAGTTGGTTTCTTCTGGAGATAGAATCTAAAAATTTTGAACTTTCAAATAAGTTATGATAGACCTTGATTGGATGTCAAATGATGGGGCAAGCGAGGCCAAGTTCATAAACAAGCTTGGAATTGGCAAGCATTGCTAGAAAGATTCGATTGTTGTGTTGTTGTTTGTGTGACATTGAAAAAGATAGATAATTGTTGGTGATCTGTGCACTATATGAGTTGATTATGCGTGTGGGCTCGCTTGGGTTGTTGAATGCCATCGGTCAGGGAACCGACAATGCCCCGAGGAGCTGTAGAGAATGCGGAATGCCGTGGTCAGTGGACTACGATGCCTAGGATGAGAATGCCCTAGATGTCTCGAGAGTTTGATCGGGATGTCGTGGTCAGTGGATCATGAAGCCGGCACGGGCCGTTGAGAATTTCGGCATACACCGCGGCAGATCGAAGTGTGCATCGAACCCCGCCAGACGGGAGTTTTCCTCCTTGCGTGTCCGTTGAGCGCACCGAGCATGTGATTTGGAGTGAGATAATGATACCCAAGCGAGAGTGAAGTTGTGTGCGCATGTTTGAATCGCGCTGTTGATTATGATTGCTGAGTTAAAGTATCACACTCGAGATGATTACTAGCATGGGCACAACAAAATATGATTCTTGTGATTAGTAAGTCTAGCTAGAAGACTGTTGTACCTATGCCTATTGATATGCATTATATTCTTGTTTGGTATAGGTCGAAAGACATTTTATTTGTTGAGCCTAGCTCACTATTGTTATGACAAACTTTTACAGATCTGTAGCCATGCCGATACTTCCCCCATCGACCTCCATTAGTTATGGAGCACCTGTTAATTTCGAGAGTCATCTGTCTGAGTTTGTGGACCTTAAGGTAGCGCATGATAACCATTCTGGTTCTGTCCAGAACTGGTTTTCTGTTCCCAAAAATAGCTTTGGACCAGAAACCCGTTTGGTAACGCAATTCCATTTTTCTATTTCTGGAATAACTTTTTGTTCCAGAACCGATTCTGAACCAGAAATCAGAACAAAAAAAAAGTAAGTTTTCTATTTCTAGACCAAAAATGAGAATCATTTCTGAGAGAACTCTTTCTTCAAAATAAATGTTCATCTAGAAGTCACGATCTTTGAGATTGGAAAAAAAAAATCAAAAATCAAAAATTTCAAAACTTCACAGAATGGTTTAAAATTTGTGGTTACCCACTTTGAGCGAAATTTAAATTTTTTTAGGAATCGAAAAAAATCAAAATCAAAAAATCAAAATTTTCAAAATTTCACAAAATGGCTTAGAATACCTATGGCCACCCACTTTGAGCGAAATTTAATTTTTTTAGATGCCAAAAAAAATAAAAAATAATCAAAAAATCTAAAATTTAAAAACTTCACAGAATATCTTAGAATACATGTGGCCACCTAATTTGAGCGAAATTTAATTTTTTTTAGGTGCCGAAAAAAATTAAAAAAAGCAAAAAATAAAAAATTTTAAAACTTCACAGAATGGCTTAGAATACCAGTGGCCATCCACTTTGAGCAAAATTAAAATTTTTTTAGGTGCCGAAAAAAATAAAAAAAAATAAAAAATTTTAAAACTTCACAGAATGGCTTAGAATACCTGTGGCCACCCACTTTGAGCGAAATTTTATTTTTTTTAGGTGCCGAAAAAAATTAAAAAAAGCAAAAAATCAAAAATTTTAAAACTTTACAGAATGGCTTAGAATACCTGTGGCCATCCACTTTGAGAGAAACTTAAATTTTTTTAGGTGCCGAAAAAAATAAAAAATTTCAAAACTTCACAGAATTGCTTAGAATACCTGTGGCCACCCACTTTGAGCGAAATTTAACTTTTTTAGTTGCCGAAAAAAATAAAAATAAGCAAAAAAGTAAAATTTTCAAAACTTCACAGAATGGCTTAAAATACCTGTGGCCACCAACTTTGAATGAAATTTTATTTTTTTAGGTGCCGAAAATAAGAAAAAAAAGCAAAAACGAAAAAATTTCAAAACTTCACAGAATGGCTTAGAATACATGTGATCATCCACTTTGAGTGAAATTTAATTTTCTTTAGGTGCCGAAAAAAA
Organism: Syzygium oleosum; assembly: GCF_021117445.2. Lineage (NCBI taxonomy): Eukaryota > Viridiplantae > Streptophyta > Magnoliopsida > Myrtales > Myrtaceae > Syzygium > Syzygium oleosum. The sequence goes on along the minus strand of NW_026607485.1, from coordinate 18,058,045 downwards.
TTAAAAAATCAATAAAAATTAAAAATACCATTTGGGCACCTAAAAAAATTAAATTTCACTCAAAGTGGGTCGCTAGAGGCATTCTAAGTCATTCTGTGAAGTTTTAAAAATTTTGATTTTTTTATGTTTTTATTTTTTTTTCGGCGCCTAAAAAAATTTAAATTTCACTCAAAGTGCGTGGCCACAGATATTCTAAGTCATTCTATGAAGTTTTGAAATTTTTTATTTTTTTATTTTTTTTTCACCTCAAAAAATTAAAATTTCACTCAAAGTGGGTGGCCACAGGTATTCTAAGCTATTCTGTGAAGTTTTGAAATTTTTGAGTTTTTGAATTTTTTTGGGCACCTTAAAAAATTTAAATTTCACTCAAAGTTGGTGGTCACATGTATTCTAAACTATTCTGTGAAGTTTTGAAACTTTTTTATTTTTTGATTTTTTTTGGGCACCTAAAAAATTTTAAATTTCACTAAAAGTGGGTGGCCACATGTATTTTAAATTTTTCTAGAATTTTTCAATTTTTTTTGGATTTTTTGAATTTTGTTGAGATTTTTAGGAATTTTTTGGATTTTCTAATTATTTTTATTCCATTTCTAAAAAAATGGATTTTTGTTCCTGGAAATAGAATTTTGTGTTGTTTATCAAACGGGTTTTTGTTTCAGGAAATATAAATTTTGTGGTGTTATCAAACGGGTTTATATTCCAGAAATAGAAATTTTTTGTCGTTATTAAACGAGTTTCTTTTCTCAGAAACTTATCATGGAACCAGAAATAGAAAAATCTATTTCTATTTCAGGAACTCACTCTGAAACAGAATGGTTATTATTCGCTACCTAACCTTCCAGGGATGGTTTTTGTTAGATTTATTTTCATTCTGACTGTGGACATTGGGTCCCCAGCGGGACCCATACTATTGGGGTTCATAGCCGTATATGTTCATACTGGAGGGCGGCTAGTAGGACCTCTTCCACACCCGGCAGAGGATTGGGCAGATGACGATGCCAGTAGCGGGATCAAGTGAGGTTAGTGATGAGGAGTTGCGGGATCGACCATTTTTGGGAAGACACGACTGACACTTTTTGAGATAGAGTCGTGTGCTCGAGTGATAAAATTTTGAAACTTGTTGTGGTAGGTGAGTAGATGTGGATAGTTCGGGTTGAAGCAGTCCCTGTATATAATCTCCCCGAATGTAAACTCACCGTTATATCATCCTGTGTTTATAAATAAGAAGAAACTTGAAGTTTAATTTCTGTGCAGTCAATTATAGTAGTAGACTTTCCTTATTTATAATTGATGTTGTAAATGTTGTCCTTAAGGAGAAGCATCTTTCGCGTGCGAACTCTTATGTGCTCGTATGGTTACAGTGACTCATAGGAAGGGGTGTGCCTGGGATGCTACATGTAACGCCCTCGCCGGCTGCAGCGAGGGCTTGCGAGGCCTCGCCAAATCCAGCGAGGGCCGCGATGCCCTCGTCACCTTCGCCAGATCTGGCAAGGTGAGGTCGTCGCAACCGTCGCTGGCCACAGCGAGGGTAGGCGACGGCTCGCAACACCCTCGCCGACCGCAATGAGGACTCACGAGCCCTCGCCAAATCTGGCGAGGGCCGCAACACGTTCGCCAGATCTGGCGAGGTGATGGCTGGCCATTGCCAGGCACACCGAGGGCGGGCGAGGGCCGTGACGCCCTCGCCTAGGGGCCAGCGGGGGTCACTGACCCTTGCCCTGTGGCTGGCGACTCGCCGGCTCAATGAAGAAGAAAGGAAAAAAAGAAAAGAAAAGAAAATAATAAAAATAAAATAATCAATATAAATCAATATAAAAATTCGATATTGTTTTTTTTAAATAGAAAATTACCCATGCCAGCGCCACGTAGGATAGTCGATGCCGACTGGACCGCCATGTCAGCGATTTCAGGCCAAAATTAATCAGAAGGACTAAATTAACAATTCGTTAAAATATTTAGGACTGAATTGGCAAATAGTCAATATATTTAGGACTAAATTGGCACAGTTGAATGGTTTATGACTGAATTGGCAACTTTTAAAAAGGTTTAGGATTGAATTGGCAAAATTGAAAGGTTTAGAATTGAATTGGCCGCCGTATATTAGATTTAGGACTTTTTAGATAATTTTTCTTGTCCCTAAGTAACATGGATCATTATCAAATCCAATGATTATCTTATCAAAGTATTTTCAAGGATCATCTCATGACAAAGATGGAATATACTAAGAATTGGCATATCTATTCTTATTGCGCCTTTCGACACAATGTGATGTATTTTTAGAGGATGAATATCCGATCGATCTTCAACATGCTTTGATAGGTTATCATCGACTCACTGTAATTTCTGATGATAAAAAACAAGGCAAGTATAAAAATAAATTGCTTGTAAGTTGAGATGTGTTTAAGATCATGCTCATGCTCTCGTACGACAAATCCTATGTTAAACAACAAAAAAGCCTCCTCATAAGATAATATTCAGTAATTTGATATCACCACGTCAGCATCCCACGTGGCGTATATTATTTCACTTATATCCACTAATATATTGACACGTGTCTACGTTTCATATCAACAGTTGAGGTAGAATTTAATAAAAAAATAAAAAAATCTTCTCTCTTCACCTTTAAGCGCTCTCTCTTCCTCCTCCATCCACAGCCACCGGACCTCCGCTCCTCCTTTGCCGTCCTGCCGGTGGAGTCGCCGGCACCGTGATTGGTCCAACCACCTCTGCGTCCAAGCCAAGCATGGCCGGCTTCCTTTGTTTTCTTCGTCTCGTCGTTCTTTAGATCTCGAAATCGGGCCATCCATGGCCGAAATCGTCAATGCCGCTCGTCGCTCGTCCATGGCCACGTTCAAGCTCCAACCGTCTTCCCTGACAACTATTCCTCCGTTTTTCTTTTGCTAATTGAGCTCGCAGTCCATGGCCATCGAGATTTTGACCTCGCCATCAAGGCTCATGGCATGGACAAGTTGTGGTTGCCAGATCTGTGGACAAGCTGCTTCGTGAGCCATAGACGATGTAGGCTTGCAGCCATGGACAAGACCAGATCTGGAAGCACAACTCCAGTCCAAATCTAGATGGATGAACAAAGCTTGCGGCCATGGGCAAGGCTAGATCTAGACGAGCCGACTGCGAGTGATGACAAAGATGTAGCTTGGGCCAATCGCGAGCAACGCCGGAAGGGGTGGAGATGGTGGCCGGAGGTGTAGCTAGGGCCGACTGCAAGCGATGCCAACTAGACAAGGTGGTGTTCTGTGATGGAGGAAGAAGAAGAGAAAAATCATATTTTCTTTTTCCGCGTCAGCAGCCACATGCCAATAAGTTATTGGACATGAGTAAAAAATGCACGCCTCATGAGATGCTGACGTGGTGATATCAAAGCCACTGAATACTTTCTCTTCTAGAGACTAGCATCAGTTCAACCATGAAACAAAGAGTTAGATAAAATGTCCCTAATTAACGTGGACCACTATCAAATCCAAAGATTAAGTGATCAAAGTATTTTCAAGTATCATTGGTATATCTATTGTTGTCGCGCCTTTTGACACGACGTAATGTATTTCTGGAGAATGAATATCTGATCGATAATCGACATGTTTTGATAGATTATCATCGACACTCTAATTCTTGATGATAAAAAACAAGGGAAGTAGAGAAATAAATTGCTTGTAAGTTAAAGATGTGTTTAAGATCATGCTCATCATGCTCTCGCGCGACAATCTTTTACAAAGGTTATGGATTTCATGGGTATGGATTTCAGTACTTCATGTCATCAGCATCTGTCTGCTACAATCTTTTACAAAGGTTATAATCTAATATCTGTTTTTGCAGAATCATTTACTTCACTCTCGGATGATAGTCAGAGGCTTTTTGTCCGGCTTTATTCACGGAAAGGTTGTTCCCCCTTTATTAATAGATGTTTATGTTTAATTTAACAAATTCATTGGGCAATCTAGTATGAATTGGCTCCACACGTATGTCAACCAGCAATAAGATTATGAGAGTCATGATCATTATGTCGATCCCTTTTGCTTTTCCTTCCATCTGGAAGAACTCCAACATAAAAAGTTGGTCATGTAATCCATCTTGCTATTCACTGCTCGTTTTATGGCCATTTTTGTCATATGCTTGTTCAATGCATTGAATGATTAAAACTAGTTAGTGTTCATTGTCTATGAACTGGTATTAAAGCAATATGACATATCAAAGCTCGGATCCAGAAAACTTAATGGCGGCATTTCATGTTTCTCTTCTACGATTGTCTTTCTAAATGATCTCCAATCAATGCTTGATTGTTTGTTGGAGAGTAGGCCGAGTGTTGTTGACATTGCAGTGCTTGATTATGTGCTACCATATCCATTGGCACATTGGATCTCTAATTTCTGGACCTTTTGGAACTCATTCTGCACAACTGTCTTACTGCAGGGCCATGGTTCCGGTTGTCCAACATTTCCTATGCGAGATCTCTGATGCTCTGCAAGCTGTCAATGAGCTCTCTGGTTTTTTGGAATGTTAATTTGTTTAGTACATGCAGACTTCTATATAACAGTTTCTGATTAAATTCTGTCTTTACAAATGTAGGGAAAGGATATGTGATTCCATTTGAATGTGCAGAGGGCCTACAAACGGATGAAATGATGGGTATCTTAAGAGTGCTTACTGTTTCTGAACTTAGTGAGATCTCCTGTATACCGAAGAAGGTCTGCTCCTGTTGTTTGTCCTGTATATACAGTCTTAATGTTCTAAGTAGGCATATGATTGTATAATGCCACTTTTTGGGGCAAGAAGAAAATGTGAGAGCTTATGTGACATCCTCCATGAATCAAACATGGGAGAACAGATACCCTAAATAAATCTCTTCGCACTGATTTTTTTGCCCTTCGAGTCATATGTCAAAAGAGCTGAATTTGATTACTTCAAATTATAAATTTGTGACATCCATCTGTTGAGTCCAAGAGAGGCATAATTCAGATGAAGAAAGCAGGGATTTCTTGATGATAAAATAATTAATATGTTGAAAAAGATCTAATTAGTTGTTTTTCTTCCCTTTCTACATTTTTCTAGGGAAATTATGTAAATGCACACAGGCTTCAAGAGGCAATCCGAACTATTGGTTTTGGATGAAAACTTGTAAGTGGTGTTGGTACATTAGTTTCACCTCGACCAACGCATAGATTTGTTCCTTGGAATTAAAACTCAACTTAACTTGGTTTTAATCCTACTTTGTATGCTCTTTCTTTGCATTTCAGATGGCTCTTGTTATTCCATTTAGTAGTTTCTTCCATTTGGCGACGCGCAGCTTCAGTTAAGTTCTAGTGTGCTAATTATCTAATTAAGCCGCTTCAGCAAGAACCCCTTTCACATAGGTCTGGTCTGGCTGAATTGTCATATCCTTATATGCTAGACAGGTTTTTCATCTAAAATGGAGCATTACGGATGGGTCTTTCTAAAATTGGCTGCGCCTACAGTTTATGCTCCAAGAGCTAGTTGGCTTTCGATGACCACAGAGTCAAAATCAACTATGTGGACAGATACGGGCCAAATATTTTATCCATTGTTTAGGATATTAGTATGAATTCTGTTTATACATATCAGGACATGTATGTGCACGATAAGCTAACTGATTGATGACTGCTTGGCCAGCACAAAGTTTTTTTTATGTGATGTAGCGTGTCCGTGGCATTTTTCAATTGGGACAATATTGACCATAAAGATCCATATATAACTGTTTTCCTCAATTTGTTGGATTCTGAATATTCATTTTGTGGACTGCGTATGCTTCTTGTGCATCAGACAATCAGGTACGGCTATAAAAATGCAGAGTGAACTTATTAGCTGATATTGGTTAACAAACATGCCCAAGTGTGAACCTTTCCGACTTTTTGGTAGTCCAACGTCTGGCTCCTTGACGTGCATCCAAGACATTAGGATCCAACAACTTAACTTTGCTTGTTATGCAGGAATAGTTATGCTTTTGCAGCACATTCCAGCATGAACTATAAGTTCTCTACCTTTCCCTACACAGAAAGGAGTCGAGCAGAGGATGGCGAACTCTAGAGCCCCCACATTCCCACAGAATGTGCTTGTTAGGTTTCCTAATATCTCTTGCCAGCTAAGCCATAAAAATCTCAAATATATACATAAAGTAAAAAAAAAAGGATAAAGCTTTAGGATCTTTAAAGAGTTGTACATCTCTATCCTGCTATTCTTCCTTCAAGTAATAGTGGTGTGAGGGCATCCCCTTAGTCTTATGGGGAACCAATTGTTTGTTAGCAACTGACAAGGATGCAACTTTTTGTCAGAGAATTAATTAGAGGAAGAATCTGGAGAAACTTAATGAAATTTCAACTACCTTCTATATGACATCAAAGAAGAGTTCAACCCGATGCTTTATTTCTGTCCTCATGTAAAATTTAATCTATATTCTGTATGAGCTTTGTCATCATTTCCAGTTCACAGAAATGGGTGCGTATAGTATCTAGGGATTATGTCGAGCAGTGGATGCTCACTGTCGTTACATTCTGTGGATATGGGCTTAGATTGCAGAGATAAGGTTTTAGTTGTGGTGCTTATCAGATTTTTCAATAAAAGCGTTTAGGTAATGCTTTATTGGTAGTCAGGAATTTTTTTAAGTGAAAAGGAGGATAGAATTGCAACCTGATTTGAACTTATATCATGAGCAAGTTGATGTTTGTACTTGCATAGCAAAACCTTTTAGAAATGAAATTTTCAGCTGTAAGTTAAATTCTGTATTAGTTTGGCATGTTCTTTCTTCTTTATCTGATGGAATCTGCCATATGCCATTTGGATTTGATGGAGGAGGTTTCAGAAAGGCAGCCAGAATTCAAGAAAGAAGGATCTTATTGCATCTGCTCTATATTTGTATAGAGATGGATTATGGTATGGCTACTTTCATGTGATAGTATTTACTGGCTTGTTAGCTGAGTATATGAGTATTAACTATGTTCTTTATTTCTGGCCTTCCATGTCCAGCCCAGTTCTTCCATGTATGCTTCTGGATAAAGCTGGTGCGTGTGTAAAAATATCCTCGAGAGCTGAAACTGTCTTCTGGCGTGCCGAGGTAATGGCATGCCATCTTTTGACAGATTTGGTGACCCTAATTATCGTTGTAGTTGGCATCTAACCTAAGCCTCTCTATCTGCAGAGAATTTTTTTCCTAAATGGAGAACAGGATGTGTCTACATTTCTTCTAGTTGATCTGGGAGCAGTCACATACCCAACTTACAACTGCACAATTTCAGAACAAATTTTCTCTTCTCGAAGTCACCTCCTAGATTATGAAGAGGTATTTATTTCTTTTGGTGCCACTATGATATGTGGACTTTGATTCTGTTCATTACATGGGATCTGTACATGTGCAGGCCATTGAAGTGGCACAGTTGATCGATGAGTCACTTGATGAGAATGATGCAAACCAAGTGTTGAGATGTTTAAAGATCGCAGACTCTCGTGTGGATCTTCCTTCCGAAAATGTATCTAGATCATCCACTTCGGGTTCGGAAGCTGCATTTATTTCATGCTTTACAGCTTCTTGGGTCTACTCCAAGGTCATTTTGTTAGGCATCTCCTATCTTGAACGTGAGTGTAGGTATGGATTGGACAATGAAGTTGATACTTGTTGCTTCCTTTTGAATGTGCCACTCCAGTAGTGAAATTAAGGCATGTAATTACTGTGGTTTTGTTAAGTTACTTCCATCAGTATGAACCTTAGTTATTAATTTGTGAAGTCAATAATCGTCATTACTAATGTTCTAGCAAGTTCAATCATAACTACTTGAAGCATTGGTGGTGAGAAACGAGGAGGCTAGTATTAGTATAGTTGACAGTTGCGTGTTTTGCCACACATTAATATGCTCCTAGTCCTACTGTTAATTCACTTTGGACTTGGTTTTGGCTGAATGCTCTCAATTCCATTTGGCCCCCTTCTTCTGGAGATAAGCTGGATGCTTTATATTAAATATCTTAAGGAGACTATTTTCGTGCTTAGGTACCAAGATGCAATAAATCTACTGAAGCGGCCTTTAGACTGTTTTATATCTGATGGAAGGAGAGGATACTGGACTGTAAGGCTGTCAATCAACTTGGAGCATCTGGGATTCCTAGACGAGAACCTTTCAGTTGCAGAGGATGGTCTCTTGGATCCATGGGCGCGTGCTGGTTCAAGAATGGCACTGCAAAAGCGGGTTCTTGATTTAGGAAAACCACCGAGGCGCTGGAAAATTCCCCGTTCTTTTGAGATCACAAAATGGAAAATTAAGGAAGTAATGTGACTATACTTTTCTTAAAGAATCAAAACTTTGGATCATTAATACCTGAACTATGTTGGTTCACAGAACTTAATCTTGTAGGCATTGATATCATTTCATTTGGTCATTGATTAGGTTCATGTACAAGGGAGACCTTTGAACTGTGAAATGGGGAAAAAGAGCAGGTTCTATGGAGAAGATGGAGAGCAATGCGGAGTCGAGCAGCTTGCTCTACAGTATTATGCCAATGAAGGAGGTTGCTGGAGTGGAGTTCATACGGAGAGTGGCATTTGGTTGACAATTTTTGGGCTTCTTATGTGGGATGTTATTTTTTCTGACGTACCAAATGTCTTCCGCACCAAATTTCAGGTATGTTGAAATTACAAGTTTATTCAACCAACGTTGGACAGTTCATTTATATATGAATCATGTGTGCTACCCTAACCTACAACCACTAGAATACCATTGCATGGGTTCAGAAAATATTCTTTGTACAAACGTATCGGGAATGATTCTAAATGAGAAGTTTTTTTTTTTTTTTCATATTGGTACATTTGACGATTGGATATCCTTTTCTCTAGACGGCTCCTTTGGATTTGGAGACAGATAGCTTTTATCTAGCACAGGAAGGGCCTTATAGAGACCCATCTGCAAAATATTCACAATGGCATGGCTGAGGAGATTCTTATTACGTCATGGGAGTCGCACATAGGAACTGCTTGCCGTGGAGTCAACTGGGATCGGCATTCACTCTCAGAACTGCGTGCAGCTGTTACTTGCGTTGGTGGACCTTGTCTGGCCTCGCTTTGCCGGCTTCTCTCTGAGGACATCTTTGCTCCAGCTTGGAGGGGAAGTGTTCGACCAATAAGGATGCCAAATCATCATAATCCCAATATAGTAGGAGATCATACTGGTTATGCGATAGTTGTAGTTACCAAATTATGATTGTAACCCATTGTATTGCTCTCTAGTAAAGGATAATGAATCCTCCTAAAGAAAATAAGATGAATTGGGGATTTACCACCGTGGATGTAAGCTTCCAAGGGATTATACTCTTGGTCGTCTAAACCACGTTAACGATTGAGTGTCCCTTTTCTCTTCTTTTATCTCTCTTCTATACGTAATTATCATTAAAACAATATTCAACTCGCTCTGCATTTTTTTAAGTGATCTTCCCCTGATAAGCTCTCTACACATTTATAATCTTGCGTTTATACCACAAAAAATCCCAAACTGGTACATTTGTGACAAATTTACTCCAAACTAATTTTTTGACCACGAAAAATCCCAAACTAGTACACCTGTAATAATTTTACCCTCTATTAGTTTCTGTTAAATTTTACCGTTAAATTTCTGAGTTGGATTACACGTGACAGTTGACGGGTATACAAGTTTGGGGTTTTATCCTTTGTCTGTCATAAGTGTACCATTTTGTGATTTTTCGTGATATTAATCCAATTTAACGGATGATAAATTTGTCACAAACGCACCGGTTGTGGGTTTTTTGTGGTTAAAAAATCAGTTTAAGGTAAATCTGTCATGAGTGTACCAATTAGAGGTTTTGGATAATCAAAAAAATTAATTTTGGGGTAAATTTGTCATAGATGTACCAGTTTGGGGTTTTTCGTGTATAATCTTCTCATGGTGAATGTCATTTATACAAAATGATAACAGTTACTCTCTAAAGTCCACATTTTATTATAGGATGACAAGTACGTACTTATAACAGACGCACAACACAGCCTCAAGACACTATAACAGCAACCAGCAAATGCTCACTGTATACGAAAGATGCGGCTACAGAAGCAAACATGTTTCTAAGCAGCTTTCCATGAAGAAAGGGGTGGAATATCGGAGTTTTCCCACGTCGGCAAGCTGCTTATGTACTTGCCACCCTTGACATTGTCTGCAGAAGCAATCGATTCCAGCTCGGCCATTTCTTCTGGTGTAAGCTTCTTGGACAGAGCTCCAATGTTCCCGTTGAAATTCTCGATCTTGGTCATGCCGGGAATCGGACAGACGTTGTCCCCCTGCAGGTGTACCCAGGCAAGGGCTAACTGCGACGGGGTGCATCCCTTTCTTTGCGCAATTTCATTCACTCGGTCGAATAGCTTCGCATTGTGAGCCAAGTTCTCTGGCTGGAACCTTGGTATGGACTGCATAACATAGAGCACTGTCTCAGTGGAGAGCGTATGAGCAATTATCATTTTCTTATTAGCACCCGGCAACAAGTGTAAACAATACTAGAAGTGGTCGCATTGCATGCCATCAGATTGTCTTGTTACTTGATATGATAAGCATTTGGAAGTTCACAATCACTGTGTATCTGGAAGGAATGATTGAAAGGATTAAATCATCTTGTTAAAAATTGTAAGCATTCGAAATGTGGAGAGAAGTGCTCTAGCAATATCCACGCAAGGCTGATGGTTTTGATGTAAGAGGTGACAACATAAACAAAAGCGACAATCTTGTGAGATTTTGATAAACCACTATCAACTGTTCTAAAAGCTTAAACTGTTAGATGAAGACGTGATTTATAGTTAATTATTCTAACAAATCTATCTACATGCGGTGGAATCCATTTATAACACTCAAAACAAAGAAATCACAAATCTACATTATGCGCAGAAGAATATTATCGGAAGTAAAGCTCTTTTTAGCTAAAACGACGATAGATACTTCACTTAAAAGGGACAATCACTAGTCAAACACCAATCGCGGGAAGTAATCCACGATTGGCTTTATGTCAGATAGGAACTTGATCCCAAAACTTCCTAAAAAGGGTGTTAGCGAGTCCTCAGTCAAGAACTGGTTCTGTGGAGATATCTCGCGAAGAAAGACGAGATAGATGAGAATAAAAAAGGACGGAAGGCTGTGGCGGGATACGGGTGTTGCTTATATTGAGGAAATATCGCTTATCTTATGAAGAAAGATAAGAGAAAAGGATGGGTGGAAACGGAGGAAAGGATAGTGAATAGCAAATGGCGGGAAGGCTGGGATACAGGAACTTTCAAGTAAGTCTATAGCTGTATATTCCCGAAAGCATGAGATTCGGGAAACTGCATCTTTCAGGCTCATTAAGCCATTAAGTATGTTTTTACGCTAATGTAGAACGGTGGGTGAGGGCCTAGTTCTTCTGTATACCAGAAGAACTCATAGTTTCGAGCGCATCGATAAGAATGACAGTCATTGTGATCATATTATGTTGATCAGCAGAAACAAACCCCTCTAAAGTCATCCCCAGCGAAATTCTCCAAAATCTTGGAACCAACGGAAAAGAATCCTCGACCTAAAGGACTGTACGCAACAATTCCAATGCCAGGCTCCCTGGTCGCCATTTTAAGGAAAAGCAGAGTCAGAAGAAAGCTATTGTTACTGCATCAACAAATTGACGGAGTGATTTTCTGCCTGCATGTGGGAACGATCTCTGCCTCCACATCTCTGGTCCACAGCGACCACTCCAATTGCGCTGCCGTGATGGGACGAACAGCATGTGCTCTCCTGATTGTTGACGCTGAGGCCTCGGATAAACCGATGTATTTGATTTTACCCTCTTCAACGAGTTTCTTTAGCTCTCCAATTTTTGAATATTCATATTGTCACACCCCGAAATCTACCAGGATGGGGGATGACACGGCCGTCCTTCCACCTGAAGGACGCAGCCTCAAATCACCCAAAAGTCCCCATGACATCGCTCTTCCTCTCGCTCTATTGGCTGCTAAATAAAGAACCTGAAAGATTGGGAAAAGAGGAGGGTGAGCAACGACAGCTCAGTAAGTAGTGCGTATCTCTTCTAAGCAGATCGAGCAACCACTATACATATATAAAAATATCGAAAACTCATAATTTAAACCCACAATATCATATACATATCATATCAAATATGAGTTATTTTCTTTTCACAAAACTTGATTACAAACCAGAAAATACTCATTTAATACACCATCACAATTCAATCATTAATGGTCAAGTCCATTGATTAATCTCGTCAAATCACACGTCAATGGTCTATTCCATTGACTAATCTCATCCTAGAAGGCCTCGTTCGGGGTAGAGGCGCAGCCGCACTGCCATCCCTCAACCCGACCTGATATTATCCTTTTTGAGCCACAGCCGCACTGCCATCGCTCTCAAGGATTTGCTCTGGCACAGCAGAAAACACATCGATGGTCTATCCATCGACCAATCTATTGCTCAATATCAAACCATGATCACGCATCTCGCCCCGTGATAAGGCAACCAAGATTCCCCATTGGCAAGGTCTCCACCTACTATAAGCCGGTGGCTCGGCCCACAAGGATATCCTAGACTAGTATGCGCATACCCACAAGCCCCACATTAGGCTCACAGTGATATTGAGCACCAACGCAAACTCATAACAATACTCTTCACAATTCACAAAGCCAATCCAGAATAAATATCACATTTTGGTTTTACAAACCACAGCATTTAATCTTCACAATACATTTCACATGGCATTTCTCAAGCTCTTTCAGAACCCTTCATAAATCAGTTCGTAAAACAGTTCATATAAATAACTTTCTCAACACCTTTCATAATTCATTTCTCAAATCATTCTCAAATGCAAAATGGTAGTAATTGCTCGATCTTGATCTTTATGCACAAAACATGCTTATTAACTCATACAATACTCAAATCTTTGTCACTTCCAAGACATGAGTTTATAAATTCGTAGAAGAGATAGCACCACTCACCTGGAACCCCCAAAAATCATACAACGACGCTCACTCGAACCGACGATCTCGTAATCCTATCAATTAAACGAGAATCGACGTCAACACCAAGTAAAACACCATTTTCACTAACGACTCGACTAAACCAAGCTTAGACGCTAACCAAAATGACTCAAACGCGCTCACAAATCGCTCCTCCAAAGCGATTATCCAACTCGTCCGCAATGCGAAACTTGAACGCGAAACTTGATTGCGCCATAACTTTCTTCATCGAATTCCGATCTTAGCAAACTTATAGTCAAAAGAAAGCCCGTTCAGAGTATTACAAAAGCTCCAACTTGGTCGTCCCAAAATCGAGCCAAAAACTGACGAAAATCAGCCTAAAAGCCACTGGTCGCGCACTGTTCACCTTGTGCGGCCAACTTCGAAAATTCATATCCGGCAAACCGAAAGTCCAAATCGAGTTCCGTAAAATCTCACGGCCTTGCAGCACCCTAAACTACCAATTCTATATATATTCACAGCTCAACGACTCAAAAATCGGATTTCGACGCTCGAATAATTCATAACTCCAAAATATAAGCCCTAACCCGGAAAAATATTCTGATTGAACGAACAAGGGGCGTGAATACTTACCGAGCATGGCGATACGAAGGAACTCCGGCTTGGCGAGACTACTGTGGCGAGCACGTGCAAAAACCCTTTCTTTCTCCCTTCTTTCTTCTTTCTTTCCTCTCTTTCTTCTTCTCGATGAGCTCTTGCTTCTCTCAGCCGATGGTCTCATTTTTCCCCTTTTATAATACTTCTTTTTATTCTTTTTGACTTTTCAAACTTTTTCTTTTCTCTTTTCTTTTCCTTTTCCCTTTGACTTTTTGACGTTTAAAACCCATATTTTACACACATGACAACACAACAAAGATTAATCAATCTTTATGCATCTCAAAGCAACCAAAAAGTTGCCAGGCATTAAGTTAACGGAGGTAGATTTCTCTAATCTATCGCTGAAGAGGGCAGATAAAAGAAGTATTCCAAGTAATTTTCATAATTCGCAATGATATGTCAAGAATCAAATGTCTCCGTAGAAAGTCGAGGAACAACTTTCAATGTGATTCTCGTATATAAATTAGGATGACCTCATAGCACTTTCATCTCAAAGGAACATTTCAAATAATTTTCATGCTCGTTGACCCTTAACTTGCAAGAGATGCCCATAAGACAAACTCAGCCACTAAAATTACTAAATTCCACGACCTCTTTAACAACATCGTGCCGCATCTGGACCTCGACAATCAACTGAACTTAAGTTTTAGTTAACGGATGGTAAATGTGTCACACAAGCATAAATTTGAGAATTTTGATTTCACAATAAAAAGGTTTAGAGTAAATTTGTCACTATTGGCATAGTTTGGGGTTTTAGATGTCGCAAAAAAAAAATATTCAGGGTCAATGCGTCATAGTGAATATAGTTTGAGATTTTTTATGACTTTTTCCCTTAAATTGTTTTTCAGTTATCCACCTAAAGGATTTCTTTTAATCTTGATAGATGTTCTACCTCTGCCGTGTGTGTTTTGTACTTTCTAGAGGAATATCCATTGATGTGTGGGTGTACAATGTGAAGGTTGGCAAATAATTCCATGCCGTCTTGTCTACAAACACAACGTTAGTGGATTATTTAAAAAACACACACACACACACAAGATCAGTGGAGCAGCCGATTCCTTAATTTAGAGGTCAAGAACATAACATGACACAACTTTTGGCAAAAAGACCTCCAACGGTATGGCACAGCTTAAAGGGGAGACAAAAACATGAACAGAACAACATTGCACAACTCTAACCTCCAAATTAAACTGAAAAAGGGTCATTTCACAATCTTATTCCTAACTATTTTATTATAATCTAAAGGCATGGACGTAAAAGTAAATTATTTAAAGGGTTAATATAAAAAAAAACCCTAAATTGAGTAGTAAATTTACCTAATCCAGTGACAAATTTACCTTTCGTTAGCTTCTGTTAATTTTACCATCAAATTGCTTAGTCGGATGACACTTGGTAGTTGACGGATGTACCAATTTTGGGTTTTACCCATCCGTTATTCACAGGTTTATCAATTTGTGATTTTTTCGTAGTATTAATCCAATTTAACGTAGGATAAATTTGTCACAGGTGTATTAATTTGGGGTTTTTTGTAGTCAAAAAATTAGTTCTGGCTAAATTTATTACAAATGTATCAGTTTTGATGTTTTATGATCAAAAAATTAATTCAGGATAAATTTATCATGGATATAACAGTTTAAAATTTTTTGTGGTATTAATCTTTACTAAAAAGCTCAAGAAACGTCCATGAGGAAAAAAATAAAGTGTTTAGAAAATCATAGTGTGTATATGAACTCGCGATTTTTTCGAACTCTAATCTTCTTCAACCTCGTCAAGAAGTTACCTTTTATAGGCAGAGCCAAGGGTAATACAGTAATAATACAAGCACACATTTTTAGGAAAATGATACAAACAGTAGGTAGAACCATCAGACACAAAGGAGTAAAGGACCACACATGCGCACGGCAACATGCTTTCTCAAAAGGAAGGATAAGACTAATTTGAACAAAAGTAATGGCTTTTATTAGACACGGTACGGTATTACAACTTATAGGCTTCTTTTGTACTTATCCAGCGAAATTTGTCCTTTAAATATGGACAGATAAGAAAAGTTCAAGTTCACACTATCCACACTTTTTGTGGATAACTCACGATAGGTAATTCATTTTTTATTTTTTTTGTGAAGCTCATAATCTCCTACCGCTCTTCTTTTTCTATTATACAAAAAGCAAAAAGAAAAATTGACAAAAGGAGTTGAAACTCCATATGTATAGCAAGTAGCAAGAAAGTCCACACATGGGCACCTTCTTGATCATACACTAATAGATAGACACTAGATACAAAGAAACACACATGCATCTTGTAATATGCTTTTTCAGACGGAAGGACAATACTAAAAGGATTTTGGCCAAAAGTAAGATTCTTATTATAAAACATAGTACAATAATATGTCCGACAAGCTTTTTTGGTACTTGTTCAACGGAATTTTGTCTATTTACTATGGACAGACAAAAAAAGCCCAAGTTCACAATATCCACGCTTTTTGCCAGGAAATGCCCTTTTTTTTTAAGTGTGAAACTCAAAATCTCCTATGGCTCTTCTTTTTCTGAAAGAAAATTTGACAAAAGGGAGTCGAAACTCCATATGCATAGCAACTAGCAAGAAAGTCCACACATGGGCACCTTCTTGATAAGTATGATGATCTATCCGGGCTCTCCCAACAGTGCCCTGGGAGGCCTCGACGGTCTTTTAAGAGAAGCAATGGTGCTGTTTTAGAAAAAGTTCCTCTTAGCATTGCTTCTTTGTCTAGTATCCAATCCTGAAAGAACATTGTACACGGTCTAAGTATTGAACTCATGGTTGAGGTGAACAAAGTGTCAGTCTAGTATGTATGGAGGAGTTGAATTCCTCGAAATCCCGGTTTCGTGATTCTAAAAGTCACCCTGATGAACTGGCATTGCGGGCTCGGTTGGTATTCAACTTGCTCTGTGTTTCTTGAGTCATCTTCCCCCGATAAGCTTCCTACACATCTTTAATCTTCTCATAGTGAATGTCATTTTTACAAAATGATAACAGTTACTCTCTGAAGTCCAGATTTTATTACAGGATAATAAGCACTCTCTTCATACACGTACTTACAACAGACACAACACAAGCCTCAAAATACTTTAGCAGCAAATGCTCAAACTCTGTATATAAAAGATGCGGCAACATAAGCAGACATGTTTCCTAAGCAGCTTTCCATGAAGAAAGGGGTGGAGTATCAGAGTTTTCCCACGTAGGCACGCTGCTTGGGTACCTGCCACCCTTGACATTGTCCGCAGAAGCAATCAATTCCAGCTCGGCCATTTCTTCAGGTGTAAGCTTTACGGACAGAGCTCCAATGTTCTGGTTGAAATTCTCAATCTTGGTCGTGCCGGGAATCGGGCAGACGTCGTCACCCTGGTGGTGTACCCAGGCGATGGCTAACTGCGACGGGGTGCATCTCTTTCTTTGCGCAATTTCATTCACTTGGTCGAATAGCTTCGCATTGTGAGCGAAGTTCTCTGGCTGGAACCTTGGTATGGACTGCATAACATAGAGCACTGTCTCAGCAAAGAACATATGAGCAACTATCATTTTCCTTTTAGCACCAAATTCTACGGCAACAAGTGCCAAAGTAGTTGCATTGCATGCCATCAGATTGTCTTATTACTTGACATGATAAGCATTTGGAAGTGCACGACCACTGTGTATCTGGAAAGCATGATTAGTTAGAGATTATCTTGAAATGATTAATATATCTTGTCCCAAATTGTAAACATTAGAAATGTGGAACGAAGTGATCTAGCAACTACCGCAAGGCTGATGGTTTTGATGTAAGATGTGACAACAGAAACAAAATCGACAATCTAAGTTTTGTACGTGTGATGGTACCATTTGTCCATGTAGATGATGTGTAGAAGAATGTTATCAGACGTAAAGCTCTTTTAGCTAAAAAATATAGCTACTTCACTTGCCCAGCACAATCGCTAGTCAAACACTAATGGCGGGAAGTAATACACAATTGGCTTTATGTCAGATAGAAACTTTTGATCCCAAAACTTCCATAAGAAGGGTGTTACAAAGTCCTCACTCAAGAACTGGTTGAGTCAAGATATAATTTATCTTGTGAAGAAAGATGAGAATAGAAAAGGACGGAGGGCCAAGGCCGGATACTGGTGTCGGTTATTTTGAGCAGATATCGCTAATCTTGTGAAGAAAGATGAGAGAAAAAGGGTGGGTGGAAAGTGGGGAAAGGATAGTGATTAGCAAATGGCGGGAAGGCTGGGAAACAGAGGAACTTACAAATAAACCTATATTTATTCATTCCCAAAAGCGTGAGAATCTGGGACACTGCCTCTTTCAGGCTCATTAAGCCACTAGTCATGATTTTGCAATAATCTAGAATCACGAAAGGTGGGATGTCTGGCGTGTGCTGGATTGAAGACATAAGAATATGAAGCATTTGTGTTACCAAATGTTATTCATCCCATCCAGATACTTTTTCTTTATACCACAAGAACAGCTTTCCAGCACTTCAATGAGAATGACAGTCACTGCGAGCATCTAATTATGTTGACCAAAAGAAACAGACCTGTCTTATGTCATTTTTGGAGAGATTCTCCAACAGCTTGGAGCCAACAGAAAAGAATCCCCGTCCTAGAGGACTGTACGCAACAATTCCAATGCCAAGCTCCCTATCAAACATTTTAAGGAAGAGCAGAGTCAGAAGAAGGCTGTTGTTACTGCATAAACAATTTAATGGAGTGATTTCTTACCTGCATGTGGGAACGATCTCTGCCTCCACATCTCTCGACCACAGCGACCACTCCAATTGCACCGCTGTGATGGGATGAACAGCATGTGCTCTTCTGATTGTTGGCGCAGAGGCCTCGGATAAACCGATGTACTTGATTTTACCCTCTTCAACGAGCTTCTTTAGCTCTCCAATCTGTGAATATTCACATGACAAAACAGCAGCAGTCAAGATCTTACATGTTAAGATCCAGAAAATTGTGCACATCATTAGCTTATATTGTGTCCTGATCCCTAAATAGTTTGGGTTCCCTGACTTTTCAAACATTGCATTTTGACTAGTTAGTTCTCAGCAAAGATTAGTCAATCTTTCTGCATCTCAATGCAACAAAAAAGTCACAAGGTATTAAAGTCAACAGAGGTAGATTTCTCTAATCTATCATAGAAGAGGGCAAATAACAGAGGTATTAAGTTAACTAGTTAGATCTAATGTACCACTGAAGAGGGCAAATAAAAGAAGTATTCCAATTGCTTGTCATATTTCACAATGATACGTCAACAATCAAATGTCTCCACAGAAAGTATATATAAATCAGGATGAACCCCGTAGCACTTTCATCTCAAAGGAAGATTTCGAATAATTTTCATGCTTGTTGACCCTTAACTTGTAAAAGATGCCCATAAAACAAAAAACTCAGCCACTAAAATACTTAATTCCGCAACCTCTTTAACAAGACCGTGCCGCATCTTGAACTCTGATAGTAACTGAACTTAAGTCTCATTTAACTGTATCTTATAATTCAAAGGGAAAAAACCACCAAAAACCCCAAACTTTGCCATCTGTGACACATTTACCCCGAACTTTTTTTTGTGACACCAAAAATCCCGAACTTTGCTTTTTGTGACACATTTACCCCAATGTATTTAGTCCATGGGCATTTTCGTCTTTTCTGCTTTTTCTTTTTTTTTTTTTTTTTTTTCCTTTCCGGCGAGGGGGCCTCGCCGGCGTCGGCTCTCGCCGGATCCGGCGAGGGGGCCCTCGCCGGCGTCGAGCGAGGGCGGCCCTCGCCAGATCCGGCGAGGCGGCCCTCGCCGGCGTCGGGCGAGGTTCGCCGCTCCTGGGCGAGCGGGGCGGCCCTCGCCCGACTCGGGCGAGGTCGACCCTCGCCGGCGTCGGGCGAGGTCGACCTCGCTGAGTCGGGCGAGGGCGGCCCTCGCTCGCCCGGGCGAGGCGGACCTCGCCGACGCCGGCGAGGGTCGCCCTCGCCGGGCGAGCGAGGCGTCCCTCGCCCGGCTCGGGCGAGGTCGACCTCGCCGGCGTCGGGCGAGGGTCGACCTCGCTGAGTCGGCGAGGGACGCCCTCGCTCGCCCGTGCGAGGGCGAACCTCGCCCGACGCCGGCGAGGCCGCCCTCGCCTAGGCGAGCGAGGGCCGCCTCGCCCGATCTCGGCGAGGTCGACCCTCGCCGGCGTCGGGCGAGGGTCGACCTCGCTCGAGTGGGCGAGGCCGCCCTCGCTCGCCCGGGCGAGGGCGACCCTCGCCGGCGTCGGGCGAGGTCCGCCCTCGCTGGGCGAGCGAGGGCGGCCCTCGCCCGATCTGGCGAGGTCGACCCTCGCCGGCGTCGAGCGAGGCGGCCCTCGCCGGATCCGGCGCGGAGGCCCTCGCCGAGGCTCGGGCGAGGTCGACCCTCGCCGACGCCGGCGAGGGTCGACCTCGCTGAGTCGGGCGAGGGCGGCCCTCGCTCGCCCGGGCGAGGGCGAACCTCGCCGACGCCGGCGAGGGTCGCCCTCGCCGGGCGAGCGAGGGCCGCCCTCGCCGGCTCGGCGAGGTCGACCCTCGCCGGCGTCGGGCGAGGGTCGACCTCGCCGAGTCGGGCGAGGGCCGCCCTCGCCGGATCTGGCGAGGGCCGCCCTCGCTCGACGCCGGCGAGGGCCCCCCTCGCCGGATCCGGCGAGGCCCCCCACGCCGGAAAGGGAAAAAAAAAGAAAAAAAAATGAAAAAGCAGAAAAGACGAAAATGCCCATGGACTAAATACATTGGGGTAAATGTGTCACAAAAAGCAAAGTTCGGGGTTTTTAGTGTCACAAAAAAAAGTTCGGGGTAAATGTGTCACAGATGGCAAAGTTTGGGGTTTTTGGTGGTTTTTTCCCTAATTCAAAAGGCAAGGAAATAGTTCATTTCTGCCACTAAAGACTACAAAGTCTTAACAACCATGTCGATGCATCATCAACACCAATCTAGTTAGCTACCGATCATCTGGCTCAGAGAAAGTCTTAAGAGAGGTAAAGGTTTAACGAGGATCCATACAGTGACTTCGATGGGGATGCGGGTATCGATACGGTGTTGGTAGTATAGGTCGATGCAATCGACATCGAGCCGCTTCAAGCTAGCCTCGCAAGCCGCCCTCACGTACGCCGGATCGCCCCGGACCTCCCTCTTCCCGTCCGCGAAGCTGATCCCATACTTGGTCGCTAACTCCACCTTCTGTCTCACCCCTCCCTTCAGCGCCTGCTCAAGCTCAACACCCAAATCAACATAACACCAAATCAACACAAGAAAACCCCAAACATTGCACCCAAAAACAGAAAACCAAGACGCGGGATCATAGAATTCGGCACGATCATGCTAATACTACAACACCATGCGGAAGCCGAGACCTTAACCCGAAAAAGATCTGACCTTTCCGAGGAGGACTTCGTTGGTGTGGGGGCCGTAGATGTCGGAGGTGTCGAGGAAGGTGACGCCGGAGCCGACGGCGTGGTGGATGAGGGCGATCATGTCGGGGTCGGGCTTGGGGGGCCCGTAGAAGGAGGACATGCCCATGCAGCCCAGCCCCTGCGCGGAGACCTCCAGGCCCTGTGACCCCAGCTTGATCCTCCTCACCGTCGTCGTCGCCATTGCCGCCGCCGTCGTCTAGCTCGAGCTCGATCTCGCTCACTGCACCGAGACGATGACGGAACTGTCGGATGAGCGGAGCATTTTAAGGAGGGAACAGTAGGTGGAAAGAGACTACCGAAGACGCACGTGCTGACGTTAGTGTCTCCTCACCTACTTCTCCAAACGCCAATTGTGAAAACTGCTGACCTCGTAGGGTTGACAAAAATGGTCGAATCGACAACTTTGTTAGATAACGACGGAAACGGTTCCCAAATTCATTCATAAATTTTTGATATATTTAATACAGCCTCTGAACTTTTAATTTGTTCAATACGATCCTTAAATTTTTAATAAATATTCAATATAATCTCAAAACTTGAATTAATAGAAAGAATATATTGAATATTTTTATTTAGCTTAGGAACTAAATTGAACATATAGCAAAAGTTTAGAGATGACATTAAACAAATTAAAAGCTTAGGGATCACATTGCACATTAAGCCAATAATTCAGGTACTGCTTGTGTCATTTTTCCCATTATATAAGAGGTCAAGAACATAAAAAAATGACAACTCTTGGCGAAAGGACCAACCTACTTCCCTTAAAAAACTGCCGACTTCAGCTCTAATCCCAATGTTGTCTCGAACTTTTCTTTTATCTAGAAAAAAAATCCAAAATTTAGGTACCGTCCAAATCTACCCGAACTTTTTTTTGTCAAAAAAAAAATCCCTCAACTTTAGGTCCAGGCCTAAATCTATGCCAGAAAAATCACCAATTACTCTAATCCAAAATCTGCCTCATTAGGTCTTTATACAAAAATTGTCATTAGTCGTCCCTAATTTTCATATCCTCGAACAGTCTCATTTTGGTGATAATTTTTCATGTCACCTTGCTAATGTGGATTCGTTATTGACGTGGGAATGCCACATTAAGTTGGGACTAAACCACGAGATAGATTTGATAATGGAATGAAAGTTTGTGATTTTATTTAGACATAACAAATTCGAGGCAAATTTGAGAATGGCCTAAAGTTTGGGGTTATTTTCTGAGACAAAAAAATTTCGGGACAAATTTAGAAATGGACCTAAAGTTTTGAGTTTTTTCTTAGACAAAAAAAAGTTCGGGGTCTAGACTTAAAACTTGGATCTTTTAGAAAATAAGGCCCGGGAAAGACCTAACAATATGGCATAACTTGGCGGGTGACAAAACAAAAGCAGAACGACAATCCACATAAAAAAAAAAACCAAAAAAATGTGTCATTCTCAATTGCCCACCACGTTGGATTATTTTATTATAATCTAGAAACACTTGATCTATTCAAATGCTCATGAAACACCGTGCAAGCTCGTAAACCAATAAAGTTCACACTCTCCGGCTAGAGCAATTTCACATGTAAAGTTGCGAGAACCGAACAAGCGGCCTCCGGTTTTTAAGTTGGAGCTCTAATTAACTATCTAGGCTTTACTAAGGTTATTATACAATATTACTATCTGGCCATATCATTTTCCTTTTTTTTTTGCTTTTTTACAACTTTTTTATTTTCACGATCCATCGCAAAACCCATTTTCTCTAATGTCTTTTGATCTTTGTATAGACAAGGCTCAATTGGAATGTAGGATCTAGAACTAATGTTTGAAATTTACTAGAAATGTGGGTGGAATTCCATAATGACAGACGGAATTTGTCCATTTTATTATGGACCGACGAAGAAAGTCCAAGTTGATTATATCCACGCATTATCTTAGAGAAACCCATGATAGCAAAGTGGGTTGAATTATTGCATAAGGGCAATAGGAATCGACAAACTCTTGACAAAATTCATTTCAATCCACGAAAGTCAAAAGTTCAAGGTCATAACACTGCCGAGGGGGAGAAGTATCCAAAAAAAATCTAAAAATCTATTGCAATTTTACCAACTGAGTTCTTATTTTTGCAAATTAAGTCAATCCTGCTAATTTTGGCTGGAAATCGCTGGCATAGACGCTGGCCATTCTACGTGAAACGGATAGCGCAAATGTAGACAAATTTTTAAATAAATTTTCAAACTTTTTATTATTTTATTATTTTTCTTTCTTTTCCTTCT
Source organism: Syzygium oleosum (assembly GCF_021117445.2). Taxonomy (NCBI): domain Eukaryota; kingdom Viridiplantae; phylum Streptophyta; class Magnoliopsida; order Myrtales; family Myrtaceae; genus Syzygium; species Syzygium oleosum. The sequence goes on along the minus strand of NW_026607485.1, from coordinate 18,034,752 downwards.
TTTTTTTTATTGTCGCCGCCTAGGGCCTGGTGACCCTCGCCCAGCTTTGCTAGTGGCTGGCAAGGGCCCGACGAGCCTCATTGGCCAAAGTTGTAAATGCAAAGAAAAAAGGAAAAAGAAAATAAAAATTAATAATATATATTCGAAAAATATTCAAATATTATTAAAATTGTCCATGCAATGCGGCCGTGCCACGTAGGATGACCGGTATCCATGTCAGTGATTTTCTGACCAAAATTGACCAAATAAACTTAATTTGCAAAAACATGAAAATGTTTAAAACTCAATTATCACAATTAAAAGGTTTAATACTGAATTGGTAAAAGTTCAGTAATTTAAGACTTTTTGGATAATTTTTCCTAATTTCAAGGGATATATATTACCCTCATCATGCTCGAATGGCCCTGTTTTTTTTCAAACATTTTTTTCACTTTTGCTTTCCCCGGCAAAATTCAACACATTATACAAAATTCAAACACATTATATATATGTCGAAATGCGTATATCGTGAAAGCTTCGAGTTAAACAACAAAAAAGCAAAAGTCAAAAGTGCGTCCGGAGTAGGGACTAATCCCATTCTGCTAACTAACTTAGGGTACGTTTGGTAACCATTCTATTTCCGAAAATAATTTCTGCTCATAAATGATTTTTTTATTCCATTCCCGGAAACAATTTCCGAGCATTTGAAAGCGTTTGGTAACTGCCTAAAATTTTTATTCCTGGAATAGAAAAAGAACAAAAATACGTTTGGTAACTGCACAAAATTTCTTTTTATTAATAATATTTTAAATTTTTTTAATATTTCTTTCTCTTTTTTTCCTTTTTTTTTCTTTTCTTTTTTTCTTCTTCTCCTTCCTTGGCCCATGGCCAGATCGCCGGCACGGCCAACGACAGGCCACAGGCCAAGGCCTGCGAGGGCGTTGCGGCTCGGGCGAGGGCTGCCCTCGCCGAGCGGACCCGCGCACAAACCAAAAGTCGCCCTAGTCGGATATGGCGAGGGTCCGGCGAGGGCGACCCTCGCCCTCGCCAGCCACCAGCCACAGGCTAGGAAAGAAGAAGAAGAAGAAAAAAATTTCTTTTCCGTTTTTTATTCTTGATTCTGTTCCAAAACTATTTCTAGGAACAAAAAATTTGCCAAACGGATTTCTGTTCTTTTTTGTTCCCGAGAACAAAATAATAAAATCAAACACTATTTGGCCGATTACCAAACAAGCCCTTGGCTTCTCTGAACAGTAGAAAGTGTGGGACTAATCAAAGCCTTATCTAGAGACTAGCATCAGTTCAGCCATGAAACAAAGAGTTGGATAAAATGTCGGGAAAATTGTCCAAAAAGTCCTAAACCTTTTGTACGGCGACCAATGTAATCCTAAATCTTTCAATTTTGTCAATTCAGTCCTAAACCTTTTAAAAAGTCGCCAATTCAGTCATAAACCTTTCAATTGTGCAAATTTTGTCCTCAACCTATTGATTATTTGCCAATTTAGTCTTTCTGGCTTATTTTGGCCGGAAATCGCTGACGTTAGCACCGGTTGTCATACGTGGCGCTGACGTAGATAAATTTTTATTTTTTTAAAAAAAAATCGAATTTTTTTATTGATTATTTTATTTTTATTCTTTTCTTTCGTTTCTTTCTTTTTTTCCTTTCTTCTTCTTCTTCGTTGAGCCAGCAAGTCACCGGCGAAGGTGGCGAGCCACTAGGCAAGGGCCGGCGACCCCTGCAGACCCAAGGGGGAGGGCCGCAAAGCCCTTGCCGTTCGTCGGCGAGGGCGTCGCGGCCCTTGCCCGCCCTCGCTGTGGCCGGCGAGGGCCTGGGTCGATGGCCGCAATGTGACATCCCAAAAATTTCATCCGTTAGTTTAACGAGCGTACATAACGGAACGTTACGTGAGAATTTAAATAACCATCAACGAGCTATGGAAGCGTCAACTTCGGAAGACTCAGATATTATTACGAAATCACCGTACCATCACCTTGTCAACTACCGCAAGACCATCCTACAATTATCTATCATTTCATTCATTAACGTTGTATTACGAATTAACTGTCCTAACCTTATCATGTCCTTCGTTTACACTATGAACTTTAGTCACGTTATCCACTCAAGTTGAATTCTTGCACGCCATTTCTTTTTCCACTAACTTCATGCAACAAATTTACATGGTCAACCCATTCTTCTACTTTTCCATCTTCCATGCCATCACCAACACTTCATCCACTTTCAATTATTCGGTCAACACATTATTCTGCTATTCTAAGTCCCCACGCCATTTGCTTCCTCTCACTAACAGCAGCATCACCACCACCGCCAGCTACTCTTTCCCTTGCATCAGCACAGCCATCTGTCCATTTCTTTTCTCCGGTCAAGAACTTCTGCTCTTGTTCAGTCAATCGGCGAAGGAGATCAATCCAGCTAAGCCACCAAGGGTGCGAATGGTAACCATTCTGCTCCAGAAATCAAATTCTTGCCAGAAATTGATTTCTGGAATTCTTGCCAGAAATTGATTTCTGGAGGAGAAATCTGTTTGGTAAAACATGACTAATTCTGCTCCAGAAATTGATTTCTGAAAGAGAAATCTGTTTGGTAAAACATAAGGAAATTTTTGCTTATGGATGAGAAATACATTTGATAACGGCGTGTCCATTCTATTTCCGTAACAAAGATAGTCCGAACTCAATAGGTGTAAAAAAAAATTCAAAAAATCAAAAAATAAAAAATTTCAAAACTTCACAGAATGGCTAGAATACTTGTGGCCATACACTTTGAGTGAAATTTTAATTTTTTTATTTACCCAAAAAAAATAAAAAAATAAAAAATTTCAAAACTTATCAGGATGGCTAGAATACCTGTGGCCACACACTTTGAGTGAAATTTAAATATTTTTAGATGCCCAAAAAAAATTAAAAAAATCAAAAATTTCAAAACTGATCATAATGGCTTAGAATAGCTGTGGCCACCCACTTTGAGTGAAATTTAAATTTTTTTGGGTGCCCAAAAATATAAAAATTTGAAAATTTTCAAAACTTCATAAACTGACTTAGAATACCTGTGGCCACCCAATTTGAGTGAAATTTAATTTGTAATAGGTGCCCAAAAAAATCATAAAATCAAAAATTTCAAAACTTCACAAAATGGCTTAAAATACCTGTGGTCGCCCACTTTGAGTGAAATTTAATTTTTTAGGCGCCCAAAAAATTAAAAATTTAAAAAATTTCAAACTTCACAAAAATGGCTTAGAATACCTATGGCCACCAACTTTGAGTAAAAATTTAAATTTTTTAAGGTGCCCACAGGTATTCTAAGCCATTCTGTGAAATTTTGAAATTTTTGATTTTTTGTAGGCACCTAAAAAAATTTAAATTTCACTCAAACTGGGTGGCCACATGTATTCTAAGCTATTCTGTGAAGTTTTGAAATTTTTTATTTTTTTGATTTTTTGAATTTTTTTTTGACACTTAAAAAAATTGAAATTTCACTCAAATTGGGTGGCCACAGGTATTCTAAGCCAAAAATGCATTCGATAACAACGCGCCAATTCTATTTCTGCAACAAAGATAGTCCGAGCTCAATTGCAAAATGTTATTTATCTTAACCTACAATGCATGATATTCGAGACAAAATATAGTGCATTTTTTTAAATCCTCAAATAGAAAGAACAGAAATTCCAAAATAACATGTCATTACAAGAATACCTGGTTCCAAATCCTCAATTACACATAATACGAATCCTACAATACAACATTATATTACAAAAGGCAAAAAAAGCAAATAATCCTCGAATAATAATAATGGAAGTACAATACAATAGTGGAAAACCGAATTTCATGGAATCTCCGGCATATGATTATCCCTAGCCATTTTATTGGCAATACGTTTCCTGATAATGTTCATCTCGTTTCCCTCTTCGGTCGTCACTATATCATCTGTACCCTGTTCAATAGCTTCACACACATAATCTGGATCTCCATACATGGACAAATGCTTATCCATCCTGTCTTGCTCAATGATGTAGTTATGAATCGCACAGCATGCAATTACAATCTGTGTTTGTTTTTCAAATTTAAATGGAGGCATATGTCTCAAAACAAAAAAACGATTCTTCAAAGCCGCAAAGGATCTCTCAATGATATTCCTTAATGACGAATGCCTGTGGTTGAACAATTCCTTTGCTGTTGTTGGTCCCCCACTTCGTCGAAATTCTGGTATATGATACCGTTCGCCTTTAAATGGTGTTAAAAATCCTGGACTTGAAGCATAACCAGAATCGACGGCGTAGTATTTGCCTGCAACAAAGTATTCATGGATTGATCATGACATGCAATCCTAGCAAACTCATAAACACAAATACTCGTTATATATCAAAGTAGAACCTGCGGGTGGTCGAGGAAACTGTAGGTGATGTGTGTCAAGTGCAGCCGATAACACTCGGCAATCGTTCGCTGATCCTTCCCAACCAGCATATACAAAAGTAAATCGCATATCAAAGGAACACACACACAGCACGTTCTGAGTAGTTGTGCCTTTTCTACCTCTAAATCGTGTTTGCATACATTCAGGTACGGTAGCATGAATATGGGTGCCATCCATAGCGCCTATGCACCCCTGTCATTTAATTAAATACATACATTAGACAACCTTATGACCAAAACTAACCAAATGGTGCAAGGAAATGTACAAAAAACGTACATTGAAGTAACGATTAAACTTTGGCTCAATCCGAATTTCTTCTGGGACAACATCAAATGAAGGAGGTACGATAATCTCCTTCGCCAATTCCAAAACAGCTTTCAACACCGCACCAAAGTACTTGCTGACAGTCTCTCCTGAACGTTGGAATCTCTCACATATAGCTCTGTTGGAGTTCTTGTGACAAATCATTAATAAAAAAATGGCAACCTGTTCATCTACCCTAACATATCGACTGTCTGCCAACCAACCTCTTGACTTGAGCAAACCACAAAGGTTAAGAAAAACATGTCTCTCCATTCTAAATGCTTCGTATACTCTATCCGAATGTCCATGAAGAAGCTCGCTAACCCATTCGGGTCCTGTCAATACGCTATCCCTAATAAGTTCTGTCCTGTGCATGGATCTATGCAACCAAGCAGTAGACAACCATACCAACAATATATTCAACTTATCCTCATCAAAGTCTTGTTCACCTGATAGAATTGTTTCACTTGATGCTACTTGATCATTAGACCAGCTACTTTGATCCCCTTCCATATTACCTAGGCCGTCATGCGAAAGAAGAAGACAAACTCAACATGTCAGTTGGGAAGCCAATACATTTGAACTGATATGTGGGGAATTTAATACCACTGGACAGATAATTATGGAATTCAATCACATTAAAGCAAAGTCTCAACATCATCACAAGTGCATAGGAATAAAGACAAGTCAATGTCTGAAATACATAAGTGAAAGGCCGAAATGAACTCAAACATAAAACGGCATACTATAACCCAACAACTACTCAATCGCCCAACTACTCATCCATAGACTCAATAAAGGCAACTCTCATTTCGGGAAGACATGTCAGGAAGCCCTCTCTCCAAGAGGCATTACTGACAGCACGATTCATAGCTTTGATGTAAAGAACCTTGTCCAAGTCATGTATGGCATTTAGGACGGCAGCCACAGCTGCTACAGAGTAAGGGTCCACAGGAGTTGAGGACTGTGAGGTAACGGAGGCACTTGATGTTTGAACCGTCTTAGCTTTGATCATCTCTTGAATGGCTTTGCAGGTCGCGTCAAATGAATGTGAACTGCTCTTTCTCCTTCTCTTGGCATTTGGAGTCCTATCCAACTTGTGAATTTTTGGAGGTGGGCTCGCCGGCACGTTAAATTGTTCCACATTAGCTTGAGTTTCGAAAAACTGTTCTGATTCGCTTAGGTCGACATGAACATCATTGTCACCACCACCACCACCACTATCACCTGTACCCTCCGACGGCGCCACGCTTTGCGCATTTCCTATTGCAAACTCCCCAGTAGCGTATGTATCCCCAAACACAAGACAAAGCTGTGAATACAAAGGAAATCCGTCCTTCCTGAACTTGGCCCATTCAGTATTAGCCTGCGCCATTTTCAAAATAATATCAGGCAATACTCAACCTTTTATAAATCTTACATTTGAGGTTTCAGCAATAAGAGGACCTAAGTAAGTAATATCACCTTGATGTGATTTGCCCAGACAGTTTCATCGTCCACGACAACCCTCTTGCTCTCATCGTCCCATCCAAATCCCGTTGTTGAAAGCAGCTTCTTGAAACTACCATATTGTCTCTTTAGTTTCTGTGCCTTATTCTTGAACTGTGGTAGACTAAAGCGAAGTCCTGTTTGTTTATTAAATTCTCCCTCAATGTTAATCCACCCTACTCTGTTGTAGGTACATGATGTGCGATTTCCCTTTTTTACCTCATTCACCATCAGACGTACAAACAATTCGGTCAACGACTCAGTCCACTTTGCCATGTACATGTCTTTGGAGGATTCCATTTATGTAAAATCGATGAAATTTCAGGGGCAAATGCTGGTAATGGCGATTCAACAAACAAACAATAATTAAACAGAGGAGCACATCTACAAAAGACAACATAAATTGTACCTGAGCAAAGAATTTCACACCCTAGAGTAGCCTTGTTAGAGCAGGAAGAGTCTTAATCCACGGGTTCTTCCTCAATTGCGTTGATGGGACTTAGTATGTGAATGTAAGTAAAACTGCTATTGCAAATGGTCCAGAGCTCCAGAAATAGTCATTACCTTGAGAGATGCGGGAATAGTCAGTATAGATGAACTAAGGCACATATCAAAGCAAGAGCACAACAAATCTTGAGGGCTAACAGGAGAAGAAACTTGATACTTAAACAGCCTATTATGAGCTGCCGTAAAGATGTGCATTAGCAAAGTCGCTATAGTACAAATTTACAAAACCCTAATCACCAGTGGAATGAAAAATGTCAGAGACAGGGAGAAGAGGAACAGAGTGTATATAATAAGAAGATGTACATAGCTTTCTTTTATTATGAGGTTCTACAAGGACAAAGAAATTGAGACAGTTTAAAGACAACCACAACAAATCTAATAGTTCGAAGTAAGAAGACTGGTGATCCAATTGAGACCGAGTAATTTTGTGCCACTTGTGAACACTAGAAGCCAAAATCTTTCCGCCAAAGAAGAAAATCTGGGGTTTGCATCTTGACCCTATTAGACCTCATCACATGCATGTCCTTACTCAAGAAAATTAAATTGCGACAAAAACTCCATGTCCTTCTCATCTACTTCATCCAGTATTTCATAAGTAAGGATAACTGTTTAGATACGTTGGTACAAACTCATCCTTGGTCCATAAGCAAGTCAAAATCCAATCATCATAAATCATAGGAGCTAACATACTCGAACTAACTAAACAAGGAGAAGACAGAATACATCTTCTGTCTTATTATAAGAATGTCAGAATACATCCCGGAAGCAGGCAAGGAGAAGACAGAATACATCGTTCCACTCTAGTATCTAAGCTCGTGTGCATAAGAATGTCAGAAACATATTATAAGCAAAGAGAAGAAAGTGCCTCAAGGAACAATTTTTGACTCTACAAAACCATAAATAAGCAATGACTGAATGAATGGAGCAGTTAAACTGTGATAAGAACCAAAATCTTCTTGTGGTGTGATAGCTATTTTAACTATTCTCAGTGCAGCAAAGAGATCAGAATTCCAATGTATTAAATCCAAAAGGCAATGCATGGAGCGGCGAGGCACTTGGACTTTCAAATTCAAATTCTGCTTGGAACAAGTGTGGCTCAGATATAGACTAGGGAAAAGTAGAATACCACGAAAGACACTTGTTAAGATCTGTTGTAACATAGGACATGGAATAATATCATGTAAATTCAAAGAATTTAACATATGAATAGCTGATGCTCATGTAAAGATATAGAAGGGAAGAATTTAACATAGGATCTGCATCTCTTCGAATCGCTCGATCAGCCCCCCCCCCCCCCCCCCCCCCCCCCCCCCCCCCTCCCCCTACCCCAGAACCTCACAATCATCGCCCCCCTATCCCAGAAATCCCCAAGAACCCTAGAAACCTAGCAAAGAACCTCGACCCACAAGACACCCACCTCGACCCAAGAAGCGCGAGCGCAAACACGAGCCACCGAACCACTCCACCCCACCCCACCCCACCCCACAGAAACAATCGCACGATCAACACCCCAAATTTCAAGAAGCCTCTGGAGGGAGGCGAGGGAGCGCGAGAGAGAAGGAAAGGATCGCACCTGGATAAGGGTCGCGCGAGGGGGAGGAAGGCAGTGGAGGAAAGAATCGATTCCGACTCGATCGAGCGAGATCCGCGTGGGCTGCGTGCCCTAAACGGACAGCCGCGTTGCGCACCGCCGATTGCACCGAAGGAAAAAGCTAACGAGAGAAGGAATCGAAGACTCACGAGCCCCTTTGAAAAAACGGAGATGGCAGAGATGGAGGGCCAAATCGATCGCCTCCCCTTGTGGTGGCGATTTCGGTGCTGTCGCGAGGAGGGAAGGGCGCGGCGGCGGTTCCGGTGCAGTCGCAAGGAGAGAAAGACGCAGCGGCGGTTTCGGGAAAGGATGCGACGATGGCTCCGGTGCGCTCGCAAGGAGGGAAGGAGGGCATGAAGAGTGGAACGATTTCTGAAGAGTTGAAGGAGAAGACAGAATACATCCCGGAAGCAGAGAAGCTACTTTTTGTAGCTTCTTTTTTTCGGTGAAAAACGCATTCCGAATGCGAAAATGCATTCCGGAACTAAAAAAAGAATGTGTTTTTACCAAACGAATTTTTTGTCCAGAATGCAAAAATTATTCCAGAATGCATTCCGGAAATTTTTTAACAAACATCATTCTGTTCCGGAATGCATTCCGGAGCAGAAATTTTGCTCCGGAATGGATTCCATGCGCACCCCAAGTCTCTGATTTTTCCTTCCCTCTCGCCGACTTATTATTATTATTCTTCTTCTTCCCTTCTCATTTTGTACCGCCCAAAACAGAACCTCCTCCTCCGTTGTTTCTCTTCTATTCTGAATCAATTTCATTGCCCGACACCACAAGCTTGCTGTCCGTCCTCACAAGCCGTTTCCAGACCTTTACGCCGCCAACTTCCTTCTCACCGCGGGCTTGAGGTGCGACGGAAGGCTTGAGGAGGATTTGCTGTGGTTCTTTTTCCCTTTCCGAACCACGCCACATATTTTGTAGATACGGTTTCTAGATACGGTTTCTACTGGACCTTTACTGCTTCCCAATTTTGTAGAGATTTCTGTGGTTTGAATATTGAAATACTTTCTTCATGAAAGTTGTTCAAAACATCTGAGAGTATAACATATTTTAATTTCATAATTTTTGGAGTTCCTTTTGGTAGCACGAACGCCAAATCTCCAACCCGTGCTAGACTGCCTGGGTGCTCTGTTTCAGTGACCTTTCCACGTTCTTGATTTTTTATAAAATTTTATAGAATTATTATGAACAAACTTCCTTCATAAAAGTTCTTGAGGACTTATTTCTCTACAACATATTTAAATTTTATAATTTTTGGAGATGATTTGGTTACTTAAATGAGCTCATGTTGAGAAGCAAGAATTCTGTTCCAATAAACAGTTTTTAGTCTGATTTTAAGCTCCCGAATGAGGTATTTATAGAAATAATTAGACTTTTAATCCTGCATGAAAATTTTTTATCAAGGTGTTCTCTGTGACATATTTAAATTCCAGAATTTTTGGAGTTCATTCACTAATTATTTTAAGCTGATTTCAAAACCGGCGCGAAACTGCCAGTTTTACCTTTTTTCGAAGATTCACTATTTTCTAAGTGAAAACGTGGGAATCTCGAGTTGGTATCTTCTGGAGTTAGAATCTAAACATTTTGAACTTTCAAATAAGTTATGATAGACCTTGATTGGATGTCAAATGATGGGGCAAGCGAGACCAAGTTCATAAACAAGCTTGGAATTGGCAAGCATTGCTAGAAAGATTCGATTGTTGTGTTGTTGTCTGTGTGACATTGAAAAAGATAGATAATTGTTGGTGATCTGTGCACTATATGAGTTGATTATGCGTGTGGGCTCGCTGGGTTGTTGAATGCCATCGGCCAGTGAATCGACAATGCCCCGAGGAGCTGTAGGGAATGCGGGATGCCGTGGTCAGTGGATTACGATGCCTAGGATGAGAATGCCCTAGATGTCTCGAGAGTTTGATCGGGATGCCGTGGTTAGTGGATCACGAAGCCGGCGTGGGCCATTGAGAATTCCAGCGTACACCGCGGCGGATCGGAGTGCACACCAAACCCCGTCAGACGGGAGTTTTCTTCCTTGCGTGTCCGACGAGCGCACCGGGCATGTGACTTGAAGTGAGATAATGATACCCAAGCAAGAGTGAAGTTGTGTGCGCATGTTTGAATCGTGCTGTTGATTGTGATTGCTGAGTTAAAGTATCACACTCGAGATAGATTACTAGCATGGGCACAACAAAATATGATTCTGGTGATTGGCAAGTCTAGCTAGAAGACTGTTATACCTATGCCTATTGATATGCATTATATTCTTGTTTGGTATAGGTTGAAAGACATTTTATTTGTTGAGCCTAGCTCACTATTGGTATGACAAACTTTTACAGATCTGTAGCCATGTCGATACTTCCCCCATCGATCTCCATTAGTTATGGAGCACCTTTTGATTTCGAGAGTCATATGTCTGAGTTTGTGGACCCTAACCTTCCGGGGATAGTTTTGTTAGATGTATTTTCATTCTAACTGTGAACATTGGGTCCCTAGTGGGACCCATACTGTTGGGGTTCATAGCCGTATATGTTCATACTAGAGGGCGGCTAGTAGGACCTCTTCCACACCTGGCGGATGATGAGGCAGATGACGATGCTAGTAGCGGGATCAAGTGAGGCTAGTGATGAGGAGTTGGGGGATGGACCATTTTTTGGAAGACATGACTGACACTTTTTGAGATAGAGTCGTGTGCTCCGGTGACAAAATTTTGAAACTTGTTGTGGCAGGTGAGTAGATGTGAATAGTTCGGGTTGGAGCAGTCCCTGTATATAATCTCCCCGAATGTAAACTCACCGTTGTATCACCCTGTGTTTACAAATAAGAAGAAACTTGAAATTTAATTTCTATGTAGTCAATTATAGTAGTAGACTTTCCTTATTTATAATTCATGTTGTAAATGTTGTCCTTAAGGAGAAGCGTCTTTCGCATGCAAACTCTTATGTACTCGTATGGTTAGAGTGACTCATAGGAAGGGGCGTGCTGGGATGCTACATGCAATGCCCTCGCCGGCCGCAGCGAGGGCTTGCGAGGCCTCACGAAATCCGGCGAGGGCCACAATGCCCTCGTCACCTTCGCCAGATCTAGCGAGGTGAGGGCGTCGCGACCGTCGCTGGCCACAGCGAGGGCAGGCGACGGCTCGCGACACCCTCGCCGACCGCAATGAGGACTCACAAGCCCTCGCCAAATCTGGCGAGGGTTGCAACGCCTTCGCTAGATCTGGCGAGGCGATGGCTGGCCATTGCCAGCCACACCGAGGGCGGGTGAGGACCACGACGCCCTCACCCAGGGGCCAGCGGGGGTCACTAACCCTTGCCCAGTGGCTGGCGACTCGCCGGCTCAATGAAGAAGAAAGGAAAAAAAGAAAAGAAAAGAAAATAATAAAAATAAAATAATCAATAAAAATCAATATAAAAATTCGAAATTATTTTTTTAAAATAGAAAATTACCCACGCCAGCGTAACGTAGGACGGTCGACGTCGACTGGACCGCCACGTCAGCGATTTTCGGCCAAAATTAGTCAGAAGGACTAAATTGACAATTCGTTAAAATATTTAGGACTGAATTGGCAAATTTAGGACTAAATTGGCACAGTTGAATGGTTTATGACTGAATTGGCAACTTTTAAAAAGGTTTAGGACTAAATTAGCAAAATTGAAAGGTTTAGAACTGAATTGGCCGCCGTATAATAGGTTTATGACTTTTTGCACAATTTTTCTTGTCCCTAAGTAACATGGACCATTATCATATCCAATGATTATCTTATCAAAGTATTTTCAAGGATCATCTCATGACAAAGATGGAATATACTAGGAATTGGTATATCTATTTTTATTGCGCCTTTCGACACAATGTGATGTATATCGACACAATGTGATGTATTTTTAGAGAATGAATATCCGATCGATCTTCAACATGCTTTGATAGGTTATCATCGACTCACTGTAATTCCTGATGATAAAAAACAAGGCAAGTAGAAAAATAAATTGCTTGTAAGTTGAGATGTGTTTAAGATCATGCTCATGCTCTCGTACGACAAATCCTATGTTAAACAACAAAAAAGCCTCCTCATAAGATAATATTCAGTAATTTGATATCACCACGTCAGCATCCCACGTGGCGTATATTATTTCACTTATATCCACTAATATATTGACACGTGTCTACGTATCATATCAACAGTTGAGGTAGAATTTAATAAAAAAATAAAAAAAATCTTCTCTCTTCACCTTTAAGCGCTCTCTCTTACTCCTCCATCCACAGCCACCGGACCTCCGCTCTGTTGGATATATTATTAATATAGTCCAAATAATATGTTCACATACAAGCCCAATAGGTTTAAAGTATGGTTATTTTGGGCCCATATGGGCTGGAGCCCAATAGCTTACATATAAACTCTAGGGTTTTCCTACGCTGGAGGTAACACTGTTGAGCGTTCCAAACTTGACGTCTCTTGGTGTAATACTTCAAGCAAAACACTTTCTACTCTCTCAAACCCATAACCTCCAACAATCTTGAAGTATTAGATTCGTGTGTTGGATTTGAGCAAGAAAGGTGTCTACTTGAAGATCTCGTCGAGACGAACTCGCATGTATTATTTATTTTCGATTTCGACAGTGGGATTGGCCGGGATCTCAGTTTGAAGATTTGGAAGCCGAAATCTTTAATTCAAGAACTCAGGAATTATAGCCAATTTCAGAGGGTGAAACCACTTGGGTCTTGTTCTACTCGTCGATATGAGCGTTTTGAGTGGTCACTCGCATTAAACGGAGGTCGGACGGCTAAGATACGACAACCGGAAGTTCGGCAATTTTTTGGCTTCCTGCGAATTTTGCGACTTCTCGGCTTCTAGCAAGAAGTGCAGTCCATATTAAGGTTTTTGGTCACTCCGGATTTGTTTTTGGGGTCTGTTTTGGCAAACTCCACCTCTACAGAGCAGTTTTGACCAAGGTTAGGGGCTTTATTCGACTTTGTGCGCTTCGCGGACTTCAAGGTGCACTCTTTCTACGTCTTTGCTCTGATTAAAATGGCAAAACATAGTTCCTATGATATTATCAAGCTGCAATCATTTGATGTCACTGAATTTCATGGCTGGAAATTGCATGTTCAATTTGGCATGAAAGAACGTGAAATATTCTACACAGTACTGAGTGATTTTGCATCTACCGCTGAAAATGTTGATGAATATCAATGGAACAAAGATGAAGATTTTTGTAGAGATTACTTGTTGACCTCTTTAAATCCTTGTCTAGCTATGACTTATAGTGAGTTTAAGACAGGGAAAGAGATATGAGATCACTTGAACGCTCAGTTCCAAAAACAAGAGGGGCTCTCTAAAACTCTTCTAGCGGAGAAGTTCTTTGACTTTAAATTCAATATGAATTCGAATATCACCTCTCAATTAATTGAACTTGAGAACATGAGGAACAGGTTGAAAGAGGATAACTCTGATATATCCGATAATCTTTTTGTTGGTCTTGTGTTGAGTAAGCTACCTGCTGAATGGAGTTCTTTCAAGACTGAAATGCACAAACAGAAAGAACAGATGAGACTGGATGAATTAAAGAGGTATATTCACATTGAAGATCAAAACATATCTAGGAAGAGTTTGGAACAGGAAGGACAACAAAAGTCAGTTGCCAACTTAGTTTCACATTCCAATAAACCTCAGAAAAGGTTCAAGTCATCAAAAGGTGAATCCTCTTCACAGTTAGAGGCCAAAAAGACTATCTTCAAAAGAAAGAAGAAGGGCAAGTGCCATAACTGTGGAAAGTGAGGTCACTGGGCAGCAGAGTGTAAGCTACAAAAGAAGCCAAAGAATGACACACCACAAACTGCGACTAATATGTTAATTAGTAAATCTGAGCCTCAAGCCTTCATTGGAATGATGAAGAATGGAAAGGCCAGAGTCTCCTTTGAGTGGTGGTTAGATAGTGGCGCTACTTGTCATGCTACAAATGACAAGAACTCACTCACTGAGGTCATAGAAGTGAAAGACACCGTAGAAAATTGTAATGGTGGTGAGGCAGAGGTGACTCATGCTGGAACTGCAAATTTGGTGCTTTCTTCAGGTAAATTACTAACTCTGAAACATGTTAGAGTAGTACCTTTACTTAAAAAGAATTTGATATCTATAAGTTTACTTGATAAAGCTGGTATGTCCTTTTCAACTATGAATGGTAGAGTAACTTATATGTTAACTCATGTTATTTCGGTTGTGCATTCATGGTTAATGGTATGTATAGGTTGAGTTTAGATACTGATAGCATCAACCATATGAATTCTACTTTGATTGATCCAAAGTTGTTACACAATAGACTTGGACATGTGAATTACAGGAAAATGCAACATCTAGCTAAAACTCACAACATTCCATTGGATACTTCTATTCGATTTGACAAATGTGAAGTGTGTGCACAGGCTAAAATCACTAGAAAACCTTTTAAGTCGGTTTCTAAAAGCATACAACTTCTTGAGCTAATACATTCTGACCTTTGTGACTTCAAAAATTACGTTACTAGAGGTGGTCGGAAGTATCTACTAACATTCATAGACGATTTTTCTCGATATTGTCATGTTTATTTGTTGAAATCGAAAGATGAGGTTTTTGAAAAGTTTAAGATTTTCAAGTCTAGAGTAGAAAATCAACTCAACTTGAAAATTAAGAGGTTTAGAAGTGATAGAGGAGGAGAATATACAACGACAGGGTTCAAAGACTTTTGTGCTTCAGAGGGTATAATACTAAAACCACTGCTCCTTACCCACCCCAATCAAATGGTGTTGCCGAGCGTAAGAATAGAACGTTAACTGAAATGTTAAATTACATGTTACTTATAGCTGGCATGCCTTCCTCCTAATGGGGAGAAGCAGTTCTAACTGCTCATCACATCCTAAACAGGTTGTGGCACTCTAAGTTGTCTATGACACCTTATGAGATATGGCATAAGTGTCTTTGTAGCTATGATACTCTTAAGACTTGGTGCTGTGTTGCTTATGTAAGAATACAAGATCCTAAAAAACCTAAAGTGGGACCTAGAACCATTACTTGTGTATATCTAGGTTGTGCGGAAGATAGTGCTGCAAATAGATTTTTAGATCTATCTACTAATACAGTGATAGAATCTAGAGATGCAGAATTTTTCGAGAACAAGTTTCACAGAGATCATGGCTTGAATGTTTCTGGATCTACAGATATGATTTCAGAGTCTCCTGTAGAATTTGAAGCAAGCTCTTCTGACACTATTTCCCCACAGCTGACTGTTGAACAAGCTCCAGTTAGAGTATCTACAAGAGATAGAGTTCCCAAAAGTTTTAGTGAGGACTTTGTTACTTACCATTTAGAGGATGATCCATTCTCCTATCAGGAAGCAATGAGATCTAGGGAATCTCTACTGTGGGCAGAAGCCATAGATGATGAAATGAGCTCTCTGCTGCAGAACCACACTTGGCAGCTAGTCCATTTGCCAAAAGGGGCTAAGGTTATAGGCTGTAAGTGGGTATTGAAGAAGAAACTGAATAGTGATGGATCAATAGCCAGATACAAAGCACGTTTAGTAGCTAAAGGCTATAAACAACTGAGTGAAATAGACTATTTTGATGTCTATTCACCTGTGTGTCATCTATCAACTATAAGAATTCTTCTTGCTTTGGCATCTATTGAACACTTTGTAGTGCATCAAATGGATGTAAAGACAGCTTTCCTAAATGGAGAGTTAAATGAGGAAATCTACATGGAACAACCGGAATGGTATGTCATGAAAGGTCTTGAGGACAAAGTTTGTAAATTGAACAAATCTTTGTATGGTCTTAAACAAGCACCTAAGATGTGGCATCTTAAATTTGACAAAGTGGTAAAGAGTTATGGCTTTCAGTCTAGTTATTCAGATAAATGCCTTTACCATCGTTCTATGTCAAATAAGATAGTCATCATTTGCGTGTATGTTGATGACATGTTAATTCTTGGTTCCGATCATTCTGTAGTGAGTGACGTGAAAGCTACTTTAGCTAAAGAATTTAACATGAAAGATCTTGGTATTGCTAATACCATTCTTGGTATGAAAGTAAGCTTTGAAAGGCAAGTCATCTCCCTTAGCCAGACTCATTATATGGAGCAACTACTTTCTACCTGGGGATAAAGCGAGTGTAAACCGAGTGCGACACCATGTGATTACAATAAAAGACTGAGTCCTAATGAAGGGACCAGTGTTGATCAGTTAAAGTACTCGAAACTGATTGGTAGTCTCATGTATGCTATGAGTTGCACTAGACCTGACATAGCCTTTACAGTTGGCATGCTGAGTCGTTTCACTAGTAATCCTAGTAAAGACCATTGGGAAGCCCTCAGTAGGCTGATGAGATACCTTAAAGGTACTAAAGATTATGCTCTATGTTATTCTGGTTATCCTCCAACTGTAGATGGATATTCTGATGCCTCATGGTGCTCAGAAATTGGAAATAGTAAGTCCACTAGTTGATATGTATTTACTTTGGGTGGAGCTGCTATTACTTGGAAATCCAAAAGACAAACTTGTATTGCATTGTCGTCTATGGAATCAGAACTTTTTTCTTTAGCCTCAGCCGGCGAAGAGGCAGAGTGGATAAAGAATCTGATTATGGATATTCCTTTGACTCAACTAAAGATTAATTCTTTAAACTTGTTTTGTGATAATCAAGCCGCTGTCCAAGTCGTCAAGAATGCTCTCTTTAATTCCAAGAGAAGGCATGTGAGACTGAGACATGCGTTGTTGAATTATCTGCGCGAACAAGGAATTATCACCTTGATCGATGTGCGATCGACGGATAACATGGCCGATGCTCTCACAAAGGGTATGCCTACAGATCGATTATTCGAAACAGTGGGGGAAATGGGGTTAAAGACTATGTAGATATGTCTTAATTACCATTTACTTACCTTCTAATTGTATGTTTTGCATTATCGAATCTTCCTTTGTTGGCCACAATGATAAGCACAGTTTATGTGTTTCATCGATGTTCATGGTTGCTGATTAATTTGAAAAGGATGAGTTGTCTCATTCCAAACTTGATGAAGATGACGTTAACCCAATTCAAAGGTTCTATCTGGGGAGCTTGTGTCATTCCAAACTTGATGATACAATCCACCTAGATTGGACTATCCTTTTGGTTAAATAATCTCATTCCAAACTTGATGCTAGATTATGACTTTAAGGAATTAGTAATTGTGACATTCCAAATTGAAATATAGAAATAGTTGTTTGCATAAGAAGTCTGTTGGTTATTGTAAGTGACATGACTATTGGTCCTGTTCTTTGAAACTAGACAATGGTTATTCTCTTATAAATAAACCGAACTTGATAGCTCTTTGTAATTCAAACTGTTTAGGCCTTGTTCATAATTTATGAAACTGGCTTGATGCTTATGAACATGATATTATGATGCTTTATGACATTAATATATGTTCTTCTCTGCCTGATTGAATTCATAATAATATGAAATTCATATTTGACATTCTACAGGGGATGGCAGAGATGGAGAAGAGCTTACTGGGTGGGATCCTGACCAAGATGATATACTAGATGAATGAATATATCATTTAGAGTATGTAGGGACTTGACAAGTCACCTGCTATTGCCCATTTTGATGGAGTCCATTTACTTGAGACTTCCATTTTGCTATCTCTATTTTGTGAACATTATTGTGTTTGGTTGTGAACTGATTCTGAGATTTATTTTGGATATTGGGATTTGGATGAGTTTAAACTGAATCTGAAACTCTTCATATTTAATTTTATGTACTGATCTCAGAACAGATTCATGATAAGGATGATTCACTTATTTAGATTGCAAATTATGATTGAGTTTAATATTTAGTGCTAAAACTCTTTGACCGATCCAAGTTGATTGTCTTGGACTGAATATGGATGATTCATATTTGTTTGAACATTACACTGATCACCGTATTGGATTGTGCTGTATGATGAACATAGGAGGAGATTGTTGGATATATTATTAATATAGTCCAAATAATATGTTCACATACAAGCCCAATAGGTTTAAAGTATGGTTATTTTGGGCCCATATGGGCTGGAGCTCAATAGCTTACATATAAACTCTAGGGTTTTCCTACGCTGGAGGTAACACTGTTGAGCGTTCCAAACTTGACGTCTCTTGGTGTAATACTTCAAGCAAAACATTTTCTACTCTCTCAAACCCATAACCTCCAACACGCTCCTCCTTTGTCGTCCCGCCGGTGGAGTCGCCGGCACCGTGATTAGTCCGACCACCGCTGCGTCCAATCTGAGCATGGTCGGCTTCCTTTGTTTTCTTCGTCTTGTCATTCTCTAGATCTCAAAATCGGGCCATCCATGGCCGAAATCGTCATTGTGGCTCGTCACTCGTCCATGGCCGCGTTCAAGCTCCAACTGTCTTCCCTAACAACTATTCCTCTATTTTTCTTTTGCTAATTGAGCTCGCAGTCCATGGCCGTCAAGATTTCGACCTCGCCATCAAGGCTCATGGCATGGACAAGTTGTGGTTGCCAAATCTGTGGACGAGCTGCTTCGTGAGCCATAGACGAGGTAGGCTTGCAGCCATGGACAAGATCAGATCTGGAAGCACAACTCCAGTCCAAATCGAGATGGATGAACAAAGCTTGCGGCCATGGGCAAGGCTAGATCTAGACGAGCCGACTGCGAGTGATGACAAAGATGTAGCTTGGGCCAATTGCGAGCAACGCCGGAAGGGGTGGAGATGGTGGCCGGAGGTGTAGCTAGGGCCGACTGCAAGCGATGCCAACTAGACAAGGTGGTGTTCTGTGATGGAGGAAGAAGAAGAGAAAAATCATATTTTCTTTTTCCGCGTCAGCAGCCACATGCCAATAAGTTATTGGACATGAGTAAAAAATGCACGCCTCATGAGATGCTGACGTGGTGATATCAAAACCTCTGGATACTTTCTCTTCTAGAGACTAGCATCAGTTCAACCATGAAACAAAGAGTTAGATAAAATGTCCCTAATTAACGTGGACCATTATCAAATCCAAAGATTAAGTGATCAAAGTATTTTCAAGGATCATCTCATTACAAAGTTGGACTATACTAGGAATTAGTATATCTATTGTTGTCGCACCTTTTGACACAACGTAATGTATTTCTGGAGAATGAATATCCAATCGATCCTCGACATGTTTTGATAAATTATCATCGACACTCTAATTCTTGATGATAAAAAACAAGGGAAGTAGAGAAATAAATTGCTTGTAAGTTAAAGATGTGTTTAAGATCATGCTCATCATGCTCTTGCGCGACGGATCCTTTGTTTCTTTAATATTTCGAAATTTCAAATATATCCTCCATTTACGTATTTTCTTATGGTTATGCACATATTTGGCATATGAAGTTAGGCCAATCCATGGGGTTGGAGTGCATGGAATTCGAAGCTACCGCATGCGTTGACCTCAAAGCACAATCTCCAATCTTGACGCATCCTCCAAAGGGGGACGACAAGCCATGCCAACCTCGTCCTTGCTGCAACTTCAGGTTCCTTCCTTTCTGCATTCACTCCACCTCCGTTCTTTAACAGGCCATGGCATTCGCCTTTCATGTCGACCCCGGTTGTCCTTAACAGTGTCTCTACACATTTGCGCAAGGAGCAATATGAACCCGAATAGCATTGCCGGATCCTCTCAAATAGTTCAACCGCAATCGAGCGCTTCCCCAGCCTTTGGAACAGTCGAATCGTCGATAGGAGGCCTTGTCAGAAGCTGGAACCGGAGGCGGAAGTGGCAGCTCTTCTTCGGCCCTAGAGGATCGCACAACTTGAGCACAGACACGAACACCACGAACGCAAACATCGCGACATGGCGGACCCGCATAGCGAAATTCCTAGACTACAACTCAGCCCACATCGTTTCCATGTTCTTGCTCCTTGTGGACACGATCATCACCTCCTTTGAACTCTCTTCTTCTTTAAACAAAGCGTGCCCGAAAACCCAGACCAAGGCTCGGGAGCCTTGGTACCACTGGGTGGGCATTGCAATCTTGGCCCTCCTCTCTGCCAAGACATTGGCTCTTGCCGTCGCATTGGGGGGCTCATTCTTTCGGCGGCCGGGCTACGTCATCGACGGGCTGGTGGCCGTCGGGGCCTTGTTCTTGGAAGCGCTCTTGGAGAAGAAGGGTGGCGGGCTGATCGTGGTGGTGAGCCTGTGGCGGATCTTGCGGGTTGTTGAGGGCGCGTTCGAGCTGAGCGACGACGCCATTGAGGCGCAGGTCGAGAGCATCTTGAACGAGTTCAAGTCCCTCCGCCTAGAGAATCAGAGGCTGCGAGAGGTGGTGGATCAGATGAACGAGAGGATAGAGCAGCTAGAAGACGATTTGGCGCAATGCGTGCGTGCATGTAACTAGGGCAAAGTGAGAAATAACGAATGAAATGGAAATGGAAATTTTAGGAATAATGACAAGAATGCTTTATTACAAAACTTGTTTGTAGAGTGCTGTTGTAAAGTCATGCTGAATGCGAGCAACTTGGTTAATTCAATAAAATAACACAACTTAGAATTGTCGCACACTTTGTTTTATCTCTTGGACCTAAGCAAGTTTTTGAAAGGTTCAATTTTAGTCCTTATTCGGACCTCGGAATCACCGAGATGTAAAACTCCTCAAGAATATTCCCTCTTACCAGGGAAAATTGAGAATGCAAGGCGTGCGGACACTAACACGTTAAAATAAAAAATACATCCGTTGAGCCCATGCCACAAGATTGAGATAGGTTACGGAGGTTCTTGCGAGAGTGAAAGCTCCTTTTTTTTTATGAGATTAACTCTTAACTGAACACCGAGGAACCAAGGAAGGCATTGCATGATTAAAGAAATTTTTGTCATGATATTGAAAAGGTTAAAATAAAGGGTTAATACCACGAAAAACCCTAAACTGGTACACTTGTGACACATTTACCCCAAACTATTTTTTTGACCATAAAAAACCCCAAACTGGTACACCTGTGACAATTTTACCCCAAACATACCACAAAAAATCCTAAACTGGTACACATGTGACAATTTTACCCCAACTAATTTTTAATATTATTTTTTTGAATTTTTTTGAATTTTTTCTTTTTTCTTTTTCTTTCTTTTCTTTTTTTTTTTCTTCACTTCAACCTCTGGCCGGTCGCCGGTCCGGCGACGGGCCAGAGGCGGAAGCCGGCGAGGGCCGCCCTCGGCAGGGCCCGCCCTCGCTCGACTCGGCAAGGGCGACCCTCGCCGGATCTAGCGAGGGCGGCCCTCGCCGGCGTCGAGCGAGGGCCGTCCTCGCCCGACCCGGCGAGGGCCGCCCTCACCCGACTCGGGCGAGGGCCGTCCTCGCCCGCCCGGGCGAGGGCCGTCCTCGCTCGAAGCCGCGAGGGCCGCCCTCGCTCGGCGCAGCGAGGGCCGCCTCGCCCAACGCAGCGAGGGTCACCCTTGCCAGATCCGGCGAGGGCAGCCTCGCCTGAGTCGGCCGAGGATCGCCCTTGCCCTGGGCGGGCGAGGGCGGCCCTCGCCGGCTTCCGCCTCTGGCCGGTCGCCGGACCAACGACCGGCCAGAAGTTGAAGATAAAGAAAAAATAAATAAAAGGAAAAAATAAAAAAAATAAATAAAAATTCGAAAAAAATAAAAAATAATATTAAAAATTTAATTCAGGGTAAAATTGTCACATATGTACCAGTTTGGGGTTTTTTGTGGTAAGTTCAGGGTAAAATTGTCACAGATGTACCAGTTTGGGGTTTTTGATGGTCAAAAAAATAGTTCGGGGTAAAATTGTCACAGGTGTACCAGTTTGGGGTTTTTTATGGTCAAAAAAATAGTTTGGGGTAAATGTGTCACAAGTGTACCAGTTTAGGGTTTTTCGTGGTATTAACCCTCAAATTAATTCGATCGAGTCCTAAAGTTAACACCGTCTAATTTTCTAACGGAAAATGGTAACGTGGCACTGACGTGTCTTATTTTATTACTTTTCTTGAGACACGTGGCGATGATGTGGTGTCCAACAAGCGCCACGTCAGAAAAAAAATATAAATTAAATTAGAAAAAGCTATAAAAATTAAAAATTAAAAAAGAAGAAGAAAAAGAAGAAGAAGAAGAAGACCCAACTAGAAAATGTGGCGGTGGCCTCGCCCTCGCCGGTGACCACGGCTGGCAACCCTCGCTCAGATCTAGGGCGAGGGTCGTGCCCTCCCCCAGATCAGGGCTGTAGGCCCTCACAGGGGGCTCGCTCGGGGTAAGCGAGGGTCGCCGGGTTTTGGGAAGGCCCAGGCAACCTCCGCTGGCCCTTCCCGGTGGCCGCCCTTCTCGGCAGCTGTGGCGGCGGCCACCAGCGAGGGCTTGGCCACCGCCACAATCGCTGGTTGCGGTCTTCTTCTTCTTCTTCTTCTTTTTAAATTTTAAATTTTTGTAGCTTTTTTCTAATTTAATTTATATTTTTAAATTTTTTTTTGACGCGACGCTTGTTGGACGCCACGTCATCGTCACGTGTCTTAAGAAAAGTAATAAAATAAAACATGTTAGCACCACGTCAGCATATTCCATTAGTAAATTAGACGGTGTTAACTTTAGGACTCGATTGAACCAATTTAACAAGTTTTAGAACTCCATTGTACTTTTTGCAAGTTTTAGGACTCAATTGCACTTTTGTGACAAGTTTTAAGATTTCTAGTGCGCATATCCCATAACTCAATTAAAAAGTTGATAACCAAAAAAAGTTAATAAGTTAATATGATAGAAGTTGGTAAATCATTCTACTCTATGACAATCTTATATAAGATTAGCAAATTCAAAGCATAATAAGTTATACAATAATAAAAGTTAGTAATTCAATCAAAACATTTATAATTTGCAAACTCTCAGAGAATATTGGTAATTTCATCTAAGTAAAGATAAGTTACCAATAAGTTACTTGAAAAAAAATTCAACGGTGATTTTATTTGCCGACGATTTTTTCACACTTACCGACATGACCTGGAAACAAATCCGTAGTTTTTGTCATGGAACAATAGATTCTGCTTTATATACAAGTGAATATGACATAACAAAGGATAGCGCAAAAACTCTTATTAATCATGCCTTAAAGAGATACTTTTGTTTGAAACGCAACATAGAATGTTAACAACCGTTACAATTTTAAAATGATTACACAAAGCACAACGAGAAAATATTTGTGCATCATTTATTTTAGGGTTAATACCACGAAAAACCCTAAATTGGTACACTTGTGATACATTTACCCCAAACTATTTTTTTGACCATAAAAAACCCCAAACTGGTACACCTGTGACAATTTTACCCCGAACTATTTTTTTGATCATCAAAAACTCCAAACTGGTACATCTGTGACAATTTTACCCTGAACTTACCACAAAAAACCCCAAACTGGTACATATGTGACAATTTTACCCTGAATTAAATTTTTAATATTATTTTTTATTTTTTTCGAATTTTTATTTATTTATTTATTTATTTCCTTTTATTTTTTTTTCTTTATCTTCAACTTCTGGCCGGTCGCCGGTCCGGCGACCGGCCAGAGGCGGAAGCCGGCGAGGGCCGCCCTCGCCGGCGTCGGGCGAGGGCCGCCCTCGCCGGCGTCGGGCGAGGCCGCCCTCGCCGGCGTCGGGCTAGGGCCGCCCTCGCCGGCGTCGGGCGAGGCCGCCCTCGCTCGCCCGGGGCAAGGGCGATCCTCGGCCGACTCGGGCGAGGCTACCCTCGCCGGATCCGGCAAAGGCGACCCTCGCTGCGTTGGGCGAGGCGACCCTCGCTGCGTCGGGCGAGGCAGCCTCGCCGGCCCGGGCGAGGACGGCCCTCGCTGGGCGGGCGAGGCGGCCTCGCTGAGTCGGGCGAGGACGGCCCTCGCTCGGCGCCGGCGAGGGCCGCCCTCGCTAGATCCGGCGAGGCCGCCGTCGCTAGATCCGGCGAGGGTCGCCCTTGCCGAGTCGAGCGAGGGCGGCCCTCGCCAGCGGCTGCCGATGGCGACCCTCCCCGGCTTCCGCCTCTGGCCCGTCGCCGGACCGGCGACCGGCCAGAGGTTGAAGTGAAGAAAAAAAAAAGAAAAGAAAAAAGAAAAAATTCAAAAAAATAATATTAAAAATTAGTTGGGGTAAAATTGTCACATGTATACCAGTTTGGGGTTTTTTATGGTCAAAAAAATAGTTTAGGGTAAATGTGTCACAAGTGTACCAGTTTAGGGTTTTTCGTGGTATTAACCCTTAATTTGACAAGTTTTAGGACTCGATTGTACATTTTACAAATTTTAGGACTCAATTGCACTTTTGTGATAAGTTTTAGGACTTCTGGTGCACATATCCCTTAAGTTATGTACCAACTTTCAAATATATATTTTTAATTTATCAAATTTACTATTGAGTTATATCTTTAGGTTAGCAATCCCTTGCTTTCACATCGGGTTGCTAACTCTTATTTTAATTACTAATCCACGTCTGTGTGGGTTTTTCCTTTCAAAAAAACAAGCGAGGTCTTCTTGTCATTTACAAACTTTTATTTGCAACTTAACAACGCTTTAAATTTACCAACCTTAATTAGAGTGATTCACCAACTTTACTCCAACTAGATTACGTACTAGTTTTGTTTACCAACTCTGACTTACTTGCCAAGTTTATAGTTACTTTAATGACTAATTTTTCTTATTTTTTACCAATTTTTATTTATCTTTTTTTAGACAACGTCTTCAATTTACCTACCTCTTTTATCATGCTACTAATTTTAATTTAAGTAGTCTATCAAATATTTTTCCGATTGATTTAAGCACTTTTCGAATTACCAACTTTCATTTTGAGTTAGTTATCAATGGTATTTGTTTTTCTAAATTTACCAACTTTTTATGAGGGTATAAAACTTGAATAAATTTGGTAAGTCATTCAAATAAAAATGAGTAACTTCATATAATAGTTAGCAAACATAACGTGCTGGTAAATGTAAATAAAAGTGGATAAAATATTAAAAAAATTGGTCAGAGATAAGAGAAGTTGGTACTTAAGAAAAATCAAATAAATGTTGATAATTAACTCTATTGAGATTCAGGCTCCGTTTTTCCTTTAAAATGTAACATTTTTTTTCTGGAAATATTTTTTAGGAAGTTATTTTCCAAGATAATGATAATATTTTTCGGTGTTTGGCCGAAACCCGAAAATGAACTGGAAAATATTTTTCAGCGTTTGGTTAGGAAAATATTAAATAGACATACCTTATTTTGGTGCTAATGACTTGCGCATGGGCAATTGAAAAATCAAGTACGGGCAACAAGGTCCCGAGTTCGGCCTTGATGGACCCTGACTTGGGCATGGGTACCTGGGTCCCAGGCACGAGCTCATGCATCAATCCCAAGTCTAGTATGGATGGACCTAGATGATGAGGATCATGGCATGGGCTCCTGGGTTTCCGGCCTAGCCTCGATGGACGCGAATGCAAGTGTCTGGGGCTTGGGCATGGGCACCGAAGTCTCGGGCCCAACATTGATGGACTCGGCGCCGACCTTAATGGACAAGGTGCGGGCGCCAAGGTCTCAAGCCTCGATCAACACGGGTGTGGGCGCCGGGGTCCCGAATCCAGCCTCAATGGACCTGAGCCCAAGCACCGAGGACTCGGGAACAAGCGGTGAGGTCCTGGGCCTAGCCTCTATAAACATGGGCTTGCTTACTAGCACCTAGGTCATAGGCCTGACCTTGATGGACTTGGTCTTGGGCGTGGGTCTCGGGTCTGAGTGCTGTGGACCGATGCTCGTCCTCAATGGACACATGCCCACAACACTCGGCCTTAATGGACTCATGACCGATCACTAAGGACCTCAGCATAAGCACTGGGGTCTCGGGCCCATCCCTTGTGGGCACGGGTTGAGTCGCCGAGGATCAAGGCAACAACATCGGAGTCTTAGACCCGGCCTTAGTTGTTGGTGTCTCAAGCCCAACCTCTATGGACCTGGGCTCGGGCATCGGGTTTCCAAGCCCGGCCTTTTTAGACATGGGCTTGGCCTCAATGGACACCGGTGGACCCAGCCCCTGCCTTTAGACCCAGGTCCATTGCCAAGGACTCGGAAACAAGCGTTTTGGAAATGCAGAATTTACGATCTAAACGCCAATATTTAATTGTATTTAATATTTTTTATAAGTCTTAGAATTCAATTTCAATTTGCTTTAAGTTTTACGACTTTCAATATAGATATTTTTTTTTTAAAAAAAAAGAACCAAATAGGATGAAGTGACACTTTTTAATTCATCTTAATGTTGCTCGTGTCCGATGATCCGTCGTATCCAACACGAGATGGTTCACTTTCGATCGTCTGTCGTACGAGACAAGCCAAAAGTTCGAAAGCACAGCCCGAAAGACGTGTTAGAGAATCCTCGAAGCGCTGCCGGTATAAATTGTCAAAATGGCGGGATCATTCCCCGTCCAGCCTATATAAATTCCCATTTCGTTGAACCGCGCAATGCACGAGGGAGAGTGAGCTAGGGTCGCCATCCCATCCTCTGCAGCTGCTCCGAAGATCTGGAAGCGAGCAGCGACGGCGGCAGCGAGACGAGGATGACGGCGGCGGGGAAGCTGTCATTCGGGGCTTGAGCTTTTTCCCATCGAGGAGCCGCCGGGAGATGACGAAACCGCCCAGCTCTTCGATGCTGACGGGCAGAGAAAGCCTGGTCCGCCTGATCGGGAAGCGCCGGCGGTTCCTCCCCAATCGCCGCTCCCTTCTCTCCTCCGCCTCTACTGTCCAGGTAGAAGCAGTACCCGCGATGGATTCACGCATTCCCGCTTCTATTGCGTTTCGTTTCGTGTTTTTTTCCTCTTTTTTTTTTTTTCCTGACGATTTCTCCGGATTCGATTGGGCGCTCGGAGATGAGCTGATGAAATTCGTTGCTCGGCCCGTGTTTTTGGCAGAGCTGTCTGAATCTGGGTACTGACGAGAGTGGAAAGGTTGTGCCTTTGGAGGATCGAGGGGGATTGCGTTCGGGAGACGGCGTTGGAGATGGAGAGTGCGTGTCGAAGATGCCGGATTCCGATTGGGTGACTTGCCCAGTTTGTGGGAAGAAAGTCCGCAGTGGAGATTGCAGCATCAATCTGCATTTGGGTAGGCATATTTTCTTCGCTTCATCCATCAACCCATATTGCTTGATTTGCCAACCATAATTTAAGAATAGGAGTTAGGTGGCATTCTTCGCTTTCTGTGAGTCGGTCGCTTATATTTCTTCACTTTTGAGTGCGTAGACTTGACTCGAACACGGCACAAGACTACCATACTAGATTTCCATGTGCTGAATGTTGAGTTTCTTACATTTCTTATCGTGTGGTTTCGTGTCGGCGTAGTCCAAAACTCTATTCATAGCGCTCTTAGCTTTTCCATTGTCTTTCTTTGTTTATTTAGCTTTTGATTCATTACCTCCAGATACGTGCTTGACCAGAGGAACCAAAAGGAAATTGACCCAGCGCACACTTTTGCAGTTAAATTTTTCTCCACAGTCGAAAGTTCAGGTTTGCCCTGTTGAGTTAGACTTGGAACAATCGACTGTTTATGTAGTTCGCAATAATCCTCATGAAGATGCAGCTAATGGAGGGCATGAGGTTGACAGGGTTGAAAATGAGGATGGTTTGCTTCTAAATGGTCGTGCTAGAAGTTTTGGCAGTGAATGCCAAATTGCTAGGAAGGTCGACTCGGCCTCGCTGTCTCCCAAGAAGGTGGCTCCTCACTGTGATGTTGGTGTCGATAACGAGGATATCTTTGGGACAATTGTTGATACATTTATTGTTGGCCGCAAGTTCAGTGATGAAAAGGAGTTAAAACTTGGGATGGCAATCTCCCTTTTGAGAGAACCGGAAAATGTCAAGGATCCAAGCGCAATCAAGGTCCCTATGACTGTGGATGCATTTAGTGTGATTTCACTTGCTTTGTCTTTCTGCTAATGATACACTGCTTGGTTTTCTTTAATCAGGTTCTATCTGCTGACTCTGGATGCTGCCTTGGTTATCTTCCCCGTTCCTTGGCTCAATATATATCCCCTCTTGTAGAGAAGCATTGCTTGAGTTTTGAGGTAGGTTATTTCTTAGCTACACAGGAATATTTTGACTCAATCTCTCTGTACAATCTTCTTGCATTTTCTTGTACGGTTTTCTACTGAAATTAAATTGCATGGGCTATTTTGATTTATTTTTTTGTGGGAATTTATTGATAACGGTTGAAGACGAATTCATCGGGGTGATTTAAATGTTGATGGGTAGCTTGGTGGATGGAGAATGTGGATCTTGGTGGTTGCTGGAGTTGCATGTCATAGAGTTTGTTATCTGTGAAATCGAACCTTGAAAAGGAGGTTGGTGCATGGTGGAAGCTTACAAGGTACAGTAATTTCTGTCAAGTCCTTTTTCTTGCTGAGGCATGGATTCCATCTAGTGGACCTATCTCCCTGGAAATGGTTTCAGTCCCCAGAAATCTTTTGGAAACCTGACTCCCTACCTTGTACTGGAGATTTAATTCTTACCATTCCTAACCTTCAAACTAGGATTTAGAGCATGCGAAACGGACGGTAGTTGTGCGCTACGCTTTAACAGTCAGTAATTTTCTCCACGTTTGTGTTTGAGATAACTGTCTTGCTTTGGCAATGTCGAATATGTATTAAAAAAGAGACAGAATTAGTAGGCGACAGAATTTGGGCTTGGAGTGGCATATCTGCCATTAAGGAAAAGAGAAAACTGCTTCTGTTATCATCCATTACATATCTTCGATTGAGCTCAGACAAAGAATCTAGGGCCTTCACGATATCAAACCAAGTATTATTGTTTAGGCATATTTGGTGATGCTTTATGAGTTTTCTTCTTGGTTTAATTACATACTTCATGAAAAGGATTGAGAGAATAGGTAAAAAGTTTCTTTAGTCTGTTGCCATCTTTCTGTGTGTGGCATGCTGCTCCTTTAGAAATGCTCTCTTTATGTAAGCTATGCTCTCTGGTACCTTTTACCTTCTGGTAGAAAGGGGGAAAGAGGCAATCATAAGAGGACTCTAGACCTTGATGCATTGCTTTCTAAATGGTTAGCTCAATTCACCACGTGTTTTTATGCAGGGAAGTGTGACTTCTCTTCCAAACCATAATCATGACATCGTTCCCATACAGATAAGTTGTCATGGGGCGATACCACGTGGTGAGGGGAAGCATGATGATGTTGACGGTATCAAATGTTTGTGGACAAGTATTTTGCAAGAAGCTGAAGCAGCAAGGAAGAATCCACCCAGTATGACAAAATATCAACAGAATTTTAGTCTACTACTACACGAGGTCTTAATCAGAAGTTCCAATCTTTTTACAGATGACGAGAAACTGTTCATGGGTATGGATTTCAGTACTTCATGTCATCAGCATCTGTCTGCTACAATCTTTTACAAAGGTTATAATCTCATATCTGTTTTTGCAGAATCATTTACTTCACTCTTGGATGATAGTCAGAGGCTTTTTGTCCGGCTTTATTCACGGAAAGGTTGTTCCCCCTTTATTAATAGATGTTAATATTTAATTTAACAAATTCATTGGGCAATCTAGTATGAATTGGCTCCACACGTATGTCAACCAGCAATAAGATTATGAGAGTCATGATCATTATGTCGATCCCTTTTGCTTTTCCTTCCATCTGGAAGAACTCCAACATAAAAAATTGGTCATGTAATCCATCTTGCTATTCACTGCTCGTTTTATGGCCATTTTTGTCATATGCTTGTTCAATGCGTTGAATGATTAAAACTAGTTAGTGTTCATTGTCTATGAACTGTTATTAAAGCAATATGACATATCAAAGCTCGGATCCAGAAAACTTAATGATGGCATTTCATGTTTCTCTTCTATGATTGTCTTTCTAAATGATCTCCAATCAATGCTTGATTGTTTGTTGGAGAGTAAGCCGAGTGTTGCTGACATTGCGGTGCTTGATTATGTGCTACCATATCCATTGGCACATTGGATCTCTAATTTCTGGACCTTTTGGAACTCATTCTGCACAACTGTCTTACTGCAGGGCCGTGGTTCCGGTTGTCCAACATTTCCTATCCGGAGATCTCTGATGCTCTGCAAGCTGTCAATGAGCTCTCTGGTTATTTGGAATGTTAATTTGTTTAATACATGCAGACTTCTATATAACAGTTTCTGATTAAATTCTGTCTTTACAAATGCAGGGAAAGGATATGTGATTCCATTTGAATGTGCAGAGGGCCTACAAACGGATGAAATGATGGGTATCTTAAGAGTGCTTACTGTTTCTGAACTTCGTGAGATCTCCTGTATACCGAAGAAGGTCTGCTCCTGTTGTTTGTCCAGTATATACAGTCTTGATGTTCTAAGTATGCATATGATTGTATAGTGCCACTTTTTGGTGCAAGAAGAAAATGTGAGAGCTTATGTGACATCCTCCATGAATCAAACATGGGAAAACAGATACCCTAAATAAATCTCTTCGCACTGATTTTTTTTGCCTTTCGAGTCACATGTCAAAAGAGCTGAATTTGATTACTTCAAATTATAAATTTGTGACATCCATCTGTTGAGTCCAAGAGAGGCATAATTCAGATGAAGAAAGCAGGGATTTCTTGATGATAAAATAATTAATATGTTGAAAAAGATCTAATTAGTTGTTTTTCTTCCCTTTCTACATTTTTCTAGGGAAATTATGTAAATGCACACATGCTTCAAGAGGCAATCCGAACTATTGGTTTTGGATGAAAACACTTAGAGTTGTAAGTGGTGTTGGTACATTAGTTTCACCTCGACCAACGCATAGATTTGTTCCTTGGAATTAAAACTCAACTTAACCTGGTTTTAATCCTACTTTGTATGCTCTTTCTTTGCATTTCAGATGGCTCTTGTTAGGCCATTTAGTAGTTTCTTCCATTTGGTGACGCGCAGCTTCAGTTAAGTTCTAGCGTGCTAATTATCTAATTAAGCCGCTTCAGCAAGAACCCCTTTCACATAGGTCTGGTCTGGCTGAATTGTCATATCCTTATATGCTAGACAGGTTTTTCATCTAAAATGGAGCATTACGGATGGGTCTTTCTAAAATTGGCTGCGCCTACAGTTTATGCTCCAAGAGCTAGTTGGCTTTCGATGACCACACAGTCAAAATCAACTATGTGGACAGATACGGGCCAAATATTTTATCCATTGTTTAAGATATTAGTATGAATTCTGTTTATACATATCAGGACATGAATGTGCACGATAAGCTAACTGATTGATGACTGCTTGGCCAGCACAAAGTCTTTTTTATGTGATGTAGCGTGTCGGTGGCATTTTTCAATTGGGACAATATTGACCATAAAGATCCATATATAACTGTTTTCCTCAATTTGTTGGATTCTGAGTATTCATTTTGTGGACTGCGTATGCTTCTTGTGCATCAGACAATCAGGTACGGCTATAAAAATGCACAGTGAGCTTATTAGCTGATATTGGTTAACAAACATGCCCAAGTGTGATCCTTTCAGACTTTTTGGTAGTCCAACGTCTGGCTCCTTGACGTGCATCCAAGAGATTAGGATCCAACAACTTAACTTTGCTTGTTATGCAGGAATAGTTATGCTTTTGCAGCACATTCCAGCATGAACCATAAGTTCTCTACCTTTCCCTACACAGAAAGGAGTCGAGCAGAGGATGGCGAACTCTAGAGCCCCCACATTCCCACAGAATGTGCTTGTTAGGTTTCCTAATATCTCTTGCCAGCTAAGCCATAAAAATCTCAAATATATACATAAAGTAAAAAAAAAGGATAAAGCTTTAGGATCTTTAAAGAGTTGTACATCTCTATCCTGCTATTCTTCCTCCAAGTAATAGTGGTGTGAGGGCATCCCCTTAGTCTTATGGGGAACCAATTGTTTGTTAGCAACTGACAAGGATGCAACTTTTTGTCAGAGAATTAATTAGAGGAAGAATCTGGAGGAACTTAATGAAATTCAACTACCTTCTATATGACATCAAAGAAGAGTTCAACCCGATGCTTTATTTCTGTCCTCATGTAAAATTTCATCTATATTCTGTATGAGCTTTGTCATCATTTCCAGTTCACAGAAATGGGTGCGTATAGTATCTAGGGATTATGTCGAGCAGTGGATGCTCACTGTCGTTACATTCTGTGGATATGGGCTTAGATTGCAGAGATAAGGTTTTAGTTGTGGTGCTTGTCAGATTTTTCAATAAAAGCGATTAGGTAATGCTTTATTGGTAGTCAGGAATTTTTTTAAGTGAAAAGGAGGATAGAATTGCAACCTGATTTGAACTTATATCATGAGCAAATTGATGTTTGTACTTGCATAGCAAAGCCTTTTAGAAATGAAATTTTCAGCTGTAAGTTAAATTCTGTATTAGTTTGGCATGTTGTTTCTTCTTTATCTGATGGAGTCTGCCATATGCCTTTTGGATTTGATGGAGGAGGTTTCAGAAAGGCAGCCAGAATTCAAGAAAGAAGGATCTTATTGCATCTGCTCTATATTTGTATAGAGATGGATTATGGTATGGCTACTTTCATGTGATAGTATTTACTGGCTTGTTAGCTGAGTATATGAGTATTAACTATGTTCTTTATTTCTGGCCTTCCATATCTAGCCCAGTTCTTCCATGTATGCTTCTGGATAAAGCTGGTGCGTGTGTAAAAATATCCTCGAGAGCTGAAACTGTCTTCTGGCGTGCCGAGGTACTGCCATGCCATCTTTTGACAGATTTGGTGACCCTAATTATCGTTGTAGTTGGCATCTGACCTAAGTCTCTATCTGCAGAGAATTTTTTTCCTAAATGGAGAACAGGATCTGTCTACATTTCTTCTAGTTGATCTGGGAGCAGTCAAATATCCAACTTACAACTACACAATTTCAGAACAAATTTTCTCTTCTCGAAGTCACCTCCTAGATTACGAAGAGGTATTTATTTCTTTTGGTGCCACTATGATATGTGGACTTTGATTCTGTTCATTACATGGGATCTGTACATGTGCAGGCCATTGAAGTGGCACAGTTGATGGATGAGTCACTTGATGAGAATGATGCAAACCAAGTGTTGAGATGTTTAAAGATCGCAGACTCTCGTGTGGATCTTCCTTCCGAAAATGTATCTAGATCATCCATTTCGGGTTCGGAAGCTGCATTTATTTCATGCTTTACAGCTTCTTGGGTCTACTCCAAGGTCATTTTGTTAGGAATCTCGTATCTTGAACGTGAACGTAGGTATGGATTGGACAATGAAGTTGATACTTGTTGCTTCCTTTTGAATGTGCCACTCCAGTAGTGAAATTAAGGCATGTAATTACTGTGGTTTTGTTAAGTTACTTCCATCAGTATGGACCTTAGTTATTAATTTGTGAAGTCAATAATCGTCATTACTAATGTTCTAGCAAGTTCAATCGTAACTACTTGAAGCATTGGTGGTGAGAAACGAGGAGGCTAGTATTAGTATAGTTGACAGTTGCATGTTTTGCCACACATTAATATGCTCCTAGTCCTACTGTTAATTCACTTTAGACTTGGTTTTGGCTGAATGCCCTCAATTCCACTTGGCCCCCCTTCTTCTGGAGACAAGCTGGATGCTTTATATTAAACATCTTAAGGAGACTATTTTCATGCTTAGGTACCAAGATGCAATAAATCTACTGAAGCGGCTTTTAGACTGTTTTATATCTGATGGAAGGAGAGGATACTGGACTGTAAGGCTGTCAATCAACTTGGAGCATCTGGGATTCCTAGACGAGAGCCTTTCAGTTGCAGAGGATGGTCTCTTGGATCCATGGGTGCGTGCTGGTTCAAGAATGGCAATGCAAAAGCGGGTTCTTCGTTTAGGAAAACCACCGAGGCGCTGGAAAATTCCCCGTTCTTTTGAGATCACAAAATGGAAAATTAAGGAAGTAATGTGACTATACTTTTCTTAAAGAATCAAAACTTTGGATCATTAATAACTGAACTATGTTCGTTCACAGAACTTGATCTTGTAGGCATTGATATCATTTCATTTGGTCATTGATTAGGTTCATGTACAAGGGAGACCTTTGAACTGTGAAATGGGGAAAAAGAGCAGGTTCTATGGAGAAGATGGAGAGCAATGCGGAGTCGAGCAGCTTGCTCTACAGTATTATGCCAATGAAGGAGGTTGCTGGAGTGGAGTTCATACGGAGAGTGGCATTTGGTTGACCATTTTTGGGCTTCTTATGTGGGATGCTATTTTTTCTGACGTACCAAATGTCTTCCGCACCAAATTTCAGGTATGTTGAAATTACAAGTTTATTCAACCAACGTTGGACAGTTCATTTATATATGAATTATGTGTGCTACCCTAACCTACAACCACTAGAATATCATTGCATGGGTTCAGAAAATATACTTTGTACAAACGTATCGGGAATGATTCTAAATGATAAGTTTTTTTTTTTTTTTCATATTAGTCCATTTGACGATTGGATAATCCTCTTCTCTAGACGGCTCCTTTGGATTTGGAGACAGATAGCTTTTATCTAGCCAGGAAGGGCCTTATAGAGACCCATCTGCAAAATATTCACAATGGCATGGCTGAAGAGATTCTTATTACGTCATGGGAGTCGCACATAGGAACTGCTTGCCGCGGAGTCAACTGGGATCGGCATTCACTCTCAGAACTGCGTGCAGCTGTTACTTGCGTTGGTGGACCTTGTCTGGCCTCGCTTTGCCGGCTTCTCTCGCAGGATTACCGTAGCTGGTCTAGTGGGATGCCAGATTTGTTATTATGGCGCTTCCACGGAGAATACCGAGGCGAAGCGAAGCTTGTCGAAGTAAAAGGCCCAAATGACAGGCTCTCCGAACAGCAGCGAGCGTGGCTATTCGTTCTGATGGAATGTGGGTTCAATGCCGAGGTATGTAAAGTAACGCCTCCACCGCCGTCGGAGCCAAATACTCGAAATATCTGCTGAAAGCCCAAAGACAGGAATTGGGATGGAGAGTTCATCATTCATGTATTTTTCGATACATAGGTTCGATTTCCATAGCTTCATGAAGGCAAGCACATTCCAGATCTCTTGGAAAGCTGTTTGCTACATAATCTCAGAGTTGTAAGATGTATCGTGGGGCAGCTTGTTTCTTAGAGGTTTAATCACTAACACCGATTCTCAAAGCCGATTTCTATCCGATATTATCTAAAATGGAAGTCTTCGTCAAAATTTGTAATTCCTATTCCTATACTGCTTTCCTTTCATTATTAGCATTCGTCAATTTTAAAAGTTTTTGCTGCTTCTCCCCCCCATGACTAGGAGTTCATCGTCATTGAATCTTGAAAAGCAAGAAAAACTCTGCTAATGCTTTGAATTAGCGTCTTTGAAGGAATTTCTTCTCTTCCACTCTAGCCCTGGCTCTCTCGCTCTCTCTCTGTCTCTCTCTCAACGTCAACCCAGCCTTTTTCTCAATGGGAGGAGTTAATCCTAAGATAAACAAAAAGGGAAAATTGATGGGGGGGGGGCGGGGGGGAAGAGGGGGAGAGAGAGAGGAATAATAATATTCCTACAAAACGGTTGCTTAATCCACAAAAGAGGCAAGTGAAGACAAAGGAGCCCACCAAAGGAAAAACCCACGGAAGAGAGCTAAAGATATTGCATGGAGGGAATAATGACAAGTTTAATAATTATGTAATAATAAGAGTAGGTCTGAACTCTGATCCGACACATGATTGGTCTCACCAATGTTAGCAAATTACATAAGAGGAGGGGGGGTGCTGTGAAGTTGATGCAGCTTAACCACTATTTCCAACCCACTCCATAATAATTGCCTCTCTCTCTCTCTCTCTCTCTCTCAATCCAAAGTCGTTTGGTGGGTTCTTTTGCAAATTCTGCACGTAGATCATTCTAGCTTGCTCTTAAAGCCAAAAAGGGTCATGTTATAACAGATATTCACACACACTTGCATTGCATCATACATGTTAGTTCTTCATTGAAGCCATTCCAAGACAAGAAGGGTGTGTTTGTTTGCGCTTGGTTCGTCCCTGGTCCCCTCTCCCTCTCTCCCTCTTTCTCTCTCTCCCGCTTGGTTGCCTAGTGCGTCGGAGCGATGAAAGATCGCACGGAACGATTCATGGTCCTTCCCTTCCACATCAGGTGCGCTTCTCTCTCCAGCGTCGCCGTGAGCACAGCATGTCAGTCAGAGAAGCAGAGGCCGGAATCACTCGACGTCGCCGCCGTAGCAAGTAAGACCCCTCTCTCTCTCTCTCTCTCTCTCTCTCTCTCTCTCTCTCTCTCTCTCTCTCTCTCTGTCACAACTGTGCCACTTTGTTTGCTTCAAATGGGCTGTCGTCATATAAAAATTTGAGCTTTTTGGATGGTTGGTTGACTGACTTGGTTATGTATTGATAAGTCTGCCATGAAATATGAATGAAGAATGGTTCTCGGGATTTGCTTTCTCACGGGTCGTGCATTTTCTTGGTCATCATTCTTTGTGGTGGGTTATCAATCAATCTTTCAAGCATATACATCTTCCCTGTTTTCCTTGTTTTAGCCTTTCCCTGTTAGATTTAACTTTGGCGGAGACTCATTTCAATCCACGTGAGTGGAGCGATTTCAATGCCTTCTGAAGATTAGCCGAGTCAGAGGTTAGGACATCTCGCGCTATACAGAAAAAGAATTCAGTGTCGAAAAAAGTAAGATTTTCGGGTTAAATCCTTTCATACCGTGTATACTGCACTGGGAATCGGGATAAGAATAGGGAAAAGATTACTGATCTCAGTGACGATAATCTAGCCCGACTTGCTTTGATCAAATTGTGGAGGTATTGATCTAGTCTTGAAAGCCGATTCAAGATATTAACTAGATAACAACCCCATAGACAAAAAATATAGAACAAAACAAACATATGGGCATGCTTTGTTTACAAAATGCAAATTATCTTTTTAATTAAGTGATCAAATCCTGTGATGAGCAACTGTCGTGTTGCATCACGGGGCGGTCGTGATTAATATTTTAATAGGACGCTCTGTCTCTGTCCTCTTGTCTTTGTTCTTGCTGTTTTGTATAGAAGGAAGACAAAATGGAGAGGCTGGACCCTCCAAGGAGAGAGCCAAGGGCACCCGTGGCTACCCCACTTTGTCAAAACCTAACGCCAACTTTGGATTTTGGCACAAGCTGAGGAGGAGCATCAAGAGTTTCACTCAATTATTTGGTAAGTACATACACATGCTTGGGATGTAGCATTGTACCTAATTAGTTGCCCCATGTCTTGCTAGTGTTTGACTTGCTTTTGCGATGTGAAATCTTGAAAAAGGGATAAAGATCAATGTTGACTGTCTTTTGCAAGTTTACTCAAGACTAATGGTTGCTCAATTAGAACCTGTCACGTAATTTTTGGAGGTTAATGTGGCACCATCGTAAGAAATCGCTGATTAATTATGTTCGTCACTTTGGCCTCTCGCGAAGTTTTCGAGTAATTTGTTAGATTCATGTTATTCATGAGCTCATACCTTCTCTTGCTCTCAGTATACAGAGAAGATGATGAGATGGAGGAAATAGAAAAGGAGCTGGAGATCGGGTACCCGACCGACGTGAAGCATGTGACCCACATCGGGCTGGACGGATCCACGCACACCGACCCGGTCAAAGAGTGGCAGAACCTCAACACACCGGAGATCCTCGCCTTCCCTTCGCTTTCTCTGAGGCAATTTGAATTCGCCATGACCGCACAAACAAACCGTCACCTTAGTGTCGATCCCGCCAAGTTCTGATCGATACGATGTTGCTGGAAAGTTTCGAGTTCCGGGCATGCGATTCCCACGCGATTGATGTTCTTGATCAGATGTGGTTTGTATGTAAGGTCTAGGTGGAAAACATTCATGTTTGCAAGAATACTACTTGTGTTCAGCTCTATTCCAAGTGTTTTCTTTTAAGGTAGCAAGTTATGACCACTGTTTCCACCCCCTTCTGTTTTATGAAATCGTGGGATATTCTTCATCTTTCAAATTGGACTGTTGATTTGAAGTTAAGTTTTTTCTATTATGTCAAAGAACCCTCCCATAAAGAACTTATTAAAAGAGGATTAATTGTATATTTAATTAAAAAATTTATAGGAAGAAAAAAATAATAATCTTTGCATTAAATTGATTGTATAGAGACAAAACCCACTTTAGTAAGTCTATGAATTCATAGTGAAATTAATTATGGTGCTTTAGTTAAAATCAATTAACTTTGATTTTTGATTTATGCTGAAGTTGCCTGAACATTTATACAAAATCAACTAGAATTTTGGCTGTCTTATATTAAAATTCATGTACAATTTTTTATCAGAGTAATCCATATATTTTATGAATAATGTTAAAATATGTCTACTGTTCACATACCAACTCTTGGAAGATTTTATTTCTACCGTTGGTGATGGAGAGACCACTTTTTCATATTTATAACCGATGTGCCTTTTCTTAAATGAATGTAAATTAGTAAAATTCAAATATCAGCTCGAAAGATTTTTACCTCTATCGTAGCGAAAGAGAAATAAGTATTATATTATGTAAAAGCAATACTCGATTTAGAATAATATTTTAATGAGCCGCGAGGCAAGCGCGGATAAAAACTTTCTCATTCCGTCTTTAATCTCTATTTTTAGGCGGATATATACTTTAAATTTGTAACATAACCATAGTCGCTAACAAGGCAAATTCAATAATAATTCATAATTCGAATTTGTCTATTTTTTAAAAGAGAAACCACACCCATAAGTAATTATGAATACGTATATGAAAAATCACAGTTAATGAGAATTAGAATAATAATTATTCGGATAAAAATTTTCGAAATCAGAAACCAAAAATTGAAAAAGGAAGAAAAAGAAAGAGAGAGAGAGAGAGAGAGAGAGAGAGAGAGAGAGAGAGAGGGGTTCTCTAACACTGCTCAGTCCTAAATTAGGGTTTCTGGGTCTCTCTCTCTTTCGTGCACTTCCTCTCTCCAGCCGCGACCCGAACAGCGCCGCCGCTCGCCGCCGTCCTCCGCCTCCCCCATCTCGCCGGAAGATTCTCCGATCAGGGGCCTCTCTCTGCTCTTCTCGATCATGGCGAATCGTAAGTATAGGCACGCTCATCTCTCTCTCCCTCTCCCTCTGTCTCTCTCTCTCTGACTTTTGCGTGCGCGTTTTTTCCGTGCGTTCATCGGTGCGGCAGCGGCGGCGAGATCCTTCCTTCAGGTGGCGTCGACCGAGGAGGTCGCCCCGCCTCTCAGAGTCGTCCAGATTGAGGGTCTGGTATGTCCTCCCTCTCTCTCTCTCTCTCTCTCTCAAGACTCCTTTTTTTTTCCATGAAACCTTGAAATTGCGTATGGGCTCTGCTAATAGGCCGCTAGAAAGCAATTGTTTGTAGTGATGGGGGCATTATGTACGATAATCATGGATGCCCGGATGCTTTTCGTGCAATTTGTTCGTGTTTCTCGTTCGGTGTGCTTCCCGGTTTGTCTCAGATGTAGGGTGACTGTGTGTCGGGGCAGGTTATTTTGAAGATTATCAAGCATTGCAAGGAGTTCTCGCCGGCCCTCGTCACGGGGCAGCTGCTTGGTTTGGATGTCGGCAGCGTCCTTGAAGTCACCAATTGCTTCCCTTTCCCGGTTAGATTCTGCTTCTCGTGGAAATTGTGCGCCCTTGTCGAATAAAGGGTCGTCTTTTCATATATATTATTTAATGTTTTGTTAAATCCTGTCAGATACGCGAAGAAGACGAGGAGATTGAAGCGGAGGGTGCCAATTACCAGCTTGAAATGATGAGGTGTCTTCGGGAGGTCAATGTTGACAACAACACTGTCGGATGGTGAGTTCATAGTCTTCACATGTACAGAGTGTTGTCTGTTAATCGACTGCTGTGAATGCATAAATGTGTTGTGAGGGTAATCCGTGCTGTCGCTTGTTTTGGTAGGCTGTTAAGAAAATTTCTAGGGTCGTTATTTGCTTAACATAGATTTCCTCGCCCCCAAGTGCCTACTATTATGTGCAGTGTGTTTTACATTGTTATCTCTATTGTTTTATAGGTACCAATCAACATTGTTTGGTTCTTATCAAACGGTGGAGTTGATTGAGACCTTCATGAATTATCAGGTATTGTATTATTAGTTATTGGACTTGTATTTGAAATTTCATATCATGCCGCAAGTCACATTTTTCAGATTTGTGAATTGCGATTTTTTTTTAACTGAGAGATTTGCATTAGTAGGCTTTTAATAAAAATTATGTGAGATGCAAATGAAGCTTAAAATTAAGAAGAATAACTGAAAAGCGGGGACATTGGCTGTAGATTTTGAAATGGGACAAATCCAAGTACAGCTTGTAGCTCTATGGAACGATGTCTTTGCAAATCAGACCAGAAAATATTGATAGTATGGCAGTGTGGTGAAAATGAGCTTCTAGAGATCACTTAATTTGAGATGATTGAAGAACTTGTTGTTGCAGCAGCAGACCTGGAAGACATTTTTAGCTCTTACGACTTATTTCGTGCACATGTTACCCAGTAAGTTGAAAAAAAATCTTTTAGGATATATGGTGTTGTAATATGCTATAGGAAGGCTTCAATTATCACATTCATGTGAGTTGACCTAATCTTGATAGGATGCTTGTTTAGGATGTCCTCGTTTTAGTTATTTTTTTTTGGTCAGACCTCGTTTTAGTTAAACATACAGAAGTCATCTTTATTTGTAAATCTGTCCATATGCATGGTGTATGTATCTTGCTTTGATATCTTAATTACTTTTCTTATAGTAGATCAGTTGGACTATGTCTTTTAACGGCCAATATCACCTATGGGTTTTGTTCTTTTACTTGGTTTCAGCAGTTAATAAATTGTTTCACTGGCAGGAGAACATAAGGAGGTGTGTTTGCATAATATATGATCCTTCAAGATCTAATCAAGGTGTCTTAGCCCTCAAGGCCCTGAAGCTCTCTGATTCGTTTATGGAACTTTATCGTAACAATAACTTCACTGGAGAGAAGTATGACATTCTTTCCTGTATTAATTAGCAATTATTACATAAAAAAGCGTAAAAATTGTTGAAGTGACATGATTTTCTAATTTTTTGCGTAGGTTGAGAGAGAAGAATTTGTCATGGGTGGATATATTTGAGGAGATACCGGTAAGATTCTCTCCTGATGCTTATGTTTTGGAAAATAGCAGTGCATCTTAGCTTTATGGTATCTTCCATTGTGTTGCTCTTTTGTATCCTCTCTATGACAAAATGTATGTCATTCTTTGTATCTGCGATCAACATTTTATTTTCGACTTCTAATACTAAGAGCGGTTGTGATGGAATGATTCTCAAAGACAGCAACGCAGCCTATTTTTTGCTGCTTGATTACTTGTGATGGACTTTTGAAAGCAACCAGCTGAGTGAGGCAGTCAAAATGAATTTAGAGAATGTGGAGTGTCAGCCAATTATAATAAGGCAGCTCATATATAATAGTCATCTTGTTGGCGGTTACAAGATGTACATTAGGGCCTTAGGATATTTTTTCCCCTTTTAGTGATGGACTTTCACTGAGACTGTTGGTCCTTCGTTTCACTGCCCAAGGAGTCCCAAATTTTACTTATGATGGTCTGGACACTTCAAAACCCAAGTCCACCTGTGAATTCTAAAATATCATCTAGTTTAACGTCTGATATTGGAGCAATAACACAATCATTTGCTTGTATAACTCAACATGATTTTCCATGCTTAACGTTCCAACTTGGCATTTTAAATATTAGATTGTTTATATAATAGATGTTGGCAT
This sequence comes from Syzygium oleosum, assembly GCF_021117445.2. Taxonomy (NCBI): domain Eukaryota; kingdom Viridiplantae; phylum Streptophyta; class Magnoliopsida; order Myrtales; family Myrtaceae; genus Syzygium; species Syzygium oleosum. The sequence continues at coordinate 17,992,754 of NW_026607485.1, read as the reverse complement.
GAATGCTCAATTCTAGGATGATGGTCAACACCTCTCATTCTTGTCGCTGTTTCCTTCAATGTGCTGCTTTTGTTTGGCAGATCAAAGTTTCAAATTCCACTCTCATTAGTGCTTTTATGACAGAGCTTGAAGCTGACTCACCTGTCACTCAGGTAGTACTACTACTATTCATCTGGCTGTTATCTAAGGCTGCATGTGTGATATTCCATTGAACTATCTTTGGTTTTTGGTTCTTTTGTAGAGTGATTATGACCGGCTGAAGTTGTCAAGCAGTCCATTTGTGGAGAGGAATATGGAATTTTTGATTGAATGCATGGATGATCTGTCAGTGGAGCAGCAGAAGGTGGGGTGCCTTTGATTTTTTACCTTTGTTGTTGCATCTCTGTGATTTAGACTTTGATAATATAACTTGAGTGTTTCTTTTGCAGTTCCAATATTATTATCGGAATTTGTCACGACAGCAAGCGCAGCAGCAAGCATGGCTTCAAAAAAGAAGGTAATCATTGGCAGAAGTTTCTTTGTCTTTCTCAGCAATCTTCCAAAACCAGTATTTATTATGTGATATGCTTCGATATCATAAAAGGATGAAATTTTAGTTTTGCTATGATTGCTAATTGTACAAGATGAGAATTTCATTTAAATCCGTGAGTATCAGGTCCGGGGTCTCTTTTGATGTGATTATCTTGGTGTCTGCCTGTCAGAGCAACTGGTGTTTGAAACTTTGAATGGGCAAATGAAGAAGTTCCATGGTTAATTTCCTGGAGGTTTATAATTTTTTAGGATGGAATATGCAAATTAATATTAATGATACACATAATCGAATTGCAAGAATGTGGTAACTTCATAAAGGATTGCAAAACTGTTAGTGAAGTTGTCGCATGATCGGTGCAATGAAGTCAATGTGAGAGTTTGATTTTCCTTTTCTTCTCTCTTTTTCTTTAAGTAATAGAGTTGGCCACTTGAAGATTTTGGTATTGTCCACTTTCAATGGAAAATACAAAATCTATCGGAGTATCTGTAGATTTGATACCTGAGCATTAGAGGTGGATATTGTCGTAATTCCTCAATACATTTGATCATCAGAAGAAGCTTGAATAAAGCTGCATATTTTGCATATTTTCCGTGCTTCATTATTTTTACTGGTCACTTACATTTTATAAGTATTGATAATTGCACCATGTTCTATACAGGGCTGAAAACATGACACGAAAAGCTGCAGGAGAAGAGCCCTTGCCTGAAGAGGATCCATCAAACCCCGTATTTAAGCCTCTCCCTGAGCCATCACGCTTGGACAGCTTTCTTATAACAAATCAAATTTCCAACTACTGCAACCAGATTAACGGGTATGTCACTATAATCAAGTAGGGCTCGTGTTTGAATGTGGAAATTAGTGAGGCAGACTAACTGTTTCTTCAGTGGTGTCCATGTTACTCTCATTATTATTTTTGGCTAGTTAAATGCACATTTATCCGCATTTGCGTTCCTTCTCTCTCGCATGGACAGTGTCTTTGGGCTTCTCTAACTTCGATTTGTCGACCCTGGAAATGCAACAGGGTTGCTGGACAGAGCTTCAGCAAATTGTACTTGATGAAGGCATTGCAGGAGAATTAACGAAAGATTAGAAGATGCCTTTGATATAACCAGATGAGAATGTCTCAGATATTTTGTAAGACAGGAGGGAGAGGAAATCAGTTGCATGTTTCTTTTTTAGAGGATTCACTCAGTCCGTGTTGTATTAAATTAGTGGAATCTAAATTTTGAGCATTAATTATCCGAATTACTTGGAGTAAAGTCGAATACGATTGTATGCTGCAACTCGGTGGAAATAGGATTTTCTTCTGTGCACATGATGTAGGAAAGACATCAAATTATCATCTCAAAGGATGCCTCGAGTCTTTATTTTATCCTCAAATCTTTACTCTTGTACAAAAGAATTGCTTTCTTTTTGTAAAGCTTCGACAGTAGTAGTTGGTCCGCCTCAAATCAGCTGCAATCTTCAATTACTTGAATAGAGCCTTTAAAGAAACAAACATTGAATGGTTTATGAAGTTGAAAATGTGTTCAAGACCATGGATGGCTCTAATGAACTCTCTTTTTCCAGGATTCATTCACTAGTTGTTATTCCACCCAAAAGTTTTTTTTTTTGGTAAAGTAAGATGTATTTATACTTTTTTTTTGGTTAAAAGATGTATTTATACTTTTAACGCACCAAGTACAAAGAAAGGACGTCGTACTCAAAAACCTCGTATCCTAGGGAACAAGGATGGTGTTCTCACGGGTACAAGGTGTACGATTGAGAAAAGAAGAAAGCCGCGAGGGCGGAACAAGGAGGCCGAACACTTCGGCGAAAGCCAGCTATACAACTGCTAAGCAAATACTATGAATCAAAAATAGAGGCAGAGATGCCCCAGTTTGCTTGAACTCTCCGGTTGCGGGGATTATCTTTGACGGGTTTAAAGGATAAACCTCTATCTCTCGTCACCTTAATACGATGGTTGCGGATGGCCGGTATAAAAAGTGGTTTGCTCCTAAAAAAGATATCATTTCTTACCGTCCAAATAATGTGGCATAAGGCGCTTAGGGAGAAGCGAGCAATGCGTTGATGGAAGCTATGGCCACCAATGACCCGTATAGCCCATCGGAGGTTGTTAAGCCACGGTTTATTGCGCCAGGAAAGATTGCATTTGGAAGCCTAAAAGCTAGCAAGGGAGCCCGTGATATTACAGCCGAAAAAGAGGTGATCGGTGGAATCCGGTCTGTAGCGGCAAAAAGCACAGGACCCTTCGTCGATCCTATGGTGCCTCAATAAATATTCCTGCGTAGGAAGCCTATTCAGAGTAGTGATCCATAACAGAAACCCGTATCTGGGGGCGATGGCAGGATCCCAGATGAATGAACTCCATTTAACTTTCTGGCCCTTGATCGTTATGGGTTCCCACGCCTTGGCAGAAGAAAAGTCGCCGAAGGGATGTCCCTGCCAAGAGATACTATCGCTAACTCCCGGTTGAAGAGAACCAGTAGGCAGCCAGGAGCGAAGTGTGTCTAGGACCAAAGACTGGGGCCAATTGGATGAGAAAAAATCACTAACCGTAGAGCTTCGCGGAATCCCGGAGTTGTAAATATCCCTGTCCGTGAATAATTTGTAAAGAGGACCCCTAGGGTGCCAATTATCAAACCAAAAGGAGGTGATAACTCCGTTACCAATGTGCCAGCAGAAATGAAGTTGGAATTCATGACGGAGGTCTAAAATTTTTTTCCAAGCCCAAGAACATACCGTTGGTTTGGGTGCAATCCAGAAATTCTTGTTCTTCAAGAAATTGGAGTGAATCCATTTACACCACAGAGATTCTTTATCAGTGAAGAGAATCCATATGTGCTTGAGTAGGGTTACCCGATTGCATTCAAGGAGTCTACGAATTCCCAGTCCTCCCTCATCCTTAGGAAGGCAAACTACATTCCAGGACACTTTCGCGCCCCCTGGCCCCAGATCCGGGCCTTTCCATAAAAATTGCCTAAGAATCAATTCAATTCTGGATAGAACAGATCGAGACAGTGGGAAAACAGAGGCCCAATAGACATGGGTAACATGGAGAACTGATTTAATAAGCTGGAGCCGACCCGCAAATGAGAGGAAACGATGCGACCATGAGCGAGTACGAGCAGTAATGGAGTTGACAAGGGAAATGCAATCTGTCTTACTCAATTTGGACGCAATGATAGGTACACCGAGGTATCTAAAGGGAAGCATACCTTCATTGAAGCCAAACAAAAGCCGAATCTGGGTCCAAAAGTTATGAAGAGTAGAGTTCAAGAATCCTTGCTATGTTAGCAGCTGTTTTATTTCTAACCATTTCGTTCCCTCCAAAGACACTTATTCGATGATTCCATGTCAAAAAGTCTGCCATTCATCCGAGTCGTGAAAGAATCTGTGGACAAACTATGTCGGGTCGCGACAGTCATTCGACGTTTGATGTTGATGCGAGTTTGAGATGACTTACGCAGCAATCAAAAAGTATTTCTCGGTAACTGGTTTCGATGTACGAACGAGGAAAATGATTTGATAAGTGACTCCTTGGCTCAATTATCCAAAATCCTCCAGCACGACTCCATGTAACATTATAAAGACATCAAGAGACCTTGCAACCAACGTGTGATAATAATATGGACTCCACAAGAACAGAAAAGCCAAATGCTCATATAGCCAGATATGCGCACAGTGATTCACCATGGAAAAGATTACTCTCAAGCAATCATTAACATTCATTTACATTTTTCCGCATTCGCGCTTTGAAATTACTCATCCTACCGTATCGGATCGTTAGGAACTAGAGCTCAACCAAAAAGAAAAATGCATGGGTGTAAATCCAGTCAGTCCGAATTAACATGCAAGTTATCGAAAGCAGTCGAGGTATCTGTAGGTGTGCCGTCTATTATACTGAAGCAGGCTCGCATAAGTCCGATCCCAGATACCGATGTACAGCGACTCATCATCTGGGCTCAAGGAAACGCCCGAGATCTCCCCGAAAAAGTCGATCTCTTGTCTCTTGTTGTAGTCTGCTTTTGTACTGTACACGTGCACAAAGTCCGCTGGCTCAGCCATCACCATGAATTGACCGTCAGATGAGAATTTGATCGATCGGATGGCTCCGAGGTTACCCTTGAGACTGGCGATCGGTGATTTCAGGTTTCTTATGTCCCATACTCGGCAAGTCTTGTCCTGATTCCCCGTGGCGAAAACCCGTCCGTCCGGGTGCCATGCTGAAGTGAAGGAGTAATCTTGATGGCCAGTTAATTTAGCGATGCTCTGGAGATTATAAAGCGGCGAATAACATTGTCAATGAAATGTTCAATGCCATATCGTAATCACATATTTGTCACAAATCAGAAATGCTTTACCTTTCCATTTTGTGCGTCCACCAGCAACCCATCTACATGATCGCCGACAACCACAGTCAATCTACGGTCCGGGCTGATTGATGTATGCTGCATCAAAAGTTATATGTACTAAATAAATCAGGACATGCCTCATGTACTGTTGAATTTGTTAACTTAGGTCACACAAACAAATCAATATCGAGGATTAGAATTTTTTCTTTCTCAGCAAGAAATCAAATTGTATCCAAAACAAGAACAGAGTACAGATTATATAGAACTTTGGACGGAGATCACGAGCAGCAAAATACAACAGATATTCGTGATCGCTATCCATAATAGCCATTTACTTAAATCGCTACCAATCTCTTTCAGAGAAAAAATTACATACAAATTTGCCAATTGATGCATAAGCAGAGGAACAATTATGAAGATAAGAAAGTGATGAAGAAAAATTGCTTCATATGAAAAGGGTCATATCCATGCATCTAAACTTGCTTTGGGAAGCTTACATTTACGGGCCATGGATACCACAAGTGATTGACAACTTGAAATCTCTCCATATCATATTCTCTTATGCTACAGTCATTATTGGCTGCCATAAAATGCATCCCACCCCTGCTGAGCAAGACAAAACGCTCAAGCTTTTTCTCAATGTTAAACAAGTAAGAATCGCGACAATGTTCGAGCACTTTGATACCTCAGGCTGTCATAAATTTCAATGGCGTTTGTTATTGCATTATCATCATCTGTGGTCCTTGCACAGAAGCTCACTCCTTTTCTGTCCAAGCTCTGCAAGCAAAAATTTGTCATTAAGAGTAATAGCAAATTGTTTGCCCTGTAATTTATCACAAAATGACCCACCAAAATATGATATATTGGTCCAAAAGATAATTAAAAGAGGCCAATACAGAATAATATCTCAAAAGAGGACTTTTCTTCAGCCGGTAGATAAAGAGACAGAAAGGGTGATTTAGCCAACTTTAAACACGAGGAAATTCAGCTGGCATTACTTTGAAATTCACCAGTCACCTCAGAAGCTGCCTCATAACAATATGTGAATCTCGTAAAGTACAGAATTATTTGTCTTAAATTCATTTTTCCAATATTTCCATCACCTCTTTATTTTATTTTATTTTTATTTTTGTGGGGGGGGGAAGACGATTTCCATCACCTCTAGATCACCAAATATCTGACAATCTTCACGTGTAGTGTTTCAGTGCAGAGTAATGCCGTGCAATTTTCTCAACATAAAATTATAAAAGGAGCTGATGCTACAAATTTATGATAATCAAGACAGAAAAATGACTCCAATTGCCTAATTACGAGCAAGACAGACCATACAATGGACAAAAGGCAAATTAGTTCAGTATTGAATTTGCAGGATCACCTTATAAAAGATGCAATTTCAGAAAAAAATTTATCGGTGGAAATTTACAGGATATCATCATAAGAAAAGTGAAAAGAATATGAGACACGAAATGAAAAAAAGGTTACCTTACAGAAAATCTCTCCCTGGAAGCCACCTGCTACAAGGAAATTATCCTTGACTACCAAAGTACTGATCTGTGTCTGCGTAAAGCCTTCCAGCAGAGTTCCTGCATGTTTCTGCAGAAAAGTAACTAAAACTGTTAGATGTCATCAAAGACAAGCCTCTGATTTGAAGAATGAGAAAACAATAAAGTGATCACAAATTAACATAAAGGAAAAGGAATCATGCATGTGCCTTCTCCAACCTGATAACAAGGTAGGCAGACATGAAGCTGGCGATATCAATTTCGTACCTCGGTAGGTTGTACATGTCCAGCGAAATTGAGAATCTCCTTCAAATTGAGAGTCAATGAAGACCAATGCATGACCGAGTAGTTCGACATCAGATAAACATCATGTTTCGAAGTAGCCCACACTAAGTTTCTGAGCTGCAGGTTACTAAAATAAGTTAGGTATCAAATCAAGTAGGAAAACCATGTATGTACGTAGGTGTATGTATATGCAGGTCAACAACGTGAAATTTCAGATTGCCCCAGACACACATTCTGTTAGACCAATGGACACTTCAGACCACCAAAATTTCTACCACTTGAATATCCTTTCTCTTTTGTGAATTTATCCAACATAACATGCAAGAAGGAGTAATGAATTTTTAAAATTATGACGTTTTCCCCCTCTAATGAGTTAATGCAAGCTCAACTATTCGCTGAATATGGCAAGCAACAAAAAGTTCAGCAAACTCCAAAATATTATGTTAGAAAGACCTTTTCCAGACCAATGAGCAATACTGAACCAGTTCAGAAGAGAACTGATTTGCCAGCTTTTTCTTCTCTCTGTTACTTATGTAATTTCCTGGAGTTTTGCAGCTCGCAGGAAAAATTGTAGCTGCAAAAGGGAAGATCTCGTAGTCAAGCTTTCTACCGATTGCACCTTCTATATCCCACTTTGATCAACATGACAAAACAAATTGCAAATGTACGTCACCCCCGCCCCCTCTTGATGCCCAGAAATAGGGATAACTTAAACGGCAGCAGATTCTGTCTAGAATTACAAAGAGAAGGGAAGAAACAGCCTTGCAATCATATCCACGCATCAAAGACTATTCACCTGAAAATGAAGTATTGTAGGCTTAACTACTCTCGTGTTGTAAAAGAAATCATAGTAATTGGCGCCCTTCTCCACTTGTTTGTACTCCTGGATTGTCACAGCAAAACTATTTAATATATGTTTTTTTTTTAATTCAGGATTCAGAACTAAGAGTACGTAAAAAAACGAGATCAAATTTAGGAAAAGAAGTGAACCTTATCTGCAATAATTGCAGGTTCCGGTACATTCACGTAATTTTTGTACTGTTGAATCCTTGTTAACCTGTACTTGTCTCTGGTTATGTTCAGTCTCTCCCACGGAATACCCTGGATGTCTTTCCCGTTTCTTGCTTGCACGGCAGATGTATCCGTGATCTTAGTGAGCTGCTCAAAATGAATCCAAGGAACAAGTATTCAAATGATAAATGATAGAGCATGAGAGACGGGGAAACATGAGGCGATGAGTAAAAGTAACAGAGATCAAACCATGTCATATGCATCAGGAATGTTGCCACCAGCTCCACCATTGTTTTCTTCATCCATTTCATCGATAAAGTCATCGGCCTCTCTCTCCTCCGCCATGTAATCTACTTCGTCCACTTGATTGGACATGCTCGGTCCGTCGTAGTTCAATGAACTGTGTAGACAACAGTACCACTACCTCAAAACTAGGATTAACAGCTAATTGCATGAACGACAACCGTGCTCCCGAAGATATAACTCAAGCAGAGTAAACATACAAAGAGGAAGAAAAGGAAAAGGGCAAAAAGGCACCAATTCCGCAAATGAAAACAACCCAACTCCTATTCACCGCAAACATATGAACACATATCAAGAAAACATATATTAGCAACTGTTACGCATTTGCAGCAGCTATCGAGATTGAAGAGACCGCACCCTACTGCATTCTTCAAAACAAAAGCTTCAGAGAAAGAAAAAACAAGAACCCAAAAGGAGATCCAAGTAACTCAATCACCACGCACGCGGAACGAAAGGGCAGAGACTACGAAATCATGGCAATATGTAGAAACCGAAACCCCCCAATTTGAAAGCCAAAAGGAAAGAAAGGAATATCTCCACGTCTAGCCGGACAACGCAAACGCACTTACGTGTCTACTTAGCAGCCGGACGTTTCATCAGCAAGGAAGTCAAACAGCCATTACCGAAACGGAGGAGGAACTGCGTGGCGAGACGCGCATCACTAAAGCCGACGACGAAAATTTAACAAGCAAGAACAGGAAAAGCTCCAGAAAGCGATGCAACCCACCAAACCAAAAATCACGAAGAAGACGTGAAAAACAAAAACAATGAGTTCCGTTCAGACCCAGGACGCAAAAGGGCACCGCACAAAAGAACGACGGAACTTTCCACGAGTAGGGAAGGAAATAGCTCCAGAGAACAGAGAAAAGAGGCCGCCGCCCCACCCAAAAAAGCGGTAACAGAGAGAGAGAGCGCACGAGAAGACGCACTTGGCGCAGCGAACGTGGCGATGGCGGTGGTGCTGATGATGTTACGGGGTCGGCCAAAGATGGGCCTCGCTCAAGAACCTCGATGCGGGGGTACGCTCACGCAAAGCGCAAGCTTTAACACTCGATGACCACCCTCCCTCCCTCCCTCTCTCTCTCTCTCTCTCTCTCCCACTGCGTGTCTCTGGGTGCGTGCGTGCGTGCGTGCATCTGGGTTCGTGTTTACGTGCGCGCGCGCGCATGAGAGAGAGAATGTTGCGTGCGGGGGGGCGACCCCCTTTCGCCTATTAAACTACTGCGAGAAAGACGAAGAAGGGTCGGGAGGAGATCGAGACGCACCTGAAGGAAGAGGGAGGGAGGGAGGGAGGGAGGGAGAGGAGTTCGACAGCAGGAGACAAAGACGCGATTTTTGACCTCTCTGTTTTGCGCGATGAACGGTCTCGTCACGAATCATTCCCCCAGTTGGGCCCGCCGGACGACCTTTGGAAACCGCGATTCTTACATATCTTTTCTCGAGACGTATCTCCAGCCCTCGGAAACCGTCGGATCAAAAATATACAGTTAAATCTCATCCGTGAAATTTTGTAGTCCTTCAATTCTTGTGCTCCGACGGCCAACGATGTGTAATGAAATATATTTCTTGATGTCTAAGCAACCCTCGGGATATTCGGGGTTGTAAATCTTTTCAAAGGTATTCCCTTTCTTTAAGGAAAAAAAAGATATTGTGAGAATTGAGGATGTAAGATAAGGAAAGCTTCCATGTAGACCGCCCGACAGGATAGTAACAAGCCATGGAGGCCCTTGTAGGAGCTTTGAAAACCATCGGATTAAAAATACAATGAATCTCGTCCGTATAAAGCGTAGTTTGTTAAATTTTTGTGCTCCGACATTTTGAATAAGAATGACGGACGATATATAATGAAAATATATTCCGTAATCGTGATTAAATATTCTGTGATCATTTCTGTATTTGTGAGTATCTCTGGGTCCTTATGTAATATGCTTAGATTATTTGTTTCCATAATGATTAGGCTAATCTATTTGTACCATGTTTATGCTTTATTTCTCTTTTTTATTTTCCTTCACATTTTTAGTATTGTCTCATATAAGTATACTATTGGATAAACGAAAAGTGCGCGCATTTTTTCGCCATTTCCTTCTGCAGTCGTGGCAATATGCAAGGCGTTATGACGCCCTTACGATCCAATGATCTGACCCTCAGCCGATGATAAAAGTGGAGCTGCCTGCCCCCTTTTCGAAGGCCGCGCTTTTATTTCTCTTTTCTTGATATGTTGCCGCGAGCGATCGATGTTACTAGTAGCCGACCAGTCTCTATTTCTGATCATTTTACGGTAATTACAAAGTTATAGAGGCCTATGACTTTAAGGGTGGTCCTAAAGAGTTGAATCAAAATAAAGATATAAATTAGGGATTCTTAGGGTGCGTTTGATAACGTTTCTATTTCTTCTGTTTCTTTTATTTCTCAGAGCAGAAAAAGAACAAAAATCCGTTTGTGTATGTCAATTAATTTTTTTATTCTTCGAAATAGAAATGTGGCCAGAGAATAATTTTGGAATAGAAACAAAAAGTAAAAAAAAAAAATCCACTTTCTTGTTCCTGATCACAATTTCTGATACAAGGTCATTTCTTTTTTGTTCTTCCTTCTTCTTCCTCCTCTAGCTTGCGACCTCGCTGGCCTTTGGCGAGCCTCGCCATGGCCGGGTGAAGTTAACCTCACCGCAGATGGGCGAGGTCGAGCCTTGCCGCAGATGGGCGAGGTCGACAGCCCTTGTCTCTAGTCGGTCGTTGGCTATCGCTCAGGCCTGACAACTGACTAGAGGAGGAAGAAGAGGGAGAAAAAAAGAAAAGAAAAGATAAAAAAAATTAGAAAAATCTCAAAAAATTATTTAAAAACTGAATAAAATTCCACATCACAAAAAATTTTAAGATCATATCAAATGTTTTTATGTTCTTTTTCTATTTTGAGGATAGAAATTTGTGCAGTTACCAAACGTATTTTTCAACTCGAAAACTCATACAGGATATAGAAATAGAAAAAACTATTTCCGAACATAAATTATTCTCGGGAACAAAAATGTTACCGTGCGCATCCTTAATTTCTAAGGAGGGAGCGCCTATCCATGGACCTGTGAGTCATTTAAAAGGTTAGGACTTAGAGAAGAGAGAGAACGAGAGGGAAATAAACACAAAGGTAGATATTTTTCTATTTATTCATATGTTGAATACATTTTTTTATGGAATATTTGTACATTAAAACTAGAACTCGCTTTCTGAAGAGAAAAAGATGATCGAAAAAGGGTTAATCCGTCTTGAATAGAGTTGGGTCTAGATTGATCAAATCTCATCCATGACTCGAACTCGTATTAACTCAACCAACCCGAATGCAACTAAACTGGTCCCATCGCCGGATCTACTTTGTATAGCCTGTTCGATAGAACATTTTGCTCGAAGAAGCTTACTTTCACTCTAGAAGAATTTAAAGAAATTGCACAATCCTAACATAAAAACATTGACTTGATTCCTACAAATGGTATAAAAAGAGCAATTAAATAAATGGAAGTGTGGCATTTGACTTTCATTGAAGTATTTATTTCGGATTTTCTCGTGCTCACTAAAATAATTGAGAGGCAACTAACTTCGATTCTTCGACTCACCGGTCGTTTTCGTGCTCTATATTTTCATTGGCTGAGAAGCTGTGGTTGCAGCATCTTTTTATTCATTTTTTAAAAATAATTTTCATCTAATTATATGTTGTCCCATCTATTTGATGTCCTGTAAGAAAGGGGAAGCTTCAACCAGTTTGTAAGAATCAAATCATTCAACCATCCAACTGCCATTTCACGACAGAGACTAAATGCCAAGATCTGATCTGAATTTTTTTTTCTATTTGATGTTTATTTGGACCCCGCAAATTCATGTCGATATTATGGATTCTATTTTATTGTTCGTTGGAATTTGTAGAGGAATAAGTTAATGTTAAGAAAAATGATATTTTCTACGTGTCACCAACTACAATTTAATGCGATTTGATGTTATCAAATCCTAAAGTCACAACCGATGACATCTAGTGCCCAGAAGTTGTACATCTCACCCAATTTTGCATGATTTCGACATTATCTATTGGAAAATAGGAACTTAATTGCCCACTCACCGTATGCCTTAATTTTGGGGATCATTTTAAAAAATAAGATTCAAGTGTTATAAGAAATTGAGAAAAAAAAATTGAGTGTTAAGTAAATGATCTTAATTAGCATTTACCCATTCATTTAGAAATCAAGTCTTAAGTAAATAATTTTAGTTGTCATTGTCTCCTTACATTTAAAATGGATTTAATGTGTTTCTGTTGAATGAATATTCCTTTCTATTAACATAATTAAAATTTTCCAGTGTAACACTAATAGAATCAAGCTTGCTGAATTAATCCATAAGCTCAAATTGGTCAAGAAGCAAAGTTTAAAAACAAAATGTCAATAGGGTTTCAAATTATTCAAAGCTCTAATAGCCAGTCAAAAGTTTCCAAACTAAACTCCCATGGCTTACTTTTGTTCAATTGTGTTGAATAACCATCGCCAATTCAAACCATCCATAATCAGGTCCATAATCACCAATTGGAGCTTATGATTATGTCTAAACTTTATTTTATTTTTTTCCTTGCGACTTATCATATGCTGGTATTTTTCCTAATTTGGACGACGAAATGTGCTGTTTTTCTTTATTGCATTTGCTGAAATTTTAGTTCTTTGAAAAGGAGATGACCATCATCATTGTTTCTCATGAGCTTTTTGGTCAATGGCGTAGGGCTGTGATTGTAGCCCAGCCCATCAAGTGCTTTGGAAGTTGGTGATATGATTGATGGCGTTTGAGCGTGCCACGCCATGGAAAGTTTCTTAAAGATAGCACATGAGTTCTCTCCTCGAGGAAAATGACAGCAAAAATTCGCGCTGGTTTTAGTAATTACACTCGTTCAAAGGAGAACTTGGAATTGAGTAATGTTAGATATACAAAAATTACATATATATATAAGTGCATCAAAAGTCCTAAAAGTTATCGTGAAAGTGTAATTGAATTATAAAACTTATCATGAAAGTGCAATTGAATACTAAAACTTTCAAAAAGTGCAATCGAGTCATAAAACTTGTTAAATTGGTCCAATCAATTCTCTCTAGTGATTGCACTTTTTGAAAATTTTATGAATTGATTACACTTTTTTAACAAGTTTTGATACTTGATTGCATTTTTTGAAAGTTTTAGGGATTCTATTGCATTTTCGTAATAAGTTTTAGGACTTCTAGTGGATATATCCTTATATATATAAGTTTAATATACTAAATGATGTTATAGATTAAAAGTGAGCACTTGAATAATGTGACGTGTATGACATCCGAAAAGAGTATGTACATCATTTATATCATCGATCTCGTAAGTTATGTATAAGATTATGCCGTTACTTTTGGAATTTATTTGTGTCGAATTAACAAATCAAATTGTGGCAAATAGTAAATTAAAAAAAAAAAACAGAGAACTCTCTGGTATGTGAAGATAGAGAAGTTTATATGTCCTCCCAATGGATCATAGCAAAGTCTAAGGCCGAGGAAAATTACTAACTATGTTTGTGCATAAATCGAGTAAGCAAGAGTGCGAAAGGAATTTCCCCAAATCATACAAATGTTTGAACAATTTTCAAAAGACGAAAAAAAAAAAGCATGGACAATAGGACTAATCTCGTTCTGACAAGAACTATTTGACTCTTATCCGAGTATGAACAATAAGACTATTTTCATGCTGATATCTTTCAATAATTTTCTTCACATAATGACCCTGACTTAAAGTATAATCCTTACTATATTTGATCACTTTAATACCTAAAATTGTATCCACTTCTCCCAAATTTTTCATTTTAAACTGACAAGATAGTTACTTTTTAGTTTCATTTATGCCATAGATATTTATTACCGATAATTTGCATATGATCTACATACAAGCAGGTTATAAGTCCAATTTTAGTAAACTTTGAACCAATGCACTTATCGGCATTGTTATGCTTAAATCCATATGATAATACCACATAATCAAATTTTTCGTACCATTGTTTCGGTGCTTATTTCAAAATTATATGATGATTTGTTTAATTTGTTAACATTATTCTCATTTCTAGGGAAAAGTGTCAAAAAAGTCTTAAAATTTTGGCATTTGTGCCAATTTAATCATAAACCTTTTTTCAGTGCTAATTAAGTCTTAAAACTTTTATCTTTGTGCCAATTCAGTCCTTCCGGCTAATTTTGGCTAGATTTTGCTGATGTGGACGCCAGCCGGCCACTAGCGTGAATTTTTATTTATTACTTTTATTCTTTTCTTTTTCTTTTTTTTTTTCATCCCTTACCTCCTTCCTCTAGCCGGTCGCCAGACCAGCCAGAGGCTAAAGGCCGGTGAGGCTCGCCCTTACCGAATGGCCGCGAGGGCGGCCTTGCGCTGGGTGGGCGAGGCTCGAGCCTCGCTGGATTTGGTGAGGCTCGAGCCCTTGCTAGAGGCCTTCGGCGAGGTCGAGCCTCGCCCAGCCGCAAGCGAGGCTCGAGCCCTCGCCGGAGGCCGCAACAGCGGCTAAACGTGGCCTGACCTCGTCGAATCTGGCGAGGCTTGCCTTCGCCGTCGCTGGCGAGAGCGAGCCTCGCCAGTGGCCGGTGTGGCTTGCTAGTTTCCGACGAGGTCGATCTCACTGGTCTCTAGCCGATCGTCAGTCCGGCGACCGGCTGGAGGAAGGAGAGAGGGGAGGGATAAAAAATAAAAGAAAAAAATAAATAAATATTCAAAAAAATATTAAAAATATTATTAAAATTTGTCCACATCAGCACCGGTGACTAGCCGCCGGCCGGCCGGTGTCCATGCCAGCAAAATCCAGTCAAAATTGGCCAGAATGACTAAATTGACATAAAGACAAAAGGTTTAGGACTCAATTGGCACCAAAAAAAGGTTATGACTAAATTGGCATCAATACCAAAGGTTTATGACTTTTTTAACACTTTTCCCCTCATTTCTAGGTAAAATAAAACCTTCAGGCTGTTCCATATACACCTCATCTTCTAATTTTCTATTTTTTTGGGTCAATTTTAATTTGCCATTTAAAAAAGTTGTTTTAACATCCATTTAATACACATGCAATTTATATATTGATGCCAAAACTAATAGAACTCAAATTAATATTATTCAAGCAACTTGTGCATAAGTATCAAAATAATCAATTCCTTTTTTCTGCATAAAACCCTTTGCCACTAACCTTGCTTTAAAGGTTAGCAACGTACCTTTAGGTTGCGTTTGGTTATCTGGATTTCGAGCTAAGATATGACTAGATAGGATTGGATATGAAATCCAGGGGTGTTGCAATATCATATCCACTGTTTGGCGAGTCACATCAATAAAGCCAAGTACTTTTATATCCGATCATATCCATTGTTTGATATTAGTGTAAATAAACCTGAAAATGTACAAACGGTGATGGTAAAAATCTTTCACGATTTACTCCTAAAGAAACCATAAATGCAGAAACGAAGATAACCTTCATAAATCAATTCATGATTATTATACAATCTAAACTGAAGTAGCAAAAGAACTTATTGCAGCATTTTAGAGTTATAGGTTTGACATGAACCACAAAGATATAAAGGAAGAGAATTTTCAACTCTCTTGCTGCTTTTGTGAACCTTTAATATGAACAAGAGAGCCATAGAAGAAAAGAAGCTTTGACACTCTCGCCGTTATTGTAGAGCTTTGACGCGAACCAAAGAACTAAGGAGTTTTTTTTTTTTGGTCTGTCCTACTCTAACTCTCAATTCACTCTTAGACTTTTGTCCTGCCTCTTACAAGGCGTGGGAGTCGAAACCCACATCTGAAACTACACGTCCCCACCCTTAGCCCCTCCTAAGAAGGTGGGGATTCGAACTCCCCACCTCCCCCTTCCCAAGTAGGAAGGGTGGCCACTGTGACAAACCTCAATAGTTAAAGAACTAAGGAGTTGGTGAAGCTTCAACATGAATAAGAGATTTAGGGGAGAAGATATGGTTTTTTTAAGAAATTTCGTTACCCCTCATTCTTTGGGAATTAGAATCATCCTTTTCAAGTTTGAATTTTTTAATTTAAAATATGATTTCTTCTACTTCATTTGTATATACTTTTTTTCAATTATTTTTACCTCTTTTTTATTGTTTTATTTTTTATTCCCTTCAATCATTCCTTAATAAAATAAAAAATGAATTATACTAATATACCTAAAATATGTAATTAATATAAATACTAACTATATATAAGTTACATTATAGAATTAAAAAATTCAAATATACAAAAAAATGAATAAATAAAACGAAATTGTTACTTTTTTGTTATTTTGAATTTTCTTTTGTATATAAGAATACAAATATTATTTATATTTAATAATATTTTAATTTTATTAATTTAAGAAATTTGTTATATAAGAAATATAAGAAATCCTATCCATCTTATCCTAGTTCCTCCATGAGATATTTTTATCCATGATATATTTTTTTTTATATCCGACCTTATCTAGTCATGAGATATTACTTCAATCATAAGGATCAATTCGCAATCTGTCAATTGTGAGCACTTGATGCAGCCAATGTCTCCATCTTCATGTTATACTACTTCGAGATTGTTGAGAAAATTTGATTGCTGATGAAGACACGAGCAATAGTTTATAGTTCTTTAATGTTTTGATGTGTGATGATAATCGTTGTCCTTAAGGTATTACTTGCCCCCACTATTGTTATTGCCTGGTTTGAAGCAAATATACTTCCGAGATACACGCCAAATCCATAGAGAAACAAATTCTGCAATTACTCAATTTCCCTCATGGAATTTCACCATAAATTCGTTGTCAAATTTGTGTGAAAAAGGAGAAAAAGATACAATTATGAAGGAGAGAAAGTTGTTAAGAACAATGTGTGATTTTGTCCTTTTTATAGACAACCAAACAATACACTTCTTGGGAATAGGAACTTCATCGGAACCATCGCCGCTTTTCATAATCAACCATTATTCCTTTTCATATCAACAATTAATTTTTTTTGCATATTCAATAATCACTTCTTTTCCTTGCCTAATTTTCACAAAGTTTCGAGCTCATTTTGTTTAGTTGGACACTTAGCGGAAGTAAGCTAATCAAGATTTGAGAAACGAACTCAAGGAACTCTCGCGCCTTCCGTGTGTTTCGCGAATTCGATTCGGTGTTCCATCGTTTCCACGGTTGAATAGATATTCTGAAACGGAGTGAAACCAAGGAAGGGCCTTGTCTAGGTGCACTGAAATTCCCCAAGATTTCGGTTCAAATCAATCTTGCTGGTTTGGTGGGGGTAGAAAAATATTCCCTAAACACCAGTTTGCCAAAATTCTCTTGGAGGTCCACTCGGATTTGACCTCTCCCTACCACCAAGTTGTGATGGGGACAAAAGGATTGCCAATTGGAAACAAATCGATCTGCCAAATTCATTCTCGATTCCATCCAAGCTTTTTTTATAAGGATTGATTATGTCATCTACTATGGATAATACACGCATCCGATATGCGGTGTGACATCAACCATCTTATGATCAATAAGGGATGAGGGCATCGTGGGCCCTTAAAACTTTTGTCAAATGTTTAATATGATCTTTTAACTTTTTTTATTAGATGGCTCGGCAAAAGTGCTGATACGGATGTCAAGTGGTCATTAAGCACAACGACGGCATTCTGACAATAGTGTCATCTTAGGCGAGCGTCGACCAGCTGTGAACAAAGATGATGGTGCTGACACTCTCCACACACGACTACAGCAATCATCAACAGGAAAAGATTGCAGGTAGGAGAGGGGCAGGGTAGTGGGGCATGCCAGACCATGCTCATCCCTACTTTGCGAGGCCAAAAAGATTTGCTCCATCACCATCGTATCACCCAGGCTCTCTGTACAGGAGGGAAAGTGGATAACCACTTGGGCAGGTGAAATTCCATGTGAGAGTGTGCCTAATGGAGATGAGAGAGAGAGAGAGAGAGAGAGAGAGAGAGATTCGTTTTAGGGCTTTAGGATCATCATTGTTGGATGGGAATATGAAGTGCGCCTACTTTGTCGGCTGGTGTGGTATCTATGCTGATATCGTGGAAAACATGTTGGCCAAACTCTTTTTGTGATCAATAACTTGATATGGAAGACGTCAAAGATCACATTAGATCCTATCATGAACATTGATCATGAACTCAACGGTACTTTGTTCAGATGAAAGATTTCAAAAATAGTGAACGCAAACCGTAAGGTCGTTTTCCCTTTTCAGCCACTCATGCAACAGTGTCTTCGCACATTTCTAGTTGCGCACATCAATTTCCTCTGCTGAATATCAATAGAATCTTGTTCCTAACACACATAGCGACACCCTTTGGATCAATTCCGAGCTGACGTAGGAAGAAACTTGTCCAAGAATGTGTGTGTGGAAGCAGAAATGGTGGGGGATCCAACCATGAATTCTTTATTTAATATGTGAATGAGCTGCACCTACCTAAACTTCTCGATGGATCGCTTATGGCGACATTGCGAGCAATTGTGTGGTCGGCGTGAATTAGACACCTAATGCTACATCCGAAGGCAAAGGGAAATTTCAGCTACAAGTCTAGCTAGAAAAGCTAAAGATCCTTCTTGAGGTTCCGGACTTCAATTCTTTCACCATTATTGACCATCGCTTACCTTGGATCTGAGGTCGGTGATCGTGGCCTCCATTAATGGTTGACCGATAATGTCTCAAACCGAGGTTGTGGACCTCCATCGGCATTGAGGTGGAGGTTGACGACCTTGAATTTGATGTTGCGCCATCGAATCACAGAGCGTTTATATTAGAGAGATAGGGGGAATAGAAAGTATTAAAGCTAAAGAGCATTATGGAAACTAGTGATGGCGGCTCGAGGTACAATGGCAATTTCGGGATGGTGTGGTGGACGGAGGTGGGTGGCCACTCCAACGAGGCGGGCAGCTGCTCTAGGGTGGTGATTGGCACTGTGAACAGAAAGGAAGAGATGTGAGTGAACGATAAACTGTGCTTTTCTGCATTTCTGATGGGAGGAGAACTCTCATTGCTAGGGCTTTTCATAATTGTTACACTTGGATAACTGCTACACTCACGGACAAGATGATATTAAAACTCTCTCTCTCTCTCGATCTCCACCAAAGATAGATGGACGGTAACGGTTGCCTTCGTAGTGAGGTCCATTGTCTTTGACGCGGAGGTAGGTGATCACAACTTCGATCTTGTGTGAGCGAATGGATGAGTGTTTAGATCGCATGTATAGATAGAATATGGGCTATATCAGACTTTTTTTTGGTCAGAAGTGGCTATATCGGAGTTAAAAAGAGCATTTTCGTAGCGGGTGGTGGTGACCAAAGGCACCACGTCGGCACGGTGATTTCGTCTGCGATTTACTGTTTATTTGTAGGCAGTACGCATATATGTATCCCACTAACGAGAGAGGTCTAGTTGGAAGAAGGGATAGTGGGAAACATAGCCGGGATATTTGGGTTGCGTTCGGTCGTCCGGATTTGGATTGGGATATGATAAAATAAGGCGGAATTAGAAATCCTCCGAACATCCTTCGGATTATAGATAATCCCATCATATGTTTGGTGCAGCCTAGGATAGGGTTAAAATTTTTTGAAAATCTTTGAAAATCTACACACAACCGTTAGTGGAGTTCCTCATAGTGTCTCTAGCATTAGGGCATTTCTATAGCTAGATATACCAATTCTAAGAATTTTCTCATATTAGCTCTTCGTTGGGCCAATTTGGAGGATCGAACAATAAACCTTACGGCTCAAAATACAAGAGCAACTTTGTTTATATATACTTTTCGCAAATTGGCAAAACCAAAGTTGAAACAGGTTTTAGCCATTAATAAAACTGCCCATATCTTACAAGAAAGTGACCAAATCCCAAAGTAAACGAGGATGTTATCTTCTTTTGTCGCTAGGATTGTTTCGTTTAGGCTGAGTGGTGTCCCTGCAGGCTTTTGATGAGGGACTTGGACGATGATATTGTCCCAAACACCCCGAGGACGCAGCCGAATCCAATGAGCATCAAGTTCAGAACAAGGAGCGGCTTCGACAGGCTCGGCCAGCATATCTTGGTGTAGAAACCGCAGGGCAAGATCACGCAAATGCAGATGCTGACCAGCGAGCCGGTGAGGCCGAGCACGTACTGGAAGTACGGGACGGAGAGCGCGAGTGACAGGATCACCAGCAGCAGCACGGAGCCCACCGTGCCCCGCACGGCCATCCGCGCAATTGAGCCCATCGACCCGGGGAGGCCGCGGTCTAGCTGGATGGCGAAGGGAGCGAACTCGAGAGCGTACTTGGTCATCGGTGTCAGGACCGTGGCCCACAAGGCGACCTTGGTCATCACAAGGCCGCGCGGCAAGCTGAGGGTGATCTGCGAGCTGACGCCGGGGCCGAACATCTTTGCGCCCATGAAGGCGAGGGCAGTGTACAGGGCCGTGACTAGGGTGAAGCTCACAATCGATACCTACAAATTAACAAATTTCGAAACTTATTAGTAGCTTGTAACAAAAGAAAGTGATGTGTCATCATAAATTACCAGCAAGAAATTGGAAAATTATCCAAAAAGTCATAATTCTATTGTACGGATACCAATTAAGTCCTAAACTTTTTAATTGTGCCAACTTAGTTCTAAATCTTGGACGATTTGCCAATTTAGTTTTAAACCTTTCAATTGTGCCAATTTAATCCTAAATCTTTTTACAATTTGTCAATTTAGTCATTCTAGCCAAATATCTAAATAATAGGTTTAGAACTAAATTGTCACAATTGAAAGGGTTAGAACTAAATTGACAAATCATCAAAAGGTTTAGGATAAAATTGGCACAATTGTCCGACAAAAAATATTGTACAATTAAAAAGTTTAGGATTGAATTGGCCATCGTAGAGTAGATTTAGGACGTTTTTGACAATTATCTCAACAAGCTGTAAGTTCGGTGCAAGTCTTAAACGCTTCACCTATGGGTTAATTGAGTCCTTAAAGTTTAATTTGATCAATGGAGTTTTAAAAGTTTAAAAAAATGTAGTCAAACCTTGACACGTTTGCTAGTTGTACTTATTCCTTATAAGCAAGAGAGCATACCTTGGTGAACATGGAAGGGTCCTTCATGGACTTATACAAGTCAGGGAAGACGATATGCCCAGCATAACCGAACACATAGAGCCCTGAAATCCCGGGGATGTTAAGGATCTGGAGCGCCGGAATCTCATGATCCGACCTGACCCCGCCGAAAATGGCGGTCAGAGCCACTGAGGCGAAGATGATGATCGACATGAGGATGCCCCCGGAAGAGAGGAAAGAGATGGAGGACAGGTTCCTGAGCCAGAGGCTTGGGAGGGCAATAAGCACAGCAATCACGGTCAAGAGCTGAGAGCTGGACATGTGCGCCCACCGGGCACTGATCTGAGTCCCTGAGAAGACGATGCTGAGGTTGTCATGGAGCGAGATGGTGTAGGAGACGAGGGCCATGAAGATCTCCAAGTAGACGAAGGTTGCTGCTATGACCCTGCCTTTGGATCCATAGGCTTGCTGACCAATGTCTGTGTAGCTTCTTGACTTGGGGCTCCTGTCAAGGCATTTCCCAAGCAAGTGGGAGGTGTAGGCACATACTATGCCAAGCCCTACGAGCAGGAATGCAGAGGACCACCCTCCATTCTCCAAGGCATATGGTGTTGATAGCTGTCCCAGCCCTGCCAAGTTTGTCAACTTTTTGTTTGTGAGAACATGAGTGTGTAGCTTTCAAAAAAGCGACAGGACTATGCCCGCTCGAAAGTGCAAGTTTAAACAAAGTTTCTGGACTGCGATTAGCTCTGCCCATCGTATCATTTACAGAACGAGTATGTCCGATTTTTCTTCTAGCTCGCGACGAAAAAATGAAGAATGTATAAGGGCAACCGAAGTTATTCATTTCATAAATAGATTTCAACTAAACACCCATGTTTAAATCTTAACATCGTGCAAACAGGTAGATATTACGAAAGCGGGTTTGGACCACAAACGGTACTTATTAAACAAGTTGACAACTGTGGAGAACAAAGCATCTACAAAGTAGTGTTCGGTTAGCGTCACGTGTGTATTTTCGTAATTATTGAAATAGAAAATAGAATTGACATGGATGATGACGACTTTACACACTGCTTTTGTAATATACTTTCCCTTTTTTCCATCGCCAATACTTCTAATAAAATCTAGTGAAATGGTTTAGGAGACATGGTCTATATCTTAGGGCAAAATTATGTGAACAGCGAGATTATTATATTTTGAAAGTTCAAGCTATAGTGAATGAAGTGATGGAGGAAACTCTCGGCTCTCACCTACGAGCATGCCAACCATGTTGATGACAGCATGAGCAAAAGAGCTGTTGGCCCCTGCATGCTTCTCCTCCTCCGCCTTCAGCTTCGGCTCCGCCGTGCCCGAGTCGCACTCACACCGGCAAACTTTATTCTCCTCCTCCACGCACGACTCGCAGCCAGTCCACGGAGGAGCAGCTAGCTTCGCGCCCTGCACGGACTCGCTGGCGATTTGGCTCTTGCGCGGTAGGCAGCTCTTGATGGATGTCCATAGTTTCGCGTACGTCGCTCGCACGGTCCTCATCGACTTAGACATTCGAATCAAAAGCCTAGAGAATTTACAGCCACCAAACAAGAGATCTCAGGGTATGCAAAGTTTCTATTTTTGGCCTCGCTGATGATAGTACGTGAAAGGGTTTGGTGTATTTATAAGAGGAGGGAGCATACATATGGTAGAGTTAAGTGCCATTTGTGCTAAGAATCAAGCTGTGTAAGAGAGAGAAAGAGAGATTCTGATACAAAGAGAAGTTGCCAACATGAACCAGATGCTTATATTCTGAAATGAAGATCCGCCAAGAGCAGCCAGGATCGGAATTTTTCCTTCTTTTCTTCTTTTCCGCCAAACTTGGATGGGAATTTCCGGGAAGTTTTTTTCACCGAAAGACACTGAACGTTCCCCGAAAGCTGCAATCATCTCCTAAATCTTTGAAAATAATGCATTCAAATCGTAAGCGTTCGGAATGTGACGCAATCAGGTCATTCTCGCGACCGATTACTCGATTTTGCTGACACGGGACACCGAAAATCCCACGTGGCTCTCCTTTAATACTTATTATGAGGATATGCGACGCTGACGTGGCATCATGTTACCATAAAATAATAATAAGTAAAATATAAAGCCAAAAAAATAAAGAAAAGGAAAACAGCATAACAAGGTGGCACTTTTGTTCTTGTTTTTTCATTTTCTATGTTTTTTTTGTTTTTAGTTTTTTAAAATATGTTATGTGGTGCCACATAGGTAAAAAATATTTTAAAAAATGCCATGTTGGTTTTTCGGCGCAAGTCAGCCAATTTAGGTGAGCGATGCTCAAAACAATTTGATTGTACAAGATTCCAATTTTTTGTGACTTGATTATACTTTTTTAATCATTTAGAATTTAATTGTCGTTTGGACCAAAAGCTTTTACACTTTTTCTCGAACGTGTACTGACGTTTTAGGAATTTTGCTTCTCGAGATGCTTTTTCCACCTCTAGTAAAGTTGTCCGATCTGCTAAATGGTTCTTTTATTGACAAATAACCAATAAATACAAGGGATATCAAAGCAAATCTCAGAGTCTAACGTGTTAAGTCCGCCAATAGTCATCCATATATAATTGGATCAACTTTCACTGAAAAGCTTATACCAATCAACTATAGGCTAGTTATGATTATACTAATAGCTCCAAATAGCACCGGGCATGGCAACAATTAAGGGATAATGTTGTCTTTCATAACATCACGAGCTCAAGCCATGTCATCCATGAACCTCCAATCAATCTGTCCCTTAGACATTTGCTAGAGAAAATTACCAAAAAAGTGTTAAAGTTATTGTACGAATGCCAATTTAGTTCTAAACTTGTTAATTTGGCTAATTCAATCTTAAAACCTTTTGCAATTTGCCAATTTTAGTCGGTAATTGCCATGGTCACTGGCCGTCCTACGTCGCACTGCCGGCGCTGATGTGAAAATTCCTTTGCATTTTTTTTATAATTTTTTTCCTTTTTTCCTTTCCTTTTTCTTTTCTTTCTTTTTTTCTTTTTTTTTTCCTTCTTCTTTCGCCGGTCGTGCGGCCTCAGTGATAGCCTACAAGGATCAACCTTGCCAGAGGCCCGAGCATCGACAGAGAAAGAAGAAAAAAAGAAAAAGAAAGAAAAGAAAAGGAAAAAATAAAAATTTTAATGCAAAAATCATCCACGTCAGGACTAATCGGCATCCACATTAGCGATTTCCAATCAAAATTGGCTAGAGGGACTACATTGGCAAATCCTCATAAAGTTTAGTACTAAATTGACATTCGTACAATAGATTTATGACTTTTTTGATAGTTATCCCGCATTTGCTATCTCTCTTTAATGTGCTTCCTAGAATATGACAAGCTCGTACACTGACTGACTTACCGAATAGTTATGATTTGGAGCGAACAATTGGGAGCGGGTAAAAAACCCTAAAATAATATCTAGAGGAGGATAGTAGTGTCGATTGTCTCTCCCCGACCTTTTAACTTATCCAAATACTGTTCCATGCCATATCAATTCCCTCTCCTAACCCCCCTTATTAAGTGCACAACTCAACATAACTCAAGTATCCCAACCTCAATTTGCGAAAATTATCAAAAAAATCCTAAATCTATTATACTTATATCAATTCCGTCATAAACCTTTTAATTGTGTCAGCCTAAATATTTTTATGTTTTGCCAAGTGAGTTCATTTGTCCAATTGTGGCCGGAAATCGTTGATGTGGATACCAACCATCCTACGTGGCGCTGACGTTGACATTTTTAAATAATATTTTAATAAATTTTAGAATTTTTAATAATTTTTTTTTCTTTTCTTCTCTATCCCTTTTCTTTTGGGGCTAAGGGCCGGCAAGGGTCGTTGGCCTGATCCTCACCAACCATAGGCAAGGCCCCGGGACCTTCACCGGCATTGGACGAGGTGCCGCGCCCCCTCGCTTTGGCTAGCGAGGGTCGGCCGACAATCCGTGCCAACCCTTAGCACAAAAAAAAATAATAAAGAGAAGAAAAGAAAAAAAAATCAAAAAATTTATTAAAAAGTTATTTAAAATGTCCCGTCAGCACTGATCACATCACATAGGACGGCCAGTGTTCACGTCAGCAATTCCCGACCAAAATTGACTGAATACACTCAATTGACAAAACATGAATTTAGGACTAAATTAGTACAATTAAAAGTTTTACGATTGAGTTAGCATAAATACAATAGGTTTAGAATTTTTTTGATAATTGTCCCCCTCAATTTACAAAATGAAACATAACAAAGGGTTGGGACTAATGTTCCTATCAATATAGATGCGAAAAAAATTTCGCCTCTAATATAAGAAAAATTACTTTATAAAATCCTAAATTAGTGACCATTTTAAATTTTAATAAACACTCACCATAGTTACTAAATTATTTTTAACCTGAACAAAGTAGTAAAAAGGCGAAAATATTCTACCGAGGAAAAAACTCACTTCTGTACTTTAGAAAATTCCAAACAAATGGAAAATACATATTGAACCTTATTTTCCTATCTGATATGTTATTAAGTACGTCAGAAGATTACCAACTAATTCTGATAATTTCAACATTACCTGTAAAATTGATCATTTTAATATAAGAAAATTTACTTTTTAAAATGCTAAATTAGTGACCATTTTAATTTTCAATAAACACTCTACATAGTTACTAAATTATTTTAAACCTGAACAAAGTGGTCAAAAGGCAAAAATATTCTACCGAGGAAAAAAATCACTTCTGTACTTTAGAAACTTCCAATCAAATGGAAAATCCATATTGAACCTAATTTTCCTATCTGATATGTTATTAAGTACCTCTGAAAATTACCAACTAATTCTGATAATTTCAACATTACCTGTAAAATTGGAGACTTACTACAAACGTGAATATTATTAGTAAATCATAGGAGAAAACTCACTTTCCTTGCTAACCGATGTTTGCAGCAAAACAGGAATTTCAAATCAGAATGTAGACCTATGAATATGCCTGAAACTTGATTAATCATTGAATTTCTCATCCACAGTTTCTGACAGATTCGTGTGATTATAACGCATGGTAAGTGCTATGCTAAATTCTTCATGCATGACCAAATAATGACATGCAAAACATCTCTCTCAAGAACAACTCTTACAAAAATTATAAAGAAAAGGACCATAGGAAACTGTCATGGCTGAAACACCAACAGATGAGCAGATGTAAAACCTGCTTTATAGATGCTGTTTACTTGTCCATGTTCTATTATTCTGTGTTTTTCCTTTTCCCTTTCATTCTTGTGCAGATTTTCTGACTGAGTTCAGTCTTCGCAAAGCTCCTGAGAAAATGCATTCCCGGTATGACAAAATGTTCATCCGTACAGCCATATTAGCCTTTTAATGTGTTGCCGAATTCTTCCAGCAGCCGCTCAACATTTTTCCTTGATGTGAACTTATCGATCTCAAAAGCACTCATCTCATTTCTTAGACCTGCATCGCAAACTTTTCAGTCAATCAATAAGCTTTATTACGTGGAAAATGGGGACTTTTTGACAGTAACTGATATGATGGCGGTATATGTATATAAAGTTGAAGCAAATCAATTCAGACTCGATCTGTCAAGATCAGTGAAGTGTTTCATTGGAGATGTTTGCGAAACAAGTTGATTTTCTGAACCAAGAAGCATCAGATGAAATCAACCGCATTTAAATAGATTCGCACAGGCTTATAACATTTTTTCGCTAAAGAACAAAACAAAAAAAAATGAGTTCCGGGCCAAAGCATAGTCAAGCAGAAGTTTCGTTAGCACTTCAAAGAAGATGAACCTATTTGAACTTAACTAGATCAGTCAAGTCTCTCTAAAGGGATCACTCCAGATCAAGTTTTGAACAGATACACTGAGATTCATATAATCTTTGACCTTATATATAAATGTCTCAATTTCATACGTCCTACATTAACATATTAAATTTTGGCATTGTCAAATTTTCAAAGTCTCTTCTTGGCACCAAAAATTGATATTGAAATCCCTGTGCTTATCTCAAGATCCTAAACAAGACAATAATAGATATATACTAACTGACCTGGTAGTGGCAGAACTTTCAGTGGCAGCTGGGAGGCGTTTGAATTGAAAAAATGCAGAATATTCTTCTTTAGTTCAACAGATTCAGCGGAGACAAGGATTTCCCTCTAAAGAGCACAAAAAGTATTTTAGCAAAATTAACAATAATGGAGATATGCATCAGGATATCAAGAAGAATTTCTCAAATGTGTATATTCTTCTCAACCAAGTGTAATATTTATCATATAGACAACTTGATTCACCTAAAAGTAAGTTAAAATGATGGTCTTGGCTATATCTTCTACATAGGAAGATGAAGATTGAAAAGTAAGACATGTTCTCTCATTATAAGGAAAACCTCTCCTTATGGGAGAATAAGACAACAAATGTGGAATAAGACAAACAAGAAACACAAGCGGATTAAAAATAAAATGAGGCATGAAGAACTGAGACCCGACTCTTATACCATGTTAAATAGCCCGACCTGAAAACTTAATCTATTGGGTCCAATCAGACCAAACGTATGTAAGGCCCAGAGAGACTGTGTAGACTAGCTATATAGAATGATCTAACAGAAGCATAATAACATCTGGAAGGAAATTGTTCACTAAAGGAAACAGTGTATTGTCTACAGAGAAAAGTGTTGATGGTTTCCTCAATATCAAGGATCATAATGACAGTTCTAATAACTCACTGTTTCTACATCCATTCAAGTAGCTCACATTTATATTTCTAACACATACAAGTGTAATTATAAAGTCAGCGATGGCATTCTTCCACTGTACGATTTAACTTTCAATTAACTCCTATTGACTGATTGTAGAGAAAGCTCCGGAGCACAAAATTGACTAAAAAATGTTATTAAATTGGTTAATGGAGCCGATGAATCCATGAAAGATGATATTTGTCCAAATATGGATGTTTCTACATGGTTGTGGGGAAGCTAGACTTTGCACCTCAAACAAGAGTGCTAAAAGGACCTAGATTCTTCTTCAAGTTTAATTAGTAATTTCATCCACCAGGACTCGAATACTATTAGAATTCCATATAGTTTCCCTTTGCTATTCTAAGAAGGATGCTGTATTTCCTTTTGTAGTGGTTTCCTACTTCTGTTATATTTCTTGTTTCGAGGTTTCCTAGTCCAACCGGGATTAGATAGTATAAATATCCTTGTAAACCTTTTTTTCAATATAATTGATGAATTATTGATTTTTGCAAGTACTTGCTTTGTGATTGCATGATGCGATTCTTCTCGTAGGTGGGATGATTAAGAAACCCTAGATATGATGTTTAGGAATCTTTCGCAGTGAAGTCTAATGATTCATTCTTTCTTGCAGGACTCGCCATCCTACCTCATTGTCACTCCAATTATCTTTCGTATAACCTATTATGACAACTAACACTTGCACACCGTATGCAACCGAACAACAGCAACAAACCTTGAAGTTCTTGTCTACATCGTAATACCCTGAAACAATCGTGAGTACCCGCAGTTTCTCCAGTTCTGTAAGTTTCACAAAAGAGAACAAACTGTAAGACTGCCAAATCCAACAACAAAAACTAACAATGTACACTCATTTGAAACAAACTGTAGATAAATGTCCACTTTGGTGAAATGTCCATGACATTTTAGACTTTTAGTATCCATGAATATTACACCTGATTCAATGTTCAAGCAAGGCAAAAAAAATCAAATGATCCCTGTCGCTGCATGAAATTAGCAATAATTAGGTCCAGATATGTGACAAGGAAAAGTTTGTGAATGGTTAAGAGTACAACAATGACACCGACCAAAAAAAAAAATCTATGAGGCCAGTACTGATAAATAATTACCAGTAAATGGTTAAGAGTACAACAATGTCAGTACTGGCCTCATAGATTACTTTATTTCTGGAATCTAGAGGAGGGTGGGAATTCAATAATGTTTGCAACCAAATAACAGAATATGACTGCAATCGTTAACATGTTGCAACAAAAAACAGACAATTTGATAAGCTTTCTCTTTTCAGAGTTTAGATTTATGATAATTGAATCTCTACTTTACAAGCAATTCTAACTAGAAATCACAAATACCATCTCAACTTTCATTTGAGAGGTGGGATGCTCTTTTTCTTTTTTATAAGGCATCTTCGAGAAAAACTTAAACTACTTGGAAAAACGGGATTAAATCTCATTATGGCAAGGTGAACAGATCTCAATGCAGTGAAAATCCATATCATTTGAGAGAGATATATGACTATGAACATGATTTCATCTCTTACGTTGGAAGAGTTTAATTTCTTGGGTTGAAGAATCCTCATGATCAAGAAGTTGGCCAACTGGCATACCAATGGAACTCATCCCAACATGCGACACCGAAAATCGTAAACCAGCAGTATCTGGATTGCCTGGTTAAACAGTTAAACAAGAATGCAATCATCAAGGCCTTAAATAAACAACTCACTAGCATAAATTTCAAGGCAGTCTGATGGGGAACTTGAAAAAAACAAGAACTATATGATTTATGAATATTGCATCAACCAATTTATTTCACATTTGAAATCAAATATAGACTACGCTGTCTCTGTTGTCTGAGCTGCTGCATCATTAAGTCCATGTGAGGAAGCACTCTGATAATCTTACAATTAGTTTCAAAAGACTTCTTCCTAGAAACTCATTTCTGCTGACAGCTCTCTGATTAGCCATAGTGAGATGAATCTATTCATGCACCCAATCTAGATAAATGATTTGAGGAGACGATAGAGCTCAATAATCAGTTGCAGATATGGCAGCATTCAGAGAATTAATCTCTACATGACAGCAAAACTCACCTTGCATTAGTTCAAGAATGATTCAACCTCACGTATGTAAATTCTACATATTGGTAATACATATACAAGTCAAGGAATTATAAAAACGGTAGAAAGTCCTGACCTATTCTAGTCCACTTCTTGAAGTCCTTGCGTAAGATTTCTGTTACTTTAAGATCTGATACGTCGTACATCTTGTACCGCACTGCAGACATTGCATTTCAGTTCCGCATATAAACCCGCGAAGACAAGGCTTTACTACCAAGAAGCATTGCAAAGGAATTTGAACTTACATATCTGATAAAGACCATCACACCCAAAGCGACCCGCGCCATATATTAACAATGTGGCCATGTACTTGTCTTTGGAGGTGCAATGAGGGAGAGACAGGTTTGCAGTATCCAAGAGAATTCCTGATAGCTTGCATCCAGAAGTACTTTGGAAATTTAACAGACTAAAAAATTAACTCAAGTGACAGCTAGAGAATGTGAGCTTCAGAGTCAGCAACCCTTCCTGTTCTTTCCAGGTATACAGAACAATTTATTATTAGGAATCGGTATCACCATATGTGAGAAATATTTTCCATGGCGGTGGTGCTAACCAGAGGACTAAGTGGGTTTTTGTATGATCAGATAAGAGATACACTTCGAGGAGGTGGAATGTTAGTCAACTCAATGGCCAACCAATCAGTGAAAATGTTTTGAGCAGACATTATTGCATCTCAATGTTTTAATATATGTTTCAGATTGTAAAAGATGGAATCACATGAAAGCACTGACAGGAAAGAAATCATGAATCATGAGCACTTCATAGTTCACCAACATGACATACCAAAAGTCTACTGACTCCTTGCCCAGCCAAAATCTGAGGGAAGGTCAGTGCAAACTTCTCCACAAGAAGAGTGCAGGTGGAGCAGTCCTGCGAGAAAATAACGACGAGATAATTTTGTATATTTAGGCAAACTCGCACACTAGGGTCATACAAATAAATTTATGGGCTTAGGTATGCCTGAGTTTATGGAGATAGAAGATGCTAATCAATACCACTATTCTGTAAGCACACACAAGTAAAAGTATTTCGGCAAACACGTAAGCCTATGTGGTGGTAAGCGTCTAAATGTTCTATATGGAGAGAAATCCTTTGAAAAAGAAACTTTCATGAAAAATCGTCACATAATTGCCCTTTCACAATCTAAAGCAGTACTCAAGCAAGACACAATCACCTATCCACGTACTCCTCGTCACTAATTCAATCCTAGCAATTTATATGCAAACCTCTCCCTTCGTCAATATCTTAAACAGATACAATAAACAAAGACGATTCTTTCCAATTCTTACACTTCGTATTTGGTTGGAAAAAAAAGGAAATGCAAAGATATTTACGACTTCGCCAAAGTGGACAACTGAATTCAACTATTTTTTTGGCGGAGTGAATGAATAGTCTATTTTCTTTGGCATTCATGGACATCACAGCACATAGATTTAGCTCTTTGAAGGGGATAGTCTATCCATCAATATGCTAAAGTTGTTATACTGTCCTGGACAAGAAGTCCGAGAACTATTACTTTAAGTAAAAATAAGTTCTAAAACATTTTGGTTGGTCATTTTTTACAACATTTTAATCAAGTATTTCCCGCCATTTTGCTCCACAGAATATCACAAATGGACAGAACCACTCTAAAAAGTTTTAGGACTTAGATCTTTGAACAAGTTTTAGGACTTAGATCTTTGATCAAGTTTTAGGACTTCTCCCTAAGTACTTGTTCAGGATATGGAACTAAAGTATTGGGCAGGAGCTAGCTAGTTTGCCAGCATTCGATTGCCTACCACAGCAAAAGAAGATAAGACTTGCCATTATTTCTGTCAAATGCCTCCAATAGTCTATCCTCACGGGTTCGTAGCTTTTGGTTCAAAAAAATGTCATTGTTGAGATAATTGTACTAATGCATGAAGTGACTTCAAATTCGAGGCATTCATTGTTTACATTATATATAATGAGCCATAATCCATTAGAAAGAAAAACTAAATCTAAGATGCCAAGAGTTACAGCCAAGTCAAAGCCTCAAAAGTTAAAGCTGCACTCAAAAAAAGACAGTGACCAGAAACACATGGTCCTGTAAACCTTTGTAGACCTGTAATGAACAATGATACTAATAGGGACAAGATAGCAACTTATGATGTAAAGTTGTGCAATGTTAATGGGCAGTATATTACCTGTGCAAAAGTCACATTCCTCACCCAAGGATACACGGATTCACCCTGGAGAGAATCATATAAGAGCAATATTGAGACAAAAATATTAACGGAGTAACTAGCTACACTTGCTCAAGTAGAGTCGGAGTAAGCAAAGATTATCACCTTTCTGCAACTGAAGATTTCAACGACAGCCTCCTTTAAGGCCTAAATCCAGGATGACAATGAATAATCCATCATTTTTAAGCAATGAAGTGAAAAGCTACAGAATGGTATTAAATGTTACCTCTTGTTTGGGAGGTATCTTGTGGCCATTGACCAGAACAAGCCTCAGACTACCAAACAGGTCATAGTAGGACAAGTCAATCTGCTTGATGGTCCAACACAGCAGAGAATGTTGGTTAATTTACACGGGGTAAGTATGCAAATGCAACTGCATTCTCTGATATACCAGATTAGAGAGAGGAGAAATGGGGAAGGTCATTAGGGGTTGAAATAAGTACTTCCTATGTGTAAAGCTATGTATTTCTTACTTTGAACGTAAGAACGAACAATTTAAGTATTTATTGCCTCGCTTTTTTTCTCTCTTGAACAACAAGACATTCGGGAATCCGCAAAGCATGTACACCAAGATCAGCAAGTTAGAAATATGAAGGTTTTGCCTCTTGTATTTCGTTGACGCAGCATTAATTTCGATGTTAATCAACAGAATATACTTATTAGACAAACAGGATCTGAAAAATACCTCATCAATAAAGACCAAAGATGCCTCATCAATTTGACATGAATTAAGCAACCATTTGAGATCAACATGCGAACCAAAGTCTGCTCTCCTCATGTTGATAACAGGCACTGTGCAAATTTGGTCATCACCAAGTGTTTCGTTCAAGTAGAAAGCATACATAATAGCAGCAGCCAACGACCCAACATCTGCATAAAGTAAAATATGATTCACAAGTGTATTATGCAATAACCGAAAGAAGAATTAGCATTGACTAGCGCAGCTACTGCTCACCAGAGCCATCTTGCCCTATCACAACATGTAAGAACCTTCCTGGAACACCAGCGCTGACATCATCCCTTCTCTCTTTAAGATACAGATTCAGCCTCTTAATTCCTTGACAGGATTCCACAATTTCCATCAGCGGGGAAACACCATTATAAAATGAAGCTGCTGACTGGGGAAGTGGAATCCTCAACAGGGAGGATTTTCCTGTGTTCACTGTATATGATTTTCTTTCAGCAAAGGATCTCTGTGAAAAATCCAATACATGAAAACTTTCCCTTTCTTCATTTGATGAAAAATTTGAATCTGGTGAACTGTTTTGATCGTCCAAGCCGACGCTCGACTCTGACTGAACACTTTGGAAAGAAAATGATGTTGATCTGCCAGCTTTTGACTTTAATCCAGATGAAGGCAATGCAAAGGGTTCAAGAACATCAGAAAATGAATCCTCTGCTGGAAAATCTGTGACATGTTTAGATGCATCCAGTACAAAGTTTCTGCCTCTTATATCCCCAATATCAGATGCTGATCGAGAAATGCCTCGACCGCTACCATTTACTGGAAAATCAAATGCAGAATCCATGCCAATGGATTTTGTATCACCTCTCAACAGACCATTGAAGAATGGATTCTCTCGAGAACGAACATATGGCTCCTAAAAATAAAGAGATACAAGATTTCGTACCAGGTTAGAACTTAAGACTCGCAAGAAGAATTTCATGATGAACTACAAACTAATGAAGTGCTGCTTACTACCGCATCAAAATAACAAAGGCTGTTTCTTGACCCCCATGAGGATGAACAGCCAATCTAGTCATAACAAAGACAGACCGCTACATTTATTATGAAATTAAAAGTAAACAACCAGAACATCAGGATTCATTAAGCATCCAAGAGAGCTGTTCCAAACAGCAAGAATACATCTTTTAGAGATTTACAGGCATCAGTGCCTCAAAGACATATCAAGATTCTTATAAGAATGCTCCCATGGAAATGTTTTAATTCACTGTAAAAATTGACATCAGATGAAGACATACCACAAATTCCCCACACTCTCAAAGAGCACAAGTTCATCAAATAACACATGAATCTTCAGCTTTCTTCAACACATTACACATAACACGAGAAACTTTGAGGTGCTCCCCTGAGCACAATGAGCCAACTCCAAGGTAAACCAAACGAGGCATTCTTTAAGCGGCTAAAAGGCTAAATTCTGATGATGAACCATCATCTTCCCACAACGAAAGCTATAACCCACCGAGATGTCTCATCGACAATTCAAAAAGCACGAGCATAATATCGTACCCCTAGAGGTCGCAGAACATCGCCCGGAGACCCCATGACCTCTTTTTGTCGCGTTGATGACGACGATGACGACGCCGAGGAGGAGGGAAGCGGGTGATCCTTCTGAGGCTGCGGAAGGAAGGACTGATGGATGGTGGCGAGCCCGAGGTATAACTATGAACTGATGGGGTTCGGAGGAAGGGTTCTGCGAACAAAACGAGGATGCAAGGTGGTGGCATTGTGGGAGAACAAGGGTCGTCTTCGTGAAGTCCGCCATTGACAGCACTCCCTCTGTCGCTCTCCCTCTCTCTCCCTCTCTCTGTTCCTCTGTTCGTGTCGCGAGCAAGAAGAAGACGAACTGCACCTTAGGGTGCGCATGGAATGCATTCCGTAATAAAAATTCTGTTCCCGCATTCCGGAACGGCGTTTGTTAAAAAATTTCCGGAATGCATTCTTGAACGATTTTTACATTCTGAAATAAAAATGCGTTTGTTAAAAATATTTGATTTCAGAATGCATTCTTGATTCCAGAATGCATTTTTGATTTCGGAATGAATTTTTGGCAAGAAAAAGAGAAGCTACTTTTTGTAGCTTCTTGATTCCGGAATACATTCTCCCTATTTTTTTATAATTTTTTTTTCAGAAACTGCATAAAAATTGAAAAATTCTAGAAAAATTCATAAAAATTTCTAGAAAATAAAAAAAAAGTCGGATTTCGGGAAAATATGAAATTTGGGGAATTTTTTTTAAAAAAATAAAAAAAATCAAAAATTTCAAAATTTTACAGAATAGCTTAAAACACATGTGGCCACCCACTTTGAGTGAAATTTAAATTTTTTGAGGTGCCAAAAAAAAATCAAAATTTTCAAAACTTCACAAAATGGCTTAAAATATCTGTGGCCACCTACTTTGAGTGAAATTTAAATTTTTTGAGGTGCCAAAAAAAATAAAAATAATAAAAAAATAAAAATTTTCAAAACTTCACAAAATGGCTTAAAATACCTGTGGCCACCCACTTTGAAGTGAAATTTAAATTTTTTGAGGTGCCCAAAAAAATAAAAAAAAAATAAAAAATTTCAAAACTTCACAAAATGGCTTAGAATATCTGTAGCCACCCACTTTGAATAAAATTTAAATTTTTTTAGGTGCTCAAAAAAATAAAATAAATTCAAAGCTTCACAAAATGGCTTAAAATATCTGTGGCCACCCACTTTGAGTGAAATTTAAATTTTTTTAGGTGCCCAAAATAAATTAAAAAAAATCAAAAATTTCAAAACTTTACAGAATGGCTTATAATACATGTGGCCACCCACTTTGAGTAAAATTTAAACTTTTTTAGGTGAAAAAAAAATCAACAAATCAAAACAGATTTCTGTTCCAGAAATCAATTTTTGGAGCAGAATTAGTCATGTTTTACCAAACAGATTTCTCCTCCAGAAATCAATTTCTGGCAAGAATTCCATAAATCAATTTCTGGCAAGAATTTGATTTCTGGAGCAGAATGATTACCATTCACACCTTTATTGTTTCGAGCTAGATAGAAATATTACATAGTAATTCAAATATTTCACAGATAATTCCATATTCAACTTAGGAAAATAATTCGACAGGATAATGATACAAACAGTCCTCAAACTTTGGCTCAATATACAATTTGATCTCGAGACTTTTAATTTGTTTAATGTAGCTCATGAACTTTAGCCTAATGTTTAATGTGGTTCCTAAACTTTTAATTTGTTCAATGCAGTCCCTAAACCTTTGGTACATGTTCAATGTAATATTTGAACCATATGAATATGTTCAATGTAGTTCCTGAATTTGAGTTAATTGAAGGACTGCATTGAACATTTTCATATAGCTCAGGGACTAAATTGAACAAGTACAAAAAGTTCAGGGATGATATTGAGTAAATTAAAAGTTCAGAGACTACATTGCGCATTGGACCAAAGTTCAGGGATTGTTTGTGTCATTTTTCCTAATTCGACCCAAAAAAACTTAGGAAAATAAAATATGTGATCTCGAGTTTAGTTCAAGCACGTCGTAATTTCGAAAAAAATAATTGAATATTAATCGTGTAAATTAAATCGAATTATCTATTCTAGATAATAGTCAAGAATTTGGCTTAATGACATGAGCTTATTGAGTAGCATTAGTAATATTGGAATATTCGGGAAATGAGATAAATATAACCTTTTTCCCTGAAAAATATGGATATGGATATGGAGATGGATATGACGAATTTCGAACTGATAATCGAATAAGCCAAACCCGATGTACGTTCCCTTGATTAACATCCCAGTGTAATATTGCCGCTACTAGACGTTATTCACGAATTTCAAATCGAGGGCCTTGATAGCTTGATCTCAAATCCAACATTCGAGTTTCAGTTCCTCTTCACGAACCGCAACTGAAGACCCGAATCCGGTAGAGTTTCGCATTCTTGAAAAAAGAAGTTCATATAAAGAGAGAGAGAGAGAGAGAGAGAGAAATTCTGTAAACTCCGTATGTCTTCGTATTAAGGGTGTACAACCGGACTGAGTTTACTCGGAACTAGACTGGCCCACCCTAAAAACAGGTACGAGAGCCGGTTCTTGTTTGAACCGGTCCGAGAACCGGTTCCATTTTTTGGGAACTGGTTGGATCTGATCTGGTTCCCGATTCCAAGTAAAAATCCACTCTGAATATGGACTGGTTTTAGAATCGGTTTTAAGTTAATGTAAAAAAAAACATCACTTTAGACTAAAGTCGCGAGCGCCTCCTCTGTCTCTCTCAGTCTCTCTTTGCGAGTTGCCTTCTCAATCGCCTTCTCAATAGTTGCATTGCCGCAGGAACACAACCCAGCTCGTCGCCTCTCGTCGCCGGCGCCTTTTTGGCCAAATCTAGGTAGGGACCTGCAGCCAACCCCTTTTTGTGCCCTGTTTCGAGCTCGCTGGACCAGACTTTGTCGTCGTTCGGTTCGTGCGAGTCCCAGCCCCTTCGTTTGTGTTGTGGTGTTTTGGATTATTGTTCATTGATTGTCATGAGTCCTAGCATAAGTCAAAGCCTCAATCGGCTCAGTTTTTCTCTCTTAGCCGGTGCACCCCATCTGTTCGTCAAAATGCCAAAACTAGTTTTGTCCTCGTGTTCTTCATTTTTGGCCAAATCTGAGTGCCCGTGTGTTGTTTTGTTCCTTTGATGAATTATGTCGTCGCTCGTGTTCTCGTTTTATCTCGTCTCTGCCTATTCCGTGTTGTGTGCATAGATGGTCATAGGTGGTGGCGTTCTTGAACGTAGATGCTGTGTGAAAAAATGAAACATCAAAAGAAACAAAAAAAAAAGGTTATCGGGTGGACCCTAGAACCGAATCAGAAAAACAGGGTGGATTCCAAAACAGGGTCTAGGAAAATCAAGATAGATTCTAGGTTCTAAAAATTAGGAACCGGTTATAATAGGGTAAGTTCCAGGTTCTAGATCTAGACCCTACTGACTCTGGAACCGATCGCCCCCACTTCGTATGTCATGGGTGTCGAAATAAATGGAGGAGCCTCCTATTTGTAAATTAAGTGCCCGTGACGAGTACAAAAACTAATCTTCTCTTAACTCCGGATTCAATTATATATAATAGACCGATCTCTTACCGTTCCACAGTAAATTTATCCTTCCAAATCAAAAACACCCATGTTATATGCGACTTTGGTGGGTGCTTGTAGGAAGGATGTGTATTAAGAATCATCCTCCATATGTGAACTTCGGATCGTCGAATCGAGCTACACTGAACTAAGGCTCCATTTATTTCATAGAGTGAATGGTTTCGAAAATATTTTTCAAAAAATAATCTCTTATATCGCTTGAAATAATTAGTCAATGAAAAATATTCCCGTCAATTTTTGTCTAAATATTTTCGTGGACGATAAAAATATTTTTTGTTTATTCATTTTTGTAAATGATACAAGCGATGTAATTTTAAGAAAATGCTTTTCAAATCATTCGTTTTCCACGGAACGAATGGAGACTATAATTGGCCATCCCATCTGCCAAATTGAAAGTCCATCATACAACATTTCAAACTCAAACCTCAAGGGAAAAAAATGGATTTTTAACACTTGTGAATGCCCTTCCACTATGAACTTAAGGAAGAAGAAGAAAGTAGCACAACTTCTTCTCATCTCTATATCAATGTGATGGGGAAAATTGTCTAAAAAGTTTTAAACTTATTACACTTTTGCCAATTCAGTCATAAACATTTCAAGTTTGCCAATTGAGTCATAAACCTTTTTAATTTTAGTCAATTGAATCCATTCGACCAATTTTGGCCGAAAATCGCCGACATGGACGCTAATCGGCCACACGGTGTTGACATGGACATTTTTAAATAATATTTTAATAATTTTTTGAAATTTTTTATGGCTTTTTCTTCTTTTTTTCCTTTTCTCTATTTTTTTTTTGGAGTTAGGGCCAGCGACCCTTCCTTGCCGACTCTAAGTGAGGGTGTCGTGGCCCTCACCTAGAGCTGGCTAGGTGAGGGATTGGTGGCCCTCGCTGGCCCCATGCCCTCACACAGAGTTGGCAAGGGTCGGTTGGCCACCCTCACCGACCCTAGCTCCAAAACTCAAAAAAAAAAAAACAAAGAAAAGGAAAAACAAGAAAAAAATCATAAAAATTCAGAAAAGTACTAAAATATTATTTAAAAATGTCCACATCAACGCCATGTAGCCTGCCGGCGTCTATGTTAGCGATTTCCAGCTAAAATTGGCCAGGTAGACTCAATTGACGGGAAGTGAAAAGGTTTAAGACTCAATAAGGTTTATGATTAAATTGGTAAAAGTGAAATAAGTTAATGACTTTTTAAACAATTTTCCCTAATATGATGAGACATTCTAAACTCAGGCGACGCTAGTCAGTTTCTCGAATTGGACTCAATCGATCGATCTTAACCCTTAGGGAAAAAGTCATAGATTACCCTAAACTATGCCCACTATGACACATTTATCTTGAACTTTTCATTGTGACATAAAAAAAACTCAAACTATGCCAACTGTGACACATTTATTATAAATTTTCTCTTATAACATAAAAAAAAAACCCCAAACTTATATTTCTACAACACATTTATTTTTTGTCACATGATTTTTCAACCAAAATGTCGTTTTTATTTCATTTAAATCATGTGGGTACCTTATCAATACCGTTTGCCTTCCGGTGTCCATGTAAGCAAATTTTGAATGATGATTATTAACGAAATCTTGACGGAAGGTAAATGTATTATACAAGTACA
This sequence comes from Syzygium oleosum, assembly GCF_021117445.2. NCBI lineage: Eukaryota > Viridiplantae > Streptophyta > Magnoliopsida > Myrtales > Myrtaceae > Syzygium > Syzygium oleosum. The sequence goes on along the minus strand of NW_026607485.1, from coordinate 17,953,119 downwards.
AATTCTGGATTTTGATGTCACGAAAATAAGTTTAGCATAAATGTGCCATAGCGGACATAATTTGAAATTTTCGGTAGCTTTTTTTCCTAAGCCGAATAGTTTCGGAATCTTGAGTCAAGTATCTCCTACCTCATAACACACCACCTCGCTCTTCAACATCCACCTCCTTCAATCATGAGATTTTGAACAGAATTGAACCCAGAAAAACAAGAGGGAAGAGTTTTGGTGAGACAAAACACGGACTCATGGACCTCAAATACATACATTATGTAAATAAGAAAGGTGGGAGGTCTGAGAGGTTTATCTTGGACTCAGGTCCGCATGTCTACCGATTGTCACCACCGTGTCATAGATAGTCGAGAACTTACACGTCTCGATATTTTCGCTCAGCAACAAGAAAGAGGAGACAGATGCTCCTGATTCTCTGCTTCGTCCATAAGCAAAAGCAAGATGCACCTCTCAGTTCTCATGTAAGAAGAATAAACGGTGTAAAGCACAGATGGAGATGCCCCCTTATGCCTTATGGTACTACAGCACGTTTGCCGGTACAACAGACCAAACAGATGACAAAAATTACAAATTATACTGCAACACATTATGTATATTCCACAAACAAACCGAACCTGGACATAAATAGAAAGAACAAATAATGGCAGTGGGCCGATTCACAGGGTTTACTTAGTGATATTCACTGGATGCAAAACACATGCACAATTTCTTTCGACGCTTGACTTCACCGGAGACCGGTTGAACATCTGGGCGAGATACTCAGAGGCTCAAGAAGTGGAAGAGGAGGAGGAAGAAGTAGGGTTGAATGCGACCTGCTCCGCGCAAGTGAGGTAGTCGTGGGGTCCAGCCTCCTCTCGGCCAACACCCATCAGGTCGAGGTAATACAGATAGTGGGAGACGATGACGTTCATGCTGTCAATATCGCCCTGTCCACACACTTGATCTGCATAAAGGATGTTCATTGTGGCGCCGAAGCCCGGGATACGCTTGGCCAAAGTGTCGTTCTTGGTGGGCTTCCAGTTACCGACGAAGATGTCGTGAGCCGAAGGCTGTGATTTCTTGATCGGAGTCATCCACTTAAAAATAGCAGTTTGGAAGGCGAGGGTTGCGTTCTGCTCAATGTATTCTGGATGGTTCAGCAGGTCCACCTTCAAAAAGTCGCCAATGTAACCATAATTGAAGTTCCTAAATTCAGATCACGGACAAAAAGAAGAGTCAGAATTTGTTTACCAATGAAATGAAAGCCCTGTAATTATATACTTGAATGTAAGAGATTTTCCCTGGTCATTCATAAATTGGGTAGTGCCTTGCCTTTTACCAAAGAGCAATCCTGTCCTAAATGTCGAAAAATATTCATCTAAAGTTATTTCCGAAGTGATGCTAATTCTCACTTGTCACTGAGACATAACTGCATTTTGTTGCAGATTCCATGTAGAAGTTTCAAAATGTACACCTTTCAAAAGAAAAGGTTTCAAATCATAGATTCCCACGTGTTGCTGCGCCATTTGATGAAACTTCTGTGATGACACCGACATGTGAATTGCTCATGCTACATATCAAAGACTGAGTTTCTGGTAAAGTGCGGCAGCACGCTCAAGTCCCCATTGTCCGAGCCTATTCATACAACTACACGAGTTTCCATTTTATGCAATTGTTGACAGAGATTATGACTCATCATAGAAACAGAGACTCTTCTCGGAAGTCCTTGAGATTGAAGCTACATATACATACCAATAGATGGGCAGGGCACCACGGCCATAGTATTCAGCTCCAGGACTACAAGGATAGGTGAGTTTGTAGTAGTCATTACAGTATGACTGGCTAGGGCTCATTTCTCTGTTGAAGCAAAGACCCCATGCTAGAGGTCCTCCAGTTGATACTCCATAGCCACCTGAAGTCATCATCAGAGATCATAATCAAGTGAGAAATATTATTAATCAAATTTTTTATGTATAAGAGAGCCGGAATGTGCAGTCAATTGCATTGTGGGTGGCAGTGAAATTTTAGCTTGTCAACTGACAGCCAGTACCGGTTTAACTTGGATCAAACTTGTCCGAAGCAGGTCTACCATTCATTTGAAACAACATACATTCAACCACAAGGTTAAACTAAATTTATTTCATGCAACTTGAGGCCGTCCAGTCCCAACGAGGCTAAGCAAATTCTTTCAAGGCTCGTCCATCAACCAATCACTAGTAAATGCTTAATGGGTCACACTCACAGATCAGATTTCTCAACAGCAATATCCGAGATCAGTTTACTACAAACGACATATTCTATTTATGTAGGAAAAGTTAAGAGAAACAAGGAAACCTGATGCCAGCACAACAGACACTGATAGCTTCAACGAAGAAAAAACGATAACAAACCAAAAAGATCGTACCAATAATACATGTCACTCCAGTACTTTCATCTCGTACTTTACTAAAAACAAAATTGAGGAAAAAACAATGAACATTCCCACTAACTTCTCTACATAAGCAGTGTGCTTCACTAAGAGTATACCAAGAAACAGAACAACCTTCAAAGGACTACCGCCAAAATCAATTTCACTCACAAGCAAAGTCAAGCCCACAAACTTCGGACAGTCAACCTCCCAGTGAAACCAGAAGAGAATACCAAACACAAGATCACAAAACAACTGAAAACTGCTTCCAAATTGCTACAAAAGCAGCCCACATGAACTCAAATCTCACAGATGGACCTCAGCACACATTTTCATAACAAGGGACCCCGCCGTACAACAAAAATAAGGTATCACCGACAAACGAAATAGGTCAGTGATTTAATTCCCTTGTGCAATAATTATCGCAAATTAAGCTTCAAACTCATCCAGATGACTACATGATGCAAGATCAAGACCACAATATAAACATATGTGCACACATGACCTTCCTAAGGCTCAACAACAATTAGTGCAGCTACAAACTTAGAAAAATCACAATTCACTTATGAGGCAAGATCCATACAAGAAGTCGCAGCTCCAACGTGGCCGAGGAAGGCAGCGATCTCCTTCATCTGCATTAAATGGCCACCAGTGGTACCAAAGCCAAGGGGTTCATAGAGGGCGGCAGCGGTGATGAAGGACTGGAAGTCCCAGAAGCCGATGGCATGGGCCACCGGCGAATTCCGCTTCGAGAAGAGGTTCTCGAACTGGTAAGTCTGGAAGAAGTTGGTGATCGTCTGGTTACAGCAGTACTTCGACCAAGTGTTACACTCCCATCCCTGCATACACACCTTCTCCCCCTTCACCTTCTTCACCAAAATCTTGGTATCATCCCCACGAACACCCACCATCGCACTGCTCGCAAACACCGCCATTGCCAGAATCACCCAAATCGCTTTCCTCATCTCCTCCATCTTGAGAACTGGACAAACAATTTTTTAGCAGGGACAATCCACAAGAGCCATTCCCTCAAATTCTAGCATCACATCAATATCATCAACATCGATGAACAGCATGACATCAAGTCAAAAGCACGAAACTTTACAAATGATGCGGACACATGCTGCTAAACCCACAAACCAGACCAAATCTAACGACACCCTGAGCAACTCAATGAGCCGAGACAGTTCAAGAAAGCTGAAAGAACAAGAGCAAATACCGATTCTTGGAGAGAGCTGGGACTTACCTGGATTATCCTCAGATCGGAGAGACGGAATGAGGAGGTGGGTGTGCGCTGATTTCTTGATTCTGGGTCGTCGGTGAGTGGTGCTGATGTGCGAGTATCTAGACAAATAAGAAAGAAAGAAACGGAGGTGACCCAGCAGAGAGAGAAGGAGACCGGGGGGGGAGTTAGATCGCAGGTCACCGTCGGATGCTGCGAACCAGATGGCGTGGGCATGTGTCGTTAAGCGTCGAACAGTTGTGGGGAGGGATCGACGGCTGCGATGAGCTGTGAGGAGAAGAGATATTCGAGGTTTAGGGGAGGACAGGCTGTACGTGGTGGCAAAGGAGTTTCTTTTTCGTTTGTTTTTGGGGCCGCAAGGAAGAGGAAATTCTGATGGAGCTGAACCGACAAAATTCCTCCACCGACAGCCTCCTTGGCTTCACTTTGTTGCCTTGCAAGCAAAAGACATTATTGTCCTTATTTTGATTTGTGTAACGTAAGCTGAGTGGATTCCTTTTATTTTTTGTAAGGGCAAAAGCCACGACAAACTCTAAATTAATGCTTACCGTGACACGTTTACCTTAAGCTTTGATCTGTGACATCGAAGATCCCAAACTTTTGCACGTATGACACACTTACCTTCCGTGAAAGTTATGTCAATGAACCGTTGAAAATCTGCATATGCGAAGCCAGAAAGCAAATGGTATTTAAGTGAAATAAAAACGACGTTATTTTGATTGGAAAATCATCTAACGGAACTTTGACGGAGGGTAAATGTGTCACATAGGTGCAAGTTTGGGGATTTTTGAACTTGTTTGATTCAAGATTTTCCATCCATAGTTAAAAAAAAAATCAGATATGTGATAATTTCATGATTTCCGGTTTATGAGATTCTTATTCAACAATTATTCAATGTAAGGTAAAATTGACACTTACCCAAGTCAACATAGTTTTAATTAAGTGAATTTTGGGGGAAAAAACCCAACATGTTTAATCTATTTCGTTGGTCGAGTTCGTGCAAACATACTTATGTTAGATTTGATAAGTGATAGATGTTTGAGACTTAACAAATCACCAAACTGATGACTTTCTACAAGTGTAGTGAAGACGAGAGGTGACAAAAGTATAAATGGATTTATTGTGAAAGCCCTCTCGAACGCACAGAATGCGTCGAGAGATCATTGCCTCCAATACCCCCGTGACTAGACTATAGCTATTTGGTCGAGTGTGAGCCGCAATGTGCCATAATTATACAGTGTAGCTTGCCGCAAGGCAATAAGAAGAAGCAAAGTTAAGTACCGCGTGACGAGCAAAGAAGTGGACATTTCTTATAGCTCCCGTTTTCTATATGCAAGGACACAGAGCAATGCATAGAATATAGTTTAGGATCTAAGGGAAGGTTGAGAATGGGCCGAACGCCGAGCGGTACAAGCAATTGGACCCGCGTAACAAGAATCCGGTCGTAGAGAGCCGATGAGTCGTGGTCGATCAATCTTGATCAAGAGAGTCGGGCTTATTAGAGTAACGAGAATGTATTCAAGGAGGATTTATATGGTCTTGATTCAAAGCAGAGGTGAACAATGGGTTGGCCGGACCCGATTCATTGTCGAGACCTACCCCTAACAAAAAATTCATGTACAAAATCGTTGAGCTGGCCCGAGCTTTATAACCAAATGGCTTCGCCAGAGCCCGCCCCGAAAGTGCCCTTCGGGCCTTTCTGGCTTGGGGCAAGCAGATGAGCTGTCAGGTGTATGATTAGGTCTAGATCGAAACGTCAAATCGCGAACCCTTAACTTATTCTTACGAGAGAACGCTATATCCTATTTAATAAGTCTTGTGGACGTGATCGAAGGAGCCAATTTTCATTTATAAAAATGAGGAGAGTTATAATAAGCGCTTTGGCCCCTCCCGGTCATCGTTGGATGTCAAACATTGACAGCCATTCGTGCAACGTGGAAATAAACAACTCTAATTGAAAGTCACCATTGCACCATCACTTGTCCTATTTTTGTGTCGAGTGTTTCTCAATTATGTCGTTGCACGTTTTAATAATGCAAATAGCATTCCCATCTTGAAAGGTTCTGCTCACCTTGTTTTGAATTTTTATTTTCCGTCTAAACTTTACATTACATTACATTTTTTTTAATGTCTAGTAATTGTCTATTATAATATTATGAAGAAAATGGGGGAATCATTATATTGAGATACCACCTTGATAGATATATTTTATATTTTTAAGCACGTGAACTTAAGAATATTACTCGCACTATATTTTTAATTGCTGTGGAGTTCCTGCCCACCCTTAGAGATTTTGACCTTTTACGTTATTTTTCCTAATTTCATCTCAACAACAAGAAAACACATAATTATACAAATTCTAAAAAATAAATTATATATAAAAAATCACGAAATTTGCACGCGTAAGTTATAGTCCCTTGAAATGTTCGAGTGTTTTGGACGGCGGCGAACTCATCGCCGACCCCCCCGCAGGAATCAATTTCCGGAATATGCGTCTTTGATCCCAAACCAATTTCTACATATCAAATAACCTATCCATATCAACACACAATTTCTACATCACAAACCAATTTCTATATCATAGACCAAAACAGCACCCCAGGATCACGCTATTAGAAACATCACCGAATCACGCACGACTCAAGTCTCAACCCCATTTGATCAGTACGCCAACAACCGAAATCAACAGCTTGGCTGAAGGGAAAAAAACAGAACAGAGAACGACGAACCACGAGCGCATGAGAGAATCTTTTGCAGTAGCGAAAGTCTCCGATCATGCACTGGAGCTCCGCGAATCGGACCTCGTTGCCCCTTTGGACCTAGCTGGCGAAAAGTATTAGAAAAGTGATAAACCTATTACATTGGTGTCAATTTAGTTCTTAACATTTTGTTTTTATGCCAATTCAGTCCTTCCGACTAATTTTGGCCTGATGTTGCTGACGTGGACACCGGCCGGCCTACGTGGCACCGCCGGCGACGACGTGGACAAATTTTAATAATATTTTAATATTTTTCAAAGTTTTTATTTATTTTTTTTAAAAAAATTCTCTTCTTTTGTTCTTTGCTTTTCCTTTCTTCTTCCTCTAGCCGATTGCCAGTCCGACGACTGGTTGAAGGCTAAGGCCGGCGAGGTTCCTCGCTGGCCTCTAGCAAGCCCCGCCAGCAGCTGGGCAAGGCCTCGAGCCCTCGCCAGAGGCCGTGAGGTCGATGCCACTAGCAAGGGCGAGGCAAGCCTTGCCAGTGGCCGGCGGGGCTCACCAGAGGCCTGCGACTAGCCGGAGGAAAAAGAAAGGAAAAGCAAAAAATAAAATTTAAAATTTAAAAAAAAAATAAAAAAAATTCGAAAAATATTAAAATATTATTAAAAGTTATCCACATCATCGCCGGCGGTGCGACGTAGGCCGGCCGGTGTCACGTAGGCCGGCCGGTGTCCACGTCAGCAACATCCGGTCAAAATCAGTAGAAATGACTGAATTGGCACAAAGACAAAAAGTTTATGACTAAATTGGCACCAAAAAAAGGTTTAGGACTAAATTAGCATCAATGCAATAGGTTTAAGACTTTTTTGACACTTTTCCCGACCCAGCTGTCGAGCACGGGAGCAACTCTCTGACCAGGGTTTTCAAGAGGACTGACATGAATCAAGCAAACGAAAAATGGTGATAAATGAATGCAAGTCGAACATTCAAGCTCGGGGTAAACATAAAAAAACCAATTAACCAAGGCTACGTAAACACCTTCAAAGCGAGAGGGAGGTGTCAAGCTCGAGCGAGAGGGAAAGAGCAAGGCATGAGAGCTAAGAGCGCGAGAGTAGAGGTGTCAAAATGGGTCTTAAACCCATATATGACCCATTTAAAAATAAATGGGTCATATATGGGTCACTTTAATTTTAAAGAGCCAACCTTAAATGGGTTTTAAATTTTAAAGTTTAAAGATAAATGGGTCTAAATGGGTTGAGTTTGGAACCCATGTCCAACCCACCTACTAGACCCATCCACATACTCTCTCCCTCTTTACAAAAATGTTTAAAAAAAATCGAAATTTAATTATTTTTATTTTTTCTCTTTTTCTTTTCTTTTTTCTTTTCTCTTTTTTCTTTTTCTTTTTTTTTTATTCCGACCGGTGGTGCACCACGGCGACCGGCCACCGGGGCGGGACGACCTTGTCGGAGGCCGGCGAAGCTCGAGCTCGTCGGCCTTGGGCTCGAGCCTCGCCGATCTGGCGAGCCTCGCCGATCTGGCGAGCCTCGAGCTCGCCCGATTCCGGCGACCTCGAGGCTCGCCCGATCCCGGCGAGGCTCCAGCCTCGCCGATCTGGCGAGACACGAGCTCGCCGGCCTCAGGCGAGCTCAACCTCGCCGGATCTGGCAAGGTGGAGCCTCACCCGAGGCCGGCGAAGCTCGAGCTTGCCAGCCTCGGGCGAACTCGACCTCGCCCGAAGCTGGCGAGCTCGAGCTTCACCAGCCTCGGGTGAGGCTCCACCTCGCCAGATCCGGCAAGGTTGAGCTCGCCTGAGGCCGGCGAGCTCGAGTCTCGCCAGCTCGGCGAGGCTGAAGCCTCGCCAGATAGGCGAGCTCGTCCTCGCCTGTGGTCGGTCGCCGGCTGATCGGTCAAAAATAAAGGAAAAAGAAAAAAATAAAAATAAAAATAAAAAATAATTAAAAATTCGATTTAAAAAATTAAAAAATATTTAATTTTTTTTTCTTGGATAATGACTTTATGGAAAATATTTTCTAGAAATGTCGCATTTTTTGTAAAACAAACAGAACCTCAATTTTAAAAAAAATTATAAAAAAATTTCACTAGCTTTGTATTGCATAAAATGTTTTAGCAGTATAATTTAAAAAAAATCATAAGAAACAAGTATTCCTAGATTAGGTTAAATATAAAAGTATTTTAGCAATATGGGTCTGGTCGGGTATGGGTTGGGTATGGGTCGGGTCGGGTATGGGTCGAGATATTTACACTATGAATAAATGGGTCAAACGGGTTAATGGGTCAATTTGGGTCGGACCATTTATGACCCGACCCAAACCCGACCCGACCCACCCGTTTAACAGGTCTAGGCGAGAGGGAAAAAGCGTCAAGTGAGGCCTGAGAGGCGATGAGCTGCTGATTCGAGCAAAGTTGTGAATTGTGATTGTGAAAGTGGGTCGAGGGATGAGAGAGGGGAGGGAAAGAGGAGGCGTGAGGCTTGAGCGATCGCTTATTAGGTTTACATTTAAGATATAAAAATAAAAAATAAAAATATTCAGCTCGGTCCGGGTGGCCCGGTCCCCCTGGAATCGAGAATTGGACTGAAAATCACCGGTTCCAATTTTATGGAACTGGAAATCGAACTGGCACCCCTGGAAACCACCCAGAATCCGAGCGGTTTCCGGTTCGGTTGATCCATGTTTGGTCGGTCCGTGTTGCTCATCCCTAATATATCATATGTGATTGTACAGTAATACCCTTTTTGGTATATCAGTGCATCAAAGTTTTAAGTTCTTTAATTTGCGTTTCGTGCTTCGCGCGGATTTCATTTTATCTGGGTATGTAACAAGTTTGGAGTCCCGTTTAGATTACCTGAGCCAAGATAAATTTAAGGTTTAGGTAGGAGGGTGCTCAAAAGACTGACTCGGTTTCATTCTCCTAAAATACACAAGTTATATATGTAGACGCTCCTAACTATTTGCATTAAAAAAAAGCTCATTTAAGCGACAATATCAATTGCATTGATATTAATATATTTGTTTACTCCTAACATCAAGAAAACATAACCTAATTTTTCTTTAATAAATTAGGGGCACGATTAGGATGATTGGTTTCGAAAAATTTCCGTCACCGTAGAAATAGGACGATTTTCAGAATTAGCTTATGAAAGCAGTTACCACTAGATCATTATAAATACCACTAGTTGCCAACTAGAATCCCCCCCCCCCCCCACACACAAATTAAACAAATTTACTATCTTTTCAGCATTTTACTTTCCTGTACTTTATTTTCCTAATTGTAGCTTTTCGATTCGCGTCGTCTTCCGGCATGTAATCTCTATTCCAGGTGCCGTGTCGTCAATTAAATTTTGGCATAATACCTTCTCAAGCTGTGTTGTCAATTAGATTTCGACATAATTTGTTTACAACTTGTCACTTTATCAAGTCTGTATCTTTCGGATCGCCGTTGATTAAATTCCAGCCAGTTTGTGTTTGTACAGTCTTGTTTTAATCAAAGCTGTTGGTTCCTTTTGCTTGTGATATTTCATGTCCGAAGTTAGCGCAGAACCCTGATTCCCTTTAATTAAAAGCCAAAAAATGGCTTTCGATGAAAGATATTTAATTATGAGAGAAATTCCGGCAAAATAATTGCTATGGAGTTCTTGCTTACTCTTAGAGATTTTACCTTTTACGTGATTTTCCTAATTTCATCCCAATAACGAGAAAACACATAATTTTACAATTTTGCGAAATAAATTATGTATGAAAAATCACGAAATTTGCACATGTTAGTCATAGTCCCTTGAAATGTTCAAGTATTTTGGACGACCATCGCTGCCCCCCCGCAAGAGTCAAGTTCTGGATGCGTCTTTGACCCCAATCCCATCAGAACCCTCTTCTACTTTTAAAAACAACAATTAACATCTTGATTAACATCGCGAGCGTATGCGCGACAAGATTCTAAGAAGGACGGTCCCTACCGTACCCTTGATCATGAAAAAGGGTATTTCACATAATCCACACATAGCATATATGACAATGTGATGTCGAATGACAAATTCTACTATTAACCTTTCATTTTGGTCATCATTACCACGAAGACAAGCTAGAAGTTAAAAATCACATCAATCACTAAAATGCGTGAAAGAAACATTCCTCGTAATATAGTTTGCCTTTATATGTAGAGGCGTGAAGATAAAGCTACCTGAAAATTTATGAAACACACCGTAAGCCGCATGAATTGGTCAAGCTTAAGCCTGAGCCTTTGGCTTATGCAAGCGGCCTTAACCAAGAGCAGTTTGGCATGCGATTAGCAAGATTTGAACCGGGCGATTTTTAATGCTTGAGCTAGAAATCTCTCGACGCCCAACCAATTGTCCCAAGCCTTAGGATTTTTTTTTTGTTGAAAGAAAATCGTATTCATTACTCAAAATGATACATGAGAAGTACATAGACTTCCATAGCAAAGCAAATTGAAGCAGAGCAAAGCCCAAAATACTATAAAACAAAGCCAAATCCAGAAAATAAGGAGAATCAATAGAGTACTGATAGGGTTAAGCATACACTCGTTCCATAAGGACGGATCTCTTGCACAAAATAATCGCCAGCTTGTCACTAGATCTTGTATCATTGTCGGTGATGAGCACACGTAAGAAATTCTTTCTCCAATAACTATGATATTACCGGTTGGCAGTGCACGCCAAGGTTCAGCTTCCTCTACACCATCGGTGAACGGAGACAACCAAAACAAGTTGAACAAACATAGTTTTAATATTTGGAAAAGCAAATCTTTTTAGTTCAACGAACATCAGAGCTCATGCATCACCATTGAAATAGGAGACAGAGGATCTATACATGAATAGAGTACCGAAATATCGATTCCCCAAAACCATTATTAATCCTTAGGGGTTTTTTTTTTTGGTCGAAAAAGAACGCTTCGATTGAAACTTAAGAGTTCTTGGATCTACAGCCCAACAGGGGAGCATCAAAACATAATAACTCCCATAAAGGTTGGGGGGGACGCATGAGCCAAGACGAAAAAAGAGATTTTTGAAGTTGTGCCTTAGCGATCCAATCAGCAGCTTGGTTGGCGGTTCGGTTGCAATGGGCCACAGTTATCTTGCTATAGTGGGCCAAACGGATTTGGGCTTCGTGGACAGCAGCTTCATCTTCCCACCAACTTGACCTTGCTCATTCAACATCTTGACAATCAAAAGATCGTCTGTCTCCAGCACTATGTGCTCGTTTCTCCAAGCGACGAAAGCTTGGAGCGCTTGCAGTAGCGCTTGTAGTTCTGTGTGTAGCGGCGAAGTCGCCGGAACTGTCCCGGCGAAGTCGTCGAGCAAAGTTCCAGTCGCATCTCTGAGGATCCCGACTACTGCTCCTTCTGTTGCATGTTCAAGGAAAGATCCATCAATATTGAATTTGAAGGAGTTCTTCGTCGGTGGGTTCCAGTGCTGAGGTAACAGTCTCTGTTCAGTATACAGATTTGAGCTTTGTTGATTCCACCTGCTATAGTTTTGAGTCATAACCCTTACCGACTCAATTAAGGTTCTCGGATTTGGGGGTTTTCTTCGAAAGACAAACTCATTTCTGGCCTTCCATATCAACCACAGGATAATAGCAATCTCATCTAGTGATAGCAATTTGTGAGGCTGTTGTTGATAATTTTTAATCCATACCTCAGTTCGTGTGATTTCCTTGCGTGCGATTTTGATGTGAACTGATGGGTCTATCCAAATTGCTGCTGTCCAGGGGCAAATTAGAAAGAGGTGCTCCACTGATTCAGCCTCTTGATTACAGAAAGGGCAAGCTGGATGAGGTAATATTTTCCTCTTGTAGAGGTTTTCTGTCGTGGGGAGGGCGTTTTGGCATGCACTCCATAGAAAATGTCTTACCTTGGGGGGAATTGTTAATTTCCAGATTCGGCACCACAGTTTGGGGGACGGCTGGAAAGATGATGATGCTTGCCTTTCTTTCTGTGGGAATTCTCTGTCACGGATTTGGTTGTATGCGCTCTTCACCGTAAATTCTCCCGACTTTGTGGCTGTCCATACTAGTTTATTTTCTGTTGCTCTGCTGCAAAGTGGTATTGCTAGCACCTCATGGACAATCTGATCTTCAAATATTCTTGTCAACTTATCTACATCCCATGATCTGTCCTCGTGATTAATTAGGTCTGCAACTTTAGCCGGTTCTTGACTGGTTGCTGGTCCTCCTATTATTCCTCTTTTGAACCACCTATCTTCCCGAATACTGATTTTGTCCCCTGTGCGAACTGACTACATGACTGAACTTGATATTTTCTCCCTGCCCATCTGTATGCTCTGCCATCCCCAAGAGGGTCGAGTCCCCTTCCCAGCCTGCCAGAATGATCTTGTAGGGAAATAAACTCCTTTTAGAATTTGGCTCCATAATGATGACTGGTTTTGAGATAGTCTCTATGCTTGTTTACCAAGCATTGCTCTATTGAAACATGTTAGATCTCTAAATCCCAAAACCCCTCTATCTTTTCTGGTTTTTAGAACTTCCCACCTCTTCCAGTGAAGACCTTTCCTTGCTTCAGAATTTTTCCACCAGAATGCTGCAACCCTTCTTTCTATGGACCGACAAATTGAAACTGGAATTTTGAATATTGACATAGCATATTGAGGAAGAGCTTGAACAACAGTTTTAATCAGTGTTTCTTTTCCGGCCTTTGATATAAACTTTTCCTTCCAACCTTCTAGTTTTATATTGACTCTTACTAAAATCCAACTAAACATTTGTTTCTTTGATTCTCCCCAATCCGAAGGAATCCCTAAGTATTTGCCAGTCTTCTTGATCTCTGGAACCCTAAGTTCAACAGCCATATTGTCTCTTAAGTTCCGTGGACAGCAGGAGCTAAAGAATATACCAGATTTGTTTAAGTTGATTGCTTGGCCAGATGCATAGCAATATTGATTTAGGATCAATGCAAGATTTTGACATTCAGTAACCTTGCCATCTAAGAAGAAGATGGAATCATCAAAGAGGAGATGAGATAGAGTTGGGCAGTACCTGTTTAGTTTAATTCCAGAGATTATGCCATCTTGTATTGCCTTTCTCATCAAAGCCGAGAGTGTGTTTGCTATCATTATGAACAAATAGGGAGATATGGGGTCCCCTTGTCGTATTCCACGTGTTGGCTTAAAATAGGGCAATGGTTTCCCATTCATTTTTACACTGAAGGAGACAGAAGTTACACATTACATTATTCTCTTTACCCACCATTCGCTGAAACCCATTTTGAACATGCTTGCTTCAAGAAAATCCCACTCTACCCTGTCATAGGCCTTTTTCATATCAAGTTTCAACACCGCCTGAAATTTTCTTTTTCTTTTTCTGATTCTCAATTGATGGAGGACTTCTTGAACAATCAGAATATTGTCTTGGATTTGTCTTCCGGCCACAAATGCACTCTGTTCTCCTCCTATTATAACCGGTAGCCACTTTTTCAATCTATTTGCCAAGACTTTCGAAATAATTTTGTATGCAAAATTGCATAGGCTTATTGGTCTGAACTGATCCAAGCTTTCTGGGTTAGGAACTTTCGGGATCAAGGTGATATGAGTTCTGTTTAGTTCTGGATTCAGATTTCCAGAATAGAAAAATTTCTTCACTTCATCATAAACACCACCTTTTACAGCATCCCAGTTTCTTTGATAAAACTGGCCATTCAAACCATCCGGTCCCGGTGCCTTCAAAGAGCCCAATTGAAAAGCTGCTGTATGGATCTCCTCCATTATGACTTGAACCATCAGTTCTTGGTTCATTTCAGCCGTGACAAGAGTTGGACATTGTTGCAAAACAGGTTGAAATTCTTGGGGGGCCTCTGAACTATATAGCTGTTGGAAAAATTCCATTGTCATCTCTTTTAGTGTTTGGGTATCACGAATCCACATATTGTCAGCATTTTTGAGCATAGATATTCTGTTCCTCTGTCTTCTCTGAATGGTCATCACATGGAAGTATTTTGTGTTTTTGTCTCCCCATTTCAGTCAATTGATTCGAGACCTTATGCCTCAGTACATTTCCTCCTGTCTCCACAATGTTTCAATATGTTCAGTTATAACCCTCTTTCTATTCTGATTGTCATACAGAGTCTGATCATTTGTCAAGGCCATTAGCTGTTGTTGCAATGCATCGATTTGCTTGTGGTTGTTGTGGAAATTTTTCCTACTCCATCTGGTCAATTCGATTGAGACTGCTTGTATTTTTTGCACTAGATTAGATTGTTGTAACCTGTTCTGATTCCAGCTTTGGCTGATTAACCTCCCACAATCCTCATTTTCCATCCAAAATGCTTCAAATCTAAACATCTTGTTTCTTCTAGTTGGTTTGGCTGATAAGGCTAGTACAATGGGGCTATGATCAGATCCGATAGCCAGTAAAGTGAAAACTTCAGCTTGAGGGAAACATATTCTCCATTCAATATTGCAAACTGCTCTGTCCAGTTTTTCTTGAACATAATCCTGGCCTTCTCGATTGTTAGCCCAAGTAAATGCGCAACCTTTGCTTTCTAAATCCATTAATCCACAGGCATTGAGGAAATCTCTAAATGCATTCATTCTATATTGTTGCGGAGGTCGCTTCCCCAGTTTTTCCCAATAATTCAAGATTTCATTGAAGTCCCCAATACACACCAAAGGCAAGTTGTTCTTTATACTCAGTTGTTTCAACTCTTCCCATAATTGTATTTTGTCTTGAAACAATGTTGGTGCATGCACAAAAGTAGCCCTGAATTGTTGGGCCATCTCATTATCCTGAAGGGTAATATCGATGAACTCATTTGTGGCTGAATTGACAGTCAATGAAATCCCACTCTTCCACAGCAGAGCCAAACCCCCCCCCCCCCCAATCCCTACTGGATTAATAGTAAAACAGTTCTGAAAGTTTAAATTTCTGCTTAAACGACATACTAGATGTTCTTGATTCTTGGTCTCCATAAGAAATACCACATCGGGTCTTTCTTGGGCCATAATAGCCCTTAAGGCTTGAACCGTCAAGGGTGGACCCAACCCCTGACAGTTCCAACAGAAAAGCTTCACTTGTAACCCGGTGGCTTATTAGGGCTAGCCACCAGAGCCCATTGTTCAGGTTCTTTTGCAAAGTGCACCGGAGTTTCTAAGAGCCGTGCTTCATCTAGCATTTGTCCTTTGGGACTCTTCTGATCATACGGTTCATATCTTCTGCCTTTCTTGTAATTTCTTACCTTTAGCTTTCTGTTTTTGCTTTGCAGTCCAGCACTCATTGTCTGTGATGATGCTAGTTCAATTTACAGTGGGATAGCTGAATGAGGATGAGCATCTTCTTCTAATTCCTGATTGCATGCTATGGCGATAAGTTCCTTTTCAGTAAGTTTCCTCTTTCCCCTATCCTCTTGTCTGTTGTTCAGTCTGGTATGTGAGCTACTTGCAACATTCTGAACCAAAGTAATTTGTCCAACATTTTGTGGGGTTTCCGGCACCATCTCCTGCTCCATCCCCTGGCCTTCTTCCCCTTCTAGAATATCCCCATAAAAGGCCTTCCAAAAGGGGCTGATAGAGGCCTCTTCAACTTTGAGCTAGGGTCCATAAAACAGTTTTTGATCTGTGGAAATGAAGTCTTCAACATAAGGCACTAGTTCAAAATTTTTTGCATAATGCCCTATTATCCCACAGGAGTAGCAAAAGTGGGGAAGTCTTTCATATTTAAAATCTAGCCAATGCTCCTTATCTCTAAAGCTGGATAGCATGCCCGATGAGAGGGGAGTTGATAATTTTAACACAACTCGAGCTCTCCCCACCACAATTGATGCATATCCTTTTGTTTCTATTCGCACTTCTGAAACTTCCCCTATATTTTCAACAATTTCTCTAATTGCTTCTTCAGTTGTTCCTTCAATAGGTAGGCCATGAATTTGAACCCAAAAGGTACATGAGTCGAATCTAATACATTGTGGTGGCATGCTTGGCTCCCATAGTTTAATCACCAACAAATGGCTTGAGAACGACCATGGTCCAGAATTCAGTATTTTATTTCTTTCCTGAATAGATTCAAACTCAAAGGAAAACAGACCAGGTTGTAGATGCTTACAGATGACTGTGTTTGTTTTCCAGGCTTTCTTCATAGTGGCTTGGAAAGCTTGGAAGTTGACAGAAGGACTTCCATGGAGTTTGCCAAAGACAGTACGTTCACACTCTTGCAGTTTTGCTTCCGTCACAACATTGTCTAAGGCAACAATCTTCCTGCCTGTCCATAGATGTCCTAACCTTCTACATAATGCTGCCATCCTGAGGTCCCGTTCTCTATTTTCTTCCATACTGCTAAACTTGTAAGTCTAAGATGACCTAACATAAGTGTCAGGCGCTTTCCTTATATCTATGTTACTTACGTAGGTACCCCAAAGCATTGCATCACCAAGGGGACTGGGGATCCTACCAGAATTGCCTTTTGGACCCTGCTCGACAAACCTTTTGCTGCGATCATGATTTCCTTCTACAGAGTTGTTTTTGCTGCTTGCGACCTCCGGAAGGAAAGTGACGGTTTCCTTATAAGTGTGGAGTGGCGTGTCGCAAGAGGAGGGGACAGGTATTCCTTCCACTGGCGCCAAGGTCAGAATGTGGGTATTTAGCTGCAGTAGTGTCGTTCTTCTTCACTGTCGTTTGTTGGACTCTTGAGCCTCGACATTGTGAGCGATTTTCGGTTTATGGGAGGGTTTGGGGATGATGTAAGGGAAGTGGAAAACGAGAAAGCATTAACTGTGATGTGAAGATGGATTCTTGGGTTTTGAAGGAAAAAGGGAGTTAGGGCAAAGCTATCCAAGTGATAGAGAGAGGCTCTTCAGACGAGAGAGGATGCTGTTCCGCTTAGGGGGTTTACGTGGAACATTATTTTTCCCTCTCTTGTGTCTTCATTTAGCTATTGTACACATGAATAATCTTCCCATGAATCGCGATCTCGATTGACATTTGATAGATTCATGGTGCCGTTTCTTTCCGTGGCACATTCTAAAGCTTCGGTCCTGTCCAAAGTTCCATCACTCCTCTTCTTTTGCTTTCACCTGGCTAACGTGATATCAACATTGAAAGGTGCATGCTAGTGAAAATCTCCACGATTATTAGGCACATGAAATTTAACTCTTATTAGATGACAGCGAGTCAAAGACCAGCAATTTTTAGATTTCGATTGTTTCGCGAAAAATGAATGATTCGAAAAATATTTTCCTTGAGGATGATAACTTGTATCGCTTACAAAAATAAATGGATTAAACAAACAATTATTTTCATGAAAATATTTATAAAATTATTTAATTTTTGCGACATAAAGAGAGCTTTAAAATAAACCGTTGCTCTTGCACACACGAGCGCATTGGGTCTTACAAGTAGATCCAGGCCGAAATGTTCTCTCTCTTTTTTAAAAAAATCTTGAAAAGTATTATCGCTTCGAGAGTGGTGCCAACAAGAAGAAAAAGACTAGAAAACGGCAGGAATCGTGGGAAAATGATTGAAGAATCAAAGCGCCCTTATCATCATTCGGATAAACCCTAACCAAAAATGGGAAATTGGGAAATAATGATTAAGACCCACGAAAAGGATAAGAACACCAGCATCAGAATTCAAATGTATTTCCAATTGCAACAACTACGCAGGTCCACTAAAATTTAGAATAATAACGTAAATGATTCTTGAACTTTGTCCTACGTGTAATATGCTATATATTTAATTTAATCTTTGAGCTATATGAAAATATTCAATATTATTCTTCCATTAATTAAAGTTCAGGAACAAAATTGAACATTTTTTTCAGATAATTTGTGAATTAAATTGAACATGTGCTAAAAGTTTAGGGACCAAATTACATATCGAGTTATAATTTAGAGATCAAATTGAATAAATTAAAAATTCGGGGACTACATTGCGTATTTGGCTAAAGTTTAGGGATCATTTTTATCATTTTCCACTAACGTAGCAACATGCATGAGAATGTTATTCACGTAACTCAAAAAAGGGTTTTACGTCCCTTATCGACTACCTGGGAAAAGTGCAAAAAAAGTCCTAAACCTTTTGTATTAGTGCCAATTTAGTCATAAACCTTTTTTTGATGCCAATTCAGTCCTAAACCTTTTGCATTGGTGCCAATTTAGTCCTCAACCTTTTTTTGGTGCCAATTCAGTCCTAAACATTTTAAATTGGTGCTAATTCAGTCCTAAACCTTTTGTTTTTGTGCCAATTTAGTCCTTCCGGTCAATTTTGATCGGAATTTGCCGACATGGACGCCTGCCGGCCGGCGACTGGCGCCGACGTGGCGCTGAAGTGGACAACTTAAATAATATTTTAATATTTTTTTGAATTTTTTTTTTCCTTTTTTTTTCTTTTTTTTCCACTTTTTTTTTTGGGTTTCTCCTTCCTTTGGCCGGTCGTCGTTCTGGCGATCGACCAGAGGCCAGAGGCCAGCGAGCTCGACCTCGCCGGCCACTGGCGAGGGCGGCCTCGCCCGGCGAGGCTCGACCTCGCCAGATGTGGCGAGGTCGGGCCTCCCCCGACCATGGCGAGGCTCGAGCCCTCGCCAGAGGCCGCGGCTTGCCCTCGCCGCGGCCTCGGGCGAGGGCTCGAGCCTCACCCAGCTGCCGGCGAGGCCCGACCTCGCCGGATCGAGCGAGGTCGGGCCTCGCCCGACCATGGCAAGGCTCGCCCTCGCCGCGGCCTCCGGCGAGGTCGGGCCTCGCCCGACCATGGCGAGGCTCGCCCTCGCCGCGGCCTCTGGCGAGGGCTCGAGCCTCGCCATGGTCGGGAGAGGCCTGACCTCACCGGATCTGGCGAGGTCGAGCCTCGCCCGACCAAGGCCTCGCCGGGCGAGACCGCCCTCGCCAGTGGCCGGCGAGGTCGAGCTCGCCGGCTAGAGGAAGGAGAGACCCAAAAAAAAGAGTGGAAAAAAAAAAGAAAAAAAAGGAAAAAAAATTCAAAAAAATATTAAAATATTATTTAAGTTGTCCACATCAGTGCCACGTCGGCGCCGGTGACCGATCGCCGGCCGGCAGGCGTCCACGTCGGCAAATTCCGGTCAAAATTGACCGGAAGGACTAAATTGGCACAAAAACAAAAGGTTTAGGACTGAATTGGCACCAATTTAAAAGGTTTAGGACTGAATTGGCACAAAAAAAAGGTTTAGGACTAAATTGGCACCAATGCAAAAGGTTTAGGACTGAATTGGCACCAAAAAAAGGTTTATGACTAAATTGGCACTAATGCAAAAGATTTATGACTTTTTTGGCACTTTTCCCTCGACTACCTCACAATACCCTCTCACTCTCATTGTGATCGGGACACACTTGGCCAGCTTGAGGACGTGATGGGACTTGAACCAATCCTAATCATGGCAATTGACACTGAGATTATGATGTGCTAATTAACTTATGTGAATTCATAATTTCATTTGTATTTCTATTCATTTGATCTCGAGTCTTAAATATCGATATTTAAGTGGTAATGCTAATACGATATATCGGATATGACTGTACAATAATACCTTTTTTGGTATATCAATGCATCGAAATATTAAGTTCTTTTATTTGCTATTTGCATTTCGTGCTTCACGCGGGGTTCATTTTAGCTAGGTATGTAACAAGTTTAGGGTCCCATTTAGATCACCCAAGTCAAGATAATTTTAAGGTTTAGGTAGGAGGGTGCTCAAAAGACGGACTTGGTTTCATTCTCCTAAAATACACAAGTTATATATGTAGATGCTCCTAACTATTTGCCAAAAAAAAAGAGGCTCATTTAAGCGACAACATCAAATGTATTAATATTAATATATCTGTTTAATCCTAACATCAAGAAAACATAACCTAATTTTTCTTTAATAATCCAAGGGCACGAATAGGATGATTGGTTTCGACATATTATCATCACCGTAGAAATAGGACAATTTTCAGAATGAGGTTATGAAAGCAGTTATCACTAGATCATTATAAATACCACCAGTTGCCAACTCCCTGCATAAATCAAATAAATTTACTATATTTTCAGTATTTTACTTTCCTACGTTGCATTTTATTTTTCAAGTTGTAGCTTTTCGATTCGCGTCATCGATTAACTTCCGGAGTATAATCTCTATCTCGAGTGCTGTGTCGTCGATTAAATTCCAACATAATACCTTTGTGTCCTCAAGTTGTGTCGTCGATTAGATTCCGGCATAGTTTGTTTACACCTGGTCACTTTATCGAGTATGTATCTTCCGAGCCTTGCCATCAATTAAATTTCAGCACAATTTGTGTTTGTACAGTCTTGTTTTAATCAAAGCTATTGGTTCCTTTTGCCCGTGATAGTCTTATCTGGAGTTGGCGTAGAACCCTTATTCCCTTTAATTAAAAGCCGAAGAACAACTTTTGGTGAAAGATATTTCGTTGCAGGAGAAATTCCGGCGAAACAATTGCTATGGAGTTCTTGCTTACTCTTAGAGATTTCACCTTTTACGTGATTTTTCCTAATTTCATCTCAATAACGAGAACACACATAATTATACAATTCTACAAAATAAATCATGTACGAAAAATCACGAAATTTACACATGTCAATTATAGTCCCTTGAAATGTTCAAGTATTTTGGACGACGATGAACTATCGCCGGCCCCCCCGCAAGAGTCAATTTCCGGATGCGTCTTTGATCCCAATTTCATCGGAACCCTCTTCTACTTTTAAAAACACCAATTAACATCTTGATTAACATCTCAAGTATATGCACAGCAAAATCCCGAGAAGGAGGGCCCTGCCATACCCTTGATCGTGAAAAGGGGTATTTCACATAATCCACACATAGCATATGTGACATTGTGACGTAGAATGACAAAAATTCGACTATCCACCTTTCATCTTGGTCATCCTTACCACGAAGTCACGTCAGAAGTCAAAAATCACATCAATCACTGAAATACGTGAGAGAAACACTCCTCAGAATATAGTTTGCCTCTGTATATAGAATTTTTTTTTTCTCTTATAACTCACGAACATAAGCGTGGAGACATGCTACCTAAAAACTTATGAAACACACCGTAAGTCGCAGGAATCAATTAAGCCTAAGCCTTTGGCTTATGTAAGTGATCATGACCCAGAGCAGTTTGGCATGCGATTAGCAAAGATTTGAACCGAGCGATTTTTCATTCTTGAGCTAGAAATCCCCCGACACCCAAACCAATTGTCCCAATCCTTAGGCAGTTTACGTGAAACATTATTTTCCCTCTCTTGTTTCTTCATTTAGCTTTCGTACACGTGTATAATCTTTCTTATGAATCATGATCTCGATTGACATTTGATAGATTTATGGTTCTGTTTCTTTCCATGGCGCACTCTCAAGCTTCTGTCCTGTCCAAAAGGTCCTTCGCCCCCTTTTGTTTTGCTTTCACCTGGCTAACGTTATATCAACATCGAAAGGTGCATGCTAGTGAATGTCTCCACGACTATTAGGCACATGAAATGTAACTCTTATAAGATGAAAGCGAGTCAAAGACTAGCAATTTTTAGCCTTCGTTTGTTTTCGCAGAAAATGAATGATTTGAAAAATATTTTTTCTTAATAATGATCTCTCGTATTGCTTACAAAAATAAATGAACAAAAAATATTTTCACCGTTCACAAAAATATTTAGATATAAATTATTGTCGGTAATGAAAACAATTTTCATTAACTAATTATTTCAAGCAAAATAAATAGTTATTTTTAGGAAAATATTTTTTAAATTATTTATTTTTCGTAAAACAAACGAAGTTTTAAATTAAAAAAAAAAAACCATAGTTGCTCTTCATAGACAAGAGCATAAGGGGCCTTACAAGTAGATTCAGGTCGAAATGTTCTCTATTTTTTTTTTCTTGAAAAGCATTATCCCCTTGAGAGTGGTACCAACAAGAAGAAAAAGACTACAAAATAGAAGAAATCACGGGAAAATGATTGAAAATTCAAAAACGCCCTTATCATCATCCGGATAAACCCTAACCAAAAAACGGGGAAATTGGCAACCCACGAAATGGATAAGAGCACCAGCATCAGATTTCAAATGTATTTCGAATTGCAACTACGCAGGTCCACCAAAATTTGGGATAATGGTATAAAATATTCTTAGACTTTGGCTAAACGTACAATATTATACATGTTCAATTTAGTCATATAAAAATATTAAAAATTATCCTTCAATTAATTAAAGTTCAGGGACAATATTGCACATTTTCATATAGTTCGAAAACTAAATTGAACATGTATCAAAAGTCCAGGTACCCCATTAAACAAATTGAAAGTTCATGGACCACACTGCACATCGAGTGACAATTCAGCGATCACATTGAACAAATTAAAAATTCAGGGATCACGTGCACATTGAGCCAAAATTCAGAAACCATTTTTATCAATTTTTTCCCCGAAATTTTTACTTTATTTTCATTCATAACGTGTATGGCAATCGGCATGCCTGAGGATGTTTAACACGTAACTCAAAAAGGGTTTTACGTCCCTTATCCACTCACCACCTCATAAGACCCACATTATCCACTCACTACCTCATAAGACCCACCCATTCCCGTTGTAATCGAGACACACTTGGTCAGCTTGAGGACACGATGGGACTTGAACCAATCTTAAGTATGAAGTGTCAATTGATCCTGAGATTATGATGTGCTAGTCATCTTATGCGACTTCGTAATTTCATCAGTATTTCCATTTATTTGATCTCGAGCCTTAAATATCTATCAAGTGTATCTGAGTAGTTATGCCGATACGATATATTGAATGTGATTGTACCGTAATACCTCTTTTTGTATATCGGTGCATTGGAGTATTAGGTTCTTTTATTTGATCACTGCCTTCCATGCTTTGCACGGGTTTCATTCTAGCTGAGTATGTAACGAGTTTGGAGTCCCGTTTAGACCACCCGAGTTAAGATAAATTTAAGGTTTAGGTAGGGGGTGCTCAAAAGATGAACTCGTTTCGTTCTCCTAAAATACGCAACTTATATATGTAGATGCTCCAAACTATTTACAAAAAAAAAAAAGAAGCTCATTTAAGCCACGACATCAATCGTATCGATATTCATATATCTGTTTACTCCTAACATCAAGAAAACATAACCTAATTTTTCTTTAATAATCCATGTCCACAAATAGGATGATCGGTTCCGACAAATTACCGTTGTCGTAAAAATAGGACAATTTTCAGAATGAGCTTATGAATTTTTCAATACCCGTGGGATTAATTAGGAAATAATTTGGATAAACATACTTTGCATTTACTTAAACAAACTTGTTAATCTTGGAATTGATAAGCGCTTGAATATTAATTTCTTTTCATTATCCTCTATAGAGTTATTTCATGTTTTATTAGATGATAAAATAGGGATAGCAGATTTAGGATGTTAAATTTATTTATTCGTTTTTAGCCCGTTTTCCTATAAAAAAAAAAGTCCAAAACTCGTTCCTTTTTTTGGGAAGGAAATCCCCAAAAATCCCTAGCAAGAAAACGTACACCAATAATCGAACTTATTCCCCTCCCCAAAAAAAAAAAACGAAAATTAAAAAAAAATCAAGAAATTCCACACACGACCAAGATTATCTGGCAGCCACTGTTGACGGCCGCTACGCGCATTGATACCGAACAGCGGGTCCCACGCGGCGCGACACGGTTGGCCCACATGGCGCCGTGGTTGACCCGGCTGTTACCGTAGCTCTCCTTCTTTCCCAGCCAAGAACTACAAAATCTACCCGACTCTCCGAAATTTCTTATAAAGTATAGTCACTAAGACATATTGGCATATTTTGAGACGACGACACGAATAGTTCCTGAAATTTAGCTTAATATATAATGTGATCCCTAAATTTTTAATTTATTCAATATAGTCTATAAACTTTAACCTAATATTCAATGTAGTCCTTGAACTTTTAATTTGTTTAATGTGGTCTCTGGACCTTTGGTTCATGTTTAATGTAGTTCCTAAATAATATAAAAATGTTTAATATAATCCATGAACTTAAATTAATGGAAGGACTATATTAAACATTTTCGTATAGTTTATGAACTATATTGAACATTTTATAGACGATATTGAACAAATTAAAAGTTCATGAACCACATTGTATATTGGGTTAAGATTCAGGGACTACATTGAACAAATTAAAAGTTCAGGGACCACATTACACATTGAGCCAAAGTTCATAAATTGTTTGTGTCATTGTCCCGTATATTTTCGTTTCTTCAACAGTTTCCTTTCAAGGGAGGCACTCATGACATGTAAAAACAATCTTCCTTAAATCTTCGAGTGACTTTATTACGAAAGAATGTCCAAAAAGTAGGAATTTCGTGTTTGGAAGATTTTTATGCCTCACGTTTTCGCTCTGTATCCAAAATTCCGTGGTGCAATTTTTGTGAATATATGCAGAATCGTTAGCGGGTCAGACTCCAATGTATTATCTTTGCAATTTTTCTAAGAATCAGACAGTGTTCGGATTTTGCCGAAAGGACAACAAAGATTGCTTTTTTCTTGACGACCGAACGCCACAAAAAATCCCAAACTATACCCACCGCGATACAAATACCCCAAAATTTTTTTTCATTTCACCAAAACTTCTAAACATGCCCGCTATGATGCAAAACACCACGAATAAGCCATACACTCTATTTCAGTTCCAACCAAGATATATTTGTCACACCGGTATAAATTCGGGGTTTTTTTATGACATAAAGAAAAGTTCGGGGTAGCTTATGATTTTCAGTGATAAAAAAAAGGAGTTCGTACCACGAAAAACTCCAAACTAGTACACCCATAACAAACGGAGTGTAAAACCTCAACTGGTACACCCGTTAACTGTCGCGTGTCATCTAACTCAGCAATTTGACGGAAATTAACGCACGGTAAATTCGTCACAAATATACCGATTTGGGGTAAATTTACCGCAAGCTTATTAATTTAGGGGGGTTTTCGTGATATCGACGGGAAAAAAAAAAAAGTTCGAGGTATTTACGGCGCGACAAACATAGTTTTGAGTGGGGGTTTTTTTTTTTCTCTGATATTAAATGCAAGACAGACACCAACGTGGCTCATAAATCCGAAACACAGAGGGTGGGGTGGGGGAGAGAGAGACAGAGCGGGGCCCAAATCAGAGGAACCCCGATCGGGTCAAATACTAAAGAGCAAAAGAAAGCATCCTGGACGATCGCCATCTATCTTTCTCCTCCTCCTCCTCCTTCGTTTTCAAAGCCTCCTCTCTCTTTTTTGACTCCCTCCTTCAGATCGCGGCAAATTCCTCATCTTACATCCTCGATCCTCCTCCTCTCTCTTTCCCTGTTTCCCTCCCTCTCTTTCAGTCCAATCCGGAGACGACGCCCCGCCCCCGCCCCCGCCCCTTCTTCTTCTTCCCCCTCCCCTTTGCCGTTTCGACATCTTATCATCGTCGTCCTTGTTGGGTTCTGCTGAGACGGGGGAACCGGTAGCTTCACGAATTTGGCGAAAACCCATCCCCCCACACCACACCCCCCAGTTAATGCAACGGGGCTGAAGACCGGGAGCAGGGAAGAAATCCCGGGGTGTGTCCTTTCCCGAATTGTCGGCCATTTGGGTCGGCCGCGGCCGTTTCTCTGATTCGGGTCGGGTCTGGTTCGGCCCCCCTTTCTTCTGCCCGTCCGTCTGGTCCGGGGAAGAGGCTTGGCGGTTTTTCGTCCTCGAATCTCCTGGTAATTAGTGGGTTCATCGCAAAAATCTTTGGCTTCTTCTTTCTTTTGTCTGTCTTTCTCTTGGTAATGGTGTCGTGCTCGTGCTCGGGTTATCGTGGGTTCTTCGTGGCCTGGTTTCAGCGGCTCTGGTGGGTCCTGTGTTTTATTGGGTTACTTTGTTGGTAAAGCCGTAAGATTATGGCTTGATGGTCGTGCGTTGTTTGATTGGCTGTAGATAGAAAACTTGGGGATTGGTTGATTCTTCCGCGGGAGCCAAAACGGCGACCAATAAGGCCATCGTGGAGTTACGGCGGGGCTCTGATGCGGAGTGTTTGGTAGGACTGGAGTGCTTGCTGAACATTTGGAGGGCCGTTTTGTTGGGGATGGGCTCGTGCCTGTGCGGGGCAGGGGCGAGCTCCGTCCCCTGTGCCCCGGCATCTTCCTCGGGCGGCACGAAGGGGAAGAGCTCGTCTCGGAATAGGCAGATGAGGAGGAATTCCTCGTTCGAGTCGAAGGTGGAGATGTGGCTGCACCAGATTCCGGGAAGGATGTTTTTGAACGGGTCGAGCGATGCGGCATCTCTATTCACCAAGCAGGGCAAGAAAGGGGCTAACCAGGATGCCATGATTGTTTGGGAGGTCCGTTAGTCCATCGACAGTTTACTTGGTTTATCTTTAACAAATATCCTTTCTGAACCTAGTACCAATCTCTTCTTGTGGATATTCGACGTTGAATCCAGTTCCAAATATTTGGTGCTATTATGTTTTGGATCATTAAAATTTAGCAGCATATAGAATCAAAGATGGACAAGATTGAAGAGTACACAAGAGATGAGGCTGGCTTATAATTCATTGCTGTGAGAATCTTATCTCTGGACAACCATTATGCCATTGTTTTGTGTGGTTGCTTGCAATATTTGTGGGGAATATAAATTCTAGAGAAATTACCGCCAATTAATGATGATGCAAGTAAATGTTTGACATTGTACTGTGACTCGGTATATGTTAGCCTGATTTTAATTACAAAATACTGGATTATGTGCTCTAGACATGCTGCAAATGAGTCCTGTATTTATGTCTCAATTTGTACTTGATCTTTTTTAATGTAACTTTCGTATAGATACTCTGTGCAGTAGAAAATGAATGAACGCTTAGATACTCACCTCACTGTCTATTATGGCTTCCAGGGAGATGTGCTTAAAAAAGAAATATTGATCATTATTAATGTTGACAGCTGCCTAGTGGTAAGCTAAAGGCCTTTGATAAAACGAAGTGAGCAGATCCAACAACGTGTCTTGATAGATAAAATAATGTCTGTTTTTGACTTTTTTTTTACCTAGGTTTCACCTCTAATTTTACTTTCTCCACAGAATTTCGGCTCCAAAGCAGATACTACATTTTGTGGCGTTTTTGATGGCCATGGTCCATTCGGCCATATGGTAGCTAAGAAGGTTAGGGATTCTCTCCCTTTGAAATTGAGTGCTCAATGGGAATTGAAAGTTAGCAGCCCAGATGGGTTTAGTGATATCAGCAGAAGTGCCATGGGAAGTATGAACTCAGAAGAGCCTTATATAAAGACTATCGAGGATCTGAAGACCTTTCCAAACTGCGAGCATAGTGAGAGTCATATTCTCACATTGAAGGAGTCGTTCTTGAAGGCCTTTAAGGTTATGGACAAAGAGCTCAAACTTCACCCACAGATAGATTGCTATTGCAGTGGGACAACCGCAGTCACCTTGGTCAAACAGGTAAGTTAAGATACTTGCCGTCAAGAAAAGGCATGAAATATGTAGTCAGTTCACTTTTAAGTAGGTTGAGAAGCTTATTGGGCGATAGCCATCTACTATCATGTGAACTTTTCCCCTTTAATCATTTACTCATGTTTTCACTTTGTTTTGACATTGCAGGGTCACGATCTTCTGATTGGAAATGTTGGGGATTCCAGAGCTGTGTTGGGTACCAGAGATGAAAATAACTCTCTGATTGCTGTCCAGTTGACTGTTGACCTCAAACCGGATCTCCCAAGTAGCTCTCTCTCTCTCTCTCTCTCTCAAATGTTCTTGGACCATACCTTTGCAATTTTGCTACAACATTGACTACCAGGAGTTGTACTTTCTGCTCTTCTTTTCCTCGAACTGTTGTGTTTGTCTTACATTCGTTGTTTATGCATATATGTGAGAGGCAGACATGTTGTCAAGATAGTGTTAGGTTGGCCCAATATGGTCACTAAACTTTCATGTTTTGTGAAAATTGGAATCTCATATACATAGAAGAAATAGATGTCCACTATGAGAGGAATTAGGCACAATAATGTGTTGTAAGCTGGTGTATTGGATGTTACAAAGCTTTCTTGGTCAGTATTTCTAGTTCAGATTCCACGGTATGCTATTTCCCTAATGTGAATTCTGTCAGATGTCTAAGAAATGATTGTCCTCATATGAGATCACTGGAGGAGGGGAAGATTTTCACAGAGGAAATATTGGGAGATTTGCACTTTAAAAGCTTCATGATTTTCTTATTTAGCTCAAGACTTTGGAGATATTGATGTGGCTTAGGACGCTTTTGGGAACATGTTGCTCAGTGATGATCTTCTCTTTTTGTGTTCCTTGATAATAGATTCTGCAATATATTGTGTTGGGCAAAGGAAATTCAAAACTTCCCAGTTTACAAGATGTGCACCTTTCAAATTGTCTTTTCGTCCTACAGGAGAATTTGAGAGAATCAGGCTGTGTAGAGGGAGAGTTTTTGCTCTACAAAATGAACCTGAGGTTGCGCGAGTATGGCTTCCCTACTGTGACTCACCTGGTCTTGCCATGGCTCGAGCATTGGGAGACTTCTGCCTAAAAGACTTTGGTTTGATTTCCGTGCCCGAGATTTTTTATCGACGCCTCACTGATATGGATGAATTTGTAGTGTTGGCCACTGATGGGGTAAGAAGTCTGCCAATATTTATTATCATGATATTTTGAGTGATATGTGAAGAAAACTACATGATCTCAGATTCAAGCCTTTTATCTTCTCCTAATTTGGTTCATTATGTCCATGGGTATGTCATGAGTAGTTTTACTTCAAAGCATGTCAATTATATCAAGTCTTGAAATGAAAACACATTCTTAAAATGGAGTGGCGATGCCTTAAGAAGGCATTACTATAATACAAAAATTCGATCTATAAAATGTCATAATGGCCTTTGGAGGATTGACTATTGAGCTCAGTTTTATAAAAAGAGAAGTAACTTTGACTTTGTACATTTATGCACGCATCTATGGGAGATGATTACATGTCTTCTCGGACAAATGTTTATTACAAGCATCTCATCTTTGCACTGGATGGAAAGAAGCTTTGTCTACTGCTTTAGTGTCATCTACCGAACTTTGTTATGGTTATTTTCTTTTTTCTCTGAGTTCTCAACATAATTGTCCTCTTAATAGAAATTACCAGATGGACACTGAAAGAGAAAATGTGGCTTTGTATACTCGAAAATTCAGGTAGACAGGGCTCATGTTTAAATAACTCACGTGTTGTTGTTGCCTTGCCTCTTTTGACAGATTTGGGATGTCCTCTCAAACGAGGAAGTTGTAGACATAGTGGCCTCGGCACCGAGGTCAAGCGCTGCAAGAACCCTAGTTGAGTCAGCCGTTCGAGCTTGGAGGCTCAAGTATCCGTATGCCAAGGTCGACGACTGTGCTGTGATTTGCCTCTTCGTCGATTCAAATTCGAGCAATTACGCTACTTCCCAATCTGCATCCGAGGAGCAAATGGTATCTCCTCAAGAGAACCCTTGAAAGTGGTAACGCCCTGTGGTGAGTACGCCTCAAAGTTTTGAACAAAAAAGACGAGTGGGTTCGACATCATCTGAGGCCTTCCCTTCTTAGCAATGGCTCTCTGGATGTGGTGTTTCGAGGTCAGCAACCTGATGATCTTTGATTATTCTTCATCAAGTACATAGAATTCTTCGATATCTTACTCGATTCTTTTACCAGTTGTATTCATACACGAAGAAAGTGAGAAGAAAGTGAGGATGAAGGACTTCTTCTTCTTCTTCTTCTTCTTCTTCTTTCTTTTTCATTTTTTGGGGTGGGGGGTTTTGTATTGGTTGGGGAGGTGGCACTGGCCTTTGTTTTTGTCCTGGGTCGGCTTGTTGTTCCCATTTGGCCTTCATTTGGTTTCTTCTGTAATCTTTCTTTTTGAAAAAGTTATTGGGAAGTGGAACTATTGAAAAGTGATATCATCTTTTGTTTCGGATTTGATTTCTCAGAGTCATGGTTGTCGATTTTTGTCTTCACTCTTCCCTACTATTGTGCATATTGTTTTGGATAAACCTTAGTTGCAGTTCTCCCGTTTCGACGTGTCCTCCTCATCTTTTTAAGGTTGTTAGATAAGGTTCACTTGTTGAAGATACGATCCGAGGTTGTCTCTGTAGCCCAAGGAGCAAACAAGGAAAAGACAGAGAAAGAGAGGAATGCGAGTTTGATTAAGTCGATTACACTCCGGACCGCGATGTGATTAGCGTCTCGCGGACTTTGTGATGCTCCCTCCCTTCGAATGTCGGGATTTAGCTACATGGAGATGGTTGCTTAATTGCGGTCAAGATCGAAAAAGATCCATTGACGGCAGTGGCGGCAACGTCGAGGTGAAGCTAGAGTGGTAGCGATGAAGTGATGGCGGTGGCGGTTTGATCAACGTACTCTCTCGAAATGTGAGTAATTGGGTGGATTTGGCTTGGGTTTTAGTTGAGTCAGATCACTAAAATTATATTGCATGAGAATAGGAAAATACATTAGGGACGATTTCGTGCACAAGAAAGAAAAGAACGTTCAGAGTCAACATGGTCCAAGTCCATACAAACTACGAACCCATTGTGAGTTCGCTTGAGAGAAATGACAGGCATACAAACTATCAACCTATCGTGAGTTCGCTTCGAGATAAATGACAACATACGAACTGATTTAAGCATCGAAGGGTAGGGTAAAGGCCCGGGGAATTTCTTTTCCCTGTGACTTGCAGATTACAAGTCGCGAAGCGCGTGAGCCGACCATGCCCGACGCACGACATTTGTGCATCGACAGTGTTGCTTTCCAAGACAGGAAAAATGTACTAATTAGACACGCAAGTACTTCTCCTCCGTTGCGCGTCTCCTCCCCCACCCCTTTCGCATGACCCGTCCCCATCATAATTCGGTCTCGTGATGGTCTCTCGTGGACTTGCCACTACGATGGTGAACCAGAGCATGTGACTGAGAGAAAGAGAGATAGGGGCCATGCATGGGATTTGCAGGCGCATCTTCTTTTACAGAAGAATTATTGGCCAGGCCCTCCCCTTTTGCTTCTGAACTTTACATGTGACCAAAGCTAGCTAGCTCGCTCTCTCTCTGCTGTCGCTTTCTTGAATGGCTATG
Organism: Syzygium oleosum; assembly: GCF_021117445.2. NCBI lineage: Eukaryota > Viridiplantae > Streptophyta > Magnoliopsida > Myrtales > Myrtaceae > Syzygium > Syzygium oleosum. Next base: position 17,921,705 of record NW_026607485.1, on the reverse strand, counting down.
CATTATTTCATTGTGACTGTGTATCAGCTTACCATCTCATCCACAGAACAAGCGTTCACGCACGCTAATCTTCTTTTCCCAAATGCTTTTATATACATCAGGGTGGTTGCATGCTACTCAAAGGACACACCACAATCATTCAAACACTTTGTCCAGAGTCTTTCTCTCGCTCAACATGAAAAGCCTAGCATCCTTCGCTCTCCTCCCCTGGCTCTTCATCTCCTTCTCCAGTCTCCTTCAGTTTGGTCTCTCTCTCTCTCTCTCTCTCTCTCTCTCTCTCTCTCTCTCTCTCTCTCTCTCTCCTTGTGCGGCACGAACGCATGTGTCAACGACATTTGTTCATGCTAACCGTTTCGTTTTGTGTCAGGATCGGGAGCCAGGTGCACCGCCAACGGCCCGACGGTGAAGCAAACTCAAGTTGGGTTTGGAGATCCTCCAAAGTTCCGGGTCGAAGTGCAGAACAACTGCCCCATGTGTCCGGTCATCAACGTGCACGTCAAATGCAAGAGCTTCAATCAGTCCCTGGTCAGCCCGAGGCTGCTCAAGGTGGTGGATCGCAACGACTGCGTGGTCGGCGGAGGCTTGCCGTTGCCACCCCTCCAAAAGCTCTCCTTCACCTACGCACACCTCAAGTACTCTTTGAACCCTAGTTCTTGGGATTTCCAATGCGAGTGAGGCTAGATTCAATTTGTATCTCGCTTACTATAGTGGAATATGATCAGGCGTATGCAAAATCCCGCCAAAAACTCCCTCTAAAAAGAGATTTCTGTGGATTATTATTAGATAGATCGAGTGCGTGCACCCAGTTGGGGCCATCTGCACCATCATGTGAAATGTATGACCGATCATGCACAAGGAAGAACACCTGTAAAAGCATGTCGATAGGTCTAATGCCGAAACCTAGAGAAACCAAGTACGAGAACAAATTGGAGGCATATCCACCTTATGTAACACCTTGTAACTATAGTGCAACTACGACCTTATCATCTGTGTTTACCAACGTTTGCGCAACAGTTTGCCGGTATTGATCACCTCTTGTCCGCAAAAGGATCATAAACAAAAGTGAGATGCAAGAATTTAACTAGTAGATGCAGAGAGAATGATCAACGCTGCCGACTATGATGTTAACATTAGTATATGACATGATGTAAGTAGTGATTTAGTTAGCGACTATGCTCAATTCTTCGGAATTGGTTTAGACACTGAGCCTCCAATAACAAAATAGGGAATGTTACAGCTGAACAACATCACAAGGTATATGACGAAACTAAAGTTTGAGCTTCATGTGTCCCTTAATTTCAGTTTTTTCCCACACTGAAGATACGTCGGGTCAGATTCATATAAAGATAAAAGGCATTTGCGCACCCGCAGTACCGGATGTCAGAGTCTGATCTTAAGTAATTACAGTGTAGTTAAGGAACCTAAAGAACCGATTGTTTTTTGGGCTAGCAGGAAAAGTAATATAAAAGACAAGTCAGAACCATTTTTTGCAAGTCCAGTTTATAGAATGCTCAAGAGATTACAAGCAAAAATTTCCAACACGGCTTCAGCAGAACTAAAATCAGAGAGGAATATCTATATTCGGATTACTTGGCCTTTTCATAGAATTGTTTGCACATGTGAGAGAGAGAGAGAGAGAGAGAGAGAGAGAGAGAGAGAGAGAGAGAGAGAGAGAGAGACTATACATGCATTAACTATGGGGAATATAAGATTTTCACTTTTGGAACAAAAATTATCAACCTAAAGTGACACTACATTATCCTAGGATGCTCGGGCAAACCATGATCACTCCCAATCGTCGAAAGTGCCTACTTCATAGTCGTGTAATCAGTTTAACAATCTTCCCTATAAGTTAACTTTCACCTTTATTTGATTGACTCTCACATGTTTTGGTATATGAATATCTGCAGCAGCGTCATTAGTAAAATGAAGGCAACCAACGCCGTTACATCACAGGAAGGGCTTTCAGAGGAAATGTAATGGGAACCTACTAAATGTACCGTTCCACTGTGTTCATCTTGCAGCTTAATGCTTGACGAGCCTGAAAGAAACAACAATAGTCAAGAAACAGGAATAGTTGCTCATTAACCTTAAGTACTATAGAATCATTGATCATGGTAATGTCCACATTCTTTGTTCCCATATAACCAAACATACACAAGGTACAAGACCTTCCAGGGTAAAGACTAGTGTGTAAAAGCAAATGCTTCTTGTTCAGCTGTCCAATTTAGACCTTAACATCCAAATCTCACCTACAACTTGAGAGTACTAGCATATTCCTACCTTATACGAGTTCAATGGAAACATAGTGGAACGAAGAAAAGATCCATAAACAACAGTGGAAAAGTGACGTGGTACTTACAGTTGTACTCCGTCCATCCAATGGCCTGGTTTTCCAGATCATACACAACAAGCTTATTTGAAAGCACTAAATCTGCAGAGCAGCACATGAAGCTTAGCATAGATTCTTTATTTTAAGTACAGGAAAAGAACTGATATAATAGCATTTGACAGTGAAAATATGGGATGGCATTGTCCACGGCAGCACAGTGATGGACCAAACAAGATATCAGGCTTCTTGACCTTGAGTACAAGAAATTCTGTGTTTAATGTGTCTAAACATAACTCACAACAAAATCTTTAACTGTCATAAAAGTAGCAATGGTGTGCATTCAATTTCAGTCCCTAGGAACACTGCTGAAGATGATCCATACACTTATTTTCTTCACAAAAATCTGGTCACATATCTCAATTAAACCAACTTTCACAGGACTAAAGACCTAAAAGCCTTAACTAAAAGATAAGAAAGGTGCGACAATATAAATTAATTAATCATTGAAAGACCCAAGTGGAAGCAGCCAGTAGTTTCAGTAAGTAAGGAGGCAGAATCACAAATTTTAAGAGGGTAAAGTAGCATTACACACAAATTATGAGGTTAGAACAAACAATCGGGGAAAAGTAAGTTCAAGTCCAAATGGTTAAATATAACCTGCTGCCACAATATGGTGAAAACTGGGACACCAAAAAGATATAACTTTTTGATGTACAGTGGAGCATGCTGTTGGCCACAGCACACTCTCTGATATGATAGGCAGCTTCCTTGACAAAGAGAGAGATTGATGGTTAATTGTGATAAGAATGGCATGACAAGTTCAGCTTGAGAACCATGGAGGATTTGAGATGACCACGTCTCTAAACTAGAGCAGAATTGCCCATAAAAGAAAGTTTCATTAGGAAGTGCCTGCTCAAGGCCTTTCTCATCCTCACTGAATTTGACATGCTATCGACAGGTCTACTATTATTTCCTCCTAAGAGAAGTTTATGTCCTCTTAGAACATTGAAATCAAGGCCTTGCCAGAACGAAAATTAAGATTGCACAGTTAGGCATCAGTTTGTAAGGTATTGAAACCTCAAATCGTGGAACCAATAAGGCATCAACACTTAATTTAGAGAGAGAGAGAGAGAGAGAGAGAGAGAGAGCTTGTCAGTAAAAGCTATAGGGATCATTTAATGCTGACACCTCTGGGACAATCAATACCTCAGATATGAGGATTACATTGTGGAGATCACGTAGAGGTAGAAATCAAGTGTCCTTTGTCTTAAGGACAGCTTGTTAGCAACAGCTATAGGGATAACTAATGCTGACATCTCTGGAAAATACCTCTGACACAAGGCTTACACTGTAGAGATCAGCTGGATGCAGAAATCGAGTGTCCAAGATAATGCTCTTTTTATATCAGCCACGAAAATGCTTGGGTGATAAATGTTTGCCAAATATCAAATTTCCAAGTAAAGGAGAAAAGATAATACAACAATGAGGGTTCTGTAAGAAGACGTATAAAATTACACAGTGATATACCTCCGAGAAGTGTCAAGTTCCTTCTGTCACTAGATTGCATCCCACTATTTTGCCAACCAATACACCATAAACCTTCCTGTGAAACCAGTATTGGGAAAATGAACCTTTCAAATGAATGAAATAAAGATAGATGCATAAAATAGGAAAGGTGAATAGATAAACTCGAGGTAAGTACCCATCTTTCCACTAGCCCAATATAACAAATATCACACAAATAGAAAAGTACACTATTTGGTCCTACACATCGGTTGAGATTTCATTCAGCCCCTACACAATATAGTCCCTCAGTCTAATCCCATTTGATAGTGTCCTGCTTGCATATTGAATGGCAGTGAAATTTAAACACATTTATGTGCAAGCCACGATGATAGATTATATACCTGTAATTTACTACAAATTACAATGAAATATTGATCCATCTTATTCACCCATTAACCCATTACTTTTTTTTATTTTCCCTAGTTCCCTTCGCAGAAGCAAGGAAATAAAGTTCAGATTTTCATTATTTATTTTTCTCAATTCAGGGTGTACGCTTAGATGTGCAATCAGCAGCATTATTTACAGACTATGCACAAAACATTTGGAGTTCTAAGTGACCAAATAGGTAGCAAATTGATACATTCCTGTCTTATTAATCTCCATGAAAACCAGAGCTCCTCAATGGAACCCTTTTAAGACCAGCTCTAAAGTTCTACCAATTGGTCCTGCTCTTACAGAACCAGGGAACCTCTTCCTTCAAATGAACATATTGTTACCATGAGCTCCACCAGCTCTAGTTGCCACAAGAGACAGGCTCTTGCCACAACAACACTGGAGGAAACAGAGTCAACAGCTCAACACTACACGACATTTCAGAGCTCCTCCTCATTTGCTTCCAGACTACTTTATAACTACCGTAAGTGACATATACAGACAAATAGGACCAATAGTATAGAATGAATTGAGTCCCAGATCCCTGGCAGCTTTGGCCTTGTTTGATTTTGGAAAACTTCCCAATTTTCTATTTTCATATTATAAGCAACAAATTGAAAGTGATTACCCCAGTTCCTTATTAGGATATCAACTATCAAGAACCTCCATGACATCAATGTCAAAAGTCATTTATCTTTCTCCAAGAAGAATCATGACCCATAGTTCCTCTATTTCTCTATGAAAAATAAGGTCCACAACCCTTCATAGTATAACAAACAGTTAAGCATATTAAAATTCAAACCAAGGAAAGGCATCATTAAACAGGTAAATGCAGAGATTGAATAAGCATGTAGAGATTGTCGGTTATCATACTTACATAAGGAAATAGATATTCGTGAGGATATACATTCAGAGTGAGCGAATTTTCAAAATGAAAAGTGACATTAGGGAATCCTTCATCAACGCTGCAACAGGAGAAACATACATGAATGAGATCATATAGTTATTGTGCAATAAAAGGTAAAAGCTACATGATGCAGTATACCACCATGTAAAAATCTATGTTTGGCAGTTAGAAGAATGTCAAAATCATGTGAATACTACCGACATAAGATTACATCCCCTGGAAACTCTTTCCAAATAAAAAAAGAGCTTTGACACCGTAATCTTTTCTCTTCTTTCGAGCTTGTGAAATCAGCTACCAGCTATTGGCTTTTGTGAAAGCCAGAAGCAGTGGCAGTAGTTGGTATGCACAAAAAAGATCCCTTGCCCCTAAGGGGGAACAATTCCTCCTAAAAGAGCTGTTTTAGAATTAGTACACTTCAGCATAAATTGACACCGAAACGAGACTAAGTCAGAACCGGAAATGCTACAATGGCTTTAAGAAAAACTGCAGAACATAATCCTCTTTTGCTTTGGGACAGAGATTTGGCTGAGAGGGGATCTCAAATCTCCCACAGGAAAACATTTTGCTAGTCCATCTAGACCTCTTTTTCTTCATTTTTCCCCCTAGGAATGTGTTGATATTGGCAAAAGCACTATGCAGGTTCCTGACACCTTTATAAATTCCTTTACAGGGCAAAAACATTTATAAACTCAGATGCAACATATATAACTACAAAATGCCTTTTTCTGAATGATGGATCAGTATCAATGTGGCTATAGATACACTATACCTCTCTGAATATTGGAAGCAAGTGTATTCATCACGAACCGTCTGGACCTTCAAATCAGGCTGCTGAGCAACAATCTGAAAACAAAAAAGGCACAAATAAATCTAAATGAACAATATGAGAGAATACTGAACATCGACATATTGGTATACCACAGACCTGGCTTACTAAAGGGTCATAGATAATTTCTGGAAGGTAGGCCAAGGTTGTACCACTGTCAAGTATGGTGCCCTTTCTGTCTCCTAATTCAAACACATCTGTTGTAAGATTTAGGAACTGAAGACCGACTTGAACTGCAGTCATGTTGACACTGTAATGTGGCCTGTAAATATTAGGGAAGAGATTATATAAACTTGACTTAGCATGTGTTAAAATTACTGGACTAAAGTTGGCATCCAGAAACAACACCATAAGCAAAACCAATGACATAGGCCCCGTTTGGTTCAGCTTTGGGAAGGGGCTTTCGGCCTCGAAAGCCCCTTCCCAAAATGCTGAACCGTTTGGTTCGGCTTTCCGGACTCGGAAAGCCGAAAGCCAGCATTTGGAATGCCATTGGAATGCTGAAGCTTATTTTTCCTTCCCAAATTGCCCTCACTCAAATTTCAATTTTCCGGTTTTGCCCTGTCACTGTTCATCTTCTTCACGTGGCCGGCGAGGGTGGCCGGCGAAGGGCCGGCGAGGTCGCCTGGGCGGTCGCCCGACCCCAGGCGGCCGTCGCCTAGGTCAGGCGACCTCGCCGGCCCCTCGCCGGGCCTTCGCCAGCCAGATCCGCCGTCGCCGGCCAGCTCGCCGGCCACCCTTGCCGGTGAAGAAGATGAATAGTAATAGGGGCAAAACCGGAATATTAAGAATAAAAATTGCCAAAGCCCTTTGCAAAAAAAAAATTTACCAAACACTACTTAGGCCAAAGTAGCTTCACAAATTTTTTTTTACCAAACACCACTTGCATTTCCCCAAGTGGCTTTCACCTAAAGGTATTTGCATTCCCCCAAGTTGCATTTGAAAAGCCGAACCAAACGGGCCCATAATAGGGTATATTTATAGCAAGACAAAACTTCTTCCGAGGAAACTGAGTAATCCATGTATGAACTCCATTCTCATCTGATATCAGGGTGGCCTTGAGCACGGCGGATCAATTCTATGGTTACATGATTGAGCCGGCACATAGCACCTAAACAGTGAGCCTCATGACTCCACTTGGGTAAGAAACTATGGTCCACAAAACTCGGGGCAAAGTCTTGCCCTGGGCCAGCACACTAGAATTATGCTAGAAGCTCTTTAACAATTGCTTTAACATCATATACGTGCCAAGTGATCGTAGTACCAAATCGAGAAGTCCTTCTAGAGTTACCTTTTTCACTTAAATTAAATCAGCAAGACTTAAAATTTGGACAAGGACAAAAAGTTATCCACAAATATCAGGGGTTTTTTGGCCAGTGATACTAAGAGTTATCTAGAGAAGTTAAACAATTTAATACGAAGGAAAGAGTATAAAGGAGGAAACCACTCAAAGAGAAAAGTATAACTAAAATTTAAATAAAGACGTTTTAAAAGATATGCAACTTGGAAATGCATCAAAGCACCCAAAAGAAGAGGAGAAGAAAACATACTGGTCGGGAACCATAGGAGTTGTATTCACTTTTGGTTGAACAACATGTCCGATCGCGAAGATACCACCGCCATTTGTACCATCTAAACAGTGAGCAAACATCTTTTTGACATCTCCAGATGAAGCTAGCTGTGAAATCATTGATGAATTTGATTTTCCAAAACCAAGGATCCCATCAAGTGCCTCTTCATTCTCTGAACCTAAATCTCCAGATTGTCTCTCACCACACCTATACGTCACAAACAGCAAAACCATTTTAAAGACTGAACTGAGCATGTATTAGACCTTTCAACAAATTCCTCACTGTAACTTATATGTAACACCCCCTCCACTCACCAACCACCAAAACACTCAGTCAATTGCTACTTTGTCCGTGATACCCCTTACTTTACGCTATTTCTCCCGATATATGCCACTACACCTATAATGGTACTGAGACAGGTAGTTTAAAAGCAAAAGTATACATCCGTCTCAACAGTCAATTAGCTATAGAAGCACAAAAACAGAAGACACATTCTTCTTTTAATGTTAAGACAAAATTCATTGAAAGGGTACTGAGGGGGTGCCGCCCCTGTACAAAAGAGGCATGCATCAGAATATCTGATTTTTAAGAACTAGAGTATGCTTTCAGCTAAAAACGGACATAATCTAAGGCATCATCTCAAGAAAGCTAAATCCCTATTCCGAAACAATTATTGAACTTCCACGTAAAATGATTTCCACAACCATCAAAGACAAGGGGACCTGTCCTGAAATATATTTTCCATACTTCATAGAAAAGACAGTGCAAGTGAATAATTTGCTACCTTGATCTGCCACCAACATGGTATCTCCCAAGACTAGGAAAATGCAAGCAGTCACTGAATATGCATCAAGGTAACTATTTATTATGTACCGAGGACCCCTCTTCTAGTGACAAGTTCTAGAAATTATGGCATAGGATGCTCCTATCCAGCTGAAGGACCAATAACCCTACTAGCAGTCTAGCATATTACTTACGTGGTGATCAAATTACGGGGAAGAAGAAACTGACCCGAATATAACGCTTCCATTTGCGGTTGTTGTCCGGAGATCTCCAGATACCTGAGCATATTGTACCACATCCTTTACAAAGTATCCGGCGGTGGAGCTCCCATCGCCATATATCTCAATATATGGACAAGACATATTAGCGGTGCAACCTGTCAAGGGACCTCCGCTAATCTCTATGCAAAACGGGTTATCACAGGAGACCAGTTTACCAGTGTCCGAGTCCTCTATATCATACAGCGTGAGGTCTATCTAATAGAATAAAGACAATGAATCAGATCAAAGAATCGTCGAGTCGAGAAATGCTAGAACAAAGGAACAGCTGCGAGACGAAAGCATCTACGTACGCCGAGGGAGCTTCTTTTGGGGCACTCTCTGCACTGAATACAATTGACCCACATGAGATCACTCCCCGTATCGATTTGTACATAGTAGTCCCTCGCAGGGGTTCCAATCCCGATTTTCGCATAATAAAGCCTAAAACAATCCAGACCAAGAAATCAGTTCCCACACAAAACTGGAAAGGAATTGGCCCCTATACATGACTAAGCCCTGTCTGATCATCAAGACACCGAGCTTTCCTTACGCAAGAACACACACCAAATCGCGTATCACCAGCTCCTAATAGGGAGTCGCGCAAGTCAACAACAACGACCGCCGGCAGAAGCCGACCGGAGGGACGGAAAATTCCAAGAAACCCATCCGACGAAGGGTAACCCAAGACAAAGAGGGGGGGGGGGGGGGGGGCAAACGGGAAAACTCGTTACCCGATGGCATCGGGGCGGCCGATGCCGCCCAGGGGGAGATCGACGCCGGCGAGGATGCGGAGCTGGCGCTGGGTGTCGTGGGCCTTGAGGACGCTGAGGGACTTCACCTGCCCGGAGTACCGGTACTTGAGGCTGAAGACGCCGTAGTTGGCGGCGGTGGCGGCGGCGGGGGAGGAGCTGGAGCTCGCCGCGAGGACCCACGTCAGGAAGAGGAGGGCGGGTAACATTGGAGGGAAGGGGGGTATATCGACCTCAGCTTCCACAATTCAAATATTGGGTATACGCCGATCCACACCACCCTCCACCACCTTCCTGTTCTTCCTCCTCCTCCTCCTCGGGCTCTGAATTTCTGCGCGCAGAGAGAGAGAGAGAGAGAGGGAGAGAGAGAGAGGACAGGAGGAGAGAGAAAGAGAAAGGCCGTGTTTTTTTGTGCTGGCTTTGGAGAGAGAGAGAGAGAGAGAGAGAGAGAGAGGGGGAAGGAGGATGATTCAACGAGGTTGGGCAGGACCATCATGACCTCAAACTTCCCAAACCCGTAAAGATGACATTTTTATTTGTTTGTTTGTAAAGTCAGCTGCTGTCCTTTGAAATCCCACTCTCTCTCTCTCTCTCTCTCTCTCTCTTCTTCTTCTTCTTTCTTTCTTTCTTTCTTTCTTTCTTTTGTTTTTGAGGGGCAACAAATTTTTATTTGTGTTTCGTTAATTGGGATGGAATGCAATGGGTGCTCGATTCAGGGTGCTAATAATGCGAAAAGTTGTCCAAAAAGTCTTAAATATATTATTTTTTTGTCAATTGAGTCACAAACTTTTCAAATTTGCCAATTCAGAGCTGAAAAGGGCCGCGGCGTCCTCGCTCAGAGCCGGCGAGGGTGGCTGGACACTTTTGTCGATTCAGTCCTAAACCTTTCAAGTTTGCCAATTCAGAGCTGGCGAGGGTCGCAACCCCCTCACCCAGAGTCGGCGAGGGTGGGCCGGCGAGGGTGGTCGGCCCTAACTCCAAAACCCAAAAAAAAAATAATAAAGAAAAGGAAAAAAAAAGGAACCATAAAATTTAGGAAATTATTAAAATATTATTTTAAAATGTCCACGTTAGCGCCACGTGGCCAGGCCGGCGTCCACGTCAACAATTTCCCGTCAAAATTGACCGGATAGACTCAATTGACAAGAAGTGAAAAGGTTTATGATTCAATTGGCAAACTTGAAATGTTTAGGACATAAATTTAGGACTTTTTGGATAATTTTCCCGTAAATAATGGGTCCGTGATGATTATCACGTTCACTCTCAAAGTTGCCCCATTTGGAAAGATCAAAGTTATGGGTAGAAAAAAAGATAGGGACGGCCAAAATCTTGTCGTCCGGACCGAACCGTGCACATGGATAAGTGGGGTTATAAGACATGGATTGATGATTCGGATTTATCGCGACCCTCTCTATTTGAATCCCAAGAGAGTTAACGGGTAATTAGGTGGGCGTAAATAATTCTCTTGCGAGGTGGCGCTTACACTTCACACGAGGTTTTCCGCAACCCTATCGACCGTAGCAACTTGATTTCTCTCATTAATATAATACTGTTTTAGAGCTGCCATTAACTTATTTACTAGGCCGACTAGGAACCGGGTGAAGCACAGGAGATCTCTTCATCTCTGTGAATAAGAGAATCTGATTACAAAAACTTTATTAAATTAGATAAAACTAAAGGTCATGGATTGGTATCGTTGTTCTCTTTTAAGGAAAGCCTTAACAGGCAATTTTGGTGTAATTTAGTTTCTTAACATGGATCAATATAATACAGTGAAAGAAATTAATAATAATAAGGCAGAACCTCCATTTGCCATAATGCCCACAATAGGAAACTAAATTCTAAGACAAGATAAAAATATTTCCTAAAATGAACTAGCGCAACCATGTAAACAAAATGTGACGTGCATGGAAAGGGAAAATTAACAAAAAAGTTCTAACTTATTGCACTTATGTCAGTTCAATCCCGTCCTAAACCTTTTAATTTGGCCGATTTAGTCCTAAACATTTTGATGATTTGCCAATTTAGTTCTAAATCTTTCAATTGTGTCAATGTATTCTTAAAATTTTTGACAATTTGCCGATTTTGACCGGAAATTACTGACGTGGCAATTTAGTCAACTCTAGTCGTCCTACGTGGCATGACCGATACTGATGTAGACAATTTTTCTAAGTTTTTGGTGTTTTTAATCTTTATGAATTTATTATTACTATTATTCTTTTTCATTTTCTTCAAAAAAATAAAAATAAAAAAAATCATAAAATTTAAAAAATAATATAGAAAAATTCTCCATGTTAGAGATTTCCAACCAAAATTGGCAAATCGACAAAAGGTTTATAACTAAATTGGCTAAATTGAAAAGTTTATAATTGAATTGATATAAATACAATAAGTTAAGGACTTTTAAGGTAATTTTCCCGTATGGACATGAATTCTAAAATACTCTACTTTTCACAACTAAATTCTAAAAATGGCAAATAAATATCACCGACCTTAAATGGAATGCTATGCATGCCAATGGAAAATCACTTTCCTTCAATGCAAATCTGTAGAAGAATATGGAGTATACTTGCTTAGTATGCAAAATTCTAAATGGTAATTTATGATACTTAAAATGTTATCTAACGTAGAATGACATGTAAAAATTAGGAAACGGCTTCGTTCGTTTCGCGAAAAATGTGACGTTTCTGGAAAATGTTTTCGAGAAAGCTATTTTTCAGGAAAATGATAATTTTTTGATGTTCGGCTGAAATCTGAAAAAGACCTGGAAGATATGTTCCGCCGTTTGGTATGAAAAATCTAATTTGATTTTCCTTCATACACTGCTTTCAATAATTTTTTATTTTTTTAAATCGATTTTTTATTATTTTTTTCTTTTGCTGGTTGTCGACCACAGCGACCGCCCTCAGCCAAGCTTAAGCCTCACCACATTTCCGCAAGGTTGAGCTTGCTCACCGTCGACTTGCGAGCTTGAGGCCTCACGAGTTGCGGCGAGCTTGCCTGATCTAGCAAGGCTTGAAGCCTCGCGAGTCCCTGTGAGCGAGCTCTCCGGTCTCGGGTGAGCTCGACCTCATCGACCTTGAGCGAGCTTGCCATGACTCTGTGGTCTATCGCCATGGTCGACGATCGGTTGAGAAAGAAGAAAAAAGAAAAAGAAGGAAAGGAAAAAAGAAAGAAAGAAAAAAAAGAAAAAGAGAAAATAAAAATAAAAATTTTGATTTTTTAAAAAGGAAAGAAAAAAGAGAAAGAAAAATAAAAAAAAATAAAAAAATAAGAAATAATTAAAATGAGTGCACGGAGGAGAACGTGCTTGTGTGGGTGAAAGAAAGGAGAGAAAAGTGTCAGAAAAATCTTAAACATTTTGCATTGGTGCCAATTGAGTCATAAATCTTTTTTTGATGTCAATTAAGTCATAAACCTTTGATTTTTGTGCCAATTCAGCCCTTTCGGCTAATTTTGATCGGATTTTACTGACGTGAACGTCGACTGGTCACTGGCGCTGACGTGGATAATTTTAAATAATATTTTTAATATTTTTTGAATTTTTATTTATTTATTTTCTTTTTCTTTTTTTTTCACTGGCGACTGGCTAGGGGAAGGAGGGAGGGGAGGAAAGAAAAAGAAAAAAAAATTCAAAAAATTTAAAATAGGCAAAATGACACAAACAGTACTTGAACTTTGACTCAATGTGCAATTTGGTCCCTGAACTTTTAATTTGTTTAATGTAGTCCCTGAACTTTTAATTTGTTCAATATCATCCCCGAATTTTTGGTACATGTTCAATTTAGTCCCTGAACTATATGAAAATGTTCAATGCAATCCTTTTCATTAATTCAAGCTTATGGACTATATTGAACATTTTCATATAGTTTAGGGACTGAATTGAATATGTACCAAAAGTTTAGGGATGACATTGAATAAAATAAAAGATCAGGGACCACATTGAATATTGGGTTAAAGTTCAGAGACTATATTGAATAAATTAAAAATTTAGGGATCAAATTGCACATTGAATCAAAATTCAAGGACTGTTTGTGTCATTATCCCTTTAAAATATTATTAAAAGTTATCCACATCAGCGCCAGTGACCAGCCGACGTCCATGTCGGCAAAATCTGGCCAAAATTAGCCGAAAGGACTGAATTGACACAAAAACAAAAGGTTTATGCCTCAATTGGCACTAAAAAAGGTTTAGGACTCAATTGACATCAATGTAAAAGGTTTATGACTTTTCTTACACTTTTCCCCTTCCTATTCTATATGAAGCACGAATAACTATCACAAATATGATTCTTCTAAATGTGAATAAAAATTTATTTATGAATACTTGTTTGATATGATTTCCAGAATGAATGCATGCGAAATGGGCAATTATGCTATGCAAGATTTCTAGCTATATGCAACGTGATGCAGATCTAGAATGTAATAGCATGCTATTTCTTAAAACTTGAAATTTTCTGATATTTTGGTTTTTAAAATTAAAGACATGCATGAAATGATTAAAGTTTTATCCTAAGTATAATGCGAATTAAAAAAGAAATGTCTAGGAGAAAAAGATACTAGAAGTGTCAAAAGTTATGCACGGCACTCACTTTAGTGCCAAAAATTTTTGCCGGTTCACTGAAGTACCAAATCGGAGAAAAAAAGATTACTTAAGTGCTTCAAGCGAAAAATTTTGGGTAGAGAAATTACATGACTTTTATAATTAAAAATTTTATCTGAGGTGTCATTTTTTTATTAAAAGACCAGTTCATTTGGACGGATAATTGTGTAAAAGGACGTGGCTCCTCCAAATTCCTTTTTGACATCTTATTTGTCTTCTTCTCCTTCGCCATCCTCTCCACCGCCGCCTATGGAACCGCCACGCCAAGCACCGCCGCCTCCTCCACTATCTCGATAAGTTCGGCGACCGCGACGAGAGCGTTGCCGTCGACCCATCCATCTCCTTCGAGGACCGCCGCCTCCGCGATTCCTACGTCGCCCTCCAAGTCCTGAAGCAAGATATCTTCTCCGACCCCGACAACTTACTGCCAACTGGGTCGGCCCCTCCTCCTGAGTTTTCACATCAGCATCCACCGTTGCATGATTTCCGTCATCTTCGCGACCATGCCTCTGCTCTGCTTTGTTTTACTGATTAGAGTTGACCGAGGTGCTTTGCGTTTGCTCGATCCTTCTTTGCCGGCGCCGATCACCATCGCCGGCGCCGATCACCATCGTTAGCTCTTTAGTTTGATCGCCGTTTGTGACCAACAATCGCACTTTCCAGGCCATATCCATCACCGCATGTGGGTCCTCTATTCTGCCTTTGCTTCTTGGCTAAGGACTGTGAAATGCCTCAAGCTCGTTCATTACTCCCTCGCTGGCTTCGTCCACACTTCTAGGAGCTTCTTTTTCCAACTGGCCTACCAACTGCGACTAGGATTTGCTTCATCGACAAGATAATACTGCGGCCTCAATTCTGATAAGCAAGAGATCGAGACGACGTGGGGGGCAAATCGAAAAGGTTTGAAAAAGTTATAATTTGCCCTTAAGCTCGTTCATTATTGTTGTTCGGTTAAGTTCGTATATCAGAGATTAAAATCAAACGTTAGGAAAACTAACCTGAAAGCAGTACAACCAAATAAGCAGAATGTTGATCCGAGCCCAACGAATTAACATCGTGTCCTTAAGACGAATTTGGCCTCTCAATCAGTACCCGAGGATATTGGACAATTGTCTTCCAGGATAGAACCGATCTTGTTCCTCCAAAGCGGTACATATCCGGAGGACTCCTTCGAACGCAATTTTGCAGAACAATCGCACAAGTTGATGAAGTGAAAAATGTCTAGAGTGCGTCGCGAAAAATGAATGCCACGAAGTGATGTCTATTCCGAACTAAACTGTTCGGTCTTATTCAAGTGGCGAAAAATGAAGAGTTGCGGATTTTCGTGAACAGTAGCGAAGGTTCACTTGAACCGGTTCGGTTCGTGAACAGTCGCGAAGGGCTTCGGTTTTCCGTTCGGGCGAACCGAACCTCACGAACAGACATGTTTATTTGTCCAAAAAATAAAATAAATAAATAAATTCTAAACAACGTGTCTGTTCGGAAAAAATAAAAACCGATAGAGAGTGGACCCGGAACCGAGCCGGACGGACGGCGGCGGCGCGCGCGCGGGGGTGGACCGACCTAGCTTGACGTAGGTCCTCTCTCTTCCACAAAAGTGGGGTACCCCTTGGGGCCCAAACCCATTTGTGAGGCTCAACTATTTGAACCCATCTCCCATCTCTCTTCACCCTATGTGGGACACTTTCAACCACACACTTCTCATTCAATTCTATGGGATTTTGGTTCCAAAATCCCAACAATCCCCCACATGAATGAGAAGTTCAGATATCATGACTCTTCGTGTATGCATGAAATGCAATGTGCGATTATTCCATGAGAAAACGTTGCATCAGGATAAGTAGTCTGAGACTTTGAACTTTCCTTAGTGAAACCTATCGGACTTACTCAGTCAATCAGTAAACTTGATGTCTTTGAACTGTCGACCTTTGATGTAAGCCTAGACAATAGAAATCACACAACTGTTTCTCGAACAAAATTGGTTCTCACTGTTGTGTTCGTTTTGGCCATGAACACCGCCTGGTTTCATGAGTGTTTTAGAGAATTCGGCCTTTTCAATTCTCACAGAAGCAGCCCTCACTTCACACTCACATAGGTGATTTCTGAACATATAGTATATCACATACTCAATTCAGAATCATTAAAAGCTTTTGCTTAACCTTCACATATTAGTACCGTCTTCATCCGGGAATGAGTAAAAATTTGACAGTACTCTACACTGTCTTCATAACTTAGTTGTCCCTTTGAACCTAGATCTTGGGATCTCCAGTCAACTAGGTAGGGTTTCCGCTATGATGACTTGTTTATAGGCATTAAACCCATTCCCCTTGATGTTTTTGCAACCATCTCTCTATTTAGGCCTTTTGTCAATGGATCCGCAACATTATCTTTTGACTTCACATAGTCAATGGTGATAATTCCACTAGAAAGAAGTTGTCTTACTGTGTCATGTCTTCGACGTATGTGCCGAGACTTACCGTTATACATGACATTCCTTGCCCTTCCTATTGCCGCTTGACTGTCACAATGTATACAAACGGCGGGCACTGGTTTAGGCCAATTAGGAATATCTTCCAAGAAATTTCGAAACCACTCTGCTTCTTCACCGGCTTTATCCAAAGCAATAAATTCTGATTCCATAGTGGATCTAGCAATACAAGTTTGTTTGGATGATTTCCAAGACACTGCCGCTCCCCCAAGTGTGAATACATATCCACTTGTCGATTTTGTGTCTTTAGTGTCGGTTATCCAATTTGCATCACAGTATCCTTCAAGTACCGCTGGATATTCTGTGTAATGCAAAGCATAATCTTGAGTATGCTTTAAGTAGCCCAATAAACGTTTTATTGCTTTCCAATGATTTTCATTTGGACTAACTGTAAATCGACTTAGCTTGCTAACCGCACAAGCTATGTCCGGCCTAGTACAGTTCATGACATACATTAAATTGCCTAGTATACTAGCATACTCATTTTGAGCCTTACTTTCACCAGTATTCTTCGAAAGATGTAAATTAACATTTATCGAAGTCTTTACTGGTACAATATCTAGATTCTTGCACTTTCCAAGAATCGTCTCAATATAATGGGATTGTGATAGAGCTAATCCTCCACATGTTTTATGGATTTTAACTCCTAAAATAATATCTGCAACCCCCATATCTTTCATATCAAATTTACTTGTGAGCATGCGTTTGGTCGCCTTAACAACCTCACTATCGCTGTCCATTATAAGCATGTCGTCTATATATAAGCACAAAATGGCAAAATCATTATGAGTGTTCTTAACATATACACATTTATCACACTCATTGATCTTGAAACCATTCGACAACATGACTTGGTCGAATTTAGCATGCCATTGTTTTGGTGCTTGTTTCAATCCATAGAGTGACTTGATAAGCCAACATACTTTCTTCTCTTGTCCTGGAACAATGAACCCTTCGGGTTGTTCCAAATATATTTCTTCTTCCAAATCCCCGTTTAAGAAGGCCGTCTTAACGTCCATTTGATGGATTTCAAGCTTATATACCGCTGCTATGGCAATTAGCATCCTTATGGATGTAATTCTAGTAACAGGTGAATAAGTATCAAAATAATCAAGACCTTCTCGTTGCTTGTATCCTTTTACTACAAGCCTAGCCTTATATTTATCAATAGCACCATCCGCTTTCATTTTCCTCTTGAAAATCCACTTACATTGTAGTGGTTTTTTACCAGGAGGAAGGTCAACCAATTCCCATGTATGGTTTGACAATATGGATTCAACTTCACTATTGATAGCTTCTTTCCAGAACGGGGCTTCTGGCGAAGTCACAGCTTCTTTGAATATCCGAGGCTCATTCTCTAACAGATACGTTAAGAAATCAGGTCCAAAAGACGTGGAAGTCCTTTGTCTTTTACTACGTCTAGGTTCATCCTCCATTGGATCACTTCTAGATATAGTATCTCGAGGCCTCTTGTTATTATCAATTGGCTCATATACTATGTTATACGGAAATATATTTTCAAAGAACGAAGCGTCCCTTGATTCAATGATCGTATTAACATGTATATCTGGGATCTCTGACTTGTGAACAAGAAAACGACATGCATTGCTATTCTGAGCATATCCAATAAATACACAGTCAACAGTCTTTGGTCCTATCTTAACCTTTTTAGGCTTAGGAACCGCAACTTTAGCCAAACACCCCCACACTTTGAAATAATTCAAGTTAGGCATTCTGCCTTTCCATTTCTCATAGGGAGTTTGTTGTGTCTTTCTGTGGGGTACTCTATTTAAAATAAAATTCGCCGTCAAAACAGCTTCCCCCCACAAATTCTGTGGTAAACCGGAACTATTCAACAATGTATTCATTGTTTCCTTTAAAGACCGATTTTTCCTTTCCGCCACTCCATTAGATTGCGGCGTATAAGGAGGAGTCATTTGGTTAACGATACCAAACTCAGTACAAATTTCCTCAAAAGGAAATTCATATTCACCTCCTCTGTCACTTCTTATCATTTTAACTTTCTTATTCAACTGAGTTTCAACTTCGGACTTATAAATTCTAAAAGCATTCACAGCCTCATCTTTGCTACTAAGCAAATAAACATAACAATACCTCGAGCAGTCATCTATAAATGTGATAAAATACTTATTACCACCTCTTGACGGTATTGATTTCATATCGCATATATCTATGTGTATCAAATCTAAAGGTTCTAAGACTCTATTGTCTACAGAATGAAAAGGAGGCTTAGAAAATTTAGATTCAACACACACTTGGCATTTCTCACTTGAACAATCAAATTTCGGCAACAGTCCCATATTCATTAATTTCTTTATCGACTTATAGTTAACGTGTCCTAATCTAGCATGCCATAAATTAGGAAACTCAAGCACATAAGCAGAAACAACTTTATTCATAACATCATTGGGTACAACAGTCATTACATTCAACTTGAAAAGACCATCACTAAGGTAACCCTTTCCTACATACATCTCATTCTTGGAGAGTACAAACTTATCGGATACAAAAACCAGCTTGAAGCCATTCTTGCTAAGAAGAGATCCGGACACTAAATTCTTGCGTATGTCTAGCACATGTAGCACATTATTTAGTGTCACAACTTTCCCAGATGTCATCTTTAGAGCAACCTTTCCAACACCTTCAACCTTAGAGGTTGATGAATTACCCATATAAAGTTTTTCATCACCCCCCACACTTGTGTAGGACGAGAACATCGATCTGTTTGCACAGATATGACGAATTGCTCCAGTATCAATCCACCACTCCTTGGGGTTTCCCACCATATTACACTCGGATATCATGGCAGTTAGATTGATATCATCAACACCATTGGAAATTTCTTTCACCACATTAGCCTGAGTTTTCTGTCTTTTCTTGGCTCTGGAGCTTTGGCTCGATGTCCGGACTTGCCACGCTTGAAGCACTTGCCAACGAACTTCTTCGGCCTTGGGTGAATCCCTCTCCGACTTGCTAGGCATTTTCCTCTTCTTGTTGGGTTTTGATCCTTCTTCAACAACATTGGCTCTTGAGACCGCCAAATTGCTGCCAACTTTCTTCTCGGAATTTCTATTGTCTTCCTCTATCCTCAACCGAACAATCAAGTCTTCAAGTGACAACTCCTTTCTCTTGTGTTTGAGATAATTCTTGAAATCTCTCCAGGATGATGGCAGTTTTTCAATGAAGGCAGCCACTTGAAATGTCTCACTTAGAGTCATTCCTTCAGCATGAATATCATGCATAATCACTTGAAGCTCTTGAACCTGACTTAAGACGGTCTTTGAATCAACCATCTTGAAGTCCAGAAATTTACCGACAATGAATTTCTTCAATCCGGCATCTTCGGTTTTGTATTTCTTGTCCAGACTATCCCATAACTCCTTAGCCGTTTTTAGCGGACTATAGACGTTATAGAGAGTATTGTCCAGACCGTTGAGGACATAGTTACGACACAGGAAGTCAGAATGATTCCATGCATCCACAGCAGCGAGCTTTTCTTTATTTGTCTCTCCAACGTCCAATTTAGGACCATCCTCATTGAGGAATCTAGCCAGGTTCAAGGTCGTGAGATAGAACAACATCTTTTGTTGCCATCTCTTGAAATCCGTACCATTGAACTTTTCTGGCTTTTCTCTGTGATTCGGAATAGGATTAACCGGAGTCGAAGCCGAAGCCATTTCTGAAATATAAACACATAACATATTCACGAACAGAATCGGAAATATATGACTATGAACAGAATCGATTGGTCATGAACAGAATTGAGAATTTCAATACGAACAGAAATGAAAAAATTTGTTCACGAATAGAATCGAAAAATTGTAACGAAAAATTGTATGAACAGAATCGTATTCTGAATACGAAAATTTCCGAATATTGTAATAGAATTTCGACACAAGCAGAATTGAACGATGTGATAGAAATTCGGCAAAAACTAAGCGAACATACAAAAAACAAAGGTTCGACTTAAAGAAACGGCAAACCGATATTGGATAGAAAAACTCAACGAACAACACATAAGAATATACGAACAGAACCGAAGAAAATTCGAAAACAGAATAACAATTCAACGCAAATTTGTCTTAAGATTGTTGTTCGGCTAAGTTCGTATATCAGAGATTAAAATCAAACGTTAGGAAAACTAACCTGAAAGCAGTACAACCAAATAAGCAGAATGTTGATCCGAGCCCAACGAATTAACGTCGTGTCCTTAAGACGAATTTGGCCCCTCAATCAGTACCCGAGGATAGTGGACAATCATCTCCCAAGATAGAACGGATCTCGTTCCTCCAAAGCGGTACGTATCCGAAGGACTCCTTCGAACGCAATTTTGCAGAACAATCGCACAAGTTGATGAAGTGAAAAATGTCTAGAGTGCGTCGCGAAAAATGAATGCCACGAAGTGATGTCTATTCCGAACTAAACTGTTCGGTCTTATTCAAGTGGCGAAAAATGAAGAGTTGCGGATTTTCGTGAACAGTAGCGAATGTTTACTTGAACCGGTTCGGTTCGTGAACAGTCGCGAAGGGCTTCGGTTTTCCGTTCGGGCGAACTGAACCTCACGAACAGACATGTTTATTTGTCCAAAAAATAAAAAAATAAATAAATTCTAAACGTGTCTGTTCGGAAAAAATAAAAACCGATAGAGAGTGGACCCGGAACCGAGCCGGACGGACGGCGGCGCACGCGCGGGGGGTTGGACCGACCTAGCTTGACGTAGGTCCTCTCTCTTCCACAAAAGTGGGGTACCCCTTGGGGTCCAAACCCATTTGTGAGGCTCAACTATTTGAACCCATCTCCTATCTCTCTTCACCCTATGTGGGACACTTTCAACCACACACTTCTCATTCAATTCTATGGGATTTTTGTTCCAAAATCCCAACAATTATACCATAACATATGTCCATCTGCATTGGGGGTCAAATCGAAAATGGGGGTTGTGGTCAATCTAAGGTTTTCAATTTGGGAATTGTCTTGCAAATTGTGGTTTAGGATTTTATATTTCAGGAAAAAACGCATAGACGACATCGTTTTGGGGGCTATATATGCTGATTCGGTACGCTGGCGAGAAATTAATAAAAAATAATTTCCGGCAACGATGGCACTTAAGTGATCCGATATACCGAGAATGTCCGAATAACGAATCAAGCTTCAAGTCGAAGCCCGACATATTCCGACTTATGTCGAAGTAAACAGATCTTAAGACATGCATGGACACCTTACTGAACCCTCTAGTCATGAGCTGAACGCTCACTTACTGGACCCGAAAACCGGTCTGATCAGGTGGCATCCAGCTCTCGAGCCGAGTTTCGGCCCCGGGCCTAATATGATCTTCTCGAAGTCCCTGCAACCAACACGGATTAGTTTGAGCAAAAGTACATGTAAGGGTTAAACGCATGAAGACGCTGCTGATCAAGGGAAAAATTCAGTTTCTTAATCAAAATAATATTTGCACTCCAGACGGATTCTCACCCACATTTTGTACCTTTCATTTTCATGACGTACAAGTACAATCTAGTTTCAAAACTACTTTGGGCTTCGAACCCACAACTACAAGAAAAGTTTGAAATTTGATAAACCCTTTTTGGATGCGCATAAAAAAAAGCTTAAATTTGGACGAGTGAACAAACTCATTGATTACGAAAATGTTTAAGACAAAAATGAGGAGTTCAATCACACATTTCTCAGCAAACATGATGGGTGGAAGGTAAAACTCTTCAAAAGTTGCAGAGCATTGCAGATGTCCAAAGCCAATGATGATCCCTGTGCGGGCAAAATTTTTCGTGAATATGTTTTCTGAATGGAAACTGCAGAAGTAGAAACCGAATCCAAAAAGATCAAACTCCCAAAGCTAGTCTTTGTAAAGAATATCGTATGCGGAAGAATCTGGGTGCCTTCAGCTGCACCATGCTCATTTCTCGTTAAAATGTGTCCTTGGCAATTCAATCCAATGATGGTGGTAGACAGGCACGAGCACCATAGTCTTGAGTTGAAAGAAGCTAACTCAATATGCACAGCCTAACAAGAATAACATTCAGAAATGATAAGTGCCAGACAAAAAGATTATCCACATAAATGCTTGTGCAGTGAAAGATAGTGAATGTCACATACATTTATTTCAACCATCAGCCGAAAAAAATTATGTGTCGGAGCCAAAACAATTTAAGTAAGGACGACGGGATAGTAAAAAGCGCAACATAATATCCGCTTCCCTATTGGCAGCTGGGTCATCACTTGCAAAATTTGTAATAAAAATGCATATTATGTCTTATTCAGTTCACATTTGCTAGCATAATTTTCTGAATGAAGTTCCGAATTTTGAAATCTGTATAGCTTTATGAGCAACTTACAGCTGAGCTCTCACAACCCACATCTTTTTTACAGCATTTAGATGTCTCCAAACCCTAGAACACGACCATTCTGATCCAGCTCCAAAACTATTCTAGTTTGACCTTGTTGTGCTCTTTGTTCCATTATTTCACCTTCCCATCTCTGTCGAAGTCAAAAGGCACTAACCTAGATTATGAATTATTTGTTCTTAAGCTATAGTTAGTTGTCAAAAACTGAGTGGAATGTGATGACATAAATAATATACCCAGTGCAGGCTGTGCAAGCTTTGCAGCGGGAAAAGCATATTTGAACTAGCGTGGAGTATCTGAAAGTTGACTGCAACCTATGGATATAGGGGTGTTGTCGAGGTTGAAACGTATTATCAAGACACAATCCATGTTAAGGGTGAGCATGAGCCAGGTTGTTTCAGCAGCCAAACGGTGGGTCCTGTGACACTAATTGAATATCAAGTTAGAGTCATGAAATGGATTCACTGGCAAAATTCACTGGGAAGCAGTGGTTCGAATTGTAAAGTATGTTAAAGTCGCACCAGGCAAAGGACTATTATATGGGTATAGATACCACACTCAGGTAATTGGCTACACTGATGCTGACTGGGCTGGTATTGCGTGTTCAACGGAGGACATTTGGTCTCATGGAAATGCAAGAACATAACGTTGTAGCTCGTTCTGGTGTGAAAGCTGAATATAGAGCTATGGTCATAACCACTTGTGAGCTAATTTGGAAGAAGCAATTGTTGAAGGAATTGGGTATGACACAATCACAGCCCATGAAATTGTCTTGTAATAATTAGGCATCTATAGATATAGCTTCAAATTCTGTTTTTTCTTGAAAGGACGAAACATATAGAGATACTTTGTTCAAGAAAAGCTAGTCTCAGGAAATCATGACTGCATTTGTTAGGACTAGTGATCAATGACCTGATGTATTCATTGAAGCTCTCCGTGGTCCACAAGTCAAGTATATATATAACAAGCTGGCATACATGATCTTTATACTCCAGCTTGAGGGGGAGTCTTAGGAATAGGAAATAGTATAAGGGTGAGTATGTCTATTCATTATGTAGACCGGACTAATAATGGTACATGAATTTTGCGAACAGGGAGCTTGAACTTTGGTCAAAGTCCCACCTACACGTAATGGGAAGTGTGAAGATATTTAAATACTAAACCACATCTTTGTTTAATAACTTAAACTATTAGAATAGTTGGCATTGGTTCCACAAAATTTCACATTCATGCATCAACAACAATATCAATTCGTTCCTTTGGTAAGAAGTCAACTTTATTACAAATTTCATCACCTCTGATGTACACTTTGCATTGTCAACGTCAGTCTTCTACATCTTGATATTGTCGATTACTTTCTTCAACTGCAACGTTGACTTCATCGTATCTTGACAGTGATGCAAACAATCAACACCATCAGCTTGGGTGATCATATGGTTAGCATTTGTTGAGAGAAAGAATATTTTCTTCTTCTTTGAAAAGAGAAAGAGATACAATATATATAGGGAAGAGATGGACCTCAACCCTAAGACAACTAGATAAATAAACTAGGCTCAACTAATTAGGCCCAATAACATTAACAATAAACATAAAGAGGCTTTAACACTCCCCCTCAAGTTGGAGCATAGATATTGGATATGCCCAACTTGCAGAGAATGGTATGAAACGTGCGCCCGTTCAAGCCTTTGGTGAAGATGTCAGCAAGCTGATCCGTAGAGACAACAAAGGACAAGTTGATGAGGTTGTTGTCCAATTTTTCCTTTATAAAATGACGATCAATCTCCACGTGCTTGGTGCGATCATGTTGTACCGGATTATGAGCAATGCTTATAGCAAACTTGCTGTCACAATAAAGTCGCATTGGCTGTGGAACAGCAACTCCGAGATCAACGAGAAGGGTCTTAAGCCAAAGTAGTTCACAAACTCCTTGAGTTATAGCACGAAATTCTGCCTCGGCACTTGAGCGGGAAACCACAGCTTGCTTTTTACTGCGCCAGGTGACTAGGTTACCTCCAACAAGATTACAGTAACCGGAAGTAGATCGTCTATCATCCAAAGATCCAGCCCAATCAGCATCCGTATAAGACTCCACAGAAAGATGACCATGGGGTGCAAATAAAATCCCTTTCCCTGGAGCAGATTTCAAATAACGAAGAATCCTATGAACCGCCTCAAGGTGCGAGGAGTATGGATCGTGCATGTATTGACTCGCCAAGCTCACTGCATATGCTATATCAGGTCGAGTATGGGAGAGATAAACTAGGTGACCTACCAATCGTTGGTAACTTCCTTTATCGTAAGTTACCAACGATGTGCTTTCCTCTTTAGATCGCAAGTGGCCATTGGCCTCAATAGGGGTTTCAAATGGCTTGCATCCAAGCATCCCAACCTCAGCCAAAAGATCCATAATATACTTCAATTGGGAGAGAAATACTCCTTTTTCAGATCGAGCGACTTCGATACCTAGAAAATACCGAAGAGCTCCTAGGTCTTTAATTTCGAATTCTCTCCCCAGATATTGTTTAAGACGAGAAATTTCGACTGCATCATTCCCTGTCACTACAATATCATCGACGTATACAATGAGAACAACAATCTGAGTACCTGATCGTTTGATGAATAAGGTATGATCAGCATTACTCTGAGTATAACCAAAAACAATCATAGCCCTTTGAAATCGCCCAAACCAGGCTCTAGGGGACTATTTTAAGCCATATAATGCCTTCTTGAGTTTGCACACTCGACCTTCTGTCTCCGGGCCAAAATAACTTGGGGGAATGTCCATATACACCTCTTCTTCAAGTTCCCCGTGAAGGAAGGCATTCTTCACATCCAGCTGCTGTAAGTCCCATCTAAGATTGACAGCACATGAGATAAAAACTCCAATAGTGTTCATCTTGGCAACCGGTGCGAATGTCTCAGTATAATCAAGGCCATAGATTTGGGTGTACCCCTTGGCCACCAAACGAGCTTTGTAGCGGTCAATGGTTCCATCGGCCTTTTGTTTGACAACAAATACCCACTTGGATCCAACGGTACTTTTTTCTCGGGGAAGATGAACTAACTCCCAAGTACCATTTTTCTTAAGAGCTCTCAACTCTTCTAACATAGCCTCCTTCCACTTTTCGTTAGCTAGGGCCTCTTGCCATGTTCTGGGGACAGCTGTGGACAACAGAGATAAATAAAAGGCACGGTAAGATGAAGACAATCTATCATATGGCACAGCATTGGATATGGGATGATGCGTACATGAACGTTTGCCTTTCCTAAGTGCAATTGGTAAGTCATTAGTTGTATCATCATTATCAATAATCTGAGAGGAGGTACCATTACCCGAAACTGCGGTTATACGACTAGCAGGAGGAGATTGTTTGAAGAGTAGAGTAGTGATAGAGGGGGCTTCACGAAAATTCTGTCGGTGGAACACAATCGGGTACCGAAACTGTTCCTGAATCTGAGAGGCTTTTGCTAAATTTTCTGTATTGACAGAATCAGGACTTTTAGCACTAGCTGAGTCTACTGGAGCTGCTGGTGGGGCTGTGTTTTCTGTATTGGCAGTAGCTGTAGCATCTGATTTTTTACCAGAAATGTCAGAAATTAACTCCCCCTGCAAGGGTATCACATCCAAACTGGAGGACACATCTTCACCATGAGTAGACTCCCCCTGAAGAGGTGTCCGCGAGTAAAACGGCCGAGACTCATGAAAGATAACATCCATGGAAATAAAATAGCGCCGAGTGGAAGGGCAATAGCACTTGTAGCCTTTCTGCGTGGGAGAATAGGCCAAAAAAATACACCTGATACTGCGAGGGGCAAGCTTACTGGCCGGGTGAGCAATACGAGCAAAACATTCACACCCAAACACCTTCGGAGGGACCAAAAACTTATGGGAACCGGTAAGAGCCTCAATGGGAGAGCGATATTGGAGAATGCGTGATGGGAGGTGATTGATCAAATAAGCTGCACTCAAAATAGCATCACTCCAATATTGAGCTGGAACATTCATGGCAAACATGAAGGAACAAGCCACCTCTAAGAGGTGGCGATTCTTGCGTTCCGCCACACCATTTTGCGCAGGAGTATTAACACAGCGCGTCTGATGGAGAATACCACGGTCATGTAAAAAAGCCTGAAAAGCTGATCTGGTGTACTCCGTCCCATTGTCACTTCGAAGAATATGAAGTTTGCCATCAAATTGTGTCTGAATCATTGCCAAAAACTGCTGAAAGCATTGGAAAACATCACTCTTCTGATGCAGTAAATAAACCCAAGTAGTGCGGGTACAACAATCAATAAATGTCACAAACCAACGGTGACCTGAAATGGAGGAAACACGAGCAGGGCCCCAAACGTCCGAATGCACAAGAGCAAAAGGTGCATCACTTTTATTATTAATAGAAGAATAAGTGACACGAGTTTGTTTTGCTAGAACACAAGAATCACAAAAGAAATTTTGACTACTGCATTTGTCAACTAAATCTGGAAAAATCTTTATTAAAGTTCCAAGCGGTGGATGTCCCAAACGGCGATGCCAAACATGGAGCTCAGATAGGGTAGCCGAGGAAGTTGGAGTGACAAGATGAGCTGATGGTGGTGAATCGAACACATATAAGCCCCCCTCTACTCTACCACGACCAATCTCCCGTCCCATTGCCAAGTCCTGAACAATACAATAAGATGGGAAAAAAACCACTTAGCACTTCAGATCACGAGTCAGGGAACCAATTGATACGAGATTAGTGTAAACCGTAGGAACATGTAAAACAGATGATAGAGTAATATCACAGGTAATAGACACCGAGCCCTGGCCGGCGATAGGGGCTAAAGAACCATCAACAACAGTAACACAATCAGGTTTAGGAGGACGAGAATAATCAGCCAAAAACGTAATATCTTCGGTCATATGATGCGTGGCACCTGAATCAAGGATCCACAGCCAAGAAGATTTACATAAACCACCGAAAAAACTACCTGACTGTGCGAAATTAGAGGTCAAAGTGCCCGAGGTCGATGATGTGGAGGTGCTAGGGTTGTCTACGTTGCGTGCTAAGAGGAGGCGCAGACTAGTCAACTCAGCAGCAGATAAAGAGTCTGATGGAGCAGCTAGTTGCTGACCTGGGGCTTCACTTAAGTGCACCTGAGGCCCGGTACGGCCCCGTCCGTGGCCACGGCCAGCATTGGAAGGGCGTCCATGAAGTTTGTAACAAGTTTCACGGGTGTGACGTTCTTTTCCATAATAATCACACTTCACAATCTGTTTGTCATTTCCAGAACGACTGCGAGATTCGCTTCCAGCAATAGTATAAAGGGCAGAGCGCTTTGGGACAACGGGTTGATGCATCGCGCTCCGACGCTTCTCCTCTAGATGGATCACGGCATAGGATTGTTCCAAGGTCGGGAAAGGCACACGACACAAGATTTGGGCCCTAATCTGATCGTACTCCATATTAAGACCTGCTAGGAACTCAAAAACACGAAATTTGTCCACCCTTTTCCGAAAGGCAGCAGCATCAAGAGGGTTGGTAGGATGAAAATCATCATAAAAATCCAGTTCATGCCATAGACTACGTAACTCAGAATAATATTGAGATAAGGACAGCTCCCTTTGCTTGGTTTCATGAATTTTTTGCTGGAGTTCATAGATTTGGGCATCATTGCCCACTTGAGAATAAGTGTCCTTAGCAGCCTCCCAAATCTTGGCTGCTGTGTCAAAAAATAAGTAGCCACGGGCGATAGAGTCAGTCATTGAATTGACAAGGTAAGCCATAACCAAGGCATTCTCGGAGATCCACTTGCGGATAGCATCATCTCCGATAGTAGGTTGCACGCTCTCTCCGGTAAGGTAGCTAGTAAGACCACGTGAAACAATGGTAAGGTAACAAGAGCGAGACCAAATCAGATAGTTGGAGCCATCTAACTTGATGGGATTTGTCGGAAAAGAGGGATAAACACCAGGAGCACTACGGCTCAAATCTCCAAGAGAGTCCGAAGCTTTTTCTGTCTCTGACATGGTCTCGGATGATAGGTTGTATAAAAAAACAGGATTTAGATCATATAAAGAATGATCCAGAAAATATCAAGGCTGGTCGGTAGCAGGGAGGCTCTCGGAAAGCACTGGACAGGGCATGGAGAGGTCTAGGCTATCACTGCACGATGCATGAAGGCTGCCGACAGCAATGGGAGGAAGAAGGGGCTGCCAACAGCAACAGTAGGGAGAAGAGTAGCAGCCAACAGGTACCGGAGGTTGCTGGAGATGGAGAGGCTACAGGTTGAGAGCGAAGAGGAGGAAGGTAGGGACGGTTGCTAGGAAGAAGAAGATGGCAGCAGGTTTCAAAGGAAGGGGCGCTAGGTTACGGCTTCACGCTCTGATACCATGTTGAGAGAAAGAATAATTTCTTCTTCTTTGAAAAGAGAAAGAGATACAATATATATAGGGAAGAGATGGACCTCAACCGTAAGACAACTAGATAAATAAACTAGGCCCAACTAATTATGCCCAATAACATTAACAATAAACATAAAGAGGCTTTAACAGCATTATTCTTCCCCCATTTTATATCTTCTTGACCATGTCCAGGTGGTTCTTCTGTCTTTGGCACAAATTCTAATCAGACATTGATAAACCACATGACCTAATCCTTACAAAAGGAACACAAATTTTATCTGCTATCTTGCTTGCTTGAGTGATTATAGTAGTCTTCTCCTCATTCATGGCAATGACAATCCCAAGGCTTTCATGCACAATTAATATGTGACTTTGCTCATCATCCATCTCTTCTTCAGCGTCATCTCATGTAATTCCTTATCCTGCGACATGCCATTTAATTGTTGAGCCTTCCTCTTTCAAAGTTTCAAGAAAAGATTGATTTCGTCAACTTCCTTAGCTTATTATTCCATGAAGGATGCTTTTTCTCACATTAGCCATGGGTTTCTAGTCGAAAAAATTCTCAATAATCAATTCCACTCATGCAGATACCCCGCATGCATCTTTCTATGAAAATCCAGAACCTCCTTCTTGATTCCAACAATTAGATCTAGTTTTCTTGCCAACCGCTGTTCTCATTTACTTGGTTTATGATGCTCATGTTGCATGGGATTGTAAAACAAGTTAGTAGTCTCGTAAAAAGGGTATTCTTCCTCCTCAATACCTCATTTCAATAGATTTAAGGGCTCTCCATCACCTTTCTAACACCTTTCTTGGGTTCCTACACGATCTTATCGTAGGTTTTTCACTTTTACAGCAAGTCTTTCAATTCTTGTTGGGATCTCAGCAATCTATTAAGTTGGCTTGAGCCTAGGAACTTGCATCCATGGAAAAAAGTTGGATCTTTTGGCTCTAATACCAGTCTGATGTTGGTTAAAGAATTCTAAGGAAGTATTGGTTCCATGAACAAATTGAAAGAAACAAACAAGAACACAACTCAAAAGAAATTACAATCTAAAAGATCATCTCCTGAGCTTCAAGGCCAGGGGATAGAAAAAACAACTATATTTGAAGGAACTTTATTTGATTACGAATACTCTAAGCTGAAAACAACCGTCAGAGACTAATAAAGGCATAGATTCTCCATTTATAACCTAAGAAAGTATACCTAATAAAGGATTTTTTAAACTCAAGTAGAGGCACAAAAAGACTCTAAGAAACAAAACAAAAAATCTGCTATAGTAACTCGTGAACAGTGTCAAGAGAATTAAAAATAGTTCTACGCTCTTGCATCATTCATACCAATTGACAAACTAAAGCAAAAAGCTTGTCCCTAGATGCAACTCTTGATCACTCTATAAGATAAAGCAAACTCAAAGATGGTTTTAACCTCAAACTTTTACCAATAAATTCCATGAAACCCCAAATAAATATTATGAAACCCCATATATGTTTATTAAAATGGATAATATCCGTATGGTATTCAATGAGAGACAAAATTGTAATTCAAAATTGAATTAAATCTTTATTGCTTTAAATCATGATCCCTTAAATCTTTAACACTTTTCAAACTTAGATTTAAAAACTTATCTTTGCTTAAATCCATTTCGTATTTATCAAAAATATGAGTTCATTTTCCTAGATCAACCAAATTTTTAAAATTGTCCTACATTGATCAAATTTTAAGTTCTCTCCATATGCAAAGCGTGTGCTCTTTTGCTTGTTGAAAGAAAGTAAAGAATGAGATGAAAAGCAACTCAAAATCTTAATTGAAACATTTACTTTATCTAAACTGCTGACTACAATACTCTAAATGCTTTGCATATCAGCCAAACAGTTATTAGTACAAATTTAGATCGCAGAAAAAATAGCATATTACAGTTGTTAGTACAAACCTAGATTGAAGAAAAAATAGCATATTCTCACATTATCGAGTTGAACCAAATACTAAACTGCACTAGTCATTCTATGAAGGCCATGAGAGAGGTATACTATATTCCAATTGGGAAGAAGTGATGCCTTTACATTTTTTAACATGTTCCCAGCACTCAGAAGTAGAAAGAAACTGGCGCCCGAATAGCAGACTTCACAAATGTAAATTTCAAAAAAATTACCTTTGCATGCCCATGTGCAGCTTTCGGAAATCACCTCTCATTGATTTACCAACATGACAGTTGCAGTCACAGACCATTAGTTTTTCAATTTGTGCCAGCCAGAGCCACATCGCCTGTCTCCCCTTGATACCACCAGCCGCCTTCTAATGACTATTGATCGCAAATGGCTGGTAAATGTCTGTCTACCAGCCATTGATCATTGCCACTGCACTGAACATTAATCGCCAGCCAAGACCATCAGCCATTCATGTTTCAAAGCATATGAAGCTGAATCTTCTTTTCTTATGGGGCTAGGGAAGCGCAGAATGGTGTGGGTGAAAGTAATCAAGGTAAAGTCGATGATATTATATTTAATGAGGGGTATACAATGCCCGCCCTTCCTGTACTGTTTGATTGCTTAAGGGAATCTACATGCTAATATTTCTTTCATTGTATATGCTATATACCTAGAATCTCATTAATAAGGATGTGACGTAAATTCCGGTTAATTTTTCTTGTGACCTATTTACCTGACCCTTTTATCAAGTCATACAATAGAATGGCTAGGCACTGAATCTTTATTTGAACATAGATTGTGTCAACACTTCCCAAGGGTTGATTTGACAGTTGATACCAGCTTTAATCACAATGCTAAAGCTAAGATTCAAAACAAGCACTCAAGAATGCCAAAACATAATGAATTTAATTTCACTGAGCGATCAACTTTAAAACACTTGAGCTAATAGAATTTGAAGAGAAACCACCTGCAAGTATTCAAAGAGGGCAAAAACAATTGACATCGAGTAATATGCATACAACTAAACTTTGCATCCTGTATCACTCTTTGCATCTTTTATTTGAGCCTTACAAGGATAACCTCTAAAACCAATTTGTTCCCTTTTTCTACTAATTTTCTCTTTCCATGGGTCTTCCTATGCGACTTTCTGAGCGTAAGAGTTTGAGACTACTGTAAAAATTGAATAGCAGAAGTACAGTGGATTGGGGTGTGTGCCCTTGAAATGCTCTTCACCCGAAAATTTAAAATGAGAAGGCAGGCATGTAAATATGTTTGTTCAATACAAGCTAAACGGGTCTCAATCGATTGCTCCAATGTATGTCGTGTAAGAAAGGTTACAAGTTGTACACCCCTTTACAGATGCACTGGAAAAAGGCCATTTCCATGACTTGAAGCCATCACAACAAGCCACAATACAGCAACCCTACGTTTAGTTATAACAGGCTCACACTTTATATGACAAACAAGTAAATGAACAAATTTATATCCCAACAATCACGTCAAACAACTCACATTAATGAAAGTACATGACAGTCACAAATAAGCAAAGATAAAAAAAAAAATTATGATTTTGGTTTTCTGCACATCTGGTAGAAGATGGAGAATTGACAAATTTATGCTGAAAGATAGCGATCAGTTGCATTTCCTGACGAGTCCCTAATATTAGAACCATAAGTGATAGGATCGACATCCATTTTTTAGGCTAGTTATACATTCAGGGTTATCTGGACAACCTTCTTAGTTGTAATCTTTGAAGTATGACATTGAATTGCTATGCTCCATCAGATATATTCCTTTGCAATAGTTCCTACAACAGAGTGTTAAAAAGGGCAAAATGCGGGTGGTGGATTAGTTATATTTCCACGGCATGTACCCCAGTCAATACTATCCTTATGCCAAAGGCATTCACCAAAGACAATCTGATGTGTTGCATCAGCAGATTAATAAATAAGCTAGGGCCAAACTATCACTCAGATAGACTGAATAAGGCTCAAGCCCCTGCAATTAATACCCAGCTGTACTCCAAAGCAGGTAAATGATGATATAATAATTTGAACACTTTACCCTAGGATCCAAAGAGGCTTTTTAGGTTGGAATTTGATCCTTAATGTACTTCTTACTGATTGATGGAATTGGATGAGATGATTGTGATTGCAAGCAGCGAGCTTGGTCAGAATGGGGTCCAACTTTAAGCAACAGAATAGCTTGGCTGGAGATTACAAGGGCGCCATGGCCTTCTCTGCTTCTCTAAAAACTGCAAATGATGGTTCCTTCAATTTCTTCCAAATTTCAAAGATTTTGTCAGTTTTTGGAGTTAAAAGACTATAGCCAATGAAGTCTTTTAAAAGACTATAGCCAATGCTCCTTACCAAAAAAAAAAAGACTATAGCCAATGAAAAGAAGGGCTCAATTACAAGACAAAGCATTTCCGATGTTGATCAAAGCATCCACATCCACACATAAGTTTTTATAATGCTAAAAGTGTAAAACTTTCAACCAATTTTCAATAATCATAAAAACAGAGGACTCCTCTCTTTCAAAGGCCCGCCTGTTCCTCTCTTTTCAAGTTGACGAGAAATCAGAAAGAGCAACAGCCCAAATATGCCCATAAGCCTCATGGATTGGTCTGCTACCTTCCCCAGTCTATTGATCTTGAATCTAAGTTAACCTAGTTCTTTGAAAGTCCAATTGTTCGCATCTTCTTCCTTAAGCTGACCTTTCTTGGTCCCTCGGGATCTCCTAATGGTTTACTATGAGTTAAACTCCATGCAAAGGCGTGAATTAGATTTGGTTCGCTATTCATATTTTGTTTTCGGCTTGTAACTTGCTACTGGCCTCATACTCAGGCAACCATGTGACTTCTAAAAATTTCTAGAATTATTTATCTAGACCAGTGTACGCAAAATACAGTGATCATTTGTACAGTTGAAGTAAATTTACAGGTGTTCAACTTAATAGTCGTAGTATCCTTTTACAAATTAGCACCGTAAGATGTAGATATCACTCAACAGCAAACTAAGCCTTTTCCCACTAGGTATGCTCGACTCCGACATGAATCCTTATGCACAATCTATGTAGATGCTCCATATCTTTCCTCATCAGGTCTCTCCCCTCTTTAGGCCTTCCGCTGTCAGTTTAAACCCAAGTCTCCATCTCCGATTGTAACTCTTCACTGCAGCCTCCAAAAATGTTCGTTCAACATGACCAAGCCATTTTAAATGAACTTATCTCATTTTATCCTCCATTGATGCCCAACTAATTTTGCCCAACTTATTAATTTCTAGTTGTCTTTTTTGGCGTGCCTGCACACCCAATGAAGAGTTCTCATCTCCTTTAATCACTTTGTGCAAATTTGGGTGTTTGACCATCCAGCCCTCCATGCCATAAAGCATAGTTGGCCTTAATGGTCATCCTATTAAATTTTCTCTTAAGCTTAAGTCGCATCAATGGTCATACAGAACAACAGAAACACTTATCCATTTCATCTATCTTACTTGTACCCTATGGGTGATACTTCTGTTGATTTCTGCAACATTTTGAAAGATAGATCCAAGAAATTAGGAGGTTCTCTTTGACATAACCCGGTCTTCATATCTTATCAAGATTCATTTGAACTCATACTTTCAAAGAACTTACAGTTCATATATTTTGTTGTCAGTTGACTTAGCCAAAAACTCTTCGCTTGCAGAATCATGCTCCTCCCTATACAAGCAAATTCTACACCAACTCATCTACTTTCTTCAGCATCTTAATAAGAATTCACACGATACAAACGAAAGCACATGTAAAGCATATCAGCTTATCTAGATGATAAACAGAATCTTCTAGCATGGATTCTCTTAACAAGAACATATTACTGATTTTAATTTGTCTCTTGAAACTTTATTTTCTTGCATGCATGCTCTTAACAAGAACAATTTTCCAATTTTAATTTGACTCTTTAAAACAATCTCACTGATTCCACTTCTTTATATGTAGCCATCCTAATACTATTATACTTTAACCCCTAATGTAGTATGACCGTCATCCAGGGGCAGAAATATGGCCCCTTTGATTTTCCCTAGACACTAGATATTTCACAATATGCGTGGAAGGACTTTTACATTTTACATTTTGCTTTTCTAAATCTTACAGCTCATGCACTTTGACTTATTTTAATCAGAAGACCTGATAATTTCACAATATACAAAATTTGACATGTAGATTCATGTTAATTTTTCATGTTTCCTGAAATTAGAATAACGTTTTATATTTTTTATGAAAAAGCAAAAAAAGTACATTTTGCTTTTCAAATTCATAAAAACGGACCCATAATTGAAACTGCAATGTAGCTACCATTCTCAATCACTTAACATTGCTCATTCATTTTTCTAGCACACTCAGCAATAGCATTGTCCTTTTAAGGTTTCCTCTTTGTTTGACTTTGCAATCAAATCCTCATTATTCTTTTACAAGCTCTAAGCATCTAGTTGAAAGCTCAAGCTCCTTTTAAGGTTTCTCCTCTATACAACTTCGCCAATCAAATAATTGTTTTCTTTTACACGCTCTAGGACTTTAATTGAAAGCTCAACAAATTGCAAATATTACTCGAGAAGTAGCATGGAACGAGGCCCTCCTTATGAATAGCAATGAGTCAAGTTTAATGAGGTTCCCGATCAACCAGAATTGCTTCATGTGGGATTTTAGTGCTATACATCAACAATACATACATACAAACACACATACATAAAACTCAAAAGAGACAAGGCCTGTATGTTTTTTACCTCCAATGATCTGAATTAGACTATGTGTCAAGCTCTGAGTATGTCAAAGAAGAAACATTTCTTTCACATAACATAGGTTACCAAATAATTAAACAAATGAACTTATGAGAGACAACCAGCAAAAGTTAATTAATATTAATGGTCAATACAACACTTGCTGTCATTTAAATACACATAATTTTAAAATCATTTAAAAATGTTTGATAAAGAATCAAAATTCTAATTTACTAATGTTCAATTAAGAATCAAAATTCCCATCCATCCACCAAGCAATCCTACATTTTACATTGTCCTTTTCCTGTTAGCATCAAGTTTCAAGTAGAAAGACGGATTTGGAGTCTTGTTTAAGAACCTACAGGTTCTTCTTGGTTAGTCAGAATGATGTGATCATAAGGGAACTAAAGGACAAAATAACTAATGAGCAATCGAAATGATAATATTGTCTAAGATACAATGTTTGGTAACACCTCAGAATCATGACAGGATGTTTCTAAACAGGGAAAATGACATAATTGGTCCTTGAGCATTGGCCCAATATGCAATGTGATCCCTGAACTTTAGCCCAATGTGTCATGTGGTCCCTAAACTTTTAATTTGTTCAATATGGTCCCTGAACTTTTTGGTACCTGTTCAATTTAGTCCCTGAACTACATGAAAATATTCAATGTTGTCCCCAATTTTGAATGGAAAGACAACATTGAACATTGTCATATAGTTCAGGGACTACATTGAACATGCACCAAAAGTCCAGAGACCACATTGAACATTAGGCTAAAGTTCAGGGACCATATTAAACAAATTAAAAATTCAAGGACCACATTGCACATTGGGCCAAAATTCAGAGACCATTTGTCATTATCCCTTCTAAAAAATTTGAAACATGGTAGAATCATACCTCAACAATGAGAAAATCATTAAGAACTTACCCAAAACAATTAAAGAAAAGAGGAAAAAAATACAAGAGAGGAACATCACTCTATGATTAATTGTTATCATGCCATTAATGTTCCTCCATTTAAGAATTTACCTTTTCTGTAAGTCATGCTCATTCCTTCTGATTCAATGAAAACTCAGTAATAGTCTCTTCCATTCCCACTATTCCTTGTAATTAAACATGACTATTGGGTTAATGATGAGTTTCGGATTCATTAAGCAGGAGAACCAAATCTGGAATCCAACCAGTACCAGCCATCTCACTCCAATACTTCATTTATCGGTATTTATCCTTTTCTTATATGGTCAAGAGATAATCTACTTCACGGCACTAAGGGTTACAAACCAAAAAATAAAAAAAATCTAAAATACTTATTCTCTAGTTAGGTCCTCATGCTTGCACAAGGTATTAATTCAAAATATTATACACAATAGACTGTCTCTAAATACTATATATGTCATGTATAATCAATATAGATTCCTTGCACCATATAGATGAACTCAATAGACTTGAATCTAGATCATTAAGTAGATTAGACTATCTAAGTTTTATAAGGGTTTAACATAGTCATTAAGTTTTCGATTAACATAAAATCAACGATAGCCACATGGATTTGAGATAACAATTTCTTAGACAATTTAAGTTTCATAGTAGATCCAATAATTGGCATAAATAGAGTATTTCGGCGGGAAAAACACACATCAAAGACCACTTGGTATATTTTTGGTACAGTGAAGACTAAAAGATGAATAAGTTGAGGAATGCAGAAAAGGCAAAAAAGTTTTTTTTTAATCGAAATTCACTTTAGCAAACCAAATTCGGCTACTTGCTCCATTTGTAAGTGGTGATGTTAAATTTAGGATTTACTTTAATAAAACTACATTTTGAAGCAAATTTTGTTTCTGTAGTTTAATTGAATGCTAAGTACATTGTGATTTAGGTTTTAATTCACTATTTATGATTCCTTTTTAGAATTAAACAACCGTTTTTACTTGAGTTTTTCTGGCAAAATTTTCATTTGGCAAAATAAGCACTTGCCCCTTGACCAAATGGCCAATTGGCAAGTTTCCATGAAAAGCACAAAAGCTTCTCAATTACTGCATTTTATGAGATTCGGCAAGAAACTACATATCAGAGAGAGAGAGAGAGAGAGAGAGAGAGAGAGAGAGATTAGTTAAGGTTTAACATTTCCAATTTCTCTGCAGTGGCACTTCCTTACCATGCCAAAAACATGGACATATTACTTTTGCCGGGAAGAGGATGACCAAGGTGTACAGGCTATCTATGGAACCTTGCACCCACTGTGAAAGGACACACCATAATTTCCAAGTTCTCAAAACTAACAAACAAGGTTTAGCACTGACATCTATCTACCCTGTCCCTGTAACGTGTTCACTGTCCTTAACTAACAAACGAGGTTTAGCACTGACAAGGCAACTGGAGAAAGGTAAGGATTAAACTTTATCCGGTTTCGCATTTTCTCTGCATTGAATTTGATATTTGCATTTTGAATATGATATTAAGGTTGAATTTCCAATAGCCTACCAATTTTCTTGCAAATACAAATCATAAAAGACAACCATTGGATAGACATGCATTTGATACAAATGAAACTACTAGTGTTTTACACTCCTCATATTCATATGTGAATTCTTTAGAGAAAAATTATAGATTCTTGAACCAAAGATTATCGATAAAGGTGGTGGCAAAATAGATCATGGATCCATTATTTAACTCAGATTTAGTGGGTCACGTGATATATGAGTTAGCTCAAACTTTGAAAACAGGTTGTAATGCGTTTGGTAGAGTAAAGCCAACTGTATATGGGTTTTAGAGGTCTATTTGTCAACAGGTTCAACAGGTACTATTTTGTGAACCAACCAGCATTGGCCTAAACTCAGATTCTATGGATTGTGACTCAAGTAAACTGGTCTCTCAATCAATCTGTCGAATATGTCTCAAAGCATAAAGGTATGTACATACTTCATCCGATGGCTCATTGTTCAAACAACGAAAAATGTGTCTGATACAGGAAAGGATAGGTTATTGAGAGTAAAAGCACAACTCTCATCGATTAATTAGGAGCAAAACATTAAATTGCGAAGGTTCAAGACAAATGAACCTTTCATTTAAGAACTAAGTATGTGAATCGTCCTGAAAGCCAATAGATCCAGAGAGCCCCATCTCTTCTTTTAAACCTCAATGCTTTTCTTTGAAGCCAAACTTCACCAAACAAATGCTAAAGAAAAGTATTTTCTTCTTTAACAACCTCGACTATGATAAGTACCTAACTCCAACTTTAGACTTCATAGGAATCGACCAGATCCATAACAATTTCAGCATAAAGCCAGCATCCACCAATTTTCATAAAGATCTAAAATAAAGAGAAGAAAAAAGGAAATTGATGAAGAAAGTTGACTTCAACTGTACATAATGATCACTGTATTATATACACTTCTCTGAATTAACTATTCTACAAACTTTAGCATAGTCAAATGGATGCCTGA
The DNA here is from genome assembly GCF_021117445.2 of Syzygium oleosum. NCBI lineage: Eukaryota > Viridiplantae > Streptophyta > Magnoliopsida > Myrtales > Myrtaceae > Syzygium > Syzygium oleosum. The sequence continues at coordinate 17,882,351 of NW_026607485.1, read as the reverse complement.
GAATGAGACAGGCAGAAGGTTGCAGCTGAAAACAGAATGTGGATAGTGACTCAAAACATCCTATCGCCTCTGTTTTCTGCTTGGAATTTGAGTCTTTATGAATCAATTAGGAGATCCTGAGTGACCAAGAGAGGTCAGCTTAAGGAAAAAAGATGCTGAACTAACGGACTTTCACCAAACCAGGAGGAATTAGATATGATGTAGAGGATGAGACGAGGGCAATAAAGAGCACTATATCCTATCCTCCACGGTAAATGACAGGCTGAGATCAATAGACCAGAAAAAGGTAGCAAACCACTCCATGAGGCTCATGAGCATATTTTGGCAATGAGAAACTTCTGCACAAAGGAAAGCGGGATATAGTTGTCAGCAAAAGAACTAGATGTACAAACAAACGACTTATACACAGTAATGATAGCATCAAAAGCCATTGACAGAATGGAAGAAAGGGGGTAAATTGAGAACAGAGTGAGTAGAGTCATTCATGTAGCAAAAGAGAAGAGTGCAGATCCTAAGCTTTTGAATTTAAGTGCCATAGGACAGCACGATCAGAGGTAAAGGTGGTTGATCAGACTATATCTGAAGAGTCGCAATTAACACATACAACTAGCGGACAGAGTTGGAAAATTCCAGCTTACATTTGAAAAACCAAAGTTCTTGGTTTCCCAGCTTTCGATTTCAAGTGACTTTCTCAGATAGTCCATCAGGAAACTAATCTTGATCCCCATTTCAGGGTTTTAATATGTGGATACTCTAGTCTGTAGCTCAATCTAGTCACTTAATCAATAAGGAAGCAAAGGATCATCTGGTCAGCAAATATGATCTGCTGAAGCACTTTAGCTACAAAATACTTCTTCATAACTGTCGGGGAATCCAATCTTAATGGGCCATCTAAAGCTCTGCCTGGTTGGCAAAGAGACCAAATGGCCAGAGAAGAGAAAGCTTAGAGGAAATTCACATTGATGGTTTGAATTCTGAATACAGCCATCCCAGGACATTAAAAATTCTCGGATTTATCAGCTTCACTTTCAAGATTATTTGGGGATTATGCAACCCAACGATGAGAAGTCCAGTAGAGTATTATTAAATAGGCATTTCTGAATATATTGATAATTAGGTATATAGGATAATCTAGTTAAGGTATAGTTCGGTAGTGCTGTAGCTTTTGATGCGGTAATGTGATGTGGTGCCATCACTATTGCTACAAAGGTAAATGCAACGTATATTTCAAGGTAATAGACAACCTTCAAAACTATGTAAAAAGTGTCTTAAAATTAAGTTTTCTTGTCAATATAAAATTAGGATCTTATAAACCTTCAAAGCAACATTTTTAGAAGCATCTATTTAATGTTTCCTAAAAGCAAAATCTGGATGCTCTGATAAATTAAGATATTCCAACTTTTGAGATGTCAAAAACCATCAAAGAGCCAAAGCACCACCCCAAAAACCAAAGCCCTCCCCAATACCATCTGACTTCAACCGGGCTGTTCTCAAAGAAATCTCTAGCATTTGTCCAGAAACCATCGTCTGAAGAGAGAAAACAGTCTTCTTGTTTTTGTATCTTCTTCACCTAAATCAGTACTCTAGGCATCTGCCTGTACATTGAACATCAATTAAAAATGAGCTCTTTCAAAAACAGTCGAAGTTCAAGAAAACACAATCCTTAGCTACCTACCTGACTAATTTCTTAAGCCTTCATTCAGAAGTCTAGTCACATGAAATGTACCACATTAAGGCCAAAAATTGGAAACTCTAAAAAACCAAGACAGTATGATCTGAAATTAGTGTGCCATCTACCCCTTGAATGAATCTCAGGGAAGGCTGTTAGAAGATTAAACCCCTTGCATACAAGAAGGCTGAGAACAGTCTGAAAGCCAAAGGAAAGAGCAACTGTATGACATAGAAAACTCTGATGCAGCTACGGTTCCAGCTTTGTCCTCATCACAAAGGCATTATTGAACCATATTTCTATTAGTCTCAAAAAGATTAAGTCTGCCCAGAACTGCCATTCGAGACCAAGGAATATCATGATCTTGTGGTGAATAGGATCAAGCAAACAAAAGGAATAGGCAGGACAGAGATACAGAGCATCAATTGATGGTAAGGAGAGACCGAGACACACAAACAGGAGCCATCTCATCTTTGTAAGCAATCTCATATATTTGCCTTTGGTAAGGCCCGGGACATGCAACTTAGGGATGGAATATTGAAGAGCATCCTCATTTGGCTGCGTATTTTCGTGTAAGGTGAAGAACTTAATAGGACTTCACTCAGGACCGGCAATACAGGACAAAAATTCAAGAAAAAACAAAGCAGCAGGGGGTAGACATGCAGCACGAAAAAAAAAAAGTACGAGCACAAGATGAGTACACACAGGATAAAAGACTACCGCAATAAGGAGGTTAAAATGAGAGAAGCTGGCGAAAGATGTTGATTAGTATCTAGTCTTTCGTCAATGGATTTACATGCAGAAGGGGGAAAAAGAGAAGCTCAAAAGAAGGCTTATTGCCAAAGGCACACTTTAAAATGATGAGAGATGTTGAATACTCATATATATTAAGCCCACCAACAGCTACCCTGGCCGTCTTCTTTTTTGCATCAGGCAGAATTATAATCCATCCGGGAGGAAGCTTGAAACTAAACTAAGGCAGCATTTTCCAAATTGCAGCTACCATAGATTTAGTTTTTGGATTTCACAAATACATTACTCCACACCAAACTAACCTAAGTTTATAATTTTCCTGCTCAGCACAAAAAAAGTCTTTATTTTCATGTTGAAGATCACCAAATCATGATTTAAAGATGACAGGTCAACTACAGCACAACAAGTCAATGGGCAATGGGGGTCAGCCAAAACAAATAGTTCTTACCAATCTAACTTCTTCTTCATCCATAACCACCATACATATTTCCAGTTTATCAAATTTAGATATTCCCAAAAAAATGATCTTGTGCTGTGACTGGAGGGAATACTAAAGGAATGTCTCAACATTTCCAAAAGCATAATGTAAACTCTTAAATTTATATGCAAAAGACCAGAGTAACTCTAAAAGCTGACATACCATTTCAATCTCCTTTCCACTCAACCAAATCACTGCGAGGCACATAGAGCTTTGCTGCTTGCTCCTCTGCTTCAGTGTCATTGACAACCCCACGACATCCAGGGAAGCCACAGTAACAAGCCAATTGTTCGTCAATTGAGAAAAACCTAAGATTTATAGAGTGAATATCAGCAACAAAAAACACTGTAAGAAGTAGAATACATGGAGGAAAACAAACATATGCAGATCATTCAAGAAACACATTACCGGTAATCATAGGTGAGCTCTTCCCATCTTTCAATATCCCTTTTGGCAAAGATAATAATGTGCTCATCACCGTCAACACTTATGACTCTAGAATAACAATTTGGCTGCACAAAGGTGAAGCAGAGATGAAATCAGAAGAGTACCAAGGCAGCAAACATATGGCATAACAATCTTGTATTGATCCTATGGCATGAACTGGTCATATATAGTGAGAGAGAGAACTTTCTTGACGTAGAAAAGATGACCAGCTGCTCACATAGAAAGACAGTGACCAACATGTTGGCACGCTAGATGCACCATTATTCAATTCATCTACACCACAGTTCGGCTACAATCCTGAATCTTAGCATTACTAATGCACAAGCTTGCTTAGTGTACTCATGACAAGTAATTTGATTTTTTTTTTCTTGGGGGGGGAGGGGAGGGCATGTCAATAAAGTTTAAAGAACTTATATATACTTTAATACAAGACATGATTTTAGTTAGCCTGCCATAAGATAACCAAACCTACAATCACCCTAGTTTGGAGGAAAACACTTGGTGTTCTATTATCAAGCAATAAAGTCCTTTAAGCCCGTTTCCTTCCTTTTTATACGAAAATAAATAGCACTTCACATATATTAACAAGCAAAAACTATAATGCTCAACATATCCAATTATAAAGCGGCAGAAAGTGCAATATAGAAGAAAAATGCTCACCTCACACGAATGATTAATCAGATGAGCAATGCTTCCTGCTCTTGTGGCATCAATAACTCGTTCATCATCAATTCGGAACATGTATGTCCCAGCACCCTGCATGAAAATGTGGAAGACAAGAAAAGATCAATGGTTTCCCCTGTCATGTAAGGTCAAGACAATGCATGCAGAGGGCCTTTCAACAACGAACCAACTATGCCTTCACCAAAAATGCAAAGGTCTCCCAACACATGCAAACAAACAGGAACAAGTTGCTTCAAGTTAACTGATCAGCAAGGTAGTGTAACATGTATCTTGAATTGAATACAAAGAGCCAAAGCATTTTAGTTCTGTCTGAAATGAATCATTATGCTCAGAATGCAGTATGCGTTTTTTAATCTGAGAGACTTTTCTATATACAAAGAGGCAAAGCATTTTAGTTGTCTGAAATGAACCATTGTGCTCAGAATGCAGTATGCATTTTTGTATCTGAGAGAATTTTCCTTCAGTGGTGTACCTCTAAGGAGTACTAATGAAGTTCGCAGAAAAACAAAAATTTGACAACATTCACTCTCAAATTAGAGATTGAGGGAGAACCCACTGTGCCTGTTTCCATTTATACCGTGTGTGCTCCTGTATTTCACCTAGACAGTATGTTGCTAATACTTATCCAAAAATTAGCATACCTCACCATTTTTTGGCCAAAAGAATACCTCAACTCTAAAGACACAAAACTGACACCATTTAGCTTAGAAGGGAGAAAATTGAAGATCTTAGCAAACACACTCAGGAAAAAATCAATCGCTCTTGACATTTCATACTCGAAAGGCTTTGATTTCTCTTTTGGAAGACCATCAGCACAGAAACCTATTCATGGATTTGTTCTTCAGAGTAGAGGACGGAACATTCATACACACATACAATCATAAACAGTGTAATGACATTGTTGCAAAAACAGATCTGAATGTAAAGAGAACCTCCAGATTCTAGCTTCATCATGCAGCACCCTCATTCGAGGAATTCATACAGCCCCTCATCCTTTACAATGCTGTCAATGCCAAAACTCAATCGGAATCTTGGTCATGTCTAAGACATGCATTTTGATTCTCCAAACACGAGAAAAGACAGTCACAGCATGTAGACAATCTAGATGCACCTCTATTCAACCATCCACAAGATGTTCATTTGATTGTTTGGTTTTTCTTTAGAAACTTAACAGATAAACAATACATCACCCCAGGACATTATGGAGCAATGCAACTTTGACCAAATTTTTTTGCCCCTTCAAGTAGCAAGCAAACCAGACAGCAGTATGTTAAAGTATGTTTATCTTCATCTATTCCATTTTCTTTTGTTTTCTATTCACTTATACTGGTGATAGCATCCATCAAATGCCAACGTCCCTGATGCAAAAGCAGTACAGTGACAACATCACGTCAGAACTCACCACCAGTGAATTGTATATGAAATGTTCTCTTCTGTCGGCTATAGGAGGTCGAACTAGTTCGCCTGAGTACTCAATGACCTACATAAGGAATTTCAAATTGGCATAAATTCATTAATCAAATGTTCATAAAAGAAAGAATTACAAACGGATTAACAAACTGCATACCATATCCCCTGCCCTGTGTGGCTGCTTAGCGAAGATACCAAATCCATGTATTCCTGATTTCCCTAAAGCGATGATCATCCCACGACCACAGCAACATAGAGATATATGAATATAAGTTAAACCGCTAAGGAAACCTCAACAGATTAATTATGACAGCAGAAAGGGAAGATGATAAAGGTTACAACGAGCTGACTTTTTTTCTTTCTGATAACATAGACATTATATTTAATAGAGCAATAGGAGAAAATTCTAAGCAATCATGCAAGAGAAGATCAAATCTCTTGACAGAGCCAACAATGACAAGCAGAAATTCAAAACTATATATTTTTTCATTCCAAACCTTAAAAACAATCTCCAAAACTCTAAGTAATGGTGAAATGGAGCATCAAAAGCAGTCAAAACTACCTTTTCTCTTTGTTTCTAGCATTTGATCATTGCTTTGCAAATGCATCTTCCTTCTCACACTTCTCTTTATCCTCCCTTCTAAGAGGATCTCCTTTCTCTCTACTCAATTTTTTTTTTAAATTGGTTTTTTCTCTAATCAAGGTGAAAACTAAAAGATACCACTATAACAATATATATAGATATATATGTTCAACTGTTGTATCATTCGTTATTAGTATGATGACAACGAAATAAAATAATTCTTTTTAACTAGAATCCATCAGTTTCAGATTTAATGCTAGGTCCAGCTTCCTAGTTTCAGATTTTATTTCAGAAGCCATACGTTAAGGGGTAAAAGTCCCTCCCTTAACCCACCATCGGCCAAACACACATCTAATACCATCAACAGGTACATTCAGCATCCCTGTTCCTTTTTCCCATTGTTGTGACAATAAGAATGCAGCAATGCAATTAATCTCATAAGAAGACAAGCACAACAAGCAGCGAAATTAGAAAAATTACTAAAGTTAGGCAAAGATCGTGTTCCTTGTTAGCAATATTTCCTTCAAAATAAGGGAGCACTTGAAAAGTAGTCAGAATTATTGTTCGTATAAACTTAAACAATAGCTGAAACAAAGTCTCCCTGCTGTTCTGATAGAACATTCTACTATCTGGCAAGAAAATATGTCTAGAATCATACAGACTTTAACATATTAACTGCATAGCACAGTCCAGCACTATTTTGACATTAATTCTCCAACCTAGTAACTTCTAGATAGTGAAGAGTCTAATTTGCGAGTCAGCACTCATGATACAAGCTAAATGAAGAACTTCAATAAAGAAGAATAGATCGAGTATTGGAAGAACCAATAAAGAATGCCATAGCTAACCTCACTTCCTTAAAAAGCCAAATATTATGCTTACCAAATGCTAATCTCTTTTTAAAGGTCTGCCTCATGAATTTATACTTCTCCGCCATAGAAGATACGCTATCAGAAGTATCAACTTGATGGGACCTTAGTTTGTGAAGGCGAGAAGAGTACTTGGAGACGACTCCATTGGAAGGCAAGCCTGCCAATAAATGTTGACTGTACCCACCGACCAAGTAAGGCTGGTTCTCAACAAAAAGGCGTTTCAAGGATGCAGCAGCAAGTGCTTCAGGTTCTTTCCGTCCTCTTCTCCCAAAAGAGCTGTAAGGCTCTGCCAGACATGGTAAAAGGAAAACAATTTTATCGACCCAAAATAGACTTTCTATAGCAATTTCCAACATTTGATGCGTAGGGGTTAATAAAAGATGTAAAAAGAAAAAAGTAATGCCATAAAGCTAATCGCCTAGAAAGCTATCATAAAGAGAACGCAACTTGAGCAATTAACCAACCCATGGCCCCATTGGCAGACGACCAGAGTAGGGAAAGCTACGCTTACCACAACGAGCACATCCAGATGGATTAGAGGGCGGGTTGTAGTTAGAACATTGACGCTCAACTTGATTGACGTGCTCGTCTGAACCAGGACGCTCATTAGATGGTTGTCTGTGCTTCTTGCAGAAAGAGAGAAGACGAATGCAGTGTTCTTCATCTTCATCATCTATTGAAAGGAGATGAAGCCTTTCCTCATCCTCAAGCTATTAAATAACAGAGACAGAAGATAGCAAGTCATTGATCTACCAGAACTTCATGAGACTCATGCAAGCATTTGGCCCCGAATTTATAAGTTTCTCTGTAGGCAGTTTCTTTTCTTGCTTTTGCCAGTTTTAACTGGCCGACAGTTTGCGCATGTGTATAATAACCAAAATTCCAGGGGAAGATCAAAAGTACCTCGACACAAAGACCAGCTGCTCTTGCACACAGCGGATGATATGCTACTCGACAAGTATTGTTTGAGCACTGTCAACAGAGGCACTCTGTAAGTCATCTTGAGGACAAGAATAAGATTTTATTCAACTCGACATTATAATTATAAGACCTGATAGGTACTAGACTTCTAAAGCACCAACCCAATAACAACCTTTCCTCTACTCTTATTTCCATCTTCGTCCTTTTTTATTTGGGTCACCGTGACCTCCGCAAGTATTTTTCTTTTTATGTTCACGTCTTTTTTTTTTTCTGTTGCATACTTCAAATGTGATCTTATGATAGATAATTGATCTAAACCTTCGACGCAATGCAAGTCTCAACAATTACGTCCATTTAGATATCGTGTGGGACTTCTGCTTCTTAAATGAGAAAGAGTGGACCTTAATTTAACAAACTTGACTTTGCTTAATTGCAAGAGTTAAGATTACTTTGTAAGAAAAAAGAAGCAACTGATGCCTGCATCCTTTGAGTGCGCACCCCATTTCACAGAACTAGAGATTATTTGCATCTTAGGAGAGCCTATCTCATGTGAGCGCTCATGAAAAGAAGAAATGCAAGTTGACAAAGAACTTCCTTCCTTGTAGTAAACCATTCTAAAGGCCAAACTTAAGTAACAAAACATAATCATCCATATGGAGACTTACTTGGATACAGGCGCCATATTGTACGCCACAGATGCTGCACAACAGCTTCCAGCGATCCTAGGAAAAGTTCAAGAGAATATCTCTTGCTTAACGACCGTAACTTGGTTATATTTGTAAAATAACACTTGAGAAACTCACTAAAAAGGTCTACATGAATCAATGTAACAAATCAAAGATACCTTGTTAATTCTACTGATACCATCAATGGGCTCCATTCTCTTCACATCGGACAAGCAAGTTTCTAAAGCAAAAGAGGATCATATGGCATGAAACCATGAATTTAATTTAATAAACTTTTGACCAATCAACCATAATGAGAAGGGGAGAAAATCCAAATAGCACAAACCTGGTATCCACATAGCACAAGCTAAATGAGCCCATCGGCCGTCAGTTGTGGGTTTCATAGCACCCCCTACACAAAAGTCAATGCAGAGTTTAGCATGTAATAGTAGCAATATAGGACAAAAATCTAAGTAGTACCTATAACTGGGCAAAGACAGCATGGAGGCAAAGGATCAGGAGCCCCTGGGCGACATAGATTGCATAACCATAGTACACCGCCTACGGGCTCTAGCTCTCCATAGCATTTAGCATGAACCTGAACAAATAGTACAAACGAGTCGATAAAATTAGAAAATAAATGGTGATAAAATCTAGATTCCGCTCAAATCACGACACAGGAAAACAAATGGACAAATTAGGTGAAAAGTGGAACAGGAACATGGGCTAGCATCAAACTCTATACGAACTTCTTCATGTACACCCTAGCAATAATACATAGCCAAAAGATCAAAGTGCACTTGGGTCCTCACCATCATTCTGCATTTATCGCATTGGAGGAAAAGATTGTTTGCATACTCCTGAAATTAAAGACAATTATCAGGAACAAACCAAGGTATCCATTGTGTTAAAATCATGAGTAACAATGAAAGAGGGGGTTAAATAGATTTGCTTGACATAGAAGAAGCCTTAATCCTACAAACTAGCTAATCAGCCAAAAAGAAGGCACATAATGACAATGATTAACCATATTTAAATTGATAGATAGTACTGTCGAGTAAGGAACAACCAAAATTAGCACACAAAGAACCATTAAGCTGCAAAAGCCTAACCATGATGAAGAAAACGAAGCTTCACCTCATCCATATGACAAACACTGCATTTGTCAAGGTCTTTCCACTCAACACGAACAGGTCTATATCCAACTGGGAAATCTCTAAATTTTCCAGAAGCTAATTTGCTCATAGAGAACTTTGTCAAATGTCTGGATTTTGACAAACACTGTCGATAAAAACAGAAACACGTTTAAGTTGGGATACAAAATAAAGCAGATGAAATTAACAACCAGACTAGCAAAATGTTGATGTTGAAATGGGAGCAAAGATAATGTCATTAGGAAGAAGAACAGCATACCTGTATAAGTTTCGCTACTTTAGGATTAGAGAAACCAAACATATGTGAACCATGTTTGAACATCGTTTGCACGCCAGCTTCAGCATTAAAACCATCAGCCATACCGCCACATGCCTTCTTTAATCTTTTGTAAATCTTATCCCAGCAAGCAGATGGTGTAGACCCTTTAAACTGGAATACATATTGCCAATGTCAATCATCAAATTCAAGTAACTTAGTTTAGGGAAACGATGAGTAACACAGAGAATAGCCAAGTATGTCTCTAGCAGAAAGCATGTACCCAGTCAGAAAAGGAGAATATTGTACAAATTGTTTGGATGTGAAAGATTCGATATAGAAAGAACACCAAAACCGAAAGATGTGATATTTCAAATTCAGCCTCACTAAATTTTAGCCAACTAAATCAAAGAGAAATTTTCTGGTAAATCACTGATGTTAGTGAGTGATTGAATGTGTATCTAAATCCCTCATGTTAACCAGCGATAAATTTATAATCTCTCACACTCTCTTCCAGTTATATTTAATACACTCCCAGCAGATATAACTAAAAGTATTCAGTTCACACTGGAAGGACATTTTGCACATAGAAACTATTAATGGTGGTACAAAGCAAGATAAGTGAACCGATCTCAATGTAAACGAGCAGCTAGGTCCATGCATAGGGTAGGAAACAATGAAAATGAGGCTGGGAAAAGATAGTTGTATAGTCTAATTATCATGACAAGTGGAAAGAGCCGCATCTAGATATAAATTAAGGCCTCCAAAAGCAATTATATGGTTGATAAATGTAATGTTTCTTCTATCTATGAGGTTGGGCATCTATGTAACCAAAGTATGCATAATTCAACCATCATAATCCATTAATACAACCTCAATATCATCATAGCACAACTTAATTGAAATTATCAACAATGCACCATGCTTTATTCCACAATGTCAAATTTGACCACCCAAAAACCTATGTTTTCACAACCATTCACAACCAGCCCAGCGTGCAAACTGGTAATTAAGGACCTGTTCATTGCACTGTTAATTAAAGTCATTGTCCAGCTATGTCAAAACAGGTAGCACGGAATAGTGGTCAGCAATGTATGCACAAAAGTTCAGTAAACCTAGATAACTTTGTTTCAAGGGCGTCAACCAGATAGAAGTTCTATCACCTCACCCTAGAATCTAGTCAAACAAGTCAAACATGGTTAACTAGCACCAAAAAGGAAGTGCAAGAAAAGTAAAGAAAAGAAGTGAATAAGTGGACTGAAAAGCTATAAGGTAACATGAGATTGCAAGGAGGTTATTCCATAAGAGAGCTCCCATGAGGACAGTAAATCATTAAATCAACAACTACTAAGTAAAAAAGAAAAGGGGCGATCACTTGTTAATCATCTATCTATTGGGGTTATCATATCAAACTAATCCTTGACAAGACAATTCCAAGCCTCTTGTTGGTTATAACAGAGAATTTGAAAAGGTACTCTATAAAAGTGTATGTTCTGCCAGAGATGAGGAATCTAAGGTATTGTCGCAGTGTAACTATCAAGGCCAACACTGACCAACTTTTGTTCTATGGATTTCGGAATCCAACTAAGATCAGAGACAGCATTAATTCTTCATACAGCTGCAGATGTGTGCACAATATGCCTATGCTATACTATTGAGCAAATTCCAGCTCAAGCTAATAGAATATGAAAGAAAAAAAAAACTAAATCATACCATATACTATTTCCTTTCAAAATAGAGAACTTTCAAATGAAATTCAAAATCAACTTTATCCAACACAATGTACCTGCTCTCCACTATCTAAAGTTACTCTAAATAGAGGTCGGATCTTCAACTCTGGGTCTCTCAACACCTCCATTTTATATGAAGCACGAGCCCTTGGATCTGAACAACACAAATAGAAGGTGAATAAACAGCAGTTAGTTAAATTTCGACCAAAAAAAAAAAAACAGTAGTTAAATTCAATCAAAGTAAGGGCAAATTCAATCGATCCCTTTTTAACTTGTTCCATTGTTCCTCTTTTTTTGGTCATCCAACTCTGGGGACACTTTCAATCACCTGAATGTTCTTCAAAAACTTTCAATGATGGGCTTGTTGATAAGCCACAATACTTTTGACATGTTGAAGAAGTGCCCATTAGTCTCCATTAGTCAACAAGACAACTTTACATATCGTTAAGTTTGGAAACTAAAGCACGGATTATATTTCTATATACTCAATTGAATCATTATATGCACCCTAGGATTCTACTTTATCATCAATAGCTCACTTGTTGACGCTATATTGTTTTCTTATGAAAAAGTACATTTCTTTAAATGTACAACTCAATACTTGTATTTTTCAGAAAGGTGATTTAGAGGATGAGGGACCTAAGCAGCCTCAAAGTAGAATGACCAACTACGTTGATGATAAATAATTATGTTACCCTTAATTGAAGTAAACTTCCTCACGGCAGTATATCCTTCTGGCCAGATGTACTTTCCATCTTGAAAGAATTCTGAGTCCCTCACGATCTTTCCTGAACAATAATTGTAAGAGCTTGTAAGTACTATGCATGACCCAATCCCCAAGGATAATAAAAATTTGGTAAAATACCAAAAACATACCTCACCTTTCACTAAATGACCACTTACATACCTCTACTTTTAGAAAAACCAAATAGATGAGTTTTATCTTAGCATATCACTTTGCACCTTCACAATTATCCTAGTGTCCCTATTTATAAAAATGCAATTTTCTTTCCAAGAAGGCCAGTCCCCAAATCCTAAATTCTCACACTCACCCAAAACACTCAAAATCAATCAAAAACCAAACCAATCAAACCCTAAGCGAGTTTGCAAGGAGAAAAAATTTGGTCTTTTCAATGTAGGGTTTTGCTTAGAGACACGTGAGTGGTATTTGCAAAAGTAGAGGTATGTTAGGTGGTCATTAGGTCAAAAGTGAGGAATGTAATTGTTATTTTTTGCCACTTATTTACTTCATGCAGCTATGATTAAAGTAATTGACAAGAAACATTGTGCATTTGAACTTATATGCATTCACTCCATGACATTATCCATCACTCTACATCTATCATGAGTCATGGTTCATAATATAGAAGTACGCTTGACTAGAAACGCAAACATGTTGTCAGAAGCAGTGGCATTTACCAAGGCTAACTACTTGCAGATCTCCCAGTACATATGGAAGGGTCCCAAGGCCCTCCAATTTTCTTTGGCTATTTTCATTGCTCATGCAGTCTTCAGCCGAATCTCCACTCTCTCCATCTTCATCACTAGCACTTCCACAATCATCAGTGGTACGGCCACTCTGCAGCAGAAGCATTCTTCTGGGAAGTTTTTGTTCACTCAGATATCTGATTGGAGCAGAACAGCTTAGTTAGTGCCAACTAAATTTAAACCTCATCCAATGGTGTCAAGTTCAGTCAAAACTAAATCAAATCATTTGACCCAAGCACCTTAAATTTCACGATTTCTGGTATAACAATAAGAAAGACTAGGGGGAAAGAGTTTCTCGAGTATGTGGATCATTTCAATGCAAAAGCAGGAAAGTCTTGTCAAGTAGTTCCACAGAATAACCACTTTTCCATCAAGACACTCTACAATTTTGTCAGACTTATTGACTGAAAAGCAACAGATGTCCAAATTGATTAATTTATTCAAGCAAGTTATCTTCCTTCAATTTGTGTTAGAGAAACACCAACAGTATGTATGTATGAATGGATGGAAAAATGCATGCAAGCGTGCACATATAGCAACAACATTCAAACAACCCTGTATTCTGTCTTCTCTATTTAACATTCCAAACAAGAATCTGTACAGCTATAACAATCATGTGCAAAACTCAAACATCTCATAACATGATCAACGAAAACTTCAGATAAACCGCTGCAAGTGCAACATTCAACTGGAAGACTTCAAGAATAACTCACGTTTTTGCTTCTTCTAGAGCTCTAATGAAGCGAGGTTTCTTGCATTTCAAGTGCAAAGAAGAAAGAAGTCCTCTGAGAAAGGAAATAACCTGCTTTGTCTTAATCCTGAATAATAGCAAAATCAGAGTAACATACAGACAAGTCAGTGAGCAAAATCATATATATCCGACACTGAAAAAATAGTCCTTGAGAATACAAAATTCCAAACCTTGCAAAATCATGGGTACCGAAAAATTGAACAGAAACTGATCTGCCAACAGAAGTTTTATTTAAAATCCCCTGAGCACTTATGTGGGATTCGTCCACTACAAGCCCAGGCCACATTGCATGACCTATCAGAAAAGTTATATGATTGGTTTATATGGCAACTAGTGAATCAACATCTAACGAATAGAAAGATAGCAAAGGTACAACAATACGAACTTCATGCAAACCTAAGCTTTTCCAACAGCAAGACTTCGCAGTTCTCAAACGTGACATGAAGTATTAAAAGGCAAAAAAAACAAGCCAAGATCAGCAATAGCATCATTAAGGTATTACATTGAAAATATAAACCGATGTTTTACAACCAACAGCCCAAACACCTTCCCACAATAACACTTGACAACAACAGGTGTAAACACTTGTCAAAATACTAGTTACAATTGTTCAGATTCAATGAACTAGCTTCAATGTTCCTATCACAACTATTTGATTCAATGTTCCTACCGTATCTATTGACAAATAAGGCTGGTCCCATAAAACAACTTCACTGACGGAGACCCTTATAATAGACTGTCAACCCATGTACAAATGCACACCGATTATATCACAAGAACAAAGTACTTAAAATGTATAGCTACGCTAATAACTTAAGCAGAATTTCAAGGTTTTTTAAAGGTTAGTTTCCCAACAAACCAAGCACCATTTTAAGTTACAACTCAGATCAGCACATTAGACATATGACCTTGGCTATAATAGAACCTGTATAGGATGCAAACTTTTCTAGGCATCCCATTTAGAACATACCACGTGACTCAGATCCAATGTAATTGTAATAATAAACTTATTAGGTCAAAGACTAGTGCAAGGTTTCAAGATAAACAGGAGTTCCTCAAAATCTTAATGATACAATGTGCGAAATGCATCTCACCTATCCACAATGCCTAGGACAGATTTTTAACAAATTTGTCATAATCAAACTTTCTATCGTGCCAGAAAAGCATAAGCACATAGAATGGCATTAAAAGAAGAGAGAGAACAAATATGCACGAACCAGTGAGCTTAGCCCATACAATATCCCCAGGTTCAGGCTCTTGGCAATCATCCAAGCTGGCAGCTAACACAACCATCTCTTCATAATCACATGCATCAGAATCCATACTTTTAATGCTGTATTTCAGGTTCAACTGCCGCATCTCATTGGGAGACAAATAAAATTTGATCTTCTCATTTGTAAGAACTATATCTTCCTTATCTCCATCCTCATACTTGACCTGCATGTTGTTCAACTCTAATCAGAAAATGTCTATTCTGTGCCACATTCTAGAGACTGGTAATATGACAACTTTTATTAGAGGAACTGCAGTGACCCTACATGATGTTTGTTTGTCTCCGAATCGTACCCCAGAATACTGCCCGTGTACCAATCTGCATCCAATGGCCAAAAAACCTGCGACCCACATGTTTCAGTTAATAAATATTCAAATGGAAGATCTAAATCATCGAATTACAGGCTATATGCTTTAATTGCAAGGTGAAAGGAGATACTCGCCTTGCATTGCAAACCAATGAAGATTTTGGGATCGGCATCGTCAAAAGACAACCTGGTCATGCCATAATTTTAACCCATCAATAAATTTGACCAAGAACGAGTGTAAACAGATAACCGGATAATGACAATATAGCAGTACTAGTAAGTACCCAACTAAATAACCTAAGACGCAAACTCCGAACAACACTTCCAACATGTCATCGACCCACATATGAAAACCTAATCTCATCAAGGGAAAAGTTTGATTAACTAACCTCACCCATCTTTTCTTTGTGGGCAAACCTTTAACGTTGTCTTTGACGCTAGAGTCGCGTTTCTTCCTCTTTCGCTGGTCACAGTAACTGTTGCTATTAGGCTTTCGATTCTCTCTCAACCGAGGTCCACCCATATTGTGCAAGTCACTCGAGCGAACTCCCAATTTTGCGAGCTCGCCACCACCACATTTCCTCTTCTTGCGCGGCGAGGTTTCGGACTTGGATTTAGAGCAATTAATGCCCTCCTCCATGCCCTCATCCATTTCAAAATCCTCACAAAATTCTGTCTTCATAGACAATTTCAACGCGGCCTCGGCACGAGCGACCAATAAATCGAACAATGAGGGCTTATCCACGTCCCAATCGGGCCGCTTAGAGCGGCGACAGTACACGTGGACAAGCGGCGCATTACCTTTCGAGGGCCGTCTCCGAAAACCGCGAAAGCCACCGTCATAAGCCTTGCAGTCCCCGTTGCACATGTGGTCATCACCGGCCCGGTCGTCGAGCTCCTCTTCCGGCCCGTCCGACTGCTCGGCGACGGAGGGGAGCTTCCGGGCCTTGATCTTTTTGGACATTAGCGCGGACGATCCCCGGGCGGCCAGGCAGGGGGTGGTCGCGGAGTAGACCTCGTCCAGGGAGACGTAGCGGACCGGGGTGGCCGTGTGGGCGTCGACGTTGGTGTCGTCTTCCGTGGCTCTCGCCGGAAAAGCCATGGAAGAGCGACAGCAAAATTCCCGAGAAAGACCACAAATTCACCACAAATTCGAAGTGGGTTTCGCCTCTCTTCGCCGAATCTACCTCTACCTCTACCCCTCTCTCTCTCTCGCTCTCTGCGAGCGCAAAGAATCCGACGCGAGCGAAGGGGGAGGAATCGAGGAGCAGGATTTGGGGATTAGGGTTTTGAAGGGGATTGTGGAGGGAGAGCTCTGCGCGAAATGATCCGTTTCCCGCCGCGTGCAAATGGAGAGGGAGAGGGAGAGAGAGAGAGAGAGAGATCAGTCACTCTCAATCTTCTCCTCCTCCTCCTCATTTTTATATACTGTCGCGGTTCCCCCCGGCAGGATGCGCCTGAGGAAAATCGCATGCACGTGTGGAGGCAGAGCTCTTCCCTCTTTTCTCGTGTTTTGGAACATCGTTTGGAGAAAATTAGATTTTGTTAGAACAACGTATGATTAGGTTGTGTATGATCCTTTTTTTTTATTCCACATGAAAATGTGTTTGATGCTGAGGCTGATGTGTGTGGATCGCTTGAAAATCAATTTGTGGCCGAAGGCTTGTGGAAATGTGTGATGCTAGAGAAAGGCCCCTGGTGGGGTGATGGCGACGGCGACGGCGACGGCTGCCAGGTTTGAGCGAGTGGCGGCGGCTTGACTGGATCCGGACAGAGGTATCGGGGAGAGAGAAGCGCGTCTAATGAGCATGGCGGCCGTCGGCGCTTTGTGTCCCTCTCTGTATTGCTGGTCGCACCACCGACGTCCTGGCGGTCACTTGATAGCCAACGACGGCGACAGTACAGGGTTATGGATGCCGTGAAGGCACTGGGAGAGAGAGAGAGAGAGAGAGATGTGTGTGGCGAGCATGACGACCATCGTCGCCTGTTCCCTCTCTCTGTTTCTCGTCGTGCCCCTAGCGTCACGGTGGTCGCACGACCAAGCAGCGTTCGCGCCACCATGGCGGCCCCGATTGCACAACTTAAGAAGATGGCGACTTGGTTCGAGGTGTCTATATTCATGTTATATTTGAATATTTATTGTCGCATTTTGCCCTTATCCTATTCAGCGTAAAAAAAGTTTAGACTATCAAACGCCAACTGTTTCTTATATTGTCTTTTGTCTTTGACCTCATCAAGTAATGCATAGATTATTATGCCTACTTTAGCTTAAACAATATTCTAAGACAAAAGAGCAATACAAAGATGAGGTTTTCTTCACCTCGAGAGAACGAAGGCATTGACCCAGCTTAAGTTTTAACGACTTGAGTTTTGAAACTGTTGGCCACGGTCTCACAAAATTTTCAGTTGATATTGGAGTAGCCGTTGCAGAGTTCAAAAATTTCTAAATCCCTATTTGTCTCTCTTATTTATATGGCTACGTGTTAGTTTCATGCGCGAGGAAGAATATTAGAATAATTTAAATATTATGCGAGTAAAATAGATGTTTATGGTCCGCAAATTTTTTTAAAATAGATGTATGTCTCTCATCCTTACTATTCTACGTTACAGATGCTCCCTTTCATTTTATTGGTGCAAGCACTTATTTTTATTTTTTTATATTTTCTATTAAATTTTACCGTTAAATTGTTGAATTAGATAACACGTAATAGTTGACAGTTTTACCCTCTTTTATCACAAGTGTACTAGTTTGTGGTTTTTCGTGGTATTAATATAAGTTATTGGAAACTAACAAAGAGTAAATTTGTCGGTTTTTTGTGGTTAAAAAATTAGTTTGGGGTAAATTTATCACATGTGTACCAGTTTGGGGTTTTTTATGATAAAAAAAATTAGTTTTGGGTAAATTTGTCATAAGTGTATTGGTTTAGGGTTTTTCATGATATTAACTATTTTTTATAAGTCAAAATTTATGGAAAAAGGAAGATACCAAACATTTCCCCCTTTTTATGATTTTGCAAGGGAAGTTGATAATTGTTAATTCCGTAAAAGGAAATATTCATATCCAATTTCAAGGAAAGTTAATATTTGTTAATACCATAAAAAGCAATACTCTCATACAATCTAGAAAGTTAATAATTGTTAACACCATAAAGGATAATAATTTCAATCAATTTGATTTGAGAATACTCTTTCTAGCCATATTTCCAATTTGTGGGTGATATCCATATTAAATAACTTACCGAGAAATAGGATTGTAGGAAAATATGAAGCTATAACATTCCACTTCTCGAGTTTCAAATTCTATCATCCGTCCTTATCCTGTGTGATGCATATCCAAAAAGACATCTTTTAAGGTAACAAACGGATTTTCTCTTTTACCAATTTTTCTAATGCTAGGGATTGAATGATGGAACGAGGAAGCTATATTTTCATGGAGAGGATGGATTGTCTTACCTTAAACTCACTTTATGAATTTATTTTATTACCCAAGTATGCCTACTTCATTAGATCTCCAATTTATGGTAATAGGAAGATACCATACATTTCCCCCTTTTTATGATTATTTAAGGGAAGTTTATAATTGTTAATTCCATAAAGGGAAATATTCTCATCCAATCTCAAGGAAAGTTAATAATTGTTAATACCATAAAGGTCAGTACTCTCATACAATCAGAAAGAAATTTAATAATTTTTAGTACCATAGACGGTAATATTTTCATACAATCTGATTTGAGAAAACTCTTTCTAGTCATATTTCCGATTTATGGGTGATATTCATATTAAATAACTTACCGAGAAATAGGGCCGTGGGAAAGTATGGAGCTACCATAAATGAGTACATTCCACTTTCTGAGTTTCAAATTCTATCCTCCATCCTTATCCTGTGTGATGCATATCCAAAAAGACATCTTTTAAGGTAACAAATGGATTTCTCTTTTACCAATTTTTCTAATCTTAGCGATTGAATGATGGAGCGAGGAAGCTGCTCTTTCATACTACCCTAAACTCAATTTATGAGTTTATTTTATTGCCCAAGTATGCCTACTTCACTAGATCTCTAATTTATGGTAATAGGAATATACCATACATTTCTCCATTTTTATGATTATGCAAGGCAAGTTGATAATTGTTAATTCCATATAGGGAAATGTTCCCATCAAATCTCAAGGAAAGTTAATAATTATTAATACCGTAAAGGGTAGTATTCTCCTAGTATCGGAAAGAAAGTTAATAATTTTTAGTACCATAGAGGGTAATATTTTCATACAATCTGATTTGAGAAAACTCTTTCTAGTCATATTTCAGATTTATGGGTGAGATCAATATTAAATAACTTACCGAGAAATAGGGCCGTAGGAGAATATGGAGCTACCATAAATGAGTACATTCCACTTTTTTAGTTTCAAATTCTATCCTCCGTCCTTATCTTATGTAATGCATATCCAATTCGTATCCAAAAGGACATATTTTAAGGCAACAAATGGATTTCCTATTTGACCAATTTTTCTACTATTAGGGTTTGAATGAGGGAGCGAGGAAGCTACTTTTTCAAGAAGACCATGAATTGTCTTACCTTAGACTCACTTTATGAATTTATTTTATTGCCCAAGTATGCCTTCTTCACTAAATCTCCAATTTATGGTAATAAGAAGATGCCATAAATTTCGCCCTTTTTTATGATCATGCAAGGGAAGTTGATAATTGTTAATTCCATAAAGGGGAATATTCCCATCCAATCTCAAGGAAAGTTAATAATTGTCAATACCATAAAGGGCAATACTCTCATACAATCAGAAAGAAAGTTAATAATTGTTAGTACCATAAAGGGTTAATTTCATACATTCTGCTTAGAGAAAACTCTTTCTAGCCATATTTTCGATTTGTGGGTGATACCCATATTAAATAACTTACCAAGAAATAGGACTCTAGGAAATATGAAGCTACCATAAATTAGTACAATTCCACTTCTTGAGTTTCAAATTATATCCTCCATCCTTATCTTGCGTGATGCATATCCAATTCGTATCCAAAAAGACATCTTTTAAGGTACCAAATGGATTTCTTTTTCTACCAATTTTTCTAATGCTAGGGATTGAATGAGCGAGCAAGAAATTGTCTTACCTTAAACTCACTATATGAATTTATTTGATTACCCAAGTGTGGCAATTTCACTAGATCTCTAATTTATAGCAAAAGGAAGATACCATACATTTCCCCCTTTTTATTATTATGCAAGGGAAGTTGATATTTGTTAATTTCATAAAGGGAAATAATCCCATTAAATCTCAAGGAAAGTTAATAATTGTTAATACGATAAAAGGCAAAACTATCATACAATTTGAAAGAAAGTTAATAAATGTTAGTACCATAAAGGGTAATATTTTCATATAATCTTATTTGAGAAAACTATTTCTAGCCATATTTCCGACTTGTGGGTGATATACATATTAAATAACTTACCAAGAAATAGGGTTGTAGGAAAATATAAAACTACCACAAATGAGTACATTTCACTTCTTGAGTTTCAAATTTTATCCTCCGTCCTTATCATGTGTGATTCATATTTAATTCGTATCCAAAAAGACATATTTTCAAGGTAACAAATGAATTTCCTCTTTTACCAATTTTTATAACGTTTGGGATTGAATGAGGAAGCGAGGAAGCTAATTTTTCAATGAGAGGATGGATTGTCTTACCTTAAACTCACTTTATGAATTTATTTTATTGCCCAAGTGTGCCCACTTCACTAGATCTCCAATTTATGGCAATAGGAAGATAGAATACATTTCCCCCACTTTTTTTTATCATGCAAGGGGAGTCGGTAATTGTTAATTCCATAAAGGGAAATACTCCCATCCAATCTCAAGGAAAGTTAATAATTGTTAATATCATAAAGAGCAATACCCTCGTACACTCTGAAAGAAAGTTAATAATTGTTAGTACCAAGAAGGTAATAATTTCAATTAATTTGATTTGAGAAAACTCTTTCAAGCCACATTTCCAATTTGTGGATGATATCCATATTAAAAACTTAGGAAGAAATAGTAGGAAACTATGAAGCTACCATAAATGAGTACATCTCCACTTCTTGAGTCTCAAATTCTATCCTCCGTCCTTATCCTGTGTGATGTATTTCACTTCGTATCCAAAAAGACATCTTTTAAGGTTGTCGCGCCGCACTTTTGGTGCGCTAAGGAAGTACTTCCATTTATCATGAATGGAAAACTGTCCCCGAATGGGCTATTAAGATCCGATACAGATATTTCGCCCAACGTCCCACAGACATCCCATCACTAGACAAACGGGGGTTTCTCCCAGACCATACCTCACGTGACAGCGGGTTATAATTTTTATCTTTCTATTCAATCTAAGTTTTCAATTTGGAGTCGCCATTAGTCATTATTGATAAGTTGACTAGAAACCTAATCGAGATACGAGAGAAATATCACGATTCCGCGAACCAGAGATTCTGAGTGAGGGGACTTTGTTACATTAATAATCCCAAATTGAGATTACTTTGGTACCTACGATATAATGTATGCTAACGTATCACACAAGTTTCCAAAGACTATCCACTAACTCTAACCATCCTAATCAAAGAAGCAATCAATCAATCATTGAAAAAAACGTGCAATCAATTTCAATCAACCAAAGCAATCCTAAATTGTCTCTAAAAGGAAAATCAGTCCAAAACATCCAAACCCTAGTAAACCCCTAAATGCTTATTTATTCAATGGATTATATAGTTTTAGATTTTTTTTTTTAGGGGTTGAAACCCCTTTTAATCCCTAAACTTAGGAGTTTCCTAAAAATGCCACTTGGGTACTTCAAAAAATTCTAATTTCACTTAAAATGGGTGGCCACAAGGTTTTTAAGCCATTCTGCGAATTTTTGAATTTTTTTTTATATTTTTTCTCGGAAAAAAATTTCTTGAGAATTTCTTTTCCCGAAAATTAATTTTTTTGATTTTCTAAAATTTCCAAAAATTTTGAGATTTTGAAATTTTTTTTATGGATTTTGGGATTTTCCAAATTTTGATGGAATTTTCTGAATTTTTCTCATTTTTTGGGTTTTTTGAGAAATTTTCTGATTTTTATGAGATTTTTGAAATTTTCAAAATTTTTTATATTTTTTGAAAATTTTACAATTTTATAATTTTTTTTTTGAATTCTTCTGAATTTTCTTCATTTTTTGGTTGACTTTCTGAATTTTTTAAATTTTTATGAAATTTTCAGAAATTTTTCAATTTTTGAAAAATTTCTTAGAATTTCCTGAATTTATGAAAATTTTGAATTTTCTGAAAATTCTTTATTTGATTTTCGAATTTTTTCAATTTTTTTAATTTTTCAATTTTTATTTTAATTTTTTAGATTTTTCTATTTTTTTCTAAATGTTTTTTACATTTTTCTGAATTTTTATTGATTTATATATATATTTTAAAAATTTTCCCGCCGAGGGGATTGAACCGAGCTGACTGGTTCAAACCAATTCGCCGGCGCTGGCGCCAGCCATCGCCCCGGCGGGCAGACCGCCGAAACGGCGCCGTTTGACCCCTTCTTCATTGGGGTAATTTGTTGAGCAGATGATGTGCACATCTGTGTGTTAAAGTTTTCAAGGCCGTCGGTTCAAACCCTCCTCCGGTGACCTTCCGATAACTTCCAAGACTTGATTTTTGGTTCTACACCAAGCTTATATCATCCTCTATCAGCCTCAGCTCACCGATTCGCCGCCAGGCCATCACCGGCCGGCGAAAAATTGATCCAAATACACTAAACAATCACTGACCTAAACAAGCTAATCTAACCTTCAAATCCTTACCTAGTTCACCGTAGCCGTCTACATCGGTCAAAACAACTAACAAAGCATAAAAAAAAATTGAGGATTACTAACTTGAGTGGCTATTGGTCACGAGAGGTACTCCGGCAAGACTTGGGAACTCCGCGAGGAGAAATGGGAATGGCCGACTCGGTCAAATGCAAAAATGTTATCCAAGTTGCATCAAACAATGAAAAACATGATCAGAAACACATTTTAAACATCCATAAACTCAAAATCACGAAGGAAGTAGCATGATCAAGCAAGATTAAGCTAAAACACATGTTCTGGAACCTTATAAAATAGTGATCATAAACCGACTTTACCTTCTTTGTTGAGGTTCAAACTAGAAATTCCGAGAGATCAAAAGCCTTCAGGATGATCCTCCGGAGTTTCTTCAGTTTGAGATCGTTGTTTCGTCGGGAAAGTCCACGATCCACTGGCCGAGATCGATTTTCAGGGTCTACCGACTAGCCTTTGTTTCTGGATATCCAATGAGGAAGTTCATCGGCGAGGCTAATTTGCCGGCGCTATTCCGGCTGCAATGGCGCCAATCGATTAGCCTATGGAACCTCAACTCGTTATCTCTCTTAGTTTCTCTTCTTTTCTCTTTGTTTCTCTCTCTATCTCTCTTAATGATTTCGTCGAACACCTTCTCTCTGCAGGATAATGTTTTTTTCTTCCTTTTCTAGCCCGATTTTCCGCCCAAATCTTGTTACCACCGACCTTCGAGTTCGTTATAACGAATCTCCGATGTTAGCTGGAGATTCTCCGACTGTTAACTTTGTTTAACACGTGCTCAATCGGCCAGGGTAAGTCGGTGAAGTAGCCGGTCGAAGATATTTTTTTTCAAGTTTCTCACGTGTAAAGCGAACCGGGTGAAGAAGGTGACCAACCCTAGTTGGGTTGGGTCGATCCGAATGACCCGGCAGACCCGGGTTGGTTAAAATTTTGCGAATTAACTCTTATTTTGACCCCATTTTTCAAATTTAACCCCAAAAATTGAATTCCTTGGCACATTTTGCATCCAAATATGGAACTTACACTAATTTTTATCACAATTAAGCCCAAAATTCCCAAATTTTGAACTTAGGTTAATAGGGCTTTTGTTCAATTCAGTATTCATATGACCTGATTGGGAAAAATTGATGCCAAAATTGGGTTATCCATGCCTGATTAACCCTAGGAATGGTGCTCTCCTAGTTCGACAATTTCAAATTGACTAAGATTCCCAATTTGGACTTAAAATCTCTAATTTTTCAATTGATTTTTGGGGTTTTCCAATTATTTTGTTAAATTGTAAAATTGGACTGATCAATATGCAATTCAAAGTCCCAGAATCATTTGCTGTGAAGACACTATAGCCTAAAAATGACTAAAAAGGACTCAATTGAATTTTTGGTTCAATTTGTGTATGATTTTCCCCAATTTTGGGAAAACATATTCCCAATTGAAATTTTCCAAAATTGAAGCTACAGTGATGAAATTGGATTTAAAATAAGACTAATGGATATTTTTATGGAATTTTTTAATTCCATTTGGTGTTTTTCTTGATTTTCCACTCATTTTGGCCAAAAAGAAAATAAGGTAAATTTCAGAAAAATTTAATTTTGGTTTAGAAATAGGTTCCTAAGCATGGCCAAGGTTCTTAATCCTAATTTTGTGATTTTTAAGAAAATTTAAAAAAATGGACCAAAAATCAAGCATCAACAAAGGTAACGAATGGATTTCCTCTTTTACCAATTTTTCTAACGTTAGGGATCGAATGAGTGAGCGAGGAAGTTAGTTTTTCAAGAAGATGATGGGTTGTCTTACCTTAAACTCACTGTATGAATTCATTTTATTGCCCAAGTGTGCCTCCTTCACTAGATCTCCAATTTATTTTACATATATATAAGATAATACGAAATTCTTATTAACATCTTTAAATACATTAATGCGATATATAGAGAGAAAATGTGGTCATCAGGCTAGTGGTTAGTTATTAGGGCAAATACCATGAAAAATCTCAAACTGGTACACATGTGACAATTTTACCTCAAACTAATTTTTTGACTATCAAATATAAAAAACTAGTACATTTATGACAAATTTACCATCCTTTAAATTAGATTTATACCGCGAAAAGTCACAAACTAGTAAACTTGTGATAAATAGAGGAATGAAACCTTAAATTAGTACATCCGTCAACTGTCCGTGTGTTATCCAACTTAGCAATTTGACAGTAAAATTTGACATAAACTAATTGAGGGTAAATTTGTCACAGGTGTAACGGTTTTGGGTTTTTAGGGTCAAAAAATTAGTTTGGGCTAAATAGTCACAAATGTATTAGTTTGGGGTTTTTTGTGGTATTAAACCTAGTTATTAATTGATTGCATAGCTTTAACCTTTTCATATATACAAAGTTGCAGTTTTTTTTCTTTTTTCAATTTCTCTACTTTTACTTAATTCTTTTATGGGTTAATACCACGAAAAACCCCATATTGATACACCTATAACAATTTTACCCCAAACTAATTTTTTTACCATAAAAATCCCCAAACTAATATACATCTAATAAATTTACCCAAAACTAATTTTTTGATCACCAAAAACCTCAAACTGTTACACTTGTGACAAATTTATCTTCCGTTAAATTAGATTAGTATCACGAAAAATCATAAATTAATAAATCTGCGACAAACAAAGAGATAAAATCCTAAATTGGTACACCTGTCAACTGTCACGTGTCATCCAACTCAGCAATTTGATGGTAACATTTAACGGAGGGTAAATTTTGTCACAAGTGTACCGGTTTGGATTTTTTTGTGGTATTACTCCTTCTTTTATTTGTCCACCATTTGCATGCTTTTAATTCTCATTTATTTTATAGAAAAATTCACTTTCATTTGTTTTATTTCTTGAGCTATCTTTTGTAGTAGAAACCTTATCTATTGTATTTTTTTTTAGTTTTTAATCCGTTTGTGTGTCCATTTATTAACTTAAGGTTTCTTTTTTCTACTTAAATTATATCAATTAATCCTTACACATATTGTTAGTAAAATTCAAGTTTAATCAAATCCATAAAAGTTTATTGTATCTTAGACAAAAGGTATCATTTCAACATCATTTCGAGATATTATTCTACTTTTCCTTATCAATCCATTTACGTGTCTCTTAATAAGGCTTAAATTGGTCTTTTTCACTTTAATTTCATTTTAAAGTTAATCCTTTAAAAACTTGTTTAAAACAAAATTTAAGAATAATCAAATTGTTGCGCCTTAGAAGAAACTGTCATCACTTCGATGTTACCATCAGATGTTACATTGCTAATTATTTTCCTAATTAAACATTAATCACAATCTAAGGAGAACTTAAAATGACATTATTTATGTTATAAATGGTAATTTAGTCAAAATTGCTTGTTATATAGAAAACGTCAAAACTACTGGAGAACTAAAAGTTAATAATAAAAGACGCAATGACATTCAGGCACTGCCACTTGACATCATTTTGTGTCATCTTTCTCTGTAACCTATCTATCTCCTCAGGTACAAGATATGAGAATTGTCAAAAGTTTTGTACGTTACTCATTTTTTATGCCAAAAAGTTTTCATCGTGTGCCAAATTAGAGAAAAAATGATTACTTAAGTGCCTCCTGCGAGAAATTTCGGCCAAAACATGACTTTTATAATAAAAATTATAAAATAAGTTGGTATTTTTTATTATTAAAAACCAGTCTACGTAAACATTCTAAATGACATTGCATGAGCCAACGTCATTTCTTTCTTCTCTCTCACTTGCCTACTTTGTCACATAAAGAGAGAGCATTCTTCGTTCTTTTGGGATCTTTGCCTATGGCACTCGCCGACGCGTCCTTCCCGACACAGAGGATAGTCCATCACCTGATCTCCCCAACCATGTCCGACAAGAAGCCGTCGCCGCTCTCCTTCTTCGCCACGAGGGGAACCGCATCCTTCACATGCGGCTTCATCCTCGCTTTCGTCGCCTCCACCTTCTTCTTTATCCTCAACCAAGCCATTCACTCCTCCTCTCCCTGGCTCACCAACCTCTTCACCACCTCCGTCCCCACTTCCTACAGATCTCACTTCTCCTCCATGCTCTCTTGCTTCCGCCATAATCTCTCCGAATCTGCCTCCCTCTCGCTCCCTCTCTTGCTCTTTGAGCTGTTAATTTTGGAGACAAGCGAAGTAGGGTTTCGATTTAGGGTTTATATTTGGAAAATTGGTTAAATGGTCGATTAAGGTTTCGAATTTGGGAATTTCATTGAATTGGCAATTTAGGGTTTGGAATTTGGGAATTATGTTGAATTGGCAATTTAGGGTTTATATTTTGGGCAAAATTTGTAGATTGTGTCATTTAGTAATATGCTGACTGGGCACGCCGGCAAGTTACGTCGGTCAAGGATATTAATAAAATATGACCACATTGGATTTCCAGCGATCCAAATCGGAGTGGTCATTTAAGTGATTGTTTTTTTTAAAGAGTGGCACTTAAGTGATTCGAAAAAACTTTTGACACTAAAGTGAGAATCGTACGAAACTTTTAGCACCTCTAGTGTCCTTTATCTCCCCTCCTCGCCCTTCTCGCGTTCTTCCTCTCTCATGCTCTGCGACTTGCTAGCGCTGGATAGAGAGAGATGGTGGGTTCGGGGGGGGGGGGTTGAGGGTGATGTCGGCGATGGACTACACAAAGAACCAGTTGCTCGATTGTTTGCAAGTATCCCTTCTGAAGAAGCATTCGAATCTTCATATTTGACTCGCCGTTCGTGGTGGTTCTATGTCTGGTTCAGTTGCGAGCTTCGTTGTATATGCGACCTAAGCTTAGAAAAATTCACTCCTTTTTCTTCTATATTACACTAATGCAGCTCCAGTGGGGAAGACAACGAGGGATTTTTGAATCGTGTCCTGTTACACTAGTGCAAGGTTTCAAGATATTTAGGAGTTGCTTAAAATCACAGTGACACAATGTGCGAAATGCATCTCACCTATCCACAATGCCCAAATGGATTTTTACCAAATTTGTCGTAAACAAACTTTCTATCGTGCCAGAAGAGCATAAGCACGCAAAACAGCATCAAAAGAAGGAAGAGAACAAATATGCACAAACCAGTGAGCTTAGCCCACACAATATCCCTAGGTTCAGGCTCTTGGCAATCATCCAAGCTGGCAGCTAACACTGATCGATAGAATAATCAAATATTAAATTGCGTTTCAATCTAATAGTTTAAACTTTTAGAACAGTTATCCCATAAAATCTCATATGCTATCAGAGCAGCAGAGGTCCTGAATTTAGATTTTTCCAAGTTCCTTTGTCTAACCATTTAAACTTTTAAAGCAGTTGACAGTGATCTCATGAAATCTCACAACGATCACCTCTTCATACCACATGCATAAGAATCCATGCTTTTAATGCTGTGTTTCAGGTTCAAGTGCCGCATCTCATTGGGAGACAAATAAAATTTGATCTTCTCATGTGCAAGAACTATATCTTCCTTATCTCCATCCTCATACTTGACCTGCATGTTATTCGACTCTTATCAGAAAATGTCTATTCTGTGCCACATTCCAGAGACTGTTGATTCGACAACTTTTTTACAGGAACTGTAGTTTGTTTGTCTCTCAATCGTACCCCAGAACACTGCCCGCGTACCAATCTGCATCCAACGGCCAAAAAACCTACGACCCACATGCTTCACTTATAAAATTTTCAAATGGAAGATCTACATTGTCAAATTACAGGTTATATGCTTTAAGGGAAAATTACCAAAACAATCTTAAATCTATTGCAATTGCGCTAATTCAGTCATAAATTTTTTTTAACAATTAAGTTTTAAACCTTTTGCATTTGTGCCAATTCAGTCCATCCGGCCAATTTTGGCTGACCGACATTGACGTGGCAATTTTAAAAAAAATTTTAAGTTTTTTTAAAGATTATTTTATTTTATTTTTATTTTTTTCCTTTTTTTATTTTATTTTTGCTTTCCTTCTTCCCTTGCCGGCAAGGTCACCTCGCCGGCCACTAGTTGTGGGATGGGTTGTTGATGTTTTGAGTGATGTCAATGGAAGAATGCAAATGCGGGATCGATTACGATCAGAGTCGAGGCATATAGGATGGGCCACAAGCCAAGATGAAGATCAAGATTGACGTAATTCACCAGCAAGGCTTACGGGATGAACCACCCACAAAAGATACAGGACTTCGAATAGGAGAAGCTCACCACAAGGCCTATAGAAAATTCACTAGCTGAGGATACATTTGAGAATTCACCTTCTAAGGATACAAAAATTAGTGATAGATATTTGCTCACAAAAACAAATCTCATATATTCACAATATTCAAATTTTATGCATTACATTTGAGAATTCGGCTCTATTTATAGAGAGACTAAGACCTAGGACATGGACAAACATCAAAGTCATTAGAACTACTAAACATTAACGACATAGAAACTAAAAAACACAATAAAGAC
Organism: Syzygium oleosum; assembly: GCF_021117445.2. Classification (NCBI taxonomy): domain Eukaryota; kingdom Viridiplantae; phylum Streptophyta; class Magnoliopsida; order Myrtales; family Myrtaceae; genus Syzygium; species Syzygium oleosum. Next base: position 17,852,623 of record NW_026607485.1, on the reverse strand, counting down.
CTAAGAACTAGAAAATGCATTTAAAATACTTAAGAACTGGAACTTTGACTCTTGGAACCTACAACACACTTAAGACTCATAAAACTAGAACTAATGACTCTTGGCTGAATGCAAAAAATTATACTTAGACTCTAAATTCGTTCTCCAACCTGGAAAGCTCAATAGACATCTTGAAAGATCGACAAACAGCAAAGGAAATTGTTTTGAAGAGCCTCCAGTTGCTAGGTAGTTGATTAGTAGTATCGGCATCGACAATAAGCTTGTAAATCGGCATCTAGATAGTCCATAGACAATCATAAAATCAACAACTTGTCCACTAAATCGACATCTTGCATAAGCAACATCTTCAAGTTTAATCAATTAACATAGCGTGATACTCCCGCATCACAATCTCAATATGAGCGACCAATATATCAAAAAATGAGGGCTTATCCACATCGCAAATGGGTCGTTTAGAGTGCCGAGAGTACACATGGACGAGTGGCATGTTACCTTTAAAACTGCTAGTGCCACTGTTGTAACCCTTGTTGTCCCCATTACATAAGTGGTCATCCACCCTATTAATCTCGACTTTAGTCCCATCCGACTGATTGGTGACATAGGGGAGCTTGCGGGTCTTAATCTTTTTCCACATGAGTGCGGACGATCCCCTGGCGGTTAGGCAGGGGGTCGTGGCCGAGTAGACATTGTCCAGTGAGACGTAGCAAACTGGCGTAGCCGTGTCTGCGTCAACATTGGTGTCCTCTTCTGTAGCTTCCGATTGTCTTGCCGGATTAGCCACGGAAGAGCGACAACAACTTCCCAAGAAAACCAAAGTCCCCACAATCGAAGTGGGTTTTTCTCTCTCCATCGAATCTATGTCAATGTGAACTGTCTAACCCCTCTCTCTCTCTCTGCGAGCGTATGAATCCGATGCGAGTGAGGGCATGAATTGAGAAGTACACTTTCGGGATTAGGGTTTTGAAGCGAATTGTGGAAGGAGGGCTCTGCCCAAAATGATCCGTTTCCCGAGTAGATGTATGTCTTTCATCCTTACTATTCTATGTTTCATTGCCCGGATGCTTCCTTTCATTCTGTTGGTCCAAGCGCTTATTTATATTTTTTTCTATTGCCCCTTCATATTCTAAAATGGTATTTTTTATAAGACAATCTTTATGGCAACAACAAGATACCATAGATTTCCTTATTTATATGACTATGCAAGGGAAGTTGATAATTGTTAATTCCATGAAGGAAAATATTCTCATCCAATCTCAAGGAAAGTCATTAATTGTTAATACTATAAAGGCCAATAATCTCATACAATATGAAAGAAAGTTAATAATTGTTAGTACTATAAAAGGTAATATTTTCATAAAATTTGATTTGAGGAAACTCTTTCTAGCCATATTTCCAATTTGGCGATGATATCCATATTGAATAACTTATCAAGTAATAGGGTTGTAGGAAAATATGAAGCTACCATAAATGAGTACATTCCACTTCTTAAGTTTCAAATTCTATCCTTCATCCTTATCCTGTGTGCTTCATATCCAATTCGTATTCAAAAAGACAACTTTTAAGGCAACAAATGGATTTCCTCTTTTACCAAAATTTAATATGTTAGAGATTGAATGTGGGGGGAGGAAGTTACCTTTTCAAGGAGAGGATGGATTGTCTTGCCTTAAATTCATTTTATGAATTTATTTTTTTATCTCCAATTTATTTTACATATATAAGTTAATTCGAAATTCTTATTAACATCTTTAAATACATTAATGCGATATATAAATAGGAAAAGCCTGTCATTAGTATTCGCCGGTGGTTAATTATTGATTGGTGACATGGCTTTAACCTTTTCATATATACAAAGTTGCAATTTTTTCTTTCAATTTCTCTCCCTTTCTCTTATTTCTTCTATTTGTCCACCTTTTGCATGCTTTCAATGCTCATTTATTTTATAAAAAAATTTCACTTTCATTTGTTTTATTTCTTGAGCTATCCTTTTGTAGTAGCAAACTTATCTATTGTATCTTTTAGGGTCCGTTTGTTTTATGGAAAACTCAATGATAAAGGAATGGGAAAAAATCACCAAAAACCCCAAACTTTCCCACTTGTGACACATTTACCCCGAACTTTTTTTTGTGACACCAAAAACCCCAAACTTTGTTATTTGTGACACATTTACCCCGATATACATTGCCCATGGGCATTTTCGTCTTTTTAGCTTTTTCTTTTTCTTTTTACTTTTTTTTTTCTTTCCGGCGAGGGGGGCCCTCGCCGGCGTCGGGCGAGGGCCGCCCTCGCCGGCGTCGGGCGAGGCTCGCCCTCGCTCGCCCAGGCGAGGCGAGCCCGCCCGACGCCGGCGAGGCTCGCCCTCGCCGGCGAGCGAGGGCGAGCCTCGCCGGCGTCGGGCGAGCCTCGCCCTCGCCCGGGCGAGGAGGGTGAGGGAGGGCGAGGCTCGCCGGCGTCGGCGAGCCTCGCCTCGCCCGGGCGAGCGAGGCGAGGCTCGCCGGCGTCGGGCGAGCCTCGCCCGGCTGGGCGAGGAGGGCGAGGCTCGCCCTTGCTGGGCGAGCGAGGCGAGGCTCGCCCGACGCCGGCGAGGCTCGCCCTCCTCGCCCTCCTCGCCCAAGCCTCGCCGGCCTCGCCCTCCTCGCCCGGGCGGGGCGAGGCTCGCCGGCGTCCGGGCGAGCCTCGCCTCGCCCGGCGAGGAGGCGAGGCTCGCCGGCGCTCGGGCGAGCCTCGCCCGGCCTCGGGCGAGGAGGCGAGGCTCGCCCGACGCCGGCGAGGCTCGCCTCGCCCGGGCGAGAGGGCGAGGCTCGCCCTCGCCCGGGCGAGAGGGCGAGGCTCGCCCGGCGCCGGCGAGGCTCGCCTCGCTCGCCCGGCTAGGCGAGCGAGGCGAGGCTCGCCCGACGCCGGCGAGGCTCGCCCTCGCTCGCCCGTGCGAGGGCGAGCCTCTCCGTGTCGGGCGGGGCTCGCCTCGCTCGGGCGAGCGAGGCGAGGCTCGCCCGACGCCGGCGAGGCTCGCCCTCGCTCGCCCAGGGCGAGGCGAGCCTCGCGGCGCGCCGGGCTCGGGCTCGCCTGCCCGGGCGAGCGAGGCGAGCCTCGCTGATGCGCCGCGAGGGCGGCCCTCGCCGGACGCCGGCGAGGGCGGCCCTCGCCGGCGCCGGCGAGGGCCCCTCGCCGGAAAGAAAAAAAAGTAAAAAGAAAAAGAAAAAGCTAAAAAGACGAAAATGCCCATGGACAATGTATATCGGGGTAAATGTGCCACAAATAACAAAGTTTGGGGTTTTTGGTGTCACAAAAAAAAGTTCGGGGTAAATGTGTCACAAGTGGAAAAGTTTGGGGTTTTTGGTGGTTTTTTCCCTAAAGGAAAATACTTTCCGAGAGAACATTTTCCTGGAATACGATTAGTTTTCCTTTATTTGGTGATATATGATTGAAAATATTTTCTAATGTTTGGATCTTATCGGAAAATGATTTCGATCTCATGACTTCATCTAACGCAAAAAAAAAAATTTCTAATAATTTTTCTTTATTTTTTTAAAAAAATTCGAATTTTTAATTTTTAATTTTTTTTTCTCTTTTCTCTTTTTCTTTTTCCACCTTCCTTCATCGCGACCGACCAATGACAGCCACAGGCGAGCTCGAGCTCGCCAGGATCGGCTGAGCCTTGACCTCACCGGTTTCGTGCGAGGTCGAGGTGAGGTGGAGGCGGCGAGGTGGAGGCAGCGAGGTTGGGCCTTGTGCTAAGCCGGCGAACTCGAGCTCGCCAGATCTTTGCAGGGCTCGAGTTCACTAGATTCCGGCGAGACTAGAGTTCGCCGGTTTCGGGCGAGCTCACCCAGGCTCGCGAGACTTTAGCTCGCCGGGTTCTGGCGAGCTTGGCGTCGCTTAAGGTCGATTGTTGCCGGCCCCCGCTTGTGGTTGGTCACCGGCCGCTGCAGAGGTCGGCGATTGGCGGAGGGAGGAAAAAAGAAAAAAGAAAAAAGAAAAAAGAAAAAAGAAAAAAGAAAAAAGAAAAAAGAAAAGAAATAAAAAAAAGGAAAAAAGAAAAGAAAAATAAAATATTAATAAATTTAAGATAATCAATTCCGGAAAAGTGTTTTCACATTAGGGAATTCACTTTTCTAAATTTTTACACAAATATTTTCCTTGATCGGAAAGTGTTTTCGGTTGATCAAATCATTTTTGGATAACCAAACGAATGAAAGTCCGGAAAACACTTTCTCGGAAAACACTTTCACCAAAACAAACGCACATTTTTTCAATCCATTTGCGTGTCCATTTATTAACTTAAGGTTTCCTTTTTCTACTTAAATTTTTTTAATTAGTCCTTACATTTATTTTTTTTTTGTAAAATTCACGTATGATCAATCGATAAGTGTTATTGTATCTTTGATAAAAGGTATCATTTGGACATCATTTTGAGATATTATTCTATATTTCTTTGTCAATCCATTTAAGCGTCCCCTTATAAGTCTTAACTTTTCTTTTTCACTTTAATTTTATTTTTTAAGTAATCCTTGAAAAACTTAATTATTCATCATCAAATTCAAGAATAATTAAATTGTTGTGCCCTAGAACAAAAGGCCACCACTTCTTTGTCATCTTATTTATTTCATTGCTAATTGTTTTTGTAATCAATCTTTAATCATGGTTATCATACATGTTATTTTGTTAGATGAAATAAATGATAATTTAGCCAACGTTGCTTGTGATATAGAAAATGTCAAAATTACTAGAAAACTAAAAATTATAGGGCAAATACCACAAAAACCCTAAACGAAGTCCACTGTGACACAAATATCTCAAACTTTTTTTTTATGTCACCAAAACCCTAAACTTGGCCATTGTAACACAAATACTATTAAATTATATCTCGTGTTTAATCCCACGTATGAAACTCGATTTGGATTGGATGATGTATATCAAGATTATTAATTGAACTCGTTTGCTATTGAATAAATTGTTATTGTGGCTTTATCTTGTAAGTTAATAAGACTTATAGTGGACGTCAACTCTAGAAGCCATGAATTTTGAATATAAAGTAGCAGTAAATCCGTAAAGTGCTTTGAATGTCACGAGAAGGGGCACATCATGAGAGATTGTCCGAAGGTGAGAATAGAGGTGACAGATAATATGCCAAAAGTCATGTGGTGAACGTTGCTGATGAGAGCACCGGTGATGCAGATGTCGTATTGTGCGTGACTATTGGCTCATCAGGAGATGAATGGATGGTAAATTTTGGATTTCTTATCATGTGATGTCTTACAGAAATTAATTTACTACTTATCAGACTACAGATGATGGTAGAGTTCTGATGTGAAATAATGTAGCTTTCAAGGTTATGGGGATATGGACAATTCAAATTCGGATGCATGATGGAGTGGTGTGCACATTGACAGACGTGTGGCATATACCGGAGCTTAACAAAAACCTCATTTCTCCTAGGACACTCGATGATATCGAGTGTAAGTACACTGCTGAAGGTAAAGTACTGAAGAGCTCTTGAGGTGCTATGACAGTGATGAAATGGAAGAAAGTGAATACTCACTATCATCTACTAGGAGAGATCATAACCAAAGTTGATATAGTTTCATCAGGTTAATCAGACTTTAACTTGATTCAGTTATGGCACATGCGATTAGGGCACATGAGTGATGTAGGTATGCGATGCTGAGTGAGAAGAGGTTATTTAAGGTCAAGCTAGACTTATGTGAGTACTGCATCTATAGGAAGCAGCGCCAGATTAAATTTACTACAATTTTTCATTTGACCAAGCAATCGGTTGAATATATTTATTCAAACGTCTGGGGCCTGTCTTCGGTTTCTTCGAAAGGAGGTGCTCGATATATGCTAATATTTATCTATGACTATTCGAGAAAAGTATGGATATACTTTTTGAAAAACAAATTTGATGTGTTTGATCGGTTCAAGTAATTTATGCCATTGATTAAGAAGCAGTTGGATAACAAATCAAATGCTTGATAACCGATAACGGCATGTAATTTAATGATAAAGGTTTTACCGAGTTCTACGAGAGAGAAGGGAGTGTGAGACACTGCACAGTACATGTGACATCACAACAGAATGGCGTAGTAGAACGTAAGAATAGAACTTTACTTGAGCAAGCTCGATGCATGCTTTCACAATGGCATGTTATCTAGTTAATTGACCTTCATCATTTGTTATTGAGTGGAAGGCTCTTGAGAAAGTATGATCGGGGAAACATATTGATTACTTCGGATTATGAGTATTCAGATGTCCTGCATGTGCTCATGCAAGCAATGCTAAGCTTGAGCAGAGGGCGAAGAAATGCATTTTTTGGGGTTATGTAGTTGGGCTGAAAGCCTACCGACTGTGCTGCACTGATCCAGATCACTCGATTTTCAAATAAGCAAAGACGTGATCTTCGACGAGACTACAATGCTTCAAATGAGGAGTTTTGAGACACAACCAGAAGAGCAAACAGATCATGGTGTTAGTAATAAGGTGGAGTTTCAGGTTAAGACTATAGAGACCTCGAAGGTAACAAAAGTAGAGACTATAAATGAGATCACAGTTCCTGAAGTCAGTGATACTCAACAACTAGCACAGCCGCAAACACATTATATCCACGGTCAAACAAAGAAGGCAAACTAAACTATCGGTACTTTATGGTTATAAAGATATTGCTTATGCATTGACTGTAAGTAACGATGTGGAGACATATGAGCCTTTGTCTTATTTTGAGGCAATGGCTAATTCTGAGTCGTTGTAGTGGTTAAGGGCCAAGAGTGAAGAGATGGAATCACTCCATCGAAATCAGACATGGGAGTCGGTTAAGGTACCTAAGAGCTAGAAGATGTTGGGAGCAAAATGGGTCTTTAAACAAAAAGGGGGCATTCTCGATGTCGAGGCATTGAGGTATAAGACGAAACTTGTCGCGAAGGGGTATATACAACGGTAGAACATTGACTATAACTATTCGTACATTACTTGCCTTAGTTGTTGCACAAGATCTCGAGCTAAAGTAGTTAGATGTGAAAACATCATTTGTTCACGATGAGTTGGAATAGATTAACGTGAGGTGGCCAGTGGGATTTGCTATTTTGGATAAGGAAGATCATGCTTGTTTGTTAAAGAAATTTTTATATTGGCTGAAACGGTATCCTAGATAGTGGTATAAGCGTTTTGATGCTTTCATGGCTAGTTAGGACTACTTAAAAATATTAGATGAATAGCTATGTTTACTTTAGGAGATTGGAGGATGGGTCTTTGATATATCTGTTATTATATGTTGATGACATGTTGATAGCAATTAAAAATATGTCTAATATTAATGTGCTGAAAAGGCAGTTGAGTGTTGAGTTTGAGATGAGAGATTTATGTACTTGTTGGCGCTCAAATTTAGCTAATTGGGCTAGAGGAAAGAAATGGTACATTAGGCCCAAATCGCTAAAACAATAGCTAGGGTGAGAAAGTCGCACAAGGCCCGCTACACAGGATACCGAAAACCCGGCACCAATAATCGCTCGAGACGATAGGATAAAGATAAGAGTGGTTACCACATTTGGTGCCGACAATACTGCGGATAAGAGGAGATAGTTATCGGGAAGGAAATTGAAAATTCCAGAACAATCTAGAGTTGAGATGATAACCGTTCGACATCGGTTATTCATCAACGTTAGCTATAAATAGCCTTAAGGCAAGCATTAAAAGGACCTTGTGCCAAATACACTACAGAACACTTGTCTTTGTAATCTCATTTTATTCGATTGCTATCGTTAATTTACATTTTATCGCACACTTTTTATCTCCTGTCCTTTTACTTTTATTGCCGTTAGAGTAGATTTCGTCGCTTCCTTTCCGAAACAACACAGGATCGGTTACTCATAAAAAATCGAAGATCTTCCCCTTTGGTGAAAGATTTTTCGTTCGAGGCCAATCTCGGCGAAACATCTCTTTGGCACGCTTGGTGGGACTATTGTGTTCCGTCTCTAGGAAGTGTCAATGGCGAAGACAAGGAATAAGGAGAGTTGTACTGCCACCGGCAAGGATAACTCATCCCCCGTAGCGTATGGGAGAAAGGCTTGCTCGTTCCGATACATCTAACCAGAACCTTAACCCAGCCGTCGATATCGGCGTGGGCGTAAGTTTTGAAGATATTCCTCGGAATTTGACCAAGGAACATATGAGAGAATTGGCGCATAACTCTGCGGTGTTGGCCACTATAAGAAGGATGTTTGAAGAACGACATAATGAACTGGCTAATCACATGGCCAATCATCTATCGGGAATTCTCACCCCTCTATTTACCAATCTGGTTGTGGAATTAGCCTTGAAGTTTGGACCAGCGAGCGGATCAAACGGAGTGCAAGGAAGTCAAGTTGTGCTAGGGATCATCCCAACAATGGCTCTCGCTTTACCTACTGTTGCTGGTACTTCGGGTCCGACACAACTTGTTCGAATTTTGCAAAGGACTGATACCGCTGGCGATCAGAATCAGACTGGTCTGGGGGACCATTTAAGTTTGAACGGATCCATGGGTTCTCTTGGGCGCGTACCCGAGTGTGTCACTCATGCAAACACAGTGAGGGTAACTGTTAACCCTTTCACCACAGGAATGGATACACAAGGATTCATTCCCTAACCGTCAATCCAGGAGGTTGCTCGACAAGCCCGCAGTAGTGGTATGCCAATGACTAGTCCCATTAATATCAGGACAATTCCAGTGCTAATTCCAGGATACCAACCCCATAAGCCCAGGATACCAACCCCATAAGCCACAAGCGGTATTTAGGGACTTGGGGGCTTGACCATTGTCACCCCCTAAGGCGCAAGTTAATAAGGGATACTAGGCATAAGATCCTCAAAGAGACCAACGTATGATTGAACAAGCTGCTTGTTTAGTGATGCAACGTATGGGTATGGAAGGAGGCGTACCGAGGCCTGTATACCGCAAGCCATACCTCGATTGGGTAGACAACATCCAATACCCAAGAGGATACATGTGACATCCCAAAAATTTTGTACTTTAGTTAACGAGCATACGTAACGGAACGTCACGTGGGAAATTGAACAATTGTCGACGAGCTACAGAAGAGTTAACTTCGAAAGACGCGGACATTATTACGAGGCCATTATACCATCACCATGTCAACCACCGCAAGACCATCCTACAATTGTCTATCATTTCGTTCATTAATGTTGTGTTACGAAATAACCGTCCTGACAATAAAATTTTGTTCCGCACCAATTTTGATTAAACCCTTTTCACGCTATTCCCACAATTCCACCTCCCCTCTTTCGCTCCTTGTATACCATTAGGAATGTTGTGGTCACGCCCCACTTCTCACCGTCCACCAATGCAAGACACTTCCCCGTTAGCTTGCTACAACACCAGCTACTTTTCCCTTGCATCACCACCGCCAGTTGTCCAATTTTTCTCCGGTCAACAGCTTCTGCTTCTTCTTCTATCACTTGGCGAAAGAGATCGTGCCAAGTAAGCCACCAAGGGGACATGTGGCGCCTCAGACTCCCAAACCGTGCTGCAGTAAGCAAAAATGGGGAAAAGAAAAATCTAGATTCCTCTCCAAGTTTTCTGATTCTTCTTTCCTCTCGCCGACTTCTCCTTCTTCTTCCTTTTGTTTAGCCCGATCCTTGTTCCTTCTCGATGCCGGCTTCACGCTTCATTCTATTTGCTACCAACACCATCCAAAATTGTCACGCCAGTAACTTCTCCTCGTCCGTGAGCTTGGGGTGTGCCAGAACACTTCAGGAAGCCGCTGCGAGTCCTTTCTTTCTTTTTCGGGACAAATCGCGCCATGCTCAACTGTTGAGGCAAGTGGAATTCTGCCTCCCTATATTAGATTGGAATGGGTTGTATGTTGAGTCGGGTGTAGGTTTAGGATATAGATGGAAAGGGACGGTGGTGATGGAAGTTAGGGTGCGAATGGTAACCATTCTGCTCCAGAAATCAAATTCTTGCCAGAAATTGATTTCTGGAATTATTGCCAGAAATTGATTTCTGGAGGAGAAATCTGTTTGGTAAAACATGACTAATTCTGCTCCAGAAATTGATTTCTGAAAGAGAAATCTGTTTGGTAAAACATAAGGAAATTTTTGCTTATGGATGAGAAATACATTTGATAACGGCATGTCCATTCTATTTCCGTAACAAAAATAGTCCGAACTCAATTTTTTAAAAAAAATTTCAAAAAATCAAAAAATGAAAAACTTCAAAACTTCACAGAATGGCTAGAATACTTGTGGCCACACACTTTGAGTGAAATTTTAATTTTTTTATTTACCCAAAAAAAATAAAAAATAATAAAAAATTTCAAAACTTATCAGAATGGCTAGAATACCTGTGGCCACACACTTTGAGTGAAATTTAAATTTTTTTAGGTGCCCAAAAAAAATTAAAAAAATCAAAAATTTCAAAACTGATCATAATGGCTTAGAATAGCTGTGGCCACCCACTTTGAGTGAAATTTAAATTGTAATAGGTGCCCAAAAAAATCAAAAAATAAAAAATTTCAAAACTTCGCAAAATGGCTTAAAATACCTGTGGCCGCCCACTTTGAGTGAAATTTAATTTTTTAGGTGCCCAAAAAAATAAAAAATTCAAAAATTTCAAACTTCACAAAAATGGTTTAGAATACCTATGGCCACCCACTTTGAGTAAAAATTTAAATTTTTGAAGGTGCCTACAGGTATTCTAAGCCATTCTGTGAAGTTTTGAAATTTTTGATATTTTGTAGACACCTAAAAAAATTTAAATTTCACTCAAACTGGGTGGCCACATGTATTCTAAGCCATTCTGTGAAGTTTTGAAATTTTTGATTTTTTGATTTTTTGAATTTTTTTTTTACACCTAAAAAAATTGAAATTTCACTCAAACTGGGTGGCCACAGGTATTCTAAGCCAAAAATGCATTCGATAACAGCGCGCCAATTCTATTTCTGCAACAAAGATAGTCTGAGCTCAATTGCAAAATGTTATTTATCTTAACCTACAATGCATGATATTCGAGACAAAATATAGTACATTTTTTTAAATCCTCAATTAGGAAGAACAGAAATTCCAAAATAACATGTCATTACAAGAAGACCTGGTACAAAATCCTCAATTACACATAATACGAATCCTACAATACAACATTATATTACAAAAGGCAAAAAAAGCAAATAATCCTCGAATAATAATAATGGAAGTACAATACAATAGTGGAAAACCGAATTTCATGGAATCTCCGGCATATGATTATCCCTAGCCATTTTATTGGCAATACGTTTCCTGATAATGTTCATCTCGTTTCCCTCTTCGGTCGTCACTATATCATCTGTACCCTGTTCAGTAGCTTCACACACATAATCTGGATCTCCATATATGGACAAATGCTTATCCATCCTGTCTTGCTCAATGATGTAGTTATGAATCGCACAGCATGCAATTACAATCTGTGTTTGTTTTTCAAATTTAAATGGAGGCATATGTCTCAAAACAAAAAAACGATTCTTCAAAGCCGCAAAGGATCTCTCAATGATATTCCTTAATGACGAATGCCTGTGGTTGAACAATTCCTTTGCTGTTGTTGGTCCCCCACTTCGTCGAAATTCTGGTATATGATACCGTTCGCCTTTAAATGGTGTTAAAAATCCTGGACTTGAAGCATAACCAGAATCGACGGCGTAGTATTTGCCTGCAACAAAGTATTCATGGATTGATCATGACATGCAATCCTAGCAAACTCATAAACACAAATACTCATTATATATCAAAGTAGCACCTGCGGGTGGTCGAGGAAACTGTAGGTGATGTGTGTCAAGTGCAGCCGATAACACCCGGCAATCGTTCGCTGATTCTTCCCAACCAGCATACACAAAAGTAAATCGCATATCAAAGGAACACACACACAGCACGTTCTGAGTAGTTGTGCCTTTTCTACCTCTAAATCGTGTTTGCATACATTCAGGTACGGTAGCATGAATATGGGTGCCATCCATAGCGCCTATGCACCCCTGTCATTTAATTAAATACATACATTAGACAACCTTATGAGCAAAACTAACCAAATGGTGCAAGGAAATGTACAAAAAACGTACATTAAAGTAACGATTAAACTTTGGCTCAATCCGAATTTCTTCTGGGACAACATCAAATGAAGGAGGTACGATAATCTCCTTCGCCAATTCCAAAACAGCTTTCAACACCGCACCAAAGTACTTGCTGACAGTCTCTCCTGAACGTTGGAATCTCTCACATATAGCTCTGTTGGAGTTCTTGTGACAAATCATTAATAAAAAAATGGCAACCTGTTCATCTACCCTAACATATCGACTGTCTGTCAACCAACCTCTTGACTTGAGCAAACCACAAAGGTTAAGAAAAACATGTCTCTCCATTCTAAATGCTTCGTATACTCTATCCGAATGTCCATGAAGAAGCTCGCTAACCCATTCGGGTCCTGTCAATACGCTATCCCTAATACGTTCTGTCCTGTGCATGGACCTATGCAACCAAGCAGTAGACAACCATACCAACAATATATTCAACTCATCCTCATCAAAGTCTTGTTCACCTGATAGAATTGTTTCACTTGATGCTACTTGATCATTAGACCAGCTACTTTGATCCCCTTCCATATTACCTAGGCCGTCATGCGAAAGAAGAAGACAAACTCAACATGTCAGTTGGGAAGCCAATACATTTGAACTGATATGTGGGGAATTTAATACCACTGGACAGATAATTATGGAATTCAATCACATTAAAGCAAAGTCTCAACATCATCACAAATGCATAGGAATAAAGACAAGTCAATGTCTGAAATACATAAGTGAAAAGCCGAAATGAACTCAAACATAAAACGGCATACTATAACCCAACAACTACTCAACAGCCCAACTACTCATCCATAGACTCAATAAAGGCAACTCTCATTTCGGGAAGACATGTCAGGAAGCCCTCTCTCCAAGAGGCATTACTGACAGCACGGTTCATAGCTTTGATGTAAAGAACCTTGTCCAAGTCATGTATGGCATTTAGGACGGCAGCCACAGCTGCTACAGAGTAAGGGTCCACAGGTGTTGAGGACTGTGAGGTAACGGAGGCACTTGATGTTTGAACCGTCTTAGCTTTGATCATCTCTTGAATGGCTTTGCAGGTCGCGTCAAATGAATGTGAACTGCTCTTTCTCCTTCTCTTGGCATTTGGAGTCCTATCCAACTTGTGGCTTTTTGGAAGTGGGCTGGCCGGCACGTTAAATTGTTCCACATTAGCTTGAGTTTCGAAAAACTGTTCTGATTCGCTTAGGCCGACATGAACATCATTGTCACCACCACCACCACCACTATCACCTGTACCCTCCGACGGCGCCACGCTTTGCGCATTTCCTATTGCAAACTCCCCAGTAGCGTATGTATCCCCAAACACAACACAAAGCTGTGAATACAAAGGAAATCCTTCCTTCCTGAACTTGGCCCATTCAGTATTAGCCTGCGCCATTTTCAAAATAATATCAGGCAGTACTCAACCTTTTATAAATCTTACATTTGATGTTTCAGCAATAAGAGGACCTAAGTAAGTAATATCACCTTGATGTGATTTGCCCAGACAGTTTCATCGTCCACGACAACCCTCTTGCTCTCATCGTCCCATCCAAATCCCGTCGTTGAAAGCAGCTTCTTGAAACTACCATATTGTCTCTTCAGTTTCTGTGCCTTATTCTTGAACTGTGGTAGACTAAAGCGAAGTCCTGTTTGTTTATTAAATTCTCCTTCAATGTTAATCCACCCTACTCTGTTGTAGGTACATGATGTGCGATTTCCCTTTTTTACCTCATTCACCATCAGACTTACAAACAATTCCGTCAACGACTCAGTCCACTTTGCCATGTACATGTCTTTGGAGGATTCCATTTATGTAAAATCGATGAAATTTCAGGGGCAAATGCTGGTAATGGCGATTCAACAAACAAACAATAATTAAACAGAGGAGCACATCTACAAAAGACAACATAAATTGTACCTGAGCAAAGAATTTCACACCCTAAAGTAGCCTTGTTAGAGCAGGAAGAGTCTTAATCCACGGGTTCTTCCTCAATTGCGTTGATGGGACTTAGTATGTGAATGTAAGTAAAACTGCTATTGCAAATGGTCCAGAGCTCCAGAAATAGTCATTACCTTGAGAGATGCGGGAATAGTCAGTATAGATGAACTAAGGCACATATCAAAGCAAGAGCACAACAAATCTTGAGGGCTAACAGGAGAAGAAACTTGATACTTAAACAGCCTATTATGAGCTGCCGTATAATCTCTAGTATCTAAGCTCGTGTGCATAAAAATGTCAGAAACATATTATAAGCAAAGATAAGAAAGTGCCTCAAGGAACAATTTTTGACTCTACAAAACCATAAATAAGCAATGACTGAATGAATGGAGTAGTTAAACTGTGATAAGAACCAAAATCTTCTCGTGGTGTGATAGCTATTTTAACTATTCTCAGTGCAGCAAAGAGATCAGAATTCCAATGTATTAAATCCAAAAGGCAATGCATGGAGCGGCGAGGCACTTGGACTTTCAAATTCAAATTCTGCTTGGAACAAGTGTGGCTCAGATATAGACTAGGGAAAAGTAGAATACCACGAAAGACACTTGTTAAGATCTGTTGTAACATAGGACATGGAATAATATCATGTAAATTCAAAGAATTTAACATATGAATAGCTGATGCTTAGGTAAAGATATAGAAGGGAAGAACTATGCCTCTTTCAAGACATAAATTACATGAAAAGTACACATGTAAATAGACCGGGGATCAATTTTGTAAGGGACTAAGCTGGTAGACAAATACCACAGAATCAGACAAGCAATGAAGCAGAGGAAGGCAGCTTCTTAGAAGAGTGTAGTCCCTGGCAAGAATGTATCGCTCCTAAGAAGTCAGTTCCATTAGATAAACCAATAAGCTGTAGCATCATTGACTAGATTTCTATTCTTCCATTTATTAAATCAGAAGAGCTGGAACAAGACAAATGAATCACCCTTAGTCAGTCAAAAAACAATAAAAAGGAAATTCTTTTGTATTGTCGTAGTAAATAATGCAAACAGATACATAAAATTTCAATTGAAAAGAAGAATCAAACATAAAAAGCAACTCAGAGTGATCTCTTCATAATAGAGCCGCATTGCTCTTAGATAGTCACCCATAAAAGAGACAGTGACACTATAATGAATCCCCATCCCAAAAGTGAGATGACTCGGACCATAACATCTAAATGAGTTAACCTAAAAAGACTAAACTTAGTCTACTGGCCACAAAGAAAAAGAACAGAAATAATGCTTTCCCCATTGCCATAACAAGCAATCTATAATAGACAGACGATACATAATCAAAACGAACTAATTTAACCAATCCATAGAAGAAGAACTTCCCTAAGAATGATCGAAATGTGAAGAAATGCAAAAGCAACAGAGATGATTGTGAGACCCAAGCCTAAGACCGAGAGTTTTCAACATGGGGATCTTAATTCTAGCCTCAAGAGCATAAGGTCAACCAGACCCAACACCAGAAATTCTCATTCCCAGAGAGAGAGAGTTTCATACGAATTACCTTTTGCATAAGGCCGAAGAGTAGCCAGAGTCGGAGATGGACATGATTCTGAGCTTCTATCGTTCTTTATGCTCTGTGTTCGTGTTAAGGCGGAGTGATACTTGGGTGGGAAGATCCGCTGCGAGTCAAAGGAGAGTGCTACGTTAGGAATGGAGAGTTCTCGCCAGAACGCTTCGCGGCGTCTCGTTCCTTCGATTTCGACTCGATAGAGCGAGATCCGCGCGGGCTACGTGCCCTAAACGGACAGCCGCGTTACGCACCGCCGATTGCACCGAAGGAAAAAGCTAACAAGAGAAGGAATCGAAGACTCACGAGCCCCTTTGAAAAAACGGAGACGGCAGAGATGGAGGGCCAAATCGATCGCCGCCCCGTGTGGTGGCGATTTCGGTGCTGTTGCGAGGAGGGAAGGCGCGGCGGCGGTTCCGGTGCAGTCGCGAGGAGGGAAGGGCGCGGCGGCGGTTCCGGTGCAGTCGCAAGGAGGGAAGGACGCAGCGGCGATTTCGGGGAAGGATGCGGCGACGGCTCCGGTGCGTTCGCAAGGAGGAAGGAGGGCATGAAGAGTGGAACGATTTCTGAAGAGTTGAAGGAGAAGCCAGAATACATCCCGGAAGCAGAGAAGCTACTTTTTGTAGCTTCTTTTTTTCGGTGAAAAACGCATTCCGAATGCGAAAATGCATTCCGGAACTAAAAAAAGAATGTGTTTTTACCAAACGAATTTTTTGTCCAGAATGCAAAAATTATTCCAGAATGCATTCCGGAAATTTTTTAACAAACGTCATTCTGTTCCGGAATGCATTCCGGAGCAGAAATTTTGCTCCGGAATGGATTCCATGCGCACCCTTAGTTTCTGGTTTTGGATGTTTTTGAACACCAAACTCGTGGGGATCAAGTATTGAGTTGTTTTTGAACTTGAGTTGTGATTTCCAAACTCAGTTTTTGCTAGACCTTTACCGCTTCCCAATTTTGTAGAGATTTCTATGGTTCGAATCTTGCAAAACTTCCCTCATGAAAGTTGTTCAAAACATCTAGGAGTATAACATATTTTCATTTCATAATTTTTAAAGTTGTTTTGGGTAGCACGAAGGCCTAATCTTGAACCTGTGCTAGACTGCCCGGGTGCTCTATTTCAGTGACCTTTTCACGTTCTTGAATTTTTATAAAATTTTCTAGAAGGATTCTGAACAAACTCCCTCCACAAAATTCCTTGGGAACTTCTTACTCTACAACATATTTAAATTTGAGATTTTTTAGAGAGGATTTGGGTGCTGAACTGAGCTCATTTTAAGAGGCAAGGATTCTATTCCAGTAAACAGTGTTTAGTTTGAGTTTAATGCTTCCGAATGAGGTATTTATAAGAAAGAATTAGACTTTGAGTTCTTCATGAAACTTGTTTATCAAGGTGTCTGTTGACACTTGATTTTTAGCTCTTTTTTTTTCATATTTTCAAAAATCTTAAAATTAAGATTAGGAACCTTGGCCAAGCCTAGAAACCTATTTCTAAACCAAAAATAATTTTTTTTAGCATTTTCTTGCATTTTTCTTTTATTTCTTTTGGTCAAAATAAGTGAGAAAATCAAGAAAAATAGCAAATGGAATCAGAAAATTCCATAAAAATAGTCATCAGTCTTCTTTTAAATCCAATTTCATTAATGCATCGTCAATTTTGAAAAATCTCAATCGGGTATGTATTTTTCCCAAAATTAGGCAAAATCAAACCCAAATTGAACAAAAAATGCAATTAAATCTTTTCTAGTCATTTCTAAGTCATAGTGTCTTCACAACAAATGATTCTGGGACCTCGAATTAAATGATGGTTGGTCCAATTGCACAATTTATCATAAAAATAAAAAATCCCCAAAATTCAATTGAAAATTCGGAATTTTGAGTCCAAATTGGGAATCGTGCCTAATTCAAAATTTTCGAACCATGAGACCATCATTTCTAGGGTTAATCATATATGGGTAATTCAATTTTGGCACCAATTTTGTCTAATCAGGTCATTAAGATATCAAATTGAATAAAACCCTAATAACCCGAATATAAAAGTTCGAAAATCCTGGACATGATTTTATTAAAAATTGGGAAAAATTACATATTTGGGTTCAAAATGTGATAAGGAATTCAATTTTGGGGTTTAATTTTGAAAATTGGGTCAAAATGGAGCTTAATTTTCGAGTTTAGTCAAAATCGAGCCTGCCGGGTTGACCGCGTCAACCTGACCCGACCCGGCTACCCTTCTTCCTTACCCGACTCGCCCAAAACGTGCAATAAACCCGGAAATATCTTTGACCCCGCCACTTCACCGACTCAATCCGATCAAATGAACACGTGTTTAACCCGAATGACAGCTGGAGAATCTACGGCTGTCTTCGGAGATCGGTTACAACCGATTAGAAGGCGGTAGCAACTGATTTTGGGCGGGAAAAATCGACTAACAAAAACAAAGAAAAAACTGAACAAGGCATAGAAGGTATTCGACGAAATTCTAGAGAGGGAGAGAGCGAACCAGAGAACACAAAAGAGAGAGAAAGAGAGCAAGAGATGTATCGAGGATCCAAGGACCAAGTGATCGGCATCTTCTCCGGCGAGAAAGTGCCGACAAATCGGCTCCGATTGTGATCTTCCACATCTGGTGAACCTGTGACGAAGCTGATCATCTAGGTCTGAAAACAGTCTCGGCCGGCGCGTCCGGAGCTTTTCCGGCGAAGCTGAGGCCATTTACTAGAAGCCGGAGTATCCAGAAAGAACTCTACGGCTACCGATAAGCGCAACAACTTCGTTTGATTCCTCGACGAAGCAGGTAAAAATCTATCACAATCACGGGTTTTCCAGATTTCCAGAAAATGAGTTGTAGTTCAAGATTAACACTTATGCGATTTCTTTGTTGATTTTTAGTTCTTTGATGTCTAAAACAAGTTTCTAATAATTTTTTTGTTGATTGATTGCATTTTGGTGGATAAACTTGCATAAACCGAACCGGTTGTCCATGAACTATCTCACCGGAGTCCATCCAAACCTTGCCGGAGCGCCCCTGTGGCCATAAACTATTCAAGTTAGCCTTTTCTAACTTTGTTTGATGTTTTTGTGCTTGTTTAAATCGACTTAGACGGTTAGGGCGGACTTTATGTTGATCTGGAAATTAGAGGAGCTTATTAAAATTGGTTTTAGGTTAGAGTTTTTTGGATCGGTTTTTCGCCGGCCGGGAATACTTCGGCGACGAACTGGATAGGTTAGATTGATAGGTAGTGATGAGGGGATGATACGAAACCAAAAATTAGGCAAAATAGTTGCCGGAAGGTCGTCGGCGATGAGCTCAAAGTCACGGCCTCGACAATATAAAACTTAGAAACATGCCCACCACATATTCGACGAAATGCCTCAAAGAGAAACGCCGGAAACGGCGCCGTTTTGGTGCTGTTTCTCGCCGAAGAATATGACCGACGATCGGTGCTGGCGATGCCCGGTTTGGCTCGGCCGAACCAGGTTGAATCGGGTCGGTCCGGTTCACCACTTCGGCGGGAAAAATTAAAAAATAATAAAAAATCTAAAAAATTCAAAAAAATCTAAAAATAAATAAAAATAAAAAAATCAGAAAAATAAATAAAAAATTTCAGAAATTCGGAAGATTTCATAAAATTAGAAAATTTCATAAAAATTCAAAATTTTTTTTTAGAAAATTCATAAAAATACAGAAAATTCTAAAAATCCAAATAAAAAATGTAAAAATTCAGAAAAATCTAAAAAAATTGGAAAATTCATAAAAATTTTCAAAAATTCATAAAAATCAATTCTCGGTTAATAAAATTCTCAGAAATTCAATTTCCGAAAAAAAAATCAAAAATTTCAAAAATTCACAGAATGGTTCAAAAACACTGTGACCAATCTTAGAAAGTGAAATTTGAATTTTTTGAAGTGTCCAAGTGGCATTTTTAGAAAATCTCAAATTCAGGGGTTATAACCCCTAAAAAACCCTAAAATCCTAAAAAAGACACAAATCATGAAATGAACAAGCCTTTAGGGCTTCATTAGAGTTTGGATGATTTGATTAATTTTCATTTTTAGAGACAATTTAGGATTGATTGATTTGATTGACATTGATTGCGCATTTAATTCTTGATTTGTAACGTCCTGAATTCGACCCACTTCCGGGATGAATAAAATAGATGGTTATTCCTCATTTCATTTTAGTAAGTCTCGCCCGGAACTGATCATTCACGGGATACTGACCGATAGGGAAAGGTTAACTAGGAAAAACGGTACGTGGACCCAAGAACTCGACCGTGAATTGAGTCTGATTCCGAGATACGACGAGAGAATATTCTGTGCCGATGTGGACCGGTCCAAGGAAAGTGACGGATTTGAATTCAACCGACGACGTACGATCGGATAGCGGGTGATTCCGCATGACCGAGAGTACGCGCGGCGGACGATCCCGAACTTGTTCCGGACGACCGCGGCCCTTGGGACTAGCGATAAATACTCGTGTGCTCTGGGAAAATCGACAACATCACAACTCGAGTAACCCTAAGTCGATACGCGTAACCCCTAAATAGCCACCCGTTAGTGAGAGACGCTAAAACTGCAAATTGAGCTAAATCGATCGTGGAATTGAGTCCGGACTTCGGTGTCGAATTTCGTAGGCGTGTGCGACTATTTTGCGAGGACGACGTCATTTTTATGTGGCCACTCATATTTGGGATCAATAGAGTCGAAAATTGAAAATTTGACCCGGGACCGGAAAATTACCGTTTTGCCCTTGTGCCCTAGGCTTGTATTCCGAATTTTAGAATTAATTGGGTATTATTTTAGGGTTTTATAATAGTTTGTTTCAGCCCAATAATGATAGGATTTTGGACCTTAATGCCCCTAGATATTTTTATTTGACTTTATCCTAGCCCTTGGATTATGGTAAGATTGTCAATGTTGCTTGGTTGGTTAACCACCCCACTATCTCAATCTCTCTATACACTCTCTAGTCTCTCTCTCTCTCCCTCATTTCACCATCACCACCACCGGCCATCCCCTCTCTCCCCTCTCCCCCTCCCTCTCTCCCGGCCGCGCGCGCGCCACCACCGCCGGTGCGCCGCCGCCGCCGGTGCTGCTCGCCGAGGCCACCCATCCTAGCCAGCCTCACCCCACCATCACCATTCTGTTCCCCTCTCCTCTCTCTCTCGCCGTGCCCCTCTCTCTCCCGTTCTCTCTCTCTCGGCCGCTCAAGAGTCTCGCCGGATCCGCCGCTCGCCGCCATTGTTCCGGCGCGGAACCGCCACTGCTCAGCCGCTCTCGCCTTCTGTCCGGCTTAGTTGGGAGCTTAGGAAACCGGGTGAGTACAACCCTAAACCCTAATTAGGCTAATTTACACTTCTAGATGAGTTTTAGGGGTTAATTAGGGTATTTTAGGGGTTAAATTGTGGAGATTGTTAGGGGCTGATATGGTGGCTGATTTCGCGGCTTAGTGTGATAATTTAATCGAGGTTTAGCGGCCTAGAATGTGCTGTGTGATGGCCGGAAACATTGGATTGAATCGGCCCGAGTTCGGTTAAGTTCGGGTTCAATTGTGGAATCTCGGGCGTGTCTCGCATTGACCTCATGGTGGCTGATTTGGGTGATGTCTTGGGGAGCCTAATGGAACATTTTGAGGATATTTATTGGCCTAGAATGATCTACTTGGTGTCCATATAGGGATTCAGTTGGACTAAGAGCGATCAATTTGGGGTCTAAATATGTAATTACCGGGAATGTTGGATTGGCGAATTAGGTGGCTGATTTGCCTTTGGCGGTGATTAATTTGGGATGCCGTGTCATGTGCCTAGTGTGACTAAGAATGGAGTAGCTTGGCGGGCCTTGAATGCGCGGATTCATGTTGATCTAATCGTGCGATATATATGTGTGAATTATGTACCGTGCAAGAGTGCTTTGAATTGTTTTCATGGTCATGCTAATAGGTTGGTTGGGCATATTGAAATGTGGATTGAGCATGTTGCGTTGTGAATTGAACAAGTGGCGTTGTGCAATTGAATGCTCATTGTGAAATTCGTGAATGCCCAAGTGTGAACTTTATGGCCATGAGTGTTCATCTCGAACATTGGCATAACATGTGCATATACGAGTGTGCACGAATGACATGAGCATGTGATCACCTAAAATACCCTGATGCGTTTTACGCGGGGTTCAGATAATAATTGGAGATTGTGAATGTGTGATCACATAAAGCCCTGATGCGTTTTACGCGGGGTATTGAACCCGTCCTGAGGTGTGTTACGCGGGACGATGCCCGGATTACTGGAAGATGACCAACCTGAGGCGTTTTATGCGGGTTGTGTGTCATGAGCCTGATGCGTTTTACGCGGGCCGGAGATCGATCTCAGAGTAATGGACCTGATGCGTTTTACGCGGGTCGGAGGAGAAATGGATACATGGCACGTGTGCAAGAGTGCAAGTGTGCGAAAGTGCATGGTGAGCATGAGCACGAGTGTGAGCACGAACATAGCATATGCATGGTATGCGCCGTGACCAAGTGATGTCATGTATGTGCCATGAGTGGGTTCTGTATTATTATTATGATTTATAATTGTCTAACCTGCAGGGCCAAGGTAAGTTTGGATTTGGGCCCGAGGGCCTAAGTCATTCATATTATGGATTGTGTGATGTTTAGTACTCGTCAGGAGGTGCATGTTAGCCTAGTTTAGGTTTAAGGAACCTACTCGCTGAGATTTATTTTCACTGTTGCTTAAACCCCACCTTTCAGACCCCCGATCCCGAGGATGCCTGAAGTTCCGGTACGTTTTGGGATTCCGCATTAGATCGAGCGGACGAGGACGGTACACCCCGTAGGGAACGGGGAGTCTTATATTAGGCACTATACTTTAGTATGGGTGGATGTGGGGGAAACGTATTTTCAGACCCACGAATATGTAGCTTGGTGCTTCAGGGATAGTCTCGGAGAGTATGGTCCTCTCCGAACTTTTGATGTTCCATTTACCGGGCTGGGCACGAGGTACCCCTAGTGCCCCGATGGAGAGGTGGCTGATCCTGGTTCTTCAGTTGAGGAGAGTGCGAGCTCTGATGGTGTACCCGTAGAGTACGAGGTGGATGAGCCTGATCCGATGGACTTGGAGCCGGCTGATGGGGACGCTGATCCGGAGCCGATGGAGCTGGGTGATGAGGAGCCAGAGCCCATGGAGCAGGAGGACGAGGCCGAGCCGATGGATTCCGAGGAGGAGTCAGTTGGGGCCGAGTCCGAGTAGGATTCCTTAGACTCTGAGGTTGAGCTGTCTGATAGCTCTTCCGAGTCATCGGGATCCGACTCGGACTGGGCTCCGTAGGTCCAGTCTTAGTCTTAGATAGATCGGGCCAGAACCTTTTTGACCGGAGCCCCTTCTAGTTTTAGTAACCCTGACCGCCCCGGGCCGCTTACCCCTTTTTGTCAGTAGTGGCCATTGACCCGCTTTTGGTTTTTGAGCGTAGGCTGTAAATGGATAATGTATATGGTTCCCGGTATCTATGCAATGTATATTTGTTCTTGTTGGTTGTTGTTCGGCTATCCTTGGTTATGTGGTTTTTAAACTGTTCGGGTGTTTGGTTATTTCCGCTGTGCTTCGTGTTTCTCTGAAATTTGGGCGTTGGGTCGGCGACGTGTCCTGGGACGTCGCACTCGAATCGACCTTTACGAGGGATGTGGCGCGCCGTAGGGTGCGGGGCGTGACATGATTGATTTTCCCCGCAATTAGAAAGGACAAAATTAGTAGTAAGCCTCGGAAATTTGCATGACACGTTAGATATCGTATCGTTCTTAGGTACTGAAAGAGCGTTAGGGATCTCCATTCGGGATCATTAGCATAACCAAGTCCTCATACTCATAATCTCTAGTTCGTAGAATTGTGGTATTTCTCCCGTACCCCGATTAGGTTTCTAGTCAACCTACCAATAATGATTAGTGGCGACTCCAAAATCGAAATTTAGATCAAATAGGAAATTACTATCCACTGTCACGTGAGGTATGGTCTAGGAGAGACCATTGCACGGAAATACCTCCTTAGCGCGCAAATCCCGAAATTCCAAAAAAAAAGAGCGCGGCGCGACAGTGTCCTTTGTGATATATTTAAAATTCAGAATTTTTGGAATTCAATCACTAATTATTTGAAGCTGATTTCAAAAATGGCACGAAACAGCCAGTTTTACTTCATTTTCAAAGATTCACTATTTTCTAGGTGAAAACGTAGGAATCTCGATTGGATATCTTCTGGAGATAGAGTCTAAACATTCTGAGCTTTAAAATAAGATATGATAGACCTTGATTGGATGTCAAATGATAGGCCAAGTGAGGCCAAGTTCATAAACAAGCTTGTAACTGGCAAGTGTTGCTAGAAAGGATTGATTGTTGTGTTGTTGTCTGTATGACATTGTAAAAGATAGATTATTGTTGGTGATCTGTGTACTGTATGAGTTGATTATGCGTGTAGGCTTGCTGGGCGATTGAATGCCGTCGGTCAGTGAATCAATGATGCCCCGAGGAGCCGAAGGGAAAGCAGGATGCCCGGTAATGGGAACCGGTTGCCTAGGAGGATTTTGCCCTAGATGCCCCGGGAGTTTGATCGGGATGTCGTGGTCAGTGGATCACAAAGCCTGTGTGGGCTGTTGAAAATTCCGGTGTACATCGCAGTGGATCGGAGTGTGCACTGAACCTCGCCAGATGGGAGTTTTCCTCTTTACGTGACCGGCGAGCGCACCGGACATGTGACTTGGAGTGGGATAATGATACCAATGCAAGTGTGAAATTGTGTATGTATGTTTGAATCATGTTGTTGATTGTGATTGCTGAGTTAAATTATCACACTTGAGATAGTTCCTAATGTGGAATATTAAAATACATTTTGTTTGGTTAGTAAGTCTAGATAGAAGATTGTCATGCCTATGCCGTTGATATGCATGCTATTCTTGTTTGGTATACGTTGATAGATATTTTAGTACTAAGCTATTGCTCATTCTTGTAGTGGTTAAACTTTTTCAGACTAGTTGAGATGCCGATCCTTCCCGCTTTGTCCTCCATTAGCTACGGCGTACCTATTGACTTCTCTAGCCAACTAACTGATTTTATAGACCCGAATTTTCCAAATGTAGTGTTTGTCAGATGTATCTCTATTTTGACGGTGGACATAGGGTCTCCTATGGGCCCTATACTCATGGGATTTGTGGCGGTATAAGCTCGGTTTGACGATCGAACGGTAGGACCACTACCACACCCCAACGAGGATGGAGCCAACGATAGAGACAGTGGAGTGGAGTGATGTGGGAAGCGATAGGCAAGAGAGTACCATTTTTAGAGCACAACTGTTATTTTGGATGAAGTCGTATGGTTGGGTGATCCTTTTGGCGGAAGCAAGTGATGGGTGCACGTAGATAGACTGGGTAGGGAGTAGTCCTACAGTTAACCCTCAAAATGTGAACTCACCGGTGTATCATCCCGTGTTTATATATAAGAAGAAGCTTGAAGTTTAGTTTCTGTGCTGTCACTTATAGTAGTAGACTTTTCTTATTTATAATTCATGTTATAAATGTTGTTCTTAACAAGAAGTGTATTCTGCATGCGAATTCTTATATATTCGTAAGGTTAAAGTGACTCAAATGAAGGGGTGTGCCTGGCACGCTACAATACAAAATTCCTGAGTTTACTGTTTTCACTGGAGAAGATGACCAGTCCACAGTGGAGCACATTAATAAATTCACGGCTCCATGCGGAGATGTGAATAATGATGGGAGAATAAGTTGAGGCTTTTTCCCTTGTCGTTATCAAAAGCCGCTTTTACTTGGTATACTAGATTGCCTGCGAACTCAATGCAGAATTGGGAAGACATGGAGAGTATTTTCCACACACAATTCTATCGCCCGGTCCCTGAGGTGATGCTATCGGATTTGGCCACTGTCAAGCAGTAAAATAACGAGACGATGGATCAGTACGTCGCTCGGTTAAAAAGATGAGGTACTGATGCTTATTTTTCCTGTTGGAAAAAGAAGTAGCAGAAATGGCCAAAAACGGTCTCAAATTCGCACTAAAGCAATGTCTTGCTAGCCAAAAGTTCACGGATTTGTTCTTTTTAACGGCCACGCCTACTCAGTATGAAAGTCTGTAGAAAGAGAAGGATAAGAAACCTTATAAGGACTATAGACAGAATGTCGTGATCTATGATCCCGCGGAAGATGTATAAGAGGACAATGATTAGGAAGAAGCCATAGAGATTGCGGTAGCAAAGATGACCCTGGATAAACCTTACGTATGCCAAGCCTTGACGCCCACTAAAGTTATGGAGTCGATTATGGTGAGAGCAAAAGACACCCAAAGATATTCATTCAACGTAACTAAGTTGGATGAAATTTTCGATCTCCTGATTTGGAACGGTGTAATAAGACTGACTGAGAGTCAAACCATCCCGAGCCGAGAGGAAATAGCGAATAAAAGATACTGCAAGTGGCATCATTCGTGGAGCCATAACACCAATTATTACAATGTCTTTAGAAAGGTGGTGCAAGAGGCAATACGGCAAGATAAGATAAAATTCGCGGATGACGGACATATGAAGATGGAAATCGATACTGATTCTTTCCCACAGATGGTCGGGATGACGTCAGCGACTATCAGGAGGTCACCCAAACCAAGTGTTTTGTGCCGGAGATATTGCCGAGAAGTACATCAATGCTATTTCTCTGATGATGATGACGACAGTCGAATGACCAATGGACATCGGAGTCAAGGGGATGATCGATTTTCAGAAAGGTCTTGCAGGATGGCTTATAACTATTGGCATCATAGAAACTCTGAAAATAGACAACCTTGCCACGGGGTTCCTTTACATGCTCAACGGCCAGTCGAAAGGAGGGTCGATTATGCAAATGGAAGAAGGCACTCCAACAATAGGATTGTCCATGCCTCATCTTCCAGAAGGCCCAATGTCGCGACCTAAAATTTCTCTCAGGCTAATGGATTATTAGGACTAAACCTAACTCGGGCCCTCCCAAGCCCTACCAATTCGCAACTTAGGGTTTAAGTTTTTAACATGCAAAAGTTTTCATGCTTGGAGTCGCCACTAATCAATTTATGGTAGGTTGATTAGAAACCTAAATAAAACATAGGGAGATATGTTTTATTCCTACGAACCAGATATTCTAAGCCCGGGGACTTGATTATGCTAGATCTGGTCTAACGCCCTTTCGGTACCTTTTCTTTTCAAAAATGTTTTGGCAGGCAGTTTAGATCCATTTCAACTCAGTTACTAACATGTGAGGTGTCCATGTGAGTGCACAAACCACCAATTTAACACCCAGAAAGCATTAAATAAATTGTAAGTTTGGAAGAATTACTTACCTGGAAGCAACGTAAGCATCTGCATTGTTAGCTAGAAAATCACATTGACACCCTAATATGATTTCTAATTAACAAGCAATTCACTCAATTTCTTTTTTTGGATTTTCACTTATTTAAATGAAATCTAGCCTATATGCAATGACATGCGAAAATGACATGCGATTAATGCAACCTAGCATGCAAACTATATGTCGTGCAACGACGTGACCTATTTCTAATGACAAGACGAATGATCATTTTTGGTATTTTCTCAATTTAAATTCGGAATAATAAAAATGCCTAAATTAACATGCAAACTATGATGACTTAATCTATCCTAGCATGATTTCTTTTTAGGATTTTTGTTAAAATTCGAAATAATGAAATAACCTGAATAATCTATTAAGATTAGAATATTACTTAATTTAAACTAGGAAATAGATCATCTCAAGTCCTAATTTAAATTAAATAACTACTCTATCTTCTAGATATATTTAGGATTCCTAGACATGCAAAAACTCTAATTCAAATCTAATTAATATTTTTTGAATTTTCTGTTTATTTGAAAAAGGAAAGCAATTAAATAAACAAGGATGGCAATCACATGCAAAACGTCCACGCGATCCGCCATATTTGTTTCAAACTCAGATTAGGCACAAAAATCAAACTAACGGTCATATCTATAGGATTATAGATATCGACAGAAAGTTGATTGTTTAAATTTGGAAAGCAAATAAAATCTATTATCGTATCCAAGTGATTATGGATAAGATAACGATTTACCGTATCGTCGCGTATCGTACCTTAGGGATAAGGTCGGATAGTCGTCCGATACGTTGCCAAATTAGGAATGATTCCTAATTTTGGGTATTTTCGAATATTGCGGATATAGCACACATCATCCTAAGATATCTAGCAATCTACGCAATATTCACGGAATATTCAAAATATTCAAACTAGGAATCCAAATATTTTGAACATATATCGGATAGAGATTTTTACATGATTTGTTGATTACTTTCCAAATTTGAATCACCGGCGAATCAGGATTGCGGATCGGACGACCGGCGGTAGACGGGCGGGCGACGGGCGGATCAAGGGTCGTGATGAGCAAGCACCGTCGCTGATGCTTAGTGATAGCCACTTAGTCGCGGAAGGACCAGCTGGTGTTGCTCTCGGTGGCGATTCTGCTCATGTTGTGGGGCTGGTTTCTCGACAAGGCAGCGTTGGCTATTTTCTTTTCTGAAATATGCACTTCACTACAGACAACTCTTCGCGTTCTCCTTGCCAGGAAGCTTGCATGAAATAAACTCAAAAAAGGCCACACGTTATCATCACTTCTGGACAACACCCAAAAGAAGACAAATCCACCACTTAGAATTATTTCACTGAAATCTTGGTAACTCTTTCTGACTGTGGACTTCGGGGCAACGAGAGACGCGGCTTGGACTTTAGGCTTGCAAGCGGTAGCCGCAAAAGCTGACGTGATGTTCACGATGGTAGAGAGATTCTGGTCGAACTGCGCGTCGACGAATCCGTCGGGCTAGATGGAACTCCGTAAGAGTCTCGCTATCTCTGAAATATGATGACGGTGATTCAGGCGGTGGCGGCAGCGCGTCAACGTCGGTTAGGTAGCAAAATCTTCGAAGCAGTAACGACCAGCGGTGGTGTTGGTCACGAGCAGGGACAAATTGTGTCGAAGACTCACTGAGAAATCTGCAAGAATATCAAGAGTGTACCGAATTGGGCTTAAAGTTTGCTGGACCGCCACCGTTGCGTCGCTCGTGTGTTGACCGAGAACTAGGAATTCGTCGAAATAGCTTAACGACGGTCAAGGAGTGGTCTTGCGCAAGTGACAAGGACCCACGGAAATGCTGAACTTTCTGATTTGGGTGTGTTCCCGTGACCTGCAGAAAAGATCCGGAAGACTCTTCTCCTTCTCCCCTTTTTGGTGTTGTCTCCTTTGGCTTCTCTGTGAATGCAGAACGTGGAGAGCTTTTGCTCTCCACCTTGACGTGAGTTGAGCCTCAGGCCGAAAAGAACAGAAAACAATCTCTCTCTCTCTGATTTTTCTTTCTCACTTTCTTGTGGCCGTGTATGACGTTGTGTGGCCTCGTACTCTCAGAGAATTCTGTCTTTGAAAATTGTGAGAGTCCCCAAAATCCTGACCTAATGATGTATATATAACACTAATCTAGGTCAATTAGATGGGCTCTCTAATCCTAATGGGCTTAGGCTTGGGCTTAGATTTTAATTTAATTTAAATGGGCTGAATTAATTAAGGATAATGGGCTGAATTAAGCTCAAATTAAAACAACCGAGCCCGTTTGACTTGTAATTCCCGGCCCTTGCATTCCAAGCGAGCCGAGTCTCGTTCGATGAAATTTTAAGCTCATTCGCCACTGCCAATCTGATGCAAAAAATGCAATTAAATTAAATGGACCTCAACTATATGTTTATGCAATTTAAATATTTTTGTTTAGGGGTTAAAATTTAATCCCTAATTTTCTATGCAAATTACACTAAATGATACGCCAAAATTTAGGTGTCAACACCCAAGGTCCTGATCAAAAAGCGGACAAATAAGGTGCCGCTCGGGCAACTATACGAAGAGGAACATCCGGATGTTTCAACGTTGGGCGAACCGAGTGGCAAGTACGACTATTATGTTAGATACTCAGCACCTAAATCGAGTGAAAAGGTCTCTGCCGAGGTTACCCCTTCAGGATAAGGCCCAGGGTTCGAGCATGCAGATCAATATCTGCCTTCATCGGCAACATGACGGGTGTATACCCGAACTTTGAAGATTCCACATGACCCTCCAAAAGAGCAATGGTTCATTGGAAGGGAGATGTCAGTAATCCAACAACCACTGCATGAGTTCGGATGGAGATACATGTCGAGGACCCAGAAGAGGAGAGGACAGAGGAAGAAAAAGTGGCAGGAATTGCAACAACAAGTCAATGCCCTAGGACGAGTAAGGAACCCGTGCCACACAACATCAAAGAACTTGGTGTGGGTCAGAAAGAAGAGGGAAACCTCAAATGTTGCTAAAGGTTAGTGGGATAATAGGAAAGAACAATTAAAGCCTGTTGCTAATCCTGTAAAGGCTGAAAAGAAGAAGGAATAAGTCAAGACGAGATCAAAGTTCGATAAGGGTTGAGCTAGATTAGTTTTCTCGGCTGGCTCAAATATGATGCAAGTGAGGCTTCCACCCGAGTTTCAAGCGTCAGTGCTGAAGGCGACCCTCATAGAAGAAGAAGCATTTGAGGTCATAGAAACTGTGAAGGCTGAATTCCAATTTACCAACGAGGAAAGGGTGGAGTTCGAAAAGCTACTGGCCTCTAGAGTGAAACATTTGAAGGCCCTCATGGTCGTCGGGAATATCGATGGGCGCCCAGTAAATAGGATTCTCGTGGATGCCGGGGTGTTGACACTTGATTTTTAGATCATTTTTTTTATATTTTCAAAAATCTCAAAATTAGGATTAGGAATCTTGGCCAAGCCTAGAAACCTATTTCTAAACCAAAAATGAATTTTTTTAGCATTTTCCTGAATTTTTCTTTAATTTCATTTAGTCAAAATGAATAAGAAAATCAAGAAAAATAGCAAATGAAATCAGAAAATTCCATAAAAATAGTCATTAGTCTTCTTTTAAATCTAATTTCATTAGTACATCATCAATTTTGAAAAATCTCAATCGGGCATGTGTTTTTCCCAAAATTGGGCAAAATCAAACCCGAATTGAGCCAAAAATGCAATTAGATATTTTCCAGTCATTTTTAAGTCATAGTGTCTTCACAATAAATGATTCTCGGACCTTGAATTACACAATGGTCAGTCCAATTGCACAATTTAGCAAATAAATAAAAAAAATCCCCAAAATTCAATTGAAAATTTGGAGTTTTGAACCCAAATTGGGAATCGTGTCCAAATCGAAATTGTCAAACCATGAGAGCATCATTTCTAGGGGTAATCAGATGTGGGTAATTCAATTTTGGCACCAATTTTGCCTAATCAGGTCATTAAGGGCCCGTTTGGTAACGTGCCAAACAGTGGAAATTTCTGTTCTTTTGTTCCCAGAAATAGTTTGGGAACAGAAATGCGCTTGGTAAACTTTTTGTTCCCGGGCACATTTTTTGCAAAAATTTGTGCCCAGAAACAGTTTTGGAAGAGAAACAAGAAGTAAAAAAAAGTTGCTTCTTGTTTCTCGGCACAATTTTGAGAATGAGTTATTTTTCTTCTTTTTCTTTTTTTTCTTTTCTTCTTTGTGTTGTTCTTCCCTAGGCTGGTCGGTCGCCAGCGACCGGCCATAGCCCAGGGCCGACGAGGGCGTCATGGCCCTCACCGGTCGCCGGCGGAGGCGAAGGTCCCCCTCGCCGGCGAGGGCGAGGGCTGGACCCTCGCCGCTTGGGTGAGGCAGCTTGCCGTCGATCATGGTGAGGTGGGCCTCGCCGTCGCAACCGACGGCGAGGCTCGGCCTCGCCTGATCTGGGCGAGGCCGGCGGTGAGGTAGGCAGCCAGGGCGGTGGCGAGGGCCGCAATGCCCTGGCCTGTGGCCGGTCGCCGGCGCAGGCGACCAGCCATGGCCAAAGAAGGGAAGGGTAGAAAGAAAAAAAAAAGAAAAAAAATATTAAACAATTAAAATATTATTAAAATATTATTAATAAAAATAAATTTTGTGTAGTTACCAAATGTATTTCTGTTCTTTTCTATCCCAGGAATAGAAATTTTGGATAGTTAACAAACGCCTTTAAATGCTCAGAAATTGTTTCTGGGCACAGAATCAAAAAGAATCATTTCTAAGTAGAAATAGTTCCCGAGCACAGAATGATTGTCATGCGCACCCTAAGACATCAAATTGAATAAAACCCTAATAAACCGAATACAAAAGTTCGAAAATCTTGGACATGATTTTGTCAAAAATTGAGGAAAATCACATATTTGGGTTTAGAATGTTATGAGGAATTCAATTTTGGGATTTAATTTGGAAAAATCGGTCAAAATTGGGCTCAATTTGAATTTTTAGTCAAAACTGGGCTTACTGGGTCGGCCGGGTCAACCCGACCTGACCTGGGAACCTGTCTTCTTTGCCTGATTCACACAAAACACAATAAAACCCAAAAAAATCAAGTTGAACCCATGACTTCGCCGACTTCCTATGATCGATTTAGCATGTGAAAATCAAATTGACCAGCTGGAGAATTTCTAGCTGGCGCCAAAGAATCGATCCAACTGATCGGAAGTCGGTTCTAACTGAATTTGGATGGGAAAAATCGATCAAAAAAAGAAGAGAAAAATTGAACGTAAAAAGAGAAGTTGTTCGATGAAATGCCAGAGAGAGAGAGAGAGAGAGAGAGAGAGAGAGAGAGAGAGAGAGAGAGAGAGAGAGAACTAGAGAGAGAGAGAAAGGAGTTTGAGCTCGAGAGGTGTGTTGAGGTTCCCAGGACCGAGTGATCGGCGTTTTTCCGATGAGAAAAACGCCGGTAAATTGGTTCCAACGGTGAACCTCCTCACCTGGAAAGCCTGTGTCGAAGGTAGTCGTGAAGCTCTGAAACTCGAGCTCGGCCGGCGAGTCCAGACCTTTCCTGGCGAGACGGCGACCACTAGCTTGAAGAACTGATATCAATAGATCGTTTTATAGTCATCGTTGGGTTCGGAAACTCCGTTTTCGTCACTTTCAAAGCAGGTAAAGTTTGGTGTCTATCACGGTTTTTCAAAATTCTAGAAAATGAGTTTGAGTTTAATATGGATGATCATGCGATTTCCTTGATGATTCTGAGTCCTTTGACGTCTACATAACGTTTCTGATCATATTTGTGTTGTTTGATCGCATTTTGGATCGTTAAAACGTGCATTAAACGAGTCGGCCACCATTGTTGAACTTCGCCGGAGCTTCCTTGATCTCACTCGAACGCCTCTTGTGGCCATAGGCTACTCAAGTTAGTTGATTCTCACCTTGATTGATGTTCTGATGTTGATTTGGATAGGTTTAGACGGTTACGGCGATTAGAATAAGGATTTGAAGCTTGGAGAAGCATGTTTAAGTTAGTAATGACTTAGGGTGTTTAGATCAATTTTTCTTCGGTCGGCGGCGGTCAAACAGCGAGCTAGTTAGGCTAGTTTGATAGAGATTAACATGGACTCAACACTGAATCAAGTGAAATGGTCAAAACATCACCGGAAGGTTGCCGGAGATCGATCCAAACCGGCGGCCTCAAAAACACTAAACTTGAAATTGTGCCCACCAGCTGCTCGATGAATTACCCCAAAGAGAAAATCCCGAAACAGCACCGTTTTGGTGCTGTCTCTCGTCGGGGCAGTGGCCGGCACCGGTGCCGATCGGTTCGGCTTGGCCGAATCGGTCTGAACCATCTGGTCCAGTTCAGTTCGGTTCAATCCCCGGCGGGAGAATTTAAAAGAAATTTTTAAAAAAAGAAATAAAAAATAAAAAATTAAAGAATTCAATAAATTCAATAAAAAATGTGAAAAATTCAGAAAATCTATAAAAAAAATTAGAAAATTCGAAAATTCATAAAATTTTTCAGAAAATCATAAAAATCAATTCTCGGTTAATGAAATTCTTAGAAATTTCTTTACCAAAAAAAAATTCTTAGAAATTCAATTTCCAAAAAAAAAATCAAAAATTTCAAAAATTCACAGAATAGTTTAAAAACACTGTGGCCAACCTTAAAAAGTGAAATTTGAATTTTTTGAAGTGCCCAAGTAGCATTTTTAGAAAATCTCAAATTCAGGGGTTATAATCCCTAAAAAACCCTAAAACCCTAAAAAGACACAAATCATGAAATGAATAACCCTTTAAGGCTTCATTAGGGTTTGGATTTTTTTTTGGGTGCATTTTGATTTTTAGAGACAATTTAGGATTGCTTGGTTTGATTGACATTGATTGCGCATTTAATTCTTCATTGATTTCCCTACAATTAAAATGGATAAGATTAGTGGATAGGCCTCGGAAACTTGTATGACACGTTAGATATCGTATCGTTCTTAGGTACCAAAAGGGCGTTAGGGATCTCGATTTGGGATCATTAGCATAACCAAGTCTCCGTACTCAGAATCTCTGATTCGTAGAATCGTGGTATTTTTCCCATACCCTGATTAGGTTTCTAGTCAACCTACCAATAATGACTAGTGGCGACTCAAAAAATTGAAAACTTAGACTAAATAGGAAAATACCATCCGCTGTCACGTGAGGTATGGTCTAGGAGAGACCTTTACACAGAAATACCTCCTTAGCGCGCAAATCCCGAAAGTCCCAAAAAAAGCGCGGCGCGACACGGGGCAATGCTAAATCTGATGCCGCATAAGTATTTCAGAAAGCTCGATAAATAGAAAGAGGAAATGGTTTCGACTAATGTTACATTGTTAAACTTCACCGGCGATGTAAGCGACATTAAGGGGCAGTGGTCGTGGACCTCACAATCGATTCACATACGTCTAATACCACTTTCTTCATATAGATGCTGACGTGTCCTACAACTTGTTGCTGGTTCAAGACTAGATCCACAATACTTATAGCGTGGCGTTCTCGCTCCACCAAGCATTGGCCTTTTGGAATGAGAGTAAGGTGGAATATGTGAAAGCCAACCATGAGGTAAGTGTCACGTGGGCAGATTTGGTGCATGTAAGGTTGAGTCGAGGACGTGATACGCCCATAATTGAGCCACCTCAATTGGATACGGATAAAATTGCCCTCGGCTGCTTCACGGATCAGGGATTTGAATGGATCCCTAAAAGAGAAGAGCTGATTGATCGGGAATGTGACGTATTTGATGGAAGAAGACCTCTTATTCCAGCTATCTGGCAGAGGAAACCAAGAAGTCCTTAGGGTTTGCCGATTGTATAGAGGCCTTTGAATAATCTCCAATAAAGGAAGAAAGTAAGTCCATTGAATTAGAAGACCCTTTGATAGAAGGTGATATAGGTAGTGGCGATGTAAGGCATCCTGTATTCATAAGCAGACTGCTCGACGAAAGAATGAGGAGTGATTTGATTGATGTCCTGCGAAGACACAGAGGTTGTTTTGCATGGAATTATCATGAGATGCCAGGTTTAAGTAGAGAAATAGTCGAGCATCGCCTCCCTATCAAATAGGGATGGAAGCCTCATAAGCAGCCTCCTAGAAGGTTTGCCCCTGAAATCAATTTGAAAATCAAGGAAGAGATCGAGCGACTCCTGAAAACTAGTTTCATTGAAACCGCTTGGTATGTAGAATGGCTTTCGAATATAGTCTCGGTGAAGAAGAAAAAGGGGAAACTGAGAGTCTGCATAAACTTTAGAAACCTTAATGCGGTAACACCGAAGGATGAATATCATATGCCTGTTGCCGATATGTTGGTTGATTCCGCGGCTTGCAATGAAATGATATCCTTGATAAACGGTCATTCAGGATATAATCAAATCTTTATCGCGGAACAAGACGAGCCCAGGACGGCTTTCAGGTGCCCAAGCACGATAGGAACATTCGCATGGAAGGTGATGCCTTTCGATTTGAAGAATGCTGGAGCCACATACCAGAGAGCCATAAATTCAATTTTCCATGACATGATTGGAGATTTCATGGAGGTCTACATTGATGACATTATAGTCAAATCCGCAGAGGTAAGTCATATTGACTATCTTGAACAGTCATTTATTAGAATGGAGAAATATCAATTAAAAATGAACCCTCTTAAATGTGCGTTCGACATAAGAGCTGGAAATTTCTTAGGATTTCTAGTCAACAATAGGGGCATAGAAGTTGATAAGAATAAAGTTAAAACAATTTTAGAATTGCCACCTCCATTTAATAAGAAACAGTTGCAAATGATTCTAGAAAAGATAAATTTTCTTGGACGATTTATTGCTAACTTGTTTAGCAAGATAGAAGTATCTTCTCCTTTATTGAAATTGAAGAACCAAGAGGAGTTTGTGTGGAAGGAGGAACAACAACTTGCCTTCGAGAGGATTAAAAAATATTTAACCAGTCCTCCAGTTTTGATGCCATCGAAATCAGGTAGGCTGTTGAAACTCTATGTGTTGGCCACCGATACTACTATCGAGAGTCTGCTGGTGAAAGAAAATGACGAAGGTAAGGAACAGGCGATATATTATCTCAACAGGATGTTAAATGAGGCCGAGAAATGATATACAGCCATTGAGAAGATCGGTTTGTCATTATACTTCGCATGCACTAAGCTACGGCATTATCTTCTGCCAATAACTGTTCATGAGATATGTAAAACCGATGTCATAAAATACATGCTTACAAGGCCAATAGTGAGGGGCCGTTTAGCAAAATGGTCATTTGCTTTGTCCGAAATAGATTTGGTTTACGTGCCAATTAGAGCGGTAAAAGGACAAGTAGTCACGGATTTTATCACTGAATACCCATGTGTTTGGTTCGACGAAGATGAAGTCGCGAATTACACACAATCGGTTCCATGGGTGCTGTATTTCGATGGATCGAGTATCTCTACTTCATCATGGATTGGAGTCCTAATAGTGTCTTCGAGAGGTCAAAAGACAAAAGTTCAAATGAAGTTGGACTTCAAGTGCTCTAATAATCAAACTAAATATGATGCCTTGATTGTCGGCCTCTACATATTGGCCAACATACTTGTCAATCGGTCAAAATAATGGGAGATTCCCAGCTTATGATTAAACAATTAAGAGGGGAATATCAATGTCTTAACGAGAATATCATTGAACTTTACGTCCAGGTAAAAGAACTATTAGCTAATTTCCCTGATTCAGAGCTAGTTCACATAACGCGATACCAGAATGTGGAAGCCAATGAGTTAGCGCAGATGGCATCTGGTTATCGTGTTACTCAAGAATTAGCTCAAATAATAATTACTAAGATGAAGCGATTACCACCTATGTTAGAATGGACAATGGTGGTGAAAGCTAGACCGAAAGAAAATGATACCGGACTCTCATTATTCAATATTTAAAAGAACCTTAATCGCGAGACAAAAGATTGAGGCGGCAAGCACTCAAATACATGCTACTAGGGGATGAGATGTACCGGCATACTGCAGATGGACTGTTATTAAGATGTTTGAATAATGACGAGGCGATCTTAGTGATGGCTAAAGTCCACGAAGGCATATGCGGTGCCCATCAAGCAGGTATCAAAATGTAGTGGTTACTGAGAAGGCATGGATATTTTTGGCCTTCGATGACACAAGATTGCATAGATTATGCAAAAGGATGTAGGTCGTGTCAGATACACGGTCCAATTCAGCATGTCATTGCAGTGCTATTAAAGCCCATTATAAAGCCGTGGCCGTTCAGAGGATGGGCAATGGATATAATCAGCAAAATATATCTATCGTCGACAAGGAAGCACTCGCACATATTAGTTGCTACAAATTATTTTACTAAGTGGGTGAAAGCGATACAAAACTACATCGTTTCGATATACCAGAGACTATAATGGCAGACCAGGGGGCTGTCTTTATTGGAACGGAAATTTCAAACTTTATTGCCCCTTGAGGAATCGAGATGTTACATTCTACGCCTTATTATGCGTAGGCCAATGGTCAAGTCGAGGCCTCGAACAAGGTTATAATCAACCTAATTAAGAAACATCTTGAGGAGAACCGGAGGGAATGGGACCCGACACAGTCAATTATACTTTGGGCATACCGAACGTCGAAGAGATCGGGGATCGGAATGAGCCCATATATGAAGAAGCAGTCTTGCCACTGGAAATTATGGTGCAATCCTTGAGAGTTCGGCTCCAAAATGACGTCCTACCCGAGGAGTATCGGGAAGCGATGTACTTGCAACTAGACGAGTTAGACGAAGTAAGGTCTGTGGCGTTGGATCACATGATTGCATAGAAGAAGAGAGTGACGCGGGCCTATAATAAACATGTGAGAGCCAAGCAATTTGTCGTCCGGGACTTAGTATAAAAAATTATTCTTCCGTGTAATGTACATACCGAGGCCTTCGGTAAGCGGTCTCCCACTTGGAAAGGGCCATATCAAGTAACCGATGTGTTAAGCGGTAATGCTTACCGATTAATGGATATTGATGGTAGAGAGTTCCCACGTTCGGTTAACGTCAAACATTTGAAGGCTTTCTACACGACAATGTGGGAAACAAGAGAGTGGAAAGAGGAAAGAATAGAAGATACCAAGGTCAACACCACACCATCAAGCAAACCTTACGCAAGCCGTGTACATCATACAATAAGGAGAGGGGCAACTATCAATAGAGAAAGCAGCAACAACACACTACGCAGTCACTATTGGGATAAAGTCGAGCTACCTCCTGATCACCATCACGAAGTCCTTGAGGTGGCCGTCCATGTGCGAGTTTGCCTGTTCATCCTGAGCGGCAGTTGGGAACATCTCATACGCCATCTCGAAGGTGTTGTCGTGTTCCCTCTCCAGGCTCTCAAACTTGGACTCCTATGAAGATAGGAGGCCCTTGAGGTAGACGTTAAACTCGCCAAAGGCAGTGACTTCAGACTTGATGTTTGCCAGCCACTCGGTAAGACCTCGCAATAGCTCAGAATTTAGGTGGGAAGTGATGACACCTGCATGTTTCTCTAGCTTAGAAAGCTTCGCTCCCAGGCGGGCCTGCTCTCGTTGAACCTGGGCAAGCCGTTTCTCAGCCAAGACCACCACCTTGCGATGCCACTCTACTATGGAGGAAGCGAAGCAGCACGGTCCTCGAGAACGATGGCTCTCTCACGAAAGACCGCTTCCTCCTCGATCTTTGCTAGGTTCAACTTGTAGGCTTCTAAACCCTCAGAGAACAGAAGGGAGAAGAATTCGTACTGACGGTGGAGTTTGGAACCAGAGATGGGTATGACATCCATCTCGGGAAGAAATCTTTTCAAAGTTCTCTCTTTCTCCGGATCTCGAGTAAGAGAGGAAAATCCAGTGGAAAATGACTCATGAAGTTGCTTCCACTCTTCAACTGCCTCCATGGAGAAAATGTGAACGATTTGAGAAGGAGGAGATGGGCCCACGATGGAAAAGATATAGAGGAGTTTGGATATGAAAAGATCAAATGAAATCGTGTCTATTTATAGCCGAGGGAAGAGACGGTTCAATGCACTATAGGATCATGGAAACGAAGAATCAGGAGACGGGGGAAAGTGGAAAGTTTATCTTTACAAGCGTGACGTAAAAGGAGTTATATCACCAGCAAGAAGTTGCAGGAGGAGACGAACGGTTGAGGAGATAATAAAGTTCTCGCAGGCTGTCATCACCTTGGAACTCGAATGAGAATTTGAAAAGTTGTGAGTTGGCAATCTCTGAGTCGATCTGATTTGAAAAGATTGGAGATTTATTAGTGGATAGGATACGACCGTATATCTCCTCCTATGATACGTAAAAATATTTACTTGGGATTGTACGGCTGGCATGATTCAGTTTCTATATGGATAAGTTAATGAGTCACTTCTATTGGTAAAAGGGATCAACACGCAAAGGGGTGAATCATAGCCCTTTTCAGATAAAGTGCCTGGGTAAAAGTGCTACAAGGAGCATTGCATTTGTTAGGTTGATTATGGATTAACTTGATAATGGCCGAATCATCGGTTAGAAGTGAAAAGAAATAGAAATTTTTTACAAAGGGCTACGGAAAGCAGTGGAGATTAAGCTAGGGCTACAGAAGATTGAACTGTTGCCGTAATGTTAGAACAAAAGTATGCAATCTCAACTCTAAGGCTCTATTCTCGGTATGGAGTCTCAGTCTTCGGGCAGTTTGGGCCTAAATCTTTGAGCGAAGCCGCTCGCACTCGTGGGTAACAACTACCAAAGTATCTTGCCGTTGATGTATGAGCTGGGTGGTTAGACCCGTAGATGCTTCATTAAGCTCAACCCATCGAAGGATGTCGGTATAGAGTGGATTGTTGGGACTTATTTGCCCAAGGAGCCTTCGACTTTCTTGTTGATTAGTGTTCAGTTAATCTAACT
Source organism: Syzygium oleosum (assembly GCF_021117445.2). Taxonomy (NCBI): domain Eukaryota; kingdom Viridiplantae; phylum Streptophyta; class Magnoliopsida; order Myrtales; family Myrtaceae; genus Syzygium; species Syzygium oleosum. The sequence continues at coordinate 17,812,768 of NW_026607485.1, read as the reverse complement.
TTACTTGGAGTTCCTCTTCGGCATTGACCCTCTCCATTTCTTTCTGTTAATATTTAACTTCGAGCGCTTCGGCAGAGGCTAGTTTAATACAGTTGTCTTGGTACACCTCAAGGATTGAGTCGATGGAAAGGGAGAAGCCCCTATAAGCATGTTGGAATGCAAAATAGGGTACAAAGCTTATTAAAGGGTTCAAGTTCAATAATAAATAATTAATTTCTCCCATTAGAGGCGGATTGGAAATGATGTTGGGATATTAACAATATAAAATATCGGACAGTCTCTTCCACTTCTCCAAATCGCGTAACCTCGAAGGTGAAGACATGCCATCATAAAGATGAGAGATTATACCATCATATCGAGAGGTGGCACCTCTACTCCTGCTACGACTAGATCTGGATCGAGAAAATTCGGTACGATGTGGGGGAATGCTTGAGAAAATGCTGTTAAAACAAGTCGCCAGCTCCGAAAGTTAAATGACAATGAAATAATTGGCTTATCGAAAGAAGATGGGTGATCGGTATCACATGTTGCGCAAAGACTGTGGAGTTGAGGAGGCGCAGCCCTGAATACACGAATGAGGATATCTTCGGCACCATCAGAGAACAAGGCGTCTCGATATGGAACTCACCAGTCTTCGAAAGAAGGAGTAGCCCTCGCGTGTATATGAAAACTAGCGTAACAAGAGCATTAAATTATCTCGTCTTTGATGAATTCCTGGCATTGGAATGCCGCTCGAAAGTGACGGTGTTTTAGAAGTGCAAAAGGAAAGTCAATAGAATATATGCAAGGCATAGGGATTCCCTGATTCACTCCAAACTGCCGAGCACAATATTGAGAATGGTACACCTCAAACCCAAGGAAAAGCTTGCCACCATTAGAGAAGAACAAAGGTAGATCTGCAGAGCTAAGGACTTGCCTCCATAAATCTGTGTCCTTTGGATACTTACCTAAGTTGGGATGTGGAAACCAATCGAAAACATAGTACAAGTCAGAATGAAGGACAGGGTCAAAGTTCAAGGAATCCTCCCAAGTCGAGAGAAGGTATTTAAGAAAGAAAGCAAAAGGAGAAAGATGTAAAGAACGTTGTCTTTGTGGCTTGTAGAGGATGGGTATACCAAAATTGTCAGGACCAGGACGATGAGAGTTCACTTCATACCATTGCTGGGGGACCTCAGGAAAGGCATTAACAAGGGTTGGAAAATATCATTTGATCCAAGTCTGAAGGAGCCAAAGGGGTCCGAAAAAGGGGTCTGGATGTTCAGCGTTGAGTGAAGTCTGAAAATCAATAATAGACCTGTACAAGGCGGCGAGTATCATCTTATTGAGAGGTTGATCGTCCTCAGAGGCCAAGGTGACAGTAAGATGACCAAACTCCTTTGATACAAGATCTGAGGGAACACAAAATACATACCGAGAAAGCCAGTACAAAAGGAAGGTGGCATGCTCTTCCCAAGTAGCATCACCCCCGCTGTACATGTAACGCCTTATAAAAGCGTTGGGATGAAAATCCGACGAGCTCAGGTCGTGAAACATACGACTCTCATAGGAATATAGAGTGAATGATTTACTGTTGTACGGTGCGAGGCCAGTTAGAGCATGAACATTGAGTAAGGTGACGGACATTGGACTAGCCGGGAGAAAGAAGCAATGGGTAGAAGGAGACCAAAAACAGCAGAGGCTGGCAAGCATGTCGTAGTCCATGAAAAATGGGACGCAACAAAGTTGTAGTGCTCGATGTATTTGGAGTCTCTTCCAGTGAGGCTCCATGATTGGTTTGAGACGGCTATACCATGTGAAAAACGCATGATCAAAAGTGGGCAAGAAATCAAACCTCTTATTGGTTGGAAGCCATTGACAATTAGTCAAAGACCCTTGCTGAAATGGAAGATGTTCTTTGAAATGCTGAGGCAAATATTCATCGAAGAGCGAAGGTGGGGGAAAAAACTCAAAGTAATGACCGACTATAAGTTCAGGAGGTCCGGCGTGATCTTCATCTGCGGAACCATGGACCAAGTTTACAGACTGTGTGGAGAGAGTACCTCTTTTCTCTAGTCGGCGTAAAGAGAAGAGCCCACCGGTATAAGTGCTAGGGTGGTAGTGATTTTGGTTAGATGCTCTAGTGCGATGAGTCATGAATGAATAGAGAAGTGAAGGATCACAGGATCGTGATGAGCAGAATAGAATGGTCAGGAAGAAGACGAGCCGCAAGATAAATAAAAGTGGATTGAAGGAAGAAACCGCCAAACAAATAAGTTGAAAAGCATAAAATCCCAAAGGAACGTGGGTAAGTTCAGGGTAACCACGTGCGCTTAGTTCCTTTCACGAGAGGTCTTGGATTCAAATTTGCCCATCGGTGATTTAAGTGGGGGGTCGTGGCGGTGGGATGCTGCGCTAGCCCCCCTCGAGGACTAGTCGGGCATCACTGCTGATTTGAGCCCTAACTCGCCGGCCGCACGGACACCTCGATTAAAAAAAAAAAAAAAACCATGGCGGTTCATTTATATCATGCGACACGTGGAGAGAGAAGTTGGCTGCTGAACATGAGCATTTATTAGTGGACGTGGTTTAAAAGTCCGAAGGACAGGCAAGCCTCTAGTCACAGTCGCATCCGTGACTAAAGAAACGTTAATGCCATGCAGAAGAAACAGAATAAAGAGCAAGCAAAATAAGCGCAATTTCATTGTTCACAAAGAAGAGTGCATCTTTTCAACTGCAGCCCGAAAGGAAATAAAGTCTTTATCCAAAGATAGATTCTCGGCAAGGAGGCGAGGCTTGAGGACATTCTGACGATCTAAGGCTGTGACATAGTCCTCGGCCTCCTTGGTACGTTGAGTTACTTTTTTAACCTTAGCATCAAGGAAACGCCACGATCTAGTCATGTCAAGTTGATGAGCCAAAAGCACTCGACGAGTTTCAACCAATTTAGCTTCAAGGTCAGAAATGTCTTTGATTAGGCAGGCTTCAGCACTAACCATCGTCTCATAAGAATTGAAAAGATGGTTAGCCGATTGCTCCTGCTTCTCGACACCATTGAGGAATACTAGGGACTGTCGCTCTGACATGGTCAAAGTTTGGAACTAATCACAGTTCCTCTTGACAGCTTCAAGGTCTGAAATAAGCTTGGGGAGATACGCTTCACAACGAGCGTGAAACTGACGGTATTTGGCACAGTTTGAGTCTTCACACAGAGTATTGAGTAGGATCTGGGCCTTTGTCTCGAGGAGGGGATCTGAAATGACTGCCGTAAGTTCGCCCTCCGATAGCTTTAGGAACTCTTGGCACTTCTCCTTAGCGGAAAGACTTGAAAGATCCTCGTTGCACCCAAAAGAGGTAGCCGAAGGTGTCGATGTAGCTTCAAGGAGTGCCTTCCTAGAACTAGCAATGTTTACGGAAAGTGGCAGTACAATTCCACTAGGGTCAAGCTCAGAAGTCAATCCAACAATGAAAGAAGTAGGTCTGCGACAAGAACGCAGAGACTAGCAAACGGTTGAGTATTGAAATGAGCCATGAGCAAAGGAGAACAAGAAAAGATCTAACTCCAACATCACGTATAAAACTCACCACAGGATCAGATAATGCCGCGGCAGAGACCGTCGGTACGACAGATGGAGACACTTGTTCTAAAGTCATCAGTGACACAGGTGAAAGATTAGACTCTACACCTAAAATTGGCTCACTAACCTCAAGAGATGCGGAAAGCTTTATTAAACCCTAAGAAGAATCAGGTGTTGGCGAAATAGGAGACACGTTCGGAATAGGGCCCTCAGTGGTCCCACTCGGTATGAGACCAGGCTCTGAGCCGTCGACTGCCCCATCGCCGGATAAAGCATCAGATTCTGCGGCGTCACCTGCATCCTCGGCGGATGGGGAAACTGGCTCTGTGACACGAGGAGTAGTAGCCACTGAGGGAGCATCAATTGGAGTTGACGTAATTTTTTATGGTGTCGAGATATCGGCAGGAGCAAGGCTTGGAGCCACAACTTCGACAACATTGGGAGCAGAAAAGGAGTGAGTGGATAAAGTGGGAGCTTTCGGCATCTCAGAGGTAGACTTGGACGAGCATATCCTAGTCTTAGGAGCGGCAACACGTTTAGAATCTTCTGAGAAAGAAAAGTTAAGAGATGATATGCGAATCATCTAAAAGAAATAGCCGAAGAAAGGAAAACAAATACCAGGATCCAAAATCCTCTTTAATGTTCTGCAGGGAGGAGAAGGTTGCGATTGTAAGGAAGTCTCGGGAGTCTTGAAAAGAGAGCCCCTACCAACGATCTTGCCGAGTATGTCGTCAACCTCAAAAGCAAAGAGGTCATCCTAATAGCCCTTCCACTAGTTCTCAAAGCTCTTAAGAGCACTCGGAGCAGGCGCGAATGACTTTACCACATGATTTTTTGACACTTTTGAAATGATCCGGTGACAACAAATGAAAGGGTCAGATGTTTTGGTGGCCACGAATATATGCTTCTCATTAAAGGAGAAGTCCATGGAATAGGGGCAAGAATCGAAATACCTTGTGTCAACTCAAATTGCCGAGTGCAGTATTGAGGGGAATATACGTCAACCCCAGACTTTAGTTTTCCCTTGAGAGACAGCCTCAGTGTCAGATCGGATGCAACTAAAACAGAAAGCCATAATTTTTGGGTATCTTTGGAGTGAGGGAAAGAAAAGATATCTTGGAAATCTGGGCAAGAAAGTGGACAAAAGTCACTATTGCTCAAAGAGACTTGGTAAAGCCAATGAAGATAATACTTTAAGGTAGTGTTTCCTTCAGGAATGAAGCGCAGACAGAAGCTTAGCAGTCGCGCTCTGTCGCTATCAAGGAGGTAAGGTTCAGCCTTGTATCCCGATGGAAGCGGAATTCGAGACTTAGAAAACAAAGATGGGAAACACAAGCAAATCCAAACTTGGAGAATCTAGAAAAGACCATGAAAAACTCCTGAAGTTGGCTCATCCATGGAAGCAGACGCGAAACCCAAACCTCGATATAAAGCGGCCAAGGCTAAATGCCCCATGGCTATGTGTCTACCTTTCGATAAGTGGAAGGCCAGACCTCTCAGCTCCTTTGCCACATGAAGCGAAGGGTGGAAAAAGAGGAATTTGGACAACCAATAAAGAAGAAAAGCGACATGCTCTTCTTCCTCAATATTGCCCTTCCGAGAAGCATACTCACTCAAATACGAGTATACGAAGGATCAACGTCCTTGAGGAAATCTGAATAAGAGGAGGAGTCAAACAGGCTGGGGTCCTCTCCCGAGGGGTTTAGCCCAGTAATGGCATGAACATCTAGAAGAGTTACTGACATAGGACCCCATCGAAGAAAGAAGCAATTAGTAGATGGAAACCAAAAGCTAACAAGGGCACCTAAAAGTCTAGGGTTTAGCCTCCAATCAAAGGTTCAAAACTCAAGGGCTCTGTCGATCTTAGCTTTTCGCCAAAGCTCGTACATGGCAGGCTTGAGCCTATTATACCATTCAAAGAAGACAAGATCAAAAGGAAAGAACGACCTGAGCCTCTGGGACGTGGTCGTTCAGACATAATCCACAATGTTCTCTTTCTGAAACGGGGAGAAGCTCGGTAATATGATAAGGGAAGCAGTCAAAAAGGAAAGGTGGAGGGCATGGTGTCCAAAACTTCCGAAGGGCAGTTTTATAGCGACAGAAAGACGTTGTCTGCATATGCTGGTGATCGAAATTGTTTGAAGGGGCCCAGGTAGGTCAAAAAGTCGGGTGTGGAAGAAGACATGATAGGACCAGGGCAGAAGAAGAAGATTGAAGATGGCAAGAGAGAAAGGGTAAAAATTCGATCTTGGAGCAGCTGTCAATGGCGTCGAGAGGAACTTAAAAGGCGCTTGGGATTGAAGCCCTAAAAGATATCAGACTACAAGAAAAGATTTGGGGATTGAAAAGACGTATAGCGTGAATCAAGAGGATAAGTATTAGCTAGTACAATCGTCAAACCGAATTAAATGAATTGAAAATAAGAGGGCATTTGTTGGCGCTCAAATTTAACTTATTGGGCTAGAGAAAAGAAAGGGTACATCAGGCCCAAATCACCAAAACAGTAACTAGGGTGAAAAAGTCGCACAAGGCTCACTACACGGGATACCGAAGACTCGGCACCAATAATTGCTCGAGACGACAGGATAAATATAAGAGCGGTTATCATATTTGGTGCCGACAATACCGCGGATAAGAGGATACAGTTATCGAAAAGAAAATTGAAAATTCCAGGACAATCCAGAGTTGAGATGATAACCGCTTAGCAGCGATTATTCATTAGCATTAACTATAAATAGCCTCAAGGCAATCATTAAAAGGACCTTTTGACACACTGCAAAACACTTATCTTTGCAATATCGTTTTCTTCAATTGTTATCGTTAATTTACATTTTATCGCACACTTTTTATCTCCTGTCCTTTCACTTTTATCGCCATTAGAGAAGATTTCGTTGCTTCTTTTCCGAAACGATACAGGATCCGGTTATTCACAAAAAATCGAAGATCTTTCCATTCGGTGAAAGATTTTTCGTTCGAGGCCAATCTCGGCGAAACATTACTGCAAAAAAGATATCGGATATAGAGATTGTGTGATGGGGCTACAAGACTTGTACGTTTGTCTCAAAAGAAATATATTAAGAAAATAGTGACATGTTTTAACATGCTGTTAGTGAAATTTGTAAGTACATCTTTAGCGAAACATTTTCAACTTTCAGATAAATTATCACCGCAGACTGAGGATGAGGAAAAGCATAGTAGGTAGTATTAAGTATGCTATGTTATATGAAGCATTTGGTAAAGCTCATTGGGAAGCTATAGAGTGGATCCTCAGATACTTAGAGAGGACGGCATATGTTGGTATAATGTACAGAAGGGACGGCAATTGTAGTGAGACCACATGGTTTGTGGATTCGGATTGCGCCATTGACTTGGATGTAGGTTTTTAGTAGGGTACGTATTTACGCCAGTAGGCAATGCAGTGAGATGGAAAGTGTCCTTACAAGACCATGTTGCTTTGTCTTCGACTAAGGCAAAGTACATGGTATTGACGTTATAGCGAAGGAGGCGATGTAGCTAAGGGGTTTGCTCTCGAACTTTGAGTTGGAAAATAGAAGTGTTGATATATATTTGGATAACCAAGGTGCGATATTATCACGCCCCAGACCCCAACGGGCTCGCGACACCCCTTCAACAGTCGTATTGAACGCGACGTCCCAGGACGCGTCGCCGACCCCATGCAAAACACCCAACGATAAAGGCAAGCAGAAGCGAATTTAAAACAACCCAGATAATAAAATATGACAAAGGGATAGCACAAAATAATAATTGCATAACATCATATAGCAGTCACTATTACAGAACGATAACCTGGGCTACTAATTTCAAACCACGCTTTTCAAAAGGGGGCGGTGGTTGACAAGCTTATCTCCTCTACAAAAAGGTACTCAAAAGACAGGGTAAATTTGATCTATCCTTCAATCCCTGTAGTATTCTGGCGGCATCTCCGAATCGATCACGGTCACGGATCTGAAAGTGGTTATATAATAACCGTGAGAACGAGTCTCAATAAGCAACACCCTAAACCCTACGAAGGCCAATGCGTACCCAGACAAGTTATACACGCAATCTAACCAACAACATAACGAGCTCACAACATTGTACTTACCTTTGCCATCAGAACGCGTACTAACTCTGCACGTTAGTCAAAACGCGACAAGACAATAATACTAACTCAATAACATATCACAATCAATCAAACGCCAACCACACTGGCACTCAATCAATCCAACCAATTCAATCACACATTCAATCAGCCAGTCCAATCAGTTCAATCAATTCAATCACACACAACTCGCATGCGTGATCGAACAACTTTCCACGACCTCCTAGGTCCTTTCACACTGCTCGCGCCACTGCGCCTCAGGCCTAATCTCACAGCCCGCGCTACTGCGCCTCAGGTTCAGCCCTCAGATCAAGCCGGGCTCGGTCCCGCGTAACCACGCCTCAGGACATTTTTCCCCTTCCAATGACCCGTATAACCTACGCTTCAGGTCTGGTCATGCCTTTCTCGCCACACCCGCGTAACCACGCCTCAGGTTGGCAGCCTTCCGATCAATCCGGGCTTTTCTCATGCACATGCACCACAACACAATTCGCCATTCTCACAAGTCATACCAATCAAACTCAAGGCATGCTCACCACAATATTCCACCAATCCGACCTTCAAGTCGGTCACATTCAGCTATCAACTCCACTCACAAACGCCACGATAAGCCAATCATTGACCACCAACAATAGCCACAAATATGCACTCACAATCATCCCAATTCCAAATCACAAGCTCACGATTCCGACATTCAAGACGGTCACAATCACACGTCAATTTTCCCTACACACGCCATGACAATACGGACATTTAACCCACCATAATTAGCCACTAATCAAGCCCCACAATTATCACAATTTAATCTAGCAAATACGCACATACAAATATTGACCCTAATTCACGTTTTAGCCCATAAACCGGTATTAATCACGACTTAAACAAGTCTAAAAATACCCATAGTCCTAAATAAGGATTATGAGGTCACTTACTTCAATTTGGCCCGGGAAAAACTCGCACGGGCTCAAAACGGGCCGGGTGAACAGCAACGACGAGGGTGGGACGTGCGCGGGGCTCGGCCATGGCTCGGCACACGGCCACGGCCTGGGGCAGTCCGGCCACGGCCCGGGGACCCGGGCGACGGCGACGACAACGGCGGTTGGGCTGTCCCGGCGAGTACGGCGGCTGCAAGTGGCTGAGCAAGGTCGCTGGGGGCTGGGTGGTGGCGGACGGAGCAGCGGCGGCGGCCGGAACGGCGGCGCGCGGCGGCTGGACGAGGCGACGCCGGGGAAGAGAAAAACAGGGGAGACGTCGGGGAGGAAGGAAAAAGCAGGGGAAAGGGGGGCTGGTGGCGGCGGGGCACCGGGCGCGGAGGTGACCGAGGGAAAGACTCGGGGCAGAAAGGAGGGATGAGGCGGCGGCCGGAACGGCGGCACGCGGCGGCAGCGAAGCTGGAAGCCCAAACAGGGGAAAGCACCGGGGAAGAGAGAAACAGGGGAAGAGGAGGTCGCGCGGCGGCCGGAGGCGGCACGGCGGCGTCTCGGGTGGCCGGGCGACGGAGGACAAGCCGGCGGACCCAGGCCAAGCTGGCAACGCCGGAGCCGCGGCGGATGCGGCGGGCAAAGCTAGCACTGGCTTCTTGCAACGTATGAGCGGGGACCGGCGATAGGCGAGTAGGGCCGGCGGCGGTCGGGGCGACAAGCGGCGGTGCGGCTCGGTCGAGTGACGGCGGCGCGAGGCGAACATCGGACTGTGGCTGGGCTGGTCCTGGTGAGCAGCAAGCAGGAGGCCAGAGCAGTCGCGGCCCGGAAGAGAAGACCCACGGGGAAGAAGAAGAAGAGAGGAAGAAAAGAAAAGAAGAAGAAAGAAAGAAAAGGAAGAGAGAGAGAGAGGAGTGGATGGGTCTGACAAGGGGGGACAGACGTGCGAAGGGGGGGAAAGTGACCGGAGAGAGAGAGAAAGAGAGAGAGAGAAAAATAAATAAACATTCAAATAATAATTGCGATCCGATGGCCTATATTTAAAACCGAAAGCGATCTACCGATCCAAATTAATCCTAGAATATAATAAGGGATAAATGTCAAATTAATTAAATCAAACTACCTCGAGGGAGGTTTACTAGTCCAAATCTGCACCCGGTCAAAAATCCACTTTTCACATATCCCGGGCAATATCGAGGCTGGCCACAATAATATCGACACTGTCCAATTAAATTCGTCCCGAAACTCTGAGAAATTCAACACCAAAGTTTCGGCTCTAAATAACGGCAAAATTCGATCGAATGCGATTCTAGCGAAATCTTAAATTTAAAACAATAACCGGGAGTGATCAGTTCCCAGACGAGATTTTACTATAAGCACATTGACGAATTACACGTTTTATAAATCCCAAAAATGGGCCGAAATTCGGAATGTCACAACTTTTCCCCCTTACAAAAATTTCGTCCTCGAAATTTACAATCCAACCCAATTATTCAAACAAATGGGGGTATTGGTGTCGCATCAACTCCTCGCTTTCCCACGTCGCACCTTCGGTTCCATGGTGCTCCCAAATCATCTTGACCATCGGAATTGTCTTATTCCGCAACACTCGTTCCATTCTGTCATCAATCCGGACCGGCCTTTCCACGTACGACACTCTATCGTCCACTTCTATTTCTTCATAATTCAATATGTGGGTTGGGTCTGGTTCATATTTTCTTAGCATAGACACATGGAATACATTGTGAACCTGGGACAAATTTGGCGGTAGTACGAAACGGTAGGCCAGAGTACCGATCCTCTCTAAAACCTCGAATGGACCCACGTACCTCGGGCTCAACTTTTCTTTCTTGCCAAACCGTGACAGTCCTTTCATTGGCGATACTTTGAGGAAAACGTGGTCCCCCACTTGAAATTCCAAAGGCCTACGTCTCCGGTCTGCATAATTCTTTTGGTGACTCTGAGCGGTCTTAAGTCTGTCCCGAATAACTTTGACTGTCTCGACTGACTGCTGAACCAACTTTGGACCCGTGATGCTCCTCTCACCCACTTCGTCCCAACACACCGGTGTTCTGCAAGCTCTACCATACAACGCTTCAAACGGGGCCATTCCGATACTCTGTTGATAGCTATTGTTGTAGGCAAATTCAACCAAATGCAACTGTTCCTCCCAACTACCTTTAAAATCCAATACACATGCCCGTAGCATATCTTCTAAGGTCTGAATTGTCCTTTCAGACTGGCCATCCGTTTGGGGGTGATAGGCTGTGCTAAACTGTAACTTTGTCCCTAACGCCGTATGAAGACTTTTCCAAAAAGAGGCAGTGAATTTGGGATCACGGTCTGAGGTAATCGTTACTAGCACTCCGTGCAAACGGACTATTTGTCGCACATAAATCTCGGTATACCTTTCTAAAGCGAAGTCCTTTCGCACTGGCAGGAAATGTACTGACTTTGTCAACCGATCAACTATCACCCAAATCGAATCATGGCCCCTTTGACTCCTCGGTAATCCCATGACAAAGTCCATCGTGATGTGTTCCCATTTCCACTCGGGGATTTCCAATGGCTGCAACATTCCACCCGGCTTGCAATGTTGGGCCTTCACTTGTTGGCATGTTAAGCACTTGGTCACATGCTTGGCTATCTCCACTTTCATACCGTTCCACCGATAATGTTGTCGCAAGTTCTGATACATTTTTGTACTACCCGGATGAATACTATAATTACTACGGTGTGCTTCAGACAAAATCTCCTCCTTGAGTTCTGCATCATCGGGTACACACAACCGTCCGCGGAACTTCAGAATCCCATCCTCGGATACCTGAAAGTCCGATTTCCTTTTTGTGACCTCCATACTCAGAATCTTGTGAATCTCTGGGTCCGTCGATTGTAAGGCCTTGATCCTAGTCTGAATTTCCGGCTCAATCCTTAATGCGGCAAGTAGACTTGAGACCCGACTCACCTCAAGCTTAAATTTCGAATCCCGAACTTCCTCCAACAGAGTCCATTCCTTGACCATCATATGCGCGATGCTCGATTTCCGGCTCAGTGCATCCGCTACTCTGTTAGCCTTTCCGGGATGATACATAATCTCGCAGTCATAGTCTTTAAGGAGTTCCATCCAACGGCGTTGTCTCATATTTAATTCCTTTTGGGAGAACAAATACCTTAAATTTTGATGGTCAGTATAAATCTGAAATTTCTCCCCACACAGGTAGTGTCTCCAAATCTTAAGGGCGAAAATAATCGCGGCCAATTCCAAATCATGAGTCGGATAATTTAGCTCGTGCGTCTCAATTGTCGCGATGCGTATGCCACTACTCTTTCGTGTTGCATCAGCACGCATCCCAATCCTCTTAGCGACGCATCACTATAAATTTCATATCCTCCCGAACTTGACGGGATTGTCAACACTGGCGCGGTTGTCAACCTCTATTTTAGCTCCTGAAAACTCTTTTCGCACTTATATGTCCATTCAAACCTCGTCTCTTTCTTTAGTAACCGCGTCATTGGCATCGCTAATACCGAAAACCCTTCCACGAAGCGTCTGTAATAACCTGCTAAACCCAAGAAGCTCCGAACCTCGGTAACTGTTGTCGGCCTTGGCCAATTCACAACGGCTTCAATCTTCATCGGGTCCACTGCAATTCCTTCTCCGGATACCACGTGTCCTAAGAATGCCACTCGATGAAGCCATAATTCACACTTGCTGAACTTAGCGTAGAGCGCATGTTCCCTTAGGGTCTGTAGAACTTTTTCCAAATGTAACTCGTGCTTGGCGGAACTCTTCGAATATACTAGAATATCGTCTATGGACACGATTACAAACTGATCTAGAAATTCCTTGAATACCCTATTCATCAAATCCATAAAGGCTGCCGGGGCATTCGTCAATCCGAACGGCATTACCGTAAACTCGTAGTGCCCATATCTTGTCCTAAATGCCGTTTTTGGTATATCCTCATTCTTAATCCTCAATTGATGGTACCCCGTTCTCAAGTCGATCTTTGAAAATATTGATGCTCCTTGCAACTGATCAAACAGGTCATCAATCCTTGGCAGTGGATACTTATTCTTAATGGTCACTTGATTCAGTTGTCTGTAGTCGATACACAACCTCAATGATCCGTCCTTTTTCCTCACGAACAACACTGGCGCTCCCCATGGAGACGCACTCGGACGGATGAAGCCTTTATCCAATAACTCTTGCATTTGGACCTTCAATTCCTTCAACTCCGACGACGACATCCTATAGGGTGCTTTCGAGATCGGTTCCGTCCCTGGGGCTAACTCAATCACGAACTCCACTTCTCTATCAGGTGGCAGTCCCGGCAATTCCTGGGGAAAGACATCGGGGAAATTGCGCACCACGGCTATGTCTTCTAGCCTCGGCTCTCTAGCCGTCGAATCAACTACATTTGCCAGAAACCCTTGACACCCTTCGTCCAACAACTTTGTTACCTCGAGCGACGAAATCCAAGGGATTGAGGTTCCTCCTCGGTGTCCCACAAACTCGAATCTAGGGTGTCCAACCGGATTAAATTGGATCACCCTGCTACTACAGTCCATAACAGATCTTTGTTGGACTAGCCAGTCCATCCCGACAATTACATCAAAGTCATACATAGATAAAACTGCCAAATCTATTCTTCCTTCTCCATTGCCAACCACTATCTTATAATCAGGGCATCCCAACACAATCAACATTTTATCATTCAATGGCGTAGTCACACATAGCATAACTTCTAGCGGCTTTGGCTCAATCCCAGTTAATTTAATGAACTGTTCAGATATAAACGAATGCGACGCCCCCGGATCAAACAAGGCATATGCAGCATGATCACAAAGAGAGACCGTACCTGTGACCACGCCAGGCGCGTCCTCAGCTTCCCTCCTTGCCATTGCATACACCCGTCCTTGGGTCGGCGGCCTATTCTGACTAGCTGGCTGGGTGGCTCCAATTTGATTTTCATTCCGGGGCGACAGTGATAGTAGGGCAGGTGACCTAGCCTGCCTGTTGTTAGGACAGTCCCTCATCTGGTGCCCCTTCCGCCACATGTAAAACATGCTCCACCCATATTCGGGCAAGGTCCATTCCTGTGCCTTCCTCTACATAGTCTACACGGGGCATTCTGATAACGGTTTGGCTTCCCGATATTCCTCCTAGCGGAAGGGACGAAACGACTATTTCCCGCTACGGGTCTTTTCCCAAGTTGACGGTTGTCCCTAGCCCAGGCATACCGCGAGCCAGAAGCGGTAGCCCGTTCCGTTTGATCTCGCTCAATTGCTTGGGCCCTCTCATAGATCTCATGATAGCCTTTCAAGTTTAATGAGATCATCTGGCTGTGAAGGTCCGGCTTCAGCCCATCTTGGAACCTCCTAGCTTTGTCCGTTGGGTCCTCCACCATTCTGGGGGCAAATTTGGACAACCTTGCGAACTCGGCTTCATACTGATCCACCGACATTTGACCCTGGCGAAGTCTCATAAATTTCGCTAGTTTCTGCTCTCGGGCGCTTTCCGAGAAGTATTTGCCATTGAAGATCTCAGTGAAGATGGCCCAGTTCAGAGCAGTACCAGTGGGGAATACTTGACCTCTGGTGGCCCTCCACCAATCGCTTGCATTGCTCTGAAGCTGGTAGACTGCTAATGTTACCTTCTCTTCCTCAGTGCATCCCAGCACTTCGAAGGCCTTCTCTAGCTCTTCCACCCATCTTGGGGCGGCCTCAGGATCGCCTCTCCCATCAAATTTCGGGGGTTTCAACCTCAGAAATTGTTCTACTAGCTTGGACATTGGCCTGATCGCATTTACTTGCACTGGACTAGGATTTCCACCAATCACATTATTTCCCCTGGCCTCCATTATCCCCAACAATTTCACTGGCAGCTGCAGCGGCAACATTAGCACTTCGTTCCCCTGTCTGACTACCCGATAATATTCCCGCATCCTCTAGCGCCCTCCACATTTCATCCACCCTGGGGTCCCCTATTAGTCCAGCTATCGGGACTACGCGACCTCGACCTCGACCTCTACCTCGACCTCTATCTCGACCTCGACCACTCATCTTACTAAATCTCACAAAAGCTCACCTGCTATAATCCCACGCAGGAATTAGAAACCTAGGTCAACTATCCCAGTTTAAAGCCCTAGGAAACAAATCACAACAACAATTCATTAAGCAGGCAGCCAATTACAAACAACACCTAATCACAACCAACATAGTTCGTGCACTTACCTCAAGTCCTGACGCACCTGCATCTCACATATTATTGCATAAAAATCACTCAGCAATCACAATCACATAGTCTGGGGTACGCATGGCACACGAGTTTCCCTAATTGGCTACCCCAAAGTCATCGCTCTTTTATCACTCCAGGTTTCGACCAACTTGGATCGAGCTGACCTTGCTCTGATACCAAATCAATCGGGATTTCACGCTCCGGACCCCAACGGGCTCGCGACACCCCTTCAACGGTCGTATTGAACGTGACGTTCCAGGACGCGTCGCCGATCCCATGCAAAACACCCAACGATAAAAGGCAAGCGAAAGCGAATTTAAAACAACACAGACAATAAAATATGACAAAGGGATAGCACAAAACAATAATTGCATAACATCATATAGTAGTCACTATTACAGAACGATAACCTGGGCTACCAATTTCAAACCACGCTTTTCAAAAGGGGGCGGTGGTTGACAAGCTTATCTCCTCTACAAAAAGGTACTCAAAAGACATGGTAAATTTGATCTATCCTTCAATCCCTGTAGTATTCTGGCGGCATCTCCGAATCGATCACGGTCGCGGATCTGAAAGTGGTTATAGAATAACCGTGAGAACGAGTCTCAATAAGCAACACCCTAAACCCTACGAAGGCCAATGCGTACCCAGACAAGTTATACACGCAATCTAACCAACAACATAACGAGCTCACAACATTGTACTTACCTTTGCCATCAGAACGCGTACTAACTCTGCACGTTAGTCAAAACGCGACAAGACAATAATACTAACTCAATAACATATCACAATCAATCAAACGCCAACCACACTGGCACTTGATCAATTCAACCAATTCAATCACACATTCAATCAGCCAGTCCAATCAGTTCAATCAATTCAATCACACACAACTCGCATGCATGGTCGAACAACTTTCCACGATCTCCTAGGTCCTTTCACACTGCCCGCGCCACTGCGCCTCAGGTCTAATCTCACAGCCCGCGCTACTGCGCCTCAGGCTCAGCCCTCAGATCAAGCCGAGCTCGGTCCCGCGTAACCACGCCTCAGGACATTTTTCCCCTTCCAATGACCCGCGTAACCTACGCTTCAGGTCTGGTCATGCCTTTCTCGCCACACCCGCGTAACCACGCCTCAGGTTGGCAGCCCTCCGATTAATCCGGGCTTTTCTCATGCACATGCACCACAACACAATTCGCCATTCTCACAAGTCATACCAATCAAACTCAAGGCATGCTCACCACAATATTCCACCAATCCGACCTTCAAGTCGGTCACATTCAGCTATCAACTCCACTCACAAACGCCACGATAAGCCAATCATTGACCACCAACAATAGCCACAAATATGCACTCACAATCATCCCAATTCCAAATCACAAGCTCACGATTCCGACATTCAAGACGGTCACAATCACACGTCAATTTTCCCTACACACGCCACAACAATACGGACATTTAACCCACCATAATTAGCCACTAATCAAGCCCCACAATTATCACAATTTAATCTAGCAAATACGCACATACGAATATTGACCCTAATTCACGTTTTAGCCCATAAACCGGTATTAATCACGACTTAAACAAGTCTAAAAATACCCATAGTCCTAAATAAGGATTAGGAGGTCACTTACTTCAATTTGGCCCGGGAAAAACTCGCACGGGCTCAAAACGGGCCGGGTGAACAGTAACGACGAGGGTGCGACGGGCGCGGGGCTCGGCCACGGCTCGGTACACGGCCACGGCCCGGGGCAGTCCGGCCACGG
Source organism: Syzygium oleosum (assembly GCF_021117445.2). Taxonomy (NCBI): domain Eukaryota; kingdom Viridiplantae; phylum Streptophyta; class Magnoliopsida; order Myrtales; family Myrtaceae; genus Syzygium; species Syzygium oleosum. Next base: position 17,796,182 of record NW_026607485.1, on the reverse strand, counting down.
CTCGGGACGCTAGGGCGACGGCAACGACAACGGCGGTTGGGCTGTCCCGGCGAGTCACGGCGGCCGCAAGTGGGCCGAGCAAGGTCGGCGGGAGGCCGGGTGGTGGCGGGCCAGAGCTGAATGGTGGCGGCCGGACGGCAGCAGCGGCGCGGCGGCTGGACGGCGCGACGCAGGGGAAGAGAAAACGGGGAGACGTCGGGAGGAAGGAAAAAGCGAGGGAAAGAAATTTGAGTGGCGACGAAAGGCAACTGGGCGGTGGAGGTGGCGAGCGGGAAGGATCGAGCGGGGCGAGGCGGGCGGCGGCGGCGGAATAGCGGCACGCGGCGGCGGCGAAGCTGGGAGCACGAATAGGGGAAAGCACCGGGGAAGAGAGAAACAGGGGAAGATGAGGTCGCGCGGCGGCCGGAGGCGGCACGGCGACAGGCTGAGCGGGCGGCTGCAGCAGCGGTCGCGGGCGATGGCGGCGCGGCTCGGTCGGGCAACGGCGGCGCGAGGCGAGCGAACGGACGGTGGGCTAGGCTGGTCCCAGTGGCAGGCAAGCGACGAGGCCGAGGCAGGCGATCGCGGCGGAAGAGAAGACCCACGGAGAAGAAGAAGAAGAGAGGAAGAAAAGAAAAGAAGAAGAAAGAAAGAAACGGAAGCGAGAGAGGAGTGGATGGGTCTGACAGGGGGGGACAGACGTGCGAAGGGGGGGAAAGTGACCGGAGAGAGAGAGAAAGAGAGAGAGAGAGAAAAATAAATAAACATTCAAATAATAATTGCGATCCGATGGCCTATATTTAAAACCGAAAGCGATCTACCGGTCCAAATTAATCCTAGAATATAATAATGGACAAAGGCCAAATTAATTAAATCAAACTACCTCGAGGGAGGTCTACTAGTCCAAATTTGCACCCGGTCAAAAATCCACTTTTCACATATCCCGGGCAATATCGAGGCTGGCCACAATAATATCGACACCGTCCAATTAAATTCGTCCCGAAACTCCGAGAAATTCGACACCAAAGTTTGGGCTCTAAATAACGGCAAAATTCGATCAATGCTATTCTAGCGAAATCTCAAATTTAAAACAATAACCGGGAGTGATCAGTTCCCGGGCGAGATTTTACTATAAACACATTGACGAATTACACGTTTTGTAAATCCCAAAAATGGGCCGAAATTCGGAATGTCACAGATATATCTGACATATAATTATTCTGAGTGAATGAAACATGTCATCATTTTGACATATTTACCACAACGGAAAACTTCATCCAAGATATTTTAGAGAATGGTAAGGTTGTTGTGAAAAAGATCGCTATAGTAAAGAACCCAAAAGATTAATATGACCAAGCATGTTCCTTTGGCGAAATTCAAGCTTTGCTTGAGTACAATTGACGTCTGTGGAGAGTGAGCATCCATCGGGGCGTTGGATAATAGTATAGATGATAAGTACTATGACCTGACTTCAAAAGTCAAGTCAAGATGGAGAATTGTTACGTTATATTTCGAGTTTAAGCCCACGTACGAAACTCGATTCGGATTGGATGATGTATATCAAGAGTATTAATTAACCCGTTTGCATATGAAAATATTGTTATTGTGGCTTTATCTTGTAAGTTAAGAAGACGTCCAGTGGACGTCAACTCCAAAAGACATTGTGGTGACGGCCCACAGGCGAGGGTCAACCTCACTGGCTCGCGCCAGTGGCCGGTCAGCGAGACCCAGAGACCAGCAGAGGAAGAAGGAAAAAGAAAACAATGAAACGAAAAATAAAATAAAAAATATTAAAAATATAAAAAAATTGAAAATTTTTGAAAAAAATTTGGCTTTGATGGATCTAGGCAGGGCTTTGAGGACCAAGGCTCGGCCTCGATATTAATAGGCACAGGCATCGGTGTCCTTGGCCTAGCCTTGGTGGACCTGGGTGCGGTCCATATGGACCTACGCTAGGGCCTTAAGAACCTGGCCCAATTGTCAAGGGTTCGAGAACAAGCATTGGGGTTTTCGTGCCTAAACGTCCAAATGTTCAAATCTAATTATATTTTGAAAAAACATGATTCCCTATTTTTTAAAGAGAAATCATTTTATTAAATTTAAACTCCGGTAGGAAAACCTTTTCCGTTAACTAGGAAACCTCTTCTGTTAACTAGGAAACCTTTTCCGTTAACTAGGAAAATATTTTTTGTTAGCTCATTTTCCCGAACAAGCTAAACACCGCAAAATATTTTTCTCGAAATAAATGTAGCCTTAGTGACACAAAAAAAAAATTCGAAGTATTTGTGTCGTAATAACCATAATTTGAAGGTTTTTTTGGTTAATATTACGAAAAACTCCAAATTGATACATCTGTGACAATTTTACCTCGAACTAATTTTTTGACCACACAAAACCCCAAACTGATACACCTGTGATAATTTTACCCAAAACTAATTTTTTGATCACTAAAAATCCCAAACTGGTACATTTGTGATAAATTTACCCTCCGTTAGTGTCTGTTAAATTGGATTAATATTACGAAAAACCACAAATTGGTAAACTTGTGATAAACAGAGGGGTAAAACCGCAAACTGATACACCCATCAACTATCATGTGTCATCAAACTTAGTAATTTGACCGTAAAATTTAACGGAAACTAACGGATGATAAAATTGTCACAGATGTATCAATTTAGGATTTTTGATGGTCAAAAAATTAATAATAGGGTAAAATTGTCACAAACGTATTAGTGTGGGTTTTTTTGACTTTTTGGTGGTAAAAAAAATAGTTCGAGATAAAATTATCACAGATGTATCAGTTTATGATTTTTTGTGATCAAAAAAATAATTTAAAATAAATTTGTTATAGGCGTACTAGTTTGAGATTTTTCGTCGTATAAAATTTTTTTTTTTTGGGCCGTACCACTTCTTTTTTGTGTTCATCGTTCTCGGTAACCTATCTCCCTCCTCGCCGTTCTCGCGTTCTTCTTCCTCCTCCTCCCTCGCGCTCTGCGACCTGCTCGTGCTCGATCGATCGAGAGACGGCGAGGGCGACGTCCCGCCATGGGGTACACGAAGGACCAGTTGCTCACTCGCCTACAGGTATATGCCCCCGCTCCCGGAGCCATTCGGGCCTTCGCGTTCGGCTCGCCGGGCTTCGGTGCAATTCGCTCCGAGGAATTCGCTCCCGTTTTCGCTTTCGAATTGCGCTAATGATGGGGCTTTTGAATCGCTGGCCCTCTTGTTCCGCAGTTGTTTCGATCTTCCATCTGTTTTGAATTGTGTTGCGTAACGATCCCGCAATTGTGGGCTGGCTGTAGTAGCGTAATGTGCCGCGAGCTTGAAGCGTGCCTCTTTGTTCTTGTAGGAGCTTCAGATTGAGTTCTCGAAGTATGAGCATCCTGTCGTTTTGACTGTTGAGGCTCAGGTATGCGGGGGCGGGGCGAATTGGGTTGCGTCTCGTTTTGTCCTTTGCCTTTTTATCTCGTGGTGTCGGGAGGAGAGTTTTAATGTTAGTGGGTGTTGTTTGGTTTGATCAGGCAAAACATGTTGGGAATGTCGGTGCTGCGCTCAGTAAGAACTTGTTCTTGAAGGTATGGTCGATAACTTTGAGCATTCGTTGAATTTGGGAATTTGGTGCTGCGACTAAGATCCATGATTGTTTTCTGATGACTTATACTTCCATCACATGGGTGCGGTATAGTACACATCTACGCTTCCTTAAGGGCGAGCTTCTCTTAAAGATCAGTTTTCCGTTGTGGTAAATCTTGCATTTTGACCCGAGTCACCATCGTTGTGTTTACAACACGGCATAATCAAATGTGATTTTGGAGTGACTCTGAACTTTGAGCACACTTAATTTTTAAACCATGAAATTTTTTATGGTTTAGGACGAGGCTTTTGATCGAAATTTGGAGTCTAGATATGCCAAGTTGCTTCTTGAAAGTTTATCACTATGCCTATGGCAACTAGGACTAAGGGGTGAAACATATGGCATTTCTACCTAGCTCTTTCTTGCTTCATGGACCATATTTAGCTAATTGAATGCTCTTCATTGAAGCAATGTGCTGCAACGAATTAAAGAAATATTAAGTATTTTATAAGAGATAAGCCCTCAGCAGCAATATTTTGGGCATTAGGTTCCTGTCATTTGATAGAGTTGTCAGTAATCAGGTATTGCTGTATTAATCAGGCCAATAATTTGCTCTCACTTATGTTTGCAGGACAAGAAACAAAGGTTCTACATTGTCTCTGCTCTTGCTGATACTAAAGTAGATCTGAAAGGTACACAACCTGTTATGCAGTTTAATGAATTTGTAAGTTTGAATGGCAATAACTATATAACCATAAACTCCTCTCTTTTGGGCTTTTAAATTTAAGAAGCAATTTTTGTGTTTGATCAGTTCTGTCACAACGGCTTGGTTTGGGAAAAGGAGGTTTGAGAATGGCACCAGAAGAAGCATTAGGTGAGATACTTCAGGTTGGTATATGCATTGATTTGAAGTTCTTCTGGTCCCTCTTAGGGTGAGGTATAAACTTCCGTTACCTCCAATACTGTCTTTTATTCTTTGTATCTAAAAGTGATTCCACAAAGGATCTTTTATTTCTTTTGATTTGTTTCTTTGCACTTATGATGATTTTTGAGTATTTTGGGACCACATTAAGTTCCATATGCTGGTTTTACTTCTTCTGATGAAAGATAAGTTAATGACTCTTGCGAGGTGTATGTATTCTTAATGATCTGCTTATTTTGGTTTCTCAAATCAAAGGAAACACGAGACATTCTTTTTCTTTTCTTTTATAGAAGGATCTCATTGCTCATAAAAATTTGATGGTTGATTTGAGTACGTGGATATTACATTCTCTGACATTGTGCCTTTTTATGGTGTTTTATAGGTGCCTCTTGGTTGTGTGACTCCTTTTGCCTTAGTAAATGAATCGGCAAGGTATTCATCTGTTCTTGCTTAATTCATATCTTGACAATCATATTTCTATACGTTCCCTTTTCATTGAACTTTGGGGGTGGCGAAACAGTTTTTGGAATGCAAATTTTTCTGCATATTTTTAAATCTATTAAATGAACAGCATTCATTTGGAAAATTGTTGAATGGCATCTTTTTAGATGTGTTCTCAACAGGCCTGATTAATAGTTGTAGCACTGAAACCAATCGTCCGATTTCGCCATTCCCAAAGCAATTGCCAACTATATACAGTGTCCTCTAGGCTCTAGCGTGATTCTTCTGTTCATGGAATTGGAACATGATTTTTTTGTTCAACATTCGAATCTGCAGTTAAAACCAGTACATGATTCTTCTGTTCAGCATTTGAATGGGTTTGGTATTACGTTGGAGCTTCCATGAGAATTTTGTTTCGCTCTGTAATGGGCATTATGCCTGTTTAATTGTTTTTAATACTTAATACTGTCAAAGTATGTTTATGGATATTAGTCGGTAGTTAGTAGGTGGTCATAATAAAGGAAGTTAGGGTTTTGTTAGCGTGTCTCGTGCTCATGAATAGAGCCATGTATGTATTATTTAGCTATGCTATAGAGTAAAGATGTAGCCTCTTAGTACTTTCTCTTTCCCTCTCTCTTGAAGATCCTGCGATATTTACATGGTAAAGTAGCCACCAAGAGGGAGGGACCTAAGCCCAAAAAACCTCTAAAGTCCAAAAACCCAATCGTTATCTTTCTTTATCTGCCGGTCTTTAAAAAAAAAACCTCGTCTCTACCATCATCCTTTCCACCTTCTATTCTGAAATGGAGACCACCGCCAATCCAAGTCCTTCGTTTTTGTCCACCCTTCGTCATCCTTGGGAGCAGCCACAACCGGTAGTCCTTAAGAGCAGCATCATCGTCCTCTGCTTGGTACAGTCTCATAACTGTTCCAGTTGTCTCCGAGAGCAACTCTCTCTCGTGAGCCGCCGATCTCTCAGTCGTCATTCGGAGGAGTTGCCGTCGTCCGCTGTGGCCTTGTCAGGCTTGTCACCAACCTCCTTGTCGATGGTGAAGTCTAACACAAGTTGAGCCTCTCTATTATCTAGTCCTTCCGTTGTGCATTCGTTCTCGGTCATGGTCATTGGCTCTGCTTCTTCATCAAAGTCAAGCTATTGATCTTGTCCGTTTGCTGTTTTTGGTCTTAAGCTTGTTATTTTGTTGTCTTTTCCAACTCCCAAAAAAAGGCAATCTAGGGTACGTTAGTGCTCCAATCTGCATGACCTTATCTCTAGAAACTTCCCCCATCCTCGGGAATTCCCAACAAGCCTAATGTGGATGATATTCATTGTCTCTTCATCGATTGCGAGCTTCATAGACAAGCGAAGCCTCTGCCAAGTTTCTAGGTAGCTGTAAGCGCCACAGTCAAGCACGCCTTTGTCGAGTAGCCAGAGTTGAATGTCATGGGATGATGCAATTTAGTTTTCCACAATTCATGTTGGGTTCTCACATGATTTTATCAAGGTTCTGTGAGAAATGGATGACAATTTTCTAATTTCTGTTTGTTTCTTCAGTGCTTCTGTAATATACGGTGATGATGTGGAGTACATTTAGTTTGTCGTGTAAGGTCTGGCTTGCATAATTGTCGTCGTCTTAAATCTGGTTCAGTGTATCCACATTCCTTGTCAGTGTGAGGTCTGGCTTGCATGACGCTTTGGTTGCAGACTTTGGAAGAAAGCTGTACCTGACATATGTTGGCTGGATGCTCCGGTTTGTGGGGGAGTATTGCAGTATATTTATAGATATAGTCAGTAGCTAGTAGGTGGTCATAGAAAAAAGGAAATTAGGGTTTTTTTTAGTATGTCTCTGTCATGCTCTACAAATGGAGTCATTAATATGTTCTTTGATTATGCTATTGAGTGAACATGTAGCCTCTTAGTATTTTCTATCTTCCTCACTCTTGAAGTTCCTACAATATTTGCAAATGCCATCAAGCAAGGAGTAACATTCCTATGCCATGTAGGACTAAGCTTTATTTGGAGCTTTTACCCAACAAGGGGTAGTGAATTAGAGAAAACATCCCCTTTTAGAAGCTGTAAAAAACTATTGGGATATTGCTGAGAATAATCAAAATTGGAAACACACACAGGCGCATAAATGCCCACGTGCACACATGTTGATGGTGCATCTATGCATGTGCATTTGCACAATTGGACATACAAACATGTACATAGTGATTTTACACCTTGATTTTGGAGAAGTAATTTACATTTATGTTTTGGGATAGACGGAATAAAATGGGTTGATATTGGCGTGATCTAACAGATTATTTGAGATCCTTCCCCAAAAATGGAACAAATAGAATCAATAACAAAATAAAAACATTTCATGTCGTATTGGCATTAGCATATAGATCCAATCAAGGGTTGGAACGAGCACATAATGAAAATTTTTTCTTTGAACACTATTGGGTTGAGACTTGATGAAAAAAATGGTAACTTTAACAATTTCCTCGAGTTTATTTGTCCCCCTAATCCCTTTTTTTCAGGCTTTTATTGATGTTCGAATCTCCATGTCAATCCCATATAGTATTCATTAGTATTTCTTTGTATATCATTTATATCGCGTTATGCAATCTAACATATGTCTTTTCTGTTGAAGTCATGTCTCGTTGCTGCTTGATCAGGGATTCAAGTCCCAACAGGGTTGCCTCTTTCATCCGCTGTCGAATGACACGTCAATATGTAAGCAAGTCTCATCATCCATAGTTATTCTGGCATTGTCTAGCTGTTTGATTTCGATCCAGCATACTCAACTGAGTTAAACCTTTTCTCCTCCAGCCGGCATCCACTTCATGTCTTCCTGCTTATATTTTTGGCTTTACTTAAGCTTTCTTGGTTACTCTTCCTCATAAGTTGAAGATAGTTGTATAATATGGGAGCATACATCTCAGAATTTGTAAAACGATGAACACTTTTTTTCGCTAATTGGGCTACTTCCAGTTGCATTCTACCTGATGCCATATTAATCTCGTGGATTTCCGGATAAAGTGAAGATTTTTGAGTTAACATTTAACAAGTGACTCTGTGTTTCCAGCTCTTAATACCTTCAGTCTCGACATGTTTCTGAAATCAATTGGAAGAGATCCCTCATATGTTGATCTTGAGGTACTTTGAGTTCCACTTGCTTATAGATTGAACCAATGGTTTCTTATTATTATTAATTATTTGAGGAAGAAAACTGTGTTCCTTTCAGGCTAACCCCAAAGTAGGGAAGGATCAGCCACCCGATTTGGCTGCTCTTGTTCCGTCTGACTCCATTGTCTTGCCAGAATTTGCCGAAGGAGAACTTCCTTCAAAACCTTCCAATGAGAATCATGCTGCGACAGATGTTAAGCCAAAGGCAGTTAAAGGTAAAATCTCGTCTTGCAGCAAAAATGAGTGGTGCACTTATGGTATTTCGTATTGGTAATGCATTCATTCAGGTCAAATTCAATAGCTGCGGCTTTTTGTGCATGCCTTTATGGAAGCATTTGAAAGTGAGAATGTATTCTAAAATTGGTTACGAGCATAATTTGCAGCAGATGTGCAATCTTATCACGCAATTATGTAGGTGTGGCTACTGGTGGCAAATGTGTACTTTGTCCTGTATAGATCAGGAAATTTATCAATCAATCGCATTATTCGTAGTTTGAGTGCTCTTGCTTCTGTATTTTTGCCTTTTGAAATGAAGAGCTGGCATAGCTTCTGAAGTAGATTCAGTCAAGTATGAGTCATAATATATATTTAGCTCTCATGTTTCTTTTCTAATCTTTATACATTATCCGAAATCCATCTTCTGTCAAATTGATTTTGACCCTATTGGGCTCTTGCTTTCTTTGATTATTTGAAAGCTTGTGTGAGATTGCTGCGGCACTGGTAATTGATAGGTTTTCATTATACAGACTATTGGCAGATGAATTTAGGTGTTTAAGAGTTAGCATTATTTGTTCCATTGGTGGAAAAACTAAAAGCCATATTCCGTAGAGTTAGCATCATATCTTCTCTTAGTGGAAAACTAAAAGCCACGTTCTGTAGACTCTATTCTCCTCCTTTTCGTTCCCTTTCATCATTGCTTAAGCACTCAGACTTGGATGAAGTAGGATTAAGTTTTCCTGGATTTGGAACATGTGGATTGGCAAATAGTCCCAGAACTTGGACATTGTTCCCTGGGCACGTAGACTGATGGATCATAGATTTTTGCTCTCTGAATGTTGCCAATCCAGATTCTGTGGTTTTGTCAGCTACTTTGTATTTTCAACTGTAGGACGATATGCTCCCATTTCCTCGTCATTTCACATTGACATAGGCAGAAAATTGGTCCATGGTAAACCTAGAGCAACACTGTTCTAGCAAACCCTGAACCTCCCATTATTTCTCCTGGAGTGGAGAAGAGGGTCATGTGTGCATTATTTGAGTTTGCATTCTTGGTTCATTAAATTTTCTTGATAGGAAAGAGTGCTTAACCTTGCTTTTGCAAACTTAGAATGTTGCCTTTTTGTTTATTGGGCTGGATGAATTCTTTACTAATCTATGCATGGCTCTTTGATCATTCTTATCATGTAATAAAACTTTCATCTTAAAATGATGTAGCCAAGGCTGTTAAGACACCTGCTACTGCTGAAAAGGTCAAGGATAAACCTTCTACAGAAGTGCTTCCATCCATCTCCTTCACTGACGCAGGGCAGTTTGTGGAAGAAATTCTAGAAAAGACGTCAGCTATAATACTTTCAGAGGTAATCAATCTGTTGTGCGTTTACTCCTTGGTCAGTACGTTAGCCAAGAAATGAGTCCTTTCCTTTCTTAAAAGAGAGATCACATGCCACAGATTCGGGAGGACACTGTTAGGCAACATGGAGAACAATTGGGAGCAGTGGTTTCGGATACCCTCAGAAAGCGTCTGAGCTCTGAGTTGAAAAACCTCGCTGTAAGCATCTCTACACTGGATGTTACCTTAGTCAAGACGTAGTAAAGCAGATAATCTTTACCTCGGCAACCTACTTTGATAATTTTAATTATTGTGTTTTCCTTCTGTCAGTTTTCAGCAGAGTATTTCTCATTCTCCCTTCTAATGGTTTTACAGATTATGTTCAAGAATACTGCTTATACGGAAGGTTTCCATGCCGGTACTCGTCACTAACCAAAGCGTCCCTGAGCTTCGTTAGTTAGTCACTCTGATGGTTTCCGAACTTCGTCGATACTTGAATGTCATTACCCCGAATGTGCTAATTGTGACACATTTCTCTTCGTTAGTTGCGTACCGGTCATCGAAATATATGGCTGATAATGCAGCCTAATAGCGAGCTAATCTTGTTTCCGTTGATCTACAATGGGATTGCGTGTGTTCGAACGTGTTATCTGCCCCTTTACTTGTGAAAGGAGTCTTGGCAGATTTGAAAAACTCGGCAAGCTCATCATTTTGTCTAATGGTGTCTTTTGAGTCGAAGCTCTAATACACTTGTGGAAGAACTCACTTGAGCCAAGAAAGTAAAACGAAATAATGAAACGTCACTTAGGGTTCCTTTGTTCGAAGGAAAATTATTTTCTAGAAATTATTTTTCGACTTTTCGGTACGTGGATGATGAAAAACTAATTAATCTATGTCCATGAATTGAAAGCAAGAAGCCTACTTTGGGGAAAAAAAATTTCCTCCTCGAGCAAAAAGGAAATTACTTTTCCTAGATCACTAAACAATATATTTTTTTAAATCATGGAGTTTTTAGTGAAATAAACACTCTTAATGAAAAAAAACTATGAATGGATCATTATAACCTCATTATTTACAGTATTGCTACAGTGATGAATAGTGATTGCTACAGTATCTCCTACAGTACATTGCTACAGTAGCTTCGACAACGAATCGTTTTTTTCAAACATGCTTCAGAAGAAATTTTATCTTCTGATCCCGAGACACCGAATTTCACCAAACCAGCTATTCTTGTAGGCATCTTTATATAAAAATGTGAATCGTTGGGTAATTCTCTTGTAAATCCGGACAAACTACAAGATGCTACCGCATTGTGGGGCGGGGGAGCCACTTCCATCCTTGCGTACGTAGTATGTAACTTTGGTTGAACGTAAAGGAAAGAAACGAAAGTGCTATAAAGTTTAAACCCCAAAGGATTATCATTTACCAATAGTCAACATGGCATGATTGCCTTCGTCTTCTGTCTTTCTTCTCAGTATCGAAGTAACTCCACGGACTTGCCTGACACAGACTACATCAACTTTTCATATTTCAAGGGGCACATGCGTTTGTACCCTATCAAATCTCGAAGTTAAAATAGACGAGAAAAACAGTGTCAAAAATTATATTGAATTTTGAGGAAAAGATAGGTAAAATCGCTAATTGAATTCTGTTAGGCAAGAAAAAGGTACAACCCTCGAGTCGGTCTATACTAGACTTGTCAAAATGGATCATAAATCCATTTCTTAGACTATATATTAGTAAATAGGTTAGTTATATTTAGTAAATTGGTCATAAATGGCTATAAGCATAGTATGATTGTAAAATGGATCGAAAATATGTCATTAATGGATTTACAACTTATTTGAACTTAACTCATCTCCCTCGCCTTCACTCAATCTCGTACTCATTCACTCCGCACTCTTATCTCAGTTTAGGTATGAGTTTTACTAGATTTAATTAAATATGAAAATATTTTAGCAACATGGGTCTGGTCGGATATGTGTTGGATATGGGTCGGGTCGGGTCGGATCGGATTAGATGTGGGTCATTAGATTTGCATTACATGAAAATGGGTCAAAATTAGTTAAATGAGTCTGTTTGGGTCGGACCATTTTCGATCCGACCCACCTGTTTGACGAGTTTAGTCTATATAGATGAAACGAGTACTGGTCCAGCTATCTATGTAGTTGATCTCGAATCGTTTGCACGTCATCTTAGCTTCGAGTTCCCTGGGATTTCGAGTATTAATCCGATAGGACTCGGTCGATGAGATTTGATGAAGTAAAAGATGGTCAGAATTTCCTTGATTGTTATTAGGAATTTTTCGGAGAGTGACATCTTTGGCTCTAGAGAAACTTTGCTAGCTATTAAAATGATGAGTTTCCATCTGTCAGAATTGAATGGAAAGCCCCCTGTTTATTGAGGGGACGGGAGCATCTGTAATGGATATCCAATCTCTCCTCAAAATTGGGCTCGTGGCAAATCATTCAATCTCTTTTGAATTTGAATGGAAAAAACACAAAAAACTCTTAAATCTATTATATTTATACCAATTCAGTTCTAAATTATTTAATTAAATTAATTTATTATTAAATCTTTTTACATTAGTACCAATTCAGTCTATTCGGCCAATTTAAATCGGAAATCGCTGACGTAGATGCCGGTCATCTTACGTGGCACGACCGGCTCTGATGTGGATATTTTTAATAATAGTTTAATTCATTTCATCGGGCAATATTTTATTAAGCGGATGATTTGCCAAATAGTGGGACGGTGTCGGACTTCGAAGTTTGATTGAACAATGACGCTAAGGGTATAGGACATATGGCGTCCTACCAGTGGCTTTAATTTTCACCGACAGAGAGAGAGAGACAGTCATACACGCTGGAATACTATAATATCATTTGATTATCATAAGCTGGTATCAATAGACTGAGCTAGAGCTCATAAAAGGGAGTATCAATTATACAAATCAGACAGAAATTAAGCACTCAATGAAAAAGCATACTACATGATATGCATTATTGTAAAGCATTTGGGCTAATACTTTCTCTCCAAGCCCCACACGCACCCGCACAATGCGATGCGATCAGCATTTGGGCGCATTAGGGATCTTGCACTTGCTGGGGAGCGCCATTGCAAGCTTCGCGTCGACCCCGATTGAGGGCAAGATCGACGAGTTCTTGTACTGGCAGAAGCACTTCAGGTCTGCGTGCGAGAGCCCCGCGCAGCACGCGCTCGTGGGCGGCGGTGGGTTGGGCGGCGTCGCTGCTGGCTTGCAGGACATCAGCTGCGCATAGGTCATGTTGCAGATGGTCTGTGCGTCGGCGCAGCAAGCCATCGCAACCATCAATCCCAACAGAATCGCCGCCTTCTTGCCGGTCGCCTCCATCTTCTTCTTGTTGGCTAAATGATGACAGTCACACTCGTGGTCTCTCTAATTCAAGGGTTATGCTTTGCTTCTTGGCCACGAGAGAGGGAGTGATGTTTCGTGTGCTTTATATAGAGGAAGGATTAGGGATCATTTTGGGAATGCACGTGAATAAACATTGTCTCTAAGTAGGTCACCACTTGCACTGTGGTGTCACGGGCTACGCGTACATGTGGTTGAAAGAGAGGCCAATTTTCTTCGTTGATTTTCGTTGCCGAAAGGGATTATTTCCGCTTTGTCCATACGTTGTTTGTCTATTTTTTTTCGATCGCATGAGGACTCGATATGAGGGAGAACGGCTACATTTGGTGTTCCTTGGATTCTTGAACACTGATCGAACCGTCTTGTGACGGTGGAGATTCCTATTTAGTTCTCTTCCCTTAGCTATCACGAGAGATTAGGACAAGTAAGCATCGTGATTAGACTTTGAAGAGCCTAGGTTTGGTTTTTAGGAGTCATGGAAGCAAATATTTCATCTTCTGGATTCTAGTTGCGGGAATTGCAAGGACACCCACGTGTTTTGCTCAATATATTAGTAAAGACGGCCTCTTTTAAGTAGTTTTAAAAGGGCCGTGTTTTTCTTTATCCTTGATTAGAGGACCTCCTACAGCTCTTTTGGTCGATGGATTACAAAAATGGATATTGTCTGCGTATATAGTTACGGTTTGCACACGGGTGGTGTTCATACAAATAACTCGCCAATCAAATGCCTCAAATCAATTCTATATGGAGGAAAACACGGGCCATTGTCGTCCCGTGACCCGCTCGGGATGGAAATATAGTCCCCGTTCCCACCTCATGCCTTACACCTGTTGGAAAAACATCTTCAAATGAATTTTGATGATACCCAAATTATCCTTGATATAATATCTATTTTGTCTAAGTGTAGACATATTTAAAGGATTGAGTGATACTCATAATGTTATTCATTGAAGAAGATCACAAGACTGTCCTTGAAGGATCGTATAAACAGCACCATCGATCTCAAAGATCAGCTAAATGACGATGTCTTATTTAAGCTGAAGAAATCTAGTAATTGATAATGTTTAGGTAACACTTCATTTAATATTACCGTTATGTCACTAAGATAGCCATTGGGACTGGACATGCATAGCAGAAGATCAGGCAGAAGGAGAACTGACGGTCTGACAGGTAGTCAGAATTGCAGCTATTGTAAAGCAGCATAAGCTATTTCAAGAAAGTATGCAGAAGTTTAGGAATAGGATATATGGGCAGTTAATTCCGAGGACAGTAGCTCCAACGACTCTAACGGCTACTTTGCCTCTCTAGGACATCAACAACGACTATTTTGAAGATGTATATAAAAGAAAAGGTCTTTAAAGCCAACCGGTTAGAGAGAGAGAGTGTGTGTGCTTACAATATTTCTGAAATCTCTTGCTTGCTGTGTACCGGGCAAAAAGCTCATGCTTGTCAATAGCACTCGCTGCATTATAATTGTGTTGAAGTTTCAAGTGTACCAAGTGAGAGCAGCATTCACCTCATTGTAGTGTGATCTACAAACTGATAGGAGTGGTGCTTACTGAGTGTAACCTGATTAGCAAATTACTAGTGCAATCCAGCTTAACTTGTGGCTATTAGTGGTGAGAGTGGATGTAGGCTTGAAATCAAAGCGGAACCACTATATATCCTTGTGTGCAACTGCTTATACTTTTGTTTATCATTTCTAGCATACAAGTGATACATTATCTCTCATTCATCTGGTGTTTTCCAATATCTCTTTGTTACTTGCTGTTTTCTGCAAAAAATTTAAATTCTTCCTAAGCAACCTATTCACCCCCCTTTAGGTTGCATAGTTAGTCCCAACAACACCTTGTAAGGTAAGGTTCTAATGCCATCCCAATTCTGCTCCTAATTTTGGAGGCCATGTAGATTAACCAACTCTGAGAGTGGTCAGTTCTTGAATGGTTCCCAATTTGTGAAATTAGGATCTGACCCACTTGATCTTGGAATCTGGCCAAGGGCCTGCAGGTCCTTGCTAGTCGTCCCCCACCCTCGCTAGCCCTCCCCAGCGATGTTGGGGCGGCGACGGCGAGGGCTTCTAGCCCTCCTTGCTCGACTTCTCCTCCTCTCTTTTATTTTTTTTAATAATTTTTTTAAATATTTTAAAAATTTAATCTAAATAAAATTTTATATTAAAATAATAATAAAAGGTCACCTCTTCGCCATGTTGGATAGAAAAAATAATAAGAAAATCATGTTAGCGCCACGTAAGCATTTTCCGTTAATAAGTTAGACAGTGTTAACTTGAGGACTCGATTGAATCAATTTGACAAGTTTTATGACTTGATTGCACTTTTTGCAAATTTTAAGACTCAACTATACTTTTGTGATAAGTTTTAGGATTTTTGATGAACATATTATTTTTTTTATATGATTGACATTATTTGTTAGACAAGCCTAAACAATAACTTTATAACATGACACTATGTTGACACCTAAATTTCGGCGCATCATTTAGTGGTTAATTGCATAGAAAATTAGGGACTAAATTTTAACTCCTAAACAAAAATATTAAAATCGCATAGCATAAAGTTTAGGTTCATATAGATTAATTGCATTCCGCATCGGATTGGCGGTGGTAAGCGAGCTTAAAATTCATCACGTAAATCGAGCTCGGGCACCGAACGAGACTCGTCTCACTCAGAAAGCATGGGCCGAAAATCACACGCAAAAGGGCTTGGTTGTCTTAATTTGAGCTTAAATTAGCCCATTATGCTTAATTAAAGAAAAGCCCAAATTAATTCAGCCCACTTAAAATTAAATGATAATTAAAGCCTAAGCCCAAGCCTAAGCCCATTAGGACTAGAAAGCCCGGCTAATTGACCCAGGTTTACATTATAAATACATCGTTATGTGTCATAATTAAAGAGGGGACTCTGAGAATTTTCGGAGAAGAGAAATTCGGAGAAGTCGGAGGCTACGTAATTAAAACACAAGGCCACGAGAGAGAAGGAGAGAGGAGCTGCAGCTCTCCTCGGCGGTCACCATCGAGAGAGAAAAATAGAGAGGGAGGTCGGCCATTAGAGGAGTTATTTGTGTCGCGTCTCACATTGCTGGTCAGGGGGCGTCTTCATCAGAAAATTCACGATTGGTACGCCATCACTTCGCAAGAGACAATCCGGAGAAAGAAAGAGAGCAACCAAAAGCACAAAAAAGGAGAAGACTATGAAGCGGTGGTCTTTGTCTGGAGTGGTCCAAGCCGAGAGAGAGGGGCAGAGGAAGCTTTCACCAAAGGAAAAAAAAGAAGCTTTTCTTTGTCCATCTCCCCTGATTGCACGAAGGAGTCTCCCTCTCACATCTTTGTCCACAAGGGATTTTTCTTCCTCTGCAAAGAGAAGGCGTTCACAAGAGAAAACGCCAAAGAGGATCCCCGACTGTACACACGTTCTGCAAAGTCAGAGGTCTTCCAACACCGCCCTGGTCATCATCTTTGCTCCGCCTCCAGACCGTGAACAAACAGCCCCAACGACGTTGACCGGTTGCTGCTGTGAGTCTCGCCGAGCATCAACAACGATTCTTGTGCCTCTCGTTAGCCTCAACGCAGCGTCGCCTCCGTGACTCACCGCCTCGCACCTAGCGACACTTGTTCTTTCTCTGTTTTTGCAGATTGTCGAGCACCAATACGAGGTCACCATCTGAACCATTCAACGAGCCACAACGCCGACGAGCTTCTCGTGATCCACCGCGAACCGCCGCTCCCGACGCACCCCGTTCCGATCAGCAATCCCGATCCGCTACAGATTCAAATTAGGAAAGAAATCTGCAAATCAGGTAATTATCATATCCCGATTTGGTTTGAATATTTTGTTGCCTAATTCGTGCTTATTGATATCTAATTTTGCATATTTGGATAATAAGCATTATTTCAATTAGGATTTTATTTCTTTTTTTGGAAATCTTGGATATCTATTACTTTTCAAATTTGGATAGAATTTAGAATTTTCAAAATCTTTTGAATATATCCAAGATATTTAAGATATTTAATTTTTTTCAAGATGTGATCGATTAGGAAAATTTCCTAATCCGCAACCGCACACGTGGAAATAAATCTATCTATCAGGCTTTAGATAGAGTTATTTCCATAGCGGATATTTCGAATTTTAGGATCGATCTGTCAGGCTTCAGATCGAAACTTAATTCGAAAGATTTAGCGGTTATATTTTTTTTACTTGATTTTAATTTCGAATTTGGCATTTTTAATTCCGAATTTCATTAAAAAAAATACAAAAAAATAATATGCCCGTCATTAGAAATAGATCACGTCGTCGCATGACATATAGTTTGCATGTTAGGTTGCATTAATCGCAAGTCAATTTTTGCACGTCATTACATATAGGTTAGCTTTCATTTAAATAAAAGAAAATCAAAAAAAGAAATTTCTGCACCTTTGAACTCTAAGCCATGATTTATCAAAATTGTCAAATTGAGTATTTTCCTGAAATTGGTACCGAAAGGGCGTTAGGGAATCTAGCGTAACCAAGTCCCCGAATCTATAATTTCTGGTTCGCAGAAATAAAATAGTACTCCCGCTATTTTATTTAGGTTTCTAATCAACCTACCCTAAATGATTAGTGGCGACTCCCATTGAAAATATTTGCATGCTCACAATTGGACCTAAGTTGCGATTTGGTAGAGTTTGGGAGAACTCGAGCTAGGTTAGTTAATTTAATTGACCTAGTAATCCATTAGCCTAAGATCGAAACCCGATTTTTGTTAGGTCGCGACAGCTTGGCGACTCCGCTGGGGAAAACTTGAATTTTTTAAAAATTTTTTTTAAGGAGGACTTAGGCCAAAAATTTTTATGGAAAAATCACTCGATTTGACAAAATTTGATTGAATTCTCATTCTTAGATGTTAAATGGTTTTGCAGGATGGGAGTTATAAGGGGAGTAGTGATTGGCTAACCCATTGTTTTGCAGGTTTGGTGGAATTGTGATTTAATTTTTGCACTATTGAAGCGTTGTTTGCTTGTAATTGTTGTGCATGATTTACAGTATTTGCACTACACCACACACAACCTGTGACCGGACCTGGGTCACACCCATAGTTTTAAGATGGTATTTAAATGGTTCTTTAACCTTGGCGGTAAGACTTCGCTAAAGGTTATCCCATTTGGATCCCGAAAATTTTTCAAAAAATGGCTCAAGGGTCGCCCTCATGCACGTGAGGCTACAATGCATGGAGGTTAACCTTGTCGACCGAACCGAGCCGAAGTGATTGGACCCGACTAGTCATGACTATTGTATGCGAGGCTGCGACTAGTCATGATGATTGTGCGCGAGGCTGCGACATGTCGTTCCGTTCATCATTTCATTTTGCCAAAGCCTTTAGGATAGATAGATTAAGGTTTAAAATAGATTAAGGTTTAAACTCACGATCCATGTGCATGTCTCTGTGATTGACATTTTTTCCCCAAAGACGGTAATTTTTCGAGCTTTATCTTTGATTTTCTTCATCTTATTTTGAGTCGGTCCATGATTTAGGTTGAATCATTTGGCACGTGGTCTATATAAGAATGGGTCGCCTTGATATCCGTTTCGTGCCTACTCCGAAGCTAGAGCTCAAGAAGTTATGGAGCCAGTTGAAGCCAGATGGTCAGCAGTACGTTCTCAAGCGCATTGGATTCATGCTGCCGATCCTAGACATAGACGTCCAGAGCGGAATCATACAGGCACTCGCTCATTTTTGGTGCCCGAGACAACCACATTTGTGTTGGGAGGTAAGTTTGAGCTCACACCGACTCGGAAGAATACGGTATTGCCATTGGGAAATCGATTGAGTTGGATATAGTCGAACCACCCATTAAGGTAGATCCTGTGGTAGTGCTTGCTGAATTTTTGAATTTGACTAAAAAGGAAATTGAAAAAGTGCTAAAGGGTAATTGTCAAGCATGCCCGCTATCTTTTCTTATCGAATGTTTTGAAAATAACTCCGTCCTCATGAGGTCTAAGATTTTTATCTTAGCTTTTTTCGGGCTTATCGTTTTTCCATTCCGTCAAAATGCTGTTGACCCGATGATAGCTTGGACGGTAAAACTAATATGTGGTGGAGTTAGTTTTATAAACACAATTACGGCAGAGACTTTCATGTCTTTGACACGATTCAAGAAAGGAAAAGATAGAGTTTTTCGAGCCCCAATTGAGCTTTTACAAATCTGGTTTTTCTCACACCTTTCTCAATTTGGGGAAAATATGACCGTATTTGAAATGAACATGACCGATAACCTTATTTTAAGGTTCAAACAAATACAAGATCAAACTAAGAATTTGCACTATACACAGTGGGTCCATCTGTTCAAGGATCCAAGCTCTAAGATTTTCCTTTGGCAAGCTGTATGGTTTCGGGAGGTGGAAGCTCGACTATACCATGGCGATCAGAAGCCTGTACCTTTGATGGGCATTTATGGGGCAACCTGCTATCAACCCCTTCGGGTTACGCGTCAATTTCGAGTTCTGCAGGATGTCCCACCTCCACTCAGGCCCAATGAATTTCAAGTCCAGTTCGAGAAGGGCGAGTCCTACAGAGTCGAGCTTAGGCGTCATTTTGATGCTTGGCAGAATTGTTCCCCTCAGAAGCTGATTTGGCCCGCGGATGAGCTCACCGGAAGGATGAAGAGTTACTTTGCCACGGCCCGGTATATTCAGCATCATACCATCCCGGCTGAGATACTCCCGAAGATCCCGGTCGTGACAGTACGGAATACTCTTCAGACCCAAATCAAAATCACCGAAGAAAAGGCGATGAAGGCCCAGGATAAGGCAGATGCTCTGGCTGAAGAGAATGCACGATTACGGCGCGCCTTGAAGGCCCATTCGTCTATAGATCACGTGGCCTCTAAAAAGAGGAAGACTATCTGATTTCTGGTTTGGTTTAGGGAGTTTTCCTTTCTTTTTAAGATGGAATGTTAGCTTACATTTGCACTTCATGCTATTGATGTTTTTTGGTAATAAATGTTGCTGAACGATTTTTATAAGAATTCTTTTGAGACATTTTCCATTTTGAGCAATTCAATGAAAAACGTTGAGCTATAATTTGTAAATTTTGGAATCAGTCCAGGTTTTTATTGAATAAAGCAATTTGGAATTTCGAGATTTACTGGACGAATCGGTCGTTCGAAAGAAATTTCATCTTGAGGGTCTAGAGGATGTCATGGACCGACTCGTTATTCTTACTTGTCGTATTTATTCCACCGTTACTTTTTGCAGGTAATTTGCCACGGATCCCCTTCATCCTCATGATACCCGATGACGATAACCAACGATTGAAAAATTTGTCATCTATGTACTAATCTCGAGGCATGCGAAGGGACGGGAATCATGGACCCTCATATATGGGATGCAAGCCAATCCGATGACTCAGATGATTCTAATCCGAATGATGAAGAGATACGACGGAACTTGGAAATCCATGAGAAATCTAAGCCTCTGACCGCCGAAGAAACCGTGGTGATCAACCTTGGCGACATGGAGAATCCTAGAGAGGTGAAGATTGGGGCATGTCTCCCTGAAGATGTGGCCAAACGCTTGACCCAATTGTTGAAGGATTATCAAGACATCTTTGCCTGGTCTTATGCTGACATGCCGGGTCTCGATCGATCGATTGTCGAACATTGTTTACCGACTGATCCTTCAGTTGAGCCTGTGAAGCAAAGGCCGCGAAGAGTTAAGCCAGAACTGGCAAAGAAGATCAAGGAAGAGATCATGAAGCTTCTTGACGTGGGATTTATTGAGACTACCCAATACTCAGAGTGGGTCGCTAATGTAGTCCCAGTATTGAAGAAAGACGGTCGGGTTCGAGTATGTGTCGACTACCGAGATCTGAATAAAGCTAGTCTTAAAGATGATTTTCCACTTCCACACATTGATGTGCTTGTGGACAGCACAGCTGGGTTCGAACTATTCTCCTTTATGGATGGTTTCTCAGGTTATAATCAGATCTTGATGAACGAAGATGATAAGTTGAAAACGGCATTTACCACTCCTTGGGGGACATTTCATTACAAGGTGATGCCCTTCGGTCTTAAAAATGCTGGGGCAACTTACCAGCGGGCAATGGTCACGTTGTTCCATGACATTATGCATAATGAGATCGAGGTCTATGTTGACGATATGATTGCAAAAACTCGACGTGGAGAAGATCACATAGAAACCTTGACGAAATTATTCGACAGGCTTCGTAAGTTCAAATTGCGCCTCAATCCGGCAAAATGCGTGTTCGGGGCAGCCTCTGGCAAACTACTTGGCTTCATTGTTAGTAAGAAAGGGATTGAGATTGACCCGTCAAAAGTGAAGGCCATTTGTGAGATAAAATCTCCCTCTTCGGTGAAGGAAGTTCCTAGCTTAATGGGCAGACTAAACTATATTGCCAGATTTATTTCTCAGCTATCTGAGATAGCGAAGCCTTTCTTTAAACTCCTCAAGAAGAATGCGCTGGTTAGATGGGATGAAGAGTGTGAACTGGCATTCGACAAGATTAAGCACTACTTGATGAATCCGCCAGTGCTTGTTCCACCAACGTCGGGGCAACCTCTGATCCTGTACCTTACAATCCACAGTGAATTCTTAGGTGCCATGCTTGCTCAGAAAAGTAAAGAGGATGGAAAGGAGCGTGCGATTTATTATTTGAGCAAGAAATTCACCGCCTCTGAGACGAACTATTCCGAAGCAGAAAGAACGTGCGCAGCATTAGTTTGGGTACTACACAGATTGAGGCAATACACTTTGCACTATCAGATATTGCTTGTGACAAAGTGTGATCCCGTCAAATACTTGCTCAATCAACCCGCTTTGGTTGGAAAACTGGCAAAATGGCAGATTCTCATCTCAGAATTCAATGTTCAATTCATGTCTCAGAAATCAGTCAAAGGACGAGTAATTGCTGATGTCTTGGCTGAAAATCCTGGGAAAAATGAGGATCTGGATCCGTTAGAAGATAGAGTCATGCCAATTGATGAGTATGTATGGACCATGTATTTTGATGGAGCCGTAAACTTGTCAGGATCAGGTATCGGGGCAGTTTTAATATCTCCAGGCGGACAACATTATCCGGTCGCAGCGAAACTGATATTTCCTTGTACGAACAATATCGCCGAATATGAAGCATGCATCCTCGGGTTACAAGCTGCAATTGAAATGGGAGTAGCTCAACTTAAGGTGTTCGGGGATTCAACCCTCATTATTCTTCAGACCGTTGGTAAATGGCAAACTAGAGATGCTAAGTTGCAGCCCTATCACGTCTATCTGGAGGAGTTGGTGGAAGAGTTTGAAGACGTTTCGTTTGAATACTTGCCAAGGACTCAAAACAGTTTTGCCGATGCTCTGGCTACGTTATCGGCAATGCTACGAGTGACAAGTGGGCTAGAAGTTGAACCTTTAATGATAGAGGTCTTACAGAAACCGGCTTATTGTATGGCCTTGACAGAGGAGCCCGACGGCAAGCCGTGGTATCATGATATCAAGGCATATCTTCAAACACAGGAATTTCCCGAGAGAAGTACCGCATCTGACCAAAAGTATATCAAGAAAATGGCGTCGAAGTTCTTCTTGAGCGGAGAATGCTTATACAAGCGGTCTTATGATTCGATTTTATTAAGGTGTGTTGATTCAACCGAGGCTGTTCATTTGATGCTAGAAGTACATGAGGGAGTATGTGGTCCACACATGAATGGTCATATGCTAGCAAGGAAGATAATGAGGATGGGTTATTACTGGCTCACTTTAGAGAGTGATTGCATTCAGCATGTCCGAAGTTGTCACAAATGCCAGATCCATGGTGACAAGATTAAAACTCCTCCGAATGAATTGCATCAAATGTCTGAACCATGGCCATTTTCTATGTGGGGGCATCGACATGATTGGCCCAATTAATCCTAAAGCGTCAAATGGGCATCGGTTTATCCTGGTCGCTATCGATTACTTTTCGAAGTGGATCGAAGCTATGTCCTATACGACAGTGACGGCCCGGATTGTGGTGAAGTTCATTCGTCGAGACATCATTGCTCGATATGGTGCACCTGAGACCATAATTACTGACAATGGATCGAATCTAAATAATAAGTTGGTGGATGATCTGTTCAAGGAGTTCAAGATCAAGCATCTGAATTCCTCTCCATATCGTCCGCAGATGAACGGAGCGGTCGAAGCAGCCAACAAGAATATCAAGAAAATCTTGGCTAAAACAGCTGAGAACTATCGTGATTGGCATGAGAGATTACCTTTTGCACTTATGGCATATCGGACTTCTATTCGGACATCTACAGGGGCAACTCCATATTCTCTTGTGTACGGTATGGAAGCAGTTCTACCTGTTGAGGTTCAAATTCCTTCGTTACGTATTCTTTCACAGGTACAATTGTCAGAAGCAGATTGGATCCAGCAGAGGTTGGACCAATTGAACATGATTGATGAAATAAGGCTTAGAGCTCTATGTCATGGCCATTGCTACCAACAACGAGTGGCTAAATCTTTCAACAAGAAAGTCAAGCCTCGACATTTTCAGGTAGGTGACCTTGTCCTGCGGAAGTTATTGCCGATAGTTCCTCTTGCAGGAGGAAAATTCGCCCCGAATTATGGCGGCCCGTACATTGTGAAGAAAGTCCTTCCGGGGGGTGCTTTGATTTTGGCCGAGATGGATGGTCGTGTTTTTTCAAATCCAGTTAATTCTGATTCTGTGAAGAAGTATTACACTTGATTTGTACTCATTCTGACTTTGTTTCTATCAAGTTTCAAATTGAATTTCATTGATGTTGCTAAGCTTTGTTTGAGGAAGGCTTTTGATTTGGCAATCTGTTTCTGTCCTAATGAAGCGATCATATTGCATGAGAGACTTCAAGATGACGAAAGGCAAGTCATGTCCATATACGTCCCGAATAATAATCCCTAGTGCGAGTTGAGTGAAAATTCCGTGCTGACAAGGTAAAGGATTATCTCACGAAAAGTATGACGACCAAAATGATGAGAGGCATTCATTTCCTCTATCTAAGCACTACAGGTTATCATTTGCTTAAACCCTTTGATCGGAGTTTCATTTCTTACCCCTGTCGGGAACAACCCCATACCGGGGCAATTTCTTAGAAAGTTCAAAATGGTTAGAATTTTCTTGCTTTCACTTGCATCAATCTTCAAGTATATTTATTGCATGCAAGTTCTGTGTTAGCTCGAGTGCCTTAGATATGACGAAGAGCATTTCTTTCTATATCCTTACATATTATACCCTTTGCATACCCAATTTGAGCGGTGAATTCATTTCAACTCGATTGAGGATCATCTTTGTGATAAATAAATGAAATCATCTCAAAGAAAGTTCAAGGCAAATGGGAGCTCGAAAGAAAATTCGTCAGAAAGGACGCAAAAGGACTCCATTAAATCGAAGTTCTCTCTCTCGGAAAAATCTCTCGAAAAGAAAATCTCTCAAAAAAAAAAAGAGAGAGAGAAAGAAAAGCTTCAGCAAGAACTGAGTCGACATACAAGATCAGTCTTCAAGGAAAAGACAGTTTGAAGGTTCATTTGTGGAGCAATTGCTAGAGATAGGTCAATGGTACCAGTAGCATAATTGGATGATCACCAATCTCCATGTTCATAATACCCTCTTTGATGGAAATAGGCCATTCATTTCAAGCCTACCCGAACCTACGTTACAACCCTTACCAAAGTCTCTTCAGAATAGGGCACTTGAGTTAACGTAGAGTTTTAAATGCTTATAAATGTTGCTCGAAAAAGTGCGAGCAAGATTTTTCTATCTCATTTTTGCAGCATTCCTGACTTGTAAACCCGGAGCAGCTGGTGATATCAATTCTTTCAATAGCCTCGACTCGAAGAGTCCCTTTTGCTAAGCCATTGACCAAACCCACGTTTCAGTCCTTATAAAGACCTTTCAGATTGGCTAAGTTATACTGATTTTGAGAATATCCAAACCCTTGTCAAGCACGACGAAGAGAGTTTGAGTGATTCTTATACCCGCATCAAAGGTCGGGTCAAAAGCCTTTCATTGAGAGTGAGTGGAAAGTCCTTTCTGATTAAAGATCTCTCATTTAATGTGATCAAATTGTCGAAAGGACGAAATGGATGTTCTTATTGATAAACTCCTCAGTGAAGCTTAGTAATGCTAATGTAATCAAATTGTCAAGAGGACGAGATGGTTGTTCTTATTGATAAATCCCCCGGTGAAGCTTGGTAATGCAAGCAGATTCATGAATTATGTTTTCTCTGCCTCTACGCATGTGTTATTTTAACCTTTTCTTAGGTAAAAACAGGAGCGATGCTATTGGCTCCGTCATAAGAAAAATTCAGGTGACATATCTCTTGGTGTTGCTAAGTGGAGTACGAAGCACACCCCACCTCATGGTGTTGCTAAGTGGAGTACGCGGCACACCCCATTTTATGTTGCCAAGTGGAGTACGCGGCAGCATAATTTCTCATTTGGTGTTGCCAAGTGGAGTACGCGGCACACCCCATTTCATGTTCGCCAAGTTAAGTACGCGGCGGCATAATTTCCCATTTTATGTTGCTAAGTGGAGTACGCGGCGGCATAATTTCTCATTTGGTGTTGCCAAGTGGAGTACGCGGCACACCCCATTTCATGTTCGCCAAGTGGAGTACGCGGCAGCATGATTTCTCATTTGGTGTTGCCAAGTGGAGTACGCGGCACGCCCCATTTTATGTTGCCAAGTGGAGTACGCGGCAGCATAATTTCTCATTTCATGTTGCCAAGTGGAGTACGCGGCAGCATAATTTCTCATTTGGTGTTGCCAAGTGGAGTACGCGGCAGCATAATTTCTCATTTGGTGTTGCCAAGTGGAGTACGCGGCACACCCCATTTCATGTTCGCCAAGTGGAGTACGCGGCGGCATAATTTCTCATTTGATGTTGCCAAGTGGAGTACGCGGCGGCACGGTTTCTCATTTGGTGTTGCTAAGCGGAGTACGAAGCACACCCTATTTCATGACCCTTTTCGTGATTGCCCAGTGGTATAGGCAACACACCCCATTCTTTCTTCATATCATGCGCTATTTCGCATCTGTAGGAAACTACAGGTAACAGATAGGCAATCCTGTACCTCGAGAACCTTACTTCCAGTGGACCAGAAGTTTGGAGATCGAGGGAAGTCAAAGCATTATAAAGCTTTTCCTCACTTGGACGCTTTTTGTGCGATCCGTATGTAAGGCTCTTTCACCGCTCTACACGAAGTGAGAAGCCTTAGCATACGTTCTTTATTGTTTGCATATCATGCATCATTACATTTTAAAAAAAAAATCATTCATCATTTTGCATAGTTTAAATTTAGGTCTCAGTCTTTGAGCGAAACCTCTACGAGCTTCCACTCAAAGAGGGGCAGCTGTTGACACCTAAATTTCGGCGCATCATTTAGTGGTTAATTGCATAGAAAATTAGGGATTAAATTTTAACCCCTAAACAAAAATATTAAAATCGCATAGCATAAAGTTTAGGTTCATATAGATTAATTGCATTCCGCATCGGATTGGCGGTGGTAAGCGAGCTTAAAATTCATCACGTAAATCGAGCTTGGGCACCGAACGAGACTCGTCTCACTCGGAAAGCATGGGCCGAAAATCACACGCAAAAGGGCTTGGTTGTCTTAATTTGAGCTTAAATTAGCCCATTATGCTTAATTAAAGAAAAGCCCAAATTAATTCAGCCCACTTAAAATTAAATGATAATTAAAGCCTAAGCCCAAGCCTAAGCCCATTAGGACTAGAAAGCCCAGCTAATTGACCCAGGTTTACATTATAAATACATCGTTATGTGTCATAATTAAAGAGGGGACTCTGAGAATTTTCGGAGAAGAGAAATTCGGAGAAGTCGGAGGCTACGTAATTAAAACACAAGGCCACGAGAGAGAAGGAGAGAGGAGCTGCAGCTCTCCTCGGCGGTCACCATCGAGAGAGAAAAATAGAGAGGGAGGTCGGCCATTAGAGGAGTTATTTGTGTCGCGTCTCACATTGCTGGTCAGGGGGCGTCTTCATCAGAAAATTCACGATTGGTACGCCATCACTTCGCAGGAGACAATCCGGAGAAAGAAAGAGAGCAACCAAAAGCACAAAAAAGGAGAAGACTTTGAAGCGGTGGTCTTTGTCTGGAGTGGTCCAAGCCGAGAGAGAGGGGCAGAGGAAGCTTTCACCAAAGGAAAAAAAAGAAGCTTTTCTTTGTCCATCTCCCCTGATTGCACGAAGGAGTCTCCCTCTCACATCTTTGTCCACAAGGGATTTTTTCTTCCTCTGCAAAGAGAAGGCGTTCACAAGAGAAAACGCCAAAGAGGATCCCCGACTGTACACACGTTCTGCAAAGTCAGAGGTCTTCCAACACCGCCCTGGTCATCATCTTTGCTCCGCCTCCAGACCGTGAACAAACAGCCCCAACGACGTTGACCGGTTGCTGCTGTGAGTCTCGCCGAGCATCAACAACGATTCTTGTGCCTCTCGTTAGCCTCAACGCAGCGTCGCCTCCGTGACTCACCGCCTCGCACCTAGCGACACTTGTTCTTTCTCTGTTTTTGCAGATTGTCGAGCACCAATACGAGGTCACCATCTGAACCATTCAACGAGCCACAACGCCGACGAGCTTCGTGATCCACCGCGAACCGCCGCTCCCGACGCACCCGTTCCGATCAGCAATCCCGATCCGCTGCATTCAAATTAGGAAAGAAATCTGCAAATCGGGTAATTATCATATCCCGATTTGGTTTGAATATTTTGTTGCCTAATTCGTGGCTTATTGATATCTAATTTTGCATATTTGGATAATAAGCATTATTTCAATTAGGATTTTATTTCTTTTTTTGGAAATCTTGGATATCTATTACTTTTCAAATTTGGATAGAATTTAGAATTTTCAAAATCTTTTGAATATATCCAAGATATTTAAGATATTTAATTTTTTTCAAGATGTGATCGATTAGGAAAATTTCCTAATCCGCAACCGCACACGTGGAAATAAATCTATCTATCAGGCTTTAGATAGAGTTATTTCCATAGCGGGTATTTCGAATTTTAGGATCGATCTGTCAGGCTTCAGATCGAAACTTAATTCGAAAGATTTAGCGGTTATATTTTTTTTACTTGATTTTAATTTCGAATTTGGCATTTTTAATTCCGAATTTCATTAAAAAAAATACAAAAAAATAATATGCCCGTCATTAGAAATAGATCACGTCGTCGCATGACATATAGTTTGCATGTTAGGTTGCATTAATCGCAAGTCAATTTTTGCACGTCATTACATATAGGTTAGCTTTCATTTAAATAAAAGAAAATCAAAAAAAGAAATTTCTGCACCTTTGAACTCTAAGCCATGATTTATCAAAATTGTCAAATTGAGTATTTTCCTGAAATTGGTACCGAAAGGGCGTTAGGGAATCTAGCGTAACCAAGTCCCCGAATCTATAATTTCTGGTTCGCAGAAATAAAATAGTACTCCCGCTATTTTATTTAGGTTTCTAATCAACCTACCCTAAATGATTAGTGGCGACTCCCATTGAAAATATTTGCATGCTCACAATTGGACCTAAGTTGCGATTTGGTAGAGTTTGGGAGAACTCGAGCTAGGTTAGTTAATTTAATTGACCTAGTAATCCATTAGCCTAAGATCGAAACCCGATTTTTGTTAGGTCGCGACAGCTTGGCGACTCCGCTGGGGAAAACTTGAATTTTTTAAAAATTTTTTTAAGGAGGACTTAGGCCAAAAATTTTTATGGAAAAATCACTCGATTTGACAAAATTTGATTGAATTCTCATTCTTAGATGTTAAATGGTTTTGCGGGATGGGAGTTATAAGGGGAGTAGTGATTGGCTAACCCATTGTTTTGCAGGTTTGGTGGAATTGTGATTTAATTTTTGCACTATTGAAGCGTTGTTTGCTTGTAATTGTTGTGCATGATTTACGTATTTGCACTACACCACACACAACCTGTGACCGGACTCCGGGTCACACCCATAGTTTTAAGATGGTATTTAAATGGTTCTTTAACCTTGGCGGTAAGACTTCGCTAAAGGTTATCCCATTTGGATCCCGAAAATTTTTCAAAAAATGGCTCAAGGGTCGCCCTCATGCACGTGAGGCTACAATGCATGGAGGTTAACCTTGTCGACCGAACCGAGCCGAAGTGATTGGACCCGACTAGTCATGACTATTGTATGCGAGGCTGCGACTAGTCATGATGATTGTGCGCGAGGCTGCGACATGTCGTTCCGTTCATCATTTCATTTTGCCAAAGCCTTTAGGATAGATAGATTAAGGTTTAAAATAGATTAAGGTTTAAACTCACGATCCATGTGCATGTCTCTGTGATTGACATTTTTTCCCCAAAGACGGTAATTTTTCGAGCTTTATCTTTGATTTTCTTCATCTTATTTTGAGTCGGTCCATGATTTAGGTTGAATCATTTGGCACGTGGTCTATATAAGAATGGGTCGCCTTGATATCCGTTTCGTGCCTACTCCGAAGCTAGAGCTCAAGAAGTTATGGAGCCAGTTGAAGCCAGATGGTCAGCAGTACGTTCTCAAGCGCATTGGATTCATGCTGCCGATCCTAGACATAGACGTCCAGAGCGGAATCATACAGGCACTCGCTCATTTTTGGTGCCCCGAGACAACCACATTTGTGTTGGGAGGTAAGTTTGAGCTCACACCGACTCTGGAAGAATACAGTATTGCCATTGGGAAATCGATTGAGTTGGATATAGTCGAACCACCCATTAAGGTAGATCCTGTGGTAGTGCTTGCTGAATTTTTGAATTTGACTAAAAAGGAAATTGAAAAAGTGCTAAAGGGTAATTGTCAAGCATGCCCGCTATCTTTTCTTATCGAATGTTTTGAAAATAACTCCGTCCTCATGAGGTCTAAGATTTTTATCTTAGCTTTTTTCGGGCTTATCGTTTTTCCATTCCGTCAAAATGCTGTTGACCCGATGATAGCTTGGACGGTAAAACTAATATGTGGTGGAGTTAGTTTTATAAACACAATTCTGGCAGAGACTTTCATGTCTTTGACACGATTCAAGAAAGGAAAAGATAGAGTTTTTCGAGCCCCAATTGAGCTTTTACAAATCTGGTTTTTCTCACACCTTTCTCAATTTGGGGAAAATATGACCGTATTTGAAATGAACATGACTGATAACCCTATTTTAAGGTTCAAACAAATACAAGATCAAACTAAGAATTTGCACTATACACAATGGGTCCATCTGTTCAAGGATCCAAGCTCTAAGATTTTCCTTTGGCAAGCTGTATGGTTTCGGGAGGTGGAAGCTCGACTATACCATGGCGATCAGAAGCCCGTACCTTTGATGGGCATTTATGGGGCAACCTGCTATCAACCCCTTCGGGTTACGCGTCAATTTCGAGTTCTGCAGGATGTCCCACCTCCACTCAGGCCCAATGAATTTCAAGTCCAGTTCGAGAAGGGCGAGTCCTACAGAGTCGAGCTTAGGCGTCATTTTGATGCTTGGCAGAATTGTTCCCCTCAGAAGCTGATTTGGCCCGCGGATGAGCTCACCGGAAGGATGAAGAGTTACTTTGCCACGGCCCGGTATATTCAGCATCATACCATCCCGGCTGAGATACTCCCGAAGATCCCGGTCGTGACAGTACGGAATACTCTTCAGACCCAAATCAAAATCACCGAAGAAAAGGCGATGAAGGCCCAGGATAAGGCAGATGCTCTGGCTGAAGAGAATGCACGATTACGGCGCGCCTTGAAGGCCCATTCGTCTATAGATCACGTGGCCTCTAAAAAGAGGAAGACTATCTGATTTCTGGTTTGGTTTAGGGAGTTTTCCTTTCTTTTTAAGATGGAATGTTAGCTTACATTTGCACTTCATGCTATTGATGTTTTTTGGTAATAAATGTTGCTGAACGATTTTTATAAGAATTCTTTTGAGACATTTTCCATTTTGAGCAATTCAATGAAAAACGTTGAGCTATAATTTGTAAATTTTGGAATCAGTCCAGGTTTTTATTGAATAAAGCAATTTGGAATTTCGAGATTTACTGGACGAATCGGTCGTTCGAAAGAAATTTCATCTTGAGGGTCTAGAGGATGTCATGGACCGACTCGTTATTCTTACTTGTCGTATTTATTCCACCGTTACTTTTTGCAGGTAATTTGCCACGGATCCCCTTCATCCTCATGATACCCGATGACGATAACCAACGATTGAAAAATTTGTCATCTATGTACTAATCTCGAGGCATGCGAAGGGACGGGAATCATGGACCCTCATATATGGGATGCAAGCCAATCCGATGACTCAGATGATTCTAATCCGAATGATGAAGAGATACGACGGAACTTGGAAATCCATGAGAAATCTAAGCCTCTGACCGCCGAAGAAACCGTGGTGATCAACCTTGGCGACATGGAGAATCCTAGAGAGGTGAAGATTGGGGCATGTCTCCCTGAAGATGTGGCCAAACGCTTGACCCAATTGTTGAAGGATTATCAAGACATCTTTGCCTGGTCTTATGCTGACATGCCGGGTCTCGATCGATCGATTGTCGAACATTGTTTACCGACTGATCCTTCAGTTGAGCCTGTGAAGCAAAGGCCGCGAAGAGTTAAGCCAGAACTGGCAAAGAAGATCAAGGAAGAGATCATGAAGCTTCTTGACGTGGGATTTATTGAGACTACCCAATACTCAGAGTGGGTCGCTAATGTAGTCCCAGTATTGAAGAAAGACGGTCGGGTTCGAGTATGTGTCGACTACCGAGATCTGAATAAAGCTAGTCTTAAAGATGATTTTCCACTTCCACACATTGATGTGCTTGTGGACAGCACAGCTGGGTTCGAACTATTCTCCTTTATGGATGGTTTCTCAGGTTATAATCAGATCTTGATGAACGAAGATGATAAGTTGAAAACGGCATTTACCACTCCTTGGGGGACATTTCATTACAAGGTGATGCCCTTCGGTCTTAAAAATGCTGGGGCAACTTACCAGCGGGCAATGGTCACGTTGTTCCATGACATTATGCATAATGAGATCGAGGTCTATGTTGACGATATGATTGCAAAAACTCGACGTGGAGAAGATCACATAGAAACCTTGACGAAATTATTCGACAGGCTTCGTAAGTTCAAATTGCGCCTCAATCCGGCAAAATGCGTGTTCGGGGCAGCCTCTGGCAAACTACTTGGCTTCATTGTTAGTAAGAAAGGGATTGAGATTGACCCGTCAAAAGTGAAGGCCATTTGTGAGATAAAATCTCCCTCTTCGGTGAAGGAAGTTCCTAGCTTAATGGGCAGACTAAACTATATTGCCAGATTTATTTCTCAGCTATCTGAGACAGCGAAGCCTTTCTTTAAACTCCTCAAGAAGAATGCGCTGGTTAGATGGGATGAAGAGTGTGAACTGGCATTCGACAAGATTAAGCACTACTTGATGAATCCGCCAGTGCTTGTTCCACCAACGTCGGGGCAACCTCTGATCCTGTACCTTACAATCCACAGTGAATTCTTAGGTGCCATGCTTGCTCAGAAAAGTAAAGAGGATGGAAAGGAGCGTGCGATTTATTATTTGAGCAAGAAATTCACCGCCTCTGAGACGAACTATTCCGAAGCAGAAAGAACGTGCGCAGCATTAGTTTGGGTACTACACAGATTGAGGCAATACACTTTGCACTATCAGATATTGCTTGTGACAAAGTGTGATCCCGTCAAATACTTGCTCAATCAACCCGCTTTGGTTGGAAAACTGGCAAAATGGCAGATTCTCATCTCAGAATTCAATGTTCAATTCATGTCTCAGAAATCAGTCAAAGGACGAGTAATTGCTGATGTCTTGGCTGAAAATCCTGGGAAAAATGAGGATCTGGATCCGTTAGAAGATAGAGTCATGCCAATTGATGAGTATGTATGGACCATGTATTTTGATGGAGCCGTAAACTTGTCAGGATCAGGTATCGGGGCAGTTTTAATATCTCCAGGCGGACAACATTATCCGCGAAAATTGATATTTCCTTGTACGAACAATATCGCCGAATATGAAGCATGCATCCTCGGGTTACAAGCTGCAATTGAAATGGGAGTAGCTCAACTTAAGGTGTTCGGGGATTCAACCCTCATTATTCTTCAGACCGTTGGTAAATGGCAAACTAGAGATGCTAAGTTGCAGCCCTATCACGTCTATCTGGAGGAGTTGGTGGAAGAGTTTGAAGACGTTTCGTTTGAATACTTGCCAAGGACTCAAAACAGTTTTGCCGATGCTCTGGCTACGTTATCGGCAATGCTACGAGTGACAAGTGGGCTAGAAGTTGAACCTTTAATGATAGAGGTCTTACAGAAACCGGCTTATTGTATGGCCTTGACAGAGGAGCCCGACGGCAAGCCGTGGTATCATGATATCAAGGCATATCTTCAAACACAGGAATTTCCCGAGAGAAGTACCGCATCCGACCAAAAGTATATCAAGAAAATGGCGTCGAAGTTCTTCTTGAGCGGAGAATGCTTATACAAGCGGTCTTATGATTCGATTTTATTAAGGTGTGTTGATTCAACCGAGGCGTTTCATTTGATGCTAGAAGTACATGAGGGAGTATGTGGTCCACACATGAATGGTCATATGCTAGCAAGGAAGATAATGAGGATGGGTTATTACTTGGCTCACTTTAGAGAGTGATTGCATTCAAGCATGTCCGAAGTTGTCACAAATGCCAGATCCATGGTGACAAGATTAAAACTCCTCCGAATGAATTGCATCAAATGTCTGAACCATGGCCATTTTCTATGTGGGGGCATCGACATGATTGGCCCAATTAATCCTAAAGCGTCAAATGGGCATCGGTTTATCCTGGTCGCTATCGATTACTTTTCGAAGTGGATCGAAGCTATGTCCTATACGACAGTGACGGCCCGGATTGTGGTGAAGTTCATTCGTCGAGACATCATTGCTCGATATGGTGCACCTGAGACCATAATTACTGACAATGGATCGAATCTAAATAATAAGTTGGTGGATGATCTGTTCAAGGAGTTCAAGATCAAGCATCTGAATTCCTCTCCATATCGTCCGCAGATGAACGGAGCGGTCGAAGCAGCCAACAAGAATATCAAGAAAATCTTGGCTAAAACAGCTGAGAACTATCGTGATTGGCATGAGAGATTACCTTTTGCACTTATGGCATATCGGACTTCTATTCGGACATCTACAGGGGCAACTCCATATTCTCTTGTGTACGGTATGGAAGCAGTTCTACCTGTTGAGGTTCAAATTCCTTCGTTACGTATTCTTTCACAGGTACAATTGTCAGAAGCAGATTGGATCCAGCAGAGGTTGGACCAATTGAACATGATTGATGAAATAAGGCTTAGAGCTCTATGTCATGGCCATTGCTACCAACAACGAGTGGCTAAATCTTTCAACAAGAAAGTCAAGCCTCGACATTTTCAGGTAGGTGACCTTGTCCTGCGGAAGTTATTGCCGATAGTTCCTCTTGCAGGAGGAAAATTCGCCCCGAATTATGGCGGCCCGTACATTGTGAAGAAAGTCCTTCCGGGGGGTGCTTTGATTTTGGCCGAGATGGATGGTCGTGTTTTTTCAAATCCAGTTAATTCTGATTCTGTGAAGAAGTATTACACTTGATTTGTACTCATTCTGACTTTGTTTCTATCAAGTTTCAAATTGAATTTCATTGATGTTGCTAAGCTTTGTTTGAGGAAGGCTTTTGATTTGGCAATGCATTTGTCCTAATGAAGCGATCATATTGCATGAGAGACTTCAAGATGACGAAAGGCAAGTCATGTCCATATACGTCCCGAATAATAATCCCTAGTGCGAGTTGAGTGAAAATTCCGTGCTGACAAGGTAAAGGATTATCTCACGAAAAGTATGACGACCAAAATGATGAGAGGCATTCATTTCCTCTATCTAAGCACTACAGGTTATCATTTGCTTAAACCCTTTGATCGGAGTTTCATTTCTTACCCCTGTCGGGAACAACCCCATACCGGGGCAATTTCTTAGAAAGTTCAAAATGGTTAGAATTTTCTTGCTTTCACTTGCATCAATCTTCAAGTATATTTATTGCATGCAAGTTCTGTGTTAGCTCGAGTGCCTTAGATATGACGAAGAGCATTTCTTTCTATATCCTTACATATTATACCCTTTGCATACCCAATTTGAGCGGTGAATTCATTTCAACTCGATTGAGGATCATCTTTGTGATAAATAAATGAAATCATCTCAAAGAAAGTTCAAGGCAAATGGGAGCTCGAAAGAAAATTCGTCAGAAAGGACGCAAAAGGACTCCATTAAATCGAAGTTCTCTCTCTCGGAAAAATCTCTCGAAAAGAAAATCTCTCAAAAAAAAAAAAGAGAGAGAGAAAGAAAAGCTTCAGCAAGAACTGAGTCGACATACAAGATCAGTCTTCAAGGAAAAGACAGTTTGAAGGTTCATTTGTGGAGCAATTGCTAGAGATAGGTCAATGGTACCAGTAGCATAATTGGATGATCACCAATCTCCATGTTCATAATACCCTCTTTGATGGAAATAGGCCATTCATTTCAAGCCTACCCGAACCTACGTTACAACCCTTACCAAAGTCTCTTCAGAATAGGGCACTTGAGTTAACGTAGAGTTTTAAATGCTTATAAATGTTGCTCGAAAAAGTGCGAGCAAGATTTTTCTATCTCATTTTTTGCAGCATTCCTGACTTGTAAACCCGGAGCAGCTGGTGATATCAATTCTTTCAATAGCCTCGACTCGAAGAGTCCCTTTTGCTAAGCCATTGACCAAACCCACGTTTCAGTCCTTATAAAGACCTTTCAGATTGGCTAAGTTATACTGATTTTGAGAATATCCAAACCCTTGTCAAGCACGACGAAGAGAGTTTGAGTGATTCTTATACCCGCATCAAAGGTCGGGTCAAAAGCCTTTCATTGAGAGTGAGTGGAAAGTCCTTTCTGATTAAAGATCTCTCATTTAATGTGATCAAATTGTCGAAAGGACGAAATGGATGTTCTTATTGATAAACTCCTCAGTGAAGCTTAGTAATGCTAATGTAATCAAATTGTCAAGAGGACGAGATGGTTGTTCTTATTGATAAATCCCCCGGTGAAGCTTGGTAATGCAAGCAGATTCATGAATTATGTTTTCTCTGCCTCTACGCATGTGTTATTTTAACCTTTTCTTAGGTAAAAACAGGAGCGATGCTATTGGCTCCGTCATAAGAAAAATTCAGGTGACATATCTCTTGGTGTTGCTAAGTGGAGTACGAAGCACACCCCACCTCATGGTGTTGCTAAGTGGAGTACGCGGCACACCCCATTTTATGTTGCCAAGTGGAGTACGCGGCAGCATAATTTCTCATTTGGTGTTGCCAAGTGGAGTACGCGGCACACCCCATTTCATGTTCGCCAAGTTAAGTACGCGGCGGCATAATTTCCCATTTTATGTTGCTAAGTGGAGTACGCGGCGGCATAATTTCTCATTTGGTGTTGCCAAGTGGAGTACGCGGCACACCCCATTTCATGTTCGCCAAGTGGAGTACGCGGCAGCATGATTTCTCATTTGGTGTTGCCAAGTGGAGTACGCGGCACGCCCCATTTTATGTTGCCAAGTGGAGTACGCGGCAGCATAATTTCTCATTTCATGTTGCCAAGTGGAGTACGCGGCAGCATAATTTCTCATTTGGTGTTGCCAAGTGGAGTACACGGCAGCATAATTTCTCATTTGGTGTTGCCAAGTGGAGTACGCGGCACACCCCATTTCATGTTCGCCAAGTGGAGTACGCGGCGGCATAATTTCTCATTTGATGTTGCCAAGTGGAGTACGCGGCGGCACGGTTTCTCATTTGGTGTTGCTAAGCGGAGTACGAAGCACACCCTATTTCATGACCCTTTTCGTGATTGCCCAGTGGTATAGGCAACACACCCCATTCTTTCTTCATATCATGCGCTATTTCGCATCTGTAGGAAACTACAGGTAACAGATAGGCAATCCTGTACCTCGAGAACCTTACTTCCAGTGGACCGGAAGTTTGGAGATCGAGGGAAGTCAAAGCATTATAAAGCTTTTCCTCACTTGGACGCTTTTTGTGCGATCCGTATGTAAGGCTCTTTCACCGCTCTACACGAAGTGAGAAGCCTTAGCATACGTTCTTTATTGTTTGCATATCATGCATCATTACATTTTAAAAAAAAAATCATTCATCATTTTGCATAGTTTAAATTTAGGTCTCAGTCTTTGAGCGAAACCTCTACGAGCTTCCACTCAAAGAGGGGCAGCTGTTGACACCTAAATTTCGGCGCATCATTTAGTGGTTAATTGCATAGAAAATTAGGGATTAAATTTTAACCCCTAAACAAAAATATTAAAATCGCATAGCATAAAGTTTAGGTTCATATAGATTAATTGCATTCCGCATCGGATTGGCGGTGGTAAGCGAGCTTAAAATTCATCACGTAAATCGAGCTTGGGCACCGAACGAGACTCGTCTCACTCGGAAAGCATGGGCCGAAAATCACACGCAAAAGGGCTTGGTTGTCTTAATTTGAGCTTAAATTAGCCCATTATGCTTAATTAAAGAAAAGCCCAAATTAATTCAGCCCACTTAAAATTAAATGATAATTAAAGCCTAAGCCCAAGCCTAAGCCCATTAGGACTAGAAAGCCCAGCTAATTGACCCAGGTTTACATTATAAATATATCGTTATGTGTCATAATTAAAGAGGGGACTCTGAGAATTTTCGGAGAAGAGAAATTCGGAGAAGTCGGAGGCTACGTAATTAAAACACAAGGCCACGAGAGAGAAGGAGAGAGGAGCTGCAGCTCTCCTCGGCGGTCACCATCGAGAGAGAAAAATAGAGAGGGAGGTCGGCCATTAGAGGAGTTATTTGTGTCGCGTCTCACATTGCTGGTCAGGGGGCGTCTTCATCAGAAAATTCACGATTGGTACGCCATCACTTCGCAGGAGACAATCCGGAGAAAGAAAGAGAGCAACCAAAAGCACAAAAAAGGAGAAGACTTTGAAGCGGTGGTCTTTGTCTGGAGTGGTCCAAGCCGAGAGAGAGGGGCAGAGGAAGCTTTCACCAAAGGAAAAAAAAGAAGCTTTTCTTTGTCCATCTCCCCTGATTGCACGAAGGAGTCTCCCTCTCACATCTTTGTCCACAAGGGATTTTTCTTCCTCTGCAAAGAGAAGGCGTTCACAAGAGAAAACGCCAAAGAGGATCCCCGACTGTACACACGTTCTGCAAAGTCAGAGGTCTTCCAACACCGCCCTGGTCATCATCTTTGCTCCGCCTCCAGACCGTGAACAAACAGCCCCAACGACGTTGACCGGTTGCTGCTGTGAGTCTCGCCGAGCATCAACAACGATTCTTGTGCCTCTCGTTAGCCTCAACGCAGCGTCGCCTCCGTGACTCACCGCCTCGCACCTAGCGACACTTGTTCTTTCTCTGTTTTTGCAGATTGTCGAGCACCAATACGAGGTCACCATCTGAACCATTCAACGAGCCACAACGCCGACGAGCTTCTCGTGATCCACCGCGAACCGCCGCTCCCGACGCACCCCGTTCCGATCAGCAATCCCGATCCGCTACAGATTCAAATTAGGAAAGAAATCTGCAAATCAGGTAATTATCATATCCCGATTTGGTTTGAATATTTTGTTGCCTAATTCGTGCTTATTGATATCTAATTTTGCATATTTGGATAATAAGCATTATTTCAATTAGGATTTTATTTCTTTTTTTGGAAATCTTGGATATCTATTACTTTTCAAATTTGGATAGAATTTAGAATTTTCAAAATCTTTTGAATATATCCAAGATATTTAAGATATTTAATTTTTTTCAAGATGTGATCGATTAGGAAAATTTCCTAATCCGCAACCGCACACGTGGAAATAAATCTATCTATCAGGCTTTAGATAGAGTTATTTCCATAGCGGGTATTTCGAATTTTAGGATCGATCTGTCAGGCTTCAGATCGAAACTTAATTCGAAAGATTTAGCGGTTATATTTTTTTTACTTGATTTTAATTTCGAATTTGGCATTTTTAATTCCGAATTTCATTAAAAAAAATACAAAAAAATAATATGCCCGTCATTAGAAATAGATCACGTCGTCGCATGACATATAGTTTGCATGTTAGGTTGCATTAATCGCAAGTCAATTTTTGCACGTCATTACATATAGGTTAGCTTTCATTTAAATAAAAGAAAATCAAAAAAAGAAATTTCTGCACCTTTGAACTCTAAGCCATGATTTATCAAAATTGTCAAATTGAGTATTTTCCTGAAATTGGTACCGAAAGGGCGTTAGGGAATCTAGCGTAACCAAGTCCCCGAATCTATAATTTCTGGTTCGCAGAAATAAAATAGTACTCCCGCTATTTTATTTAGGTTTCTAATCAACCTACCCTAAATGATTAGTGGCGACTCCCATTGAAAATATTTGCATGCTCACAATTGGACCTAAGTTGCGATTTGGTAGAGTTTGGGAGAACTCGAGCTAGGTTAGTTAATTTAATTGACCTAGTAATCCATTAGCCTAAGATCGAAACCCGATTTTTGTTAGGTCGCGACACACTAATAATTGTTAAATCTCATAGAGCCATGGCCTAGTAGTATGTAGTTCTACAAAATGGGGGAAATTGTCCAATCAATTTAAATCTATTATACGGATACCAATTTAGTCCTAAACTTTATAGTTTTACTAATTCAGTGCTAAACCTTTTCATGAAATTCCAATGTAGTTTTTTGGCTAATTTTTGTTGGAAATCACGGATATTGCAGTGTGTCATTTAGGATAGTTGGCAATGATTGGATCGCTACGTTAACGGTTTCCGACGAAAATTGATCAAAATGACTACATTGAAATTTCGAGCAAAGATTTAGGACTAAATTGACAAAAATAAAAAGTTTTTAACTCAATTGATATTCGTACAATAGATTTGGGATTTAATTGGGTAATTTTCTGATACAAAATGATATTGACTATAACCATTGAATCGAGCACGAAATAGACTTGATTCCCCACATCCTTAGGTGCAAAGAATCACCTGCTTGGATAATTCACTCTAGTTTTATTTTGCGTCCACCACAAGTGGCTTACATAACCTATGTATATCTATATTTCTTTCGCCTATATGTATTGAGCTCACACGTTTTGAATTTTCATAATCCTACCATTCTCTGAGTAAGATTATAGTAGTAAGAAAGCAAAGCTATGATCCGTGTTTCGCTTTAACGACTTAGGCTTTTATAACAAGTAGGACTATGTACCAATAATGTTTGGCATTCGTCCACAATATTTGCTACTTGAGATATGATTTACTATGACGTTTTAGTCTCATGACACTGGAAAAATGGACCACTCAAAATATTCTTGTTATTACTTATATTCTCCAAAAAAGTGGAACCCGCTCTTTGCTGAGTTTCATTGTGGCCTACGCTATGTTTGTTCACATTTTGAGATGTGAAATATTATGGCATCGTAATCTCATGACATTGGAAAAAAGGATAGTATCGCACCTAACAAATTTCGTAAATAATTATCGGACGAGTGATGTATATGTCAGACATATAAAATAACACTTTCGTTTAATATATGCTTTATTTTTTTAGTGGAATCTTTCAAGATAGAACTATTGCGCATACTATAGGGTTTAGATTGTCATGTGAATTAAAAAGTACACTGTAAAGCCTGTGATGCCCATCTGTAGCCTTCTTGGCTGCTTGACCTGCCTGCTTTGTGTTCCATTAGTTAATGTATAACTACCATACTTTGTATTTATTCTATAAAGTCTTATTTGCCTAGCAAACAAAGAAAAGTAGACAGTATTCAAGAAAAAGACCAAAAATCCATATTTATTCAAGAATAAGAGCAAAAACCCAATTCTTCCCTTCTATGGCAAAATAGAAGGTTATGATTCACTCCCTGCCATCGAATCACCTATGAGGAATAATTAATCTGATTTTAAACTATTGAAAATGGTAGGTTCCATGTAGATCCTACATGCGTTCCTCCAAATCTGTCCGTATAGATTGCATTCAGTATATATACTAGGTCTATGAGATACTTACGACTGTATTAGGTAAATTCTACACTCCATGGTTCAAAAAGTGTCGAATGCAATCACCAAACCTGTCTTAGTCATGCTGGCTTCTTTCTTATGAGTAGTTCATGAAAATGGTTTAGATGGTGTGTAAACACGGATATTTTATTTATTCGAATCAATCATTTGATGTTAGGTGACTTAAATCTTTTATGTCGTCTTTCAATATAACAATGCGGCGTTTATGGAGTTTTCAAAAATGGTTCTCACAAACTCATCCATGGCGCTCATAACCCCTTCTCATTATCACCACCTTCTGTCACAGCTTCCCTCATTTTGTTCCATCACCTCATTGGCCTTTCTTCTGCATCTCCCCATCAATTGATTGCCCAGGACTTGGAATCCTATTGTCTCGTGACTGCAACATGAAAATGACGACTTATTGTGATACATATTATGTGACTCGCCCAATGACCAGAAGATCTATCACAGGTTTTTTGCATTAAATTGGGAGATCCCTAACCTCGTGGAAGACAAAGAAACAATCAATGATCTCTTTATCATTAGCTGGCTTAGAATATTGAGCTATGGCAAAAACTATTTGTGAGATAATTTGGATACAAGGTTTTCTATCGGATCTTGGGGTACAAATTGATGGAGAAAGTGAATTATATTGTGATAATGATGCAGCACTCAAATTAGAAGCAAGCCCGGTTTTTCATGAAAGGACAAAACACATAAAAGTTGAGTGTCATTTCACTTGAGAAAAGATTCAAGAAGGGATTATTACAACTCGAGGAATTGGAACTGCGAAGTAGCCTACGGACATTTTCACTAAGCCATAATGCAAGAGACAGCATGCGTATCTACTAAGAAAGCTGGGCATCTTTGACATATATAAGCTGCTAGCTTGAGGGGGAGTGTTGGAGAAAGATCCGATTTGGTTCTTGATTCCGATTCTAATCACGAAGATCAAGAATTAATCGATTCAATCAATCAAGGATTGAGAACTAATTGATTCAGTCAATCGGGATATAATAGAAAAATGTATCATGTTTATTCTTTCTTTGATCCTTTTTGGTACTATAAGTATTGGCATGTACAATACAACAGTACAATTTTCAATATTCCTTCTTCCTTTACATTTCTGTCAGAATATTATAAGCTGGTATCCATAGAGTGAGCAAGAGCTCATAAAAGGGTGTATTAATTATACAAAGCACACAGAGATTAAGCACTTAAAGAAAAAGCATACTACATGATATGCATTATTGTAAAGCTTTGGGCTGGTACTTTCTCTCCAACCCCACACGCACCCGCACAATGCGATGCGATCAGCATGTGGGCGCATTAGGGATCTTGCACTTGCTGGGGAGCTCCATCGCGAGCTTCGGGTCGACCCCGATCGAGGGCAAGATCGTCGAGTTCTTGTACTGGCAGAAGCACTTCAAGTCCGCGTGCGAGAGCCCCGCACAGCACTCGCTCGTGGGCGGTGGTGGGTTCGGCGGCGTCGCGGCCGGCTTGCAGGCCATCAGCTCCGAGTAGGTCATGTTGCATATGGTCTGTGCGTCGGCACAGCAAGCGATCGCCACCATCAATCCCAACAGAATCGCCGCCTTCTTGCGGGTTGCTTCCATCTTGTTGTTGTCTAAGTGATGACGGACACACTCGTAGTCTCTCTAATTCGAGGTTATGCTTGCTTCTTGGCCACGAGAGAGGGAGTGATGTTTCATGGGTTTTATATAGAGAATCGATTAGGGATCATTTGGGGATTGCACGTGAATATACATTGGTTCTAAGTAGGTCACCACTTGCATTGTGGTGTCACTATGTGTACTTGTGGTTGCAAGAGAGGTCAATTTTCTTCGTTGATTTTCGTTGCCGAAAGGGATTATTTCGCATTGTCCATACGTTGTTTGTCTAGTTTTTCGATCGCATGACGGCTTGATATAAGGAGAACGGCCACGTTTGGTGTTCCTTGGATTCTTGAACATTGATCGAACCGTCTTGTGACGGTGGAGATTCCTATTTAGTCCTCTTCCTTAGCTATCACGAGAGATTAAGACAGGGTAGTGGTAATCATCGTGATTAGACATTGAAGAACCTAGGTTTAGTTTTAGGAGTCATGTACGTCCACTAAATAAAATATTTCGTTTTCTAGATTCTAGTTGCGGGAATTGCAACGATACCCTTGTGTTTTGCTCAATATATTAGTAAAGACGTTTCTCTAGTCATGTTTTTCTCTATCCTCGATTAGGGGATCTCATACAACTCTTTTGATCGGTGAATTACAAACATCGGCATTATCCGCATATATAGTTACAGTTTGCACTTGGATGGTGTTCGTATAATAACTTGCCAATCAAATGCCTCAAATCAGTCATATATGGAGGAAGATACAGCCGGTTTTGAACTCCCCGTCAATTCATTTTCGTCCTGTGACCCGCTTGGGAAGGAAATGTAGTCCCCATTCGCACCTCATGCCCTACACCTTGTAAGGCAAGGTACCGTTGCCATCCCAAATCTCGATCGTAATTTCGGAGGCTGTGTAGATTAACCAACTCCGGCTTTGTCATTTGGGGTGTTCGGTTTCCGGTGGGTCGATTGCTACCCTAGAACCGGACAGCCTCGTGTTTTGCTCAATATATTAGTAAAGACGGCCTCTCTATCTAGTTTTAAAAAGAGTCATGTTTTTCTCTATCCTTGATTAGAGGACCTCCTACAACTCTTTTGATCTGCGGATTACAAACATGGATATTGTCCGCATATATAGTTACAGTTTGCACAGAGATAATGTTCATATAAATAACTCGCCAATCAAATTCCTCAAATCAATCTATATGGAGGAAAACATAGCCCGTTTTAAACTCCCTACCAATGGATTTTCGTCCTGTGACTCGCTCAAGATGGAAACATAGTTCCCATTCCCACCTCATGCCCTACACCTTGCTAGGCAAGGTAACTATTGCCATCTCAAATCTCGGCCCTAGTTTTCGAGGCCATGTAGATTAACCAACTCGGGCTTCGCCATTAGGGGCGATCGGTTTCAAGCTGGGTCGATTCCCACCTTGAAATTAGACTGAACAGGGTCGGTTCCCCGTTTGTGGAATCGGAAATCGGCCCTCCTAGTTCTGAACTAGACCGACCAGTTCGATCAGGTTCTAGGGTCTGTCCCAGAACCGGTAATTCCTTTGTTAATTTTTAATTTTT
This sequence comes from Syzygium oleosum, assembly GCF_021117445.2. Classification (NCBI taxonomy): domain Eukaryota; kingdom Viridiplantae; phylum Streptophyta; class Magnoliopsida; order Myrtales; family Myrtaceae; genus Syzygium; species Syzygium oleosum. The sequence continues at coordinate 17,751,894 of NW_026607485.1, read as the reverse complement.
TGGTTTCTTCTATTCCTTACATCTTGAACTCCAAAAGTTTCAAATGGGCTTTTGCTTGCACATGGTGATGTCGCTTCCACCATCTACCAGAGCAATTGTACCTCAGTATGTTGCGATGAATTCAAATAGTTACACCTTGTATTTTGTTCTTTTCCGCATCAATTTTTGTTTGTTCCTTCCATATGCATCTTCTTGGTTAAAGAGCTAAAACTGAGAGTTTCCCAACATTAAAAGACAAAAAATGAGCATTAGTTTCATCTTTCGTTAAATAAATGTTTATGTGATTAGGTTGCGGCGCTAATTGATGATCGACTAGTCTGCCACTGGATTTTGCTGTTATTACTCTATTACATGGCGTTGTATCAACATATGTTAAATACTTAAAAATGCATATATATGGACAAACAAATTTGTAGTCATTACTTCATTTCTGCTGAAGGTAAGAATGGAATGCATCCCAAACGTCTTTACTCTTTAAGAGCAAAAGAATTATAAAAAAAAATATATTAGTCCGATCGGGTCCGGGCGGTCTGGTTCCGCACCTCGAATCAAGAATTGGACCGAGAACCACTGGTTCCAAATTTTGGGAACTAGGAATCCCCTAGAACTAGTCAAATCGATCTCGATCCCGACTTGGAACCAAATCGACGCTCACCCCTATTCTCCATCCTTGTCATCACTCAATATTGGAAGTTGTGTGGATGACTCTCTCTTTCGAAAATTCTTTTTGTCTTTTTTTTATGCTTATCTACATATACCGAGTTTATCATTACCGATGAGTCCCTCATGACCGATGGCCGTGATTGCTTTGAGTCCATGGACCTGAGTCTACAGAAGAGTTTCTCCTCTAATCTTCCTGATTTTTTTGGTCATACTCTAATCTTACTAATTAAAAAAAATTAGATAAATTTATTTTATGGACAACGTAGTAATCAATAAAAACTATATAAAACCGTGTTTCTAAGTGGAATCAATGGAAAAAATGTGGGATCAATGGAGGTCGCATTGTTTTTCTTATTATATGGGATTGACAATATTTGTTAGACTAAGTCTAAACAATAACTTCATACCATGACACTAATAATTGTTTAATCTCGTAGAGCCATGGCCTAGTAGTATCCAGCTTTACAAAATGGGGGAATTGTCCAATCAGTCTTAAACTTATTATATGGATGTCAATTCAGTAATAAATTTTCCCGTTTTACTAATTAAGTCCTAAACCTTTTCGTGAAATTCCAATGTAATTCTTTCAGCCAAATTTCGTTGGAAATTGTTGACTTTGCAGTGTGCCATGTAGGGTAGTCGGCAATGACAAGACCTCCACATTAACGATTTTCTGCAAAAATTGATGAAAATGACTACATTGGAATTTCTCGCAAAGGTTCATGACTAAATTGGCAAAAATAAAAAGTTTCGAAATGAATTGATATCTGTACAATAAATTCAGAATTGATTAGGTAGTTTTCTGGTACAAAATGATTATCGACTATAACCATTAAACTGAGCACGAAGTAGATTTGATTCCCTAAAGCTTAGGTGCAAAGAATCACTTGCTTGGATAATTCACTCTAATTTTATTTCGCGTCAGTTAGAAGTGGCTTACCAAATCTAAGTATTTCTATATTTCTTTCGCCTATATGTAATGAGTTCACATATTTCAGACTTTCATAATCCTACCATTCTTTGAGTGAGATTATAGTAGTAGGAAAACTAAGCTATGATCCGTGTTTCTCTTTAACGACCTAGGTTTCTATAACAAGTAGGACTATGTATCGATAATGTTCGACATTCATCCACAATATTTGCTATTTGAGATATGACTTACTACGACTCATGACACTGCAAAAACGGTCCATTCAAAATAGGAAAAATTCCAAATAAGAACTCGAAGTGCTCTCATTTTTTCAAATAAGGGTTTGAAGTGGACTTAAACAAGGGCTTAAAGTGCTCTTATTTTCTCAAATAAGGGCCTAAAATGGCTATAACAGTTTCAAATAAAGGCCTCACCTCACCGGCTGGCTAAATTTTCAAGTCGACTAAGGGCATTTTCGTCCAAATATAATTTTAATATAAATTTTAGTTAGATTAGATTAAAAATTTAAAAAAAGAAAAAGAAAAACAGGGGGCTGGGCAGCCAGCCCTCCCTGCTTATGGTTGCCACCCCATCGCCGGTGGGGCGGCGGCAACGGCCTGCTGGCCCTTGCCCAAGTCTGTGGGAGGATCGTCGGCCCTCACCCAGGTCTAGCGGCCCTCTCCCAGATCTCGGCGAGGTCCAGCGACCTTCGCCCAAATTTAGGAGAGGATCGCCGCCCTCTCCTGACTCTGGCGAGGGCTAGCGGGCCTTCGCCTCTGGCTAGCAAGGGTCGCTGGTCATCGCCGAGACGCCAGCGACCCTGCCGGCCATCGCCGCCGCCCCACCGACGATGGGGCGGTGACCACAGGCAAGAGGGCTGCTGCCAGCCCTCCCCCTTATTTTTTTATTTGTTTTTTTTTTTAAACTTTAGCTTTTTTTTTCATTTTGAGTTTGTTTTTTATGAAAAAAAATTAAAAGACGAAAATGCCCTTGACTCTGGTGAGATCAAGCTCCTTTTTAGACTAGGATAGTCACTTCATACTCTTATTTAAGACAAAGTTCACTTCAGGCCCTTATTTGAGAAAATGAGGGCACTTCATATCCTTATTTGACACATGGTTCACTTTAGGCCCTTAATTGAGAAAACGAGAGCACTTCGGATCCTTATTTGAAATTTTCCCCTCAAAATATTCTTGTTATTACTTATATTCTCCAAAAAAGTGGATCATGCTCTTTGCTGAGTTTCATTGTGGCCTACACTATATCCATTCACAATTTGAGATATGAAATATTATGGCATCGTAATCTCATGACATTGGATGACAGTGTCGCACCTAATAAATGTCGTAAATAATTATCGGACGAGTGATGTATATGTCAGACATATAAAATAACACTTTCGTTTAATATATGCTTTATTTTTTAGTGGAATCTTTCAAGATAGGACTATTGAGCATACTATAGGGTTTAGATTGTCATGTGAATTAAAAAGTACACTGTAAACCCTGTGATGCCCATCTGTAGCCTTCTTGGCTGCTTGATCTGCCTGCTTTGTGTTCCATTAGTTAATGTATAACTACCAGACTTTGTACTTATTCTATAAAGTCTTATTTGCCTAGCAAACAAAGAAAAGTAGACAGTATTCGAGAAAAAGACCAAAATTCCTAATATATTCAAGAATAAGAGCAAAATCCCAATTCTTCCCTTCTATGGCAAAACAAAAGGTCATGACTCACTCCCTGCCATCGAATCACCTATGAGGATAGGTGGAATAAATCTGATTTATATTGAAAACGGTAGGTTCCATGTAGATCCTACATGGGTTCCTCCAAATCTGACGGTTTATATTGAATTGAGTATATATACTAGGTCTGTGGGATACTTACGACTGTATAAGGTAAATTCTACACTCCATGGTCCAAAAAGTGTCGAATGCAATCACCAAACCTGTCTTAGTCATGCTGGCTTCTTTCTTACGAGTAGTTCATGAAAATGTTTTAGATGGTGTGTAAACACAAATATATTTATTCGAATCAATCATTCGATATTAGGTGACCTAAATCTTTTATGTTGTCTTTCAATATAACGACGTGGCATTTATGGAGTTTTCAGAAATGGTTCTCACAAACTCATCCATGGCCCTCATAACCCCCTATCATTATCACCACCTTCTGTCACAGCTTCCCTCATTTTGTTCCATCACCTCATTGGCCTTCTTCTGCATCTCCCCATCAATTGATTGCCCAGAACTTGGAATCCTATTGTCTATCGATTGCAACATGAAAATGACGACTTATTGTGATACAGATTATGTGACTTGCCCAATGATCAGAAGATCTATCACTGGTTTTTGCATTAAATTGAGAAGATCCCTAATCTTGTGGAAGACAAAGAAACAATCAACTGTCTCTTTATATCGGAATATCGAGCTATGTTAAAAACTATTTGGGAGATAGTTTGGATATGAGGTTTCCATCGGATCTTCGGGTACAAATTCATGGAGCGAGTGAATTATTTTGTGACAATGATGCAGCACTCAAATTAGCAGCAACCCCAGTTTTTCATGAAAGGACAAAACACAGAGAAGTTGATTGTCATTTCACTCGAGAAAAGATTCAAGAAGGGATTATTACAACTCGAGGAATTGGAACTGCGAAGTAGCCTCCGGACATTTTCACTAAGCCTTTATGCAAGAGACATCATGCGTATCTACTAAAAAAGCTAGGCATCTTTGACATATATAAGCTGCCAGCTTGAGGATGAGTGTTGGAGGAAGATCCGATTTGGTTCTTGACTCCGATTCTAATCACAAAGATCAAGAATTAATCGATTCAGTCAATCGAGGATTGAGAATTAATTGATTCATTCAATTGGGATAAAATAGAGAATGTATCATGTTTATTCTTTCTTTGATCCTTTTTGGTACTGTAAATATTGCCATGTACAATACAACAGTACAATTTTCAATATTCCTTCTTCCTTTACATTTCTGTCAGAATATTATAAGCTGGTATCCATAGAGTGAGCAAGAGCTCATAAAAGGGTGTATTAATTATACAAAGCACACAGAGATTAAGCACTTAAAGAAAAAGCATACTACATGATATGCATTATTGTAAAGCTTTGGGCTAGTACTTTCTCTCCAACCCCACACGCACCCGCACAATGCGATGCGATCAGCATGTGGGCGCATTAGGGATCTTGCACTTGCTGGGGAGCTCCATCGCGAGCTTCGGGTCGACCCCGATCGAGGGCAAGATCGTCGAGTTCTTGTACTGGCAGAAGCACTTCAAGTCCGCGTGCGAGAGCCCTGCACAGCACTCGCTCGTGGGCGGTGGCGGGTTCGGCGGCGTCGCGGCCGGCTTGCAGGCCATCAGCTCCGAGTAGGTCATGTTGCATATGGTCTGTGCATCGGCGCAGCAAGCGATCGCCACCATCAATCCCAACAGAATCGCCGCCTTCTTGCTGGATGCCTCCATCTTGTTGTTGTCTAAGTAATGACAGACACTCGTAGTCTCTCCAATTCGAGGGTTATGCTTGCTTCTTGGCCACGAGAGAGGGAGTGATGTTTCATGTGCTTTAAATAGAGAATCGATTGGGGATCATTTGGGGATTGCACGTGAATATACATTGTTTCTAAGTAGGTCACCACTTGCATTGTGGTGTCACTATGTGTACTTGTGGTTGCAAGAGAGGTCAATTTTCTTCGTTGATTTTCGTTGCCGAAAGGGATTATTTCGCATTGTCCATACGTTGTTTGTCTAGTTTTTCGATCGCATGACGGCTTGATATAAGGAGAACGGCCACGTTTGGTGTTCCTTGGATTCTTGAACATTGATCGAACCGTCTTGTGACGGTGGAGATTCCTATTTAGTCCTCTTCCTTAGCTATCACTAGAGATTAAGACAGGGTAATGGTAATCATCGTGATTAGACATTGAAGAACCTAGGTTTGGTTTTAGGAGTCATGTACGTCCACCAAATAAAATATTTCGTCTTTTAGATTCTAGTTGCGGGAATTGCAACGATACCCTTGTGTTTTGCTCAATATATTAGTAAAGACGTTTCTCTAGTCATGTTTTTCTCTATCCTCGATTAGGGGATCTCATACAACTCTTTTGATCGGTGAATTACAAACATCGGCATTATCCGCATATATAGTTATGGTTTGCACTTGGATGGTGTTCATATAACAACTCACCAATCAAATGGCTCAAATCAGTCATATATGGACGAAGATACAGCCGGTTTTGAACTCCCCGTCAATTCATTTTCGTCCTGTGACCCGCTTGGGAAGGAAATGTAGTCCCCATTCGCACCTCATGCCCTACACCTTGTAAGGCAAGGTACCGTTGCCATCCCAAATCTCGATCGTAATTTCGGAGGCTGTGTAGATTAACCAACTCCGGCTTTGTCATTTGGGGTGTTCGGTTTCCGGTGGGTCGATTGCTACCCTAGAACCGGACAGCCTCGTGTTTTGCTCAATATATTAGTAAAGACGGCCTCTCTATCTAGTTTTAAAAAGAGTCATGTTTTTCTCTATCCTTGATTAGAGGACCTCCTACAACTCTTTTGATCTGCGGATTACAAACATGGATATTGTCCGCATATATAGTTACAGTTTGCACAGAGATAATGTTCATATAAATAACTCGCCAATCAAATTCCTCAAATCAATCTATATGGAGGAAAACATAGCCCGTTTTAAACTCCCTACCAATGGATTTTCGTCCTGTGACTCGCTCAAGATGGAAACATAGTTCCCATTCCCACCTCATGCCCTACACCTTGCTAGGCAAGGTAACTATTGCCATCTCAAATCTCGGTCCTAGTTTTCGAGACCATGCTTCGCCATTAGGGGCGATCGGTTTCAAGCCGGGTCGATTCCCACCTTGAAATTAGACTGAACAGGGTCGGTTCCCCGTTTGTGGAATCGGAAATCGGCCCTCCTAGTTCTGAACTAGACCGACCAGTTCGATCAGGTTCTAGGGTCTATCCCAGAACCGGTAATTCCTTTGTTAATTTTTAATTTTTTGGTTTCTTCTATTCCTTACATCTTGAACTCCAAAAGTTTCAAATGGGCTTTTGCTTGCACATGGTGATGTCGCTTCCACCATCTACTAGAGCAATTGTACCTCAATATGTTGCGATGAATTCAAATAGTTACACCTTGTATTTTGTTCTTTTCCGCATCAATTTTTGTTTGTTCCTTCCATATGCATCTTCTTGGTTAAAGAGCTAAAACTGAGAGTTTCCAACATTAAAAGACAAAAAAAGAGCATTAGTTTCATCTTTCGTTAAATAAATGTTTATGTGATTAGGTTGCGGCGCTAATTGATGATCGACTAGTCTGCCACTAGATTTTGTTGTTATTACTCTATTACATGGTGTCGTATCAACATATGTTAAATACTTAAAAATGCATATATATGTACAAACAAATTTGTAGTCATTACTTCATTTCTGCTGAAGGTAAGAATGGAATGCATCCCAAACGTCTTTACTCTTTAAGAGAAAAAGAATTATAAAAAAAAATATATTAGTCCGATCGGGTCCGGGCGGTCTGATTCCGCACCTAGAATCGAGAATTGGACCGAGAACCGCTGGTTCCAAATTTTGGGAACTAGGAGTCCCCTAGAACTAGTCAAATCGGTCTCGATCCCGACTTGGAACCAAATCGATGCTCACCCCTATTCTCCATCCTTGTCATCACTCAATATTGGAAGTTGTGTGGATGACTCTCTCTTTCGAAAATTCTTTTTGTTTTTTTTTTTATGCTTATCTACATATACCGAGTTTATCATTACCGATGAGTCCCTCATGACCGATGGCCGTGATTGCTTTGAGTCCATGGACCTGAGTCTACAAAAGAGTTTCTCCTCTAATCTTCCTAATGTTTTTGGTCATACTCTAATCTTACTAATTAAAAAAAAAATTAGATACATTTATTTTATGGGCAACGTAGTAATCAATAAAAACTATATAAAACCGTGTTTCTAAGTGGGATCAATGGAGGTCGCATTGTTTTTCTTATTATATGGGATTGACAATATTTGTTAGAATAAGCCTAAACAATAACTTGTACCATGACACTAATAATTGTTTAATCTCGTAGAGCCATAGCCTGGTAGTATCCAGCTTTACAAAATGGGGGAATTGTCCAATCAGTCCTAAACTTATTATATGGATGCCAATTCAGTAATAAATTTTCCAGTTTTACCAATTAAGTCCTAAATCTTTTCATGAAATTGCAATGTAATTCTTTCAACCAAATTTCGTTGGAAATTGTTGACTTTGCAGTGTGCCATGTAGGGTAGTCGGCAATGACAGAACCTTCACGTTAACGATTTCCCGCAAAAATTGATCGAAATGGCTATATTGGAATTTCTCGCAAAGGTTTATGACTAAATTGGCAAAAATAAAAAGTTTCGAAAAGAATTGATATCAGTACAATAAATTCATAATTGATTAGGTAATTTTTCGGTACAAAATGATTATCGACTATAACCATTAAACTGAGCACGAAGTAGATTTGATTCCCTAAACCTTAAGTGCATAGAATCACCTGCTTGGATAATTCACTCTTGTTTAGTAGCGTCCCGAGCCTGCCCCTTTCATTGATGAATCCTCTAATTTTCAATAGTTATCATATTATTCGCAGGCGGAAGATGCTTCTTTCTAAAGGTCAGCATTATAACATGAATGTGATATAGAAACATCGACATATATAAGTGTAAGGACACGCAAGCTATGGAAATACCATCCATCTCATATAATAATACGGGTGATACAAAAGTGAGTTCAAAACACGAGGGGACTCCATAACTACTCCAACCCGGCTAAACACTGTGACCCACTAGCCCTAACAAAAAACAAACAAGGCTATCACCCAGCACTACATGACTCTATCTCAAAAAAATGACTGTCGTGTCTTTCCCAAAAACTTGCTCCTTCCTCGTCCTTGGTATTGTCCTCACTCAACCTCACTACTAGTGTCATCATCAGCTCCATCCGGCCCCTAGTATGGGAGTGGTCCCACTAATCGTCCTCCAACGCGTGCATAAATAGCGATAAAACCCAAAAGAATGGGTCCCACAGGGGACCAAATATCAACAGTCAGGATGAAGATACACTTCACAAACACAATTCCCGGAAAGCCAGGGTCCTCAAACTCATACGGGTGGCCCTCAAAATCAATGGGCACCCCGTAGCTAATAGAGGTTGACGCGGGGAGCATCGGCATGGCTACTAATCTGTAAAAAGTGTCAACAATAAACAGTGTGCGAAAGCTCAGCAAAGTAAGCTCTATCACGCCATACTAAACAGATAATATCATACACCTCAATAAGGTCAATCATATAGGCAACTAAACCAATCATCAACCAGCCATAGCATACATGAACTCTCTTTTTCATTCGAGCACTAATCACCAGGCTAAAAGATTGTCAATCAATGAATAGCCATTCACACGAGCATACGTTGCAGGCGTTGTGTGACATTCATCAAACTTTAATCACCACTCCAAGACACATGTCCGGTGCGCTCCCCGGCTACGAATAGAGGAACATCCTGATTAGCAGGGTCCGGTTCGCCCAGTCCGGTCTGCTGCAGTATATGCTGGATTACTCAACGGCTTGTGCAGGCTTCGTAAGTCCTCTAACCATGGCATCCCGTTCGTACTCTCGGGGCATCTAGGGCATGGCTCTTCCTAGGCAACGTGGACCACCGGCCCACGGCATCCTGCTTTCTCGACAGGCTCCTCAGGGCATCGTCGTCCGTAGACCGACTGTCGCGCCCCAAACCCTGCGAGCGTGTAACATCCCACAACGGTTATTATGATGCGACGTCTCAGGACTTGTCGCCGACCCTTTCATTTTTACTACGCGTGCGGAAGCGATAACAACCAACACCTAGACAATAATAATAAATAGGGATAGGTAGGAAAACGATTCACAGCAATCAAACAACAACACTATTTTAATATTTACTTAGTTAACCCCTAGGAAACATTTTCTTTACAAGCCCACTTTAGGCATTTCCACAAAAAGCCTACAAAAAGATACCAGGCTAGAGTCAATCTACTTTACCATCAGTAGGTCGGTCCAAAAAGTATGGGGTGTCCTAACCCATCACCAACTCCCATTTGGTCCCAGTGGCGACTCCGAATCAGATACTATGTAATCCGGCTCGGGGTCCGAATCCTCCGAACTCGAATTAGACGAACCGATGTCCGAATCGATCACCTCCCTATCTGGGATATCGAGCTCTATAGGATCCCACAAAACCTCCTTGGTACCGCCTGCTGGGGATCCATTGAAACCACGGATCGGACAAAAAATTTCATCACCCTCCCGAATATACCATGTTATATACTCGTGAGCCTGCCAAGCACCTAGACCAACATCTATCCAAATAGTGGACACTAGCTTCCGATAAGCTCTATCGGGACCTAACGGATATTCTGTATACTCCGAATCTATGTCCATTGGGCCGCCAAAACGTACGGGTAGGCGATTCATGCTTGAGGGTCTGAAATGGTTAATAAAACAACAATGAGATAAACATCTCAATAAGTTAACGGCCTAAGTCCCGTTTAGAAGGCCAACTCGGCTCGGGGTTCCTAGTCAGGCAACCACACATCATATACGGATCAATCACATACTGAATAACAATCATAAGCATCCTTACCTTGCCTTGGCATACGTGACATGCTTGATATCAGCCAACAAACATCACGACAATGTATACAGCATAACACGTACTCGGAACGCAATAAGAGATTTCCCATGCATCATGCATCCACACTCGCGCGTGTCTCGATTATAAGGTAAAACTACTTGGGCACGTCCCATACCATACCTAGCAGTATTCACCCCATAATCAAACACTATGCAATATTCGTGTTCCAATTATTACGACCCCTCTAGGCCACTACACATCAAGTAATACGTAGTGAGATGGTAGTCTTCCGGCATGACCGGGCATCGTCCTGCCCCATTGGGTACGGTAACATCAAGCGATACACAGCGAGATGGCATTCCAATACGGCAACATCAAATGATACACAGTAAGATGGTATGCCGTATGGAGCATCGAATCCGCCATTGGGCTGTGATTCGGCATCTGGAGTATCGACAATCCAGATAATCTCCAAGCATCCGATAAATTGAGCGCGATACACAGCAGACCTCGACAAACCGAGCATCGTCAAGCGATACACAGCGAGACGGCTCCGACATGTGATCACATGAGCACACGACCATTCAAGCCAATTCTTATCTTTTCAATTAGCCCATGTAAACATGGATCGTGCTCGAATCAATGCCGCATACAATTTCACGTGATCACATATGCAAACAATCACTCGACTTTGTAAAAACATCATTTGCCTTTTCAAGGCGTCAAATTCCTTTCTCAGACATAATTATAAAAATGATTCATTTTCAAAGATTCAAAATCTTTTCTTGAAAATAAACGTTCAAATCATTTGGCCATATACGCTAATTTGTATGGTGAAATCCAACATTGGCGTCACAATTCAAACATAAAACGATCTCAATTTGGCATTAAAAATCATTTGAAAATATTAACATTTAATTCTCGGAAATAAAATATTTATTTATTATTATTTTATTTAATAAAATATTAATATTTAATTTCGAAAATTAATTTATTCGATAAAAGAAATATTAATATTAAAATAATCGATAACTTATCATCAAAATTAATGATAACTTATCGTCCATACACGGATAGCCTATCACATAAATAGTAATAGCCTATCGCTCAATTACTTATAACTAATCAATCAATTCTCGATAACCTATCGCCAAATTCACCGATAACCTATCACCGATTTTCCACGATAACTTATCCATCCAACGATAACCTATCATCCATGGTTATCAAATAATGCACCGATAACTTATTCACTAATCTTACTTAAACAACCATTAACTTAATCTAAACCCAAATTAAACTACCCTAAGCAAGTTTAACACCCTAAACATGGGATTAGGGGTTAACTTACTCGTCTAATTATGGTGACGACGACGGCGACGAGAGCTGTTGATGGTGGCTTCCGGCTTGGCACGGCAAACGGCGAACGGGCGGCGAACGGAAGCGACGAAGGAGTGGTTGCTGGTGGTTGGTCGGCGGCAGCTTGGAGGCTGTTCCAGGCGTAGAATGACGACTGGTGGCGGCGGTCATGCGGCTGCAGTAGTGGGCAAGTACGACGAGCGGCGGTGGACGGGCGTGACGGAGGAGCAGCTGCTGGTGGCTGTTCGATGCGGCTTAGAGGCAGAACTGAGGACAGAATGGCGGTTGGTGGTGGTGGTCTAGCGTGTTGGACAACGGTGGTGAGCGGTGAGGAAGGACGGCGGCGGACCGGAGGGTGGGGTAGCTTGCGCTTGGCTGGAATAGGCCAGCGACGGTGGCTGGTGGCGGCGCTGCTCGGCCAGGGAGGAAGCTGGGACGGCGTTGGTGTGGTGGCGGGGAGGAGTGGCGCTCGGCGGTGGCCAGCTCCGGCGAGGATGGGCCGGCGGTAAACAGTAGAAAATGGAGAAGCCGAGGGGAAGCAGAAGCAGTGACTGAGAAGAAGAAAAGAAGAAGAAGAGAGAGAGAGGAGTTAGTGGAGTCGGTGGGGGGTCAGCGGGAAGTCAGCCGAAGGGGAGGGTGGAGAGAGAGAAAGAGAGAGAGAGAGAGAGAGGTGGTGGGTCAAATGATTGACTTCCACAAAATATCCTCCAATTTCCCCCTTTTTCTTTTGCAATTATCTCACATTTTGTCCCCCAAATTCCCACTTTGTCCTTGGCCGTGTACTAATCATGGGCCAACTAAACTTTAACGGGCCTTGGTGGCTGTAACATCCTGAATTCGACCCACTTTCGTGATTAATGAAATAGATGTGTATTTCTCATTTCATTTTAGTAAGTCTCGCCCAGAACGGATCCTTATCGGGATACCGACCAATAGGGAATGGCTAATTAGGAAAACGGTACGTGGACCTAAGAACTCGACCATGAATCGAGCTCCAATTCCGAGAAACGACGAGGAAAATATTTTGGGCCAGTGTGGGCCGATCCAAGGAGGGTGACGGATTTGGTTTAGCCAACGACGTACGATCGGAACGTGGGTGATTCCGCATGACCGAGAGTACGCGTGGCGAACAATCCCGAACTTATTCCGAACGATCGCGACCTCCGGAACTAGCGATAATCCTCGCGTTCTCTTGGAAGTCGAGACCGTCACGACTCGAGTAATCCTAAGTCGATACGCGTAACCCCTAAACAGCCACCCGTTAGTAAGAGACGCTAAAATCGCATTTGAGCGAAATTGATCGTGGAATTGAGTCTGGACTTGAGTGTCGAATTTCATGGACGTACGCGACTATTTTGCAAGGACAACGTCGTATTAGTGTGGCCAATTATATTTGGGATCGGTATAGTCGAAAATTAGAATTTCGGATCGGAAATGGAAAATTACCGATTTGCCCCTAGGGCCTAAGTATTAATTCCGAATTTTAGAGGTTTTAATTGATTTTATTTAGTTCTTTAGTGGCAAAAAATATTGGACATTGATGCCCCCATCACTCTTGCTCAATTCCCTAAGTGCCCCTAGATATTTTGTGTAAGAATGAATCATGGCCCTTGATCTTGATTGGATGTGATTGGCCTTTGAATTGTGGCCCTTGGATCTAGCTTGCCCAACAAGATCAATTGTGAGCCCTTGGATTACACTTGATTGATATGTTGACTTTGGTCTCTCTCCTCTCTCTCTCTTCTCCTCCTCCCCCACGTCGCTGCTGCCCACGCCGCTGACTTCCTCCTCTTTCGCCGCCGAGCACCCCACGGTGTTGACTCTTTTTCCGCTGACTTTCTCCACTTTCTCACGTGAGTTCTGCTTCTGCTTTGCTGACCACTGACCATGCTGCTGCTGCCCATGCCTCTGCTGCTGCTGCCCATGCCTCTACTGCTGCTGCCCATGATGCTTCACGTGGCTGCTGCTTCCTTCTGTTGACTTCTTCTTCCTTCTCTTCTTTTCTTTGCTATTTTGTTGTTGCTGCTGCTTGCTTCTTCGGCTTCTGCTTCCTCTGGCTTTTGCTGCTTCCCATTCCAGCCGACCATACCAGCTGCTCGTCAACCACCACAGCCTCGCCTTCCCAACCGTTGGAGACATGCCAGAGCCGTAGACCGCAGCTGCTGCTCCTTGTGCCAAACACCCCACCGAGACACTTTCTCCCCCTTTCCCCTCTCACCATCACCACCCGACCGACTCTCTCTCTCTCTCTCTCTCTCTCTCTCTCTCTCTTCTTTCCATGGCCACCATCAGCCCGCCTTGGCCGTGTATAGACCAGCCCGCCGTTCACCGCCGTGAGGACGCCGGAGCGCCGCTGCTGAACCGGTTTGATCCAGCTGCTGTTCGGCCCGTTTCTCTCCTTGTTCAGCCCACATTTAAAGCTTGAAAACTAGTGAGTGGAAACCCTAACCCTTAATTAGGCTTATGTGCACTTTAGACAAGTTTTAGGGGTTATTAGGGTATTTTAGGGGTTAATTAGTGTGGGCTGATTAGGGCTGATTTTGTGGCTGTTCTGATGGATTAGTGTGATGATTTAAATGTGTTTTGGTGGCCTAAAATGGGCTGGTTGATGGCTGTCCAATGTGGACTTGATTTGGGCTAATATGTGGATTATTGTGAGTGCAATTGGTGGGCTGAGTAGTGGCTATTTTATGGTGATTTTAATAACCTAATGTGATGGTTTGGAAGTGGATTAGTAGCCTAGAGTAGGCTGTGTAGTGGCTGTCCATTGTGGCATTGATTGGGCCTTGTTCGGTGAATAAGTGAATTAATTGTGAAATGCCGAGTGCACCTTGAATTGCCTATGTAATGGGTGAATTGAGTGTAATTGTTATGGCCATGAGTGTACATATTGAGCATTGGCATAACATGTGCATTATGTGAGTATGCACGATTGGTATGAGCATGTGATCACCTAAATCGCCCTGAGGCGTCGTTTACGCGGGGTTCATATAATAATTAGTGAATTGTGTATGTGTGATCACATAAACCCTGAGGCGTCGTTTACGCGGGGTAATGAACCCGTCCTGAGGCGTTTAACGCGGGACGATGTCCGGATTACCGGAAGATGGCTAACCTGAGGCGTCCCACACAAGGGTTGTGTCATGAGCCTGATGCGTTTAACGCGGGCCGGAGATCGATCGAAAAGTGATAGACCTGATGCGTGCTACGCGGGTCGGACCTGATGCATTTTACGCGGGTCGGTGAATAAATGGAAAGTTGGCACGTGTGCAAGTGTGCAAGTGTGCATTGAATTGTGCAAGCATAAGCATGACATTGGCAAGTGTGCGAAGAGTACATAAACGAGTGCAAACATTTGTGCGGCATGTGACAGTGGCCAATTGACATGTGTATGTGCATTGCTGAGCATAGTATTATTATTATTATGTGCCTAACCTGCAGGGTCACTATATGCTTGATTTGGGCCCGAGGGCCTAAGTCATGTGATTGAACAACTGTGTGTTTAGTTGATGCTTGTCCGGGAGGTACATGTTAGTCTAGTTTCGGTTTAGGGGGCCTACTCGCTGAGATTTATTCTCATTGTTGTTTAAACCCCACTTTTCAGACCCCCGACCTTGAGATGGTGGATGCGCCACTCCGTTTTGGGATCCCGTATCGCATAAAGCTATCGGTGATGGTACACCCCGTAGGGAACGGGGAGTCGTATATTAGGTATTTCAATATAGTTTGGATCGACGAGGGCGGGCCACATTTTCGGGCCCATCCTTATCTCGATTGGTGTTTCCGGGACCAGTTCGGTACGCATGGACCTCTTTGGTCCTTCGTCATCCCGTTCGACATATATGGCCAGCCGGATCCGCAGGCCGCTGATGGAGAGGTTGTGAGCCCCGCTGCCACGTCCGAGGAGGATTCCGGCGCCCGGCCAGTCATCATCGAGATGGATATCGAGTCGGAGGGAGAGGAGCCGATGGACTGGGAGTCCGACAACGAGCCGGAGCCTATGGAGCAGGAGCTAGAGCCGGAGGATGATTCCGGGGAGGAGTCAGTGGGAGCCGAGTCTGAGCAGGATTCGATGGATTCCGAGTACGAGTCAGCTGACGATTCGTCCGAGTCCTCAGGATCCGACCCGAACTGGATGCCCTAGGGTTTAGTCCTTGACCATGGTTAGGCAGGGCTGACACTTTTTGATATAGCCCTTATTAGAGTTAGTGCCTGACCCCCGGGCCACGTACCCCTTTTTGATGTTAGTGGCTGTTGACCCTTATTTTGGTTGGTGTATATTGCCTGGCGATGGATATTGTAAATCCCGGTTATGAATGCAAGTTGTATTTATTTTAATTATTGCTACCCTTGGTTATGTGATTTTATATTGTACCGGTGTTTGTTATTTTCGCTGTGCATTATTCTCTGTTGTTGGGTTTTGGGTCGGCGACACGTCCTGGGACGTTGCACTGATTAGACCCCGGAGGTATGATCGCGAGCCCGTAAGGTTCGGGGCGTGACATCTCCCGTTGATTTGGTATCAGAGCAAGATCAGCTCGATCTAATTAGGTCGAAGTCTGGAGTGATAAGGAGCGATGACCATGGGTTGCCAAATAGGGTGACTTGTGTGCTACATGTACCTCCGGACTATTTGGTTTCTTGCATGATTAAGTGATTGTTGAAATGACCCGTAAAGTGCAGGTGCGGCAAAACCCGAGGTAAGTGCACATATCTCTTGGTTGAGGCTTCGTGCCGTTGTGATTGACTGCCTGCGAGGTGATTGCTGTTGTGATTCTGTGCCTAGGACTTTAAACTGGTGTAGTTTGGCCTATGTCTCTAATTCCTGAGTGGAATTATAGCAGGTAGCTGAGTAGTGAGGAAAACCCATAAGGATGAGTAGAGGAAGGGGAAATCTAGGGCAATCGAGCACTAGGGGCCAAGGAACAGGAGACCCGAGGATTGATGGAGTCATTCAGGCAATGCAGGAGATCGGAAATGTGGTGGAAAGGCAGGCTCAAGAAAGGACTGCCACCATTGCCCAAGCTGTCGAGGTCGCAGCTGCTGCCGCTGTTAATGGAAACTAGGCCAATCAAAGGCAGGCCCTAGTGGTTGCAAATAGGCTGATGCACCAACTGGTGGAGCAGTTCCTAAAGTTAAAGCCGCCAAAGTTTGATGGGAAGGGTGACCCCGAGGCCGCGCCACGTTGGGTGGAGGAATTGGAGAAAGCATTCGAAGTTCTGGGGTGCACCGAGGCTGAGAAGGTGACCTTAGCTGTGTATCAGTTGCAAGATAATGCTAGTGATTGGTGGAAGGCCACTAGGGGAAGAGTGTTCCCTGAGGGTGTCGCCCAGACTTGGGCCGTGTTTTCCGAGAACTTTTATTGGAAATTCTTCTCTGAGAGTGCTAGGGAAAGGAAACTAGCAGAGTTTATAAGACTCCGCCAAGGCCAGATGACTGTGGATCAGTGTGAGGCAGATTTGCTAGACTGTCTAAGTTTGCGCCAAGGATGGTAGAACATCCTGAGGACAAGGCGCGAAGGTTTCGGGATGGACTAAAAGCCGACATTCGCACTCAGTTGATTCCGGTGAATTTGAGAACTTATGAGGATTTATATGAGAGGGCTCAGGCTATTGAGCAAGATCAGGTGGACAGGGTAGCCGCTTTTGGATCGCGGTTTGCCTCGGTTAAGGACAACCGCCGCTTCGGGAAGAAGCCGATGACGGGAAATAGGCGATTTGTCCCTCCCGTAAGGAAGAACACCGGGAAGCCGAACTACCAGCAGAACAGGTTTAGGGCTTGTTTTAAGTGCGGGAGCACGGACCATCAGATCAGACATTGCCCTTAGCTGGGTCCAACAGGACCACCAATGCGAGCTTAGCCGCCTCGGATCGAGAATCAGGCTGGGAATCCCCCGCTGGCTATTCAGGGCAGACCGCCAGCGCAAGGAAGGGTGTATGCGATGGCGCGAAGGGAGGCGGAGGACACGCCAGGCGTGGTCACAGGTACAGTCTCTCTCTGTGATCATGCTGCGTATGCCTTATTTGATCTGGGGGCTACCCACTCGTTTATATCCGAGCAATTTGTTAGATTGGTCGGAATTGAACCGGTGTTGCTTGAGATTATGCTTTGTGTGTGAACCCCTCTGAATGATAAGGTATTAGTCTCGCTGGGTGTTCTAATTGTAAGATAATGATTGGGGGTAGAGAAGAAAAGATAGATTTGGCAGTTTTGGCCATGTTCGACTTTGATGTGATTATTGGAATGGATTGGTTAGTTAAGTAAAAGGCTGTAATGGACTGCAGTAGCAGGGTGATCCAATTTAATCCGATTGGACATTCTAGATTTGAGTTTCAGGGAAACCAAGGAGGAACCTCGATCCCTTGGATTTCTTCGCTCGAGGTAACCAAGCTATTAGATGAGGGTTGTGAAGGGTACTTGGTGAATGTGGTCGATCCGACAGTTACGGAACCAAAGTTGGAAGAGATACCAGTGGTGTGCAATTTTCCCGAAGTCTTTCCTCAGGAATTGCCGGGTTTACCACTAGAAAGAGAAGTAGAATTTGTAATCGAGTTGGCCTCAGGAACTGAGCCAATCTCGAAGGCACCGTACCGGATGTCCCCGTCGGAACTAAAGGAATTAAAAGTCCAGATGTAGGAATTGTTGGACAAGGGATTTATTCGCCCAAGTGCATCTCCATGGGGAGCGCCGGTGCTGTTTGTAAGGAAGAAGGATGGAACATTAAGATTGTGTATCGACTACCGGCAGTTGAACCAGGTAACCGTCAAGAATAAGTACCCACTGCCGAGGATTGACGACTTGTTCGATCAATTGCAAGGAGCCTCAGTATTTTCTAAGATCGATCTACGGACGGAGTATCATCAGTTGAGAATTCGGAAGGAGGATATTGCTAAGTCGGCATTCAGGACGAGATATGGGCATTATGAGTTTATAGTGATGCCTTTCGGATTAACCAATGCCCCAGCTGCCTTTATGGACTTAATGAATCGGGTATTTAAGGAGTTTTTGGACCGGTTTGTGATAGTGTTTATCGATGACATTTTAGTATACTCGAAGAGCCCGGAAGAGCATGAGGAACATCTGGCAGAAGTACTACGGACCTTGAGAGAACACGCACTTTACGCCAAGTTCAGTAAGTGCGAGTTCTGACTCAACCGAGTGGCATTTCTTGGACACATAATTTCCGGAGATGGAATCTTTGTAGACCCGACTAAGATTGAGGCAGTGACTAAGTGGCCAAGGCCGACGTCAGTAATAAAGATTCGGAGTTTCTTAGGCTTGGCAGGATATTACCGGCGTTTTGTAGAAGGATTCTCATCAATAGCCACGCCAATGACTCGATTGCTCAAGAAGGAAATGAAGTTTGAATGGAACGATAAGTATGAGAGGAGCTTTCAGGAGCTAAAGCGTAGGTTGACGACGGTGCCTGTGTTGACCATCCCGTCAGGACCGGGAGGATATGAGATTTATAGTGATGCTTCGCTTAAGGGACTTGGATGTGTATTGATGCAACATGGAAGGGTGGTTGCTTATGCGTCACGTCAGTTGAGGCCTCATGAGATGAACTATCCGACGCATGACTTGGAATTGGCTGCGATCATCTTCGCTCTCAAGATTTGGAGGCACTATTTGTGCGGCGAAAAGTTTCAGATTTATACGGATCATCATAGCCTCAAGTATCTATTATCGCAGAGGGAATTGAATATGAGGCAGCGTCGCTGGATGGAACTTCTCAAGGATTACGACTGCGACATTCTGTATCACCCTGGGAAGGCGAATAGAGTAGCGGATGCGCTAAGTCGGAAATCGAGTATGGCGCACATGATGGTCAAGGAGTGGACCTTATTGGCAAGTTTGAGAGATTCAGAGTTTAAGTTTGAGGTGAGCCATGTGTCGAATCTACTCGCCGTGTTGAGAATTGAACCGGAAGTTCAAATTAAGATTAAGGCTTTACAGTCTACGGACCAAGAAATTCAAAAGATTGCGGAAATGGACGCCGCTAAAAGGAAGTCGGACTTCCAAGTATCCGAGGACGGGATCTTGAAGTTCCGTGGACGTTTATGCGTGCCCGATGATTTGGAACTTAAGGAAGAGATTTTATCGGAGGCTCATAGGAACAATTATAGTATTCACCCGGGCAGCACGAAGATGTACCAGAACCTGCGACAACACTATTGGTGGAATGGTATGAAAACAGATGTGGCCAAACATGTGGCGAAATGTCTGACCTGTCAGCAGGTAAAGGCTCAGCATTGTAAGCCTGGAGGACTTCTGAGACCTTTGAAAATCCCAGAATGGAAATGAGAACATATCACGATAGATTTTGTAACGGAATTGCCAAGAAGCCAGAGAGGACACAATTCGATTTGGGTGATAGTGGACAGACTGACTAAGTCAGCGCACTTCCTGGCAGTGCGAAAGGATTTTGAGTTAGAAAGATATGCGGATTTGTATGTACGTCAGATTGTCCGACTGCATGGGGTACCGGTGACGATCACTTCGAACCGTGATCCCAGATTTACGGTCAATTTTTGGAAAAGTCTACAAGTGGCCTTAGGGACCAAGCTTCAGTTTAGTACGGCATATCATCCGTAGACGGATGGCCAGTCAGAAAGGACGATCCAAAATTTAGAGGACATGTTGCGTGCATGTGTGTTGGACTTCCAAGGTAAATGGGAAGAATAGTTGCACTTGATCGAGTTTGCCTACAATAACAGCTATCAGCAGAGCATTCAGATGGCACCGTTTGAGGCATTATATGGTAGAGCATGCAGAACACCAGTGTGTTGGGATGAAGTTGGGGAAAGAAGTATAACGGGCCCAGAGTTGGTACAACAAACAGTTGAGGCAGTCGAGATAATTTGGGATAGGTTAAAGACAGCTCAGAGCCGTCAGAGAAGTTATGCCGATCGGAGACGGAGACCCTTGGAGTTTCAAGTTGGTGATCATGTATTTCTCAAGGTGTCGCCAATGAAAGGACTGTCCCGATTTGGCAAGAAAGGAAAGCTAAGCCCGAGGTATGTAGGTCCATTTGAAATTTTGGAAAAGATTGGAGACCTGGCCTATAGACTCGCCTTGCCGCCTAATTTGTCTCAAGTGCATAATGTATTTCACGTGTCGATGTTGAGAAAGTATGAACCGGATCCGACCCACGTGCTGAGATATGAAGAAATAGACGCGGACGACAGAGTATCGTACGTGGAAAGGCCAGTAAGAGTCGAGGATAGGAAAGATCGAGTGCTGCGAAATAAGACGATCCCGATGGTCAAAGTAGTTTGGGAACATCATGGAACAAAAGGTGCCACCTGGGAAAGCGAAGAAGCAATGCGACGTCAGCACCCTCATTTGTTTGAGTAGTTGGGTTTGGGTTGTAAATTTCGAGGACGAAATTTTTGTAAGGGGAGAAGGGTTGTAACATCCTGAATTCGACCAACTTTCGTGATCAATGAAATAGATGTGTATTTCTCATTTCATTTTAGTAAGTCTCGCTCAGAATGGATCCTTCTCGGGATACTGATCAATAGGGAATGGCTAATTAGGAAAACGATACGCAGACCTAAGAACTCGACCTTGAATCGAGCTCCGATTCCGAGAAACGATGAGGAAAATATTTTGGGCTAGTGTGGGCCGATCCAAGGAGGGTGACGGATTTGGTTTAGCCAACGACGTACGATCAGAACGCGGATGATTCCGCACGACCGAGAGTACGCGTGGCGAACAATCCCGAACTTATTCCGAACGATCTCGACCTCCGAAACTAGCGATAATCCTCGCGTTCTCTTGGAAGTCGAGATCGTCACAACTCGAGTAATCCTAAGTCGATACGCGTAACCCTTAAACAACCGCCCGTTAGTAAGAGACGCTAAAATCGCATTTGAGCGAAATTGATCGTGAAATTGAGTCCGGACTTGAGTGTCGAATTTCATGGACGTACGCGACTATTTTGCAAGGACAACGTCGTATTAGTGTGGCCAATTATATTTGGGATCGGTATAGTCGAAAATTGGAATTTCGGACCGAAAATGGAAAATTACCGATTTGCCCCTAGGCCTTAAGTGTTAATTCCGAATTTTAGAGGTTTTAATTGGTTTTATTTAGTTCTTTAGTGGCAAAAAATATTGGACATTGATGCCCCCATCACTCTTGCTCAATTCCCTAAGTGCCCCTAGATATTTTGTGTAAGAATGAATCATGGCCCTTGATCTTGATTGGATGTGATTGGCCTTTGAATTGTGGCCCTTGGATCTAGCTTGCCCAACAAGACCAATTGTGAGCCCTTGGATTACACTTGATTGATATGTGGACTTTGGTCTCTCTCCTCTCTCTCTCTTCTCCTCCTCCCCCACGTCGCCGCTGGCTTCCTCCTCTTTCCCCGTCGATCACCGCACGTTGTTGACTCTTTTTCCGCTGACTTTCTCCACTTTCTCACGTGAGTTCTGCTTCTGCTTTGCTGACCACTGACCATGCTGCTGCTGCCCATGCCTCTACTGCTGCTGCCCATGATGCTTCTCGTAGCTGCTGCTTCCTTCTGCTGACTTCTTCTTCCTTTTCTTCTTTTCTTTGCTGTTTTGTTACTGCTGCTGCTTGCTTCTTCGGCTTCGCTTCCTCCTCGGCTTTTGCCGCTTCCCATTCCAGCCGACCATACCACTGCCTCGTCAACCACTACGCCTCGCCTTCCCAACCTGCGGAGACATGTCGGAGCCGTAGACCGCAGCTGCTGCTCCTCGCGCCAAACACCCCACCGAGACACTTTCTCCCCCTTTCCCTTCTCACCATCACCACCCAACCGACTCTCTCTCTTTCTCTCTCTCCTTTCCGTGGCCACCACCAGCATGCCTTGGCCATGTGTAGACCAGCCCGCCGTTCACTGCCGAGCGCCGCCGCTGAACAGGTTTGATCCAGCTGCTGTTCGGCCCGTTTCTCTCCTTGTTCAGCCCACATTTGAAGCTTGAAAACTAGTGAGTGGAAACCCTAACCCTTAATTAGGCTTATGTGCACTTTAGACAAGTTTTAGGGGTTATTAGGATATTTTAGGGGTTAATTAGTGTGGGATGATTAGGGCTGATTTTGTGGCTGTTTTGATGGATTAGTGTGATGATTTAAATGTGTTTTGGTGGCCTAGAATGGGCTGGTTGATAGCTGTCCAATGTGGACTTGATTTGGGCTAATATGTGGATTATTGTGAGTGCAATTGATGGGCGGTGTAGTGGCTATTTTGTGGTGATTTTAATGGCCTAATATGATGGTTTGGAAGTGGATTAGTAGCCTAGAGTAGGCTGTGTAGTGGCTATCCATTAGGGCATTGATTTGGCCTTGTTCGGCTAATAAGTGAATTAATTGTGAAATGCCGAGTGCACCTTGAATTGCCTATGTAATGGGTGAATTGAGTGTAATTGTTATGGCCATGAGTGTGCATATTGAGCATTGACATAACATGTGCATTATGTGAGTATGCACGATTGGTATGAGCATGTGATCACCTAAATCGCCCTGAGGCGTCGTTTACGCGGGGTTCAGATAATAATTAGTGAATTGTGTATGTGTGATCACATAAACCCTGAGACGTCGTTTACGCGGGGTAATGAACCCGTTTTGAGGCGTTTAACGCGGGACGATGCCCGAATTATCGAAAGATGGCTAACCTGAGGCGTCCCACACGCGGGTTGTGTCATGAGCCTGATGCGTTTAACGCGGGCCGGAGATCGATTGAAAAGTGATAGACCTGATGCGTGCTACGCGAGTCGGACCTGATGCGTTTTACACGGGTCGATGAATAAATGGAAAGTTGGCACGTGTGCAAGTGTGCAAGTGTGCAAGTGTGCATTGAATTATGCAAGCATAAGCATGACATTGGCAAGTGTGCGAAGAGTGCATAAATGAGTGCAAACATGTGTGCGGCATGTGACAGTGGCTAATTGACATGTGTATGTGCATTGCTGGGCATAGTATTATTATTATTATGTGCCTAACCTGCAGGGTCACTATATGCTTGATTTGTGCCCGAGGGCCTAAGTCATGTGATTGAACAACTGTGTGTTTAGTTGATGCTTGTCCGGGAGGTGCATGTTAGCCTAGTTTCGGTTTAGGGGGTCTACTCGCTGAGATTTATTCTCATTGTTGTTTAAACCCCACTTTTCAGACCCCCGACCTTGAGATGGTGGATGCGCCACTCCGTTTTGGGATCCCGTATCGCATAAAGCGATCGGTGACGGTACACCCCGTAGGGAACGGGGAGTCGTATATTAGGTATTTCAATATAGTTTGGGTCGACGAGGGCAGACCACATTTCCGGGCCCATCCTTATCTCGATTGGTGTTTCCGGGACCAGTTCGGTACGCATGGACCTCTTTGGTCCTTCGACATCCCGTTCGACATATATGATCAGCCGGATCTGCAGGCCGCTGATGGAGAGGTCGTGAGCCCCGCTGCCACATCCGAGGAGGATTCCGGTACCCGGCCAGTCATCATCGAGATGGATATCGAGTCGGAGGGAGAGGAGCCGATGGACTGGGAGTCCGACAACGAGCCGAAGCCCATGGAGCAGGAGCTAGAGCCGGAGGATGATTCCGGGGAGGAGTCAGTGGGAGCCGAGTCTGAGCAGGATTCGATGGATTCCGAGTACGGGTCAGCTGACGATTCGTTCGAGTCCTCAGGATCCGATCCAGACTGGATGCCCTAGGGTTTAGTCCTTGACCATGGTTAGGCAGGGCCGACACTTTTTGATAGAGCCCTTATTAGAGTTAGTGCCTGACCCCCGAGCCACGTACCCCTTTTTGATGTTAGTGGCTGTTGACCCTTATTTTGGTTGGTGTATATTGCCTGGCAATGGATATTGTAAATCCCAGTTGTGAATGCAAGTTGTATTTATTTTAATTATTGCTACCCTTGGTTATGTGATTTTATATTGTACGGGTGTTTGTTATTTCCGATATGCATTGTTCTCTGTTGTTGGGTTTTGGGTCGGCGACGCGTCCTGGAACGTCGCACTGATTCGACCCCGGAGGGATGATCACGAGCCCGTAAGGTTCGGGGCGTGACAGTGGCCCTCCCCCTCGGGCGCAAGGCCCAATGGGTTTTGCTTGGCTCATTTTCGTTTCTCGCGTCAAATTCTCGATTCTTTGATCTTTTTTCGAGATTGAAATTTTCGATGGCCAACTCGTAAAATTATGAGGCGACGTCCTAAGTCTCGGGTGTGAAATTCTTGAACATTTGACACTCGAAATCGGATTATAATTCGTGGCTGAAATCGATCAATCGCAGTTATAGTACATCCCAAACTAACGGACGACTGTTGGAAGTAAATTCCTCGATAGCCTTTGCCCATTGGTTAGTATTCCCTGAGTGATCAGGTTAGAGCGAGAATTAACTAATAGAGCGTTGATGAAATCACCATTTGATATATCATCAAAATAGGTCGAATTTTCAGGATATCACAATTCTTCCTCTTTACAGAAATTTCGTCCCCGAAATTTGAATTTACATCTAATTCCTCAAAAAGAAAGGGGTATTGACTCTTTATTATCTCTTAACTTTCCCGCGTGGCTCCCTCGGTTCCATGATGTTGCCACACAACTTTGATTAGAGGAATCGTTTCGTTTCGTAGTACCTGCTTCTTTTGATCCTCGATTCTCACTGGTTTTTCCACGTACGACATTTTATCGTCTACATCTATCTCTTCGTAATTCAGAACGTGGGTCGGATCCAGTTCATACTTCCTTAGCATTAACATGTGGAATATGTCATGTACCTGAGCCAACCTTGGCCGCAAAGCTAGGCGATACGCCAATGATCCAATTCGCTCCAAGATCTCAAGCGGTCCTACATATCTTGGGTTTAGCTTGCCTTTCTTGCCAAAATGCTACATTCCTCGCATTGGTGATACCTTGAGGAACACATGATCTCCGACTTGAAACTCCAATGGTTTACGTTGCCTATCTGCGTAACTTTTCTGGTGACTTTGGGCCGTCCTTAGCCTATCCCTGATAACTTTAACATCATCCGACGACTGTTGCACCAACTCGGGTCCCGTAATCTTTCGTTTTCTAACTTCGTTCCAACAAACAGGAGTCCTATAGGGTCTGCCATCTAACGCCTCGAAAGGTGCCATTCTAATACTTTGCTGATAACTGTTGTTGTACGCGAACTCAACAAGGTGTAACTGTTCCTCCTAACTTCCTTTGAAATCCATAATATAGGCCCGCAGCATATCCTCGAGAGTCTAAATCATTCTCTCGGATTGGCCATCTGTCTGCGGATGAAAAGTGGTGCTGTACTGCAACTTTGTTCCCATAGCGCCTTGAAAACTCTTCCAGAACGTAGTGGTGAACTTAGGGTCACGATCTGACGTGATCGTTACCAACACACCATGAAGACAAACTATATGCCTAGAGTACAACTCAACATACTTGTCCATGGCAAAGTCTTTTCGCACCGGAATGAAATGAGTAGACTTTGTGTGTCTATCCACCACAACCCAGATAGAATCATTACCTCTTTGGCTCTTCGATAGACCCATCACGAAATCCATCGTAATATGCTCCCATTTCCATTCTGGTATTTCCAGTGGTTACAGCAGTCCGCCAGGCTTACAATGCTGTGCCTTCACCTGTTGACACGTTAAGCATCTAGCCACATGCTTGGCAATATCTCCCTTCATGCCATTCCACTAATAATATTGGCGTAGATTCTGATACATCTTCGTGCTGCCCGGATGGATACTGTAGTTACTGCGGTGAGCTTCTGCCAAAATTTCCTTCTTAATTCTTTCATCATTGGGTACGCACAACCGTCCATGAAACTTCAAGATCCCATCTTCGGAAACTTGAAAGTCAGATTTTCTCTTAGTGGCGTCCATTTGCAGAATCTTTTGCAGTTTAGGATCTGAAGGTTGTGCTGCTTTAATCCTAGTTTGCATTTCAGGCTCAATCTTGAGAGTAGCCATTAAACTCGAGAAGTGACTTACCTTGAACTTGAAATCCGAGTCCCAAATTCTTTCAAGCAAAAGCCATTGTTGAACCATCATATGCGCGATTGAAGACTTCCGACTTAATACATCAGTTACCTTGTTAGCCTTACCAGGACGGTATAGAATCTCGCAGTCATAGTCCTTAAGCAGCTCCATCCATCTACGCGGTCTCATATTCAATTCCTTTTCTTAGAACAATACTTTAAGCTATGATGATCCGTATAAATATGAAACCTTTTCCTGCACAAATAATGCCTCCAGATCTTGAGTGCGAAAATGATCGCTGCTAGCTCCAAGTCGTGCGTCGGGTAATTCAATTTGTGTGGTCTTAATTGTCGGGACACATAAGCCACAACTCTTTCATGCTGCATTAAGACGCATCCTAATCCTTTGTGTGACGCGTTGCTGTAAATCTCATAACCTCCTAAACCAAACGGTAACGTTAAAACATGCGCAGTAGTTAGCTTCTGCTTAAGCTCTGAAAACTACGCTCACAGTTATCAGTCCATTTAAACTTTGTGTCCTTTTTCAACAATTGCGTCAAAGGCATGGCTATCACAGAAAACTTGTCCACGAACCTCCTATAATAGCCAGCCAATCCCAAAAAACTCTGAACTTCAGTTACCGTCATTGGTCTTGGCCAATTCGTAACTGCCTCGATCTTAGTTAGATCTACTGAAATTCCTTCCCCAGAAGTCACATGTCCAAGAAAAGCTACTCGAGTTAACCAAAATTCGTATTTGCTAAACTTGGCATATAGTTTACGGTCTCCAAGGGTTTGCAGCACTGTCCTCGAGTGTTGTTCGTGTTCCTCTGGACTCCTCAAATACACCAGAATGTCGTCAATGAATACAATCATGAACTTGTCCAAATACTCCTTGAACACCCTGTTCATCAAGTCCATGAAAGCTGCAAGTGCATTTGTCGGACCAAACGGCATCGCGGTAAACTCGTAATGTCTATAGCGTGTCCGAAATGCCATCTGCGGTATATCTTCCTTTCTAATCCTCAACTGGTGATAACCTGTCCTCAAGCCTATCTTCAAAAATACCGAAGCTTCTTGAAGTTGGTCAAACAAATCGTCTATCCTCAGTAACGGATACTTATTCTTAATCGTCACCTGATTGAGTTGCCTATAGTCGATGCAAAGGCGCAATGAACC
Source organism: Syzygium oleosum (assembly GCF_021117445.2). Taxonomy (NCBI): domain Eukaryota; kingdom Viridiplantae; phylum Streptophyta; class Magnoliopsida; order Myrtales; family Myrtaceae; genus Syzygium; species Syzygium oleosum. The sequence goes on along the minus strand of NW_026607485.1, from coordinate 17,724,157 downwards.
ATCTTTGTTTCATACAAATAGGACTGGCACTCCCCAAGGTGATGCACTAGGACAAATAAATCCTTTGTCCAACAACTCCTGCATTTGAACCTTTAACTCCTTCAGTTCTGACAGCACCATTCAGTAAGGTGCCTTAGAAATCGGCTCCGTTCCAGGGGCTAACTCAATCACGAATTCTATTTCCCTTTCTGGGGGCAATCCAGGCAATTCTTCAGGGAAAACATCAGAGAACTCTGGTACTACATCGATGTCTTGCATCCTCGGTTCCTCTACCATAGTGTCAACTATAGTTGCCAAATAACCTTGGCAACCCTCGTCCAATAATCGAGTAACTTTAAGTGACGAGATCAAAGGAATCGATGGTCCTCATCGATTCCCGACAAACTCAAAGCCAATACTCCCTAAAGGCTCAAACTGAATCGTCTTACGATAACAGGTTACTGTGGCTCGTTACTTGATGAGCCAATCCAATAATCACATCAAAGTCAAACATCGTCAAGACAATCAAATCTATGCTATCCTCACGACCACCAACAAACAACTTACAATTAGCACAACCTACTGCCGATACTACGCTATCCTTTAAAGGGGTAGACATACTATAGACCACTCCCAGCGGTTTCGGACTCAACCCCACTAATTCCACAAATTGCATAGCCACAATCGAATGCGTAGCTCTAGGATCAAACAAAGCATAAGTAGTATGGTCATGTAACGAGACCGTACCTGTAATTACGGCGGGTGAGTCTTCTGCCTCCTTCCTTGTGACAACATAGACCCTTCCTTGTACTTGGGGTCGGTTCAATTGATTTGGCGGGGCATTCCTTGCAGGTTGTCCTACTTGCTGCATTGGTCCTTGCGCTTCCGTGACTTGGTGTGGATAGTCCCTAATGTGGTGGCCGTGCTGGCCACACCCAAAGCAAGCTCCCGTCGTCATAGGGTACGGGGCTGATCCATGGTTCCTACGGCAAAAGCGGCATGTACCGTTTTGATTGGATGCCAGCTTCTTCACGCCACCTTTCTTGTTAGGAGGGACAGGAAACCTACTCCCTGTCATCGATTTCTTCCTAAACCGATGATTATCCTTGTTTGGAACAAATCGCGATCCAGACGCGGTTGCCTTCTCAGCCAAGTTCCTCTCAATCAATTGTGCCTTCTCATACAACTCATCATAGTCCTTCAGATTCGGGGGCACAAGTTGATCCTTGATCTCGGGTTTCAACCCATCCCTAAACCTCCTTGCCTTATCAACCGGGTCTTCAACCAACCTCAGTGCATATTTGGACAATTCAGCAAACTTAGCCTCATATTGGTCTAACAACAATTGGTTTTGTCGAAGACGCTGAAACTTATTCATCTTATGTTCTCTAGCGCACTCTGATAAGTACTGACTGTAGAAAGCTTCCATGAAGGTACCCTACACTCGGGCCGTTCCTTCAGGAAATACCCTCATCTGGGTAGCTTCCCATCAAGTACTGGCATTACCTTGCAACTGGTAGACTGCCAACATCACCTTATCTTCATCCGAACATCTCAGCAGGGCAAAAACCTTTTCTAATTCCCTGTTCTAGAGGGTTGCAGCCTCAGGATCACCTGTGCCAGTGAACTTGGGCGGCTTGAGCTTTAGAAACTGCTCCGCCAACTTATGCATGGGCTGATTCCCATTTTCGTTTCCAGCCAATGGAACATCTACAGGTATAGGTGCAGGTGTAGGCACAGTAGCAGCAACGGCGGCAACAGCTTGGTTCTGTGCTTGCTGCCCTACCAAAGTTTCTAAGGTCTACAGGATCCAGTCCAATCTAGGATCCTCTAGTGCTCTCCTTCCAGCACTAGTTTGACCTGGCTCGGCCCGCCTCCTAGGGGCTCTCAGGTCAGGATTACTCATCTTGCAGGATCTTTATAGAAACCTACTTTCCAATTCTAACAAGGAATTATAATTCATGAACAACCTACTTAAAAACGAGAAATCTAATAACCAAGCATAGGTACAGAGGGTTTTCCTAAGTTACTATCCCAAAACCTTTCGCACCTTATCACTCAAAGTCGTTATCAAACTTGGATCGAGCTAACCTTGCTTTGATACCAATTCGTACAGGGATGCCACGCCTCGAATCCCGCGAGCGCGCAACATCCCACAATGGTCGTTAAGATGCGACGTCCCAAGACTCGTCGTTGACCCTTTCATTTTGATTACGCATGCAGAAGCGATAACAACCAACACCCAGACAACAACAATAAATAGGGATAGGTAGGAAAACGATTCACAGCAATCAAACAACAACACTATTTTAATATTTACTTGACTAACCTCTGGGAAACATTTTTTTTACAAGCCCACTTCGGGCATTTCCATAAAAAACCTACAAAAATATAGTGGCTAGGGTCAATCTACTTCACCATCAGTAGGTCAGTCCAAAAAGTATGGGGTGTCCTAACCCATCACCAACCCCCATGTGGTCCCGGTGGCGACTTCGGATCAGATACTATGTAATCCAGCTCGGGGTCCGAATCCTCCGAACTCGAATCAGACGGACCGGTGTCCGGCTCGATCACCTCCCCATCCGGGATATCGAGCTCCATGGGATCCTACAAAACCTCCTCGAAACCACCTCCTGGGGGTCCATCGAAGCCACGGATCGAACCAAAATTTTTATCACCCTCCTGAATATACCATGCTACATACTCGTGAGCCTGCCAAGGGCCTAGACCTACATCTACCCAAACAGTGGACACTAGCTTCCGATAAGCTCTGTCCGAACCAAACGGATACTCTACATACTCCGAATCTATGTCCATCAGGGCGCCAAAACGTATGGGCAGGCGATTCATGCTCGAGAGTCTGAAATGGTTAATAAAACAACAATGAGATAAACATCTCAATAAGTTAATGACTTAACCCTCCATTTAGAAGGCCAACTCACCTCGGGGTTCCTAGTCAGGCAACCGCACATCATATACGGGTCAATCACATGCCGAATAACAATCACAAGCATCTTGACCTCGCCATGGCATGCATGACATCAGCCAACAAACATCACAATAATGCATACTGCATAACACGTACTCAGAACACAATAAGAGATTTCCCATGCATCATGCATCCACACTCGTGCGCATGTCTCGATTATAAAGTAAAACTACTCGGGCACGTCTCATACCATTCCTAGTAGTATTCACCACATAATCAAATATTATGCAACATTCGTGTTCCAATTATTACGACCCCTCTAGGCCACTACATATCAAGCGATACACAGCGAGATGGTAGTCTTCTGGCATGACTGGACATCGTCCCGCCCCATCGGGCACGGCAACATCAAGCAAGACACAGTGAGATGGCATTTTAATACGGCAACATCAAACGATACACAGTAAGATGGTATCCCGTATGGAGCATCAAATCCGCCATCGGGCCGCGATTTGGAATCCGGAGTATTGGCAATCCAGATAATCTCCAGGCATCTGATAAATCGAGCATGATACACAGCAGACCTTGACAAATCGGGCATCGTCAAGCGATACACAGCGAGATGGCTCCAACATGTGATCACATGAGCACACGAGCATTCAAGCCAATTCTTATCTTTTCAATTGCCCCATGTAAACATGGATCGTGCTCGAATCAATGCTACATACAATTTCAAGTGATCACATATGCAAACAATAGCTCGACTTTGTAAAAACATCATTTCAAAACATCCTTTACCTTTTCAAGGCGTCAAATTCCTTTCTCAAACATAATTATAAAAATGATTCATTTTCAAAGATTCAAAATCTTTTCTTGAAAATAAAAGTTCAAATCATTTGGCCATATACGCTAATTTGTATAGCGAAATCCAACATTTGCGCCACAATTCAAACATAAAACGATCTCAATTTGGCATTAAAAATCATTTGAAAATATTAATATTTAATTCTCGGAAATAAAATATTTATTTATTATTATTTTATATAATAAAATATTAATATTTAATTCCGAAAATTAATTTATTCGATAAAAGAAATATTAATATTAAAATAATCGATAACTTATCACCAAAATTAACGATAACTTATCGTCCATACACCGATAGCCTATCACGTAAATAGTAATAGCCTATCGTTTAATTACTGATAACTAATCAATCAATTCTCGATAACCTATCGCCAAATTCACCGATAACCTATCACCAATTTCCCACAATAACCTATCCATCCAACGATAACCTATCATCCATGGTTATCAAATAATGCACTGATAACTTATTCACTAATCTTAAACAATCATTAACTTAATCTAAACCCAAATTAAACTACACTAAGTAAGTTTAACACCCTAAACACGGGATTAGGGGTTAACTTACTTATCTAACTACGGCGACGACGGCGGTGACGAGAGCTATTCAAGGTGGCTTCCGGCTCGGTACGGCGAGCGGCAGACGGAAGCGACGAAGGGAGTGATTGTTGGTGGCTGGTCGGCGGCAGCTTGGAGGCTGCTCCAGGCATGGAATGACGACTGGTGGCGGCAGCTGGACAGCAGCGATCATGTGGTTGCAGTAGCGGGTGAGTACGGCGAGCAGTTAGCAGTGGTGGACGGGCGCGACGAAGGAGCAGCTGCTGGTGGCTGTTCGGTGCGGCTTAGAGGCTAAATCGGGGACGGAATGGCAGTTGGCAGTGGTGGTCTGGCGTGTTGGACAGCGGTGGTGAGTGGCGAGGAAGGACGGCGGCGGACCAGTGGGTGGCGCAGCTTGCGTCTGGCTGGAACAGGCCAGCGACAGCCGGCTGGTGGCGTTGCTGCTTAGCTAGGGAGGAAGCTGGGACAGCGGTGGTGCGTTGGCGGGGTGGAATGGTGCTCAGCGGTGGCTAGCTCCTGCTAGGATGGGCCGGCGGTGAGCAACAGAAAATGGAGAAGCCGAGCGAAAGCAGAAGCAGCGACCGAGAAGAAGAAAAGAAGAAGAAGAAGAGAGGAGTGGAGTTGGTGGAGTAGGTGGGGGGTCAGTGGGAAGTCAACTGAAGGGGAGGATGGAGAGAGAGAGAGAGAGAGAGAGAGAGAGAGAGAGAGAGAGAGAGAGGTGGGTCAAATGATTGACTTCCACAAAATATGCTCCAATTTTCCCCTATTTCTTTTGCAATTATCTCACATTTTGTCCCCCCAAATTCCCACTTTGTCCTTGGCCCGTGTACCGATCGTGGGCCTAGTAAACTTTATTGGGCCTTGGTGGCTGGCCCCCTTGGGCACGAGGCCCAATGGGTTTTGCTCAGCTCACTTCAGTTTCTCGCGTCAAATTCCCGATTCTTCGATCCTTTTCCGAGATTGAAATTTTCGATGGCCAACTCGTAAAATTATGAGGCAACGTCCTAAGGCTCGGGTGTGAAATCCTTGAACATTCGACACTCGAAATCTGATTATAATTCGTGGCTGAAATCGATCAATCCTAGCTATAGTACATTCCAAACTAATGGGCAGCTGTTAGAAGTAAATTTCTCGATAGCCTTTGCCCTTTAGTTAGTGTTCTCTGAGTGATCAGGTCAGGGCGAGAATTAACTAATAGAGCGTCGATGAAATCACCATTTGATATATCACCAAAATAGATCGAATTTTCAGGATATTACACCGACAGCATCAATCATCTCTTAGTCACATATTTACACCCACAAACGATATTTTCATTTTACTTGCATGCACAATTCATATTGAACTTACCATTACCTTGTCCTCCTCGAACTCCAAAACAAGACGTGAATCTCAAATTTGCCCCACCCCATCAAGACTATTAGTACCTCAATGGCAAGTCCAGAATGTAAGGATTTAGTTTCAGGAGACGTCGAATCGAAAAGCCAATGTTTTCAAGTAAAAACTGGCAGTTCATTGAAATCTAGTACAACTGAACAGATTTGCATGATTTGGGAGATCAATTTCAAAGGCATAGGGAACGGGTTCCAAAAATTCTAAATTTCGAATATGTTATAAACAAGACCTTAAAAAATATTTTCCATGAAGAACACAATCCCAAAATCTTTGTGTAAAGGCCACTTTTAATGGCTCGAAGACAGACCAAAACTGGTCCACCGAAACAGGAAAGCCGAGTCACAAAGAATGCTTGTTTCACAACCGAAACTCTTTTAAAACACTTTGAAATTTTTATATGTAGTAGACGAGGGCTTCCTTAACAAATTTTGTGAAGAAAGTGTGACCAAATTCGAAGTGGAAATGTTTATAAAAATTCGAGAAGGCACTAAGGTCACGGGTTCCGCGGTATAAAACAGCTCTGATTCGGTAAGAAGTTGGACCTTTGTTTAACCCATTTTAACTCAAAAGGTCATGACTCACTCCCTGCCATCGAATCACCTATGAGGATAGGTGGAATAAATCTGATTTATATTGAAAACGGTAGGTTCCATGTAGATCCTACATGGGTTCCTCCAAATCTGACGGTTTAGATTGAATTGGGCAAAAGTACACTATAAGTGCCATAACTTGTGTACGGCGATCACTTTGGTACCATAACTTTTTTTCGGATCACTTTGGTGCCAAGTCGGAGGAAAATAGATCACTTTAGTGACTCCAGCCAAAATTCCGGCCAAAAAGCTGACCTGGCATTTTTATTTAAAAAAAGAGTGTGACGTGGATATTGGGGTCAACATTTGATGTCCACGTGGACGAGCAAAATGACGTCGCTCAGTCCACTTGGACAAGAAGGACGACGTCGTTCCATTTAGGACAGCAAACGACGTCGCTCAGTTCAAAGGTCTTAGCATCGCGTCGCTCGTCACACCTGCTCTGTCTCCCTCGTCCAGTCGCCGTCGCCCGTCGCTTGTCGCTCATGGCGCCCTCATTTCGTCGCCGTCGCCGTCACCGTCGCCATTGCCGTCTCTTGCCTTCCTCTCGCGGTCGGTCGGCGTCGCTCCCTCATCCCGTGGACTGAGCATCACTCGTCTCGTTGGTGTCGGTCCCATCTCCGTGGCAAATTACGAAGGTCGGTTTTCAAATAAAGGCTGTTAATTTCTATTTTGCTGAATTGATCAACACATTGTGCTTCATTGTCCTATGTTTCACTCAATTAATTGGTAGATTAGGGTTGCCTTTGGGAAATTAGGGTTTGAAGTAGGAAATTAGGGCTCGAACTTGGGAAATTGGGGCTCGAACTTGAAATTAGGTCTTGAACTTCTGAAATTAAAGCTTGAACTTCATAAATTATGGCTAGTTGTTCGGATATTAGGGCTTGAAGTGGATTCGATTGTATTGGTGCCGGGCTGAGTATATGCGATAGACTGTGATCCATGTGGGGACCTTTGTCATTGTCACCCATGTGGTCTGATGGTGGCTTTTTCAATCTTATCGACCATGTGGGGGACCTTCATGTGAAGCTGTGCTCTTTTTCCTATGTGGTGTGGTCCCGAAAGCTAAAATATTGAATTTTTTTGGCTTTTTTCCTTCAATGCAGGGTCGATATGGGGGATAAAGACACAATTATTGGCATCATTGTTCGCTATGGAGGAGAATTTGTCATCGGCACTGACGAGTGGGAATACTTTGGGGGACTTGAAGGTACTGTTTATTTCGATAGAAGCAAGCCAGCATATATTAATCTCGTAAGGGATATAGTTCAATAATTAAGATGTAAAATAGTAAGTTTGCATTATTGTGTTCCTGGAAGCAGCTTGAAGGACGGTATTAGAAACTTTGATGATGATAATGGTGTTAAGGATATCATCTACCATTATCTTCATGGAAAAGAAGCTGTTGTGTAAGTTGAGTCCAATAGTGATGGTGAATCTGATGAAGGGGCTGAGGGAGGAGAAGTAGGTGATGGTGCTGCTTTACCTAGTACTCAGGTTGGTACTAGTTCTATTATAGATGAAGCTGGACATGAGAGGGATGAGAGGGAGGCGAGCCATGCAGCGAGTGAAGAGTTCACTGGATTTGAGTTCACTGGATTATCGTGGGAAGTTGCTGCATCTAGTGAATCAGATGATGAGGGTGTGACAAATGTAAATTTACCAAGTGAAGATGACGATGAGGAACTTGCACAGTCAAGGCAAAAGCAAAGGGAATTTGGAAAAAAATCAATAGCTGCACTTGGAGGATTGCATGAAGTTGAACCAGGACATAGCATTGATGGAGCTCCAGCTAAAGGTAATGACACTGATTATGAAGAAAGTGGCTCTGATGAACGGAATGATAATTTTGAAAATCAGCATTAAGATGATGATCCCGTTGTGCACAGAAGGAAACGTAAGTATCCGTTATACGATCCTGGCTCTTCTTCTTCTGTGTTGATTGTAGGTCTGAAATTTTCTGATACCAAACAATTCAAAGAAGGGATTATCAAGTATTCAATAGCTGAACAGAGGACTCTTCAGTTCACTCGAAATACGCAGGACTATGTTAGAGCAAAGTGTTCTCAACCTAGTTGTTCGTGGAAGATATATGGCGCACGTTCAAAGAGGGACGGGTCATTCCAAATTAGGTTATTACAGGAGGAACATACTTGTTCCATCATATTTGACAACAAAAGGGTAACGAGTGCTTGGTTGTCAAAGCACTTCTTTGATACCATCAAAGCGATGCCTGATATGAAGAGTGCTCAGCTGAAGCAGTTGGTGAGGGAGCAGGTAGGGATTAACGTGTCACTCAATCAGTGTAAAAGAGCCAAGTATAAGGTCATGAAAAAAATTCTAGAGAGGTACAAGGAAGAATATGGTCAAATTTGGGAATATGCTGGAGAATGTAGGCTACAAAACCCGGGTAGTCGAGTTTATGTTGAGGTTGTGGAGCGACCACTGCCTAACCATGGGACTAACTTTGACCGAATTTATATTTGCTTTGATGCATGCAAGCGAGAATTTGTTGCTGGTTGTAGACGAGTCATAGGGTTAGATGGATGTTTCTTGAAGGGTATGTGCAAGAGAGAATTGTTGGCTGCCATTGGGAGAGATGGCAATAATCAGATGTTTTCAATTGCTTGAGCTATTGTGAAGGTAGAGAGCAAGGACACTTGGTCGTGGTTCCTGAAAAATTTGATGGCGGACCTTGAGATCACTAATGGAGGAGGTTGGGCATTCATGAGCGACCAACAAAAGGTAATGCTGGTGCAACTGCACAAACAATATTTATGACATTTTATCTTGCACATGCCTTTATTAATGCCTTGATGTATGAATTCTTGTAGGGACTTCTTCCTGCTCTAGCTGAGTTGATGCCATTTGCTGAACATAGGATGTGTGCGAGGCATATATATGCAAACTGGACAAAGATCTACAAAGGGGAGAAACTACAGAAGCAATTTTGGATGATAGCTAAGAGCACCAACATGGCTGATTTTAGAATTCACAAACAGCAGCTGCTTGACTTGACGAAGGACGGTTATAAAGTACTTTTTCAAACTGAACCCAGGCATTGGTGCAAGGCCTTCTTTAGTGAAGAATTCAAGAGCGATATCATTGATAACAATCTCAGTGAAGCCTTTAATGGCAGAATTTTAGAGGCGAGGTGCAAACCAATCATCAACATGCTCGAGGATATTCGAGTGATAGTCATGACAAGGCTGCAAAAACAGAGAGATGAGGCTGCGAAGTGGACTGGACAGTGTGGTCCTAGGATTGCTAAAAGATTGGATGACAACTTGGCGAGTAGTAGGTTCTGCCATCCTATCTGGAATGGAGATGATGGCTATGAGGTCATGGAAAAGACAGACAAGTATGTTGTCCAATTGGACAAACTAAAGTGCTCATGTCGAGCTTGGCAACTTTCTGGAATTCCCTGTGCACATGCCATTTGTGCCATCCAAGCGAAGTACCAAAATCCCAAGGATTACCTGCATGGTTGCTACCACAAAAGCACATATCTTGCTGCGTACCAGCACATGATGCAGCCTATTAGAAGTACAAAATTGAGGGAGCCGACAAATCATGAAGCCCTTCATCCTTTGCCACTTAAGAAACAAATGGGAAGGCCTAAAAGGAGACGAAGAAAGCAGGAGGGAGAGCCCAGAAGTAAGAAGATGAGCAGGTCAGGTGTAGAGATAAAATGCTAATATTGTCGTGAGGTAGGTCACAACAAAAGTGGTTGTCATTTGAAGAAGCAACATTAGTTGCTTCAACAGCCAAGTGGAGGGACTCAAATTGGATCAAGTGCAGCGCCAGCACAAGAACCAGCTGAAGGGGCTGCTGAAAGGCCCGTTGGAGGGCCAGCTGATAGGCATGCTGATTGTCTAGCTGAAGGGCTTGCTGAAGGCCAAGTTCAAGAACCAGCTGAAGAGCCAACCGGAGGCCTAGGTTCAAGGGGAACCTCCTCCTCGACTGTTGCACAGGCTAGGAGAAAATATCCAGTAAGCTATATGTATTTGTATTAATCTTTAGTGAGCAGACTTTGGCTTTAGTTGACATTGTTTTGTCCTTATCAGTGGAGAAGAAAACCAACTGAACAAGCAGCTCAGGTTCCTCAAAGTGAGGCACCATATCAAATAAGAGGGGTCCTCGGCAGAAGATTAACGCAATATGGTTATGGAATTTATACGGACTTCAATACTGGAATGACTATTTTGCATGTAAGTTTTGTACATCTCATGCATTTCATTTTTGAGTTTTTCACTTTTATGACAATATTGCTTCTTCTCATCCATGATTATGTTGTAGCCTGGGAGGAGTTCAGAGGTTCTCATATCTCAAGTTGGCCCAAGCCAAGAGTCAAGAGCTACACCAAAAAGAATCCAACAAACGTCGCAAGCAGCTAGTCCGAAGAGAAGAAGGGTGGCTGTAGAAAAGAGTGTTCGTAAACTGCCACCAACAAAAAACTCAACACTAGTTCCTGATCAACCAGCACATGCTGACAGCTCCAAAACAGCCACCAACACCAATAAGAAGAAGATAGTTGCTGCGCCTAAGAAGAAATCTCGAGCAAGAAGGCCAGTAGAACAACCTACTGGTCCAGCAGTTGAAAAAGATGCAGCTGGAACAGTTCAAGAAGAAGCAGCTCTAGCTGTTGAAGAAGATGCAGCTCAAGCAATTCAAGAAGAAGCAGCTCCAGTTGTTGAAGAAGATGTAGCTCCAGCAGTTCAAGAAGAAGCAGCTCCAGCTATTGAAGAACCTGCATCTTCAGAAGAACAACCTGTAGTTCCTCCAGTTCGAAAGAATTAAAGAATTATGAATCAATTCAAGAAGCCGTCGAAAGGAAAAGGAAATGGTGAACTTATCACTATTGACTAATGGAAGAGTGTTGAGGTGATTGTTAGTTTTTGTGAAATTAGGGAGGTTTACCGTATTGGATAATAGGAGGTTGATTTTTTGTGGTCCTGGAATGTTATTGACTAATGGGATGTTGTGTGTAATGACTAAATTCTATGTTTACCGTGGTTAAGGTGGTTGTGATTTCCATATTTTTGCACACATGTTTCTTCTGTTTTAGTATAGTACCGGTGTAGTGGGGTGCTTGCAAGTTGCATCAGTAAGTTAATATTCAAAGAAACTTACTGATGCAGTTGGTGGGGAGGGTGGGAATTGGTGCTGCTAGTGCTAGTTTTTTGTGCTATTTTCAGGTGCAATATGGTGCTTGCACCAGCTGCTGATTTTTTGCTGTTTGGGAGTGCAGTATGGTGTTTGCACTAGCTGCTGATTTTGTACTATTTGGGAGTATAGTATGGTTACTATTTGCGAGTATAGTATGGTAGCTACTGATTTTGTCATATTTGGGAGTGCAGCATAATGCTTGCACCAACACGCCAGCACGTGCTGGTGCAAGCATTTTGAACTGGTTTTTGAATATGGTTCGGGGGTTGTTTGGTGCTGGTGATTGAATATGGTTTGGGGGCTGTTTGAACCAGTTTGTGAGTTTGGTTTGGGGCGATTTGGTGCTGGTGAGTAGTGCTGGTACAGTTACTGCTTTGATTCTGGAATGATCTGGTTTAAAGATTGGTTTATTGGAACCAAAGTCTCCATTTTTCAAAGAAACACACGGCATGACACTTAAGTGATCAACTTTCGGCCACAATTGGCACTTAAGTGATCACTTTTGAATCACGACTGGAATTTAAGTTATCACTTTTGAATCACGATTAGAACTTAAGTGATCACTTTTGAACCACGACTGGCACTTAAGTGATCACGATTACAAATATTTGGCACCAAAATGTCAACTGCTGAACTTGTGATGACTTCATAATTTGCTGCTACGCAGAGTTGTAGCACTTGCAGCACCTCATTTTTCAGTAGTGAACCTTACTCCATAATATGCAACCATCTAACCAGATGAAAAAAATACAACAAATGAGCAAAAATATGCAGCAAATGAGGAAGTGCAGCAAATGATAGCAAATGAGCAAAAATATGTTGCCAATGAGGAAGTGCAGCAATGACAGCAAATGAGCAAAAATATGCAGTAAAATATGCTGCAAATGAGAAAGTGTAGCAAATGACAGCAAATGAGCAAAAATATGCAGCAAAATATGCTGCAAATGAGGAAGTGCATCAAATGACAACAAATGAGCAAAAATATGCAGTAAAATATGTTGCAAATGAGGAAGTGCAGCAAAAGACAGCAAATGAGCAAAAATATGCAACAAAATATGCTGCCAATGAGGCAAAACTGCATCAAAATATGCAGCAACAAAATACTAAGCAACTCAACATTGAGAACCAATAAATTCCAACCTTCCATTTGTCATAGATTGCAGCAAACCTCTTGTTACATACATAAATTGCAGCAAACTAATAACACAACCGTAACTACAAATTACCAAATATACATACATAGTACAAGCCTATCTTAAATTATGGTAGACTAAGAAACTTTTTGCTCATAACTGACATTACATTTGACCATAAAATAGGCTATAAAAAATATCAATAACACAATCAACAATCGATAACACTTTCTTTCGATTTTCATCCTTCGAACTTCCTTCTTCAAATGGTTGGCCAGAGATGCTCAAGTCTTCATTTCAGCTTGCAATGAGTCGACATCGTCCAACTCGTCCAACTCATCCATTAATGCAAGTGGAGGTTGATGTCGAGCTTCAAGTAGCTTCACTATCACCTCTGTTGCTCGATCTGAAAATTTCGCATCAACCCACTTGAAGAATTTGCACTTCGAGCCTTCTTTATACCTGGCGCATCCATGGAATCTTCTCCCGGGGTTCAATCGAGTCCAAGATGTTCTTCTTGGACTCGGTAATCCACAATAGCAGAAGAACCGACCTTCTTCTTCACTTCGTTCAAATGAATTTGAGCCGCTAGTGAAGCTCCTGCCATCCATTTGCAACCTTTGGCTGTCAATTTCGGGGAAAACAAGGAAATAATATGGCCGGTTAGGGTTTGCAATTGGGGAATATGTCCAATTAGCCGATTTAGGGTCCTATATTGGGGGGAGAAAGGTTGAACGATGTCGTTTTCGCTATAAGGGCTGACTGGACTCTCCGGCCTGCTCCGGCTAGCCATCTCAGCATCGAATATTAATAAAAAAGAGCCACATCAGATTTCCGGCTTGCCATGTCAGCACTGGCACTCAAGTGATCATTTTTCAAAAAAGTTAGCACCAAAGTGATCCGAAAAAAAGTTATGGCACCAAAGTGATCGCCGTACACAAGTTATGTCACTTATAGTGTACTTTTGTCGATTGAATTGGCTATATATACTAGGTCTGTGGGATACTTACGACTGTATAAGGTAAATTCTACACTCCATGGTCCAAAAAGTGTCAAATGCAATCACCAAACCTGTCTTAGTCATGCTGGCTTCTTTCGTACGAGTAGTTCATGAAAATGTTTTAGATGGTGTGTAAACACAGATATATTTATTTGAATCAATCATTCGATATTGGGTGACCTAAATCTTTTATGTCGTCTTTCAATATAACGACGCGGTGTTTATGAAGTTTTTGGAAATGGTTCTCACAAACTCATCCATGGCCCTCGTAACCCCTTATCATTGTCACCACCATCTGTCACAGCTTCCCTCATTTTGTTCCATCACCTTATTGGCCTTCTTATGCATCTCCCCATCAATTGATTGCCCAGGACTTGAAATCCTATTGTCTCGTGATTGCAACATGAAAATGATGACTTATTGTGATACAGATTATGTGACTTGCCTAATGACCAGAAGATCAATCACTGGTTTTTGCATTAAATTGGAAAGATCCCTAATCTTGTGGAAGACAAAGAAACAATCAACTATCTCTTTATCATCAGCTGAATCAGAATATCGAGCTATGTCAAAAACTATTTGTGAGATAGTTTGGATACGGGGTTTTCTATCGGATCTTGGGGTACAAATTCATGGAGCGAGTGAATTATTTTGTGACAATGATGCAGCACTCAAATTAGCAGCAACCCCAGTTTTCATGAAAGGACAAAACACATAGAAGTTGATTGTCATTTCACTCGAGAAAAGATTCAAGAAGGGATTATTACAACTTGAGGAATTGGAATTGCAGAGTAGCCTCCGGACATTTTCACTAAGCCTTTATGCGTATCTACTAAGAAAGCTGGGCGTCTTTAACATATATAAGCTTCAAGTTGGAGGATGAGTGTTGGAGAAAGATCCAATTTAGTTCTTGACTCCGATTCTAATCACAAAGATCAAGAATTAATCGATTCAGTCAATCAAGGATTGATAATTAATTGATTCAGTCAATCGGGATAAAATAGAAAATGTATCATGTTTATTCTTTCTTTGATCCTTTTTGGTACTAGAAGTATTGGCATGTACAATATTACAGTAAAATTTTCATTATTCCTTCTTCCTTTACATTTCTGTCAGAATATTATAAGCTGGTATCCATAGAGGGAGCAAGAGCTCATAAAAGGGTGTATTAATTATACAAAGCACACAGAGATTAAGCACTTAAAGAAAAAGCATACTACATGATATGCATTATTGTAAAGCTATGGGTTTCTCTCCAACCCCACACGCACCCGCACAATGCGATGCGATCAGCATGTGGGCGCATTAGGGATCTTGCACTTGCTGGGGAGCTCCATCGCGAGCTTCGGGTCAACCCCGATCGAGGGCAAGATCGTCGAGTTCTTGTACTGGCAGAAGCACTTCAAGTCCGCGTGCGAGAGCCCCGCACAGCACTCGCTCGTGGGCGGTGGCGGGTTCGGCGGCGTCGCGGCCGGCTTGCAGGCCATCAGCTCTGAGTAGGTCATGTTGCATATGGTCTGTGTGTCGGCGCAGCAAGCGATCGCCACCATCAATCCCAACAGAATCACCGCCTTCTTGCCGGTTGCCTCCATCTTGCTGTTGTCTAAGTGATGACAGACACACTCGTAGTCTCTCCAAATTCGAGGGTTATGCTTGCTTCTTGGCCACGAGAGAGGGAGTGATGTTTCATGGGCTTTATATAGAGAATCGATTGGGGATCATTTGGGGATTGCGCGTGAATATACATTGTTTCTAAGTAGGTCACCACTTGCATTGTCGTGTCACTATGTGTACCTGTGGTTGCAAGAGAGGTCAATTTTCTTCGTTGATTTTCGTTGCCGAAAGGGATTATTTCGCTTTGTCCATACGATGTTACGTTGTTTGTCTAGTTTTTCGATCGCATGAGGGCTAGATATAAGGAGAACGGCCACGTTTGGTGTTCCTTGGATTCTTGAACATTGATCGAACCGTCTTGTGACGGTGGAGATTCCTATTTAGTCCTCTTCCTTAGCTATCACGAGAGATTAAGATATGGTAATGGTAATCATCGTGATTAGACATTGAAGAACCTAGGTTTGGTTTTAGGAGTCATGTACGTCCACTAAATCAAATATTTCGTTTTCTAGATTCTAGTTGCGGGAATTGCAACGACACCCTTGTGTTTTGCTCAATATATCAGTAAAGACGTCTCTCTAGTCGTGTTTTTCTCTATCCTCGATTAGGGGATCTCATACAACTCTTTTGATTGGTGAATTACAAACATCGGCATTATCCGCATATATAGTTATGGTTCGCACTCGGATGGTGTTCATATAATAACTCGCCAATCAAATGCCTCAAATCAGTCATATATGGAGTAAGATACAGCCCATTTTGAACTCCCCGTCAATTCATTTTCGTCCTGTGACGCGCTCGGGATGGAAATATGGTCCCCATTCGCACCTCATGCCCTACGCCTTGTAAGGCAAGGTACCGTTGCCATCTCAAATCTCGGTCGTAATTTTGGAGGCTGTGTAGATTAACCAACTCCGGCTTTGTCATTTGGGGTGATCGGTTTCCGGTGGATCGATTGCTACCCTTGAACCGGACAGCCTCATGCTTTGCTCAATATATTAGTAAAGACGGCCTCTCTAACCATTTTTAAAAAGTCATGTTTTTCTCTATCCTTGATTAGAGGACCTCCTACAACTCTGATCTGTGGATTACAAACACGGATATTGTCCGCATATATAGTTACAGTTTGCACAGAGATAATGTTCATATAAATAACTCGCCAGTCAAATGCCTCAAATCAATTCTATATAAAGGAAAACATAGCCCGTTTTAAACTCCCTACCAATGGATTTTCGTCCTGTGACCCGCCCGCTTAAGATGGAAACATAGTTCCCATTCCCACCTCATGCCCTACACCTTGTTAGGCAAGGTAACTTTTGCCATCCCAAATCTCGGTCCTAGTTTTCGAGGCCATGTAGATTGACCAGCTCCGGCTTCGCCATTAGGGACGATCAGTTTCATGGTGGGTTGATTCCCACCTCGAAATTAAACCGAACAAGGTCGATTCTCCGCTTGTGGAACCGGGAATCGGCCCTCCTAGTTTTGAACTAGACTGACCAGTTCGATCAGGTTCTATGGTCTGTCCCGGAACCGGTAATTCCTTTTTTAATTTTTAATATTTTGGTTTCTTCTATTCCTTACATCTTGAACGCCAAAAGTTTAAAATGGGCTTGTGCTTGCACCTGTTGATGTTGCTTCCACCATCTACTAGAGCAATTGTACCTGCAGTATGTTCCGATGAATTCAAATAGTTTTCCCCTTCCATTTTGTTCCTTTCCGCATCAGTTTTTGTTTGTTCCTTCCATATGCATCTTCTTGGTTAAAGAGCCAAAATTGAGAGTTTCCCAACATTAAAAGACACAAAAAGAGCATTATTTTCGTTTTTCGTTAAATAAATGTTTATGTGATTAGGTTGCAGCGCTAATTGATGATCGACTAGTCTTCCACTGGATTTTGTAGTTATTACTCTATTACATGGCGTCGTATCAACATATGTTAAATACTTAAAAATGCATATATATGGACAAACAAATTTGTAGTCATTACTTTATTTCTGCTGAAGGTCAAAATGAAATGCAGCCCAAACGTCTTTACTCTTTAAGAGAAAAAGAATTATAAAAGCAAAACATATTAGTCCGATCAGGTCCGAGCGGTCTGGTTCTGCACCTAAAATCGAGAATGGGACCGAGAACAGCTGGTTCCAAATTTTGGGAACTAGGAATCCCCTAGAACCGGTCAGTTCGGTTTGGATCCCAACTTGGAACCAAATCGATGCTCACCCCTATTCTCCATCCTTTCATCCCTCAATATTGGAAGTTGTGTGGATGACTCTCTCTTTCGGAAAATTCTTTTTTTTATTTTTTATGCTGATCTACATGTACCGAGTTTATCATTTCAGATGAGTCCCTCATGACCGATAGCCGTGATTGCTTTGAGTCCATGGACCTGAGTCTACAGAAGAGTTTCTCCTCTAATCTTCCTAAATTTTTTGGTCATACTCTAATCTTACTAATTTAAAAAAAAATTAGATACATTTATTTTATGGACAACGTAGTAATCAATAAAAACTATATAAAACCGTGCTTCTAAGTGGGATCAATGGAGGTCGCATTGTTTTTCTTGTTATATGGGATTGACAATATTTGTTAGACTAAGCCTAAACAATAACTTCATACCATGACACTAATAATTGTTTAATCTCATGGAGCCATGGCCCGGTAATATCCAGCTTTACAAAATGGGGGAATTATCCAATCAGTCCTAAACTTATTATATGGATGCCAATTCAGTAATAAATTTTCCAGTTTTACCAATTAAGTTCTAAAGTTTTTCGTGAAATTCCAATGTAATTCTTTTAGCCAAATTTCGTTGAAAATTGCTGACTTTGCAGTGTGCCATGTAGGGTAGTCGGCAATGACAAGACCTCCACGTTAACGATTTCCGGCAAAAATTAATCAAAATGACTACATTGGAATTTCTTGCTAAGGTTTATGACTAAATTGACAAAAATAAAAAGTTTCGAAATGAACTGATATCCGTACAATAAATTCAGAATTGATTAAGTAATTTTCAGGTACAAAATGGTTATCGACTATAACCATTAAACTGAGCATGAAGTAAATTTGATTCCCTAAACCTTAAGTGCAAAGAATCACCTGCTTGGATAATTCACTCTAATTTTGTAGCGTCCCAGTCCTACCCCTTTCATTGATGAATGCTCTAATTTTCAATAGTTATCAGATTATTGGCAGGTGAAAGATGCTTCTTTCTAAAGGTCAGCATTTATAACATGAATGTGACATAGAAACATAGACATATACAAGTGTAAGGACACGCAAGCTATGAAAATACCATTCATCTCATATAATAATACATGTGATACAAAGGTGAGTTCAAAACACGGGGGGACTCCATAACTACTCCAACTCGGCTAAACACTGTGACCCACTAGCCCTAACCAAAAACAAACAAGGCTATTACCCAATACTACACGACTCTATCTCCAAAAAATGACAGTCGTGTCTTTCCCAAAAACTTGCTCCTTCCTCCTCCTCCTTGATACTGTCCTCACTCAACCCCGCTACTAGCATCATTATCAGCTCTATCCGGCCCTTGGTATGGGAGTGGTCCCACCAATTGTCCTCTAACACGTGCATAAACAGAGATAAAACCCAAAAGAATGGGTCCCACAGGGGACCCAATATCAACGGTCAGGATGGAGATACACTTCACAAACATAATCCCCGGAAAGCCAGGGTTTGCAACTCATACGAGTGGCCCTCAAAATCAATGGGCACCCCATAGCTAATAGAGGTCGACACGGGGAGTATCGGCATGGCTACTAATCTGTAAAAAGTGTCAACAATAAACAGTGAGCAAAAGCTCAGCAAAGTAAACTCTATCATGCCATACTAAATAGATAATATCATGCACATCAACAAGGTCAATCATATAGGCAACTAAACCAATCCACAACCACCATAGTATACATGAACACTAATCACCAGGCTAAAAGATTGTCAATCAATGAATAGCCACTCACACGAGCACACGTTGCAGGCATTGTGTGACATTCATCAAACTTTAATCACCACTCCAAGACACATGTTCGGTGCGCTCCCCGGTCACGCATAGAGGAACATCCCGATTAGCAGGTCCAGTGCGCCCAGTCCGGTCTGCTAAAGTATATGCCAGATTACTCAACAGCCTGCGCGGGCTTCGTAAGTCCACTGACCTCGGCATCCCGTTCGGACTCCCGGGGCATCTAGGGCATGGCTCTTCCTAGGCAATGTGGACCACTGGCCCACGGCATCCCGCTTTCTTGACAGGCTCCTCGGGGCATCGTCGTCCGTAGACTGACAGTATCAATCATCTCTTAGTCACATATTCACACGGACAAACGATCTTTTCATTTTACTCGCATGCACAATTCATATTGAACTTACCATTACCTTGTCCTCCTCGGACTCCAAAACAAGACGTGAATCTCAAATTTGCCCCGCTCCATCAAGGCTATCAGTACCTGAGTGACAAGTTCAAAATGTAAGGATTTAGTTTCAAGAGACGTCGAATCGAAAAGCCAATGTTTTCAAGTAAAAACCGGCGGTTCATTGAAATCTAGTAAAACTGAACAGATTTGCCTGATTTGGGAGATCAATTTCAAAGGCATAGTAAACGGGTTCCAAAAATTCTAAATTTTGAATATGTTATAAAAAAGACCTTAAAAAATATTTTCCATGAAGAACACAATCCCAAAATCTTTGTGTAAAGGCCACTTTTAATGGCTCGAAGACAGACCAAAACTGGTCCGCCGAAACAGGAAAGCCGAGTAAAAAAGAATGCTTGTTTCACAATCCAAACTCTTTTAAAACGCTTTAAAATTTTTATATGTAGCAGAAAAGGGCTTCCTTAGCAAATTTTGTGAGAGAAGTGTGACCAAATTCGAAGTGGAAAGTTTTATAAAAATTCGAGAAGGCACGAAGGTCACGGGTTCCGTGGTATAAAACAGCTCTGATTCGGTAAGAAGTTGGACCTTCTTTTAACCCGTTTTAACTCAGAAAAATCTGAAATTTAAGTATGTTATAGATCAAGATCTTTTGAACAACTTTGATTAAGAACATTTTGCAAGATTCGAACCACAAAAGGGGCTATAGAAATGGAAATCCAAGAGTGTCCAGTAAAATCAGTTCTGGAACCGAGACAAAAACTTCAAGAAACGATTTCAACTTGAGGTCCACAACTTCTCAGCCAAGAAAATACCAAACCAAGAGTTCAAATCAACATGCAACAATCCTTTCCAACTTAGTCTAGTGTCGCGACCTACCCTCGGGTGCACCACTTAGGGGTTCGGCTAATGAATTGTTAAGTCTAGGCCTAACTCGGGCCCTCCCAAGCCCTTACCAATTCGCGACTTAAGGTTTAAGTTCTTAACAAACAAATCATTTCAATCGGGAGTCGCCACTAATCTATTTTTTGGTGGGTCGATTAGAAACCCAAGTAAAGTATCGGGAGAATTACTTTACTTCTACGAACCAAAGATTATGGACTCAGGGACTTGGTTACACTAGATTACTCTAATGCCCTTTCGGTACCTTTTCTCTTTTATTTCCAAAAAAACATTTGCAGGCAGCTTGGATTTATTTTAAGCCTATCCACTAACATGTGAGGTGATCATGCGGGTGCGCAACCAATAATATAACACTCAATAATGTAAATCAATAAATAAATTGCAAGATAGGGACTTACCTCAAAATAACGAAAGCACCTGCAATGTTAGTTAGAAAATCACATAGACAACCCTAATATGATTTCTAATTAACACATAAATTTACTCAAATCTTTTTTAGGTTTTCTCTGATTTAACGAAAACTAAACTTTCTGCAATGCATGCTACTAGTCTAACATGACATGCAACATACGATTTACTTAAATGTCCTAATTCTGACACCAATTAAATGCACTATCTCTAATATGGCATGCGAATGAACCTAGACATGAAATTTCTAATGACGAGAATTAATTAATATGCAACTACTCTAATATGACATGCACGTGGTATTTTTTATATTTTTTAATTTAAATTCGGAATAAATAATTAGCCTAATTTAAACATGTAACAATTATATCTAAGAAAAGAATCTAATTTATTCTAAGAAAATAATCAAAATTTATCCTAAACATGCAATATATTATCTACTCAAATTTTACCTAATCTTTTTGTGTTTTATTTTATGGAAAGACAATCAATTCAATTCAAACAAAAGACGGAAAGAAATAGCAATGAACACAACACCCAATCAAAATAAATATTATCCATATCCCTTTAAATTTAGAAAGAATAGATTGACGAATTATATTTCGGGCATGAGGATCGGATTGGCCAATCTTCCGCACAATCGCGAATCATATCTCGGGCGGGAGATCGGATTGACGATTTTTCGTGCGATCGCGAGTCATATTTCAGGCATGAAATCGGACTGTCGATCATATGCACGTTGTGAAATTAGGAAATAATTCATAATTTAAAGGCTATTCGAGAACTTATTGGATACGATAATATTACTCAAAGATTCGAATAAGATTGCAATATTTCAAACAAGGAAGTAATATATTCAAAAGTCAAATTAGATGAGGTTTTACCTAATTTGAATATTTGCTTTCCAAGTTTGGACCGGCGGGTGGTGGCTGGTCGGACTGGCGATGGATCACGAGCAGCACGTCTCGATGGTGGTTCACAGACTCCCTGTGACGGCGGCGGTCTCGCAAGGGGACCCTAGAGAAGTCCAATGGCGTGTAATCTCGATGGAGAATTCGTCCAGCAAGTTTGGAGGCTTGTCACTGCACCGAAAAAGGCAAACCAATGCCCAAAAAGCTGCAAAAAAAATCAAACACACCGTTGACTAAATTGAAGGCACCAAGCGGTAGTGTTGGTGAGGTTGGTGTTCTCCCGAAATCTGCTGGTCTCGTCTAGAAAGCTTGCAAAAGACTCGGCAAGGGTTGTTGGACGACAAATAAGGATTAGCCACAACAAAGCAGAAATTCGCTGGGCTTGGCTGGAACTCGGACAAGGAAGACTTGCGATAAAAACTCAAACAAGAGCCAAGGCTTGATCGATAGAGGTCCCAAGCACGTCGGGAAATTGGTGGGTGCTGGTCCTTCGCTGGAAAGGACGCTGGAGATTAGCGGCAGCAGCAGGAGCGGGGGGAACCACGGTAGCTCCGGAAGCGGTAGCAGCGAGAATGGCTTGCCAGCGACAGTAGCGGTGGCGAGGCAGTGGGTGTCAAGCAACGCGGGTGCGGCAGCGAGGCGTCGTGGACGCAGCGGAGGGGCGGCACGGTGCAGTGGCTGCACGCGTACGCAGCCGACTCTCTCTCTCAATCTCACGTGTGTTTTTTTTTTTTTTTTCATGTGTTGTCTATCCAAAAGGGAGACCCCCGTTTTTTGTCTGTAGGAGGTCCTTTTATAGGTGAGAATGCCTAGGCTTTTTTTAGAAAGAGATCCTCTCAAGAATATTTAAAATATATTACGCTTTGGCTTCTTTCCTTTTTGCTTGTGCCCATGACGTCAGAATGTAGTTCCGAATATATATCCCCCATGTTGACCGATCCCGTTTTCCTCTTCTTGTATCCTCCATATGTTTTTTCCTTTGCACAAAGATTCAAAGAAACAAAATTTGCTGATACACTTCTTCTTTCTGTCCATGGATTAAAGATATGTGCGGATAGGATATTACTCCCTCCTATCTTCAGAGAATATGGCCAAATATAATGAATGTCCCTTCCTTCTTGGTCTTCTATGTGGCCGAAAATATATATATAGAAGATCTTTTGCAACCGAAGATCACACGTGCAAAACATGTGACTTTTGGTTATGGGCTTGATTGAATTAATTTCATTTAAGTTCATAACCATTCGCTCGAGTCCATCCGCCGTCTATCCAATAAATGTGCAAATTATATGGGTCTAATTAACTATTAATGAAATGCTCCTGATATCTATATGCAATTTAACTAATATTTTTTGTTTAGGGATCAAGGTTGATCCCTAATTTTTATATGCAATAAACGACTAAATGGGTTGTCAAAATTTAAGTGTCAACAGCTGCCCCTCTTTGAAGGTGAGCTCGCAGAGGTTGCATTCAAAGACTAAATGATACCTAAATTTTGACTATGCAAATGCAATGAATGTTATTTTTGGTGGGAGTATTAGTTCTTCTTTTGAAATGCAATATGTCATGATGCATGCTGACGTGAATAAAACATACATGGAGTTACTTACCTAACATGAGTAGTAGCGTAATTCGAGGCATGACTCCGATTCTGTAGGTTGTTTGGCAAATGTTTGGGCTCTGTCCCAAAGGTATCGCCTAATGAACGCTGGTGACCTGCAACTCAATTAGGACACATGAAGGGTAGTTCGAATTACCTGGCTATCGTATGGGGTAATCGAAGATGGTGATCAATAGACACCCGGATATCATCTGAGGTATCTAGAGATCAAAGAATGGAAGACTACTTCGAATATCTGGATATCGTCTGAGATACTCGAAACGGACCTTCCGCTGAATGCCTGGATATCGTCTGAGGCATCCAGTGATAGTTTAGCGAAATGGAATTTATCCCACCTTTTGTCGAAATACCTGAATATCATCAGAGGTACTCGAGAAATTATTTATTAGGAATTTGGATATCGTCAGAGGTGCCTAATGCGGGGCTTTCTCCAAATAGCTAGAAAAGGGGCTTAACAAGGTGCCTAGTTATCATCTGAGGTACCTGAAAAGTGATTCAACAAATTGGAATACATTTGTACTTTTAACGAAATACCTGGATATCGTCAGAGGTATTCGGAAAAAGTCTACTGCTAAACACTTGGATATCGTCAGAGGTGTTCAAGAAGGAACTTTCCAAATTGTTTGAAAGGTGTGCCTAACGAAATATCTGGCTATCATCTGATATATTTGAAATGACTTGATCGATAAATACCTGGATATTATCAGAGGTATTTAATGATTTGACGAACAGAGGGGCTAGCCCGAATGCTCGGAGATTCCTTGACAAAGTACCTGGATATCATCAAAGGTACTTGAAAAGGCTTGACTAATAGATGCCTAGATATCGTCAGAGGCGTCTAGAGATCGCAACAAAATGATCAAATATGGGGTCTGACGATTTCTCGAACAGGTTAGGGATACCTGGATAGTCACTGACATCCAAGGGATAGAGATATACTTACCTGGTGATATCTCCGACTCTTGAGGGCGTGCCTCCTGCTAGACCCGGTTTTAGGCAACATGTAATATGCATTTATGGGCAATCAAGAACACATATACTCATGCACTATAAATTCAATTGGTTTTCATGCATGACGATTTTGTCGAATCAACATTACTAAATTTCATTAGAGAGAATCATGACAAGACAATCCGAACTCACAAGCGGGTGTCTTGAAAATGTCAAATGAGGGACTTCCAGTCCAAAAGGGCTTTCACTCACTCTCATCGAAAAGCGGTTATTTTATAAGAATCGCTCCATCTCACTATTATCATGTCAACAAGGGTCTCAGTATTCTCGCAAGCGATATGACCTTACCAATCTGAGAGGTCGTTGTTAGGACCGTAACGTGGACTTGGTCAATGGCTTAGCAAAAGGGGACTCTTTGAGTTGAGGTCATTGAAAGAAAATACTCCGCAATCGTTTTCGGGTTTACAAGTCAAGAACCCTGTAAAATGAGATAGAAATGGACTTGCTCGCACTTTTTCGAGCTAAGCTTATAAGCATATGAATTCCCACGCAAATTCAACTGCTCTAATATGAAGAGACTTTGTAAGGGACGTAATGCAGGCTAGGCTCATGGGTTGAGAAATGAATGGATTATTAGGCCCAAAATGTGTATAGTTCAGGTGAAAGAGTTGGTGATCATCTCGGCATGTCACCAATTTTCTTCTTCTTCTTCGGGAATTGTCTTCTCAGTAAATACTCTATTGGCCTTGAATTCACCACTTAACTTCTCTAAACTTGTAGGACGATGACTATCTCACTGGGGACGATTTTGACACACCTATTTTTCTCTATTGGGCATCGGCCTTACTTTTACCAGACACACTGCTTTTCTTGCCCAATTTTTTTGTCGACTCACGTCACTTGACACACGCTGTTTACAATGCATACATTTACCAACCACATTCTGATTGAATGACTTGCCATTTGGACTCTCAAGGATCTCTGTCTTCTATCGACACTCCGGATATGCTGCTTAGACAGTGATGGCTTTCACCTTGCCCTAGTATGGGGAATGATCACCAACTGGGTTTAAAGAAATGAATTTACAAGTTCAATTGGGCTTAGCAAGGGATAAAGTGTGTATAGGGTAGAGAAAGAAATGCTCTTCGTCATCCTAAGGCACTTGAACTTTGTGTGAATTCATCTGAAAAGCAACACTTGAAGATTGATGCAAATGAGAACAAGACAATCTCTACTCATTTTTCATCTTATGAAGCCGACTTACCTCCAGTTTGCCCCAATGTGGGGTGGTTATTGACAGAGGTAGTTTGAAAGAATTTCTCCAAGTGTTTAGGCTCAAAGTGGCGAAACAATGAACGACTTATAGTGTTTCGGATAGAGAAAAGAAACGCCTCTCGTCATTTCGGTTGCCGTACCTTTTACGAGATAACCCTTTACCTTACACACATAGAATTTTTCCACTCAACTCACTAGGGATTAGTGTATGGGACTGTGTATGAGGCATGCTTTGCCTTTCATCATCCCGATGCACCTCATTTAATATATTCAGTTTACTCCACATGAGTTATTAGATTGTCCAAGTAGATTCCCCTTTCGAAATCAATGATGCAGACTGACAAAATAACCATGTAGAATTTAAAGCCAATGCACACATGTTAACTTGAAATTGATTGAAACCATTTATTCTTCAGTGAAATGTTTGCAACTCAAAATATGAAAACCAAACACTTGAAAACTTTTGCTACAAAATGTTAGATTCTATCAGGGGTAATACATCTTCACAACATTAGAATTAACAGGAGTGGAGAACTCACGACCGTCCATTTCTGCGAGAATTAGGGCACCTCCGGGAAGCACCTTTTTAACCACATATGGACCGATGTAGTTTGGGGTGAATTTACCCCCAGGAATAGGAAAGACTGGCAGTACCTTCCTTAGGACTAGATCATTTACCTCGAAGTGTCTTGGACGCACCTTTTGGTTGAAGGATCTAGCTATCCTCTGCTGATAGGTTTGACTATGGCAAATGGCTTTCAATCGCTTCTCATCAATTAGGTTCAACTGCTCATGCCTTTGTCGCATCTATTCTGCCTCGGACAACTCCACCTAGGACAAGACTCGTAGGGAAGGGATCTCTACTTCGACGGGCAGGATTGCTTCCATGCCATACACCAAGGAAAAAGGGGTTGCCCCAACAGAAGTTCGGATAGAAGTCCGATACGCCATTAGTGCAAAGGGCAATCTTTCATGCCAGTCACAATAGTTTTCAGCCGTTTTAGCTAAGATCTTCTTGATATTCTTGTTAGCCACTTCAACTGCTCCATTCATCTGTGGACGATAGGGAGATGAATTCAAGTGTCGGGTCTTGAACTCATTGAACAACTGATCTATGAACTTGTTGTTCAAATTTGTCCCATTGTTGGTGACAATAGCCTCGAGGACACCATAACGAGCGACTATGTCTCGCCTGATGAATCTTACAATGTTCCTTGCAGTGACATTCGCATAAGATACCGCCTCAATCCACTTGAAAAAATAATCAATCGCGACCAAGATAAATCGGTGTCCATTTGATGCCTTAGGATTAATTAGGCCAATCACGTCGATGCCCCACATTGAAAAGGGCCATGGCTCAGACAACTGATGTAGTTCCGTTGGGAGAACATTTATTTTTTTCCTATGAATCTGACAACGATGACATCTTCGGGCATGTTCGATGCAGTTACTTTCAAGACTAAGCTAATAATAGCCCAACCTCATGATCTTCTTGGCTAACATGTGGCCATTCATGTGTGGACCACATACCCCCTCGTGTACTTCTTGCATGATTCTAGTACCTTCAACTGCGTCCACACACCTCAGCAGGATCGAATTATAGGATCTATTGTATAGCTTTTCACCACTAACAAAGAATTTTGAAGCCATTCTCATTATGTAGTTCCTATCGAATGGGGTGCTTCCTTCAGGAAATTCATGTCTCTGGATGTAACTAATGATATCGTAATACCACGGCTTTCCGTCAGGTTCTTCAGTCATAATCATACAGTAGGCTGGTTTTGTCAGGACTTCAATCTTCAAGGGTTCTACCTCTAATCCACCAATCACTTGCAGCATGGATGATAACGTAGCTAGCGTATCAACGTACTAATTATGGGACCTCGACAAGTACTCAAAGGAGATGTCCTCGAATTCTTCCATGATTTCTTCAAGGTATTCGTGGTATGGCACAACTTAACGTCTCTCGTTTTCCATTCTCCCACCGTTTGGAGGATGATTAGAGCAAAATCACCATATACCTTCAATTTAGTTATCCCCATTTCAACTGCCGCTTCGAGTCCGAGGATGCAAGCTTCGTACTCGGCTATGTTGTTGGTACAGAGGAACACCAACTTTGCTGCTACTGGATAATGTTGTCCATCTGGGGATATTAAAACTGCCCTAGTGCCGAAATCAGCCAAGTTTACGGCTCCATCGAAAAACATGGTCCATGCATCTTCCTTTATCACCAAAATGCAATCTTTTGGAGAATATCTATCATCATTAGGGATTCCAGGATTTTCGGTTAACACATTCGCAATTACTCGGCCTTTAATTGACTTCTGTGGCATCGTCTGGACATCAAACTCTGAAATTAAAATCTGCCACTTGGCTAACTTCCCTACCAAAGCCGGTTGATCAAGTAAATACTTGATGGGATCGTTCTCAGTCACAAGAAACGTCTGGTAATGCAATGTATACTGTCGCAGCCTATGGAACACCCATACTAGTGCAGCGCAAGTCTTCTTGACTTCAGGATAGTTCAACTCTGAGATGGTGAACTTCTTATTTAGGTAATAAATTGCTCGCTCTTTTCCATCTTCAGGCCTTTTCTGGGCTAGCATCGCACCCAGCGACTCGCTATGAATCGTGAGGTAAAGGATCAAAGGCTGCCCCTATATTGGTGGGACTAGCACTGGTGGTTTCATTAGGTACCGCTTTTGTTCGTTAAACGCTTCCTGACAATCATCGTCCCATTCCACTTGAACATTCTTCTTTAAAAGTTTGAAGAATGGCTTAGCAGTTTCGGAGAGTTGGGAAATAAAGCGGGCTATGTAGTTCAATCTACCCAGGAGGCTTCGCACTTCTTTCACGATCGATGAGAGTTGTAACTCACATATAGCCTTCACTTTGGAGGGGTCGACTTCAATGCCTTTACTGCTTACTATGAACCTGAGTAGTTTACCCGAGGTTGCTCCGAATATGCACTTTGTCGGATTGAGACGAAGTTTGAACTCATAGAGTCTCTCGAACAGCCTTTTCAGGGTATCGACATGACTCTCCTCGAGTCAAGACTTGGCGATCATGTCATCGACATAGACCTCGATCTCCTTATGCATCATGTCATGAAAAAGTGTCACCATTGCCTGTTAATATGTTGCCCTAGCATTTTTAAGATCGAAGGGCATGACCTTGTAATGTAATGTCCCCCAAGGGGTAATCAACGCTGTTTTCTCCTTATCGTTGTCTTTCATCCTTGTCTGATTATAACCTGAGAAATCATCCATGAAGGAAAATAACTCGAACCCAGCGGTACTGTCCACCAGAACGTCTATGCATGGTAATGGGAAATTGTCTTTAGGGCTGGCCTTGTTTAGATCGAGGTAGTCAATGCAAACCCGAACTCGGCCATCCTTCTTCATGACTGGCACGATGTTGGCCACCCAATTGGGGTATCGGGTGATTTCGATAAACCCTACTTTCAAGAGCTTCATGACCTTCTCCTCTATCTTCTTCGAAAGTTTAGGCTTGGTTTTCCGCAACCTCTGTTTCTTGGGCAGCATGCCTAGATTAGTAGGCAGACTGTGTTCCACAATAGAAGGATCTAAACCCGGCATATCAGCATATGACCAGGCAAAGACATCCTGGTAATTCTTCAGCAGTTGGACTAGGCACTTTGCTTCACTTTCGGGAAGGGTTGCCCCTATCTTCACCTCTTTGGGCTCTTCGGAATCACTTAAGTTAATAGCGATAGTTTGGCCTGCCGTCAGGACTTTGGATCTTTCATAACGCTCTAGATCGTGCTGAAGGTCCGAGGAGTCGTCGAGTTCGTCAGTGTCATTGGGATTAGGCTCGGTGGCGCATAATTCATTAGATTGGACTATTCCCATACCCAAACATGTCACAAGATCGCCCCTGAAACATAAAGTAGGGGATTCAGAAGGATAAACAGGGCTAAACATTGCATTTTTTCTAAATTTTTCTCTTTTTTTTTTTCGAAAATTGTTTTTGGAATTTTTTGGTGATTTTTTTTAAAATTCTTTACAAAAAGGTTTTAACACGAGAAAGCATGAAGAAGCCTAGGCCTCAAAATTCTCCTTGGACTATATTTTTCTTTTATTAGTTGGATATCATCACCGGGCTGGTTTGATGTACCTCAACATGCCCTCAAAAATGAAAATAACTTGTAATTTCATTAATTATCACCAAATGAATTACATTTATTGGAATGAAAATTGCGACAATCAAGTCCTAGAAACGAGAACTCCTGAAAGGCAGCTCCCGAGACGGGGCAACTCCTAAAAAGCAGTAAAAATTCCCGCGCAGAGGAGTATGTGAAAAAAGTAAAGGTGTTACTCTTGCATGCCAGTGCCTATTCCCTTCAACGGTCCTTCCTCGATAGCTCCAATAAGCATGTCATCGAACAAAGCAGTGATTCCCTCCATCCCATCATCGAGATCTTCTGTCAATGGAGGTGTTGGATCATCCATACCCCTATCCATCGGGGATAATATCACGCGGGTCAATATATAAGCTTGGGGGCGCCGAGTATTTCACATAGTAGTCGAACTTGCCACTCAGTTGCCCCAATGTATCGATCAGCTCCTTCTCTTCATGCATCATTCTTGCAGGGCTTGGGAATGTGGTTCGGATGTGTGGAGGCAACCTACCACGTCCAATCTCTCCGTTGTTTTGTGTACTTCCATGCCCACGTTCTTCACCATTCGGCTCTTCCTTGGATCCCTGTCTATTCTGCCCGTCTCATTGACCGCATCCACGTCCACGTCCACGTCCTCTGCCACGTTGTCCACGTCCACGTCCACTATTATTTGGCTCGCTTGGCCCCTGATACCTCAACCCAATAGTGTGGGGCCTCCGAGGGACCTCTACCGGTTGGCGGATACCTTGACCATTCCTGCCAAGGTCTCCACCCGGAGTAAAGCCATGGGACACCATTATTCGTCCAACCATGACTGCAGCATTTGACATCTCAGGAACGAGCGGCGATGAACCTCTAGATGCATGTATGGTCGATACGAGCTCGAGTGACTGATAGCTCGATTCTATTTTGCAATCCGGCTCAACATGGGGGATAGCCGTTGCATGGTAAATTGGGTGCTCTTCTTCACTGTGAACCGTGACTAACTTTCTCTCCATAACAAACTTCACCTTTTGATGTAGACTCGATGGCACAGCTCCAACAGTATGAATCCATGGATGACCCAGCACAAAATTGAATGCAGTGGGAATGTCCATAACTTGAAATAGGATGTTGAACATTGTTGGTCCTATCTGTATGTCAAGGTGGATTTCTCCTATCACTTCTTTCTTCGTTTCGTCAAAGGCTCGCACGGAGGTCTTGGCAGAATTTATCCTAGAAGGATCTATCTTGAGGAAGTGTAAAGTCACCAGAGGACAGATGTTCAAGGCTGATCCATTGTCAATGAGTACCCGGGCTACATGCGAGGCCTTGTATTTATCATAAATGTAAAGTGCTTTGGTATGCCTCCTCCCTTCCAAAGGGAACTCTTCATCCGAAAAGGCTATGAGGTCCTTGAGAAGTATAGAACCACAAATTCCTCCAATTTGTCATGATCGATCGTCTCGGGCACGTGGACTTCACTTAACACCGTCATTAGGGCTTTTTAATGCTTGACAGATGTCTGAAGTAGTTTGAGCAAAGAGATTTGCGCAGGCATCTTGCGCAATTGTTCAACTACGTTGTATTCACTAGCCTTAATCACAGCCAGAAACTCCTTGGCTTCTTCATTGGTGACAGGTTTTGTAGGTTGGGCATTAGCTTGGCCATAGGTACGCCCAAATCTGGTAACCAAGTCTACATCGAGACTGTAAGTCCAAAGGACTGCCTTATTACTTATATGGTTGAGGTATCTTGATCACTATCCCTTCATCAGCTGTAGGCGTGCTTACTACGATCCCTTCATCATCGGACGCATCCTCGAGCGGAGACATGTCCTCAAGTAGAGGGTCGAGCTTGTCTTTCCCAGTCAATGCAGCAAACTCCTCCTCCCAATCAATAACCACTTCAGAGATAGTAGAAACGATGCCAGTGTGGTCAACATAAATGATCATCCCAGCTTTTACCATTCTGGAAATTCTTTCTCTCATGATAGCCAGGGAAGGACCTCATTACTCGGGTAATAACCGGCTTTCACGAACTCATTATAAACATCGGTAGTACGCACCTTTATATTCTTGATTCGACTGGCATCGAAACTGAATATGACATTCACATTGCCCACATGATCAGGGAGTGGGTTGCTATGAACATTCGGCTTTGCGAGTTGGAAGGAAAATGCCTTTGTGTCAAGCAAGTTCTGGACCCAATGCTTGAGAGTGATACAGTCATCAATTGAGTGCCCCACTTCGCCCATGTGGTAATCACATTTCTTGGATAGATCATAATTGTAAAACTGCTCAGGGTTAGATCGCTTTGGCTCAGTAGTAAGCAAACCCTTCTTCCGAAGAATGGCTAGTACTTGGGATAATGATCCAAGGAGGGGAGTGAAATGTCTCTTGTTGTTTTTCCTCTGGGAAGATTGGCGCCTTGCATTTGGTTGTTGCACCTTTACCATTTGAATTGTTGGGGCACGCTTAGCATTCTCGTGGTCCGGCTAGGTAGAAGTCACATTCACTTTAGCTACCGGTTCCTTCTCCTTTCTTGCACTAAATCTTTTGATCAAGGAAGACGGCTCTACCCGTCTCTCAGCCCTATCTCGATCTGCTTGCCTATGGGGATAAGTTGATTGAAGCTATCAGCCGGAATGGCTACCATTCGATTATGGTACTCATACGGGAGGGTTTTGATGAACATCCTTTTCAACTTACTGTCTATAGGTTCTGGGACAACTTGAGCGGCTATATTCCTTCATCTGATAGCATAGTCTTTGAACGACTCCTTTTTTTTCTTCTGAGCACGTTCGAGGTCCTTGCGGGTGGGAATGATGTCCGTTATGAACCTGTACTGCTGTAGGAATGCCTCACTAACTTCCTTCCAGGTTTTGAGGCTATTTATCTTTTTCATGAGATACCAGTTCAAGGCAGGACCTGTCAAACTTGCTTGAAATGTATGAATCATCAAGAGTTCATTATCAACATACGAACTCATCCGTACGTCGTACAACTGCAAGTGGGCTTTTGGACATGAGGTGCTATTGTACTTGTCAAAATCTGGCACCTTGAACTTTTTTGGAATTTTGATCTTTGTGTAAAGAGACAAGTCGATTGTAGACGAATCATGTGAGCCTTCCAGCTGTTTCACTCTTTCTTCAAGCTTATTGACCCGTTTGTCATGCTCTGCACTTGGCACACCATCAGGTTTATCTTTGTTGACGACAATATGGACAGGGTCATCTACTAAATCGGGAAGAT
The DNA here is from genome assembly GCF_021117445.2 of Syzygium oleosum. NCBI lineage: Eukaryota > Viridiplantae > Streptophyta > Magnoliopsida > Myrtales > Myrtaceae > Syzygium > Syzygium oleosum. Next base: position 17,691,096 of record NW_026607485.1, on the reverse strand, counting down.
CATCGTCCTCTCTATCAGCATTCTTTCCACCTTTCTGCTTTGGTTCCGGTGTCTCGAGAGGTGCAGGAATAGGAGTCAATCAAAGGGCTTTGATGTCAAAAGACATTTGTTGCATTGCGGCGAGGAATTGCTTCATTTGATCCTCAATACTAGCGACGCGATCACGCAATTCAATTTGATCGGCCATTCTTGCTCTTGACCTCGTACGGATAGGCGAGCGTGATTGCTCCGTAATCACCTAATTTGCGAGCAAATGAGCATATATAAGTATTAAGAACAAATAACATGCCAGTCCATGACACAGGTCTACTTGCTTTGATTTATAAAAAAAAACTTTATTCATAAGGAATTCTTGAACAAAAACTATGAAAGCAACGACTTGAAATCCCTTAAACAAATATGCTAGGAAAATAATGACTCAACTTCCTAAACAGCAAATCTAGAAAGAAATATATCTTAAAAGACAAGAGCCATTTCATTTGGCTTAATCAATATACAACTAGGATGTGATTTCCAAACGTAATCGCTTATTCTCCTCGGCCAAGTGTGTAACTTACTCTTGTAACTTCTCAGCTTTTCTCTTGAGACATCTTTTCTCAGCACGGTTGGTGATCTTCTCAGGCACCCTTGGTATCTACAGGAGTAAGTTATCTGGAATCTTGTGTCGTTGAATGTAGTCAGCTGTAGCATAATACTTTCTTTCTTTACTCTCTAATTCTTTTTCGGGCCATATGAGCATTTGTAGATGGCACATGTCCCACAGCGACTTGATTAAAGAAATGCTATCCTCATGGTCGAGGTCTCCGTTAGTGAAGTCGACCCGAATTGAATCAGCCTGCTTCAAAGCTGGGGGAAGCTCTTGCACCACTTGATACTGGTGAGTCACCCTAGTCGAGTAATATTCCATTACCACAGTGAATCCCAGTAAAGGGATTGGGCCAACACGTTCACATGTGAGTCTAGCCTCACGAACTTGGAACCATTTAACATTGCCATAGGAAACATTTGGACTTTGGATTTTTAAAGAAAACTAGCCGATTGGAATAATGATAATCCGGTGCATGTCTTTGTTTATTCTCAAATCTCATGATAGGGTGATCAGAGTTGCTAACTTCACATATAATCATTAAACCACCAAACCCTTTTAAGTGAGATAAGAACCAAATTTGCAAAAGCTCAGGAGAAGTATGGAAAATTTTGTCACCATTTTCTTTAAAGTGAGAGAGGGAAAGAAAAGTTTCTGCCAGGAGGGTATTAACAAAGTTCATTCCCCCGCAAACTTGTCCCACTAACTTAGCAATCAAAGAATTAATAGCATTCTTACGGTGAGGGAAAAGTATAAATCCAAAGAAGGCTAATAGGAAAATCCTTCTTATTTGAAATGAGGTGCCATTTTGAAAACATTTATCAAGAAATGAAAACAGGCAAGTATTGCGGTGACCTTTCAAAAATTTTCTTATCTTTACTTCATTGATTCTCAAAAAATCAGATAAAATCAAGACAGGATCTATTCCGATAGGCGGACTAATTAATTCCGATTCCAAAGGTTTTCCAATGGCAATGCTATATTCTTCCAAGGTCGGAGTGAGCTCATGCTTACCAAAAATGAAAGTAGTTGTCTCCGGACACCAATAATGGGCAAGTGCTTGAATGAGGCCACCATGAATGTTGATACGCAACAGAGGAAGGAGTCGGCCAATTGTTGAGTCCACGAACTCACGGCTAGCTCGGTCTAGCTTGTCCCACCACGCGTTGAGTTCCTTCTTGGGAGGAAGAATAAGTCGAATGTCGAAATTTCCCATTGTATATTGACCAAGACTTGCGATCAACCTAGTATCATGGACCGATAAGACAATACGATAAAGTAAATAAATTGCGGAGAAAAAGTTCAAAGGACTTACTTTACCAATAACCGGGTGGCAATCACATAGACATACGCATGCTACGTGGCACGATTTCTACTCTAGAAGGCTTATCAAAGTGGAGCCACGAGGATGATCGGACTAGCTGCGGGCATGCGGACTAAGTCGGGTCCTCGTGACTCCAGCATCATCAAAGAGCCGACCCATGTCGCGGGCATGTGGACTGAGGTGGTAATCTCTTTGACATCAAGAAAGAAATTTCGGGATTGAGATGGGCAACTCGTACTGTAGGCGGACGGTCGGAGTGGTATCCATCTCAATACCGTCTTAGGTGATCCTATGCGGCCCAGGTCCGGCGATAGGTTGTGTGTGCTAGAGTGTAGTGAAAATACATAAGCATGCACGACAGTTTATAACAAACACCGCTTCTATATCAAAATTAAAACATTCAATTTCAACACCTCCCTGCAAGACAATGGTTAACAAACACTCCACCCCTTATAACTCCCATTCTGCAAAAACATTTAACACTTTAAACGTTAAGGATGTACCTGGAATCCTCGCTGCAAACTAAAAAAATATTTTTTTTTTAAAAGAGAAAATTCGGCCTAAGTCCACTAAGAGTATTAACTCAAGTCCTCAGCGGAGTCGCCAAGCTATCGCGACCTACCCTCGGGTGCACTACCTTAGGGTTCGGCTAATGGATTGTTAAGTCTAGGCCTAACTTGGGCTCTCCCAAGCCCTTACCAATTCGCGACTTAATGTTTAAGTTCTTAACATGCAAATTGTTTCAATTGGGAGTCGCCACTAATCTATTTTTTGGTGGGTCGATTATAAACCTAAGTAAAGTATCGGGAGAATTACTTTACTCCTACGAACTAGAGATTATGGACTCGGAGACTTGATTACACTAGATTACTCTAATGCCCTTTTGGTACCTTTTCTCTTTTATTTCAAAAAAAAAATTGCAGGCAGCTTGGATTGATTTTAAACCTATCTACTAACATGCGAGATGATCATGCGGGTGCTCAACCAATGATATAACACACAATAATGCAAAGCAATAAATAAATTGCAAGATAGGGACTTACCTCAAAGCAACGAAAGCACCTGCAATGTTAGTTAGAAAATCACATAGACAACCCTAATATGATGCCTAATTAACACACAAATTTACTCAAATCTTTTTTAATGTTTTCTCTGATTTAACGAAAACTAAACTTTATACAATGCATGCTACTAGTCTAACATAACATGCGACATACGATTTACTTAAATGTCCTAATTCTGACAACAATTAAATGCACTATCTCTAATATGGCATGCGAATGAACCTAGACGTGAAATTTCTAATGACGAGAATTAATTAATATGCAACTACTCTAATATGACATGCACGTGGTGTTTTTTATATTTTTTTAATTTAAATTCGGAATAAATAATTAGCATAGTTCAAACATGTAATAATTATATCTAAGAAAAGAATCTAATTTATTCTAAGAAAATAATCAAAATTTATCCTAAACATGCAATATATTATCTACTCAAATTTTACCTAATCTTTTTGTGTTTTTTTTTAATTTATGGAAAGACAATCATTTCAATTCAAACAAAAGACGGAAAAAAATAGCAATGAACACGACACCCAATCAAAAGAAATATTATCCATATCCCTTTAAATTTAGAAAGAATAGATTGACGAATTATATTTCGGGCATGAGGATCGGATTGGCCAATCTTCCGCACAATCGCGAATCATATCTCGGGCGGGAAATCGGACTGACGATTTTCCGTGCGATCGCAAGTCATATTTTGAGCATGAAATCGGACTGTCGATCATAAGCACGTTGTGAAATTAGGAAATAATTCCTAATTTAAAGGCTATTCGAGAACTTATTGGATACGATAATATTACTCAAAGATTCGTATAAGATTGCAATATTTCAAACAAGGAAGCAATATATTTAAAAGTCAAATTAGATGAGCTTTTTACCTAATTTGAATATTTTCTTTCCAAGTTTGGACCGGCGGGTGGTGGCAGGTCGGACTGGCGACGGATCACGAGCAGCTCGTCTCGATGGTGGTTCACAGACTCCCTGTGACGGCGGTGGACTCGCGGTGGGACCCTAGAGAAGTCCAATGGCGTGTAATCTCGATGGAGAATTCGTCCAGCAAGTTTGGAGGCTTGTCACTGCACCGAAAAAGGCAAACCAATGCCCAAAAAGCTGCAAAAAAAATCAAACACAGCGTTGACTAAATTTAAGGCACCAAGCAGTAGTGTTGGTGAGGTTGGTGTTCTACCGAAATCTGCTGGTCCCGTCTAGAAAGCTTGCAAAAAACTCGGCAAGGGTCGTTGGACGAAATAAGGATCAGTCACAACCAAGCAGAAATTCGCTGGGCTTGGCTGGAACTCGGACAAGGAAGACTTGCGATAAAAACTCAAACAAGAGCCATGGCTTGATCGATGGAGGTCCCAAGCACGTCGGGAAATTGGTGGGTGCTGGTCCTTCGCTGGAAAGGACGCTGGAGATCAGCGGTGGCAGCAGGAGCGGGGGGAACCACGGTAGCTCCGGAAGCGGCAGCAGCGAGAATGGCTCGCCAGGGACAGTAGCGGCGGCGAGGCGGTGGCGTCAGGCAATGCGGGGGAGGCGGCGGGGTATCGCGGATGCAGTGGAGGGGCGGCGCAGCGCAGTGGCTGCACGCGTACGCAGCCGACTCTCTCTCTCAATCTCACGTGTGCTTTTTTTTTTTTTTTTCGTAGAGACCCCCCGTTTCTTATCTGTAGGAGGTCCTTTTATAGGTGAGAATGCCTGGGCCTTTTTTAGAAAGAGACCCTCTCAAGAATATTTAAAACATATTATACTTTGGCTTCTTTCCTTTTTGTTTGTGCCCATGACGTCAGAATGTAGTTCCGAATATATATCCCCACGTTGACCGATTCCGTTTTCCTCTTCTTGTATCCTTCATATGTTTTTTCCTTTGCACAAAGATACAAAGAAACAAAATTTGCTGATACACTTCTTCTTTCTCTCCATGGATTAAAGATATGTGCGGATAGGATATTACTCTCTCCTATCTTCAGAGAATACGGCCAAATATAATAAATCCCCCTTCCTTCTTGGTCTTCTATGTGGCCAAATATATATATATATATATATATATATATATATATATATATATAAGATCTTTTACAACCGAAGATCACACGTGCAAAACATGTGACTTTTGGTCATGGGCTTGATTGAATTAATTTCATTTAAGTTCAGAACCATTCGCTCAAGTCCATCCGCCATCTATCCAATAAATGTGTAAACTATATGGGTCTAATTAACTATTAATGAAATGCTCCTAATAGCTATATCCAATTTAACTAATATTTTTTGTTTAGGGGTCGAGGTCGATCCCTAATTTTTATATGCAATAAACGACTTAATGGGTTGTCAAAATTTAAGTGTCAACATCTAGCAATCTAGACTCACCAAAACTCATTCTAGAGGTTCAAACTCATATGAACAGCAACTACACGACCAAATCGTTCTCTCCTATCGCCAACCAGCCAACTCATTGTCCTATCCAAGACCCAAAATCAACATGCAAACATTATCACGGTTAGTATAGAGTGAGAGAGCACACTTCCCTTGCCGGCGAGTGCGGCGATCACAGCATGCGGCCTTAGCGGAGAGAAAAGGGCACGGCGGCGGTGGTTTCTGAGCTTGCGCGGCTGCTGGTGGTGGCGTGGATGAACGGGACGGCGGAGTGGATGGCTGCTGGTCGGACGGTGTCAGGCGGTGGATGAGTGGCTAGCAGACTCGAGCGGCAGCGGAGCTTCGGCGGAGAGACGAGCGAGAGAGAGGGAGTGAGAGAGTGAGCTGGTCGGAGAGTGTGAGAGAGAGTGAGCTTGGAGGGAGTGAGCTGGGGGAAACGAGAGGGAAAAGTAATATGTGGCTCTTCATCTTCTCGCATGCATTCAGACAGTCCCAACGTGGGGCACCACCTGGCAATTCTCCTCTGCCACGGCAGAGGGGAAGAAAAAGAAAAAGAAAAGAAGGGGAAAAAGGAAGATGAAGGGACGGTGGTGGTGGAGACGATCCGGCACTGAGAGAGGGAAAGAAATAGAGGGAAAAAAATGAGAGTAAAAGGACTTGGCAAGAAGTCGGCTCACGCAAATGACGTGATGTCGGAGTTAGTCGACTCAGTGGCAAATAAACCCAAAAATTAAAATTTACGATTCCAAAAACGACGAAGGCAGCATTAGCCTGACACCCGAATTTCCAATTTCACTTTTTCTAATTTCCGTTGACGAGCGCCCCAATTCATTAGGGTCCTTCATTCTTTTGACCATATCAAAGTTCGGGATGTCACAAGTTTTATCTCGCGTCAGTCAGAAGTGGCTTACCAAATCTAAGTAAAATCTAAGTATTTCTATGTTTCTTTCGCCTATATGTATTGAGTTCACATATTTTGGACTTTCATAATCCTACCATTCTTTGAGTTAGATTATAGTAGGAGAAAAACTAAGCTATGATCCGTTTTTCTCTTTAACGACGTAGGCTTCTATAATAAGTAGGACTATGTATCGATAATGTTCAACATTCATCCACAGTATTTGCTATTTGAGATATGACTTACTACGACGTCGTATCTCATGATACTGGAAAAATGGTCCACTCAAAATAAGGAAAATTCAAAATAAGAACTCGAAGTGCTCTCATTTTCTCAAATAAGGGCCTGAAGTGGACTTTGTGTCAAACAAGGGCTTGAAGTGGCTATAATAGTTTCAAATAAAGGTCTCACCGCACCGGCTCGCCGACCGGCCAAATTTTTAGGCCGACCAAGGGTATTTTCGTACAAATATAATTTTAATATAAATTTTATTTAGATTAGATTAAAAATTTAAAAAAAGAAAAAGAAAAACAGGGAGCTGGCTAGCTAGCCCTCCCCGCCTATGGCCGCCCCCCATCGCCGGTGGGGCGGCGGCGATGGTTTACTGGCCCTCACCCAGGTCTACAAAAGGCAGTGACCTTCGCCCAGATCTGGGAGAGGGTCGTCCCCCTCTTTCGGCTCTGGTGGCCCTCGCCTTTGGCCGGCAAGGGTCGCCAGTCATCGTTGAGACGTCGGCGACCCCGTTAGCCATCGCCACCGCCCCACCGGCGATGGGGCGGCGGCCATAGGCGGGAGGGCTATTGCCAGCCCGCCCCCTTGTTTTTTTCTTTTTTCTATTAAACTTTAGCTTTTTTTTCATTTTTGAGTTTGTTTTTTTATGAAAAAAATAGAAAAGGTAAAAAAAAAAAAGAAAAAAGGAAAAATATTAAAAGACGAAAATGCCCTTGACTCTAGTGAGATCAGGCCCCTTTTTTAGACTAGAATAGTCACTTCAGACCCTTATTTGAGACAAAGTTCACTTCAAGCCTTTTTTTGAGAAAATGAGAGCACTTCTTGTTCTTATTTGGCACATGGTTCACTTTAGGCTCTTATTTGAGAAAATGAGAGTACTTTGGATCCTTATTTGAAATTTTCCCCTCAAAATATTCTTGTTATTACTTATATTCTCCAAAAAAGTGGATCATGCTCTTTTGCTGAGTTTCATTGTGGCCTACACTCTATCCGTTCACAATTTGAGATATGAAATATTATGGCATCGTAATCTCATGACATTGGATGACAGTGTCGCACCTAATAAATTTCGTAAATAATTATCGGACACGTGATGTATATGTCAGACATATAAAATAAAACTTTCGTTTAATATATGCTTTATTTTTTAGTGGAATATTTCAAGATAGGACTATTGAGCATACTATAGGGTTTAGATTGTCATGTGAATTAAAAAGTACACTGTAAAGCTTGTGATGCCCATCTGTAGCCTTCTTGGCTGCTTGACCTGCCTGCTTTGTGTTCCATTAGTTAATGTATAACTACCAGACTTTGTATTTATTCTATAAAGTCTTATTTGCCTAGCAAACAAAGAAAAGTAGACAGTATTCGAGAAAAAGACCAAAAATCCTAATATATTCAAGAATAAGAGCAAAATCCCAATTCTTCCCTTCTATGGCAAAATAAAAGGTCATGACTCACTCCCTGCCATCGAATCACCTATGAGGATTGGTGGACTTAATCTGATTTATATTGAAAACAGTAGGTTCCATGTAGATCCTACACGGGTTTCTCCAAATCTGACGGTTTAGATTGAATTGAGTATATATACTAGGTCTATGGGATACTTACAACTGTATAAGGTAAATTCTACACTCCATGGTCCAAAAAGTGTCGAATGCAATCACCAAACCTGTCTTAGGGGGTGTTTGGTTCAGCTTTGGGAAGGGGCTTTGAGCCCCGAAAGCCCCTTCCTAAAATGCTGGAGTGTTTGGTTCAGCTTTGGGAAGGGGCTTTGAGCCCCGAAAGCCCCTTCCTAAAATGCTGGAGTGTTTGGTTCAGCATTTGGCCTAGCATTGGCCAAATGCTAGCATTCCACGAATGCTACTGTTCACCAATATATATATATTTTTTTTTGGTTTGAAGCTGTTCTTCACCAGGCAGCCGGCGAGGGCGGCCGGCGAGGGAGAAGGGCCGGCGAGGTCGGGCGACCACCGGCGAGCCAGATCTATCTCGCCGGCGGCCGTAGGCCCTCGCCGACGGCCGGCTCCGGCGATGGTAGGTTTTGTGTTTTTTTTTTAATAAATAAAATAATTCTCAAAGTCCATTTGCAAAAAAAATTTACCAAACACTATATTTTGGCCAAAGTAACTTTACAAAATATTTTTACCAAACACCATTTGCATTTCCCCAATGGGCTTTCACCCAAAGGTATTTGCATTCCCTCAAGTAGCATTTTCAAAGTTGAACCAAACAGGCCCTTAGTCATGCTGGCTTTTTCTTACGAGTAGTTCATGAAAATGTTTTAGATGGTGTGTAAACACAGATATATTTATTCGAATCAATCATTCGATGTTAGGTGACCTAAATCTTTTATGTTGTCTTTCAATATAACGACGCGGCGTTTATGGAGTTTTCAGAAATGGTTCTCACAAACTCATCCATGGCCCTCATAACCCCTTATCATTATCACCACCTTCTGTCACAACTTCCCTCATTTTGTTCCATCACCTCATTGGCCTTCTTCTTTATCTCCCCATCAATTGATTGCCCAAGACTTGGAATCCTATTGTCTCATGATTGCAACATGAAAAAGATGACTTATTGTGATACAGATTATGTGACTTGCCCAATGACCAGAAGATCTATCACTGGTTTTCGCATTAAATTGGGAAGATCCCTAATCTTGTGGAAGACAAAGAAACAATCAACCGTCTCTTTATCATCAGCTGAATCAGAATATCGGGCTATGTCAAAAACTATTTGTGAGATAGTTTGGATATGAGGTTTTCTATCGGATCTTGGGGTACAAATTCATAGAGCGAGTTAATTATTTTGTGACAATGATGCAGCACTCAAATTAGCAGCAACCCCAGTTTTCATGAAAGGACAAAACACATAGAAGTTGATTGTCATTTCACTCGAGAAAGATTCAAGAAGGGATTATTACAACTCGAGGAATTGGAACTGTAGAGTAGCCTTCGGATGTAACGCCCCCACCTCAGGGTCATTAACGTGACGTCCCATTCGTTATTATCTTTCGTTACACACAAGCGGAAAGCATAATTTCGGGACAATCACATTCAGAACAACAGCGAAAATACGACCAGCAGCATCATGAGCAAACCTTGTATTTACAGGACAAGCAAACATATTTTACAAGCCAACTTAGCCGATTTTAGCCATTTACAAACAACAAACGTTATGGCTTGGGTGTCCTAAGCCCACTACTTCGGATTCACAGCTCCTAACTTTCCCCGAACTCCAACATGGCTTAAACCCTGCCTGTTGCCGCCGTCCGTTCGACCATCCTATGAACCTGAGAGGGAAAAACAACGGGGGATGAGTCGGGGAGACTCAGCAAGTGAAAACACTAATGTCAAGTGAGGATAAATCGATCGACGTTAACATGAGTCGGCCCTTACCGCACCAGCGTCGATGGCAAAGTTCATGCCGACAAATACTAGAGAACTCTAAGCATGGCTGTAACACGTGAACATCACTAGCCAAATTCCGGCTTCTATCTCGAGATATGAACGTCAAACACAAAACATAAACAAGCCAAAGAGGTAACCAATCAAGACCGAACACGGTCCAAGCAAACCACGTCACAACGCATCTCATCATCCTTTCCCGAGATTAGGGAATTCACTTACACAACGACAAACAAAACTAGAGAACGGGGTTCGAGATGGGTGAGCTCGGGAAATTTCGGGTTTTCTCCTTGCTTCCTTCTTGCTTGGCCGAGCAAACCTAGGCCTACGAAGGCCAAACCGCGGGCTCTTGGGTGGAAACGAGATGAAACACGGGCCGGTTCGGAATTTATTTGGGCGTGAGCTTCTCGGGTCAAAAGATGAGAAAACAAAAAACAAAAAGGGAGAGGAAGAAGATGGTGAGATTGGCGTGAGAGAGAAGGGTCTTTACGCGGGGTTCCCTTTCCTTATATGTAATGGCCGTTGCTTGGCTCATGGCTTAAGTCATCAAGGGATTAGGTCATGGCTTATGTCACTAAGAGATAAGGTCATTTATGCTCATTAATGGACTAAGCCTCTTAGTCAAATTTCATGATGGCATGTATTTAATGCCATTAATGGACTAAAATGATGAAGAGGCACACCTTATCTTCACCTCATTGGCTCTCTCTCTCTCTCTCTCTCTCTCTCTCTCTCTCTCTCTCTCTCTCTCTCTCTCTCTCTCTCTCTCTCTCTCTCCCTTCCTCTCGGCTTCTCTCTCTCTCTCCGTTTCTCTCTCCCCTTGGCCGAATGGCCTTGGTTATCAAGATTCCATTATAGAATCATTCCAGAAGAAAATATTTCAGCTTCTGCCACTATATGTAAAGCCTCATTTTCCCCTTCATATGACCTCCAATAAAAGTGTAAAATATCTCATTTGAAAGTTCAGAACGTATGCTTTAAGTCATCAGAAGACATCAAGTTGAAATTCCAACGTTCTTGTATAGAAAATGCTGAATCTTTGAAATCTGACAAAACCAGTCAGCTTTGCACTGTTCACGAAATCGGACTTGAAAACATAGTAAATGGACTCCGAAAATTCTCAAATTTGAATATGTCATAAAAAAGGCCTTTTATGCGGAACACAAATTCTGAATCTCTCTGTAAACACCATTTTTAGTAGCTCAAAATCATACTAAAAACAGCTCGCTGGAACAGAATTCTTGTTTCTCAAAGTAAGCTCTGTCCATAATCCAAATCATCTCGAAAAATTCCCAAATTCATATAAATTATAGAAAAGGAAGTTGTCAACAACTTTTGTGAAGGAAACTTTTCCAAAATCGGCCCAGAAAATCTTGTAGAAAATAAAGAAATGGTGAACATCACCGAAATACCCATTCTGGGCAGTTTTACAAGGTCCGAAAATCAGGCCATCGTACCACTCATATCAACTCCAAAAATTCTGAAATTAAAGTATGTAAAACCTCAAGATGTTTGGAGAACCTCTCAAGAAGGAAGTATTTGGAAATTCGGATCACAAAAGTCTTCCCAAAAATAACAAAACGAACGGGTACAAAGATCCGAAACTGGGTTTTCCAAAACGAGTAAAAATTTTGGTTCCGATTGGAAAACAACCAAACTTAAACCATAGCCATTTCCCAGGGACTGAAATTGAGGATGTTACAATTTACCTGCGGCTTCACAGGCCCAAACATCGGGATGTGACACCGGACATTTTCACTAAGCCTTTAATGCCAGAGACAGCATGCGTATCTACTAAGAAAGCTGGGCGTCTTTAACATATGTAAGCTTCAAGCTTGATGGGGAGTGTTGGAGAAAGATCTGATTTGGTTCTTGATTCCGATTCTAATCACGAAGATCAAGAATTAATTGATTCAGTCAATCGGGATAAAATAGGAAATTGTGTGATGTTTATTCTTTCTTTGATCTTTTTGGTACTATAAATATTGGCATTTACATATGCAGAATAGACAATACAACAGTACAATTTTCAATACTCCTTCCTTTACATTTTCTGTCAAATATTATAAGCTGGTATCCATAGAGTGAGCAAGAGCTCATAAAAGGGTGTATTAATTATACAAAGCACACAGAGATTAAGAACTTAATGAAAAAGCATACTACATGATATGCATTATTGTAAAGCTTTGGGCTTATACTTTCTCTCCGAGCCCACACGCACCCGCACAATGCAATGCGATCAGCATGTGGGCGCATGAGGGATCTTGCACTTGCTGGGGAGCTCCATCGCGAGCTTTGGGTCGACCCCGATCGAGGGCAAGATCGTCGAGTTCTTGTACTGGCAGAAGCACTTCAGGTCCGCGTGCGAGAGCCCTGCGCAGCACGCGCTCGTGGGCGGTGGTGGGTTCGGTGGCGTCGCGGCCGGCTTGCAGGACATCAGCTGTGCGTAGGTCATGTTGCAGATGGTCTGCGCGTCGGTGCAGCAAGCGATCGCGACCATCAATCCCAACAGAATTGCCGCCTTCTTGCCGGTTGCCTCCATCTTCTTGTTGTCTAAGTGATTACAGACACACTCGTAGTCTCTCTAATTCGAGGGTTATGCTTGCTTCTTGGCCACGAGAGAGGGAGGGATGTTTCATGTGCTTTATATAGAGAATCGATTAGGGATCATTTGGGGATTGCACGTGAATATATATTGTCTCTAAGTAGGTCACCACTTGCACTGTGGCGTCACTATGTGTACTTGTGGTTGCAAGAGTGGTCAATTTTCTTCGTTGATTTTTGTTGTCGAAAGGGATTATTTCGTTTGGTACATACGTTGTTTGTCTAGTTTTTCGATCGCATGAGGGCTTGATATAAGGAGAACGGCCACGTTTGGTGTTCCTTGGATTCTTGAACATTGATCGAACCGTCTTGTGACGGTGGAGATTCGTATTTAGTCCTCTTCCTTAGCTATCACGAGAGTTTAAGACAAGGTAATGGTAATCATCGTGATTAGACATTGAAGAACCCAGGTTTGGTTTTAGGAGCCACGTACGTCCATTAAACCAAACATTTCGTTTTCTACATTCTAATTGCGGGAATTGCAGCCACACCCTCGTGTTTTGCTCAATATATTAGTCAAGATGTCTCGCTAGTTGTGTTTTTCTCTATCCTTGATTAAAAGATCTCCTGCAACTCTTTTGATCGGTGGATTACAAACATTAGTATTATCTGCATATATAGTTAGGGTTTGCACTCGGATGATGTTCATATAATAACTCGCCAATCAACTGCCTCAAATCAATAATATATGGAGGAAGATACAGCCTGTTTTAAACTCCCTGCCAATTCATTTTCGTCCTGTGACCCGCTTGGGATGGAAATATAGTCACCATTCCCACCTCATGCCCTACACCTTGTATGGCAAGGCACTATTGCCATCCCAAATCTCGGTTGTAATTTTGGAGGCTATGTAGATTAACCAACTCCGGCTTTGTCATTAGGAGTGATCGGTTTCTGGGTGAATCGATATCTACCTTAGAATCGAACAGAACAAGGTCAGTTCCCAGTTTGTGGAACCGGGAACCGGCCCACCCGGCCCTAGAATTGGTAATTCATTTTTTTTATTTTTTTATTTTTGCTTTCTTCTATTCCCTACATTTGGAACTCCAAAAGTTTCGTGTTGCCTTTTGCTTGCATTTGGTGATGTTGCTTCCACCATTTACTAGAGCGATTGTAACCACATCATGTTCCAATGAATTCAAATGGTTTCACCTTTCATTTTGTTCTTTTCTGCATCAATTTGGGTTTGTCCGTTCCATGCGCATCTTCTCGGTTAAAGAGTTACAAGTGGCAATTTCCCAACATTAAAAGAAAAAAAAGGAGCATTATTTTTGGTTTTTCGTTAAATAAATGTTTACATGATCAGGGTTGCGGCGCTAATTGATGATTCACTAGTCTTCCACTAGTCATTACACTATTACATGGCATCATATCAAGAAATGTTAAATAATAAAAAAGTATATATATATATAACAAATTTGTAGTCATTACTCTATCTCCGCTGAAGGTCAGAAAGAAACGCAACCCAAGCATCTTTACTCTTTAAGAGAAAAAGAATTTAAAAAAAATCGTATCGGTCCGGTTCGGTCCGGTAAGGGAACTAGATTGGGAATCGTCGAATCCAAATTTTTGGACCTGAGAAATCGCCCAGAACCAAACGGTTCGATTCGATTCCCGAGTGAAGCTGGACTGATGTTCACCCCTATTCGCCATCCTTTCTATTACTCAATATTGGAAGTCGTATGTATAGACTAAGCCTAAACAATAACTTCATATCATCCTTACCAAAAAAAAACAATAACTTCATATCATGACACTAATAATTGCAAAATCTCATTGAGTCATCCATGGCTTGGTAGTATGCAGCTCTACAAAATGAGGGAAGTTGTCCAATCAATCTAAATCTATTGTACGGATACCAATCAATCCTAAATTTTCCAGTGTTATCAATTTAGTCCTAAACCTTTTTGTGAAATTCCAATGTAGTAATTTCAGCCAATTTTCATTGGAAATTCCTGACATCGTAGTGTGCCATTTAGAGTAGCTGGCAATAACTGGACTATCACGTAAACTATTTTTGGCAAAAATTGATCGAAAGAACTATATTGAAATTTTGTGCAAAGGTTTAGGACTAAATTGGAAAAAATGAAAAGTTTAGGACTGAATTGATATCCTTATAATAGATTCTTGATTGATTGGGTAATTTTCTGGTACAAAATAATTATTGACTATAACCATTGAATCGAGCACTAAATAGATTTGATTCCCCATATCCGTAGATGCAGAGAATCACTTGCTTGGATAATTCTACCATAGTGGCTTACCAAACCTATGTATTTCTATATTTCTTTCGTCTATATGTATCGAGCTCACATGTTTTGAACTTTCATAATCCTACCGTTGTCCGAGTGAGATTATAGTAGTAAGAAAACTAAGCTATAATCCAAATTGCCTTTAACGACTGTTGACACCCAGAATTACCCTTAGTGGGAGCGGGCCAATTGCAAGTCACAAAGGACGTAAAACACGGCCCACATAGCATGAATCCGGAGAAAGGCCGTGAGTTAGGTCCAGAGGCATCAGAAAGATTTGGAGCAGTTATTGACTTGATACGTCATAGAAGTGTCGACAGGTTGACAAGTCTAAGATCACAAGCCTTGCACATGACGTCGACAAGTCCAAGATCATGAGCCTTGCACATGACGTCGACAAGTCCAAGATCACGAGTCTTGCACGTGACGTCGACAAGTCCAAGATCACGAGCTTTGCATGTGATGTCGATGAGTCTGAGATCACGACTTAAGCACGTGGTGTTACATTTCCACATGTCAAAAGGTAAAGACATGACCGTGGGCATGAAGATCAAGGAAGCTAAATAGTGAAACGTGAGAAACAGCAGGGAATAAAGAGACGCGTGAAGAAAATCAGCTATTATGTGATGCCCAAGGAGCATAAGCAACATCAACAAGTCAGGAAGCGGTTAAAGTGTGAAACGTAAGGAGTGAAAAACAACTTTCAAGGTGAAGTAGCGATTACTAGGCTGCTCTATAAATACTCAAGGATTTCCAACGTAGGAGAGACCTCCAAACAAGACAACACACTTCTTATCTATCTTTATTTTCGGCACAATAGGAGTAGTAGTAGTTACAGCTTTCAGATTCCACGTCGTAGATTCAATTCCGGCGCGAGTCTTTATCAGGTTCAGCATTGTTGATTAAATTCCAATGCTGTGCTACCAGTTCAACGTCGTCGATTAGATTCTGGCGTTGTGCTTGGAATATAGCTGTTGATTGGATTCCAGCCATATTCTCTCATGTCACGTCATTAATTAGATTATGGCGTACCTGGAATTGCAATGTTGTGTACTGGTTGTGTCGTTGATTGGATTCCGACAGAACTTGGTCTTGACATTTGCAAGTTGTTATCCTACTATTAGTATTGTTGAGTTGGGTGTATTATCGAGTTAAGTTGTAAGGCACAAGTTGGGTTTAATAGACGCATTTGACATTCTCTGTCCGAACTTGATTCAAGACCCTAGTGCCCTCTAATAAAATCCGAAACGCAGCGTTCAGTGAAAGATTTTCGACGGGATAAAACCGGCGAAACATCTTTTTGGCATGCCCGGTGGGACCCTTATTGAGTTAAGTAGAGAGAGTACTATGCCACGCACCCGAAGTCGGACCAACTCGGATAATACTACTGACGAGCAAGTTGCATCGATGGTGGAAGATAATACTCGTGCTGAGACATCATCCGCTCAACTTCTTCATAACGAGGTTGCTAACCAATCTCGAGAGGAGATCATTGATATGTCGAGGTAGCGCGTTGAAGATAGAAGGCAAACTAAGCTCACACCAGTTGCACTTTCTACTATGAGGCGGACTATTGAGGAAACTCATAATGAGTTCGCCGATTATGTGGTAAGGCGTATGACTGAGGTGGTTAGGCCTTTGATGATCAACATTTATCATGAATGTACTCAAGGTCAATATGGAGGGTCCATCGCGCCAACCCAACCGAGAATAGGATCTCCATCAACATTGGGAGGTCCTACAATACAGTTTGGGACGATGACCTAAGGCACATTGACGATCCCGCCCATTCTAATATTACCGAGGGGAGAAACCTTGCCAGTAGCACCTAGTGAGGGGTTTCCTCAGGCTAACGTGGGCCTAAATGGAGGGGTTGCTCGATAGACGATGATCGATGAGAACTTCCAGGGAGGATATCAAGTTACTCAGGCACAAGGTCCTCCTGTGATCCAGGTAAATCCTCCACCTGTAGTCTTGGATATTCAGAATCCTGTGGCGCCTTTGCCTAGGGGGCAAGAATAGCTCCAACAAATAAACAACCAACCACAACGTCAGGCACCTCAGCCTGCAGTGCCTAACGTAAATCATCATTTCCACCCCCTATGGGTCCAAATGTTCAAGTCCAGCTACCATTGTCAGCACAGTTAAACCCACCGGTTAATCCCCCAATGATTGCTCATAACGTACCACAGATCATGCAGCCACAACCTCAACAACAGCCATAGTTACCACAGCAGCCATTCTACCAATTACCTAACCAAAATCTAAACCAGCCATTACCACCTAATTATGTTGTAGCTCCTGCGCCCACCGTGGGTCAAGTAAGAAATCAGTTGGTAATGGATCCTGTGATGAGGGGATATGGTCATGATATGGGATGCTTCCCGAATGTCTATAGAAAATCATATCCTGACTGGATGGATACCATACCATATCCAAGGGGTTTTAAAATGCCAGAGTTTACATTGTTCACCGGAGAGGAATATCAGTCCACTTTTGAACATGTTAATCATTTTCTGGCGCAATGTGGCGATGCGGCTCATGCCGATTATTGGAAATTGAGGTTATTTCCCTTATTTTTGTCGAAAACCGCATTTACCTGGAATACTGCTTTACCTGCAAATTCGGTTACATCATGAGAACAGATGGAAAGATTATTTCCTTGTCAATTTCAAAGAGCTGTGCCGGATTTATCGGTAGCTGATCTCTCGATTATGAAACAGTTAGCCAATGAATCTGTCGATCAGTTCATTTCCAAATTTAAAAGGGTAAGGAATAAATGTCTAGTCCATTTACCTGAGAAGACTTTTGCGGACCTCACTTTTAACGGACTAAAGTTTGAAATCCGAGAAAGGATGGTTGGACAACCTTATTCAGATTTGTTTCAGTTGTCAACCATAGCTACTAAGCACAAAAGCCTCTTTTAGGAAAAAGACAAAAGGTATGGTCGACGAAGTGAAGTTCGTTGGGTTGATGCTGTCGAGAGCGAGAATGAAAATGAAACTGAATCAGCAGATATAGCAGATGTGGCTCTCGCTAAAATGGTGATTGATAAGCCATATATCTGCCAAGCTTTAAAGCCGGCAAGAGTTAAAGAAAAATCCAACCTCATGACCAAGGCTAAGGAACCCATTTTTTATTCTTTCGATTTTAATAAGACAGAAGAAATATTTGACTTGTTGTTAGCTGATGGACAGATCAGACTCACGGAGAGTCAAGTTTTACCCACCAAAGACGAATTGGCGGGAAAAAAGTATCGTAAACGGCATCATTTGTGGAGCCATGCCACCAACGACTGCCTGGTATTTAAAAGAAATGTCCTGGAAGTGATCAAGCAGGGGAAGATAAATTCATAGAGGACAAAAGTAAATCCCCGATGGAAGTTGATGTCGATCCTTTTCCTGTAATGATAGGGATGGTGTCATTGAAGACGAAGACAAGGGGGCATCAACCATATCGTTTTTGCGAAAGGTGTAAACGGTTGTTGGAACGGGACAAACATTATTCCAGCAGTCGAAGACGTCCGCCCAGTGAAGTTGTCGACGAATTCTGCGATTTGGCTCTCACCGACTCATATGATGAATAAACTCCTTCTAAAAGTGTCAACCGTCGTAGGAGCCGTCGAGACCATAATAAGGCCATTAAATCATTCAAGCAGAAGTACGAGGAAGGTGATTCGACCATTAATACTTTGGGAGAACCTAGTGGAAAATTTGATTACTATGTTAGTTGTGCTCCACCACCTTCGTATAATGCGAAGATTGAGCCAAGTGGATAGGGCCCTAATTTCTCTGATCGAGGAGATCTCTACACAGACCCACATCCACCACGTCGATAAACTCTGAAAGTACCGAGAGACCCACTTATGGGTCAATGGTATGAGGCCCGCAGAACTCAGAATTGCAGCTCAAATCTGACACGGACTCAAAAAAGGAGAATGCAGAGGAAAAGAAAAGAGTATCAACTCCAACAACAAGTGAGTCAAGTTTACATCAAGCAGGTTAAGCCGACCCTGATAGCAGTACAAGGGGTCAAGCCAAAGTTCCCCAAGCATGGAAATTTAGTCTGGAAAAGAAAACTAGAAAACCAAGCATCGACATCTAGTCGACCTTAGCAATTTTCACCAAAGCAAGACATTGAGCTTGCCCAGAGTGAACCGCAACAGTTGTCGAAGTCAGTCTCGTCACTAAGTTCTTGCATGGTTCAAGTATGGCTTCCATCAAACCTTCGGGTTATGACGGTAGAGCCAGATCATCTTGCAGAAGTCACAATGGATGAGAAAGAAAGAGCAGAATTTCACTTTGATATAGAGGAAATGGTTGAATTTGAGAAATCTCCACCCAAGGATTCAAACCACTTAAGGGCTCTGAATATCAACGTACAGGTTAATGGCCGACCTGTGTCTTGAGTGTTAGTGGATGGGGGATCCATACTGAATCTCATCCCATATTGTTTCTACAAGAAACTGGGAAGGCGCGATGAGGAGATTATCCCATCGAACATCCAATTGTCTGACTTTACTGGAGAAGTCTCAGAGGTTAAAGGAATTTTCATCGCTGACTTAACTGTTGGCACCAAAACTTCTAGGATGTCCTTATGTGTGGTTGATGCAGATGGGTCTTACAATTTACTATTGGGCCGAGATTGGATCCATAGTAATCAGTGCGTACCGTCGACTCTCCATCAGATGATAGTGTTTTGGAATGGGGATAAGGTAGAATACGTTAAAGCAAACACCAAGTCGCAAACAACCTGCGCACATGCATCTCCAATTCATCAATTGGTACCAGAAGACAATATATCCATCAGTAAGCCACCCCTTGTTGACCCTAATGGTATTGCATTCTGTCGTTTCGACAAAGGGATCGTTGAGTGGGTCCCGAAGAGTCAACTCGTGGGGCAATTAAATAAGGTTGTGTATGGAGAACCTTACGTTGTCAAAAGACCTCATTGAGAGGTACTCGGCCTATCGGGCCAAGCTCGCAAAGCAATCCATAGAAGCTGTCGATGGAATCCTTGAATTTGAAGAGTCACCCATAAAAGAGATTGAAAAGTCGATTGAAGCTCAAGACCCGTTACTGGAAGTGAACCTTGGGCTAAGCAATGAACATCGATCTATTTACGTAAGTTCGTTGATCGATGATGACTTCAAAGCCCAGTTGGTAGGACTCTTGAAGAAGTATAGGGATTGTTTTGCCTGGGACTATAGAGAAATGCCAGAATTAAGCAGAGACGTCGTCGAACATCGACTGCCCATAAAAAAGGGGTTCAGGCCTCATAAACAGCTGCCTAGACGATTCGCCTCGGAGGTTAGCCTTAAAATAAAAGAGGAAGTGGAGCAATTGCTAGCGGCTGGATTTATTAGGACGTCGTGGTATGTCAAATGGTTATCTAATATAGTTCCAGTAAAGAAAAAGAATGGAAGGTTACGTATCTACATCAACTTCCGAGATTTAAATGCAGCCACACCTAAAGATGAGTACCAGATGCCAATCACGGATATGTTAGTTGATTCGACTTCTGGGAACCAAATCATGTCATTAATGGATGGTCATTCAGGTTACAATCAAATATTCATCGCTAAAGAGGATGTCCATAAAACTGCATTCAAGTGCCCTGGAGCTATTAGCACTTTTGAATGGCTAGTCATGCTATTTGGATTAAAGAATGCATGGGCAACTTACTAGAGAGCCATGAACTTCATCTTTCATGACATGATTGGGGACTTTATGGAAGTCTACATCGATGATATTATTGTCAATTCGGACCAGCTATGTCATTTAAATCATTTGGAACAAGCTTTTATTAGGATGCAGAAATTTGACTTGAAAATGAATTCATTGAAATGTGCTTTTGGAGTAAGGGCTGGTAACTTCTTAGGGTTCCTGGTTAATCAAAGGGGAATTGAAATTGATAAGAATAAAGCTAAGGCCATTTTGGAATTGTCGCCCCCCACAACCAAAAAGCAACT
Source organism: Syzygium oleosum (assembly GCF_021117445.2). NCBI lineage: Eukaryota > Viridiplantae > Streptophyta > Magnoliopsida > Myrtales > Myrtaceae > Syzygium > Syzygium oleosum. The sequence goes on along the minus strand of NW_026607485.1, from coordinate 17,670,380 downwards.
TCAGATGATTTTAGGGAAGATAAATTTCTTGCGTCGATTCATCGCTAACCTATCAGGAAAGATTGAGGTGTTTTCCTATTATTGAAGTTGAAGAATCAAGAAGAGTTCGTATGGGAAGAGAAATACCAACATACTTTTGACCAGGTCAAGCGGTACTTGGTTAATCCACCAGTATTGATGTCGCTGAGAGCGGATCAACCCTTGAAATTGTACCTGGCCGCTACCGATACTACCATCGGATGTATGCTGGCGCAGGAGAATAATGAAGGCAAAGAGCAAGCAGTGTATTATTTGAGTCGGATGTTGAATGATCCTGAGACAAGATACACTGCAATTGAGAAGCTATGCTTGTCATTATATTATGCATGTACAAAATTACATCATTATATGCTGCCGACTACGGTATATGTGATATGTAAAACAAACGTGATTAAGTACATGTTGACTCGGCCTATTGTTAAAGGCCGAATTGCCAAATGGGCATTTGCTTTGATTGAAATAAATTTGGTCTATGTTCCGTTTAAAGCAATAAAAGGACAAGCCATAGCAGATTTCATTACGAAATATCCTGGAGCACGAGATGAAAATAGTGAGGGATACGTTCACGTGGTCCCATAGCAGCTTTACTTCGATGGATCCAGTACCCCTGGGTTTGCTGGGGCTGGGATCATGATAATATCCCCTCATGAACAGAAAACGAAACTTATGTTCAAGATGAATTTCGAGTGCTCCAATAATCAGGTCGAATATGAGGCCTTAATTGTTGGCCTAAACATCATGGCCAACATGAAAATACGTTTCGTCAAAGTCATATGGGATTCTCAATTGGTGATAAGGCAATTATCTCGGGAATACCAGTGTCTTAATGAGAATATTATATCCTATTATTCACTGGCCAAAGAGCTCCTAGAACGCTTTGACGACTTTGAGCTGGTCCATATTAAAAGAGAAGACAACACGGAGGCCAATGACTTAGCACAAATGGCTTCCGGTTACAAAATATCAAAAGAGCTTGCTGACCATATCATTACTCAGACCAAGGTTCTACCATCGATGAACAACAGAATCATGTTTACCCAATCGATGGAAACCTTTGTCGACAACGTGACTGTCGACGAAGTAGTAACTCAAGATTGGAGAACTCCATTTATAGAGTATCTCAACAACCCAGTTTCTAGTGATAAAAATTTCAAAAGAAAAGCCTTTAATTATCTGATGATTGGAGATGAGTTATATCGCAAGACTGTGGACGGGTTATTGCTCAAATGTTTGGGACAGCAAGAGTCTGTGATAGCAATGGCCGAAGTTCATGAAGGCATATGTGGAGCTCATCAATCAGGCATAAAAATGAAGTGGTTGCTCCATCGACATGGTTACTTCTGGCCAACTATCACTCAAGACTGCATAAGTTATGCTAAGGGATGCGAAGCTTGTCAAAGGCACAGTCCCATTCAGCATGTTCCTACGGCCGTAATGAAACCTATCATTAAACCTTGGCCATTTAGAGGCTGGGCAATGGATATAATAGGAAAAATTTACCCCTCTTCGTTGAGGAAACATAGCTTCATTTTGGTTGCCACCGACTATTTTACCAAGTGGGTTGAAGCGGCCTCGTACAAGAATATAACACAAAAGACAGTAAAGGAGTTCATCGAGGAGCGTATTATCCATCGATTTGGCATCCCAAAATCTATAACTACGGACCAAGGCACGGCCTTTACTGGACAAGAGGTGATTAGTTTCGCCAAGGCTAGAGGCATAAAGATGATTCATTCAACTCCTTATTATGCCCAAGCCAATGGTCAGGCTGAAGCCTCCAATAAAGCCATCATCGCTCTGATTAAACGACACTTGGAGGATAATCCCAGAGAGTGGGATGTGTTGTTGTCAACTGTATTATGGGCTTATAGAACATCTAAAAAGATTGCTACAAGAACTAGCCCATATATGCTCACTTATGGACAAGAGGCAGTTCTCCCTGTTGAAGTTACGGTTCAATCCCTACGAGTCAGACTTCAAAACAACTTGGCCAAGGAGGAATATGACGAGTTAATGTACGCCAACGTTGATGAATTGGGAGAAAACAGAGCGATTGCCTTGGAAAAGTTGATCCTCCAGAAAGATAGAGTTGCCAAAGCATATAATAAACATGTAAAGCATAAATAGTTTGAAATTGGCGACTTGGTCTGGAAGGCCATTTTACCGACGAGTTTGGATAGTGAAAAGTTTGGTAAATGGTTACCAACGTGGGAAGGACCATTTGTGGTAACCGAGGCATTTGTCGGGAATGCTTATCGATTAATGGATATCGAGGGAAAGGAGTTTCCCCGTGCTATCAATGGCAAATATTTGAAGAGGTACTATCCTACTATGTGGGAGATGCGGGAAATGGAGGAAGAAGAGACTGAAGATTCCGAATAAGTCCAATTTCATTCACAAACAAAAGACAGATTACTTGAAAAAAAAAATTGGTTTTCTTTTCTTCCTTCCTCTCTCTTTCTCTCTCCCTTTCTTTCTTTCTTTCTTCTTCTTCTTCTTCATCTTTCCTTCCTTCCTTCCGATCCCAGACCCGCCAGCCGATGTTACTTCCCCAGGTCGAGACCAATGTGTTCCCTAAAGCGGGCTACGAAGTGCTGCATCGGGTCCTCCAGGCACTGGTTCTCCGTCTCAGCCTGTTCTTTGGCTTCTTCGAGGTCGGAGAGCATTTCTTCTAGGTTTGATAGCCGCTTCTCGAGCCGTTGGATGAGCTCAAGATGGGACCGCACCAGTTCATCCGACTTCTCGGCCATGGTGCCCAAGGATGTGGAAGCGGAGTTGACAAAAACCTCACAACGGGAGTCCATCAAGAGTCCAATCTCGATTTCATCCCGTTCGGGGCAAGGGACTCCTCGCTTCAGTCTCTTCTCCGCCCCCCCGGATCCGTTCAATAATTGACTCCCGATATTTGTCGAGATGCTCTTGGGAGGAGTGGAGTTGGCCCTACACATTAAAGAGTGTGTTGTACACTACATTAGCATGCTCGATCTCCTCCTTGAGGCTCTCGAACATGTGTTCCGCAATGAAGTATGCATTGATGGCCCTCCCATTGGCTCAGAAATAGGACACCCCGTGCTCGAAGACGGTCACGAATTCCTCGTAGATAGCAAGGAAAGGGTGATCGGAAGGCAGGTCTTCAGGCTTCCCTTCACGAACTAGCTTCTCGACCTTAGCTATCGCCTTGGGCTTGGTGACCAGGACGGCATAGGTTAGGCTCAGGAAGGAGATAATCTCTTTCCATAAGGCCTTGAACTGGCGAGCGCTCAGGGCTGGTGACGAGGCACTAGATTCCATCGTTGCTCGGCAGGGTAAAAGAAGGAAACTTCTATGAAAATGGGATTTAGAATTCAAAGTTGAGTGGTGAAGTCTTGATCTCAATAGACCCACTATTTATAGCCCGTGACTGGAGTCCCAACTCTTCACAAATTGGTACGAGAAGATCAGCCGACGTCACGAATATCTCGAATGGCACGTTCGTATCCGTTTGATCAGTCCAAGATACAAGGAGTGGAATGTTGCGAGTAATGGCCATTTATTCCTTGAAGGTCACGAAACAAGATTTGAGGAAAAAACGTGCCAATAATCACTCCCAGCCGTTCGATGACCTACACGCGTACTGATGAGATTCAATTACTACTCAGGCGTACATCCATGTGACGGCAAAATTGAATTACATCGGTACAAATTGATTACATTTTGTACAGATTCATTAAATGCAAGTGCAGGGGGTTGTACAGAGATGTCTTTTCGAGAGCATAAAGAAAGGATAGTTCGGTCAATAATACTGCACAGGTCATCAAAACAAGCGCAGACTATGATTATTCGGATAATACTCAAGGAAAAGGAAAAGCCGAGTAACAAAAATATTTACAGCAGTACCATCCTTGGCATTAATGACACGGAAAAAGAAAGAAAAGATGGTACTAGATGTAAATTAAATAAAATGTTGTTCAAGGCCTAGGATGAAGCTGTGAAGTTAGATTTCTCGATTATAGTTTGATTCCAGAATTTTGTCCTTTTCGGCCTGGCTATCCCCCACCTTAGTGCTCAGTTGCTTCACAATTGCTTCAAGGTCTAATATGACCTTGCTTTGATCAAAGAGCGTCGACAGAAAAATGCTTTCGTTGATGCGAAATGCCTTAAAGACCTTACGGGCCTCACCAAGCTCTTCTTCTTTGAGGCTCAGGACCCTCTCTTTGTCCTCAATGGCATTGACATATTAAAGCCCTGCCTTAAAAGCCTTCACAGTTACATCGAATGAATCAGAAAATTCATGAAGAGCAAAGTCTAAAGCTCGACAAGGCAAGGGGTAAGGTAAACTGGTCAGATAGTCAAGCAAGGACCTGGCTTTGCTTTCGAACTCTGGGAGGTCACAAATAACGTCGTACCCTTCTTTTAAGAGCTTACAAAGTTGAGCTCCTTTCGTACGAATTTCATCATGATTAACAGAAGGAAAAAAGCTGCCTACCGAAGGACGTTTACCTCCAATGACTCGAATGCTGTTAACCTGAGGAGTTTTAAGGGAGGGATGATCCATGGTAGAGCTCATTTTGTCCATTGATTCATTCATATCGGAGAACAATAATGATGGCGTGCTTGGAGATAAGGGCATATCGGACATAGGAAACCTTATGAAAGGATGTAATAATCCCATTGGAAGCAGAGTTATCCTCGATAAGGCTGAATCCAGGTCTTCAGGAAAAATCAAGACCTTATAGTCGTCCCACCATTGATTAAATAACATTGAACCATACGGGGTGCTGAAATTGTCGATAAGCTTGAACCGTCCCAGGATATATTTAGCAACCTCATTATAATACGATAGAGCATCATTCCTTAGAGACAAAGAAAGAGGGAAGTTCACTGAGTAGACGATTGGCATGGGAATACCTTGGACCAACCCAAATTGACGGGCACAGTAATGAGGATTGTATGCCTCGAAACCAATATGAAATCTTCCTCCAAAAGTAAATTCCAGTGGAAGATTGGTGGAGATGAGGACGCTTCCCCAAATATTGAGGTGTCATACTGAGCAGTCGATGGGTCACATACGAAGTTTACACCGAACTTATGAAAAATGAAGTCCTTCAAGGTAAGCAGAACACTAGGAAGTACTCCAAGACCGGAAGTCCTCCGATTGGCCGGAGGAAAATGCTACAAAATTTCCAGGGGTCAAAAACAGTCTCCATAGGTTGTTTATGTGCATCATACCAGTCGACAGGTGTAGAACCATAAGACGTGAACAATTGAGGGAAGTATGATCGAACCCAACCATGCAATATCCATAGCAGGCCAATGAAAGGGTCAGGATGTGCACTAAACAATGAAGATTGTGCATCGGAAAGGCCTTTATACAAAGCAGACAGGGCCATTCGACCTAACCCTATATTAACACCCTGAGTGAGGGCATATGCGATGTCCACAAGCCCACATGATATGGAAGTGGTACAAAAGATATATCGACAAAGCCAATAAAGTAGGAATGCAACATGTTCTTGAGAAGTTATTGGTCCGTCTGGCTTGCTAAACTCTTTGATGAAGTCATGAAATGAGAGATCAACGAAAGAAGTACCATAAAAATCTGGACATGACCACAACTTCTGATTATAAAATTCCACAAAAGGTGATAGGCCAGTCAGTGACCACATATCGAGCAAAGTGATGGTTACCAGACCAGGGGGCAGAAAAAAGCAATTCGTTGATGGCGACCAAAGACAGCAAAGAGCTCCGATGAGCCCATATTCAACAGGATATATAGAAAGACAGCTTAGTGACAAAGCCTTTTCTATTTTCGCCACCTTCCAGATGACCAATATCTCTTGTTTCATCCTTTGGTATCACCGAGAGAATTGCTCGTCATAGCATGGATACGAGTTGAAACGAGAATTCGGTGACGCCCAAGTCGAGATGCTAAGTCGGGTTTGACTTATGGGAAGAACCTCCTTATAATAACGTGGAAAATGCTCGGTAAAGATGGATGGCGGAGGTGTTGATTTGAGATGCGGGCCTAGGGTCACATGATGAGCTTCCGCATCATAATCCATAAAGGATAGGAAGAGGCGCCTTGTCGTTCAAAACTTCGAAGGTTTTCAAAACAATTCAGGCGAATGATAGCTTGAGTGTTGATTGGGGAAAAAGAAAAGTTAGCCATTGTGATGGGCCGAATGATGAAGCTGGACTACGGCTACCAGGTATTTATACTAGTCTATTTAGTCGATGAGTTAGACCCACTAACTAGCAACGTGCACATGAACGAAGGCGCAAGGCTCGGGATCCATTATTAAAGTTGGTTATGAGTAATCGTGGCATACGTGGACATCCAAGGAAAATAAAAAGTATTTTATTGAGGAGAAGGAGGTCTGCTGAACAAAAAATCGTGAACCCCTCGTAGGAGCAAGAGTAATTGAGATTCTAATCTACTCATCTCAGAAATACATGCGTTTCTACTCTGACGTTGTTCCACTGTAAGGTTCAACACTCGCATATGCTCCTTTTGTTTCAAGCCCTTCAAAACGCCGATGTGATGGTGCAATTCTTGTTTGACCTCTACCTGTTGACGAAGCTTCATCTCCCGCCGTCGACGAGTCTCTTCGAGGGCTGCAGCAAGATGTCTTTCTTTTTCGATAAGGACACCTATTTCGTCTGTAATAACCCGAAGAGACTCACGATGGGTATTTACCTCCTCACTAGCCTCCTTCACAATGTTAGCTGGCTCCTCGTGTATTTCTGTAGGAATGGCCGTCTCTTGTACTTGGCCTAGGAGTTGTTGGTATTTATTGAACATAGTCTGGAATTCCTGGGAGAAAGTCTTGAGTTGCTCCCTGAGTGCTGAAGGAAGAATAGACCCAACTTCAACATTTTCATTTCCAAGGCGATTGATGAGGAGTTTGAATTGCTCCAAGGCTGTAGCATCATACGACATCCTTGCAAGTCCTCCTATAGAGAAGTCCAAAAAGCGCGTTAGCTCCATCTTCTTATTGATTATAGCTAGTTTTGATTGGTCAGAGTGATGCGACAAGTCGTATGGATTAAACGCCAAAATAAATTCAGCTTCGTCTATGGCGTGCATTGCCTTGCCCAGATATGCGACAGATGAAGTGGCCGACTGATGGTCAGGCAAAGGAGTTGATGAGACAGGTGTCGACGATAAGGCCTCTGCAAAATTAGTCGTCGAAGTCGAGGCTACGAGCATTGGAGTGGACGTCGACGATGAGGCTGTGGAAGGATTGACCACAGTGGCTGGAGTAATGGTCCGTTGGGCCATGACACTTGTCGATGGACCACATGCTATAAAACCGGAATGATATCTCAGTATCATGGTTAAATAAGAATTGAAAACAAAGGGCAAAAGGACACTATAAGTGCCATAAGTTGTGTACGGAGATCACTTTGGTGTCATAACTTTTTTTCGGATCACTTTGGTGCCAAGTCGGAGGAAAAACGATCACTTAAGTGTAATAAGTTTTTTTTGGATCACTTCAGTGCTAAAATTTTTGAAAAACGATCACTTAAGTGCTAAAATTTTTGAAAAACGATCATTTAAGTGCTAAAATTTTTTAAAAACAATCACTTAAGTGTCAATCTCCGGGGAGCCACGTCAGCTTCAGAAATTATTAAAAAAAATGCCACGTCGGATTTCTGGCAAAAAGTTGTGTACGGCACCGGAGTTGGCACTTAAGTGATCGTTTTTCAAAAATTTTAGCACTTAAGTGACAGTTTTTCAAAAAATTTAGCACTGAAGTATCCAAAAAAAACTTATGGTACCAAAGTGAGCGTTGTACACAAGTTATGGCACTTGTAGTGTTCTTTTGCCGAAAACAAAGTAATGTTTGAAAGACATGTACCTGTCTCGGGCATAGCTGTCTCGTGTCCAGCCAGATTAAGAGCGATAGTGGTTTCTATAGTGGAGTTAAGAATTGGAGCAGTTCGGACAAGTGGAGGTGTATGAACAATTGCTGGTTCAATTGAAAAGAAAAAGGAGAATAAATAAATCAAATAAACTAGACAAGCAGAAAGTGCCAGTCAAAACAAAAGCTTACCAGGGGTTACAATAGTGGATGAACTAGGCTAGATGGTGAGTTGTGCTGGAGATACCATTGATCTGGTAACAGAGGGGCTGGAAGACACCAAGTCAGCTAGGGCTGGTGTTGTGCTGGAAATGTCAGTCGATGGAATTGAAATGTTGCTGGCTTGCTTGACAGAATGAAGATCAGTTGATGCCAAGGTAGTGACAGGATCCTGGATCGTGGGAACAGAGATGCTATCTCCTTGACTCTTATCAAAAGAAGTAAGGAGTTCTGAAGAGGCCACATTGTGTGCAGCCGGCTCAGTAGATGGCTCGACAGATAAAGTTCTGGACTTCTTTCTTGGAGAAGGAGGAGAAGACCTCTTCCTTTTCTTTTTCAACAATGATACAATTTCTTTCAATGTCTCTTCTTCATTTAGTTCAGAGATGGTGCAAAGGGGAGGAAGACCTTATAAGTAACAAACCCATATAAAAGGAGAGAATAAAGTGGGCTAACGCAGAGGAAGAAAGATAGAGGCTTACCATCAGTAGGATTTTCAGCAGCATCGACACCCTCTGTGTCAGAATCCTTTTCTGTTTCCGAGTTAAGGAATGGAAAGTTAGGAGATGCACCGGATTGAAACAGAAAAGGAACGTAGAGTGGTGGTGCCCATATCTTGGGTAATCGGCTTCTTAGAGCCATTCCGCTTCACACGATCAATCGCGGACTGGAGGGCCTCTTCGTATGCACTTTCAAATGCAAAGGAATACCACCGAGTTTGCCATTCAGTAAGGTGTTCTGGATGGGCTTTGAAACCATTAAGGAGGTCTGCACTGTAACGGGTGCGCATTGTGTTGGCAATTTCAATACAATAAAGAAGTGGACTTCGATTCTTGAGGGAGTATTCTTTCTTCTTGGTTCCTTCCGAGAAGCCCATTGAATAAGAAATTGGCATGGGAATTGCTTGCCAGAGTCCAAATTGCCTAGCACAATATTGTGGAGAATATACCTCAAACCCAGGATAGAATCGACCCTTTAATGAAGTCCATATGGGAAGATCTACTGCAGACAAGGCACAAATCCAGAAAGGACTATAGAAGTTGAATCGAGCCTGATCGAATAAATAATCAAATTCTCCATAGCCATATTTAAAGAAAATGATTTGGTCATGGTTCAGTTCAAGAAAGGCTCGAAGATAGAAGATAAAAGGAGGCGCTTGAGAAGCAATATGTCGAGAGGCACGGCTCAGCAATCGGCAGCCCAGAGGTAAAGGTAAAGGTCTTCTATACCCTTGCAGAGATAGATGGGGAAGATGACGATCACCTCTACTAAAAAGAGAAGGGAAATACAAAGCCATTCATGCTTGAAGTATCCAAAAAGCGCCCGAGATGGTTCCAAAATCCCTAAACTTCATTACCCGAGAGGCGTGAGTAAAGCCTCTGTACAAAACTGCAAGAACAAGAGGGGCCAATGCAAGGCGTTTTCCCATGGCTAAGGCTACGGTAATTTGCAGATAGTCTTTGCAAACATTAAGGGCAGGACTAAAGAACACGTATTTTGATAGCCAAAAAAGCAAGAAAAGAATACGCTCGTCCTGGGTAACAGGACCCGAAGTTCGGTAAAATCGAGATAAAAAATTGCTATATGCCAGAACATCCTCAGAAATAAAATGAGTGGGCAGTACAGGCAAATCCTCGACAGCATGACCGACCAGTTCAAAACCCACTATAGCAAATACATCGAGCATAGTGATAGACATGTGTTTCCAAGGGAAAAAGAAGCAATTGCTGGAAGAAAACCAGAAAGTGATGGCGGAACCCAATAGCCTGCGTTCCAGGTCATAAGATGACATACTGACCTCGAAAGCAACGTCAATCCCAGCAGCCGTCCATAAAAGTTGAGTTTCTTGATCGGCCTTCAAGTGAATAAACCATCTGTGAAAATCCTCTTCGTAAGAAGGGAAACCTCGAAATCGAGAAGACCCGGTGGACCATACATCCGTGATGGAAGAATGTTGCAGTGCCAAAGTTTCACTATGCTTATACGGGAAATGGAATTGGAGATTTACGGGAATATTAAAATGGTCCATGAAACTGGGGCCTAGAGAGAAACAATTGGCTTCATCCTCGACAGCTTTCAATAAAAGGAAAGAACAATTATCAATGCGCGGGTCTTCTTTGAACTTGTCAAAAGCCGCGATGTAGTTGCCAGCAGAATATTCAGACTTTTTGGACGCCATGAGAAATGATGGATCAAGATCGGAAAAGGTTCAAGAAGGGATTTTTAGGGTTTAAGGAAGAAGACACGGCGATGAAACGAAGCTCTTGCAAAAATACAGGATGAAGAAGACGATTCGAAAAGCCGCGATTGTTTAAAGAAAATACAAGGTGACGTGTCCAAAGAATATTGGATGAAAAATTCATATTGGCTGCTCGAAAGGATGACAGGGGACAAAAAGGCATGATCATCGCCTAGGGATTCGTACACGGACAAGGTATATCTTTAAAAGAAATAAATTCAAATTTATTCCTTTTAAAAGGGGGCATATGTTGACACCCAGAATTACCCCTGGCGGGAGCGGGCCAATTGCAAGTCACAAAGGACGTAAAACACGGCCCACATAGCATGAATCCGGAGAAAGGCCGTGAGTCAGGCCTAGAGGCATCGGAAAGATTTGGAGCAGTTATCGATAGGACATGTCAGAGAAGTGTCGACAGGTTGACAAGTCTAAGATCACAAGCCTTGCACATGACATCGACAAATCCAAGATCATGAGCCTTGCACATGACGTCGACAAGTCCAAGATCACGAGTCTTGCACGTGATGTCGACAAGTCCAAGATCACGAGCTTTGCATGTGATGTTGATGAGTCTGAGATCATGAATTAATCACGTGGTGTTACATTTCCACGTGTCAAAAGGTAAAAACATGACCGTGGGCGTGAAGATCAAGGAAGCTAAATAATGAAACGTGGGAAACAGCAGGGAATAAAGAGACGCGTGGAAGAAAATCAGCTATTACGTGATGCCCAAGGAGCATAAGCAACATCAACAAGTCAGGAAGCGGTTAAAGTGTGAAACGTAAGGAAGTGAAAAACAACTTTCAAGGAGAAGTAGCGATTACCAGGCTGCTCTATAAATACTCAAGGATTTCCAACGTAGGAGAGACCCCCGAACAAGACAACACACTTCTTATCTATCTTTATTTTCGGCACAATAGGAGTAGTAGTAGTTACAGCTTTCAGATTCCACGTCGTAGATTCAATTCCGGCGCGAGTCTTTGTCAGGTCCAGCATTGTTGATTAAATTCCAATGCTGTGCCACCAGTTCAACGTCATCAATTAGATTCCGGCGTTGTGCTTGAAATATAACTGTTGATTGGATTCCAGCCATATTCTCTCAGGTCACGTCATTGATTAGATTTTGGCGTACCTGGAATTGCAATGTTGTGTACTGGTTGTGTCATTGATTGGATTCCGATATAGCTTGGTCTTGGCATTTACAAGTTGTTATCCTATTGTTAGTATTGTTGAGTTGGGTGTATTATCGAGTTAAGTTGTAAGGCACAAGTTGGGTTTAATAGACGCATTTGACATTCTCTGTCCGAACTTGATTCAAGACCCTAGTCCCCTCTAATAAAATCCGAAACGTAGCGTTCGATGAAAGATTTTCGAAGGAATAAAACCGGCGAAACAACGACTAAGGCTTTTATAACAAGTAGGACTATGTACCGATAATGTTCGTCATATGTCCACAATATTTGCTATTTGACGGAATTAAAATCTTTAAAGTGTTACTTATTCAACTATTTGCTATTTGATTTATGATTTACTACGACGTCATAATCTCATGACACTGGAAAATTGTTCCGCTCAAAATATTCTTGCTATTGCATAAATTCTCCGAAAAAGTGGATCCCGCTCTTTGTTGAGTTTCATTGTGGCCTACATTTGTGTCCGTTCAGAATTTGAGATATGGAATATTATGGCGTTGTGATATCATGAAATTGGAAAAAAATGACAGTGTCGCACTTAACAAATTTCGTAAATAATTATCAGACATGTGATATATATGTCAGACATATAAAATAAATTTTTTGTTTAATATATCTTTTATTTTTCTAGTGGAATCTTTCAGGATAGGACTATTAAGCATACTATAGAGTTTAGATTGTCATGTGAATTAAAAGTACCCTGTGAGGCCCCTCTGAAGGCTGCTTGTCCTGCCTGCTTTGTGTTCCAACAGTTAATGTATAACTACTAGACTGTGTATATTCTATAAAGTCTTGTTTGCCTAGCAAACAAAAGAAAAGTACGCAGTATTCAAGAATAAGATCAAAATCCTAATTTATTCATGAAGCAAAATCCCAAATCTTCCCTTCTATGGCAAAAGGTCGTGACTCACTCGCTGCCATCGAATCACCTATCAGGATAGGTGGAATTAATCTGATTTTAAATATTGAAAATGGTAGGTTCCATGTAGATCCTACATGGGTTCCTCCAAATCTGACAGTTTAGATTGAATTCAGTATATATACTAGGTCTATGGGATACCTATGACTGTATTAGGTAAATTCTACACTCCATGGTCCAAAAAGTGTCAAATCCAATGACCAAACCTGTCTTAGTCGTGCTGGCTTTTTTCTTATGAATAGTTCATGAAATATTTTTTGATGGTGTGTAAACACGGATGTTCTATTTATTCGAGTCAATCATTCGAAGTTAGGTGACCGTTGGAGCTGAGAGCGGTGGAAGCAGCAACTATTGGTGAAGCCGGGCCCCGAGAACTCGTCGGCATCGGTTGAGCAGTGCGGAAGGTGAAGTAGGAGGGACATATAAGCCAGAGTGCCATACGCGCCACCCGTGTTGAAAGTGATGTTCTTGGTCCCGACCCTATTGGTGACGTCCGTCGACCATCCGAAGAACACGTCGGTGATTATGCAAAGAGGCGGGCGGCCCTCTTTGGCAGTCATGTCGGAGTGGGAAGACTTCAACTCAAGTGCGTTTTAGATATTGGCGGCAATTGAGAATCATCCATTTGAACCCTGCTACTTCTGGGTGTACAAAACTCCATTTTCCCTCATCTTGTCCTCGATCCTCTTCATTAGATCCTCTATTATCTTCGCAGACGAAGCATCAATATTAATGAAATTAATTCTTGATTATACCATTCAGTTGGCGATGGAAAAATTCATTTCTTGGCCTATTTTATCAACCTGACTTACATCAAAAGGGATCATTTCAAGACATACTAGCCCTCGAGGAAAATTTATTGGAAGGGGAAAATTACCAAAAAAGTCCTAAACATATTCCGATTGTGCCAATTCAATTCTAAATCTTTTTTTTTTAGTCATAAGCTTTTTATTGGCCAAAATTGTCTGGATGGACTCAATTGGCAAAATGTGAAAAAGTTTATGACTCAATTGGCACAATTAAAGGTTTAGGACTGAATTGGCAAAGTGCAATAAGTTTAGAATTTTTTGGACAATTTTCCCTAATTTGAAGTATTAATCTCTTCGATTTGAGAAAATATTCAGTGGTTAGAAACTACACCATGAGTAGCTAACATAGCATGTATGTTTTTGTCGCGACCTACTCTCGTGGTGCACTACCTAGAGGTTTGACTAATGGATTATTAAGTCTAGACTGAACTCAGGCTTTCTCAAGCCCTTACCAATTCACGACTTATGATTCAAGTTCTTAACATGCAAGTCATTTTCAATTTGGAGTTGCCACTAATCTATTTACAGTGGGTCGATTAGAAACTTAAATAAAGTATCGAGAGATATACTTTATTTTTATGAATCAGAGATTATAAGTATGGGGACTTGATTACGCTAGATTACTCTAACGCCATTTCGGTACCTTTTCTTTTCATGAAAATGTTTGAGCAGCCAGCTTGGATTTTATTACTTTCTAACATATGAGGCGATCATGTAGGTGCGCAAACCACCAAATTAACATCCAACAATTAGAGCATTAAATAAGTTGCAGGATAGGGAGAGTTACTTACCTCGAAGAAATGTAAGTATCACCGATTTTAGTTAGAAAATCACATCATCAACCTTAATATGATTTCTAATTAACAAGCAATTTCACTCACTGTATTTTTTTTAGGGTTTCCTCTTATTTACATGAAAACTAACCTATATGCAATGACATACGAAATAGACATGCGATTAAATAAATCTAGCATGTAAGCTATATGACATACGATAAAATTACCTAATTCTAATGACGGGCATATGATGTGTTTTTGTATTTTTCATTAAAATTTTTAATTAAAAATACTTATTATCTAAACATACAATTTTTAAGCTAAGGAAAATTAATCGACTATTCTAGAGAAATTTTTTGGTATTTTTAAATAAAACTTTGAATAATTAAATTACCTAAATTAAACATGCAGTCTATTTTAGAAAAGATAATTTAACCTATTCTAAAGTGATTTCTTTTTGGTATTTTTCATAAAAATTCGAAATTAAAAAATTACCTAAATGAACTATCAAGATTAGAATAATATATAAATTAAACTAGGAAATAAATTATTCTAAATCCTAATTTAAAATTAAAATTATCTTATCTTTCTAGCAAATCTAAATTATTCTATTCCATTGAAAGAAAATTATCTACTCTAAACATGCAACACTATCCCTAAAAATCAATTCAATTTCTACTTAATTTTTTTTGAGATTTTCTTTTAGAGAAACAAATCAAACAAGAGATAAATATCACCATTAAATCAATACTCGCAATTCGTAAGATTTGTCTTATCTTCCTAAATTTAGAAACGATATAAACCAACGATTAGATCCAAGTAGTTATGAATATGGATGGAAGGTTTCTCGTTTGAATTTTGGAAATGGGATAAAATCAACCATTGTATCCAAATAGTTGTGGATAGAAGGAAAGATTCTCCTTGTTGCCGAGTATCGTATCGTATCTTATAGTTAGAGATCATATTATCATCCAAGCACGTTGTTAAGTTAGGAATTTTTTTTAACTTGGGGTGATTTTTAAAATCTC
The DNA here is from genome assembly GCF_021117445.2 of Syzygium oleosum. Classification (NCBI taxonomy): domain Eukaryota; kingdom Viridiplantae; phylum Streptophyta; class Magnoliopsida; order Myrtales; family Myrtaceae; genus Syzygium; species Syzygium oleosum. The sequence goes on along the minus strand of NW_026607485.1, from coordinate 17,655,314 downwards.
GCGGATATCACACAAATGCCCAAAGGTAACAAAAATTCCATAGAATAAGCAACACCAATCAAATTAGGCAATAAAATATACGAATTGATATTGGATACAATTCTTACATAATTTGTGGATAGTTTCCAAATTTGAACTTGACACGGATCGAGATTGTGGATCACACGATCAGCCAATGGGGGTAGACCAGCAATAGTACGGATTGCAGCATGGTATGGGGGCTCGACAGTGGCGAGGACGACATGGTGCTCGTGGTGACTCGCGATGATCGGCAAGGCTAGCCACAGCGTGGCTCAAGGTAAGGACGACCGGTACAATGATTCTCGATTGGAAACTTGCGAAACAGAACACGATAGGGGGTTGTTCGGGATGGAATAGAACAGTAGTGTCGATGGCGTCGGGCTCACAAAAGCCACGATGGCTCGCGGCTGGGACAACCAAGTCGGGAGAGTAGTAGGTCGTCAACGGCAACGTGAATCAATGAGGCAATAGCTAGTCTTGAAGGGCCTCGAGCATCACCCAAGTAGGTCATGTCACCGAGGCAGCAGCACGCCGAGGCATAACATGGCGACAGCAGGGACAATGGTGGTAGCAGCTAGGGGTCAGCGGTTCTAGGTTCCTTACAGGTTCCATGTGGAACCTGAAACCTACCTGTCGGAACCTGGAACCTACCTTGTCACAGGTTCTTGAGTAGGTTCTAGGGCTTAACATGTTAAGCAACAAAACTAAATAAGTTTGTCATTCACCAAAAAGAATACAAAAGACTAGTTTTTCTGGCATTATGGTTCAAATAAATACAATTAAAATGAGAAGTTATTGTGTGAATCGACACTAGGGGTTAGCGGTTTCATGTTCTGTACACGCTCCACCTGGAACCTACTAATGAGAATAGGTTCCTCATTTTTTGGAACCTAGAATCTACCCTATCACAAGTTCCAGGTCGGTTCCAGGGTCTATCCAGGTTCCATCTGTATTATTAATTAAACAATTGCAATGAATCATCACCTTTAATAACCACCACTTGTTGTTATGATCTACTGACTATAACTTATATTTAGATACACGAAGAATATGAAACATTAACAAGTCATAAAATGAAAGCTCAGACTAGTGGTTCTAGATTATACACTCATTATCTAACACCATGAAATACCGCAAGATCATGCAAAGACATTGACCAAGAAAAGACATAAAAAAACTTGTTTAAGTTTTAGGTTCCAAATTCCAGGATCTATCTACCTAGAACCTGGAACCTACCCGTCGAAACAGGTTCCCTAATTTTTAGAACTTGAAACCTACCTTACATACTTTGGAACTTGGAACTTACAGTTTCCCATCAGTCAAGTTCTCAGGTTTCAGGTTCTACCCTGGAACCATGCTCACCCCTAGTAGTTGCAACTCGTCGAGGCGGTGCAGGGCGGAGCATCGAGGTCAGCTTGGGGCAGCAGCTCGTTGGAGTGGTGCAGGGTGTAGTAAGACACGGCGGCGTGAGGAAGCAGCAGCTCGCGTTGTAGGAGTAGGGCAGTGGAGGAAGCAGCTTGCGTCGCGGGAAAGCAGGGCAGCTGTTGACATCTCATTTTTAGTCGACACGTCACAAAGGTAAAAATTTTGAGATTAATGTTTTTGATCGTGACAGAACTCAATTCTCAACCAAAAAGAGCTATTTAGCATTTGAATTAGCATTATCCATTCATTTTCTAGCTTTTTACATTTTAATTTCAAAAAGTCAAAACGTTGACTTTTGAGTTGACTTTTTGGTCAAACTTTGATAAAAAGTCAACCCAAAGTCAAGATTTAGTTTTTTGTATGAAAAACCCCAAAATAGTGTCAATTTCATTTTTTCACAGCCAATTTTCAAAAAATTCATAGTTTGACCCATTAATTGGCATTTTAGTATATAAGTACAAAAATGTTGACTTTTGGTCAACACTTTGTCTAAAAAAATTGAAAAAGTTCCAAGCCCCTAAATCAATTCTTTTTTACCTTAATTTCACTTTGGCATAATTAATTTTACAAAAATCGGTTTATAATCAACTTTTCCCCAATTTGCGGAATTTGGTTCAAATCAACCAAAAATGAAATTTTTTTCATTTCTGGTCATTTTTTAGGATAGTTTCTTTCACGATATTTGATCTAGAGGTCGTATTACATTCAATTTTCAAATCAATTTTAGAATTCCAAGCCAATGGTGAAAACCCCCAATTTGAGCCCTAATTAGGGATTCCGATTGGTTCTTTATGATTTGCATAATTGAGGCATGGATGAACTTAATTTCTTATATAAAACTCAAATCCAAAATCAATTTTGGGAGATTCACATGAATTTGAGTCAAATTGACCAATCTAGTGATCCAATGATTGAGAAATCCAAGAGTAATTGATCCAATTAGTGCAATTCAATTTGACCCATTCTAGACTAACATCCAATTTGATGAATTGAAGTTCAATTTGGCCAATTAGACTTCAATTAAATTATTTAGTCTAGCTTGGCAATGCAATTTAACTCAAATTGAAAAGCAATTGTGTCAAACAAGTTAAATTTGATCAATTTATTCTTGTATTTCAAATTGGTTCAATCCAATTCGATCAAATTCAATTCAATTGAGTCAATCAATCATGATACGGATTAAATTGCATGAAATTAGAACAAAACTGAGCCAAGAACCGAACCGGTTCAACTGGATCAAACTCGGGTCAAATCGGTCCAACTAGTTCAACTCGATTTGACCGGAATTGAACCGGCCCGATCGGGCCGGCCATTTCCTGGCCAAAATTCCGGTGGTCCATTCCGACCACCTCAAGCTTGGCCAGCCATCTATCCCCTTTATGCCCAAAATTACTAAAATGCCCCTAGTGAAATTAAAAAAATGCCGATATAATCAAATTTTAATCAATTTTCTTAAGGGATAAGCAAATTTCCTTAGGGATTAAGCAAACAATCATGGCCATCCATTAAGAGTGCATCATAGCCTTTCATTGTGCCATGTCATCTATCCTTAGCCCTTAAGGAATATCCTTAACTATTAAGGAAGCAATTTGGGCCGTTTGATCAATTCAAGGGCTAGCATTCAAACTTGGGGGGATATATAAGCTTTTCCCTCCAAATATCAAGGGGGGTTCATTTTTCAGATTTACTTTCTCTCACTAAACTCTCTCTCTCTCTCTCTCTCTCTCTCTCTCTCTCTCTCTCTCTCTCTCTCTCTTGGCCAGGGCTCTCTACCGTCCACGCCGACCGATCTCCGGCAGACCATCGCACCTCCAACATCCCCCGGAGGTTCCTCGAGACCGGGGTAGCCGACCTCCATCGAAGAAGCGATCGGAACTTCCTAAACTTGTTTGATTTTGCTTCTTGTTTATTCTTCTTTCTCGGATTGTTAGCTTACGTCGATCTTATCACGTTGTGACGTAGATACCGAGAGCTATATTTGGCGCCATTCTGGAGCTCAACGGTGGCCAAAATAGCTCGGTTGAGCTCAGCAACTTCATTCAACAAGGTAGGCATTCTTAAATCTTAGTTATGTGAAATCGTGTACCAAGGAACCTGCATGCTTCTAGTGTTAATTTGACCTCGAAAATGTTAGAATCTGGAAAAGTGTTCACCTAGAGAACCAATCTATACTTCCTGAGCTTCGATTTCATAGTCATATGCATAAATTGGACTTCGTTTGTTAGGTGAAAATCACTTCGTAAGTTAGGATCAGAATTTGGAATAATGACTTTACATTATGTTATGGTGATTTCCTGATTGACGTTGTTCTGTTCTATGATTTTTATAATTTTCTATGATCGTTGTTTGAAGAAACTTCATTCATAAAAGTCGTAGAACACATCTAGATCTATCTAGTATAAAAATTTTAGAAAATTCCATGCTGATTTAGTATGTACGATTGATGCTAGAAGTCACGTCATCTAGTTTGTAATAATCAGTTTCAGATCGACCTTTGCATGTTTCACGATTTTTATAAATTTTTGTGGTCATTATTTGGATTATTTTTCACGTAGTTTGGATAACGTTTGTTATTTGTCCCGCCTTTATTTTGAAATCCCTAACAGAACTGGGTCCAGTCTGTCATTCCGAGTTAAATGTTGATTTTCGGAAAAATTGGGCGGGAATTGTGAAAAACGGTTTTCTTGACTTTTGATCCTCACGATATAAGCTTTCTAAAGGCACCTGATTTGCATCATTTGGACATCATTAAGATGATTAATCCAAACTGAATAGAAAGGGTCCGAATTTGATAATAATAACTAAATAAGTAATCCTCTTATAAGGCCTACTTTCCATTGCTTGATTGATTGAGAAACAAAGCCCATGGGCCTAAGTGCATGCTTTATTCATTGTTGTACATGTGATTGCTAAATGTATGTTTAGACCCGATGCATGTTTGGCGGGTAGCTCACGGTGAACACTTATATCCTATTTTAGGGGTTAACCGATATAAGCCATTGTTTTGTGAATGCAAATGGTGGCTCGTTATCGTTAACTATCAATCAATCAATTTTAGATGATTAAGAGAGTGGGTGATTGAAAAGTGTGAAATTCAAAGGCCGATCCCGAGGCCGGTTCTTGAATTGATGAGTTGGATGATTTGTTTACATGCTCGCACTATTGGTTTCCTATGTGTGAATTGAATGTAAAACCGACACCCGTGAGGTGGTCCATGGAGAAGATGGCCAAACAACTTCGAAGATGGTGGCTAAAGACCGATGTCCAATCCAGTCTCAATTTATATACAATTTGTATTACCTGATCATGTCTTGGGTCTTTCTATTCGTGTTGTATTAAACACCCGATGAGTTGTGAGTTTTTCTTTCCTCGCACTTAGATTAACTCATCATTTCAATACCTTGTGTGTTTACTTTACGCATCGCCATTTCAATACAAATTGTTTGATTCTTTTCCTTTTCTAGACTAAGATAGGATTAGTTTAGAACCTAAATGGAAAATACAAAAACAAAATGCATGATCATCTAATGGACTAAGACTTTGGCATGAAAATGGTAAAAAGCAAATGCATGACAACTTAGATAACAACCATGTTAAGTTTAGCGGTACCGAAAGAGCGTTAGTGAAAATATTAACGTAAGTTAGTCCCCGAACCTATAATCTCTTATTTTCATGGAAACTGAAACGAAACTCTCGCGTTTCAGTTGGGTATTCTAGCCGACCCTGACCTAGCCTAGTGGCGACTCCTATTTTGCTAGAAAAGATAAAATCAATCCACTATCACGCGAGGTATAGATTTAGGGAAAATTCACGTTTATGATCAATGGACCGTAAGGATGACCAAAAGATCGATATTTCGGTAAGCCGTTTTTTATGATGTGCCAAACGAATCGTTTCATGAAAACTTACCTCTAAACCCGCTTTATCGAGTTCGGCCCTCGGGAGGTAGGTCGCGACAGCAGCGTCGGAGGTTAGGAGATAGCGTCACGGTCGGGGTTGTAGCGGCTGAGATCGTCGTCAGGGTGGGGTCCTTGGCTTGTCGCTGGTGGGAGTGGAGGAAGCAGCATCAGCTTGTCTGTGAGGATCTCGGCCAAACCAAACTCATTTTCTCTCTTTCTCACGTGTATCACTCGTACATTCTGAGATTATGATTGCCGACCACTCAATTAAGAGGCATAAGTGTGCATTTATAATGTAAACCTAGGTTTATCTCACTATCGCGAGCTTAGTTTAAGCCTTCCTAATATGATGGGCTCTAATAACCTAAGGCTAAATTGTAATCAAACTTTAATGGGCTGAAATATAATCAAATTAAGCTCAACTAGGCTGTCTTGCCTTGAAATTTTTTGGCCGCAATGCCCTCAAGCCTGACCGAATTTTTCTTGATGTGTGGGCCAAATCTATGCAATTGACTTGAGTTTATTGGTCACCGCTGGTTTGATGCAAAATGCAATTAAATTATATGCTTCTAAATTATATGCTATGCAAACTAGTTTTAATGTTTTTGTTTAGGGGTTAAAGATTAATCCTTAATTTTTTATGCAATTAATTTCTAAATGGTTGGTCAAAATTTTGGATGTCAACAGTTTTTTGCTTCCAACCACTCACAATTTGACATATGTTCATGTTGCCACTTCAGTAGCTGACGTGGAAATAAATAAAAATCTAACCTTTTGTCCTCTTTCCTTCTCCTCCATCCAGCCACCTCTTGAAGGATGAACTATGCCAACGACGGAAGGTTCTTTGCTTCGTTGGTGTTACTGAACCTCCGCCCGCCATTGCCACTAGCGAAGTCGTTGGGGCCGCGTCCAAGCCGAGCCACCTCACGAGCCATGGACAAGCAAAGCCTGCGGCCATGGATGATGGGGGAGGAGGAAGACAGAAAACTCAAGACTGGAAGGTTATGGTCATGTCTTCTAATGCCCCAAAACCTTTGGCCGAGGACAAGCCAAGAGACCCACTTTGCTCAAGGCCAAAAAACAGGGGCAAAGAACCCATCTAAGCCATGGACGATGGAGGAACCCTTCCGGCGCACGAGCTACCTCTGGCTTCGTCTTTTTCTTTACTTCTCCAACACCTACAGATCTGGAATCGTGTTAGGGTATAGCGTCGCTCACCCATGGCCATCTTCGCTTTGTTGGCGTAGGCAACTCGGCTTAGATGTGCAGGAGCAGTGCCGGTGACTCTGCTAGTGGCCACCGCGAGGGGAGTTGCTGCAACATAACGAAGTTCTTCCATGGCTGAGGCTGAATAGATACATGGCAGTTTTTTATTTTTCTATATAATTCCATGTCTGCGGACATGTGTCAAATTATGAGTGGCTGGGACTAAAACATGTATGCCATGTCTCGAGCTGATGTGGTAGTTTCTAACCACCGAATATTTCCTCCTCCAACTTTTAGTCTTTTATTTTATAATTTGTCGGTTCTTTTTCGATGTGGGGTTGTGTTGATGCCACATAATATTAAAAAAGTCTAAAAAATGTCACATACACTTTCCATCCAAAGAAAGCCGACTGAATTGACGGAATTCTCCAGGTTCCTTTTTGGTGCAAATTTTAGGACTCAAATGAATAGAGTAAAAGTTTTAAGACATGGGTGCACGAATTATGCAAGCTTTTGGACTCATTTTGGAATTGTCCCAATGCTATAATAACATCAAGGGCAAATAATCACCGGTTTGGAACATTCGGTGACGTGAATCTGCCTTTGTATTTTCCCTTGGTGTATGATATCAGCAAAGTGCTTTATGAGTTCGGAATTTGTCCATCCAAAGTCGGCATCTTCATCACAAAAAAAGCAAAGAACTTGATCACTTTCGCTAAAGTGGTAGAACATATATTGGAGTTTCGAAGAATTGGATTCTAAAGAGTACAGATCTTTTTCAGGGCCCTTAAAGATATTTAAGGGCACGGATGACGAAATTAATGTTTAGCGATTGTTAGTTCTGCGAAAATTTAATTTGATATATAAAGTGACCCGATTCTTGCATTTGTCATTTTCCTGGATATCACTGGATTAGCTTTGGACGGATACAACTCTGTAATAACTCAAGTGGGTCACCTGCAGATATTACATATCCATATTTTGATGCAAATAGAATTTTGGACCAAAGTAAACGTAATTTTAGGGACTATAATTATGTTGGACTTGCTATGTTCGCTTATGTTTGAGAAAATGAGTGGTAGTTGAGCATTAAAAGCTTCGCAGTTTGGGTGGTTGTGTTTGGTGGCGAGATTGTGAATGACAAGACAAAAAGGTTTTTGCTTGGGGTTTCATGTTCACAAACGCTACTTTCGCATCTCCGAACAAGGACGCCATTTGAAATTGTCACACCTCAAAACTCCGTAAATATCGTCCAACACACAGTGTAAGTATTGGACGCAGAATGTTTTCTTGTTTAATACAGGCAGAATCTTCGAAGACAATACTATTAAGCACAGAGGTTTACATTGCATGTGAAGAAAAAGTGCTGCATTCAAGAGAAAGAGGAAAATCCTAATTCTTCGGTTCCATTGCTTGAGGACATAACCGTGACCTGCGGATCTATCCGAGTTGATTAACATGTGTCGAGTGAATCGAATTTCTACTGTTGATTGACTCAGAGGAATGGGAATGTACCGTTTGTGGAGTCACCTAGAACAGTCCTCACAAATTCATCCATGGCCTTCACACTAGACCCCTTCTCATCATCACTGCCTTCTTTCACAGCTTCCCTCATTTGTCCCATCACTGCATTTGCCCTCTTCTTCATCTCCCCTCCTTTTCCCTCCTCTTCCAACACCATTTCGATCACCCGCTTCACTTCCTTGGCTTCGATCCGGCTCTCAACCCCGCGCGTAAGCTCCACGCACACCCCCATCTCCTCGACAATCATCTTGGCATTGTACGCCTGCTCGGCTGCCATCGGCCACCCCACGATGGGCACCCCCTGGCTCAGGCTCTCCATGATTGAGTTCCACCCGCAGTGGCTTACGAATGCGCCCGTTGAGCTGTGTGAGAGGATATCTAATTGTGGCGCCCAATTCCGCACTAGCAAGCCCTGCTTGCTCCCAGTCACTCGGTCCTCGAACCCCGGCGGCAACCACTCAGGTCGGAACTCACCTTTAATATCGAAACCGAGCGGCGGCCTAATGACCCAAAGGAAAGGCTTGCCACTTGATTCCAAACCAATGGCTAACTGCATCATCTGGCTAGCACTTATAGTGTTTTGTGAACCGAAGGATATGTACAAAACAGAGATTGGACTATGTGAATTGAGGAAGTCTTGGCATTTCTCTAGGGACGCTCCAAGAGCTTTTCCCGTATGCTTTTGGAGGGATTTTGATCTAGAGTTGGGAGAGTTTGGTGATGATTTTTGGAGCATGTGAGAAGGGAGTAGTGGACCAATGGCCCAAACAGGGACCTTCAAGTACTTTTTCAAGAGATCGAACCCAAGAGGCTCAATTTCCTCAACTGAATTGCACAACCAACCATCTGAGGTCAAAGAGAGCTTGATCTGAACCTGAAAGAACTTGGACCACTCATCGGTAGTGTCTGCCTCTCGAATGAACCGGTGGAGCTGAGAGCGGTGGAACCGGTACCGTTCCGGAAATCCAGGCACCGAGAACTCCTCAGCATCAGTCGAGCGGTGCGGGAGGTGAAGCCAGAGGGAGATGCAGGCCAGAGTGCCATATGCGCCGCCTGTGGTGAAGGCGATGCTCTTCGTTCCAAGCCTCCTGGCGACGTCCACGGACCACCCGAAGAACACGTCCGAGATCACGCAAAGAGGTGGCCGGCCCTCTTCGGTGGTTATGTCGGAGATGAGGCGCTCTACGGGAGCAGCAAGGGACGCACCTGAGTGGAAAAGAGCCACGATCTGATTGGGTGGCAAGTTCTCGGTGTTCTCAGTGTTGGGGGGCAAGCCGTGATCGGTGCTGCAGAACGGGAGCTCATAGAGACGGATTCCGGAGTCGGCGTCGGAGGGGGACATGGTGGAGCGGAGGTACTGGAGGTTCAGGGGAGTGTTGGCGAGAGTGACGACGAAGGGGGTTTGGCGGCGGATGCGATGGGCGAGGGCGAGGAAGGGGATGAGATGGCCATGTGCCATGAAAGGTAGCATCACTATGTGGCCATGAGACTGAGATTGAGACTGAGAATCCATCGAGTCCTGTGGGTTCCAAGGAAACCTCAACTCAATTCTCTTGTTATATGCTCGAAAAGAATTTGACTTTCGTGGGAAAGGTTGTTTTGTACTTTTGTTGTTTTGTTCTCTTGTGTTCTTTCTGTGAAATCTTTTATAGACAGCACATTACGATGGTTGTCATCTATTTTGAACCCCACAACTATAACATTGTTTCCTTATTTTCTCCTTTTCGATGCACACCACGCTCGACGTATTATCACCGAAAGTATCCCATGTCTCAATACTTAGAATCTTTATGAAATTTTTTTTCTTATGGTTGGCCTGGATGGGGTGCTCAAACGGTTTGTATAGTGACCATTCTTCCCGGCCACATCTCTTTGTGATCAGGCGCATGAGATTATTTTATGGCAAAGTGGGGAATTGCGTCTGCCCTTGCGTTGGGGTCAACAATTTCGGTGCTCTTCTGTTCTTTTCATTTACGTAGGAGGTGACAAATTTAAACCCGCAGCTCGAAGTATCCATTCCACCTAACAGTCTAATGGGTGTAGCACATGGAGCTATGATAAAGCTGACATTTGAAGATAAATAATTGGAAGCACTAAAAGCTAGGTAAGATTGTTTTCTCTTATTAATTTAGGTTGTAATTTTAAGTGCCGAAGATAAAAATAAGAGTATTTGATAATATTAGGTTATCAAGTCTCATTTGAATTATTTTTTTTTTGTTTCATTAACTATTCTATTGAGTTATTATTTTTGTTTGCATCGTTTGCCCATCTTTAATTTTATCAATTTTTTTTTAGAAATCACTAAACTCAACTAGAGTAATCAACTTTTCTCTGACTATGTTATAACATTTGTTTGTCTTGCTTGCCCATTTTTTAAATTTATGAACCAACCTCAATTAGAGTGATAACTAATTTTTTTTCCAACTAAGTTAACAACTAAGTTTGCATTACCAACTCCCGTTGATTTAGTTACCAATATTAACATAATTTTTTTTGGTAAATATCAACTTCTCTTATTCCCAACAAAAAAACATAAGATTCTCTTATTACTTTTCTATCAGGTTACCACCTCTATTTGCCCTGTTTACTAAGTTTTGAAATGTATCAATTATTTTTTGGATATTATCAACCTCAATTAGAAAGATTACCAATTTTTCTCTGATCAAGTTACCGATTAGGTTTGCATTGTTAATGTTAGAGAAAGCGAGTGTCGGGAGAATCGACTAACATGTTCGATGCACTCCAAACCAATTTTCCAGGATCGTATGTTGAATCACCAGCAAACGATGAACGAATCTACTTCACGTTGGTCCGAATACAATCACAAGGAAAGCATTCTCGTTCCACATCATTAATGCCGATTGTCTTCTCGAAGTAGATACGAAATTATGCGTCGCTCTTTGATGAAGAGAGGAGAGAGAGAGTTCTGATTCTTCAGCATTTTCTTATCTCTTGTTCGATGTTTGTTCTGAGGAAGTTATCTTAACTTCCCTTAAGAAACTCCCATCGTGCCTCTTCAAAAGGTGTCTCTCAGACACACTTATAATTAGAGCAAATGGTGTCCCTTGGACACACTCATCATGGGCGGACCGGCGAAATATAACAGTTAACTCGTATTTGAGATTGAGATTGAGATTGAGATTGAGATTGAGATTGAGATTGAGATGGAGAATCATCCATCGAGTCCGGTTGGTTCCAAGAAAACCTCAACTCAATATGTCGTTGTTATATGCTAAAAAGGTACAAAGATTGAGCGGTTCAAGATTTGGAGAAGATGTGAGGCTGCCGTGTGCACGGCTGCTGTTTTGTATTTTGTTGTTGTGCTTGGTTTTGTTCCTTTTGCGAAAGCACTTATCAGACTGGAAAGGCCAATGGTTGTCATCCACTTGAGCCACGCAACTATAGCCAAACATTCTGCCCTCACTTTTTCCTTTTTCAGTGTACAAAATCACGTGCAACATTGCGTCGGACACGTTTCTTGCGAATTAATTGTGGCAGAACAGGCGATTGGGTTGCCCTTGGGTCTTGTACTATCTTTGTTTTGGAGTCAGCAGCAATTGCGGTGCTCTTTTGCTTGTTCTTTCCCACTTCGGTGGTTGTGATAAATGTGAACTCAGCTGCTCGATATACTCATTCTACCTAGCAGTCTCACATGGATTTGACTGGTGTAGTAGATGGAGCCATGAAAGAGCTGCTAACCTTTGAAGATAAATTGTTGGAAGCACTAGATGCTAGGTAAGATTGTCTTTGTCTGATGGTAAGTGTTGAATTAGGTTCCGTTTGTTTCGCGGAAAACATTTTCCTCCTTTTTCAGCGTTTGGTTCGCTTAGAAAAATGAGTTAACGGAAAATTTATGCTTAAATTGAGGAAAATGATTTCCTCTTTCAAAAATTTGGATAACATTTTTCAAAATATGACTAGGTATTGGTGCTTAGATCCGGAACTCTATGCTTGGACACGGGAACCCTAACGATGATTCTCAAGTCCCTGGCTTTCAAGACCAGATCTCCCACGTTCGGGCCCGAGTCCATCGAGGCCAGGCTCGAGCCTCCAATGCCTACGTCCATGTTCATTTAGGTCAAGCCCAATTCTTCTGTTTTATCGCTCGAGGACTTGATTGTGACCTGTGGAATCTATCTTAGTGGTTAGCATAATCCCAATTCTTCTGTTTTGTCACTCGAGGACTTGATTGTGACCTGTGGAATCTATCTTAGTGGTAAGCATGTACTAAGTGACTCGAATTTTTAGCTTTGTCTTATAATTTGACTCAGAGGGACGAGGAGGATGCTCCGTTTGTGGAGTCACCTAATATGGTCCTCACGAATTCATCCATGGCCTTGACACTAGACCCCTACTCACAATCACTGCCTTCTTTCACAGCTTCCCTCATTTGTCCCATCACTGCATTGGCCCTCTTCTTCATCTCCCCTCCTTTTCCCTCCTCTTCTGACACCATTTCTATCACCTGCTTCACTTCACTACAAAAAAACACCAGATTAGCGACGAAATTTACGACGAAAAACGTGGAAAAATCCGTCGCAAATCGAATTTGCGACGGAAAAAATTCCGTCTCTACTCGGTCGTCGCAAAATTTTGCGACGGAAAATTCACAAGTTCGTCGCAAATTTGCGACGAAAAAAAATTCGTCGCAAATTTGCGACGGCACATAGTCCTTCGCAAAATTCGTCGCAAATATTCCGTCGCAAATTTGCGACGCACTTTGTCCGTCGCAATTTCATCGCAAATTTCGTCGCAAATTTGCGACGAACTCGATCCGTCGCAAAATTCGTCGCAAATATCCGTTGCAATTTCGTCGCAAATTTCCGACGAACTCTATCAGTCTCAAAATTCATCGCAAAAATCCGTCGCAAATTTGCGACGAACATTTGTCCGTCGTAAAATTCGTCGCAAATTTCGTCCCAAATTTGCAACGAACGTTTGTCCGTTGCAAAATTCGTCGCAAAAATCCGTTGCAAATTCGTCGCAAATTTCCGACGAACTCAATCCGTCGCAAAATTCGTCGCAAATTCGTCGCAAATTTCGTCGAAAATTTGCGTCGAACTTTGTCCGTCGTAAAATTTATCGGGAATTTCGTCAGAAAATTCGTCGCGAATTTCGTCGCAAATTAGTGACAAACTTTAATGATAGCAAAATTTGGCTTAAAATATTCGTCGCTATTTTTATATCATTTCGGCCATAAATTCTTGTATATATCAATCAAAGGAGACAATGATATATAATTGAAACAGAAAAACGAACAAACCATAAATTCTGACAAACCAGCCACAATGACATATAATTGAAACAAATAACAGAAGGAAAGTTGTAGAGTCTGACATGATACTATTTGATATCCAATCTTACAATACAGTCAAAACATGAACTAAGAGACGAGACAACCATAGAAGACGCAAAAAAACCATATAGAAGAAGACGCGGCTTTGGTACGATGGCAGGACACCAAAAGTAGTCACTTTTGTCGAGACCTGAGGAAATGTCGATACATAAATCAGTCCAGAATATAAAAAAAGCGTTTATGCATAGATGTGGAACTAGGTGTAAAATAACAAAAGGGTTAACAAAAATACGTTTCGGGACGAACATAAATGTTCTTACATATGAATATGAGTGAAATTATGAAAAACCAAGATTATGAAGCAAGCTTACCCCCGATTTTGAGAATTTTAACTAGAAAGACCGGAGAAAATCTTCATCATCATCATCAGCAGCATTCTCGGCATCAATGTGTTGGTCATCATTGTACCCATCACCTACTGGATTGGCTGGAGGTACAGGAGGATCGCCATAGCGATTGATGTTAAGGTGTTGCATAACGACTCTCATTTGTTCTTCCAAGTTATGTATTCGTTCATCCTTCTTAACAAGTAAATTATTCAGACGATGCACTTCTTGGGTCAATTGCTCGTCTGGTCGTGACCTCCTTCGACCAGTCCCAGTGGATGATGAACTTCCAGGACTATTCGGCATGTACATCCTTGATAATGTTCCCATCCCAAATATGTTCCCTTTTTTCGCCCCACCCGTTGCCTCCATCCATAATACCATATTATCAACTGGTGGCCGGGACTCAGGACAATCATCACTACCACTAGCACTGCTCATTAAAAGTTCATCATATTTTTCCTACATTAACAATGTAGATGAAAATAAAATCACTATATATATATATCTACCAAAAATATTGAAAACATTCACGGTTTTCATTATAGTTTACATATAAGCCAAAGTATAACCTTACATACCTTAACAGCTTTTGCTCGATCGCCAGTCCATGTCTTATCTTTCTTTTGAAATGTGCGTTCAAATGTAGCTGCAAATGTCGGTTCCGTCCCCAATTCATGTGCCTACAAAATGTAAACATGAGTAATTGAATTAAATTAACTTATAACTCATTTAACAGACTTACCATTCGTATGCAATGCTCCGCAATGTTGATAGAGCCCCCAGCATATGTGGCTGACCCATCACTAGAACTAGAAGATCGATTCTTCTTATTCTGCTCACAAAGTTGCCGACTCTGTTCAGATGCCCAAAATGTGTTAATTGCCTCCCAATTGTCAGCCGTAAAGAAAGACGGCTTCGCTTGCTTGCTCTTCGCTTTATTCATGACATTTCGCATAAAATCACTTATTTTCTTATCGAAAATTCTTCTCACTTCATTGTCTTCCTCTTCCTCCCACTTGAACTTCCGCTGCAATGAATAAAAACACAAATTGAAAATTATTATGATGATTACATATCCATAACCATGCACCAGACAAATATAGACAGATTTTGTAAAGTTCATGTCGGGAAAAATATCTGGTCCTTTAGGTATTGAAAACTACAGAGTTGTTCTGGTCCCTTTACATCATTCTTGACCATCAATATACTACACCACACTTAATTGGTGAGAAAATAAAATATGTAAAACTTACCTTGAACTCATTCCACCATATTTCTTTCACTTCTTGTGGAACATTTCTGTAAGTAATATACTCTCCCATCCAAAAGTTTCTTACTATTTTGTTCAATTCCCTCACAACAGATGGAGCATCCGTGAATCTGCATTCATATGAATATTGTGCAACATGGACAATTCAATTGACATCAATATCTAAAGCCCTAAATATTACATATACTAAAATAAAAATGAAGTACTTACGAATCTCCAAATGGGCATATGAAGAATCGGTTATCTTCTTGACCTATGTTTCCGTCAATATTCGATTGTTCCGCCGAATAATGGGGTGGAACGGAAGGAGAGGGAGCTAAAGGAGATTGAACTAGAGAACGTTTAGTACGCATGTGGCCAAGTCCCGTAACATGTTGTTGAGTGTTGGAGGAAGGGCCAACGTGTCCATATTGTGACGGACCATACTGTGGTTGAGGGTTAGATGCCGGGACAGGGGAAGAGGAAAGGGACGGGGACGAGGACGAGGAAGAGCCTTGTCTTCTAGGCATGTGACCTCCACGTTTATACTGACAAGTAGGAAGGTTATGCGAATATGTAAAGAACTATTGCCACGTATTACGAATACATAATGATGTACATGACGAAGCTTACCATTTTGATGGAAAGACTGAGACAATGTTTCCTTGAAATGAGCCAATGTTGAGTGTTTATGACGTGCAATTTCCTACAAACAAATATACTATGAATCCCATTCATTTTGATATGAAACATTAATGTATGAGCACGATTTGGGTGGCTACAGGTATTAAACATCACTATATGAATCGCATTCATTTTGATTAAATTTTTTTTGACAACGTACAAAAATTTAAATTTCACTAAAAGTGGGTGGCCACAGGTATTCTGAGTCATTCTGTACAGTTTTGTAAGAAAAAAATTATTATTATTGCAAAAAAAAATTTTGGGCCCTAAAAAAAATTTCACTAAAAGTTAGTGGCAACCGATATTCTAAGACATTTTGTAAAGTTTTGAAATTTTAAAATTTTAAGCATTTTTAAATTATTATTTTTTAATATAAATTTTTTTCGTGAAATAAAAAAATTTGTCCATACTAAAATTGGGTGGCCACAGGTAGTCTAAGCTATTAAGTAAAGTTTCCAAAATTTTTGTCCTTATTTATTTTAATAATTTTTAGGGCACGTTAAAAAAATTAAATATAACTAAAAGTGGGTGGCCACAGGTATTATAAGTCATTCCGTGAAGTTTTGAAAATTTTTAAATTCTAATTTTTTTTTGCCATCTAAAGAAATTTACATTTCACTACAAGTTGATGGCCACATATTTTCTAGGCAATTCTGTGCAGTAGTGAAATTTTATATTTTTAAAAAAAAAATTTCACCCGAAAAAAATAAAAATTTCCCTCACAACGGGTGACCACATTTATGTTAAGCCATTTTATAAGGTTATGGAAATTTTAATTTTTTAATATTTTTTTCCTCGGAACGTTAAAAAATCTAAATTTCATTGAAAATGGGTGGTCACTATTAATTTTTGCCATTTTGTGATATTATGAAATTTTTGTTTTTTAAAAAGTTTAAAAAACTTTTACGGTCAAATTTCATATTTGTTGCCAACATATACCATTGTTTTAATTTTCCGTAATTTTCCTTGATTTTTTTATAGAATTGTTCAATTTTCAAGCATTTTCTGTGAAAACGCTTAATCAATCAACTTATCGTCATTTAACGCTTAATCATCCACATAATAGACAAATTAACCAGTCGACCATCGATTAAAGCCACATGCAATCCTGAAATCGACCCATAACTTAGCCAACGAAAAGTGATCTTAAATAATCCTTAAACAAGTCCGACTAATTACCTAATTATACTAACTAGGGTTTGGAGAGTTGCTTACTTGGTTCAAGGACAATAAAAATCGGCCGATAGAACAGTGGCGGTCCCAGCGCAAGCGTGAGCTCAAATGGTGACTAGTCGGCCAGGTGCTCGGCCACGACCGGGAGAACGACGGCGGAGCTCGGCGGCGACGGCGTCAGGGGCGGCGACGGTGTCGGCGGCGGCAACGGCGTGGGCGGCGACGGCGTCGGGTGGCGGCGACGGCGGTGGGCCGACCGGCCACAGACCTCGGCCGGCGATCGGGAGGCGGGTGGCGTGGCTGGTCGGCGGTGGCACGGCAGGCGCCGGCAGCCAGCGGTGCGACAGTGACGACGGCGTGCGGCGGCCGGCCGGCTCCTAGCGCGCGGCGATGGCGGCGAGGCTGAGCGGCGACGGCGGCCGGGTACCTCTTGACGCGACCGGCGGGGGCAAGCGACAAGGCGGAGCTAAGGGGCGACCGGCGGGGCGGCAGTGCACGGGCCAGGGGGTGGTGGCGAGGCGGGGCGGGCGACGAGGCGGGGCGAGGTGAGACGAGACGGGGCGGTCGGCGAGGCGGGGCGAGGCACGACCGGCGGGGAGGCGGGCGACGGGCGGGGGGAGGGGCAGAGGCGGCCGGGGGCGACCGGCGATGGGCGGGGGCTCGCGGCCGACCGGCGACGAGCGGCGACGGCTGGGCGGCGACGGCGACGGCTGCGATGGCGACGGGCAGGGGGGAATGTGCAGATCGGGCGGGGGGCGACGTCAGGGAAGGGGGAGGGCTAATAACGATGCAAATTTGCGACGGAACGGTGACGACGGACCTGCACATTCTGTTCCAAATTTGCGACGGACCGAGTAAGTCCGTCGCAAATTCGCGACGGACGCTCACGTTCGTCGTAAATTTTCCACCGACAAAAATTACAGACGAAAACAAAAATCCGTCGCAAATTTGCGACGGAATTAAACATCCGTCGTAAATTTGTGATGGATTAATTTTTCCGTCGCAAATTTGCAACGGATTAATTTTTCCGTCGCAAATTTGAACGGCAAAATTTCCCTCCTAAAATTTGCAACGGACGAAGTTGTCTGTCGCAAATTTGAACGGCAAAATTTCAACGGTAACTTTACGACGGACGGCTGAGTCCGTCGCAAATTTGCGACAGACAGATTAGTCCGTCGCAAATTGTACGACGGAAATCTTAGTCCGTTGCAAATTTACAATGGATTTTTTTTACGCCGAAAATTTCAATCGGTAAAAATCTTATCGCAAAATCAACTTTCCGTTGCAAATTTGGGACGTAAAAAAAATTCCGTTGCAAATTTGCGACGGATTAAATTATCCATATACAATTTCGAACGGTACAAATTCTCTCGCAAAATTTGCGATGGACAGCTTGAGTCCGGCGCAAATATGCACATACTACATGAACGTTTTAAATTTGTGAATTTTTTTTTTCGGTCAAAAATTTAGCATCTCATTTATTTGGGTCCTAAATTTGCTACATCTTTTTTTTAATCCAAAATTTAGCCATCTCAAATGTTGCAATAGAAATTAGAATATCGGAAATGTTAGGGCACGTTAATAATATTAGACTTGTCGGCATTTAGGGACAAAATTTCGGACGATCAATTAAAATAAAAAGAATAATCGACAATAACAATAATAAAAAACACAATAACAATAATAACAAGAACAATAATGATAACAACCAAAATAGCACTTGTAGCATTAATAATTACACATCTGTAGTGTTTTGTGACAAAAATTTTAATCTTCGTCTTCGTCTTCGTCCTCGTCCTCGTCCTCGTCCTCGTCTTCGTCATCTGTCTGAAAATCAGATTCTGAACATTCTTGTACATTTAACTCGCAAATTTCAGTTGGATCCACATCTATCATTGCTCCACACGGATCTCGTAAAGTTGGTATGTTATATTCCTCAATTTCAACCGTGTTAGACACTTCCTCCTGTTGGTAGGCTCTATCCTTCCAGTGTTCCTCGATTTTCCTCCGTGCTTTGATTTTACATACAGCCCACCAATCAGCTTTGTCACGTTTCAAACTAGGATATGATGCATAACATACTTGAATTGCTTGTTGTGCCAAGACAAATGGTTCATACTTCATATACATTTTCTTGTGATTTATTTCAACCAAATTGAACTTCGTATGCACCTTCATTCCTTTGACGGGGTCGAACCACGTGCACTTAAATAACACAACCCGCATCATTAATGGTCCAGGGTACTCTATTTCTATGATTTCATCCAACAAGCCATAAAAATCATCTTTCGAACTGTCACCATTGGATGACCGAACAGACACACCACTATTCATTGTGGATTTTCCCATTCCATATTCTTGAGTATGAAAATTATATCTATTTATGAAATATGCTAGCCAACTTCGAACTCTTAACTGTAGACCCCATGATAGATAATGTAGCAATCCTTGCCCTCCAATTTCATCATAATTACTGTGAACCTAAGGTTACACATGCAAAGTTAATAATATATATTTAACTAAATGATGTATATAATTTTAATAACTTGGTTTTAATCCATAGGCAACTTACATATGTCTTGAACCATGCTGCAAATTGTTCATCGCACAAACGGTCAAACTCATTTGGTTGTAGTCCAAACATTGAAGTTTGGAAAATCCTAATATTAAAAACCATATCATTATTAGCAAATATTTGACACGCAAAACATATATTTACAAATTTACACTTACTTGAAGTATGGCTCGACTTCTGGACAGTTCAGTAAAATATAAGTATGGGCTGCATGAAGTTTTTCGCCTGATAAGTAACGAAACTGACATGCGCCGCTTGGTCGACCCAGATAATTGAAAATAGAGAATGCTGTGCAATTGGGATCAATGGGGCCCTCATCATTTCTGCCTGCTCTCCGCCTCTTGCATTGAACGTGCGGCTCAAAATAGTATGATGCAAATATCGTCACTTCTTCCATAATATATGCATTACAAATTGAAGCTTCAACATGTGCCTTATTCTTCACTTTTTTCTTCAAATGATATAAGAATCTAGTTGAAATAGAAAGAAGCTTATCGGGACATATTATATGATAAACTCATTTGAACTGTATTTTAAAGAAAACATTACCTCTCGAATGGATACATCCATCGAAATTGGACGGGACCTGCAATTTTGGCCTCATAAGGCAAGTGAACTAAGAGATGCTCCATCGAATCAAAAAACGCTGGAGGAAATATCATTTCTAAGTTGCAAAGAATAATTGGAATATCTCTCTCTAGTTTTTCCATGTGCGATGCTTTTAACACTGTTGAGCAAATATCATGGAGGAAATTGCTTAATTCTGTAATGGCGCCCCATACAAAGTTCGGTAAAACTTCCTTCAAAGCTATTGAAATTAGTCTTTCCATCAGGATGTGACAATCATGACTCTTCAAACCTGTCAACTTGCATTCCTTCAAATCAACACATCTCCCGAGGTTCGAAGCATATCCATCAGGAAACCGCACAGATTTCAACCATTGACAAACAACTCGCCTCTGCTCCTTATCCAATGTATAAACTGCTTTCGGTTTTGATCCCCTGCTGCTTGCATCCACAGCTAGTATTGGCCGATCACAAATATCTCTCATATCTTTTCTTGCGTTCAAGTTGTCTTTTGTTTTTCCGGCGACATCCATCACAGTATTTATGACATTGTCGAAAACATTCTTTTCTATGTGCATGACGTCAAAGATTATGATGAATAAGATGGGCCTTCCAATATGGTAGATCCTAAAATATACTGCGTTTTGTCCACTTATGTGTACTTCCATACTCAAAAGTCGTGCCGTGCGGGTTTTCAACAACAGTTGGAAAGTCCTGCACACGCTCCCAAATTTGATCGCCAGTCAACCTCAATGGTGGACGCGTTCTTTCAATCCTATTCTTGCTGAACTCTTTCTTATTCCTTCTGAAAGGATGACTTGGCGGTAAAAATTGTCTGTGACAGTCAAAATAGCTAGCCTTCTTTCCATGTTTTAATCTAAATGACTTTGTCCTCTCCAAACATATCGGACATCCTAAGATTCCAGCTGTACTCTATCGAGATAACATTCCGTAAGCTGGAAAGTCATTTATCGTCCAAAGAAGAACAGCCTTCATAACAAATGTTTGATCGGTAGAAACGTCATACGTAGGGACACCTTCAACCCATAGCTGTTGTAACTCCTCAATCAATAGTTGCATATAAACATCTATCAACTTTTTCGGATTTTGCGGCCCTGTCACGATCAATGTCAAAAACATATAAGGTGTCTTCATGCACATACCAGGTGGAAGATTGTACGGCGTTAAGATAACTGGCCAGCATGAATAACTTTTTCCTGTTCTCCCAAATGGAGCAAATCCATCGGCACAGAGACCTAACCTAATGTTTCGAGGCTCCATTGCAAACTCAGGGTATGTTCTATCAAAATGTTGCCATGCCTCTGCATCTGAAGGATGACACATTAGACCCTCTTCTGTTTCATGATTTGCATGCCAAAAGCCTTTGCAATCTGGGGATTAAGGGCAGATAAAACATTTGCTTGCATGGTTTATGCTTCTGATTACGACCCGGCTTCCTGTTAATCTTGTACCTAGGTTGGCTACACAATTTGCAAGATTCTACATTTTCATCATCTCTCCAATATATCATACAACCCCTACTACATACATCAATCCTTACAACCGGAAGACCTAAGTTATCCACTAGCTTTTTCATATCATAAAAATCACTTGACATGTTGTTATTACGAGGCAATGATTCCCGCATTACTTCAACAAAAGAGTTGAAGCAATCCGCAGACACATTATGCTCTGCCTTGATATTTAATAGTCGGGCATCACCGATAACTTAGTGTGGTCCTCACAACCTTGTCCATAGAGGTTCATCTGCGCTTTCAAGACATCCCAGAACTGATTAGATTGAAAAGTTTCATTATACATATTCTCCTCAAAACCCGTTACTCCTATATCTTCCAATTGTGAAGCATGACTAGTACCCACTTGTTCACGTGTAGGAGTAAAACTAGTACTTGCATGATTTGATTCTGTGACAAAATTATAACTAGCTGCATCAATCACCATCCTCTCGTATGGGTTCAATTGCTCATAATAGCCACATTCTTCCCTAACTGAAAATTGGTCACTTCTTCCATATCCTTCATCAGATATAAATGGTTCACCATGGGAAGTCCAATTATAATAGTTCGGAGTAAACCCAAATCTAATAAGGTGTTCTCTAACTTGATCACACACAAGAAATTTACCATTACCGCACTTTTTACACGGACACCTTAACTTATTTCCATCCATAAACTCATATTTACTACTAGCAAAGTCTAAAAATAGTTCCAACCCAAGATCTGAAACTCATCATCAATCCTTGACGTCCGGTAAGTTCTTATTATACATCCAAGCCCTTTCTCTTTGCATTGTATCTGTATTAAAATAAAAAATTCTGGTAAAATATTTAAAATATCTATTGTTCTTAATTAAAATCATAAAATTTTGGAAATTATAATTTTTGTTATTCACGCAACAATTAATATGAAATTGCAAAAATAGAAAAAAACTACAATGTAAAGAAGACTTACCCAAATATTTGACTGAAATATTTGTAGGAGAAAGTGATCAATTTGATGAGAATTGCAACGTCCACTTGGATTGCGAGACCTTCAATTAGGCACATACCCAAAAAAGAATAATCACTTAAGAATCATTTTTTAATAATTTTTAAAGTGCGATGGAAACGGAATGTATCCGTCGCAAATTTGCGACAGAATTAGTTTTGCGTCGCAAATTTGCGACGGATACTAAACTCCGTCTCAAATTTTGTGACGGAATTTTCATTTATTCGTCGCAAATTTGCGACGGAATCAGGTTTCCGTCACAAATTTGCGACGGATACTACGTGCCGTCGCAAATTTGCGACGGTTACTACGTTCCGTCGCAAATTTGCCATGGAAATAGTCTTCCGTCGCAAATTTGCGACGGATACTCAAATCCGTCACAAATTTTGCGACGGAATTTTCATTTATTCGTCACAAATTTGCGACGAAATCAGGTATCCGTCGCAAATTTGCGACGGCACATAGTATCCGTCGCAAATTTGCAACAGAATTTTCATTTATTCGTCGCAAATTTGCGTCGGAAACTATTTCCGTCGCAAAACGGCGTGGCCGTTTGGCCTCATCCAAAGGCCGGCGAGGTGTCGCCGGTCGCCAGTCGTTAAACCGGTGATGCAGATACCAAAAAAAAATAAACATAAACATATATTAAAAAAACGGAAATTACAATACAACGACGAATAGTCACGAAGCTAGCTATGACACTTACCGGTACAAAAGCTTCACCGAGATTAATATGTGCGTGCGCGGATTTTGCTGTTTCAGACAAACGAAAGAGGGAGAAAAACGAGAGAGAGCGAGAGAGAGAGATAGGGTTGGAATATCACGAGCTGATAAACTACAAATTTGCGACAGACGTAGTTTTCGTCGCAAATTTGCGACGGACTTACAATGCCGTCGCAAATTTGCGACGGATTTTGCGACGGTTTTATTTTCCGTCGGAAATTTGCGACGAACGTTTTTCCGTCGCAAATTTGCGACGGAATTTGCGACGGATTTTATTTTCTGTAGCAAATTTGCGACGGAAATAAACCGTCGCAAATTTGCAACGGAAAATGTAATCCGTCGCAAATTTGCGACGGAAAAACGTTCGTCGCAAATTTCGTGTTTTTTTGTAGTGCTTCCTCGGGGTCGATCCAGCTCTCGACCCCGCCATGAGATCGAGATCGGGCTTGAGAATCATCCATTTAGTCTTGTGGTTTCCAAGAAAACCTCAACTCAATATGTGTTGCTATATGCTCAAAAAGTGCTAAGAGTTTTGGTTGAGCGGTTCATGATTGGAGAATACTTAAGACTGCCCTGGGCGCGGTTGTTGTTCTGTATTTTGTTGTTGTGCTTGGTTTTGTACTTTTCGGGAAAGTATTACAGGCTGCAAAAGTCCAATGCTTGTCATCCACTTGAACCCTACAACTACGGCCAAACATTCTGTCACTCTTTGCACTTTTTCGGTCTACAAAACCACGCAAGATTGCGTCGAACTTGTTTTTTGTGGGTGAGTCGTGTGGCAAGATACGCGATTGCGTTGCCCTTGTGTCTATTCTACTTTTGTTTTGGGGTCAGCAATGATGGTGCTCTTCTGTTTGTTCTTTCCGTTTTCAGTGGTTAAACTTGAACTCGCCTCTTGAAATATTCTTTTTACCAAACACTCGAATGTGGAGAAAATTATCAAAAAGGTTTTAAATCTATTGTACTTTTGCCAATTTAGTTCTAAACCTTTTAATTGAAGCGATTGAATTCTAAGCATTTTCATATTTTGCCAGTTGATTCCATCCGACTATTTTGTTTGGAAATTGCTGGTGTGGACGTTCTTTTTTTTATAGTATTTTGAATTTTTTTTCTTTTTTCGTAACTTTTCTTTACTTTTTCTGGTTTTTTGAGTGAGGGCCGGTGAGGGCATTGCGGCCCTCACCCAGAGTGGCCACTAGGCGAGGGCTCGTGTCCCTCTAAGTGGCCAAAGAGGAGTTGGCAGCCCTCACCGGCCAAAGCGAGGGCATGCAAGCTCTCGCCCAGATCCAACGAGGGTTGCGACACCCTCGCCTCCTCGCTAGATCTGGGCCAGGTGAGGGCTTGGCAACCCTTGCCGACCTTGGGCGAGGGCGTCGTAGCCCTTGCCAAGTACTTGCAAGGGTCGGTCGCCGATCCTCACTCCCAAAACTAGAAAAAAGTAAAGAGAAGGAAAAAATGAAAAAAAATCATAAAAATTCAAAAAATTATTAAAAAAATATCCACGTTTACTGGCCATGCCTTATAGGACGGTCAGTGTTCACTTCAGTAATTTCCGGCCTCTAGCGAAGCTTGCCCTACGGCAAGGCTCAACCTCACCAACCCTCACCTTTGGCCAGTTGTCGGCCCTTGCTGAGTCCTAGCAACCAACTAAAGGAAGAAGGAAAAAAAAAAGAACAAAAAAGAAAGTAAAAGGAAAAAGAAAATAAAAAATTCAAAAAATGTTGTGAAAAATTATCTACATCAGCGCCGACAGTACCACGTAGGACGGCTAGTGTCCACTTCAGCAATTTCCAATCAAAATTGATCAGATAGACTGAATTGGCAAAACGTGAAAATGTTTAAAGCTCAATTCACACAATTAAAAGGTGTAGGACTGAATTGACAAAAGTGTAATAGATTTAAGATTTTTTGGATAATTTTCCCCGATTTGAAGTATTAATCTTTCCAACTTCTGGTTTTGCTTTTAAAATTTGGCAATTTTGTTTTGATGTGGGGCTGTGTTAATGCCACATAACATTAAAAAGTCTAAAAATGTCACATATACTTTCCATCCCAAGAAAGCCAACTGAATTGACGGAATTCTCCAGGCTCCTTTTTGGTGCAAATTTTAGGACTCAAATGAACAAAGTAAAAGTTTTAAGACACAAGTGCGCGAATGACGTGAATCTGCCTTGCATTTTCCCCTGGTGTATGATATTAGCAAAGTGCATTATGAGTTTGGAATTTGTCTATCCAAAGTCGGCATCTTCATCACAAAAAAAGTACAGAACTTGATCACATTCGCTAAAATGGTAGAACATATATTTGGAGTTTCCAAATTCTGGATTATAAAGAGTACAGATCTTCTTCAGTGCCCTTAAGTTATCTTTCTTAAAGGGCACGGATGACGAAATTAATGTTTAGCGATTGTTAGTTTTGGGAAAATTTTATTTGATATATAATGTGACCCGATTCTTGCATTTGACATTTTCCGAGATATAATTGGATTAGCTTTGGACGGATACAATCCTGAGGTAAGTCAACTGGGTCACCTACAGAAATTACATAACCATATTTTGATGCAAATAGAATTTTGGACCAAAGTAAACATAATTTTAGGGACTATAATTACATTGGACTTGCTATGTTCGTTCCGAATTAAGTTTGAGAAAATGAGTGGTAGTTGAGCATTAAAAGCTTAGCAATTTTTTTTTGTCTTATTTTACTCTAACTCTCAACTCACTTTCAAACTTTTGCCTTACCTTTTTGCAAAGCGTGGGAGTCGAACCCCACACCTGAAACTAAACGTCTCCACCCCAAATCTCCCTGAGAAGGTGGGAATTTGAACTCCCTACCTCTCCATTCCCTCTCATGTGGAAAGGGTGGCCAATGGAGCAAGCCCTAGTGATTAAAGCTTGGGGTTTTCGTTGGTGGCGAAATTGTGAATGACAAGACGAAGGTTTTCGATTGAGGTTTCATGTTCACAAACGCTACTTTTGACATCTCCAAACTGTTGAGAAAACATCCTAGTAGAATTTGAAATTAACAAAACTATTCATATATGTCTTGTAAATCTGATAAATGTTTCAAAGTATTTTGATTCAGGATATT
Organism: Syzygium oleosum; assembly: GCF_021117445.2. Taxonomy (NCBI): domain Eukaryota; kingdom Viridiplantae; phylum Streptophyta; class Magnoliopsida; order Myrtales; family Myrtaceae; genus Syzygium; species Syzygium oleosum. The sequence goes on along the minus strand of NW_026607485.1, from coordinate 17,628,986 downwards.
ATTCTTGGAAGAGAAGCATATGTCAATCTTAAATCTTATTCGAGTTCAGATTGTGGAATATACTCCAAATGAAAGAGGTTTAGACTTTATACTAGAGATAAAAAACTTCAGACTCAGAGAACTACTTATGTTCCTATTGTGACACAAGTTCAGAACGTATATAACGGTTAATAATCTTGTTTGGATTTCACATTTTCAAAGATTTGATTGACTCAATCTACAAACCAACATTATGATGCAAAACATCTTAATTGATTGGCAAATCAATCTTGACAAAAGTTACCTTGTGAAGAGAGAAATTCTACTATGGAAACTAAGACTTTAGTTGTATGGATAACCAGAATCTATGGAGATTTAGATTTTGTCACTCAATGGCTACTCAGTCTTCTTGATACAAATATGTCCAATGAGTAGATTGGAAGATGATCGATCCTCTGGAGACTGTCCATTGAAAGTGGAGGAGTACAAAAAGAGACCAAGGTGCCGAGGAGCAAGTAAGAGACAAAGTTCAGAATCTAGAATTCTAAAGTCTGAGCGAACTTCAATCCTATATACTTGTCTTTTGTAGGCTACATTTTGTGATCTTAAGAGAAATACTGAAAGCTTGATTGAGTGAGATGGTGAGACCTATCATATAGTGAGTGTTTTCACTCATTATTGTAATCTCTTGCTGATCATCTAGTGGAATTCGGCCAATAAGTTGTCACTGAGGGAGAGTGGACGTATGTTTCATCTAAGCCGAACTACTATAAGTCTTGTCTGTAAATTCTCTTATCCCTAAAACTCCTTCTGCATATTATATTATGTTGCACACTTGCTACACTGCTTCTAAAGTTTGTTTAGAATATGACCTTGTTGTAGGCTAAGTTCGTATACCAGAAATTGAAATCAAACGTCAAGAAAACTAACCTGAAAGCAGTACAAATAAATAAACAGGATGTTGATCCGAGCCCAACGAAGTAACGTTGTGTCCTTAAGACGAATTTGGCCCCTCAATCAGTACCCGAGGATATTGGACAATCGTCTCTCAGGATAGAACGGATCTCGTTCCTCTAAAGTGGTACGTATCCAGAGGACTCCTTCGAACGCAATTTTGCATAGACAATCGCAGAGAATGAATGTGTTTCAAAAATGTCAAAAAAATGCGAAGAACATTTTTTTCGAAAAAAACCGACTGCAATATATAGTCACGGTTTAAAAGAATGAAGAGTCACGAACGAACCGAATTGTCTCATTCAGTCATGAACTAGTCGGTCGGTTTATTAATGAAGAGTCACGAACGAACAATGTTCGTTCAAAGAGAAAATAACTTCCAAGAACCGAACCATGTCCATTCATCCAAAAACAGAACAGACATCAAACATATTTGTTCGGATAAAATAAAATAAAAATTCGAAAACAAACATGTATGTTCGGTCGGGAAAACAAAACCGATGGGCAGACCCCATCCCGTCCCGAGCCGGCCGGACGGACGACGGCGGCGGCGCGCGCGGGGGGGAATTGGCGTAATTGGCATAGGTCCTCTCTCTTCCACAAAAGTGGGGTACCCCTTGGGGCCCAAACCCATTTGAGAGGCTCAACTATTTAAACCCATCTCCCATCTCTCTTCTATTCAATGTGGGACTCCTCCATCCACACCTCTTATTCACTTCATAAGGGATTTGTACCCAAAATTCCAACAATCCCCCACATGAATAAGAGATTCGGTTTTTTCCTGACTCTTCATATATGCATGAGATGCAATGTGCGATTATTCCATGAGAAAACATTGCATTAGGATAAGTAGTCTGAGACTTTGAACTTTCCTTAGTGAAACCTATTGGACTTACTCGGTCAATCAGTAGACTTGATGTCTTTGAACCGTCGACCTTTGGTGTAAGCCTAGATAATAGAAATCACACAACTGTTTCTCGAACAAAATTGGTTCTCATTGTTGTGTTCGTTTTGGCCATGAACACCGCCTGGTCTCATGAGTGTTTTAGAGAATTCGGCCTTTTCAATTCTCACAGAAGCGGCCCTCACTTCACACTCACATAGGTGATTTCTGAACATATAGTATATCACATACTCAATTCAGAATCATTAAAAGCCTTTGCTTAACCTTCACATATTAGTACTGTCTTCATCCGGAATGAGTCAAAAATTTGACAGTACTCTACATTGTCTTCATAACTTAGTTGTCCCTTTGAACCTAGATCTTGGGATCTCCAGTCAACTAGGTAGAGTTTCCGCTATGATGACTTGTTTATAGGCCTTAAACCCATTCCCCTTGATGTTTTCGCAACTATCTCTCTAGTTAGGCCTTTTGTCAATGGATCCGCAACATTATCTTTTGACTTCACATAGTCAATGGTGATAATTCCACTAGAAAGAAGTTATCTTACTGTGTCATGTCTTCGACGTATGTGTCGAGACTTACCGTTATACATGACATTCCTTGCCCTTCCTATTGCCGCTTGACTGTCACAATGTATACAAACAGCGGGCACTGGTTTAGGCCAATTAGGAATATCTTCCAAGAAATTTCGAAGCCACTCTACTTCTTCACCGGCTTTATCCAAAGCAATAAATTCTGATTCCATAGTGGATCTAGCAATACAAGTTTGTTTGGATGATTTCCAAGACACTGCCGCCCCACCAAGTATGAATACATATCCACTTGTCGATTTTGTGTCTTTAGTGCCGGTTATCCAATTTGCATCACAGTATCCTTCAAGTACCGCTGGATATTCTGTGTAATGCAAAGCATAATCTTGAGTATGCTTTAAGTAGCCCAATAGACGTTTCATAGCTTTCCAGTGATTTTCATTTGGACTAACTGTAAATCGACTTAGCTTGCTAACCGCACAAGCTATGTCCGGCCTAGTACAGTTCATGACATACATTAAACTGCCTAGTATACTAGCATACTCATTTTAAGCCTTACTTTTACCAGTATTCTTTGAAAGATGTAAATTAACATCTATCGGGGTACTTACTGGTGATATGCCTAAATTCTTGCTTTTTTCAAGAATCTTCTCAATGTAATGGGATTGAGATAGAGATAGTCCTTCATATGATTTACGGATTTTAATTCCTAAAATGACATCTGCGACCCCCATATCTTTCATATCAAATTTACTTACAAGCAAGCATTTGATTTTCTTAACAATCTCACCATTACTGCCTATTATGAGCATGTCGTCTACATATAAGCACAAAATGGCAAAACCATTATGAGTGTTCTTAACATATACACATTTATCACACTCATTAATCTTAAAACCATTCGACAACATGACTTGGTCGAATTTAGCATGCCATTGTTTTGGTGCTTGTTTTAATCCATAGAGTGACTTGATAAGCCAACATACTTTCTTCTCTTGTCCTGGAACAATGAACCCTTCAGGTTGTTCCAAATATATTTCTTCTTCCAAATCCCCGTTTAAGAAAGCCGTTTTAACATCCATTTTATGGATTTCAAGCCTATACACCGCTGCTATGGCAATTAGCATCCTTATAGATGTAATTCTAGTAACAGGTGAGTAAGTATCAAAATAATCCAGGCCTTCTCATTGCTTGTATCCTTTTACTACAAGCCTAGTCTTATATTTATCAATAGCACCATCCGCTTTCATTTTCCTCTTGAAAATCCACTTACTTTGTAGTGGTTTATTACCAGGAGGAAGGTCAACCAATTCACATGTATGGTTTGACAAAATGGATTCAACTTCACTATTGATAGCTTCTTTCCAGAACGGGGCTTTTGGCGATGTTGCAACTTCTTTGAATGTCTGAGGCTCATTCTCTAACAGATACGTTAAGAAATCAGGTCCAAAAGACGTGGAAGTCATTTGTCTTTTACTACGTCTAGGTTCATCCTCCATTGGATCACTTCTAGATATAGTATCTCGAGGCCTCTTATTATTATCAATTGGCTCATATACTATGTTATACGGAATTATATTTTCAAAGAACGAAGCGTCCCTTGATTCAATGATCGTATTAACATGTATACATGGGATCTCTGACTTGTGAACAAGAAAACGATATGCATTGCTATTATGAGCATATCCGATAAAAGCACAGTCAACAGTCTTTGGTCCTATCTTAACCTTTTTAGGCTTAGGAACCGCAACCTTAGCCAAACACCCCCACACTTTGAGATAATTCAAGTTAGGCATTCTGCCTTTCCATTTCTCATAGGGAGTTTGTTGTGTCTTTTTGTGGGATACTCTATTTAAAATAAAATTCGCTGTTAAGACAGCTTCCCCCCACAAATTCTGCGGTAAACCAGAACTGTTTAACAATGCATTCATTGTTTCCTTTAGGGATCGATTTTTTTCTTTCCGCCATATCATTTGATTGTGGTGTATAAGGAGCAGTCATTTGGTGAACGATACCAAACTCGGTACAAATTTCCTCAAAAGGAAATTCATATTCACCTCCTCTGTCACTCCTTATTATTTTAATTTTCTTATTCAACTGAGTTTCAACTTCGGACTTATAAGTTCTAAAAGCATTCACAGCCTCATCTTTGCTACTAAGCAAATAAACATAACAATACCTCGAGCAATCATCTATAAATGTGATAAAATACTTATTACCACCTCTTGACGGTATTGATTTCATATCGCATATATCTGTGTGTATTAAATCTAAAGGTTCTGAGACTCTATTATCTACAGAATGGGAATGAGGCTTAGAAAATTTAGATTCAACACACACTTGGCATTTCTCACTTGGACAGAAAAATTTCGGCAACAGTCCCATATTCATTAATTTCTTTATCGACTTATAGTTAACGTGTCCTAGTCTAGCATGCCAAATATTAGAAGACTCAAGCACATAAGAAGAAGCAACTTTATTCAAATCATCCTTGGTTACAACAGTCATTACATTCAGCTTGAACAAACCATTACTCAGATAACCCTTTCCTACATACATCTCATTTTTGGAGAGTACAAACTTATCAGATACAAAAATCAACTTGAAGACATTCTTGCTAAGGAGAGATCCAGACACTAAATTCTTGCGAACATCTGGCACATACAGAACATTATTTAGTGTCACAATCTTTCCAGATGTCATCTTCAGAGCAATCTTTCCAACACCTTCGACCTTAGAGGTTGATGAATTATCCATATAAAGTTTTTCATCACCCCCCACAGTTGTGTAGGACGAGAACATCGATCTGTTTGCACAGATATGACGAGTTGCCCCAGTATCAATCCACCACTCCTTGTGGTTTCCCACCATATTACACTCGGATATCATAGCAGTCAGATTGATATCATCAATACCATTGGAAATCTCTTCCATCACATTAGCCTGAGTTTTCTGTCTTTTCTTGGCTCTGCAGTCTTTGGCTCGATGTCCAGACTTGCCACAGTTGAAGCACTTGCCAACGAACTTCTTCAGGCCTTGGGTGAATCCCTTTGCAAACTTGCTAGGCATTTTCCTCTTCTTGTTGGGTTTCGGTCCTTCTTCAACAACATTGGCCTTTGAAACCTCTAGGTTCTTCCCAACTTTCTTCTCAAAGAGCCTATTGTCTTCCTCAATCCTCAACCGAACAATCAAGTCTTCAAGTGACAACTCCTTTCTCTTGTGTTTGAGATAATTTTTGAAATCTCTCCAGGATGGTGGCAGTTTTTCAATGAATACACTTGAAATGTCTCAGTTAGAGTCATTCCTTCAGCATGAATATCATGCATAATCACTTGAAGCTCTTGAACCTGACTTAAGACGGTCTTTGAATCAACCATCTTGAAGTCCAGAAATTTATCGGCAATGAATTTCTTCAATCCGGCATCTTCGGTTTTGTATTTCTTGTCCAGACTATCCCATAACTCCTTAGCCGTTTTTAGCGGACTATAGACGTTATAGAGAGTATTGTCCAGACCGTTGAGGACATAGTTGCGACACAGGAAGTCAGGACACTTCCATGCATCCACAGCAGCAACATTTTCTTTATTTGTCTCTCCAACATCCAATTTAGGACCATCCTTATTGAGGAATCTAGCCAAGTTCAAGGTCGTGAGATAGAACAACATCTTTTGTTGCCATCTCTTGAAATCCGTACCATTGAACTTTTCTGGCTTTTCTCCATGATTCGGAATAAGGTTAACCGGAGTCGAAGTCAAAGCCATTTCTGAAATAAAAAAACAGAACATATTCATGACTAGAATCGGAAATATATGACTATGAACAGAATCGTTTGATCAAGAACAGAATTGAAAATTTTAATATGAACAGAAACGAAAAATATGTCCACGAACAGAATTGAAAAATTGTAATAGGAACAGAATGTATGAACCGAATGTATGAACAGAATGGTATTCCTATACGACTATGACAAGGAACATACGAACTATACAGAATACTTGTATTAACTCAGAAGCATACGAACAACAAAGGTTCGACTTAAAGGAACGCCAATGTAGATATTTGACAGAACAACGCATAAGAATACATAGACCATGCAAATCATTATACGAACAGAACCGAAGGAAAATTCGTCTTAAGATTGTTGTAGGCTAAGTTCGTATACCAGAAATTGAAATCAAACGTCAAGAAAACTAACCTGAAAGCAGTACAAATAAATAAACAGGATGTTGATCCGAGCCCAACGAAGTAACGTTGTGTCCTTAAGACGAATTTGGCCCCTCAATCAGTACCCGAGGATATTGGACAATCATCTCCCAGGATAGACTGGATCTCGTTCCTCTGAAGTGGTACGTATCCAGAGGACTCCTTCAAACACAATTTTGCATAGACAATCGCAGAGAATGAATGTGTTTCAGAAATGTCAAAAAAATGCGAAGAACATTTTTTTCGAAAAAAACCGACTGCAATATATAGTCACGGTTTAAAAAAATGAAGAGTCACGAACGAACCGAATTGTCTCATTCAGTCATGAACTAGTCGGTCAGTTTATTAATGAAGAGTCACGAACGAACAGTGTTCGTTCAAAGAGAAAATAACTTCCAAGAACCGAACCATGTCCATTCGTCCAAAAACAGAACAGACATCAAACATATTTGTTCGAATAAAATAAAATAAAAATTCGAAATCAAACATGTCTGTTCGGTTAGGAAAACAAAACCGATGGGCAAACCCCGTCCCGATCCGAGCCGGCTGGTGGGTGCGCGGGGGAGGGGAATTGGCGTAGGTCCTCTCTCTTCCACAAAAGTGGGGTACCCCTTGGGGCCCAAACCCATTTAAGAGGCTCAACTATTTAAACCCATCTCCCATCTCTCTTCTATTCAATGTGGGACTCTTCCATCCACACATCTTATTCACTTTACAAGGGATTTGTACCCAAAATTCCAACAAACCTTTGCACTATAAGTTCAGAGTCAATCCTTGACATTTTCAATTATGCTATAAATTCGTCAAGAATTGTTAAAATTACCTATTGACTTCCATCTGGATGATCCTTGCTAGCGACATCACAAATAACGACGACATTTGAAATTGTCGCACCTCAAAACTTTGTAGATATGGTCAGACACATGATGTAAGTATTGGACACACAAAATGCTTTCTTGTTTATTACAGGCAGAATCTTTCAAGACAATACTATTAAGCACAGAGGTTTAGATTGTACGTGAATAAAACGTAATGTATTCAAGAAAAACGAGCAGAATCCTAATTCTTCGGTTCTATCACTTGAGGACAACACCATGACCAGCGGAACTATCCGACTCGATTAACATGTGCCGAGCGAATCAAATTTCGAGTGATGGTGATGATTGACTTAGCGGAATGAAACTGTATAATTTGTGGAGTCACAAAGAACTGTCCTCACAAATTCATCAATGGCCTTGACACTAGACCCCTTGTCATCATCACTGCCTTCTTTCACAGCTTCCCTCATTTTTCCCATCACTGCATTCGCCCTCTTCTTCATCTCCCCTCCTTTTCCCTCCTCTTTCAACACCAATTCTATCACCCGCTGCACTTTCTTGGCATCAATCTGGCTCTCGATCCCGCGCGTAAGCTCCACGCACACCCCCATCTCCTCGACAATCATCTTGGCATTGTACGCCTGCTCGGCTGCCATCGGCCACCCCACGATGGGCACCCCCTGGCTCAGGCTCTCCACAATTGAGTTCCACCCGCAGTGGCTTAGGAATGCTCCTGTCGATCTGTGCGAGAGGATATATAATTGTGGTGCCCAATTCCGCACTAGCAAGCCCTGCCTACTTCCAGTCACTCGGTCCTCGAACCCTGGCGGCAACCACTCGGATCGGAACTCACCTTTGATATTGAAACCAAGCGGTGGCCTAATGACCCAAACGAAAGGCTTGCCACTTGATTCCAACCCAATGGCCAACTGCATCATCTGGCTAGCACTTATAGTGTTTTGTGAACCAAAGGAAATGTACAAAACAGAGTTTGGACTATGTGAATTGAGGAAGTCTCCGAATTTCTCTAGGGACACTCCAAGAGCTTTTCCCGTATACTTTTGGAAGGATTTTGATCTAGAGTTGGGAGAGTTTGGTGATGATTTTTGTAGCATGTGTGAAGGGACCAGTGGACCAATGGCCCAAACAGGGACCTTCAAGAACTTTTTCAGGAGATCGAACCCAAGTGGCTCAATTTCCTCAACTGAATTGCAAAACCACCCATCGGAGGCCAAAGAGAGCTTGAGCTGAACCTGAAAGAACTTGGACCACTCATCGGTAGTGTCTGCCTCTCGAATGTACCGGTGGAGCTGAGAGCAGTGGAACCGGCACCATTCGGGAAATCCAGGCACGGAGAACTCCTTAGCATCAGTCCAGCGGTGCGGGAGGTGAAGCCAGAGGGAGATATAGGCCAGAGTGCCATATGCGCCGGTTGTGGTGAAGGCGATGCTCTTCGTCCCGTGCCTCCTGGCAGCGTCCACAGACCACCCGAAGAACACATCCGAGATCACGCAAACAGGTGGCCGGCCCTCTTCGGTGGTTATGTCGGAGATGAGGCACTCTACGGGAGCAGCGAGGGATGCACCTGAGTGGAAAAGAGCCACGATCTGATTGGGTGACAAGTTCTCGGTGTTCTCGGTGTTGGGGGGCAAGCCGTGATCGGAGCTGCAGAACGGGAGCTCGTAGAGACGGATTCCGGAGTCCGCGTCAGAGGGGGACATGGTGGAGCAGAGGTACTTGGGGTTCAGAGGAGTGGTGGCAAGAGTGATGACGAAGGGGGTTTGGCGGCGGATGCGACGGGCGAGGGCGAGGAAGGGGATGAGATGGCCATGTGCCATGAAAGGTAACATCACTATGTGGCCATGAGACTGAGATTGAGAATGAGAATCCATCGAGTCTCTGTGGATTCCAAGAAAACCTCAACTCAATCCTCTTGTTATATGGTCGGAAAGAATTTGACTTTACGTGAAATCTTTTGTAGACAGCACGCTTCACTGGTTGTCAATGTCAACCATTTGAACCCGAACCTATAACATTGTTTCCTTATTTTCTCCTTTTCGATGCACACTGCGTTTGACATATTATTATCGAAACTATCCCATGTCTAGAAACTTATAATCTTTATGAAATTTGTTTCTTATAGAAGATTATCATTTGTTATTGCTGATGTCTGCGATATAGAAGGCTATGGTTCGCCTGGACGAGGGTGCACGAAACGGTCTGTATAGCGGCCATTCTTCCCCGTCACATCTCTTTGTGATCAGGCGCATGTCATCGTTAATTCTATGTCAACTATATGTATGTTACATCGGCGTGACAGGTGACACGTGAGATTATTTTGTGGCAAAATGGGAGCATTGCGTTGCCCTTGTGTTGGGGTCAGCAATTTTGGTGCTCCTGTTCTTTTCATTTACGTAGGAGGTGACAAATTTGATGTGACAGATTAGAACCCGCAGCTCGAAATATTCATTCTACTGAGCAGTCTAATAGAGGTTTGACGGGTGTAGTTGATGGAGCCATGAGAATGCTGACATTTGAAGATAAATTATTAGAAGCACTAAAAGCTAGGTAAGATTCTTTAGTCTTATTGTAAGCGTTGAAGTTTACTTTAGGTTGTAATTTTAAGTGTCGAGAATAATAATAAGAGTGTATTTGATAATAGCTTGTTAAAATATCATGGATGTAATTAAAAGCTTCTCTCCTGGTAGCTCGTCATCCAGCACGCTGATCCTTTCGCTGCCTCGCTGTTGGACGACTTGCCCAGGTGCATTGTTCTCATGATTGGCCAAGCCATCGCTAATCTCTAGCAATTACTGTGAGTGTAGTCGCGACCCAATCTCGAGGTGGCACCACCTAGGGGTTCGGCTAATGGATTATTAAGTCTATGCCTAATTCGGGCCCTCCCAAGCTCTACCAATTCGCGACTTAAGATTCAAGTTCTTAACGTGCAAATGATTTTCATTTTAGAGTCGACACTAATCTATTTACTGTGAGTCGATTAGAAACCCAAATAAAATATAGGAAGATATTATTTATTCCTACGAACCAGAGATTATGAGTACGGAAACTTGATTATGCTAGATTTACTCTAGCGCCCTTTCGGTATCTTTTCTTTTCATGAAATTTTCATGAAAATTTTGAGCAGGCAGTCTGGATCTATTTTATTACTTCCTAACATATGGGGTGATCATGCGGGTGCGCAAATCACCAAATTAACACCCAATAATGAAAGCAATAAATAAATTACTAGATAGGGAGAATGACGTACCTCGAAGCAACGTAAGCATGTGCATTGTTAGAAAGAAGATCATAGCGATAGTCCTAATATGAATTCTAATTAATAAGCAGTTCACACAATATATTTTTTAGGGTTTTCGCTTATTTTAATTAAAACTAATCCATATGCAATGACATGCAAAGTATGACACGTATTTAAATAAACTTAACATGCAAGCTACATGACACACGATTAAATGACCTAACTCTAATGACGGGCAAATGATATTTTTTTGTATTTTTCCAATAAAATTCGGAATAGAGAAAAAATGCCTACATTAACATGCAACCTATTCTGGAAAAGATAATTTAACCTATTCTAAAGGGGCTTCTTTTTGGTATTTTTTATGAAAATTCGAAATAAAGAATCACCCTAAATAAACCATTAAGATTTGGAGAATGTCTAAATTAGACTAGGAAATAAATTACTTTAAATCCTAATTTAAATTGGAAAATTATCCTATTTTTCTAGCATATTCAGGTTATCCTATTCTATTCAAACAAAATTATTTAAAACACATCCTAAACATGCATCATTATCTTCTAAGAAAACAATTCAAACTTTAACTAATTCTTTTTGGATTTTTTTAGGAAACAATTCAAGCAGATAACCACCGTCGTCGAAACCAATCCACGCAATCAGCAACATTTGTTTTATCATCTTTGAATTAGGAAAACGATATAAACCAGCGATCATATCCATGTGGTTATGGATATTGATGGAAGGCTATTCGTTTAAATTTGGGAACATGATAAAATCTATTGTCGTATCCAAATGGTTATGAATAGAGTAAAGATTTTCCGTGTCACCGAGTATTGTATCTCATGATTAAGATCGAATAGTCGTCCAGGCACATTGTTACCTAATTTGCAGATATACCATGCATCATTCAAAAATATCAACTAATCCACCAAAGATATTTAGACCAATCAAATTAGGCAATTAAATGTTTGAAACAATATCGGATAATATTATTACCTAATTTGCAGATAACTTCCAAGTTTGAGCTTGACTTCATATCAGGATCCCGAGTCATGGGGCGGCCGACGACGGGGACTGGCGGCGGTGGCGGCAACAACGGTGGCGCTTCACGGTGGCTTGACACACGGGGGGAACTCAATTGACAATGGAGCATCAGTTACAGCACGGCTGGACAACAGCTCGTGACGTGGACGGTGGAGCGACGGGGGTGTCGCGCCGTGCTTTCATGCGCCTATGGAGGTACTTTCGTTTGTCACGAATGAGGAAACTGTTCCCGAATGAGCTACTAAGGTTCGAAACGGATATTTTGCCCAAACGTCTCACAGACATCTCATCACTAGACGAACGAGGGTCTCTCCCAGACCATACCTCACGCAATAGCGGGTAATTTTATATATTTCTATTTAGCCTAAGTTTTGATTTGGAGTCACCACTAGTGAGTTTTGATTTGAAGTCGCCACTAGTCATTATTGGTTGACTAGAAACCCAATCGAGATATAGGAGAACCATCTCAATTTCTGCGAACCAGAGATTACGTAGGTAAAGGGACTTGGTTATGCTAATGATCCCAAATTGAGATCTCTAACACCCTTTCGGTACTTAAAACGATCCGATGTGTCTAAACATGTCACGCGAGTTCGCAAGGCTTATCCACTAATTCTAACCGTTCTAATCGGGAGATATCAGACAATCAATAAGGAAATGCGCAATCAATTTCAATCAAACACAACAATCTTAAAATGGTCTCTAAAATGAAAATCATTCAGAACACCTAAACCCTAGTAAAGCCCTAATAGCTTGTTCATTCAATGAATTGTGTTATCTTAGAGTTTTAGGGTTTTTTAGGGGTTAAAACCCTTTTATTCCCTAAACTGAGGAGTTCTCAAAAATACTACTTAGGCACCTCGAAAAATTTAAATTTCACTCAAAATGGGTGGCCACAAGGTTTTTAAGCCATTCTGTGAATTTTTGAAATTTTTGATTTTTTTTAAAGTTTACTGAGAATTTCCACTTTCCCGAAATCTATTTTTTTTACATTTTTTGAAAAATTTTTATGAATCTTTTTAATTTTTGTGAATTCTACAAATTTTTATGAATTTTCTGAAAATTTTGAATTTTCTGAAAATTTTCATCTTTTATGATTTTCTGAATTTTTATTTTTTATGATTTTTTTTATTTTTTATTTTTATTTTTAGATTTTTTTGAATTTTTTTTATTTTTCCCGTCGAAGAGTGAACCGGACCGAATCAGTTTAGGCCGGTCCGACTTGGTCAGCAACGGTCAGTACTCCGGGGGGAACAGCGCCAAAACAACGACGTTTCCCTCTTTCTCTTTGGGACATTTTTACGAACACATGGTGTGCATGATACTCATTCTCAAATTCTCAAGGTCGTAACTTCGAATCATTTTCCGACGACCTTCTAATGATTTTCCGGCCACTTCCTCAGCTCCTAGATCATATATCACACTCCCTCTAACCACCTAGCTTCACTAAATTGCCACTGAACAACCGCTAGCCGGCGAAAACTGAACCTAAAAACCTAACATTGAAACTATTCTAACAAGCATTTTGAGCATTCAGTTTATCTAACTAAGCGTCCTAGTAGTTTCTATCGATCAAACAACAATCATAACAATAAAGGAAGATCAGAAACACTAACTTGAATGGCCATTGGCCATGAAAAAGTGCTCCGGTGAGGTTGGATACTCCGGCGAGGGAGGGGTTTACAAAGGCCAACCCACGATTTATGCATAATCCGATCCAAGATGCAACAAACAATGAAACATATGATCAAAAACATGTTTTAAACATCAATAATATCAAAATCACAAAGAAAATCGCATAATCAGACATGATGGAACTCAAGTGCCTATTATGGATTTTTGTCAAACATGTTATAGATGACCTACTCTTGATGAAGTTTGATTCTGAAATTCCGACCCAAATGGCAACCGTAGACTGATTTCCTGACACCTACTCTTGATGATGATGACCTCCACTTTGTCAAGATAGTCTTGGATCAACCGGCCGAAGCTCAGTTTCAGAGCTTCGCGGTCAACTCGTCTCGGGACTTCTAGTGAGGAGGTTCACCGTAGGGACAGATTTGTTGGCTCTTTTTCCGGTCAAAATAATGCCGATCGCTCGGTCTTCGGAAGCTCTACCCACTCTATCTCTTAATCTCTCTTTCTTTCTCTAACTTTCTCTCTTTCTCTCTCTGGATTTTCGTCAAACAAGTCTCCTTCTTCAGTAATGACTTTCTCACCCTTATTTATCCCTTCGTCGGAACGATTCCGACATTAGAGCGGATAAAGATGGACAGCTGGGGATATCTAATCCGTTTAACACGTGCTAGATTGGGCGGAGACAGTCCGTGAAAACGCAGGTCCGAGTAGATATTTTCTTCCTCTCCCACGCATTGCCCAGCCACGTGAAGAAGGAGATCGACCGACCCGGTAGACCCGGGTTGGTCTAAATTTGCAAATTCGGCCTAATTTGATTCAATTTCACGATTTTTACCCCAAATTTCGAATCCTTGACACATTATATCCTAGAAAATGGGTTCACTTTGAATTTTCACTTTAATTAGGTCAAAAAATCCCCAAATTCAAATTCAGTTTACTTGGGTTTTTGTTCAATTAAGTATCCAAATGACCTAATTATGCAAAATTGAGGCCAAAATTGAATTACCCATGACTTATTAATCCTAGGGAAGGTATGGGTCTTGATTGAAAATTTCAAATTGAGTGAAATCCCCAATTTGGGTCTTAAAATCCCTAATCTTCAATGAATTTTTGGGGCTTTTCAGTTCTTTTGTCAAATTGTGAAATTAGACCGACCAATATGCAATTCAAGGTTCCAGAATCAATTATTGTGAAGACACTATAGCCTAAAAATAACTAAAAATGATTTAATTGGATTTTTGGCTCAATTAAAGTATGAAATTACCCAATTTTGGGAAAAACATATCCCCAATTGAAATTTCCAAAATTGATACTTCAGTGATGAAATTAGAATTAAAATAAGACTAATGGTTATTGTTATGGAATTTTTTAATTCCATTTGGTATTTTTCTTGATTTTTCACTCATTTTGGCCAAAAGAAAATAAGGAAAAATTCACGAAAATTCTAAAAAATTTATTTTTGGTTTAGAAATAGGTTCCTAAGCATGGCTAAGGTTCCTAATTCTAATTTTATGATTTTTAGGTAAATTTGAAACATGAACCAAAAATCAGGTGTCAATAGGGAGTTGGGATCACGGTTCATGGCCACAGGTTTGGCCGTAAGGGAGGCAACAACGACGGGAGTGGCAGCTGCTTGGCGAAGCAGAGTCGGCAAGAGGTAGCAGTAGCAACAACTCACCGGATCAGCATAGGGTGGCGACAGGAAGTAGAGTCGAACTTGCCAAAGCAACGGCGGCGACGAGAGCAACAACGTCAACATCGTCGTCGGGGGCTACAGCGGTGCAAAGCAGTAGCGTCGGCGTTGGGGAGCACAGCAGTGGCGGTGCCGGGAGATGCAGCGAAGGGAAGTAGCAACGGTGAGGGCAGCTCATTGGGCACCAGCAACGTGCGTCGAGCAGGGTGGCGAAGCAGCGGTAGCGTCGATTTGTCAGGGAAAGCAGATGTCACAGCGGGTAGCAGTAGGCACCAAGACAACGGTAGCTCGGTGTCGGGGCTCACGATGACTAGCAACGGGCTCGGCACGGCGAAGCAGTAGCACACCGGTCAGGTCAGGCACGGTGGCGGGAACCGGGATCAGCGATGGTGGGCACAGCCTTGCATGGAGTTCCTCACAGCCACTGGTCTGGCCGTGAAAGAGGTAGCAACTAAGGTGGGATCGGCTCGGCTGCGAAGGAGACTCCGCCGGTCTCACTCTCTCGGTCTCCCGCTCTCACTTGTTTCACTTGTGTGCTCTGAAAATTCTCATTGCCTCCCTGATCAAGGGTTATAACGACATATTTATAACGTGAACCTAGGTTAGTTGGCCGGGCTTTTACAATATAATGGGCTTTAACTTAGGTTTTTTTTTATTTAATTCATCAATGGGCTGAATTATCTTGGGCTTTTCTTTAATTAAAGTTTAATGGGCTGATTTAAGCTCAAATTAAGATAACCAGGGCCCTTTTACCCTTGAAATTTTCGGCCCCTATCCCTCTAGCTTTGCCGAGTGTTGCTCGATGCGCAAGTTAGGTACGTACGACTGATTTTACATTTATTCACCACCGCCGGTCCAATGTAAAAATGCGAATTTAAACTACATGATTATAAACTATATGCTAAGCAATTTATTTTTGTTTAGGGATCAAATATTAATCCCTAATTTTCTATGCAATAAATTTTGGGAAAAGGTTAGCCAAAATTTAGGTGTCGGCAAGTGCTCATGGCTGTGAGTCCACCGGGAACGCTGACCGCTAGTCAACCGAGAAACCAGCTTTTGCCCTGAATTCCCTACCGGCCACGTCATCACGCTGGCTGAATCCCATCCGTGATACGTCTTGCTTCTGACTTGGAAATGAGGTCTCCATACTAGGTAATAACTCTAAACCGATTTGATTTTGATATTTTGTTTCCTAAAATAAGTTTATTGATACTAATGTATTATCTTGGCATTATCCTATTAGGATTTTATTGCATATGAAATCAAATCTAATTACTAATTTGGGCTGTGAGACGACGAGTCATTTTTTCAATAATGTTTGATTTTATCTCCGAATTGAGTAGATGCTCTCTTTCGATATTGCGAAACTCGTTAATTTGAGACACGAGACAACGGATTATTTTTTCGGATATCATAATCTCTTGTTTGAATTTTGTTGGATATGTTGAGTGATCTTTGCTATGTTTAAAGCTTTCAATTAGATAGAATTTCTAATTTCAAAAGGCCTCACTACATTTTTTCTTTAATAGTTTCATTAAAATTAAAAAAAAAGTTAAATTAGAATTTCTTAGCTAGGTAGAAGATAATAGGTAGCTTAGAATTAGCTAGATTTCCATAGACGTAATATAAAGCGAAGTTTAAAAAGTTTTGATAAAGTGAAAAGCCAAAAAAATCAATAATTTAGAACTTTAGCTGTAAGTTATTGTTTTATTGCAATTTAATGCTTTTGCTTATTTAGTGTTTCCTTTGTAGTTTGCGCACCCGTATAATCGCCTCACATGTTGGTGGATAGGTTTATAATTAATCCAAGCTGCCTGTTAAACATTTTTTGAATAAAAGAGAAAAGGTACCGAAAGGGCTAGTGTAATTAAGTCCTTGAATCCATAATCTCTGGTTCGTAGAAGTAAAGTAATTCTTCCACACTTTACTTGGGTTTCTAATTGACCCACCAAAAATAGATTAGTGGCAACTGCTAAATGAAAATGATTTGCATGTTAAGAGTTTGAACAAAGTAGTGAATTGGTATAGGCTTGGAGAGCCCAAGCTAGGTTTAGGCTTGGTAATCCAATAGCTGAAATCATAGGTGGTTCATAAGGTCACGACAGTCCTCGACCACCACACCATGGGATAGCCACCGGCTCCTCATCACCGTGAGTCCTCATCGCCGTGCTTTGCTCATCAATGCAAGTCATCCGTGCTGGTCATGAGCCGCTTGGTCACCGCTGCGAGTCCCAAGTCACTGGTCCTTGATTCGGAGACATATCTTTGAATTAGGTACTTATGCAGTCCAAAATCAATTAGAATATTTTATTGCCTTGAAAATATCATGATCTAACTTTGATTTTTGAGATAATAGGCATATCCAAATTATGAAAATTTCCTAATTCAAAACATGTGTATAATCGGTAATTCAATCTCTAGGCATTGAGATGGGGTTATGGATTGTACGGAAAATCAGTAACTTAATCTTTAGGTATTAAAATCGGAGTGTCGGTTTTATGTGTTTCCAAATGTGAGTTGAATGGATATATATTGCAACATTGAGCTTATCTTGTTGCTTGATTTTCTTATCTATAAAATACCAAAAAGATTAAATCCATTGATAGATTAGGAAGGTTTTTGGGTACGATTGCGTGTTAGGATAATATCTATCTAGTTCGGATAAGTTTCAGAATTAAAATAGAATTTAATCTAACTCATTTCCTTGTTTGAGTATGATAACTTTTCACTTCGGATGGCTTATTTTCATTAATTATTAATAACAAATTCTAACAAAAAAATAAAACTAACATGTGCATGTCATATAGATTTAATTGCCTCATCCACAGGGGTGAGCAGTTCCAAGTTTCGTACAGGTTTTACCTGGAACTTAGAACATACCATTGGAACAAGTTCCTCATTTTTTGGAACTTGGAACCTATCCTGCAAACCCTAGAATCTAGCACCTACCCTATCATAGGTTTCGCTTGTATTATTAATTGAACGGTTGCAGTGAATCATCACCTTTAATAACCACCATTTTTTTACTACAATCTACTAATCACAACTTATATTTAGACACATGAAGAATATAAAACATTAGCAAAATAAAAGTCTTTGTCATAAAATGGAAGCTTAGACTTATAGTTCCAAATTATACATTTAGCATCGGACGCCATTGAATACCGCAGGATCACGCGAAGACATATACCAAGCAAAACAAAAAAAAACTTGTTACAGGTTCTATCTTCCTAGAACTTGGAACTTACCCGTCGAAACAGGTTCCCTAGTTTTTGGAACCTAGAACTACATACCTTGGAACCCGAAATTAGATAGGTTCCCACTGATCCAGTTCTTTAGTTCCAAGTTATACGCTGGAATCGTGCTCACCCCTACTCATCCATGCATCACTATTTGCGTTGTCATCGTGCCACGTTTTCTTATCATCACCATGTCATTACCATGTCATCATTCATAACAATGTCATTTAGTGATCGCATGTCTATGTTAATTAATTTAAAATTGCATGCCATGTTAGAATAGGTCGTTTCAATTGTCGCATCTTTAGAATAATAAATCATGTATGTTTAGCCTAGATTAGAATTTTGTTTAGCCAGTTTTCATAAAAGAGGAAAAACCAAACAATAAAGAGAATTAATTAGAATTGTTGATTAGATGGTAAAACCATGGTTAGGCTGGGTACAGTTTTAGTGCTTTACTTAGAAAATCATTAAATTCGAATTGTTTTAATTCTTGCTTTGTTTCTAACAATTTATTTATTTAAATGCTTTGATTATTGATTGTTATTTTATTGATTGGGCACCTGCATAATCACCCTTCACATGTTAGTAGCTAGGTTTAAAATTAATCCAAGACTTCCTGCACAATATTTTTGAAAATAAGAGAAAATGTATCGAAAGGGCCTTACAATAATCTAGTATAATCGAGTCCTCGAATCCATTAAATTTCTGATTCGTAGAAGTAAAGTACAGTCCCACACTTTACTTGTGTTCTAATCGATCCACCAATAACTCATTAATGGTGACTTATGAATAGACTAAATTGCATGCTGAAATTGAACATAAGCTATCTAACCAAAAAATAAATTTAAGTTGTAAAATGATATGGGCTTGAGAGAGCCCAAACTAGGTGTAAGCTTGGTAATTCATTAGTCATTTTCTCGAAAATGAAAGGTCACGACAAGTTCATTAACATTTCTATTGAGTAATCACTTTCGTTTGCATTGCTTGCCCTTCTTTAATTTTATCAATTCTTTTTAGATATTATTAAACTCAATTAGAGTAACCAAAATTTCTCTGACTATGTTATAACTTTTGTTGGGGGAGAAGAACCAGAAGTGCCAAAAGTTTTTTTCGGATCACTTAAATGCTAATTTTATAAAAAAAAGATCGTGCCAACTCTAATTAGGGTTGCCGGAAATCCGACGTGGCCATATTTTATTAATTTCTTCAATGACGTGGCTCGCTGGCGCGTGCCTAATCAGATATTTACTAAAAAATAATTTCAAAAAAATAAATAAATTATGAGTCAAAACGGTCTATCTCAAGTAAAATCATTGCGCTCTCTCTCTCTCAAATCTCTTTTCTTCGTCTTCTCCGACCTCGCAAGAAGAAGCGCGCCAGTCTCAAGAATCGGCCGCGGTGGCTTCTTCTTCGTCTGAAAGCCCTAGGGCCCTCCGCGAGAGAGTCTGGAGATCTTTCTTCCTGGGTGTCATTGCCGACGACATGATCGGGGGGTACGAAATGGTTCTCCTCATCGAGAAGCCGCTCGGCATTGTGGACGTGAGCCCGCCCGTGCGCCGGCTCACGCTGCCCAAGGCGCAACTCCGGTCCAAGTTTCTTAGGAAGGCCGAGAAGGAAGCGCTCAAGACGCGGGACGAGAATGGGGAACCGACGGAGATGAAGGTCTTGCTGCTGGGGCCTTCTGGCGAGACTTGCCACTTGTGCCTGATAAAGTTGGGTTTGAAGAGCAAAGGCGAGACGGTGTACCACTTGGTAGGGCAAGGATGGGTCGACACGGTCGCGAGGAACGGATTGAAGAACGATCGAGTTGTTCGACTGTACTTGTGTTGGATTGCGTCTAGTCTTTGTTTCGCACTCGTATGCCCTTGACAGGGCGGTTTGGAGGATGTGACAACGTTTGGCTAGTGCAAAATCCGGGAGGTCGAACTCATAAAAAAGATTGCTCAAGTAACAGCTTGCGTCATGAAATAGGGCGAACAGAGTAGATTGGAATCGAGATTGTCCAAGGCAGATTCGGTGATTCTAGGAGACATCGTTGTATATACGAGTGTCGTCGGGGATAGGGGTGCGAGAATGGAGCACCACCATCAAGTGGGTCTCTAGGAAAGGTACGAAAGTAAAGATAAACGTCAAAACAGGGGCTCCTCGGGTCTGTTTCGGCAGGGGCAATTTTAAGCAGAATCGGCACTTCTATGGCCGTCAATGAGGTGCAGGACGGACGTATGAAGCTTTGGGAGTGGGTGAACGGAGAATCAAGACTGACAGGTGAGCTCTTAAAAGGCGAAAATAGAAGACACGAAAACAGGGCCTCTCGGCCATGCTCGCTGGAGACAATACGGGTGGTCCCCGACTATCCTGATGGGTTGTCGGAGGTGGCGATGCGTCGCAAATAACCAAGGCGCTGGCAAACCACTGTGGCAAGCTTGAGTGAGTGAAGATTAATGGGTGAATGTTGGCCATGGGAGATCGTCCCCCCTCTCCAAAAGGAGACTCTTCGTTTTTATTTTCCTCCTCTCTAATCCGTCCACTCACCTAAAACACCAGTCCACTTCAGCAGCTTCCCTTCTTTCACACACATTAGTGCCATGCCTCCATAGTTCTTTTTCCTTATTTCCATATGCCAAGCCAAAGTCTTCTCTTTCTTTCACTTTTCTTTTTGTTTAGTCAAATCTAAACGACCGGCGTTTCAAGATTGATATGGATGAGCGGCTTGCGAGCGACGCCAATGCTCGTCCATGACCATTGTCGGCATCGTTCGGCCAGATCGAGCGGCGACTTCGCTGATGGCAAGATGGGGGAGAGACGAAGGTCAGACTTGGAGGGAGGGGATGACTAGATGGGTTTTTCGAGCAAGAGTGACTGGAGGCGTGTTGGTGAGGGAGAGGGCCGACGCCATTGTTGCGGAGAGGGCCGACTCCAATGTTGCAGAGCGAGCTTAGAGAGAGGGTAGGGAGGAGAGAGAAGAAGAAAAAAAATTGCCAATATTTTCCCTTCTTCTTCATGGGACAGCAGCCAAGGAAGTCCACGTGGATTGATTTTAGAAAAAAATGCAACTTATTTTAATTTTTTAATTATAATTGCCACCTAACATTTTTGGCCGGAAAATCTCGCCGGAGACACTTAAGTGACCGTTTTTTCTCCGATTTGGCACTTAAGTGAGCCGGCAAAAACTTTTGATACTAAAGTGAGCACCATACACAACTTTTGGCACTTTTAGTGTCCTTCTTTTGTTGGTATTGCTTCCATATTTTAAATGTATTGATTGACCTCAATTAGAGTGATAACCAAATTTTTTTCCAACTAAGTTAACAATTAAGTTTGCGTTACCAACTCTCGTCGATTTTGTTTTTCAATTTTTTTGGTAAATATCGACTTCTCTTATTTCCAAAAAAAAACAAAAGATTCTCTTATTACTTTTCTATCAGGTTACCACCTTTATTTGCCTTGTTTACTAACTTTCAAAATTTATCAATTATTTTTTTAGAAATTATCAACCTCAATTAGAGAGATTACCAACTTTTCTCCGATCAAGTTATCGACTAGGTTTGTATTGCCAACTCTTATTTGAGATTGAGATGGAGAATCATTCATTGAGTCCGATCAGTTCCAAGAAAACCTCAAATGAATATGTTGTTGTTATTTACTTAAAAAAGTACAAAGATTAAGCGTTTTAAAATTGGAGAAGATGAGAGACTGCAAAAGTCCAATGGTTGTCAGCCACTTGGACCACGCAACTATGGCCAAACATTCTGCCCTCACTTTTTCCTTTTTCAGTGTGTACAAAATGACGTGCAACATTGCGTCGGACACGTTGCTTGCGAATGAATTGTGGCAAAACAGGCGATAGGAGCTGCGAATGATAATTATTTTATTTCTATTTTTCTGTTTCAGAAATATGTTTGGAATAGAAATCCATTTGGTAACGCAATTTCATTTTTCTATTTCTGAAATAAATATTTGTTCCAAAAATACGTTTAGAATAGAAATCAGAAGTTTAAATTTTTTGATTTTCTATTTCTGAAACAAAAATAAAAATAATTTCTATCTCTTCAGCCTAAAGAAACTTCCACCAACGAAGACATTCTGGCTTTGAACTCTCCTCCACCTCTTCAACAGAAAGAGAGACCAAAAACCCTAGGCACCTCGTTGCGACTCTGACTTCGACTTCTACACTGTCCTCCTCGCCGCCGTCGATGCTGTACTCCTTGCCGTGATGCCCTCCTCCTCGCTGCTATCCACTTCAACTCGGACTCCGTCCTCCTCGCCGCCGTCGACGCCGTCCTCCTCATCGCCGCCGACGCCTCCAAGTAACCGGCTTTCCCACACAATTGGTGGGCTTTGTCTCTTCATATAACTCGTGCTCTCACTTTGTGTGAGGCTGGGAGTTTCCGTGGTCGTGTGATTTTTGGTCTTTCTAATGGCATTAAAGATTTTTTTTTTGGGGTCAGCATGTGGTGCTGTGAGTTTTCATCATTGCTTTGAGAGGGTTTTTGTGTGTTGCTTCTTAACTCATAACAACCGAGTATGATTTGGCAAAAAACTGGTAATGATACTCATGGTTCTTGTTTGCTCTGTACTCCTAAGTTGCTCTATCTCCTAATTTAGGGGCCGCACGGATCCTAATAGCAATGTTGTATTTGTTTTATACATTAGTTGCATGCTTTGCCAGAATAGCTTAGTCTTTGTAGAAAGCTGTTAATTACGGTGACCATATTGCAAGTGCCACAGATGGAGGCCATTCAAACGAAATCCATAGAGTCCAATGATGTTATATTCTTTATTTTGCTTATATTCTTCATTGGTGCATGTACCCAAACGATTTGCACAAATCACAACCACAAAAGTTTCTGCAAACAAATCGCAGAATGATGAAATCTCCTTATACAATTTGATAATCTCTGGTAATGGCAATATTAGGAAACAGCAAACAACTAAAGGAGTTACCAAGTTTTGGCTTTTTAACTGTGAAAGGTATGAGTTGAGTCACTGGTTTATATAAGTATGCATATGCTTAGATCATTTGGGGACTAGCACATACTCTTCTCACTCGTGCTCTCACTTTAGTGGCCTTGAAGTTCGGTATCAGACACTATGATCTAATATTGTCCTTTGGGGTGTGGTGTCATTACATGAAAAGAGTATGTGTGGGACATACTGTTTTAATTGACTTGTATGGGAGTCCCTCTGTTTTTTTTTACACAGTTGATGCAATAAAATGTATTAACATAGTAGTAAAAGTGATCTTAGGATGTGTATGGGATGTACTTGTATGCTTGCGATATATGCTTGCTTGATCTGATAAGAGGATGTTCTCTTTCAATTTCTTCGTGTATTTTGGTTTATTAACAATCATTACATATTATTGTGATCTTAACATCAAAGCTTCTGCACTTGAATTGGTACATTATCTTATATGACTCATTTGATGCTCAACCAGTTAAGGTTAAATGGCATCCAGTAAAGAGGTTCTTATGGCAAAGTGGACCGAGCCTTTGACCAATCTGCTTGCAAGTTTGTTGGTAAAAGAGGTAAAAAAAGGAAATCGCACCACCTGTACTAACAACAAGGCAGGGTGAAATAACATACATGCTGAATTCAATAAACAAATACGACTCCACTTTAGTGTAATTCAGTTGAAGAACAGTGTAAACAAACTGAAGAGACAATATAGTAGTTTTAAGAAGCTTATTTCACAATCTGGATTTGGATGGGATAATGTAAACAAAAAGGTTACCGTAGACGACGCAAGTGTACGAGAGTCTCAGATCAAGGTATTACTTTACTCGGGTCATTTTATTTTTATTAAGGATGTAAGCTTCAATTATATTGCTGACCTATGTCATTATTGTGAAAATTGTAGGATAATAGCGAATGGGATAAATTCAAGAATGATGGATTTCCTCAGTATCTCGAGCTATGTATTGTGTTTGGTGATACATATGCTACTAGGGAGTATGCAGCAAGAAATGTAGAAGACTTGGTAATGTTGGAGGGAGAAGGCAATGTTGTTCGTGCTGGTGGTGCCGCTGCTGCGGTAGGTGGTCCAGAGGAATTTAATGAACACCATATTAATGAGGGAGTCTTTACACCTGACATGACTGCCACCCCAGTTCGTGAGAAACACAAGTTGGATTGGACTCCAAATTCCAAGAGGAGGAGAAAGAGTAACACATATGGTGTTAGTGGCACATGCAAAGCCATTCAAGAAATGATCAAATTTAGGATAGGTCAATCAACAAGTGGCTCCATCACCTCACATGCCCCACCACCTGTAGACCCCTACTCCACAGGAGTTGTGGTTGCCGTCCTAAATGGCATGCCTAACTTGGAGCAGGATCTTTACAACAAAGCTATGAACCAGGCATGCCTTAATGCCACTTGAAGAAAGGCTTTCATCATATCTCTACTTGAAAGGAGGCGTGGACTTCTTGAATCTCTTTAAGTAGTTGTTGAGAAATATGCTATGGATTTATATTTGGCTTAATTTCATTGTATAACTTATGTACTTGAGACTTTGATTTTTTTATGATGCAACTATGATAAAATTGTGGCTATTGTTGATTGTTATTGGAGTCCTTATCTGATGTGCTTATGTTTTTATTTCATGTGATGGCATAGGTAATATGGAGGGGGTTAAAGTAGTCAAGTAGCATCAGTCAAATCAGTTGAACAAGACTTTGATGATTTTGAACTTTATATACTGATAGCCTGGTTGTGCACTATTATGGTGAATATGTCCATGCACATGAGAGAACCTATTAGGGACAGTGTATTGTCAGGACTCGAATGAGTAAGAGAGGTTCTTTATGGATATTCAGATAGAGTATATGAAATTTTTAGAATGGAGAGACATGTCTTTATCAACCTTTGTGATTTTATGAAGGCAAAAGGTTGGTTGGAAGATAGTCGATATATTAGGATAGATGAACAAGTTGGGATTTTCTTATCTATGATTTGTCACAAGAACTCGAATAGAGATTTATGTAAGAGATTCCAACATTTAGAACAAATTATCAGTAAGTACTTTACTATAGTATTGAAAGTAGTTCTCAAACTAGCAAGAGAGGTTATTGTACCCCCTTCCCAGAGGAGATTTTTATGGATCCTAACCATAAACATTACTTTAAGGTATGATTCTCACGCATTCCTTTACACCATTAGTTTTATTTTGTTGATAATAATGTATAATACTAGTCTTTGATAAAATGACAGGGTTGCGTAGGCGCTATTGATGGCACCCATGTTCATGCTTCTGTACCTGTGAAGCAGCAGATCCCATTTAGAGGTATGAAAGGTATTACCACACAGAATGTGTTGTGTGTTTATTCGTTTGATATGAATTTACTTTTGTATATGATGGTTGGGAAGGCTCTGCCAATGATTGTCGGGTGCTCTTGGCAGCACTCGAGAGTCCTCGCTTGGAATTTTCTCGACCACCACCAGGTATTTGCTTGTTCTTTAAGCAGTAATTTTCTTTATGATTAGATTGCAATCGCAAATCATGACCAATAAATGAATACCTTGTTATATGCAAATACAACATGGTAGATTTTGGTTATGCAGCAACTCCGGGATTTTTAACTCCTTTCAAAGGTGAACGGTATCATCTAAATGATTATAGGGGTACAACAAAATGGCCAAGAACAGCAAGAGAATTCTTCAACTATAGGCATTCTTCACTAAGGAATGTCATTGAGAGATCATTTGGAGCATCAAAGAATTGCTTCTTCATTTTGAGACACATGCCTTCATTTACAATTTGAAAGCAAGCACGTATCGTAATTGCACGTTGTGCTATCCATAATTACATCCGTGATCAAGACAAGATGGAGAAGAACTTTTCCCTATATGGAGATCCAAATTATGAGTTTGGACCTACACAAGATGAGGTTACGGACAATACATCGACTGGGGAAGGGACCAAGATGAACATGCTTAGGAAAAGTATTGCCAATAAAATAGCAAAGGATCATTATAGGTCGGAGATTCCATGAAATTGTATTTTCGACTTATGTAATGTATTTCCATTATTTTGTATTTGAGGATTTCCTATGTTGGCTCTTGTAAGGTGAGGTGGTATTTGAGGACTATGTTATCAAATGAATTTCTGTTCTAGGAAATTGAAATTTTATGCTGTTATCAAACGTATTTCTATTCCAGAAATAGAAATTTTGTATCGTTATCAAACTTGTTTTTTGGTTCAGAAACTTGTCCAGAAATAGAAATAGAAAAATCTATTTCTGGCAAGAAATTGATTTCTGGAACATAATGGTTGTTATTCGTAGCCTGGGTAGCCCTTGGGACTTGTACTATCTTTGTTTTGGAGTCAGCAGCAATTGTGGTGCTCTTCTGCTTGTTCTTTCCCATTTCGGTAGTTGTGATAAATATGAACTCGCTGCTCGAATTACTCATTCTACCTAGCAGTCACACCTGGATATGACGAGTGAAAATGGAGCCAAGAAAGAGCTGCTGACATTTGAAGATAAATTGTTGGAAGCACTAAATGCTAGGTAAGATTGTCTTTGTCTGATGGTAAGTGTTGCATTCGCGAAAAACATTTTCCTCATTTTCCGGCTATTAATTCGCTTAGAAAAATAAGTTAATGGAAAACCTATACTTAAATTCAAGAAAATAATTTCCTCTTCTTAAAATGTCGAAAAACATTTTCCAAAATATGACTAGGTATCGGCGGTTGAATCCAAAACTCTACGCTTGGACATGGAAACCCCAAGCTGGTTCTTGGGTCCCTGGCGTTGAAGACCAAGTCTCTAGCGCCCGAGCCCGAGTTCATCCAGGTCAGAGCCGGGTCCCCAGTGCCCATGTCCGAGTTTATCTAGGTCGAGCCCGAAGCCCTGTGTTCGTGCCGATGACTCCGCACCTGAACCCGGGTGCATACAGGCCATGCTCGGGTCCCAAATACTCGAGCTCTGGTCCCTGGCACTCAGGCGGTGGTCCACGGAGGCCGTGCTTGGTAGGGGTGAGTATGGTCCGGGTGGACGGTTTCCAACATTGAACTGGGAACCGTCCAATAAGGACCGATTCCGAAAAATTGGAATCAGGAACGGTCTGGTTCCCGGGTGGGTTCATAGAACCGGTCTCACCAAACTTTACGCAAATGGAGGTCACCGAGAGCGAGAGAGGGAGGCAATGAATGGCCGGAGTCACGACCGGGAGTTGATGGAAGTTAAGAGTCGAGGCCATAAGTCGATGGGCATTAAGCTTGAGAGTCGAGATCATAAGTGAGAGATAGAGAAATGACTTAGACAAGGTGAGAAAGAGATGAGATGATCACTCAGTTGATGGGCGTTGAGTTTCAGATTAGGGGTTTTAAGATTTTCCTTTTTCTTAATTTTTTTTCTTTTTTTTTTGGTTGGAAAATTTTCTTAAAAATTATATATATTATCAGTCCGGTCTGGGTGGGTGGGTAGGCGGTTCCACGCCTAGAATAGGGAGCCGGCGTTTCCCGGTTCCTTTGCACACCTCTAGTGCTTGGGTCATCGGTGCTTGAACCCAGGTCCTTAGATAATAATAAGTTTGTTCTAATAAAATTATTTTTAAAAAATAATCCAATTTTTTATTTTTATATTTTATTTTCTTTCTTTTTCTTTTTTCTTGTTCCTTGGCCGGTCACCGGCCACAGTGACTACTGATGACCGGCCACAGGTGAGGGACAAGCTTGTCCTAGGCCGATGAGGCTCGACCTCGCTAGATTCCGGCGAGGTCGGGCTCACCCAGCTCACCAGATTTGGCAAGGCTCGATCTTGCCCGAGTTCAGTTGGGCGAGCTTGACCTCGCCAGCCTAGGCAAGCTCGTCACTCGCTTGTGGCCGGTCGCCGATGGTCCGTGGCCGGTCGCCGATGGTCCATGGCCAGCGACCGGCCGAGGGAGAAAGAAAAAAGAAAAAGAAAGAAAAGGAAAAAACTAAATGATAATTAAATAATACAAAATTATTAAAAATTCAAATTTTTTGGTAATTTTTTCCAAGGAAAATCAAATCAGATACCAAACGACATAAAGTATTTTCTAGTTCATTTTCAGGTTCCAGCCAATACCGGAAATATTTTCATTTTCCTGGAAAATTATTTTATGAAAAACATTATTAAGAACCGTCACATTTTTCCCAAAAGAAATGGAGCCGCAGTCTTAAAGGTGAAAAACAATACAAAACTGTACTTGATAATAGCTTTTCAATTAGCATGACCGTTTCCGCAACGAATGCGACATCATGGATGTAATTAGTAGATTGAAGCAATATATTCGGCGACATTCGAAATGCCATGAAGGGCATTTCATTTTATTCAATCAGCTGACACCATTACTTCGTTAAAAAATTTGAGTGGATTTTGGACATATTTTAATCACTTAAGTTAGTGTTACTAAACTTCTTAATCTCAATAAGAGTCTAATGATTTAATTTTCAACAATGTCCTTAGACGAATTACGAAGTTATTTTAAAAATCGACATGTTAGATTTTTAGTGGAGGATGAATACAGTCCATCTTGTCTAAAATACCCACGTATCACTTTGTAGACGAAGATGTGATTTACTATGTCAATACCGTAACATTCTCCCTTGTGCAAAGTTTGAGATTTGGCTCAGATTAGGTGTGAGAAATTTGATCCAAAGGCAAATAAAAGGTCTCGAAAAAATTTGAATTCAAGGATTCAATCCTCTCGCAATGTCTTCCATCCTTGTCCTGAGATTCTCTTTTCCCCTTCACATATACTGTTGTAATATGAACGCGAAAACTAATCGGGATCTTGCAATTAAATCAAGGTGAGAGAGCCAAAAAAATAAACGAGGAACAATAAAGGACATGAAAAATTTACGTAGTTCGGTCCGAATATCCGTATCTACACTCACGGAGAGAACTAACAATAAATAATTAATTATACTCAGAGAACTAGAGTTTATAAATGCTCATATGCTCGAGTGTTTCTTACACCTAAATTATACTAAGACCCAAAGTATTTATAAATAAACAATTCAATATGATGTAAAAATTCACAGCACAAAATCTACCCCGAGTTCGATGCTCCTTGGTCGGAACGTTCCCTCATTTTGCTCAAAGTGCTCGTTCTCTTCCCACGAAGGAACTCACTGGCGATTGTTTTTCCACTTGTACGGCTGCTGCTCCTTTACCGAGAGCAACTATGCGACAGCAATCTCTTCACCGTGCGGCGCCAGCTACCCTCAAACCGAAGAAAATCATACCTTTTGATAGATCCGTTCATTTCGCAAAAAATATTTTCTATGAAGTCATTTTTCAAGAAAATGATAATATTTTTTGTTATTTGGCTGAAACCTAAAAATAAAGTGAAAAATATTTTTTGCCATTTTGGTAGGGAAAATTTGATTTGATTTTCCTCCGTACACTCCGTTTGATCATTTTTTATTTATATTTTTTATGTTCTTTGTTTTCTTTTTTTCAAAAATTCAAAAATTTAATTATTTTTATTTTTCTTTTCTTTCTTTTTCTTTTCCTCGGCTGGTTGCTGGCCATAACACCGGCCACAGGCAAAGGACAAGCTTGCCAACCTCTAGCAATGCTCGAGTGTCGCTATCTAGTGATGTTCGAGCCTCCCGCCGTTTTGCGAGGCTCGAGCATCACCAATCTGCAAGGCCCGAGCCTCGTCAACCTCTGGAGATGCTCAATCGTTGCCTATCTGGTGAGGCCCAAGCCTCGCCGGCCTCCAGCGACTCTCGAGCATCGATCTGGCTTGCTTGAGCCTCGCTGGCTTGTGGCGAGGCTCAAGCTCGCATGTGGCTAGTTATCGGCCTTGGCCGTGGCTGGCAACTGGCCAAAGGAGAAGAAAAAAGAAAAAGAAAAAGAATAATTAAAAGTTAGAATTTTTTAAAAAGATTAATAGAAAAAGAAAAAATTAAAATAATTAAAATGAATGGTGAAAGAAAGAGGAGGGAAAATAATTTCCTCTTTTCAAAAAGTATTGATAGAAAATGTTTTCCTTCACTTGTTTATTTTTTGTGAACCGAACGCCGAAAAATTCGAAAAACATTTTCCTAAAAGTTAATTTTTGTGAAACTATCAGAGCCTATATATGCCCTTGCCTTTTCTCTTTTGTTATGTGCGGCTTCAAGGAGTCCAGTGAGTTTTTCCTTTGTTAGCCGATCAGTCACAAAGTAAAGCAAAGATGTTAACTGTCAACTTCACAAAGAAGTCCAATACTCGGTCAATAGGTCAATAGGTCGAACTTGAATAATATCCCCCGCAATCTAATCTTGCGATTTAATTTTAAGAAGAAAATTAGATAAAGCAAAATATAATCTAACAGCAATATATAATTAAGATCCCTTGTGCATATCCACTAGGACTTTACTTGAACGTCTCATTTAATATGAAATCGATTTACATCCTCCAATCGAGTTGAATCTTGTATATATGCTCAAACTCGAAACATAATTTAACATATGCAAAGCGTTAGTATTGATATTATTAAACTCGATACCATTTAGTGAGGCCCTATTATATCAACAATTA
The DNA here is from genome assembly GCF_021117445.2 of Syzygium oleosum. NCBI lineage: Eukaryota > Viridiplantae > Streptophyta > Magnoliopsida > Myrtales > Myrtaceae > Syzygium > Syzygium oleosum. Next base: position 17,598,219 of record NW_026607485.1, on the reverse strand, counting down.
TGCGTTCAAATGATGATATGCGGTCACCGTGCACATATCACTCGATAAATACTACTCATGTAAAAGAGTACGTGTTTATTGGAAAAATCCTAACCAAATAAAAAGGAGAAAAAAGATTTATCTACTGCAATGAACATACAAAAGGAAAGATGCAAGCACATTCAAACATTCATAATTTGAGACGAAATATTCTCTGAGTTAGATCATAGAAAATGAAGTTTTATAAAGTTTGAACTACCATACAAAACCAGGCGAATTAACCCAAGAATTGCGCTGGACCATCTAATATCACTCATCATCAAAAGCCTATGCATGGATGGTGGTATGAAATTATCTTTTTATAGGATCTAACTCAACACCGATAATTTTGAATCTTTACCTCTGTAGAAAGAATTAGCATGTTTTAAGCCCATGTCTGCGACAATGTTTTTCACTGCCTTTTGATTTAGTACACTCATCATGGTTCGTGAGCCGAGCTAGGGTTGGCTGACCCTTGCGACGGCCACAAGAGGGCTGGCCGACCCTTGCTCGGTGCCACCGTCTCTCGCTCTCTCTCTGTTTTTTAATCTTTCCTTGTTTTAATTCTCACTCCTTTTTCGATATGGCGTCAAGCCACAAAAAAATGTCACCTAGACTTTCCATTCAAGGAACGCTCATCGAGTTGATGGAATTCTCCAGGTGAATTTTCTTGTGGGAGTTTTAGGACTCGTATGAATGGAGTAAAAGTTTTATGACTCGAGTGTACGAATAGTGCCAGTTTTTGAGCTCATGTGATTATTGTCTCGATATTGCAATATCATCAAGTGACAATAATCACCAATTTGGATCATTTGACCACCTGAATTTGTGTCTCCTTTTTCCAGGCGCATGAGATTAGGAAAGCGTTTCTTAAGTTCGGAATTTGTCTACTAAAGTCGGTATCTTCATCATAAAAAAAATAGACATTAACTTGAACACATTTGCTAAAATCGTTAGAACAAATTGTCATGCCCCGAACCCCATCGAGCACGCAACACACTTCTCTGGTCGAATAATGCGACGTCCCAGGGTATCGCCGACCCAAATTCAACTTATCAGAGATTTAAACCAATCAGCAAATGCCACAAATACCCGGACAATAACAACTGGGGTAAAAAGGGGAGATTAAACACATCCATTATCTATTCAAACTTATACAATATCCACTATTTACAAAACCATAATATGCACAAGCACACCGAACCACTACACTATATACCACCGATGTCAAAAAGGATCAGCAACTGGGTATACCCTATCTCCAAAAATGGGACATATCAAAAGGTCTACCTAACCCCTATACTAGCCCCTACGCCCTCTGGATGGCGTCCACTCTGAGTCTGACTCCTCGGCACTCGAGTCTGAATCCCCCTGAACTGTCTGCTCCTTTGAGGACTCCGGCTTTGCCTCGATCTCAATCGGGTGGTTTATATCACCCGACTCCGCTGGAACCTCGACTCGCTCCTCTCCTACTGGCTCCTCATCCGACTCGTCCTCTGGCACAAACTCGGGATCATACTCTGGCTCGTACTCCGACTCGCCCTCGTGTGCGTCCTCTGGTCCCATCCTTGAGTCTTCTTCGGGTTCATCTTTAGGCTCTTCTTCTGGGGCCTCTTCTTCTTCTTCCTCCTAGGGTATTACCTCAAGATCCACATCTATAGGGTCGTACCTTGCCTGTGACTCCTCTGGCTTCGAATCAAGCTCGGCCACGGGAGGTGCAGGTGCTGCAGGAGCAGACTGGTGTCCGGATTGGGCGAGACTAGTGTCCAAACTAGTCATCTCGCCATCAGGAAGGGGTATGGCTGACGGATCCTAATCCCCTACTCCGTCAAATGGAACATCGAAGCTTTGGACGGGACCAAACTCGTCCAACCCATCCCTGAAAAACCAGGCGGTATATGTATGGGCCTGCCAAAGGGGTAACCCTACGTTTACCCAGACTACTGTCGTGTGCTTAATCCAAGTCATTTTATCGTCTATTGGGTATTCTACAACATTATGGTCAGTGTGCATCGGTTCTCCAAAATGCTCAGGCGGCGGCGGCGGAAGATTCATTACTCAGGCCGGGGTTCTGAAATTGTTGGTTGAAACAACCATGAGATCACATCTCAATAAGCACACACCCTAAACCCCACCTAGGCTATCACGTACCTCCAGACAAGACCAACATAATAACACTCAATAAGCACATCATAGCACACAATTTCACTTACCTGGGCTTTTCATGCGTGCAACCTGCACGTTAGCCACAATAACATAATTGTCAACCATATGCACAATCCCCATACATTTCACACCTAGGCTATCGCCAGTAACCCGCGTAATGGTACCGTCTCAGGTTCACTGCGACCAACCCATACTTTTCACTCAACTCGCCAGTGACCCGCGTAATGGTACTGCCTCAGGTTCACTGCGACCAACTCATAATCACAACACTTCGGGGCCCGCGTAGTGGTATCGTCTCAGGCCGTGTATCTTGCCCGTGTAATGGTACTGCCTCAGGCTCAACACCAACCACCTACGACACAATCCGCGTAATGGTACCGCCTCAGGTTGGCCATCCTCCGGTAATACCGGGCATTATCCCGCATGGTCGTACCGCCTCAAGACGGATCAATTCCCCGCGTAATGATACCGCCTCAGGGATTTTTGTCACCACACGATTCCTCACTCAATCACTTGCTCGACACCGACATGCCAATGTACTAGCCAATCACACTTGGCCCGTGTACACACCAAACCCCACACGTTTCTCATACTTAATAAGCACTCAAACACGGCCAATTCACAAACCATTCAATTCAGCCTGTGTGGGCACACAACGGCCCACATTTAAATCAATGAACACACGTTTCAACAAACATTCAAGGCCACTAGCGGGCCCACAATCACAGCCACATTGTAAGTACAATTTCAGCATTTTCATGCTCACTTCAAGCCATATCAAACACCACAATTCCAACCACTTCTTAACACGTCAAACCCACACCACATGCCCCTAAATCGAGCCAAATGCTTGTCAATTCAATCCACAATGTCCAGCAGTTTACTCGACCTTAATTCAGTCCCGAAACCTCACCTTTTCAACCTCAATTCAGCCAATATCAATCCTCAAACTGGTCTACCAAATTAACCCCTAAGTAGCCACTAATTTAGCCAAAACCGCATCAATTAAGTTCGATTCCACCCCTAATTGCGTCTATCGATACTCGACATCCTAAATAGAGTTTAGGGCACGACTTACACGAACTCTAGGCTGGCTCGGCTAGAGTGGAAAGGGGACGGCAGGCCGGTGGCCTCACGGTGGCGTGCGGCGGCGGCGAGCGACTCGGCGGCGGCGACGGCGACTGCACGGCGGCTTGGGCGGACGGCGGCTGAACAGGACAAGACGGGGATGATAGTGATGGTGGTTCGGTGAGGCAGAACAGGGGAGAGAGACGGTGAGGCGTGGTGGTGGCGCGGTCGCGGGTCCAAGGGCGGACGGCGGCGGTCCGGTTCAGCGGGGAAGCAGCGACGACGGCTGGCCTAGGCGGTCGGCCATGGTCACGGCGGGGTGAGGGAGGCTCGGCCGGGAGGGAGAGGGAGAGAGAATGCCGAGAGGGAGAGAGAGAAAGTGAGGAGAGAGAGAGAAATTTGGCTTAAATAATTCAAGGTCAATAATTGAGGTGCCAAATGACCATCATGCCCCTCTCTCACAATCCAAATCAACGGCCAAGATTCGATCTTATCTTGAGATCAACGGTCCGGATCGAATCTTTTCCAAAATATCCAAGGGCAATTTGGGGATTTCACAAAAAGTCCAAGGGCAAAATTGTCCAAAAATCTCTATTTCTAAGGCTAGGGCTAAATGACCAAAATGCCCTTTCCCAAATACACTTGGCCTTAACAACCTTCAGGGGTAAAACGGTCATTTTCCATTTCTCGCAGAAATTCGATTTTTCTGAAGGACTCGGGCAAATCCGAGGCTACTCGAGCAAATGACAACATCGTCCAAATGATCTGTCGTGACTTTCCAAATTTCCAATGCCCAACTTGGTCTCTAATTAATGACTAAGTTCTAAATAACGTAACTTGCACATATCTCATACTAATGGGTGGCTTTTGGGGAAATTCGCACTGTTGACTCGTGGCCAATACTAAATCAAGCCACGTTCCAGTTCACTCGGGTCGTGACGACCTCGGTGTCACTTAATCGCGAGGATTGATCGCTAGATCCGACGGGCACGATCGATTGGTATAGGTTTTGGGGTCACTCGTCAATTCATTTCGTGGTCAAGTAGAATCACCCGCGATCTGCTCGTATGATAATGGCGAACTGATCCCTAGCTATCCTTAGATCAGCCTACAATGGCTCAAAATGTCACCTCGACAATTTTCATGGTCGAAAGTCAATTCACGATCGAGTTCTTTGGTCACGCGAATTTAAATCCCTAACTAGCTTTTCCCTAACGGTTAGTATTCCCGAAGTGATCAATTTCGGGCGAGATCTAACTACAAGCACGTTCATAAACTATTCATTTCATAAATCCCAAGTGGGTCGGATTTCAGAATGTCACACAAATATTGAATAAGATTTGGATTCTAAGGAATACATATCTTCCTTAGTGCCCTTCAATTATCTCTAAGGGCAGCAAATACAAAATTATCTTTAGCGGTTGTGATCCTCATCACCTCCTCATTTATCAATAATAATTTTAAAAGAAGGATAAAAAGGAGAATGAACGATGAATTCAAGAGGGATAGCGAACAAGTAGGAACAACCATCCTTTCACCTACCCGCAAAAGGAAGATCACGGTGATGAAGCTGTTATAGCCATTCTTTAAGGTCACCTCCTTCGGGTGAAAATCACTTTTGCCCATTCGTCCGAACAAAAACCAACCTTATGGCCGCCACTCCTCTCTCGATTCTTGTCCTGTTCAGCCAACAGCGCTCGCTTCTTTATGCCGAGCACGTTCGTTCGGTGCAGGAGAATGTGAGGGCTGGGAGGAGAGGGAAATATGCAGCATCCCAAGCTGTTCGTTCGTTTCACGACGAGGAATACCTTTCACCGAAACTTTGATTTTCGGTTTTTATTAAGATAGGTTATGTGGCTTGATTTCTAGGAGAGTTGTGACGAAAAACAGAGTGTAGCACAGGATTATATGGAACGGATAGAAATCGAATGGATTGAAAATGGATCTGAGATCAACAAAGTTCCAAGCTACATTACAATACTCCTATGAAAGCTGTAAAGGACTTGAAAGTTAACTAAAGTTGCAGGAAGTTGGAAATGTAGGAAGTAAAGGTACAGAGGAAACTAAAGTGCAAATAAGCTTGAGTATTTTTGCATTGTTATTGATCCTTCTTCCTCCTTCTTTCTTCTGAGTATTTGTATCTCCTCATATCCTGTAACTGCTTGTCGGTTACTTCTTTGTTTTCAAACTTTGAATCTTAGCGCTTCCAATAACTGCCTTATCTAATCACGTTTTCCAATTTCATTATCCACCAAAACTTGATCTCAACCGCTGGGACGACTTCAAATTTGGACAAGTAACTCCCCACGATCTGCTCGTGCTCACTATCTCCGCTTTTTGCTCATAACTTCCTGCTATCATGATTCACGTGGCTGGGCCGTGATTCATCTTTACCGATTTTCTGTAATTTTGGTATATTCCCAAAGTATAGACTTCCCGAATTTCGAGAAAGAGTCAACGTCCCGAGGCATAATGGCTCCAATGCTCCTTTTTATTACAAACTCCCGAACTATGACTTTCCATGTTTCGGTAAATATCCCGATCTTCACCAATTACCGAATTCGAGATATGATGCCATTCACGCTTGCTTCCCAGCATGTTTCCGAATTTTATCCAAACGTATTTCGGAAGATGGCTGATTTCCATTATACACCAGATTCGACATTAAAGCCGACTCAGAGTCTATGCCGATTCTTATTTTGGTGTCAACAGATGCCCCCTTTTAAAAGGGTTAAAAGAACTTTTAATTCTTTTAAATGCCAGAAATAAAAAGGGTACTTACTTTTTACTCTTGCTGTCGTTTCGTCACCTTGCTTCGCGCGCTTGTCCTTTCGTCTTCAAAACACTTCTTCTAAAAATCGTTCCTTTCTTCGTTTTTCTGCATCCTCAACTTCTCGACTCTCTACAATCTCTCCCAACATTCGTCTAAACCCTATGGCTTCCAAAGCTTCCAAGGATCAAACTCTTTCCTTTTCCGCATCAGATGCCCTTGACCGGTACCATCTATTCCGAGATTCCGAGGATTTCAATGAAGAATTTCATATGCTCTCTGTGGAGAACGACTACGAAGATTCTTACATCCTTGGCCCAGCAGCTCACAATCACTTCTCTGTTCCAAAATGCCTGTCAAGCCACTTTTCACGTCACCAATTTGAGGTACTTCCAATCCACGAATAATCTATTTTGGCGTATCAGTGGCATTCTCGTCCCCCTCGCCTTAGGGCTTTTTCTGACTTTGAGCCTGATTTCTACCAATAGTACCTTCGACTCCTTCCTTCTAAGGGTTCTCTTTGGGATACCCTTTTGATTCATAATGCTCTGCGTCTTAGCTGCTTCGATTATTATTTGAATCACGAACTAATCGGCGCATTGTCCTGTTTTTGGTCATCTTCCACTAACTGCTTCTTTTTTCCTTTCTCTCCTATGTCGATAACTTTGCTCGACGTATATTGCCTTACTGGGCTCTCTCCTTTAGGTACAGACCCATCTACCCTGTCTCCAGATTCTCGTTTGCTGCTTGGTAGATTGTCTGATTCTGAAATGGCCTATGGGGCATTCATTAAGAAATACTTTAGGAAGGAAAGTATAGTTACCGACGAGGAGCACACTGCTTTTCTTTTGTACTAGCTCTGTAAATTCCTTTTCTGCCACCCTATAGTTAGGGTCTCGAACGATTTTGTTGTTGTTGCCTCCGATTTAGCTTCAGGGACCTCACTTGCTCTAGGCAAAACAATGTTGGCCCTGCTATATCGGGGTTTAGCCCATGCTTCCTCCTTCATTGCTTCAAATGAAGTTAGTGGAGTTTTTGGTGATCCTTTTTTGCTTCTTCAAGCATGGGCAGCTTTCTATTTCCCTACTTGATTTTCCAAGGATCAAGTTCTCTAACCCCTTTCGGTTTTCATTCCTGACCAACCAGTCTGCCAAGCCTTGAGCAGGAAATTGGTCCTTGTCTCCAAAGAGCTTTCTTATTTTCAGTACTTTATTTCTCAGATTTATTCTATTGAAGAGAATCCATATTCCTTCTCTCCTTTCTTTGTTCCCCAATTCGAGTCCTACCTTTCTTCCTTTCAGAAAAAACAGAAGTGACTTCTGGCAGACTGTCCTGACCTCTGTCGATCTCCCTGTGAGATTTTCAACAAAAGGCAGGTTCGTTGCTGGCTTTGAAATTTATTCTCTCCAGTACTGTGCCAAACAACTTGGGTTGATTCAAGGGATTCCTATTCCAGCCCTTTATACTTTCTCCTTTGCTTCTTTCGATAAAATATCCTGCAAGTTGAAAGATGATCAACCTTTTGGTGAGCTGACCACACTGGTACGGGGTATTTACCGATTGTCTCATGTTACCGAATTCATTGGACACCCCGATCGTTCTTCAGCTGAGTTCGACTTCTGGTGGAAGGGTTATCGAAAGACTGTGTTTTCAGATCCTCTAGATCAAATTCTTTTGAAGATAAGAGGTGTTGTTCCTCTTACGGTACCAAAAACAATCGAGGCTGCAAATATGCCTTCAACTAAGCCAACAGAACCCTCTAAAGGTAACTTGATTCTGCCTTTCAATATATATATATATATATATATATATATATATATATATATATATGTTTTGTTTGACACCCAACCCTCCATCTGACTTCTTACTCTTATAGTGAGCAAGAAAATGAAAGCTTCATATTCAACTGCTCCAGAGAAAGTACCAACAAAATGTAATGCTAGGAGAGTGATTATTCGTTCCTCAGAGTCATCTCCAGAGGGTCCTCCAGCATTGAATCAATCTCCCGAGCCCACACTTCGAGCTATGATGAAGCCGCGCACTCCAAAAGGTAACTCTCATGCTTTATTTCTGGAGGCTACCAATGTGTATATTAGCACTAACTTGTATATATTCTGGTCAATCCAGGAACTCTCAAGACCTATCAGTCCAGTGTTACTTCCCCTATTTCTTCTCCTAGCAAGACTCCTGCCACATCAGCTCCCAATCATTCACCAGTGATCCCTGCTCCTTTGACAGACGTTAATGCTGAGTTGGTTCGAGATCAAACCTCTATTCCAGATCCTAAAGAGAGTATTCCAACAAAGGATACTTCTGCCAATGTTGTGGGATCTGAAAATGATCTTCCTCTAGCTCTCACTGGTAAATGTTATTACCCTTTGTTTGACTCAAGATTTTTATGTTGTTGTCTGATATACATATACCAACATCTGCAGTTACTGATGAACCCACTTCTGCGCCTTAAGGGACTCCAATTTCCGAAGGAGCATCGGCTAAGGACTCCTTGAGTGTGCTACTACCACCTGCTCCTTCTGCAATTACTGTTTTGCCTCCCTCAACATCTTATGCTGTGCCCAGTTCACCTGCCAAGATAGAAGTTTTTTCTCAGGCAGAACAGGTGGAAATGGAGAGGATATTAGCAGGTACTCATCTTAGCTCTTCAACAGCTCCTGATTCTTCAGAGCCTCCAGTTCTATCAATGTCTGCCAAAATTCCCAAAGAAGTAGCCAAAGCTAAGTGGAAACATCTCCTTAACTTGTTGGAACCTGGCTATGGGAAATTGATCAATGACTCTGATAAGGAGCGCCAAGCGAGGATTCTCTTCCAGGGAGTATGTTCTGGTAATCCATCCTTCATATTATCTGAACCTTTCCAGGACAAGATTGATCTCTTCGCTGTTGGCTTTGTGGACGCTGTGACTACAATTAGAGTCAACCTTGATCAACTCCCCCGTCTTCTCTTTGGGGAAAACCGAGGATTGGCAATCCAAGATAAGTTAGCCCGTAAGCGTGAAGATGCTCGTCTTTTTTACAACAATTTTAAAGTTGAGGCGAGCAAACTTCAACGCTTGGAGACCAGGAAAGAAGAGCTTGAGGCAGAGCTGAGGATGGTGGTTACCCAAATAGAAGAGCAGAAGCTCACAGTCTCGAACTTCTGTCCTACACTCAAACGCAAGATGAAGCAGTGTCGGGAGTTGGAGAAAGAATTTGATGATAGCACTGGACTGGTCAGGGTCCATGAGAAGAAGAGAGCAGAAATTATGGATGAAAACCATAGGCTCGAAACTGAGTTGAGAAATTTTGTAATCGAGGCCAAGGCTCTATTGGCCAAATGGAAATTAAATGAAAGACCCACTTGCTGGATTCTATTTTTGGTTTCCTTTGCATTTACTTAATTGTGGAATATCCCGACAATGCAAATTCCCGACGCTGTACCCTGTCAAAATCAATAATTCAACCATCTTAACCAAATGTTAAACCTAATCTCCATCTGGCTCCTTTTACATTTGAATCAACTTAAAGAAAATTGTTCCATTGCAACTTTCATAATTGAAAAGTCGAACACTAACCATCCTTCTCACTTATCCTCTCTGAAATTACTAGCTACTGACTTAATAACTGTTTATCCATACGCATGAACCACGTTCTGCCTCTATCTCATTTCCCCAAGAAAAACTCTGGCACATTACTGCCCACGATCTACTCCATATCCTTTATCTTTATAACTGCTCAAGCTTACCAAATCTTTCCTGCGAACTTACAGTCCTGTTCATGATGTCTTCACATGGTTCTTCATCTCAATTGCCTCTTTGGTCTCGATCACAAAGATGTCGTATTATCCATGAAGGTAAACTTTACATTGAACATTACCAGGTCTGAGCTTTAACAACCATTCTTCGTTTCCTTTAACATGGACAACTTGTTTATTCAACTACCTATAGGTGATCGATCCTTATGGAGGCAACTGCACGAATTGCTGTCCCAAGGACACCATGCTTTATTATTGAACCACAAGCATAAGATAGAAATTACCGATTTGACAAATCTCTTCAGATCCAAAGTGTTTTTGTCTGCAGATTCTACCTTCTTGGATCTGGTTTGAGAGCTGTGCTCTTTATTCCCTGCTAGCTTTGATGAATTCGAACATAATGTGAGGGAAATTTGGAATTTGGAGCCTATTATTGTGGAAGTTGACGCTCTTCAACTTCAAATTGAGGAGGAGTTTTCCCGATTACGAAACTCCGAAGAGAAATATGCTCAAGCTCATGACTCATGTACTCAAGCTAGAGATGACGTTGAGATGACACGTTGACTTCTCAATTTCCTTTCCAATCATCGTCGTGTGGAGCAGAGGATACTCAGAGATGAAATTTCTCGTGTTAAGTCTATGGTTGAAGTTTTTTCAAACAGGTACAGGCAGTTGCTTCAAGAAGCTTGGGAGAGGTTTGAAATTGTTCGCTTCCATTCTCGTCGCATGGAGTATCTCGAGGAGCAACAATCTAAACTTCATCAGGATCTTGCCTTGCATTCTAATCTTGTAGCCCAGAACCTCAAACTTGTTAAGAATTTGAAGATCTTTGTAACCAAGATTAGAATATACTTTCATTTCTAATGAATGGACTAATCTCCTTGTGTTTCCCAGATTAATGGATGATATTTCTTCAGGAATTTCCCATTTATAGAACGTGATAGTTCTTTTCCATTGACATCCATCAACCTGTATGCGTTTCCACTAAGCACTTCGGTAACTAAATATTGGCCTTCCCAATTTGATGACCATTTACCAAATTCCCTGTTTTGGAGATTAAATGGCAAGATTGCTTTCCACACTAAATCCCCCACAACAAACTGCTTAACTTTAATGCTCTTGTTAAAAGCTCTGGCTACTCTTCTCTTTTGTGCAATCAACTTATCCAAAGAAGCCGCACGAACTTCGTCTAGTTCATCCAAATTTATGTGCATCCAATCTCTATAATCTTCAGGCAACATTTCACTCTACAATTGGACTCTTAAAGATTGTACTGTTATCTCCATTGGTAAAAATGCTTCTTGTCCATATGTAAGCATATAAGGGCTGACACCTGTACTTGATCTTTGTGATGTTCGGTATGCCCACAATACTGTTGACAGTAGAATATCCCATTCCCTTGGATTTTCTTCTAGATGCTTCCTGATCAGACCAATAACGACCTTATTAGTAGCTTCAACTTGTCCATTTGCCTGGGGATAATATGGTGTGGAATAGATCATTTTGATTCCTCTTGATCGCGCAGATTCCATTACTTCACTTCCAGTGAACACTGTTCCTTGGTCCGCAGTAATTGACTCAGGCAAGCCAAACCGATGAATTATGTTTTCTTCAATAAACTTGATCACGGTCTTTTGTGTAATACTCTTGTATGGAATGGCTTCCACCCACTTCGTAAAGTAATCCGTAGCCAATAAAATGTAGCTGTGCTTATGAGAAGAAGGTGGATAGATCTTATCTATTATGTCCATTGCCCATCCTCTAAATGGCCACGGCATTATAACATAATGGAGCTCCATAGCAAGTACATGTTGCAACGATCCATGTTTTTGACACGAAAGACATGCTTTGGCATAGTTGATACAATCCCGCATTATTGCTGGCCAAAAATATCCATACCTTTTTAACAGCCATCTCATCTTGATTCCTGCTTGATGGGCTCCACATATGCCTTCATGTGCTTCTGCCATAACCAATTTTGCATTATCTTCATCAAGACAACGTAAGAGCAATCCATCTGAGGATTTTCGGTATAATTCTTCTCCTAATATGACATATTTCTAGGCTTGTCTCCTCATCTTTCGATCTCTTGAATCTAGACTCTTCAAATATTCGATGATAGTTTGTCTCCAATCCTCTTCTCGAACTACCTTGCTAACTGCTATCGGTATCTTTCTTTGTTCAGTAGAAGGTACCGATAGTATTATAGTAGTTGTGATGTCTGCCAACTCTTTTGATATTCGGTACCCAAAAGCTACTTGAACCAACTCGTTAGCCTCGAAATTTGTGTCTCTTTTAACATGGACTATGTCGTACTCTCTGAATTGCTCTAATTGCTTCTTGGCCAGATAGTAATAACCAATCAAATTTTCATTCGAGCACTGGTATTCTCCCTTTAACTGTTTCACCACCAATTGTGAATTACCAAACACTTTGATAAACTGTGCTTTCAACTCAATCAATATTCCCAAGCCAATAATCAGTGCTTCATATTCAGCTTGATTATTTGAACATTCAAAATCTAACTTACAGACGCACCTTGTAAGTTCCCCATCGGGAGAAATTATTATCAATCCAGCTCCAGCCATACTCTTAGCACGCGATCCATCAAAATACATAGTCCATGGTAGCACTTGACTGAGACTTTGCTCATTTTCTTCCATTTGTAAACATGGGTATTCGGTAAGAAAATCAACAATGGCTTGGCCTTTTACTGCTTTGATCGGCACATATATCAAATCAAACTCAGACAAGATAAATGCCCATTTGGCTATACGCCCTTTTATAACAGGTCGGGATAGTATATACTTTATCATATGAGTATTACCGATCATATGCACTGTAGTTGGCAACAAATAATGTCTTAACTTCATACAAGCAAAGTATAAAGATAGACATAATTTTTCAATTGCGGTATATCTTTTTTCAACATCAGTTAACGCCCTGCTCAAATAATATACTGCTTGTTCTTTTCCATTCTCATTCTCTTGTGCCAACATACTCCCGATAGTTATATCGGTAGTCGATAAGTACAATTTTAGTGGTTTGCCTGCTTTCGGCGGCATTAATACAGGAGGATTCATTAGATAAGCTGTGTCATCGGCTCCATTTTATCAGACAAATTGGCAATGAATCTTCTAAGAAAGTTTATTTTTCCAATCACCATCTGCAATTGTTTCTTTGACGTAGGATGGGAAAGCTCCATAATAGCCCTTGTTTTGTTCTTGTCAATTTCAATTCCCCTCTGATTGACCAAAAATCCCAGGAAATTTCCTGCTCGTACTCCAAAGGCACACTTGGTTGGATTCATCTTCAATTTGTACTTCCTCATCCTAATAAATGCCTGCTCGAGATAATCCAGATGATCTTCTTGGGCTGATTTAACCACCGCATCGTCAACATAAACTTCTAAGAATTTACCGATCATATCATGAAAAATAAAGTTCATTGCCCGTTGGTATGTAGCTCCTGCATTCTTCAATCCGAAAGGCATAACTACCCACTGAAAAGTCCCGATCGCACCAGGACATCTAAATGCTGTCTTCGGGACGTCTTCCTTAGCAATAAAAATCTGGTTATAACCCGAATGACCATCCATCAAGGATAACATCTCATTTCCCGACGCTGAGTCTACTAACATATCTGCCATGGGCATTTGGTATTCATCCTTTGGAGTGGCATTATTTAGATCCCGAAAATCGATACAAACTCTCAGCTTTCCATTCTTCTTTTTCACAGGGACAATATTTGAAAGCCACTCTACATACCTGGCTGTTTTAATAAATTTCGCTTTCAGCAACCTTTCGATTTCCTCTTTGACTTTATCAACTACATATGGAGCAAATCTTCTTGCTAGCTGCTTATGCGGACGAAATCCTTTCTTGATTGGAAGGCGATGTTCTACAATATCTCTTAACAAACCAGGCATTTCATGATAGTCCCATGCAAAGCAATCTTTGTACCCTTTGATCAGATTAACCAACTTTTCTTTCATGTCCCCTTGCAAAAACGTACTTACATACACTGAACGGAAACAATCAGGCTCTCCTATATCAACCTCTAATAATGGATCTTGAGCCTCCATTATTCTGTCTTCTTTGACTAATAACTCTTCTCATTCATCAATACAATCTGAGGCTTCAACATTTTGCTGCTCCATTTTCGCCAAGTGTGTTAAGTACCTTTCACAAACTTCTTGCAATAAGGACTCATTTTCCATAAAAGAGTGTAATTCTTCTAATGCCAAGCTTGACTTAGGGATCCATTCAGCTTTCATATCCCCGAAGCGGCAATAAGCAAAGGACTGTGGATCTGTCCTTGGTGATTCGACAGCATAACCTTCATGTGAACAGTCCCGATATTCTTGACAAATGTCAGTCCACCCGATTGAAGCATATCCCGAATCTGCCTCAACATATTCTACTTTTTCGCCATTCCAAAATGCCAAGACTTGATGCAAAGTTGAAGGTACACACTGATTAGAGTGTATCTAATCTCTTCCGAGCAACAGATTATATGAACCATCAGACTCTATTATAAAGAAAGTCGTTTTGGACGACTTGGACCCTATAGTTAAATCAAGCACTATTGCCCCCTTGACTTCGGTAACTTCCCCAAGAAAATCAGACAACTGAACATTGGACGGGATAATGTCGTCGTCATCTTTTCCCAATTTCTTGAAGTACTTGTAAGATATAAGGTTCAAAGTAGCTCCAGCATCTATAAAGATTTTACCGACAGACCTACCATTGACCCTGCCTGAAATAACCAAGGACCTTAAATGCTTTGCTTTTTCAGAAGGTACTTTATCAAACTTAATGGATTCTTTGTCGGGGAATTGAAATTCTGCCATGGCTATCTCCTTTTTTGAAATGTGTTCGATGTCTTCTTCCACTACCAAATTAGTTCCATACTCCGCTGGAAGTTTAGCATGAACCATGTTTATATGTATTGGAGAATCATATTCCTTTGACATCTTGGAGTAGCCAGTTCGGTAACTTCCGCCATCTTGTTGTGACAATTTAGGACCCAAGTTCTTTTGCTCCACCTTTCTATGATGTTTTGGGTTGAGAGCTATGGTGATCTGCCCAAAATTAATTGTCTGGGGAACCTGTGAAACTCCCTTCTCTCTTTTCATTTCAACGTGAGAGCTACTTCCCGAATCACCTGATTCTAATTTAATTCTATCTTTTTCATCAGGGTTTCTTTTCCAGACCTAGTTACCTTTCCTACTGACAGATGTGAAAGGTAAATTCTGCCTTGCTATACTTTTAGCTCGGCCACTCTCGAAATTCCTTTGTCTATTTTTCATCCGTTGGAAACGCCTCTTGATGGTTCTGTAAGACGCCTGTCCCGGCGATTTAACTGTTGACCATTTTCCTTCGGGAGGATTATATGGCACCTTAACTATTTTTCCCTTGTGGATTTCCTGAGAAATTGATGGTGGTGGATCATCAAACTCATCTCCCCAGCCAGTTGGCTCAACTGGCAATGATGGAGGTGGATAATCATCTGTATCTCCGTAATAGACCACATAGTCAAACTTCCTACTAGGTTCTCCAAGCAATCCGACTTTGGGGTCACCTTCCTTATATCGCTGCCATAAACTCTTTTTCTTTGTTGGCTTTGGTAATGTTTCTTTTTCTTCATGAACTTGCGTAACCAATTCCCGAATTGGAAGGGCTAGTTGCGATGAATCAGGGTGGTATTCCTTCCTCTCAGACCTATGACCAACATCTTTTCTTTCAAGCACTTGTGCTGTCTGTCTTGGTTGAACTTCCTCCTCTCTTGCTTGTACCGAAAAGTTTTCGGTAGCTACAATCTTAGATCTTACTTGTGGTTTACCTATCCTGCGAATAAACGATCCCGATCCGTATCTCCCCCTCGTTCCTCTCATGTATTGGAACCTGGGAATCTCCCGATCTTGATGAGTCAGCTCTTGGTGACAACGGGTGCAAAGTTGTTTGTTATCATCGCCCGTCGTCTCTCGTATACTAACCATGCTGATCATGTTCGGGAAAGGGTCTGTGTCTACTTCCATTGGGGCCTTGCCTTTGTCTTCGGCAAATTTAATCTTGCTTTGGCGAATTGCCTCTTGGATAGTCTTCCTAAACACAATGCAATTCACCGTATCATGAGTTGTAGAGTGATGTCATTTGCAATATCTCTTATCTGTTATTTCCTCTTTTGACGGGATTACTTGTCCTTCAGATAACTTGATCATTCCATCTTTGAACAGTAGGTCAAATATTCCATCTAACTTGTAGATATCAAAGGAGTAGTTATTTGTCTCCTTAGCCTTGAACTTGGATACATCTCTCACCCTGGCCGGCTTAAGTGCTGGGCACACATACGGTTTTTCAAGCACTATAGTTGCTACGGCTATTTCATTCTCCTCTTTGACTATACCACCATGTTCGGTACTTTCAGCAAATGCCATTGTCTGCCGATTGTCCTTATTCGGCTTCTTATCTTTCTCCTTTAACAAGTGTTCGTACTTGGAAACCCGAGCGTATAACTGAAAGAGATCGTCAAAGGCTTGTCCTTCAAATCTTTCCTTAAGGTTAAACCTCAAGCCGTTAAAAGCCAAATCCGTGAACTCCTTTTCAGTGAGTGATGTTAAACATCGATTTCTGGATTTCTTGAAACGTGCAATAAACTGATCTACTGTCTCAGTACTATATTGATACATCCTGGCCAAATCGGCTAACGTTACCTCTGGTACCGTTCGGTAAAATTGAGAATGAAACTGCCTTTCCATCTCGGCCCATGTTTGAATAGAATTCGCAAGCAAATTTGTATACCAAGTGAATGCTGTTTTTGACAAAGACAATGGGAACAACCTTAACCTTAAATACTCATTAGTTCCAGTCTCTTCACATTATGCCAAGAATCGACCTACATGCTCCACAGTTGACTGATCCTCCTCTCCTGTAAATACAGCAAAATCTGGCATATTGAAACCCCTTCGATATGGTATGTTGTCAACCCAATCGGGATGTGGCTTCCTATATACTGGCCTTGGTATTCCTCTCTCTGCTCCCAATTGTTGTATTACCAGTTCTGCAACTCTATCTGAGTTCCATAGTCTTAAATTTTGTTGGCCTAACTAAGGATCTTGACCCCTAGGATCAAACTATTGAGGTCTATTCACCCCCTGCTGTTCCATGTTGAAATTAACGGGTAGTCGTGGCCTATAAAGAGGGTTTTCTATCACATGAGGATACGGTTGAGGCGCAGGTGGTATGATATGGTCAACATTAGGCATATTTACTGGCGGAGGTACGTTCAGCACTGGTGGTGCATTTGTGACCATGGGATTAACCAAATTAACATCATTTTGGGTATTTTGAGGGAAATTGTAAGCATTCACACCATTCATAAGGTTTATAGGGGTAGGATGTCACGCCCCGAACCCCATCGAGCACGCGACACACTTCTCTGGTCAAATAATGCGACGTCCTAGGGTATCGCCGACCCAATTAGACTTATCAGAGATTTATATCAATCTGTGAAAGCCACATATACCCGGACCATAACAACTGGGGCAAAAAAAAGGGGAGATTAAACACATCCATTAACGATTTAAGCTTATACAATATCCATCATTTACAAACCACAATATATACAAGCACACCGAACTTCTACACTATATACCACCGAAGTCAAAAAGGATAAGCAGCCTGGGTATACCCTATCTCCAAAAATGGGACATGTCAAAAGGTCTACCTAACCCCTATACTAGCCCCTACGCCCACGGGATGACGTCCACTCTGAGTCTGACTCCTTGGCACTCGAGTCTGAATCCCCCTGAACTATTTGCTCTTCTGAGGCCTCCGGCTCTACCTCGATCTCAATCGGGTGATCTATATCACCCAACTCAGCTGGAACCTCGATCCGCTCTTCCTCCTCTGGCTCCTCATCCGATTCATCCTCTGGCACAAACTCGGGATCGTACTCTGGCACATACTCTGGTACGTCCTCAGGTTCATCTTCAGGCTCATCTTCAGGCTCCACTTCTGGGTCTTCTTCAGGTTCTGCTTCAGGGTCTTCTTATTCATCCTCCTCTGGTATTACCTAAAGATCCACATCCATAGGGTCGTACCTCGCCTGTGACTCCTCTGGCTCCGAATCAGGCTCAGCCACGGGAGGTGCAGGTGCTGCAGGTGCAGACTGATGTCCGGATTGGGCGAGACTAGTGTCCAAACTAGTCATCTCGCCGTCAGGAGGGGGTATGGCTGACAGATCCCAATCCCCTACTCCGTCAAATGGAACATCGAAGCCTCGGACGGGACCAAACTCGTCCAGCCCATCCCTGAAAAATCGGGCGGTATATGTATGGGCCTGCCAAAGGGGTAACCCAACGTCTACCCAGACTACTGTCGTGTGCTTAATCCAAGTCATATTATCGTCTATCGGGTATTCTACAACATTGTGGTCGGTGTGCATCGGTACTCCAAAACACTCAGGCGGTGGCGGTGGAAGATTCATTGCTCAGGCCGGGGTTCTGAAATTGTTGGTTGAAACAACCATGAGATCACATCTCAATAAGCACACACCCTAAACCCCACCTAAGCTATCACGTACCTCCAGACACAACCAATATAATAACACTCAATAAGCGCATCATAGCACACAATTTCACTTACCTGGGCTTTTCGTGCGTGCAACCTGCACGTTAGCCATAATAACACAATTGCCAATCACATGCACATTCTCAATAAATTTCACACACGAATTTCACTCGACTCGCCAGTGACCCGCGTAATGGTACCACCTCAGGTTCACTGCGACCAACTCATCTTTTCCATTCAATTTGCCAGTGACGCGCGTAATAGTACCGCCTCAGGTTCACTGCGACCAACTCACAGCCAATATCGTGAACACAAATTCGGCATTTCTAACTCATTTCAAGTCATAACAAGCATCACAAATCCAGCCACCATACAACGCACCAAACCGACACCATTTGCCCTTAAATCAAACCATATACTCGTCAATACGAGTCCCAATTTCCAGCATTCAATCCGGCATCACTTCAGCCCCGAAACCTCACAAATTCAGCCTCAAATCAGTCCATGTCAATCTCCAAATCAATATACCAACATAACCCCTAAACGGCCCCAATTAACCCCTAAACCGATACTAATTAATCCGATTTAACCCATAATCGCGTCTATCGATACCCGACATCCTAAATAGGGTTTAGGGGGCGACTTACAGGAACTCTAGGCTGGCTCGGCTAGAGTGGAATGGGGCGACAGGCCGGTGGCCTCACGGCGGTGAGCGGCGACGGCGAACGGCTCAGCGGCGGCGGCGGCGATTGCACGGTGGCTTGGGCGGACGGCGGCTGAACAGGACAAGACGGGGATGATGGTGATGGTGGTTCGGTGAGGCAGAACAGGGGAGAGAGAGGGACGGTAGGGTGAGCGGCTCGGCTAGGCGAGCGGCTATTCCATCGTGCGGCAGCTCCGGCAGGCGGCTGATCCAGCTGGATGGCGACCGGTCACGGTGAGGGAAGGGGGTGGCTAGTTCGATCGGGAGGAGGGGGAGAGAGAGTGAGCCGAGAGTGGGAGGGAGAGAGTGAGGAGAAAGAGAAGAAATTTGGACTAAATAGTCCAAGGCCAATGATTGAAATGCCAAAAGACCATCATGCCCCTCTCTCACCATCCAAATCAACGGCCTAGATTCGATCTTATCTTGAGATCAATGGTCCGGATCGAATCTTTTCCAAAATATCCAAGGATAATTTAGGGATTTCACAAAAAGTCCAAGGGCAAAATTGTCCAAAAATTTCTATTTTTAAGGCTAGGGAGAAATGACCAAAATGCCCTTCCCCCAATACACTTGGCCTTAACAAACCTCTAGGGGTAAAATGGTCATTTTCCATTTCTCGCCGAAATTCGATTTTTCTGAAGGACTCGGGCAAATCCGAGGCTAACCGAGCAAATGACAACATCGTCCAAATGATCTGTCGTGACTTTCTAAATTTCCAATGCCTAACTCGGTCTCTAATTAATGACTAAGTTCTAAATAACGTAACTTGCGCGTATCTCAGACTAACGGGTGGCTTTTGGGGAAATTCGCACATTTGACCCGTGGCCGATACTGAATCATGCCATGTACAAGTTTACTCGAGTCAGGACGACTTCGGTTACCACTTAATTGCGAGGATCGATCGCTAGTTCCGACGGGCACGATCGTTTGGTATAGATTCGGGGCCATTCGTCGATTCATTCCGTGGTCAAGCGGAATCACCCGCGATCCACTAATATGACAGCGGCGAACTGGTCCCTAACTATCCTTGGATCGGCCTTCATTGGCTCAAAATGTCACATCGACAATTTTCATGGTCGAAAGTCGGTTCACGATCGAGTTCTTTGGTCGCGCGAATTTAAATCCCTAATTAGCCTTTCCCTAATGGTTAGTATCCCAGGAATGATCAGTTCCGGGCGAGATCTAACTACAAGTACGTTCATAAAACCATCCATTTCATAAATCCCAAGTGGGTTAGATTTCAGAATGTCACAATTCTTCCCCCCTTATAAAAATTTCGTCCTCGAAATTTACAAATCAAATTAGCTATTCAAACAAGTGGGGGTATTGACGTTGCATTTGCTCTTCACTTTCCCACGTCGCGCCCTCTGTCCCGTGATTTTCCCATACCACCTTGACCATCGGGATCGTCTTATTCCTTAAAACACGATCTTTCTGATCTTCAATACTTATTGGTCTCTCGACATATGACACCCTGTCATCAACTTCTATCTCCTCATAATTCAACACGTGAGTTAGGTCCGGTTCATATTTTCTCAACATCGATACGTGGAACACATTATGCACTTACGACAAATTTGGCGGGAGTGCAAGGCGATAAGCTAAATCTCCAATCCTTTCTAAAACCTCAAAAGGTCCCACGTACCTCGGACTCAACTTCGCTTTCTTACCGAATCTAGATAGTCCTTTCATGGGCGATACCTTAAGGAATACGTGATCCCCTACTTGAAACTCCAAAAGTCTTCGCCTTCTGTCTGCATAACTCTTATGACGGCCTTGAGCTGTTTTCAGCCTTTCACGAATTACCTTAACAGCCTCAACTGATTGTTGAACTAATTCTGGCCCGGTTATACTCCTTTCTCCTACTTCGTCCCAACACACGGGCGTTCTACAAGCCCTGCCATATAGTGCTTCAAAGGGCGCCATTCCGATGCTCTGCTGAAAACTATTATTATACGCAAATTCTGCTAAGGGCAATTGCTCTTCCCACTTACCCTGAAAATCCAATACACATGCCCGAAGCATATCCTCTAAAGTCTGAACTGTCCTCTTAGACTGGTCATCCGTTTGTGGATGGTAAGCTGTACTAAACTGTAGCTTTGATCCTAATGCCGTCTGTAGACTTTTCCAAAAATTGGCGGTAAACCTAGGGTCACGATCCGAGGTAATCGTCACTGGTACCCCATGCAATCGAATTATTTGCTGCATATATAACTCTGCATATCGATCTAATGCGAAGTCCTTTCGCACAGCCAAAAAGTGTGCCGACTTTGTCAATCTGTCGACAATCACCCAAATAGTATCATGGCCTCTTTGGCTCCTTGGTAATCCCGTCACAAACTCCATAGTTATATGTTCCCATTTCCACTCTGGGATTTCCAAAAGTCGCAATAGCCCTCCGGGCTTACAATGTTGCCCCTTTACGTGCTGGCACGTCAGGCACTTGGCCACATGCCTGGCTATGTCCACCTTCATACCATTCCACCAATAATACTGTCTCAAATTCTGATATATTTTGGTACTACCTGGGTGGATACTATAACTACTACGATACGCTTCTGACAAAATTTCTTCCTTAAGTTCCGCATCGTCAGGCACGCATAACCGTCCTCGGAACTTCAATATCCCGTCTTCGGATATCTGGAAGTCCGGCTTTCTCTTGGTATCATCCATCTCTAAAATCCTTTGAATTTCTTGATTCGTAGACTGTAAGGTCCTAATCTTAGCTTGGATCTCCGGTTCAATCCTTAGCGTGGCTAGCAAGCTCGAGACTTGACTTATTTCAATTCTAAACTCCAAGTCTCGCACTTTTTCTAACAAAGCCCATTCCTTAACCATCAAATGTGCGATGCTTGACTTCCGACTCAATGCGTCGGCTACCCGGTTGGCCTTCCCGGGGTGATATAGAATATCGCAATCGTAATCCTTCAGCAATTTCATCCACCAACGCTGCCTCATATTTAACTCCTTTTGAGAAAATAAATATTTGAGGCTCTGATGATCTGTATATATTTGAAACTTCTCTCCGCATAGATAATGTCGCCAAATCTTAAGGGCGAATACTATAGCGGCTAACTCCAAATCATGTGTCGGGTAGTTCAGCTCATGCGGTCTTAACTGCCTTGACGCGTAGGCCACTACTTGTCCATTTTGCATGAGTACACACCCCAGTCCTTTCAACGACGCATCACTATAAATTTCGTATCCTCCGAGTCCTGATGGAATAGTCAACACCGGTGCCGTTGTCAATCTATGTTTTAATTCCTGAAAACTCCTTTCACATTTGTCGATCCATTCAAACCTTGTTTCCTTTTTCAATAAATGTGTCAACAGTGTCGCTATTGCCGAAAACCCTTCTACAAATCGCCGGTAATATCCTGCCAAACCCAGAAAGCTTCAAACCTCGGTTACCGTCGTCGGTCTCGGCCATTTCATTACCGCCTCAATCTTTGTTGGATCTACTGAGATTTCTTCCTCAGAGATCACGTGCCCAAGAAATGCTACTCGATTGAGCCAGAATTCGCACTTGCTAAACTTAGCATGCAGTGCGTTCTCTCTTAAAGTCTGCAAAACTTTAATCAAATGAAACTCATGCTCCTCTGGGCTCTTCGAGTACACCAATATGTCGTCTATGAAAACGATCACAAATTGATCTAGAAACTCCTTAAACACCCGATTCATTAGGTCTATAAAGGGAGCAGGGGCGTTCGTCAATCCGAACGGCATTACCATAAATTCATAATGTCCATATCTCGTCCTAAATGCCGTTTTCGGTATATCCTCCTTCCTAATTCTCAATTGATGATATCTCGTTCTCAAATCAATTTTAGAAAACATCGAAGCCCCTTGTAGTTGATCAAACAAATCATCTATCCTCGGCAAGGGATACTTATTTTTTATCGTCACCTGATTTAGCTGCCTGTAATCGATACATAACCTCAATGATCCATCTTTCTTCCTCACAAATAAAACTGGCGCTCCCCATGGAGACGCACTCGAACGAATAAATCCTTTGTCCAATAATTCTTGCATTTGCACCTTTAACTCTTTTAATTCTGACAACGACATTCTATAAAGTGCCTTCGAGATTGGCTCAGTTCCAGGGGCCAACTCGATTACAAACTCTACTTCTCTTTCTGGTGGTAATCCCGGCAATTCCCGAGGAAAGATGTAACGCCCCGACCTCGGGGTCATAAACGTGACGTCCCGTTCATTATTATCTTTCTTTAAATACAAGCGGAAGCATATCTCGGGACAATCACATTTAAAAATAACAGCGGGATTAAGACAAACAGCATCATAAGCAAACCTTATATTTACAGGACACGCAAACATATTTTACAAGCCAACTTAGCCGATTTTAGCCATTTACACATAATAACAAGTGGCTTGGGTGTCCTAAGCCCACTACTTCGGATTCACAGCTCCTAGCTTTCCCCGAACTCCAACATGGCTCAAACTCCTCCTGTCGCCGCCGTCCGTTCGACCATCCTATGGACCTGAGGGGGGGAAAAACGGGGGATGAGTCGGGGAGACTCAGCAAGTAACAACACTAATATCAAGTGAGGATATATCAATCGCTGTTAACATAAGTCGGCCCTTACCGCATCCGCATCGATGGCAGATCAATAGCAAAGTCCAAACAAGAGAACATCACGCATGGCCACATCGTGCACACTTTACAAATCAAGGCTCGGTTCTATCTCAAAACAACATCAAACATGAAACATGATCAAATCGAGAAATGAACCAACTACAACCAACCAAACAACCGAGAAACGGTCCAAGCAAACCACGTCACAACGCATCTCAACATCCTTTCCCGATATTAGGGAATTCACTTACACAACAATTAAACAAGAACTAGAGAAAACGAGGCGTGTGAAGGACACGTGAGTCTCGGCAATTCTCGGGCGATTCTTGGTGGTTCTCGGGCTTAAACACGAACACTCGGGCCTTGCATAAGGCTTCCTCACTCGATCAAACCACAAGAGAGAGACACGGGCTAGTCGGTAAGCTTTTTCTCTCTTTCTTTCTTTCTTTTTCTCTCTTTCTCGGTCATGAATACAAAGCAAGAAATAAGAAAGAAGGTTGGCCGGAGCTCTCGGGGCGTGGAAATGGCGTGAGTTTCTTCCTCTCTCTTTCTTTTCTCTTTGGCCGAATGGCCTTCTTTCTATTTATAGAGAGACAAAACTTGGGGCCAAAGTTTGGATGAGGTAAGTGCACGTGTCATCATGGAGCATGAGGTAAGCGCACGTGTCATCCACCCAATAATGGCCTAAGTCCAAAAGTCAAGAATAATGATGAAAATGGCCAATTATTCTTCCTTTCTCTCTCCTCACCCATTGGCCGTGGGTCTCTCTCTCTCCCTAAGCTGGCCGAATGGCCTTTCTCACGGCTTCCCTATTTATCATACTCCAAACTTGGTCATCACTCAAGGCCATTAAGGCATACCATCATGATAGGGACTCCAAAGTCAAGATCATTTAATTAGGCTTCTTGAACAAGCCTCATTCATTTCCAACTTGGGCTTCAAGTTTTGATTTCTCTAGAATCCTCCAATTCCAAGCTTGCTTCTCTCTCTCGGTTTCCCCCTGGGCCGACCTCCAATAAAAGTGTAACATATCTCATTTGAAAGATCATAACGTGTAATTTAAATCACCAGAAGACATCTAGTCGAAATTCCAATGTCCTCATATAGAAAATGCTAAATCTTTGAAATTTGACAAAACCGGACAGCTTTGCACTGTTCACTAAATCGGACTTGAAAACATAGTAAATGGACTCCGAAAATTCTAAAATTATAATATGTCATAAAGGAGGCCTTAACAAACATTTTTCATGAGGAGCACGAAATCTGAATCTCTCTGTAAACACCATTTTTAGTAGCTCAAAGACAGACTAAACATAGTTCCCTGGAACAGAATTCTTGTTTCTCAAATTAAGCTCTGTCCAGAATCCAAATTATCTCGGAAAATTCCCAAATTTATACACGTTATATAAAAGGAAGTTCTTAACAACTTTTGTGAAGGAAAATTTTCTAAAATCGGCCCAGAAAAGCTTGTAGAAAATAAATACGGTGTGAACATCACCGAAATACCCATTCTGGGCAGTTTTACACGGTCTGAAAATCAGGTCATCGTACCACTCATATCAATTCCAAAAATTCTGAAATTAAAGTATGTAAAACTTCAAGATGTTTGGAACAACTTTTAAGAAGAAAGTGTTTGGAAATTCGGACCACAAAAGTCTCCATAAAAATAACAAAACAAAGGGGTACAAAGGATCCAAAACTGGTTTTCCAAAACAAGAGTAAAAATTTTGTTCCGATTGGAAAACCACCAAACTTAAACCATAGCCATTTCCCAGGAACTGAAATTGAGGATATTACAATTTACCTGCGGCTTCCCAGGCCCAAAAATCGGGATGTGACAAAAGACATCGGGATAATCGCACACCACGGCTATGTCCTCTAGCCTCGGCTCCTCAGCCGTCGAATCAACTACAGCCGCGAGAAATCCTTGACACCCTTCATTCAACAATTTAGTCATTTCTAGCGATGAAATCTATGGAATCGAGGGTCCCCCTTGATTTCCCACAAACTTGAATTCCGGATGTCCAACAGGATTAAATTGTATCACCCTGCTGCTGCAGTCCATTACAGCCCTCTGCTTAGACAGCCAATCCATACCCACTATCACATCAAAATCATACATGGCTAGAACCGCTAAATCAATCCTTTCCTCCCTATCCCAATCACAATCTTACAATTCGGGCACCCCAACGAAATTAGCATCGTATTATTCAAGGGAGTCGTAACACACAACACAACATCAAGCAACTGCGGTTCTATACCAGCCAACTCAACAAATTGTTCAGATATAAATGAATGTGATGCCCCGGGGTCAAATAAAGCGTACGCAGCATGATCGCACAGAGAAACCGTACCTGTGACAACCCCCGGCGCGTTCTCAATCTCTCTTCTGGCCATGGCGTACACCCGTCCTTGCGCCTGTGGCCTAGTCTGATTAGCTGTCTGGGCAGCTCCGGTTGGGTTCCAGTTCCGGGGTAGCGGCAACGCAGGCGATCTATTCTGCCTGAGGTTGGGACAAAACCTTATGTGATGACCAAATCCACCACATCCGAAACATGCTCCGCCCCTGGTTGGGCAAGGTCCATTTTCATGTCTTTCCCCACACACCCGACATGGACCATTCTAATTACGGGCCGGTTTCCCTATATTCCTTTTAGCAGGAGGGACAAAATGTCAATTACCCGTCATTGGCCTCTTTCCTAACTGACGGTTGTCCCTACCCTGGGCAAATCTCGACCCAGAAGCGGCGGCCCTATCTGCCAAGTCCCGCTCAATCGCTTGAGCCCTGTTATAGATCTCATTATACTCTCTTAAATTCAA
This sequence comes from Syzygium oleosum, assembly GCF_021117445.2. Lineage (NCBI taxonomy): Eukaryota > Viridiplantae > Streptophyta > Magnoliopsida > Myrtales > Myrtaceae > Syzygium > Syzygium oleosum. The sequence continues at coordinate 17,571,760 of NW_026607485.1, read as the reverse complement.
TGAAATCATTTGGCTGCGAAGGTACGGTTTCAAACCGTCTCGGAACCTTCGAGCCCTATCCAACGGGTCCTCAACCATCTTCGGGGCGAACTTAGACAACCGAGCAAATTCGGCCTCGTACTGATCTACGATCCTCTGCCCCTGACGTAGCCTCATAAACTCAGATAATTTCTGTTCCCGGGCACTCTCAGAGAAATATTTACCATTAAAGGTTTCCACAAACATCGCCCAAGTCTGGGCGGTACCAGTTGGAAATACCCTTCCTCTGGTGGCTTTCCACCAGTCACTCGCATTCCCTTGCAATTGATACACTGCTAACGTCACTTTCTCCTCATCTGTACATCCCAACACCTCAAAAGCCTTCTCTAATTCCTCTACCCAAAGCGATGCAGCCTCAAGATCGCCTCTACCATCAAACTTAGGAGGCTTTAATTTCAGAAACTGCTCAACTAATTGGTGCATTTGCCTATTCGCATTCACCTGCTCCTGCCCATGATTCCCATTATTATTATTGGCAGCAGCGGCCACAGCGGCCTCGACAGCTTAGGCAATAGTGGCAGCTCGTTCCTGAGTCTGCCGTCCTATCAGATTACCAATTTCTTCTAGAGTCCTCATGACCGCATCCATCCTAGGATCTCCTGCAGGTCGGGCTCGTGAGCTGGACGGACCCCTAGTTCCTCTACCTCGCGAACTCATCCTCACGATTTCTACCACTCGTCTACCTGCTATAATTCCACTCAGGAATTAGAAACCTAGGCCAACTATGCCAGTCTAGCCCTAGGCAGTGAATTAACACCATAACTCACTCAGCGGGTAATTAATCACCACAGCACAAGGCCACAATCAATAGGGTCTGTGCACTTACCTCAGGTCCAGACGCACCTGCATTTCAATTGTTATAACAATCAATTTACCCAACAATCACAACAAACAATCTGGAGGCACACGTAGCTCATTCCACCCTACGACTCGCTAAGGTCTCCCTAGATTACTACCCCAGTGTCTCTGCTCCTTATCACTCCAGATTTCGACCAACTTAGATCGAGCTGTCCTCGCTCTGATACCAAATTAACACGTGATGTCACGCCCCAAACCCCATCGAGCACGCGACACACTTCTCTGGTCGAATAATGCGACGTCCTAGGATATCGCCGACCCAATTAGACTTATCAGAGAATTATATCAATCAGCGAAAGCCACATATACCCGGACAATAACAACTGGGGTAAAAAAAATGAGAGATTAAACACATCCATTATCGATTCAAGCTTATACAATATCCATCATTTACAAACCACAATATACAAGCACACCGAACTTCTACACTATATACCACCGAAGTCAAAAAGGATCAGCAGCCTGGGTATACCCTATCTCCAAAAATGGGACATGTCAAAAGGTCTACCTAATCCCTATACTAGCCCCTACGCCCACGAGATGGCATCCACTCTGAGTCTGACTCCTCGGCACCCGAGTCTGAATCCCCCTGAACTGTCTGCTCTTCTGAGGACTCCGGCTCTGCCTCGATCTCAATCGGGTGATCTATATCACCCGACTCAGCTGGAACCTCGACCAGCTCTTCCTCCTCTGGCTCCTCATCCGACTCATCCTCTGGCACAAACTCGGGATCGTACTCTGGCACATACTCTGGTACGTCCTCGGGTTCTTCTTCAGGCTCATCTTCAGGCTCTACTTCTGGGTCTTCTTCAGGTTCTGCTTCAGGGTCTTCTTCTTCATCCTCCTCTAGTATTACCTCAAGATCCACATCCATAGGGTCGTACCCCGCCTGTGACTCCTCTGGCTCCGAATCAGGCTCAGCCACGGGAGGTGCAGGTGCTGCAGGCGCAAACTGATGTCCGGATTGGGCGAGACTAGTGTCCAAACTAGTTATCTCACCGTCAGGAGGGGATATGGCTGACGGATCCCAATCCCCTACTCCGTCAAATGGAACATCGAAGCCTCGGATAGGACCAAACTCGTCCAGCCCATCCCTGAAAAACCAGGCGGTATATGTATGGGCCTGCCAAAGGGGTAACCCAACGTCTACCCAGACTACTGTCGTGTGCTTAATCCAAGTCATATTATCGTCTATCAGGTATTCTACAACATTGTGGTCGGTGTGCATCGGTACTCCAAAACACTCAGGCGGTGGCGGTGGAAGATTCATTGCTCAGGCCGGGGTTCTGAAATTATTGGTTGAAACAACCATAAGATCACATCTCAATAAGCACACACCCCAAACCCCACCTAGGCTATCACGTATCTCCAGACACAATCAATATAATAACACTCAATAAGCACATCATAGCACACAATTTCACTTACCTGGGCTTTTCGTGCGTGCAACCTGTACGTTAGTCATAAAACACAATTGCCAATCACATGCACATTCTCAATAAATTTCACACACGAATTTCACTCGACTCGCCAGTGACCCGCGTAATGGTACCGCCTCAGGTTCACTGCGACCAACTCATCTTTTCCACTCAATTCGCCAGTGACCCGCGTAATAGTACCGCCTCAGGTTCACTGCGACCAACTCATCTTTTCCACTCAACTCGCCAGTGACCCGCGTAATAGTACCGCCTCAGGTTCACTGCGACTAACTCATATAACAACACTTCGGGGCCCGCGTAATGGTACCGCCTCAGGCCGTGTATCTTGCCCGCGTAATGGTACCGCCTCAGGCTCAACACCCACCACCTACGACACAACCCGCGTAATGGTACCGCCTCAGGTTGGCCGTCCTCCGGTAATACCGGGCATCGTCCCGCGTAGTGGTACCGCCTCAGGACGGATCAATTCCCTGCGTAATGGTATTGCCTCAGGGATTTCCATAACCACACTTACCGCACCACACGCGATTTCTCACTCGTTCAACTGCTTGACACCAACATGCCAATGTACTGGCCAATCACACTTGGCCCATGCACGCACCAAACCACACACATTTCTCAAGCTCAATAAACACCCAAACACGGCCGATTGACAATCAATTCAATTCAGCCCACGCGTGCATAAAACGGTCTACATTTCAATCAATCAGCTCACGGTTCAACAAACATACAAGACCACTAACGGGCTCACAATCACAGCCAATATCGTGAACACAAATTCGGCATTTCTAACTCATTTCAAGTCATAACAAGCATTACAAATCCAGCCACCATACAACGCACCAAACCGACACCATTTGCCCTTAAATCGAACCATATGCTCGTCAATACGAGTCCCAATTTCCAGCATTCAATCCGGCATCACTTCAGCCCCGAAACCTCACAAATTCAGCCTCAAATCAGTCCATATCAATCTCCAAATCAATATACCAACATAACCCCTAAACGGCCCCAATTAACCCCTAAACCGATACTAATTAATCCGATTTAACCCCTAATCGTGTTTATCGATACCCGACATCCTAAATAGGGTTTAGGGGACGACTTACACGAACTCTAGGCTGGCTTGGCTAGAGTGGAATGGGGCGGCAGGCCGGTGGCCTCACGGCAGTGAGCGGCGACGGCGAACGGCTCGGCGGCGGCGGTGGCGACTGCACGGCGACTTGGACGGACGGCGGCTGAACAGGACAAGATGAGGATGATGGTGATGGTGGTTCGGTGAGGCAGAACAGGTGAGAGAAAGGGACGGTGGGGTAAGCGGCTCGGCTAGGCGAGCGGCTGTTCCGGCGTGCAGCAGCTCCGGCGAGCGGCTGATCCAGCTGGACGGCGACCGGTCATGGTGAAGGGAGGGAGTGGCTGGTTCGATCGGGAGGAGGGGGAGAGAGAGTGAGCCGAAAGTGGGAGGGAGAGAGTGAGGAGAGAGAGAAGAAATTTGGACTAAATAGTCCAAGGCCAATGATTGAAATGCCAAAAGACCATCATGCCCCTCTCTCACCATCCAAATCAACGGCCTAGATTCGATCTTATCTTAAGATCAACGGTCCGAATCGAATCTTTTCCAAAATATTCAAGGGCAATTTGCGGATTTCACAAAAAGTCCAAGGGCAAAATTGTCCAAAAATTTCTATTTCTAAGGCTAGGGCGAAATGATCAAAATGCCCTTCCCCAAATACACTTGGCCTTAACAAACCTCCCGGGGTAAAACGGTCATTTTCCATTTCTCGCCGAAATTCGATTTTTCTGAAGGACTCGGGCAAATCCGAGGCTAACCGAGCAAATGACAACATCGTCCAAATGATCTATCGTGACTTTCTAAATTTCCAATGCCCAACTCGGTCTCTAATTAATGACTAAGTTCTAAATAACGTAACTTGCGCGTATCTCAGACTAACGGGTCGCTTTTGGGGAAATTCGCACATTTGACCCATGGCCGTTACTGAATCATGCCACGTACAAGTTTACTCGGGTCAGGACGACTTCGGTTGCCACTTAATTGCGAGGATCGATCGCTAGTTCCGACGGGCACGATCGTTTGGTATAAATTCAGGGCCATTCGTCGATTCATTCCGTGGTCAAGCGGAATCACCCGCGATCCACTAATATGATAGCGGCGAACTGGTCCCTAACTATCCTTGGATCGGCCTTCATTGGCTCAAAATGTCACCTCGACAATTTTCATGGTCGAAAGTCGGTTCACGATCGAGTTCTTTGGTCGCGCGAATTTAAATCCCTAATTAGCTTTTCCCTAACGGTTAGTATCCCAGAAATGACCAGTTCCGGGCGAGATCTAACTACAAGTACGTTCATAAAACCATCCATTTCATAAATCTCAAGTGGGTCAGATTTCAGAATGTCACATAGGATTCTCTGGCCTTGGTATAATTCTGACAGGAGGTTGCGAATTTGATCCCCCATTACCGTTATATCCAACATGAGGAGGTCCCGATGTTGGTGAAAAAGATGTTGTCCCAAGAGGATTTACGTAAAATGGTGGAATTTGAGAAGATGAACTGGGACGCGATATTACCTCATTTATAGCATTGATCACCATGGGCTTTATCACATCTGTCACATGTCACACCATATGGTTGGTAAGCTCGTTCTGCTGTTCCTCAAACATCCTTTTCATTGTGGCTACCAAGGTGTTATCTAGTGCCAACGCGTGGGCTTGTTTTTCAGTTAATTGCCGAGGAATGTCAGCATTCTCCTCTACTTGATTAGCCGCGGAGTGCTCAGAACGTGCTCCATCATCTGGATTGTTGACGTTACCCACCGGTATTCCTTCAGATTGCCTAGTTCTCACCATTTCTCCAAATCTTACCACGTGAGTCCCACTGGGCGTGCCAAAAAGATGTTCGCTTGTTTCACGACGAGGAATACCTTTCACCGAAACTTTAATTTTCAGTTTTTATTAAGATAGGTTCTGTGGCTTGATTTCTAGGAGAGTTGTGGCAAAAAACAGAGTGTAGCACAGGATTATATGGAACGGATAGAAATCGAATGGATTGAAAATGGATCTGAGATCAACAAAGTTCCAAGCTACGTTATAATACTCCTATGAAAGCTGTAAAGGACTTGAAAGTTAACTAAAGTTGCAGGAAGTTGTAAATGCAGGAAGTAAAGGTACAGAGGAAACTAAAGTGCAGATAAGCTTGAGTGTTTTTGCATTGTTGTTGATCCTTCTTCCTCCTTCTTTCTTCTGAGTATTTGTATCTCCTCATATCCTGTAACTGCTTGTCGGTTACTTCTTTGTTTTCAAACTTTGAATCTTGGCGCTTCCAATAACTGCCTTATCTAACCACGTTTTCCAATTTCATTGTCCGCCAAAACTTGATCTCAACCGCTGGGACGACTTCAAATTTGGACAAGTAACTCCCCACGATCTGCTCGTGCTCACTATCTCCGCTTTTTGCTCATAACTTCCTGCTATCATGATTCACGTGGCTGGGCCGTGATTCATCTTTACCGATTTTCTGTAATTTCGGTATATTCCCAAAGTATAGACTTTCCGAATTTCGGGAAAGAGTCAACGTCCCGAGGCATAATGGGTCCAACGCTCCTTTTTTTTACAAACTCCCGAACTATGACTTTCCATGTTTCGGTAAATATCCCGATCTTCACCAATTACCGAATTCGGGATATAATGCCATTCACGCTTGCTTCCTAGCATGTTTCCGAATTTTATCCAAACGTATTTCGGAAGATGGTTGATTTCCATTATACACCAGATTCGGCATTAAAGCCGACTCAGAGTCTATGCCGATTCTTATTTTGGTGTCAACACAAGCCTATATTGCTGCTAATGAAGCTTATCTCTTCTAAGGCTGTAGAGTCCTCTACCAAAAGACTGTCGTGGTGCATTCTCTCCAAGAAATAGAAGCTTTAATGGCTTTATTCGAGATTTATCAACGGCCCTATAGGCTTAAGAGGGTCAAAGTTAATGGCCCGGTCCCTACTGATGGAGAAATGATGAATCTGGAGGTTGAACAAATGAGAGAGACTCTCGATGCCGGCGGATTCGTGCACGTGAAAGGGTCTAATAGTGGTGCTCTTGCTCTTTTATTTCTTCCCTTCTATTTTCTTCCTCTTTTCCATTTTTAATATATTTGCAGGAACACATATGCCCTTCCGAACGTTAAGGTGGAGTGACTCTGGAGAAGAATAAGGTAGACGAGAGAAGAGAAGAGAAGTAGAGTAAGTAGGAGCAGTGTTCCTTTTAGAGTAGAGTAGGAGCAGAGTATATTAACATTTTCAATGTCACCGCCAGCACTATTTTTAGACTTCCGACAACAGTTTAGGATATGAATTTTTACGACATGACATTTGAAATTGTTGCACCTCAAAATATCATAAATATTGTCGGACACATAATGTAAGTATTAGACTTGCAGAATATATTCTTGTTCAATATACACGGAATATTTCATGACATAACTATTAAGTGTAGAGGTTACATTGTACTCAGGAAAAAGAGGTGTGCTCAGGAAAAGAGAGCATAGTCCCAATTCTTCTGTTTTATTGCTTGAGGACTTGATTGTGACCTATGGAATCTATCCTAGTGGTTAACATGTGCCAGAATTTTTAGCTGTCTTATAATTTGACCATTCTTTTTTAGCGATGATGGACTCAGGGACGAGGAGGATGCACCGTTTGTGGAGTCACCCAATATGGTCGTCACGAATTCATCCATGGCCTTGACACCAGACCCCTTCTCATCATCACTGCCTTCTTTCACAGCTTCCCTCATTTGTCGCATCACTGCATTGGCCCTCTTCTTCATCTCCCCTCCTTTTCCCTCCTCGTCCATCACCATTTTGATCACCTGCTTCACTTCCTCGGCTTCGATCCGGCTCTCGAACCCGCGCGTAAGCTCCACGCACACCCCCGTCTCCTCGACCATCATCTTGGCATCGTACGCCTGCTCAGCTGCCATCGGCCACCCCACGATGGGCACCCCCTGACTCAGGCTCTCCATGATTGAGTTCCATTCGCAGTGGCTCAGGAATGCCCCTGTCGAGCCGTGCAAGAGGATCTCCAATTGTGGCGCCCAATTCCACACCGGCAAGCCCTGCTTGCTCCCGGTCATTCGGTCCTCGAACCCTGGTGGCAGCCACTCGGGTCGGAATTCACCTTTAATATCGAAACCAAGCGGTGGCCTAATGACCCAAATGAAGGCTTGCCACTTGATTCCAACCCAATGGCTAACTGCATCATCTGGCTAGCACTTATAGTGTTTTGTGAACCAAAGGAAATGTACAAAACAGAGTTTGGACGATGTGAATTGAGGAAGTCTCCGCATTTCTCTAGGGACACTCCAAGAGCTTTTCCCGTATGCTTTTGGAGGGATTTCAATCTTGAGTTGGGAGAGATTGGTGATGATTTTTGTAGCATGTGAGAAGGGAGAAGTGGACCAATGGCCCAAACAGGGAGCTTCAAGTACTTTTTCAGGAGATCTGACCCGAGAGGTTCAATTTCCTCAACTGAATTGCAAAACCACCCATTGGAGGCCAAAGAAAGCTTTGAGCTGAACCTGAAAGAACTTGGACCACTCATCGGTAGCGTCTGTCTCTCGAATGAATTGGTGGAGCTGAGAGCGGTGGAACCGGCACCGTTCGGGAAATCCGGGCACTGCGAACTCCTCAGCATCAGTCGAGCGGTGTGGGAAGTGAAGCCAGAGGGAGATATAGGCCAGAGTGCCATATGCGCTGCCTGTGGTGAAGGCGATGCTCTTTGTCCCAAGCCTCCTGGCAATGCTCACGGACCACCCGAAGAACACGTCCGAGATCACGCAAAGAGGTGGCCGGCCCACTTCTGTGGTTATGTCGGAGATGAGGCGCTCTACAGGAGCAGCGAGGGACGCAGATGAGTGGGAAAGAGCCATGATCTGATTGGGCAGCAAGTTCTCGGTGTTCTCGGTGTTGGGGGGCAACCTGTGGTCGGAGCTGCGGAACGGGAGCACAAGGAAGCCGATTCCGGAGTCGGCGTCGGAGGTGGACATGGTGGAGCGGAGGTACCGGAGATTCAGGGGAGTGGTGGCGAGAGTGATGACAAATGGGGTTTGGCAGCGTATACGGTGGGCGAGGGCGAGGAAGGGGATGAGATGGCCATGTGTCATGAAAGGTAGCATCACTATGCGGCCATGAGATGGAGATCGAGAATCATCCATCGGGTCTTGTTGCTTCTAAGAAAACCTCAACTCAATGTGGTGTTGTTACATGCTCAAAAAGTACGAAGAGTTTTGATTGTGCGGTTCATGATTGGATTGTATTCATTGTTGTGCTTGGTTTTGTTCCTTTTCGGGAAAGCTATCACGGACTGCAAAAGTCCAATGGTTGTCATCCACTTGAACACTGCCACTATGGCCAAGACATTCTGTCCTTTTACATTTTCCCTTTTTCGGCAATCTCGTCGGACATGTTATTTTGTGAACGAATTGTGGCAAGATAGGCGATTGCGTTGCCCTTTGTGTCTTTACTATTTTGTTTTGGGTGGATAAACTTGAACTGGCAGCTCAAAAATGGTCGTTCTTCCTAACCCTCCGACGTGGGTTTGGGCGGTGTAGTAAATAGAGCTATGAAAAAAGATGAAATTCGATGAAAACGGTTTGAAACACCCACATCACTTTTTATAAGTAGATTGTTAATTGTTACAGAAAAATATATTTTACTATTTAAATGTCATAACACTCTACCTTACGTAAAGATTCACATTTGGTCTAAGATTAGATTGTGCCAATTTGATTCAAAGGTAAATAAAAAGTCTCGAAAATTTTGAACTCGGGAACTCCATCCTCCCGTAGTGTCTTCCATCCATTTCCTTCGATCCTTTATTCTCCTTAGGAATTAAAGTCAAGATCTCTCCCCATCCTTCGATCCTCTTTTCTCCTTATATACAACGCGTTAGTGTTGACATAATTAAACTTTATACTATTTTATGGAGATTGAAAGATTCATTTCAACAAGAGCCCTTAATCTATCAACTACTTATGAGTTTAAATAACGATATGTGGTCACCGTACGCATGTCAATTGATAAATAGAACTCGTATATAAGTGGATGTGTTTATTGGAAAAATAAAAAGGATAAAAGATAAAGAATTAATATCACGAAAAATCACAAATTGATACACTTGTGACAAATTTACCAAAAACTAATTTTTAACTACCAAAAACCCCAAACTGGTACACTTATACCCTCCGGTAAATTGGATTAATACCATGAATAATTACAAACTGGTAAATCCGTGACAAACGGAAGGGTAAAACCTGAAACTGGTATACCTGTCTACTGCCACATGACATCTAACTCAATAAAGGTAAAATTCAACAAAAACTAACGGAATCGTGGTATTAACCCAAACTTATATCTATGCAACATATTTACCCACTGTGAGACATTTACCTTAAACTTTTTTATGACATAAAAAATCCCAAGTTAAGCCCATTGTAATACATTTACTCGAAACCTTTTTTTGTGATGTAAAAAACTCCAAACTTATATCTATGCAACATATTTACCCCTGTCAAAGTTCCGTCAAGTGATTTTTCAACCAAAACAACGTCGTTATTATTTCACTTAATTAATGTAGATGTCATGTCAACAATGTTTGCTTTCTAGCGTCTATGTAGGCAGATTTTAACGGATTTCATTGACAGAACTTTGAAGGAAGGTAAATGTATCATGCAGGTACAAGTTTGGGATTTTTTGTGTCATTGAAAATATTTTACGGTAAATGTGTCACATTGGGCATAATTTATGATTGTTGGTAGCTTTTGCCGATAAATTTATCTACTGCAATGGACATACAAAAAGAAAGAAAGCATGATACATTCAAACACTCACAAAAATAGGCGAATCAACCCAAGAAATGCGCCGGACTATCTGATATTGCCCATCATCAAATGCCTATGCATGGATGGTGGTGTAAGAATTATCTTTTCATGAGATCAAATTCAACACTGCTGATAAGCTGAGTCTTTACATCTGTATAAAGAACAGACAAGTTAAGCCTTTGCGTGCGAGAGTCGTTTGTACTGCATTTTGATTTAGTTCAGTCATCTTGGTTTGTGATGTGACCCTTTGCTCGCCGCCACCATAAGAAGGCTGGACGACCCTCGTTCGGTGCCTTCCTCTCTCTGACTTTTAATCTTTTCTTCTTAAATTTTCAGTGCTTTTCCTATGTGGTGTCAAACAGCATATAACAAATACCATAAAAAAACTATCGCAAGGGACTTTATATCCAAAGAAAGCTGACTGAGTTGACAGAGTTCTCTACGTGCAATTTTTGTTTTTGTAAATTTTAGAACTCAAATGAACAAAGTGAAAATTTCAAAAGACGAGTGCACGAATGGCACAAGTTTTTATGGTCATATGTGAAAATAATTTCCAGTCTGGATCATTTGATCACCCGAATTTGTCTAAGAATATTCCAGGTGTATGAGATTAACAAAGAGAGTTCAGGGTTCGGAATTTGTCTTTTCAAAGTCGATATCTTTATCATAAAAAATTACGTTAACTTGAGCATATCTGCTAAAGTGGCAGAACAAATATTGAACTTTATACACTTTGGATTCTAAAGAATACAGATCTACATCAGTGCCCTTAAATAATTTAAAAGGGCATCGTTGACAAAATTATTGTCTAGATTTAAGTTTTGGGATTTTTTTATATATTATATGACATAATTTTTATGGGAAAATGACATAACAAGTGTCATAACTTTCAGACGACATTCACGTCAGTGCCAAATCTCTTCTTTTTTTTTTGGGGATTACTTGGGTGCCACATTGATGAAAAATCGATCACTGAAATGTCTTCGACAGTAAACTCTCGCTATTCGTCCTATTAATAAAATTTTACTTCCTACATGGCTTTCGAAACAAAATTTGATGTCCAATGTGGACAAAGGACAAGAAGACAAGGTAAATGGTCCAATTAACTTACCAATTTATCTTCTCTTCTCCAGACCAAAAACAAAAAAATACCTTCTCTTCTCCTCCTCCTTCTTTGTCTTGGTCTTGATCTTCTTTACTAAAGACCTTGGAACAAAAAAAGGAACAAATATCACACACAACTCTCTCTCTCTCTCTCTCTCGATCTTGACTTTCAATCTGTTGCTTTCGGGACGAGGAGGACAGCGGGTGAAGCCACGATGTCGCAGACGAGGTCGGAGAACTTGCCATTCTTTGTATAGTGGCTGGGACGAGAGCTTTGAGTTGAGGCTGCTTCAAGGGCTTTGTGGGGTTTGGAAACGGAGATGAAGTGGAGTTGAGTCTGTGGTTGTTGTGGTGTGAGAATCGGACATTGGAGGAGGTGATTCCATGAAAGCTCAAGCACATTGAAATTGCAACATACGAGAGGAAGGAGACGGAAGAGAACCCCCACCCACCTCCAGGAGATGTGTGGAGTTCACTGCCACAGAGAAACGTTAGCAGGTTCGCTTGTTAATTTGGGGCAAACAAATGAACCAAACGAACCTTCTAGCACTAATTTTGCCGACTTCGCTTACCCGGCGAGCTACGTCGTACGGTTTATGTTAAAATATTGTCACGTTGGATTTTCCGGCTACACACATCGCCGATGGTACTGAAATGATTGATTTTAACAAAGTGACACTCAAATGATCTCAAAAATGTTGTGGCACTGACGTGAGCGTCGGGCACTTGTGATGTCCTTTTCCTCAATTTTTGCATTTGACATAATTTCCTGGATATTGTCGGATTAGTTTTGGACGGATTGTATGGTTACATAATTTTGTTGTAACTCAACTGGATCACCTGTAGAAATTACACAACGCAGATGTAATTTGGACCAAAGTAAATGTAATTTTTGGGACTTCAATTATGTTGGACCGCTATGTTTGCTCCGAATTAGGTTTCAGAAAATGAGTGGCAGTGGAGCATGAAAAGCTTAGCAGTTTGGTTGGTTGCTGTAATCCGAATGTGTTTCATGGCGGACACGTCAATAGAAATCCATTCCATTTGCCGATCTGACGACAAGACGAGAATTTTTCACTTAGGGTTCATGTTGGCTAAAGCTATTTCTGATTCTCCGGCGACAGTTTTAGATATGAATTATTATGACATAGGAAGTTATCGCACCTCAAAACTTCGTAAATATTGTCAGGCACATGATGTAAGTATTAGACGCGAAGAATATTTTCTTGTTTAATACACGCGGAATATTTCAAGACAGAACTGTAAAGCATAGAGGTTGGATTATACCTGAATGAAAAGTGCTGCATTCAAGAAAGAGCAAAATCCTTATCCTTCGGTTCTATGGCTTGAGGACATGACTGTCACCTGTAGAATCTATCCGAGTCGATTAACATGTGCTAAGTGACTCGATTTTCTAGTTTTGTCTTCATAATTTGACAGACCTTTTCTGAGTGATGATTGACTCAAGAGGAAGAGGATGTATACTTTGTAGAGACACCCAAAATGGTCCTCACGAATTCATCCATGGCCTCGACACTAGACCCCTTCTCATCATCACTGCCTATTTTCACAGCTTCTCTCATTTGCAGCATCGCTGCACTGGCCCTCTTCTTCATCTCCCCTCCTTTTGCCTCCTCTTCCATCACCAATTCGATCGCTTGCTTCACTCTCTCAGCATCAATCTGGCTCTCGTACCCACGAGTAAGCTCCACACAAACCCCCATCTCCTCGACCATCATCTTGACGTTGTATGCCTGCTCGGCCCCCATGGGCCACCCAATGATCGGCACCCCCTGGCTCAGGCTCTCCATGATTGAGTTCCACCCGCAGTGGCTCAGGAATGCCCCCGTCGAGTCGTGCGAGAGGATCTCCAATTGTGGCGCCCAATTCCGCACCAGCAAACCCTGCTTGCTCCCGGTCATTCGGTCCTCGAACCCTGGTGGCAACCACTCAGGTCGGAACTCACCTTTAATGTCGAAACCGAGCGGCGGCCTAATGACCCAAATGAAAGGCTTGCCACTTGATTCCAATCCAAAGGCTAATTGCATCATCTGGCAAGGACTTATAGTGTTTTGTGAACCAAAGGAAATGTACAAAACAGAGTTTGGACCATGTGAATTGAGGAAGTCTAGGCATTTCTCTAGGGACACTCCTAGATCTTTTCCCGTACGCTTTTGGAGGGATTTTAGTGTTGAGTCGGCAGAGATTGGTGATGATTTTCGAAGCATGTGAGAAGGGACTAGTGGACCAATGGCCCAAACAGGGCGCCTCAAGTACTTCCTCAAGAGATCAAGCCCAAGAGGCTCAATTTCCTCAAATGAATTGCACAACCAACCATCAGAGGCCAAAGAGAGCTTGAGCTGAACCTGAAAGAACTTGGACCACTCACCGGTAGCGTCTGCCTCTCGGATGAACCGGTGGAGCTGAGAGCGGTGGAACCGACACCGTTCAGGAAATCCGGGCACCGAGAACTCCTCAGCATCAGTGGAGCGATGCGGGAGGTGAAGCCAGAGGGAGACGTAGGCCAGAGTGCCGTATGCTCCGCATGTGGTGAAGGCGATGCTCTTCGTCCCAAGTCTCCTGGCGATGTCCACGGACCACCCAAAGACCACGTCCGAGATCATGCACAGAGGTGGCCGGCCCTCTTCAGTAATTATGTCGGAGATAAGGTGTTCTACGGGGGCAGCGAGAGACACAGATGAATGGCAAAGCACCACGATCTGATTGAGCAGCAAGTTCTCGGTGTTCTCAGTGCTGGGGGGCAACCCGTGGTCGGAGCTGCAGAATGGGAGCTCATAGAGGCGGATTCCAGAGTCTGCGTCGGAGGGGGTCATGGTGGAGCGGAGGTACCGGAGGTTAAGGGGAGTGGTGGCGAGAGTGACGACAAAGGGGGTTTGGCGGCAGATGCAACGGGCGAGGGCGAGGAAGGGGATGAGATGGCCATGGGCCATGAAAGGTAGCATCACTATGTGGCCACGAGATTGAGACTGAGAATCCATTGAGTCTTGTGGGTTCCAAGAAAACCTCAAATCAATATCTTGTTATATGCTCGGGAAGAAGTACACCGTCGTGTGAACGGTTGTTGTTTTGTTGTTTTGTTGTGTTCGTTCTGTGAAACCTTTTATAGACAGCACGCTACAATGGATGTCATCCATTTGAAAATTTGTCATCTTTATGAAAATTTGTTTCTTATAGAAGCTTATCATTTGTCATTGCTGATGTCGGCAATATAGAAGACTATGATTTGCGTGGACGGGGGTGCTCGAAATGGTTTGTAGAGACCATTCTTCCTAGTCATATTTCTTTGTAATCACGTGCACCTCATCGTAATTTCTTTTTCAACTATCGGTATATCACATCGGCGTGACACATAATCCGAATAAAGAACACATGATATTATTTCGCGTCAAAATTGGGGATTGCGTTGCCCTTGTGTTGGGGTCAGCAATTTTGTTGCTCTTCTGTACTTTTCTTTTACGTTGGAGGTGACAAATTTGAACCGGCAGCTCGAAATATTCAATCTACCGAACGGTCTAATGGGGGGTCTGACGGCGTAGTACATGGAGCCATGAGAAAGCTGACATTTGAAGATAGATTATTGGAAGCACCAAAAGTTAGGTAAGACTCTTTTGTCTTATTGTAAGAGTTAAATTTTATTTTAGGTTGTATTATTAGTGCCAAAATTAATAATAAAAGTGTATTTCATAATAGCTTGTTAAAATATCATAGATGTAATTAGTAGTTTACCGACTAATATTAGGTTATCAAGTCTCATTTGAATTGTTTTTTTTTTTTTTGGTTCAGTAACTATTATATTGACTTATCACTTTTGTTTGCATTGCTTGCCCATCATTAATCTTATCAATTCTTTTTAGAAATCACTAAACTCAATCAGAGTAACCCACTTTTCTCCGACTATGTTATAACTTTCGTTTGTCTTGCTTGCCCATTTTTTAAACTAGTCAACCAACCTCAATTAGAGTGATAACTATTTTTTTTTCCAACTAAGTCAGCAACTTAGTTTGCATTACCTACTCCTATTGATTCAGTTACCAATATTAATTTGATTTTTTTTGTAAATATTAAGTTATCTTATTTCCAACAAAAAACATAAGATTCTCCTATTACTTTTCTATTGGGTTACCACTTTTCTTTGCCTTGTTTACTAACTTTTCAATTGTATCAATTAGTTTTTAGAAACTATCAACGTCAATTAGAGAGATTAACAACTTTTCTCAAGTTACTGATTAGGTTTGCGTTGCCAACTTTTATTTGAGCTGGTGGCCATCATATGGGTTCCAAGAAAACCTCAACTAATTTTGTTGTTATATGCTCGAAAAGTACACTTCCGTGTGCATGGTTGTTGTTTTGTATTTTGTTGCCGAGCTTTGTTTTGTATGTTACTTTAGATCCAATCCAGATTTTACCCTAATTTTTTTGTCTCATAAAAAACCCTCAAGTTTAAGTCCAATCCCAATTCTATTCTAAAATTTTTTTTTGTCCCGTGAAAACTTCCACTTTAGGTCATGTCCCAATTCTATCGTCTAGTTTCAGTTTTTCCAATTTCATAAGAAACTATCAACTTTTACTTGAATCACAAATCTGCCCCTGTTAAACCTCCATCCAAAATTTCTCTTTGACAATCGAGAGATGAAAAACTCATAAGCACAAGCTGTTCAAGCATCTTGAGCCAAGTGTCCTAAGAGCGAGCTCTTCGACCACAAGAGATGTAACACTCCTAAGCACGAGAGATTGAAGACCGAGCACAAAATCGAAGATCTCCAAACAAGATGGAAGGAAGAATCTCTCAAGAGTGAAAGCCATTGAAGAAAGCCAACTCCAATTGCTCTTTTTTTTTACCCAAATTTCAAATCCAAGAAGAAGTTGTTTGGGCTAATGTGGAAATTCATCTCTAAAAAATGTCTTCTTGGATATGAAATTTGACAAAAAAAAAAAACTAGAGAAATAATGTGAAAATGACATGTAAGATCATTAAGGGCGATTTTGGACGGAGGGTTAATGGGAGTAGATTTAGGACTCAAGTAAAATTTTTTGGTGATTTTTTATGAGGCAAAAAAATTAGGATAAAATTGGAACTGAACCTAAAGTTGGATTTTTTTAACAAAAAAATTTGGTAGAATTGGGACTGGATCTAAAGATGAAGGTTTTTTATGAGATAAAAGAAGTTTATGGTAGAATTGAGACTGAACCTAAAGTTTGGAGTTTTTTATAAGACAAAAAAAAGTTTAGAGTAGAATTGAACCGGAGCTAAAGTTTTGGGGTTTTTTTAGGGTATTAGCCCAATATTTTATAGACAGCACAATTTAATGGTTATTATCTATTCAAACACCGCAACTATAACATTGTTACACTATAACATTGTTTCCTTGTTTTGCCCTTTTCGATGCACCCTGCGACGGACATAGTATTTGTCATGCTGATGTGATCTATGAGACTTGGCTAACTAGAGGTAGCAAATGAATTGATTCTATTAAAGTTCAATTGGCTTGGATTAAGGCCTAATTCCTAAGGATCATTGAACTAAAACACCTAAACATGGAAGATCTATTTGAATTAACAATCAATCAACTAAAATCACATCAAATTTAACTTGAGGAAGTCAAGGCCAGCAAGGAATTGACGTTTTAAAGTTACCAAACTTGCACTTGACTTTCAATTTTAGTAAACAATCCAAATTCTATAATCAATTAGATGTTAATTTCAACAAATTCAATCATATCCTAATTTAGGATTGATCATAGATTGAAGATATTACTACAATTTTATACTAAGATCAACCTAAGTGCCTCAGGATAATCCTTCGGAATTAATACAAACACTTAAGCTCTTACCTTTGTTTGGGATCACCGGCGAACAATCAAGAGAATTGGTTGAATTGAGATAATTTTGGCGACTATTGGAGGCAATGACCACCACGACAACGCCAAGGACCAGCCAGGGAAGCTAGTTGCAAGAAGGATCCAGCAAGTCGTCGTTGGAATGGAGTCGGAAATTAGCCAGAACCTTGCCAGTGAGAAGACGCCGACAAGAAGAGAGTGAGAGAGTTTTTCTTTTGTGCTCTTCCTAGAGAGAGTTCTTTTCTCCAAATTTTTTTTATAAGAATGGCTAAATTAGATAAAATAAAATAAAAAATCGGTCCTAGGAGTTAAGAGGGAAATTTTGGACGAAAAAAATCAAATTTGGAATTAATCCTAGTCCTACAACATAACTTGTGATCATATGATTGAAGTTTCTTGCTTAATGAGTAAGGAAGGAGGTGATTGGCCTTTGTAATGTCACATGGATGGGTGACATGGCACATCCTAAGGTCTAGATTATAGTGGAAATAACTGGCTAAGATTGGTGGTATTAAGGATTGATGATATAGAATTTTAATTTTAATAATTTGGGAAAATGGTATTTTGGTAATTAGGGAGAGGGGGCCGGCCATGGGTCTATGGGTTGGAATTTAGTGACTTTTTGGTTGACTTGGGTCAACCTTGGTCAAATTGGGTTGACCTAGACTTCCCATTGCCTTAGTTGTCTTTGAATTAATCCATGAGCTTGTTTTACTTCGTTTGTTTAGCCCATTGGGCTGAATCAGGTCAAGTCAACCGAGTTAACCTAGCCTGACCTTGTCAGTCCTGATTCGTTGTTTTATGTTTATTTCCTCGAATAATCCAAATTGTGCACAAATTGATATTGAAATTGAATTAATTTGGCATAGTGGGATTTTTTTTTTTTGGTCAAAAAGTAAAATGTTTCATTAATTAACTAACAAAAGGATAACATAAGTTATGGGTTTCTGAACATAAAAGATCCCGTAGAGATAATGGCGGTTTTACAAGCCAATCTTGCGGTAGGGCTTTCTTGCGATGTGTTTTGGCTAAGAAATCTGCCACTTGATTTGATTCGCGTGGGTTGTAGACAAGCTCCACAGCTTTTAACCGAGATAGCTTTTGTTTGCATTCTTCAAGGATAGCCTGAATCTCCCACGGGCCCGGAGTCTGGCCCATTATGATGTCCACCAAAGATAAGCTGTCAGAACTCACCACCACGTGCAGATCAACACTTCTCTGCATATCAGTTCTGCTTTTCCACAGATCAGTTTCATCTTCTAAGTACAATAGAGCCGCATGCAAAGCTAGGGTTTCGACTTCCATCACCGAGGAGGCTACCACACTTTTAGCAAAACCACCCACAACTCTCCCAGTAGAATCTCGGCAGATCCCGGCAACGGCACCCACCCTCTCGCCTTCGACGATTGACCCGTCGATGTTTAGTTTTAATCCGCCGGTCTCTGGAGGAGTCCACGAAACAGGTGAGTTCCCCTTTCGCTTTTCTCTGTTGATCACTTTGGGGTTCCAACGCTTGAAGTTTTTGTCTAAGGCACATGCTTCGTCGACTATCAAGCTTGGATCTGGACTTCGATTCTGAAAGATGATTCTGTTTCGAGCCAACCAAATTTTCCACAATACCCCGGCGACCAGCTCAGGTGACGGTAAGTCTGTATTTTGTAGCAAAATTTCCAACAGCCACTTGTCGATTCTAGTAATTCCGTAGCGAGAGATCTGTATTTGCAGTCGGTAGTCTGATCAAACTGCTTTTGTCCAGTCGCAAAGTAAGAATAGATGCTCCACTGATTCAGGGGTTTGGCTGCAAACAGGGCAAAGGGGATCTGGCGTTATTGTTCTCTTGCACAGGTTCTCACGAGTTGGTAAGCTATTCTGGCACACACTCCAAATGAAGTGCTTGATTTTTGGCATGGTATTGAGGTTCCAGATTTTCTGCCATAAGGATTTGGGAAATTGATACGAGGAGGAGGCCTGGTTGTGATTCTGCTGATATTCTGATGGTTGCATTCTGTTATAGGAGTCTTTTACAGTGTATTTCCCTATTTTATTCCCTGCCCACACTAACACATCTTCTTTGGGAGTAGAGCTCAGTGGTATAGCCGTGATTTCCTCTACTATATGCTCGCTGAAAAGAGAATTTAGTTTCTGTTCATCCCAACATTGCTTTCCCTGAACGAACAATTCTTCGACTCTTTGGGGGTCTTCTGAATTAGTTGGTCCTCCGATCAAACCCTGGGGTAACCACCTATCTTCATGAATTCTGATTGATTTCCCATTGCCAATGACCCATCTGATTGATGGGTAGATGGTGTCTCTCCCCATTAACAAACTTTGCCATCCCCACGATGGTCGGGAGCCTTTGTTAGCGTTCCAAAGTTAGCTCTGGGAAAATAGAGTCCTTTAATGAGTTGACTCCATAGGGCTGAGGGGGATTGGACTAGTCTCCAGGCTTGCTTCCCCAACATGGCTTTGTTGAATGTTATGAGATCCCTGAATCCAAGGCCACCCTCCGTTTTCCTTAACTTGAGTACCTTCCAGTTCTTCCAATGAATGCCCGTCTTTGATCCATTCTGTTTCCACCAAAACGAAGCTATTTTTTGTTCAATCGCTCTACAAACGGAGAGGGGAATCTTAAAAATTGACATCGCATATTGAGGTATAGCTTGCACTACGGATTTTATCAAAGTCTCCTTTCCCGCCCTTGAAATAAGCTTTTCCTTCCAACCCTCTAATTTCATGTTGACCCTAGCCAGTATCCAGGCAAACATTTGCTTCTTTGAGGTCCCCCAATCGGAAGGAATGCCTAGGTACTTCCCAGTCTTTTCTATCACAGGAACTCTCAACTCCTTGGCCATGTTTTTCTTCAGATCAGGTGGGCAGCCATTGCTAAAATAAATCCCTGACTTGTTCAAGTTTATTGCTTGGCCGGTTGCAAAACAATATTGATTCAAAACCCCTGCTAGATTCTGACATTCACTAATTTTCCCGTCTAAGAAAAATATGGCATCATCAGCGAACAGTAGATGCGAGAGTGTTGGACAAAAACTGTTCAATTTAATTCCTTTTATGCTGCCGTCTTCCAAAGCTTTATGCAAAAGATGGGACAAGACATTAGCCATAATGATAAAAAGATAGGGGGAGAGTGGGTCACCTTGTCTAATGCCTCGAGATGGTTGAAAGTACTCTTGAGGTTCCCCATTAACTTTCACACTGAAAGTGATGGAGGAGACGCAATTCATAACCATAGTCACCCATTTCTCATTGAAACCCATTTTTAGCATGCAAGCCCCCAGAAAATCCCATTCCACTCTATCGTAAGCCTTTTGCATATCAAGTTTTAGAACCGCCTGAAATTTTTTCTTTCTCTTCCTGATTCTCAATTGGTGCAAAACCTCCTGTACAATCAGTATATTGTCCTGGATTTGGCGTCCACTGATGAACGCGCTTTGCTCCATGGTAATGATTCCAGGGAGCCAAGGTTTCAATCGATTTGCCAAGACTTTGGAAATGATTTTATAGCGACGTTGCGAGGCTTATGGGTCTATACTTGACTCATGTTTTCGGGTTTGGGACTTTGGGGATCAAAGTGATGAGAGTTTTGTTGATCTTTGGGTCAAGCGAGCCCGAGTCAAAGAAGTTCTGGACCATTTGGAAGATGTCATACTGAATGAGCTCCCGTGATGTTGGTAGAACTGGCCATTTAGTCCGTCAGGTCCTGGGGCTTTTGTTGGGGCTATTTGAAAAACAGCGTTCCTCACCTCCTCCATCGTCATTGGTGCCAGTAAAGCCTCATTCATACTCTCCTCAACTATGCATGGGCATTGATCCAACACTGGTTGGAAATTCCTTGATCCCGTGGTGGAATAAAGAGAGCGATAGTACTCGGTTATATGCTTTTTCAGTACTGTCTCATCTCGACTCCACGTGGATTCGTCAATTTTCAGCATAGATATTTTATTTCTTTGTCTCCTTTGCACCGTTGTGGCATGAAAAAACTTGGTATTTCTATCTCCCCAATTCAGCCAGTTGATGTGAGATCTTAATCCCCAATACAGTTCCTCCTGCCTCCATAGCTTTTCGATTTTCCCCTTGACAGCCCGAATTTTATCTTTGGTAGATTCCCCCGATCTCCTATTTGTGAGTGCCACTAGCTGTTTTTTTAGATCTTCAATTTGGCGATACGCATTGGAAAACTTTTGACGACTCCATGTAGATAGGGCCTTGGTAACTTTTTCTAGTTTAGCTGCAACTTCCCCCTGCTGGGAGTGTGTGTCTAGCCAGGCTTTGGTAACAATTTTATCATATTCTGTATCATCCACCCAATAAGCTTCAAATTTGAACTCTTTTTTCCGTGCTTCATAATTTGGGTAGAGCGAAAGAAGGATTGGACAATGATCGGAGCCAATGGCCGGTAGTGCAAAAGCTTCCGCAGTTGGGAACGAAACCCTCCAATCTAAGTTACTGAGCACTCGGTCGAGCCTTTTTTTAACCAAGTTAACCCCCTCTCTATTGTTGGACCATGTAAACGCACATCCCTTACTTTCAATATCCAAAAGTGAGCAGTCATATAGAAAATCTCGAAAAGCAACTTGTCTGTAGTAATCCGCTTCTCTCTTTCCCTCTTTCTCCCAATTGTATAGAACTTCGTTGAAATCACCCAGGCAAACCCAAGGAAGGTGGTTGGAGTAATGTATGGTTCTCATATGTTGCCATAGGTGCAATCTCTCCTGGAAATTAGTAGAAGCATGCAGAAAAGTGAGTCTCATGGCTGTCCCGCTTCTCGGTTCTTTGCAAATTACGTCAATAAACTCAGCCGAGCTGGCAACTACGTTTGGGGAAACCTCATCATTCCAAAAGAGTGCTAAGCCCCCGGCGATACCTCTCGGTTCCACCACCTTCGAATGCTGAAAATCGAGTCACCTACGAATACTATCCACCATCATCTCTTTATTTTTAGTTTCCATCAAAAACACCATAACGGGCCTTTCTTGAGCCACAATGGCTCGCAGTGACTGGAATGTCAGGGGTGTGCCCAACCCCTGACAATTCCAGCTCAATAGCTTCATTTAATCTCCGGTGGCTTATTAGGGCTAGCCACCACAGCCCACTCACGCCTGTCTTCAGCCATATGAATAGGGGTTTCCAGCAAGAAAGATTCGTCTAGAGACTTGGAGCTTGTGCTACCCAATCCATATGGGTTGTACCTCCTTAGTTTCTTGGTAGGAGGGGTTTTTTTCCCCGCTTTACCTTTCTTCCGCCACCCTTCTTGTACATCCATGCCTACCTCCTCTCTTGGGGAGTCCAGTAAAAATAGCTGAGTCTGCTTTCCTGAATGTTGAGTGATTTCCAGAGTAGGGGTTAAATCGGGTGCACTCTCATAGGGTATGTCTACACTGCTCTTTCTTTTTGTTGAGATATCTATTGGTAGGTGGTCATGAAGTGGAGTTTCGGGGGTCATTTCCTCCTCCTCCATGATAGGTAGCTGGTCCCCATAGAATAACTCCCAATACGGGCTGTATTCCCTGACTTCTGCCTTTAGCCATTGTCCAAATTTGCCTTTAATGTTTTTCTCCAATCCAGATTCTTCGTATGGCACGATTTTGCAATAGGTAGCATAATGGCCTATCCTTCCGCAGGAATAGCAAAAGTGAGGTAGACGTTCGTATTTGAAGTCCACCCAAATCTTTTTTCCCCCCACATTGATAAATGTTCCTGACTTCAAGGGTGCAGCCAACTCCTTTTCCACCCTTGCTTTTCCCAGGATGAGTGACCCATTTGCTTTTGCATCTAGTCTAACTTCATGCACTGTTCCCACTTTTGATGCCATAGATTTAATGATATCTTCTGTTACTCTTTCAATAGGGATCCCAAGGAAGTGGACCCAAAAGGCACAACGGGAGAAGTCGTAACAATGCACTGGGGTATTTGGTTCCCATTGCTTAAGGATCAATAAGTTGCTGGAAAAAGACCAAGGTCCCGCCTCCAAGACCCTTTTCTTCTCTGCTTCTGAATTGAAGATAAAGGAGAAGAAGCCTGGCTCAATTTGGCCACAGGTTACTGTGTCAGATCTCCATGCCCTCTTCATAGTGCTTTGAAAGGCTTGGAAGTTGACGTTGGGCTTTGAGTAGAGCTTCCCAAATAAGGTGAGTCGACATTCTTTCAGCTTATCCTCTGGAATTTCTTCATCTACCTCCACTACATCATCCTCTGACCAGAGGTCACCCAGCCTCTTAATGAGAGCTGCCACTCTTAGCTCATTCTCAGAAATTCTTTCCATTTTAACAGCAAATCAGCAGAGAAGTATAGCAAAACCACCTACTACCAGTACCTTACTACGAGACCTCTTGGGAATCTCCCCAATCAACTGAAGGCTATTGTGACTAAAGCGAGCAGGGCATCCCGTGAGACTGGAGGATGCTCACTGCTGGGATGGAGAAAGAAATAGCAGGTGAAGGCAGTACCTCGAAGCTGGGCGACAGTGAACTTACCACAAGTTTGGTCGACATCTAGCACCTGGTTCTCTCTTGAATCGTAGACTGAGTGGAGAATGCCGACTGGATAGATGACTGAAATGGAAAATAAGTTGTTTATATGGAGATCTGGAAGGTTCCGTAGAGGGAATGAAGGGAGCTCTATCTTAGATGTTGGAAGGGACAACGGTGGAGGTGTTTTTCATATTAGGGTTTGGGGCTGTGGAATTGGGGGCGAATGGATAATGTTAGCAGGAACTCCATTGTTGCGGAGGATGGTTGATCTGGGCATGGTGAGGGTTGTATGAGATTAAGGTTTTTTGGAAAAGGGGGTTCTAGGGCAAACTATCACCATGGATAGAGAGAGAGCTCTTAAGAGGAAGAGAGAAATTAGGAAGTGAGAAAAAAGGTAGAATTGCATAGTGGGATTTAAATTGTGCTATTTGACTTTATTGTGAAAAGTTACTGTAGTCCTAAGTGTTCGAACGTTGGCCATCCCATCCTAGGCTCATCGAACTTTAGCTTAAATTCTTATTGTTGCGATCCCTTGATCAAATGTCTAAAAATGGAATCAAATTAATGAAGTTTAAAAAAAACATTTTAATGAATGGTCAAAGTCTTTAATTTGACCGAAAAATCAACCTTCGATTGTTTTTATAAAAGACTGAAAATAAAATGCCTAACTATGCATGTAAGGACGAAATTGATACCTTTTTATGATTTTCACAAATTTTATGAAGTATTGACCAAGAGTTGACTTTTTAGATTTGATAAAAAAAGTCAAGCTTTGATTTATTAAGAGAATAATATTCAAATACAATCAAAAAATTCTTAGTCTCTATGTACAAATGGAACTCTAATTATGTTTAAATGACTTTTTTTTGGCTGAGAAATGGGTCCTCTCACGATTAGAAATCTCAAGTTTTAACATTATTGGACATTTGGCAAAAAATTTAAGTACGAAAAACTAATTTATTGTGAGAAAATTACCTTATGTTGTTGATGACGTTGCGACTGCAATATTTAAAAGAGTGTTGAAGAAAAACCATTATTGTCCAGTGAGGCCTCATCCAAAGTAGGCATTATATTCTTTATTGCCTACTAGTCTCTCATGCACCTATAATTTTTAATTCATCTGAAAATGTAGAGAATTCACCCCTCATAATATGGTCAATTTACGGTTTCATTTATTTGAAAACTGTGGATTGGTCGGTAGCTAATTTTTTTCGAAAGATGATATTTTGAACTTTTGTTTACTTTTACCTTAATTTGACTCAATTTGACCGGGTATAAGTTGTCAATTTAATGTTGGACTGACTCGATTTTTACATCAACAAAATTCTCGCATCCCAAACTTTTTGAAAATGCGTCCATTCCCATCTAAAAAATACTCCAAATATTTCCACTATTCACTACAAAAAGCAATAGAGAACAAACGACAGACAATTTGCAAATATGCTTGACGTACTTCCACCACAGGCCATGCAAAGAGAGCTTGTAGACCCAAATAGTGACCGCGCCTTGTGAAACTATGTCTATAGCAAAGAATAAGGAAGAGAAACACAAAGAGAAAAAGAAATCGAGGACCACGGAGACTGCAAGAATAAGAGTGCATGCCTTTGATCAGTGGCTGTGACCCATAAAAGCGAGGCGTTGGCCTTGGTGGAAGCTGGAGAATTTGTGGAGGCTTCTCATCACACGTATGTTCCGATTCGGAACCTTGAGTAGATATGATTCTACACTTTTATATACAATGACATATTACTCATATTTGATGAATTAGTGAATGTCATGATCTAATTCGTCTAAGGGCGGCAAGTCTGGTCATGTTCTTTTTTTTTTTTTTTTTCATTAGAGCAGCGTAGGAATGTCAAACAACTACGGGAGGTTGTTGCGAAATGGGCCGATCTGACTGGTGTTACGAACACTATGGAGAAACACAACCGATGTGGATGTCGTTGTTACAAAAAGACTCGATGGACGCTTTCTCAAATAACAATAGGGCTCCAATACCAAGTCAAGAAGGTGATAAAAAAAATTAAGAGAAATATATATATCATTGTCAAATGAAGAGTATACGAACCTATTTATCAGTTTTATAGGATGACTATCTAAAAGAGAAAATATCAATTACAATCAATTAAAGGAAATATATGGAATCTTCTAAATATTTCTCTAATAGAATGCATGCCCTCTATTCACTGATAATTCGGATGTAACCCTTTAGGAGTAATTCATCTAATTGGTTAGATCAAATTGGTTAGGTTTAAAATGAGAATATCTCTTTTATATGATCTCCTATAGATATCCACATATAGATACATTGACTTTACATTTCATACATCCACCCGATTCCAATCTATTTGAAAATTGCTATAATTTATTTACACATATATTTATGTATACATAAGAGCTATGTGCAGAGGAAACCGTCATATTCAACTAAATAGATATCTGTGTTATCTACATCTAAGTCTTGAAAAAAAAAAACAGATAAGATTTGCACTTATCAAATCTAAAAAATCTTATTTGGGACGAGACCATTTTAAGAGACTATCTAATATCTTGAGTTTATAATAGATCTTCTTATCTAATTTGAATTTGTAATATCTAATCTCTCTTAGAATTGGACGTGTAGCAAATCGTCCAATCTCTCTTGAATTTGAACTTGTGACACTCATCCAATTTAGTTTGAATTTCAATTAATAATTGTTAGTTTGCATTAGATTGATTTCATTGGGCAATATTTATTTGACCAGTGAATTTGGTAACTGGTGGCACAATGTTCGAACTTCAAAGTTTGAATGGACATGATGCCAAGTGTATATGACATGTGGTGTCTTATAATTGGCTTTAGTTTTCGCCAGCTAACAGAGAGAGCGCGTCACACACATTGGACTTCTATGATATCATTTGATAATTCATAATCTGGCATAGGTATAGTGAGCAAGAACTCTTGTCTTAATCATACGAAGCACACAGAAATTAAACACATAATAAAAAAGCATACTGTATAAATATGCATTATTGTCAAATATTAGGCTAATACTCTCTCCAACCACACACATGCCCCATAATACAACGTGATCAGCAGGGGGCCGGATGAGGGAGCTTGCACTTCATGGGGAGCTGCAGCGCTAGCTTCGGGTCAATCCCAAGCGAGTGCAAGAGTGTCGAGTTATCGAACTGGCAGAGACACTTCATGTCGGCATGCGAGAGCGCATCGCAGCACACGCCTGTGGGGGGCGGTGGGTCCGGTGGCATCACAGCCGGCTCGCAAGCGATCAAGCCCGAATAGGGCGCATTGCATATGGTTTGCGCATCGGCGGAACAAGCAATCACGACCATCAATCCCAACAGAAGGACCGCCTTCTTATCGGTTGCCTCCATTTTCTTTTGTCTAAGTGATGACGGACACACTCGAGTGATACTAGAGAGTCTCTCTAATATGAGGGTTATGCTTAGTTCTTAGCCATGAGAGAGAACGATGGTTCGTGTGCTTTATACAGAGAATTAGCAGGGATTATGCTTTGCAAGAGAAGTAAATATTTTCGATGATTTTTTGGCTCACAAGATGGATTTTGCCGAAAGGGATTGTCTTGCTTTGTCCACACGTTGTTGGTCTATATTTTGATGGCATGAAGACTTGGTATAAGGAGAACGGCTATGTTTGGTTTTTCTTAAATTCTTGATCATTGATCGAACCGACTTGTGATGGAGTATATTCCTTACGTAGTCCTCGTCCTTATCACGAGAGATTAAGACATGGTAATCATCGTGATTAGACTTAGAAGAACTTAGGTTTAGTTTTAGAATTCAAGTATATCCATTAAATTAAGTAATTCATTTTCTAGATTCTAGTTGCGGCAATTGCAAGGACACCCTTATGTTTTGCTCAAACTATTAATAAAGACCTCCCTCTAGC
This sequence comes from Syzygium oleosum, assembly GCF_021117445.2. Taxonomy (NCBI): domain Eukaryota; kingdom Viridiplantae; phylum Streptophyta; class Magnoliopsida; order Myrtales; family Myrtaceae; genus Syzygium; species Syzygium oleosum. The sequence continues at coordinate 17,544,179 of NW_026607485.1, read as the reverse complement.
TAGTTTCGAAAGACTCATATTTTTCTCTATCATTGCTTGGAGGGCTGCTTATCAGTCTTTTGATTTGGTGAATTATAGATATCGCCATCATCTACATTTGCGTCCAGTTATGTTTGCACGCAGATGATGTATATTTTTGTGACTCATTAATCAAATGCCTCAACATTGGCATCTAAATTTTTGCTATACCACTTAGTCATTTATTGCATGAGAAAATAAAGAATCGACCCCAACCTTTAAACAAAAACAAAGATATTACATAACTTTGCATTCACATTCTACATTGCACTTAGGCATTTAGGCATTACGAACATTTTATTTGTTTAACATATAGGCATTAAATAAATTTCATCTAGCTTGGTCCAATTGTGAATTACATTTGAATTGACCCGATATGCTAACTGAATTTGGACTTACAAGAGAGGTGATGCCCTAAACTTATTGAAACCTTCAAGATCAAACCCATTTAATAAATGGGGAGCGGAGTTCATGTTTCAGACCTGAGTGATGATCTGATTTCAAAAAATCAAAACTGCTCAGGAAGCTGCCCGGCCATCTTATTCTCGCACCATCATCATCGCAGAAAAGAGGAAATGGATTGATGAGGGTGTCAATTGCATTGGGGACTCACGGTTTTTTCTTCCTTTTTTCACCTTCCTAGAGTCACACAAAGGAGAGTTATGATGAAAGAGTTGCAAGGAATCTCATTGCCCATCTCGGGCCTCAGGAAGCTTGAGCTTCTCCATATGACATCTAATCTCAAGCATGAACATTTGGTGCAAATGTGTTTTTTTCAATTCAGAGAGAGAGAGAGAGAGAGAAGCAATGGATCTTTCAAGTGGAGCAAGTGAGAGAGAGACAGAGCACAAAGAAAGGACTCATTCGTGCAGGTGTAGACGGTACAGCCTCAGAGAGCTCTTGAACATGGAGGATGGAGTTTTGAACGAGAAGCTACTGAGAGAGAGACACACACGATATCCTTTATATTTCTTTAGCCGCGTCAGATGTAAAACAACCCGTTTTGCTTCTTAGATGCCACATCAGTGCCGTTTGTATTCCGTCGTCGGCGTCAACAGCCACATAGAACTTTTAACGGTGTTCTTTCATGGAATTCTAATGGTGGTAAATGTGTCATATGAGTAAAAATTTGGAGTTTTTAGTGTCACAAAAATAATTTATGGTAAATATGCCACGGTAAGTATAATTTGGGGTTTTTTGTGGTTTTGTCCCTTCACGCTTAAACCATCGCTTGTGTTTTCACTTGATTAATTTCAGAACTTTTATTTATATGTCTGTGGTGGATATGGAGGACCCGGGCTGAAGGATTAATAAGGTTTGGAGGAGGGCCCGAATACCCACAACCAAACGGAGCCAAGCCCACGGATGGCCCGAGGCCTGACCTGGGGCCATGGCCGAGCAAGTGCAGCTTCACGTGAGCCTCCCTCTCTCTTGCTCATCTCGGGTTCTTGCCAATCAATGTGAAAGTCATGCCATTCCTGTCTTGGCCGAATCTTGGCAAGGGAGAGAGAGAGAGCATAAAAGACTGGCCGAAAATGAGAAGGTGGCAAGACAATATGGAAGAAGAGGAGAGAGCCACGAGAGGAAACAGAGAGAGAGAGAAGAGAACATTTCCTCTCTGCCAAAACAGACCTGAAGCACACATCACTTCAGGTTCGCGACCGGTTCGGTATAGTTTCTCCGATTTCGCCAAAGTCAAGGCAAGTGAGTTGCTGATCGTGGTTCATATTCATGTGATTTCTTGTCCAATCTCTGATTACGCAGCTACATGACATTCTCGGGGTTGAGATGTCCAGAGGATTAAGACAAAGCCATGTAACATACTGTTCGCTTCTTGTTTTATTTTCATGGGGTTGTAAAAGGCCATCGGCCAGAGCGGTTGGTTTTCCAATAGCGTAGAATTGCGTGCCTGCATGCTTAGAGCAACGAATGCATGGACTTGTTCACTAGTTTTTGCATGATGAACGGACGCATTTTTAGATTCAAGTTCTACATGTCTCGTTGACGTTTGGACCCACACCCTCCTATTGTTCGATAGGCTCGTGCTTCTTGTTTGCTAATTGAAACTCGAGAGTTAGCGTAAAACGAATAGGTGGCAGTGCCTCCATATAGACTTGAGGGTCACAGCAAAAGGCCTCTCGTAGAGAAAGCAGTACTAATCTCGGACACAAGGGTGTTCTAATGTAATCAAATCCCCTTACTTAGAATCTCTAGTTTATGCAGACCAGTGGCTCGAGTCTAGGTTTGAGATGTTTCTCCCACATCACCACTAGATCTTGATAGATTCATAACAGACCTTAGAATAGGTTAGTGGCGACTTTTAGATAGACATACATTACGAAATCCATGTTGTGACGCTGGCCGAATCTGGGAGGATTTAAACGCGGCCTGCGCCTTCTTTATACTTAAGGGACAAGCGCTATCTTGTCAGCCATCAACCTCCTTGAGTCCCACTTCAGGAGGTTCGCGACAAGTTGGCTATTCCATTTGGGGACTGGTTTAAAACCAAATAGAGGACTTATGCCGTTTTGTGTAATCTTTTTATTATTGTATGCACCTTAAGATACATTACTAAGGATCATGTTAAATGGTCATGTAGTTGCTAACCTTTGTTTTGTAGGTGGTAGAGGGATGAACGTTTATATTTGCAATTAGACGCGGTGTATGCACGTGTTCTTACTTTAGCACGACACATTTATGCACACATCCTGCGACTCAAAACCCCAGGTTGCATCTAGGGAGCTGAGGACAGATATGGGATGAACAAGCCGATGCTACTTGCAAGTCGCAAGTAGTAAGCGGACTTGACTCAGCTCATTTCACAGGTGGTCATGACTCGTGAAGTGGGAGCCTTAAGCCCCTAGTTTAGCACTCACCTTCGGGCGTCAAAGCTCACAAGCTTACGTGGGCATCTATGTTATTGTGCTTCCACTAGTTTGTTTCTTGGTAGCTAAACTTTGCAATTTTGTTCTCAATTAAAAAAAAAACGGGGACCACTTACGACATTGGTCTAATTCAAATGAGAGTTGGTGACTTGATTAGAGAAAAGTTTGTGAGTCATTCTAATTAAGATTGATAAATAAAACAGAGTTGGTAAATATAAGAGTTACTAAGAAATGCAAACAAAAATTTTTAAAAGATGAAAATGTTAAGAAATAAAAACATCAAATACATATTGGTAAGTACCTCACATGAGAGCTGATAACCCAAGGAATTAAAAATTAACAACTCAATAGAAAAGTTGGTTAAATCAATAAAAATCATTAAATGTTGGTAAGCAACTCAAATGAGAGCTGACAACTTCATACTAGTTAATAATTTAAATTGATAAAAGTTGATAAATCAGTCTAACATAGGTTGATAATTTCATGTTACCAAACCAAAAGTTTTGCTAAATTAACAACTTCACAAATTATCAAAACAAGTTGATAACGTTGTAAAAGTGTGGTAAGTTAGCAATATTTTACTAGGAAAAAAGTTAAAACGTCCCTTTTTTTTTAAACTAGCGGTTTTTCTGATACTTATCGACACTTATTGAAATTTACCAGCACGGAGAAAAATAACTACTTTTGGGGCTGAAAAATAGAATTCTGGACAAAAAAAATTTGGACTGGCTCATTGACCTTCTTTCTGGAGAGAGATAATGATTCTGAAACCTTGTTACATCGTAATTACCAGAAAAAAAAAATCATAATCGAAACTTCTTCCATTGCTCGAGAGTCAAGCTTGGACGGAAAGACTCATGCTTTTCTAATCTACTTTACCTCTAACATTTAATTGTTTTAGAAATTACTTTTCCAAAAGAAGTTGTGTGGATTATCATATCCTTCAATCGATAACTAAATTGTAAGGATGATGTTGGTTGTTTTTCGTGACCAAAAAACGTGTAAAAGTGGATTGATTTTAATTATAAAATTTATCGTTATTTTTTCGTGCAATATACAAAAAAATTAAAAATAAATTTATGGTCTACATCTTAAAAAGGCTAAACTACAAATGGATATGTTTACTATGCATAATCCGCTAATGTGGAGATAGAGTTTGCATCAAGATCAATAATCTACACATATGTAAATGAACTCAAACAAAAAACTACGGGACAACAACAATAAAAAGTTCAAAGAAATTATTATAAGTTTAAAAGAGAATTCAATTGGCCTTTATTATTTGTATTAATCGACGACACAATCAGATAGATGATGTTATAGGACTAATGCCATGTTTTGAAATGTCGTCTAAGCAATAAATCGACAATGACCAATGATATTTACTAAATCCGATTCAAATATATGTTTAGTAAGCATCTTGGATGAAATGATGTCTGAATGACGATTCAACGCATTATGTACATAGCCCTTCTTCACGACCATTTTTTCTTTTTCGTTGTGAAAAAAATGTTTGTGAACAAAAATTGCAAGTTAAGAGAAATGTGTGGTTAGCATATTGAGATGCCAAAAGGGAATAAACAGAGCTCTTTAATTAAAGCTTAGATAAATCAGTGTTATTAAAGCAAAATGAAATAAATGGCAAAAACCAGAACAGCCAAAGCAATAAATTGTTCTGATCACTTGCTAATTGTTTTTTTTTTCACAAACGATTAATGAATCAGAACCACAATAATACAGGTTTTATTTATTCTTTTTAGTTTACAGATAATACCCCACATATTATCTATTATAAGAGCATGGAGAGAACCAGCATGATTGACTTACCTCCACATACCATCTGAAACAGACTTCAAACAGAATCACAGATTGTTTCCACACCTGCAAGACTCCTCCATGCATTAATCCATTAACAGAGTTCAATCATAGAGAGAGAGAGAGAGAGAGAGAGAGAGTAAATTTAAGAGATATATGGATAATTATCTGCTTTCTACAAGTGAAGCTTTAGCTTCCTCTTATCTCTCTGTATCTTCTTCAATCAATCTACAAAAGGAGTGATATCCTTCTTTTTCCCTCGTATCCTTTTAAGTATTTATATGTGCATGAGAAGTAAAACCTGCTAACTGTGAACCCTTTACATGTCTCAACATCAACCCACCATGATTCTCTCTTAGCATTTAACTGTAAACCATATCATGTATACCATTCATTTTCTTTCCATTAGTAGATTTTGACCCGAATAAAACCTTAAACTGAGTACCGATCCGCTATACTCTGCATGACCTTAACCTGAGTCGCGAGGCACTGGATGAAATGACTTGTTTCCTCCAGCAAGTTGCAAAGATCCATGGCTTTCCCACCGGGGACTAGCCGCCGGAGCTCATCGGCTCGGCTCACCTCATCCAGCACCATATTTCTGGAGCCTGCTCTCTTTCTCTTCAAGCGCAAGCATCTTCGGATCTGCAAATGGCGACGGCGCCTGGCTCCGCTCCGTAGCTTCGCAAGAAGGGCTCGGCTCCAACCCCTCCTCGATCCTGCCGCACGAGCCATGCTTGAGTAGGCGGCGATCTTTATCCTCTGGGCACGTTTCCCGATATTACCTCCGGTTGCCAGTTCACACGATGACGTCCTGATCTTCACAAGGGTCTCGAGAAACCGGCGAGAGATCTTGGTTTTGAGAGAAGGTGTGTGAGGAGGGCTCATGGTCACTGGATCCTCAGGAGTCATAGAGGCCATGCAAATCCCTGAGAAACTCAACAAGACCACAGTGGGTTTTGAGGGAGAGAGACCAAGACTTTCTAGGGTATGGTGAAGAAGGAGAAGAGGGTGGCCATGAAAACCATTCCTAGTACAAACAACTAACTTTGAGGATCAACTGAGATTGGGCGTTGGGATTTTGTTTCTGACACAAGAGGGGTCATTCTTGCTTGCAAGGACAAAAGGCGAAAACCTCAGTCACATTCTGACACGAACAGATGTATTCCAAAAGTTAGAGAGAGAGAGAGGATTGAAATTGGACGGTCCAAAGAGAAGTTTAGACTTTGAGAGCAAGATTTTCAGATTTTAAGACTTCATTGCATATCATCATTAGCATAAAGACGATGACGTGTGTGATTGCCCGTATCCAAAGGTGCGTGAAAAGCACGCCGTCGGGGGGAGGATAGCATTTTAAATACGAAAATTATTCGTATAATCACAAAGATACGAAATATAGATGTCCAGAATATCTGCACCTTGTATAGGGTTCGCAAGTATAGAACTTGGCATCTTATTTGATAATAAATCAATTTCATAATCTAATTTTTAAGTCCTTAATAGCTTTATTATTTTGCGCACTGAACATTAAGTATATGTTTAGCATTGTGGTATTTGTGACGTATGCATGCAAAAAATATTCGGATGGTGAATTTTGCAAAGGGACACTTTTCCTAGGTACTAAATAAGAGTGTATTTAGTTCATACTTGCATGTCACTTTACCTTAGGGGGATGTAATACATATGTGGATGAATTATTCAACTCGACATTTGTTTTCCTTTAGTTATGACTAGCTAGTTTGCTATGCGAGGGGATGAAATTGAGCCATCACATTTAGGTAAAGAATAAAGCGGCGGTTAAATTGAAATGGGAAGTAGGTGGTCACTCGATGAAAGTGAACGATTATGTGATGTAGTGATAAAAAGAAATGGAAAGCTAATATCGTTATCTATTGGGCTTTCTTTCACTTAGGTAAAGGTAATTATAAAGAAATACGATTTCATATTCCAATATAATTCGCTTAATATGAAGGCCTTGTACAACATAGAGCCTCATATAGTTTCCACCATATTACACTAAAAAACTAGAGGGGTTGTGATTTAAGGGATTTTCGGTTCATGCACTTCAGATTACCCGCTCACACCCAGCAATCGCGTTCGAAGTGCTCTAAGATAGGGCTGCCGATGAGACTAAACCCGGACTTAATTGATTTACAGAGCTTGCACATTACTTTTTATGTCTCCAAATGATCAGGCTTCTGCGCTTGTGTCGCCGGACGATGAATACAATAATGGGTAAATTCCGAATAGTTTTGAATATAAGAAAAAAGAAAAAGAAAAAGGAGAATGATGGAGAGATGAAAAGAACAGTTTTTATATAAAAATGAAAGAACAAAAGGGCAAGAACAAAATTGCTTTCCTTATCAAGGAAGAGAGATGAAGTGGGCTTGTGGACCCGGGGAGGGCCAACCACCACATGGTCGCACATGGCTTGGTCACCCACTTGTCCATGGGAACCTTTTCTTTTTTCCTCCCTTTCCTAATCACTTTGATTACTTCCTTTCCAAATTATGCTTTGTGTCTCGTGTTAGGTTTAATCTTTCGGGTAGTCTCGTTTTGGACGCAAAGCCAGGATAATCAATTGGTCCAACGAACTCGGGAAAATGATGAATGGACATATTGAGTGCGCCCTGTACGACCTGACGTCGCCTTACATACGAGAATGTCAATCTCAAAATTTAAGTCGTTAGATAGAAAGAGATTACGTGCATAGAAGAAACATCGTAATTGCGTACTTAAGCGATGTGAGATTACAGTCGACACCCTCGATCGCATGTAAGTTGATCCCTTATACTCGTACAGCTCGACTTGGGTAAAATGAAATTGGCATGATTCCGATTTTGTACGAGCCATATGTTGTGAAGCCACCATGGGTAATGTCTTTGAGAGTGGAGTTCCGATTCGTACTTTGATTTGTGCTTTGATACCGTGTAAGATAGTTCATCCTAAAAGTTGTAGCCATTAGGTGGGGGAAAACTACATGATGTGAGTCTTGTTATAACTGCATATCTAAAATGTGAGAGATTATGATTAACACTAAGTGACAATCATGTGTTTTACTTAGATCAAGCATTCAAGAGAAGCGCTCAGTGTAACTAAAAAAAGCAGTAGTGACCATTTGGCCAAGTGATTCTCTGTGTGAGTCCCCTAATTCCTATCCCTCCTTCGTTTCAAAAGCCTGCCAAAAGTCACACCTTGTCTAATCCCTCTTATCCCAAGAACAACCCTTGACCTCGTCGAAGTGTTTATGAGCATAGTCTGTCCATGAACCATACATCCATTAAAGCGAGTCTTGCTCTAATACCATTTGTTAACGCTCTATTTATTTCACATGAGTCAAGTCTCCAAAAGGGATGAGAGTGTGCTTCTAACTGCGGATTGTGTTTTGGTGTTTGCACCGGCATTTGCTTTGTTCTGCAGTTATTTGGGATTTGCTAGACTTAAAAGTCTTCTATGTACCTCTCGAGTATTATTCTAAAAAATAAATGGAATCTTTCTTTCCACCAACAAAAAGTCTCCAAAAGGTGTACTCGGCGTGACCACTCAAGATAGTAACCATTTGCCGGAGTTTTTGCTTTTGAGTAACATCAGAAGGCCTTGTCCATTTGATGTGGCATTTGGAATGCCACAACATGACCAACCCAAAATAATCCAAAAAATTATATTTAAAACTAGTGCGGACACCTACATTTGCCCAAGATCATTTTTCGCGCATTTTCAAAAAATTGAAATTCGTTTTACTTCAACAAAATTTCTAATTAAGCATTAATTTTTTGCATCACTTAGGCATTTAGTTGAGTTTCTAAATTGGGATTAGAAGTATTATCTTTCATTTAGCACGTCATTTGTGCATTTAGAGATTCTTAGATTATTTTAATATGTGCCAAGTTAGGGGATCGTGCATGATAATGTATCCAATTTCTAGTAGGATTCTCATTCAAATTCTGAGGTTCTTGAATCCATGTCTCATATTGTCACCCCAACAGCCGAATTAATTCATGCTAACAAACTCCATCTAATCTAATTGATTAATTTTCCTAAGATAAAGTCTAAATCCGACTAGGGTTTTGGGGAATTGTCTAAAAGGTCATAAACCTATTGTACGACCGCCAATATAGTCAAAATTTTTTCAATTTGACTAGTTTAATCCTAAGTCTTTTTACAATTTTTCAATGTAGTCCATCCGGTCAATTTAGGCCAGAAAACGCTGACATGGTAATCCAATCAGCACCAATCGTCCTACATGACATGGTCGGTAGCTAACATGAATGATCAACGTCGCTTTGCAAATTTTTTAAAATTTTCTAAATCTTTTCCTTTTTTTCCTTTTCTTTCATTCTTTTCCTTCTTTCTTCTTTTTCCTATTCTTTCCTTCTTCATCTTCTTTCGTCCATCGGTGGCTAGGGCTGGGCGATGGCTGGCAAAGGTCACTTGCCACAGGCGAGGGTCGCACTCACCTAGGCCGTCATCTTCTTTGATCTCTTGATTTCAGGAGCGAAGCTCCTAAATCCTCACCATTGTAGCTTTGCACATCGTCTTCTTTGTACTCTTCATCATCATCACCAAACTCGAGTCGGCCCCTCTCCAAACTTCGATCCAGAATCTCTCACAATGGTTTCTTTGAGAACGAACCAACAAAAGGTTGCCATGCCATTTCTTTGCATGCTTGTGTCTTCGCGCACATGGAAGACGAGCCTTTCCTCGCCTCCCAAGCAAGGCCCCCACTAGAACCAATCCGGCGAGTTCGAGCCTCGACTAGCCATGGCGAGGCCAACCTCTCCCAGCGACGGCATGTATAGTTCTGAGATTTGTTTGAACATATATCAGAATTCAATAACCACATTAAACAAATTAAAAGTTCAGGGACGATATTGCATATTGGGCTAAAGTTCATAGACTACATTAAACAAATTAAAAGTTTAAAGATCACATTGCACATCGGATCAAATTTTAAGTATCATTTGGGTCATTTTCTCAATTAATTGAGTCAAGTATTAATCTAGATTAAACAACCACGTAAGTAGCGAAAAACACCTATGATGACAGCTTCTTATGTAGCCAACATGGCTCTTTCTTAAAGACTTGTCCTAATCTTAACAGCGTTCCTTAGTGCACTCAGTCTGGACAGGTGATCCGAACACCAGTGTGATATCTTCAAATTGTCGTAGGCGATCCTTATGCAGATTCTATTCTTTCAATGTTGAAGAACTCGAAGAGCCTTTTGCACTCGTGGAGTGATTCGGGGTTGAAATATTTTAATTCTCGACCATTCCTAAGTGCATCTATCTTTTACTATTTGCCACCGTTGATCTTGCCAATTCATGTCGCGTCACTAAAATCCTCGCGCCAAATAGGGGTCTAACAAAGAATACATTAATAAAGGTGTCAAACTTCCTTAACACAACATCCAAGGGATTGATTGAGTGATTAAGTGTTTAATTTGAGTTCAGCATATCGCATGTTCAAAACATAGTGTCACTAACTCTGACTAATCTTGGACGCGAAGCTCATCTACTCTGTGGGTGGAGCCTTATCCAATACATGCACCAACGAGGCCCACCTCATCCAAGAGTCCAAATACATTGAAATCGCTTAAAGATTTCATTTGGTCAGATGTCTAAATTGCTCAACAACTTGCCAATACTTCTCCTACATAAATGGATGCTTACAAATGGGATAAGGACATCACATGTGCCAAAACTTTTGTATAGCGCTTATTTGAGCGCCACAACTTTTTTTTCGACAAGTTAAATGTCATAACTTTAAAACAATGTTCACTTGAGTGTCATATTTTTAATCGATTACTTAAGTGCCAATTTTATTTTTTTAAATATGTTCACCCAAGTGCCGAAAATCCGATGTGGCATATCACTTGTAGTGAATGTTTCTAAAATGTTTTGGTACTCAAGTGGTGGATTGAAAAGTTATATGATACTCAAGTGACCAGAAATAAAAGTTATGGCACTTAAGTGAGCAACGTACAAAAGTTATGGCACTTAAGTGATTAGAAAAAACGTTATGTCCCTCAAATAAGGGCCATACAAAAGTTATGACACTTGTGATTTCCTTTTCCCCTTACTAATGGTACAATGTATGCCTAGATTGAATGTTATTAGCCCGATATATGTTTGTCACGTTATTTCACGCATAAAATTTTAGTGGGTCTTATTCTCCTCTATTCTTGATTGAAATGGACATTTAGATTGGTGGGTTTGTTTACATTACCCATATCCAATCTTAATTCACAAAAATTGTCACACATAAATATTAAACTCAAACCCTAATCCAACTTACACATCAACCTCCATCCCCCTATCTAATCTCTCTCTCTCTCTTGAAGCCTTCTCTCTAGAAGTGATCGGTTTCAAGGTGGGCGATTCCCACCCTGAAACCGAGAACTGCCTACTAAGGACTGATTTCAAAAAATTGGAATTGGGAATCGCTCGTTGGTTCAATGGACCCACTCAGAAACTGAACTGTCATGTCAACATGTCCTAAATAAATTCATCCAATGTTCTCTATGATCCCTGCACACCGCGCCCTCCTGCCCTCGACGAGCTCCAGCTTTGCCGAGACCTCACGCAGTCGAGCACCACACTGTCATCGCCCATCGACGACGCTAGCCTTTTGTCGTGACGATTTCAAGCTAGCCGTGAGCTTTACCGGGCCATGAAGCAATGGCCCCATGCCAAACTTTGCCGAGATCTCCATCGATGAAGCTTTAGTTTTTCGTTGCACTTGCTATCTCTCGTCACCCGCACACCGCCTCCATACGACGCCTATTCAGTTGCGAATCTATAATCTGTTGTTAGACGCTCCTTTGGTCCTTGTCCGCTGTCGGTTTTTCCTTCACAGTTCCCGGAATTACTCATCTAGGTATTTGTTGGTAAAATTCGGTGGTCTTCACTGTCTAGTTGTCATCACTCTTGCTGCCAAACTGACTAGTGTGGCTGTGGGTTCAGAGTTGCTACCCTATTTTTCTAGCAATCGAGAGCAAGAGTGATAGTGGGAGCGATGAGGCCAGAGGTGATCAAGAGCGAGAGTGAGAGAGGGATTGACGAGGCTGGAGGCCATTAAGAGCGAGAGTGAGAGAGGGAGGCAAGGCCACAAAATGAGTGAGGGGAGAGATAGAGAGAGACGAAGAGGAAACTAGGGTTTTGATTTGAAAACATAAAAATTTAAAAAAAAATTATATTCATGTGTGCGTACCAATCTGGTCCGGTGGGTAGTTTAGTACCTAGAATTGGACCGGTACTCACCAGTTCCAGTAAATTGGTACTGGGAACCAGATATGTCTCCATGGGAACCGCCAGTTCTGGGATGGTCCGATCTGATTCCGGACAGTTCCCAATTTTTTCGCACACCCCTGCTTCTCTCTCCCCACTTTTTCTGCCTTATATAACTACCATCGTGCCCTAGGCTGTTGTTCTCATGCCATCGCCATTGTCGCCGGCGCCACTCAAGCTCAGTGACTCCACCAACTTTGCTGCACCATCTCTCTCTCTCTCTTCAGTGTTCACAACCTCAACTTTATTCGCTCTATGGTCGTTTCCCTCCGAGGAGCACGTCGACTCTTTGTTGCAACGTCGGGCAATGTTTGTAAGGAAACATTTCCAGAATTTTATGGATAAAAGATTGATTACACAACTATCTTTTTAACAATAAATATTTCTATTTCATCTTTTCTTTTCTTCCAATATACGAAAGGTGAACCATCTGTTTTATCCTCTAAATGGAGAGAGAGAGATATGATAGCATACAATTTATAAGGTCCAGAGACAATGTGGTAAAAAATTTCACAAGAGGGGCCGGAAGACAAAATTAATTGCTACCGATAAAATTAAGAGAAAATAAAAAAGAGAGCAGGACTTTCTCCTCCAGTAATGAACATGACATGTCCGAAAGCAACACGAAATGCAGTCTACGACACAGCCGCACGAATAAACAAGGTGATGTGCTAAACGACCATAAAATCCGTGAACCCTTTTCATGACATATCGATGGTGACTAATCTCTTCTTAGGAAGAATAAACAATCGATAGGAAGATTAATTCAATATGCAATTGCGCAATGCGCATAGAAGATAGCGGAGAAAACTGCGATGATCACTTCTTTAGATAGCAAACCTATTAAGAGCTCTTACAATCTGAAACAAAAGCCAAACAAAAACATAGTAACACTGCTTTTTCTTGGGGAGCTGTCCTCCCCTTAGTTCTGTTGGAACCAAAAGAATAATATAAACTTTGAAAATTCGGAATAAGAGCACAAATAATAATTGGAGGGAGAACTTCTTATTGAGAATGCTTTTTCTTTGTGGCTTCGTGCTTTGCTTGATTTAGAACTTACTACTTCATCCCTTTATATAAGAATTGAAGTTCACAAACGCCAATGATTACATTTAATAAAGAAAACATAACAACCCTCAATCATTAAGAAAGATGATAAAAAAAAGCTTAATCAAAGAAAAACAAAGCCATGTTGAAAGTCTTTATGACTTTTCTTTAATGCTTGTAGCTTCTAGCAACCGACGTGCCCAATCTCACCATAATCAATTTTATGTTATTCCAACAGCCTCCCTTAAAATTGATTTTGGAATTCAACAACACTGAGCATCGACTTTAATTTTTTGAAAATCTCCACCTTCAATGGTTTCGTCAAAATTCTGCAATCTAATCTTCTGACCTACAGAAATTAAGCTCGATCTCGCCATCTTTGACACGCTCATGAATATAGTGATACTTGATATCAATGTGTTTGCTCCCGCCATGAAAAATTAGATTCTTGGCTAAAGCAATTTATTATCACACATTATTTTGGTAGGACCTGTCTGTTCATGCATTAATTCACACAACATCCTACGAAGCCATATTGCTTGACATGCAGCTGAAGACAACACTATGTATTACTCCAGATCCAAGAAAGAAAGCGCTTCCAGAAATACTCTTTCGAGTCTCGATATCACCTGCCCAGTCACTGTCTGTGTACCTACCAAACTGAAATTATCGATATAAGAATATAAAATTTCACGATCACGAGTTCCACTGACATACCGTAAAATTCTTTTTGCTGCCTGCAAATGTGATTGGTATGGTTTCTCCATAAACCGACTAACAATTCCCGTGCCATAAGTAATATTTGGTCTAGTAAAAGTCAAATATCTTAAACTGCCAACAATGCTTTTAAAATAAGTGGGATTTAATTCACCGATTCCTTCTTTCTTCAGCTCCAACCATTCTGTTATAGGAGTCCATATTGGTTTGAGCAATTCCATCTTCAATCACTTCAAAATATCATTAGCATATTTTTGCTGTGAAATAAATACATCATCATTTGTCTGCTTTACATCAAGGCCTAAAAAATAGGACGTCAATTCTAAATCTGTCATCTCAAAATGGCTAGTCATAGCCTCCTTGAATTCAGCAAACATCTTTTGATAGCTTCGTGTAAATATCAAATCATCAACATAAAGACACGCAATTATTATGTCACAGTTAGTATTTGACTTGATGTACAGTGTATACTCATATGGGCACTTTTGAAAACCATGCTTTACTAGGTTGCTATAATAGGTACGTGTCAATCCTCGTGTACCACACTCGAGGTGCCTGTTTTAGCCCATATAATGCTTTTTTCAGTTTAAACTTGATTTTCATACCCTTTCTTCTCATAACCCTACAGTTGCTTCACATAGACTTCTTCTTCGAGAACACCATCGAAAAATATTTATTTCACATCCATTTGATAGATCTTCCAACGATTCTGAGCTGCAAGTGCTATGATCATTTGAATGGTATCCATTCAAAATAATCAATACCTGGCTTTTGCTTGTAGCCCTTTACAACCAGCCCTGGCTTTATATCGATCCACCTGACCGTCAGGTTTGTACTTCGTCTTACACAGCCACTTGACACCAATGGGCTTCTTACCAGGTTGTAAAGAAGTTAACTCCCATATGTCATTCATTTCAATGGAGTGGATTTCTTCATCCATTTCTAGGATCCACTTCTCATCTGCTGCTGTATCATCATAGGACACAGGATCACATTATGCAAATAAACAAAAATTTACCATAGTTTCATCAGTGATTCCATCACTATCACTATCATCATCTCTTGTGACAACATAATCCTTGAATCTTGATGGCATCTCCTGCAATCACTGTGAACGACGTATCGGTGGTTTTGAAACTGCTCTTGGTGAAGAAAATGAACTACCAGGCAAAGATGATGGATCTTCGGTTGAAGATTTTTCTGTCTCTCCCACCAATGGTTCGTCTTCGATGGTAATGCTTTTCTGGTCAATCTTTTGGTTCCAGTCCCAGGCTTCATGTTCAAAAAACTGGACATCCCTGCTGATGATTACCTTCTCAGTGACTGGATTATACAGCTTATAACCCTTAGTCATGTCACTGTAGCCGATGAAGATGCACTTCTGGTTTTTGTCATCCAACTTTTTCCTCTGTTCGTTTGGTAAATGGGGATATGCCACACACCCAAATACTCGTAGGAAACTGTCGCTCCAAGCCTCTTATGGGGTTCTTCCAAGAACACTCCTTGTTGGACACCTGTTTAGCACAAACACAGCACACGCAACGGTTTCTGTCCAAAATTTCTTAGGTAAAATTTTATCCTTTAGCATAATTCTCGCCATTTCAAAAATTGTCCTATTCTTTCTTTCTGCTATATCATTTTGTTGAGGAGTATAGTCATCAGTCAAGTGACATTTCACTCCATGAAATTTACAGTATTTGTCAAATTCATTCGAAGTGAATTCTCCCCATTTATTTGATCTCAACGTCTTTAGAATAAAGCCACTATGCTTTTCAACATAGACTTTAAATTCTTTACATTTGCCAAAAGCTTCAGATTTTTTTCTCAAAAAAAATACCCATGTTTTTCGAGTAAAATCATCCACAAAAATTAACGTGTACCTTTCTTGTCCTTTGATTCCACCTCAACAGGGCCACATATGTCTATATGTACCAACTTGAAAGGTTGGTTTGCTCTTTTGGCTTTTCCAATTGGAAAGGATTCTTGATGTTGTTTTTCGACAAGACATCCTTTGCATGGGCGATCTAGACTGTCAATCAGAGGCATGCTGGTCACCATCTTTTTCGGACTAGTAATTTTAGTCCATGAAAATTTAGATGACCAAATCAAAGATGCCACAACTAGTTTGTATCTTTCATCATCGCCTGAAAACTCAAAAGATTTTTCGTCTGAAGAGTCAAAGGGAACATCCAGTTCTTCGTCATCGGCATCGTCATAATCAACTTATCGTTTACACCTTTGATGGTGCAAACTCCATTTTCAATGTGGACTTTATGGCCTCTCTCAGAAAGTTTGCCAACACTTAACAAATTCCAAAAAAGTCCTGGTACAAAGTAAACATTTGCAATAGTAACATTAGTATCATCTTTCCTTACCCCAAAAAAAAAAACATTAGTATCATCTTTTGACTTGATATTAATGTTACCTTTGCCCATTACGAGAACTTTGGATTTATTCCCGAAATTAACTTCACTACGAACTGTCTTGTCCAACTGCGAGAATAACTTCTTTTTGCCAGACATATGATTACTGCACCCAGTATCAAGTACCATATGTTGGTGTCCACAGTATTTGAGTCATCCTTCTTGCACGCTAGCACCACATTTTCCTCGGTAGCAACGGCATGCGCTTGTTGTTCCTCCTTGTATGCCACCTTTGCTTTACATTCAGATTTGTAATGTCCGAATTTGTTACACTTAAAACACTTGACCTTTGATTTGTCAGGTATTTTATATTTTCCGGTGAAATTAAAATTTCCACGTCCACGTCCTCGACCACCTCCATGACCTCGGCCACCTTGATAGCCTTCTTGGCTTGATTGAGCGACCCGACTTTGCAATGCTTGTTCGGGATTCGAACCGACAGACTTTTGATTTATTCTTTGCTCATGCGAGCATAATGAACCCATCAACCGCTCCAACGTCATGGTTGACACATCTTACCCTTCTTCGATCGCCGCGACGACGTAGTCAAATCTTTCAGTCAAAGACCTCAAGATCTTTTCTACAACTCGCACATCTTGGAGTTCTTCACCATTAACCCTCAATTGGTTAACAATGGTCTGCATACGATCAAAGTGCGCCGAGATTGATTCAGAGTCATTCATGTGTAAAGACTCGAAATCTCCTCGAAGTGTTTGAAGTTGCACCCGTTTGACAAGATCATCGCCTTTGTAGGATTGTTGAAAAATAACCCGCGGTGCTTTCACGTTTTCCGCGCTCGATATTTTTTCAAATATCATTTCCTCTACGGATTGAAAGATCGCAAACAATGCTTTTTGATCTTTCTTCAGAGATTCCAACAAAGAATCTTTCTCGTCCCTTCTTAAAGCATCAAATGTTTCAGCATTGACCACTTCAGTGTAGCCGTTCTCCACCAGATTCCACAAATCTTGCGATTGGAAAAGAACCTTCATTTGGACAGACTAGTTATTGAAATTCCTCCCGTTCAACTTTGGATGTTGCAACTGAACGGAACTAGTTGATGCCATAACTAGCTCTAATACCAAATGTTGGAACCAAACGAATAATATAAACTTTGGAATTTGGAATAAGAGCACAAATAATAATTGGAGGGAGAATTTCTTATTGAGAATGCTTTCTCTTTGTGGCTTCGTGCTTTGCTTGATTTACAACTCACGACTTCATCCCTTTATAAAGGAATTGAAGTTCGCAAACGCCAATGATTACATTTAATAAAGAAAACATAACAACCCACAATCATTAAGAAAGATGATAAAACAGCTTAATCGAAGAAAAACGAAGCCATATTGAAGTCTTTATAACTCTTCTTTAATGCTTGCAGCTTCTAGCAACCGACGTGCTCAATCTCACCATAATCAATTTTATGTTATTCCAACAAGTTCTGTGCTTTAGTGCGGTAAATTTGCCAAGTTGTAACCCAGATACTCCTCCGGTAAATTCATACTGCAGCGTGGCTACGTATACGTCCGTTGACCCTTATCAAAATTCTGTGCTTGAGCAAGTCACTGTGTTAACATCAATCCAAGGGTATAGCTATTGCACTCAAACCCCGGCTACACATCAGTACCCCAAGCTCTGCTACTGCCACGGAGCTTGCAACGGAGCGCTTTCGCATGACTATTGCAATTCGTGCCTCGTTTCTGCTAAGCAAATGATACAAAAGGTGTGCCGTTTGAGGGTCCGGGCTCAAATCCAGCTTCGAGTTTGTAGGATTAGGTATGAAGATTATCCGTTTAGTGAGTAGATGACCCAATTTATGACATATATATGAGCGTCATTTCCCAAACTGTCTCATCCATTCAATTGACGAGTCTACCAAGCTCTTTTTGCATTGAACCGGATCTATCTGATGCGGTTTGGATCAGTTGAAAAAGGACTTTTCAAGGAGAAAGTGTTAGCTTGGAATGCTGAACTAACACTGTTTCACTAACGAGGCTCTCAAACTTGTAATTTGTGCAATCAAATGCTTTGCTTTGTATACTCATTCAAATCAAGTTTCTCAGTCTCCAATTTCAACAAATTAAAGCTGGTGGATTATTAAGTACAAAAACTTAGCTTTGACTCTCCTAAGGCCTACTCATTGCAATTTTGGGGGTTAATCATTTTAACATTCAAAATCTATCTATTGAGGAGTTGCCACTAATCAATTATTAATAGATCGATTAGACACCTAAGTAAAGTGTGAGAGAATACTTTACTTCTACAAACTAGAGATTCATGAGCAGGGGGCTTAATTACGCTAGAGATTTCTAATGCCTTTCGATACATTTCTCTTTTATTCTAAAAAAATGTTTTGCAAGCAACTTGGATTGATCTTAAACCTAAACCGCTAACATGTAGGGGTGATCATACAGGTGAGTAATCAATAAAATTAAAACTCAATAACCAAAGCGATAAATAAATTGCTAAAGGAAAGAATTCCAATACACCAATAAAGCCAAAGCACATTAATCAATTTCCCAAATGTCTGCGAAGTATTTATAAAAAGAAATGCATACCTAACCTAACATGATTTTTACAGACTAATTAACAACTCTAATTAATCCTTTTTTGGGTTTTTCTTTTAATGTAAACTAAGTTATATGCTTTTCTAACCTAGGTGAACATGCATGGTTTACTATCCTAATGACAGGTGACACGACCAGTCTAATTCAACATGCAATTCTAAAACTAAGGCATTGATACAAAAGACAAATAAAAGTTGATAGAAGATGCGAAAAGTTGATAATTTACAAACTAAAAGTTAGTAATTTCATAAAAATATTGATAGATTACTACCAAGCTACCGAAAAATAAGGTGACCAATATCTTTTTTGATCTATAGCTTTTTACATTTATCGATTCTTTCAAAAATCTATTAGCACCTGAAAGAAAAGTTCATTTTTTTGGAACGAAAATAGCGCAATCGCCCATCATTTAGCATTTGGTTTGACTTTGGATCGCTTCGTTTTCGGCTCCACATTGATCCAGGTCTTCTGGGTTTGAATTCCTTGTGGATTCGATATGCTTCATTTTGGAAAAAGACAATGCCAAAACAGGACATGAGGAAAATAATGTGGAAACCCCACCTTCTCAAAAAGACATCACATCAATAATTGCACAGACAATGCAACAACATGAAAATATCCAAATCAATGTTTGCCAAACATAAACACCAAACCTTTTATTGTGTATCCCAACAAAACAAACCCAAAAAAGAGCAACATTTATCCAATCAACCCAGAATCAAAAGATACGCCAGTCGATGGCAACCACAAATTCCCTGAAATGAACTGTGCAACTGTGAATGGTTGAGCCTGTGCTGATGTTAGAGAGCTATGGCATGAAGCCCACTTGACTCTTCCGGCAATTGATACGCCAAGTCCTGAGTTTCGATACTCGCCGTAGAAAAGCGTTTTCAGGGTGAAATCGCCGGACCACGGAGACCATCCTAGAGGATGGATCGAACCATCCAAGAGAGACTTCATCACAACCGTCCGAGAATACTGTTTCCACGGCCTCCCGAGGACTGTCATAGGCTTGGACTCCAGGGGGACCGAATCTGAAGCAGCCCCGATCTTGCTGTCATGTATGGAGATACCCGTGTTCTGGTACGGGCTTGTCCGGCCCTGTGCAGTCACGAAGTTGTGCTGACCCAACAGCGGCTTCCGCGCATAGATGTTGCACTTCTGCAAGACGACCACCAAGTTGCCGAAGATGAAGTCCACAGTCCTGTAGATGTCGGTTTCTCGGTAGAATTGGCGCTTCGAATGCGGGTAGAGGGTGTCTTGGTAGCCGAGGATGGAACACCGGTACACGACCGATTTGTCTGATCCAACTCGAAGGGCGACAGCTTGGTGCTTGTCAGGCCCGGCATTGTTCACGAACGTGATGTCCCGAGATATGAATCCGTTGCCCATGGCAGCTTATGTAGAGAATATACACATTAAAAATTACAAAAGAGATCGACTAATAAGCATATGACTCAACTCTGTGTTTGTGTTGTATGTTCATATAATGTGTGTTTATAATCCATAAATTTTAGGCGCTATATATATGCAGATACACATACACATTGGACACATTATATTCATTGTAGCTCAGTCTATCCTTTGTTTGATGCCCGTGTACTTAATTATATCCAAACTCTAGATCTAATATACATATATCCAATATACTTTGCTCTTTTTTAAAATGTAATTTGACCGATAAAATACTTGCAAAAGGGAAATGCCAAAAGTCCACTTGTTTCATCCCTCAACATTTTTTTTGTGATTATTAGGTCAACATCAGAAGAATAATAAGCTCTTAGGGTGCGCATGGCAACGATTCTGTGCCTGGAAACTAATTCTATTTAGAAATTATTCTTTTTTATTTTGTGCCCGGGAACAATTTCTAAGCATTTGAAGGCGTTTGGTAACTGTCCAAAATTTCTATTCATAGAATAGAAAAAGAACATAAATGCGTTTGGTAACTGCACAAAATTTCTTTTTATTAATAATATTTTGAATTTTTTAATATTTCTTTATGTTTTTTTCCTTTTTTTTTCTTATTTTTCCTTCCCTTCCTTGGCCATGGCCGGTCGCCGGCGATCGGTCACAGGCCAGGGCCAGCGAGGGCGTCGCAGCCCTCACCGCCGCCCTCACTGTCCCGGCCGCGAGTCGCCCTCACCCAAGCGGCAAGAGCCGCGACGCCCTCACCGGCCCTGGCCTGTGGCCTATCGCTGGTGGGTGGCTGGCGGCAGGCCGGGAAGAAGAAGAAGAACAAGAACAAACCCAAAAAAAAGAAGAAAACCTAGAAGAATTAGAAATAGAAAAATTGTTCTAGAATCAAGAAGTTACTTTTTTTTGTTTCTTGATTCTATTCCAAAACTGATTCTGAGAGCAATTTTTTGCAAAATTGTGCCCGGGTACAAAAAATTTAACAAACGGATTTATGTTCCCAAATAAATTCTAGGAACAAAAGAACAGAAATTTTTACTATTTGACAACTTGCCAAACGGGCCCTTAATTACCGACGGTGGCAGACTGGAAAGTGGTCCATCCATCCTTGGTGTTCCGATTGCTGACAATGACTGTCTTTCCCTTCTTGTCGCCGACTAACATAACGTTCTTTTGCTTGGAGGGAATCTTTAGATTCTCCTTATAGGTCCCGGCCTTCAAATAAATTACGGTCCTGCCTTTGTCGCCGCCACCCTTTTTCGCTTTTGAGGCATGCACAAACCTAAGCTCTTTTCCAATGGTCTTGTGTGTGCCAGTCCTTCGACACAACGGCACTCGCTTTAATTTCCTCGACCGGAGCTTCGAGAAGCTTTCTCTCCATGCCGGAGACCCAGTGAGGGAATGTGTTGGACAACAAAGTGTGACGTGGTTGCCCGTTCGCCTCCTTTGTTGGCCTAGTCGAGGTGTAAAGCGCGAGGGTATCGTTGAGCGAGTGACTTATGTTTTGTGAGATTGATCTCATCATGTCGGCGTGGTTTTCTCGAACTTTGTTAGTGTCTTGGAGGCTGTCAAGGCAGGTTTCTTGATTCGTGAGGGACGCACTGAGCCATGTTTCGATGTCGTTGGAGCCGCAGCCTTCGGAGGTTCTGCCACCACATGACACCATGTTGACAAGTAGGTCTATGGTGTCGTCAAAGAGCTCCAAACAATCGGTGATGCTGCTTGGTAGCGACTTCGCCGGCACCTTGTGCTGAGAAAGGGTAAGGTTTTGGGCCATGGCTCATGCCGACTCGACCCGAACCAAGGCGAACTTGACCGAGCCCTCGAAAAGCTCGGCCTTGGAGGCCGGATTGGTGGCAGAAGTCGAAGCTCTAGGGAATATGGAGAAATGTGATGGTGAAGGTCTCTTTGTTAGGGGATATGCTGAAACAACTGAGCTTGAGAGTTGAAGTGTGATCAAGAACAGCATTAGTGTGAAGCACATTTTGTCTCTTGATTTTGGATAACTGAAATAATGTGGCATCATCATGTAGCTTAGGGCAATTACATGAGAGGGGGGGGTGCGTTTAAGAGTATTGGATGAACGCGGCTGAGTCTTATAAGAGTGTTAAATTTTGGCAAACTTTTGCGTGGAAATACATGCACATTTGTTTCTGGCTGTCACCTTATGGGGGGAATAAAGCGTACTTCGAATACTCTATAGAGTCAATAATCGTGGGT
The DNA here is from genome assembly GCF_021117445.2 of Syzygium oleosum. Taxonomy (NCBI): domain Eukaryota; kingdom Viridiplantae; phylum Streptophyta; class Magnoliopsida; order Myrtales; family Myrtaceae; genus Syzygium; species Syzygium oleosum. The sequence continues at coordinate 17,521,788 of NW_026607485.1, read as the reverse complement.
TGTCACCATTGTGTCGAACTAGCGCGTCATAAAGTGAGGCAATTGCCTTGTTGAGCCCCAATTATTTTACAAAATGAGGCAATTGCCTTGTTGGTGTATTATCTTTGCTTTTGGGAAGTGACGTTGAAACCAAAAGATGTACATATGACCTTACTTGGTGGGTCGTTATTTTGGACAATTGCATGGACGTTTTGTGAAGGGTAGACAACCGGATTTGAGAAAGTAATGTGGGATGAAGATTTTATGTTTTTTTTTTAATTTCAGTTTTATCTAAGGAATAGTATCAACATGGTCCTTCTATTTTTGTCCGAAATCAAAATCATTCCTCTATGTTTTTCTCTTTTATTATTTTATTAAGAAACGTCCCCTCAATTTTGTAGAAAATGTCAATGTTAGTCTTTCCGTTATACTTTTTCTCTCGCTAATTGATTGTTTTTTTGGTTAGATAGGCTTGCATAACGGCACCGTTACAAACATATAGTAACGGTGCCAGTAGGACCACAAATTCTCTTTTTCTTAGGATGGGCAACCCGACGGTTAGTTTCAAAATGTGAAAAATAGTTTCAAATTGTCGAGATACAACCGTGAAATTAATTGCTAGCTAATCCTTTAAATGTCAAACGCTAGTTTCAAACGTGTTATCGTGAAAAGATTTACAAGTCTTTATCATTTATATTAACTTTAAAAGAAAATTAGTTCACGAGTTAATAGAAAAGAAAATTTTGATAAGTCATTCAAATAAAAGTTGGTAATATCATTTGGTAATAAAATGGATGTAAAAGATAATAGAAAGATAAGAAAAGGTTTTTTTTTTTCAGAGACAAGAGAAGTTGGTGAATTAAAAAAAGACAAATAAATGATAGTAACTCACTCATATAAAAGTTGGTAACACAAAGCTAATCGATAACTTAATCGGAAAAAAGTCGGTTATAGAACCAGTTGATAAGTAAGGCAAGCACAAGTCGGTACTCATATATAATTCAAGAGAAATTTCCCTGAGAAAGAGAGATGAAAATATGTGGCTCCTTCTCGAAAGTCATATGCATTATCCACGTTGACAACAAGAAAGTGTGATGGGCGATTAATGATCATAACAAAATGAAAGTTCGAGATAGGGGTCAACATGGTCCGCATGGGCGATTCTCACCACGAAACGAGAACTGCCCACTAAGGACCGGATCGGCGGTTCGGTTTTCGGATGGGTCCATGGAATCGATCTCACCAAACTTTACGCAAATGAAAATGATCGAGAGGAAGAAAAGGAGGCGATGAACGGTCGGAGGCGTGGTTGTGAGTCGATGGCGTTGAGTTTGAGAGTCGAGACTATGAACGAGAGATAGAGAGACGATTCAGACAATATGAGAATGAGACGAGATAGCACTTGATTGATGAACGTTGAGCTTAAGATTATGGATTTTAGGGTTTTCATTTTTCTAATAGATCTTTTCTTTTTTTCTTGATTGAAATTTTTTCTTAAAAATTATATATATTACCTGTCCAATCCGAGCGGGTGGTTTCAGGCCAATCCGGTTTGGTTTCGGGCGATTTCCGGTTTCTTTGTACGCTCCTAGTTTGAGGGGGATGATGTGTAATAATTGGAAACTTAGGGGTAAATGTGCAATATGCAGGGGGAGTTTTGGGCAACTTTTCAAAAAAAATAAAGCTACGGTAAGTGCTGGTTCCCCAGCCTTCTCCACTGCCGAAACTCTTTGAGCAAAGCAAGGATTCTCTCCAGGCCACTTCGATCCTCCCACAAATGCAATCGTCTTCCCTCCTGCTCTTGTCTGAAACTCGTCTCTTCGTTGTCGAATTGAATTCCACCCACCTCGTCTTCGATCCAGCAGAGTCGGACTGAAATTGCCGGGGGGGCGGGGCGGGGCGGGCGGAGAAGGGAAGAAGCGAAGCGGGGGGAATGGCGACGGCGGGCCTTTACCGGCGAGTCCTCCCTACTCCTCCGGCGATCGATTTCGCCTCCGATGAAGGGAAGGTAAGTCCCTCTTCGTTCCGCGGTTTTTTTTTTTGACTGGTTCAGCTCCTAACGATGCCGGTGATCGGTGCTTCGACAGTGCCCGAGTTCCATGTGTCGCTGCATTGTGTTGTTTTGGTCTCGGCTAGGATTCTAGCCCTGAAGTTTGGAGACGGGAGTTGCTCCGATCGAGATTGTGTGCCGTACGGCTGTTTTGGTTTTGTGGGTCACGCGCTTTGTGTGGGATGATTGAGTCTTGTAGAGAAAGCATCACCGGTTATTTGAAAATGTCGCTCACTTCGACTGGCGAGTGAAGAAATTGGAGGACTTATTGAAATAATATGGGCTTTTAAAAGGAATAGAAAGATGACCCGTGACTTTGAATCATTCTTGGAACATGCTTAGATTGATGCTATGCTTTCATTTTGCTGTTCTCGTGAATAGTCTATGACGAAATGGTTTCAATTCGTGCGTTTTGCCATCGACAGAAGCTCTTCATTGAAGCCATCCAAGCTGGGACGATGGAAGGATTTTATAAGTTGATCTCTTACTTTCAAACACAATCAGAGCCTGCATATTGTGGATTGGCTAGCCTCTCAATGGTCTTGAATGCCCTTGCCATCGACCCCGGAAGGAAATGGAAAGGTGGACCTTTTTACAGTTCGACATCTTTTTGAACTCTGTTCGCGTTTGCAAGAGAGTGGCTCTCTTTAAGAAGAAACGAACGCTAAGTTGGTTAAGCATATAATGCAAGTTGACAAAAGGTGTAAAATGTGAATGGAGTATTGGGTTAACGAGCAGAATTGAGTGTATGGACTCAAATAGTGTTCATGTTCGACATATACATCTTTTTCAAAGTTCTTGGCCTAGTCTTGAGAAGGATCTGTGAACAACATACCCCATGATTCTCTTTTCAATTCTAAGATGTATTTCCTAATTACTAAAATATACTTTATGGAGGCTGTACTGTCTTGTAGCATGGAACGTTGAGAGTTAACATTCAAGCTTGCGTATGAAGTTAGTTGTTAGTAGCTTCATGAATGGAGTTTGCTTCCTTGGAGCGTTAGTTGTTGTGAATATGTGTCCATAATATCTTTTTCTCCTTAGGTTTGTAAAATTTGAGAATTAGATAATTCTTCCTGTGCGAACAATTGCCTTTTATTTCCTTACCAAAAAAAAAAACAATTGCCTTTTATTAGAGATGTAAAGCTGTTCATTTGCATGCCTTCGTTTCTTTGACAGCCTAAAGACGCATGCTTTTGGTTATGCAGTGCTTGGTTTGCTGGTGCATGGACTAGAGAATGTTTAGGATTTTTATGTGTTCAAAATGTGAGGAAGAAACCAATCGAATGTTTCTTATTTCAAGGGATAAACGCCTTGTAGGATCCAACCTTTCTCTTCCCATTTTTTAAGAAGATCGAGCTTTTTGGGATTCTTACAGCAAATATAGGGCGAGTGTTTTGTGTATGCGCATGCATTTGTATGATGTAAAAGTGTTCTTCAAATTACAGGTCCTTGGAGATGGTTTGATGAGTCTATGTTAGACTGTTGTGAGCCTCTGGAAAAAGTTAAAGCTGAAGGCATATCGTTTGGGAAGGTAGTATGTCTGGCTCAATGTGCTGGAGCTGAAGTTGAAGCATTACGGACTAGTCAAACCACTGTAGATCACTTCCGTCAGTTTGTTAAAAGATGTTCTTCGTCAGATAATTGTCACCTAGTCTCATCATATCACAGAGCCGCTTTAAAACAGGTAGGAATTTCGGAACGAAAACATCGTGCTGATTTGTGTGTTGGGATGGGGACATTGCATCTCTTTAAGAGAATTGATTGATTATTAATTCTTTGCCTTTTAAGGCATAAGGAGTGAGCTAAGGCTTAAGAGTTAAGAGGTTGATGAAGATGAGAAAAGTCTTAACCTAAGTACTTTTTATGGCAAGGAATATGGGGGTTTGGTGAAGATGGGGCAGATACAACTAGTTTTGCCCGCATTGTTGGTCGTTGATCCCTTTGAATGATTAAATTCAGACAATGAAGATCAGTGGGAGTGCATCTTTGTACAGAGCAGAACATTGCTATGGATGCTTTTTCATTTTGAGCATGTGTAAATCGAAGGTTAGGTGAATGGGATTTAACTGGAGACTGAGGCTAGGGCACCAAGGGAATGCCAACCCATGTACAATATGTTGGAACCCTTAACAAAACTCATTTATATGACAAAGAATCAAATTGGTGATGAAGCATTTACATCCCTAAATAGCATGCTGCTATACCGGAGTGTAAGGCTTTGAACGTGCTTTCAATAATTGCTGAAACGAGGGGCTATTTTTGACTTTCAATAATTCCAAGTCTTGTGCAAACAATTCAAAATTTTACTAGCTCATGTATGTATAGTTTAATGCTTTGATGATTGTTTCTTGTGCTTTATTAGGACCACAATACTAATGTTGGAGAAGAGCTGGATGGTTAATTTGAGTTCCTGGGCTTAATGAGGGTGTTTCCTCTTGAAGTGGGATGGCATTGGAGACTACTGATATTTCTTAAGGGAATGTCTGCTAGGTTCTTAGCAAGCTCTTGCTTAGCTAGGTTGATGTAGGAAGATAGTCTGGAATAGTAAGCTAAATTTGGATTGGGCATTGAGAGGAAACTTGCAGATAGTAACTTGTGAAGGTTGAAGATCTTTGGCGTGGCTGAAGCTCCTAAGAATTATAAAGGGGTATTCTTAAGCATCAAACCCAAAACTAGAATAGCATCACACAATTCTAAAACCAACAAATGTTTTAAAGTTAAATTATATTCAGTCATTCTATTTCTAACTTCTTAATCTGAAGAACACCATCTTTATAAACTCCACTAACATCCTACTCCAAAAAGAAATGTGAAACTTGAGAAACCCACTTCATGTAGAATTAATGAACTTATTAAAATCCTTGGCATCTCTAATCATAAAAATAATGATTGCTTGGAGTCTATATGGACTTTGTCTATCAAGACTGTGAGCTAGTCTCACTGATTCTTTAGGACTTGTTCCTAGTTTATCACTTATACAAAAACAAAAATAAATAAATAAATAATGAGGAGAAGAATCTTATTCCTGTTAGGATATTCAGATTAGCCATGTCTTGATGGAGCTGTCCATCTGCAGCTAAACTTTTTAAAGTAATTATTTTGTCTACCATCAAAATCGTTTCATCTTTTGTGAGTTACATAGTTTTCTCCCAGGTGGAAAAAACTTGTCCTTGGCAACATTTCAGAGGGGGGCTTTGCTGATAGAGACTTTGGAAGTTTCTGGAGTTGATTTCAACGTTGGAGGCATTATAGCTAGTGTCAAACATAGAACAGAAAACTTGAGCTCTGGTATAGAAGGGTGACATGTAACTTATGTCACCATTTACAAGAATTGGTCATCAGAAATATCTTGTAGGCCACATCTTAAGTGCAAGTCTCTTCTTTGATTAGTTTCTACTTTCTGTTAATATTTCACAGCGGATATCCTGAGTAGGTTCTTTTTTTTTTTTTTTAAATAATAAGTGTACTAAAGAGCATCAATGCCTCCCAATTACAGAATGGGAGTTAGAAAATAGGTTAGATGTTCAAAAAAGACTCAGTTTCCAAGTCCATTTCTGAGCATTGTATTTGTTACACAGGAAATGTACCTTGAAGTGATGTTATCTTGATTGTTTTTTGTCACATTGGCTGATGCTCAATTTTTAAAGGGAGGATGATGCTTAAGTTGATGACAGCATAACATTGAAAAGACTTTGTTTGCAGACAGGAACTGGCCATTTTTCTCCTATCGGTGGTTATCACGAGGGAAGTGACATGGTACTGATATTGGATGTTGCGCGTTTCAAGTATCCTCCTCATTGGGTTCCACTTCCTCTCCTCTGGGAAGCCATGGATACTGTTGACAAGACAACTGGACAAAGAAGAGGGTATGTGAACAATTTGACATTATGTTATCTAGTTTGTTCAGTGGAGCAGAAGGAGGGTTATTACCAATATAACATGGGTTTTGCGGGTATCTGAGCATGTCTATGCATTTGTGCTTGTTAACCTAAACACTCTTAGTTTCCAAGATGTCATGCTGCAAAGATACATTGAAAAAGTTAATAGATAAGTAGCATACCTGATGCTATCTCATAGCCTATTAGAAGTTGAGGGAACTTTTGTGAGATCCTTGCAATATAGGTTTACTGTCGTTTATATGTTCGTCAATAACTTGAAAGAACCAAACTAGTTTTGCTTTTACAAGTTAGAAATGGAATTTAGTTTGAATTGCTCTAGCATGAGTTATCTAGACAAGAGTGTATAAAACTGGATTAATATTCCTTAATGTGCGAATCATATAGACACTAAATTCCAGAATGTCAAAGACCAAGGATATATATAATATACACCTGTAACCTAGTAAGTTTGTCAACTGAAATCCAATTATTGAATTTTGCCCAGGTTCATGCTTATATCCAGGCCAAAGAGAGACCCTGGGCTGCTTTATACCCTGGTAGGGCAATGTCATATAAATTTATAAGCGTCGTTAATCAATAAAGTAGTGCAGTAGTGCAAGATGTGCTATAATCGCATAACTTGTGTTTATCTTTGTTTCTCCTTTTTCCAAATTGATTTATTCAGTCCCATTTTTTGAAAATTTTTAGCACTTCAGCAGTTACTGCGATATATGCCTTCATTACAATACCAAACAGCTCAATATGTTAATTTAAGGTATATGCGTAAAGGAGCCAAACATGGTAAATCTGGTGGCTTTGATATACTGTAAGCACTGACTTGTGTCACTGATATGTCATCAGAGTGCTGGTGTCGATAACGGTATTTATCCTGTTGTCCCAGATACCATATCTTTCCTCCCTGCTGCTACAAACTAAATCTTGCTGCAAATAATCTCTTTTAGCAGTAGATAATTTACTTCATTTTTTGTTAAACTTTGTTCATAAGCTTTGGAGTATTACTTTATATTAATCTTGTGATAATAAAGTGCTGATTCAGATTTTAGTCAATTTAGTTTATGGTATTTAAATTATCTATAAAATGATACAATCTGAATTTTCAATATTTTCCTTTGTGCTTGAGGACTTGATTTTCAGAAAGCAGTAGACAGTAGTAGTCTCTCTTTCAGTCTTTGTGTATTTGTGTACCTTGTGTTCAGACTTGGAGAGATGGCTTATACATATCTCATCTCCGATTGGAGGCTGTTTTCTTCAACTTCTAGAAAGTGTACGTATATACATCCACCTTTTAAACAAGACAACGATTTTTTTTCTAAAGTTCTCCAAGACTTCATTGTCTTGAATGTCAACATTAGTATTGGATATCCATGATTATGTATTTTCTTTCTAGTAGTGATCAAATGTGCCTGTAACTGCCAATCGTATCATTGACATGTTCTCAAGTTATTTTGATTTAAACTGACAATTATTTTGCATTATCATTAATGTTAATTCTCGTCCATATCACTGTTATTGTTAAAATAGTACAATTTTTCGTCAATGTGATGAAACATTGGGTTTTATAGAAAAGAGTTAAAATGTGTCAAGTTGTGTCAATTAAGATCGATTGTCTTCATATCATGTTAGGTTTGGGTTTCGAATGATAACTTCTCTTTTATTCACGTTGTGAACGACTCAGGTTCTTTTATGACCCATCACACACATTGTCAGATGACAGTTATTAGGCTCTTGTGGCATGTTGTTGAATTATAGATTGTAGATACTACTTCAATGTAAAAGTTTCCTTTTTAGTGAAGGTCCTGGCTGGGCACGGGGAATATTTATCACTGTAGATTCAAGGAGGACAAAAGGTCAAGGGAACCAACTAGGAAGTGCTAGTTTAAACAAAGGGAAAATATAATCGGCATTTCTTTTGTTCCCCTTGTGCTATGCAGACCCTCATCTGTAATTTAAATGACTGACGCAAGATATACTGTGCCCTTCTGCTCTCATCCACTAATTCCCTTTTTTTTTCCTTGTCTTTGATGGATTTTACTGCTTTTGTAAGTTTAACATTTAATGTTAAATTGTATGCAGAACTGCAAACATGAAAGTTGGGTTGGTGTTGCAAAGTACTTGATGGATGACGTTCCGCATCTGTTAAAGTCCGCGGATGTGAAAGATGTCAATGGCATTCTCAGTATTCTTTTGGCATCACTCCCGTCTGATTTCGAGAAATTTATCCAGTGGGTTGCTGAAGTTAGGAGGGAATGGGATGGTGGTATAGCGATAAGCGAAGAAGAAAAACGAAGACTTGCGATCAGGGTATGGTGCAGCATGTTCATATCCTTTTGTTGTTTCGTGACCTTGAAATGGACTCTTGTTTGTCTAAACATACACCGACTGAAAGTCTGTTCTTTTTCTTTTGCAGGAAGAGCTGTTAAAGCAGGTTCAAGATACTGGTTTTTTCAAGCACCTAGTTAATTTTTTGTCTTCAACTTCATGCTGCAGAAGAGTACCAGTTTTTGGTGGCAATGAAAATCTTCATGAAATTGCAGCCAACGCCTATTGCCAGGGGGCAGAAATTTTAAGCAGAAAATCTGGCACCTCAAGCTGCTCTTGCTGTCGTGAAGCTTGCCTTAAATGCGAGAATGTCGATGGTCAAAAAACTGTGTTGGTGCCAAGTGCAACAATTGTGAATGGTAAAAACAAGGAAAAGGTCAACATGCTGGCCCCACAATCTCTGATGGAACTCTTTTGTGGTGCCATGGATCCCAAAAACTGTACTAGCACTCAACCGGTTGGAAGCAATATCTTAACTGCACTTCTGTTGACGTTGCCACCTGAAACCTGGTGTGGTATCAAAGACGAGAAACTTCTGGAGGAAGTACAGAGCCTTGTTTCAATGGATAATCTTCCTGCCATGCTTCAAGAAGAGGTATTCATATCTCTTTTTGGAAATGTTATCTGTAACATCATTGCCTGTTTTTGCTTTGTTTTATTGCTGACGGAGAGTGTCTTTTGAAGAAGAGCTCCTTTTCGTTTCTTCATGAAGAAGACTCATCTTCACTCTTTTTTCTCCTCTATTTTGCTTGCTTTTTTTCTTCTTGGGTAGGGTGTGGGCTAGGGCTTGAACTGATTAGATGTCTCAGATCATTATGTGCTCTCAATTCTGCTAGTTGATAATCTCATATGCTCTAGCAAAGATCACTGTTTGGTGAAATGTCATACTGGGAAAAGTGTGGTGTGAATTTGATGCATGCCAAAAGGGCCATCTCTATTAGAACATACAATTTTGACAAACACTTTTTGATGATGTTCATTTTCTGGTGAGATATTAGAGCAGTGTCCTAATCAGCCTTGATATTGCAGGTTTTACACATGCGGAGACAGCTTTACATTCTGAAGAAGTGTCGAGAGAACAAGTTGGACGAGAACCTCTCTGCCCCGTGCACATGGGGTTCCTCTTAGAGTTAGATGAGTGTTGTGTATGAAATCCAAGATAAGCATGGCAATTCTAATATTGCCTCAGCTTTAGGGAAGGACGATGCATCAAGAAAGAACCACTTACAGTATGTTAAGCAGGGAAGCAGTTTCCACTCACCGGAGCTGTCTCTATTGAAGTAAGATGACCTAATTGGGACATTGCAATATGGAAGTCGCTTCAAATGGCATACAAGCTGTATAGGAGTAAATTTCGTTTCAGACTACAAATTTTTTTTTTGTCAGGTCACTTCCTGGAATTTGAGGCCAACACCATTGTTGGCAAAAGAAGATTTAAAATTATCTAACGAGGCATGTAGCTGAGGCATACAATGCAGTGACTCCATTTAGCTAGCTCTGATAGAATTCACCTGTTGGTGTATATTAACACGGTCCGTTTTAACACGGGTATGTAGTGAAATTTGACATTATATTTTCTTTTGCTGAAAAGGGAAATCTGCTTCAGTACAAGGTATGGGAAGAGCACTGCAAAGGTAGTTTTTAGTGGAATAGAACCTGTGCTAGCTTTCCTTTTTCTTTATTTTTGCATGTTCAGAAAATAGGCTAGCGTGTTTCTTCCTGCTCATCCTGTTAATAGTATGTTTTATTCAACTCGTGCTTTGCCAGAACTTCTGCTGTTACTCTCTGACTGTGGTGCTTCAGAGAAGAAAAAGAAAACCATGAAGTGACAGATGAAGATGGGAGAAATCATCCAGAATTCAATCTCCATGGATCCAATCAGTGGTTTCCGTTGAGAAATAATAATTTTTCTCGAATTTACTGGAGAAAATTACGACATAATAATATGTAGGGTTAATATCACGAAAAATTTCAAATTGGTATATCTTTGACAATTTTATCCTCATTTAATTTCTTGACCATCAAATACCCTAAACTGGTACACCTGTGATAAATTTACCTTCCATTAGCTTTCATTAAATTTTACAATTAAGTTGCTGAATTAGATGACACATACTATTGATGGGTGTATCAGTTTGGAGTTTTACTCCTCTATTTGTCATAGATTTACAAATTTGTGATTTTTCGTGGTATTAATCCAATTTAATGGAGTGTCACAATTGTACCAGTTTGGGGTTTTTGGTGGTGAAAAAATTAGTTCGGGATAAATTTTTCATATGTGTACCAATTTGGAGTTTTTTGTAATAAAAAAATTAGTTTTGGGTAAATTTGCCACAGATGTACCAGTTTAGGGTTTTTCGTGGTATTAACCATAATACGTAAATCAAAGTGTATTAGCGGTTATGAACATGATTTGGGGATTACCGACTACAGTGGACATACTTGTGAATGCATTCTGCAGATCTTATCTACTTTGGAAAGTTCCACTAACGTAGAAAGAAAGAGAGTTCTAAGGAATTGTCTTCTAGTTATCCTGACTCCTATAGCGTTACAGTTACGCCCATTCTTTTTAGCATACGCTTATAAATCATTTCAAAGATAGAGATGGACATTCAGGGAAATTTTATGGTAACTTGAGGTTGACGCTGCTTTTGTATTCGCTTAATAACATAGAGATATGGAAAAAAAATTCAATTGTCCATATAGCTAGAACTAAACTTAAATGATATCATCTCTCATTAGAGCTCCTAAAGAAACATACCTCAAACTAAATTTATGAGAGAAGCTCAAAATAGTAGAGCAGAAACCTATACTCAAACTCTGACCTTCTGCCTCAAAAAGCGTAGGATCTTTTTTATTTTTATTTTTTAAATTGGGTTAAATTTGTTCTCGGCATGACTTCCCTGAGTCAATCAAAAAGAAAATAATTTCTCATAGATGCCTTTATTTGTCCCAGTGAAAATGTTGAGCTGGAGAAGAGAAGTTTATCTAGCACCTGATTGAAATCTATTGGAGAATGTAAGCTTACTAAAGCAAGAAAAAAAGAAAAAAAGCCCATGTCCTGCATTGGCCATGAAAGTATCATGTGAGAATTTCATTAGATCCGGTACATTCTGAATAGTCAAAGAATAGAAAACGACAAAACCCTAGACACAACATGAAGTAATAAACACCTCTTCACGTTAATAACAGACGGCCTGATTTCTAGCAAAAAAAAAAAAAATAACAGACGGCCTGATTCCCTAAAAGACCCCAAACTTTAGGTCAAGTTCCAAATCTGCCCCGAACTTTTTTTTATATCAGAAAAAATCCAAAATTTTAGGTCCAGTCCCAAATCTGCCTCGAACTTTTTTTGTCTAAGAAATAATCCCAAACTTTAAATCCAGTCCCAAATTTGCCCCGAATTTTGTTTTGTGCAAAAAAAATCACAAAAATTCAATTTATTTTCAAAAATATACCCCTGTGATCCAGTCCCAACTTGACGTGGTACTTCTACGTCGATAGCAAATCCACATCAACAAAGTAATGGGGCTTTGTTTAAGACAAAAAAAAGTTTGGAGCAAATTTGGACTGAACCTAAAAATTATTTTTTTTTAAATTTTAAAAAAAAATTTTGGGGTGGATTTGTTATCGTCCCTAACTTTTATATCCTAGAATAGTTTTATTTTGGAGAATTTCAACCATTTTTATTGGGTTGGATTTGTTATCGAAGTGAAAATGCGACGTCGGTTTATATCTATTGCCAAATTACTTTGCTAACGTAGATTTGTTATCGACGTGAAAGTGCCATGTTAAGTCGGGACTAGATCACGGGGTATATTTTGAAAATAAATTGAAATTTGCTGATTTTTTTTACACAAAATAAAATTTGGGGTAAATTTGGGACTGAATTTAAAGTTTGAAGTTTTTTCTGAGACAAAAAAAAGTTTGGGGCAAATTTGGGTCTGCATCTAAAGTTTGGGGCTTTTTTTCAAGATAAAAGAAAGTTTAAGGTAGATTTGGGACTTTACCTAAAGTTGATGGTTTTTTAATGAATTCACCCAATAACAGACAGATGTATTGTCATCTTAGGTTAAATCTCAGTTCTCACTGTGGAGAAGTGAGAATGTACTCTGTTATGTTCATGTGATTTTCTTTGGGAGAATGTAGCGAGGATGGCTTACACCCACAAGGCCGACGAAGCCGAGTTTGGAGGAATACAAGGGCAGATTAGTAGGATTCAAATTGTTCTGACCTCAAAGAATGTTAAAAATCTCGAGAAAGGTCCATAATTTGTCTCTCCCTGCTTATATGCTGTTTTTCTTCTTGGGAAAATGCCACCAAAAACTCTAAAGTATGCCACTTGTGATATATTTACCCTGAACTTTTTTTTGTGACACGAAAAACTCTAAATTATGCCACTTGTGACAAATTTATCTTGAATTTTTTTTATGACACTAAAAACCCCAAACTATGCCACTTGTGATATATTTACCCCACAATACTTTGACCCATGGGCATTTTCATCTTTTTCATTTTTTTTCCTTTCTTCTCCGGCGGAGGCAAGCTGGCAAGGGCGGTCCTCGCCGGCGGTGGGTTGGGCGAGGGCTGCCCTCGCCGGATCTGACGAGGGCAGCCCTCGCCCGACGCCGGCGATGGTCGCCCTCGCCCGACTCAGGCGAGGGCGACCCTCGTCGGCGTCGAGCGAGGGCGACCCTCGTCGGCGTCGGGCGAGGGCTGCCCTGACCGGATCCGGCAAGGGTAGCCCTCGCCCAACCCACTGCCGGCAAGGACCACCCTCGCCGGCTTCCCTCCGCCGGAGAAGAAAGGAAAAAAAAAAGAGGAAAAAAAAAATGAAAAAGACGAAAATGCCCATGGGTCAAAGTATTGTGGGGTAAATGTGTCACAAGTGGCATAGTTTGGAGTTTTTCGTGTTATAAAAAAAAGTTCAGGGTAAAATTGTCACAAATGGCATAGTTTGGAATTTTTCGTGTGACAAAAAAAAGTTCAGGCTAAATGTATCACAAGTGGCATAATTTAGAGTTTTTCGTGGCATTTTCCCTTTCTTCTTCTTCCCAATTATGAATGTTGTGTTTTTTTTTTGGTCGATAATTATGAATGTTGTTAAAGAGTGTACTTACGACACAAGATGATTAATATTAAGCATCTTGTGCTTGCAAAAACACAAGATGATTTTACTAACAAGTGCCTTTTAGAATTTTGTAATTGTGACATACAAAATAGTATATGTATGCTCCGCTTGTTCCCGTGTTTTTTTAGTGTATTTTGACGTCCCGCAAAATATATATTCCTACTTTTCTTTGGAGAAATCTCAGCTCTTAAGGCACTTGTTAGTAAAATCCATTTATTATCTACTTTCTTCCATAATTATTTGCTAACCAGCGTTGTTGATTACTCGACAATCCCTTCATTGTAGATAAGATTTGATTCTTCTATTGTTTTTTTTTTGTAATTTCTGTTTTCACATTGGTCAAAGAAATTTTCAAGTATGAGAATTGAACTGCCAAAAAGCTCTCAACTGCTCTCTATTTGAATTTCTACACGTTTTTGGGTCAAGATTTTGCAAGCACTATTTCATTTGGTTGCCCTAACGTGAGGTCCACCGAGTCTATGCAATAATTTGTCTAGGATTTAAGTATAACCATTACATTTAGCAATGCACAAGATAGGGTCAATGTTTTCACCATACAGTGACATTGCTTGTTCTTAAAGTTGGCTTAATTATGTGTGTTTCAGCTTCCCTTGATGTCCAAGAACAGATACATTTTTTTAAATTGAAGATTTTTGTTTCAAATGATGATTTCCTTTTGGCATGTAACATGGACAATGATCTTTCATCAGTCTGAGGCAGACTGCTACTAGAAATTTGTATTTGTCCAGGCTGTTCTTGGGTTGAGGCAGAATGCTATTGTTTCGTGTCCAAAATTATAGTTTTGTTTTGGGAAAATTACACAAACAGTTCCTAAACTTTGACTCAATATAGTCCTTGAACTTTAAACCAATGTTCAATGTGGTCCTTGAACTTTTAATTTTTTCAATGTGGTCCATGAACTTTTAGTACATGTTCAATATAGTCCCTGAACTTTATAAAAATGTTCAATGTAATCCTTCCATTAATTCAAGTTCATGGACTATATTGTACATTTTCATATAGTTCAAGGACTAAATTGAACATGTACTAAAAGTTTAGGAACCACATTGAACAAATTAAAAGTTCAGGGACCACATTGAACATTAGGCTAAAGTTCAGAAACTATATTGAACAAATTAAAAGTTCATGGACCAAATTGCACATTGAGCCAAAGTTCAGAGATTGTTTGTGTCATTATTCCATTTGTTTTATGCTAGTAAATTTCAATAAGTGTTGGTAAATGTCAAAAAGTTAGCCGTAAAACAAATGAATGGTGACTATTTTCTAAACAAATTGTTGATAAGTTACCAACACTTTTTATGGAATTACCATTTTTTTTTATAATTTACACAATTACCATTTTTTGCAAAACTTGCCAACTTTTATGTGCGTAATTTACTAGCGCTTTGAATGTATTAATTATATAAAATTACTATACAAGGTTTTGTTATGTTAAAATACCACCAACTTTGAGCCTTCAACTCTCATTTGAGTTACTTATCGAAGTTCATGTACCAATATCTTCTATTTAATTACCAACTTTTAATTGACTTGGTTAGCAACCTCTTAAATTTACTAATTCTTTTTACAGATTAGCAACTTAAATTAGTGTGACTCACCGACTTTTCTTCTTTTAAATTAGGGAAAATTCCAAATAGGGGCTTGAAGTGCCCTCATTTTCTCAAATAAGGGCATGAAGTGAACTTTGTGTCAAATAAGGGCCTGAAATGCTCTCATTTTCTCAAATAAGGGCCTGAAGTAAATTTTGTTTCAATTAAGGACTTGAAGTGGCTATATCTGTTTCAAAAAAGGTTAACTTTCCAAATGATAAGGGCATTCTCATCTTTTAACTTTTTTTCCTTATTTTTTCCTTTTTTTTTCTTTGTCTAGTTTTTTCTTTTTTTTTGCCAATAGCCGGTTCCGGTGGCTAACTGGCCACCGGCGAAGCCCAAGAAGGCTGGGTGAGGGTCGCCCTCGCCTGATCTGTTGAAGGCCACCCTTGCTGGCAATAGGCAAGGCAGCCCTCGCCGACCATGGGCGAGGGTTGCCTCGTCAGTTGCCAGCGAGGGTCTTGCCGACCACCCGTCGCACAGGCGAGGCTGGCCCTCACCTGTGGCTTTCAAGCGCCGCCTCGCCGGCAACTAACTAGGCGACCCTCGCCCAGCCTCACTTAGCCCTTCTTGGGCTTCGCCGGTTGCTGGCCACCGGCAAAGACAAAGAGAAAACCATAAAAAAGAAAAGAAAAGAAAAAAGAAAGAAAGAAAATTTAAAATTGAAATTATTTTTGGACGAAAATCACCTTAATCAATCATAATATTTCACCGGCCGATGAACGACGAGGTCAGGCCCTTATTTGAAACTATCGTGGCCACTTCAGGTCCTTATTTGAGAAAATGAGGGCACTTCAGGCCCTTATTTGAGAAAATTAGGGCACTTCGGGTCCTTATTTCGAATTTTCCCTTTAAATTACCTTGTGGCATTAAGTTATGAACTATCATTTGAGTTACCAACATATGTTTATTTGATACATTTAATCTGCTAACTTTTCCTATCATTTACAAACATTATTTGTCTTTTTTAGTAATACCTTAAACTTACTAACCCTTTCTAGAAATAACTAATTTTAATTAGAGTGACTTAATAATTTTATCCGATTAAGTTACCCACCAGTTTTGGGTCATCATTCCTATTTAAGTTACTGTTTCTTTTAATTACTAACTTTTCTTATCTTTTATCCACTTTTATTTGCCTTGCTTAACTACGCCTTTGATGAACAATTCCTAAACGAAATTAACCTTTTAATTGAATTATTAGCTTTTCTCTAATTGAATTATCAACTGAGTAATAGGTTACTAACTCTCATTCAAATTAGTTATCAATTCTTTTTGGTTTTTTTTTAATTTATCAAATTTGCTATTGGGTTACTTAATCGAGAAAAAATTTGGTAATTCACTAAAAAAAAGACAGATAATTTCATATAGGAGTGGTAAATGGTGTTTGTAAAAAAGGTAAATATAAGTTGATAAAAGATAAGAGAATTGGTTAAAAAATAGTAGATGAACGTCGATACCTAACTCAAATAAGAATCGACAACGCAAAACTAGTTAGTAACTCAATTGTACAAAAGGATTGATGAGGAAGGTAAATAGAATTGATAACATAATAAGAAATTTGGTATATTTGAAAAATAAATGTTGGTGAGTGTCGTGCCACGCCTTTTCGCATGCCTATGGAGGTACTTTCATTCGTCACGAATAACGAAACTGTCCCCGAATAGGCTACTAAAGTCCGAAACGAATATTTCGCCCAAACGTCCTACAAACATCTCATCACTAGACAAACGAGAGTCTCTCCCAAACCATACCTCACGAGACAGTGGGTATTTATATTCTAATCTTTTCTATTTAACCTAAGTTTTGATTTGGAGTCACCACTAGTCATTATTGGTAGGTTGACTAGAAACCTAATCGAGCTACAGGAGAAATACCATGATTCTGCGAACCAGAGATTACATGGGTAAGGGAACTTGGTTATGCTAATGATCCCAAATCGAGATCTCTAATGCCCTTTCGGTACCTAAAACGATACGAAGTGTCTAATGTGTCACATAAGTTCGCAAGGCCTATTTACTAATTCTAACTGTTCTAATCAGGAAAAATCCATCAATCAATGATTAAATGCACAATGAAAATGGGGTTGCCCTAGTTGATGTTCAAATCGAAGTTCAATATGCCATTAGAGCATATTGTTGACACCTGATTTTTAGCTCTTTTTTTTTTTCATATTTTAAAAAATCTCAAAATTAGGACTAGGAATCTTGGCCAAGCTTAGAAACCTACTTCTAAACCAAAAATAAATTTTTTAGCATTTTCCTGTATTTTCCTTTAATTTCTTTTGTCAAAATAAGTGAGAAAATAAAAAAAAATAGAAAATGAAATCAGAAAATTCCATAAAAATAGTCATTAGTCTTATTTTAAATCCAATTTAATTAATACATCATCAATTTTGAAAAATCTCAATCGGGTATATATTTTTCCCAAAATTGGGCAAAATCAAACCCAAATTGAACCAAAAATGCAATTAAGTCTTTTCTAGTCATTTTTAAGTCATAGTGTCTGCACAACAAATGATTTTGGAACCTTGAATTACATAATGGTTAGTCCAATTGCACAATTTGTCAAAGAAATCAGAAAACCCAAAAATTCAATTGAAAATTAAGATTTTTGAGCCAAAATTGGGAATCGTGTCCAATATGAAATTGTCGAACCATGAGACCATCATTTGTAGGGTTAATCAGATGTGGGTAATTCAATTTTGGCATCAATTTTGCCTAATCAGGTCATTAGGACATCAAATTGAACAAAAACCTATTAACCCGAATACAAAAATGTGAAAATCTTGGACATGATTATAACAAAAATTGGGGAAAATCACATATTTGGGTTTGGAATGTGATGAGGAATTCAATTTTGGGGTTTAATTTTGAAAATTGGGTTAAATTTGAGCTTAATTGGCGAATTTTGACCAACCCGGGTTTGCTGGGTCGACCGGGTCAACCCGACCCGACCCGGGTCGGTCATCTTCTTCGCCCGACTCACCCGAGTCACAATAAAACCCAGTTAAAAACTGAATCAAACCCATGTTTTTGCCAACTTATTTTGGGCAATTGAACACGTGAAAATTGAAATAGCCAGCTGGAGAATCTCCGGCTGGCACCAAATATTCGATCTAACCGATTCTAAGTCGGTTCTAACCGAATTTGGGCGGGAATTTTGATGAACAAAAAGCTGGAAAAACTGAACATTGAAGGGAGGAGGTGTTCGATGAAATGCCAGAGAGAGAGATGAGACAGAAACAGAGGAAAAAGAGAGAAAGCTAGAGAGAGAAGAGATTAGAGGTCCCCTACCTGAGCGATCGGCGCCGCCCTAGACGGCGGAGCGCCGGCAAATCAGGGTCTGGTTGTGATCTCCCTTCTGGCAATTGGTTCGGTTCAGTCAACCATGAAGCTCTGAAAACGAGCTTCGTCCGGCGTGCCGAGAGATACTCCGGCGAATCTGAAGCTACTAGAGTGAATATCAAGTATCAAAGAACAACTCTAGAGTCTCGGATTAGTTCATCAATTCCTCCTGGTCATCGAACAAAGAAGGTAAAGTTGGCTCATAGTCATTTTTTTCAAAATTTCCCAGAATTTAGTTCCAATCCCAATATGAATGTTTATGTGATTTCGTCGATGAATCTTGGCATTTTGATGTTCAGAACTAGTTTCTATTGTTTGATTGCATTTCGGACATTAAAAACACATAAACCGAATTGGTCAACCGTTGAAACCTCCTCGCCGGAACTCAGATACCTTCGCCGGAGCATTGCCGTGGCTGTAAGGCCATTCAAGTTAGCTTCCTTGACCTTGTTTGATTTTTTTTGTCCTTGATTTGAACCGAGCTAGATGGTTAAGGCGAGTAGAATAGGGATTTTGAGTTTTGATGAGCATGATTTAGGTTGGCAACAAATTAGCATTTTTCGGTGACTTTTTTGCCGGTCGGTGATTGTCCAACGGCCAATTAGTTGGTTTAGTTTGATAGTAGATGATACAGTCTCAATGTAGAATCCAAAAACATGGCCGAAATCACACCGGAAGGTCGTCAGATCCCGATCCGAAGTCACGGCCTTGAAAACATTAAACTAGAAATTGTGCATACCAAGTGTTTGATAAAATGCTATTGACACCTAATTTTTTAGCTCATTTTTTTTCTATATTTTCAAAAATCTCAAAATTAGGACTAGTAGTCTTGGCCAAGCCTAGAAACCTATTTTTAAACCAAAAAAATATTTTTTTTAGCGTTTTCCTGCATTTTTCCTTAATTTCTTTTAGTCAAAATAAGTAAGAAAATCAAGAAAAATAGCAAATGAAATCAGAAAATTCCATAAAAATAGTCATTAGTCTTATTTTAAATTCAATTTCATGAATACATCATCAATTTTGAAAAATCTCAATCGGGTATATATTTTTCCCAAAATTGGGCAAAATTAAACCCGAATTGAACCAAAATGCAATTAAATTTTTTCTAGTCATTTTTAAGTCATAGTGTCTTCACAACAAATGATTTTGGGACCTTGAATTACATAATGGTCGGTCCAATTGCACAATTTGACATAAAAATAAAAAATCCCCAAAATTTAATTGAAAAATAAGAATTTTGAACCCAAATTGGGAATCATGCCCAATATGAAATTGTTGAACCATGAGGCTATTATTCCTAGGGTTAATCAGACGTTTTTTTTTTTTTTTTTTTTTTGGTCGAAAATGCATCCTTTCATTTCATTTAAGTAGATAAGGTGAAAGTACAACCGAAATGGGTTTCGGCATACAAAATATCTAAAAGGGATTGAGGGGGATTGGAAACCCAGCACTGAGGAAGAGTCCCGCGAAGTTGAGCTTTAGCAACCCAATCCGCTGCAGTATTTTGGGTTCTAGAGCAGTGGGATAAACATAAAAAAGGCATACAAGAAAGTGAGGTCCGACATTCTTTTATGAGTACTTCCACATCCCAAGGAGGTTGGTCTTCACACGTGATTGACTGAACTAAAGTAGAGTTGTCAGACTCCACTTCCACGGTTACTTCTCTCCCCATGTTCTCTCTTCTCCATTCTTTCATGAAGCGCACACCTTGAAGCAGTGCCAGGGCTTCCGCTTGAAGAGGCGATTGAGCCCGAATCAGACAAGCAAATCCTCCCATGAGCTTTCCTGAGGAGTCTCGGCATACACTTAATCAGACGTGGGTAATTCAATTTTGACATCAAATTTTCCTAATCAGGTCATTAGGACATCAAATTGAATAAAAACCTATTAGCCTGAATACAAAAATGAGAAAATCTTGGACACAATCATGACAAAAATTGGGAAAAATTTTATATTTGGGTTCGGAATGTGATGGGGAATTCAATTTTGGGGTTTAATTTTGAAAATTGGGCCAAAATTGAGCTTAATTGGTGAATTTAGACTAACCCGGGTCTGCCGGGTCGGCCGGGTCAACCCGACCCGACCCGGGTTGGTTGTCTTCCTTACCCGACTCACCCGAGCCACATTAAACCCAGAAAAAACCATTTCGAGCCCGCACCTTCACCTATTGGCAAGTGAAAATCGACTGGGCCAGCTGGAAAATCTCCAGCTGGCACTAGTGAACCGATCTAACCTATCGGAAATCGGTTCTAATCGATTTTGGGCGGGGATTTTTTATCAACAAAAACCAAGAAAAAACTGAACATTGCGAGGAGGGTATTCGACGAAAATCCAAAGAGAGAGAGGAGAGAGAAATAGGCGAAACCAAAGAGGAAAAGTTAGAGAGAGAGGGTCTAAGGTTCCCACCCGAGTGTCCGGCACTGCCCTAGACGGCAAAGCACCGGCGAATCGGAGTTTGGCCGAAACCTCCCCTTTACTGTTCCAGTCGAATTGGCTGGTCCTGAAGGCGGAAGTGCAAGTGTCAGGGAATAACCCTATAAGCGCGGATCAATTCGACAATTTCTTTTGAACATCGAACGAAGAAGGTAAACATTACTCACGGCCACAGTTTTTCCAAAAATTTCAGAAAACACAATTTGATTCAATTTTGCTGTTCATGTCATTCTGATCGTGATTTTGTATTTCTGAATGTTCAAAACTTGTTTCTAATCATGTTTTGTATTGTTTGACTGCATTTTGTGCTGTTAAATCAACAAAACCGAGTCAATCCACCATTAAAAAAAACGTTCGTCGGAGCTCGGGAAACTTCGCCGGAGCACTCCCCGTGGCATTAAGCCACTCAAGTTAGCTTTTTTGACCTTGTTTGATGTTTTTGTCCTTGAGTATGGTAATGGTTCAAGTTCTGGAAATTCAAGTTTTAGCTAGAAATAGTTTAGGTTCTTCGGACTTGAATTGCGCTGGTCAGTAGAGGTCCGACGACATGCTAAATGGATCGGACTGAAAATAGAACACATGAACATCACAATGGTGCAATTGGAATGGTAAAATAGTCACTGCAAGGTCATCGACGAGAGGCTCGAACCGGTGACCTCAAAAATGTTTAACACGGAACTACGCCTACCAACCGTTCGAGGAAATACCTAAATGAAAAAATCCCTAAAGGCACCGTTTTAGGGCGTTGTGCTCGCCGGGGAAAGCAACCGGCGCTGGCGTCGGCGAATCCCGGTTCGGTCAAGTCGAACTGGGTTGAACCGGGCCGGTCCGGTTCATTTCTCGGCGGGAATTTTTAAAAAAATAAAAAAATAATAAAAAATCTTAAAAAACATAAAAATTCGAAAAAAAATTCTGAAAGAAAAATCAAAAATAAAAAAATGTTAAAAAATTTAAAAATATTAATAAAAAAAATCATAAAATATAAAAAAATTTAGAAATTCAAAAATTCTAGAAAAAATAGAAAATTCATAAAAAATTAGAAAATTGAAAAATATCCAGAAAATTCACAAAAATTCAGAAAATACAAACAAAAAATGTGAAAAATTTAGAAAATCAATAAAAAATTGAAAAATTGAAAAATTTATAAAAATTCTCCGAAAATCGTAAAAAATCAATTCTCGGTTAATGAAATTTCTGAAAAAAAAATAAAAATTTCAAAAATTTTAAAATTCACAGAATGGTCCAAAACACCGTGGCCAACCATAAAAAGTGAGATTTGAATTTTTGGAAGTGCCCAAGTGGCATTTTTTGAGAATTTCAAATTCAGGGGTTATAACCCCTAAAAAACACTAAAACCATAAAAAAATGTAAATCATGAAGTGAATAAGCTTCTAGAGCTTCATTAGGGTTTGGATGTTTTGATTGATTTTCATTTTTAGAGACCATTTATGATTGATTGACATTGATGGTACATTTAATACTTGTTTGGTTCTTCTTGCGATTAGAATGGATAGAGTTAGTGGGTAAGCCTCGGAAATTTGCATGACACGTTAGACATTGTATCGTTCTTAGGTACCGAAAGGGCGTTAGGGATCTCGATTCGAGATCAATAACGTAATTAAGTCCTCATACTCAGAATCTCTAGTTCGTAGAATCGTGGTATTTCTCCCGTACCTCGATTAGGTTTCTATTCTACTTACCAATAATGACTAGTGGCGACTCCAAAATCACAAATTTAGATTAAATAGGAAATTACCTTCCATTGTCACGTGAGGTACGGTCTGAGAGAGACCCTTACACAGAAATACCTCCTTAGCACGCAAATCCCGAAAGCCCCAAAAAGCGCGGCGCGACATATGCCTAAGAGAAAAATGGTCAAAACGGCGCCGTTTTTGGCTCTGGGCTTGCCGGAGGAGACGACCGGCGACCGGCGCCGGCGACGCCCGGTTCGGTAAAATCGAACCGGGTTGAACCGGGCCGGTCCGGTTCGTTTCCCGGCAGGAAATTTAAAAAATAAAACAAAAATAAATTTCACAGAAAAACAAATAAA
The DNA here is from genome assembly GCF_021117445.2 of Syzygium oleosum. Lineage (NCBI taxonomy): Eukaryota > Viridiplantae > Streptophyta > Magnoliopsida > Myrtales > Myrtaceae > Syzygium > Syzygium oleosum. The sequence goes on along the minus strand of NW_026607485.1, from coordinate 17,498,967 downwards.
AAATAGAAAATTCATAAAAAAAATAATAATAAAAAAAAATAAAAAATAGAAAATTCATAAAAATTCAAAAAAAATTTAGAAAATTCATAAAAACTTAGAAAATTCAGAAAATACAAAGAAAAAATGTGAAAAATCTAGAAAATCAATAAAAAATTGAAAAATTGGAAAATTCATAAAAAATTTCAGAAAATCATAAAAATCAATTCTTGGTTAATGAAATTTCCGAAAAAAAAATCAAAAATCAAAAATTTCAAAAATTTTAAAAATTCACAGAATGGTCCAAAAACACTGTGGCCAACCTTAGAAAGTGAAATTTGAATTTTTGGAAGTGCCCAAGTGGCATTTTTAAAAAAAAAAATCTCAAATTCAGGGGTTATAACCCCTAAAAAACCCTAAAACCCTAAAAAATGTAAATCATGAAATGAATAAGCTTCTAGAGCTTCATTAGGGTTTGGATGTTTTGATTGAATTTCATTTTTAGAGACCATTTAGGATTGATTGATCTGATTGACATTGATTGTACATTTAATACTTGATTGGTTTTCCCTGCGATTAGAATGGATAGGATTAGTGGGTAAGCCTCGAAAATTTGTATGACACGTCGTTCTTAGGTACCGAAAGGGCGTTAAGGATCTCAATCTGGGATCAATAACGTAACCAAGTCCCCGTACTTAGAATCTCTGGTTCGTAGAATCGTGGTATTTCTCCCGTACCTCGATTAGGTTTCTAGTCTACCTACCAATAATGGCTAGTGGTAACTCCAAAATTACAAACTTAGACTAAATAGGAAATGACCATCTATTGTAACGTGAGGTATGGTCTGGGAGAGACCCTTACATAGAAATACCTCCTTAGTGCGCAAATCCCGAAAGCCCCAAAAAGCACGGCGCGATAGGCTTGGCGACTCTGCTGGGGAGTTACTTTTTTTAAGTGGACTTAGGCCTAGATAGAACGATACGATTGTGTTTTGTGTTTGCAAGGATCCCAGGTAATTCCCACTAATGATAGTGTTAAATGGTTTTGCAGGTGGGTGGTATAAGGGATGTAGTCTTTGCTTACTCTTGTTTTGCAGGATGGTGTTGGGATTGAATGTGGTTTGAATGAATTTTAGAAGTGCTGTTTGATTATTAATTGCTATGCATGCCTTTAAGTTGCTTTAGCACTACACCATTAGCACACACCACCCGTGGCCCAACCCCGGCTACATTTAGGATTACCCTTAGGAGGTATGTGTTTAGGCGAAACTATAAGCCGATTGCTCATGGGATCGTTTAAATGCAATACCGATCACCGAGGTGGAATAATATTCCATTACTTTAGGCCGATTGCCTATTGGAATGGAATCCCTTGTCCATTAAGGTGGTGACCTTGAGCCTTTAGCATATCCTACCCTTTTAGGCGTCAAAACTTCACTGGTTGCATTCGCTTGTCTTTGTGGTTGGTATACCTAAAACCAAACAAAAATGTCATAGTAAGCAAGTATCGTTCCATTCCATTCTTTTACAATTATGCATGTTAGTTGGCACGTTCTCAAAAAAATGCCTAAATGACATTCAATGCTTGGTCTAAATGCCCTTTCATTTTAGAATGCATGATTAGGGCGTCATACTCCATTTGACCATTCTTTCATTTTTAGATGAAATGTATAGGTCCATGGCGGATTTTCCATGTAATTCAAGTGCTTATTTGTTCATTTCAATGTAGTCGAAGTTGTAAACCATAGTTTAGGACTTTATGGTCTAAATGGAATATGACAGAATGGGCATTTACATCACACATTGAATTTGTCCATAATCTCAACTATATACTCTTTTAAGGTTTAAACGGACTCAAAATGACATTTGCATTACTTTCGAGGCATGCAAGTGTACTTTACCTCCGTTTTACCTCAAAAGGACATATGATTGAAATGGAGGCATTAAAATTGATTCGTAATCCATGGTGATTGATAACAAATCTTTTTGCATGATTAAGCTCAATGGGAAAACTAAACATCCAAGTAATTTCCATTCCTCATAAGGAACTTGTTGCTTGATGGAAAGGCATGTCCAAGGACAACCAAATTTATATCCAAGAAAGGCTTGAATACCTTCTCGAGCTTATGCATGTGGAACATCAAGTCAGCTTAGTCCAAGCTTTGGCACATTTTTGGGAGGTTTCCACCGCCACATTCCAACTTGGAGAACATGAATTGATACCAACGTTAGAAGAATATCAAACCGCCATTGGAATTAATTCTAAATCTAGGGTCGTAAAGCCACCCGTTGGACTTAATCCTGTGAGCCTTTTAGCTGAATTCCTTAACCTCAAAACTTTCAAAATCGAAAAGTTAATCAAATCAAACACGGGTAGATTTCCATTATCCTTCCTAGTAGACAACTTTTCAAAACTTCCTAGGGAAATGGGAAACACTTCAGCCCGGGTATTCATTCTAGCTTTCTTCGGCTTTATTCTATTCCCCGTGTCCAGAACGGGATTAGACCCTTTAGTCGCTGTGATCGCAAGACAAGCATGTCTTAAGTGGGATTTCTCTAATATGCTTCTTGCCCAAACCGTCATTTCCTTAAACACATACCAAAATCGTGGGAGGGGTATCTTTCAAGCTTCTATTGGTCTTTTGTCATTATGGTTCATCTCACACATTCGACCATGGTGTCATTTTATGAACATTCGCGAAATTTGTTCGGCGATAAATCCAATTGAACGATATATTCGTCTCCAAAGCAAATTACCCAAACAATCTTTCTTAGATTGGGCCAATTTCATTAGAGCCCTAACTCCTGATCAAATCCAATGGCGGATCGATTGGTCAAAAATTAGCAAAGCAAAGATCACAAGCCGAGAGGGAAATGCGGTACCATTGCTTGGTTTGAGTGAAGGAGCAGCTTATTGCCCTCTAAGGGTTATAAGACAATTCGAAATACTTCAACAAGTTCCACCGGTATGGAATCTTGAAGAGTTCACCTTTGATATCCCAAGTGAAACTATACCTGAAGAAGAGAAGAATAGCCTTCAAGCCAAAATTCACAACATCATCTTATCTTTGGATAACATACTCGAACAAATAATCGAGTGGCCAAAAAACTTGGAAGAAGACATGAAGATTTGCATGGCCTCCAAAGAATACATCAAATGGATAGAAAATAAGCGTCCAATTGATGTCGAGCCATATGTCCCATTGAGCGTTGTACCGGATCCTGTAGATGAATATGTCCCGGAATACATTGTTCCAAGCATGCCTGGAGTGGAACCATACATTCCTGAAGAGGTCGTGATCGATGTAGAAGAATGGGAATCTCGAGCCAAGGAATGGGAGGAATATCAAAAGGCGGAAGCTACCGTAGCTTGCAAGAAGTCTAGGATTGGATGATTTAGATTCCCATTTGAGTTTAAAATCACGATGTTAAACAATTTTAAATTTTATATGCAATGATGAGTTGATCACTTTCTAAACATGCATGGATAATTTCAGAACATGATTTCAAAACATAAAGGAATCACAATGGATTACAATTCTTTGAATTGTATGATTGCTTGAGAAAGACATTGATAAAGAATTTTATACAAAGCTAAGGCTTGTATGAAATTTCTTATCCTTGACAATCTCATGAAACCATACGATTAAGAGGTATGTAGGGTTTAATGATCATTTACTATGCTAATATCGGGTTTTTTTTTTACAAAGCAGGTTGTTTAGCAACGAAAGGTAAAAGACCTCGAACTCGCTTACAAGTTAGAATGGCGGAAGAAGAGACTCGTGCTCGACTATCTGAAGTCGAGAACCAAATGACCCAAATGGTTGCAATGATGGTAGAAATGAAGGCTTTTATTCTCGCATCTCGAGGATCTTATCCTGCTACTCCAAATGTGGGAACTTCAAATGCTACCGAAACACCGATTGGAGACCTAGTTAGAAACAAAGAACCAGTTCAAGAAAATCCTCCAAAGACTACGCCTGAGGTGGTAAATTTGAAGGGGGATGATCAAATCAAGAAGACATTCAAAACAAAGGATGAAGAAGAAGCGAAGAGATTGGCCAAAATTGAAGAGTGCTTAGCAAGCCAAGATTATGAACTTCAAAGGTTCGACAAGTTCTCGCCGTATGCGAAGGTGGTTGTTCCAAAAAATTATAAAGAACTAGAGTTCGTGAGGAAGTATGATGGCACTGGTTATCCCAAAAGCCATTTGAAGTACTATCTCCGTAAGATGGCAAGATATTCAGATAACACACCACTTCTTATTAGTACATTTCAAGATAGTTTGAGAGGAGCAGCCCTCACATGGTACACAGCCCTCGACATAGAAGACTTCACTGAATGGGATCATTTGGCGGGAGAATTCCTTCGCCAGTACAAGTTTAATGTTGAAGTACTCCCAACTAGAGAAGATCTCGTCAGAACCGAGAAACGGAAGAATGAAGGGTTCAGAGATTATGCTCAGAGATGGAAAGATGTTGCCTCACAAGTAAAGCCCGCCATAAGTGAAGACAAGCTCATTGAGCTCTTTCTAAAATCATTGCCAATTGAGTATTATGACAAGCTTCATATATCAGGCTGTCAAACATTCACCATGTTGGTAAAAGTGGGTGAGAGAATTGAATGGGGTTGAAAGAGAAGAAGGTTCAAGAAACAGCAGCACGAAGACCTTACTTTGGGAAAAAAGACAAAGAGCCCATCCGAGAAGTGGCTATGGTGTCTAGCCCAAATACTCATCAAACATCATTTCCAAAGCAATCAAATGTCGCTTGGAAAAACCTAAGGCAGTTCGAGCCAAATAAAAGGCCCGTGAGGCAATACACACCGTTGCCCCGACCCCTGTCAAAGCTATTACCAATGCTTCTAGAAAGGCATTTGGTGGCCAAAGAAGTATCGAGAGACAATCCTGCAAGATTTTCTTGGTACGATGAGTCAAAAACCTGCACCTACCACATGGGAGAAAGGGGACATGATGTAGATAATTGTCCCACTCTAAAGTACAAGGTTCAACAGCTCATTGACAAGAAGATATTGAACTTCCAAGAGCCCAAGCCAAATATACATCAAAATTCTCTTCCCGAGTACAATATAGTAAACATGATCAAGGATGAAGAAACAGTGATCAAGTCTGACAATGAAGATGAATATGAGGTCAAGATTAAATCTTATCGTTTAGGAGATGCCCGCTTTCGTCAAGAAGCGCTCCTAAAAGGCGAGATTGTAGAAAACTTGGGAGAAGACTCCGGAAAATATAACTTCCAAGTGAAATATACCCCACCGCCATGGGCATTCAAAAATGAAGTAATTGTGCCTGATGGCTGGGGTGGTATGGATGACGAAATCAACCCTGAGGAGAAAACCCTGCTTAAGAAGGAAATGTTCCAAGATGAAACAAATAAGGATGAAAAGGAGAAAGAAAAAGTCCGACAGAGTGAAAGGCGTTTCACCCACAAATCATCCAGGGAAGGCGAAATCGTGGACTTACTTGGTCAAGACAGCGGTAAATACAATTACCGTGTCAAATATACTCCACCACCGTGGGCGTTCAAAAATGAAGACATTATACCCGATGGATTGGGTGGAATGGACGAGGTCCCGATCAGTCAACTAAATCTCGAGGAGAATGAAGATCGAGAAGAGAAAGAGAAAAAAAAGACTCGCTGAGGTGATAGGCGATTTGTTCGAAAAGCACGAAAACAAAGTAAAGTTGTTAATTTTCTAGGTCAACATAGTGGCCGGTATAATTACCGTGTCAAATATACACCCCCTCCGTGGGCATTCAAGAATGAAATAATCACACCTGATGGCTGGGGTGGAATGGATGCTGACGAAGCCAATAGAAGCATGGTATCCATGATTACACCATTTCTGATCAAGCTTGATGAGGTAGATAAATATAAGGAGGAGGAAGGTCCTGTCGAACCAATCACTATCCAACTTCCCATTGATCAACTAAGAATTGAAGGAGAAGAAACACAGCCTGTGATTATCACTCTCCCTCCAAAAGAAAAGTTTGATACTAAGTGTGTACCTTGGGAATACTATTCCAAAGAAGTTGATACTATAACCCGATCGGAGAGATGTAATGTCCCGAAGGAAGGTGAGCATGAAAGAAAGGAGTAACCGAAGAAGATGTCAAACAGTTGCTTTCGGTCATGAAGACGAGCGAATTTGAGGTAATTGAACAGTTAAGGAAGATGCCAGCATAGATTTCTCTGTTGGATCTCTTCAAGACTTCAGAAAGCCACAAAATGGTGCTTATGAAGCTTTTCAATGAAGTGCACGTTCCGGAGACAATTAATGAAGTATAATTGGAAAACTTTGTTGGCACTATTCTTCTGAAAGATCAAATTGTCTTCTTCGATGAAGATTTCCCAATTGACGGGCGTTCCTATAATAAGGCTCTGTATATTGCTGTCAAATGCCGGGGCAAAGAGGTGTCACGTGTGCTGATCGATAATGGTTCCGCACTTAATTTGTGTCCACTAGGCACACTGCATCGCTTGGGGATTAGCGAAGAGCTCATCAAACTTTCTAAGGTAACCGTGCGCTCGTTTGATGGAATGAAGAAAGAAGTTATTGGCGATATCGAGCTCGAGGTAAACATAGGCCCTGTGCCTTTTCTAATTGACTTCCAAGTAGTGAATATTTCGAGGACTTTCAACTTATTACTCGGAAGACCTTGGATTCATATGGCTGGCGCCATTCCTTCAAGTCTCCATCATAAGGTCAGGTTCGTCATTAATGGCAAGATGATCACCGTACACGGGGAGACGGATTTCGCCACTTATAAAGAGAGTGCAATACCGTATGTCGAACTCGAAGTAAAAGAAGAACCAAACTATCATTCCTTCAAAATGATCTCAATAGTGCAAATTCCTGCCAGTTGCATCATCAAATCCCCGGAGTTCTCAACATCATCCATTATGTCTGGAAGGGTGTTATGCCAATATGGATTTACTCCCGATAATGGTTTTGGATCGAAATCCCAAGTAATCAGGGAACCTATTACTCCTCTTGCGACAAGAATGAAGCACAGAGTAGGTTATATTCCAGATAACTCTAAGGATCACCATGGAGGCCGAGGTCGAGAGAACCATGGAGGCTGTAGAGGCCGAGGTGATCGCATCATTAATCCATTTATATGGAAGGGTAAAGCTAAAGAGCTTCCCTATCATCAAATTCACATCAAGAAAACTTTTCCTGGACCTTCCAAACTACTTCAAGAAGAAGACTTATATGCAGAGAAAGAATCTGTTCTGCCTGTTTTATTCCAAGAGAATATCATCAATGTTATCTTAATCGAAGCAGAAGATACCTATGCACTGGAGTAGAAAGATTCTCTTGAACTTTTGTTACTAGCATTTTCCATTGCATTTTGTTGATTACCATTTCAAATTTCTTGTGATTTCATTTGCAATTTCAATTCAGTTGCAATTTACATTCCTGTTGAGATAGATGTAATCACGTTTTTCAATTCAATAGAAGTGATCAAATGTTTTGTTAAGGACATGTAGAAACAAAACCAAACCTATGATGAACGTTATCCTCATTTGTGAGGCTTGAGGCTTTGGGTTTCTATATTGCTCCTCATTGCGAAAATGATTTTAAGAGCAAGGAAGTCTGATGATATGAGGACTAGCTCTGTCTTTATGTTTTTTCAAAATAAATTTCAAAATGAATTTCAAAAAGAGGTTTTTCGTAAGACCACGTGCGTTACTTACTTCGTATGCAATTACTAATCATGTTTGTTACTTGTCAGGCATGAGCATTCGCATACCCATAATAGGTTTATATGTGGCCCAAATCTTTCCAAGGAGATCACTTGCAATATTGAAGTGGATAATGAAGATGAGGAATGGATCAGAAAGGAATGGATTCGTCATGAAGAATCAAAACTACTCACATTAGAGAAAACGATCACTATTAATCTGGGCGATAAAGAAAATCCCAAAGAAGTTAAGATTGGAGAAAGTCTTTCCTCGGCAGAAGCAGAAAGAATCACAGATTTGCTCAAAGAATATCAAGATATATTCGCATGGTCTTAGGCTGACATGCCAGGCCTTGATCCGAGCATAGTTGAACATGCTTTGCCAATTGATCCAAGTATCCCACCAAAGAAGCAAAAACTGAGGCAAACAAAGTTGGACTTGGCAAAGAAAATAGAAGAAGAAGTGATGAAATTGCTCAAAGTCGATTTCATTGAAGTAATACCATATCCAGAATGGGTTGCCAACATAGTACCCGTAATGAAGAAAGATGGTCGAGTACGGGTGAGCATTGATTATCGCGACCTAAATAAAGCTAGCCCTAAGGATGATTTCCCACTTCCATATATCGATGTATTAGTGGATATCACTACTGGGTTCAAAACATTTTCATTCATGGATGGTTTCTCAGGATATAATCAAATCCTCATGAAGAAAGAGGATAAGGCGAAGATGTCTTTCATAACACCATGGGGCACATTTTGTTACAAGGTGATGCCTTTCGGTTTGAAAAATGCTGGTGCTACATATCAAAGGGCAATGGTAACTTTGTTCTATGACATGATGCACAAAGAAATCGAGGTATATGTGGACGGCATGATCGCAAAATCCAAACAAGGAGAAGATCATGTTGAAGTGCTTCGCAAGTTGTTCGAAAGACTTAGAAAGTACAAGTTACGACTGAACCCCAACAAGTGTGTATTTGGGGCAAAATCTGGCAAACTGCTAGGATTTGTGGTCAATAGCAGGGGCATCGAAATAGATCCCTCCAAGATCAAGGCAATATACGACTTAAAGACTCCTTCTACAGTAAAAGAAGTGAGAAGCCTATTGGGGCGATTAAACTACATTGCCCGTTTCATCTATCAGCTTTCTGAGACTACTAAACCATTCTTCAAATTGTTGAAAAAAAATGCCAAAGTGAAGTGGGATGGGGAATGTCAACAAGCTTTTGACAAGATCAAAGAATATCCGGTATGCCCACCAGTGTTGGTACCATCAATCCCTGGAGTTACACTAATCTTATATTTGACGATTTACTATGAATCGTTAGGAGCGGTGCTTGTACAAAGAAGATCAAATGATGGTAAAGAACAAGCCATTTATTACTTGAGCAAGAAGTTCACAACATCAGAGATGAATTACCCGGCAGTCGAGAAGACATGCGTTGCATTGATTTGGGTATTACACAGATTAAGATAATACACTCTTCATCATCAAATTTTGTTAGTGATTGAGAATGATCCGATCAAGTACCTTCTTGAGAAATCCTCCTTGGTCGGGAAATTGGCAAAGTGGCAAGTCTTGTTATCTGAATTTGACATCAGAAGTTCATCCCAAAAGTCAGTCAAAGGACGAGCAATAGCAGACATGTTGGCGGAAAATTCGCAGGATATCGCTAATCCTGAAGAGCAACTTGATGATCAAATATTAACACTGGTCGACGATAAATGGACCATGTATTTTGATGGCGCAACCAACTTATCTGGATCAAGAACTGGGGCAGTACTGAGCTCCCCAGAAGGCTAACACTGTCCAGTATCTGCAAAATTGTTATTTCCATGCACCAATAATGTCACTGAATATGAAGCATGCATTCTTGGCTTGCAATTAGCCCTTTCAATGAAGGTAAAAAGGTTGCAAGTATATGGAGATTCTATGCTCATCATATTGCAAACAACTGGTGAATGGCAAACTTGAGATACCAAGCTAATTCCTTATCACAGATACTTAGAAGAGATGATAGAAAACTTTGAAGAAGTAACATTTGATTATCTCCCAAGAGCTCAGAATCATTTTGCAGATGCTCTGGCAACTTTGTCATCCTTACTACAAGCTGAAGATGGTATGGATATAAAACCATTGAGAATTAATATTCTTGAACAACCAGCTCATTGCATGATGGTCCAGGTGGAGTTTGACAACGAACCATGGTATCATGACATCAAAAGGTATCTTCAAACAGGAGAATTTCCTGAAGGAAGCCAACCAGGTGACAGAAAATTTATAAGGAAGATAGCCAACAAATTTTTCCTCAGTGGTCAAGCCCTCTATAAGAAATCATTTGATTCAACCCTACTGAGATGTGTGGATGCTACAGAAGCTGAACAGATCATGAAAGAAATTCATGAGGGTGAATGTGGACTACACATGAATGGACATCTTCTAGCCCGAAAGATTATGAGGTTGGGATATTATTGGATGACAATGGAAACAGATTGCATCCAATATGTGAGATGTTGCCATCAATGTCAAGTTTATGGAGACAGAATCAATGCACCGCCAAATGAGCTATATCAAATGTCCGAGCCATGGCCATTTTCAATGTAGGGTATCGATATGATCGGTCCAATCAACCCCAAATCCTCAAATGGGCATCGGTTTATCTTGGTTGCTATTGACTATTTCACTAAATGGATTGAAGCAAACTCTTACACGAATGTTACTGCCAAGAATGTTGCAAGATTCATTAGGCGAGACATCAATGCTAGATACGGAGTTCCAGAAGCAATAATTATGGACAATGGCTCAAATCTAAACAACAGGATCGTGGATGATTTATTTGAGCATTTCCACATTCGACATCTGAACTCATCCCCATATCGTCCACAAATGAATAGAGCAGTTGAAGCGGCAAATAAGAATATCAAGAAGATACTAGCTAAGACAACTAAAAATTATCGTGATTGGCACGAAAGGTTGCCGTATGCTCTGATGGCATATCGAACTTCAATTCGAACATCAACTGGAGTAACCCTATTTTCCTTGATTTATGGAACGGAAGCAGAGCTGCCTGTTGAAACAGAAATTCCTTCATTAAGGATACTATCCCAATTGAAGCTTTCAGAAGCCGAGTGGATTCAACAAAGATATGAACAACTCAACATGATCGATAAAAAGAGATTAAGAGCTATATGCTATGGGCAAGCCTATCAGAGAAGAGTGGCTAAATCCTTTAATCGAAAAGTGAAACCAAAGAATTTCAAAACAGAAGATTTAGTAGTGAAGAAAGTCATCTTCAACAATTCAGATCCTCGTGGCAAATTCACTCTAAATTATGAGGGTCTATATATTGTCAAGAAAGTTCTTCCTAGAGGAGCATTGATTCTTATAGATATGGCAGGAACAGAATTGGCCTATCCTGTAAATGTAGATGCTGTCAATATTTTCTACCCATGAAATAAAGACGAACATTCAAGAAGAGATTTGGGTTATTTTAGAACATGTGCACATCATGCATATCATGCATACCATGCATTTCATGAACATGTTTATCTATTTTGCAGAAGAAAGCAAAAAGAGTCCGAACCAGTTGATGATTTCAGAATCCCCAATGGAGTTGTCAAATAACAGAGGGAAGTATTATTTTCAATTCAATTTTCAGTTGATATTCCCTAAATGTTCTTTTCTTTTTATCATCCCCAGGAAGACAAAGAAAAGGGAGCGACAAAAAGAAAAATCTCCAGTGGAACCAAAGCAAAAACATGCAAACAAGAGGGACCTTGGTAAGTTGATCAAACAGGTATCCCTAAATTGTGAGTGCATATGTTAAAAAGTTGCCTTTCTAAGAAAAAATCGAACTTTCTCTTCCCCAAGTGGAATGACACTAAGATTGAGCAAAACAAAACACATTGTTTTGAAAAGAAAATATCTCAATAATGTTTCAAATCAAAAGTTTTGAAACACGCTTTCTTTAAGAATACACTAAGCATCAAAATTCCCTAAAAAGGGACAATTTGACAAAAGGCTTTGAAAAATTTCAAAGAAAAAGTTTAGATCAAATCGAATGGAAAGACCTTTAAATGATGAAAGGTAAGCTATATCCAAACACGTCCCCTATATACTCAAAGTCAAAATGTAGAAGTGAGTGAGAGAAACTCATTCGAAGGAAATAAGGGGATGTTCGCAATGATTACATGGATTGAAATGATGAAAGGCAGTCATTTGACTATCCCAAACACATGCTTATTCCTTACAAATCAAATTTGAGCCGAAACAGTGGAGAAGTTTTTCCAAAACAACCCTGTTAAGAACCACCTCACATTGGGGCAAATTAGGAAGCTTGTGATTGACAACTATGGAGAATAGGATCAAAAAAGATTTATTGTATACTCTTGCATCAATCTTTCTGTGATAACTTCAGATAAAGTCATATAGAAGCTAAGACATCCCAAGAGGAAGAAGAGCACTTTATTTCTTATACCTAAACACATTACCTTTGGCAAAGCCCAATTGAGCCTTAATATTCATTTCAGAACCCTAAATTGGTGATTATCTCTTCACACTGGAGCATGAGCATATGATCCACTTTAATAGATAAGAAACAAAAGGGCATGACACAGAGTCCTTAGAATACAAGAAGGCCAAAAACAAAAGAATCTGAGGCATGAAAAAGCAGTGTGCCTGATAAAAGCAAGGCCAAATGCCCGAGAAAAATGAAAAAGAAAAGAGAGTTCAAAAGAAAGCTCAAAATGACAAAAAAGTCATGACAAAGCAAAGTCAAAATCATGAGAGATCATAGATCACAACAAGTGAGAATGAGCAAAAGAAAAGAGATTGTAATGGATGTTTAGGGGACTCTGATGATCGTAAAAGAAAGACCCCTAGTGAGCAAAAAAGAAAAGGGTGGTGATGTAAAGAAGATTACCAATTTCATAAAAAATCTGAATTCAAACAAATGAGCCTTTTGAGCCTACCCAATACCAACAATACAACCTCTCCCTAAAGACTCTTCAGATTGGGATGTTGAGAGTAGAAACATGACTTTATGACAAGAAGTCATCACTCAAAGAAGTGTATGCAATAACATCTTGTCTTGTCCTCGAGGTTCTTAACTTGTAGACCCGAAGTCAGATATGACGAAATCCTTTTTCTTGGCCTCAAAATGCCTATCCTTTGAATAGTCATTGACCAAGCCAACATTACAGTCCTCCGAAAGACCTTATCGGATCAATTGGATTGTATACATTGCAAATATCTCCGAACACCTAAGGATTGGTTAAGAGAGATAAAATTGAGGGATATTAGACAAGTCCCCTTTCAATCAAATAAAGAAAAGACCAAGCTGATAGATTGAAACAAATCCTTTCTAATAAAGGTCTTCCAAACGATCATTTCAAGCATTTCTTGAAAGATTGCAAGCATTTTATTCAAATAGTTCCTTGAAAAGGGAAATTTCATTATCTAAAATGCATTTAATGCAAAGAATGCATGTTTCCAGACCAGGTTTCAAAAGTTTTTGGTCAACTTAAAACCAAGTTTTCAAATAGTTTGTGGTAAGCTAAGAAAAAAAACCACGCTTCAAACAGTTTTGATTAATTTCAAAACAACTTTTCAAAATAGTTTTTGGTCAACTACAAAGCCATGCAAAAGGTTAGTGAAACCTCAAAATCACATAACTCACGGTCAAGGCATTCATTATTTGGAGTCTTCCCAAAGTCCTACAGGCGAGGAGCCTCTAGGCAAATCCAAAGTCCTACAAGTGAGGAGCCCCTAGGCAAATTCAAAGTCCTACTGGTGAGGAACCACTAGGCAAATCCAAAGTCCTACAGGCGAGGAGCCCCTAGGCAAATTCAAAGTCCTACAAGCGAGGAGCCTCTAGGCAAATTCAAAGTCCTACATGCGAGGAGCCCCTAGGCAAATTCAAAGTCCTACAGGCGAGGAGCCCCTAGGTAAATTCAAAGTCCTACAGGTAAAGAGCCCCTAGGCAAATTCAAGTCCTACTGGTGAGGAACCACTAGGCAAACTCAAAATCCTACTAGTGAGGAATCATTAGGCAAATTCAAGTCCTACAGGTGAGGAGCCCCTAGGTAAATTCAAGTCCTACATGCGAGGAGCCCCTAGGCAAATTCAAGTCCTACAGGCGAGGAGCACTTAGGCAAATTAAAGTCCTATAGCCGAGGAGCCCCTAGGTAAATTAAAGTCCTACAGGCGAGGAGCCCCTAGGCAAATTCAAGTCCTACAGGCGAGGAGCACTTAGGCAAATTAAAGTCCTACGACCAAGGAGCCCCTAGGCAAATTCAAGTCCTACAGGCGAGAAGTCCCTAGGCAAATTCAAAGTCCTACTGGTGAGGAACCACTAGCCAAATCCAAAGTCCTACAGGCGAGGAGCCCCCTAGGTAAATTCAAGTCCTACAGGCGAGGAGCCCCTAGGCAAATTCAAAGTCCTACTGGTGAGGAACCACTAGGCAAATCTAAAGTCTTACAGGTGAGGAGCCCCTAGGCAAATTCAAAGTCCTACAGGCGAGGAGCCCATAGGCAAATTCAAAGTCCTATTAGTGAGGAATCACTAGGCAAATTTCCAAATCCTCAAGCGAGGAGCTTTAGGTGTTTATGGTTCGTGGATTCGTCCTTAAACCACGAAATCTGAATAATCATCATAATCATCACCACCATCAATTCATGCCCTTGGATAAGCAACAAAGAGACGCTCACAAATAGATAAGTTTCTCTCCCTCAATCATTAATAACCTTTCAAAATATATTCTGAAAAGAAATCTTTGAATTAGATCACGAATTTCAAAAGCAAGATCCCTAATCAATTGTTGTGAAATTTCCATCTTATCTTGTTCATTGAGTCGACTAAAAATTCAGGTGTCACCTTGTCTTTGAGATCAACCTCCAACGAGTTCAATCTCAAAGAGAGGCAGCTGTTGACACCTGATTTTTAGCTCTTTTTTTTTTTTCATATTTTCAAAAATCTCAAAATTAGGACTAGGAATCTTGGCCAAGCTTAGAAACCTACTTCTAAACCAAAAATAATTTTTTAGCATTTTCCTGTATTTTCCTTTAATTTCTTTTAGTCAAAATAAGTGAGAAAATCAAGAAAAATAGTAAATTGAATTAGAAAATTCCATAAAAATAGTCATTAGTCTTATTTTAAATCTAATTTCATTAATACATCATCAATTTTGAAAAATCTCAATCGGGTATATATTTTTCCCAAAATTGGCCAAAATCAAACCCAAATTGAACCAAAAATGCAATTAAGTCTTTTCTAGTCATTTTTAAGTCATAGTGTCTGCACAACAAATGATTTTGGGACCTTGAATTACATAATGGTCAATCCAATTGCACAATTTGTCAAAGAAATCAGAAAACCCCAAAATTCAATTGAAAATTAAGATTTTTGAGCCAAAATTGGGAATCGTGCCCAATATGAAATTGTCGAACCATGAGACCATCATTTGTAGGGTTAATTAGATGTGGGTCATTCAATTTTGGCATCAATTTTGCCTAATCAGGTCATTAGGACATCAAATTGAACAAAAACCTATTAACCCGAATACAAAAATGTGAAAATCTTGGACATGATTATAACAACAATTGGGGAAAATCACATATTTGGGTTTGGAATGTGATGAGGAATTCAATTTTGGGGTTTAATTTTGAAAATTGGGTCAAATTTGAGCTTAATTGGCGAGTTTTGACCAACCCGGGTCTGCCGGGTCGACTGGGTCAACCCGACCCGACCCGGGTCGGTCATCTTCTTCGCCCGACTCACCCGAGTCACAATAAAACCTAGTTAAAAACTGAATCAAACCCATGCCTTTGCCAACTTATTTTGGGCAATTGAACACGTGAAAATTGAAATAGCCAGTTGGAGAATCTCCAGCTGGCACCAAATATTCGATCTAACCGATTCTAAGTCGGTTCTAACCGAATTTGGGCAGGAATTTTGATGAACAAAAAGCTGGAAAAACTGAACATTGAAGGGAGGAGGTGTTCGATGAAATGCCAGAGAGAGAGAGGAGACAGAAACAGAGGAAAAAGAGAGAAAGCTAGAGAGAGAAGAGGTTAGAGGTCCCCTACCTGAGCGATCGGCGCCGCCCTAGACGGCGGAGCACCGGCAAATCAGGGTCTGGTTGTGATCTCCCTTCTGGCAATTGGTTCGGTTCAGTCAACCACGAAGCTCTGAAAACGAGCTTCGTCCGGCATGCTGAGAGATACTCTGGCGAATCTGAAGCTACTAGAGTGAATATCAAGTATCAAAGAACAACTCTAGAGTCTCGAATTAGTTCATCAATTCCTCCTGATCATCGAACAAAGAAGGTAAAGTTGGCTTATAGTCATTCTTTTCAAAATTTCCCAGAATTTAGTTCCAATCCTAATATGAATGTTTATGTGATTTCGTTGATGAATCTTGGCATTTTGATGTTCAGAACTAATTTCTAATCATTTTTGGTATTGTTTGATTGCATTTCGGACATTAAAAACACATAAATCGAATCGGTCAACCATTGAAACCTCATCGCCGGAACTCGGATACCCTTGCCGAAGCATTGCCGTGGCCATAGGGCCATTCAAGTTAGCTTACTTGACCTTGTTTGATGTTTTTTTGTCCTTGATTTGAACCGAACTAGACGGTTAAGGCGAGTAGAATAAGGATTTTGAGTTTTGATGAGCATGATTTAGGTTGGCAACGAATTAGCATTTTTCGGCGACTTTTTCGCCGGTCGGTGATGGTCCGACGGCCAATTAGTTGGTTTAGTTTGATAGTAGATGATACAGTCTCAATGTAGAATCCAAAAACATGGCCGGAATCACACCGGAAGGTCGTCGGATCCCGATCCGAAGTCACGGCCTTGAAAACATTAAACTGGAAATTATGCATACCAAGTGTTTGACAAAATGCCTAAGAGAAAAATAGTCAAAACGGTGCCGTTTTTGGCTCTGGGGTCGCCGGAAGAGACGACCGGCGACGTCCGGTTCGGTCAAACCGAACCGAGTTGAACCGGACCGATCCGGTTCGTTTCCCGGCAGGAAATTTAAAAAATAATAAATAAAAAAGTAAAAATTCATAGAAAAACAAATAAAAATTAGAAAATTCATAAATAAATAAAAAATAGAAAATTCATAAAAATTAAAAAAAATTTCAGAAAATTCATAAAAACTCAGAAAATACAAATAAAAAAACGTGAAAAATCTAGAAAATCAATAAAAAATTGCAAAATTAGAAAATTCATAAAAGTTTTCAGAAAATCATAAAAATCAATTCTCGGTTAATGAAATTTTCGAAATAAAAATCAAAAATAAAAAAATTTCAAAAATTTTAAAAATTCACAGAATGGTCCAAAAACACTGTGGCCAACCTTAGAAAGTGAAATTTGAATTTTTGGAAGTGCCTAAGCGGCATTTTTAAAAAAATTTCAAATTCAGGGGTTATAACCCCTAAAAAACCATAAAACCCTAAAAATTGTAAATCATGAAATGAATAAGCTTCTAGAGCTTAATTAGGGTTTGTGTCACGTCCCGAACTCCTTCGAGCTCGCGACATCCTTCTTCGATCGAATTAGTGCGGCGTCCCAGAAAACGTCGCCGACCCAAACCAACACATCAGAGTTCGATCACGGCGGAAACGAGAACAACTCCCGGACAAGAATTAGAAAAGGGGTAACAGGGAGGAATAAATCACCAAACCACCAAAAAGCTTATTTGCACTGCGATATATACAATATCCATTACAATCCATCACAACCAGCAACCAACCACTTCATTACACCCACTATATTCACAATATTCAATACAAACCATCGCAACCATCAACCCTCCGCACTGACAACTGCCGATATCAAAAAGGGACTAGCGGCATCAGGTAGACTAATACTACCACCAAAAAGGGGGCACCTCTCAAAACTGTCCAACCCTTAACTTCTAACTAACCCCTATTCGCTCTAGAGAGGTCTACTCAGAATCAGTCTCGTCGATGCCAGTCTGTTCCTCTGAAGACTTGGGCTCAGCATTGACCTCAATCGGATTGTCCTCTTCTCCCGACTCCACTGGAACTTCGATCGGCTCAATGGTTTTAAATAAAACCGTGAGAACACTTCTCAGTAAGCAACACCCTAAACCCTACCTTGGCTAAAACGTACCTCCAGACAAGTTCAAACACAATAGCATTCAACAACCACATAACAGGCACACAATTGCACTTACCTGGCTTTTAATGCCTACCCTCCGCACGTTAGCCTCAATTACATAAATCCCAACCACAAGCACATTCCAAATTAATTTCATGCTCAAACACAAGTCGAACATATGGCATTTCTAATTCCGCATTTCACACACTCGTTCATGTCTCACCACATTATTCTCATTAAACTTGCCCGTGACCCGCATTACAGTACACGCCTCAGGTCCACTTTCAATTCATGGTTCACTTATGACCGCCTCAAATTCAGAACACTCCTTAGCCCGCGTTATAGTACACGCCTCAGGCTATGTCTCTTGCCCGCGTTACGGTACATGCCTCAGGCTCAACATCCTCCACCTACGGCACAACCTGCGTTAACGTACACGCCTCAGGTTGGCGGTCTTCCGGCAATACCGGGCATCGTCCTGAGTTAAAGTACACGCCTCAGGACAGCTCAATTCCCCGCGTTACATTACATGCCTCAGGGACTTTTGTGACCATATGCACAACATATCACATAAATTTTTCACCCATTCACACGTTCGATCATCATACGAACATGCTCGATTGACACACCACATGCCAAATTACCAACCGATCCAATTCAGCCCATACACGCATCAAACCTCACGCATTTCACATGCTCAATTGGCACACAAACATGCCCAATTTCCAGCCAATCCAATTCAATTCACACGTGCACAATTTAACTCGAATTTTTGCATTTTAAGCCAAATTTCACCATTCACGAGCGTCGTACTTCTACCGACAACCCCAAACCAACACGTACTATATCTTAATCACCAATATGTATCAATTCGGCCACAGAATGAACAGTGATTCGGTCACCACAGAAAATCACTATAACGACACATTTAGGCCCGTTTTTCACGCAATAAGCCACAATAATCACTCGTAATCATTCCAATCACAAAATCAATCAATTCTAACCTCCAATCTACCTCAAAAATCATCACAATTTCATCCAAACAGCTCAGCCAAATCAGTCCAACCATTTCTCTACGAATAACCCCTAAAACTTGCTAAAACGGGCCCGAACTAACCCGAAATTACCCGTTATCCTAGGCGAGGGTTAGAGTATCACTTACTTGTGATCCTATGCGAAATCTAGGCCTCAACGGTGGCTGGACAGAGAGCAAACAGCAGCGGCGGCGGCGACAAGCGGTAAGGGTTACGGCGACTCACCGGCAGTCACGAGCGGCGGCGATTGGTTGCTGGCTTTCTTGGTTGCTCTTGGCTGAAAAAGGGTGGCTGGTGATGGTGTTTCGGTGAGGGGGAAAAACAGGAGAGAGAGAGAGGGACGGCGGTGGTGATGGTGGTGAGACCGCGGCTTCAAGGACGACCGGACGACGGCGATCCTTCACGGCGGTTGCACGGTGGCGATGGCTGGCTGGCCACGGTCATGGTGGAAGGAGGAGGAGGTTCGGCCGAGAGGGAGAGTGAGGGAGAGAGATTGGCGATAGAAAGAGAGAATGAGGAGGAGAGAGAGAAATGAGAAGAAATAGGTTAGATGGCCAATAATTGGTGTCTAATCCCCTTGCCAAATGACCATCTTACCCCCCTTTCTATTTTCCAATCAATGGTCACGATTAAACCTTATCCTAAGATCGACGGCCAAGATTAATCCTTACAAAAAATATCCAAGGGCAAAATTGAAATTTCACAAAATTTCCATGGGCAAAATTATCCAAAAATTTTTATCTCTAAAGTTGGTGTGAAATAACCAAATTGCCCCTCTCACATTATACTTGGCCTTAACAAAGTCCTAGGGGTAAAACGGTCATTTTTCATTTCTTGCCAAATTTCGAATTTTCTGAAGAATCCGGACAAATCTGAGGCTGACCGTGCTAATAACAACGTCGTCCAATTATCCTGTCATGACCTTCGAAATTTCCAATGCCCAAACTTGGTCTCTAATTAATGAGTAAATTTAAATAACGTAACTTGAGCGTATCTCAAACTAACGGGAGGCTTTGGGGAAATTCACACACTCGACCCGTGGCCGATACTGAATCAAGCCACGTTTAAGTTCACTCGGATCGTGACGACCTTGGTGGTCACGTAATTGCGAGGATCGATCGCTAGTTCCGATGGGCGCGATCGTTTGGTATAGGTTTAGGGTCATTCATCAACTCATCTCGTGGTCAAGCGGAATCACCCACGATCCACTCGTATGACAGCGGCGAATTGATCCCTAACTATCCTTGGATCGGCCTACATTGGCTCAAAATGTCACCTCGACAATTTTTATGGTCAAAAGTCGGTTCACGATCGAGTTTCTTTGGTCGTGCGAATTTAAATCCCTAATTATCCATTCCCTATTGGTTAGTATCCCAGGAGTGATCAGTTCCGGGCGAGATCTAACTACAAGCACGTCCCTAAAATCACCCATTTCATAAATCCCAAGTGGGTCGGATTTCAGAATGTCACAATTTGGATGTTTTGATTGATTTTCTATCTCCGAGCAATACGAGCCTACTAGATGAGTGAGTGTATCTCCCTACAACACTGGCCTACTAGATGAGTGATCTTTACCTCCCGAGAGGTATGTGAGGAGAGTAACACCTTATCTAAACTCCGCGATTAGTCTCTTTCCCCATCGAATCATATATGGGCAAATCTATCGAAAAGCTACACATTAGTCTCTAAAATAATTTGTAATGACCTAACCATTTCCACGATGTTGAGCACCTAAAAGCAATAATTTCACTACACCATCAAGCGATAATCAATTGGGATCAGTGATTAGTGTTGACACCTGATTTTTAGCTTATTTTTTTTATATTTTCAAAAATCTCAAAATTAGGACTAGGAATCTTGGCCAAGCCTAGAAACCTAAATCAAAAATAAGTTTTTTAGCATTTTCCTGCATTTTTCCTTAATTACTTTTAGTTAAAATAAGTGAGAAAATCAAGAAAAATAGCAAATGGAATTAGAAAATTCCATAAAAATAGTCATTAGTCTTCTTTTAAATCCAATTTTATTAATACATCATCAATTTTGGAAAATTTCAATCGGGTATGTGTTTTTCATAAAATTGGGCAAAATCAAACCCGAATTGAACCAAAAATGCAATTAAATATTTTCTAGTCATTTTTAAGTCATAGTGTCTTCACAAAAAATGATTCCGGGACCGTGAATTACACAATGGTCGGTCCAATTGCACAATTTGTCATAGAAATAAAAAATCCCCAAAATTCAATTGAAAATTAGGAATTTTGAGTCCAAATTGGGAATTGTGCCTAATTTGAAATTGTCGACCCATGAGACCATCATTTCTAAGGTTAATCAGATGTGCATAGTTCAATTTTGGCACCAATTTTGCCTAATCAGGTCATTAAGACATCAAATTGAATAAAACCCTGATAACCCGAATACAAAAATTTAAAAATCTTGGACATGATTATGACAAAAATTGGGGAAAATTACATATGTGGGTTCAAAATGTGATGAGGAATTCAATTTTGAAAATTTGGTTGAAATTGGGCTTAATTTGGATTTTTCATCAAAACCGGGCTTTCCGGGTCGACCGGGTCAACCCGACCTGACCCGACGACTCGTCTTCTTCGCCCGGCTCACCCAGAGCACAATGAACCCAGAAAAAAAAAGCAGTTCGACCCCGCCACTTCACCTACTCAAGCCGATCAAATAAACACATGTTTAACCCGATTGACAGTTGTAAAATCTAGAGCTGTCGTCGGAGATCGATTACAACCGATTGGAAGGCGGTGGCAACTGATTTTGGGTGGGAATTTTAATCAATAAAAACAAGAAAAAACTGAAGGGGACGAGGAGGAAGTGTTTGACAAAATTCCAGAGAGAAAAAGAGAGAGAGAAGCATTGCGAGAAGGAGAGAGAGAGCGAACGACGTGAGTTGAGGCTCCCTGAACCGAGCGATCGGCGCTTTTCCGGTCGAAAAGCGCCGGCAAATCGGCTCAAGTGGTGAACCTCTTCACCTGAGACGACCAGCGAGCAACTGATCACCATAGCCTGAAACTTCAGCCCGGCCAGCACATCCAGAGGTATTCAAGCTAATCTGAGATCATCAGTTCAAAGTACAAGTGTCAGGGAACATATTTGAAGACTCCGATCAGCCCAAAGATATCATTTGGTCATCAAACAAAGCAGGTGAACGTCGATCATTACCTCGGTTTTTCCAAATTCTCAGAAAATGAAGTTGAGCTTCATATTGCCAATCTTGCAATTTCTTTGATGATTCTGAGGTCCTTGATGTTTAAAATCCGTTTCTAATCACATTTGGTATTGTTTGATTGCATTGTTAATTGGAAAATGAGCATAAACCTCCTCGGCCACCGTTGTTGAACCTCGCTGGAGCTCGAGAACCCCCTGCCGAAGCTTCATTTTGGCCTTAAAAACATCCAAGTCAGTGATTCCTGATTTTTGTTTGATGTTTTGAATATTGTTTTAGAACGATTTAGATGGCTAAGGCGATTAGATTAGTCATTTGAAGTCTGAGAATGTTAGCTTAGGTTAGTGATGATTTAGGTTTTTCTGACTAGCTTTTCGCCGGCCGGCAATGGCCTGACGGTCATCCAATTAGTCTAGTTCGATAAAGGATGACATGAACTTGATAATGGATCAAAAGAAATGGCGAAATAGTCGCCGGAAGGTCATCGGCGATGAGCTCAAAGTCACGGCCTTGAGAACTTTAAGTTTGGAATTGTGCACCTTAGGTGCTCGATGTAATGCCCCAATGAAAAATGTCCAAAACGGCGCCGTTTTGGCGCTGAGCTCGCCGGAGAAGACAACCGGCGACCGGTGTCGGTGAGACCCGGTTCAGCCAAGCTGAACCGGGTTGAACCGGGCCGGTTCGATTCGTTTTTTCAGCGGGAATTTTAAAAATAAATAAAAAAATAAAAAAAAATAAAAAAATTCATAAAAATTCATAAAAAAATAAAAAATTTCAGAAAAATTTTGGAAAATCGAAAAAATTCAGAAAAATAGGAAATTCACAGAAAAATAAAAAATTTCAGAAAATTCATAAAAATTCAGAAAATTTAGAAAATACAAATAAAAAATTTGAAAAAATTCAGAAAAACTAAAAAAATTGAAAAGTTGGAAAATTCATAAAAATTTTCAGAAAATCATGAAAATCAATTCTTAGTTAATGAAATTCTCAGAAATTCAATTTCCGAAAAAAAAATCAAAAAAATAAAAAATTCACAGAATGGTTCAAAAATACTGTGGCCAACCTTAGAAAGTGAAATTTGAATTTTTGGAAGTGCCCAAGTAGTATTTTTAGAAAATCTCAAATTCAGCTCGGTTAATGAAATTCTCATAAATTCAATTTCCAAAAAAAAAAATAAAAAATTTCAAAAATTCACAGAATGGTTCAAAAACACTGTGGCCAACCTTAGAAAGTGAAATTTGAATTTTTGGAAGTGCCCAAGTGGCATTTTTAGAAAATCTCAAATTCAGCTTGTTTTAACCCCTAAAAAACCCTAAAACCCTAAAAAAATACAAATCATGAAATGAATAAGCCTCTAGGACTTCATTAGGGTTTGAATGTTTTGATTGATTTTCATTTTTAGAGACCATTTAGGATTGATTGATTTGATTGGCATTGATTGCGCATTTAATTCTTGATTAATTTTCCCCACGATTAGAATGGATAGAATTAGTGGGTAAGCCTTGGAAACTCGCATGACACGTTAGACATCGTATCGTTCTTAAGTACCAAAAAGGCGTTAGGGATCTCAATTTAGGATCATTAGCGTAATCAAGTCCCCGTACTCAGAATCTCTAGTTTGTAGAATCGTGATATTTCTCCCATACCCCGATTAGGTTTCTAGTCTACCTATCAATAATGACTAGTGGCGACTCCAAAATTAAAAACTTAGACCAAATAGGAAATTACCATCCGCTATCACGTGAACTATGATTTGGGAGAGACCCTTACACGAAAATACCTCCTTAGCGCGCAAACCCCAAAAGTCCCAAAAAAAAAAAAACGCGGCGCGACAATTAGTTATATAACATTTGTGTTATATAAAGCATTGTCACTAAGAAAGGTCGGAATTCTCATCCCACTTTCCCTCAACCATAACCAATGATTATACTAGTAATAGTAATGGATTTCTCTGGCTCCCTCGATCTAAGCTCCTCCATTTGTTCCCCCAATAATTAATTTAATAAGTAATTAGAGCATACATTCACTACGTAATGGTTTTTTCTTCCACAAATGATGTAATTAGCCCGCTTAGTTTGTTGATTAGTGTGAGTGAAGAGCTGAAATCCTCTTATTAAGAGTGGCTTAGTCCGCTTGCTTGGTACTGGCGCATAATTGTAGCAAATAAAAGTGGTTTGCCTCTTCCATTAACTATATTGACAATCATATAGAGCAACTAAAAACAAATGAACAAATGAATGAATCAATCTGGTAGCCTAAACGTCATCGTTTTCTATCTGTCTCCACTTCCCTCACACCAACGTCGAACAGGACGACGTGGACGGATCGTAGAGAGCCGGGACCAGGTACTTTCTCCCGTCGACGCCGTGCGCGTTGTAGCTCGCCCCTGTCGCCTCATCCACCAGCAAGTTCCCGGCGAAGCCCGGGTACGCCCCATTGGCGTAGATCCCGGTGCACGCCGACGCCACCTCTAGCGACGCCCCCGCCTCGCCCTGGTAGTATCCGGTAGAGAACGGGTTCGTGGCTGTCCCGGCGAGGAGGCCTGCGAGGTTGATCACCATCCCGTCGACGCCGACGTCGCCGTTGGGCGCCACCAGCGGCGGACTCTGCGGGCTTACAGGGGCTGGTGGTACGGCCACGCGTACTGCCCCGGGCACTGCGTCTCCGAGTTGCCCACCCAGATGTACGTGAACCTCGAGCTCAGGCCGTTGACCTTGACGGAACCGACGGTAGAACCGTGGGTGCCGCACTGGCTCATGCAGAACCCCTCAACGGCCACGTCGGAGGAGGTGAGCACGACGTTGACAGCGTTCCGCTGCGTGCCCCGGGACGCGAGCTCGACGAGGTGCTTGCTCGTGAGGGACTTCCCGAGCGAGTAGCTCTCGTCGACGACTTGCCTCTCGAGCGAGAGCGTGAGCGAAGGCGTGCACACTTTTGTGCTTGCTCGTGTGGTTTATTATTTTATGTTACGACTATATAATATAATAACAAATACGGAGGGGGGAACGAAGAAGTGGGGTTAAAAGTGCCCGAACCTGCTTGGAAAGAGACAAAAGGAGGGCAGCTCATGATGGTCTTGCAATTTCCAGTTGCATCTTCACCTGCAAGATAGCAAAAGATTACCGGTGCTCCACTACACACGTTCAATCCTCATTTACGATCATAAGACGACTTTTTAAGTAACAAATCAGCAAAAATCGATAATGCTTAGGCTGTGTTCGTTTGCGGAAAAATATTTTTTCGTAAAATATTTTCCGCGTTTTCCGGTGTTCGGGGGCGGAAAATGTTTTCCGTGGGAAAACATTTTCCTTCCCCACCCCCAAATCCTTCATTGTTTTGAGGAAAATGATTTCCTCTTTTCACAAAGAGGAAATCATTTTCCCCCAAATTGAAGATAAAATTGTCTATGGGAGGGAAAATATTTTCCGTGGGAGAGGAAGTTGATCGCCGGTCACCACCGTTGGCCGCCGGTCGCTCGCCGGCCGCCTTGCCCGTCGCCGCCGCCGCCGGCAGCAGCCCGCCGCCGCCGCCGGTTTGCCGGCCGGCCGGCCGCCCGCCCGCCGCCCGGTCGCCGGCCGCCCGCCCGCCTCCCGGTCGCCGGCCAACCGCCCCCGCCGCCGCCGCCGCCGGCCCGCCACCGCCGCCGCCGCCTGTCGCCGGTGAAAAATATTTTCCGAAACTTTTTCATATTGATCGCCGAATACCGGAAAATTATGTTCCGGGAAAACATTTTTCAGGAAAATGACTTCCGGGAAAATATTTTTCAAAAGGAGAATATTTTCCGCCAAACGAACGGAGCCTTAGTGTACCTATTGTAATTATTGATGTCCTCAGCAAGATAATTCATACCAAATTTTATTAAAGTTTATTTTTTATTTACAATCACATCTTTAAAAAGTCCAACTTAAAAGTTTAAACTAATAGATATAAAGAAATCATATGTATAGAAAGATTATGTAAACCCTATTGATTTGCAGATGTGGACGCGCTTGCGAAAGAGACAGAATCTGATACTGAGTTGGGCTCATAATCTTGACTAAAAATAATAGCTTTTCTTTTTGTTAGCTGTGAGCTGAAATTAAAAAAAAAAGAGGCACTACAAAAAAAGTTGGTTTTAGCGACAAATTTTGTCACGAAAAATTTGGAAAAATTCGTCGCTAAACGAATTTGCGACGGAAAAAAATTCTTCGCTAATAGGTCGTCGCAAAATTTTGTGACGGAAAATTTCAATTTTCGTCGCTAATTTGTGATGAAAAAAAATTCGTCGCAAATTTTCAATGAAAAAAAATTCGTCGCTAATTATTCGTCGCAAAATTCGTGGCTAATTTGCCATGAAAAAAAATTCGTCGCTAATTATTCGTGGCAAAATTCATGGCTAATTTGCCACGAACTGTATTCATGGCAAAATTCGTCGCTAATTTGCCACGAACTGTATTCGTGGAAAAATTCGTCGCTAATTATTCGTGGCAAAATTCGTCGCTAAATATTCGTGACAAAAATCATCGCTAATTTGCCACGAACTGTATTCGTGGCAAAATTCGTCGCTATTTTTTTCAAAATTTTTTTTTGTTGGTCGCGAAATTGCGACGAAATCTTTTCGTGGCAAAAATCCTTGCTAATTATTTGTGGCAAAATTTATCGCAAATTTGCGACGAACACATTTCGTGGCAAAATTCGTGGCTAATTTGCCATCAAAATTTTTTTGTCAGTATTTTGCGACGAACTTATTCGTGGCAAAATTTATCGTAAATTTACGACGAACACATTTCGTGGCAAAATTCGTGGCTAATTTGCGACAAAATTTTTTTTTGTCAGTATTTTGCGACGAACTTATTCGTGGCAAAATTCGTGGGTAATTTGCCACGAACACATTTCGTGGCAAAATTCGTGGCTAATTTGCCACCAAATTTTTTTTTTGTCAGTATTTTGCGACGAACTTATTCGTGGCAAAATTCGTCATTAATTTGCCACGAAAAATTTTGACTTTTGCCACGAACATTGTTCCGAAACGAATTTGGCGACGAATTATAATGAATAATTTAGCAACGAAGTCTGCGACGAATGTTGTTTAGGGACGATTTCGATTTGAAATCTAATTAACAGCAATTATAGAATTTATATTTAACATTGATAGAATCACAGTCAAGACAAGAACAAACACAAAAAAGAAAGAAATGAAACAAAGCACTAAATTTGTATGAAAAATCCTTGAGAGGATCCAACAAATTCAACTGATTCAAATCCAGTTCGCTCTCTTGTTGCTAACTGTTGATCTTGCCAAGAAGTTCTTTCACGTAGTCACGTAGTCACGTAGTCTATAGTGTCTCCAAGAATCGAAGTCCTGTCCATCTGCAGCGCAAACATCACAATATCAAACTCCTAACCCCTCTTAATTTTTTCATATCTATTCAACAGCAGAAAGAGGGGTGTTCAAAAAAGAATATATTAGGCTATGCTCACATAAAAGACCAATTCCAGAGGGCATGTATGCAAACCGAACGCTTATTGTCATGTAGCATAAAGAATGATAGAAGTACCTCTTGCATTAACTTAGTGAACCTAGGGCACAATTCTCTGTGAACTGACTCGTCAAATATCTAATCCAAAGTGATATCTTGTAAAGCCACCAAAAGTGGTCTCTAATATGTCAAGTCCTGCCTAGTTTGCAAAGACGAAAACTGGAATAGACTGCCAAACCAAAAGGAAGACCGTCATTAATCATTCCTAATTACATACATGGCAAAATTCACTTTTAACAATTTCGAGTAATACAAATAACAGATAACAACACAATATGGCATCATGATCATTCCAAAGATTCTTCAAAGAATCAATGCCAAGTAATTCAGGTCCCAGCAACTTTGTTCCTAGAATGCACGTGCGTGCATGAACAATGGAGAGAGATAGCCGAGCATTAGCTTGATTAGTCTATTGTCTCTCATGTACATGTGCAAAAACAGTTGTTGAACTTTTAACAGAATCGATACATGTTCATTGAACAAATGCAACAACTAATAACTTGTCCTATAAATAAATAGATAATGCTGAAGCAAGCTTACCCTCGAGTTTGGAAATTTTAACTAGCAAGGATCATCATCATTATCATTAGCAATATCATTATCATTGTGTCGCTCATCATTGTGCCCATCACCTACTGGATTAGTGGGAGGTACAGGAGGAACGTCATCGTGATCGAGGTTGAGGTGTCGCATGATCAATTGCAAATGTTGTTTCACTCCTCTTATTTCTTCGTCATTCTGTACAAGTAAATGTTTCAGTTGGTTCAATTCTTGGGTTATTTGCTCCTCGTGTTGAGTCCTCCTAAAAAAAGCCGCATTAGAGGATGAAGTTGCAGCAGCCGGCGTTGTGTATATCCTTGACAAGGATCCCATCCCAAATATTTGACCTCTTCTCATTCCACCCGATGCCTCCACCCATAATGCCATACTGTCAACCGATGGCTCGGACATAGCAACACCATCACCATCACCATCACCACCACTAGCAGCAGTGCTCATTACAAATTCATCATATTTGTCCTACATTAACAATATAGATAAAAATAAAAAAAACTTCATATATATAACTACAAAGTATAACTTTACATACCTTAATAGCTTTTACTCGAGCACCAGTCCATGTCTTATCTTTTTTTCTGAAATGTGCGTTCAAATGTAGCTATAAATGTCAGTTCCGTCCCCAATTCATCTGCCTACAAAATATAAATATAAATGAGGGAAAAAGGACACTATAAGTGCCATAACTTGTGTATGGAGATCACTTTGGTGCCATAACTTTTTTTCGGATCACTTTGGTGCCAAGTCGGAGGAAAAACGATCACTTAAGTGTCATAAGTTTTTTTTGGATCACTTCAGTGCTAAAATTTTTGAAAAACGATCACTTAAGTGCCAATCTCCGGCGAGCCACGTCAGCTTCAGAAATTAATAAAAAAAATGCCACATCGGATTTTCGGCGAAAAATTGTGTACGGCACCGGAGTTGGCACTTAAGTGATTGTTTTTCAAAAATTTTAGCACTTAAGTGATCGTTTTTCAAAAATTTTAGCACTAAAGTGATCCAAAAAAAACTTATGGCACCAAAGTGAGCGCCGTACACAAGTTATGGCACTTGTAGTGTTCTTTTGTCCATAAATGAGTAATCATTGAATTAACTTACAACATGTTTAACAGACTTATCATTCTTTTTCTAGGCTCCCTGATGTTGATAGAGCCCCCAGCATATATGGCAGACCCTTTGTCACGCCCCGAACTCTACAGCACGCGACAACCCAACCGAGGTCGATACAAGTGCAACGTCTCAGGATGCGTCGCCGACCCAAAACTCAAAACAGAGATCAATGCACACGTGGAAGCAACATCACACCCGTACAAAATAAAACCACATGACCAAAGATAACAATAATAGCAATAAATACAACTTGCATTAATAACAGGGATTTACAATATCCATTGCCAGGCAATATACACCGACCAAAATGGGTCAACAGCCACTAACTTCAAAAAGGGGTATGTGGCTCGGGCGGTCATGCACTAACTCTAAAAAGGGCTCTATCAAATAGTGTCGGCCCTAACTAACTATGGTCAAGGCTAAACCTAAGGCAACCAGTTCGGGTCGAATCCTGAGGACTCAGATGAATTGTCAGACGACTCGGACTCGGAGTCCATCGAATCCGGCTCGGACTCGGCGTCCACTGACTCCACCCCGGAATCATCCTCCGACTCTAGCTCCTGCTCCATGGGCTCTAGCTCCTGCTCCAAGGGCTCTTGCTCCGGCTCGATGTCGGACTCCCAGTCCATCGGCTCCTCTCCCTCAGACTCGGTGTCCATCTCAATGATGATTGGCTGGGCGCCGGAATCCTCCTCGGATGTGGCAGCAGGGCTCACGATCTCTCCATCGGCGGCCTGCGGATCCGACTGGCCTAATATGTTGAACGGGACGTCGAAGGTCCTAAGAGGTCCATGAGTACCGAACTAGTCCCGGAAACACCAAGCGAGATAAGGATGGGCTCGGAAATGTGGCCCGCCCTCGTTGACTCAAACTATATTGTAATACCTAACATAAGACTCCCCGTTCCCTACGGGGTGCTCAGTCACCGATCGCTCTATACGATACGGGATACCAAAACGAAGCGGCGCATCTACCATCTTCAGGGTCGGGGGTCTGAAAAGTGAGGTTTAAACAACAATGAGAATAAATCTCAGCGAGTAGGACCCTTAATCCTAAACTAGGCTAACATGCACCTCCCGGACAAGCATCAACTAAACACACAATTGAGTAATCACATGACTTAGGCCCTCGGCCCAAATCCAACATATAATTGACCCTGCAGGTTAGGCACATAATAATAACAATAATAGTGCAAAATCCAACCATGACATACGCGTAATATCACTTGGCCACGACGCATGTCATGCACATGCTCATGCTCATACTCATGCTCATGTCTCATCGATGCACTTTTGCACACTTGCACACTTGCACACTTGCCAATTTCCATTTAATCACCGACTCGCGTAAAACGCATCAGGTCCGACCCGCGTAAAACGCATCAGGTCTAACAATTTGAGATCGATCTTCAGCCCGCGTAAAACGTATCGGGCTCATGACACAACCCGCGTAAAACGCATCAGGTTTGCCATCTTCCGGTAGTCCGGGTATCGTCCCGCGTAAAACGCATCAGGATAGGTTCAATACCCCACGTAAAATGCATCAGGGCTTTATGTGATCACACTTACTCATACCACCAATTATTATCTGAACCCCGCGTAAAACGCATCAGACCGATTTAGGTGATCACATGCTCATGCCAATCGTGCATACTCACATAATGCACATGTCATGCCAATGCTTAATATGCATAATTCCTGGCCATAACGTCCACACTCGGCATTCGTGAAATTCACCCTGGGCACTCAATTTAATTTGGCCACATGCTCAATTAATGCCACACATGTTCCATTCGCATCTTAATATGCCCAACGAACTAATTCAATCAAAGTAGCCACGTCACATAATTGACACATGAAAACACGCAATTTAGCCATTACGAAATGCACAAGTCCATGGCTCACATGCCTCTCATCAATCGGCCACATCAAGCACTCAACATGGCATTATACAATCAACCCCAAATCATGCACCATTCGGCCACTACATGGGCAAATCAAGGCAAGCTCGGCGATTCACAATTAAACCACAAATTAATCACACATAGCCCAATTCGGCCCACCATGAACAGCCACTAGACAGCTCACTCTAGGCCACTAATCCACCTCCAAATTATCACATTAGGCCATCCAAATCACCTCATAATCAGCCACTACTCAGCCCACACAATGCACCCATAATAATCCACACGTTAGCCCAAATCAAGACCACAATGAACAGCCAGCAACCAACCCATTCTAGGTCACCAAATCACATTTAAATCATCACACTAAACCACCAAATTAGCCACAAAGTCAGCCCTAATCATCCGCCACTAATCAACCCCTAAAATACCCTAAATAACCCATAAAACTTGTCTAAAGTGCACATAAGCCTAATTAATGGTTAGGGTTTGTACTCACTAGGTTTTAAGCTTCAAAAGTGGCTGAACAAGGAGGAGAAAATGGGCTGGACGGTGCTGGTCCTAGCCGGTTCAGCGGCGGCGCTCCGGCGGTCCTCATGGCGGTGGACGGCGGCGCTCCGGCGGGCTGACCTTTACACGGCCAAGGCGGCTGGTGGTGGCCACGGAGAGGAGAGAGAGAGAGAGAGAGAGAGAGAGAGAGAGAGAGAGAGAGAGAGAGACGGTCGGGTGGTGATGGTGAGGCGAGGCGATGGCTGGACGGCGGCGTACGGCCCTCGGCACCGGCAGGCGGCGGTGGCTGGACGGCGGCGTACGTTGCTCGGCACCGGCAGGCGATGGTGGCTGCTCGGCGGTGGCTGCTCCTCACGGCCAAGGAAGGGAGGAATGGAGAGAGGGAGGGTTGGCCGGCTAAATGGTAAGAGTGAGAGGAGAGAGAGATTGAGAGAGGTCTTATCCAAAAAAGGCTTGAGTGGGGTAGGTGAACTACTCCCTAGCAAGTACCATCTTACCCACTCCACTCACAAGCTAATCTAATGGCCATAATTCAAAGACCCATCAAATCAATCCACTTTCAATGGCCAAGAATCAATCTCACACAAAATATCTAGGGACATTTAGGGAATAAGAAAGAGTGATGGGGGCACCAATGTCCAAGGATTTTCGGCACTATTGGGGCTGATTAGACCAAATAAAATCTCCAAAATTCGGAATTAACACTCAGGGCTTAGAGGCAATTCGGTAATTTTCCATTTCCGGTTTGAAATTCCATTTTTCGACCAACCCGATCCTAAATATAATTGGCCACACTTATATGACGTTGTCCTTGCAAAATAGTCGCGTACGTCCGTGAAATTCGACACTTAAGTCCGGATTCAATTCTACGATCAATTTCGCTCAAATGCGATTTTAGCGTCTCTCACTAACGGGCGGCTGTTTAGGGGTTACGCGTATCGACTTATGATTACTCGAGTCGTGACGGTCTCGATTTCCAAGAGAACGTGAGGATTTATCACTAGTTCCGGAGGTCGCGATCGTTCGGAATAAGTTTGGAATTGTTCGCCACGCGTACTCTCGGTCGTGCGGAATCACCCGCGTTCCGATCGTACGTCATTGACTAAACCAAATCAGTCACCCTCCTTGGATCGGTCCACATTGGCACAAAATATTTCCTCGTCGTTTCTCGGAATTGGACTTGATTCGCGGTCGAGTTCTTGGGTCCACGTACCGTTATTTTATTTAGCCATTCCCTATTGGTCAGTATCCCGAGAATGATCAGTTCCGGGAGAGACTTACTAAAACGAAATGAGAAATAACCATCCATTTCATTGATCACAAAAGTGGGTCGAATTCAGGATGTTACAACTCTTCCCCCTTTACAAAAATTTCGTCCTCGAAATTTACAACCCATACCCGACTACTCAAACAAATGGGGGTACTGACGTCGCATTACTTCTTCGCTCTCCCAGGTGGCGCCTTCTATCCTGTGATGCTCTCAAACAACTTTGACCAACGGGATCATCTTATTCCTCAAAACCTGCTCCTTCTTGACCTCGATTTGCACCAGTCTCTCCACGTACGACACCCTGTCGTCCACGTCTATTACTTCATGATTAAGCACGTGGGTCGGATCCGGTTCGTACTTCATTAACATTGACACGTAAAAGACGTTATGAACTTGCGATAAATTTGGCGGCAAGGCGAGACGATAAGCCAATGTTCCAATCCTCTCTAAAATCTCGAACGGGCCTATATACCTTGGACTCAGCTTTCCTTTCTTGCCAAACCGAGACAGTCCTCTCATCGGTGAGATCTTAAGGAATACGTGGTCACCAACCTGAAACTCCAACGGTCTACGCCTTCGGTCCGCATATCTCTTCTGACGGCTCTGAGCTGTCTTTAGCCTTTCCCGAATAGTCTTTACCGTTTCCATCGACTGCTGAACTAACTCTGGACCCGTTACACTTCTTTCTCCCACTTCATCCCAACACAACGGTGTTCTACACGCTCTGCCATAAAGTACTTCAAACGGTACCATCCCAATACTCTGCTGAAAGCTGTTATTGTAGGCAAATTCAACCAAATGCAACTGCTCTTCCTACTTGTCCTGAAAATCTAATACACATGCCCTCAGCATATCCTCTAAAGTTTGAATGGTCCTCTCAGACTGGCCATCCGTCTGCGGATGATAGGCCGTACTGAACTGCAACTTTGTTCCTAGGGCCGCTTGTAGACTTTTCCAAAAATTAGCGGTGAACTGGGGATCACGGTCCGAAGTGATCGTCACCGGTACTCCATGCAGTCGGACAATCTGTCGCATATATAAATCTGCGTACCTTTCTAGCTCGAAGTCCTTTCGCACTGCCAGGAAGTGCGCCGATTTAGTCAACCTATCCACTATCACCCAAATAGAATCGTGTCCCCTCTGGCTTCTTGGTAATCCTGTTACAAAATCCATTGTAATATGCTCTCATTTCCATTCTGGGATTTCCAATGGCTGCAACATTCCACCAGGTTTACAATGTTGTGCCTTCACTTGTTGGCACGTCAAACACTTGGCCACATGCTTGGCCACATCTACCTTCATTCCATTCCACCAATAATGCTGTCGAAGGTTCTGGTACATCTTCGTGCTGCCCGGGTGAATGCTATAATTGCTCCTATGAGCTTCCGATAAAATCTCTTCCTTAAGCTCCAAATCGTTGGGCACACACAAATGTCCTCGAAACTTCAAAATTCCGTCCTCGGACACTTGGAAGTCCGGTTTCCTCTTAGTGCCATCCATCTCCAAAATCTTCTGAATCTCAGGGTCCGTAGACTGCAATGCCTAAATTTTGGTTTGCACCTCTGGTTCAATCCTTAACGTCGCCACCAAACTGGAGAGGTGTCCTACCTCGAACTTAAACTCTGAGTCTCGTGCTCCTTCCAATAAAATCCACTCTTTGACTATTAATTGCGCGATGCTCGATTTCCGGCTTAAGGCATCCGCTACCCGGTTGGCTTTTCCGTGATGATACAAAATGTCACAGTCATAGTCCTTCAGCAACTCCATCCAACGACGCTGTCTCATATTTAGCTCCTTTTGAGAAAATAAGTACTTGAGACTCTGGTGGTCCGTGTAAATCTGGAACCTTTCTCCACATAAATAGTGCCTCCAAATCTTAAGTGCGAAAATGATTGCTGCCAGTTTCAAGTCGTGAGTCGGGTAGTTCATCTCATGAGGCCTTAACTGTCGCGATGCATAAGAACCACCCTTCCATGTTGCATTAGCACGCATCCCAATCCCTTAAGCGAAGCATCGCTATAAATCTCATATCCTCTCGGTCCTGAAGGGATCGTTAGCACTGGCGCAGTCGTCAATCTCTGCTTCAACTCCTGAAAACTCTCTTCACACTTTTCCGTCCATTCAAACTTCATCTCCTTCTTAAGCAACCTTGTCAATGGAGTGGCTATCGCTGAGAATCTTTTCACGAATCGTCGATAGTAACCTTCCAGACCTAAGAAGCTTCGAACCTCAATAACTGTCGTCGGTCTTGGCCAATCCGTTACTGCTTCAATCTTCGCCGGATCCACGGAGATTCCTTCTTCGGAAATTATGTGTCCAAGGAATGCCACTCGATCAAGCCAAAACTCGCACTTGCTAAACTTAACATATAGTGCATGCTCTCTTAACGTTCGTAGGACCTTTTCCAAGTGTACCTCATGTTCCTCGGGACTCTTTGAATACACCAAAATATCATCTATAAAGACAATGACGAACTGATCCAAAAACTCCTTGAATACCCGATTCATTAAGTCCATGAAAGCAGCAGTGGCATTAGTTAGTCTAAACGGCATTACCGTGAATTCATAGTGCCCATACCTCGTCCTGAATGCCGTCTTAGGAATATCCTCCTTTTGGATCCTTAATTGATGATACCCTGTCCTTAGGTCGATCTTAGATAATACCGAGGCTCCTTACAACTGATTGAACAGGTCGTTAATCCTTGGGAGGGGATACTTATTTTTTATTGTCACCTGATTCAGCTGGCGGTAATCGATACATAGCCTCAACGACCTATCCTTCTTCCTTACGAACAAGACTGGCGCTCTCCATGGAGACACACTCGGTCGGATAAAACCCTTGTCCAGCAGTTCCTGCATCTGAACCTTTAATTCTTTCAACTCTGACAATGGCATCCTATAAGGCAGCTTCGAGATTGGCTCAGTCCCAGGGGCCAACTCGATAACAAACCCACTTCTCTTTCTGGTGGCAATCCCGGCAATTCCTGGGGAAGGACATCGGGAAAGTTGCGCACCACTGCTATATCCTCTAGCCACACTTCTTCTGCCGTCGAATCAACCACACTTGCTAGGTAACCTTGACACCCCTCATCCAACAACTTAGTTGCTTCTATAGATGAAACCCAAGGGATCGAGGTTCCTCCTCGACTCCCTACAAACTCGAATCTAGGATGTCTAGCCAGACTAAATTGAATCACCCTGTTACTGCAATCCATCACAGCATTCTGTTTGACTAACCAATCCATGCCCACAATCACATCAAAATCATACATTGTCATAACAGCCAAATCTATCTTGCTTTCTATGCCACCAATTACTATCTCACAGTCCGGGCATCCTAACGATATGCATATCTTATCCATTAATGGCGTAGTCACACACAACCGCACTTCTAACAAAACAGGTTTTAATCCAGCCAATTCAACAAACTGAGCATACACAAATGAGTGTGATGCCCCCGGATCAAATAAAGCATACGCAATATGATTGCAGAGAGAAACCATACCTGTGACCACGCCTGGCGTATTCTCAACTTCCCTTCGCCCCATGGCGTACACACGTCCTTGTGCCGGCGGCCTGTTCAAATTAGCCAGCGGGGGATTCCCGGCCTGATTTCCAATTCGGGACTGTTGGGATTGCATCGGTGGTCCTTTTGGGCGTTGTTGAGGGCAATTCCTTATCTGGTGGTCCATACTTCCGCACTTAAAGCACACCCCAAATCGGTTCTGCTGATGGTTTGGCTTCCCGACATTCTTTCTGACGGGTGGGACAAATCGCCTATTTCCCGCCATCGGCTTCTTCCCGAAGCGGTGGTTGTCCTTAGTCGGGGCAAACCGTGATCCAGAAGTGGCTGCCCTGTCCACCTGATCCCGCTCAATAGCCTGAGCGCTCTCATATAAGTCCTCATAAGTTCTCAAATTCACCGGTATCAACTGACTGCGAATGTCAGCTTTCAGTCCATCCCGAAACCTTCGCGCCTTGTCCTCAGGATGATCTACCATCCTTGGTGCAAACTTAGACAACCTAGCAAATTCTGCCTCATACTGATCCACAGTCATCTGGCCTTAGCGGAGTCTCATAAACTCTGCTAGTTTCCTCTCCCTAGCGCTCTCAGAGAAGAATTTTCCATAGAAGTTCTCAGAAAACACGGCCCAAGTCTGGGCGGTACCCTCTGGAAATACTTTGCCTTTAGTGGCCTTCCACCAATCGTTGGCGTTATCCTGCAGCTGATACACCGCCAATGTCACCTTTTCAGCTTCGGTGCACCCCAGAACTTCGAATGCCTTCTCCAGCTCCTCAACCCAACGCGGCGCAGCCTCGGGGTCACCCTTTCTGTCAAACTTTGGCGGCTTTAACTTTAGAAACTGCTCTACCAGTTGGTGCATCAGCCTATTTGCAGCTACTGGGGCCTGTCCTTGATTGGCCTGGTTTCCATTCACAGCAGCAGTTGCTGCAGCCTCGGCAATATTGGCGGCCCTTTCTTGAGCCTGCCTCCCCATCAGATTTCCTATCTCTTGCAGTGTTCGAATGACCTCATCAAGCCTTGGGTCTCTTGCTTCTTGGCCCATGGCACTCGACTGACCTCTTGTCCCCATTCCTCTGCTCATCCCTACGGTTTTCCTCATTACTCAACTACCTGCTATAATTCCATTCAGGAATTGGAGACCTAGGCCAAACTATACCAGTCTATTGCCCTAGGCATAGAATTACAGCAATCAATCACTCAGCAGGCAGCCAAACACGAGCAATAGAGGTCTCAACCAAAGTGATGAGTGTACTTACCTCGGTTCTTGCCGTACCTGCACTTTACGAGTCAATTCCCTCAATCACTCAATCAATTAAGAAACCAAACAATCCGGAGGTACACGCAGCACGCAAGTCACCCTATTAGCTACCCAGGGTCATCGCTCCTTATCACTCCAGGCTTCGACCGAATTGGATGGAGCTGACCTTGCTCTAATACCAAATCAACAGGGGATGTCACGCCCCAAACTCTACGGCACGCGACAACCCAACCGAGGTCGATACAAGTGCGACGTCCCAGGACGCGTCGCCGACCCAAAACCCAGAACAGACATCAATGCACATGCGGAAGCAACATCACACCCGTACAAAATAAAACCACATGACCAAGGATAGCAATAATAGCAATAAATACAACTTGCATTAATAAGAGGGATTTACAATATCCATTGCCAGGCAATATACACCAACCAAAATGGGTCAACAACCACTAACTTCAAAAAGGGGTATGTGGCTCGGGCGGTCAAGCACTAACTCTAAAAAGGGCTCTATCAAATAGTGTCGGCCCTAACTAACTATGGTCAAGGCTAAACCTAAGGCAACCAGTCCAGGTCGGATCCTGAGGACTCGGACGAATCGTCAGACTACTCGGACTCCGAGTCCATCGAATCCGGCTCGGACTCGGCGTCCATTGACTCCACCCCGGAATTATCCTCCGGCTCTAGCTCCTGCTCCCTAGGCTCCGGCTCCGGCTCGATGTCGGACTCCCAGTCCATCGGCTCCTCTCCCTCAGACTCGGTGTCCATCTCAACGATGACTGGCTGGACGCCGGAATCCTCCTCGGACGTGGCAGTGGGGCTCACGATCTCTCCATTGGCGGCCTGCGGATCCAACTAGCCTAATATGTTGAACAGGACGTCAAAGGTCCTAAGAGGTCCATGAGTACCGAACTGATCCCGGAAACACCAAGCGAGATAAGGATGGGCCCGGAAATGTGGCCCGCCCTTGTCGACCCAAACTATATTGTAATACCTAACATAAGACTCCCCATTCCCTACGGAGTGCTCAGTCACCGATCGCTCTATACGATACGGGATATCAAAACGAAGCGGCGCATCTACCATCTTCAGGGTCGGGGGTTTGAAAAGTGAGGTTTAAACAACAATGAGAATAAATCTCAGCGAGTAGGCCCCCTAATCCTAAACTAGGCTAACATGCACCTTCCGGACAAGCATCAACTAAACACACAATTGAGTAATCACATGACTTAGGCCCTCGGCCCAAATCTAACATATAATTGACCCTGCAGGTTAGGCATATAATAATAACAATAACAGTGCAAAACCCAACCATGACACACGCGTAATATCACTTGGCCACAACGCATGTCATGCACATGCTCATGCTCATACTCATGCTCATGTCTCATCGATGCACTTTTGAACACTTGCACACTTGCCAATTTCCATTTAATCACTGACCCGCGTAAAACGCATCAGGTCCGACTCGCGTAAAACACATCAGGTCTAACAATTTGAGATCGATCTCCGGCCCGTGTAAAACGCATTAGGCTCATGACACAGCCCGCGTAAAATGCATCAGGTTTGCCATCTTCCGGTAGTCCGGGCATCGTCCCACGTAAAACGCATCAGGGCTTTATATGATTACACGTACTCATACCACCAATTATTATCTGAACCCCGCGTAAAACGCATCAGGGCGATTTAGGTGATCACATGCTCATGCCAATTGTGCACACTCACATAATGCACATGTCATGCCAATGCTTAATATGCACAATTCCTAGCCATAACGTCCACACTCGGCATTCGTGAAATTCACCTTGGGCACTCAATTTAATTTGGCCACATGCTCAATTAATGCCACACATGTTCCATTCGCATCTTAATATGCCCAACGAACTAATTCAATCAAAGTAGCCACGGCACATAATTGACACATGAAAACACGCAATTTAGCCATTACGAAATGCACAAGTCCATGGCCCACATGCCTCTCATCAATCGGCCACATCAAGCACTCAGCATGGCATTATACAATCAACCCCAAATCATGCACCATTCGGCCACTACATGGGCAAATCAAGGCACGCTCGGCGATTCACAATTAAACCACAAATTAATCACACATAGCCCAATTTGGCCCACCATGAACAGCCACTAGACAGCTCACTCTAGGCCACTAATCCACCTCCAAATTATCACATTAGGCCATCCAAATCACCTCATAATCAGCCACTACTCAGCCACACAATGCACTCATAATAATCCACAAATTAGCTCAAATCAAGACCACAACGAACAGCCAGCAACCAGCCCATTCTAGGCCACCAAATCACATTTAAATCATCACACTAAATCACCAAATTAGCCACAAAGTCAGCCCTAATCTGTCACGCCCCGTACCCTACATAGCGCGAACATCCCAACCAAGGTCGAATTTAGTGCGACGTCCCAGGACTCGTCACCGACCCAACGCCCAACGCAAATATCAAAGCATAGGCGGAAGCGATATAAACACCCGTACAAATAAAACAACACGAGACCAAGGGTAGAACATCAAAGGAAAACAATGAACTATCAACATAAACTTTTATACATTGCTGTCGCACCGAGCGTTCAAACAGCACTACAACCAAACTCAGCCAGAACGAGCATCCAAAACCACCGATACAACAAAAAGAGATAGGTGGTTGGATTAACTTGATTTAACTATAGGTCAACCTATCTTTCAAAAAGCGACTGGTCAGACCTATTCTACACAACCCCTAATCTAGCCCGGTGGCACCAAGGGGTCATCCTCCACCCGACCATCTCCCGAGTCCTCTGACTAGTACTTCGGAGGAATCTCTTGCAACGACTGAACAGCCTGCGGCTTCACTGGGGGCACCACGGGCGGCTCCTTATCCGGCTTCTCTGGATCCACGATCTCGCCATCAGGAGGCTTGATTGCCGAAGCATCCCACTCACCAACGCATCATAGGGAATGTCAAAACTCCTCAGTGGGCCGGTCTCTTCTAAACCATCTCGATACGTCCACGCCACGTATGAATAGGGCTTCAAGTAACATCCACCCTCGTCAACCCAAACCACGCTCGAGTGCTTCACATAAAATCGACCGTCTCCTAGAGGGTACTCCACCTGATGATTATCCATGTGACTGGGGATCCCAAAACGAGGAGGTGGATTTCCTGGATTCATGGCTGGGGTCTGAAATATTGGGTTTTAACAACAATGAGACGAATCTCAGCGAGTAAAACCCCCTAAATCTAAACTAGGCTAACATGCACCTCCTGACAGGCAAACAATTACACACAACAACAATAATTGCCAATAAAATGACCTAGGCCCTCGGCCCAGATCGAGCACATAATGACCCTGCAGGTTAGGTATTCCATAATAATATTCACGGCACATACGCGAACACACTGGTTCACACGTACGCCAGGCACATGCTCATACTCATTAATGTCCATATCGCACATAGTTCACCGATACGCACAACTACCAACACACTCTGGCACACATTTACCATGATCATGATTTGACTTAATAATGCACACTGGCACACGGCTTATTTCTCAATTAGATTTCGACCCGGGTAAAAACGCTTCGGGTCCGACCCGCGTAAAAACGCTTCATGCCAACAACACTTCACGGCCCGCGCAAAGCGCATCCGGCCCGGTGTCTCTAGCCAGCGTAAAACGCATCAGGCACAACACCGATCTCCTTACGAACCAAAACCCGCGTAAACGCATCAGGCTGGCCGTCTTCTGGACGTACCGGGCATCGTCTCACATAAATGCATCAGGATGGAATCGACCCCGCGTAAAACGCATCAGGGCCCTTAGTGATCACACATCCACACAGCCAGTTTTTTTCTGAACCCCGCATAAAACGCATCAGGGTATTTTATGTGATCACATGCTCATGTCAGGCCCACATACTAGCACAATTTTTGTCTCATGCCCATTCTTAGCATACGATATGCGTGGCAATGCAGTCCCGCTCTCGGGCAATCACATGATGCACAAGGAACATTCAATTCCACTGAGGCACATAATCCTATAATGCCAAATCAACGTGCATTTCAACATGCCCAAATCACATCATGACGTGCTCAATTTATCAACAACTTGCCCAATGAATTACTCAATTCCAATCAGCCACGACAAGCCCAATTAATTGCAATAATATGCGCACTCGGCCAATTAATACCATGTGGCACAACACACACAATTGGCACTCACAAATCACACGCTTGGGCAATAAAATTCATGCCAATTATT
This sequence comes from Syzygium oleosum, assembly GCF_021117445.2. Lineage (NCBI taxonomy): Eukaryota > Viridiplantae > Streptophyta > Magnoliopsida > Myrtales > Myrtaceae > Syzygium > Syzygium oleosum. The sequence goes on along the minus strand of NW_026607485.1, from coordinate 17,456,999 downwards.
GGCCAATCACACATTGCACTAATCGGCCACACGAATACGCGGCATGGCAATATACAATTGAGCACATATCAACCAATCTAGGTTATTCCGGGCATTTCCGGCAATCACACAACTTAATGCCAATTTGTCTATACTTAGTCGAGTAAATTCCCAATATGGACAGCCACTAAACCGATTCATCTAGGGCAATAAATCAGCCTTAAATACCTCATTAAACTCCTCAATTAGTCACCAAATCAGCCACTAATCACACAATACGAAGCATGCTCGGGATTTATTCTCATTAGACCCCAGTTCGTCCAAACTTAGGCCAATTAAACCTTACATGGGCAGCCATCGATTCCGGTCATTCTCGACCATCAATCAACTTCAAAATAACCCATTAAGTCTCCCAATTCGTCAATTTAGTCCAAATTGAACCCGGCACACCAATGGCACTTAAATCGTGCGATTAACACAACGTGAGTTCGCACATCCGAGGCCCTCCATACCACTTCATATTCGGCCACTATAAATATACAACATGGCATCAGGAAATTGACCTCTAAATTAACACAAATCAACCATCAATCGGACAACACGGCATTCACGGCCAATTCACAATTAAGCTCCCCATTAATCCACCTAAGTCCGATTGCTCACCCTATGGATAGCCACCGAATCGGTTCACTCTAGGCCAAAAATTATCCTCAAAACACTCCATTGGACTCCCCAAATCATCACCAAATCAGCCTCCAACAATCAGCCATTAATCAAGCTTAATTCCAACCTAATTAACCTCTAAACTAACACTAACCTATCTAGAAATGCTTGGAAGCCTAATTAGGGTTTGGGGATAGTTTACTCACACTAATCCTAAGCTCCAACAAGGCTGGTTCGGCGGGAAATGGGCGGCTGATCGCCGGCAAGCGGCAGAACCAGCGGCGGCGTTCGGGCGGCTTCCGCGGTGGCGTTCGGGCGGCGGCGATGGCTCCTTCCACGCGGCCAAGGGGCTGGTCCGGCGGCCTAGGGGGAAGGGAGAGAGAGATGAGACGGTGATGATGTTGATGGGACAAGGCGAGGCGGCGAGTGGCACGGCGGCTCTCGGCTCCGGTGGTCGGCGGTGGTGGCGATCGGCGAACTCGGCCGAGAGAGAGGAGGGAGGGTGGCCGGCGAGAGGAAGAGAGGAGAAGGGGAGGAAGTGGCCGGAGGGGGAAGGAGAGATAATGGGGAGAGAGAGATAATTATTGGTCTTAAAGGGGATTTGACCAAACTTTCCCTAATCCCCATATTGCCCCTCATTTACTTGGTCAAGATAAACCCAAGCCAAAATATCCAAGGGCATTTTGGTCCAAGATATTTGGGCTGATATTATCCACTTATTTTCCCCAAAATAATTTCCAACAATTATCCCAAAATTCGGAACACTAAAAATAGACCTAGGGGCAAAATCGTCATTTTCCGATTCCGGGCCGAATTTCCATTTTTCGACCGTACTGACCCCAAATATCATTGGTCACACTAAAATGACGTCGTCCTCGCAAAAATAGTTGCGTACGCCCCCGAAATCCGACGTCCAAGTCCGGATCTAATTTCGCGATCAAAATTGCTCAATTACAATTTTAGGGTCTCTTACTAACGGGCGGCTGTTTAGGGGTTACGCGTATCAATCTAGGGTTACCCAAGTTATGACGGTCTCGATTACCGGGAGAACGCTAGGAATTATTGCTAGTTTCGGAGGTCGTGATCATTCGGATTTAGTTCGGGATTTGTTCGCCACGCGTACTCTCGGCCGTGCGGAATCACCCGCGATTCGATCGTACGTCATTGGTCAGACTAAATCCATCATCTTCCTATGATCGGCCTACATTGGCCCAAAACACTCCCTCATCGTTCCTCAGAATCGGTCTCGATTCGCGATCGGGTCCCTGGTCCACATACCATTTTCCTAATTAGCCATTCCCTGTTGGTCAGTATCCCGAGAAGGATCCGTTCCGGGCGAGACTCACTAAAATTAATTGAGGAATAATATCAATATCATTGATCCCGGAAATGGGTCGAAATTCAGGATGTTACAACTCTTCCCCCCTTATAAAAATTTCGTCCTCGAAATTTGCAGTCCAACTCGTCTACTCAAACAAATGGGGGTACTGACGTCATATTACTTCCTTTCTTTTTCAGGTGGCGCTTTCTGCCCCGTGATGCTCCCAAATAACACTGACCATCGGGATTATCTTTCCCTTAAAACCTGTTTCTTCCTGTCCTCGATTCACACCAGTCTCTCCACGTACGACACCCTGTCGTCCACATTTATTACTTCATGACTCAATACGTGGGTCAGATCCAGTTTGTACTGCCTCAACATTGACACGTGGGAGACGCCATGAACTTGCAACAATTTCGGCGGCAAGACAAGACAATAAACTAACGTTCCAATCTTCTCTAAAATCTCAAACGGGCCTATATGCCTCGGATTCAGCTTTCCTTTCTTGCCGAATCGGAACAGTCTTTTCATAGGCAACACCTTGAGAAACACATGATCTCAGCCTATCCTTTAAAGTTTGGATCGTCCTTTCAGACTGACCATCCATCTGTGGATGACAGGCCATACTGAACTGTGACTATGTTCCCATGGCTACTTGCAAACTCTTCCAAAAATTAGCAGTAAACCGGGGATCAAGGTCCGAAGTGATCATTACCGGTACTCCATGTAATCTGACGATCCATTACACACACAACTCTACATACCTTTCCAACTCAAAGTCCTTTCGCACTGCCAGGTAGTGCGTTAACTTAGACAATCGATCCACTATTACCCAAATGGAATCGTGCCCTCTCTGGCTCTTTGGTATTCCCATTACGACATCCTTTGTGACGTGCTCCCATTTTCATTCAGGGACCTCTAACGGTCACAACAATTCTCCAGGCTTATAGTGCTGTGCCTTCGCTTGTTGGCACGTCAAACACTTGGCCACATGCTTGGCCATATCCTTTTTCAATCCATTCCACCAATAATGCTGCCGTAAATTCTAATACAATTCCGTGCTGCCCGGTTGAATGCTATAACTGCTCCTATGAGCTTCCAATAAAATCTCTTCCTTAAGCTCCAATTCATCGGGCACGCATAAATATCCTCGAAACTTCAGAATTTCATCCTCGGACACTTGGAAGTCCGGTTTCCTCTTAATGCCATCCATTTCTAGACTCTTCTGAATCTCAGGGTCTGTAGATTGCAACGCCTTAATCCTTGCTTGGATCTCCGGTTCGATTCTCAATGCAGTCATTAGATTAGACATCAGACTCACCTCGAACTCAAACCCTGAGTCTCTTAGCCTTTCCAACAAGGTCTACCCCTTGACCATCATAAGCGCCATACTTCGACTTCCGACTTAGCGCATCCGCTACTCGATTCGCTTTCCCGGGATGATACAGAATGTCGCAATCGAAATCCTTAAGAAGTTCTATCCATTGGCGCTGTCAACTCTAAATCATGCGTCGGATAGTTCATCTCATGCGGCCTCAACTGGCGCGACGCATACGCAACTACCTTTCCATGCTGCATCAATACACATCCAAGTCCTCTTAACGACGCATCGCTATATACCTCAAATCCTCCTGGTTCGGACGAAATAGTCAGAACCGAGGCAGTTGTCTGCCTATACTTCAATTCCTGACAACTCCTTTCCCACTTTTCATCCTACTCGAACTTAGTTTCATTCTTAAGCAATCACGTCAACGGCGTGGCTATCGACGAGAACCCTTCTACCAAACGTCGATAATAACCGGCCAATCCTAAGAAACATCGAATCTCCGTCACTGATGCCGGTCTTTGCCACTTAATCACGGCCTCAATCTTTGACGTATCCACAGAAATTCCATTTCCCGACATTATGCGTCCAAGGAATGCCACTCTATTAAGCCAAAATTCACACTTACTAAACTTGGCGTAAAGTGCATGTTCTCTTGACGTCCGTAGCACTTCAGTCAAATGCGCTTCATGCTCTTCCGAGCCTTTCGAATACACCCCTATATCGTCAATGAACACTATGACGAAATGGTCTAGAAACTCCTTAAATACCCGCTTCATTAGATCCACAAAGGCAGCAGGGTATTAGATAGAACAAAGGGCATCACTATAAACTTATAGTGCCCATACCGCGTCCTAAAAGCGGTCTCAAGTATGTCCTCTTTTCTAATTCTTAACTGATGGTATCCGGTCCGTAGATCAATCTTAGAGAACACTGAGGCCCATTGCAATTTGATCAAACAGATCATCAATTCTCGGCAGTAGGTACTTATTCTTAATCGTCACCCGATTCAACTGCCGGTAGTCGATATACCACCTCAATATCCCGTCCTTCTTCCTTACAAACAGGACCGGCGCTCCCCATGGGGACACACTAGGACGAATGAAACCCTTGTCCAGTAATTTCTGCATCTGGACTTTCAATTCTTTCAATTCTGACAACGACATCCTATAAGGCGGCTTCGAGATTGGCTCAATCCCAGGGCCAACTTGATAACAGATTCCACTTCTCTTTCCAGTGGCAATCTCGGCAATTCCTGAGAAAAGTCATCGGGAAAATTGCACATCACCGCTATGTCCTCTAGCCGCACTTCCTCTGTCGTCGGATCAACCACACTTACCAGGTAACCTTGACAACCCTCATCCAGTAACTTGGTTGCTTCCACTGGTAAAACTCAAGGGATCGAGGTTCTTCCTCGACTCCCTACAAACTCGAATCTAGGGTGTCCTGCCGGACTAAACTGAATCACCCAGCCACTACAATCCATCACGGCATTTTGTTTGACTAATCAATCCATGCCCACAATTACATCAAAATCACACATTGCCAGAACCACTAGGTCTATCCTTTCTTCTCTATCACCAATCACAAAAGTAGTAACCCTTTCTATCACTTCATGTTCACTTGCTTAGGCCCGTTCATAAATCTCATTATAGCCCGTCAGATTTAGTGACCTCATCTGACTATGGAGGTCCAGATTCAACCCATCTCGGGACCTCCGGGCCATATCCAATGGGTCCTCCCCCATTTTAGGGGCAAACTTGGGTAATCTAGCAAACTCAGCTTCATACATGTTCGTTATCATCTGTTCTTGATGGAACCTCATAAATTCAGCCAACTTTCGCTCTCGTGCCCTCTCGGGATAGTACTTGCCTTTGAAGGCCTCTACAAACACAACCCAAATCTGAGCGGTACCAGCAGGAAACACTCTTTCTCTGGTGGCTTTCTACCCATCACTTGCATTTCCTTGCAGCTGATATACTGCTAGAATCCCATTTTCTTTATCCACGCACCCCAATACCTCAAAAGTCTTTTTCAATTTCTCTACCAAAAGTGACGCAACCTCATGGTCATCTTTTTTCATCAGACTTAAGGGTTTCAATTTCAGGAACTGTTTAACCCACTGATGCATCTATCTATTCGCATTTCCTTGACCTCAGTCAGGATTTTCATTATCACCAATAGCAGCAACTGCAGCGGCTTCAGCAGCCTGAACTTTAGTGACAACTCGCTCTTGAGCCTGCCTACCTAGAAGATTACCAATTTTCTCAAATGCCCTCACGATCCTGACTACTCGCGGGTCCATTGCTGCTTGGCTCTCAAAACTTGATTGGCCCCCTACACACCTACCTCTCAAGCTCAACCTTGCAGGTTTCTATCACTACTCACCTACCTGCTATAATTCCACTTAGGAATTAGAGACCTAAATCGAGCTAAACCGGTCTAAGGCCCTAGGCAGGGAATTAGCATAACAGCATTCAACCACTCAGCATGCGGCTAAGCACAAAAAACACAAGACCTCAATCAAGGAGGTACACGCACTTACCTCAGGTCCTGCCGCACCTGCACTTTACGGGTCAATTCATAAGTGCACTCAATCAAACGCAGACAGTAAGGAGGTACACTTAGCACACAAGGTCTCCCTACAGGCTACCCAAGGTCGTCGCTCCTTATCACTCCAGGCTTCGACCGAATTGGACCGAGCTGACCTTGCTCTGATACTAAATCAAACGGGGATGTCACGCCCCGTACCCCACGTAGCCCGAACATCCCAACCTAGGTCGAATTTAGTGTAACGTCCCAGGACTCGTCGCTGACCCAACGCCCAACGCAAATATCAAAGCACATGCGGAAGCGATATAAACACCTGTACAAATAAAACAACACAAGACTAAGGGTAGAACATCAAAGGAAACAATGAACTATCAACATAAACTTTATACATTGCTGTCGCACCGAGCGTTCAAACAGCACTACAACCAAACTCAGCCAGAACGAGCATCCAAAACCACCGATACAACAAAAAGGGATAGGTGGTTGGATTAACTTGATTTAACTATAGGTCGACCTATCTTCCAAAAAGCGACTGGTCAGACCTATTCTACACAACCCCTAATCTAGCCCGGTGGCACCTAGGGGTCATCCTCCACCCGACCATCTCCCGAGTCCTCTGACTCGTACTCCGGAGGAATCGCTTTCAACGGCTGAACAGCCTGTGGCTCCACTGGGGGCACAACGGGTGGCTCCTTATCCGGCTTCTCGGGATCCACGATCTCGCCATGAGGAGGCTTGATTGCCGAAGCATCCCACTCACCAACGCCATCATAAGGAATGTCAAAACTTCTCAGTGGGCTGGTCTCCTCTAAACCATCTCGATACGTCCACGCCACGTATGAATAGGGCTTCAAGTAAAATCCACCCTCATCAATCCAAACCACGCTCGAGTGCTTCAGATAAACTCGACCATCTCCTAGAGGGTACTCCACCTGATGATTATCCACGTGACTGGGGATCCCAAAACGAGGAGGTGGATTTCCTGGGTTCATGGCTGGGGTCTGAAATATTGGGTTTTAACAACAATGAGACGAATCTCAGCGAGTAAAACCCCAAAAACCTAAACTAGGCTAACATGTACCTCCTGACAGGCAAACAATTACACACAACAACAATAATTGCCAATAAAATGACCTAGGCCCTCGGGCCCAGATCGAGCACACAATGACCCTGCAGGTTAGGTATTCCATAATAATATTCACGGCACATACGCGAACACACTGGTTCACACGTACGCCAGGCACATGCTCATACTCATTAATGTCCATATCGCACATAGTTCACCGATACGCACAACTACCAACACACTCTGGCACACATTTACCGTGCTCATGATTTGGCTTAAGAATGCACACTGGCACACAGCTTATTTCTCAATTAGATTTCGACCCGGGTAAAAACGCTTCGGGTCCGACCCGCGTAAAAACACTTTGGGCCCGACCAGCTAAAAAACGCTTCAGGCCAACAACACTTCACGGCCCGCGCAAAGAGCATCCGGCCCGGTGTCTCTAGCCCGCGTAAAATGCATTAGGCGCAACACCGACTCCTTACGAACCAAAACCCGCATAAACGCATCAGGCTGGCCATCTTCCGGACGTACCGGGCATCGTCCCGCGTAAACGCATCAGGACAGAATCGATCCCGTGTAAAACGCATCAGGGCCCTTAGTGATCACACATCCACACAGCCAGTTTTTATCTAAACCCCGCATAAAACGCATCAGGGTATTTTATGTGATCACATGCTCATGTTAGGCCCGCATACTCGCACAATTTTCGTCTCATGCCCATTCTCAGCATACGAAATGCGTGGCCATGCAGTCCCGCTCTCGAGCAATCACATGATGCACAAGGAACATTCAATTCCACTGAGGCACATAATCCTATAATGCCATATCAACGTGCATCTCAACATGCCCAAATCACATCATGATTTGCTCAATTTACCAACAACTTGCCCAATGAATTACTCAATTCCAATCAGCCACGACAAGCCCAATTAATCGTAATAATATGCGCAATCGGCCAATTAATACCATGTGACACAACACACACAATTGGCACTCACAAATCACACGCTTGGGCAATAAAATTCATGCCAATTATTGGCCAATCACACACTGCACTAATTGGCCACACGAACACGCGGCATGGCAATATACAATTGAGCACAAATCAACCAATCTAGGTTATTCCGGGCATTTCCGGCAATCACACAATTTAATGCCAATTTGTCCATACTTAGTCCAGTAAATTCCCAATATGGACAGCCACTAAACCGATTCATCTAGGGAAATAAATCAGCCTTAAATACCTCATTAAACTCCTCAATTAGTCACTAAATCAGCCACTAATCACGCAATACGAAGCATGCTCGGGATTTATTCTCATTAGACCCCAGTTCGTCCAAACTTAGGCCAATTAAACCTTACATGGGCAGCCATCGATTCCAGTCATTCTCGGCCATCAATCAACTTCAAAATAACCCATTAAGTCTCCCAATTCGTCAATTTAGTCCAAATTGAACCCGGCACACTAATGGCACTTAAATCGTGCGATTAACACAACGTGAGTTCGCACATCCGAGGCCCTCCATACCACTTCATATTCGGCCACTATAAATATACAACATGGCATCATGAAATTGACCTCTAAATTAACACAAATCAACCATCAATCGGACAACACGGCATTCACGGCCAATTCACAATTAAGCTCCCCATTAATCCACCTAAGTCCGATTGCTCACCCTATGGATAGCTGTCACGCCCCGTACCCCACGAAGTGCGAACATCCCAACGTAGGTCGAATTTTTTGCGACGTCTCAGGACGCGTCGCTGACCCAACACCCAACGCTCAGAGATCAATACACATGCGAAAGCAACGTATATAAATACATATATACACCCGTACAATAAACAAGAATACCAAGGATAGCACAATACTAAAAATCGATATGATTAAAAACATATACATTTCATTACTATTAAAAGTAGATACAATATCCATTTACGGGGAGTACAAGCTACCACAAAAAATAGACAACAACCACTAAGGTCAAAAAGGTCAGTGGCCAAAGGTTATTGAGCTAAAATAGCTTCGGTCAAAAAGTTACAGCCGTTCTATCTAAGGCTAAGGTCAACCTAGGGGACCCAGTCCGGGTAAGAATCAGAAGACTCTGACGAAGAAGAACTGTCTGGCAGCTCCTCATTAGAATCTAACGAGTCTAACTCGAACTCAGCCTCCTCGGGCTCGTCCTCTGCGTCCATCGCCTCAGGCTCGAGATCCTCCTTCATCGGCTGCTCCAACTCATCATCATCCTGCCCCATATCCATCGTCTCGGCCTCATCGACTTCGTATTCCACAGGAACGCCATCGGAGCTCATGCTCTCCTCGTCTGAGGTACCAGGGTCTACTATGTCTCCATTGGGGCACTGGGGATCAATCTCACCCTTCCCGTTAAACGGGATATCAAAAGATCGGAGGGGTCCTATCTCTTCCCCATTAAACGTTCTATAACGCCACGCAACATAGTCGTGGGTCTCAGATACTAACTCCCCAACATCTACCCATACTAAGGTATAGTATCTAATGTACATATTCCCGTCCCCTACGGGATGTACGGAAAAAGTCTTCTCGATGAAGTGGGGAATCCCAAAACGGATTGGCGCCTCTGCCATTTTCACTGCCGGGGATCTGAAATGTCGGTTTCCAACAACCGTGAGACGAATCTCAGCAAGTAATAACTCCTAATCCTAAACTAAGCTAACATGCATCTCCTGACAGGTGATTAGAACATACATAACAGTGTACCATAAACATCACAACAATTAACCTGGGTCCGTAGCCCAGATCACTCATACAGTGACCCTGCAGGTTAGATATTTCATAATAATGTTCACGACACATACACGCACACAATGGTCACGCGTACGCCATACACATGTTCATGAATCATCTCAGGCAATGCACTCCGGCATGAAACTCGTTTACAGTTATAAACCGACCCGAAGGCCAACATATATTCCGACCCGAAGGCCAACAAATATCTCGACCCGCGTAAAAACGCTTAGGGCCCGACCCGTAGGCCATTTTCAGCAATAAACCGACCCATAGGCCCACATATATACCGACCCGAAGGCCAGCATTTATAAACCGACCCAAAGGCCACGATTATTTCACTTCACATCCTTCCTTGGCACATGAATGCTTGGTCATGAAATTCTCACACTCAGGCGACAATGCCATACACAATGAATGCCAAATTTCTTGAGAGCACATAATCATCAAGTGGCCAAATCAACGTGCGATTCAACATGTCCAATCACTTCAACAGTTCAATTCAACCACGGCTTGCCCAATTATGCCATTTAATACATTTCAACACGACATGTCGTTCACACTATTAGTGCACACAAACTTGCACGATTAAGGCCCGCCATTACCCAATCATTCTCGGCCACTAAGCCTACACACGTGGTATTACACTTTTGATCACGAATAAGCACCAATTAGTCATTGAACCAATCAATTCAAGCAATCATGGCGATGATTCGATTAAACCCCAACTTAGCCAAATTAATTCCATTCGGTTCTATAAGGGGCAGCCATAAAACAGCCCAATTTAGGGCACTAATCCATGTCCAAATTAACCCATTAAGCCTAAATTATCCCATACAATCATCTAGTACTCAAAAGCCCATAATCCAGTCAATTTCTATCTAATTAAACCCTAAATTCACCTATCTAGAAATGCATTTGACACTAATTACAGTTTAGGGATTAAACACTCGCCTAATCCAAATCAAGTCGACAGGAACGAGTGATCAATCGCCGATGGACGGCAAGATCGCTGGCGGCGTTCCGGCGGTACGGACAGCGGTGCGGCGGTACGGACGGCGGTCCTCGGCCCGACCGTACGGCGGCGGCAGTGATGATGATGCTGCTGGTCGGTGAAGGTTGGCGGTGCTCGGTGTGGGCGGCGGCGCCTGTACGGACGGCAAGCGGCTCGGCGCTCTGGCGTGCTTGGCTTCTCGGCGGCGAACGACGACGGGGACGGCGATTCAAGGCCGAGGAAGAGGAGAGAGAAGGGATGGTCGGCTGAGGATGATGGTGATATGGTGCAACGGAGGCGGTAGTACGGCTGGACGGCGGCGGACAACGACGGCGGGCGGTGACCGGCGCCGGCGTGGCTCTGGCGGTGATGATCGGCCGAAGGGGAAGCGGTGAGAGAGAGAGAGAGAGCACGATGGAGAGAGAGAACGGGGAGAGAGTGGCCGGGTAGAGAGAGAGTGTTAGGGTCAAATGGTGGTCAAAGTTGGACTTAGTGGTGTCCACATGTCCACTATCTAAGGGGTTGGACCAAATTTTCCTTCATCTAATGGCTTGCATTCTTTCTTATCCAATAATGCAAAGGGCACAATAGTAATTCAATAAATCCTAATAATTATCCGCTTAATAAATCCTCAATTATTACCCATAATTAATCCAAAATTAGGAATAGGGAATTTAGGGCACAGGGGCATTTTGGTAATTTTTCCGGTCCCGGGTTGAAATTCCATTTTTCAACTGCACCAACCCCAAATATGTGTGGCCACTCAAAAATGATGTCGGCCTCGCAAAATAGTCGCAAACGTTCATGAAATTTCGACATCGAAGTTCGGGTCCAATTTCGCGATCAAATTTGCTCATTTCAAAATTTTAGGGCCTCTCACTAACGGGCGGCTGATTAGGGTTACGCGTATCGACCTAAGGTTGTCCAAGTCGTGATGGCCTCGATTTTCAGGAGAATGCGAGGAATTATCACTAGTGCCGGAGGTCTCGATCGTTCGGGTTAAATTCGGGATTCGTTCTCCACGTGTACTCTCGGTCGTGCGGAATCACCCGCAATCCGATTGTACGTCGTTGGCTAAATCGAATCCGTCACTTTCCTAAGACGTGCCCACATTGGCCCAAAATATTTTCTCGGCGTTTCTTGAAATCAGTGCCCAATTCGCGATTGGATCCCCGGTCCACGTAATGTTTTTCCTATTTAGCTATTCCCATTGGGTTAGTATCCCGCGATTGATCAAGTCCGGGCGAGACTCACTAAAATTAAATGAGAATTAATATACACTTTATTGGTCCCGGAAACGGGTCGAAATTCGGGATGTTACAACTCTCCCCCCTTATGAAAATTTCGTCTTCGAAATTTGCAATCTCCACTTACTCCTCAAACAAGTGGGGGTGTTGACGTCGCATGGTCTCTTCACTTTTCCACGTGTCACCTTCCGTTCCATGATGCTCCCACACGACTTTGACCATTGGGATAGTTTTGTTCCTCAGCACGCGATCCTTTCTGTCTTCGATTCGCACTGGTTTCTCCACATATGACACTCTGTCATCCATGTCTATCTCTTCGTACCTTAGAACGTGGGTCGGGTCTAGTTCATACTTTCTCAACATCGACACGTGGAAAACACTGTGTACTTGGGATAGGTTAGGTGGCAAGGCAAGTCGGTACACCATATCACCAATCTTTTCCATAATTTCAAACGATCCGATAAACCTCGGACTCAGCTTTCCCTTCTTACCAAATCGGGATAACCCTTTCATTGGCGATACCTTGAGGAATACGTGATCTCCGACTTGGAATTCTAAAGGTCGTCGTCTCCGATCGGCGTAGCTTTTTCGGCGACATTGTGCTGTCTTCAGCCTTTCTCGAATGATTTCGACAGCTTCCACTGTCTGCTGTACCAACTCTGGGCCAGTAATACTTGCTCACCTACTTCGTCCCAGCACACTGGCGTCCTGCACGCTCTACCGTACAAGGCCTCAAACGGTGCCATTTGGATACTTTGCTGGTAGCTGTTATTATAAGTGAACTCTACTAGATGCAACTGTTCTTCCCACTTGCCTTGAAAATCCAATACACAAGCTCTTAACATGTCCTCAAGTGTCTGGATTGTCCTTTCCGATTGACCATCTGTCTGCGGATGGTAAGCCGTACTGAACTGTACTTTCGCTCCCAAGGCCGTCTGTAAACTCTTCCAAAAATTAGCCGTAAACCTCGGGTCGCGATCTGAAGTGATCGTCACCGGTACTCCATGCAGACGGACGATCTGTCGCACATAAAGTTTGGCGTATCTTTCCAACTCGAAGTCTTTTCGCACTGCCAGGAAGTGCGCTGACTTAGTAAGTCGATCCACTATCACCCATATAGAATCGTGTCCTCTCTGGCTTCTTGGTAGCCCCGTTACGAAATCCATGGTGATATGTTCCCACTTCCATTCTGGGAATTCTAACGGTTGCAGCAATCCTCCAGGCTTGCAGTGTTGTGCCTTCACTTGTTGGCACGTCAAACACTTAGCCACATGCTTGGCTACATCTTTCTTCATTCCATTCCACCAATAATGCTGCCGCAGGTTCTGGTACATTTTCGTGCTGCCAGGGTGGATACTGTAATTGCTGCGGTGAGCTTCTCTTAGGATTTCTTCCTTAAGCTCGGTATCATCGGGCACACACCAACGCCCTCGAAATTTCAAAATCCCATCGTCCGACACTTGGAAATCTAACTTCCTCGTAGCGGCATCCATTTCCACCACCTTTTGAATTTCCTGATCCATGGACTGTAGTGCCTTAATCTTGGTCTGAATTTCCAGTTCGATCCTCAAAGTAGCCAACAGGTTCGACACATGGCTCAACTCAAACTTAAATTCTGAATCTCTGAGCCTTTCTAGCAAGGTCCACCCTTTGATCATTATGTGTGCCATACTCGACTTGCGACTCAGCGCATCCGCTACTCGGTTCGCTTTCCCGGGGTGGTACATGATGTCGCAATTGTAATCCTTCAAAAGCTCCATCCACCTACGCTGCCTCATATTTAATTCCTTCTGCGAGAATAAGTACTTGAGGCTTTGATGATCCGTATAAATATGGAATTTTTTCCCGCACAACTAGTGCCTCCAAATCTTGAGTGCAAAAACAATAGCAGCTAGCTCCAAGTCGTGCGTCGGGTAGTTCATTTCATGTGGCCTCAACTGACGCGACCCATATGCGACTAATTTTCCGTGTTGCATTAATACACAACCAAGTCCTCTTAGCGAAGCATCGCTGTATACTTCAAACCCTCCGGGTCCAGACGGAATAGTCAACACTGGGGCAGTTGTCAGTCTAAGCTTCAGCTCCTGGAAACTCCGTTCACACTTGTCATCCCACTCAAACTTGACTTCCTTTTTAAGCAATCGTGTTAGTGGCATGGCTATCGACGAAAATCCTTCCACGAAACATCGATAATAGCCAGCCAGTCCCAAGAAACTCCTAATCTCCATCACGGACGTCGGTCTGGGCCACTTAAGTACTGCTTCAATCTTAGCTGGGTCCACTGAGATTCCGTCTCCCGAAACTATGTGTCCAAGGAATGCTACTTTACTAAGCCAAAATTCACACTTACTGAACTTGGCGTAAAGTCCGTGCTCCCTCAAAGTCCGTAGTACCTCAGTCAAATGCACTTCGTGCTCCTCCGGGCTCTTCGAATACACTAATATATCGTCAATGAACACTATGACGAACTGGTCCAGGAATTCCTTAAATACCCTATTCATCAGGTCCATAAAAGCTGCAGGAGCATTCGTTAGATCGAAGGGCATTACTGTAAACTCGTAGTGTCCATATCTCGTCCTAAAGGCGGTCCTGGGTATGTCTTCTTTCCGAATTCTCAACTGATGATACCCAGTCCTTAAATCAATCTTGGAGAACACCGAAGCTCCTTATAGCTGATCGAACAGGTCGTCGATCCTTGGCAGTGGATATTTGTTCTTTACAGTCACTTGGTTCAACTGCCGATAATCTATACATAGCCTCAACGTCCCGTCCTTTTTCCTGACAAACAGGACCGGCGCTCCCCACGGAGACGCACTAGGACGAATAAACCCCTTATCAGCAATTCCTGCATCTGTACCTTCAACTCTTTTAGCTCTGATAAGGACATCCGATATGGAGCCTTAGAGATTGGTTCAGTACCTGGGGCCAATTCTATTACAAATTTCACTTCTCGATCTGGCGGTAAACCCGACAATTCCTGAGGAAAGACCTCGGGAAAATTGCATACTACGGGTATTTCTTCCAATTTAGGTTCCGCCACTGATGGATCCATTACATTCACCAGATATCCCTCGCATCCTTCATTGAGCAACTTAGTCACCTCAAGCGAGGAAATCCAAGGGATCGAGGTTCCTCCTCGGTTTCCCTGGAATTCAAACCTAGGATGTCCAATCGGGTTAAACTGGATCATCCTACTGCCGCAATCCATAACGGCTTTCTGCTTCATCAGCCAATCCATACCGACGATCACATCGAAATCATACATGGCCAATATAGCCAAGTCAATTCTTTCTTCTCTATTCCCAATCACGATTTTACAGTCAAGACACCCTAACGATACTAACACCCTATCATGCAGTGGTGTCGACACACAGAGCATATTCTCAAGCAATACTGGTTCAATACCAACCAACCTAACGAACTGCTCTGAAATAAACGAATGGGTCGCCCTAGAATCAAATAATGCATATGCAGCATGATCACAGAGAGAAATGGTACCTGTGACCATGCCCGGCGCATCCTTAGCATCCTTATGAGCCATTACATAGACCTTTCCTTGCGCGGGAGGTCTTCCTTGAATAGCTGGTGGGGGATTCCCGGCTTGATTCCCAACTCTAGGTGGTTGTTGCATCGGGGGTCCTAAAGGGCGCTGTTGGGGACAGCTCCTAACCTGATGTTCTAAACTTCCGCATCTGAAACAAGCTCCAAATCTGTTCGATTGTTGATTAGGCTTCCCGAGGTTCCTCCTAGGCGGTGGGACAAATCGTCTATTACCCATCATCGGTTTCTTGCCAAAGCGGCGATTGTCCAGATTTTGAGCAAACCGTGACCCAGATATGGCTGCTCTATCCATTTGATCCCGTTCCATCGTTTGGGCTCGTTCATACAATTCTCTATAATCTCGAATGTTCAGCAGGAGCATCTGAGTACGAAGATCCGGTTTCAAACCATCCCGGAATCTTCGAGCCTTGTCCAGTGGATTTTCCACCATTCTTGGAGCAAACCTTGATAGTCTCGCAAACTCTGCCTCATACCGGACTACCGTCATTGATCCCTGACGAAGTCTCATGAACTCCGCCATTTTCTTCTCCTGAGCACTCTTTGAAAAGTATTGTCCATAAAAACTCTCAACAAATGCAGTCCAGGTCTGGTCTATGCCCTCGGGAAACACTCGGTCTTTAGTGGCTTTCCATCAGTCATTAGCATTGTCCTGCAATTGGTATGTTGCCAGAGTAATCTTCTCGATTTCGGTGCACCCCAATAAATCGAATGCCTTCTCTAACTCTTCCACCCAACGTGGAGCGGTTTCGGGGTCACCTCGGCCCGTAAACTTGGGCGGTTTCAACTTAAGAAATTGCTCTACCAGCTGGTGCATCTGCCTATTCGCCACCACTAGTTGAGCTTGTACTTGCTGGGCTTGATTCCCATTAATAGCAGCAGTTGCTGCAGCCTGAGCCTGCCTACCCATAATATTCCCTATCTCGTGAAGGGTCTGAATAACGTAATCCAGTCTGGGGTCTCTGGCCTTTTGGCCTCTTGTACTCGACTGACCCTGGGGTTCCTTTCCCCTTCTCCGACTCATCTTTCCACTTTCTGACACTCAACTACCTGCTATAATTCCTCTAAGGAATTAGAGACCTAAACCAATTATACCGGTCTAAGTCCTAGGCAGGTATCAAGACAACAATCAAACAATCAACATGCGGCCTAACAAGAGCCAATCAACACATCACCCAAGGAGTTCACATACTCACCTCGGGTCCTGCCGCACCTGCACTTTACGGGTCATATCCATAAACACTCAATCAACACATAATTGTCAGGAGGTACATTTAGCATACAAGGTCACCCTACTGGCTACCCAAGGTCTCATCGCTCCTTATCACTCCAGGCTTCGATCAAATTGGACCGAGCAAACCTTGCTCTGATACCAAATCGAACGCGGATGTCACGCCTCGTACCCCTCGAAGTGCGAACATCCCGACGTAGGTCGAATTTGTTGCGACGTCCCAGGACGCGTCGCCGACCCAACACCCAACGCTCAGAGATCAATACACATGCGAAAGCAACGTATATAAATACATATATACACCCGTACAATAAACAAGAATACCAAGGATAGCACAATACTAGAAATCGATATGATTAAAAACATATACATTTCATTACTATTAAAAGTAGATACAATATCCATTTACGGGGAGTACAAGCTACCACAAAAAACAAACAACAGCCACTAAGGTCAAAAAGGTCGATGGCCAAAGGTTACTGTGCTAAAATGGCTTCGGTCAAAAAGTTGCAGCCGTTCTATCTAAGGCTAAGGTCAACCTAAGGGACCCAGTCCGGGTCAGAATCAGAAGACTCTGACGAAGAAGAACTGTCTGGCAGCTCCTCATTAGAATCTAACGAGTCTAACTCGGACTCAGCCTCCTTGGGCTCGAGATCCTCCTCCATCGGCTGCTCCAACTCATCATCATCTGGCCCCATATCCATTGACTCGGCCTCATCAACTTCGTACTCCATAGGACCGCCATCGGAGCTCATGCTCTCCTCGTCTGAGGTACCAGGGTCTACTATGTCTCCATTGCGGCACTGGGGATCAATCTCACCCTTCCCGTTAAACGGGATATCAAAAGATCGGAGGGGTCCTATCTCTTCCCCATTAAACGTTCTATATCGCTACGCAACATATTCGTGGGTCTCAGATACTAACTCCCCAACATCTACCCATACTAAGGTATAGTATCTAATGTACATATTCCCGTCCCCTACGGGATGTACGGAAAAAGTCTTCTCGATGAAGTGGGGAATCCCAAAACGGATTGTCGCCTCTGCCATTCTCACTGCCGGGGATCTGAAATGTCGGTTTCCAACAACCGTGAGATGAATCTCAGCAAGTAATAACTCCTAAACCTAAACTAGGCTAACATGCATCTCCTAACAGGCGATTAGAACATGGATAACAGTGTACCACAAACATCACAATAATTAACCTAGGTCCGCAGCCTAGATCACTCATACAGTGACCCTGCAGGTTAGATATTTCATAATAATGTTCACGGCACATACACGCACACACTGGTCACATGTATGCCATACACATGCTCATGAATCATCTCAGGCAATGCACTCCGGCATGCAACTCGTTTACAGTTATAAACCGACCCGAAGGACAACATATATTCCGACCCGAAGGCCACGACCCGAAGGCCAACAAATATCTTGACCCGCGTAAAAACGCTTAGGGCCCGACCCGTAGGCCATTTTCAGCAATAAACCGACCTGTAGGCCCACATATATATCGACCCGAAGGCCAACAACCCGAAGGCCAGCATTTATAAACCGACCCGAAGGCCACGATTATTTCACTTCACATCCTTCCTTGGCACACGAATGCTTGGTCATGAAATTCTCACACTCAGGCGACAATGCCATACACAATGAATGCCAAATTTCTTGAGAGCACATAATCATCAAGTGGCCAAATCAACGTGCGATTCAACATGTCCAATCACTTCAACAGTTCAATTCAACCACGGCTTGCCCAATTATGCCATTTAATACATTTCAACACGACATGTCGTTCACACTATTAGTGCACACAAACTTGCACGATTAAGGCCCGCCATTACCCAATCATTCTCGGCCACTAAGCCTACACACGTGGTATTACACTTTTGATCACGAATAAGCACCAATTAGTCAATGAACCAATCAATTCAAGCAATCATGGCGATGATTTGATTAAACCCCAACTTAGCCAAATTAATTCAATTCGGTTCTATAAGGGGCAGCCATAAAACAGCCCAATTTAGGGCACTAATCCATGTCCAAATTAACCCATTAAGCCTAAATTATCCCACACAATCATCTAGTACTCAACAGCCCATAATCCAGTCAATTTCTATCTAATTAAACCCTAAATTCACCTATCTAGAAATGCATTTGAGACTAATTAAAGTTTAGGGATTAAACACACGCCTAATCCAAATCAAGTTGACGGGAACGAGCGGCCAATCGCCGATGGACGGCAAGATCGGCGGCGGCGTTCCGGCGGTACGGACGGTGGTCCTCGGCCCGACCGTACGGCGGCGGCAAGGCGGCAGTGATGATGATGTTGCTGGTCGGTGAAGGTTGGCGGCGGCTGTACAGACGGCAAGCGGCTCGGCGCTCCGGCATGCTCGGCTTCCCGGCGGCGAACGACGACGGGGACGGCGATTCAAGGCTAAGGAAGAGGAGAGAGATGGGATGGTCGGCTGAGGATGATGGTGATGTGATGCGACGGAGGCGGTGGCACGGCTGGACGACTGCAGAAAACGACGGCGGGCGATGGCCGGCGCCGGCGTGGCTCCGGCGGTGATGATCGGCCGAAGGGGAAGCTGTGAGAGAGAGAGAGAGCACGATGGAGAGAGAGAACGGGGAGAGAGTGGCCGGGTAGAGAGAGAGTGTGGGGGTCAAATGGTGGTCAAAGTTGGACTTAGTGGAGTCCACATGTCCACCATCTAAGGGGTTGGACCAAATTGTCCTTCATCCAATGGCTTGCATTCTTTCTTATCCAATAATCCAAAGGGCACAATAGTAATTCAATAAATCCTAATAATTATCCACTTAATAAATCCTCAATTATTGCCCATAATTAATCCAAAATTCAGAAAAGGGAATTTAGGGCACAGGGGAATTTTGGTAATTTTTCCGGTCCCGGGTCGAAATTCCATTTTTCAACCGTACCAACCCCAAATATGTATGGCCACTCAAAAATGATGTCGGCCTCGCAAAATAGTCGCAAATATTCATGAAATTTCGACATCGAAGTTCGGGTCCAATTTCGCGATCAAATTTGCTCATTTCAAAATTTTAGGGCCTCTCACTAACGGGCGGCTGATTAGGGATTACGCGTATCGACCTAAGATTGTCCAAGTCGTGATGGCCTCGATTTTCAGGAGAATGCGAGGAATTATCACTAGTGCCGGAGGTCGCGATCGTTCGGGTTAAATTCGGGATTCGTTCGCCACATGTACTCTCGGTCGTGCGGAATCACCCGCAATCCGATTGTACGTCGTTGGCTAAATCGAATCCGTCACTTTCCTAAGACGTGCCCACATTGGCCCGAAATATTTCCTCGGCGTTTCTCGAAATCAGTGCCCAATTCGCGATTGGGTCCCCGGTCCACGTAATGTTTTTCCTATTTAGCCATTCCCATTGGGTTAGTATCCCGCGATTAATCAAGTCTGGGCGAGACTCACTAAAATTAAATGAGAATTAATATACACTTTATTGGTCCCGAAAACGGGTCGAAATTCGGGATGTTACAATAGCCACGGAATCGGTTCACTCTAGGCCAACAATTATCCTCAAAACACTCCATTGGACTCCTCAAATCATCACCAAATCAGCCTCCCACAATCAGCCATTAATCAAGCTTAATTCCAACCTAATTAACCTCTAAACTAACACTAACCTATCTAGAAATGCTTGGAAGCCTAATTAGGGTTTAGGGATAGTTTACTCACACTAATTCTAAGCTCTAACAAGGCTGGTTCGGTGGGGGAACGGGCGGCTGATCGCCGGCAAGCGGCAGAACCAGCGGCGGCGTTCCGGCGGCTACTGCGGCGGCGATGGCTCCTTCTACGCGGCCAAGGGGCTGGTCCGGCGGCCTAGGGGGAAGGGAGAGAGAGACGAGACGGTGATGATGATGATGGGACAAGGCGAGGCGGCGAGTGGCACGGCGGCTCTCAGCTCCGGTGGTCGGCGGCGGTGGTGATCGACGAACTCGGCCGAGAGAGAGGAGGGAGGGTGGCCGGCGAGAGGAAGAGAGGAGAAGGGGAGGAAGTGGCCGGAGGGGGAGGGAGAGATAATGGGGAGAGAGAGAGAATTATTGGTCTTAAAGGGGATTTGACCAAACTTTCTCTAATCCCCATATTACCCTTCATTTACTTGGTCAAGATAAACCCAAGCCAAAATATCCAAGGGCATTTTGGTCCAAGATATTTGGGCTGATATTATCCACTTATTTTCTCCAAAATAATTTCCAACAATTATCCCAAAATTAAGAACACTAAAAATAGACCTAGGGGCAAAATCGTCATTTTCCGATTCCGGGCCGAATTTCCATTTTTCGACCGTACTGACCCCAAATATCATTGGCCACACTAACATGACGTCGTCCTCGTAAAAATAGTTGCGTATGCCCCCAAAATCCGACGTCCAAGTCCGGATCCAATTTCGCGATCAAAATTGCTCAATTACAATTTTAGGGTCTCTCACTAACGGGCGGCTGTTTAGGGGTTACGCGTATCGACCTAGGGTTACCCAAGTCGTGACGGTCTCGATTACCAGGAGAACGCGAGGAATTATTGCTAGTTCTGGAGGTCGCGATCGTTCGGATTTAGTTCGGGATTTGTTCGCCACGCGTACTCTCGGCCGTGCGGAATCACCCGCGATTCGATCGTACGTCATTGGCCAGACTAAATCCGTCACTTTCCTAGTATCGGCCCACATTGGCCCAAAACACTCCCTCGTCGTTCCTCAGAATCGGTGCTTGATTCGCGATCGGGTCCTTAGTCCACGTACCATTTTCCTAATTAGCCATTTCCTGTTGGTCAGTATCCCGAGAAGGATCCGTTCCGGGCGAGACTCACTAAAATTAATTGAGGAATAATATCAATATCATTGATCCCGGAAATGGGTCGAAATTCAGGATGTTACATAATCATCCGCCGCTAATCAACCCCTAAAATACCCTAAATAACTCCTAAAACTTGTCTAAAGTGCACATAAACCTAATTAAGGGTTAGGGTTTGTACTCACTAGGTTTTAAGCTTCAAAAGTGGCTGAACAAGGAGAAGAAAATGGGCTAGACGGTGCTGGTCCTAGCCGGTTCAGCGGCGGCGCTCCGGCGATCCTCACGGCGGCGGACGGCGGCGCTCCGGCGGGTTGACCTTCACACGGCCAAGGCGTATGGTGGTGGCCACGGAAAGGGGGGGAGGGAGAGAGAGAGAGAGAGAGAGAGAGAGAGACGGTCGGGTGGTGATGGTGAGGCTAGGCGGTGGCTAGACGGCGACGTACGGCGCTCGGCACCGGCAAGCTGCGGCGGCATACGGCGGCGGTGGCTGCTCGTCGGTGGCTGCTTCTCACGGCCAAGGAAGGGAGGAATGGAGAGAGTGAGGCGTGAGAGAGAGGGGGGGTTGGCCGGCTAAATGGTGAGAGTGAGAGGAGAGAGAGATTGAGAGAGGTCTTATCCAAAAAAGGCTTGAGTGGGGTAGGTGAACTACTCCCTAGCAAGTACCATCTTACCCACTCCATTCACAAGCTAATCTAATGGCCACAATTCAAAGACCCATCAAATCAATCCACTTTCAATGGCCAAGATTCAATCTCACACAAAATATCTAGGGGCATTTAGGGAATAAGCAAGAGTGATGGAGGCACCAATGTCCAAGGATTTTCAGCACTATTGGGGCTGATTAGACCAAATAAAATCTCCAAAATTCGGAATTAACACTCAGGGCTTAGGGGCAATTCGGTAATTTTCCATTTCCGGTCCGAAATTCCATTTTTCGACTAACCTGATCCCAAATATAATTGGCCACACTTATACGACGTTGTCCTTGCAAAATATTCGCGTACGTCCGTGAAATTCGACACTCAAGTCCGGATTCAATTCCACGATCAATTTCGCTCAAATGCGATTTTAGCGTCTCTCACTAACGGGCGGCTGTTTAGGGGTTACGCGTATCGACTTAGGATTACTCGAGTTGTGACGGTCTCGATTTCCAAGAGAACGTGAGGTTTTATCACTAGTTCCGGAGGTCGCGATCGTTCGGAATAAGTTCGGAATTGTTCGCCACGCGTACTCTCGGTCGTGCGGAATCACCCGCGTTCCGATCGTACGTCATTGACTAAACCAAATCCGTCACCCTCCTTGGATCGGCCCACATTGGCACAAAATATTTCCTCGTCGTTTCTCGGAATTGGACTCGATTCGCGGTCGAGTTCTTGGGTCCACGTACCGTTATCTTATTTAGCCATTCCCTATTGGTCAGTATCCCGAGAATGATCAGTTCCGGGCGAGACTTACTAAAACGAAATGAGAAATAACCATCCATTTCATTGATCACAAAAGTGGGTCGAATTCAGGATGTTATGCCCTTCACTAGAACTAGAAGCTCGATTCTTCTTATTTATTTTATTGATTTGCTTATGCTTTTCGGTGTCCTGAGTTCTCTTAATTTCCGTCCAATTGTCAATTGTAATAAAATCCGGCTTTTCTTGACTTCTCTTTGCTCTATTCATCACATTTCGCATGTGATCACCGGCTTTCATCTTAAAAATTCTTCTAACTTCTTTCTCTTCCGCTTCATCCTACCTGAACTTCCACTGCAAACAATCAATAGAAAAACAATTGTACACTCAGTATGCTAAACCGAACTTAGTTTGTGAGAAAATAAAAGGACAAAACTTACCTTTAACTCATTCCACCACAATTCCTTTACTTCTTTTGGAGCGGTGGTCCAACTACTATACTGCCCCATCCAACAATTATTGATTATTTTATTAAGTTTCCTCACAACATACGTAGCATCCATGAATCTGTAAACATGTTATAACGATATCAACATACGTAGCATCCGTGAAGCATATGGACAATTCAGTTGACATCCATAATAATTTACATACTGCTTTATATAAAGGCCTTACCGATGCACAATCTTCATTGTTTAGTGCACATCCTGACCCTTTCATCGGTCCGCTGTGGATATTGCATGGTTGGGTTCGATCATATTTCCCTCATCTGTTCACATCTTACGGTTCTACATCCGTTGACTGGTATGACGCACATAAGTAGCCTATGGAGACTGCTTCTGGCCCTGGAAATTTTGTAGCATTTTCCTCTAGCCAATTAGAGGGCTTCCGATCTTGGAGTACTTCCTAGGTGTTCTGCTTACCCTGAAGGACTTCATTTTTCATAGGTTTGGCGTGAGCTTCGTGTGTGACCCATCGATTGTTCAGCATGACACCTTAATATTTTGGGCAAGTATCCTTATCCCCACCGATCTTCCACTGAAATTCACTTTTGGAGGAAGGTTTCATATTGGCTTTGAGGCATACAAACCTCATTACTGTGCCCATCAATTTGGATTGGTGCAAGGTATTTTCATGCCAATTATCTACTCGGTGAACTTCCCTTCTTCTTTGTCTCCAAGGAATGATGCTCTGTCATGCTACAATGAGGTTGCTAAATATATCCTGGGACAGTTCAAGCTCGTCGATAATTTCAGCACTCCGTATGGTTCAATGTCATTTAATCAATGGTGGGATGAATATAAGGTCTTAATTTTTCCTGAAGACCTAGATTCAGCCTTGTCGAGGATAACCCTGCTCCCAATGGGATTGTTACATCCTTTCAGAAGGTTTCTTATGCCCGATATGCCCTTATCTCCAAGCACGACATCATTATCTTTCTCTGATATGGACGAAATTTTTAAGCGAATCAATGGACGAAGTGAGCTCTACCATGGATCATCATTCCCTTAAAACTCCTCAGGTTAACAATATTCGAGTCATTAGAGGTAAACGTCCTTCGGTAGGCAACTTTTTCCCTTTTGCTAATCATGATGAAATTCGCTCGAAGGGAGCTCAACTTTGTGAGCTCTTAATGGAAGGGTACGACGTTATTTGTGACGTCCCAGAGTTCGAAAGCAAAGTCAAATCCTTGCTTGACTATCTGATTAATTTACCTTACCCTTTACCTTGTCGAGCTCTAGACTTTGCTCTTCATGAATTCTCTGATTCATTTGATGTAACTATGAAGGCTTTCAAGGCAGGGCTTGAATATGTTAATGACATTGAGGACAAAGAGAAGGCCTTGAGCCTCAAAGAAAAAGAGCTGCATGAGGCCCGTAAGGTCTTTGAGGCATTCCGCATCAACGAAAGCATTTCTCTGTCGACGCTCTTTGATCAAAGCAAGGTCATATTAGACCTTGAAGCGATTGTGAAGCAATTGAGCACTGAGGTGGAGGACAGCCAAGCCAGAAAGGACGAAATTCTGGAATTAAACTGTGATCGAGAAGTCCAACTTCACAGCTTCATTCTGGGCCTTGAACAACATTTCATTTAATTTACAGCTAGCATCATCTTTTCCTTTCTTTTCCATGTTATTAATGCCAAGAATAGCATTGCTGTAAATATCTTTATTGTTTGGCTTTTCCTTTTTCTTGAATATTATTTGAATAATCATAGTCTGCGCTTGCTTTGATGACCTGTATGGTATTATTGACCAAACTACCCTTTTTTACGCTCTCGAAAAGACGTCTGTGTACAACCTCCTGCACTTGCATTTAATGAATCAGTACGATACGTAATCAATTTTTATCGATGTAATTCATTTCTACCGTCGCATGGGCATACGCTTGAGTAGTAGTTGAATCCCATCGGTACACGTATAGATCATCGAACGGCTGGGAGTAATCATCGGCACGTTTTTCCCCGAATCTTGCTTCGTGACCTTCAAGGATTTAAATGCCCATTACTCGCAACGTTCCAATCCCTGTATCTTGGGCTGATCAAACGGATACGAACGTGCCGGCCGAGATATTCGTCACGTCAGTTGATCTTCTCGTACCGATTCGTGAAGATTTGGGACTCTAGTCGTGGGCTATAAATAGTGGGTCAAAACTTAGACTTCAACACTCGACTTTGAATTCTGACTCCCCATTTTCTAGAGAAATTTCCTTTCTTTTATCCTGCCCATCGATGATGGAATCAAGTGCCTCGTCACCAGCCCTGAGTGCTCGCCAGTTCAAGGCCTTGTGGAAGGAGATTATCTCCTACCTGAGCCTGACCTACGCCGTCCTGGTCACCAAGCCCCAGGCAGTAGCTAAGGTCGAGAAGCTGATTCGCGAAGGGAAGCCTAAGAACCTGCCTTCTAATCACCCTTTCTTTGCTGACTATGAGGAATTCATGACTGTCTTTGAACATGGGTTGTCCCAGTTCCGAACCAATGAAAGAACCATCGATGCACACTTTGTTGCTGAATGCACGCTCGAGAGCTTCAAGGAAGACATTGAGCATACAAATATAGTGTACAACACACTTTCTGACATGCAGGGCCACTCCTCCCAAGAGCATCTTGACAAGTATCGAGAGCCGATTACTGAACAGATCCGGGGGGCGGAGAAGAAACTAAGGCGAGGAGTTTCCTGCCCCAAACGGGACGAAGTCGAGATTGGACTCTCGATGGACTCCTGTTGTGAAGTTTTTATCAACTCCGCTTCTACATCCTTGGGCACCATGGCCGAGCAGTCGGATGAACTAGTGCGATTCCACCTTGAGCTCGTCCAATGGCTCGGGAAGCGGATATTGAACCTGGAAGAGACAGTCTCCGACCTCGAAGAAGCCAAGGAACAGGTTGAGACGGAGAACCAGCGCACATACTGGTCTCGTCCTGGAAGGGTGAAGGCGGCTGGTAGATTTGGGCTCGGAAGGAAGGAAGGACGAAGAAGAAGAAGAAGAGAGAGAGAGAGAGAGAGAGAGAGAGAGAGAGAGAGAGAGAGAGAGAGGAAGGAAAGAAGGAAGACAAAATCAAAAAGATTTTTTTTTAAGTAATCTGTCTTTTGTTTGTGAATGAAATCGAACTTATTCGGAATCTTCAATCTCTTCTTCCTCCATTTCCCGCATCTCCCACATAGTAGGATAGTACCTCTTTAAATATTTGCCATTGATAGCATGGGGAAACTCCTTTCCCTCGATATCCATTAATCGATAAGCATTCTCGACGAATGCCTCGGTTACCACAAATGGTCGTTTCCACGTTGGTGACCATTTACCAAACTTTTCACTTTCCAAACTCGTCGGCAAAATAGTCTTCCAGACCAGGTCGCCAACTTTAAACTGCTTATGCTTTACATGTTTATTATATACTTTGGCAACTCTATCTTTCTGGAGGATCAACTTTTCCAAGGCAATCACTCTGTTTTCTCCCAATTCATCTACATTGGCATACATTAACTCGTCATATTCTTCCTTGGCCAAGTTATTTTGGAGTCTGACTCGTAGGGATTGAACCGTAACTTCAACAGGAAGAACTACCTCTTGTTTATAAGTGAACATATATGGGCTAGTTCTTGTAGCAGTCTTTTTAGATGTTCTATAAGCCCATAATACAGTCGATAACAACGCATCCCGTTCTCTAGGATTATCCTCCAAGTGTCGTTTAATTAGCGCGATGATGGCTTTATTGGAGGCTTCAGCCTGACCATTGGCTTAGGCATAATAAGGAGTTGAATGAATCATCTTAATACCTCTAGCCTTGGCGAAACCAATCACCTCTTGTCCAGTAAAGATCGTGCCTTGGTCTGTAGGTATAGATTCTGGGATGTCAAATCGATAGATAATACGCTCCTCGATGAACTCTTTTACTGTCTTTTGTGTTATATTCTTGTACGAGGCCACTTCAACCCACTTGGTAAAATAGTCGGTGGCAACCAAAATGAAGCTATGTTTCCTCGACGAAGGAGGGTAAATTTTTCCTATTATATCCATCACCCAGGCTCTAAATGGCCAAGGTTTGATGATAGGTTTAATTATGGCCACAGGAACATGCTGAATGGGCCCGTGCCTTTGACAAGCTTCGCATCCCTTAGCATAACTTATGCAGTCTCGAGTGATAGTTGGCCAGAAATAACCGTGTCGACGGAGCAACCACTTCATTTTTATCCCTGATTGATGAGCTCCGCATATGCCTTCATGAACCTCGGCCATTGTTATCATAGACTCTTGCTGTCCCAAATATTTGAGCAATAGCCCATCCACAGTCTTGCGATATAACTCGTCTCCAATCATCAAATAGTTAAAGGCTTTTCTTTTGAAATTTTTATCACTAGAGACTGGGTTGTTGAGATACTCTATCAATGGAGTTCTCCAATCTTGGGTCGCTATTTCGTCGACAGTCGTGTTGTCGACAAGAGTTTCTGTCGATTGTATAAACATAATTCTATTGTTCATCAACGATAGAGCCTTGGTCTAGGTAATAATATAGTCAACAAGCTCTTTTGATATTTTGTAATCGGAAGCCAATTGTGCTAAGTCAATGGCCTCCGCGTTATGCTCTCTTTTAATATGGACCAACTCAAAGTCGTCAAAGTGATCTAGGAGCTCTTTATCTAATGAATAATAAAATATAATATTCTCATTAAGACACTTGTACTCCCCAGATAATTGCTTTATCACCAATTGAGAATCCCCTATGACTTTGACGAAACGTATTTTCATTTTGGCTATCATGTTTAGGCCAATAATTAAGGCCTCATATTGGATCCATTGAAGTAAAGCTGCCATGGGACCACGTGAACATATCCCTTACTATTTTTATCTTATGCTCCAGGATATTCCGTAATGAAGTCTGCTATGGCTTGTCCTTTTATTGCTTTAAGCGGGACATAGACCAAATTTATTTCGGTCAAAGCAAACGCCCACTTGGCAATTCGGCCTTTAACAATAGGGCAACTCAACATGTATTTAATCACGTCTGTTTTACATATCACATGTACCGTAGTCAGCAGCATATAATGACGTAATTTTGTACATGCATAAAATAATGACAAGCATAGCTTCTCAATCGCAGTGTATCTTATTTCAGGATCATTCAACATCCGATTCAAATAATACACTGCTTGCTTTTTGCCTTCATTATTCTCCTGCGCCAACGTACATCCGATGGTAGTATTGGTAGCGACCAGGTACAATTTCAATGGTTGACCCACTCTCGGCGGCATCAATACTGGTGGATTAACCAAGTACCGCTTGACTTGGTCAAAAGCATGTTGGTGTTTGTCTTCTCATACAAACTCTTCTTGACTCTTCAACTTTAATAATGGGGAAAACACCTCAATCTTTCCTGACAGGTTAGCGATGAATTGACGCAAGAGATTTATCTTTCCTAAAATCATCTGAAGTTGCTTTTTGGTTGTGGGGGGTGGCAATTCTAAAATGGCCTTAGCTTTATTCTTATCAATTTCAATTCCTCTTTGATTAACCAGGAATCCTAAGAAGTTACCAGCCCTTACTCCAAAAGCACATTTCAATGGATTCATTTTTAGGTCAAATTTCTGCATCCTAATAAATGCTTGTTCTAAATAATTTAAATGACATACCTAGTCTGATTTGACAATAATGTCATCGATGTAGACTTCCATAAAGTCCCCAATCATGTCATGAAAGATGAAGTTCATGGCTCTCTGGTAAGTTGCCCCCGCATTCTTTAATCCAAATGGCATGACGAGCCATTCAAAGGTGCCTATAGCCCAGGGCACCTGAATGCAGTTTTATGGACATCCTCTTTAGCGATGAATATTTGATTGTAGCATGAATGACCATTCATTAATGACATAATTTTATTTCCAAAAGCCGAATCAACTAACATATCCGCCATTGGCATCTAGTACTCATCCTTGAGTGTGGCTACGTTTAAGTCTCTGAAATCGATACAGACACGTAACCTCCCATTCTTTTTCTTCACCGGGACTATGTTAGATAACCACTCGACGTACCATGCCGTCTTAATAAATCCTGCTGCTAGCAATGGCTCCACTTCTTCTTTTACTTTAAGGATAACCTTCGGGGCGAATCGTCTGGGTGGCTGTTTAGGAGGTTTGAACCCCTTTGTTATGGGCAGTCGATGTTCGACGATGTCTCTGCTTAATCCTGGCATTTCTCTATAGTCCCCGGCAAAACAATCCCTATATTTCTTCAAGAGTCTTACCAACTGGGCTTTGAAGTCATCATCGATCAAGAAACTTACGTAAATAGGTCGATGTTCATTGCCTAGCCCAAGGTTGACCTCTTGTAACGGGTCTTGAGCTTCAATTGACTTTTCAATCTCTTTTATGGGTGACTCTTCGAATTCAAGGATTACATCGATAGATTCTGTGGATTGTTCTGTGAGCTCGGCCCGATAGGCCGAGTACCTCTCAATGAGGTCTTTTGACAATGTAAGGTTCTCCATGGACAACCTTACTTAATTGCGCTGCTGGTTAACTCTTCGGGACCCACTCAACGATCCCTTTGTCGAAATGGCAGAAACCAATACTATTGGGGTCAATGAGAGGTGGCTTACTGATGGATATATTGTCTTCCAGTACCAATTAGTGAGTTGGAGATGCATGTGCGTAGGTTGCCTGTGACTTGGTGTTTGCTTTGACGTATTCTACCTTATCCCCATTCCAAAATGCTAGCATCTGATGGAGAGTTGATGGCACGCACTAATTACCATGGATCCAATCTCGACCTAACAGTAAATTGTAAGACCCATCTGCATCAACCACACAAAAAGACGTCCTGGAAGTTTTAGTACCAACGGTTAGGTCAGCGACGAAAATTCCTTTAACCTCTGAGACTTCTCCAGTAAAATCAGACAATTGGATGTTCGATGGGATAATCTCCTCGTCGCGCCTTCCCAGTTTCTTAAAGAAACAATATGGGATGAGATTAAGTGTGGATCCGCCATCCACTAGCACTCGAGACACAGGTTGGTCATTAATCTTTGCATTAATATTCATAGCCCTTAAGTGGTTCGAACCCTTGGGTGGAGGTTTCTCAAATTCAACCACTTTCTCGATATCAAAGCGGAATTCTGCTCTTTCTTCCTCGTCCATTGTGACTTTTACAAGATGATCTGGCTCTACTGTCATAACCCGGAGGTTCGATGGAAGGCATACTCGAACCATGCAAGAACTCAATGACGAGATTGATCTTGACAATTGTTGTGGTTCACACCGCGCAGGCTCAATGTCTTGCTTTGGTGAAAGTTGTTGAGGTCGACCAGATGTTGAGGCTTGAATTGCTGGTTTTCTTCTCCAGACTAAGTTCCCATGCTTAGGGTACTTTGGCTTGACCTATTGTTCTGCGATCAAGATTGGTTTTACCTACTTGATGTGAACTTGACTCACTTGTTGTTGGAGCTGATACTCTTTTCTTTTCCTCTGTATTCTCCTTTTTTGAATTCGCGTCAGATTTGAGCTGCGATTCTGAGTTCTGCGGGCCTCATACCATTGACCCACAAGTGGGTCTCTCGATACTTTGAGAGTTTGTTGACGTGGTGGATGAAGGTCTGTATGGAGATCTTGTCGATCAGAAAAGTTAGAACCCCATCCACTTGGCTCAATCTTCTTATTGTATGAATGTGGTGGGGTATAACTAACATAATAATCAAATTTATCACTAGGCTCTCCCAAAGTACCAATGGTCGGATCACCTTCTTCGTACCTTTTCTTGAATGATTTAATGGCTTTATTATGGCCTCGACGGCCCTTATGACAATTAACACCCCTAGGGGGAGTCTGTTCATCATATGAATCAGTGAGGGCGAAGTCGTGGAATTCGTCAACAACTTCACTGGGCAGACATCTTAGACTGTTGGAATAATGTTTTTCTCGTTCCAATAATCGTTTACACTTTTTGCAAAAACGATACGGCTGATGCCCCTTGGCCTTTGTCTTTAATGACACCATCCTTGTCATTACAGGTAAAGGATCGACATCAACATCCATCGGGGACTTACCTTTGTCCTCCGAGAATTTTATCTTCCCTTGCTTAATAGCTTCCTGGACATTTCTTTTAAATACCAAGCAGTCGTTAGTGGCATGGCTCCATGAATGATGCCATTTACAGTACTTTTTTTCCGCCAATTCCTCTTTGGTGGGTAAAACTTAACCCTCTGTGAGTCTGATCTGTCCATTAGCTAACAACAAGTCAAATATTTCTTCCGTCTTATTAATATCGAAAGAATAAAAAATGGGCTCCTTAGCCTTGGTCATGAGGTTGGATTTCTCTTTAACTCTTGCCGGCTTTAATGCTTGGCAGATATATGGCTTATCAATCACCATTTTAGCAAGAGCCACATCTGCTATATCTGTTGATTCAGTTTCATCTTCGCTCTCGACAGCATCAGCCCAACGAACTTCACTTCATCGACCATATCTTTTGTCTTTTTTTCTGTAGAAAACTTTCGTGCTTAGTAGCTATGGTTGACAACTGCAACAGATCTGAATAAGGTTGTCCAACCATCTTTTCTTAGATTTCAAACTTTAGTCCGTTAAAAGCGAGGTCTGCAAAAGTTTTCTCAGCTAAAGGGACTAGACATTTATTCCTTGCCCTTTTAAATTTGGAAATGAACTGATCGACAGATTCATTGGCTAACTGTTTGATAGTCGAGAGATCAGCTACCGACAAATCCGGCACAGCACTTTGAAATTGACAATGAAATAATCTTTCCATCTATTCCCATGATGTAACCGAATTTGCAGGTAAAGCAGTATACCAGGTAAACGCAGTTTTCGACAAAGATAAGGGAAATAACCTCAATTTCCAATAATCAGCATGAGCCGCATCGCCACATTGCGCCAGAAAACAATTAACATGCTCAAAAGTGGACTGATCTTCCTCTCCAGGGAACAATGTAAACTCTGGCATTGTAAAGCCCCTTGGATATGGTATAGTATCCATCCAGTCAGGATATGATTTTCTATAGACATTCGGGAAGTATCCCATATCTTGACCATATCTCCTCATTACAAGATCCATTACCAACTAATTTCTTACTTGACCCATGACGAGTGCAGGATCTACAACATAATTAGGTGGTAATGGCTGGTTTAGATTTTGGTTAGGTAATTGGTAAAATGACTGCTGTGGTAACTATGGCTATTGTTGAGGTTGTGGCTGTATGATCTGTGGTACATTATGAGCAATCATAGGGGGATTAACTGGTGGGTTTAACTGTGCTGGCAATGGTAGCTGGACTTGAACATTCGGACCTATAGAGGGTGGAAAATGCTGATTTACGTTAGGCACTGCAGGCTGAGGTGCCTGATGTTGTGGTTGATTATTTATTTATTGGAGTTGTTCTTGCCCCCTAGGCAAAAACGTTACAGGATTCTGAATATCCAAGACTACAGGTGGAGGATTTACCTAGATTATAGGAGGACCTTGTGCCTGAGTAACTTGATGTCCTCATTGGAAGTCCCTCTTCACATCGACGATCCCGCCCTTTCGAATATTACCAAGGGGAGAAACCTTGCCAGTAGTACCTGGTGAGAGGTTTCCTCAAGCTAACCCCTTCATTTGGGCCCATGTTAGCCTGAGGAAACCTCTCACTAGGTGCTACTGGCAAAGTTTCTCCCCTTAGTAATATTCGAATGGGCGGGATCGTCGATGTGCCTTGGGTCATCGTCCCAAACTGTATTGCAGGACCTCCCAATGTTGATGGAGATCCTATTCTCGGTTGGGTCGGCGCGATGGACCCTCCATATTGACCTTAAGTACATTCATGATAAGTGTTGATAATCAAAGGCCTAACCACCTCAGTCATACACCTCACCACATAATCAGCGAACTCATTCTGAGTTTCCTCAATAGTTCGCCTCATAGTAGAAAGTGCAACTAGTGTGAGCTCAGTTTGCCTTCTATCTTCAACACGCTGCCTCGACATATCTATGACCTCCTCTCGAGATTGATTAGCAACCTCGTTATGAAGAAGTTGAGCGAATGATGTCTCAGCACGGGTATTATCTTCCGCCATCAATGCAACTAGCTCGTCAGTAGTATTATTCGAGTTGGTGCGACTTCGGGTGCGTGGTATAGCACTTTCTCCACTTAACTCAATAGATGTCCTACCGGGTGTGCCAAAAAGATGTTTCGCTAGTTTTATCCCGTCGAAAATCTTTCACCGAATGCTATGTTTCGGATTTTATTAGAGGAGACTAGGGTCTTGAATCAAGCTCAGACAGAGAATGTCAAATGTGTTTATTAAGCCCAACTTAGGCCTTACAATTTAGCTCGGTAATACACCAAACTTGACAATACTAACAATGAGATGACAACTTGTAAATGCCAAGACCAAGCTATGTCGAAATCTTATCAACGACACAACTAATATATGACATTGCAATTCAAGGTACGCCAGAATCTAATCAATGACGTGACTTGAGAGAATATGGCTGGAATCTAATCAACAGCTATATTCCAAGCACAATGCCGGAATTTAATCGACGACGCTAAACTGGTGACACAACACTGGAATTTAATCAACAATACTGGACCTGAGAAAGACTCTCGCCGAAATTGGATCTACGACGTGGAATCTAAAAGCTGTAACTACGACTACTCCTAATGTGCCAAAAGTAAAGATAAATAAAAGACGTGTTGTGTTGTTCGAAGATGTTCTACGTCAAAAATCCTTGTGTATTTATAGAGCAGCCTGATAACCGTTGACCGGCCACTTCTCCTTGAAAGTCTTTTTCTACTTCCTTATGTTTCGCACTTTAACCGCTTCCTGACTTGTCGATGTTGCTTACGCTCCTTGGGCATCACGTAATAGCTGATTTTCTTCCACGTGTCTCTTTATTCCTTGCTGTTTCCTAAATTTCATTCCTTAACTTCCTTGATCTTCACGCCCACGGTTATGTCTTTACCTTTTGACGCGTGGAAATGAATTTCTTTACCACGTGTCACCATGTATTTAATCCATGATTTCAGACTCATCGACATCACGTGCAAAGCTCGTGATTTTGGACTTGTTGACGTCATGTGCAAGGCCCGTGATTTTAGACTTATCGACGTCGCGTGCAAAGTTCGTGATTTTGGACTTGTCAACACTTTTATGACGTGTCCTGTCGATAACTGCTCCAAATCTTCCCAATGCCTCTGGGCCTGATTCACAGCCTTTTTCCAGATTCATGCTATGTGGGCCGTGTTTTATGTCTTTTGTGACTTGCAACCGACCCACTCTCATCAGGGGCAATTTTGAGTGTCAACAGAAGTCCATGAAGATCATGGATGAATTCAACTCTGTACTTCTGTTCCTCCATTTACTATCAGTATCACTTTTTTGTTTTACATGATCGTATTTCGTAACGAGTCCAATTGCTTCCTTTATGGGGAAAAACGGTGGGACTTTTTTCTACTGTGCTGTCATGTTTTCAATTCTACCTTAATTTATGTTGTGTTGTAAAGACCTAAATGGGGCAACCAGAGAAGAATAGTGACTGAAGTGATTATATGCTTAATTTACTTCTATTCTTCTTCGTAGGAATGCATTCGGTATAAACCCAATCGGCAATACACGCTTGTTACCTCTAGAATTTAAGGATCACACATATTTTGCTGCTACCGGCTGGAATTCCATGATTGTCTCTTTATTCTAAGAATCTATCGCTTGTGATTAGACCTCAGTCTATGGCTTTACCTGGGATGAGTGGGATGAGGCGATTCATGTAAATCATTCCCTCCACTCAGTTTAGAATTTCCAAGTGACGGTCCTCAGTCACAAGCCTAAGTTTCTAGGAAAACGAATGATCCAAGAATATGGCGGGCTTCTCAGGAAAATGGAAAGGTTAGTTTGCTAGAGCAGCCAAAGACTATTTTTCTGGAGAAGAACTCCCTAAGCACCATGTTTGCTGAGTGGATGAATAAATCCAGCTAGAGCAACAAGGACGGAAGAGCTAAACGGAGAGGATCGCATTCGTGATGCTTTGAATTGGAGATCTGTTTACTGTCCTTTTGAAAGAAACACAAGAGAGGCTATATACTTGCTTTGATTTGCATGTAATTTTTTTTTTGTGTACTCGCCCTTCTTTTTTTCAACTCTTGCTCTCCTCTCTTTTAATTTATTGTTGCCTTTTCTTTCTTCTTGTCCATCTTCTCCAAATCCCTCCCTCCATCGATTTTTCTTACACTTGCATAAGCAAGTGAAGGCACAAAAGGACGTCTTCACGCGTTGGCACCATAGAAAACATATACAACCATCTTTATTTCATCCAAAAGGAAGCTTACAATAACATCTTAACCATAACCAAATGTCGAAATATTAGAAACCTTTCAAGCACAAATTTCTTCAGTGCTATAGATTTTAGGATTTCCTATTTTCGCATGGATTGTCACGTAAACACGCACCAGTAGGTACTATAGACCACACACAAGTAGTGCATCGTTCAAAATCTCTTGGCTAATGACATGTTTCAAAATAGTCAGACTCCCTATGCCATTGCATGTTGCAAAAGAATAGAGTGCCACCAAAAAATCTGGGATTGAAAGCTAAAATTCCAGAAGGCACCAGGATTGATCTGATGAATGCCAAGATCATCTTGTTTAGATTTGCAATGAACCGTAAGCACCGCTCCTTCCGGTAAATTGTTGAAAATATGGACTTCAGTTTTATGGAAAGCATCGACGGAGCTAGGTTGTCAGAAGACAAGAGTGATCATGAGCAGCATGAACATTGTGTTTTTCTTAAACACATACATTTTCGTCAACTTTGTTTTTCTTTTGGAACACGAACACAGTCAAGTATGGTGGAGAAACCTATTTAAGGATGATTAAAGCTTCATTTGGTAAGAAATGCATCCATACAAATATGAAGGTCACTTATGTATAGTCTGGGAAAATCTAGTAATGTATTTATTAAGATATCTATTCTTGTAACTTAATAATCTTCGAGTCTATTTTTTTCTATATATACATACATCTATACTTATATGTAGAAATTAGATGCAATCCATTTATCAACATATTTACACTTGTATCTTTTTTTTTCTTTATACATCTATACTAATACCTAGAAAGTAGATGTAATGTATTTATTAAAATATCCATAGTTGTATCTTTTTTCTTTCGCATTGATATTTCTTTCTATATATTGTTGACACTTGAATTTTAGTCGACAATTCAAATTTTTATTCTTGTAAAAATACAAAAAAAATGAATGTTTGAAATAGTAATGAGTCTAATGACTCATCAATTAGGACCAACACATCCCATTTACATAGTCTAATTCACCTAAGCCATGTCTCAGCTGAAGGTCTTCAGTCGCAGCCCATGCTCCGAACTTAGCCTCATCAATTCAAGTCCATCACTTGAAATTGACTGATTCAAGCCCATAAAACAATAAAGACCCATAGAGGAAGAAAAATCAAAACTTTGAATGACTAGTCTATAGGGGCGTGCAATCAAGCCGGTTTTGTCCAAGAATCGAACTGAACCAAATAAGTTGGCTCCAAATTGTTGACAACTAATTTTTACCTAATTTTTTTTCATATTTTAAAAAATCTCAAAATTAGGACTAGGAATCTTGGACAAGCCTAGAAACCTATTTCTAAACCAAAAAAATAATTTTTTAGCATTTTTCTGCATTTTTCCTTAATTTATTTTAATAAAATAAGTGAGAAAATCAAGAAAAATAGCAAATGGAATCAGAAAATTCCATAAAAATAGTCATTAGTCTTATTTTAAATCTAATTTCATGAATACATCATCAATTTTGAAAAATATCAATCGAGTATATGTTTTTCCCAAAATTGGGCAAAATTAAACCCGAATTGAACCAAAAATGCAATTAATTTTTTTCTAGTCATTTTTAAGTCATAGTGTCTTCACAACAAATGATTCTAGGACCTTGAATTGCATAATGGTCAGTCCAATTGCACAATTTGACATAAAAATAAAAAATTCCCAAAATTTAATTGAAAAAATAAGAATTTTGAACCCAAATTGGGAATCGTGCCCAATATGAAATTGTCAAACCATGAGATTATCATTTTTAAGGTTAATCAGGTGTGGGTAATTTAATTTTGGCATCAATTTCACCTAATCAGGTCATTAGGACATCAAATTGAACGAAACACTATTAACCCGGATACAAAAAATGTGAAAATCTTGGACACAATTATAACAAAAATTGGGGAAAAACACATATTTGGGTTCGGAATATGATAAGGAATTCAATTTTGGGATTTAATTCTGAAAGTTTGGTCAAATTGAGGTTAATTTGAACTTTAAGTTAAAATCGGGCCTGCCGGATTGACCGGGTCAACCCGACCCGACCCGACCCGAAGACCCGTCTTCTTCACCTGGTTTGCCCAGAATGCATAATAAACCCAAGAAAATCAACTCGTACCTACGACTTGACCGACCTTCTCCGATCAAATTAGCACGTTTTAATCGAGTTGGCCAGCTGGATATTCTCCAGCTGGCACCAGGTAATCGATTGAACCGATCGGAGATCGGTTCCAACAAACTTTGGGTGGCGATGAACAAAAAAGGAAAAAAATGGAACATTGCGAGGGGAAGCTATTCGACGAAATGCCAGAGAGAAAGAAGAGAGAGAGGGGGAGAGAAATAATGCAAAGTTTAGAGAGATAATAGGGAGTTGAGGTCCCCTGATCGAGTGTCCAGCGCCGACGAACAGGACGGCGTCGGCAAATCGATCATTCAAGGTGGACTTCCTCCTCTGTTGATAGGTGCCGGAGCTGATCATGAAGCCCTGAAACTCGGGTTCGTCCGGCGTGTCCCGACATTCCCCGACGAAGCCGAAGTAGCCAGATTGAAGTCCAAGTATTGAGGAAGAGCTCCACGAACGCCATTTGCTTCGGAAATTTCTTCTGATCCTTCGTCGAAGAAGGTAAACATCGCTCGTAGTCGCAGTTTTTCTAGAATTCATAAAAAACACGATTTGATTCAATCTTGCTATTCTTGTTGTTCTGATCATGTTTTTATATTTCTGAATGTTCAAAAACTTGTTTCTAATCATTTTTTGTATTGTTTGATTGCATTTCGGGCATTAAAAATGCATAAACCGAGTTGGCCACCCCCATGAACCATCTCGCCGGAGCTCGAACATCACCACCGGAGCGTCGCCGTGGCCATAGGCCTGTCAAGTCAGTCTGTTCTTACCTTGTTTGATGTTCTGGAAATCATTTTGATCGATGTAGATGGCTAGGGCGAATAAAATAGGGACTTGGAGCTTATGGTAATGTTAGGTCAGGATAATAGTAAATTGACATTTTCCGACTGGCTTTTCGTTGGCCTACGGTGGTCCGACGACGAATTGGCAAGTTGAATATGATAATAAATGATATAGCCTCAATGTAAAACCCAAAATCATGGCCGGAATCACACCGGAAGGTCGACAGATCCCGATCCGAAGTCACGGCCTCGAAAACATTGAACTGGAAATTGTGCATACCAAGTGTTTGTGAAAATGCCCTAATGAAAAATCCACAAACGGCGCCGTTTTTGGGCGTTGTGTTCGCTGGGGAAAGCAACCGGCGTCGGTGTCGGCGATGCCCGATTCGGCCAAGCTGAACAGGGTCAAACCGGGCCAATCCGGTTCGTTTCCCGGCAGGAAATTTTAAAAATAAAAAAATATAAAAAAAATATAAAAAACTCATAAAAAGTTTAGAAAAATTAAATAAAAATAAAAAAATCATAAATCATAAAAAATTTTGGAAAATTGAAAAAAAATCAGGAAATTAGAAAATTCACAAAAAAATTAGAAAATTCATAAAAATTCCAAAATTTTCAGAAAATTCAAAAAAATTCAGAAAATTCAGAAAATACAAATAAAAAATGTGAAAAATTTGGCAAACCAATAAAAATTGAAAATTTGGAAAATTTATAAAAATTCTCGGAAAATCATAAAAAAATTAATTCTTGGTTAATAAAATTTCCGAAAAAAAAAATAAAAAAATAAAAAATTTTAAAAATTCACAGAATGGTCCAAAAACACCGTGGCCAACCATAAAAAGTGAGATTTGAATTTTCGGAAGTGTCCAAGTGGCAATTTTAGAAAATCCCAAATTCAGGAGTTACAACCCCTAAAAAACCCTAAAATAATGTAAATCATGAAATGAATAAGCTTCTAGAGCTTCATTAGGGTTTGAATGTTCTGATTGATTTTCATTTTTAGAGACCACTTAGGATTGATTGATTTGATTGACTTCGATTGTACGTTTAATACTTGTTTGGTCTTTCGTGCGATTAGAACGGATAGAATTAGTGGGTAAGCCTTGGAAATTCGCATGACACGTTAGACATCGTATCGTTCTTAGGTACCGAAAGGGCATTAGGGATCTCGATTCGGGATCAATAACGTAACCAAGTCCCCATACTCAGAATCTCTGGTTCGTAGAATCGTGGTATTTCTCCCGTACCTCGATTAGGTTTCTAGTCTACTTACCAATAATGACTAGTGGTGACTCCAAAATCACAAATCTAGACTAAATAAGAAATCACCTTCCACTGTCACGTGAGGTATGGTCTGGGAGAGACCTTTACACCGAAATACCTCCTTAGCGCACAAATCCCGAAAGCCCCAAAAAAGCGCGGCGCGACAGGCTTGGCGACTCCACTGGGGAGAAAGAACCTTTTCTAAGTGGACTTAGGCCTAGATAGAATGATATGCTTGTGATTTGTGCTTGCAAGGATCCCAGATACGTCCCGCTAATGATAGTGTTAAATGGTTTTGCAGGCGGATGGTATAAGGGGTGTTGTCTTTGCTAACCCTTGTTTTGCAGGATGGTGTTAGGATTGAATGTGTTTTGAATGAATTTTAGAAGTGTTGTTTGGTCATTAATTGTTATGCATGTCTTTAAATTGTTTTAGCACACACCACCCGTGGCCCAACCCCGGTTGCATTTAGGATTACCCTTAGGAGGTATGTGTTTAGGTGGAACTATGGGCCGATTGCTCATGGGATCGTTTAAATACAATACCGATCACCAAGGTGGAATGATATTCCGTTACTTTAGGCCAATTGCCTATTGGAATGGAATCCCTTGTCCATTAAGGTGATGACCTTGAGCCTTTAGTATATCCTACCCTTTTAGGCGTCAAAACTTCACTAGTTGCATTCGCTTGTCTTTGTGGTTGGTATACCTAAAACCAAACAAAAATATCATGGTAAGCAAGTATCGTTCCATTCCATTCCTTTACAATTATGCATGTTAGTTGGCACATTCTTAAAAAATGCCTAAATGACATTCAATGCTTGGTCTAAATGCCCTTTTGTTTTAGAATGTATTATTAGGGTGTCATACTCCATTTGACCATTCTTTCATTTCTAGACGAAATGTACCCAAATTTTTATAATAATTGTACCCAAGATTTTCTCATTTTTATATTCGGGTTAATAGGTTTTGTTCAATTCGAGGTCCTAATGACCTGATTAGGCAAAATTGATGCCAAAATTGAATTACCCACCCCTAATTAACCCTAGAAATGATAGTCTCATATTTTCACAATTTCATTTTGGGCACGATTCCTAATTTGGGTTCAAAATTCTTAATTTTCAATCAAATTTTGGGGATTTTTTATTTTTATGTAAAATTGTGCAATTGGACCAACCATTATATAATTAAAGGTCCCAGAATCAATTGTTGTGAAGACACTATGAATTAAAAATGTCTAGAAAAAATTTAATTTAATTTTTGGTACAATTCGGGTTTAATTTTGCCCAATTTTGCGAAAAATGTATACCCGATTGAGATTTTCTAAAATTGACAGTGTATTTATGAAATTGGATTTAAAATAATATTAGTGACTATTTTTATGGAATTTTCTGATTCCATTTATTATTTTTCTTGATTTTCTTGCTTATTTTGACTAAAAAATTAAGAAAAAAATGCAGAAAAATGCTAAAAAAATTATTTTTTGGTTTAGAAATAGGTTTCTAGGCTTGGCCAAGATCCCTAGACCTAATTTTGAAATTTTTGAAAATATGACAAAAAAGAGCTAAAAATTAGGTGTCAACAACTGCCCCTCTTTGAGATTGAGCTCGTTAGAGGTTGATCTCAAAGACAATGTGACATCTAAATTTTTAGTCGACTTATTAAACAAGATAAAATGGAAATTTCACAACAACCGATTAGGGTCTTTGCTTTTGAGATTCGTTATCTAATCCAAAGGTTCTCTTTTGTGGAACACTATTTGAAAGGTTCTTAATGGTTGAGAGAGAGAAACTTACTTGTTTGTAAGAGTTTCTTTGTTGCTCATCCAAGGGCATGAATTGATGGTGGTGATGATTATGATGACTATTCTGATTTCGTGGTTTGAGAACGAACTCACGAACCATGAACGCCCGAGGCTCTTCGCCTTAGGACTTGAGTTTGCTTAGTGGTTCCTCACTAGTAAGAATTTGGATATTTGTCTAGTGGCTCTTCGCTAACTAGGACTTGAAATTTGCCTAGTGGTTCCTCACCTATAGGATTTCGAATTTGCCTAGGGGCTCCTCGCCTGTAGGACTTCAATTTGCCTAATGGTTCCTCACCTATAGGACTTCGAATTTGCCTAGGGGCTCCTCGCCTGTAAGACTTCAATTTGCCTAGTGGTTCCTCACCTATAGGACTTCGAATTTACTTGGGGCTCATCGCCTGTAAGACTTTGAATTTTACATAGTGGTTTCTCACCAGTAGGACTTGAATTTGCCTAGGGGCTCTTTGCCTGTAGGATTTTGAATTTTACCTAGTGGTTCCTCACCAGTAGGACTTGAATTTGCCTAGGGGTTCCTCGCCTGTAGGATTTTGAATTTTACGTAGTAGTTTCTTACCAGTAGGAATTGAATTTTGGAGACTTGCTATGTAATTCTTTACCTGTAGGATTTTTGAAATTGCCTAAAGGCTCTTTGCCAATAGGATTTGGATTTTGCTAATGGTTCCTCACCAAATAGGACTTTGGAAAGACTTCAAACAATGAATGTCTTTACTGTGCATTTTGTGATTTTAAGGTTTCACTACCCTTGATATGGTTTTTAGCTGACCAAAAACTATTTTGAAAAGTAGTTTTGAAATTAATCAAAACTG
Organism: Syzygium oleosum; assembly: GCF_021117445.2. NCBI lineage: Eukaryota > Viridiplantae > Streptophyta > Magnoliopsida > Myrtales > Myrtaceae > Syzygium > Syzygium oleosum. The sequence continues at coordinate 17,414,453 of NW_026607485.1, read as the reverse complement.
TTTGAAATGTGGTTTTTCTTTTAGCTTACCACAAACTATTTGAAAACTTGATTTTAAGTTGACCAAAAACTATTTGAAACCTGATTTTGAAATATGCATTCTTTGTATTAAATGCATTTCAGGCAATCAAATTTCCTTTTAAAGGAAGTATTTGAGCAAAATGCTTGCAAATTTTCAAGAAATGCTTGAAATAAATCATTCGGAAGACCTTCATTAGAAATGATTTGTTTCGATCTATGAATTTGGTCTTTTCTTCATTTGATTGAAAGGGGATTGATCTGATATCCCTCGATTTTATCTCTCCTAACCAATCCTTAGGTGTTCGGAGATATTCGCAATGTATACAATCCAATTGGTCCGATAAGGTCTTTCAAAAGGTTGTAATGTTGGCTTGGTCAATGGCTATTCAAAGGATAGGCATTCTGAGGCCAAGAAAAGGATTTCATCATGTCTGACTTCGGGTCTACAAGTTAAGAACCTCGATGATAAGACAAAATAATACTGTATATGTGGTCGTGAGCTATTTTAGCCTATTTGTTAGGCATTTTTATTGTATAAATTTCTTCCTAGTATAGAATCCTTCCTATTGTATATCTCCTATTTAGGGTTGTCATATGTCCTATATATATATCAGGATTGAGCATTGTAAATGTACAGAAAACATATTCATTGAATAGAAAAAGGAGAGTCTTTTCCTACATGGTATAGCTGCTAACTGAGCTCGGGTATCCACCAGGTTCGGAAATCAAATTGTTTTGTGATAATAAAGCAGCCATAAATATTGCTCATAATCCAGTTCAGCATGATAGAACCAAACATGTGGAGATTGACAGACATTTCATCAAAGAGAATTTGGAGGCAAAAGTGATCCAGTTACCATTTGTCAAGTCTGAAGACCAGTTAGCTGATATATTGACAAAGGCTTTGTCAAGTAGAGAATTTCATTGCTCACTTATCAAGTTGGGTATCAAAGACATCTTTGCACCTACTTGAGGGGGAGTGTGGTCGTGAGCTATTTTAGCCTATTTGTTAGGCATTTTTATTGTATAGATTTCTTCCTAGTATAGAATCCTTCCTATTGTATATCTCATATTTAGGGTTGTCATATGTCCTATATATATATCAGGATTGAGCATTGTAAATGTATAGAAAACATATTCATTGAATAGAAAAAGGAGAGTCTTTTCCTACAGTATACACTTCTTTGAGTGATGACTTCTTGTCATATATTTTCACTCTCAACATCCCAATCTGAAGAGTCTTTGGGGAGAGGTTGTAATGTTGGTATTGGGTAGGCTCAAAAGGCTAAATTGTTTTTGAATTCAGGATTTTTGTGAAATTGGTGATCTTCTTGGCATCACCACCTTTTTCTTTGTCCATTGGAGATCTTTTCTTAGCATGAACACAAGAGTTCCCTAAACTTTCATCGAGATTTTCAATCACTGATTTGTTGTGACTTTTGATTGTTCATAACTTTTGCTTTGCTTTTGACTTGACTTTTGTCATTCTTTCTTTTGAATGCTTTTCTTTCTTTTCTTTTGCTCATTTTTCTGGGCATTGGCCTTACTTTTACCAGGCACACTGCTTTTTCATGCCCCAGACTCCTTCGTCCTTGATCTTTTTGCATTCTAAGGACTTTGTGTTCTACCCTCTTGCTTTCTATTTATCAAAGTAGATCATATGCTTATGCTCCAGTGCGAAAAGATGATCACCAACTTAGGGTTCTGAAATGAATATTCAGGCTCAATTGGGCTTTGCCAAAGGTAAATGTGTTTGGGATATGGAAACGAAATGCTCTTCTTCCTCTTGGGATGTTGTGAGCTTCCATATGAATTCATCTGAGGTTATCACAGAAAGATTGAAGCAAGTGTATGCAATAAAATCTTTCTTGATCCTATTCTCCATAAATGTCAACCGTGAATCTCCTAATTTGCCCCAGTGTGGGGTGGTTCTTAACAGGGTTGTTTTTGAAAATTTCTCCACTGTTTAGGTTCAAATTTGGTTTGCAAGAGATAATCATGTGTTTGGGATGATAAAATGATTGCCTTTCATCCTTTCAAATCATGTAATCATTGCGAATATCCCCTATTTCCTTTAGATGAGGTTTTCTCTCATTCTAGTACTCATTCTTCCATTCACTCGAGTGTATAGGGGACGTGTTTGGATATGGCTTACCTTTAATCATTTGAAGGTCTTTCCTTTGATTTTATCCAAACTTTTTCTCTGAAATTTTTCATGACCTTCGTCAAAACTTCCTTTTTTAAGGGATTCTGATGCGTGATGCATGCTCAAAGAATGTGTGTTTCAAACTTTTTGTTTAAAGCACTTCTGAGGTAATCTTTGAAACAAACTTTCATGTTAATCCGCTTGGAGAAAAGAAGTTTCATTTTTCCAGAAAATTAACCTCTTCAAGACCCAAATTTACAAGTTAGGGATACTTACCTGATTAGCTTGTCAATATCCCTCTTGATTGTTTTGCTTTGATTTTTTCAAGAAAAATTATCTTTTCAAACTTCTGCATTAATTTGCTCCACTGGAGATTTGAAAATGAAATGTTTGAGCTTAAATTCGTAGGTTAGGGATACTTACCTGATCGGTTTGATGAGATCCCTGTAAAATTAAAATCCAGTGTTAACATTGATTCAAGCATTGTTCATTTCTGATTGAAACGATACAACCAACCTCTTGTTCGTCTTGTCTTGATCATTCATGAAAGATTATCTCTTTTGTTTTGATTTACTTGTTTCCCTGGGGATGACAAAAGGGAAAAGTACGTTAGAAAGCAACGTTGAGAAAACTGAATTTGAGAATGACACTTCCTTTTGTTTTCCAACTCCATTTTGAGAAGTCTTGAGTCATCTCATATTTCCTTTTGTCATATCCTGCAAAATGAACAAACATGTTCTATGGAATACATGATATGCATGATATGCACATGTTGTGACTAGTGCCAATTTTTCTTGAATGTCCATCTTCATTTCATGAGTAGAAAATCTTGACAGCATCCGCATTTACAGGATAGGCTAGTTCTGTTCCTGTCATATCTACAAGAACCAGTGCTCCTCCAGGAAGAACCTTCTTGACAATGTATGGACCCTCGTAATTCGGAGTGAATTTCCCACGTGGATCTGAATTATTGGGAATGACTTTCTTTACTACTAGATCATCTATTTCAAAACGTCTTGGTTTCACCTTTCTATTGAAAGATTTAGCAACTTTTTTCTGGTAAGCTTGTCCATGACATATAGCCCTTAATCTTCTCTCATCTATCATGTTGAGCTGTTCATATCTTTGTTGGCTCCATTCGGCTTCTGAGAGTTTTAATTGGGATAATATCCTCAATGAAGGAATTTCTACCTCAACGGATAATACTGCTTCCATCCCATAAACTAAAGAAAATGGAGTTGCCCCAGTTGATGTTCGAATTGAAGTTTGGTATGCCATCAGAGCATATGGCAATCTTTCGTGCCAGTCACGATAATTCTCAGCCGTCTTGGATAGTATCTTCTTGATATTCTTGTTTTCCGCTTCCACTGCTCCGTTCATTTGTGGGCGGTATGGAGATGAATTCAAGTGTCGAATGTGGAAGTGTTCAAGCAAATCATTTACGATTTTGTTATTCAAATTTAAACCATTGTCGGTAATGATTGCTTCTGGAACTCCGTACCTAGCAATGATGTCCCGCTTGATGAATTTTGCTACATTCTTGGCGGTGACATTTGTATATGAATTCGCTTCAATCCACTTGGTGAAGTAGTCAATTGTCACCAAGATAAAGCAATGTCCATTTGAGGCCTTGGGGTTAATTGGGCCAATCATGTCAATTTCCCACATTGAAAATGGCCATGATTCTGACGTTTGATGCAGCTCATTCGGCGGTGCATTGATTCTATCTCCATAAACTTGACATTGGCGATAACACCTCACATGTTGAATGCAATCTGTTTCCATCGTCATCTAGTAATATCCCAATCTCATGATTTTGCGGACTAAGAGATGGACATTCATATGCGGACCACATTCGCCTTCATGGATTTCTGTCATGATTTGTTCAGCTTCTTTGCTATCAACGCATCTTAATAGGATCGAATCGAACGACTTCTTATAATGAACCTATCAGCTGAGAAAAAACTTGTTGGCTATCTTTCTGATAAATTTTCTGTCGCTTGATTGGCTTCCTTTATGAAATTCTCTTGCTTGTAAGTACTTCTTGATATCGTGAAACCACGGTTCATTGTCAAATTCTGCTTGAACTATCATGCAGTGTGCTGGTTGTTCGAGAATATTGATTCTCAATGGTTTTATATCTATACCATCTTTAGCTTGGAGTAAGGATGATAACGTTGCAAGAGCATCTGCAAAATGATTATGAGCTCTTGGAAGATAATCAAATGTTATTTCTTCGAATTCCTTCATCATTCCTTCTAAGTATTTGCGATAAGGAATCAACTTTGCATCACGAGTTTGCCATTCCCTAGTTGTTTACAATATAGTAAGCATGGAATCTCCATATATCTGTAACATTTTTACTCTCATTGAAAGAGCTAATTGTAAGCCGAGAATGCATGCCTCATATTCAGCGATGTTATTAGTGCATGGGAATACCAGTTTTGCAGATACTGGATAGTGTTTGGCCTTCTGGGGAAATCAGTACTGCTCCAGTTCCTGATCCAGATAAGTTGGTTGCGCCATCAAAATACATGGTCCATTTGTCATCGACCAATGTCAATTTATGGTCATCAAGTCGTTCTTCAGAATTGGCGATATTCTGCGAATTTTCTGCTAGCATGTCTGCTATTGCTCACCCTTTGACTGACTTTTGGGATGAACTTTTGATGTCGAACTCAGACAACAAGACTTGCCATTTGGCTAATTTCCCGATCAAGGAGGATTTCTCGAGAAGATACTTGATCGGATCATTTTCAGTTACTAGCAAAATTTGGTGATGAAGGGTATACTGCCTTAATCTGTGTAACACCCAAATTAATACAACGCATGTCTTCTTAACTGCTAGGTAATTCACTTATGATGTTGTGAATTTCTTGCTCAAGTAATAAACGGCTTGATCTTTACCGTCATTTGGTCTTCTTTGTACTAGCACTGCTCCTAATGATTCATGGTGAATTGTCAAATATAAGATCAGCGGGACTCCAGGAATTGGTGGTACCACTACCGGTGGGCATATCAGATATTCTTTGATTTTGTCAAAGGCTTGTTGACATTCTGCATCCCACTTTACTTTGGCGTTTTTCTTCAATAGTTTGAAGAATGGTTTAGCAGTCTTAGAAAGTTGATAGATGAAGCGGGCAATGTAGTTTAATCGCCCCAACAAGCTTCTCACTTCTTTTACCGTAGAAGGAGTCTTCAAGTCATGTATTGCCTTGATCTTGGAAGGATCGATTTCGATTCCTTTGTTGCTGACCACAAATCCTAGCAGTTTGCCAGATTTTGCCCCAAATACACATTTATTGGGGTTCAGCCGCAACTTATACTTTCCGAGTCTTTCGAACAATTTGTGAAGCACCTCAACATGGTCTTCTCTTTGTTTGGATTTTGCAATCATGTCATTCACATATACCTCAATTTCTTTGTGCATCATATCATGAAACAGAGTTACCATTGCCCTTTGATATGTGGCACCAGCATTTTTCAGACCGAAAGGCATCACCTTATAACAAAATGTGCCCCATGGTGTTATGAAGGACGTTTTTGCCTTATCCTCTTTCTTCATGAGGATTTGATTATATCCTAAGAAGCCATCCATGAATGAAAATATTTCGAATCCAGCAGTGCTATCCACTAATACATCAATATGGGGAAGCGGAAAATCATCCTTTGGGCTTACTTTATTTAGGTCGCGATAATCGACACAGACCCGCACCCGACCATCTTTCTTCATTACGGGTACTATGTTGGCAACCCATTCTGGATATGGCACTACTTCAATAAAATCGACTTTGAGTAATTTCATCACTTCTTCTTCTATTTTCTTTGCCAATTTTGGCTTCGTTTGCCTCAATTTTTGCTTCTTCGGTGGAATACTTGGATCAATTGGCAAAGCGTGTTCAACTATACTTGGATCAAGGCCTGGCATGTCAGCATAGGACCATGCGAATATATCTTGATATTCCTTGAGTAAATCTATTATTCTTTCTGCTTCTGCTGAGGGAAGACTTTCTCCAATCTTAACCTCTTTGGGGTTCTCTTTATCACCCAGATTAACAGTAATCGTTTTCTCTAACGTGAGTGGCTTTGATTTTTCATGACGGATCCATTCTCTTCTGATCTATTCCTCATCTTCATTATTCCTTTCAATATCATAAGTGATCTCCTTGGAGAGATTTGAGTCACCTATGAACCTATTATGGGTGTGTGAATGCTCATGCCTAACATGTAACAAACATGATTAGTAATTGCATATGAAATTGATGCATGAGGTTTAATGAAAAACCATTTTGAAAAATTATTTTGAACTCTGTTTCGAAGAGATCAAGAGAATAGAGCTAATCCTCATATCCTTGGACATCCTTGCTCTTAAAACTATTTTTGCAATGAGGAGTCATACGGAAACCCAAAGCCTCAATTCTCACGTGTGAGAGTAATATTCATCATTGGTTTAGTTTTGTTTCCATATGTCCTTAACAAAAATATTGAACACTTTTATTGAATTTGAAGAATGCAATTACATCTATATTGAAAGAAATGGAAATTGCAACTGAATTGAAATTGCAAATAACATCAATATGAAACAGACAAATTATAAAGGCAACAATAAGGAAAGGGTTCAAAAGAATCTTCCTACTCCAGTATGTAGGTGTCTTCATCCTCAGTTATAACGACATTGATAATGTCCTCTTAGAATAAACCCAGTGTGTCAGGCTCTGTCTCTGCACGTAAATTTTCTTCTGAAAGCATTTTGGGTGACCCAGGGAAGTTTTCTCTGATATGAATCTGATGATAGGGTAATTCTCTAGCCTTGCCCTTCCGTGTTGATGGGTTAATGGCTCGATCACCTCGGCTTCCACGGCCTTCATGATTCTTTTGACCTTGGCCTCGGCCTCCATGATGATTACTAGTGACTTCATACCCCACCCCATACTTTTTCTTTGTGCCAAATGGGACAATGGGTTCCTTAATTCCTTGTGCTTTTATCCCAAGCCCACCATTATGGTTAAATCCATATTGGCATAGTACTTTTCCAGACATAATAGACAATGCCGAAAATTTCGGAGACTTTATGACACTACCAGCGAGAATTTGTATCATGGAAATCATCTCGAAAGAATGATAACTAGGCTCTTCTTTTATCTCCGGCTCGATATAAGGTATGACACTTTCCTTGTAAGTGGTAAAGTCTGTCTCCCTGTGCACGGTAATCATTTTACCATTAATAACGAATCTAACCTTTTGATGAAGACTAGAGGGAATAGCGCCAGCCATATGAATCCAAGGCCTCCCCAGCAGTAGGTTGAAAGTCCTTGGAATGTCTACCACTTGAAAATCGATCAGAAAAGGCACAGGGCCTATATTTACTTCCAGCTCGATGTCGCCGATAACATCCTTCTTCATCCCATCGAACGAACGTACAGTCACCTTTGAAGGTTTGATGAGTTCTTCACTAATCCCCAAGCGATGCAGTGTGCTTAGTGGACACAAATTAAGTGTGTAACCATTATCGATTAGAACCCGTGACACCTCCTTGCCCCGGCATTTGACGGCAATACAGAGGGCTTTATTGTGGGAACGCCCATCAATTGGGAAATCTTCATCAAAGAAGGCAATTTGTTCTTTTAGAAGAATGGCACCAACAAAGTCTTCCAGTTGTACCTCATTAATCGTCTCCGGGACGTGCACCTCATTAAGAAGTTTCATAAGCACCATTTTGTGGCTTTCTGAAGTCTTGAAGAGATCCAGTAAGGAAATCTGTGCCGACATCTTTCTTAATTGCTCAATTACCTCATATTCACTTGTCCTCATGACTGACAACAACTGCTTGACATCCTCTTCAGCTACTCTCTTCTTTTCGTGCTCACCTTCTTTTGGGACATAACATCTTCCCGATCTGGTTATTGCATCAACTTCTTTAGGCGTGTAATCCCATGGTACACATTTGGTATCAAATTTCTCCTTTGGAGGCAAAGTGATGATCACAGGCTGCACCTCCTTGTCTTCGATCTTTAGTTGACCAATTGGGAGCTCAATGGTAATTGGTTCAACATGATCCTTCTATTCCTCAAGCCTATCTACTTCATCAAGATTAATCAATAGTGGTGTAATCATAGACACCATGCTTTTGTCAGCTTCAATAGTATCCATTCCACCCCAACCGTCAGGCACGATATTTTCCTCTTTGGATGCCCATGAAGGTGGTGTGTATTTGACACGGTAGTTATACCGGCCACTGTCTTGTCCCAGATAATCCACAATTTTGCCTCGTTTTCGTGCTTTGCGAACAAATCGCTTGTCTCATTGGCGAGCATTTTTCTTCATTTTCTCGTCTTGATCTTCTTTCTCCTCAAGACTTAATTTGTTGATTGGGATTTCATCTATGCCGCCCCATTCATCAGGCACAATAGTTTCGTTTTTAAATGCCCAAGGTGGAGGTGTGTACTTAACACGGAAATTATATTTTCCACTGTCTTGACCAAGGAGTGTCACCTTGCTCAAATGATGTTTGGGTAAATCGCCTTTCACCCTACCGAATCCTTTCTTTTTGCTCTTCAAATTGATCTACTTCATCACAGGATGGAGTCTCATTTTGTTTGCTGAGCTCATCGTCCATACTGCCCCAACCGTCGGGCACAATCACTTCACTTTTAAAGGCCCACGGTGGTGGAGTATACTTTACTTGGAAGTTATATTTGCCAAAATCTTCTCCCAAGTTGTCTATAATTTCCTCTTTTAATAATGCTTCACGACGAAAGTGAGCATCTCCTTGTCGAGCAGACTTTAATTTGGCTCATATTCATCTTCTTCATCAAGCCTTATTATTTCTCCCTCTGTAAGGACCATATTTACCACATTGTGCTTGGGAAGAGGATTCTGATGCACATTTGGCTCTGGCTCTTGGAAACTTAATATCTTCTTGTCTATGAGTTGTTGAACTTTGTACTTTAAGACTGTACAATTGTCCACATCGTGTCCTCTTTCTCCCATATGGTATGTGCAAGTCTTTGACTCATTGTACCAGGGGAACCTTGTAGGATTATCTCTTGGCACTTCTTTGGCCACCAAATGCCTTTCCAATAGCATTGGTAATAATTTCGACAGGGGCCGTGGCAACGGGGTGAATTGCCTTACGGGTTTTTTCTTTGGCTCAAACTGTTTTGGATTTCTCCAAGGAACGTTGGACTGTTTTGGGAATGAAGCCTGATTAACATTGGGGCTAGATACTATAGCCACGTCACGTACAGGTTCTTTATCCTTTCTTCCAGGATACGGTCTCTGTGATGTCGCTTCTTGAGATTTCTTCTCCTTTAATGACCATTCGATTCTTTCGCCGACCTTCACCAACATGGTAAATGTTTGGCAGCCCGATATATGCAGCTTGTCGTAATACTCAGTTGGTAACGACTTCAAGAAGAGTTCAATAAGCTCGTCCTCACTTATAGCCGGTTTAACTTGTGAGGCTACAGCTTTCCACCTTTGAGCGTAGGCTCTGAATCCTTCGCTTCTTCGTTTCTCGGTTCTGACTAAATCCTCCTGGGTTGGAAGTACTTCGACATTAAATTTGTATTGGCGAAGGAATTCTCCTGCCAAATGGTCCCATTCGGTAAAATCTTCTATGTCAAGAGCGGTATACAATGCCAGGACTGCTCCCTTCAAGCTATCTTGAAATGTACTGATAAGAAGTGGCATATTGTCTGAATATCTTGCCATCTTGCGGAGATAATATTTCAAATGGCTTTTAGGACAGCCAGTTCCATCATACTTACTCACGAACTCTGGTTCTTTGTAGTTTTCTAGAACAACCACCTTCACGTATGACGAGAACTTGTCGAATCTCTGAAGCTCATAGCCCTGACTTGCTAGGCATTCTTCAATTTTGGCCAATCTCTTGGCCTTTTCTTCATCCTTTGTTTTGGATGCTTTCTTGATTTGATCATCCTCTTCCAAATTTACTATCTCTGGCATAGTCTTTGGAGGATTTTCTTGAATCGGTTCTTTGTTTCTGATTGGGTCTTCAACTGGTGTTTCATAGCATTTGAAGTTCCTACATTTAGAGTAGTAGGATAAGACCCTTGAGATGCGAGAATAAAGGCCTTCATTTCGCCATCATGGCAGCCATTTGCGTCATCTGATTCTCCACTTCAGCTAGTCGAGTGCGAGTTTCTTCCTCGGCCATTTTAATTTGTAAACGGGTTCGGGGTCTTTTGCCTTCCATTGCTAGAAAACCTGTCTTCATAAAAACCATCAGGATATTAGAATTGGTGAAATGAATATGAAAACCTACATTCTTTTAATTGTATGGTTTCTTGTGATTAACAAGGATAAGAACTTTTACACAAGCCTTAGCCTTGCATAAAACTTCTCATCAATGTTTTTTTTTTTCGAGGAATCATACCATTCAAAGAATTGTAATCCATGGTAATCCTTCTTTTTAATCATGATTTTGAATTTATCCAAACAGATTTTGAAAAATGAGTATTTCATATAAAATCCAAGATTGCTTTACAAAGTGATTTTAAACTCGAATGGGAATTCTAAATCATCCAAGTCTAGGCTTCTTGCTAGCTAAGGTAGATTTCGCCCTGTGGTAATCCTTCCATTCCTTGATTCGGGATTCCCATTCTTCGACATCGATCACGACTTCTTCGGGGATGTAAGGCTTAACTCCAGGCACGTGTGGGACGATGTATTCTGAGACATACTCCTCCTCGGGATCCGTTATAATACTCAATGGAACATATGGCTCCACATCAATTGGTCGTTTACTTTCCATCCACTTGATGTATTCCTTGGATGCCATATAAATCTTCATGTCTCCTTCCAAGTTCTTTGGCTATTCCACTACTTGTGAAGGTGAATTATCCAAAGAAAGGACGATTTTGTGGATCTTAGCTTGAAGGTCTTTCTTCTTTTGTTCGGGTATAATCCCATTTGGGATGTCAAAAGCGAACTCCTTAGGGTTCCATGTCGGTGAGACTTGTTGAAGCATCCTAAATTGTCTGACAACTCGCAAGGGGCAATAGGCGACTCCCCCATTTAACCCGAGAATGGTACCACGTTCCCTTCTTGGCTTGTAATCCTTGCCTTGCTAATCTTTGGCCAATTGATCCGCCATTGGATTTGACTAGGAGTTAAAGCCCTAATGAAGTTGGCCCAATCTAAGCAAGATTGTTTGGGTAATTTGCTTTGGATACGAATGTATCGCTCAATTGGATTTATTGCCGAACAAATTTCATGAATGTTCATGAAACGACACCAAGGTTGAATGTGTGAGATGAACCATAATGACAAAAGGCCAGTAGAAGCTTGAAAGATATCCTTCCCACGATTTTGATATGTGTTAGCAGATGACGGTTTGGGCAAGAAGTATATTAGAAAAATCCCATTTGAGACATGCTTGCCTCGTTTTTATTGCAACTAAAGGGTCGAATCCCGTTCTAGATACGAGGAATAGAACGAAGCCAAAGAAGGCTAGAATGAAAACCCGAGTCGAAGTGTTTCGCGTTTCCCTAGGAAGTTTGGAAAAATTGGCTATTAGAAAGGATAATGGAAATCTACCCGTGTTTGACTTGATTAACTTTTCTATTTTTGAAGCTTTGAGATTAAGGAATTCTGCAAGAGTGCTTATGGGATTAAGTCCAACGGGTGGCTCTACGATCCTAGGCTTGGAATCAATTCCAATGGCGACTTGGTACTTTTCTAAAGTTGGTGTCAATTCATACTCTCCAAATTGGAAGGTGGCGATGGAAATTTCCCAAAAATGCGCCAATGCTTGGACCAAACTGACTTGATGTTCCACATGGATCAAGTCTAGGAGGTGTCCCAATCGATCTTGAACATAAACTTAGTTATCTTTTGTCATGTCTTTCCACCAAGTCATGAGCTCTTTTCGTGGAATAGGAACCACCTGGATGTCTAGTTTTCCCATCGAGTCTAATCATGCAAAAAGTTCATTATTAATCACCATGGATCAATTTTAAATACCCCCATTTTAATTATATGTCCTTTTATAGACAAAATGGAGGTAAAGTACATTTGCATACTTATGACGTAATATAAATGCCACCTCTAATCCATTTATGCCTTAAAATAGCATATACTTGAAAATGTGAATGAAACCAATGTTTAATGCGAATGCCTTTTGACATGCTCCATTTTGACCATAAAGTCTTATCCTATGGTATACAACTTCGAATACATCGAAAATAGAATTTCGGTAAATGGGATTGTACTTGTCACATCTTGAGCATTCAATCTATTTGAATTACATTGAAAGTCATCATGGACCTATACATTCCATCTAGAAATGAAAAATGTGACCATATGGAGCATGTCACCCTATTCATTCATTCTAGTATAAAAAGGCATTTTGATCAAACATTGATTGTCATTTGGGCATTTTTTTTTAACAAAATGGTGTCAACTAACTTTGCATAATTGAAAAGATGAGAGAAGTGGAACGACACTTACTTACTGACACATTTTTGCTTGGTTTTAGGTATATCAACCACAAAGACAAGCATATGCAACAAGTGAGGTTTTGACGCCTAAAAGGGTGGGGATATACTAAAGGCTCAAGGTTACCTTAATGGACAAGGGATTCCATTCCAATAGGCGATCGGCCTAAAGTAATGGAATATTATTCCATCTCGGTGGTCGGTATTGTATTTAAACAATCCCATGAGCAATCGGCTCATAGTTTCGCCTAAACACATACTTCCTAAGGGTGATCCTAAATGTAGCCGGGGTTGGGCCACGGGTAGTATGTGCGAAAAGTGTAGTGCTAAAGCAATTTAAAGGCAAGCACAACAATTTATAACCAAACAACACTTCTAAAATTTGGGTACAATCACATTCAATCCCAACACCATCCTGCAAAACAAAGGTAAGCATAGACTACACCCCTTATACCGCCCACCTGCATCACCATTTAACACGTCATTAGTGGAACGTACCTGAGGTCCTTGCGAGCACAAACACATGGATATCGTTCTATCTAGGCCTAAGTCCACTTAGAAATTTAAGATTTCCCTAGCGGAGTCGCCAAGCCTGTAGCACCATGCTCTCGCGTGCTAGAATGGAGGTATTTTTCTATATGGGCCTCTCCCAGACCATACCTCACGTGACAGCGGAGTTTATTTGATCTAAATTTGAACTTGGAGTCGCCACTAGTCATTTATGGTAGGTTGACTAGAAACCTAATTGAGGTACGGGAGAAGTCCCGCAATCCGAAGAACCAGAGATTTTGGATAAGGGACTTGGTTACGTTAACGATCCCAAATTGAGACCATTAACGCCCTTTCGGTACCTAAGAATGATATGGCATGTCTAACGTATCACACGGATCCCTAAGGTCAATTCACTAATCTAATCATGAACAAACAGTTAAGCACCCAAGAATTAAATGCATATCCAATGGCAAATCTGTCACGCCCCGTACTGCACGAAGCGCTACATCCCACACAAAGGTCGAATTGATTCGACGTCCCAGGACGCGTCGCCGACCCAACGCCCAACGCGCACAGAGAATCATTACACAAGCGGAAGCAACGTATATAAATAGATATATACACCCGAACAATTCGTAAGATAACCAAGGATAGCGCGACAACAGGAATTCATATTATTACAAACATACTTTTGCATTACCAAGGGAATGTATACAACATCCATTTACAAGGAGTACAACAAGAAACCAAAAACAAGTCAGCGGCCACTATGATCAAAAAGGGACAGTGGCCTGGGAGGTTAGGGATACTAGACTAAGGCGAGGCTCTAATCAAAAAGGTGCGGCCCGACCTAGCTCAGCTGAGGCTAACTTAGGGGACCCAGTCCGGGTCAGAACCAGAAGACTCTGAGGATGAAGAACTATCAGGCAACTCCTCCTCTGAATCTAATGAGTCCAACTCGAACTCATCCTCCTCGTCCTCCTCATCCTCGTCCATAGGCTCTGCTGCGCCCTCCAGCTCCATGGGTTCAGGTTCCTCCTCTGCTTCCATCGGCTCCACGTCATCGACCTCCCAAGCATAAGGTTTGGCTCCTGAATTCGTACTCCCATCATACGAGGCATCAGGGCTAACCACTTCTCCATCGGGACACTGCGGGTCTACTCCACCCTGCTCGTTAACTGGAACATCGAAGTTGTGAAGAGGTCCATGATCCCCAAATTGATCTCTAAGAATCCAGGCTACGTACTCATGGTGCTGGGGGTAAGGCTCTCCCACGTCTACCAGTAACATAGAATGATACCTAATATACACACTTCCATCCTCTAAAGGGTACTGAGTAGCTGTCCGCCCTAACTGGCGCGGAATCCCAAAACGCACTGGAGCATCTGGCTTCATCAGGTCCGGGGGTCTGAAAAGTTTGGGTTTATACAACAATAAGACGAATCTCAGCGAGTAAAAACCCCTAAACCTAAACTAGGCTAACATGCACGTCCTGACAGGCGACCAACCACAATCAACCAGTACACAACCAGTAATAATAACAATTGACCTATGCCCTCGGACCCAGATCACCTACCTCGTTGACCCTGCAGATTAGGCATTTTATATAAATCACGGCACATACGCGACACATTGGTCACACGTACGCCATAGCATGCTCATGCTCATGCTCAATAGTGCCTGTCTCACACATAGATCACCGGTACGCACATTGGCCACATACTCTGGCACACATTTGCCATGCTCATGATTTAGCTTAAACGATGCACTCTGGCACACGGCTCATTTTACAATTTATAAACTGACCCGAAGGCCAACAGTTATAAACCGACCTGAAGGCCACGACCCGAAGGCCAACAACACTTCACGGCCCGCGCCGAAGCACATGTGGCCCGGTGTCTCTAGCCCGCGCAAACGCATCAGGCGCAACACCGATCTCCTTAATCTTCCGGACAAACCGGGCATCGTCCCGCGCAAACGCAACGGACGGAATTGACCCGAAGGCCCTTAAGTGATCACACGGCACATTGCCAATTTTATCTGAACCCCGCGTAAATGCATCAGGGCATTTAGGGTGATCACACATGCTCATGTTAGACACGCAAAATCGCACAATTTCGTCTCACGCCCATTCTCAGCATACGGGATGCGTGGCCATGCAATATGAGCATTCAATTACAATCACGAGCATATGATTCAAATAAACCACAACATGCTCTATAAGTGCCATAATATGCTCACTAGCCATGACATGCCACAATTATGCCATAATACATTCAATTCGCACCTCATCAGCATATCCAATAATTCAATTGATATACAACTCGGCACGACACCAAATTCACATAATTAATGCGACATAAAACCACATATTCGAGGCCCGACTTTCAATCTCATTTTTGGCCATTAAACAAATACACGTGGCATCACACAATTGAACTCAATCAAGTATTAATTAGCCATTGAATTGCTTAATTCGGACAATCGCGGCATTAATCCAATTAATCTCAATTTAGTCAATTTTAATCAAATTCGGATCCAATGGGCACAGCCACAAAACAGCCAACATTAGGGTACTAATCCTCCTCTTAATTAACTTATTAACTCTCAAATATTCCATATAATCAGCCGATGGTCAACAGTCCATAAATAAGCCTAATACCCATCTAATTAACCCCTAAAATCCACATAATCCTATCTAGAAATGCATTATAGTCCTAGTTAAGATTTAGGAGT
Source organism: Syzygium oleosum (assembly GCF_021117445.2). Lineage (NCBI taxonomy): Eukaryota > Viridiplantae > Streptophyta > Magnoliopsida > Myrtales > Myrtaceae > Syzygium > Syzygium oleosum. Next base: position 17,398,599 of record NW_026607485.1, on the reverse strand, counting down.
TAATTACTCACACTAACTAAGCTCCAAGCTCAACTAAACGACGGGGGAACGAGCGGCCAATCGCCAACGTGCGGCGAAATCGGTGGCGGCGTCCCGGTGGCGTCTACGGCGGCGGCGCTTGGGCGGCGGTCCGGCAAACCTTGGCCGAACCGAATGGTGGCGAAACAGGGGAGGTGAGGCTGGTGGTCGCAAGGGAGGAGAGAGAAGTCAGGTTGGGTAGTGACGGTGGCAGAACGGCGAGACGGGCGGCGGCCTAGGCGAGCGGCGGCTCCTTCACGCCGGCGGTTCTCGGCTTGGCTGGTCCGGCATCCTTGCCGAACAGGAGAGAGAGAGAGAGAGACGAGGGAAACGAGATGGGGACGGTGGTGGTGACGGGTGGTGGCGAACGGCGGTGGCCGGACGGCGTGCGGCGGCGCGGCGTGCTCCGGCAGTCGGCGTTGCTCACGGCAAGAGGGAGAGAAAGAGAGAGATTTTCGGGAGAGGGGGAGAGGAAAGAGAATTGGCCGGATGAGTGAGGGAGTAATGGGGGAAAAATAAATATATTAATGGGTCAAAGGGATTTGACCAACATTTCCAAAAATCCCAAGAATGCCCTTGAAAGCTTGGCCCACATTAAACCTTATCCAAATAATGGAGGGGCACTTTGGTAATTCTTTGGCTGAATTATTGGGCTGATACAAGGCCTAATTAACCCTTAAATTAATCCCCAAATATCTCCAAAAATTAGGAATACCCATATTAAGCCTAGGGGCGAAATGGTCATTTTCCGGTTTCGGGCCGAATTTCCATTTTTCGACCGTACCAACCCCAAATACATGTGGCCACACTAAAATGACGTCGTCCTCGCGAAATAGTTGTTCACGATCTCGAAATCCGACGTCCAAGTCCGGATCCAATTCCGTGATCAAAATTGCTCAATTTCAAATTTTAGGGTCTCTCACTAACGGGCGGCTGTTTAGGGGTTACGCGTATCGACCTAGGGTTATTCAAGTCGTGATGGTCTCGATTACCGGGAGAACGTGAGGAATTATCGCTAGTTCCAGAGGTCTCGATCGTTCGGTTTAAGTTCGGGATTTGTTCGCCACGCGTACTCTCGGTCGTGCGGAATCACCCGCGATCTGATCGTTCGTCATTGGCTAAATTAAATCCGTCTTAAATCCGTCACCCTCCTAGGATCGGCCCACGTTGGATCAAAATATTTCCTCGTCGTTTCTCGGAATCGGTGCCCGATTCGCGATCGAGTCCCTGGTCCACGTACCGTTTCCTATTTAGCCATTCCCTATCGGTTAGTATCCCGAGAGAGCTCAATTTCGGGCGAGACTTACTAAAATTAAATGAGGAATAATATCAATATTATTGATCCCGGAAATGAATCGAAATTCAAGATGTTACAACTCTTCCCCATGGTGTGCCGGAACCTAATGATCCGTCCATCGGCGCTGCCTCATATTTAATTCCTTATGAGAAAACAGATACTTAAGGCTTTAATGATCCGTATAAATCTGGAACCTTTCTCCGCATAAATAATGTCTCCAGATCTTAAGAGCAAAAACAATTGCTGCCAGCTCTAGATCATGCATCGGATAATTCATCTCATGCGGTCTCAACTGACGTGACGCATACGCAACTACCTTTCCGTGCTGCATCAGGACACAACCAAGTCCCCTTAACGAAGCATCACTATAAACCTCGAATCCTCCCGGGCCAGACGGAATAGTCAACACTGGGGCCGTTGTAAGCCTATGCTTCAACTCCTGAAAACTTTCCTCGCACTTATCGTCCCATTCGAACTTAGATTCCTTCTTAAGCAGTCGCGTCAATGGCATGGCTATCGACGAGAATCCTTCTACAAAATGTCGATAATAGATAGCCAATCCCAAGAAACTTCGGATCTCCGTTACTGAGGTCGGTTTTGGCCACTTCATTACACCCTCAATCTTCGTCGGATCCACGGAGATTCCATCTCCAGAAACTATATGTCCAAGAAACGCCACTCTGCTTAACCAAAACTCACATTCACTGAACTTAGCAAAGAGTACGTGTTCTCTCAAAGTTCGTAGCACCTCCGTCAAATGTTCCTCATGCTCTTCCGGGCTTTTCGAATACACCAATATGTCGTCGATGAACACTATGACGAATCTGTCCAAGAACTCCTTGAACACTCTGTTCATTAGGTCGATGAAAGCTGCAGGGGCATTGGTCAATCCGAAGAGCATCATTGAAAACTCGTAGTGCCCGTACCGAGTCCTGAAAGCGGTCTTAGGAATATCCTCCTTCCGGATTCTCAGCTGATGGTATCCCGTCCGCAAATCAATCTTAGAAAACACAGACGCCCCTTGCAACTGGTCAAATAGGTCATCAATCCTCGGCAGTGGATACTTATTCTTAATCGTTACTTGATTTAACTGTCGGTAATCTGTCACGCCCCGAACCCCATCGAGCTCGCGACATCCCTCTTTCGGTTGAATTTGAGTGCGACGTCCCAGAACGCGTCGCCGACCTAACGCCCAACACAGAGAGCATTGTACATGCGGAAGCAATATATATATAAATCACCCGAAAAAAATAAACACATGACCAAGGGTAGAGCATCACCCAACATTACAAAATATATACTTGCATTAACCAGGGAAACATATACATTATTCAACATACCGAGCATACAGGCAGCATTAAAAACAAGCTCAACAAGACGAGCATCCAAAAACCACCGACACAACAAAAAGGGACAGGTGGTTGGATTAACTTGGTTTAACTATAGGTCAACCTATCTTCCAAAAAGCGACTGGTCAGACCTATTCTACACAACCCCTAATCCAGCCCGGTGGCACCTAGGGGTCATCCTCCACCCTACCATCTCCCGAATCCTCTGACTCGTACTCCGGAGGAATCGCTTGCAACGGCTGAACAGCCTGCGGCTCCACTGGGGGTACCACGGACGGCTCCTTATCCGGCTTCTTGGGATCCACAATCTCGCCATCGGGAGGCTTGATTGCCGAAGGGTCCCACTCACCAACGCCATCATAGGAGATGTCAAAACTCCTCAGTGGGCCGGTCTCCTCTAAACCATCTCGATACGTCTACGCCACGTACGAATAGGGCTTCAAGTAGAATCCACCCTCATCAACCCAAACCACGCTCGAGTGCTTCGCATAAACTCAACCGTCTCCTAGAGGGTACTCCAGCTGATGATTATCCACGTGACTGGGATCCCAAAACGAGGAGGTGGACCTCCTGGGTTCATGGCTGGGGTCTGAACTATTAGGTTTTAACAATAATGAGACGAATCTCAGCGAGTAAAACCCCCTAAACCTAAACTAGGCTAACATGCACCTCCTGACAGGCAAACTAAACACACAACAGAGCAACAACCAACACAACAACAATTGACCTAGGTCCTCGGGCCCAGATCGCTTATATCACTGACCCTGAAGGTTTCTGTATAATATTCATGGCACGTACGCGAACACACTTGGTCGCACGTACACCATACGCATGCTCACACTCATCAGTGCCTGCCTCACACACGAGTCACCGGTACGTACAACTGCCAACACACTCTGGCACACATATGTCATGCTCATGGTCTGGCTCAATACTGCATACTGGCACACTGCTCATTTTCTCAATTAGAGCTCGACCCGCATAAAAACGCTTCAGGGCACCAAATATTTCGATCCGCGTAAAAACGCTTCGGGCCCGACCCGCGTAAAAACGCTTTGGGCCAACAACACTTCACGGCCCGCGCAAAGCGCATCCGGCCCAATGTCTCTAGCCCGCGTAAAACGCATCAGGCGCAACACCGATCTCCTTACGGATCAAAACCCGCGTAAAACGCATCAGGCTGGCCGTCTTCCGGACGTACCGGGCATCGTCCCGCGTAAAACGCATCAGGACGGAATCGACCCCGCGTAAAACGCATCAGGGCCCTTAGTGATCACACATACACACGGCCAGTTTTATCTGAACCCCCGCGTAAAACGCATCAGGGCATTTTAGGTGATCACATGCTCATGTCAGGCACGCATACTCGCACAATTCTCGAATCAAGCCAATGCTCAACATGCGAAATGCGTGGTCATACAGTCCCGCACTCGGGCAATCACATGATGCACAATGAGCATTCAATTCCACCGAGGCACATAATCATAGGATGCCAAATCAACGTGCATCTCAACATGCCCAAATCACATCATGACGTGCTCAATTTACCAATAACTTGCCCAATTTAACATATTAACATGCTCATTATAAGCAATTCACTGCAATTAGGTTCCGGCACACATAATTTGTGCAACTAGCACAACGCAACTCGCACGTTCGAGACCCGCCACGACTCTTCACTCTTGGCCACACACAAGGCACTCAACACGGCGTCATAATATTGAATCCAGTCACACAATTCAGCCACTAAACGAACAATCCAGGGGTACTCGGTCATTTCACGACAAAACCCCAATTTGGCTAAATAAAACCAATTAAGTCCATAATGGACAGCCACCAATCTGATCAATTCAGGTCATCATGTCATCCTCAAATACCTCGTTAAACTCCCTAATTAATCACCAAATCAGCCACTAATCGCACAATACGAAGAATGCTCGGAATTCCACCATAAAGTCCTAAACTAACCGAACTTCGGCCATTTAATCCCAATAATTCCAGCCATGAAACAGCCCACTCTAGGGCACTAAATCACATTGAAATTAACATATTAGGCTCCCAAATTGCTACATAATCTACCAAACAAGGCATGCTCGGGAATTATTCTCATTAGGCTCCAAATCGATTAAACAATTTCCAGCCACTAATCAGTCCCATTAAGACCACTAATCCATCTTCAAAACACCTCATGAGGCTCCCAAAACAACATCAATTCAGCTTCTAATCACCAGCCCACTAATCACATCTAAAATCACCCTAAATAACCCCTAAATTACACTAATCCCGTCTAAACGTGCATAACTCGCCTAATTAGGGATTAGAGGGTAATACTCACACTAATCCTAAGCTCCGACAAGTCTGAATCGGCAGGGAACGGGTGGCTAATCGCCGGCGTGCGGCGGAATCAGCGGCGGCGTTCCAACGGTGGACGGCAGCGCTTGATCGGACGGTGGCGTTCGGCGATCCTTGGCTGGACCGAACGGCGGTGAAGAGGGGAGGTGAGGCTGGTGGTGGCGGTTGCAAGGAAAGGGAGAGGTGAGGGTGACGGCTCGGCGGCGGGACGGCGGACGGCGACGGTGGCGATCGGCGAACTTGGCCGAGAGAGAGAGAGCCGGCAGAAGGGAGAGGGGAAGGAGGAGTGGCCGGAATTGTGGAGAGAGAGAGGGAGAGAGAGATTATATTATTGGGGGGTAATGATGAGGTTTGACCAAACTTTTGGTAATACCCATCTTGCCCTTCCTTTTAAAGGTTAGGATTAATCCTTACAAAACTATCCAAGGGAATTTTAGTCCTTTGCTTTGCTGAATTATTTGGCTGAAATAACTCATTAAAATATCCAAAATATTCCCCCAACACTTATCCAAAATTCGGAATACTAATAATAGGCCTAGGGGCAAAATCGTCATTTTTCGATTCCGGGCCGAATTTTCATTTTTCGACCATACCGACCCCAAATATCATTGGCCACACTAAAATGACGTCGTCCTCACAAAATAGTCGCACACGACCCCGAAATTCGACGTCCAAGTCTGGATCCAATTTCACGATCAAAATTGCTCAATTACAATTTTAGGGTCTCTCTCTAACGGGCGGCTGTTTAGGGGTTACGCGTATCGACCTAGGGTTACTCGAGTCATGACGGTCTCGATTACCGAGAGAACGCGAGGAATTATCGCTAGTTCCGGAGGTCACGATCGTTCGGATCAAGTTCGGGATTTGTTCGCCACGCGTACTCTCGGTCGTACGGAATCACCCACGATCCGATCATACGTCATTGGCTAAACTAAATCCGTCACCTCCTAGGATCGGCCCACATTGGCAGAAAATATTTCCCCGTCATTTCTCGGAATCGGTGCTCGATTCGCGATCGGGTCCTTGGTCCACGTACCGTTTTCCTAGTTAGCCATTCCCTATTGGTCAGTATCCCGTGAAGGATCCGTTTCGGGCGAGACTCACTAAAATTAATTGAGGAATAATATCAATATCATTGCTCCCGGAAATAGGTCGAAATTCAGGATGTTACATAATCAATGCACAACCTCAATGTCCCGTCCTTCTTCCTTACAAACAGGACCGGTGCTCCCCATGGAGACACACTAGGACGAATGAAACCTTTGTCCAACAATTCCTGCATCTGGACTTTCTATTCTTTCAATTCTGACAAGGACATCCGATATGGTGCTTTTGAAATCGGTTCTGTGCCCGGTGCCAATTCTATTACAAACTCCACTTCTCGCTCTGGTGGCAAACCAGGCAATTCCTGAGGAAAGACCTCGGGAAAATTACATACTACCGGAATCTCTTCCAACTTAGGTTCTGCCACGGTCAGATCAATCACATTTACCAAATATCCTTCACAACCTTCGTCCAACAACTTCGTTGTCTCAAGCGAGGAGATCCAAGGGATCGAGGTTCCTCCTCGATTTCCCTGAAATTCAAATCTAGGATGACCAATCGGATTAAACTGGATCACCCTATTGTTGCAATCCACTACAGCTTTCTGCTTAACCAGCCAATCCATCCCGACGATCACATCAAAATCGAACATGGCCAACACTGCCAAGTCGATGCTTTCTTCTCTACCCCCAATCACTACTTTACAGCTAGGACACCCCAATGTCACTAACACTTTATCATTCAATGGGGTTGTCACACAAAGCATGATCTCAAGCAAAACAGGTTCAATTCCAATCAATCTAACAAACTGCTCTGAAATAAATGAATGGGTCGCCCCCGGATCAAACAACGCATATGCAGCATGATCACATAGAGAAATCGTACCTGTGACCACGCCCGGCATATCCTCCGCCTCTCTACGCGCCATTGCATAAACTTATCCTTGTGCTGGCGGCCTGCCTTGATTAGCCGGTGGGGGATTCCCGGCTTGATTCCCTATTCGGGGTTGCTGCGGTTACCCTGGGGGTCCTGAAGGGCGCTGCTGGGGATAGCTTTTAATTTGATGCTCCAAACTCCCACATCTAAAACATGCCCCAACTCGATTCGGTGGAGGGTTTGGCTTTCCAATATTCCTTCTGGCGGGTGGGACGAAGCGCCTATTTCCTGTCATCGGTCTCTTTCGAAAGCGGCGGTTGTCCCTATTCTGAGTAAACTACGATCTAGATACGGCTGCCCTGTCGACCTAGTCCCGCTCAAGAGCCTGAGCTCTATCATAAATGTCCTCATAAGTTCTCAAATTTTCCAGTATCAACTAGGTACGAAAGTCAGCCTTCAACCCTTCCCGGAACCTTCGTGCCTTATCCTCGGGATGTTCTACCATACTTGGCGCAAACTTGGACAATCTAGCGAATTCCGCCTCATACTGATCTACAGTCATTTGACCTTAGCGGAGTCGCATAAATTCTGCTGTCTTCCTTTCCCTAGCACTTTCCGAGAAGTATTTCCCATAAAAATTCTCAGTGAACCCTGCCCAAGTTTGGGCGACACCTTCCAGAAACACTCGACCTCTGGTGGCCTTCCACTAATCATTCGCATTTTCCTGCAACCGGTACACTGCCAGAGTTACCTTCTCCTGCTCGGTACACCCCAACACCTCAAACGCCTTTTCTAGTTCCTCTATCCACCTCGGTGCAGCCTCGGGGTCACCTTTTCCGGTAAACTTAGGCGGCTTTAACTTTAAAAACTGCTCTACTAGCTGATGCATCTGTCTCTTCACCACCATTTGAGCTTGCCCCTGATTGGCATTATTCTCATTCACAGCAGCGGCGGCTGCAGCCTCAGCAGCCTGGGCAATGGCGACGGCTCTTTCCTGAGCTTGCCTACCCATAATGTTCCCTATCTCATGCAAAGTCTGAATCACATCCTCCATTCTAAGATCTCTGGTCTCTTGGCCTCCTGCACTAGGTTGCCCCTAGGGTTCCTTTCCTCGACGCCTCATGGTACCGATCTCACTACCCGCCTACCTGCTATAATTCCACTAGGAATCAGAGACCTAAACCAACTAAACCGGTCTAAGGTCTTAGGCAGATAGCTAGCACAATAACAATTAATCACTCAGCATGCGGCTAAGCACAAACAACACAGGACCTCAAACAAGGAGGTACACATACTCACCTCAGGTCTTGTCGCACCTGCACTTCACGAGTCAATTCACACAACCAATCAAAACACAGACAGTCAGGAGGTACACTTAGCACATAAGGTCACCCTACTGGCTGCCCAAGGTCATCGCTCCTTATCACTCCAGGTTTCGACCTGATTGGACCGAGCTGACCTTGCTCTGATACCAATTCGGACGGGGATGTCATGCCCCATACCGCACGAAGCGCTACATCCCACACAAAGGTCAAATTGATGCGACGTCCCAGGACGCGTCGCCGACCCAACGCCCAATGCGCACAGAGAATCATTACACAAGCGGAAGTAACGTATATAAATAGATATATACACCCGAACAATTCGTAAAATAACCAAGGATAGCGCAACAACGGGAATTCATATTACTACAAACATACTTTTGCATTACCAAGGGAATATATACAACATCCATTTACAAGGAGTACAACAAGAAACCAAAAACAAGTCAGCGGCCACTATGATCAAAAAGGGACAGTGGCCTGGGAGGTTAGGGATACTAGACTAAGGCGAGGCTCTAATAAAAAAGGTACGGCCCGACCTAGCTCAGCTGAGGCTAACTAAGGGGACCCAGTTCGAGTCAGAACCAGAAGACTCTGAGGATGAAGAACTATCAGGCATCTCCTCCTCTGAATCTAATGAGTCCAACTCGGACTCAGCCTCCTCGTCCTCCTCATCCTCGTCCATAGGCTTTGCCGCGCCTTCTAGCTCCATGGGTTCAGGTTCCTCCTCTGCTTCTATCGGCTCCACGTCATCGACCTCCCAAGCATAAGGTTCGGCTCCTGAATTCGTACTCCCATCATACGAGGCATCAGGGCTAACCACTTCTCCATCGGGACACTGCGGGTCTACTCCACCCTGCTCGTTAACTGGAACATCGAAGTTGTGAAGAGGTCCATGATCCCCAAATTGATCTCTAAGAATCCAGGCTACGTACTCATGGTGCTGGGGGTAAGGCTCTCCCACGTCTACCAGTAACATAGAATGATACCTAATATACACACTTCCATCCTCTAAAGGGTACTGAGTAGCTGTCCGCCCTAACTGGCGCGGAATCCCAAAACGCATTGGAGCATCCGGCTTCATCAGGTCCGGGGGTCTGAAAAGTTTGGGTTTATACAACAATGAGACGAATCTCAGCGAGTAAAAACCCCTAAACCTAAACTAGGCTAACATGCACCTCCTGACAGGCGACCAACCACAATCAACCATTACACAACCAGTAATAATAACAATTGACCTAGGCCCTCGGGCCCAGATCACCTACCTCGTTGACCCTGCAGATTAGAAATTTTATATAAATCACGGCACATACGCGACACATTGGTCACACGTACGCCATATGCATGCTCATGCTCAATAGTGCCTGTCTCACACATAGATCACCGGTACGCACATTGGCCACATACTCTGGCACACATTTGCCATGCTCATGATTTAGCTTAAACGATGCACTTTGGCACACAGCTCATTTTACAATTTATAAACCGACTCGAAGGCCAACAGTTATAAACCGACCTGAAGGCCACGACCTGAAGGCCAACAACACTTTATGGCCCGCGTCGAAGCACATGTGACCCTGTTCCTCTAGCCCGCGTAAACGCATCAGGTGCAACACCGATCTCCTTAATCTTCCGGACAAACCGGGCATCGTCTAGCGTAAACGCAACGGACGGAATCGACCCGAAGGCCACGACCCGAAGGCCCTTAAGTGATCACATGGCACATTGCCAATTTTATCTGAACCCCACGTAAACGCATCAGGGCATTTAGGGTGATCACACATGCTCATGTCAGGCACGCAAAACCGCACAATTTCGTCTCACGCCCATTCTCAGCATACGGAATGCGTGGCCATGCAATATGAGCATTCAATTACAATCACGAGCATACGATTCAAATAAGCCACAACATGCTCTATAGGTGCCATAATATGCTCACTAGCCATGACATGCCACAATTATGCCATAATACATTCAATTCGTACCTCATCAGCATATCCAATAATTCAATTGATATACAACTCGGCACGGCACCAAATTCACATAATTAATGCGACATAAAACCACATAATCGAGGCCTGACTTTCAATCTCATTTTCAGCCATTAAACAAATACACGTGGCATCACACAATTGAACTCAATCAAGTATCAATTAGCCATTGAATTGCTTAATTCGGACAATCGCGGCATTAATCCAATTAATCTCAATTTAGTCAATTTTAATCAAATTGGGATCCAATGAGGACAGCCACAAAACAGCCAATATTAGGGCACTAATCATCCTCTTAATTAACTTATTAACTCTCAAATATTCCATATAATCAGCCGATGGTCAACAGTCCATAAATAAGCCTAATACCCATCTAATTAACCCCTAAAATCCACATAATCCTATCTAGAAATGTATTATAGTCCTAGTTAAGATTTAGGAGTTAATTACTCACACTAACTAAGCTCCAAGCTCAACTAAACGACGGGGGAACGAGCGGCCAATCGCCGACGTGCGGCGGAATCGGCGGCGGCGTCCCGGTGGCGTCTACGGCGGCGGCGCTTGGGCGGCGGTCCGACGGACCTTGGCCGAACCGAACGGCGGCGAAACAGGGGAGGTGAGGCTGGTGGTCGCAAGGGAGGAGAGAGAAGTCAGGTTGGGTGGTGACGGTGGCGGAACGGCGAGACGGGCGGCGGCCTAGGCGAGCGGCGGCACCGGAGGGTCCTTCACACCGGCGGTTGTCGGCTTGGCTGGTCCGGCGTCCTTGCCGAACTGGAGAGAGAGAGAAAGAGATGAGGGAAACGAGATGGGGACGGTGGTGGTGACGGGTGGTGGCGAACGGCGGCGGTCGGACGACGTACGGCGGCGCGGCGTGCTCCGACGGTCGACGTCGCTCACGGCAAGAGGGAGAGAAAGAGATTTTCGGGAGAGGGGGAGAGGAAAGAGAATTGGCCGGATGAGTGAGGGAGTAATGGGGGAAAAACAAATATATTTATGGGTCAAAGGGATTTGACCAACATTTCCAAAAATCCCAAAAATGCCCTTGAAAGCTTGGCCCACGTTAAACCTTATCCAAATAATGGAGGGGCACTTTGGTAATTCTTTGGCTGAATTATTGGGCTGATACAAGGCCTAATTAACCCTTAAATTAATCCCCAAATATCGCCAAAAATTCGGAATACCCAAATTAAGCCTAGGGGCAAAATGGTCATTTTCCTGTTTCGGGCCGAATTTCCATTTTTCGACCGTACCAACCCCAATTACATGTGGCCACACTAAAATGACGTCGTCCTCGCGAAATAGTCGTTCACGATCCCGAAATCCGACGTCCAAGTCCGGATCCAATTCCGTGATCAAAATTGCTCAATTTAAAATTTTAGGGTCTCTCACTAACGGGCGGTTGTTTAGAGGTTATGCGTATCGACCTAGGGTTATTCGAATCATGATGGTCTCGATTACTGGGAGAACGTGAGGAATTATCGCTAGTTTCAGAGGTCTCGATCGTTCGGTTTGAGTTCGGGATTTGTTCACCACGCTTACTCTCGGTCGTGCGAAATCACCCGCGATCCGATCGTACGTCATTAGCTAAATTAAATCTGTCACCCACCTGGGATCGGCCCACGTTGGACCAAAATATTTCCTCGTCGTTTCTTGGAATCGGGTCCCTGGTCCACGTACCGTTTCCTAATTAGTCATTCCCTATTGGTTAGTATCCCGAGAGAGCTCAATTTTGGGCGAGACTTACTAAAATTAAATGAGGAATAATATCAATATTATTGATCCCGGAAATGAATCGAAATTCAGGATGTTACAAAATCAATCACAGCGACCCTAATTTGGCCACTAAAAATGAAAATCAAGCAGAACACCCAAACCCTAACGAAGCTCTAATAGCTTGTTCATTTCATGATTTACACATTTTTAGGGTTTAGGATTTTTTTTGGGGGTTTTATCCCTAAATTGGAATTTTCCAAAAAATGCCACTTAGACATTTCGGAAAATTCAAATGTTACTTTTTATGACTGGCCACAATGATTTTGAATCATTCTGTGGACTTTCAAAATTTTTGATTTTTTTTAAGTGCCATTTGGACACTTCAAAAATTCAAATTTCATCTTTTATAGTTGGCCACGACGATTTTGGACCTTTCTGTGAATTTTCGAATTTTTGCGGAATTTTTTGAATTTTTTTTTGCGGAATTTTTTTTAAACCGAAAAATGATTTTTCTTATGAATTTTCTGGAAATTTTTGTGAATTTTCCAATTTTTCAAATTTTTATTGATTTTCCAAAATTTTTAAATAAATTTATTTGTATTTTCTGAATTTTCGAAATTTTTTTATGAATTTTCCGAAATTTTTTGTATTTTTCTGAATTTTCTGTAATTTTTCTAATTTTTATGAATTTTCTGCAAAATTTTCGAATGTTCTAAGAAAATCTAATTATTTTTTTTGTGATTTTTTACTTTTTAAGAAATTTTCTTATTTTTTATTTTTTATTTTTTATTTTTTATTTTTTTTTTGAATTTTTCCCGCCGGGGGGATGAACTGGACCGGATCGGTTCAGACCGGTTCGGCCGAGACCGAACCGGCCGTTGCCGACGCCTGCGCCGATCACCTCCTCCGGCGAACCCAACGCCGAAACGGCGTCGTTTTGGCTGTTTTTCACTGAGGCATTTTCACAAACACCTCGTAGGCATGAATTTGTGTTTGACATTTTCAAGGTAGCCGGTTTGAGCTCGTCGCCGACGAGCCTCCGGCGACCTTTTGGCCATTCTGGTTGCACCATAACGGAGTCCGTATATTCTATTTTTAATCTAATATTCGGCACGCCGGCGGACGTTCACTGGCCGGCGAAAAACCAGTCCAAAATCCCCAACTTCCACCGGTTAAAATCTTCATTTTCCAGAACTTAGAATGGATATCCTACTCGCCCTAGCCGTCTAAATCGGTTCTAATAACTAACAAACCAACAAACAAAGTTCAGAGAGACTGACTTGAATAGCCTGAGGCCACGATGATGCTTCGGTGAAGCTTCAAGTTTTCCGGCGAGGAAGGTTTAATGCACGGACCGACTCGGTTCAAGTGTTTCTTATGTCCAAAATGCAATCAATCCACACAAAAAATGATTAGAAATGTATTTAGAACATCAAAGGCTTCAGAATCATCTAAGAAATTGTAAGATTGACAATATCAAGTTCAACTTCATTTTCTGAGAATCTGAAAAAACTGAGGTGATGAAGGATTTTCACCTGTTCTGTTCAATGATCAAATGACGTCCCTGAGCCGATCCACGATCGTGAAAATGGTCCTCAACTCTCAGGCTTCAAGTTGATGGCCTTGGATCCACCGGAGAAGCTCCTGACACTCCAACAAGGACTCGTTTTCAGGCTATAATGACCAGCCGTTCCCCGGTCATCTCAGGTGAGGACACTCACCTATGGTGACCACTTCGCCGGCGCTTTTCAGGCCGAAAAAGCACCGATCACGCACTCACAGGGAGTTTCAACCCAACCTTTCACTCGTTTCCTCCCCCTCTCTCTCTATTTGTAACATCCTGAATTTCGACCCATTTCCGGGATCAATGAAATAGATATTATTTCTCATTTAATTTTAGTAAGTCTCGCCCGGAATTGATCAATCGCGGGATACTAACCAAAAGGGAATGGCTAATTAGGAAAACGGTACGTGGACCAGGAACCCGATCGCGAATCGGGCACCGATTCCGAGAAACGATGAGGAAATATTTTGGGCCAATGTGGGCCGATCCTAGGAAGGTGACGGATTTAGTTTGGCCAATGACGTATGATCGGATCGCGGGTGATTCCGCACGACCGAAAGTACGCATGGCGAACAAATCCCGAACTTAAACCGAACGATCGCAACCTCCGGAACTAGCGATAATTCCTCCCGTTCTCCCGGCAATTGAGACCATCACGACTCGAGTAACCCTAGGTCGATACGCGTAACCCCTAAACAGCCGCCCGTTAGTGAGAGACCCTAAAATTTTAAATTGAGCAATTTCGATCGCGAAATTGGATCCGGACTTGGACGACGAATTTCGTTGACGTATACGACTATTTTGCGAGAACGACGTCATTTTAGTGTGGCCAAATATATTTGGGATCAGTACGGTCGAAAAATGGAAATTCGGCCCGAAATCGGAAAATGACCATTTTGCCCCTAGGCCTATTTTGGGGTATTCCGAATTTTGGATATTTTGGGAGACTATTTGGGGATTAAACTATGGATAAATATCAGCCAATAATTCAGATTTTTGGTTGGTCAATTGTGCCCCTCAATTATTGGATAAGGATGAATCCCCACCTTTGGCTTGAAGGGCAAGATTGGAATATTGGGAAAGTTTGGTAAAAGTCTATTAAATGATCTTGTCTCTTTCTCATTACTTCCTTACCAAGCAAACCCTCTCTCTCTCTCCTTCCCCTCTCCATCTCGCCGGTTCTCTCTCTCGGCCGCGAGATCAACACCGCCGGAGCGCCGCCGCCGTGCCGCCTGTCCGGCCGAACCGCCGCCGCTCGTTAGCCTAGCCTCACCACCACCGACCGTCCATCATCTCTCTCTCACCTTCTCATTCTCTCTCTCCCTAGTTCGGCGAAGGGACCGCCGGATCAGCTTGGGCCGTGAACCGCCGGCGTGAGGATCACCGCCGAAACGCCGCTCAAGCCGCCGCCCGTCTCGCCTCATCGCCACCACCACCCGACCATCTTCCTCTCTCTCCCCGTCCGTCCACTGACTAGCATCACCTCACCCCTTCAACCGCCGTGACCGCCAAGGACGCCGGTCGCCGCCGCCGTGGACGCCGCCGATCGTCGTCGTTGTTAGGCCGCTGCTTGGACCGCACGAATTTCCGCCGGTTCAGTTAATCGGAGCTTAGGCGATTAAGTGAGTAATTAGCCCCTAAACCCTAATTAGGACAATATTGCATTTCTTGATAGGTTAAGTTGATTTTAGGGGTTAATTAGATGGATTTTAGGGGTAATTAGTGATGGAATGTTTTGACTGTTTTTGTGGTGAGTTTAATGATCTAATATGCTGATTTGGGGAGTGGAATTAATGGCCTAGCATGGCCGAATAGGTGGCTGTCCATGGAGGGCTCAATTGGACTAAGTTCGGTCAATTTTAGGATTAAATTGTGTAATTGCCGAGCATGCCTAGACTAATCAATTAGTGGCTGAATTGTGCTTGATGGTGTTCAATTTTGTGATGCCATGTGTGTGCCCTAATGTGGCCGAGTGTGTGCGGCATGGCGGGCCTTGATTTGGTGAGTTTGTGTTGCATTAATTGCGGGATTTGTGTGCCGTGCCGAAATGTATTAAATTGGATAGTTGGACATGCCGATGCATTGTTGATTGAACATGTTATGGCATAAATTGGGCATGTCATGGCTAGTGAGTATGTTACGGCACAAATTGAGCATGTTTTGGTATTATTGGATTATGTGTCCATGATTGAAATTGAGTGCTCATTTCGCATGGTCTCGCATTTCGCACGCTGAGCATTGGCTTGAACTGAGAATTGTGCGAGTATGCGTGCCTGGCATGAGCATGTGATCACCCTAATTGCCCGGATGCGTTTTACCCGGGGTTCAGATAAAATTGGCTGTGTGTCTGTGTGATCATTATGAGTCCTGATGCGTTTTACGCGGGACGGTACCCGGTTCTACCGGAAGACGGCCAGCCTGATGCGTTTTACGCGGGTTTTGGTCCGTAAGGAGATCGGTGTTGCGCCTGATGCGTTTTGACGAGGGCTAGAGACACTGGGCCTGATGCGTTTTAAGCGGGCCATGAAGTGTTGGTATTGAAAAATAGACCTGATGCGTTTTACGCGGGTCGAGCTCTAATTGAAAAATGAGTTGTGTGCCAGAGTGTATTGTTGAATCAGAGCATGAGTATGTGCATGATACACGTGTGGCTAAGTCTGTCGCATACATGCCATTATGATGATTATATTATGCCTAACCTGTAGGGTCAATTGTGTACTCGATCTGGGCCCGAGGGCCTCGGTCAATTGATTGTTATTCATTGCTAGTTGTTGTGATTTGTTGCCTGTCAGGAGGTGCATGTTAGCCTAGTTTCGGTTTAGGGGGTTTTACTCGCTGAGATTCGTCTCATTGTTGTTAAAACCCAATGTTTCAGACCCCCGGCCTTGAAGATGGCAGAGGCACCGGTACATTTTGGGATTCCCCACCATATAGAGAAGACGATGTCCGTGTACCCCATTGGAAACGAGGAGATGTATATTAGGTATTATACCTTAGTGTGGGTTGACGTGGGGAAAACACATTTTGAGACCCACGAGTATGTAGCGTGGTGCTTTAGAGACTATTCTGGAGAGTATGGACCTCTTCAGACTTTTGATGTCCTGTTCAACGGGCAGGGTGAGGTTGACCCGCAGTGTCCCGAAGGAGATATGGTGGACCCTGATACTTCAGTTGAGGAGAGTTCGAGTTCTGACGGTGTACCCGTAGTGTTTGAGGTTGACGAGTTTGACCCGATGGATATGGAGCCAGCTGACTGGGATGTTGATCCGGAGCCGATGGAGCCGAACGAGGAGCTAGAGCCGATCGAGGAGGACCCTGTGCCAGAGGGCGGGTCTGAGGATATGGACTCGGAGGAGGAGCAGGCAGAGGCCGAGTCCGAGATAGATTCCTTAGACTCCAAGGTGGAGCTGTCCGACAGTTCTTCATCTTTTGAGTCTTCGGGATTTGACCCGGACTGGGTCCCTTAGGTCAGCCTTAGTTGTAGTTAGGTCGGGTCAGTAACTTTTTGACCAGAGCCCCACCTTAGCCTAGCATCTTTGTCCACCCTGGCCACTTACCCCTTTTTGTTAGTGGTGGCTGTTGACAGCTTTAGGTTTTGGTGCTCTCTGTACATGGATATTGTATATATTTTAGTGGTAATGCAAATCTATGTTTCTAATCATACTGGTTCTCGTTGTTGTGCTATCCTTGGTTATGTTTGATTATTGTACAAGTGTATATATATATTGCTTCCGCTTGTGTATTGATCTCTGTGTTGGGCGTTGGGTCGGCGACGCGTCCTGGGATTTCGCACCAAATTCGACCTTTACGAGGGATGTTGCGCGTCATAGCGTTCGGGGCGTGACATCCCCGTTTGATTTGGTATCAGAGCAAGGTCAGCTCGGTCCAATTCAGTAGAAGCCTGGAGTGATAAGGAGCGATGACCTTGGGTAGCCAGTAGGGAGACCTCGTTTGTTAAGTGTACCTCCTGACTATCTGTGTTTTGATTGAGTGCACCTATGAGTTGACCCGTAAAGTGCAGGTGCGGCAGGACCTGAGGTAAGTACGTGTACCTCTTTGTTTGAGGTCTTGTGTTGGTGGTGCTTAGCCGCATGCTGAGTGATTGATTGCTGTTGTGCTAGTTACCTGCCTAGGACCTTAGACCGGTTTAGCTTGGTTTAGGTCTCTAATTCCTGATGGAATTATAGTAGGTAGGCGGGTAGTGAGGTCAGTAAAGATGAGGAGACGAGGAAAGGAACCCCAGGGGGCAGCCCAGTGCAGGAAGCCAAGAGTCCAGAGATCCTAGAATGGAGGATGTTATTCAGACCTTGCATGGAATAGGAAATATTATGGGCAGGCAGGCTCAGGAAAGGGCCGCCACCATTGCCCAGGCTGTTGAGGCTGCAGTAGCTGCTGTTGTGCATGGAAATAATGCCAATCAAGGGCAGGCTCAGATGGCGGTGAATAGACAAATGCACCAGTTGGTAAAGCAGTTCCTGAAGTTAAAACCGCCTAAGTTTACTGGAAAAGGTGACCCCGAGGCTGCACCGAGATGGATAGAAGAGTTAGAGAAAGCCTTTGAGGTGTTGGGATGCACCGAGAATGAGAAAGTAACCCTAGCAGTATATCAATTGCAGGACAATGCGAATGATTGGTGGAAGGCCACCAGGGCTAGAGTGTTTCCTGAAGGTGTCGCCCAGACTTGGGCAGCGTTTACCGAGAGTTTCTATGGAAAGTATTTCTCGGAAAGTGCTAGGGAAAGAAAGCTAGCAGGGTTTATGAGGCTCCGCCAAGGCCAGATGACTGTAGATCAGTATGAGGCGGAATTCGTTAGATTGTCTAAGTTTGCATCGAGGATGGTAGAGCATCCCGAGGACAAGGCGTGAAGGTTTCGGGACGGATTGAAAGCTGACATTCGCAGCCAGTTGATACTGGTGAATCTGAGGACTTATGATGACATATATGATAGGGCTCAGGCTCTTGAGCGGGACCAGGTAGATAGGGCAGCCGCATCTGGATCGCGGTTTGCCCAGAATAGGGTCAACCGCCGTTTCGGGAAGAAGCCGATGGCGGGAAATAGGCGATTCGTCCCACCCGCTAGGAGGAATATTAGGAAGCCGAACCCTCCACTGAACCGATTTGGGGCTTGTTTCAAGTGCGGGAGTTTAGAGCACCAGATTAGAAACTGTCCCCAGCAGCGCCCCTCGGGACCCCCAGGGCAACCGCAGCAACCACGGGTAGGGAATCAGGCCGGGAATCCCCCACCGGCTAATCAGGGCAAGCCGCCAGCGCAAGGACGAGTTTATGCGATGGCGCGAAGAGAGGCGGAGGACACGCCGGGCGTGGTCACAGGTACGATTTCTCTATGTGATCATGCTGCGTATGCATTGTTTGACCCGGGGGCGACCCATTCATTTATTTCAGAGCAATTTGTTAGACTGGTTGGGCCTGAGCCTGATTTGCTTGAGACTATGCTTTGTGTGACGACCCCATTGAATGATAAAGTGTTAGGCTGCGCATGACAACTTGCCAAACAGTGTTTGATTCTGTTATTTTGTTCCCAGAATCAGTTTGGGAACAGAAATGCGTTTGTTTAATTTTTTTATTCTGGACACAATTTTCTCAAAAATTGTTCCCATAATCAGTTTTGGAGCAAAATCAAGAATAAAAAAAAAGTAGCTTCTTGATTCTGGGAACAATTTTGATAATCAATTTTTTTTCTTCTTCATTTTCTTGATTTTTAATTTAGCTTCTAATGTCCGCCCCGAGGACCGCCCTTGCCGGATCTGACGAGAATAAAATATTTTAATAAAAAATATTTTACTGGCCATGGCCGGCGACCAGGCCATGGCCATAAAAAAGAAAAAAATATATTTTTAATAAAAATATTTTGATAAAAAAAATATTTTACCTGCCATGGCCGGTGACCAGGCCATGGCAAAAAAAGAAAAAATATATATTTTTAATAAAAATATTTTAATAAAAAATATTATTAATAAAAAAATATTTTACCGGCCATGGCCAAAAAAAATAAAAATGTATATTTTTAATAAAAAAATTATTATTAATAAAAAAAATATTTTACAGGCCATGGCCGGCGATCAGGCTATGGCAAAAAAAATATATTTTTAATAAAAATATTTTAATAAAAAAAATATTTTACCAGCCATGGCCGGCGACCAGGCCATGGCCAAAAAAAATAAAAATATATATTTTTAATAAAATATTTTTATAAAAAATATTATTAATAAAAAAAATAATTGTCTGGCCATAGCCGGCAACCAGGCCATGGCCAAAAAAAATAAAAATATATATTTTTAATAAAAAATATTATTAATAAAAAAAATATTTTACCGGTTATGGCCGGCGACCAGGCCATGGCAAAAAAAAAGAAAAAAAGGAAAAAAAATACTTTTAATAAAAATATTATTATTAAAAAAATATTTTACTGGTCATGGCCGGCGAGCAGGCTATGGCCAAGAAGGAGGAAAAGAAAAAAAGAAAAGAAAAAAAAGAAAGAAATATTAAAATATTTAAAAATATTATTAATAAAAAGAAATTTTGTGGCGTTACCAAACGCATTTCTATTCTTTTTTCTATTCCAGGGATGGAATTTTGGGCCGTTAACAAACGCCTTAAAATGCTCAGAATCAATTCCGGGCACAGAATAAAAAATAATCATTTCTGAGCAGAATCTATTCCCGGGCACAGAATCGTTGTCATGCGCAGCCTTAGTGTCATTGGGGTGTCCTAGCTGTAAGATAGTGATAGGTGGTAGAGAAGAAAGAATTGACTTGGCAGTGTTGGCCATGTTCGATTTTGATATGATAATTGGAATGGATTGGCTAGTAAAGCAGAAAGCTGTAATGGATTGTGGTAATAGGGTGATCCAGTTTAATCCGATTGGACATCCTAGATTTGAATTTCAGGGAAACCGAGGAAGAACCTCGATCCCTTGGATTTCCTCGCTAGAGGTGACCAAGTTGTTGGATGAAGGTTGCAAGGGATATTTGGTGAATGTGGTAGATCCAACAGTGGCAGAACCTAAGTTGGAAGATATACCTGTAGTATGCAATTTTCTCGAGATTTTTCCTCAGGAATTGCCGGGTTTGCCACCAGATCGGGAAGTATAATTTGCGATAGAATTGGCCCCGGGCACAGAACCGATTTCAAAGGCGCCGTATCGAATGTCCTTGTCAGAATTGAAAGAATTGAAAGTCCAGATGCAGGAATTATTGGATAAGGGTTTTATTCGTCCTAGTGTATCTCCATGGGGAGCACCGGTCCTGTTTGTAAGGAAAAAGGACGGGACATTGAGGTTGTGTATCGACTACCGGCAGTTGAACCAGGTGACGATTAAGAATAAGTACTCACTGCCGAGGATTGATGATCTGTTTGATCAATTACAAGGAGCCTCAGTGTTCTCTAAGATTGATCTTCGGACCGGATACCATTAGCTGAGAATCCGAAAGGAGGACATACCTAAGACCGCTTTTAGGATGCGGTACGGCCACTATGAGTTTACAGTGATGCCTTTCGGATTGACCAATGCCCCTGCAGCCTTTATGGATCTAATGAATAGGGTGTTCAAGGAGTTCTTAGACCGGTTCGTCATAGTGTTCATCGACGATATACTGGTATATTCGAAGAACCCTGAGGAGCATGAGGTACATTTGACTGAGGTACTACGGACCTTGAGAGAACACGCACTCTATGCCAAGTTCAGTAAGTGCGAGTTTTGGCTTAGCAGAGTAGCGTTTCTTGGACACATAGTTTCGGGAGATGGAATTTCTGTAGACCCAACGAAGATTGAGGCAGTAACTAAGTAGCCAAGACCGACCTCAGTGACGGAGATCCGAAGTTTCTTAGGATTGGCTGGCTATTATCGACGTTTTGTAGAAGGATTCTCGTCGATAGCCACACCATTGACGCGATTGCTGAAGAAGGAATCTAAGTTCGAATGGGACGATAAATGTGAGAAAAGTTTTCAGGAGTTGAAGTATAGGCTGACGACTGCCCCAGTATTAACCATTCCGTCTGGACCAGGAGGATTTGAGGTCTACAGCGATGCGACGCTAAGAGGACTTGGATGTGTGTTGATGTAGCACGGGAAGGTAGTCGCGTATGCGTCGCGCCAGTTGAGGCCGCATGAGATGAACTATCCGACGCATGATTTAGAGCTGGCAGCGATCGTCTTTGCCCTTAAGATCTGGAGGCACTATTTGTGCAGGGAAAAGTTTCAGATTTATACGGATCATTAAAGCCTCAAGTACCTGTTTTCGCAGAAAGAATTGAATATGAGGCAGCGCCGATGGATGGAACTTCTGAAGAACTAGGACTGCGACATCCTGTATCATCCCGAGAAGGCGAATCGAGTAGCGGATGAGCTAAGTCGGAAGTCAAGTATGGCGCATATGATGGTCAAGGAGTGGACCTTATTAGAAAGGTTAAGAAACTCGGAATTTAAGTTCGAAGTGAGTCAGATGTCTAGCCTAATGGCTGCATTGAGAATTGAGCCAGAGATCCAAATTAAGGTTAAGGCACTCCAGTCTACGGACTAAGAAATACAAAAGATCGTCAGAATGGACGCCGCTACTAGAAAGTCGGATTTTCAAGTGAGCGAGGATGGAATTCTAAAGTTCCGAGGACGATTATGTGTGCCTGACGACTTGGAACTTAAGGAAGAGATTTTAAGTGAAGCTCATCGCAGTAATTACAGTATCCACCCTAGTAGTACAAAGATGTATCAGAATTTGCAGCAGCATTATTGGTGGAATGGACTGAAAAAGGATGTGGCCAAGCATGTGGCCAAGTGTTTGACGTGCCAACAAGTGAAGGCACAGCACTGTAAGCCGGGAGGATTGCTGCGACCGTTAGAGATCCCTGAATGGAAATGGGAGCACATCACGATGGATTTCGTCACAGGTCTACCAAGGAGTCAGAGAGGACACGATTCCATTTGGGTGATAGTAGATAGACTAACTAAGTCAGCACACTTCCTGGCATTGCGAAAGGATTTTGAATTGGAGAGGTACGCAGAGTTGTACGTGCGACAAATCGTCAAATTGCATGGAGTACCGGTAACGATCACATCGGATCGAGATCCGAGATTTACGGTCAACTTTTGGAAAAGTTTGCAATCGGCCTTAGGAACGAAGTTGCAGTTCAGTACAGCCTATCATCCTCAGACAGATGGCCAGTCTGAAAGGACGATCCAAACTTTGGAGGATATGTTGCGTGCCTGTATTTTGCTTTTTGAGCCATCTTTTGGGATATACCATTTGGAACGTTTCCACGAACAATTACCTCTAAATCTATAACCGAAGCAACCCTCGAGGGGTAGGTCGCAACAAACATGCTATTGGAACTTAAAAAATTTAGATTACAATTCTACTGGCATAACAAAGGCTAAGGTTAATGTGAGGTCCACTCTTAACTTAAGCTTTTTTTTTTTACGTTTCTTCTTCCGTTCGTTTAGTTTCCTTCCTTATTGTTTTTCTTTTGCATTTCTGACTAAATTAGTGTCCCTCTTTTGCAAAAAATAGTTTACAGGGAAAATCGACAACTAATTATTGTGTCAATGAATTATATATTTATTTTATATCATTTTCTGAAGGAAATCATGACTCTAAACATAATTGAAGTATAAGTAAGAGTGAAAAGAATCATTTACTTGTTTTCATGAATGCATATGATTTGATTAAGCCTTTTGATATTTGTCATTACTTATAGTCTGTGCACTTTAACTGCCTAACCTTCATTGTACTTGGTGAATATAATAGTCTCGCTTTTATTTATTTTTAATATCATCACCACCCGATTTTTTAATATATATATATATATAAATGATAATATGACAAACTTAAAAATTGAAAATTTCTAAACATCCATTATTATTATACAAATTACCTTTGCCTTGACTATTAGCAGTTGACAAGAAATTTTTAGCCTTGTAAGTTAAATGCCCAGTATTAACTGCTAATTTCGAAAGAAAACGGAAGAGAGGCTATATACTTGCTTTCATTTGCATATAATTTTTTTTGTGTACTCGGTCTTCCTTTTTTTTTTCAACTCTTTTTCTCCACTCTTTTAATTTATTATTGCTTGTTCTTTCTTCTTGTCCATCTTCTCCAAATTTCTGGATTTTTCTTACCCTTGCATTCGCAATTGAAGGCACAAAAAGGACATCTTCGCACGTTAGACACCATAGAAAACAAATGCAACTATCTTTATTTCGTCCAAAAAGAGAGCTTACAATATCATTTTAACCATAACCAAATGTTGACATATTAGAAACCTTCCGAGCACAAATTTCTTCATTGCCGTAGATTTTAGGATTTCCAACTTTCGCATTCATTGTCAGGTAAACACGCACCAGTAGATACTATAGACCACACACAAGTAGTACATCGTTCAAAATCTCTAGGCTCATCATATATATTAATATAGTGAGACTGCCCAGGCCATTGCATGTTGCAAAAGAATAGAGTGCCACCAAAAAATTTGGGAGTGAAGGTAAAACTCCAGAAGGCACCAGGATTGATATGATGAATGCGAAGATCGTCTTGTTTAGATTTGCAATGAACCGTAAGCACGACTCCTCCTGGTAATTTGTTGAAAATTTGGACTTTAGTTTCATGGAAAGCACCGTCAGAGCTAGGTTGTTGGAAGACAAGAATAATCACGAACATCATGAAAACGGTGTTTTTCTTAAACACATACATATTCGTCAACTATGTTTTTCTTTTGGAATATGAACACAGTCAAGTATGGTGGAGAAACCTATTTAAGGATGATTAAGATGCTTCATTTGGTAAGACACAAAAAAAAATGCTTGTCGGGTACTAAGATGACAAATGTTTAGGCCACATATGTATAATCTGGGAAAATCTAGTAATGTATTTATTAAAATATTTTTACTTGTGTTTAATTTTTTCGCATCTTGATTTTTTTCTATATATGCATACATCTATACTAATACGTAGAAATTAGATGCAATGTAGTTATCAACATATCTGTACTTGCATCTCTTTTCTTTCCATATATACATCGAAAGTAGATGCAATGTATTTATTTAACTCTTCGAGTTCAAATGTTGGCCCCTGGATTGATCTAATGGCTCATATTGTTTCCTTAATAGCTAAGGCTATCTCCCATTGGTTGAATTTGGATCGCTTAAATAAGTGACATGGCATAACAGATGGCTAGGATGTGCTTTTAATGAATGGTGAGGATAATTTGCTTATTTATTAAGGAAATGCTCATATTGGCCTAAATTGGATGACATGGCATACAAAGGCATTTTGGTAATTTCACAATGGGCATTTTGGTAATTGTTAGGCACATGGGGAAGGGGTTGGCCGGCCTTAGCTTGTGGCAGCCAGATCGTGATCGGAAATGGCCGTCTTTCGGGCATTCTCCCCGGATTGGCCCTTTCCACCAGTTGGACCAGTCGGGCCGGTTCAAACCGGCTTGGACCGGTTTGGCCAATTCAATTGCAAGATAATTTGTGCAATTTAGTTCAATTTTCTCTTTTGGGGACATGATTGTGAAGAATTTTTATCCAATTATCAAAGGAAAGTATCAAATTGAAATAAATCAACATAAATCCAATCGGTTAAAGTCAAACAAACTTATTTCCGATACCTCAATTGAATGAATTTGTTTGAATTACATCACGAGTAATGTTAATTTCATCTCAATTGATTTGTCTCACACAAATTAGGGATTTTCAATCAATGGATGCAATTTTTGTAATTTCTATCCTTAATTTATAAAATTGATTTAAATTAAACCCAATTGATTTGAAAAGTAATCAATTGATTCTATCAAGTGGGTTTAAACACTCCAATGCACTCTAATTGACTTGCACATATTGGCTTGAGCTAAACCCCAAAAGGAAATTGGAGCTTAATTATCAAATTGAAGCTCAATTCATCAAATTAAACCCTAGAGAGGAGTGGGTCAAATTGGATTGTATCAATTGGATCAATCTAACTTGGTTTTACAAGTCCTTGGCCAGTTAAATTGATCAAATTGATTCAAATTGATGTGAATTTGTCAAAATTGATTTGGGAATGAGATGCATATAAGAAATCAAACTTATCCGTCCTTTAATTGCGTAATTCAAGAAGAACAAACCGGAATTCCTAATTATGGCTCAAAATGGGGGTTTTCACCTTTGACTTGGAATTCTAAAATTGGCTTGAAAATTGAATGGAAAACAACTTCTAGATCAAATGTCGGGAAGGAAACTATCCAAAAAAATGACTAGAAATGAAGAAAACTTTTGGTCGGTTTGAATCAAATCCCGCGAGTTCGGGCAAAGTTGATTCTAAATCGATTTTTGTAAAATTAATGATGCCAAAGTGAAATTAAGGTAAAAAGGAGTTGATTTAGGGCTTTCCAAATTTTCAATTTTTTTAGACAAAGTGTTAACCAAAAGTTAACATTTTGGTAATCATTTACTAAAATGTCAATTAATGGGTCAAACTTTGAATTTTTTTTGAAAATTGATAATGCAAAAGTGAAATAAACACAATTTTCGGATTTTTCATTCAAAAAATCAAATTTTGACTTAGGGTTGACTTTTCAATCAAAATTCGACCAAAAGTCAACTCAAGAATCAACGATTTGACTTTTTGAGATTAAAGTGCAAAAAGCTTGAAAATGAGAGGCTACTGCTAATTCAAATGTTAAATGACTCTTTTTGGTTAAGAAATGTGTTCCGTCCTAATCAGAAACCCTAATCTCAAGTTTTTTGCGTTTACAACGCGTTGGCTAAAAATCAAGTGTCAACAGGCATTAGTGGAAACATTAACGCAACCCAATCCTCGTAGGTAGATATCTGTGAATCCATAAGGACTCGAAACAAAATTCCTACATTTCGATTGGGTATTCTAGCCGACTCCGACAAAAGGCTAATGATGACTCCTAATTGCTAAAAACATAAAAAAAAAAAATGATCCTGTGACACGAGAGGTATAAATTGAGGGAGAATTCACATTCATGGTTAATGGATATTCTAAATTAACAAAAGAATAATGCTTTTTGAGCCATCTTTTGGGATATACCATTTGGAACGTTTCCACGAACAATTACCTCTAAATCTATAACCGAAGCAACCCTCGAGGGGTAGGTCGCAACAAACATGCTATTGGAACTTAAAAAATTTAGATTACAATTCTACTGGCATAACAAAGGCTAAGGTTAATGTGAGGTCCACTCTTAACTTAAGCTTTTTTTTTTTACGTTTCTTCTTCTGTTCGTTTAGTTTCCTTCCTTATTGTTTTTCTTTTGCATTTCTGACTAAATTAGTGTCCCTCTTTTGCAAAAAATAGTTTACATGGAAAATCGACAACTAATTATTGTGTCAATGAATTATATATTTATTTTATATCATTTTCTGAAGGAAATCATGACTCTAAACATAATTGAAGTATAAGTAAGAGTGAAAAGAATCATTTACTTGTTTTCATGAATGCATATGATTTGATTAAGCCTTTTGATATTTGTCATTACTTATAGTCTGTGCACTTTAACTGCCTAACCTTCATTGTACTTGGTGAATATAATAGTCTCGCTTTTATTTATTTTTCATATCATCACCACCCGATTTTTTAATATATATATATATATATATATATATATATATAAATGATAATATGACAAACTTAAAAATTGAAAATTTCTAAACATCCATTATTATTATACAAATTACCTTTGCCTTGACTATTAGCAGTTGACAAGAAATTTTTAGCCTTGTAAGTTAAATGCCCAGTATTAACTGCTAATTTCGAAAGAAAACGGAAGAGAGGCTATATACTTGCTTTCATTTGCATATAATTTTTTTTGTGTACTCGGTCTTCCTTTTTTTTTTCAACTCTTTTTCTCCACTCTTTTAATTTATTATTGCTTGTTCTTTCTTCTTGTCCATCTTCTCCAAATTTCTGGATTTTTCTTACCCTTGCATTCGCAATTGAAGGCACAAAAAGGACATCTTCGCACGTTAGACACCATAGAAAACAAATGCAACTATCTTTATTTCGTCCAAAAAGAGAGCTTACAATATTATTTTAACCATAACCAAATGTTGAAATATTAGAAACCTTCCGAGCACAAATTTCTTCATTGCCGTAGATTTTAGGATTTCCAACTTTCGCATTCATTGTCAGGTAAACACGCACCAGTAGATACTATAGACCACACACAAGTAGTACATCGTTCAAAATCTCTAGGCTCATCATATATATTAATATAGTGAGACTGCCCAGGCCATTGCATGTTGCAAAAGAATAGAGTGCCACCAAAAAATTTGGGAGTGAAGGTAAAACTCCAGAAGGCATCAGGATTGATATGATGAATGCGAAGATCGTCTTGTTTAGATTTGCAATGAACCGTAAGCACGACTCCTCCTGGTAATTTGTTGAAAATTTGGACTTTAGTTTCATGGAAAGCACCGTCAGAGCTAGGTTGTTGGAAGACAAGAATAATCACGAACATCATGAAAACGGTGTTTTTCTTAAACACATACATATTCGTCAACTATGTTTTTCTTTTGGAATATGAACACAGTCAAGTATGGTGGAGAAACCTATTTAAGGATGATTAAGATGCTTCATTTGGTAAGACACAAAAAAAAATGCTTGTCGGGTACTAAGATGACAAATGTTTAGGCCACATATGTATAATCTGGGAAAATCTAGTAATGTATTTATTAAAATATTTTTACTTGTGTTTAATTTTTTCGCATCTTGATTTTTTTCTATATATGCATACATCTATACTAATACGTAGAAATTAGATGCAATGTAGTTATCAACATATCTGTACTTGCATCTCTTTTCTTTCCATATATACATCGAAAGTAGATGCAATGTATTTATTTAACTCTTCGAGTTCAAATGTTGGCCCCTGGATTAATCTAATGGCTCATATTGTTTCCTTAATAGCTAAGGCTATCTCCCATTGGTTGAATTTGGATCGCTTAAATAAGTGACATGGCATAACAGATGGCTAGGATGTGCTTTTAATGAATGGTGAGGATAATTTGCTTATTTATTAAGGAAATGCTCATATTGGCCTAAATTGGATGACATGGCATACAAAGGCATTTTGGTAATTTCACAATGGGCATTTTGGTAATTGTTAGGCACATGGGGAAGGGGTTGGCCGGCCTTAGCTTGTGGCAGCCAGATCGTGATCGGAAATGGCCGTCTTTCGGGCATTCTCCCCGGATTGGCCCTTTCCACCAGTTGGACCTGTCGGGCGGTTCAAACCGGCTTGGACCGGTTTGGCCAATTCAATTGCAAGATAATTTGTGCAATTTAGTTCAATTTTCTCTTTTGGGGACATGATTGTAAAGAATTTTTATCCAATTATCAAAGGAAAGTATCAAATTGAAATAAATCAACATAAATCCAATCGGTTAAAGTCAAACAAACTTATTTCCGATACCTCAATTGAATGAATTTGTTTGAATTACATCACGAGTAATGTTAATTTCATCTCAATTGATTTGTCTCACACAAATTAGGGATTTTCAATCAATGGATGCAATTTTTGTAATTTCTATCCTTAATTTATAAAATTGATTTAAATTAAACCCAATTGATTTGAAAAGTAATCAATTGATTCTATCAAGTGGGTTTAAACACTCCAATGCACTCTAATTGACTTGCACATATTGGCTTGAGCTAAACCCCAAAAGGAAATTGGAGCTTAATTATCAAATTGAAGCTCAATTCATCAAATTAAACCCTAGAGAGGAGTGGGTCAAATTGGATTGTATCAATTGGATCAATCTAACTTGGTTTTACAAGTCCTTGGCCAGTTAAATTGATCAAATTGATTCAAATTGATGTGAATTTGTCAAAATTGATTTGGGAATGAGATGCATATAAGAAATCAAACTTATTCGTCCTTTAATTGCGTAATTCAAGAAGAACAAACCGGAATTCCTAATTATGGCTCAAAATGGGGGTTTTCACCTTTGACTTGGAATTCTAAAATTGGCTTGAAAATTGAATGGAAAACAACTTCTAGATCAAATGTCGGGAAGGAAACTATCCAAAAAAATGACTAGAAATGAAGAAAACTTTTGGTCGGTTTGAACCAAATCCCGCGAGTTCGGGCAAAGTTGATTCTAAATCGATTTTTGTAAAATTAATGATGCCAAAGTGAAATTAAGGTAAAAAGGAGTTGATTTAGGGCTTTCCAAATTTTCAATTTTTTTAGACAAAGTGTTAACCAAAAGTTAACATTTTCGTAATCATTTACTAAAATGTCAATTAATGGGTCAAACTTTGAATTTTTTTTGAAAATTGATAATGCAAAAGTGAAATAAACACAATTTTCGGATTTTTCATTCAAAAAATCAAATTTTGACTTAGGGTTGACTTTTCAATCAAAATTCGACCAAAAGTCAACTCAAGAATCAACGATTTGACTTTTTGAGATTAAAGTGCAAAAAGCTTGAAAATGAGAGGCTACTGCTAATTCAAATGTTAAATGACTCTTTTTGGTTAAGAAATGTCTTCCGTCTCAATCAGAAACCCTAATCTCAAGTTTTTTGCGTTTACAACGCGTTGGCTAAAAATCAAGTGTCAACAGGCATTAGTGGAAACATTAACGTAACCCAATCCTCGTAGGTAGATATCTGTGAATCCATAAGGACTCGAAACAAAATTCCTACATTTCGATTGGGTATTCTAGCCGACTCCGACAAATGGCTAATGATGACTCATAATTGCTAAAAACATAAAAAAAAAATGATCCTGTGACACGAGAGGTATAAATTGAGGGAGAATTCACATTCATGGTTAATGGATCTTCTAAATTAACAAAAGAATAATTCTTTTTTAGCCATCTTTTGGGATATACCATTTGGAACGTTTCCACGAACAATTACCTCTAAATCTATAACCGAAGCAACCCTCGAGGGGTAGGTCGCAACAAACAAGCTATTGGAACTTAAAAAATTTAGATTACAATTCTACTGGCATAACAAAGGCTAAGGTTAAATGTGAGGCCCACTCTTAACTTAAGCTTTTTTTTTTACGTTTCTTCTTCCTTTCGTTTAGTTTCCTTTCTTATTGTTTTTCTTTTGCGTTTCTGACTAAATTAGTGTCCCTCTTTTGTAAAAAATAGTTTACATGGAAAATCGACAACTAATTATTGTGTCATTGAATTATATATTTATTTTATATCATTTTCTGAAGGAAATCATGACTCTAAACATAATTGAAGTATAAGTAAGAGTGAAAAGAATCATTTACTTGTTTTCATGAATGCATATGATTTGATTAAACCTTTTGATATATGTCATTACTTATAGTCTGTGCACTTTAACTGCCTAACCTTCATTGTACTTGGTGAATATTGTGACATTCTGAGTTCGACCCACTTCCGGGATCAATGAAATGAATGTGTATTTCTCATTTCGTTTTAGTAAGTCTCACCCGGAACTGATCACTCTCGGGATGCTGACCAATAGGGAATGGCTAACTAGGAAAACGGTACGTGGACCCAAGAACTCGACCGTGAATCGAGCTTCGATTCCGAGGAACGACGAGGGAATATTTTGGGCCAATATGGGCCGATCCAAGGAGGGCGACGGATTTGGTTTGCCAACGACGTGCGATCGGATCGCGGGTGATTCTGCACGACCGAGGGTACGCGTGGCGAACGATCCTAAACTTATTCTGAACGATGGCGACCTCCGGAACTAGTGATGGACCCTCACGTTTTCTCGGTAATCAAGGCCCCCATGGCTCGAGTAACACTAGGTCGATACGCGTAACCCCTAAAAAGCCGCCCGTTAGTAAGAGACGCTAAAATCGCATTTGAGCGAAATTGATCGTCGAGTTGAATCCGGACTTGAGTGTCGAATTTCACGGACGTACGCGACTAATTTACAAGGACGACGTCGTATTGGTGTGGCCAATCATATTTGGGATCAGTTTGGTCGGAAAATTGAATTTTGCACCGGGAATGGAAAATTACCATTTTACATCTTGAGCCCTATGCTTTAATTCTGAATTTTTGGAGGATAAAATGGACTTATTCAGCCCTTAGAGTGGCCGAAAAATATTGGACAATTTGGCCCCCATCACATTTGCTCATTCCCCACTTTGCCCCTAGATATTTTGATCTAGAATCAATCCTAACCCTTGGTTTTGGATAGAATAGTTTGGCCTTTAAATTTCAGCCATTGGAAGAGAGTCCTAGTGGGGTGGGTGGATTGGTCATTGTGAGTGGAGTGGGTCACCTACTCCCACTTAAGGCTTTGTTTTAACTCTCTCTCTCTCCCTCTCCCTCCTCATTCTTCCTCTTCGGCCGGCCAACCCCTCCCCCTCACTCTCTCCATTTTCTCTCTTCTTTCCCCTTGGCCACGTGAAGCCAAGCCGCCGGAGCAGCCACCGCCACGGTCGTGCCGCCCCGCCAGAACCACGTGCCACCACCGGCCGGCGATTGCTTCGCACGCCACCACCACCATTCGACCACCCCATTCCCTCATTCTCCCCTTCTCTCTCTGATTTTCGGCACCACCAGCACCGACCGGCCCCGCCTTGGCCGTGTGATCGCCGCCCAAGTGCCGCCGCCGCCGGCCGCCCTACCTCCTCACGCACCACAACCACCGCCACCCTCACCTTTTCCCCTCTCCTTTCCCACGACCCATCACCATCACCATCACCCCCCTCTCGCCGTTCAGATCAGCCATGGACCGCCAGCCCGTCGTCGCCGCTGTTCGCCGCCGGAGCCCCCTGCTGGTTCGGCGTGAGCCAGCGACCGTCCAGCCCATTTTCCCCTAGTTTGGCACCCCTTTGGAGCTTAGGAGTTGGGTGAGTAGAAACCCTAAACCCTAATTAGGATTTTGTGCATTTTTAGGCAAGTTTAGGGGTTAATTAGGGTGATTTAAGGGTTAATTTAGTGACGGGTGATTAGGCTTTGATGGTGAAATGTTTTAGTGGCCTAATGTGATGTTTTGAGGTGATTTAGAGGCTCATAGCGGGCTGCGAGTGGTTGGATATTATCGGCTTGATCGGAAAAATATGTTGATAGTCTATGGTTAATTGGAAATTGCTAAGTGTGCTATGAGTGTACCTTGTTGTGGCTGATTTACACGCGGTTTGAGATTAATTGTGCAATGTATAGTGGGTGATTGTCTTGGCTGTGAAATGAGTATACAATGTGGGCCATTGATATGTGTGATTTCAATGACTTAATTGCGTGATCTTTTGTGCGCCAAATTATGGACTGTGGCTGAATTACATTAAATGGCGAATTGAGCATTTTATTATGTGAATTGAGTACTCAACGTGGATTCGATTGATGCTATGAGTTTTGGATGTTATGGCCATGGTTTCGTGCATATTGAGTGACGGCATATTATGTGAATCATGCGAGTTTGCATGATTGTCATTGAGCATGTGATCACCTAAAATGCCCTGAGGCGTCGTTTACGCGAGATTTAGATAATAATTGGTGGAATGTATACGCGTGGTCCCATAAACCCTGAGGCATTTAACGCGGGGTATTGAACCCGTCCTGATGCGTTTAACGCGGGACGATGCCCGGATTACCGGATGATGGCCAACCTGAGGCGTCGTTCACGCGGGTTGTGCCATGGACTTAAGGCGTGATACACGAGTCCCGAGCAGTGATGGACCTGATGCGTTTAAAGCGGGTCGGAGATTAAATGGGAAATTGGCTCGTGTGCGAAGTGTACATTAATGAGTATGAGCATGTGCATGGCAAGTGATCGTGATCAATTGATAATGTGTGTGTGCCATGATTGATTTTCTCAGTGTTATTATTATATGCCTAACCTGCAGGGTCGATTATATATTGGATTTGGGCCGAGGGCCTAAGTCGTGTGATTACTCAATAGTATGTTTGGTTAGTTGCTTGTCTGGAGGTGTATGTTAGCCTAGTTTAGGTTTAAGGGGGCCTACTTACTGAGATTCGTTCTCACTGTTGTTAAACCCTAACATTTCAGACCCCCGACCTTGAGGATGGCCAGCATACCACTACGTTTTGGGATCCCGGACCGTATAGAGCGTTCAGTGACCGAGTACCCCGATTGGAATGGGGAGGCGTATTTTAGGTTTTATACTATTGTCTGGATCGACGAGGGCAGGCCACAGCTCAAGGCCCATCCTTATCTTAGTTGGTGCTACCGGGACCAGACTGGCTTTCACGGGCCCCTTAGGACTTTCGATGTCTGGTTTGACGGGTTAGGCCAGTGGGACTCGCATGCCGCTGATGGGGAGGTAGTGAGTCCCGACGCCGTGTCTGAGATGGATTCTGACCCCCGGCCAGTCATCTTCGAGTCCGACATGGATTCCGACCCTAAGGAGGAGGAGCCGATAGAGCGGGAGTCCGATCCCGAGCCGGAGCTGATGGAGCTGGAGTCAGAGCCGGAGGATGATCCCGAGGAGGAGCCGCCGGAGGTCGAGTCCGAGCCAGAGTCTATGGATTCCGAGTTCGAGTCGTCCGATGATTCATCCGAGTTTTCAGGATCCGATCCGAATTGGATAACCTAGGGGTTAGCCTTGAGCATAGCTAGGGTTTAGGGCCGACACTTTTTGGAAGGAGCCCTTCTTAGATATAGTACTTGACCGCCCCGAGCCACGAATCCTTTTTTATGTTGGTGGCTGCTGACCTGTTTTGGTTTATGTGTATACTTA
Source organism: Syzygium oleosum (assembly GCF_021117445.2). Taxonomy (NCBI): domain Eukaryota; kingdom Viridiplantae; phylum Streptophyta; class Magnoliopsida; order Myrtales; family Myrtaceae; genus Syzygium; species Syzygium oleosum. The sequence continues at coordinate 17,364,404 of NW_026607485.1, read as the reverse complement.
TGTTTTTAATGGATATTGTAAATCCTCATTTTATGAATGTAAGTATGTGTTCATGATATTTGTTGCTACCTTGATCATGTTTTAATTATGTACGGGTGTATGATCGTTTCTGCATGTGTATTGTTCTCTGATTTGGGTTTTGGGTCGGCGACGCGTCCTGGGACGTCGCACTAATTCGACCGAAGAAGGGATGCTGCATGCCGTAGAGTTCGGGGCGTGACATGTACCAGTTGATTTGGTATCAGAGCAAGGTCAGCTCGATCCAACTCGGTCGAAGCCTAGAGTGATAAGGAGCGATGACCTCGGGTAGCTAATAGGGAGACTTGTGTGCTACGTATACCTCCAGACTGTTTGATTTTTTTTTTTTTTATGATTGAGTGACTGTTGAAAATGACACGTAAAGTGCAGGTACGGCAGGACCCAAGGTAAGTACACCTATCTCTTTGGTTGAGACCTCAGACTGCTTGTGATTGATCGCTTGCTGTGTGAATGATTGTCGTGATTCTTTGCCTAGGACCTTAGACTGGTATAGTTTGGCCTAGGTCTCTAATTCCTAAATGGAATTATAGTAGGTAGGTGAGTAGTGAGAAAACTCGTGAGGATGAGCAAAGAAATGGGGACACGAGGACAACCGAGTACTAGGGGCCAAGAAGTGGGAGACCCAAGGATTGATGCGGTCATACAGACGCTGCAGGAAATAAGAAATTTGATGGGAAGGTAGGCTCAAGAGAGGGCTGCCAATATTGCCCAAGCTGCTGAGGCCGCAGCAGCTGCTGAGGCCGCAGCAGCTGCTGCTGTTAATGGAAATCAAGCCAATCAGGGGCAGGCTCAGGTAGTTGTGAATAGACAGATGAACCAGCTGGTAGAACAATTCTTGAAATTGAAGCTGCCGAAGTTCGACGGAAAGGGTGATCCCGAGGCTGCGCCGCGTTGGGTGGAAGAACTGGAAAAGGCCTTTGAAGTCCTGGGGTGCACCAAGGCCGAGAAGGTGACTTTGGCTGTGTACCAGTTGCAAGAGAAATGCCAGTGATTGGTGGAAGGCCACCAGGGGGAGAGTATTCCCTGAGGGTACCGCCCAGACTTGGGCTGTGTTCACTGAAAATTTCTATGGGAAATACTTCTCTAAAAGTGCCAGAGAAAGGAAGTTAGCGGAGTTCATGAGACTTCACCAAGGATCGATGACGGTAGATCAGTTGTTGACATCTAATTTTTAGCTCATTTTTGTCATATTTTCAAAAATTTCAAAATTAGGTCTAGGGATCTTGGCCAAGCCTGGAAACCTATTTCTAAACCAAAAATAATAATTTTTTAGCATTTTTCCTCAATTTCTTTTAGTCAAAATAAGCAAGAAAATCAAGAAAAATAGTAAATGAAATCAGAAAATTCCATAAAAATAGTCAATAATCTTCTTTTAAATTCAATTTCATAAATACACTGTCAATTTTAGAAAATCTCAATCGGGTACATGTTTTTCCCAAAATTGGGCAAAATTAAACCCAAATTGAACCAAAAATGAAATTAAATTTTTTCTAGACATTTTTAGGTCATAGTGTCTTCACAACAATTGATTCTGGGACCTTTAATTGCATAATGGTCAGTCCAATTGCACAATTTGATGTAAAAATAAAAAATCCCCAAAAATTGATTGAAAATTAATGAATTTTGAACCTAAATTGGAAATCGTGCCCAAAATGAAATTTCTGAAATGTGAGATTATCATTTTTAGGGTTAATCAGGGGTGGGTAATGCAATTTTTGCATCAATTTTGCCTAATCAGGTCATTAAGACCTCGAATTGAACAAAACCCTATTAACCCGAATATAAAATGAGAAAATCTTGGGCACAATTATAATAAAAATTGGGAAAAATTATATGTTTGGGTTCAGAACATGCTGGGAAATTCAATTTTAGGGTCAAATTTTGAAAATTCAGTCAAAATTAGACTTAATTTGCAATTTTATGCAAAATCGGAACTGCCGGGTCAGGCTGGTCAACCCGACCCGACCCGACCCGAACAGTCCTTCTTCCTCGCCCGACTCGGCCAAAACGCAATAAACCCATAATTTCCCGCGCGTGTGCCCATGACTTTGCCGACTTATCCCGATCAATCTAGCACGTGTTTGATCGAGATGCCAGCTGGAGAATCTCCAGCTGGCACCGGTTAACGACTCCAATCGATTGGGCGTCGGTTTCAACGATTTTTTAGCGGGAAATCGAAGAAGAAAAAAAGAAAAAAAAAACTGAAGAAGAAATAGAGAAGGTATTCGAGAAAATTCCCGAGAGAGAGAAGAGAGAGAAAGAGCGAGAAAGAGAGAGAGTGTGTGTTAGAGACGTGTAGAGGATTCAAAGACCAAGCGATCGGTGTTTTCTCCGACGAGAAAATGCTGGCGAATCGGCTCTGATTGTGATCCTCCACGTCCGGCGAGCCGGTGACGAAGCCAGTTCGCGAAGGTCTGAAAACAAGCCCCGGCCGGCAATTCTAGAGGCATTCCGGCGATTCCAAAGCTACGGTCTTGAAGCCGAGGTGTCAAGGAAGAACTCTGTGACCATCACTGGTCTCGGAACCTCGTCGGATCATCAAACGAAAGCGGTAAAGATCGCTCATTGCCCTATTTTTTTGAAAAATTCCAGAACCCAAGTTTTGATGTTCATGCGATTTTCCTTACGATTTTAGACTTATGAATGTTTGAAGCTAGTTTCTGATCATGTTTTATGTTCCTTGATTGCATTTTGGCCATAAAAAACTGCATAAAACCTTCTCGGCCACCATTGCTGAAATTCGCCGGAGCTCGCGAGGTGCTCGCCGGAGTGTCACGATGGCCAATGGCCGTTCAAGTAGGCCTTCCCTGACCTTGTATGATGATTTGATGTCTGTTTTGAACGATTTAGACGGCTAAGGCGGTTAGAATTAGGATTAGCAATTCTGGAAATTATAAGTTTAGAAAAGTTTACAAGTTAGGCTATTCGGATCAATTTTTCGCCGGCCGGAGAAGTTCCGACGGCAACCGGAATAGGCTAGATGGAAAATAGAACATATGGGCTTGCTAATGGTATAATCAGAATGACCAAAATGTCACCGGAAGGTCGCCGACGGTGAGCCCGAACCGACAGTCTTGAGAACGAAAAAATGCAAATCCATGCACACCAACTGTTTGTTAAAATGCCTAAATAAAGGAAACCCAAACGGTGCCGTTTTGGCACCGTGCTCGCCGGAGAGGACGACTGGCGCCAGCGCCGGCGACGACCGACGCCAGCGCCGGCGACGACCGGTTCAGTCTCGGCCGAACCGATCCGATCCGGTTCATTCCCCTCGGCGGGAGAAAAAAAATTCTAAAAATAAAAAAATAGAAAAATTCTAAAAAAAATAAAATATCACAAAAGAAAATTAGATTTTCTTAGAAAATTAGGAAAATTTGCAGAAAATTCACAAAAATCATAAAAATCACAGAAAATTCAGAAAAATACAAAAAAAATTTAGAAAATTCATAAAAATTTCGAAAATTCAGAAAATACAAATAAAAAAATTTGAAAATTCTGGAAAATCAATAAAAATTTGAAAAAATTGGAAAATTCACCCAAATTTCCAGAAAATCATAAAAAATCATTGCTCGGTTTAAAAAAATTTTCCGAAAAAAAAAATAAATCAAAAATTTTGAAAATCCACAGAATGATTAAAAATCATTGTGGCCAGTCATAAAAAGTGAAATTTGATTTTTCCAAAATGCCTAAGTGGCATAATTTGAAAAATTCTAAATTTAGGGCTAAAACCCCTAAAAAACCCTAAACCCTAAATAATAAAAGGAACAAGCTATTAAAGTTTTGTTAGGGTTTGAGTAGGTTTCATTTCTAGTGACCAAATTAGGGTTGCTGTGATTGATTTGCTATTGGATGTGCATTTGATTCTTGGATGCTTAATTGTCTGTCCATGACTAGATTAGTGAAGTGACCTTAGGGATCCGTGTGATACGCTAGAATGCCATATCGTTCTTAGGTACCGAAAGAGCGTTAATGGTCTCAATTTGGGATCGTTAACGTAACCAAGTCCCTTACCTAGAATCTTTGGTTCGTAGGATTGCGGTACTTCTCCCGTACCTCAATTAGGTTTCTAGTCAACCTACCGTAAATGACTAGTGGCGACTCCAAGTTTAAATTTAGATCAAACAAACCCCGCTGTCACGTGAGGTATGGTCTGGGAGAGGCCCGTATAGAAAAATACCTCCATCGTAAAGCACGCGAGAGCGTGGCGCGACAGGCTTGGCGACTCCACCGGGGATTCTTAAATTTCTAAGTGGACTTAGGCCTAGATAGAACGATATGCATGTGTTTATGCTCGCAAGGATCCCAGGTACGTTCCATTAATGACGTGTTAAATGGTGATGCAGGTGGGAAGTATAAGGGGTGTAGTCTATGCTTACCTTTGTTTTGCATGATGGTGTTGAGATTGAATGTGATTTGGCCAAATTTTAGAAGTGCTGTTTGGTTATAAATTGTAGTGCTTGCCATTAAATTGCTTTAGCACTACACTTTCCCCACACACTACCCGTGGCCCAACCCCGGCTATATTTAGGATTACCCTTAGGAGGTATGTGTTTAGGCGAAACTGTGAGCCGATTGCTCATGGGATCGTTTAAATACAATACCGATCACCGAGATGGAATAATATCCCATTACTTTAGGCCGATCGCCTATTGGAATGGAATCCCTTGTCCATTAAGGTGGTGACCTTGAGCCTTTAGTATATCCTCACCTTTTTAGGTGTTAAAACCTCACTTGTTGCATATGCTTGTCTTTGTGGTTGGTATACCTAAAACCAAGCAAAATGTGTCGGTAAGTAAGTGTCGTTCCACTTCTATCATCTTTTCAATTATGCAAAGTTAGTTGACACAATTTTGTTAAAAAAAATGCCCAAATGACAATCAATGTTTGGACAAAATGCCTTTTCATACTAGAATGACTGAATAGGGTGACATGCTCCATTTGGTCACATTTTTCATTTCTCTATGGAATGTATAGGTCCATGATGATTTTCAATGTAATTCAAATAAATTGAATGCTCAAGATGTGACAAATACAATCCCATTTGCCGAAAGTCTATTTTCGATGTATTCGAAGTTGTAAACCATAGGGTAGTACTTTATGGTCAAAATGGAGCATGTCAAAAGGCATTTGCTTTAAACATTGATTTCATTCACATTTCAAGTATATGCTCTTTTAAGGCACAAATGGATTAGAAGTGGCATTTGTATTACATCATAAGAATGCAAATGTGTTTTACCTCCATTTTGTCCATAAAAGGACATATAATTAAAATGGGGGCATTTAAAATTAATCCATGGTGACTAATAATGAACTTTTTGCATGATTAGATCGAAATGGGGAAACTAGACATACAAGTCATCCCGGTTCCAAGGAAAGAGCTTTTGGCATGGTGGATGAATATGACTAAAGGCAACAAAGCCTACGTGAGGGAAAGATTGGGATATTTGTTCAAACTCATCAATCTAGAGTACCAAGTGAACTTGATTCAAGCGTTATCCCATTTTTGGGAAGTTACCACCGCCACATTCCAATTAGGCGAGCATGAGATGGTACCTACATTAGAAGAGTATAAGGCGACCATTGGAATTGATTTCGAATCAAGAATTGTTGAGCCCCCAATTGGATTGAAACCCATGAGTGTCATAGCCGAATTTTTGAACTTGAAGACTCCTCAAGTGGAAAAGTTGATCAAGTCGAACACCGAGAAGTTTCCTTTATCCCACTTGGTGGCTAATTACTCCAAATTGCCAAAGGAAACTGGGAATACTTCCGCGAGAGTCTTCATCCTTGCTTTCTTCGGGTTCGTCTTATTCCCTACATCAAAGACTGGATTGAATCCTCTTGTTGCGGTGATTGCTAGGCAAGCTTGTCTAAAATGGGATTTCTCCAATATGCTTTTAGCGGAAACCATCATTTCTTTGAATAAATACCAACGTCACCAAAAAGGTGTACTTCAAGCCTCAGCCGGGTTACTTTCTGTATGGTTCATTTCCCATATCCAACCTTGGGAACGTCATATGTGCATTAGAGAGATCGACTCATCTACCAACCCTATTGAGAGGTATTCGAAGCTCCAAGACAAATTGCCAAAATACTCTTTTCATGAGTGGGCAAACTTCATTAGGGCATTGACTCCCGACCAATTCCAATGGAGAATTCAATGGCTAAAGATAGTGACAGCTCAAATCACTTGTCAAGAAGGCAACTTGGTGCCATTGCTTGGATTGAATGGTGGAGCCGCTTATTTTCCACTAAGAGTGGTACAACAATTTGGAATAATTCAACAAGTTCCACCTACTTGGCATCGCGAGGAATTCACATTTGATATACCACAAAAATCCCAATCGGAGAAAGAAAATAAGGAGTTGCAAATAAAGGTTCAGAAGATCATGTATTCCTTGAAGAAATCAACCAAGAAAATAGTGCAATGGCCTGAAGATTTACAAGGAGAAATGAAGCTCTTCTTGGCATCCAACGAGTACATAAAATGGTTGAAGGCTAAAAGACCGATTGATGTCAAACCATATGTACCTTTGAGTATTATTACCCATCTTGATGAGCCGTACATTCCGGAATACATTGTGCCGAGCACGCCAGGTGTTGAGCCATACGTTCCCGAAGAGGTTACGATTGACGTGGAAGAATGGGAGACACGAGTCAAGGTATATGAAGAGGCTGAAGCTACCTTAGCTAGCAAGAGGCCTAGACTTGTTTAAGCTAGTGTTCCCCCATTTTGATGTAAAGCATTGTAATATGAATCTTCAAAATTAAAACAATTACTTGATGCATGATTGTTTGATGAAGTTTTAAAGCACATTTCGCATAAAAGAAACAATCACCATGGATTACAATTCTTTGAATTGTATGGTTCCTTGAGAAAAACATTGATGAGAAGTTTTATACAAGGCTAAGGCTTGTGTAAAAGTTCTTATCCTTGTTAATCACAAGAAAACATACAATTGAAAGAATATAGGTCTTCATATTCATTTCATCAATTCTAATATCTCGATGGTTTTCATAAAAGCAAGTTGTTTAACAACGGAAGGTAGAAGACCTCGAACTCGCTTGCAAATAAAAATGGCTGAGGGAGAGACTCGCACTCGGTTAGCTGAAGTAGAGAATCAGATGACAAATCCAGGAGCTGCCATGATGGCAGAAATGAAGACCTTCATTATAGCTGCGAGGGGATCTTATCCTACAATTTCAAATCCAGGAGCTGCAAATACCGCTGAGGTACCTGTTGAAGAGACAATAAGAAGTAAAGAACCAATTCAGGAGAATCCTCCAAAATTTGCATATGAAATAGTGGATTTGGAAGAAGACATTTGGGTTAAAAAGACATCCAAGGATGAAAAGGAGGCCAAACGATTGGCCAAAATTGAAGAATACCTTGCAAGCCAAGGATATGAGCTTCAAAGATTTGATAGATTCTCGCCTTACACAAAGGTGGTGGTTCCAAAAAATTACAAAGAATCGGAGTTCGTGAATAAATATGACGGAACTGGTTGTCCTAAAAGTCATTTGAAATATTATCTCCGTAAGATAGCAAGATATTCAGATAATATACCACTTCTTATCAGTACATTTCAAGATAGCTTGAAGGGAGCAGCCTTGGCATGGTATACCACTCTTGATATAGAAGATTTTACAGAATGGGACCATTTGGCAGGAGAATTCCTTCGCCAATACAAATTCAATGTCGAAGTACTCCCAACCCGAGAGGATTTAGTCAGAATCGAGAAACGAAGAAAAGAAGGATTCAGAGCCTACGCTCAAAGATGGAAAGCTGTAGCCTCACAAGTCAAACCGGCTATAAGTGAGGACGAACTTATTGAACTCTTCTTGAAGTCGTTACCAACTGAGTATTACGACAAGTTGCATATATCGGGCTGCCAAACATTTACCATGCTGGTGAAGGTTGGTGAAAGAATCGAATGGTCATTAAAGGAGAAGAAATCTCAGGAAGCAACAGCATGGAGACCGTATCTTGGAAGAAAAGATAAAGAACCTATATGTGACGTGGCTATGGTATCCAGCCCTAACGTTAATCAGGCTTCATTCCTAAAGCAGTCCAATGCCCCTTGGAGAAATCCAAAGCCATTCGAACCAAAGAAAAAACCCGTAAAGCAATTCACCCCGTTGCCACGACCCTTGTCGAAACTACTACCGATGCTATTGGAAAGGCATTTGGTGGCCAAAGAAGTGCCAAGAGATAATCCTACAAGGTTTCCCTGGTATGATGAGTCGAAGACTTGCACATAGCATATGGGAGAAAGAGGGCACGATATGGACAATTGTACAGTCTTGAAATACAAAGTCCAGCAACTCATAGACAAGAAGATATTAAGCTTTCAAGAGCCAGAGCTAAATGAGCATCAGAACCCTCTTCCTGAGCACAACGTGGTAAATGTGGTCCTTACAGAGGAAGAAATAATAAGGCCTGATGAAGAAGTTGAATATGAGACCAAATTAAAGTCAGCCCGACAAGGAGATGCTCGCTTTCGCCATGAAGCATTCTTAAAAGGGGAGGTTATAGATAACTTGGGAGAAGATTCTGGCAAATACAACTTTCAAGTAAAGTATACTCCACCACCGTGGGCTTTTAAAAGAGAAGTGATTGTGCCCGATGGTTGGGGCGGTATGGATAATGAGCTCAGTAAACAAAAAGAGATTCCTTCCTGTGATGAGGAGGATCAATTTGAAGAGCAAAACGAAAGGATTCGGTAGGGTGAAAGGCGTTTTACCCAAATTTCATTTGAGCAAGGTGACACTGTAGACCTCCTTGGTCAAGACAGTGGAAAATACAACTTCCGTGTTAAGTACACACCTCCACCTTAAGCTTTCAAAGACAAAAATACTGTGCCCGATGGATGGGGAGGAATGGATGAAATTCCAATCAACAAATTAAGTCTTGAGGAGAAAGAAGATCAAGACGAGAAAATGAAGAAAAAAGCTCGCCAAGGAGACAGGCGATTTGTTCGCAAAGCGCGAAAACGAGGCGAAATTGTGGATTATCTGGGACAAGACAGTGGCCGGTATAACTACCGTGCCAAATACACACCACCTTCATGGGCATCCAAAGAGTAAAATATCGTGCCTGACGGTTGGGGTGGAATGGATACTATTGAAGCTGACAAAAGCATGGTGTCCATGATTACACCACTATTGATTAATCTTGATGAAGTGGATAGACTTGACAAAGAGAAGGATCAAGTTGAACCAATTACCATTGAGCTCCCAATTGGTCAACTAAAGATCGAAGAGAAAAGGTGCAGCCTGTGATCATCACTTTGCCTCCGAAGGAGAAATTTGATACCAAATGTGTACCATGGGATTACACGCCTAAAGAAGTTGATGCAATAACCAGATCGGGAAGATGTTATGTCCCAAAAGAAGGTGAGCATGAAAAGAAGGGAGTAACTGAAGAGGATGTCAAGCAGTTGCTGTCAGTCATGAAGATAAGTGAATACGAAGTAATTGAGCAATTGAGGAAGATGCCGGCACAGATTTCCTTACTAGATCTTTTCAAGACTTTAGAAAGCCATAAAATGGTGCTTATGAAGTTTCTTAATGAGGTGCACGTCCCGGAGATGATTAATGAGGTACAACTGGAAGACTTTGTTGGTGCCATTCTTCTAAAGGATCATATTGCCTTATCTGATGAAGATTTCCCAATTGATGGACGTTCCCATAATAAAGCCCTGTATATTGCTGTCAAATGCCGGGGCAAGGAAGTGTCACGGGTGCTGATCGATAATGGTTCCGCACTTAATTTGTTTCCTCTAAGCACACTGCATCGCTTGGGGATTAGTGAAGAACTTATCAAACCTTCAAAGGTAACCGTACGTTCGTTCCACAGGATGAAGAAGGATGTTATCGGTGACATCGAGCTGGAAGTAAACATAGGCCCTGTGCCTTTTCTGATTGATTTTCAAGTGGTAGACATTCCAAGGACCTTCAACCTACTGCTAAGGAGGCCTTGGATTCATATGGGTGGCGCCATTCCTTCTAGTCTCCATCAAAAGGTTCGATTTGTTATTAACGGTAAAATGATTACCGTACACGGGGAGACAGACTTTGCCACTTACAAGGAAAGTGTCATACCTTATGTCGAGCCGGAGATAAAAGAAGAGCCCAATTATCATTCCTTCGAAATGATTTCCATGAAACAAATTCCCGCTGGTAATGTCATGAAGACTCCAGAATTTTCGACATCGTCTATTATGTCTGGAAAAGTGTTATGCCAATATGGATTTAACCATAATGGTGGGCTTGGGACAAAAGTGCAAGGAATTAAAGAACCTATTATCCCCTTTGGTACAAAGAAGAAGTATGGAGTGGGGTATGAAGTCATTAGTAATCACCATGGAGGCCGAGGCCAAGGTCAAAAGAATCATAAAGGCCGTGGAAGCCGAGGTGATCGAACCATTAACACATCAACATGGAAGGGTAAGGCTAAAGAGTTACCCTATCATCAGATTCATATCAGAGAAAACTTTCCTGGGCCTCCCAAACTACTTTCAGAAGAAAATTTACGTGCAAAGACCGAGCCTGACATGCTGGGTTTATTCGAAGAAGACATTATCAATGTCATTATAACTGAGGATGAAGACACCTACACACTGGAGTAGGAAAATTCTTTTGAACCCTTTCCTTATTGTTGCTTTTACAATTTGTCTGTTTCATATTGATATTGTTTGCAATTTCAATTCAGTTGCAATTTACATTTCTTTCAATATAGATGTAATTGCAGTTTTTCAAATTCAATAAAAGTGTTCAAAGTTTTGTTAAGGACATATGGAAACAAAACCAAACTAATGATGAATATCGCTCTCACACGTGAGGCTTGAGGCTTTGGGTTTCCGTATGACTCCTCATTGCGAAAATGGTTTTAAGAGCAAGGATGTCCAAGGATACAAGGATTAGCTCTATTCTCTTGATCTCTTCAAAAAAAATTTCAAAATAATTTTCCAAAAGGTTTTTTCGTTAAACCTCATGCATCAATTCATTTCATATGCAATTACCAATCATGTTTGTTGCATGTCAGGCATGAGCATTCACACGCCCATAATAGGTTCATAGGTGACTCAAATCTCTCCAAGGAGATCACTTATGATATTGAGGGGGATAATGAAGATGAGGAATGGATCATAAGAGCATGGATCCGTCATGAAGAATCAAAGCCACTCACGTTAGAGAAAACGATTACTCTTAATCTGGGTGATAAGGAGAACCCCAAAGAGGTTAACTCTCCGTTCGTTTGGCGGAAAATATTCTCCCGGAAAATATTTTCCAGATTTTCCGGTGTTCGGGGGGTGAAAAACGTTTTCCGTGGGAAAACATTTTCCTTCCCCCCTCACAAAATAGCCTAAGTCTACGGAAAATGACTTCCGCTTCTTCAAAAGCGGAAATCATTTTCCGGAGCTTCTTCTTCTTCTTCTTCACTAAGGTCACCGGCCGCCGCCGCCACCGGTCGCCGCCGCCACCGGTCACCGGCCGCAGCAGCCGCCGCCGGCCGCCGCCCCGCCGCCGCCGCCGTCGCCGCGCCCCCGCCCGGTGCGGCCGGCCGCCGCCCTGCGCCGCCGCCCGGTCGCCCGCCGCCCGGCCGCCGCCGCATGGTCGTCGAGCCTTGAGAGCCCGCCCGGTCGCCGGCCGCCGCCGTGTCGCCGGACGCCGCGCCCCCCCGCCCGTCGCCGGCCGCCGCCGCAGCCGTTCGCCGCCGCCGCCGCCGTCGCGCCGCCGCCCCGCCGTTCTCCGCCGCCCCGCCGCTGCCTTTCTTGCCGCCCGCCATCGCGAGCCGCCAGCCCGATCGCCCGGCCCAGCCGCCGCCCCGCCGCCGCCCCGGCGCCCGCCCCGTCGCCCGGCCGCCGCCCGCCCGCCGCCGCCCGCCCGCCGCCCGCCGTCGCCGGGCCGCAGCCCCGCCGCCAAATCGCCGGCCCGCCGCGTCCGCCGCCGACCGCGCCCACACGCCAGTCGCCGGCTTGCCGCCGGCCCGCCGCCGCCGCCGCCGCCGCATGCCGTTGCCCCGCCGCCGCGCCGCGCCGCCGCCCGCCGTTAGATTAAGCCGCCCGCGCCCGGTCGCCGCCCCATACCGCCTTGCCCGGTCGCCGAGCAGCCGCGCCCGTCGCCGGCCGCCGTGCCTTCGCCGGTCGCCCGGCCGCCGCGTGCCCGGCCGCCCCGCCCTTGCGCCGGCCCGGCTTGCCATGGCCGCCGCCTTCGGTCGCCGACCAACGAGTCGCCGCCGCCGCCTACGCGCCGCTGTCGCGGGGCCGTCGCCAATCGCTTGCCGCCGCCATGGTCGCCATCGCCCGGTCGTTGGCCGCCGCCGCTTGCCGTTTGCACGCCGCCCGCCGCCGCCGCGTCGTCGGCCGCCGCCCGCCACCCAGCCGTCCAAATCGCGGCCGGCCTCCCGCCGCCGCCAGCCGCGATCGCCCCGCCCGCCGGACTTTGGCCGTCGGTCGCCCGCCGCCGCCGCCGTCGCCGGTCGCCGGAGAACAATATTTTCCGAAACTTTTTCATATTGATCGCCGAACACCGGAAAATTATGTTCCGGAAAAACAATTTCCAGGAAAATGACTTCCGGAAAAATATTTTCCAAAAGGAGAATATTTTCCGCCAAACGAACGGAGCCTAATCAAATCCTATGCTGACATCATAGGAAGATTGGAAAAAGTCTTCCTTCAGCAGAATCAGAAAGAATAACAGACTTGCTCAAGGAATATCAAGATATATTCGCATGGTCCTATGCTGACATGCCATGCCTTGATCTAAATATAGTTGAACACGCTTTGCCAATTAATCCAAGTATTCCACCGAAGAAGCAAAAATTAAGGCGAACAAAGCCAGAATTGGCAAAGAAAATAGAAGAAGAAGTGATGAAATTACTCAAGGTCGGTTTCATCGAAGTAGTGCCATATCCAAAATGGATTGCCAACATAGTACCCATAATGAAGAAAGATTGTCGGGTGCGAGTATGTGTTGATTATCGCGACCTAAATAAAGCAAGCCCAAAGGATGATTTCCCACTTCCACATATTGATGTATTAGTGGATAGCACTGCTGGGTTCGAAACATTGTCATTCATGGATGGCTTCTCAGGATATAATCAAATCCTCATGAAAAAAGAGGATAAGGCGAAAACGTCTTTCATAACACCATGGGGCACATTTTGTTATAAGGTGATGCCTTTTGGTCTGAAAAATGCTGGTGCCACATATCAAAGGGCGATGGTAACTCTGTTCCATGATATGATGCACAAAGAAATCGAGGTATATGTTGATGACATGATTGTAAAATCCAAACATGAAGAAGATCATATTGAGGTGCTTCGCAAATTGTTCAAAAGACTCATAAAATACAAGTTGCGATTGACCCCAATAAATGTGTATTTGGGGCAAAATCTGGCAAATTGCTAGGATTTGTGGTCAGCAATAGAGGAATCGAAATTGATCCTTCCAAGATCAAGGCAATACATGACTTGAAGACTCCTTCTACGGTAAAAGAAGTGAGAAGCTTGTTGGGGCGATTAAACTACATTGCCCGCTTCATCTATCAGCTTTCTGAGACTGCTAAACCATTCTTCAAACTGTTGAAGAAAAATGCCAAAGTAAAGTGGGATAAAGAATGTCAACAAGCTTTTAACAAAATCAAAGAATATCTGGTATGCCCACCAATATTGGTACCACCAATTCCTGGAGTCCCGCTGATCTTATATTTAACGATTCCCTATGAGTCATTAGGAGCAGTGCTTGTACAAAGAAGACCAAATGACGATAAAGAGCAAGCCGTTTATTACTTGAGCAAGAAATTCACAACATCAGAAGTGAATTACCCTGCAGTTGAGAAGGCATGCGTTGCATTAATTTGGGTGTTACACAGATTAAGGCAGTACACCCTTCATCACCAAATTTTGCTAGTAACTGAGAATGATCCGATTAAGTATCTTCTTGAGAAATCCGCCTTGGTCGGGAAATTAGCCAAATGGCAAGTCTTGTTGTCTGAGTTCGACATCAGGAGTTCATCCCAAAAGTCAGTCAAAGGGCGAGCGATAGCAGAAATGCTAACAGAAAATTCGCAAAATATCGCCAATTCTGAAGAACGACTTGATGACCACATATTGACCTTGGTCGATGATAAATGGACCATGTATTTTGACAGCGCAACCAACCTATCTGGATTAGAAACTGGGGCAGTACTGATCTCCCTAGAAGGCCAACACTATCCAGTATCTGCAAAACCGGTATTCCCACGCACCAATAACATCGCTGAATATGAGGCGTGCATTCTCGGCTTACAGTTAGCCCTTTCAATGAGGGTAAAAAGGTTGCAAGTATATGGGGATTCCATGCTCATTATATTGCAAACAACTGGGGAATGGCAAACTCGAGATGCAAAGCTGATTCCTTATCACAAATATCTAGAAGGAATGATGGAGGAATTCGAAAAAGTAGCATTTGATTATCTTCCAAGAGCTCATAATCATTTTGCAGATGCTCTTGCAACCTTATCATCCTTACTCCAAGCTGAAGATGGTATGGATATAAAACCATTGAGAATCAGTATTCTCGAATAACCAGCACACTGCATGGTAGTTCAAGCAGAATTTGACAATGAACCATGGTTTCACGATATCAAGAAGTATTTACAAGCAGGAGAATTTCCTGAAGAAAGCCAGTCAGGCGACAGAAAATTTATCAGAAAGATAGCCAACAAGTTCTTTCTCAATGGACAGGTTCTGTATAAGAAGTCGTTCGATTCGATCCTGTTAAGATGCGTTGATAGCAAAGAAGCTGAACAAATCATGAGAGAAATCCATGAAGGCGAATGTGGTCCGCATATGAATGGCCATCTCTTAGCCCGCAAAATCATGAGATTGGGATATTACTAGATGATGATGGAAACAGATTGCATTCAACATGTGAGGTGTTGTCGCCAATGTCAAGTTTATGAAGACAGAATTAATGCACCGCCGAATGAGCTGCATCAAATGTCAGAACCATGGCCATTTTCAATGTGGGGAATTGACATGATTGGCCCAATTAACCCTAAGGCCTCAAATGGGCATCGCTTTATCTTGGTGGCAATCAACTACTTCACCAAGTGGATTGAAGCAAATTCATATACAAATGTCACCGCCAAGAATGTAGCAAGATTCACCAAACGGGACATCATTGCTAGGTACGGAGTTCCAGAAGCAATCATTACTGACAATGGTTCAAATTTGAACAACAAAATCGTAAATGATTTGCTTGAACACTTCCACATTCGACACTTAAATTCATCTCCATACCGCCCACAAATGAATGGAGCAGTGGAAGCGGCAAATAAGAATATCAAGAAGATATTATCCAAAACAGCTGAGAACTATCGTGACTGGCACGAAAGATTGCCATATGCTCTAATGGCATACCGAACTTCAATCCGAACATCAACTGGGGCAACTCCATTTTCTTTAGTTTATGGGATGGAAGCGATATTACCCATTGAGGTAGAAATTCCTTCATTGAGGATATTATCCCAAATAAAACTCTCAGAAGTCGAATGGAGCCAACAAAAATATGAACAGCTCAACATGATTGATGAGAGAAGATTAAGGGCTATATGTCATGGACAAGCCTACCAGAAAAGAGTCGCTAAATCTTTCAACAGAAAGGTGAAACCAAAACGTTTTGAAACAGATGATCTAGTTGTGAAGAAGGTCATTCCCAATAATTCAGATCCACGTGGGAAATTCACTCCGAATTACGAAGGTCCATACATTGTCAAGACGGTTCTTCCTAGAGGAGCACTAATTCTTGTAGATATGACAGGAACAGAACTAGCCTATCCTGTAAATGCAAATTCTGTCAAGATTTTCTACCCATGAAATGAAGACGGACATTCAAGAAAATTGGCACTAATCATAACATGTGCATATCATGCATATCATGCATTTCATAGAACATGTTTGTTCATTTTGCAGGATATGACAAAAGGAAATCTGAGATGACTCAGGGCTTCTAAAATCTTTCAACGGAGTTGAAAAACAAAAGGGAAGTGTCATTCTCAAATTCGGTTTTCTCAATGTTGTTTTCTAATGAACTTTTCCCTTTTATTATCCCCAGAGAAACTGAAAGAAAAGAACAAAAGAGATAATCTTTCATGAATGATCAAGACAAGATGAACAAGAGGTTGAGATCTCATCAAACCGATCAGGGAAGTATCCCTAACCCATGAATTTGAACTCGAACATCTCATTTTCAAATCTCCAGTGGAATAAATTAGTGCAGAAGCAAAACAATCAAGAGGGATATCGACAAGCCAATCAGGTAAGTATCCCTAACTTGAAAATTTGGGTCTTGAAGAGGTTAATTTTCTGGAAAAATGAAACTTCTTTTCCCCAAGCGGATTAACATAAAAGTTTGTTTCAAAAATTACCTCAAAAGCGCTTTAAACAAAAAGTTTTGAAACAAACATTCTTTGAGCATGCATAACGCATCAGAATTCCTTAAAAAAGGAAGTTTTAACGAAAGGTTTTGAAAAATTTTAGAGAAAAAAGTTTAGATTAAATCAAATGGAAAGACCTTCAAATGATGAAAGGTAAGCCACATCCAAAAACGTCCCCTATACACTCAAAGTCAAAATGTTGAAACAAGTGAGAAAAACTCATCCGAAGGAAATAGGGGATATTCGCAATGATTACATGGATTGAAATGACGAAAGGTAATCATTTCACTATCCCAAACACATGATTATCCCTTGCAAACCAAATTTGAGCCTAAACAGTGGAGAAATTTCCCAAAAACAACCCTGTTAAGAGCCACCCCACACTGGGGCAAATTAAGAGGGTTCATGGTTGACATTTATAGAGAATAGGATCAAGAAAGATTTTATTGCATACACTTGCATCAATCTTTCTGTGATAACTTAAGATGAATTCATATGGAAGCTCACAACATCCCAAAAGGAAGAAGAGCATTTCGTTTCCATATCCCAAACACATTTACCTTTGGCAAAGCCCAATTGAGCCTGAATATTCATTTCAGAACCCCAAGTTGGTGATCATCCCTTCGCACTGGAGCATGAGCATATGATCCACTTTGATAAATAGAAAGCAAAAGGGCAGAACACAGAGTCCTTAGAAAAAAAGTCAAAGACAAAGGAGTCTGGGGGCATGAAAAAGCAGTGTGCCAGGTAAAAGCAAGGCCAATGCCCAGAAAAATGAGCAAAGGAAAAGAAAGAAAAGCATTCAAAAGAAAGAATGACAAAAGTCAAGCCAAAAGAAAAGCAAAAGTTGTGAAAAATCAAAAGTCACAACAAATTAGCGATTGAAAATCTCAATGAAAGTCTAGGGGACTCTTGTGTTCATGCTAAGAAAAGATCCCTTAGTGGACGAAATAAAAGGGTGGTGACGCCAAGAAGATCACCAATTTCATAAAAACCGTGAATTCAAAAATAATTGAGCCTTTTTTAGCCTACCCAATACCAACATTACAACCTCTACCCAAAGACTCTTCAGATTGGGATGTTGAGATTAAAAATATGATTTCATGACAAGAAGTCGTCACTTAAAGAAGTGTATGCAATATTACCTTGTCTTATCCTCGAGGTTCTCAACTTGTAGACCCGAAGTCAGACATGATGAAATTCTTTTCTTGGCCTCAGAATGCCTATCTTTTGAATAGCCATTGACTAAGCCAACATTACAACCACTTGAAAGACCTTATCGGATCAATTGGATTGTATACATTACGAATATCTCCGAATACCTAAGGATTAGTTAGGAGAGATAAAATCAAGGGATATCAGATCAATCCCCTTTCAACCAAACGATGAAAAGACCTAATTCAGAGATCGAAACAAATCATTTCTAATGAAGGTCTTCCGAATGATTAATTCAAGCATTTCTTGAAATTTGCAAGCATTTTGCTCAAATACTTCCTTTAAAAGGAAATTTGATTGCCTGAAACGCATACAAAGAATGCATATTTCAAAATCAGGTTTCAAATAGTTTTGGTCAACTCAAAACCAAGTTTTCAAATAGTTTGTGGTAAACTAAAAAGAAGAACCACATTTTAAACAGTTTTGATTAATTTCAAGACCACCTTTCAAAATAGTTTTTGGTCAACTAAAAAAACCATATCAAGGTTAGTGAAACCTTAAAATCACAAAACAGACATTCAATGTTTGAAGTCTTTTTAAAATCCTATTTGGTGAGGAACCATTAGGCAAAATTCAAGTTCTATTGGCAAAAGAGCCTTTAGGCAATTTCAAAATCCTACGGCTAAATTACATGGCAGGTCTCCAAAATTTCAAGTCTATTTGGAGAGAAGCCACTAGACAAGACAGGTATTCTAAAAGCAAATTGCACTTCGTAGCTTCTGAGTGATGATTCTCATGAGTGATCGCGATCTTGCAGCTTTGAATATGGCGATTTTTATGGTCTTACCAAGTGTTCGCAGGTTTGTAGCTTCAAAGCCATCACCCTCCGAGTGTTCGCAACCTGTAGCTTTGGATGACTTTTTAGGCTTAAAGCATGGCCTTGTTATAGTTCTTCTGAGTGATCGTGGATTTGTAGCCTCAGAGAATTGACCCTCTGTAAGTGATCACAAACCGTAGCTTCAGAAAACTATTACACAAATTCAATTCCTATTGGCGAGGAACCACTAGATAAAATCCAAATCCTACTGGTGAGGAACCCCTAGGCAAATTCAGGTTCTATTGGTGAGGAACCACTAGGCAAACTAAAGTCCTACAGGCAAGGAGCCCCTAGGTAATTTCAAAGTCCTTAGGTGAGGAACCACTAGGCAAACTAAAGTCCTATAGGTGAGGAACCCCTAGGCAAATTCAGCTTCTACTGGTGAGGAACCACTAGGCAAATAAAAGTCCTATAGGCGAGGAGCCTTTAGGTAAATTCAAAGTCCTATAGGCAAGGAGCCCTTAGGTAAATTCACAAGTCCTATTGGTGAGGAACCCCTAGGCAAATTCAGGTTCTACTGGTGAGGAACCACTAGGCAAATAAAAGTCCTACAAGCGAAGAGCCCCTAGGAAAATTCAAAATCCTATAGGCGAGGAGCCCCTAGGTAAATTCAAAATCTTAGTTAGCAAAGAACCACTAGACAAATATCCAAAGTCTTACTGATGAGGAATCACTAAGCAAACTCAAGTCCTAAGGCAAAGAGCCTCGGGCGTTCATAATTCGTGAATTCATTCTCAAATCGTGAAATTAGGAAAAAATCATCATAATCATCACTAGCATCCATTCATACCCTTGGATGAGCAAACAAAGAAACTCTCACAAACAAGTAAGTTTCTCTCTCTTTCTCGAATCATTAAGAACCCTTTCAAAATGTGTTTCAAAAAGAACCTTTGGATTAGATCACGAATATCAAAAGCAAAGACCTTAATTAGTTGTTGTGAAATTTCCATTTTATCTTGTTTAGTGAGTCAAATAAAAATTCAGGTGTCACCTTATCTTTGAGATCAACCTCTAACGAGCCTCGGCTCTGATTGTGATCCTCCACGTCCGGCGAGCCGGTGACGAAGCCAGTCCGCAAAGGTCTGAAAACAAGCCCCGGCCGGCGATTCTAGAGGCATTCCGGCGATTCCAAAGCTACGGTCTTGAAGCCGAGGTGTCAAGGAAGATCTCTGTGACCATCACTGGTCTTGGAACCTCGTCGGATCATCAAACGAAAGCGGTAAAGATCGCTCATTGCCCTATTTTTTTGAAAAATTTCAGAACCCAAGTTTTGATGTTCATGCGATTTTACTTACGATTTTAGACTTGTGAATGTTTGAAGCTAGTTTCTGATCATGTTTTATATTCCTCGATTGCATTTTGGCTATAAAAACTGCATAAAACCTTCTCGGCCACCATTGCCGAAATTCGCCGGAGCTCGCGAGGTGCTCACCGGAGTGTTACCATGGCCAATGGCCGTTCAAGTAGGCCTTCCCTGACCTTGTATGATGATTTGATGTCTGTTTTGAACGATTTAGACGGCTAAGGCGGTTAGAATTAGGATTAGCAATTCTGGAAATTATAAGTTTAGAAAAGTTTACAAGTTAGGCTATTCGGATCAATTTTTCGCCGGCCGGAGAAGGTCCGACGGCGACCGGAATAGGCTAGATGGAAAATAGAACATATGGGCTTGCTAATGGTACAATCAGAATGACCAAAATTTCACCGGAAGGTCGCCGGCGGTGAGCCCGAACCGGCAGTCTTGAGAACGAAAAAATGCAAATCCATACACACCAACTGTTTGTTAAAATGCCTAAATGAAGGAAACCCAAAACGGTGCCGTTTTGGCACCGTGCTCTCCGGAGAGGACGACCGGCGCCGGCGACGGTCGGTTCGTTCTCAGCCGAACCGGTCCGGTCCGGTTCATTGCCCTCGGCGAGAGAAAAAAAATTCAAAAAATAAAAAAATAGAAAAAAAATAAAAAAAATTAGATTTTCTTAGAAAATTAGGAAAATTTGCAGAAAATTCACAAAAATCATAAAAATCACAGAAAATTCAGAAAAATACAAAAAATTTTGGAAAATTCATAAAAATTTAGAAAATTCAGAAAATAAAAATAAAAAAATTTGAAAATTCTGGAAAATCAATAAAAATTTGAAAAAATTGGAAAATTCACCAAAATTTCCAGAAAATCATAAAAATCATTTCTCGGTTTAAAAAAAGTTTCCAAAAAAAAATCAAAAAAAAATCAAAAATTTTGAAAATCCACAAAATGATTAAAACTCATTGTGGCCAGTCATAAAAAGTGAAATTTGGATTTTCCAAAATGCCTAAGTGGCATAATTTGGAAAATTCCAAATTTTGGGCCAAAACCCCTAAAAAACCCTAAACCCTAAATAATGAAAGGAACAAGCTATTAAAACTTTGTTAGGGTTTGAGTAGGTTTTCATTTCTAGTGACCAAATTAGGGTTGCTATGATTGATTTGCCATTGGATGTGCATTTGATTCTTGGATGCTTAATTGTCTGTCCATGACTAGATTAGTGAAGTGACCTTAGGGATCCGTGTGATACACTAGACATGCCATATCGTTCTTAGGTACCGAAAGGTCGTTAATGGTCTCAATTTGGGATCGTTAACGTAGCCAAGTCCCTTACCCAGAATCTTTGGTTCGTAGGATTGCGGTACTTCTCCCATACCTCAATTAGGTTTCTAGTCGACCTACAGTAAATGACTAGTGGCGACTCCGAGTTTAAATTTAGATATGGTCTGGGAGAGGCCCGTGTAGAAAAATACCTCCATCGTAAAGCACGCGAGAGCGTGTCGCGACATCAGTACGAGGCGAAATTTGCAAGGCTATCGAAGTTCGCGCCAAGGATGGTGGAGGACCCACTAGATAAGGTCCGAAGGTTCTGGGATGGGCTGAAGCCGGACCTTCGTAGCCAGATGATCTCGCTGAACATCCGGGACTATGGAGAAATGTATGAGCGAGCTTAAGCGATAGAACAAGATCAGATGGATAGGGCCGCCGCTTCTGGATCACGGTTTGCCCCGACTAAGGACAACCGCCGCTTCGGGAAGAAGCCGATGGCGGGAAATAGGCGTTTTGTCCCTCCCATTAAGAAGAACATCGGGAAGCCGAACCATTCCTAGAACCGGTTTGGGGCATGTTTCAGGTGTGGAAGCTTGTATCATCAGATAAGGCATTGCCCCCAACGTCCAACAGGACCACCAATGCAGTCTTAGCTGCCTTAGAGCGAAAATCAGACTGGAAATCCCCCGTCGGCTATACAGGGCAGACCGCCAGCTCAAGGAAGGGTGTATACAATGGCAAGAAGGGAGGGTGAGGACATGCCAGGCGTGGTCACAGGTACGGTCTCTCTCCGTGATCATGCTGCGTATGCCTTGTTTGATCCGGGAGCTTCACACTTGTTTATATCGGAATAGTTTGTTACATTACTGGAATTGAACCGGCTTTGCTTGAAGTCATGCTTTGTGTAATGACTCCGCTGAATGATAGGGTGTTAGTCTCGTTAGGGTGTCCTAACTGTAAGATAGTAATTGGGGGTAGAGAGGAAATGATAGACTTGGAGATATTGACTATGTTCGATTTTGATGTGATTGTCGGAATGGATTGGCTAGTTAAGCAGAAAGCCGTGATGGATTGTAGTAACAGGGTGATCCAATTCAACCCGATTGGACATCCTAAATTCCAATTTATGGGAAACCGAGGAGGAACCTCGATCCATTAGATTTCTTTACTTAAGGTAACCAAGTTGTTAGATGAGGGGTGTGAAGGGTATTTGGTGAACGTGGTTGATCCGACGGTTGTGGAGCCAAGATTAGAGGACATACCCGTGGTGTGCAATTTGCCCGAAGTCTTTTATCTGGAATTGCCTGGTTTGCCACCAGAAAGAGAAGTGGAATTCGTAATCGAATTGGCCTTAGGAATTGAGCCGATATTCGAAGGAACCATAACGAATGTCACTGTCAGAACTGAAGGAGTTAAAGGTCCAAATGCAAGAGTTGTTGGACAAGGGATTTATCCGCCCAAGTGCGTCTCCATGGGGAGCACTGGTGTTGCTTGTAAGGAAAAAGGATGGGACATTGAGGTTGTGTATTGACTACAGGCAGTTGAACCAAGTGAGCATCAAGAATAAGTACCCACTGTCGAGAATAGATGACCTGTTCGATCAATTGTAGAAAGCTTCAGTATTTTCTAAGATCGATCTACTGATGGGGTATCATCAATTGAGGATTAGGAAAGAGGATATACCTAAGACGGCTTTTCGGACGAGATATGGGCACTACGAATTCACTGTGATGCCTTTCGGTTTGACTAATGCCCCCGCTGCCTTTATGGATTTGATGAATCGGGTATTTAAGGAGTTTTTGGATCGGTTTGTCATAGTCTTCATTGATGATATATTGGTATACTCGAAGAGCCCGGAAGAGCATGAGGTACATCTAACTGAAGTGCTACGAACCATAAGAGAACATGCACTCTACGTCAAGTTCAGTAAGTGCAAATTCTGGCTCAACCGAGTGGCGTTTCTTGGATATATAATTTCTGGAGATGGAATTTTAGTGGACCCAATAAAGATTGAGGCAGTGACTAAGTGGCCAAGACCGACGTCAGTAACAGAGATTCGGAGTTTCTTAGGTTTGGCAGGATACTACAGGCGTTTTGTAGAAGGATTCTCGTCAATAGCCATGCCGTTAACACGATTACTCAAGAAAGAAACGAAGTTCGAATGGGACGATAAGTGTGAGAGGAGTTTTCAGGAGCTTAAGCATAGGTTGATGACTGCCCCGGTGTTGACCATTCCGTCTGGGTCAGGAGGATTTGAGGTCTACAGTGATGCGTTGTTGAGAGGACTTGGATGTGTGTTGATGCAACATGGAAGGGTAGTTGCGTATGCGTCATGTCAGTTGAGACCGCATGAAATGAATTATCCCACCCATGACTTTGAATTGGCTGCGATCATCTTCACCCTTAAGATTTGGAGGCATTACTTGTGCGGGGAAAAGTTTCAGATTTACACAGATCATCAGAGCCTCAAGTATCTATTTTCACGGAAGGAGTTGAATATGAGGCAGCGTCGTTGGATGGAACTCCTCAAAGACTACGATTGCGACATTTTATATCACCCGGGAAAGGCTAATCGAGTGGCGGATGCGCTAAGTCGGAAGTCGAGTATGGCGCACATGATGGTCAAGGAATGGACTCCATTGGAAAGGATAAGAGATTCAGAATTTAAGTTTAAGGTGAGCTGTGTGTCGAATCTGCTTGCCGCATTGAGGATCGAACAGGAAATTCAAACCAAGATTAAGGCATTGCAATCTACGGACCAAGAAATTCAGAAGATAGTTGAAATGGACGCCGCCAAGAGAAAATCGGATTTCCAAGTATCCGAGAACGGGGTTTTGAAGTTCCGTGGACGATTGTGTGTGTCCGGCGATATGGAACTTAAGGAGGAAATTTTGAAGGAAGCTCATCGTAGTAATTATAGCATCCATCCGGGCAGTATAAAGATGTATCAGAACCTGCGGCAGCATTACTAGTGGAATGGTATGAAAATGGATGTGGCCAAGCATGTGGCGAAATATTTGACCTGTCAACAAGTAAAGGCACATCATTGTAAGCCTGGAGGACTTCTGCGACCATTGGAAATCCTCGAATGGAAATGGGAACATGTCACGATGGACTTTGTCATGGGATTATCAAGGAGCCAGAGAGGGCACGATTCGATCTGGGTAATAGTGGACAGACTGACTAAGTCAGCACACTTCCTGGCGGTACGAAAGGATTTTGAGTTGGAAAGGTATGCGGATTTGTATGTACGACAGATTGTCCGACTCCATAGAGTGCCAGTGACTATCACTTCGGACGGTGATCCCAGATTTACTGCCAACTTTTGGAAAAGTCTACAAACGGCCTTAGGGACGAAGCTTCAGTTCAGTACGGCCTATCATCCACAGACGGATAGCCAGTCGGAGAGGACGATCCAGACCTTGGAAGACATGTTGCGCACATGTGTGTTGGACTTCCAGGGTAAATGGGAAGAACAGTTGCATTTAGTCGAGTTTGCCTACAATAACAGTTATCAATAGAGTATTCAGATGGCACCGTTTGAAGCATTATATGGTAGAGCATGCAGAACGCTAGTGTGTTGGGATGAAGTTGGAGAATGGAGCATAACGGGTCCAGAATTGGTGCAGCAAACAGTTGAGGCAGTCGAGATCATTCGAGAAAGGTTAAAGACGGCACAGAGTCGTCAGAAAAGCTATGCTGATCGGAGACGGAGACCCTTGGAATTTCAAGTTGGAGATCATGTTTTTCTTAAAGTGTCGCCAATGAAAGGACTATCCAGATTTGGCAAGAAAGGAAAATTAAGCCCGAGATATGTCGATCCATTCGAAATTTTGGAGAAGATTAGAGATCTGGCCTATCGACTCACTTTGCTGCCTAACTTGTCCCAAGTGCATAATGTGTTCCGTGTGTCGATGCTGAGGAAGTACGAGCCGGATCCGACCTACGTGCTGAGATATGAAGAAATAGACGTGGACGACATGGTGTCATACGTGGAAAGCCAGTGAGGATCGAAGATAGAAAGGATCGAGTACTGCGAAACAAGACGATTTCGATGGTCGAAGTCGTTTGGGAGCATCATGGAACGGAAGGTGCCACCTCGGAGAGCGAAGAAGCGATGCGACGTCAACACCCCTAGTTGTTTGAGTAGACTGGTTTGGGTTGTAAATTTCGAGGACGAAATTTTTGTAAGGGGGGAAGAGTTGTGACATTCTGAATTCGACCCACTTCCGGGATCAATGAAATGAATGTGTATTTCTCATTTCATTTTAGTAAGTCTCGCCCGGAACTGATCACTCTCGGGTTACTGACCAATAAGGAATGGCTAACTACGAAAACGGTACGTGGACCCAAGAACTCGACCGTGAATCGAGCTTCGATTTCGAGGAACGACGAGGGAATATTTTGGGCCAATGTGGACCGATCCAAGGAGGGTGACGAATTTGGTTTGCCAACGACGTGTGATCGGATCGCAGGTGATTCCGTACGACCGAAGGTACGCGTGGCAACCTTCGGAACTAGTGATGGACCCTCACGTTTTCTCTGTAATCAAGGCCCCATGGCTCAAGTAACACTAGGTCAATATGCGTAACCCCTAAAAAGCCGCCCGTTAGTAAGAGACGCTAAAATCGCATTTGAGCGAAATTAATCGTTGAGTTGAATCCGGACTTGAGTGTCGAATTTCATGGACGTACGCGACTAATTTGCAAGGACGACATCATATTAGTGTGGCCAATCATATTTGGGATCGGTTTGGTCAGAAAATTGAATTTTGGACCGGGAATGGAAAATTACATTTTTGCCCCTTGAGCCCTATGCTTTAATTCCGAATTTTTGGAGGATAAAATGGACTTATTCAGCCCTTAGAGTGGCCGAAAATATTGGACAATTTGGCCCCCATCACATTTGCTCATTCCCCACTTTGCCCCTAGATATTTTGATCTAGAATCAATCCTAGCCCTTGGTTTTGGATAGAATAGTTTGGCCTTTAAATTTCAGCCATTGGATGAGAGTCCTAGTAGGGTGGGTGGATTGGTCATTGTGAGTGGAGTGGGTCACCTACTCCCACTCAAGGCTTTGTTTAAACTCTCTCTCTTTCCCTCTCCCTCCTCATTCTTCCCCTTCGGCCGACCAACCTCTCCCCCTCACTCTCTCCATTTTCTCTCTTCTTTCCCCTTGGCCACGTGAAGCCAAGCAGCCAGAGCAGCCACCGCCGCGGCCGTGCCGCCCCACCGGAACCGCGCGCCACCACCACCATTCGACCACCCCATTCCCTCATTCTCCCCTTCTCTCTCTCATTTTCGGTACCACCAGCACCGACCAGCCCCGCCTTGGCCGTGTGACCGCCACCCAAGCGCCGCCGCCGCCGGCCGCCCTACCGCCTCACGCACAACCACTGCCACCCTCACCTTTTCCCCTCTCCTTTCCCACGACCCATCACCATCACTGTCACCCCCCTCTCGCCATTCAGATCAGCCGCGGACCGCCAGCCCGTCGCCGCCGCCGTTTGCCGCCGGAGCCCCCTGCTGGTCCTGCGTGAGCTAGCGACCATCCAGCCTATTTTTCCCTTAGTTCGGCACCCCTTTAGAGCTTAGGAGTTGGGTGAGTAGAAACCCTAAACCCTAATTAGGATTTTGTGCATTTTTAGACAAGTTTAGGGGTTAATTAGGGTGATTTAAGGGTTAATTTAGTGGCGGGTGATTAGGCTTGATGGTGAAATGTTTTAGTGGTCTAATGTGATGTTTTGAGGTGATTTAGAGGCTCATAGCGGGCTGCGAGTGGTTGGATATTATCGGCTTGATCGGAAAAATATGTTGATAGTCTATGGTTAATTGGAAGTTGCTAAGTGTGCTATGAGTGTACCTTGTTGTGGCTGATTTACACGCGGTTTGAGATTAATTGTGCAATGTATAGTGGGTGATTGTCTTGGCCGTGAAATGAGTATACAATGTGGGCCATTGATATGTGTGATTTCAATGACTTAATTGCGTGATCTTTGGTGCGCCAAATTATGGACCGTGGTTGAATTACATTAAATGGCAAATTGAGCATGTTATTATGTGAATTGAATACTAAATGTGGATTCGATTGATGCTATGAGTTTTGGATGTTATGGCCATGGTTTCGTGCATATTGAGTGACGGCATATTATGTGAATCATGCGAGTTTGCAGGATTGTCATTGAGCATGTGATCACCTAAAATGCCATGAGGCATCGTTTACGCGGGGTTCAGATAATAATTGGTGGAATGTATACGCGTGGTCCCATAAGCCCTGAGGCGTTTAACGCGGGGTATTGAACCCGTCCTGATGCGTTTAACGCGGGACGATGCCCGGATTACCGGATGATGGCCAACCTGAGGCGTCGTTCACGTGGGTTGTGTCATGGACTTGAGGCATGATACGCGAGTCCCGAGCAGTGATGGACCTAATACGTTTAGCACGGGTTATACCTGATACGTTTAACGCGGGTCGGAGATTAAATGAAAAATTGGCTCGTGTGCGAAGTGTACATTAATGAGTATGAGCATGTGCATGGCAAGTGATCGTGACCAATTGATAATGTGTGTGTGCCATGATTGGTTTTCTCTGTGCTATTATTATGTGCCTAACCTGCAGGGTCGATTATATATTGGATTTGGGCGGAGGGCCTAAGTCGTGTGATTACTCAATAGTATGTTTGGTTAGTTGTTTGTCTGGAGGTACATGTTAGCCTAGTTTAGGTTTAGGAGGCCTACTTACTGAGATTCGTTTTCACTGTTGTTAAACCCCAACATTTCAGACCCCCGACCTTGAGGATGGCCGGCATACCACTACGTTTGGGAATCTCGGACCGTATAGAGCATTCGGTGACCGAGTACCCCGGTTGGAAAGGGGAAGCGTATATTAGGTTTTATACTATTATCTAGGTCGACGAGGGCGGGCCACAGCTCAAGGCCCATCCTTATCTTAGTTGGTTCTACCGAGACCAGACTGGCTTTCACGGGTCCCTTAGGACTTTCGACGATCTGTTTGACGGGTTAGGCCAGTGGGACCCGCATGCCACTGATGGGGAGGTAGTGAGTTCCGACGCCGTGTCCGAGACGGATTCTGACCCCCGGCCAGTCATCTTCGAGTCCAACATGGATTCCAACCCTAAGGAAGAGCTGATAGAGTGGGAGTCTGATCCCGAGCCGGAGCCGATGGAGATAGAGTCAGAGCTGGAGGATGATCCCGAGGAGGAGCCGCTAGAGGTCGAGTCTGAGCCAGAGTCTATGGATTCCGAGTTCGAGTCGTCCGATGATTCATCTGAGTCTTTGAGATCCGACTCGGATTGGATACCCTAGGGGTTAGCCTTGAGCATAGCTAGGGTTTAGGGCCGACACTTTTTGGAAGGAACCCTTCTTAGATGTAGTACCTGATCGCCCCGAGCCACGAATCCCTTTTTGATGTACACTTTTTGGAATCAGAAAATTCCATAAAAATAGTCACTAATCTTCTTTTAAATCCAATTTCATAAATACACTGTCAATTTTAGAAAATCTCAATTGGGTATATGTTTTTCCCAAAATTAGGCAAAATTAAACCCGAATTGAACCAAAAATGAAATTAAATTTTTTCTAGACATTTTTAAGTCATAATGTCTTCACAATAATTGATTATGGGACCTTTAATTGCATAATAGTCGGTCCAATTGCACAATTTGACATAAAAATCAAAAATCCCCAAAATTCGATTGAAAATTAAGAATATTGAACCTAAATTGTGAATCGTGCCCAAAATGAAATTGTCGAAATGTGAGACTATCATTTCTAGGGTTAATCAGGGGTGGGTAATTCAATTTTGGCATCAATTTTGTCTAATCAGATCATTAAGACCTCGAATTGAACAAAACCCTATTAACCCGAATATAAAAATGAGAAAATCTTAGGCATAATTATAATAAAAATTGGGGAAAATTATATGTTTGGGTTCGGAATATGATGGGAAATTCAATTTTGAGGTTGAATTTCGAAAATTTGGTGGAAAACGGGCTTAATTTGCGAATTTAGGCAAAACCGGAACTGCCGGGTCGGGCGGGTCAACCCGACCCGACCCGAACAGTTCATCTTCTTCACCCGGCCACCAAAATCCAGGAAAACCCAGAAAAAATAACTCGTGCCCGTAACTTCATTGACTCACCCTGATCAAATTAGCACGTTTTAAGCAAGTTTTCCAGCTGGATATTATCCAGCTGGCATCGGTCAACAACCAAAACCGATTACAATTCGGTTCCAACCGAATTTCGAGCGAGAAATCAAAGATCAAAAATAGAAAAAACTGAAGAACGAATAAGAGGACCTGTTCGAGAAAATTCTAGAGAGGGAGAGGAGAGAGAAATAGAGGAAATAGTGTGAAGTTTAGAGAAAGA
Source organism: Syzygium oleosum (assembly GCF_021117445.2). Lineage (NCBI taxonomy): Eukaryota > Viridiplantae > Streptophyta > Magnoliopsida > Myrtales > Myrtaceae > Syzygium > Syzygium oleosum. The sequence goes on along the minus strand of NW_026607485.1, from coordinate 17,334,947 downwards.
ATAGGGAGTTGAGGTCCCCTGATCGAGTGTCCGACGCCGACGAACAAGACGGCGCCGGCGAATCGATCATTCAAGGTGGACTTCCTTCTCTGTTGATTGGTGCCGGAGCTGATCGTGAAGCCCTGAAACTCGGGTTCGTCCGGCGTATCCCAATGTTCCCCAACGAAGTTGAAGTGACCAGATTGAAGTCCAAGTACTGAGGAAGAGCTCCACGAACGCCATTTGATTCGGAAAGTTCTTCTGATCCTCCAACTAAGCGGGTAAGGTTCAGTCTTCAACATTGTTTTTCCAGAATTCCAGGAAGTGACTTTGAACTAAACCTTGATGATCATGCGTTTTCTATGCGAATCTGGGTTTGTTAATGCTTGTAATGAGTTTCTAATCATTTTTTGTGTTACATGATTGCATTTTGGGCACCAAAAACGTATAAAACTGAGTCGGCAACCATTAAACCCCCTCGCCGGAAACCCCAAAGCTTCGCTGGAGCATCGCCGTGGCCTTAGGCCATTCAAGTCAGTGTCTCTGAACTTTGTTTGTTGGTTTGTTAGTAATTAGACTCAATCTAGACGGCTAGGGCGAGTAGGATATCCATTCTAAGTTCTGAAAAATGAAGATTTTAACCGGTGGAAGTCAAGGATTTTGGACCGAATTTTCGCCGGGCGGTGAACGTCCGCCGGCGTGCCGAATAGGTTAGATTGAAAGTAGAATATACGGACTCCGTTGTGGTGCAACCAAAATGGCCAAAAGGTCGTCGGAGGCTCGCCGGCGGTGAGCTCGAACCGGCGGTCTTGAGAACTCTAAACCAGAAATTGTGCACACTAACTGTTTGAAGAAATGCCAAAATGAAAAACACCCAAACGACGTCGTTTTTGGTGTTGGGCTCGCCGGAGAAGACGACCGGCGCTGGCGACGGTCGGTTCAGTCTCGGCCGATCCGGTCTGAACCGGTCCGGTACGGTTCGTTCCCCGGCTGGAAAAATTAAAAAATTAAAAAAAATCAATAAAATAATTAAAAAAATTAGAAAATTCTAAAAATAAAAAAAAATCACAAAAATAAAAAAATTAAGATTTTCTTAGAAAATTTGAAAATTTTGCAGAAAATTCATAAAAATTAGAAAAATTATAGAAAATTAAGAAAAATACAAAAATTTTCAAAAAATCCATAAAAATTTCGAAAATTCAGAAAATACAAATAAAAAATTTTGAAAATTTTGGAAAATCAATAAAAAATTGAAAAATTGGAAAATTCACAAAATTTCCAGAAAATCATAAAAAAATTCATTTCTCGGTTTAATGAAATTTTTCCGACAAAAAAATTCAAAAAAATTAAAAAAAATTCAAAAAATCTGAAAATTCACAGAAAGGTCCAAAATCATCGTGGCCAGCCATAAAAGATGAAATTTAAATTTTTGAAGTGTCCAAATGGTACTTAAAAAAAATCAAAAAATAAAAAATTTTGAAAATCCACTGAATGATTCAAAATCATTATGGCCAATCATAAAAAGTAAAATTTGAATTTTCCAAAATGCCCAAGTGGCATTTTTTGGAAAATTCCAAATTTAGGGACAAAACCCCTAAAAAACCCTAAACCCTAAATAATGAAATGAACAAGCTATTAGAGCTTCGTTAGGGTTTGGGTGTTCTGCTTGATTTTCATTTTTAGTGGCCAAATTAGGGTCGCTATGATTGATTTGCCATTGGATGTGCATTTGATTCTTGGATGCTTTAATTGTTTGTCCATGATTAGATTAGTGAATTGACCTTAGGGATCCGTGTGATACGTTAGACATGCCATATCGTTCTTAGGTACCGAAAGGGTGTTAATGGTCTCAATTTGAGATCGTTAACGTAACCAAGTCCCTTATCCAGAATCTCTGGTTCGTAGGATTGCGGTACTTCTCTCATACCTCAATTAGGTTTCTAGTCAACCGACCATAAATGACTAGTGGCGACTCCAAGTTCAAATTTAGAACAAACAAACCCCGCTGTCATGTGAGGTATGGTTTGGGAGAGGCCCGTATAGAAAAATACCTCCATTCTAGCACGCGAGAGCGTGGCGCAACAGGCTTGGCTACTCCACTGGGGAATCTTAAATTTCTAAGTGGACTTAGGCCTAGATAGAACGATATGCATGTGTTTGTGCTCGCAAAGATCCCAGGTACGTTCCACTAATGACGTGTTAAATGGTGATGCAGGTGGGAGGTATAAGGGGTGTAATCTATACTTACCTTTGTTTTGCAGGATGGTGTTGGGATAGAATGTGAATTGGCCAAATTTTAAAAGTGCTGTTTGGTTATAAATTGTTGTGCTTGCCTTTAAATTGTTTTAGCACTACACTTTTCGCACACACCACCCGTGGCCAAACCCCGGCTACATTTAGGATCACCCTTAGGAGGTATGTGTTTAGGCAAAACTATGAGCCGATTGCTCATGGGATCGTTTAAATACAATACCGATCATCAAGATGGAATAATATTCTGTTACTTTAGGCCGATCGCCTATTGGAATGGAATCCCTTATCCATTCAGGTGGTGACCTTGAGCCTTTAGTATATCCCCACCCTTTTAGGTGTCAAAACCTCACTTGTTGCATATGCTTGTCTTTGTGGTTGGTATACCTAAAACCAAGCAAAAATGTGTCGGTAAGTAAGTGTCGTTCCACTTCTCTCATCTTTTCAATTATGCAAAGTTAGTTGACACCATTTTGTTAAAAAAAATGCCCAAATGACAATAAATGTTTGATCAAAATGCCTTTTCATACTACAATGAATGAATAGGGTGACATGCTCCATTTGGTCACATTTTTCATTTCTAGATGGAAAGTATAGGTCCATGATGATTCTCAATGTAATTCAAGTAGATTGAATGCTCAAGATGTGACAAGTACAATCCCATTTTGCCGAAAGTCTATTTTAAATGTATTCGAAGTTGTAAACCATAAGATAAGACTTTATGGTCAAAATGGAGCATGTCAAAAGCCATTTGCATTAAACATTGGTTTCATTCACATTTTCAAGTATATGATCTTTTAAGGCATAAATGGATTAGATGTGGCATTTGTATTACGTCGTAAGTATGCAAATGTACTTTACCTCCATTTTTTCCATAAAAGGACATATAATTAAAATGGAGGCATTTAAAATTGATCCATGGTGATTAATAATGAACTTTTTGCATGATTAGGCTCAATGGGAAAACTGGACATCCAGGTGGTTCCCATTCCACGAAAAGAGCTCATGGCTTGGTGGAAGGACATGACAAAAGATAACGAAGTTTATGTTCAAGATAGGTTGGGATACCTTCTAGACTTGATCCATGTGGAACATCAAGTCAGTTTGATCCAAGCATTGACGCATTTTTGGGAAATTTCCACCGCCACCTTCCAATTCGGAGAGTATGAATTGACGCCAACTTTGGAAGAGTACCAAGCCGCCATTGGAATTGATTCCAAGCCTAGGATCGTAGAGCCACCCGTTGGACTTAATCCCATAAGCATTCTTGCAGAATTCTTTAACCTCAAAGCTTCAAAAATCAAAAAGTTAATCAAGTCAAACACGGGTAGATTTCCATTATCCTTTCTAATAGTCAATTTTTCCAAACTTCCTAGGGAAACGGGAAACACTTCGGCTCTTGTCTTCATTCTAGCCTTCTTTGGCTTCGTTCTATTCCCCGTATCTAGAACGGGATTCAACCCTTTAGTTGCAATAATCATGAGGCAAGCATGTCTCAAATGGGATTTTTCTAATATGCTTCTTGCCCAAATCGTCATCTCCTTAAACACATACCAAAATCATGGGAAGGGTATCTTTCAAGCTTCTACTAGCGTTTTGTCATTATGGTTTATCTCACATATTCAACCTTGGTGTCGTTTCATGAACATTCGTAAAATTTGTTCGGCAATAAATCTGATTGAGCGATACATTCGTATCCAAAACAAATTACCCAAATAATCTTTCTTAGATTGGGCCAACTTCATTAGGGCTTTAACTCCTAGTCAAATCCAATGGCGGATCAATTGGCCAAAGATTAGCAAGGCAAGGATTACAAGCCAAGAAGGGAACGCAGTACCATTACTCGGGTTGAATGCGGGAGCCGCCTATTGTCCCTTGCGAGTTGTCAGATAATTTGGGATGCTTCAACAAGTCCCACCGGCATGGAACCTTGAGGAGTTCGCTTTTGATATCCCAAACGGGATTATACCCGAACAAGAGAAGAAAGACCTTCAAGCCAAGGTCCACAAAATCATCCTTTCTTTGGATAATTCACCTTCACAAGTAGTGGAATGGCCAAAGAACTTGGAAGGAGACGTGAAGATTTATATGGCATCCAAGGAATATATCAAGTGAATGGAAAGTAAACGACCAATTGATGTGGAGCCATATGTTCCATTGAGCATTATAACGGATCCCGAGGAGGAGTATGTCCCAGAATACATCGTCCCACACGTGCCTGGAGTTGAGCCTTACATCCCCGAAGAAGTCGTGATCGATGTCGAAGAATGGGAATCCCGAATCAAGGAATGGAAGGATTACCACGAGGAGGAAGTAACCTTAGCTAGCAAGAAGCCTAGACTTGGATGATTTAGAATTCCCATTCGAGTTTAAAATCACTTTGTAAAGCAATCTTGGATTTTATATGAAATACTCATTTTTCAAAATCCGTTTGGATAAATTCAAAATCATGATTAAAAAGAAGGATCACCATGGATTACAATTCTTTGAATGGTATGATTTCTTGAGAAAAGCATTGATGACAAGTTTTATGCAAGGCTAAGGCTTGTGTAAAAGTTCTTATCCTTGTAAATCACAAGAAACCATACAATTAAAAGAATGTAGGTTTTCATATTCATTTCACCAATTCTAATATCCTGATGGTTTTTATGAAGACAGGTTTTCTAGCAACGGAAAGCAAAAGACCCTGAACCCGTTTACAAATTAAAATGACCACGGAAGAAACTCGCACTCAACTAGCTGAAGTGGAGAATCAGATGACGCAAATGGCTGCCATGATGGCATAAATGAAAGCCTTCATTATAGCTGTGAAGGAATCCTATCCTAATGTCTCAAATCTAAAAGTTGCACCCGAAATAATGGATCTGAAAGAAGACATTCGGGTCAAAAAGACATCTAAAGATGAAGAGGAAGCCAAAAAATTGGCCGAAATTGAAGAATGCCTTGCAAGCCAAGGATATGAGCTTCAAAGGTTCACCATGCTGGTGAAGGATGGTGAAAGAGTTGAATGGTCGTTGAAAGAAAAGAAATCTCAAGAAATGACAACGCGAAGACCTTATCTTGGGAAAAAGGATAAAGAACCTGTGCGTAACGTGGCTATGGCGTCTAGCCCCAATATTAATCAGGCTTCATCCCCAAAACAGTCTAACGTCCTTTGGAAAAATCCAAAACAGTTTAAGCCGAAGAAAAGTCCTGCAAGGCAATTCACTCCGTTGCCACGGCCCCTATCGAAATTACTACCGATGCTGTTGGAAAGGCATTTGGTGGCCAAAGAAGTGTCAAGAGATAATCCTGCAAGGTTTCCCTGGTACGATGACTCAAAGACTTGCACATACCATATGGGAGAAAGAGGACACGATGTGGACAATTGTATAGTCTTGAAATACAAAGTTAGAAACTCATAGGCAAGAAGATATTAAGTTTTCAAGAGTCAGAGCCAAATGTGCATCAGAACCTTCTTCCTGAGCACAATGTGGTCCTTACAGAAGGAGAAGTAATAAGGCCTGATGAAGAAGATGAATATGAGGCCAAATTAAAGTCTGCTCGACAAGGAGATGCTCGCTTTCGTCATGTAGCATTCTTAAAAGGGGAAATTATAGACAACTTGGGAGAAGATTCTGGCAAATACAACTTCCAAGTAAAGTATACTCCACCACCGTGGGCTTTTAAAAGTGAAGTGATTGTGCCCGATGGTTGGGGCAGTATGAACGATGAGCTCAGCAGACAAAATGAGACTCCATCCTGTGATGAAGTGGATCCATTTGAAGAGCAAAAAGAAAGGATTCGGCGGGGTGAGAAGAGATTTACCCAAACATCACTTGAGCAAGGTGACACTGTAGACCTCCTTTGTCAAGACAGTGGAAAATACAATTTTCGTGTTAAGTATACACCTCCACCCTAGGCTTTTAAAAACGAAACTATTGTGCTTGATGGATGGGGAGGTATGGACGAAATCCCAATCAACAAATTAAGTTTTGAGGAGAAAGAAGAGCAAGACGAGAAAATGAAGAAAAAGGCTCGCCAAGGAGACAGGCGATTTGTTCGCAAAGCACGAAGACAAGGCGAAATTGTGGATTATCTGGGACAAGACAGTGGCCGGTATAACTACCGTGTCAAATACACGCCACCTTCATGGGCATCCAAAGAAGAAAATATCGTACCTAACGGTTGGGGTGGAATAGATACTATTGAAGCTGACAAAAGCATGGTGTCCATGATTACACCACTATTGATTAATCTTGATGAAGTGGATAGACTTGACAAAGAGAAGGATCATGTTGAACCAATTACCATTGAGCTCCCAATTGGTCAACTAAAGATCGAAGATAAAGAGGTTCAGCCTGTGATCATCACTTTTCCTCCATGTCGCGCCACGCTCTCGCGTGCTTTACGATGGAGGTATTTTTCTATACGGGCGTCTCCCAGACCATACCTCACGAGACAGCGGGGTTAGTTTGATCTAAATTTGAACTTGGAGTCGCCACTAGTCATTTACAGTAGGTCGACTAGAAACCTAATTGTGGTACGGGAGAAGTACCGCAATCCTATGAACCAAAGATTCTTGATAAGGGACTTGGTTACGTTAACGATCCCAAATTGAGACCATTAACGCCCTTTCGGTACCTAAGAACAATATGGCATGTCTAGCATATCACACGGATCCCTAAGGTCACTTCAGTAATCTAATCATAGACAGATAATTAAGCATCCAAGAATCAAATGCACATCCAATGGCAAATCAATCACAGCAACCCTAATTTGGTCACTATAAATGAAAACCTACTCAAACCCTAACAAATCTTTAATAGCTTGTTCCTTTCATTATTTAGGGTTTAGGTTTTTTTTAGGGGTTTTGGCCCTAAATTTGGAATTTTCCAAATTATGCCACTTAGGCATTTTGGAAAATCCAAATTTCACTTTTTATGACTGGCCACAATGATTTTTAATCATTCTGTGGAAAATCCAAATTTCACTTTTTGGAAAAATTTTTAAACCGAGAAATGATTTTTTATGATTTTCTGGAAATTTGGGTGAATTTTCCAATTTTTCAAATTTTTATTGATTTTCCAGAATTTTCAAAATTTTTATTTGTATTTTCTGAATTTTCGAAATTTTTATGAATTTTTTGAAAATTTTTGTATTTTTCTAAATTTTCTGGAATTTTTCTAAGTTTTATGAATTTTCTGCAAAATTTTCGAATTTTCTAAGAAAATCTAATTTTTTTATTTTTTTTAGAATTTTTCTATTTTTTTATTTATTGATTTTTTTTATTTTTTGTTTTTTTGTTTTTTTTTGAATTTTTTCTCCCGCCGAGGTGAATGAACCAGACCGGACCGATTCAGACCGGTTCGGCCGAGACTGAACCGGCCGTCACCGGCACCGGCACTGATCACCTCCTCCGGCGAACACAACGCCAAAAATGGCGTCGTTTGGGCATTTTTCATTTAGGCATTTTCTCAATCACGTGGTGGGCATGATTTCATGTTTTTAGTTTTCAAGGCCGCGACTTTAGGCTTGCCGTCAACGACCTTCCGGTGACCATCTCGCCATTCCACTTACATCATTAGCAAGTTCGCGTATTCTAGTATCAATATAGACCAATCAGATCGCCCCTAGACGTTCGCCGGCCGGCGAAAAATTGACCCAAATATCCTAACTTATACACTGTGCACTCGAGATTTTCCAGAACACGAACATTAATTCCGATCACCCTAGCCATCTATATCGTTCAAAACAGACATCAAATCATCATACAAGGTCAGGGAAGGCCTACTTGAACGGCCATTGGCCATGGTGACACTCCGGCGAGCACCTCGCGAGCTCCGACGAATTTCGACAATGGTGGTCGAGAAGGTTTTATGCAGTTTTTATGGCCAAAATGCAATCAAGGAAAATAAAACATGATCAGAAACTAGCTTCAAACATTCACAAGTCTAAAATCGTAAGGAAAATTTCATGAACATCAAAACTTGGGCTCTGGAATTTTTCAAAAAAATAGGGCAATGAGCGATCTTTACCACTTTTCGTTTGATGATTCGACGAGGTTCTGAGACCAGTGATGGTCACAGAGTTCTTCCTTGACACCTCGGCTTCAAGACCGTAGCTTTGGAATCGCCGAAATGCCTTTAGAATCGCTGGCGGGGGGCTTGTTTTCAGACCTTCGCAGATTGGCTTCGTCACCGGCTCGCTGGACGTGGAGGATCACAATCAAAGCCGATTCGCCGGCGTTTTTCTCGTCGGAGAAAACACCGATCACTCGATCTTTGAATCCTCTACACGTCTCTAACACTCTCTCTCTCTCTTTCTCACTCTTTCTCTCTCTTCTCTCTCTCGGGAATTTTCTCGAGTACCTTATGTTCTTCTTCTTCAGTTTTTCTTTCTTTTTTCTTCTTCGATTTCCCGCTCAAAAATTGTTGAAACCGACTCCTAATCGGTTGGAGTCGTTAATCGGTGCCAACCGGAGATTCTCCAGCTGGCATCTCGATCAAACACATGCTAGATTGATCGAGATAAGTCGGCCAAGTCATGGGCACACGCGCGGGAAATTCTGGGTTTATCGCGTTTTGGCTGAGTCTGGTGAGGAAGAAGGACTGTTCGAGTCGGGTCGGGTTGACCTGCCCGACCCGGCAGTTCCTATTTTGTATAAAATTGCAAATTAAATCCAATTTTGCCCGAATTTTCGAGATTTAACCCTAAAATTGAATTTCCCAGCATGTTCCGAACCCAAACATATAATTTTCCCGAATTTTTATTATAATTGTGCCCAAGATTTTCTCATTTTTATATTCGGGTTAATAGGGTTTTGTTCAATTCGAGGTCTTAATGACCTGATTAGGCAAAATTGATGCCAAAATTGCATTACCCATCCCTGATTAATCCTAGAAATGATAGTCCCACATTTCGGAAATTTCATTTTGGGCACGATTCCCAATTTCGGTTCAAAATTCTTAATTTTCAATCAATTTTTGGAGATTTTTGATTTTTACATCAAATTGTGCAATTGGACTGACCATTATGCAATTAAAGGTCCCAGAATCAATTGTTGTGAAGACACTATGACCTAAAAATGTCTAGAAAAAATTTAATTTCATTTTTGGTTCAATTCAGATTTAATTTTGCCCAATTTTGGGAAAAACATGTACCCGATTGAGATTTTCTAAAATTGATAGTGTATTTATGAAATTGAATTTAAAAGAAGATTATTGACTATTTTTATGGAATTTTCTGATTCCATTTACTATTTTTCTTGATTTTCTTGCTTATTTTGACTAAAAGAAATTCAGAAAAAATGCAAAAAAATGCTAAAAAATTATTTTTTTGGTTTAGAAATAGGTTTCTAGGCTTGGCCAAGATCCTTAGATCTAATTTTGAAATTTTTTGAAAATATGACAAAAATGAGCTAAAAATTAGGTGTCAACAGCTGCCCCTCTTTGAGATTGAGCTCGTTAGAGGTTGATCTCAAAGACAAGGTGACACCTGAATTTTTAGTCGACTCACTAAACAAGATGGAAATTTCACAACAACTGATTAGGGTCTTTACTTTTGAGATTCATGATATAATCCAAAGGTTCTTTTTGGAACACATTGTGAAAGGGTTTTTAATGATTCGAGAGAGAGAGAAACTTACTTGTTTGTGAGAGTTTCTTTGTTGCTCATCCAAGGGTATGAATGGATGCTAGTGATGATTATGATGATTTTTTCCTGATTTCATAGTTTGAGAATGAATTCACGAATTATGAACGCCCGAGGCTCTTCGCCTTAGGACTTGAGTTTACTTAGTGGTTCCTCACCAGTAAGACTTTGGATATTTGTCTAATGGTTCTTTGCTAATTAAGACTTTGAACTTTGCCTAATGGTTCCTCACCTGTAGGACTTTAATTTTACCTAGTGGTTCCTCGCCAGTAGGAATTGAATTTGCCTAGGGGCTCCTCGCCTGTAAGACTTTGAATTTTATCTAGTAGTTCCTCACTAGTAGGATTTTGAATTTTCCTAGGGGCTCCTCGCTTGCAGGATTTGGGTTTTACCTAGTGGTTCCTCGCCAGTAGGAATTAAATTTGTCTAGGGGCTCCTCGCCTGTAGGATTTGGATTTTACCTAGTGGTTCCTCGCTAGTAGGAATTAAATTTGTCTAGGGGCTCCTCGCCCGTAAGACTTTGAATTTTATCTAGTGGTTCTTCACCAGTAGGAATTGAATTTGTGTAATAGTTTTCTGAAGCTACTGTTTGTGATCACTTACAGAGGGTCAATTCTCTGAGGCTACAACAAGGCCATGCTTTAAGCCTAAAAAGTCATCCAAAGCTACAGGTTACGAACACTCGGAAGGTGATGGCTTCGAAGCTACAAACCTGCGAACACTTGGTAAGACCATAAAAATCACCATATTCAAAGCTGCAAGATCGCGATCACTCATGAGAATCATCACTCAGAAGCTACGAAGTGCAATTTGCTTTTAGAATACCTGTCTTGTCTAGTGGCTTCTCACCAAATAGACTTGAAATTTTGGAGACCTGCCATGTAGTTTACCCGTAGGATTTTGAAATTGCCTAAAGACTCTTTGTCAATAGAACTTGAATTTTGCCTAATGGTTCCTCACCAAATAGGATTTTAAAAAGACTTCAAACAATGAATGTCTGTTTTGTGATTTTAAGGTTTCACTAACCTTGATATGGTTTTTTTAGTTGACCAAAAACTATTTTGAAAGGTGGTCTTGAAATTTATCAAAACTGTTTGAAATGTGGTTTTTCTTTTTAGTTTACCACAAACTATTTGAAAACTTGGTTTTGAGTTGACCAAAACTATTTGAAACCTGATTTTGAAATATGCATTCTTTGTATGCATTTCAAGCGATCAAATTTCCTTTTAAAGGAAGTATTTGAGCAAAATGCTTGCAAAATTCAAGAAATGCTTGAATTAATCATTTGGAAGACCTTCATTAGAAAGGATTTGTTTCGATATATGAATTTGGTCTTTTCATCATTTGGTTGAAAGGGGATTGATCTGATATCCCTTTATTTTATCTCTCATAACCAATCCTTAGGTATTCGGAGATATTCGCAATGTATACAATCCAATTGATCCGATAAGGTCTTTCAAGTGGTTGTAATGTTGGCTTGGTCAATGGCTATTCAAAAGATAGGCATTCTGAGGTCAAGAAAAGAATTTCATCATGTCTGACTTCGGGTCTACAAGTTGAGAACCTCGAGGATAAGACAAGGTAATATTGCATACACTTCTTTAAGTGATGACTTCTTGTCATGAAATCATATTTTCAATCTCAACATCCCAATCTGAAGAGTCTTTGGGTAGAGGTTGTAATGTTGGTATTGGGTAGGCTAAAAAAGGCTCAATTATTTTTTAATTCAGGGTTTTTATGAAATTGGTGATCTTCTTGGCATCACCACCCTTTTCTTTCATCCACTAAGGGATCTTTTCTTAGCATGAACACAAGAGTCCCCTAGACTTTCATTGAGATTTTCAATCGCTGATTTGTTGTGACTTTTGATTTTTCACAACTTTTGCTTTTCTTTTGGCTTGACTTTTGTCATTCTTTCTTTTGAATGCTTTTCTTTCTTTTCCTTTGCTCATTTTTCTGGGCATTGGCCTTGCTTTTACCAGGCACACTGCTTTTTCATGTCCCGGACTCCTTCGTCCTTGATCTTTTTGCATTCTAAGGACTCTGTGTTTTGCCCTTTTGCTTTCTATTTATCAAAGTGGATAATATGCTCGTGCTCCAGTGCGAAGAGATGATCACTAACTTTGGGGTTCTGAAATTAATATTCAGGCTCAATTGGGTTTTGCCAAAGGTAAATGTGTTTGGGATATGGAAACGAAATGCTCTTCTTCCCTTTGGGATGTTGTGAGCTTCCATACAAATTCATCTGAGGTTATCATAGAAAGATTGATGCAAGTGTATGCAATAAAATCTTTCTTGATCCTATTCTCAATAAATGTCAACCGTGAACCTCTTAATTTGCCCCAGTGTGGGGTGGTTCTCAACAGGGTTGTTTTTGGGAAATTCCTCCACTATTTAGGCTCAAATTTGGTTTGCAAGGGGTAATCATGTGTTTGGGATAGTGAAATGATATGCCTTTCATCATTTCAATTCATGTAATCATTGCGAATATCCCCTATTTCCTTCAGATGAGGTTTTCTCTCATTCTGATACTCATCCTTCCATTCACTCGAGTGTATAGGGGACGTGTTTGGATATGGCTTACCTTTCATCATTTGAAGGTCTTTCCATTTGATTTGATCCAAACTTTTTTCTATGAAATTTTTCATGACCTTCGTCAAAACTTCCTTCTTTTCTAAGGAATTCTGATGCATAATGTATACTCAAAGAATGTTTGTTTCAAAACTTTTTGTTTAAAGCGCTTTTGAGGTAATTTTTGAAACAAACTTTTATGTTAATCCGCTTGGGGAAAAGAAGTTTCATTTTTCCAGAAAATTAACATCTTCAAGACCCAAATTTTCAAGTTAAGGATACTTACCTGATTGGCTTGTCAATATCCCTCTTGACTATTTTGCTTCTGCACTAATTTGTTCCACTGGAGATTTGAAAATGAGATGTTCGAGTTCAAATTCATGGGTTAGGGATACTTCCCTGATCGGTTTGATGAGATCTCAACCTCTTGTTCATCTTGTCTTGATCATTCATGAAAGATTATCTCTTTTGATCTTTTCTTTCAGTTTCCCTGGAGATGATAAAAGGGAAAAGTTCATTAGAAACAACATTGAGAAAACCGAATTTGACACTTCCCTTTTGTTTTTCAACTCCGTTGAAAGATTTTAGAAGCCCTGAGTCATCTCAAATTTCCTTTTGTCATAACCTGCAAAATGAACAAACATGTTCTATGAAAATGCATGATATGCATGATATGCACATGTTATGATTAGTGCCAATTTTCTTGAATGTCCGTCTTCATTTCATGGGTAGAAAATCTTGACAGCATCTGCATTTACAGGATAGGCTAGTTCTGTTCCTGTCATATCTACAAGAATTAGTGCTCCTCCAGGAAGACCCTTCTTGACAATGTATGGACCTTCGTAATTCGGAGTGAATTTCCCACGTGGATCTGAATTATTGGGAATGACCTTCTTCACAACTAGATCATCTGTTTCAAAACGTCTTGGTTTCACCTTTCTGTTGAAAGATTTAGCGACTCTTTTCTGGTAGGCTTGTCCATGACATATAGCCCTTAATCTTCTCTCATCAATCATGTTGAGCTGTTCATATCTTTGTTGGCTCCATTCGGCTTCCGAGAGTTTTATTTGGGATAATATCCTCAATGAAGGAATTTCTACCTCAATGGGTAATATCGCTTCCAACTCACAAACTAAAGAAAATGGAGTTGCCCCAGTTGATGTTCGGATTGAAGTTCGATATGCCATCAGAGCATATGGCAATCTTTCGTGCCAGTCACGATAGCTCTCAGCTGTTTTGGATAATATCTTCTTGATATTCTTATTTGCCGCTTCCACTGCTCCATTCATTTGTGGGCGGTATGGAGATGAATTTAAGTGTCGAATGTGGAAGTGTTCAAGCAAATCATTTACGATTTTGTTGTTTAAATTTGAACCATTGTCAGTAATGATTGCTTATGGAATTCCGTACCTAGCAATGATGTCCCGTTTGATGAATCTTGCTACATTCTTGGCGGTGACATTTGTATATGAATTTGCTTCAATCCACTTGGTGAAGTAGTCGATTGCCACCAAGATAAAGCGATGCCCATTTGAGGCCTTGGGGTTAATTGGGCCAATCATGTCAATTCCCCACATTGAAAATGGCCATGGTTCTGACATTTGATGCAGCTCATTCGGCGGTGCATTAATTCTGTCTCCATAAACTTGACATTGGCGACAACACCTCACATGTTGAATGCAATCTGTTTCCATCATCATCCAGTAATATCCCAATCTCATGATTTTGCGGGCTAAGAGATGGCCATTCATATGCGGACCACATTCGCCTTCATGGATTTCTCTCGTGATTTGTTCAGCTTCTTTGCTATCAACACATCTTAACAGGATCGAATCGAATGACTTCTTATACAGAAACCTGTCCACTGAGAAAGAACTTGTTGGCTATCTTTCTGATAAATTTTCTGTCGCCTGACTGGCTTTCTTCAGGAAATTCTTCTGCTTGTAAATACTTCTTGATATCGTGAAACCATGGTTTATTGTCAAATTCTGCTTGAACTACCATGCAGTGTGCTGGTTGTTCGAGAATATTGATTCTCAATAATTTTATATCCATACCATCTTAGCTTGGAGTAAGGATGATAAGGTTGCAAGAGCATCTGCAAAATGATTATGAGCTCTTGGAAGATAATCAAATGCTATTTCTTCGAATTCCTCTATCATTCCTTCTAGGTATTTGTGATAAGGAATCAGCTTTGCATACCGAGTTTGCCATTCCCCAGTTGTTTGCAATATAATAAGCATGGAATCCCCATATACTTGCAACCTTTTTACCCTCATTAAAAGGGCTAACTGTAAGCCGAGAATGCACGCCTCATATTCAGCGATGTTATTGGTGCATGGGAATACCAGTTTTGCAGATACTGGATACTGTTGGCCTTCTGGGGAGATCAGTACTGCCCCAGTTCCTGATCCAGATAGGTTGGTTACGCCGTCAAAATACATGGTCTATTTATCATCAACCAAGGTCAATATGTGGTCATCAAGTCGTTCTTCAGAATTGGCAATATTTTGTGAATTTTCTGATAGCATGTCTGCTATCGCTCGCCCTTTGACTGACTTTTGGCATGAACTCCTGATGTCGAACTCAGACAACAAGACTTGCCATTTGGCTAATTTCCTGACCAAGGCGGATTTCTCAAGAAGATACTTGATCGGATCATTCTCAGTCACTAGCAAAATATGCTGATGAAGGGTGTACTGCCTTAATCTGTGTAACACCCAAATTAATGCAACACATGTCTTCTCAACTGCAGGGTAATTCACTTATGATGTTGTGAATTTCTTGCTCAAGTAATAAACGGCTTGCTCTTTACCGTCATTTGGTCTTCTTTGTACAAGCACCGCTCCTAATGACTCATGGTGAATCGACAAATATAAGATCAGCGGGACTCTAGGAATTGGTGGTACCAACACTGGTGGGCATACCAGATATTCTTTGGTTTTGTCAAAAGCTTGTTGACATTCTTTATCCCACTTTACTTTGGCATTTTTCTTCAACATTTTGAAGAATGGTTTAGCAGTCTCAGAAAGCTGATAGATGAAGCGGGCAATGTAGTTTAATCGCCCCAACAAGCTTCTCACTTCTTTTATCGAAGGAGTCTTCAAGTCATGTATTGCCTTGATCTTGGAAGGATCAATTTCGATTCCTCTATTGCTGACCACAAATCCTAGCAATTTGCCAGATTTTGCTCCAAATACACACTTATTGGGGTTCAATCGCAACTTGTATTTTCTGAGTCTTTTGAACAATTTGCGAAGCACCTCAACATGGTCTTCTCCTTGTTTGGATTTTGCAATCATGTCATTAACATATATCTCAATTCCTTTGTGCATCATATCATGGAACAGAGTTACCATCGCCATTTGATATGTGGCACCAGCATTTTTCAGACCGAAAGGCATCACCTTATAACAAAATGTGCCCCATGGTGTTATGAAGGATGTTTTCGCCTTATCCTCTTTCTTCATGAGGATTTGATTATATCCTGAGAAGCCATCCATGAATGAGAATGTTTCGAACCTAGCAATGCTATCCACTAATACATCAATATGTAGAAGTGGGAAATCATCATTTGGGCTTGCTTTATTTAGGTCGCGATAATCAACACATACTCACACCCGACCATCTTTCTTCATTACGGGTACTATGTTAGCAACCCATTCTGGATATGGCACTACTTCGATGAAACCGACCTTGAGTAATTTCATCACTTCTTCTTCTATTTTCTTTGCCAATTCTGGCTTTGTTAACCTTAATTTTTGCTTCTTCGGTAGAATACTTGGATCAATTGGCAAAGCGTGTTCAACTATATTGAGATCAAGGCCTGGCATGTCAGCATAGGACCATGCGAATATATCTTGATATTCCTTGGGCAAGTCTGTATTCTTTCTGATTCTGCTGAAGGAAGACTTCTCCAATCTTAACCTCTTTGGGGTTCTCCTTATCACCCAGATTAACAGTAATCGTTTTCTCTAACGTGAGTGGCTTTGATTCTTCATGACGGATCCATTCACTTCTTATCCATTCCTCATCTTCATTATCCCCCTCAATATCATAAGTGATCTCCTTGGAGAGATTTGAGTCACCTATGAACCTATTATGGGTGTGTGAATGCTCATGCCTGACATGCAATAAACATGATTAGTAATTGCATATGAAATGAATTGATGCATGAGGTTTAACGAAAAAACCTTTTAGAAAATTATTTTGAAATTTGTTTTGAAGAGATCAAGAGAATAGAGCTAATCCTTGTATCCTTGGACATCCTTGCTCTTAAAACCATTTTCGCAATGAGGAGTCATACGGAAACCCAAAGCCTCAAGCCTCACGTGTGAGAGCGATATTCATCATTGGTTTGATTTTGTTTTCATATGTCCTTAACAAAACTTTGAACACTTTTATTGAATTTGAAAAAATGCAATTACATCTATATGGAAAGAAATGTAAATGCAACTGAATTGAAACAACATCAACATGAAACAGACAAATTGTAAAGGCAACAATAAGGAAAGAGTTCAAAAGAATCTTCCTACTCCAGTGTGTAGGTGTCTTCATCCTCAGTTATAATGACATTGATAATGTCTTCTTCGAATAAACCCAGCGTGTCAGGCTCGGTCTTTGCACGTAAATTTTCTTCTGAAAGCAGTTTGGGAGGCCCAGGAAAGTTTTCTCTGATATGAATCTGATAATAGGGTAACTCTTTAGCCTTACCCTTCCATGTTGATGTGTTAATGGTTTGATCACCTTGGCTTCCACGGCCTTTATGATTCTTTTGACCCTTGCCTCGGCCTCCATGGTGATTACTAATGACTTCATACCCCACTCCATACTTCTTCTTTGTACCAAATGGGATAATAGGTTCTTTAATTCCTTGCGCTTTTGTCCCAAGCCCACCATTATGGTTAAATCCATATTGGCATAACACTTTTCCAGACATAATAGACGATGCCGACAATTCTGGAGTCTTCATGACACTACCAGCGGGAATTTGTATCATGGAAATCATTTCGAAGGAATGATAACTGGGTTCTTCTTTTATCTCCGGCTCGACATAAGGTATGGCACTTTCCTTGTAAGTGGCAAAGTCTGTCTCCCCGTGTATGGTAATCATTTTACCGTTAATAACAAATCAAACTTTTTGATGGAGACTAGAAGGAATGGCGCCAGCCATATGAATCCAAGGCCTCCCTAGCAGTAGGTTGAAGGTCCTTGGAATGTCTACCACTTGAAAATCAATCAGAAAAGACATAGGGCCTATGTTTACTTCCAGCTCGATGTCACCGATAACATCCTTCTTCATCCCGTCGAACGAACGTACGGTTACCTTTGAAGGTTTGATAAGTTCTTCACTAATCCCCAAGCGATGCAGTGTGGTTATAGGAAACAAATTAAGTGCGGAACCATTATTGATCAGAACCCGTGACACTTCCTTGCCCCGGCATTTGACGACAATATACATGGCTTTATTATGGGAACGTCCATCAATTGGAAAATCTTCATCAGAGAAGGCAATCTGATCCTTTAGAAGAATGGCACCAACAAAGTCTTCCAGCTGTACCTCATTAATCGTCTCTAGGACGTGCACCTCATTAAGAAGCTTCATAAGCATCGTTTTGTGGCTTTCTGAAGTCTTGAAAAGATCTAGTAAGGAAATCTGTGCCGGCATCTTCCTCAATTGCTCAATTACTTCGTATTCACTTGTCTTCATGACTGACAGCAACTGCTTGACATTCTCTTCAGTTACTCCCTTCTTTTCATGCTAACCTTCTTTTGGGACATAACATCTTTCCGATGTGGTTATTGCATCAACTTCTTTAGGCGTGTAATCTCATGGTACACATTTGGTATCAAATTTCTCCTTTGGAGGCAAAGTGATGATCACAGGCTACACCTTTTTCTCTTCGATCTTTAGTTGACCAATTGGGAGGTCAATGGTAATTGGTTCAACATGATCCTTCTCTTTGTCAAGTCTATCCACTTCATCAAGATTAACCAATAGTGGTGTAATTATGGACACCATGCTTTTGTCAGCTTCAATAGTATCCATTCCACCCCAACCGTCAGGCATGATATTTTCTTCTTTGGATGCCCATGAAGGTGGTGTGTATTTGACACGGTAGTTATACCGGCTACTGTCTTGTCCCAGATAATCCATAATTTCGCCTCGTTTCGCGCTTTGCGAATAAATCGCCTGTCCCCTTGGCGAGCTTTTTTTTCATTTTCTCTTCTTGATCTTCTTTCTCCTCAACACTTAATTTGTTGATTGGGATTTCATCCATTCCTCCCCATCCATCGGGCACAATAGTTTCATCTTTGAAAGCCCAGGGTGGAGGTGTGTACTTAACACGGAAGTTGTATTTTCCACTGTCTTGACCAAGGAGGTCTACAGTGTCACCTTGCTCAAATGAAGTTTGGGTAAATCGCTTTTCACTCTGCCGAATCCTTTCTTTTTGCTCTTCAAATTGATCTTCCTCATCACAGGAAGGAATCTCATTTTGTTTGCTGAGCTCATCGTCCATACCACCCCAACCATCGAGCACAATCATTTCATTTTTAAAAGCCCACGGTGGTGGAGTATATTTTACTTGGAAGTTGCATTTGCCAGAATCTTCTCCCAAGTTATCTATAACCTCCCCTTTTAAGAATGCTTCATGGCGAAAGTGAGCATCTCCTTGTCGGGCTGACTTTAATTTGGCCTCATATTCATCTTCTTCATCAGGCCTTATTATTTCTTCCTCTGTAAGGACCATATTTACCACATTGTGCTCAGGAAGAGGGTTTTGATGCACATTTGGCTCTGGCTCTTGAAAGCTTAATATCTTCTTGTCTATGAGTTGCTGGACTTTGTATTTCAAGACTGTACAATTGTCCACATCGTCCCTTCTTTCTCCCATGTGGTATGTGCAAGTCTTCGACTCATCGTACCAGGGAAACCTTGTAGGATTATCTCTTGGCACTTCTTTGGCCACCAAATGCCTTTCCAACAGCATCGGTAGTAGTTTCGACAAAGGTCATGGCAACGGGGTGAATTGCCTTACGGGTTTTTTCTTTGGCTAGAATGGCTTTGGATTTCTCCAAGGGGCATTGGACTGCTTTGGGAATGAAGCCTAATTAACGTTAGGGCTGGATACCATAGCCACGTCACGTATAGGTTCTTTATCCTTTCTTCTGGGATACGATCTCCGTGCTGTCACTTCCTGAGATTTCTTCTCCTTTAATGACCATTCGATTCTTTCACCAACCTTCACCAACATGGTAAATGTTTGGCAGCCCGATCTATGCAACTTGTCATAATACTTAGTTGGTAACGACTTCAAGAAGAGTTCAATAAGCTCGTCTTCACTTATAGCCGGTTTGAGTTGTGAGGCTACAGCTTTCCATCTTTGAGCGTAGGCTCTGAATCCTTCGTTTCTTCGTTTCTTGGTTCTGACTAAATCCTCCCGGGTTGGGAGTACTTTGACATTGAATTTGTATTGGGGAAGGAATTCTCCTGCCAAATGGTCCATTCTGTAAAATCTTCTATATTAAGAGCGGTATACCATCCCAAGGCTGCTCCCTTCAAGCTATCTTGAAATGTACTGATAAGAAGTGGCATATTATCTTAATATCTTGCCATCTTACAGAGATAATATTTCAAATGGCTTTTAGGACAGCCAGTTCCGTCATATTTATTCACGAACTCCGGTTCTTTGTAATTTTCTAGAACCACCACCTTTACGTAAGGCAAGAATCTATCAAATCTTTGAAGCTCATATCCTTGGCTTGCAAGGCATTCTTCAATTTTGGCCAATCGTTTGGCCTCCTCTTCATCCTTGGATGTCTTTTTAACCCGAATGTCTTCTTCCAAATCCACTATTTCAGGTGCAGATTTTGGAGGATTCTCCTGAATTGGTTCTTTACTTCTTATTGTCTCTTCAACAGGTACCTCAGCGGTATTTGCAGTTGCTATGTCACGCCCCGAATCCTACAACGCGCAACATCCTTGCCGAGGTCGAAAGTGTGCGAAGTCCCAGGAAGCGTCGCCGACCCAAAACCCAAACCGAGATCGAGACACATGTAGAAGCAACATAAACACCCGTACAGATAAAACAACACGAGACCAAGGATAGCACAACAACAAACAACGGGATAACAAATATACACTTGTATTAACCAGGGAAACATTTACATTATCCATTTACACCAAACATACACCACGAACAAAAAAAAACGGATCGACGGCCACTAACTGCAAAAAGGGGTAGGTGGCCAGATGGTGAGACTACTACCTAAGGTGGGGCTCCGATCAAAAAGGTACTGGCCCGACCTATCTGAGGCTACGGCTAACCCTACGGAACCCAGTCCGGGTCAGATCCCGAGGACTCAGAACATGAAGAACTGTCAGACAGCTCGATCTCGGAGTCTAGAGAATCCAGCTCGGACTCGGCCTCTGCCGGCTCCTCCTCAAAATCTATCTCCTCAGGCTCACCCTTCTGCTCGAGGTTCGCCTCCATAGGCTCTAGCTCCTCATCCGGCTCCATCGGCTCTGGGTCAGCATCCCAATCCACTGGCTCCTTGTCCATCGGGTCCGGCTCATCCACCTCCCAGACAACAGGTTCGTCGCCAGAACTCGAACTCTCCTCAGGCGTAGCTTCGGGGCTCGCCAGGTCTCCGTCGGGACATTGTGGATCTATCTCGCCCAGCCTGTTGAACG
This sequence comes from Syzygium oleosum, assembly GCF_021117445.2. Lineage (NCBI taxonomy): Eukaryota > Viridiplantae > Streptophyta > Magnoliopsida > Myrtales > Myrtaceae > Syzygium > Syzygium oleosum. Next base: position 17,313,820 of record NW_026607485.1, on the reverse strand, counting down.
GGACATTAAAAGTCCGAAGAGGTCCATACTCCCCGGAGTAGTCCCTAAAGCACCAGGCTATATATTCGTGGGTCTCGAAATGCGTTTCCCCCACATCAACCCATACTAAAGTATAATACCTAATATACTTGTCCCCGTTCCCTACGGGGTACTCGGTCACCGCTCTGTCTATCTGAAGCGGGATCCCAAAACGTACAAGAACTTCTGACATCTTCAGGGCCGAGGGTCTGAAACATTGGGTTTTAACAACAATGAGACAAATCTCAGCGAGTAAAACCCCCTAAACCTAAACTAAGCTAACATGCACCTTCTGACAGGTATACTAAGCACACATAACCAGTAACATTTGACAATCAATTGACCTAGGCCCTCGGGCCCAGATCGAGCACACAATTAACCCTGCAGGTTAGGCATAATATAATCACTGTAATGGCACATATGCAACAGGCTTAGTCACACATACGCCATACACATACTCATGCTCTGATTCAATAATGCACACTGGCACACGGCTCATTTCTCAATTAAAGTTCGACCCGCGTAAAACGCATCAGGTCTATCGATCAATACTAACACTTCATGGCCCGCGTAAAACGCATCAGGCCCGGTGTCTCTAACCCGCGTAAAACGCATCAGGCGCAACACCGATCTCTATACACGGACCAAGACCCGTGTAGAACGTATTAGGCTGGCCGTCTTCCGGTAGAACCGGGTACGGTCCCACGTAAAACGCATCAGGACTCATAATGAATACATGTGCACACAACCAATTTTATCTGAACCCCGCGTAAAACGCATCAGGGCATTTAGGTGATCACATGCTCATGTTAAGCCCGCATACTCGCACAGTTCTCATCTCAAACCAATGCTTAGCATGCGAAATGCATGGCCATGAAATCCGACATTCGAGCAACGATGTAATTCACAATGAGCACACAATTACAACATAGGCACATAATCACATTATGCCAAGTCATGCTCAACAATGCCACGACGTGTTCCAATAATAATACAACATGGTCAATTTAGTCACAATGTGTCCAACTAACACAATAGCATGCCCAAATAACCAATTCAAATCTATCTTACATGGCACAATATCGGCACCCGATCACGTACACTTAGTCATGAAAAATTGTACCATTAATGGCCCATTAACCTCCTCACTACTCAGCCACCCTCAATACGCAACATGGCATCATACAATTGAACACAATCAAGTACAAATCAGCCACTAATCGGCCAATCTAAGCACTCTCAACAATTACACAATTTAATCCCAATTTTGTCTAAACTTAATCCAATTCAATCCCATGGGGACAGCCATGAATCAACACATTCTAGGCTTCTAATCCGCCTCTAAATCATCATATTAGGCTAACCAAATCACCACAATATCAGCCATAATTAACCAGCCACTAATTAAGCCCTAAACAACCTAATTAAACCCTAATTAACCCTAATCCTATCTAGAGATACTTAATTATCCTAATTAGGTTTTAGGAGTAATTACTCACTTAATCCTAAGCTCCAAAGGTGGCTGAACCGGTGGGGATTCGGGCGGTCCAAGCGGCTCACGGCGGCGCTCTGACGATCCTCGCGACGGCGCACGGTGGCGGCGGTCCTTGGCGGTCACGACGGCGACAAGGGTGCTGGTCGGTAGAGCGGGTAAACAGGGGAGAGAAAGAGAGAGGTCGGGTAGTGGTGGCGAGACGGCATGGACGACGGCGGCTTGAACGGACGGCGACCGGCGGTGATCCTCACACGCGGCCGAAGTGGCTGGTCCGGCGGTCCTCACGCCGAACGAGGGAGAGAGAGATGAGAGAGAGAGAGTCGGTCGGGTGAGGGCTATGACGATGAGGCTAGGCGGGGCTGGACGGACGGCGCTTAGCTCTGGTGATCGGTGGTGGCGTCTCCTCCGGCGGGTGGTGTACACGGCCGGGAGAGAGGGAAGTCGGCGAGAGGAGGAGAGAGGAAGGATAGGGGGTTGGCCAGTGGTGAGAGGAAAAATGAGAGGAGAGAGAGTTAGTGGAGGGATAAATTATTGGCCTAATTTCCACTAATTCCCATCATGCCCTTTACTCCAATGATTGAAATTAATATAAGTCCAATAATGGAGGGGCAATCTTGTCCAATGATTTTCTGCATTATTGGGGCTAATCTTATCCAAATAAATTCTCAAAATGACCTCCAAAAATTCGGAATACCATAATAAGGCCTAGGGGCAAAATCGTAATTTTCCGATTCCTGGCCGAATTTCCATTTTTCGACCGTACTGATCCCAAATATAGTTGGCCACACTAAAATGATGTCGTCCTCGCAAAATAGTCGTGTACGTCCACGAAATTCGACATCCAAGTCCGGATCCAATTTCGTGATCAAAATTGCTCAATTACAATTTTAGGGTCTCTCACTAATGGGCGGCTGTTTAGGGTTACGCGTATCAACCTAGGGCTACTCGAGTCGTGACGGTCTCGATTACCGGGAGAACGCGAGGATTTATTGCTAGTTCTGGAGGTCGCGATCGTTCGGATTAAGTTCGGGATTTGTTCGCCACGCGTACTCTCGGTCGTGCGGAATCACCCGCGATCTGATCGTACGTCATTGGCCAAACTAAATCCGTCATCTTCCTAGGATCGGCCCACATTGGCCCAAAATATTTCCTCATCGTTTCTCGGAATCGGTGCCCGATTCGCGATTGGGTCCCTGGTCCACGTACCGTTTTCCTAGTTAGCCATTCCCTATCTGTTAGCATCCCGAGAGTGATCAATTTCGGGCGAGACTTACTAAAATTAAACGAGAAATAATATCAATATCATTGATCCCGGAAATGGGTCGAAATTCGGGATGTTACATCCTGTATTTGAAACTGTAGGATAAGATCCCCTCACAGCTATAATGAAAGTCTTCATTTTTGCCATCATGGCAGCCATTTGTGTCATCCGATTCTCTACTTCAGCTAACCGAGTGCGAGTCTCTTCCTTAGCCATTTTTATTTGCAAGCGAGTACGAGGTCTTCTACCTTCTGTTGTTAAACAACCTGCTTTCATGAAAACCATCGAGATATTAGAATTGATGAAATGAATATGAAGACATATATTCTTTCAATTGTATGTTTTCTTGTGATTAACAAGGATAAGAACTTTTACACAAGCCTTAGCCTTGTATAAAACTTCTCATCAATGTTTTTCTCAAGGAACCATACAATTCAAAGAATTGTAATCTATGGTGATTGTTTCTTTTATGCGAAATGTGCTTTAAAACTTCATCAAACAATATGCATCAAGTAATTGTTTTAATTTTGAAGATTCATATTACAATGCTTTACATCAAAATGGGGGAACACTAGCTTAAACAAGTCTAGGCCTCTTGCTAGCTAAGGTAGCTTCAGCCTCTTCATATTCCTTGACTCGTGTCTCCCATTCTTCCACGTCAATCCTAACCTCTTCGGGAACGTATGGCTCGACACCTGGCGTGCTCGGTACAATGTACTCCGGAATGTACGTCTCATCAAGATGGGTAATAATATTCAAAGGTGCATATGGTTCGACATCAATTGGTCTTTTAGCCTTCAACCATTCTATGTACTCGTTGGATGCCAAGAAGAGCTTCATTTCTCCTTGTAAATCTTCAGGCCATTGCACTATTTGCTTGGTTGATTTCTTCAAGGAATACATGATCTTCTGAACCTTTATTTGCAACTCCTTATTTTATTTCTCCGATTGGGATTTTTGTGGTATATCAAATGTGAATTCCTCGGGATGCCAAGTGGGTGGAACTTGTTGAATTATTCCAAATTGTCGTACTACTCTTAGTGGGCAATAAGCGGCTCCACCATTCAATCCAAGCAATGGCACCAAGTTGCCTTCTTGACAAGTGATTTGAGCTGTCACTATCTTTGGCCATTGAATTCTCCATTGGAATTGATCGAGAGTCAATGCCCTAATGAAGTTTACCCACTCATGAAAAGAGTATTTTGGCAATTTGTCTTGGAGCTTCAAATACCTCTCAATAGGGTTGGTAGATGAGTCGATCTCTCTAATGCGCATATGACGTTCCCAAGGTCGGATATGGGAAACGAACCATACAGAAAGTAACCCGACTGAGGCTTGAAGTACACCTTTTTGGTGACGTTGATATTTGTTCAAAGAAATGATGGTTTCCACTAAAAGCATAATGGAGAAATCCCACTTTAGGCAAGCTTGCCTAGCAATCACCGCAACAAGAGGATTCAATCCGGTCCTTGATGTAGGGAATAAGACGAACCCAAAGAAAGCAAGGATGAAGACTCTCGAGGAAGTATTCCCAGTTTCCTTTAGCAATTTGGAGTAATTAGCCACCAAGTAGGATAAAGGAAACTTCCCGGTGTTCGACTTGATCAACTTTTCCACTTGAGGAGTCTTCAAGTTCAAAAATTTGACTATGACATTCGTGGGCTTCAATCCAATTGGGGGCTCAACAATTCTTGATTCGAAATCAATTCCAATGGTCGCCTTATACTCTTCTAATGTAGGTACCATCTCATGCTCGCCTAATTGGAATGTGGCGGTGGTAACTTCCCAAAAATGGGATAACGCTTGAATCAAGCTCACTTGGTACTCTAGATTGATGAGCTTGAACAAATATCCCAATCTTTCCCTTACGTAGGCTTTGTTGTCTTTAGTCATGTTCATTCACCATGCCAAAAGCTCTTTCCTTGGAACCGGGATGACTTGTATGTCTAGCTTCCCCATTTTGATCTAACCATGCAAAAAGTTCATTATTAGTCACCATGGATTAATTTTAAATGCCCCCATTTTAATTATATGTCCTTTTATGGACAAAATGGAGGTAAAGCACATTTGCATTCTTATGACGTAATACAAATGCCACTTCTAATCCATTTATGCCTTAAAAGAGCATATACTTGAAAATGTGAATGAAACCAATGTTTAAAGCAAATGCCTTTTGACATGCTCCATTTTGACCATAAAGTACTACCCTATGGTTTACAACTTCGAATACATAGAAAATAGACTTTCGGCAAACGGGGTTGTATTTGTCACATCTTGAGCATTCAATCTATTTGAATTACATTGAAAATCATCATGGACCTATACATTCCATCTATAAATGAAAAATGTGACCAAATGGAGCATGCCACCCTATTCATTCATTCTAGTATGAAAAGGCATTTTGTCCAAACATTGATTGTCATTTGGGCATTTTTTAACAAAATGGTGTCAACTAACTCTGCATAATTGAAAAGATGAGAGAAGTGGAACGACACTTACTGACCGACACATTTTGCTTGGTTTTAGGTATACCAACCACAAAGACAAGCATATGCAACAAGTGAGGTTTTGACACCTAAAAGGGTGAGGATATACTAAGGGCTCAAGGTCATCACCTTAATGGACAAGAGATTCCATTCCAATAGGCGATCGGCCTAAAGTAATGGAATGTTATTCCATCTCGGTGATCGGTATCGTATTTAAACGATCCCATGAGCAATCGGCTCATAGTTTCGCCTAAACACATACCTCCTAAGGGTGATCCTAAATGTAGCCGGGGTTGGGCCACAGGTAGTGTGTGTGGAAAGTGTAGTGCTAAAGCAATTTAAAGGCAAGCACTACAATTTATAACCAAACGGCACTTCTAAAAATTTGGTCAAAATCACATTCAATTCCAACACCATCCTGCAAAACAAAGGTAAGCATAGACTACACCCCTTATATCTCCCACATGCATCACCATTTAACACGTCATTAATGGAACGTACCTGGGATCCTTGCGAGCATAAACACATGCATATCGTTCTATCTAGGCCTAAGTCCACTTAGAAATTTAAGAATCCCTAGTGGAGTCGCCAAGCCTGTCGCGCCACGTTCTCGCGTGCTTTACGATGGAGATATTTTTCTATACGGGCGTCTCTCAGACCATACCTCACGTGACAGCGGGGTTTGTTTGATCTAAATTTAAACTTGGAGTCGCCACTAGTCATTTACGGTAGGTCGACTAGAAACCTAATTGAGGTACGGGAGAAGTACCGCAATCCTACGAACCAAAGATTCTGGATCAGGGACTTGATTACGCTAACGATCCCAAATTGAGACCATTATCGCCCTTTCGGTACCTAAGAACGATATGGCATGTCTAGCGTATCGCACGGATCCCTAAGGTCACTTAACTAATCTAATCATGGACAGACAATTAAGCATCCAAGAATCAAATGCACATTCAATGGCAAATCAATCTTAGCAACCCTAATTTGGTCACTAGAAATGAAAACCTACCCAAACCCTAACAAAGCTCTAATAGCTTGTTCATTTTATTTTTTAGGGTTTAGGGTTTTTTTAGGGGTTTTGGCCCTAAATTTGGAATTTTCCAAATTATGCCACTTAGGCATTTTGGAAAATCCAAATTTCACTTTTTATGACTGGCCACAATGATTTTTAATCATTCTGTGGATTTTCAAAATTTTTTATTTTTTTTTTCGGAAATTTTTTTTAAAACCAAGAAATGATTTTTTTTGATGATTTTCTAGAAATTTAGGTGACTTTTCCAATTTTTCCAATTTTTATTGATTTTCCAGAATTTTCAAATTTTTTATTTGTATTTTCTGAATTTTCGAAATTTTTATGAATTTTCCGAAAATTTTTGTATTTTTCTGAATTTTCTGTAATTTTTCTAATTTTTATGAATTTTCTGCAAAATTTTCCTAATTTTCTAAGGAAATCTAATATTTTTTGTGATTTTTTTTAGAATTTTTCTATTTTTTTTTTATTTTTTGAATTTTTTTCTCTCGCCGAGGGGAATGAACCGGACCGGACCGGACCGGACCGGTTCGACCGAGACCGAACCGGCCGTCATCGGCGCCAGCACCGGTCGTCCTTTCCGCCAAGCACGGTGCCAAAACGGCACCGTTTTGGGTTTCCTTCATTTAGGCATTTTAACAAACAGTTGGTGTGCAAGGATTTGCATTTTTTCGTTCTCAAGACTGCCGGTTCAGGCTCACCGCCGGCGACCTTCCGGTGACATTTTGGTCATTCTGATTATACCATTAGCAAGCCCATATGTTCTATTTTCCATCTAGCCTATTCCGGTCGCCGTCGGACCTTCTCCGGCCGGCGAAAAATTGATCTGAATAGTCTAACTTGTAAACTTTTCTAAACTTATAATTTCCAGAATTGCTAATCATAATTTTAACAGCCTTAGCCGTCTAAATCGTTCGAAACAGCCATCAAATCATCATACAAGATCAGGGAAGGCCTACTTGAACAGCCATTGGCCATGGTGACACTCCGGCGAGCACCTCGCGAGCTCCGGCGAATTTAGGCAATGGTGGCCGAGAAGGTTTTATGCAGTTTTTATGGCCAAAATGCAATCAAGGAACATAAAACATGATCAAAAACTAGCTTCAAACATTCACAAGTCTAAAATCCTAAGGAAAATCGCATGAACATCAAAACTTGGGTTCTTAAATTTTTTCAAAAAATAGGGCAATGAGCGATCTTTACCGCTTTCGTTTCATGATCCGACGAGGTTCCGAGACCAGTAGTGATGGTCATAGAGTTCTTCCTTAACACCTCGGCTTCAAGACCGTAGCTTTGGAATCGCCGGAATGCCTCTAGAATCGCCGGTCGGGGCTTGTTTTCAGACCTTCGCGGACCGGCTTCATCACCGGCTCGCCGGACGTGGAGGATCACAATCAGAGCCGATTCGCCGGTGTTTTCTCGTCGGAGAAAACATCGATCACTCAGTCTTTGAATCCTCTACACGTCTCTAACACACACTCTCTCTCTTTCTCGCTCTTTTTCTCTCTTCTCTCTCTCAGGAATTTTCTCGAATACCTTCTCTTTTTCTTCTTCAGTTTTTTTCTTCTTTTTTGTTCTTCGATTTCCCGCTCAAAAATCGTTGAAACCGACTCCCAATCGGTTGGAGTCGTTAACCGGTGCCAGCTGGAGATTCTCTAGCTGGCATCTTGATCAAACACGTGCTAGATTGATCGGGATAAGTCAGTAAAGTCATGGGCACACGCGCGGGAAATTCTGGGTTTATTGCATTTTGGCCGAGACGGGCGAGGAAGAAGGACTGTTCGGGTCGGGTCGGGTTGACCCGCCCGGCCCAGCAATTCCGGTTTTGCATAAAATTGCAAATCAAGTCTAATTTTGACCGAATTTTCGAAATTTGACTCTAAAATTGAATTTCCCAGCATGTTCCGAACCCAAACATATAATTTTCCCCAATTTTTATTATAATTGTGCCCAAGATTTTCTCATTTTTATATTCGGGTTAATAGGGTTTTGTTCAATTCGAGGTCTTAATGACCTGATTAGGCAAAATTGATGCCAAAATTGCATTACCCACCCCTGATTAACCTTAAAAATGATAATCTCACATTTCGAAAATTTCATTTTGGGCATGATTCCCAATTTAGGTTCAAAATCATTAATTTTCAATCAATTTTTGGGGATTTTTGATTTTTACATCAAATTGTGCAATTGGACTGACCATTATGCAATTAAAGGTCCCAAAATCAATTGTTGTGAAGACACTATGACCTAAAAATGTCTAGAAAAAATTTAATTTCATTTTTGGTTCAATTCGGGTTTAATTTTGCCCAATTTTGGGAAAAACATGTACCCGATTGAGATTTTCTAAAATTGACAGTGTATTTATGAAATTGAATTTTAAAAGAAGATTATTGACTATTTTTTTTGGAATTTTCTGATTCCATTTACTATTTTTCTTGATTTTCTTGCTTATTTTGACTAAAAGAAATTCAGAAAAAATGCAGAAAAATGCTAAAAAATTATTTTTTGGTTTAGAAATAGGTTTCTAGGCTTGGCCAAGATCCCTAAACCTAATTTTGAAATTTTTGAAAATATGATAAAAATGATCTAAAAATTAGGTGTCAACACAAATCAACTAGACCAAGGATGGCCTCCTGTCACGCCCCAAACACTTACGGCACGCGGCATCCCTTCTGCGGTCGAATTAGCGCGATGTCCCAGGACTCGTCGCCGACCCAAAACCCCAAATCAGAGAATATACACACGCAGAAACGATCATACACCCTTACACAAATAAACATGACCGAGGTAGCAACGGAAGACAAACATGACAAACACAGCAACAAACTTCATAAACACATACTTCTATTAATCAAGAGGATTTACAACATCCTTTTGAAACTTAAGTATATATAGGCCAAAAATGGGTCAGCGAGCCACCATCATCAAAAAAGATTCGTGGCTCGGGGTAGTTAGGTACTATATCCGAAAAGGGTTCCCTTCAAAAAGTATCGGCCCTAAACGCTAGCTATGCTCTAGGCTAACCCTTAGGTGGTATCTAGTCCGAGTTGGATCTAGAAGACTCGAATGAATCGTCAGACGACTCGAACTTGGAATCCATAGACTCGGGCTCGGACTCGACCTCTAACGGCTCCTCCTCGGGATTGTCCTCGAGCTCTGGCACCTCCTCGAGATCCTCCTTTGGCTCTGACTCAAGCTCCATCGGATCTGGATCGGAATCGAACTCCTACTCCATCGGTTCCTGCTCCTCCTCCTCATGCTCGGAATCCATGTCGAACTCTATGATGACGAGCTGGGGGTCAGAATTCGCCTCTGACACATAATCGGGGCTCACTACCTCCCCATCAGCTGCATGTGGGTCCCATCGACCTAACTCATCAAACGGAACGTCAAAAGTCCTAAGGGGTCCATAAAAGCCGGATTGATCCCGAAAGCACCAACTAATGTAAAGATGGGCCTTGAGCTATGGCCCGCCCTCGTCGACCCATACGATGGTGTAAAATCTAATATAAGCCTCCCCGTTCCAACTAGGGTACTCAATCACCGAACGCTCTATATGGTCTGGGATCCCAAAACGTAGCGGTATGCTGGCCATTCTCAAGGTCGGGGGTCTGAAATGTTGGGGATTACAACAGTGAGAACGAATCTCACTAAGTAGGCCCCCTAAACCTAACCTAGGCTAACATGCACCTCCAGACAAGTAACGATCCAAACACACAGTTGAGTAATCAAACAACTTAGGCCCTTGGGCCTAAATCAAGCGCATAATCGACCCTACATGTTAGGCACATAATAATAATACAAAAACCAATCATAGCACATACACATTATCACTTGGCCACAAACACTTGCCATTCACACACTTACACTTAATAATGCACAATTCGCACACATGCTAATTTCCAATTAATCTCCGACCCGCATTAAACGCATCAGGTCCATCACTGCTCGGGACTCGCGTAACATGCCTCAAGTCCATGACACAACCCGCGTGAACGACGCCTCAGGTTGGCCATTATCCGGTAAACCGAGCATCGTCCCGCGTTAAAAGCCTCAAGACGGGTTCAATACCCCGCGTTAAACGCATCAGGGCTTATGTGATCACACGTACACACTTCACCAATTATTATCTGAACCCCACGTAAACGACGCCTCAGGACATTTTAGGTGATCACATGCTCAATAACATTCATACAAACTCACATGATTTACATATTATGCCATCACTCAATATGCACAAAATCATGGCCATACCATCCAGAAATCGGGGCATCAATCGAATCCACATTATTCACTCAATCCAACATAACAACATACTCAATTCGCCGTTCAAGATAATTCAGCCACGGTCCACAATTTGGCGCACAAAAATTATACTATTAAGTCATTGAAATCACACATGCCTATGGCCCACAATGTCCCTCATTCCTCGGCCATATCAAGCACCCACTATAACATCACAACATCACACAATTAATTCAAGCCATGCATGATTCAGCCATATCATGGTCCAACCATAGCACACATAGCAATCCACATTTAAACCATAGACTAACAACATATAGTCCAATCAAGCCGACACTTCTCAATCATAAGGCAGCCCGCTATATGCCTCTAATCCACCTTTAAAACAGCACATTAGGCTACCGAAATCACCTCACCATCAGCCCTAATCATCAGCCATTAACTAACCCCTAAATCTCCCTAATAACCCCTAAACTTGCTTTAAAATGCACAAAAGCCTAATTAGGGTTTCCACTCACCCAAGTCCTATGCTGAAGGGGGCCGAACTAGGGGGAAAAGAGGGCTAGATGGCCGCTGGTTCGCGTCGGACCAGCAGGGACTCCGGCGGCTCCCATGGACGGCGAACGGTGGTGGCGACGGGCTGGTGGTTCGCGGCTGAGCCAAACGGCGAGAGGGGGTGACGGTGATGGTGGTGTGACGTGGAAAAGGAGAGGGAAAGGGTGAGACCGGCAGTGGTGGTGGTGCGTGAGGCGTTCACGAGGCCGGCGGTAGCGTGTAGCTCCGACGGTGGCGGCACGGCCGCCGCTGGTGGGCTGCTCCGGCTCGCTGGCTTCTCGTGAGCAAGGAGAGGAGGAGAGAGTGGAGAGAGTGAGGAGGGGAGGAGGTCTCGGCCAAATGGGGGGGGGGAAATGAGAAGAGAGAGAGAGAGAGAGAGAGAGAGAGTTTTATCAAAATCCATGAGTGGGGTTAGGTGAACTACTCCACTAGCAAAGACATGTTTACCCACTCCACTAAACTCTAATCCAAGGGCTAAGATTCAAAGACCACTTAATCTTATCCCAAACCAATGGCCAAGATCACTTCTTGAACAAAATATCTAAGGGTAAAATTTGGGAATGAGCAAGAGTGATGGGGGCAATAGAGTCCATGAATTTCGGTCACACTTGGGGCTGAATAAGTCCATAATAACCTGCAAATTTTCGGAATTGAGGCATAGGGCTCAAGGGCAAAATGATAATTTTCCACTCCCGGTCCGAAATTCAATTTTTCGACCAAACCGATCCCAAATATGATTGGTCACACTAATACAACGTCGTCCTTGAAAATTAGTCGTGTACGTCCGTGAAATTTAACACTCAAGCCCGGATTCAACTTAACGATCAATTTCGCTCAATTACGATTTTAGTGTCTCTTACTAACGAGCGGCTTTTTAGGGGTTACGCGTATCGACCTAGGGTTACTCGAGCCATGGTGGCCTTGATTACCAAGAAAATGTGAGGGTCCATCACTAGTTCCGGAGGTCGCGATCGTTCGGAATAAGTTTAGGACCGTTCGTCACGCACACAATCGGTCATGCGGAATCACCCGCGATCCGATCTTACGTCGTTGGCAAATCGATCCACAACCCTTCCTTGGATCGGCCCACATTGGCCCAAAATATTCCCTCGTCGTTCCTTGGAATCGAAGGTCGATTCACGGTCGAGTTCTTGAGTCCACGTACCGTTTTCCTAGTTAGCCATTCCCTCTTGGTTAGTATCCCGAGAGTGATCAGTTCAGGGCGAGACTTACTAAAACGAAATGAGAAATACACATTCATTTCATTGATCCCGGAAGTGGGTCGAATTCAGAACGTCACACCTCCTCTTCTTGCAGCAGCTTGGGTGGACCCGGGAAGATGTCTTTCAACTCCGGAAGAAGTAAGCCCCTTTTGACCTTCCTTTAATCCAAATAGATTTCCACGACCTCCGCTACCTCCATGAGTAGTTAGGCCTTCATAGTCACCATGGCCCCCGTAGTTAGTATGGCTTCCACGGCCACCACGACCTCCACGATTATCCCGACTTCCGAAATCGCCTCGTCCTCCATGGTTATCTCGGCCATCAGAATTGCCTCCATGATAACCTAAGCCTACCGTTTTATGCCACTTGGAAACCCGAATGGGCTCTTTGATGCCCTGACCATGCAGTCCTAGGCCGGCTCTAGGGACATGACCATTTTCGAGCAACACCCTGCTCGACATTATCGGAGACTTAGCTATTTCTGGGTTTCGCATAATAGCTCCCACAGGCACATGAACCATCGATACTAACTCCAAAGTCTGGTAGCTTGATTCAGCCTTGTAGAAAATTGAATACATTAGGAATGTCCAGGACCTGGAAGTTGACCAGAAAAAGAACTGGACCAATCAGTAGTTCAAGCTCGACCTCACCGATGACTTCCTTCTTCATACCATCAAAAGCACGAACGGTAGATTTAGACGATAAAATTTTGTCTTCATTCACTCCCAAACGTCGAAGGGTGGTGAGTGGGCAAATATTTAATGCAGACCCATTGTCAATTAGCACTCTCGCCACCATCTTATCACGACACTTAACTGAAATCAGTAGAGCCTTTGTATGATTGCGGCTTTCTGGAGGAAAATCTTCATCAGCAAAAGAAATTTGATCTTTCAGCAAGATAAACCCAACAAACTCCTCCAATTGGGTGTCATTGATAGTTTCGGGAACGTGCACTTCATTTAGAACCTTGAGTAGTGCATTTTTATGTTTCTCGGAGGATTTGAAAAGATCTAGAAGTGATAACTGGGCCGGCATCTTCCTTAACTGATTGACAACATCAAACTCGCTAGTCTTAACAATTGCTAAAAATTACTTGGCCTCTTCATTTGAAACAGCCTTTTTCTCAACCACCTTGGTGGGATCATAACATCGACTAGAGCGAGTAACAGCATCGATTTCATTCACCTTGTAGCTCCAAGGGACCACCTTAGTATCGTAACTAGGGGCCATCTCTACTATCATGTCTTCTTCATCCTTAGGCGGGAGTTCAATCACCATCGGTTCCATGGCATAATCCTCAACTTCTAGAGTAGTAAACTCTTATGACGTAAGGTTAATGACTACATGCTCAATATCTTGTTCATCGGGGTCTGATAGGTCGTCTTCGACTGACAGGTCAATGACCACGGGGGCGATCATGTTGACCATCTCCTCATCGGGCTCAAGCGGGTCGTAACATCCTTGGGATCGATGAAGAAGCTCGGTGGAGGTGAATACTTTAGAAAATAGTCGAATTTACCACTAGGTTGACCCAGTGTGTCAACCACTTCCCTATTCTCGCGGGCGATCTTCATGAATTCATGGTTCCAATCAACATTTCTAGCTTGAGACTCGTAATCATCACATGGATTGTCTCCTTCACTGTCGGTCATAATTAAATTCTCCGACGTGCCATCATTGGTCGGTTCATTAGTCTCCGTAAGCTCGACAGGTATCTCCCCCGACCCTTTCTTGATCTCACAAAATGAATCTATAACGGCTACCAGGGGCATCGTAACATCCTCATTCAGACTATAGATTATGCCCATGTCTACTATCCGAGTGATATATTTCAGCTTCTCTTCCATCGAGATATCTTTCCCCTCTTCAAAATGTCCCGCCGACACTAATAGCTCATATAGTTTATGAACATCCACTCTAAAGGTTTGCTTACTCTCGTTACCCTTTTCCGTAACCACGTTGACATTCTCAGCATGATTAGGCAATGGATTTTGTTAGATATTAGGGGGCGGATCCTTGAAGGATAAAAGACCCTTGTCGAGTAAATTCTGAACTTTGTTCTTGAGAGTGAAGCAGTTATCTACATCATGACCCCTCTCGTCTCTATGGAACTCGCAGGACTTCGACAAGTCGCATCTGGGGAATTTTGGAGGATTATCCCGAGTTACTTCTGTGGCTATCATTCCCCTTCTCAACAGCATGGGCAACAACTTGGATAGAGGCCTAGGCAGGGGGGTGAATTGCCTCGGTGCCTTCTTTTTGAATCCGTAACTCTGATATGTCTTCTCTCAGAACACAAACGGTCCTTGAGAGGATGAGGCAGGGGGCCTCGTCACAATCGGCGCTTGCACATATACGATCTCCACATCCTTTTCTTTTCTATTCGGGATCTGCCGGCTAATCCCTTCGTTCAATCTACCATCATACATGGCTCCCTCCACTCTTTCTCCGACATCTACCAACTGAGAGAAGGTCAGGCATCCAGAACCCACCAACTTCAAATAGAAATCATTAGGTAATGCCTTAAGGAAGAGATCCAATAGCTCTTTTTCATCGAGCGGAGGACGGACTTGAGCAGCGAGAGTACGCCGTCTTTAAGCAAAAGCTCTGAAGGACTCACTCCTTTTCTTTTCAGTTCGAGTCAACACTTCACGTGTGGGAGCTATCTCGGTGTTGTATTTGTATTGCAGGACGAACGCTTCGGCTAACTCCTCCCACTTCTCAAACTTCTCAGGTTCCGACAACACATACCATTGCAAAGCAGGCCCCGTCAAACTCTCTTGAAAAGTCTAAATCATTAATGGGACATTCTGGGCATATCTCGCCATTCGGTTCAAATTGTACTTCAAGTGGATCTTTGGGTCTCCGGTCCCATCATACTTAGTAAAGTCGGGAATCTTGAACTTCTCAGGAAAGCTCATTTGCGCATATCGGGAAAGATCCTCGATCATGTGCTCTTCATATTCCCGTAGTGCACGGAGTTTCTCTTCTATCTTTGCAAACCTCTTGTTGTGCTCTTCTTCCAAACTGGCCGTGACGGCTTCCGAAACGAGATCAAGTTCTACCACTACGGGTGCGGCATTCAATGTCTCCCCGACACCATTCCTCCTTACAGAACCCTCTTCGGGATCAGGGGCAGCTTGTGGCGTGGCTTGGTTAGCATTCGGCGCCGCCAGTGCGGCTCTAACTTCATTAGCGAACTGCGTGAGCTGAGCAGTTAGCTCATTGATCTTGTTATCAAGCGCGGTGAAACGGGCATTTTGCTCCTCGATATTCATCCTTACCACTCTCGAGCGTGTACGAATAGGTGAGCGCCACGAAGCCGTAGTTTCGAGACCTGGTTCTTAAAATAAAACAAGAAGGCCGAAATTAGTACGCAGTAAAGCGAGAGAACGGAAATTTACACCTTTTAATTTTATATTTTTCTTATAATGAAACTGAAATAAGAAACCTTTTGCACAAGCCGCACCTCATGTAAGCAATTTCTTATAAAAATTTCATTGTAATAAATTATATAATCAAAAGGGAGTAACACATAGTGATTGATTCAAATGCCCATGTCATGTTCCATTCAACCTACAAAAGAGGGAATTTCACTAATTACATCAAAATTTGTGAAAGGAGATCCTTATACATCCGCTAAAGAGTAAAATCTGGGAAAATCTAATCATGAACAAACAATTAAGCACCCAAGAATTAGATGCGCAATCAATGGCAAATCAATCATAGCAACCCTAATTTGGCCTTTAAAAATGAAAATCAAGCAAAACACCCAAACCTTAATGAAGCCCTAGAGGCTTACTCATTTAATGGTGCATTTTTGGGTTTAGGGTTTTTTAGGGGTTTTAACCCTTAAATTTGGAATTTTCCAAAAATGCCACTTAGGCATTTTTGAAAATTCAAATTTCACTTTTTATGGCTAGCCACGATGATTTTGGACCTTTCTGTGAATTTTCAAATTTTTTGAATATTTTGATTTTTTTTTTTGAAAAATTTTTAAGCCGAGAATTGATTTTTTTTTATGATTTTCTGAAAATTTTCATAAATTTTCCAATTTTTTCAATTTTATATATATTTTTTATATTTTATATTTTCTCAATTTTTTTTTCTAATTTTTCCGAATTTTTTAAATTTTTTATGAATTTTCTAAAAAAAATTTTGAATTTTTTTGAATTTTTGAATTTTTGATATATTTTTTCTCTTTTTTTTTAAAATTTTCCAGTCGGGGAACAAACCGGACCAGTTCAGACCAGTTCGCCCGAGACCAAATCGGCCGGCACCGGCGCCGATCTTCTTCTCCGGCGGGCACGGCACGCCAAAACGGCGCCGTTCTGGCCCAAATTCATTGAGGCATTTATGGAATTTTCTGATTCCATTTACTATTTTTCTTGATTTTCTTGCTTATTTTGACTAAAAGAAATTAAGAAAAAATGCAGAAAAATGCTAAGAAATTTTTTTTTTTGTTTAGAAATAGGTTTCTAGGCTTGGCCAAGATCCCTAGACCTAATTTTGAAATTTTTGAAAATATGATACAAAAAATGAGCTAAAAATTAGGTGTCAACAGCTGCCCCTCTTTGAGATTGAGCTCGTTAGAGATTGATCTCAAAGACAATGTGACACCTGAATTTTTAGTCGACTCACTAAACAAGATAAAATGAAAATTTCACAACAACTGATTAGGGTCTTTGCTTTTGAAATTCGTAATCTAATCCAAAGGTTCTCTTTTTGGAACATATTTTGAAAGGTTCTTAATGATTGAGAAAGATAAACTTACCTGTTTGTGAGAGTTTCTTTGTTGCTCATCCAAGGGCATGAATTGATGGTAGTGAAGATTATGATGATTATTCTAATTTCGCGGTTTAAAGATGAACTCACAAACTATGAACGCCCGCGGCTCTTCGCCTTAGGACTTGAATTTGCCTAGTGGTTCCTCACCAGTAGGACTTCGGATATTTGCCTAATGACTCCTCGTCAAATAGGACTTTAGAATTTGCCTAGTGGCTCCTCGCCAGTAGGACTTGAAATTTGCCTAGTGGTTCCTCACTAGTAGGACTACGGATATTTGGCTAGTGGCTCCTCGCCAAATAGGACTTTGGAATTTGCCTAGTGACTCCTCGTCAAATAGGACTTTGGAATTTGCCTAGTGGCTCCTCGTCAGTAGGACTTTGAAAATTCCCTAAAGGCTTTTTTGCCAATAGGACTTGAATTTTGGAGACTTGCCATGTAGTTCCTCTCCCGTAGGATTTTGGAAATTGCCTAAAGGCTTCTTGCCAACAGGACTTGGATTTTGCCTAGTGGTTCCTCACTAGTAAGACCTTAGGAAGACTTCAATGAATGCCTTAACTGTGAGTTTTGTGATTTTGAGGTTTCACTAACCTTAATAGGATTTTTAGTTGACCAAAAACTATTTTGAAAAGTAGTTTTGAAATTAATCAAAACCGTTTAAAATGTGGTTTTTTCTTTTAGCTTATCACAAACTATTTGAAAACTTGGTTTTAAGTTAACCAAAAACTTTTGAAACCTGATTTTGAAATATGCATCCTTTGTATGCATTTCAGACAATCAAATTTCCTTTTCAAGGAATTATTTGAACAAAATACTTGCAAACTTTCAACTTTTTGATTTTTCACAACTTTTGCTTTGCTTTTAACTTGACTTTTGTCATTCTTTCTTTTGAATGTTTTTCTTTCTTTTCTTTTGCTCACTCTTCTGGGCATTGGCCTTGCTTTTACCAGGCACACTGCTTTTTCATGCCCCAGACTCCTTTGTCCTTGATCTTTTTGCATTCTAAGGACTCTGTATTTTGCCCTTTTGCTTTCTATTTATTAAAGTGGATCATATGCTCATGCTCCAGTGCGAAGAGATGATCACCAACTTGGGGTTCTGAAATGAATATTCAGGCTCAATTGGGCTTTATCAAAGGTAATGTGTTTGGGTATAGGAAATGAAGTGCTCTTCTTCCTCTTGGGATATTTTGAGCTTCCTTATGACTTCATGTGAAGTTATCTCAGAAAGATTGATGCAAGAGTATGCAATAAAATCTTTCTTGATCCTATTCTCCATAGCTGTTAATCCACAAACCTCCTGATTTGCCCCAATGTGGGGTGGTTCTTAACAGGGTTAATTTGGGAAAAACTTTTCCACTATTTTTGCTCAAATTTGGTTTGCAAGGGATAAGCATGTGTTTGGAGTAGTGAAATGATTGCCTTTCATCATTTCAATCCATGTAATTATTGTGAATATCCCCTATTTCTTTCGGATGAGTTTTTTCGCACTCACTTCAACACTTTGCCTTTGAGTGTATAGGGGACGTGCTTGGATATGGCTTACCTTTCATCATTTGAAGGTCTTTCCATTTGATTTGATCCAAACTTTTTCTATGAAATTTTTCAAAGCCTTTTGTCAAATTATTCTTTTTAGAGAATTTTGATGCTTATTGCATTTTTCAAAGAAAGCGTGTTTCAAAATCTTTGATTGAAACATTTTTGAAGTATTTTCCTTTTCAAAACACTTTGTTTTGTTTTTGTTCAGCCTTAGTGTCATTCCGCTTGGGGAAGAAAAAGGTTTTATTTTTCTCTTAGAAAGGCGACCTCACATGCCCTCATAATTTAGGGATACCTGTCTGATCAATTTATCCAGATCCCTCTTGTTTGCATGCATTTGCTTTGGTTACACTGGGTATTCTTCTATTGTTGCTCCCTTGTTTTTTTCTCTCTGGGCATGATAAAAAAGAAAGCACATTAGAGGACATCAATAGAAAATAGAATTGGGAAATGATACTTCCCTCTACTATTTGATAACTCCATTGGGAATTCTGAAATTGTCAACTGGTTTAGATTCAAACTTGCTTTCTTCTGCAAAACAGATAAACATGTTTATGAAATGTATGCATGATATGCACATGTTCTAAAGTGACCCGAATCTTTTCTTGAATGTTCGTCTTCATTTCATGGGTAGAAAATCTTGACAGCATCTGCATTTACAGGATATGCCAGTTCTGTTCCTGTCATATCTACAAGAATCAATGCTTCTCCAGGAAGAACCTTCTTAACAATGTATGGCCCCTCATAATTCGGAGTGAATTTGCCACGGGATCTGAATTGTTGAAGATGACTTTCTTCACTACTAGATCATCCACTTCAAAACGTCTTGGTTTCACCTTTCTGTTAAAAGATTTAGCAACTCTTTTCTAGTAAGCTTCTCCATGACATATAGCCCTTAATCTTCTCTCATCAATCATGTTAAGCTATTCGCATCTTTGTTGGCTCCATTCAACTTCTGAGAGTTTCGATTAGGATAATATCCTTAATGAAGGAATTTCTACCTCGACGGGTAATACTGCTTCCATCCCATATACTAAGGAAAATGGAGTTGCCCCAGTTGATGTTCGAATTGAAGTTCGGTATGCCATCAGAGCATATGGCAATCTTTCGTGCTAGTCACGATAGTTCTCAGCTGTTTTGGATAATATCTTCTTGATATTCTTGTTTGCTGCTTCCACTGCTCCGTTCATTTGTGGGCGGTATGGAGATGAATTCAAGTGTCGAATGTGGAAGTGTTCAAGCAGATCATTTACGATTTTGTTATTCAAATTTGAACCGTTGTCGGTAATGATTGCTTCTGGAACTCCATACCTAGCGATGATGTTTCGCTTAATGAATTTTGCCACATTCTTGGCAGTGACATTTGTATATGAATTCGCTTCAATCCACTTGGTGAAGTAGTCAATTGACACCAAGATAAAGCGATGTCCATTTGAGGCCTTGGGGTTAATTGGACCAATCATGTCAATTCCCTACATTGACAATGGTCATGGTTCTGACATTTGATGCAACTCATTCGGCGGTGCATTGATTTTGTCTCCATAAACTTGACATTGGCAACAAAACATCACATGTTGAATGCAATATGTTTCCATTGTCATCCAATAATATCCCAATCTCATGATTTTGCGGGCTAGGAGATGGCCGTTCATGTGCGGACCACATTCGCCTTCATGGATTTCTCTCATGATTTGTTCAGCTTCTTTGCTATCAATGCATCTTAACAGGATCGAATCGAATGATTTCTTATAAAGAACCTGTCCGTTGAGAAAGAACTTGTTGGCTATCTTTCTGATAAATTTTCTATCGCCTGACTAGCTTTCTTCAGGAAATTCTCCTGCTTGTAAGTACTTCTTGATATCATGAAACCATGGTTCATTGTCAAATTCTGATTGAACTACCATGCAGTGTGCTGGTTGTTCGAGAATATTGATTCTCAATGGTTTTATATCCATACCATCTTCAGCTTGGAGTAAGGATGATAAGGTTGTAAGAGCATATGCAAAATGATTCTGAGCTCTTGGAAGATAATCAAATGTTACATGCTTCATATTCAGCGATGTTGTTGGTGCATGGGAATACCAGTTTTGCAGATACTGGGTAATGTTGGCTTTCTAGGGAGATTAGCACTGCCCCAGTTCCTGATTCAGATAAGTTGGTTGCACCATCAAAATACATGGTCCATTTATCGTCGACCAATGTTAATATGTGATCATCAAGTTGTTCATCAGAACTGGTGATATTCTGTGAATTTTTTACCAGCATGTCTGCTATCGCTCATCCTTTGACTGACTTTTGGGATGAACTTTTGATATCGAACGCAGATAATAGGACTTGCCATTTTGCTAATTTCCTAACCAAGGAGGATTTCTCAAGAAGATACTTGATCGGGTCATTCTCGGTCACTAGCAAAATTTGGTGATGAAGGGTGTACTGTCTTAATCTGTGTAATACCCAAATTAATGCAACGCATGTCTTCTCAACTGCTGGGTAATTCACTTCTGATGTTGTGAATTTCTTGCTCAAGTAATAAACGGCTTGTTCTTTACCATCATTTGGTCTTCTTTGTACAAGCACCGCTCCTAGCGACTCATGGTAAATCGTCAAATATAAGATCAACGGGACTCCAGGAATTGGGGGTACCAACACTGGTGGGCAGACCAGATATTTTTTGATCTTGTCAAAAGCTTGTTGACATTCTGCATCCCATTTTACTTTGACGTTTTTCTTCAACAGTTTGAAGAATGGTTCAGCAGTCTCAGAAAGCTGATAGATGAAACGGGCAATGTAGTTTAATCGCCCCAACAAGCTTCTCACTTCTTTTACTGTAGAAGGAGTCTTTAAGTCATATATTGCCTTGATCTTGGAAGGATCAATTTCGATTCTCCTGTTACTGACCATAAATCCTAGCAGTTTGCCAGATTTTGCCCTAAATACACACTTGTTGGGTTCAGTCGCAATTTGTACTTTCTAAGTCTTTCGAACGATTTGTGAAGCACTTCAACATGATCTTTTCCTTATTTGAATTTTGCAATCATGTTATCCACATATATTTCGATTTCTTTGTGCATCACGTCATGGAACAGAGTTACCATTGTCCTTTGATATGTGGCACCAGCATTTTTCAGACCGAAAGGCATCACCTTATAACAAAATGTGCCCCATGGTGTTATGAAGGATGTTTTCGCCTTATCCTCTTTCTTCATGAGGATTTGATTATATCCTGAGAAACCATCCATGAATGAAAATGTTTCGAACACAGCAGTGCTATCCACTGATACATCAATATGTGGAAGCGAAAAATCATCCTTTGGGCTTGCTTTATTTAGGTCGCGATAATCAACACACACCCGCACCCGACCATCTTTCTTCATTACGAGTACTATGTTGGCAGCCCATTCTAAATATGGCACTACTACGATGAAATCGACTTTGAGTAATTTCATCACCTCTTCTTCTATTTTCTTTGCCAATTCCGGCTTTGTTCGCCTCAATTTTTGCTTCTTTGGTGGAATACTTAGATCAATTGGCAAAGCATGTTCAACTATACTTGGATCAAGGCCTGGCATGTCAGCATAGGACCATGCGAATATATCTTGATATTCCTTGAGCAAATCTGTTATTCTTTCTGCTTCTGTTGAGGGGAGACTTTATCCAATCTTAACCTCTTTGGGATAGTCTTTATCACCCAGATTAATAGTAATCGTTTTCTCTAACGTGAGTGGCTTTGATTTTTCATGACGGATCCATTCTCTTCTGATCCATTCCTCATCTTCATTATCCACTTCAATATCACAAGCGATC
Organism: Syzygium oleosum; assembly: GCF_021117445.2. NCBI lineage: Eukaryota > Viridiplantae > Streptophyta > Magnoliopsida > Myrtales > Myrtaceae > Syzygium > Syzygium oleosum. Next base: position 17,291,374 of record NW_026607485.1, on the reverse strand, counting down.
TCCTCGGAGAGATTTGGGTCACCTATGAACCTATTATGGATGTGTGAATGCTCATGCCTGACATGTAACAAACATGATTAGTAATCGCATATGAAATGAATTGATGCATGAGGTTTAATGAAAAACCATTTTGAAAAATTATTTTGAAATCTGTTTTGAAGAGATCAGGAGAATAGAGCTAATTCTCATATCCTTGGACATCCTTGCTCTTAAAACCGTTGTCACAATTAGGAGTCATATGGAAACCCAAAGCCTTAAGCCTCACGTGTGAGAGCAATATTCATCATTGGTTTGGTTTTGTTTCCATATGTCCTTAACAAAACATTGAACACTTTTATTGAATTACAAAACGTGATTACAACTGTATTAACAAGAATGAGAATTGCAACTAAGCCGAAATTGCAAACAACATCAATATGAAACAGACAAATTGTAAAAGCAACAATAAGGAAAGGGTTCAAAAGAATCTTCCTATTCCAGTGCGTAGGTGTCTTCGTCTTTAGTTATAACGACGCTGATAACGTCCTCTTCAAATAAACCCAACAAGATAGACTCTGCTTCTGCATGTAAATTTTCTTTTGAAAGTAGTTTGGGAGGCCCAGGAAAGTTTTCTCTGATATGAATTTGATGATAGGGTAACTCTCTAGCCTTACCTTTCCACATTGATGGGTTAATGGTTTGATCACCTCGGCTTCCACGGCCTTCATGATTCTTTTGACCTTGGCCTCGGCCTCCATGGTGATTACTAGTGACTTCATACCCCACCCCACACTTTTTCTTTGTACCAAATGGGAGAATGGGTTCTTTAATTCCTTGCGCTTTTGTCCCAAGTCCATCATCAAGGTTGAATCCATATTGGCATAATACTTTTCCTGACATAATAGACGATGTCGAAAGTTCCGGAGACTTCATGACACTACCAGCGAGAATTTGTATCATAGAAATCATCTCAAAGGGAATGATAGCTGGGCTCTTCTTTTATCTCAGTCTCAACATAAGGTGTGCCACTTTCCTTGTAAGTGGTGAAGTCCGTTTCCCCGTGCACGGTAATCATTTTACCATTAATAACAAATCTAACTTTTTGATGAAGACTAGAAGGAATGGAGCCAGCCATATGAATCCAAGGCCTCCCCAATAGTAGGTTGAAAGTCCTTGGAATGTCTACCACTTGAAAATCGATCAGGAAAGGCACAGGGCCTATATTTACTTCCAGCTCGATGTCACCGATAACATCTTTCGTCATCCTATCGAACGAACGTACAGTCACCTTTGAAGGCTTGACGAACTCTTCATTAATTCCTAGACAATGCAACGTGCTTAATGGACACAAATTAAGCGCGGAGCCATTATCAATCAACACGCGAGATACTTCCTTGCCCCCGCATTTGACGGCAATATATAAGGCCTTGTTATGTGAACGGCCATCCATTGGAAAATCTTCGTCAGAAAAAGCTATTTGATCTTTCAAAAGAATAGCCCCAATGAAATCTTCTAGTTGTACCTCGTTGATTATTTCAGGAACATGTACTTCATTAAGAAGCTTCATAAGCACCATTTTGTGGCTTTCTGAGGTTTTAAAAAGATCTAATAATGAAATTTGTGCGGGCATCTTCCTCAATTGCTCAATTACCTCATATTCACTTGTCGTCATGACTGACAACAACTGCTTGACATCTTCTTTAGTTACTCCTTTCTTTTTGTGCTCACCTTCTTTTGGGACATAACATATTCTCGATCTGATTATTGCATCAACTTCTTTAGGTGTGAAGTCCCATGGTACACATCTGGTATCAAATTTCTCCTTTGGAGGCAATGGTAATTGGTTGATCAAATTTCTCCTTTGGAGGCAAAGTGATGATCACAGGCTGAACCTCTTTCTCTTCGATCTTTAGTTGATCAATTGGGAGCTCAATGGTAATTGGTTCAACATGATCCTTCTCTTCCTCAAGCCTATCCACTTCATCAAGATTAATCAATAGTTGTGTAATCATGGACACTATGCTTTTGTCAGCTTCAATAGTATCCATTCCACCCCAACCGTCAGGCACGATATTTTCATCTTTGGATGCCCATGAAGGTGGTGTGTATTTGACACGGTAGTTATACCGGCCACTGTTTTGTCCCAGATAATCCACAATTTCGCCTTGTTTTCGTACTTTGCAAACAAATCGTCTGTCTCCTTGGTGAGCCTTTTTCTTCATTTTCTCGTCTTGATCTTCTTTCTCCTCAAGATTTAATTTGTTGATTGGAATTTCATCTATGCCTCCCCATCCATCAGGCACAATAGTTTCGTTTTTAAAAGCCCAGGGTGGAGGTGTGTACTTAACACGGAAGTTGTACTTTCCACTGTCTTGACCAAGGAGGTCTACAGTGTCACCTTGCTCAAGTGATGTTTGGGTAAATCGCCTTTCACTCCGCCGAATCCTTTCTTTTTGCTCTTCAAATTGATCCACTTCATCACCGGATGGAGTCTCACTTTGTCTGCTGAGCTCATCGTCCATGCCACCCCAACCATCGGGCACGATCACTTCACTTTTAAAGGCCCACGGTGGTGGAGTATACTTTACTTGGAAGTTGTATTTGCCAGAATCTTCTCCTAAGTTGCCTATAATTTCCCCTTTTAAGAATACTTCATGATGAAAGCGAGCATCTCCTTGTCGAGCAGTCTTTAATTTGGCCTCATATTCATCTTCATCATCAGGCCTTATTATTTCTCCTTCTGTAAGGACCATATTTACCATATTGTGCTTAGGAAGAGGGTTCTGATGCACATTTGGCTCTGGCTTTTGAAAACTTAATATCTTCTTGTCTATGAGTTGCTGAACTTTGTATTTCAAGACTATACAATTGTCCACATCGTGTCCTCTTTCTCCCATGTGATATGTGCAAGTCTTTGACTCATCGTACCAGGGGAACCTTGCAGGATTATCTCTTGGCACTTCTTTGGCCACCAAATGCCTTTCCAATAGTATCGGTAGTAATTTCGACAGGGGCGTGGCAACGAAGTGAATTGCCTTACGGGTCTTTTTTTCAGCTCAAACTGTTTTGGATTTCTCCAAGGGACGTTAGACTGTTTTGGGAATGAAGCCTGATTAACATTGGGACTAGATACCATAGCCACGTCCTGTACAGGTTCTTTATCCTTTCTTCCAGGATACGATCTTCGTGCTATCACTTCTTGAGATTTCTTTTCCTTCAACGACCATTCGATTCTTTCACCGACCTTCACCAACATGGTGAATGTTTGGCAGCCCGATATATGCAGCTTGTCGTAATACTCAGTTGGTAACGACTTCAAGAAGAGTTCAATAAGCTCATCCTCACTTATAACCGGTTTAACTTGTGAGGCTACAGCTTTCCACCTCTAAGTGTAGGCTCTGAATCCTTTGCTTCTTCGTTTCTTGGTTCTGACTAAGTCTTCCCGGGTTGGAAGTACTTCGACATTGAATTTGTATTGGCGAAGGAATTCTCCCGCCAAATGGTCCCATTCGGTAAAATCTTCTATATCGAGAGTAGTATACCGTGCCAGGGCTGCTCCCTTCAAACTATCTTGAAATGTGCTGATAAGAAGTGGCATATTGTTTGAATATCTTGCCATCTTGCGGAGATAATATTTCAAATGGCTTTTAGGACAGCCAGTTCCATCATATTTATTCACAAACTCCGGTTCTTTGTAGTTTTCTGGACCCACCACCTTTGCGTAAGGCGAGAATTTATCGAACCTTTGAAGCTCATATCCTTGGCTTGCAAGGCATTCTTCAATTTTGGCCAATCGTTTGGCCTCCTCTTCATCCTTGGATGTCTTTTTAACCCGAATGTCTTCTTCCAGATCCACTATTTCAGGTGTAGCTTTTGGAGGATTCTCCTGAACTGGTTCTTTACTTCTCATTGGCTCTTCAACAGGTACTTCAGCGGTATTTGCAGCTCCTGGATTTGAAACTGTAGGATAAGATCCCTTCGCAGCTATAATGAAGGCCTTCATTTCTGTCATCATGGCAGCCATTTGTGTCATCTGGTTCTCCACTTCAGCTAGTCGAGTACGAGTTTCTTCCTCGGCCATTTTAATTTGTAAACGGGTTCGGGGTCTTATGCCTTCCGTTGTTAGAAAACCTATCTTCATGAAAACCATCGGGATATTAGAATTGGTGAAATGAATATGAAAACTCACATTCTTTTAATTGTATGGTTTCTTGTGATTAACAAGGATAAGAACTTTTACAAAAGCCTTAGCCTTGCATAAAACTTCTCATCAATGTTTTTCTCAAGGAATCAAACCATTCAAAGAATTGTAATCCATGGTGATCCTTCTTTTTAATCATGTCTTTGAATCTATCCAAACGGATTTTGAAAAATGAGTATTTCATATAAAATCCAAGATTGCTTTACAAAACGATTTTAAACTCGAATGGGAATTCTAAATCATCCAAGTCTAGGCCTCTTGCTAACCAAGGTAGCTTCCGCCCCGTGGTAATCCTTCCATTCCTTGATTTGAGATTCCCATTCTTCGACATCGATCACGACTTCTTCGGGGATGTAAGGCTCAACTCCAGGCACATATGGGACAATGTATTATGGGACATACTCCCTATCGGGATCCGTTATAATGCTCAATGGAACGTATGGCTCCACATAAATTGGTCGTTTACTTTCCATCCACTTGATGTATTCCTTGGATGCCACCATGTCTCCTTCCAAGTTCTTTGGCCATTCCACTACTTGTGAAGGTGAATTATCCAAAGAAAGGATGATTTTGTGAACCTTGGCTTGAAGGTCTTTCTTCTCTTCTACGGGTATATTTCCATTTGGGATGTCAAAAGCAAACTCCTTAAGGTTCCATGCCGGTGGGACTTGTTGAAGCATCCCAAATTGTCTGACAACTCTCAAGGGACAATAGGCGGCTCCTCCATTCAGCCCGAGTAATGGTACCACGTTCCCTTCTTGGCTTGTAATCCTTGCCTTACTAATCTTTGGCCAATTGATCCGCCATTGGATTTGATTAGGAGTTAAGGCTCTAATGAAATTGGCCCAATCTAAGAAAGATTGTTTGGGTAATTTATTTTGGATACGAATGTATCGCTCAATTGGATTTATCGCCGAACAAATTTCGTGAATGTTCATGAAGCGACACCAAGGTCGAATGTGTGAGATGAACCATAATGACAAAAGACCAGTAGAAGCTTGAAAGATACCCTTCACATGCTTTTGATATGTGTTTAAGGAGATGACGGTTTGGGCAAGAAGCATATTAGAAAAATCCCATTTAAGACATGCTTGTCTTGCGATCACAGCCACTAAATGGTCTAATCCCGTTCTAGACACGGGAAATAGAACAAAGCCGAGGGAAGCTAGAATGAATACCCGGGCTGAAGTGTTTCCCATTTCCTTAGGAAGTTTTGAAAAATTGTCCATTAGAAAGGATAATGGAAATCTACCCGTGTTTGATTTGATTAACTTTTGGATTTTGGAAGTTTTAAGGTTAAGGAATTCTACAAGAATGCTTATGGGATTAAGTCCAACGGGTGGCTCTACGACCCTAGGCTTGGAATCAATTCCAATGGCGGCTTGATATTCTTCCAAAGTCGGTGTCAATTCATACTCTCCAGATTGGAAGGTAGCGGTGGAAACTTCCCAAAAATACGCCAATGCTTGGATCAAACTGACTTGATGTTCCACATGGATCAAGTCTAAAAGGTATCCCAACCTATCTTGGACATAAACTTGGTTATCTTTTGTCATGTCCTTCCACCAAGCCATGAGTTCTTTTCGTGGAATGGGAACCACTTGGATGTCTAGTTTTCCCATCGAGCCTAATCATGCAAAAAAAAGTTCATTATTAATCACCATGGATTACACATCAATTTTAAATGCCCCCATTTTAGTTATATGTCCTTTTATGGAAAAAAATGGAGGTAAAGTACATTTGCATACTTATGACGTAATACAAATGCCACTTCTAATCCATTTATGCCTTAAAAGAACATATACTTGAAAATGTGAATGAAACCAATGTTTAATGCAAATGCCTTTTGTCATGCTCCATTTTGACCATAAAGTCCTATCCTATGGTTTACAACTTCGAATACATTGAAAATAGACTTTTGGCAAATGGGATTGTACTTGTCACATCTTGAGCATTCAATCTACTTGAATTATATTGAAAATCGTCATGGGCCTATACATTCCATCTAGAAATGAAAAATATGACCAAATGGAGCATGTCACCCTTTTCATTCATTCTAGTATAAAAAAGGCATTTTGATCAAACATTGATTGTTATTTGGGCATTTTTTTAACAAAATTGTGTCAACTAACTTTGCATAATTGAAAAGATGAGAGAAGTGGAACGACACTTACTTACCGATACATTTTTGCTTGGTTTTAGGTATACCAACCACAAGGACAAGCATATGCAACAAGTGAGGTTTTGACACCTAAAAGGGTGGGATATACTAAAGGCTCAAAGTCACTACCTTAATGGACAAGGGATTCCGTTCCAATAGGCGATCGACCTAAAGTAATGGAATATTATTCCATCTCGGTGATCGGTATTATATTTAAACGATCCCATGAGCAATCGGCTCACAGTTTCGCCTAAACACATACCTCCTAAGGGTGATCCTAAATGTAGCCGGGGTTGGGCCACGGGTGGTGTGTGCGAAAAGTGTAGTGCTAAAGTAATTTAAAGGCAAGCACAACAATTTATAACCAAACAACACTTCTAAAATTTGGTGGAATCATATTCAATCCCAACACCATCCTGCAAAACAAAGGTAAGTACGGACTACAACCCTTATACCTCCCACCTGCATCACCATTTAGCACGTCATTATTGGAACGTACCTGAGATCCTTGCGAGCACAAACACATGCATATCGTTCTATTTTAGGCTTAAGTCCACTTAAAAACCCAAGGTTCCCCAGTGGAGTCGCCAAGCCTGTCGCGCCACGCTCTCGCGTGCTAGAATGGAGATATTTTTCTACATGGGTCTCTCTCAGATCATACCTCACGTGACAGCAAGGTTTATTTGATCTAAATTTGAACTTGGAGTCGCCACTAGTCATTTATGGTAGGTTGACTAGAAACCTAATCGAGGTACGGGAAAAATACCACGATCCTACGAACCAGAGAATCTGAATAAGGGACTTGGTTACATTAACGATCCCAAATTGAGATCATTAATGCCCTTTCGGTACCTAAGAACGATTATGGCATGTCTAACGTGTCACATGGATTCCTAAGGTCAATTCACTAATCTAATCATGAACAAACAATTAAGCACCCGAGAATTAAATGCGCAATCAATGGCAAATCAGTCATAGCAACCCTAATGTAGCCACTAAAAATGAAAATCAAGCAAAACACCCAAACCCTAATGAAGCTCTAATAGCTTGTTCATTTCATGATTTACACATTTTTAGGGTTTTAGGGGTTTTTAGGGGTTATAACCCTTAAATTTGGAATTTTCCAAAAATGCCACTTAGGCATTTCTGAAAATTCAAATTTCACTTTTTATGGCTGGCCACGATGATTTTGAATCATTCTGTGGATTTTCAAAATTTTTGATTTTGTTTTTCGGAAAATTTTTTAAATCGAGAACTGATTTTTTTTATGATTTTCTGAAAATTTTTATGAATTTTCCAATTTTTCAATTTTTTATTTTTTATGAATTTTCATATTTTCTATTTTTCTGAATTTTCTGAATTTTTATGAATTTTCTAATTTGTTTTAATTTTTCTAATTTTTTTTTGAATTTTTATGAAATTTTCTAATTTTTTGATTTTCTAAAAAAATTCTAATTTTTTTATGATTTTCGTGATTTATTTTTTTGAATTTTTCTGATCTATATTATTATTTTTTTTTTTTGAATTTTCCCGCCGAGGGAAACGAACCGGACCGGCCCGGTTCAACCCGGTTTAGCTGAGCTGAACCGGGAGTCACCGGCACCGACGCCGATCACCCCCTCCGGCGAACCCAACGCCGAAACGGCGTCGTATTGGGTATTTTTCATTAAAGCATTTTTGCAAACACCTAGTATGCACTGTTTCCACTTCAACGTTCTCGAGATCACCGATTCAGGCTTGTCACTGACGAGCCTCCGGCGACCTTTTGACCATTCCGATTGCATCACAATGAAGTCCATGTTACCTATTACCAATCTAGCCTAATTTTTGTGCCGTCAGATGTTCGCCGGCCGGCGAAAAAACGATAGAAAATGTCAATTTACTATTATTCCCGGCCTAACATTACCAGATGCTCCGAGTTCCTACTTTCATCGCCCTAGCCATCTACATCGATTAAAATAATTTCCAGAACATCAAACAAGGTAAGAACAGACTGACTTGATAGGCCTATGGCCTCGGCGATGCTCCGGCGAAGCTTTGGGGTTTCTGGCGAGGGGGTTTAATGGTGAGGCCGACTCGGTTCATGCATTTTTAGTACCCAAAAATACAATCAAACAACACCAAAATGAGTAGAAACTAATAATGAATATCAAAATGCCAAGATTCGTCAATAAAATCACTCAAACATGCACATTGAAACCAAAACCAAATTTTGGAAAATTTTTGAAAAAAAACTGATCGTGAACGATATTTACCTGCTTCGTTCGATGATCAAACAAAATTTTCGAACTAATCGATGCCCCGAGGGTTGTTCTTTGACACTCGATCTTCACCCTGGTGGCCTTGGCCTCACCGGAACAGGTCTGGATTGGCCGGAATATGCTCAATTTCAGGCCTTCCGGATCAGCCGAGTCGACCGGAACGGTGAGGGGAGAATCACAGCCGAACCATGATTCGCCGGTGCTCCGCCGTCTACGGTGACACCGAGCACTCGTGAGAGGACTCTCGACCCTCTCTCTCTACCTTTTTCGCGTTGGTTTTGCTCCTTTTTCTCTATTGACACCTAATTTTTAGCTCATTTTTGTCATATTTTCAAAAATTTTCAAAATTAGGTCTAGGGATCTTGGCCAAGCCTAAAAACCTATTTCTAAACCAAAAAATAATTTTTTAGCATTTTTTAGCATTTTTTCTTAATTTCTTTTAGTCAAAATAAGCAAGAAAATAAAAAAAAATAGCAAATGGAATCAGAAAATTCCATAAAAATAGTCATTAGTTTTATTTTAAATCCAATTTCATAAATAAATTGTCACTTTTGAAAAATTTCAATCGGGTATATGTTTTTCCCAAAATTCGGCAAAATTAAACCCGAATTGAACCAAAAATGAAATTAAATTTTTTTTAGACATTTTTAAATCATAATGTCTTCACAACAATTGGTTCTGGGATCTTGAATTGCATAATGGTCGGTCCAATTACACAATTTGACATAAAAATAAAAAAATCCCCAAAATTTGATTGAAAATTAAGAATTTTGAACCCAAATTGGGAATTGTGCCCAATATGAAATTGTCGAAATGTGAGACCATCATTTCTAGGGTTAATCAGGTGTGGGTAATTCAATTTTGGCATTAATTTTGCCTAATCAGGTCATTAGGACATCAAATTAAACAAAACCCTACTAACCCGAATATAAAAATGAGAAAATCTTGGGCACAATTATAATAAAAATTGGGGCAAATTATACATTTGGGGTTCGGAATATGATGGGGAATTCAATTTTGGGGTTTAATTTGAAAAATTGGGTCAAAATCGGGTTGAATTGACGAATTTAGACCTACCCGGGTCTGCCGGGTTAGTTGGGTCAACCCGACTCGACCCAGGTAGCTTGTCTTCCCTACCCAACTTGTCCACGGCACAAAAAAAAACCCAGAAAAATAACTCGTGCCCGCAACTTCATTGACTCACCCCGATCAAATTAGCACGTTTTAATTGGTTTTTCCAGCTAGAAAATGTCCAGCTGGCACCGGTTAACGATCCCAACCGATCGAAAGTCGGTTCCAACTGAATTTGAGCGAGAAATCAATCAACAAAAAAGGAGAAAAACTGAAGAACATGGACGAAACCTATTCGAGGAAATTCCAGAGAGAAGGAGGAGAGAGAAATAGAGAGAAAACGCTTGAAATCTAGAGAGAGAAAGGAGTAGAGATCCCCCTGGTCGAGTGATCGGCGCCGGTGAATCGACCGTTTTGGGAGGATTTCCTCCTTGGTTGAACCAGGAGGAGGCTGATCGGGAAGGCCTGAAACCAGGCGTTTTCTGGCGTATTCAGACCTGTTCCAGCGAAGCTACGGCCACCGAATTGAAGACCAAATGTTAAGGAACGAGACTGCAGGCTTGGATTACTTCAACAATTTCGTTTAATTGTTGGACGAAGAAGGTAAATATCGTTCATGGTCAGTTTTCTCAAAAATTTTCCAGAATTCGATTTTGGTCTCAATGTGCATGTTTGAGTGATTTCATTGACGAACCTTGGCATTTTGATATTCATTATTAGTTTCTAATCATTTTTTATGTGGTTTGATTGCATTTTGGGCATCAAAAACACTTAAACCGAGTCGGCCCGTGCATTAAATCCCCTGGCCGGAAAACTCGAAGCCTCGCCGGAGCATTGGCATGGCCGTACGGCCATTCAAGTTAGTATCCCTGACCTTGTTTGATGTTTTGATGATTGTTAGAACCGATTTAGATGGTTAGGGCGGCTAGTGTTAGGATTAGTGTTCTGGAAAATTTTGTTTAGATTAGTGTTACATTAGGATTTTCCAATCGATTTTTCGCCGGCCGGCAAGTGTCCGACGTCGATCTGATTGGGCTAAAATGATACTGGAACATGTGGACTTGATGATAGTGCAAACAGAACGGCGAAATAGTCGCCAGAAGGTCGCCGACAGAAGGTTCAAACCGGCGGCCTAGAAAACATTGGATACAAAATAGTGCCCACCAACTGTCCGAGGAAATGCTTAAATGAAAAAAGGCCCAAACGACGCCGTTTTTGGCATTGTGCTCGCTGGAGAAGGAGATCGGCGCCGGCACCGGTGCCGGCCGGTTCGGTCTTAGCCGAACCGGTTTGAACCGGTCCGGTCCGGTCCGGTTCAATTCACCAGCGGGAAAAATTCGAAAATAAAAAAATAATAAAAAAAACCAAAATCAAATAATAAAAATTCGGAAAAAAATTCAGAAAATTCATAAAATTCAGAAAATAGAAAATATAAAAATATAAAAATTCAGAAAAATAAAAAATTGAGAAAATTGGAAAATTCATAAAAATTTTCAGAAAATCATTAAAAAAAAATCAATTCTCGATTTAAAAAATTTTCCGAAAATAAAATAAAATAAAAATTCAAAAAATTTGAAAATTCACAGAAAGATCCAAAATCATCGTGGCCAGCCATAAAAAGTGAAATTTGAATTTTCGAAAATGCCTAAGTGGCATTTTTGGAAAATTCCAAATTTAAGGGTTATAACCCCTAAAAAACCCTAAACCCAAAAATGCACCATTAAATGAATAAGCCTCGAGGGTTTCACTAGGGTTTGAGTGTTTTGCTTGATTTTCATTTTTAGTGGCCAAATTAAGGTTGCTATGATTGATTTGCCATTGATTGCACATTTAATTTTGGGTGCTTAATTGTTTGTTTGTGATTAGATTAGTGAATTGACCTTAGGAATCCGTGTGACACGTTAGACATGCCATATCATTCTTAGGTACCGAAACGGCGTTAATGGTCTCAATTTGGGATCGTTAACGTAACTAAGTCCCTTATTCAAAGTCTCTGGTTCGTAGGATCGTGGTATTTCTCCTGTACCTCGATTAGGTTTCTAGTCAACCTACCGTAAATGACTAGTGGCGACTCCAAGTTCAAGATTAGATCAAATAAACCCCGCTGTCACGTGAGGTATGGTCTGGGAGAGAACCGTCTAGAAAAATACCTCCATTCTAGCACGCGAGAGCGTGGCACGACAGGCTTGGTGACTCCGCTGGGGAACCTTGGGTTTCTAAGTGGACTTAAGCCTAAAATAGAACGATATGCATGTGTTTGTGCTCGCAAGGATCCTAGGTACGTTCCACTAATAACGTATTAAATGTTAATGCAGGTGGGAGGTATAAGGGGTGTAGTCTGTGCTTACCTTTGTTTTGCAGGATGGTGTTGGGATTGAATGTGATTCCACCAAATTTTAGAAGTGCTGTTTGGTTATAAATTGTTGTGCTTGCCTTTAAATTGCTTTCACACTACACTTTTCGCACACACCACCCGTGGCCCAACCCCGGCTACATTTAGGATTACCCTTAGGAGGTACGTGTTTAGGCGAAACTGTGAGCCGATTGCTCATGGGATCGTTTAAATACAATACCGATCATCGAGATGGAATAATATTCCATTACTTTAGGCCGATTGCCTATTGGAATGGAATCCCTTGTCCATTAAGGTGGAGACCTTGAGCCTTTAGTATATCCCACCCTTTTAGATGTCTAAACCTCACTTGTTGCATATGCTTGTCTTTGTGGTTGGTATACCTAAAACCAAGTAAAAATGTATCGATAAGTAAGTGTCGTTCCACTTCTCTCATCTTTTCAATTATGCAAAGTTAGTTGACACAATTTTGTTAAAAAAATGCCCAAAAAACAATCAATGTTTGATCAAAATGCCTTTTTTATACTAGAATGAATGAATAGGGTGACATGCTCCATTTGGTCATATTTTTCATTTCTATATGGAATGTATAGGTCCATGGTGATTTTCAATGTAGATTGAATGCTCAAGATGTGACAAGAACAATCCCATTTGCTAAAAATTTATTTTCGATATATTCGAAGTTGTAAACCATAGGATAGGACTTTATGGTCAAAATGGAGCATGACCAAAGGCATTTGCATTAAACATTGGTTTCATTCACATTTTCAAGTATATGCTCTTTTAAGGCATAAATGGATTAGAAGTGGCATTTGTATTACGTCATAAGTATGCACATGTACTTTACCTCCATTTTTTCCATAAAAGGACATATAATTAAAATGGGGGCATTTAAAATTGATGTGTAATCCATGGTGATTAATAATGAACCTTTTTGCATGATTAGGGTAGATGGGAAAACTAGACATCCAAGTGGTTCCCATTCCACGAAAAGAGCTCATGGCTTGGTGGAAGGACATGACAAGAGATAACCGAATTTATGTCCAAGATAGGTTGGGATACCTTCTAGACTTGATCCATGTGGAACATCAAGTCAGTTTGATACAAGCATTGGCGCATTTTTGGGAGGTCTCCACTGCCACCTTCCAATTTGGAGAGTATGAATTGACACCGACTTTGGAAGAATATCAAGCCGCTATTGGAATTGATTCCAAGCCTAGGGTCGTAGAGCCACCTGTTGGACTTAATCCCATAAGCATTCTTACAGAATTCCTTAACCTCAAAACTTTCAAAATCGAAAAGTTAATCAAATCAAACACGGGTAGATTTCCATTATCCTTTCTGTTGACACCTAATTTTTAGCTCATTTTTGTCATATTTTCAAAAATTTCAAAATTAGGTCTAGGGATCTTGGCCAAGCCTAGAAACCTATTTCTAAACCAAAAAATAATTTTTTAGCATTTTTCTGCATTTTTTCTTAATTTCTTTTAGTCAAAATAAGCAAGAAAATCAAGAAAAATAATAAATGGAATCATAAAATTTCATAAAAATAGTCACTAATCTTATTTTAAATCCAATTTCATAAATACACTGTCAATTTTAGAAAATATCAATTGGGTATATATTTTTCCCAAAATTGGGCAAAATTAAACCCGAATTGAACCAAAAATTAAATTAAATTTTTTCTAGACATTTTTAAGTCATAGTGTCTTCACAACAATTGATTCTGGGACCTTTAATTGCATAATGGTCGGTCCAATTGCACAATTTTACATAAAAATAAAAAATCCCCAAAATTTGATTGAAAATTAAGAATTTTGAACCCAAATTGGGAATCGTGCCCAAAATGAAATTGTCGAAATATGAGACTATCATTTCTAGGGTTAATCAGGGGTGGTAATTCAATTTTGGCATCAATTTTGCCTAATCAGGTCTTTAGGACCTCGAATTGAACAAAACCCTATTAACCCGAATATAAAAATGAGAAAATCTTGGGTACAATTATAATAAAAATTGAGGAAAATTATATGTTTGGGTTCGGAATATGATGAGAAATTCAATTTTGAGGTTGAATTTCGAAAATTTAGTGGAAATTGGGCTGATGGGGTCATACAAGCACTGTAGGAGATAGAAAATTTGATGGGAAGGCAGGCTCAAGAGAGGGCTGCCAATATTGCCCAAGCTGCTGAGGCCGCTGCAGCTGCTGTTGTTAATGAAAATCAAGCCAATTAGGGGCCAGCTCAAGTGGTCGTGAATAGACAAATGCACCAGCTGGTGGAGTAGTTCTTGAAATTGAAGCCGCCGAAGTTCGATGGAAAGGGTGACCCTGAGGCCGCGCCGCGTCGGGTGGAAGAACTGAAAAAGGCCTTTGAAGTCTTGGGGTGCACCGAGGCCGAGAAGGTGACTTTGGCTATGTACCAGTTGCAAGAAAATGCCAGTGATTGGTGGAAGGCCACTAGGGGGAGAGTGTTCCCTGAGGGTACTGCCCAGACTTGGGCTATGTTCACTGAGAATTTCTACGGAAAATACTTTTTTGAGAGTGCTAGAGAAAGGAAATTAGCGGAGTTCATGAGACTTCGCCAAGGATCGATGACTGTGGATCAGTATGAGGCGGAATTTGCAAGGCTATCGAAGTTCGCGCCAAGGATGGTGGAGGACCCACTAGATAAGGTCCAAAGGTTCCGGGATAGGCTGAAGCCGGACCTTCGTAGCCAGATGATCTCGCTGAATATCCGGGATTATGGAGAAATGTATGAGCGAGCTCAAGCGATAGAACGGGATCAGATGGATAGGGCCGCCGCTTCTGGATCGCGGTTTGCCCCGGCTAAAGACAACCACCGCTTCGGGAAGAGGCCGATGGCGGGAAACAGGCGTTTTGTCCCTCCCGTTAAGAAGAACATCGGGAAGCCGAACCATTCTCAGAATCAATTTGGGGCATGTTTCGGGTGTGGGAGCCTGGATCATCAGATAAGACATTGCCCTCAATGTCCAACAGGACCGCCAATACAATCTTAGCCGCCCCGGAGTGAAAATCAGACTGGAAATCCCCCGTCGGCAATTCAGAGTAGACTGCCAGCTCAAGGAAGAGTGTATGCAATGGCGAGAAGGAAGGGTGAGGACATGCCAGGCGTGGTCATAGGTACGGTCTCTCTCTGTTATCATGCTGCCTATGCCTTGTTTGATCCGGGAGCTTCGCACTCGTTTATATCGGAACAGTTTGTTAGATTGACTGGAATTGAGAAGATTTTGCTTGAAGTTATGTTTTGTGTAACGACTCCGCTGAACGATATGGTGTTAGTCTCGTTAGGGTGTCCTAACTGTAAGATAGTAATTGGGGGTAGAGAGGAAAGGATAGACTTGGCGGTATTGACTATGTTCGATTTTGATGTGATTGTCAGGATGGATTAGTTAGTTAAGCAAAAAGCCGTGATGGACTGTAGCAACAGGGTGATCAAATTCAACCCGATTGGGCATCCTAGATTCGAGTTTATGGGAAATCGAGGAGGGACCTCGATCCCTTGGATTTCTTCACTTGAAGTAACCAAGTTGTTGGATGAAGGGTGTGAAGGGTATTTGGTAAACGTAGTCGATCCGAAAGTTGCGGAACCAAGATTAGAGGATATACCCGTGGTGTGCAATTTTCCCGAAGTATTTTCTCAGAAATTGCCGGGTTTGCCACCAGAAAGAGAAGTGGAATTCGTAATCCAGTTGGCCCCAGGAACTGAGCCGATCTCGAAGGCGCCGTACCGGATGTCACTATCAGAACTGAAGGAGTTAAAGGTCCAGATGCAAGAGTTGTTGGACAAGGGTTTTATCCATCTAAGTGCATCTCCATGGGGAGCACCGGTGTTATTTGTAAGGAAGAAGGATGGGACATTGAGGTTCTGTATAGACTACAGGCAGTTGAACCAGATAACCGTCAAGAATAAGTACCCATTGGCGAGGATTGATGACCTGTTCGATCAGTTGCAGGGAGCTTCAGTATTTTCTAAGATCGATCTATGGACGGGGTATCATCAGTTGAGGATTAGGAAGGAGGATATACCTAAGACGGCCTTTCGGACGAGATATGGGCATTACGAATTCACGGCGATGCCTTTCGGTTTGACTAATGCCCCCGCTGCCTTCATGGATTTGATGAATCGGGTATTTAAGGAGTTCTTGGATCGGTTCATTATAGTCTTAATCGATGATATATTGGTATACTCGAAGAACCCGGAAGATCATGAGATGCATTTGACTGAAGTGCTACGGACCTTAAGAGAACACGCACTCTACGCCAAGTTCAGTAAGTGCAAATTCTGGCTCAACCGAGTGGCGTTTCTTGGACATATAATTTCTGGAGATGGAATTTCGATAGACCCGACTAAGATTGAGGCAGTGACCAAGTGGGCAAAGCCGACGTCAGTAAGAGAAATTCGGAGTTTTTTAGGTTTGATAGGATACTACAGGCGTTTTGTAGAAGGATTCTCGTCAATAGCCATGCCGTTAACGCGATTACTCAAGAAAGAAACGAAGTTCGAATGGGACGATAAGTGTGAGAGGAGTTTTCAGGAGCTAAAGCATAGGTTGACGACTGCTCCAATGTTAACTATTCCGTCTAGGTTAGGAGGGTTTGAGGTCTACAGTGATGCGTCGTTGAGAAGACTTGGGTGTGTTTTGATGCAACATGGAAGGGTGGTTGCGTATGCGTCACGTCAGTTGAGACCGCACGAAATGAATTACCCGACTCATGATTTGGAATTGGCTGCAATCATCTTCGCCCTTAAGATTTGGAGGCATTATTTGTGCTGGAAAAGTTTCAGATTTACACAGATCATCAGAGCATCAATTATTTGTTTTCACAGAAGGAGTTGAATATGAGGCAACGTCATTGGATGGAACTCCTCAAGGACTACGATTGCGACATCTTGTATCACCCTGGAAATGCTAATCGAGTGGCGGATGTGCTAAGTCGGAAGTCGAGTATTGCGCACATAATGGTCAAGGAATGGACTCTATCGGAAAGGATAAGAGATTCAGAATTTAAGTTTGAAGTGAGCCGTGTGTCGAATTTACTTGCCGCGTTGAGGATCGAACCGAAAATTCAAACCAAGATAAAGGCATTGCAATCTACGGACCAAGAAATTCAGAAGATAGTGGAAATGGATGCCGCCAAGAGAAAACCGGATTTCCAAGTATCCGAGAATGGGATCTTGAAGTTCCGTGGACGATTGTGCGTGTCCGACGATGTGGAACTGAAGGAGGAAATTTTGAGGGAAGCTCATCGCAGTAATTATAGCATTCATCCGGGCAGTACAAAGACGTATCAGAACCTGCGGTAGCATTACTAATGGAATGTGACGAAAACGGATGTGGCCAAACATGTGGCGAAATGTCTGACATGTCAGCAAGTAAAAGCGCAGCATTGTAAGCCTGGAGGACTTCTGTGATCATTGGAAATCCCCGAATGGAAATGGGAACATGTCACGATGGACTTTGTCACGGGATTACCAAGGAGTCAGAGAGGGCACGATTCGATTTGGGTAATAGTGGACAAACTGACTAAGTCAGCACACTTCCTGGCGGTGCGAAAGGATTTTGAGTTGGAAAGGTATGCAGATTTGTATGTACGACAGATTGTCTGACTTCATGGAGTACCGGTGACGATCACTTCGGACCGTGATCCCAGGTTTACCGCCAATTTTTGGAAAAGTCTATAAACGGCCTTAGGGATGAAATTTCAGTTTAGTACGGTCTATCATCCACAGACGGATGGCCAATCGGAGAGGAGGATCTAGACTTTGGAAGACAGTAATTGGAGGGTAGAGAGGAAACGATAGACTTGGCGGTATTCACTATGTTCGATTTTGATGTGATTGTCGGGATGGATTGGTTAGTTAAGCAAAAAGCCGTGATGTACTATAGCAACAGGGTGATCCAATTCAACCCGATTGGGCATCCTAGATTCGAGTTTATGGGAAATCGAGGAGGGACCTCGATCCCTTGGATTTCTTCGCTTGAAGTAACCAAGTTGTTGGATGAAGGGTGTTGAGGGTATTTGGTAAACGTAGTCAATCTGACGGTTGCGGAGCCAAGAATAGAGGATATACCCGTGGTGAGGAATTTTCCCGAAGTCTTTTCTCAGGAATTGCCAGGTTTGCCACCAGAAAGAGAAGTGGAATTCGTAATCGAGTTGGCCCCAAGAACTGAGCCGATCTCGAAGGCGCCGTACCGGATGTCACTATCAGAACTGAAGGAGTTAAAGGTCCAGATGCAAGAGTTGTTGGACAAGGTTTTATCCGTCCGAGTGCATCTCCATGGGGAGCACCGGTGTTGTTTCTAAGGAAGAAGGATGGGACATGGAGGTTGTGTATAGACTACAGGCAGTTGAACCAGGTGACCGTCAAGAATAAGTACCCACTGCCGAGGATTGATGACCTGTTCGATCAGTTGCATGGAGCTTCAGTATTTTCTAAGATCGATCTACGGACGGGGTATCATCAGTTGAGGATTAGGAAGGAGGATATACCTAAGACGGCCTTTCGGACGAGATATGGGCATTACGAATTCACGGTGATGCCTTTCGGTTTGACTAATGCCCCCGCTGCCTTCATGGATTTGGTGAATCGGGTATTTAGGGAGTTCTTGGATCGGTTCGTTATAGTCTTCATCGATGATATATTGGTATACTCGAAGAGCCCGGAAGATCATGTGGTTCATCTGACTGAAGTGCTACGGACCTTAAGAGAACACGCACTCTACGCCAAGTTGAGTAAGTGCGAAGTCTGGCACAATCGAGTGGCATTTCTTGGACATATAATTTCTAGAGACGGAATTTCGATAGACCCGACTAAGATTGAGGCAGTGACCAAGTAGGCAAAGCCGACGTCAGTAACAGAAATTCGGAGTTTTTTAGGTTTGGCAAGATACTACAGGCATTTTGTAGAAGAATTTTCGTCAATAGCCATGCCGTTAACGCGATTACTCAAGAAAGAAACGAAGTTCGAATGGGACGATAAGTGTGAGAGGAGTTTTCAGGAGCTAAAGCATAGGTTGACGACTGCTCCAATGTTAACTATTCCGTCTGGGTTAGGAGGGTTTGAGGTCTACAGTGATGCGTCGTTGAGAGGACTTGGGTGTGTTTTGATGCAACATGGAAGGGTGGTTGCGTATGCGTCACGTCAGTTGAGACCGCACGAAATGAATTACCCGACTCATGATTTGGAATTGGCTGCAATCATCTTCGCCCTTAAGATTTGGAGGCATTATTTGTGCGGGGAAAAGTTTCAGATTTACATAGATCATCAAAGCATCAATTATTTGTTTTCACAGAAGGAGTTGAATATGAGGCAACGTCGTTGGATGGAACTCCTCAAGGACTACGATTGCGACATCTTGTATCACCCTGGAAAGGCTAATCGAGTGGCGGATGCGCTAAGTCGGAAGTCGAGTATTGCGCACTTAATGGTCAAGGAATGGACTCTATCGGAAAGGATAAGAGATTCAGGATTTAAGTTTGAAGTGAGCCGTGTGTCGAATTTACTTGCCGCGTTGAGGATCGAACCGAAAATTCAAACCAAGATAAAGGCATTGCAATCTACGGAACAAGAAATTCAGAAGATAGTGAAAATGGATGCCGCCAAGAGAAAACCGGATTTCCAAGTATCCGAGAACGGGATCTTGAAGTTCCGTGGACGATTGTGCGTGCCCGACGATGTGGAACTGAAGGAGGAAATTTTGAAGGAAGCTCATCGCAGTAATTATAGCATTCATCCGGGCAGTACAAAGACGTATCAGAACCTGCGGTAGCATTACTGGTGGAATGTGACGAAAACGGATGTGGCTAAGCATGTGGCGAAATGTCTGACATGTCAGCAAGTAAAAGCGCAGTATTGTAAGCCTGGAGGACTTCTGCGATCATTGGAAATCTCCGAATGGACATGGGAACATGTCACGATGGACTTTGTCACGGGATTACCAAGGAGTCAGAGAGGGCACGATTCGATTTGGGTAATAGTGGACAAACTGACTAAGTCAGCACACTTCCTGGCGGTGCGAAAGGATTTTGAGTTGGAAAGGTATGCAGATTTGTATGTACGACAGATTGTCCGACTTCATGGAGTACCGGTGACGATCACTTCGGACCGTGATCCCAGGTTTACCGCCAATTTTTGGAAAAGTCTGCAAACGGCC
The DNA here is from genome assembly GCF_021117445.2 of Syzygium oleosum. Classification (NCBI taxonomy): domain Eukaryota; kingdom Viridiplantae; phylum Streptophyta; class Magnoliopsida; order Myrtales; family Myrtaceae; genus Syzygium; species Syzygium oleosum. Next base: position 17,271,173 of record NW_026607485.1, on the reverse strand, counting down.
TTAGGGACGAAATTTCAGTTTAGTACGGCCTATCATCCACAGACGGATGGCCAATCGGAGAGGAGGATCTAGACTTTGGAAGACAGTAATTGGGGGGTAGAGAGTAAATGATAGACTTGGCGGTATTCACTATGTTCGATTTTGATGTGATTGTCGGGATGGATTGGTTAGTTAAGCAAAAGCCCGTGATGGACTGTAGCAACAGGGTAATCCAATTCAACCCGATTGGGCATCCTAGATTCGAGTTTATGGGAAATCGAGGAGGGACCTCGATCCCTTGGATTTCTTCACTTGAAGTAACCAAGTTGTTGGATGAAGGGTGTTGAGGGTATTTGGTAAACGTAGTCAATCCGACTGTTGCGGAGCCAAGATTAGAGGATATACCCGTGGTGAGCAATTTTCCCGAAGTCTTTTCTCAGGAATTGCCGGGTTTGCCACCAGAAAGAGAAGTGGAATTCGTAATCGAGTTGGTCCCAGGAACTGAGCCGATCTCGAAGGCGCCGTACCGGATGTCACTATCAGAACTGAAGGAGTTAAAGGTCCAGATGCAAGAGTTATTGGACAAGGTTTTATCCAGCCAAGTGCATCTCCATGGGGAGCACCGGTGTTGTTTGTAAGGAAGAAGGATGGGACATTGAGGTTGTGTATAGACTACAGGCAGTTGAACCAGGTGACCGTCAAGAATAAGTACCCACTGCCGAGGATTGATGACCTGTTCGATCAGTTGCATGGAGCTTCAGTATTTTCTAAGATCGATCTACGGACGGGGTATCATCAGTTGAGGATTAGGAAGGAGGATATACCTAAGACGGCCTTTCGGACGAGATATGGGCATTACGAATTCACGGTGATGCCTTTCGGTTTGACTAATGCCCCCGCTGCCTTCATGGATTTGATGAATCGGGTATTTAAGGAGTTCTTGGATCTGTTCGTTATAGTCTTCATCGATGATATATTGGTATACTCGAAGAGCCCGGATGATCATGAGGTTCATCTGACTGAAGTGCTACGGACCTTAAGAGAACACGCACTCTACGCCAAGTTGAGTAAGTACGAAGTCTGGCACAACAGAGTGGCGTTTCTTGGACATATAATTTCTGGAGACGGAATTTCGAGAGACCCGACTAAGATTGAGGCAGTGACCAAGTGGGCAAAGCCGACGTCAGTAACAGAAATTCGGAGTTTTTTAGGTTTGGCAGGATACTACAGGCGTTTTGTAGAAGGATTCTCGTCAATAGCCATGCCGTTAACGCGATTACTCAAGAAAGAAACGAAGTTCGAATGGGACGATAAGTGTGAGAGGAGTTTTGAGGAGCTAAAGCATAGGTTGACGAGTGCTCCAATGTTAACTATTCCGTCTGGGTTAGGAGGGTTTGAGGTCTACAGTGATGCGTCGTTGAGAGGACTTGGGTGTGTTTTGTTGCAACATGGAAGGGTGGTTGCATATGCGTCACGTCAGTTGAGACCGCACGAAATGAATTACCCGACTCATGATTTGGAATTGGCTGCAATCATCTTCGCCCTTAAGATTTGGAGGCATTATTTGTGCGGGGAAAAGTTTCAGATTTACATAGATCATCAGAGCATCAATTATTTGTTTTCACAGAAGGAGTTGAATATGAGGCAACGTCGTTGGATGGAACTCCTCAAGGACTACGATTGCGACATCTTGTATCACCCTGGAAAGGCTAATCGAGTGGCGGATGCGCTAAGTCGGAAGTCGAGTATTGCGCACATAATGGTCAAGGAATGGACTCTATCGGAAAGGATAAGAGATTCAGGATTTAAGTTTGAAGTGAGCCGTGTGTCGAATTTACTTGCCGCGTTGAGGATTGAACCGAAAATTCAAACCAAGATAAAGGCATTGCAATCTACGGACCAAGAAATTCAGAAGATAGTGAAAATGGATGCCGCCAAGAGAAAATCGGATTTCCAAGTATCCGAGAACAGGATCTTGAAGTTCCGTGGACGATTGTGCGTGCCCGACGATGTGGAACTGAAGGAGGAAATTTTGAAGGAAGCTCATCGCAGTAATTATAGCATTCATCCGGGCAGTACAAAGACGTATCAGAACCTGCGGTAGCATTACTGGTGGAATGTGACGAAAACGGATGTGGCTAAGCATGTGGCGAAATGTCCGACATGTCAGCAAGTAAAAGCGCAGTATTGTAAGCCTGGAGGACTTCTATGATCATTGGAAATCTCCGAATGGACATGGGAACATGTCACGATGGACTTTGTCACAGGATTACCAAGGAGTCAGAGAGGGCACGATTCGATTTGGGTAATAATGGACAGACTGACTAAGTCATCGCACTTCCTGGTGGTGCGAAAGGATTTTGAGTTGGAAAGGTATGCAGATTTGTATGTACGACAGATTGTCCGACTTCATGGAGTACCGGTGATGATCACTTCGGACCGTGATCCCAGGTTTACCGCCAATTTTTGGAAAAGTCTGCAAACGGCCTTAGGGACGAAATTTCAGTTTAGTATGTCCTATCATCCACAGACGGATGGCCAATCGGAGAGGAGGATCTAGACTTTGGAAGACAGTAATTGGGGGGTGAGAGTAAATGATAGACTTGGCGGTATTCACTATGTTCGATTTTGATGTGATTGTCGGGATGGATTGGTTAGTGAAGCAAAAGCCCGTGATGGACTGTAGCAACAGGGTGATCCAATTCAACCCGATTGGGCATCCTAGACTCGAGTTTATGGGAAATCGAGGAGGGACCTCGATCCCTTGGATTTCTTCACTTGAAGTAACCAAGTTGTTGGATGAAGGGTGTTGAGGGTATTTGGTAAACGTAGTCAATCCGACGGTTGCGGAGCCAAGATTAGAGGATATACCCGTGGTGAGCAATTTTCCCGAAGTCTTTTCTCAGGAATTGCCGGGTTTGCCACCAGAAAGAGAAGTGGAATTCGTAATCGAGTTGGCCCCAGGAACTGAGCCGATCTCGAAGGCGCCGTACCGGATGTCACTATCAGAACTGAAGGAGTTAAAGGTCCAGATGCAAGAGTTGTTGGACAAGGTTTTATCCGTCCAAGTGCATCTCCATGGGGAGCACCGGTGTTGTTTGTAAGGAAGAAGGATGGGACATTGAGGTTGTGTATAGACTACAGGCAGTTGAACCAGGTGACCGTCAAGAATAAGTACCCACTGCCGAGGATTGATGACCTGTTCGATTAGTTGCATGGAGCTTCAGTATTTTCTAAGATCGATCTACGGACGGGGTATCATCAGTTGAGGATTAGGAAGGAGGATATACCTAAGACGGCCTTTCGGACGAGATATGGGTATTACGAATTCACGGTTATGCCTTTCGGTTTGACTAATGCCCCAACTGCCTTCATGGATTTGATGAATCGGGTATTTAAGGAGTTCTTGGATCGGTTCGTTATAGTCTTCATCGATGATATATTGGTATACTCGAAGAGCCCGGAAGATCATGAGGTTCATCTGACTGAAGTGCTACGGACCTTAAGAGAACACGCACTCTATGCCAAGTTGAGTAAGTGCGAAGTCTGGCACAACCGAGTGGCGTTTCTTAGACATATAATTTCTGGAGACGAAATTTCGATAGACCCGACTAAGATTGAGGCAGTGACCAAGTGGGCAAAGTCGACGTCAGTAACAGAAATTCGGAGTTTTTTAGGTTTGGCAGGATACTACAGGCGTTTTGTAGAAGGATTCTCGTCAATAGCCATGCCGTTAACGTGATTACTCAAGAAAGAAACGAAGTTCGAATGGGACGATAAGTGTGAGAGGAGTTTTGAGGAGCTAAAGCATAGGTTGACGACTGCTCCAATGTTAACTATTCCGTTTGGGTTACGAGGGTTTGAGGTCTACAGTGATGCGTCGTTGAGAGGACTTGGGTGTGTTTTGATGCAACATGGAAGGGTGGTTGCGTATGCGTCACGTCAGTTGAGACCGCACGAAATGAATTACCCGACTCATGATTTGGAATTGGCTGCAATCATCTTCGCCCTTAAGATTTGGAGGCATTATTTGTGCGGGGAAAAGTTTCAGATTTACACAGATCATCAGAGCGTCAATTATTTGTTTTCACAGAAGGAGTTGAATATGAGGCAACGTCGTTGGATGGAACTCCTCAAGGACTACGATTGCGACATCTTGTATCACCCTGGAAAGGCTAATCGAGTGGCGGATGCGCTAAGTCGGAAGTCGAGTATTGCGCACATAATGGTCAAGGAATGGACTCTATCAGAAAGGATAAGAGATTCAGAATTTAAGTTTGAAGTGAGCCGTGTGTCGAATTTACTTGCCGCGTTGAGGATCGAACCGAAAATTCAAACCAAGATAAAGGCATTGCAATCTACGGACCAAGAAATTCAGAAGATTGTGGAAATGGATGCCGCCAAGAGAAAACCGGATTTCCAAGTATCCGAGAACGGGATCTTGAACTTCCGTGGACGATTGTGCGTGCCCGACGATGTGGAACGGAAGGAGGAAATTTTGAAGGAAGCTTATCGCAGTAATTATAGCATTCATCCGGGCAGTACAAAGACGTATCAGAACCTGCGGTAGCATTATTGGTGGAATGTGACGAAAACGGATGTGGCTAAGCATGTGGCAAAATGTCTGACATGTCAGCAAGTAAAAGCGCAGTATTGTAAGCCTGGAGGACTTCTGCGATCATTGGAAATCTCCGAATGGACATGGGAACATGTCACGATGGACTTTGTCACGGGATTACCAAGGAGTCAGAGAGGGCACGATTCGATTTGGGTAATAATGGACAAACTGGCTAAATCAGCGCACTTCCTGGCGGTGCGAAAGGATTTTGAGTTGGAAAGGTATGCAGATTTGTATGTACGACAGATTGTCCGACTTCATGGAGTACCGGTGATGATCACTTCGGACAGTGATCCCAGGTTTACCGCCAACTTTTGGAAAAGTCTGCAAACGGCCTTAGGGACGAAATTTCAGTTTAGTACGGCTGATCATCCATAGACGGATGGCCATCGGAGAGGAGGATTTAGACTTTGGAAGACATGTTGCGCGCATGCGTGTTGGATTTTCAGGGTAAATAGGAAGAGCAGTTGCATTTAGTCGAGTTTGCCTATAATAACAGCTATCAGCAGAGTATTCAGATGGTACCGTTTGAGGCATTGTATGACACAGTATGCAGAACACCAGTGTGTTGGGATGAAGTTGGGGAATGGAATATAACGGGTCCAGAATTGGTGCAACAGACAGTTGAGGCAGTCGAGATCATTCGGGAAAGGTTAAAGACAGCACAGAGTCGTCAGAAAAGCTATGCCGATTGGAGACGGAGACCCTTGGAATTTCAAGTTGGAGATCATGTTTTTTTAAAGTGTCGCCAATGAAAGGACTATCCCGATTTGGCAAAAAAGGAAAGTTAAGCCCGAGATATGTCGGTCCATACGAAATTTTGGAGAAGATTGGAGATCTGGCCTATCGACTCGCCTTACCACCTAACTTGTCCCAAGTGCATAACGTGTTCCACGTGTTGATGCTGAAGAAGTACGAGCCGGATCCGACCCATGCTGAGATATGAAGAAATAGACGTGGACGACAGGGTGTCGTACGTGGAAAGGCCAGTGAGGATCGAGGATAGAAAGGATCGGGTGCTGCGAAACAAGACGATTATGATGGTCAAAGTTGTTTGGGAGCATCATGGAACGGAAGGTGCCACTTGGGAGAGTGAAGAAGTGATGCGACGTCAACACCCCCAGTTGTTCGAGTAGACGGGTTTGGGTTGTAAATTTCGAGGACGAAATTTTTGTAAGGGGGAAGAGTTGTGACATTCTGAATTCGACCCACTTCCGGGATCAATGAAATGAATGTGTATTTCTCATTTCGTTTTAGTAAGTCTCGCCCGGAACTGATCACTCTCGGGATACTGACCAATAGGGAATGGCTAACTAGGAAAACGGTACGTGGACCCAAGAACTCGACCGTGAATCAAGCTTCGATTCCGAGGAACGACGAGGGAATATTTTGGGCCAATGTGGGCCGATCCAAAGAGGGCGACGGATTTGGTTTGCCAACGACGTATGATCGGATCGCGAGTGATTCCGTACGACCGAGAGTACGCATGGCGAACGATCCTAAACTTACTCAAAACGATCGCGACCTCCGGAACTAGCGATAGATCCTTGCGTTCTCTTGGAACTCGAGACCGTCACGACTCGAGTAACCCTAGGTCGATATGCATAACCCCTAAAAAGCCACCCGTTAGTAAGAGACGCTAAAATCGCATTTGAGCGAAATTGATCGTTAAGTTGAATCCGGACTTGAGCGTTGAATTTTACGAACGTACACAACTAATTTTCAAGGACGACGTCGTATTAGTGTGGCCAATCATATTTGGGATCGGTATGGTCGAAAAATGGAAATTTTGGATTGGGAGTGAAAAATTACCATTTTGCCCCTGAGCCTTATGCATTAATTCCGAATTATTGGAGAATAATATAGACATATTCAGCCCCCAAGAGAGCCGAAATTCATGGACCATGTTGCCCCCATCACTCTTGCTCATTCTCAACTTTGCCCTTAGATATTTTGTTTTAGATTGAATACTAGCCATTGGTTTTAGATGTGATTGATTGGTCTTTTAATCTTGGCCATTGGATTAGGTTGATAGTGGGGTGGATAGGCTTGTCAATGTGAGTGGAGTGGGTCACCTACTCCCACTCAAGGTTTTGTTTAAACTCTCATTCTCTCTCTCTCTCCTCCGTCATTAACCCCCATTCGGCCGGCCACTCCCCATCCCACTCTCCCCACTCTCTTCTCCCCTTGGCCACGAGAAGCCAAGCCGCCAGAGCAGCCCAGCCGTGGCCGTGCCGCCACCGCAGGAGCTGCACGCCGCCGCCGGCCGCTCGACCACCTCACGCGCGCCACCACCACCATTCGGCCACCCCATTCCCTCATTCTCCCCTTCTCTCTCTCATTTTCGGCACCACTAGCACCGACCAGCACCGCCTTGGCTGTGTGCCGCCGCCACCGCCGGCCGCCCTACCGCCTCACGCACCGCAACCACCGCCACCCTCACCTTTCCCCTCTCCATTTCCACGCCTCACCACCATCACCATCATCCTACCTCTCCGTTTGATTCAGCTGAGAGCCACCAGCCCGTCGCCGCCGCCAATCACCGCCGTGGGAGCCGCCGGAGTTCCTTGCTAGTCTGGCGTGATCCGGCGACCGTCCGGCCCATTTTTCCCTTAGTTCGGCACCCTTTGGAGCTTAGGACCTTGGTGAGTGGAAACCCTAAACCCTAATTAGGCTTTGATGCATTTTTAGACGAGTTTAGGGATTATTTAGGGTAATTTAAGGGTCGTTTTAGGGCCGGTGATTAGGGCTGATCATGTGGTGATTTTGGTGGCCTAGTGTGATGATTTAAAGGTGATTTAGAGGCCTAGAGTGGTCTGTTTAAGGGATGAATAATGTGAGCTTGAATGGACAATATGTTGCTAGTCTATGGTTTAAAGGTGTATTGCCATGGGTGTTTTGATTGGACCATAAGTGGCATATTTAGGCATCGTTTAAATTACTTGTGCGACATTGTGATGTTGCAAGGGGTGCTCGATATGGCCGTGAAAAGGAGAATACATTGTGGGTCATAGACTTGTGTGATTTCAATGACTTAATTGCATGATCTTTGGTGTGTCAAATTATGTACCGTGGCTGAATTACATTAAATGATGAATTGAGCATGTTGTTATGTGAATTGAGTACTCAATGTAGATTCAATTGATGCCCTGAGTTTTGGATGTTATGGCCATGGTTTCGTGCATATTGAGTGACGGCATATTATGTGAATCATGTGAGTTTGCACAAATGGCATTGAGCATGTGATCATCTAAAATGCCTTGAGGCGTCGTTTACGCGGGGTTCAGATAATAATTGGTGAAGTGTGTACGTGTGATCATATAAGCCCTGAAGCATTTAACGCGGGGCATTGAACCCATCCTGAAGCGTTTAACGCGGGACGATACCCGGTTTGCCGGATGATGGCCAACCTGAGGCGTCGTTCATGCGGGTTGTGTCACGGACTTGAGGCGTATTACGCGAGTCCCGAGCAGTGATGGACCTAATACGTTTAACGCGGGTCAGAGATTAATTGATGAATTGGCACACGTGCGAAGTGTGCATTAATGAGTGCAAGCATGTGCATGGCAAGTGATTGTGGCCAATTGATATTGTGTTGGTGCCATGATTGGTTTTATTGGTGTTATTATTATGTGCCTAATCTGCAGGGTCGGTTATATGTTTGATTTGGGCCCGAGGGCCTAAGTCGTTTGAGTACTGGACTGTATGTTTGATGGTTACTTGTTTGGAGGTACGAGGTGCATATTAGCCTAGTTTAGGTTTAGGGGGTCTACTCACTGAGATTCGTTCTCACTGTTGTTAAACCCAAATATTTCATACCCCCGACCTTGAGGATGGCCGGCATACCACTACATTTTGGGATCCCGAACCATATAGAGTGTTCGGTGATTGAGTACCCCGGTTGAAACGGGGAGGCCTATATTAGATTTTACACTATCGTTTGGGTCGACGAGGGCAGGCCACAGCTCAAGGCCCATCCCTACCTTAGTTGGTGTTATCGGGACCAGACCGGCTTTCACGGATCCCTTAGGACTTTCGACGTTCCGTTTGATGGGCTAGGCCAGTGGGATCCGTATGCAGCTGATGGAGAGGTAGTGAGTCCCGATGCCGTGTCCGAGGCGGATTCTGACCCCCGGCCAGTCATCTTTGAGTCCGACATGGATTTCGACCACCAGGAGGAGGAGCCGATGGAGTGGGAGTTCGATCCCGAACCGGAGCCGATGGAGCTAGAGTCAGAGCCGAAGGATGATCCCGAGGAGAAGCCGTTGGAGGTCGAGTCCGAGTAAGAGTCTTTGGATTCTGAGTTCGAGTCGTCTGATGATTCATCCGAGTCTTCGGGATCCGACCCGGATTGGATACCCTAGGGATTAGCCTAGAGCATAGCTAGGGCCGACACTTTTTGGGAGAAACCATTTTTAGATATAGTACCTGACCGCCCCGAGCCACAAATCCCTTTTTGATGTTGGTGGCTGCTAACCCGTTTTGGTTTATATATACTTATGTTTTTAACGGATATTGTAAATCCTCATTTTATGAATGTAAGTATGTGTTTATGATATTTGTTGCTACCTTGGTCATGTTTAATTATGTACGGGTCTATAATCGTTTCCGCATGTGTATTATTCTCTGATTTGAGTTTTGGGTCGGCGATGCGTCCTGGGACGTCGCACTAATTCGACCAAAGAAGGGATGCCATGTGCCGTAGGGTTCGGGGTGTGACATCCCGCGTTGATTTGGTATCAGAGCGAGGTCAGCTCAATCCAACTCGGTCGAAGCCTGGAGTGATAAGGAGCGATTGTAACGCCCCGACCTCGGGGTCACTAACGTGACGTCCCGTTCATTATTATCTTTCTTTACACACAAGCGGAAGCATATCTCGGGACAATCACATTTTAAACAAACAGCGGGATTCAGAAAAACAGCATCATGAGCAAACCTTGTATTTATAGGACACGCAAACATATTTTACAAGCCAACTTAGCCGATTTTAACCATTTACACAACAATAACAAGTGGCTTGGGTGTCCTAAGCCCACTACTTCGGATTCACAGCTCCTAGCTTTCCCCGAACTCCAACATGGCTCAAACTCCCCTTGTCGCCGCCGTCCGTTCGACCATCCTATGAACCTAAGAGGGAGAAACGGGGGATGAGTCGGGGAGACTCAGCAAGTGAAAACACTAATGTCAAGTGAGGATAAATCGATCACCGTTAACATGAGTCGGCCCTTACCGCACCGGCGTCGATGGCAAATCAATAGCAAAGTTCATGCGGATAAATACTAGAGAACTCTAAGCATGGCTATAACACGTGAACATCACTAGCCAAATTCCGGCTTCTATCTCGAGATATGAACGTCAAACACAAAACATAAACAAGCCAAAGAGATAACCAAGCAAGACCGAACACGGTCCAAGCAAACTACGTCACAACGCATCTCATCATCCTTTCCCGAGATTAGGGAATTCACTTACACAATGATATCAAACAAGAACTAGAGAAAACGAGGCGTGTGAAGGACACGTGAGTCTCGGCGATTCTCAGGCGATTCTTGGGTGGTGCTCGGGCTTGAACACGAACACTCGGGCCTTGGACGTGGCTTCCTCACTCGATCAAACCACAAGAGAGACACGAGCTAGTCGATAAGTTCTCTCTCTTTCTTTTTCTCTCTTTTCTCGGTCATGAACAAGAAGCAAGAAAGCAAGAACCAAGATGGTGGTGGCGTGAGGATGAGGAGAGAGTGGCGTGAGAGAGCTTGAGGGTGGCCAAGCCTATTTATAGGCAAGCCAAACTTGCTCCCCAAGTTGCTTTCCAACTTGCTCAAGAAGATACGTGGCCATCATGACAAAGCTTCCAAAGTCAAGACTCATCATAGCATGCATTTAATGTCATTAAATGCTCTTAATGAACTAAAATGATGAAGGGCCAATGCTTATCTCAGTCTCATTGGTCCTCTCTCTCTCTCTCTCTCTCTCCCTCGCGGCTACTCTCTCTCTCTCTCTCCCTCTTGGCCGAATGGCCTTCTTTCTATTTATAGAGAGACAAACTTGGGGCCAAAGTTTGGGGTATGAAGTCACGGCATATGTCATGTGTGGCTTAAGTCATGGTTTAGGTCATTTGGGGCATGAGGTCATTGCTTACCTCACATGGCCATTAAGAACATAAGCCAAAAGCCATGATGAAGGTGATAAGCTTGGACCAATAAATGTGACTTCCACAAGAAGATTTAACCCTTGACTTGGTTAATTTCGTTTTCTCCTGGGATGACCTCCAATCAAAGTACAAAATATCTCATTTGAAATCTCGGAACGTGTACTTTAAATCACCAGAAGACACCAAGTCCAAATTCCAATGTTCTCGTATAGAAAATGCCGAATCTTTGAAATCTGACAAAACCGGACAGCTTTGCACTGTTCAGGAAATCGGACTTGAAAACATAGTAAATGGACTTAAAAAATTCTCAAATTTCAATACGTCATAAACAAGATCTTAACAAACATTTTTCATGCAGAGCACGAAATCTGAATCTCTCTGTAAACACCATTTTTAGTAGTCCAAATACAGACTAAAAACAGTTCGCTGGAACAGCATTCTTGTTTCTCAAATTAAGCTCTGTCCAGAATCCAAATCATCTCGGAAAATTCCCAAATTTATATACATTATAGAAAAGGACGTTCTCAACAAGTTTTGTGAAGGAAAATTTTCCAAAATGGGCCCAGAAAAGCTTGTAGAAAATAAGGACGGTGTGAATATCACCGAAATACCCATTCTGGGCAGTTTCACACGGTCCGAAAATCAGTCCATCGTACCACTCATATTAACTCCAAAAATTATGAAATTAAAGTATGTAAAACTTAAATATGTTTGGAACAACTTTCAAGAATAAATTATTTGGAAATTCGGATCACAAAAATCTCCCCAAAAATAACAAAATGAAGGGGTACAAAGGATCCGAAACTGGGTTTTCCAAAACAAGAGTAAAAATTAGTTCCAATTGGAAAACCACCAAACTTAAACCATAGCCATTTCCCAGGGACTGAAATTGAGGATATTACAATTTACCTGCGGCTTCCCAGGCCCAAAAATCGGGATGTGACAATTCTCCCCCTCTAATAAAATTTCGTTGTCGAAATTTAAACGCGTACCTGGTTCCTCGAATAAATGCAGGTATCAACTTTTCCTCAATTCCTCACTCTCCCAGGTGACTTCTTTTATGCCCTGGTGACACTATAGGACCTTAACTAAGGGAATGGCCTTACCTCTCAATACTTGCTCCTTACAATCCACGATCCGCACCTGCTCTTTAGCATTGGACACTCTGCTGTCCACTTTGACCTTGTCAAAAAAAATTCAGCACGCGTGCCGGATCGGCTCATACTTTCACAATATCAATACATGGAACACAACATGTACCTGAGCAAGTTTTGGTGGCGGCGCCAACCGATAGGCCAAATTCCTTATTCTTCCTAGAATTTCAAAAGATCATACGTACCTGGGACTTAACTTACCTTAGTACCTTTACAGCATCCACTTTAATGTGGACTAGCTTTGGACCAGCGACCTTTCTTTCCCCGACCTCGATCCAACATACTAGAGTGCAGCAAGCTTGACCACGCTTCCGCTGCGCTACTCTGATAAAATCTTCCTCAAACACAATTTACTTACTTATAACAATCACGAAGATCGCACTTATCATTTCAAGTAACAGTTCCCATCTTACTTTCAATTCAGTTCCTAGTTCGGTTTATTCCTTTTCTTACCCACCATCCTAGAAGCCTGCCAGGAGCTGCACCTTGTTCAAGGTTTTAACCTCGGCGATCACTCTTGCTAGAAGCCGCACCTTGATCAGGCTTCTTGCCTCGGCGTCCACTTCCAGCCAAGAGCCGCTCCTTGATCAGGTTCTGCCCCGGCGATCACTCCCCACCCTCATCGGATCGAGCTATGTCAAAATTCAATAGCCTTCTCTTGGCTTAACACCGAACTGCAACTTACTAGAGGGGAACCTGCTTGGACTTTTCTTTTAAGGTCGTGGCGTCCTGATGGGACTTTCCTTTTTCCTCAGCGGTCGCAGCCTGGTCCTGAACACTTATTTTGCTATCAGTAGTCTATCAAGACTTTCTACAATACAAGAATAGGTCAGTGATCACAAACAAACAAGAGCATTTAACCTATTCAACCACAATCAATCATTCACATGCATAGGGGTGTTTCCTGGCTACCCAACTTCAGCGCACCTTATCACTCCAGATCTTTATTCCCGCTTTGATTTTAGAATCGTTTTCCCAATTCGGTGCACAGTTCGATCATTCTTGCCTTTAGCCATCCTAGAAGCCTGCCAGGAGCCGCTCAACGATCAGGCCCTTCACCTTGACGGCACTTCTGCCTAGAGGCCGCTCAATGATTAGGTCGTATGGCCCCGGCGCCACTCCCCGCCCTCATTGGACTGGCCAATTGTAAGTTGCCCTGAACTGCACCTACTGGAGGGAAAACCTGCTCTGATACCAAATTAAACTGTAATGCCCTGACCTCGGGGTCATTAACGTGACGTCCCGTTCATTATTATCTTTCTTTACACACAAGCGGAAGCATATCTCGGGACAATCACATTTTAAACAAACAGCGGGATTCAGAAAAACAGCATCATGAGCAAACCTTGTATTTATAGGACACGCAAACATATTTTACAAGCCAACTTAGCCGATTTTAGCCATTTACACAACAATAACAAGTGGCTTGGGTGTCCTAAGCCCACTACTTCGGATTCACAGCTCCTAGCTTTCCCCGAACTCCAACATGGCTCAAACTCTCCCTGTCGCCGCCGTCCGTTCGACCATCCTATGGACCTGAGAGGGAAAAACGGGGGATGAGTCGGGGAGACTCAGCAAGTGAAAATACTAATGTCAAGTGAGGATAAATCGATCGCCGTTAACATGAGTCGGCCCTTACCGCACCGGTGTCGATGGCAAATCAATAGCAAAGTTCATGCCGATAAATATTAGAGAACTCTAAGCATGGCTATAACACATGAACATCACTAGCCAAATTCCAGCTTCTATCTCGAGATATGAACGTCAAACACAAAACATAACACAAGCCAAAGAGATGACCAATCAAGACCGAACACGGTCCAAGCAAACTACGTCACAACGCATCTCATCATTCTTTCCCGAGATTAGGGAATTCACTTACACAATGATATCAAACAAGAACTAGAGAAAACGAGGCGTGTGAAGGACACGTGAGTCTCGGCAATTCTCGGGCGATTCTTGGGTGGTGCTCGGGCTTGAACACGAACATTCGGGCCTTGGACGTGGCTTCCTCACTCGATCAAACCACAAGAGAGACACGAGCTAGTCGATAAGTTCTCTCTCTTTCTTTTTCTCTCTTTTCTCGGTCATGAACAAGAAGCAAGAAAGCAAGAACCAAGATGGTAGTGGCGTGAGGATGAGGAGAGAGTGGCGTGAGAGAGCTTGAGGGTGGCCAAGCCTATTTATAGGAAAGCCAAACTTGCTCCCCAAGTTGCTCTCCAACTTGCTCCCCAAGTTGCTCTCCAACTTGCTCAAGAAGATACGTGGCCATCATGACAAAGCTTCCAAAGTCAAGACTCATCATAGCATGCATTTAATGCCATTAAATGCTCTTAATGAACTAAAATGATGAAGGGCCAATGCTTATCTCAGTCTCATTGGTCCTCTCTCTTTCTCTCTCTCTCCCTCTTGGCCGAATGGCCTTCTTTCTATTTATAGAGAGACAAAACTTGGGGCCAAAGTTTGGGGTATGAAGTCATGGCATATGTCATGTGTGGCTTAAGTCATGGCTTAGGTCAATTGGGGCATGAGGTCATTGCTTACCTCACATGGCCATTAAGAACATAAGCCAAAAGCCATGATGAAGGTGATAAGCTTGGACCAATAAATGTGACTTCGACAAGAAGATTTAACCCTTGACTTGGTTAATTTCGTTTTCTCCTGGGATGACCTCCAATCAAAGTATAAAATATCTCATTTGAAATCTCGAAACGTGTACTTTAAATCACCAGAAGACACCAAGTCCAAATTCCAACGTTCTCGTATAGAAAATGCCGAATCTTTGAAATCTGACAAAACCGGACAGCTTTGCACTGTTCAGGAAATCGGACTTGAAAACATAGTAAATGGACTTAAAAAATTCTCAAATTTCAATATGTCATAAACAAGATCTTAACAAACATTTTTCATGAAGAATACGAAATTTGAATCTCTCTGTAAACACCATTTTTAGTAGCTCAAAACAGACTAAAAACAGTTCGCTGGAACAGCATTCTTGTTTCTCAAAGTAAGCTCTGTCCAGAATCCAAATCATCTCGGAAAATTCCCAAATTTATATACATTATAGAAAAGGACGTTCTCAACAACTTTTGTGAAGGAAACTTTTCCAAAATCGGCTCAGAAAAGCTTGTAGAAAATAAAGACGGTGTGAATATCACCGAAATACCCATTCTGGGCAGTTTCACACGGTCCGAAAATCAGTCCATCGTACCACTCATATCAACTCCAAAAATTATGAAATTAAAGTATGTAAAACTTCAAGATATTTGGAACAACTTTTAAGAAGAAAGTATTGGAAATTCGGATCACAAAATCTCCCCAAAAATAACAAAACGAAGGGGTACAAAGGAACCGAAACTGGGTTTTCCAAAACAAGAGTAAAAATTAGTTCCAATTGGAAAACCACCAAACTTAAACCATAGCCATTTCTCAGGGACTGAAATTGAGGATATTACAATTTACCTGCGGCTTCCGAGGCCCAAAAATCAGGATGTGACAGCGATGACCTTGGGTAGCTAATAGGGAGACTTGTGTGCTACATGTACCTCCAGACAGTTTGATTTTCGTGATTGATTGATTGTTGGATATGACACGTAAAGTGCAGGTACGGCAGGACCGAGGTAAGTACGCATATCTCTTTGGTTGAGACTTCATGCTGCTTGTGATTGACCGCCTGTTATACGAATGATTGTTGTGATTCTTTGCCTAGGACCTTATACTGGTATAGTTTGGCCTGGGTCTCTAATTCCTGAATGGAATTATAGCAGGTAGGTGAGTAGTGAGAAAACCCGTGAGGATGAGCAGAGGAATAGGGACACGAGGACAATCGAGTGCAATGGGCCAAGAGACGAGAGACCCGAGTATTGATGGGGTCATTCAGGCACTGCAGGAAATAGGAAACTTGATGGGAAGGCAGGCTCAAGAGAGGGCTACCAATATTGCCCAAGCTGCTGAGGCCGCTGCAGCTGCTGCTGGTAATGAGAATCAAGCCAATCAAGGGCAGGCTCAAGTGGCTGTGAATAGACAGATGCACCAGCTGGTGGAGCAGTTCTTGAAGTTAAAGTCGCCAAAGTTCGATGGAAAGGGTGACCTTGAGGCCGCACCGCGTTGGGTGGAAGAACTGGAAAAGGCCTTTGAAGTTCTGGGGTGCACCGAGGCTGAGAAGGTGACTTTAGCTGTGTACCAGTTGCAAGAGAATGCCAATGATTGGTGGAAGGCCACCAAGGGGAGAGTATTCCCTGAGGGTACTGCCCAGACTTGGGCTGTGTTCACTGAGAACTTCTACGGGAAATATTTCTCTAAGAGTGCCAGGGAAAGGAAATTGGCGGAGTTCATGAGACTTCGCCAGGGATCGATGACGGTAGATCAATACGAGGCGGAATTTGCAAGACTATCGAAGTTCGCGCCAAGAATGGTGGAGGACCCACTAGATAAGGTCCGAAGGTTCCGGGATGGGCTGAAGCCGGACCTTCGTAGCCAGATGATCTCGCTGAACATCCGGGACTATGGAGAAATGTATGAACGAGCTCAAGCGATAGAACGGGATCAGATGGACAGGGCCGCCACTTCTGGATCGCGATTTGCCTCGGCTAAAGACAATCGCCGCTTTGGGAAGAGGCCGATGGCGGGAAATAGGCGTTTTGTCCCTCCCATCAAGAAGAACATTAGGAAGCCGAACCATTCTCAAAATAGGTTTGGGGCATGTTTAGGGTGTGGGAGCATAGATCATCAGATCAGACATTGCCCTCAACGTCCAGCAGGACCGCCAATGCAATCTCAGCCGCCTCGGATGGGAAATCAGACTGGAAATCCCCTACTGGCTATTCAGAGTAGACTGCCAGCTCAAGGAAGGGTATATGCAATGGCAAGAAGGGAGGCTGAGGAAACGCCGGGCGTGGTCACAGGTACGGTCTTTCTCTGTGATCATACTGCGTATGCCTTGTTGGACCCGGGAGCTTCACACTCGTTTATATCGGAACAGTTTGTTAGATTGACTGGAATTGAACCGGTTTTGCTTGAAGTCATACTTTGTGTAACGACTCCGCTGAATGATAGGGTGCTAGTCTCATTAGGGTGTCCTGACTGTAAGATAGTAATTAGGGGTAGAGAGGAAAGGATAGACTTGGCGGTATTGACCATGTTCGACTTTGACGTGATTGTCGGGATGGATTGGCTAGTTAAGCAGAAAGTCGTGATGGATTGTAGTAACAAGGTGATCCAATTCAACCCAATTGGACATCCTAGATTCGAGTTTATGGGAAACCGAGGAGGAACCTCGATCCCTTGGATTTCGTCACTTGAGGTAACCAAGTTGTTAGATGAGGGGTGTGAAGGGTATTTGGTGAACGTGATTGATCCGACGGTTGTGGAGCCAAGATTAGAGGAAATACCCGTGGTGTGCAATTTTCCCGAAGTTTTTCCTCAGGAAATGCCGGGTTTACCACCAGAAAGAGAAGTGGAATTCGTAATCGAATTGGCCCCAAGAATTGAGCCGATCTCGAAGGCACCGTACCGGATGTCCCTGTCACAACTGAAGGAGTTAAAAGTCCATATGCAAGAGTTGTTGGACAAGGGTTTTATCCGTCCAAGTGCGTCTCCATGGGGAGCACCGGTGTTGTTTGTAAGGAAGAAGGATGGGACATTGAGGTTGTGTATAGACTACAGGCAATTGAACCAGGTGACCATCAAGAACAAGTACCCACTGCCGAGGATTGATGACCTGTTTGATCAGTTGCAGGGAGCTTCAGTATTTTCTAAGATTGATATACGGACAAGGTATCATCAGTTGAGGATTAGGAAAGAGGATATACCTAAGACGGCCTTTCGAACAAGATATGGGCACTACGAATTCACAGTGATGCCTTTCGGTTTGACTAATGCCCATGCTGCCTTTATGGATTTGATGAATCGGGTATTTAAGGAGTTTTTGGATCGGTTTGTCATAGTCTTCATTGATGATATATTGGTATACTCGAAGAGCCCGTAAGAGCATGAGGTACATCTAATCGAAGTGCTACGGACCTTAAGAGAATACGCACTCTATGCCAAGTTCCGTAAGTGTGAGTTCTGACTCAACCGAGTGGTGTTTCTTGGACATATAATTTCTGGAGAAGGAATCTCAGTGGACCTGACCAAGATTGAGACAGTGACCAAGTGGCCAAGACCGATGTCTGTAACAGAGATTCGGAGTTTCTTGGGTTTGGCAGGATACTACAGGTGTTTTATAGAAGGGTTCTCGTCAATAACCACGCCGTTAACACGATTACTTAAGAAAGAAACGAAGTTTGAATGGTATGATAAGTGTGAGAGAAGTTTTCAGGAGCTAAAGCATAGGTTGACGACTGTCCCAGTATTGACTATTCCGTTCGGGCCAGGAGGGTATGAAGTCTACAGTGATGCATCGTTGAAAGGGCTTGGATGTGTGTTGATGCAACATGGAAGAGTAGTTGCGTATGCGTCACGTCAGTTGAGACCGCACGGAATGAATTATCCGACTCATGATCTGGAATAGGCTGCGATCATCTTCGCCTTTAAGATTTGGAGGCATTACTTGTGCGGGGAAAAGTTTCAGATCTACATGGATCATCAGAGCCTTAAGTATCCATTTTCACAGAAGGAGTTGAATTATGAGGCAGCGTCGTTGGATGGAACTCCTCAAAGACTACAATTGCGACATTTTGTATCACCTTGGAAAGGCTAATCGAGTGGCGGATGCGCTAAGTCGAAAGTTGAGTGTGGCGCACATGATGGTCAAGGAATGGACTTTATTGGAAAGGATAAGAGATTTAGAATTTAAGTTTGAGGTGAGCCGTGTGTCGAATCTACTTGCCGCGTTGAGGATCAAACCGAAAATTCAAACCAAGATTAAGGCATTGCAATCTACGGATCAAAAAATTCAGAAGATGGTTGAAATGGACGCCGCCAAGAGAAGACCGGATTTCCAAGTATCCGAGAACGGGATCTTGAAGTTCCGTGGATGATTGTGCGTGCCCGACGATGTGGAACTTAAGGAGGAAATTTTGAAGGAAGCTCATCGCAGTAATTATAGTATCCATCCAGGCAGTACAAAGATGTATCAGAACCTGCGGCAGCATTACTGGTGGAATGGGATGAAAACGGATATGGCCAAGCATGTGGCGAAATGTCTAACCTGTCAACAAGTAAAGGTGCAGCATTGTAAGCCTGGAGGACTTCTGCGACCATTGGAAATCCTCGAATGGAAATGGAAACATGTCACGATGGACTTTGTCACGGGATTACCAAGGAGCTATAGAGGGCACGATTCGATTTGGGTAATAGTGGATAGACTGACTAGTCAGTCGCACTTCTTGGCAGTGCAAAAAGATTTTGAGTTGGAAAGGTATGCAGATTTGTATGTACGACAGATTGTCCGACTGCATGGAGTGCCAGTGACGATCACTTCGGACCATGATCCCAGGTTTACTGCAAATTTTTGGAAAAGTCTGCAAACTGCCTTAGGGACAAAGCTTCAGTTTAGTACGACCTATCATCCACAGACGGATGGCCAGTCAGAGAGGACGATCCAGACTTTAGAAGACATGTTGCGCGCATGTGTATTGGATTTCCAGGGCAAATGGGAAGAACAGTTGCATTTAGTTGAGTTTGCCTACAACAACAGTTATCAGCAGAGTATTCAGATGGCACCGTTTGAGGCATTGTATGGCAGAGCATGCAGAACACTAGTGTGTTGGGATGAAGTTGGGGAACAGAGTATAACGGGTCCAGAATTGGTGCAACAGACCGTTAAGGTAGTCGAAATCATTCGGGAAAGGTTAAAGACAGCATAGAGTCGTCAAAAAAGTTATGCTGATCGGAGACGGAGACCTTTGGAATTTCAGATTGGAGATCATGTTTTTCTTAAGGTGTCGCCAATGAAAGAACTGTCCCGGTTCAGCAAGAAAGGGAAGTTGAGCCCGAGATATGTCGGTCCATTCAAGATTTTGGAGAAGATTGGAGATTTGGCCTATTGACTCGCCTTGCCGCCTAACTTGTCCTAAGTGCATAACGTGTTTCATGTGTCGATGCTGAGGAAGTACGAGCCGGATCTGACCCACGTGCTGAGATATGAAGAATAGACGTGGACGACAGGGTGTCGTACGTGGAAAGGCCAGTGAAGATCGAAGATAAAAAGGATCGGGTGCTACGAAACAAGACGATCCCGATGGTCAAAGTCGCTTGGGAGCATCATGGAACGGAGGGTGCCACATGGGAGAGTGAAGAAGCGATGAGACGTAAGCACCCCCAGTTGTTCGAGTAGACGGGTTTGGGTTGTAAATTTCGAGTTAGAAATTTTTATAAGGTGGAAGAGTTGTGACATTCTGAATTCGACCCACTTCTAGGATCAATGAAATGAATGTGTATTTCTCATTTTGTTTTAGTAAGTCTCGCCCGGAACTGATCACTCTCGGGATACTGACTAATAGGGAATGGCTAACTAGGAAAACTGTACGTGGACCCGATATGTCACGCCCCGAACCCTACGGCGCGCGAACATCCCTGCCGAGGTCGAAAGTGTGCGACGTCCTAAGATGCATCGCCGTCCCAACACCCAAACAGAGATCATTGCACATGCGGAAGTAATGTAAAAACACCTGTACAAATAAAACACCAGACCAAGGATAGCATGAACAACAAACAACGGGATAACAAATATACACTTGTATTAACCAGGGAAACATATACATTATCCATTTACACCAAAATACACACCTCGAACCAAAAACGGGTCAACGGCCACTAACTGCAAAAAGGGGTAGGTGGCCAGGCGGTGAGACTACTACCTAAGGTGGGGCTCCGATCAAAAAGGTACTGGCCCGACCTATCTGAGCTAAGGCTAACCCTACGAAACACAGTCTGGGTCGGATCCTGAGGACTCAGAAGATGAAGAACTGTCAGACAGCTCAACCTCAGAGTCTAGGGAATCCAGCTCGGACTCGGCCTCTGCCGGCTCCTCCTCAGAGTCCATCTCCTCAGGCTCGCCCTCCTGCTCGAGATCCTCCTCCATAGGCCCTGGCTCCTCATCCGACTCCATCGGCTTCGGGTCAGAGTCCCAATCCACCGGCTCCTCGTCCATTAGGTCCAGCTCATCCACCTCCTAGACGACAGGTCCGGCGCCAGAACTCGAACTTCCCGCGGGCGTAGCTTCGGGGCTCGCCAGGTCTCTGTCGGCACACTGCGGATCTATCTCGCCCAACTCGTTGAACGGGACATCAAAAGTCCGAAGAGGTCCAAACTCCCCGGAGTAGTCCCTAAAGCACCAAGCTACATTCTCGTGGGTCTGGTAATGCGTTTCCCCCACATCAACCCATACTATAGTATAGTGCCTAATGTACGTATCCCCGTTCCCTACGGGGTACTCGGTCACCGCTCTCTCTATCTGATGCAGGATCAAAAAACGTACCGGAACTTCTTACATCCTCAGGGCCGGGGGTCTGAAAAGTTGGGTTTTAACAACAATGAGACGAATCTCAGCGAGTAAAACCCCCTAAACCTAAACTCGGCTAACATGCACCTCCTGACAGGCAACGAATCACATACAACTAGTAATAATTGACAATCAATTGACCTAGGTCCTCGGTCCCAGATCGATCACACAATTGACCCTGCAGGTTAGGTATAATATAATCACCATAATGGCACCTATGCGACAGGCTTAGTCACACGTACGCCATGCACATGCTCATGCTTGTTAATGTCTACATCACACACGAGTCACCGATACGCATAACTGCCAATGCACTCTTGCACACATATACCACCATTATGCCATACTCATGATCTGGATCAATAATACACACTCGCACACTGTTCACTTCTCAATTAGAATTCGACCCGCGTAAAACACCTCAGGTCTATCAATCAATACCAACATTTCATGGCCCACGTAAAACGCATCAGGCCCAGTGTCTCTAGCCCTAGTAAAACGCATCAGGCGCAACACCGATCTCCATATACAGACCAAAACCCGCGTAAAACGCATCAGGCTGGCCGTCTTCCGGTAGAACCGCGCATCGTCCCACGTAAAACGCATCAGGACTCATAATGATCACACGTGCACACAACCAATTTTATCTGAACCCCGCGTAAAATGCATCAGGGCAATTAGGTGATCACATGCTCATGTCAGATCTGCATACTCGCACAAATCTCGGTTCAAGCTAATGCTCAACATGCGAAATGCGTGGTCATACAATCCGGCATTCGGGCAACAACACCATGCACAATGAGCACTCAATTTCACTTAGGCACCTCAATAATTTATGCCAATTCAACTCACATCTCAACGTGCCCAATTTATGCCAATTCAACTCACGTCTCAACATGCCTGATTCGCGATCGGATCCCTGGTCCACGTACCGTTTTCCTAGTTAGCCATTCCCTATCGGTTAGTATCCCGAGAGTGATCAGTTCCGGGCGAGACTTACTAAAATTAAATGAGAAATAATATCTATTTCATTGATTCCGGAAATGGGTCAAAATTCAGGATGTTACACGAGAACTCGACCGTGAATCGAGCTTCGATTCCGAAGAGCGACAAGGGAATATTTTGGGCCAATGTGGGCTGATCCAAGGAAGGCGACGGATTTGGTTTGCCAACGACGTACGATCGGATCGCGGATGATTCTGCATGACCGAGAGTAAGCGTGGCGAACGATCCTAAACCTACTCCAAATGATCGCGACCTTCAGAACTAGTATAGATCCTCGCGTTCTCTTGGAACTTGAGACTGTCACGACTCGAGTAACCCTAGGTCGATACGCGTAACCCCTAAAAAGCCGCCCGTTAGTAAGAGACGCTAAAATCGCATTTGAGCGAAATTGATCGTTGAGTTGAATCCGGACTTGAGTGTCGAATTTTACGGACGTGCACGACTAATTTTCAAGGACGACGTCGTATTAGTGTGGCCAATCATATTTGGGATCGGTATGGTCGAAAAATGGAAATTTTCGACCGGGAGTGGAAAATTACCATTTTGCCCCTAAGCCCTATGCATTAATTCCGAATTATTGGAGGATAATATGGACTTATCCAGCCCCCAAGAGTGCCGAAATTCATGGACCATGTTGCCCCCATCACTCTTGCTCATTCCCAACTTTGCCCTTAGATATTTTGTTCTAGATTGAATCCTAGCCCTTGGTTTTGGATAGAATTGATTGGCCTCTAAATCCCAACCCTTGGATTAGCTTGATAGTGGAGTGGGTAGGCTTGTCAATGTTAGTGGAGTGGGTCACCTACTCCCACTCAAGGTTTTTGTTTAAACTCTCACACTCTCTCTCTCCTCCCTCATTCCCCTCATTCGGCCGGCCACTCCTCCTCTCACTCTCTCGACTCTCTCTTTCTCCTCCTTGCCACGTGAAGCCAGCCACCGGAGCAGCCCAAGCCGTGGCCGTGCAGCCCCGCCAGAGTAGCGTACCGCCGCCAACCGCTCGACCATCTCATGCACAACAACCGCCACCCTCACTTTTCCCCTCTCCTTTTTCCCTCGACCCATCACCATTACCGTCACCCCACCTTCGTCGTGAAGATCAGCCGTAAGCCCCCAGCCGTTGCCGCCGCCGTTCGCTACCGTGGGAGCCGCCGGCATCCCCGCTGCTGCTCGGCCACCTTCTCCTCCTGTCCAGCCAACATTTCAAGCTTAGGACTTGTGTGAGTGGAAACCCTAAATAGGTTTTAATGCATTTTTAGACGAGTTTAGGGGTTATTTAGGGTAATTTAAGGGTCGTTTTAGGGCTGATCATGTGGTGATTTTGGTGGCCTAGTATGATGATTTAAAGGTGATTTAGAGGCCTAGAGTGGTCTGTTTAAGGGCTGAATAATGTGAGCTTGAATGGACAATATGTTGCTAGTCTATGGTTTAAAGGTGTATTGCCATGGGTGTTTTGATTGGACCATAAGTGGCGTATTTAGGCATCATTTAATTTACTTGTGCGACGTTGTGATGTTACAAGGGGTGCTCGATATGGCCGTGAAAAGGAGAATACATTGTGGGCCATAGACTTGTGTGATTTCAATGACTTAATTACATGATCTTTGGTGTGCTAAATTATGTACCGTGGCTGAATTACATTAAATGGTGAATTGAGCATGTTGTTATGTGAATTGAGTACTCAATGTAGATTCAATTGATGCCCTGAGTTTTGGATGTTATGGCCATGGTTTCGTGCATATTGAGTGACGGCATATTATGTGAATCATGTGAGTTTGCACGAATGGCTATGAGCATGTGATCACCTAAAATGCCCTGAGGCATCGTTTACGCGGGGTTCAGATAATAATTGATGAAGTGTGTACGTGTGATCACATAAGCCCCGACGCATTTAACGCGGGGTATTGAACCCGTCCTGAGGCGTTTAATGCGGGACGATGCCCGGTTTACCGGATGATGGCCAACCTGAGGCGTCGTTCACGCGGGTTGTGTCATAGACTTGAGGCGTATTACGCGAGTCTCGAGTAGTGATGGACCTAATGCGTTTAACGCGGGTCAAAGATTAATTGAGAAATTGGCACGTGTGCGAAGTGTGCATTAATAAGTGCAAGCATGTGCATGGCAAGTGATTGTGGCCAATTGATAATGTGTTGATGCCATGATTGGTTTTATTGGTGTTATTATTATGTGCCTAATCTGCAGGGTCGATTATATGTTTGATTTGGGCCCGAGGGCCCAAGTCGTTTGAGTACTGGATTGTATGTTTGATGGTTACTTGTTTGGAGGTGTATGTTAGCCTAGTTTAGGTTTAAGGGGCCTACTTACTGAGATTCGTTCTCACTGTTGTTAAACCCCAACATTTCAGACCCCCGACCTTGAGGATGGCCGGCATACCACTACGTTTTGTAATCCTGGACCGTATAGAGCGTTCAGTGATCGAGTACCCCGGTTGGAACGGGGAGGCCTATATTAGATTTTACACTATCGTTTGGATCGACGAGGGCGGGCCACAACTCAAGGCCCATCCCTATCTTAGTTGGTGTTATCGGGACCAGATCGGCTTTCACGGACCCCTTAGGACTTTCGACGTTCCGTTTGATGGGCTAGGCCAGTGGGACCCGCATGCAGCTAATGGAGAGGTAGTGAGTCTCGATACCGCGTCCGAAGCGGATTCTGACCCCCGGCCAGTCATCTTTGAGTCTGACATGGATTCCGACCACCAGAAGGAGGAGCCGATGGAATGGGAGTCCGATCCCGAACCGGAGCTGTAACGCCCCCACCTTGGGGTCATAAACGTGACGTCCCGTTCATTGTTATCTTTCTTTAAACACAAGTGGAAGCATATCTCGGGACAATCACAATCAATACACACACACCGGAAATAAGACAAGAAGCATCATGAGCAAACTTTATGTTTACAATGCATACAAACATATTTTAACAAGCCCTTCAGGCCATGGCAAAAAACACATATTTCATCGCCGACTATAAATAGCAAATTTTAACTTGGGTTAACCTATACCCACTACGGCTTCTCGCTCCTCGCTTCTTCACCTTCACCCCGGTCCCGTCCGCTTGGCCATCTCACATCCTACCCGTGGCTTTATACCGGAGCCGGCCCGCCCGCACCGCCAAAGCACCGTTGAACCTAGGCACGGATGAGGCACCAAGTCCGTTAGGCCCTCATCGAATCGTCACAAGCATCGAGATTGACGATAGGCGCGGTCTTTCTGACATCTATTACGGTGAGCAGTTCGGCTTTCTTCTCCACGGGATTGCCAACGCGGGCTGGGGGAGATGCCATCCTACGGACCTTAAAAAAAGGGAAACAACGGGGGATGAGTCGGGGAGACTCAGCAAGTAAAATTTTACTAACAAGCGAAGACATATCAATCGTCATTACACGAAACATTCTTACCGTACCGGCCTCCATGGCCGATCAAACAACGACGGGCATAGCAAGCACAAAACAAGGATTCCAGGCATGGCTAAGTCACGATTTACCTCATGTGTCGCGCCTCGGTTTCTAATTCGTGTTAGATAACATGCAAAAACACGAAACAAGGCAAACTTGTTATAGAGAACACAACATCGGAACACCAAGAACCGAGAACGGGGAAAGCTCGTGATACAACGTATTTCAACGTCATTTCCCGGTAGTAAAATCTCTCTTACTCTAATACAACAGGAACTAAAGGGTAGAGAATGGGCGGGAAAGGCAACGGCCTCGGGTCTCGGACAACTCACGGTGTTGGCTTTTCTTTTCTCTCTCACGGGTTTTCTCTCTCGGTTTTCTCTTTCTCTCTCTATCTCGGCACTCTCTCTCTCTCTCTCTCTCTCTCTCTCTTTCTTGGCCGGTTTGTGTATGAGGGAAAAGTGAGCCAAAACTCTCCCAATGGCTTCTATTTATGGAGGAAGCAAGGGCTAGGGTTTTGATGAGGCGTGCGCCCACATCACTTGGGAGATGAGGTAAGCGCGCGTGTCATCCACCCAATAATGGCCTAAGTCCAAAAGTCAAGAATAATGATGAAAATGGCAATTATTCTTCCTTTCTCTCTCCTCACCCATTGGCCGTGGGTCTCTCTCTCTCTCCCCAAGCTGGCCGTGACTCCTCTCTCTCTCCCTTGGTCAATACTTGATGACCAAGGCTTCATAATGGCTTCATAAAGGCTTGTGGAAAAAGAAGGCCAAGCAATAAATGAGAGTAATGATGAAGATGATAAGGTTTGACTTAGTCAAACTTTCTAGGGTTTTCTCGTAAAAATAATTCCCAAATTTATATACGTTATAGAAAAAGACGTTCTCAACAACTTTTGTGAAGGAAACTTTTCCAAAATCGGCCCAGAAAAAGCTTGTAGAAAACGACAAAGTGTGAACATCACCGAAATACCCATTCTGGGCAGTTTTACACGGTCCGAAAATCAGGCCATCGTACTATTCATATCAACTCCAAAAATTCTGAAATTAAAGTATGTAAAACTTCAAGATGTTTGGAACAACTTTCAAGAACGAAGTGTTGGAAATTCGACTCACAAAAGTCTCCCCAAAAATAACAAAACGAAGGGGTACAAAGGATCCGAAATAGGGTTTTCCAAAACAAGAGTAAAAATTTTAGTTCCGATTGGAAAACCATCAAACTTAAACCATAGACATTTCCCAGGGACTGAAATTGAGGATGTGACAATTCTTCCCTTGTAAAAGAATTTCGTCCTCGAAATTTAAAACGTACCTGAGATTTAACTTACCTTTCCTTCCGAAGTGTGACACACCCCTCATTAGTGACACCTTCAGAAAGACATAGTCGCCTTCCGGAAACTTAAGCGGTTTCTGGCGCTTGTCAGCCTAATTCTTTTACCGACTTGTGCCGTCCTAAGTTTTTCTCTACTTATCTGGACAGCATCTAAGGTGAGTGGGACTAGCTCTGGACCCCTGACCTTCTTTTCCCGACCTCGTTCCAATAGACCGGAGTTCTGCAAGCTCGACCGTATAATGCCTCGAATGGCGCCATCTTGATGCTTTGCTGATAACCGTTATTACAGTTGGATTCTACATTCCTTTCTGAAGGTAGCCTTGTTTAGCTTTTTCGAAAAATGTCGAAAATTTTCTTGATATCTTCTAGCTTTGGCTTCCCACGCTTCCGCTGCGCCACTCTGATTTATCTTTTACCATCCTTAAATATTTCTCATGCTTGCTTGCTTGGATTTTTCGATACATTGAAATGTCATACATAAATACTATGATAAAACAGTACAAGTACAGTTCCGATCACCCGATTTATCAAGTCTCCGTAATAACATTCTTAGAGTTTTCTGCTTCGTCTTGAGTAATTGTATAAATCCTTCCTTGAGCTGGAGGACGATTTTCATGCGGTGGAACTTCTTTTTGTTGCATCGCATGTGGTTGTTGTGACTACTTCACTTGCTGTCGTTGCGGGCAGTCCTTTATGTGGTGGCCTTGTTGACCACAGCCGAAACATGCTCCCGTTTGTTTTGGACACGGAGCACTTCCATGAAACCTTTCGCAAGTATGGCAAACATCGCATGCAGTGGAAATTGGCTTCTGATTTTTTATCTTCTTGTTGGGAGTGGAGAAATGGTTTTCTCCCGACATCGGTCTCTTGTCATGATGCTGGTTGGATTGAGAAGCCGGATGATAGGGTTTTCCTTGGTTAGTCGCCGTGGCAGCTTGTTCCAGGGACTCTTTCTCCACTAGCTGTGCTCGTTCATACAGCTCGTTGTAATCCTTGAGGTTCAGCGGCACCAACTGTCTCCGGATGTCTGGGTTCAAACTGTCTCGGAATCTTTTTGCCCTTTCCACTGGATCTTCAATAAATTTAAGGGCGTACCTCGACAGTTGAGCGAATCTTGCTTCATACTGGTCTACCGTCATGTTGTTCTGCTGAAGTTGCAAGAATTCCTTCATCTTTCGGTCACGAGCACATTCGGAAAAATACTTTCCGTTGAATGCTTCAACGAAAGTATTCCAGTTGACAGTAGCATTTTCTGGGAACACGATTTCCTTGGTCGCTTTCCACCAATAGCTGGCATTACCTTGCAGTTGATAGGTCGCTAAGGTAACTTTCTCTTCCTCAGAACATCTCAAAAGCTCAAATGCCTTCTGGAGTTCATCGATCCAGGATTCCGCTTCTTCGGGATCTCCAGTTCCGATAAACTTCGGGGGTTAGAGCTTCAGAAATTGCTCGACCAATCCGTGCATCGTACGGCCACCATTTCCATTTCCATTTTCATTTGCTGCCACATTCTCAGCATTAGGCATTCGTTGTTGGGCCTATTGTCCCAACAGTTCTCCCACGGTCGCTAGAGCCTGCAGAATTCCGTCTATTCGATGGTCTTGATTTGACTTCCCCTTCGAGGTTGAGGTCGCAGCCGGGTTCCGAGCACTCATAATGGTATTCTAAGGGGTCTTTCTACAACACAAGAATAGGTCAGTGGTCACAAACAAATATTAGTACACAACCTATTCAACCACAATCAATCATTCACATGCGCAGGGGTGTTTCCTAGCTAACTACCCCAACTTCAGCGCACCTTATCACTCCAGGTTTTTATTTCTGCTTGGATTTCAGAATCGTTCTCCCCCATTCAGTGCATAGTTCGGTTTCTTTCTCTCTTACCCATCATCTTAGAAGCCTACCAGGAGCCGCACTTTGTTCAGGTCTTCAACCCCGGCGACCACTCATGCTAGAAGCCGCACCTTGATCAGGCCTCATGCCCCGGCGTCCACTTCATAGCCAAGAGCCGCTTTTTGATCAGGTTCTACCTCAACGACCACTCCCCGCCCTCATCAGACTGGGTCCTTTCAGGATTCCACAGCCTCTTCTTAGCTCAACACCGAACTTGTACTTACTAGAGGGGAACCTGCTCTGATACCAAATTAATCTCTAATGCCCCCACCTCGAGGTCATAAACGTGACGTCCCGTTCATTGTTATCTTTCTTTAAACAAAAGCGGAAGCATATCTCGGGACAATCACAATCAATACACACAACACCGAAAATAAGACAAGAAGCATCATGAGCAAACTTTATGTTTACAATGCATACAAACATGTTTTAACAAGCCCTTCGGGCCATGGCAAACAACACACGTTTCATCGCCGACTATAAATAGCAAATTTTGACTTGGGTTAACCTATACCCACTACGGCTTCTCGCTCCTCGCTTCTTCACCTTCACCCCGGTCCCGTCCGCCTGGCCATCTCACATCCCACCCGTGGCTTTATCCCGGAGCCAGCCCGCCCGCACCGCCAAAGCACCGTTGAACCTACGCACGGATGAGGCACCAAGTCCGTTAGGCCGTCATCGAATTGTCACAAGCATCGTGATTTGACGGTAGGCGCGGTCTTTCTGACATCTATTACGGTGAACACTTTGGCTTTCTGCTCCACGGGATTGCCAACGCGGGCTAGGGGAGATGCCATCCTACAGACCTGAAAAAAAGGGAAACAACGGGAGATGAGTCGGGGAGACTCAGCAAGTAAAATTTTACTAACATGCGAGGACATATCAATCGTCATTACACAAAACATTCTTACCGTACCGGCCTCCGTGGCCGATCAAACAACGACGGGCATAGCAAGCATAAAACAAGGATTCCAGGCATGGCTAAGTCACGGTTTACCTCATGTGTCGCGCCTCGGTTTCTAATTCATGTTAGATAACATGCAAAAACACGAAACAAGGCAAACTTGTTATAGAGAACACAACATCGGAACAACAAGAACCGAGAACGGGGAAAGCTCGTGATACAACGTATTTCGACGTCATTTCTCAGTAGTAAAATCTCACTTACTCTAATACAACAGGAACTAAAGGGTAGAGAATGGGCGGGAAAAGCAACGGCCTCGGGTCTCGGACAACCACGGTGTCGCCTTTTCTTTTCTCTCTCTCGGGTTTTCTCTCTTGGTTTTCTCTTTCTCTCTCTATCTCGGCACTCTCTCTCTCTCTCTTACTTGGCCGGTTTGTGTATGTGGGAAAAGTGAGCCAAAACTCTCCTAATGGCTTCTATTTATGGAGGAAGCAAGGACTAGGGTTTTGATGAGGCGTGCACACACGTCACTTGGGAGATGAGGTAAGCGCGCGTGTCATCCACCCAATAATGGCCTAAGTCCAAAAGTCAAGAATAATGATGAAAATGGCAATTATTCTTCCTTTCTCTCTCCTCACCCATTGGCCGTGGGTCTCTCTCTCTCCCCAAACTGGCCGTGACTCTTCTCTCTCTCCCTTGGTCAATACTTGATGACCAAGGCTTCATAATGGCTTCATAAAGGCTTGTGGAAAAAGAAGGCCAAGCAATAAATGAGAGTAATGATGAAGATGATAAGGTTTGACTTAGTCAAACTTTCTAGGGTTTTCTCGCAAAAATAATTCCCAAATTTATATACGTTATAGAAAAAGACGTTCTCAACAACTTTTGTGAAGGAAACTTTTCCAAAATAGGCCCAGAAAAAGCTTGCAGAAAATCGACAAAGTGTGAACATCACCGAAATACCCATTCTGGGCAGTTTTACACCGTCCGAAAATCAGGCCATCGTACTACTCATATCAACTCCAAAAATTCTGAAATTAAAGTATGTAAAACTTCAAGATGTTTGGAACAACTTTCAAGAAGGAAGTGTTGGAAATTCGGATCACAAAAGTCTCCCCAAAAATAACAAAACGAAGGGGTACAAAGGATCCGAAATAGGGTTTTCCAAAACAAGAGTAAAAATTTTAGTTCCGATTGGAAAACCATCAAACTTAAACCATAGACATTTCCCAGGGACTGAAATTGAGGATGTGACAGGAGCCGAAGGAGCTGGAGTCAGAGCCGGAGGATGATCCCGAGGAGGAGCCGTTGGAGGTTGAGTTCGAGCCAGAGTCTATGGATTCCGAGTTCAAGTCGTCCGATGATTCATCCGAGTCTTCGGGATCCGACCCGGATTGGATACCCTAGGGATTAGCCTAGAGCATAACTTCAGCCGGCACTTTTTGGGAGGAACCCTTTTTAGATATAGTACCTGACCGCCCCGAGCCACGAATCCCTTTTTGATGTTGGTGGCTGCTGACCCGTTTTGATTTATGTATACTTATGTTTTTAACGGATATTGTAAATCCTCATTTTATGAATGTAAGTATGTGTTTATGATATTTGTTGCTACCTTGGTCATGTTTAATTATGTACAGGTATATGATCGTTTTCGCATGTGTATTGTTCTCTGATTTGTGTTTTGGGTGGCGATGCGTCCTCGAACGTCGCACTAATTTGACCGAAGAAGGGATGCCACGTGCCGTAGGGTTCGGGGAGTGACATTAGTGGGGTGGGTAGATTTGTCATGGCTAGTGGGGTGGTTCACCTAACCCACTCAAGGATTTGTGATAAACTCTCTCTCACTCTCTCTCTCCCCTCACTTTCCCCCCTTTGGCTGATCACCACCCCCTCACCCTCTCCATTCTCTCTTCTCCTCTCCTTGCCACGAAGCTAGCCGCCAGAGCAGCCACCAGCCGCGATCGTGCCGCTCTGTCGTAGCCGAGTGCCACCGCCGTGCTGGCATTCATTCGCTCGGTCCCCTCCTTCTCTCCTTCTCTCTCTCATCCCCGTCGCCACCACTAGCACCGATCAGCCAGCCCTTGGCCGTGTGCAGCCACATGAGCGCCGCCGCCACCACCGGCCTCGAGACCGCCTCATATACCACCACCGCCGACCTCACCCTTCCCCTCTCCTTTTTCCACAATTGACCACCATCACCGTCACCCCCTCTCTCTCCGTTTGGATCAACAGTGGGCCACCAGCCTGTCGCCGCCGCCGTCCGCCGCCCGTGGGGGCCGTCGAAGCCCTTGCTGGCCTGCATGAACCAGCGGCCCTCCAGGCCTGTAACATCCCGAATTTCGACCCATTTCCGGAATCAATGATATTGATATTATTTCTCGTTTAATTTTAGTAAGTCTCGCTCGGAATTGATCACTCGCAGGATACCAACCAAAAGGGAATGGCTCACTAGGAAAATGGTACGTGGACTAAGGACCCGATCGTGAATCGGGCACCGATTCCGAGAAACGACAAGGAAATATTTTGGGCCAATGTGGACCGATCCTAGGAAGGTGACGGATTTAGTTTGGCCAATGACGTACGATCGGATCGCGGGTGATTCCGTACGACCGAGAGTACGCGTGGCGAACAAATTCCGAACTTAATCCGAACGATCGCAACCTCCGGAACTAGCAATAATTCCTCGCGCTCTCCCGGTAATCGAGACCGTCACGACTCGAGTAACCCTAGGTCGATACGCGTAAACCCTAAACAGCCGCCCGTTAGTGAGAGAACCTAAAATTGTAATTGAGCAATTTTGATCGCGAAATTGGATCCGGACTTGGACGTCGAATTTCGTCGACGTACACGACTATTTTGCGAGGACAACATCATTTTAGTGCGGCCAACTATATTTGGGATCAGTACGGTTGAAAAATGGAAATTCGGCCCGGAATCGGAAAATTACGATTTTGCCCCTTAGCCTATGTTTTGTATTCCGAATTTTGGGAAATTATGGAAGGTCATTTTGGGGATTTAATTGGATAATATCAGCCCCAATAATTCAGAAAATTTGGGTCTAATATGCCCTTGGATATTTTGGCCTTGGATTATCTCAACCCTTGGAGTGAAGGGCAAGATGGGCATTAGGAAAAGTTTGGTCAAACCCCCTTTAAGACCAATAATTCAATCTCTCTCTCCCTCATTCCTCACCACCTTCGGCCACTTCCCCTCTCCTCTCTCCCTCGCTGAACCTCCCCTTCTTCCTCTCGGCCGTGAGCCGTCGATCGTTGGAGGAACGCCGCCGCCGTCCTCAGCCACCTTGCGCCACCACCAACCGACCGTCCCTCATCCTCTTGCCACCCTCACGCCTCACTTTCTCCCTCTTTCCTTCCCCTCGGCCGCGTGGAAGGAGCCACGACCGCCGCTCGCCAGACCGCGGCTCGCCAAGGCCAATCGCCACTGCTGTCCGCGTGAGCCGTTGCCACCACCACCCGGCCACCATTCTCTCTCTCCCTTGTTTGCCGTCAACACCGACCATCACCCTCTCCCCTTCGCCATCGTGACTGCCAAGGATCGCCGGTCGCCGCTGCCGCCCAAGCGCCGCCGCGGATGTCACGTCCCGAACCCCATTGAGCTCGCGACATCCCGCAACGGCCGAAAGATTGCGACGTCCCAAGAACATCGCCGACCCAACCTAAATATCAGAGACACATGCGGAAGCGAATATAAAAAGTCCCATACTATCAAGACGACGACAGAGTAGAACATCAAGACAGTTAAAGAACAACAACATTCATTTTTATACAATGCCATTACAACGAGCACACAAACATTATATTTCCAACAAACTTAACAAATGAGCATTCATAACCACCGACATAACAAAAGGATCGGGTGGTTCGGTTAACTTAGCTTCACTATAGGTCGACCTATTTATCAAAAGGTGACTGGTCAGACCTATTTTACACAACCCCTAAAATACCCTAGGGGAAACTTAATGGTCGCCCTCCTCCACTCTGCTTCAGCGTCATCTGACTCGTGCCCCCGGAAGATCACTTGGACCACGATACGGGGGAAATCGCCTGCAGCTCCACTTGGGCACCATGGTCGGCTTCTCTTACTCCAAAATGGGGAGGCAGACCTCCCGGGTTTAAGGCTGGGGGTCTGAAATTGTGGTTATACAACTATGAGATGAATCTCAATAAGTGCACAACCCCAAACCCCACATAGGCTCTCACGTACCGCCAGACGAAACACGCATAACACACAACGATCAACCATACTAACAAGCACATACGATCCTAACTGGAATCCATCATGCACGTCCCTGCATGTTAGATCATAATACAGCCAACATGCCACAATGATGCATCATCCATATCAGAAAACCAAAGCATGTAATAAGAATTCACATACATCAATGCATCACGGTTGCACGTGCCTCGATTATAAGGCAAAACCCACTTGGGCACGTCCCATACCATGCCTAGTAGTTCTTACCCTATAATCGAGCACCACATCACACGATACAAACCACACTCGCACACTAACTCACACCATGCATCAACTTTCACAATTCTCACACGTCAAGCCAAGTCCCACTCATTCCCGACTTTTCCACCACTACCGCGCCTGCGTAAAACGCATCAGGCCAACGGTCTTCTGACCTCGTCAGGCATCGTCACCCCGTCGGGCCGGGCATAGTCACCTCGTCAGGGACGGCATCATCCCGCGTAAACGAACACGCCTCAGGATGGAACCTACCCCGCGTAAACGAACACGCCTCAGGGTATCACTTTTCCAACCAATCCTACCTTTCCGTACCTTCGTTCCATACATACCACACGGCTACACATATACACGGCCACACACAATCTCACATCTCACATACACTTCACAAATGCACATCCTCGTCGCAAGAACACATCACACGACCACTTACGCTTGGCACGCGACCTCATTACGCGATCACACCGGCATACCTTACGATCACACACACACGGCACAAGGCCAAACCATACTCAGCCCGAAACACATTCCAAACCAGCCAACAATCACAAGCCATACAATCATTCAAATAAACCCATTCAAGCCATAAAACCGCCAATAAAACGCACAATTCAGCTCAGATCATTCCGCGTCACCTCAGCCCTATCCGAGCCTCCTAAACCTCGCATTTTTCCTCCCATAAATCAGCCCACAACAGCCATACTACCCAGTCCCCTTCACATGCTTCAAACAGCCCCTAATTTACCCAAACCGAGTCCTAAACAAGTCCTACAATACCCGAGGTCCTAAGGAAGGTTTGGGGGAGTCACTTACCTTGAAAAGGCGTGACAACAAGCTAGATGGATGGCTGGAACAGTCGGCCCAGCAGCAGCAGCCGAACATCGGCGCCGGCGGCCAGGTGGGCGAACGGCTGAGCTGCCGTGGACGGGTGGCTGGCGGGGGGCGATCGGCCTGCTAGGGGCGGCGATGGGTATGTACAAGGTAGGGAAGGACGGCCTGGGGTGGGTCGGTGGTGGCGGGGCTGAACAGGACGGCGAAACAGAGAGAGAGACAGGCGGATGGTGGGTGAGGTGCGGCTGAGGAAGGAGAGGCAGCGGCAGCGGACGGCTGGCCGACGGTGACCAGGCAGCTGGGTGGACTGGTGGCCGGCCAAGCTGGCTCACGCAAAGGAGGAGAGAGAGAGCTTCGGTGGGTGGGGGTGAGGAGAGAGAGAGAGAGAGAGAGTGAATTATGAGAGAGAGAGAAAGAGAGAGAAATAGATATTATATGGTACCCCAATAATTGGACTCTAAAACCCCACCGGAAATTACCATTATACCCCTCTAACTACCCCTCCGATCCAAAGGCCACGGTTTGATCTTATCCAATTCCAACGGCCCACAATCAACCTTATCCAATAATTCAAGTGGCAAAAGAGTAATTACTCATGGGAGGAGAGGGGCATTCTTGTCCCTCTAATTTCAGTCAAACAGGAATAATATCAGTCCCCCGACTTAATCCAGTCCTCAAAATTCGTTCGCAGTCCCAGGGGCAAAATGGTCATTTTTTCGGTCCCGAACCGAAATCCATGTTTTTTACAAAAACGGGTGGCCCCAAGGTTGGCCATACCAAAAATGCCATCGGCCGCTAAAAATTATCACTTTCAAAATTCTCGATTCTCGGGCCTGAATTCCAAGAAATGACTAGAATCGAACAATCGCGACTTTAGCTTATCTCTTACTAACGGGTGGCTCATTGGGATTCCGCACTCTCGACCCGTGACCGACACTAAGTCAAATCATGTTTAAGTTTGCTCGAACCAAGGCGACCTTGATTGTCATATAATTGCGAGGGTCTGTCACTAGTTC
Organism: Syzygium oleosum; assembly: GCF_021117445.2. Lineage (NCBI taxonomy): Eukaryota > Viridiplantae > Streptophyta > Magnoliopsida > Myrtales > Myrtaceae > Syzygium > Syzygium oleosum. The sequence continues at coordinate 17,234,939 of NW_026607485.1, read as the reverse complement.
CCTTCGGACACGATCAATCAAATAGATCGGTCTCTGTTGGCCCAAAACATTCCCTCGTTAATCCTTACGGTCGAAGGTCGAACCAAGGTCGAGTTCTTTGGTCGTGCGAACTCAATCCCGTAATGGCCTTACCCCTAAGGTTAGCATCCCGTGAATGCGCGGTTCCGGGTGAGATCTCACTATAAGTGCATTGGCCAAAATATTCATTTCATAAATCCCGGGAAAAGGATCGAAAATTCAGAATGTTACAATTCTTCCCCCTAATAAAAATTTCATCCTCGAAATTTACAACTACACCCAGCTATCCAAACAAGTGGGGGTGATGACGTTTCATTACTCCTTTGAATCTCAGGGTCCGTAGACTGCAACGCCTAAATTTTGATCCGCACTTCCAGTTCAATCCTTAACATCGTCATCAGCCTGGGAAGGTGTCCTACCTCGAACCGAAACCCTGAGTTTCGTACTTTCTCTTTCAACGCCCAATCCTTAACCATCAAATGTGCGACGCTTAACTTCAGACTCAATACATCGGCTACCCGGTTGGCCTTTCCGGGATAGCACGAAAGGTCATAGTCATAATTCTTAAGAAGCTCCATCCCTCGGCGTTGCCTCATATTCAATTCCTTCTGATTCGGACGGAATACCCAATATCGGGGCAGTTATCGGCCTATGCTTCAACTCCTAGAAACTCCTTTTATACTTTTCATCCCATTCTAACTCAGTTTCCTTCTTAAGCAGTAGCGTCAACGGCGTGGCTATCGACGAGAATCCTTCTACAAAACGTCGATAATAGCCAGCTAGTCCTAAGAAACCTCGAATCTCCTTCACTGATGTCGGTCTCAGCCACTTAGTGACTGCCTCAATATTCGTCAGGTCCACAGACATTCCATCTCCCGAAATCCTGTGTCCAAGGAATGCTACTCTGCTACACCAAAACTCACACTTACTGAGCTTGGCGTAGAGTGCATGTTCTCTTAAGGTCTGTAGATCAATCTTAGAGAACATTGAGGCTCCTTACAATAAGTCAAACAGGTCATCAATCCTCGGCAATGGTTACTTATTCTTAATCATCTTATGATTCAACTGCTGGCAATCGTTACACAATCTCAATGTCTCATCCTTCTTCCTTACGAATAAAACTGGCGCTCCCCATAGAGACGCACTCGGTCGAATAAAACCCTTATCCAACGGTTCCTGCATTTGAACCCTTAATTCTTTCAACTCCGACAACAACATCCTATAAGGCGGCTTCGAGATTGGCTCAGTTCCAGGGGCCAACTCGATCTTTCTGGTGGCAATCCCGGTAATTCCTGGGGAAAAACATCGGGAAAGTTGCACACCACCGCTATATCCTCTAGCCGCATTTCTTCTGTCGTCAAATCGACTACACTTGCTAAGTAACCTTGACACTCCTCATCTAACAATGTGGTTATTTCTACTGACGAAACCCAAGGGATCGAGGTTCCTCCTCAACTTTCTATAATTTCAAATCTAGGGTGTCCAGCCGGACTAAACTGAATCACCCTGCTGCTGCAATCCATTACAGCATTCTATTTGACTAACCATTCCATACCCACTATCATATCAAAATCATACATAGTCAAAACAGCCAAATCTATCCTGCTTTCTACACCATCGATCACAATTTTATAGTCTGGGCATCCTAACGATATGCATATTTTATCCATCAATGGTGTAGTCACACACATTTGCACTTCTAATAAAACGGTTTCAATCCAGCCACTTTAACAAATTGAGCAGACCCAAACGAGTACGACGCCCCCGTATCAAATAAAGCATATGCAACATAATTATACAGAGAAACCATACCTGTGATTATGCCTGGCGCATTCTCAGCTTCCTTTCACACCATAGCGTACACACGTCCTTATGCCGGCGGCCTGTTCGGATTAGTCGGCGGGGCTGCATTAGTCGGATTCCCAATCCGAGGTGTCTGCGATGATGGGGGTGGTCGAACCTGCTGATTCGGGCAATTCCTTATGTGATGTCCCATTCCACCACACCCAAAGCATGCCCCAGTTACACTTGGGCAGGGACCACTCCCATGATGTCTCCCACAACGTCTACAAGCTGAATTAGATTGATGTCGTGATTTCCCAATATTCCTTCTTACTGGAGGAACAAAACGTCGGTTTCCCATCATCGGCCCTTTCTCTTGCTGACAATCGTCCCTAGCTGAGATATACCTTGATCCAGACGCGGCGGCCTTATCCATCATATCCTGTTCGATAGCCTGAGCCTTCTCATACAATTCTTCATAGGTCCTCAAATTCACCGGTATCAATTGGCTGCGAATGTCAGCCCTCAATCCATCCCGAAACCTTCGCGCCTTATCCTCAGGATGGTCTACCATTCTCGGTGCAAATTTAGACAGCCTGGCAAATTCTGCCTCATATTGATCTACGGTCATTTGGTTCTACTGCAACCTAAGGAAAGCTGTCATCTTTCTTTCTCGGGCGCTTACCGAGAAATACTTCTCATTAAAAGCCTGAACGAAGGCCGTCCAATTCTGTTCCACACCTGCTGGGAACACTCGGCCTTGCGTGGCTTTCCACCAATTGTTCGCATTACCCTGCAGCTGGTACACTACCAGCGTCACTTTCTCTGCTTCCGTACACCCCGATAAAGCAAAAGCTTTTTCCAACTCCTCAACCCATTTAGAAGCAGCCTCCGGATTCCCTACTCCTTCAAACTTGGGTGGTTTCAATTTCAGAAATTGTTCTACTATCTGATGCATCTGTCGGTTCCCATTTCCATTACCAGCATTCTCATTAACTACAGCAGCTGCAGCCTCCGCAGCTTGGGCGGTCGCATTAGTCCGCTCTTGAGCTTGCCTATCCGACAAATTTCCAATCCCCTCTAACACTCTGAGGACTCCTTCCATACGTGGATCTTCCGCGATCGGGATCTGAGAACTCGACGAGCCTCCCGCTCCTGCACCTCTCCTACTCATTCTCACGGGCTCACGCTATCCTCCTACCTGCTATAATTCCATATGGGAATTAGGGACCTAGGCCAACTATACTAGTCCAAGCCCTAGGTACAAAACTCGACAACTAACGCTCAACAACCAACAACCAACCGTTAAACCAATCACATAACATCAAACCAATATCACTAAACAACCAACAGGGTTCTTGTACTTACCTCAAGTCCTGCCGCACCTTCGTCTCAATCAACATCACAACCACCATAAACCACTCAGCAACCACAGGCGCGCATTCACAGGACATGCATAATCAACATAAACATGCATTCTACGAAGGTATCCCTAACTGACTACCCCAAAGTCGTCGCTCCTTATCACTCCAGGTCTCGACCTTACCGGGATCAAGCTAGCCTTGCTCCGATACCAATTCAATAGGAGATGTCACGCCCCGAACCCCATCGAGCTCGCGACATCCCGCTATGGCCAAAAGATTGCGACGTCCCAGGAACATCGCCGACCCAACCCAAACAACAGAGACACATGCGAAAGCGAATATAAAAACTCCCGTACAATCAAGACGACGACAGAGTAGAACATCAAGACAGTTAAAGAACAACAACATTCATTTTTATACAATGCCATTACAACGAGCACACAAACATTATATTTCCAACAAACTTAACAAATGAGCATTCATAACCACCGACATAACAAAAGGATCGGGTGGTTCGGTTAACTTAGCTTCACTATAGGTCGACCTATTTATCAAAAGGTGACTGGTCAGACCTATTTTACACAACCCCTAAAATACCCTAGGGGAAACTTAATGGTCGCCCTCCTTCACTCTGCTTCAGCGTCATCTGGCTCGTGCCCCCGAAAGATCACTTAGACCACGATACGGCAGAAATCGCCTGCAGTTCCACTAGGGCACCATGGTCGGCTCCTCATACTCCAAAATGGGGAGGCAGACCTCCCGGGTTTAAGGCTGGGGGTATGAAATTGTGGTTATATAACTATGAGACAAATCTCAATAAGTGCACAACCCCAAACCCCACATAGGCTCTCACGTACCGCCAGACGAAACACGCATAACACACAACGATCAACCATACTAACAAGCACATACGATCCTACCCGGAATCCATCATGCACGTCCCTGCATGTTAGATCATAATACAGCCAACATGCCACAATGATGCATCATCCATATCACAAAACCAAAGCATGTAATAAGAATTCACATGCATCAATGCATCACGGTTGCACGTGCCTCGATTATAAGGCAAAACCCACTTGGGCACGTCCCATACCATGCCTAGTAGTTCTTACCCTATAATCGAGCACCACATCACATGATACAAACCACACTCGCACACTAACTCACACCATGCGTCAACTTTTACAATTCTCACACGTCAAGCCAAGTCCCACTCATTCCCGACTTTTCTACCACTACCGCGCCCGCGTAAAACGCATCAGGCCAACGGTCTTCTGACCTCGTCAGGCATCGTCTCCCCGTCGGGCCGGGTATCATCACCTCGTCAGGGACGGCATCGTCCCGCGTAAACGAACACGCCTCAGGACGGAACCTACTCCGCGTAAACGAACACGCCTCAGGGTATCACTTTTTCAACCAATCCTACCTTTCCGTACCTTCGTTCCACACATACCAAATGCCTACACATACACACGGCCACACACAATCTCACATCTCACATACACTTCACAAATGCACATCTTCGTCGCGCGAACACATCACACGACCACTTACGCTTGGCACGTGACCTCATTACGCGATCACACCGGCACACCTTGCGATCACACACACACGGCACACGGCCAAACTACACTCAGCCCGAAACACATTCCAAACCAGCCAACAATCACAAGCCATACAATCATTCAAATAAACCCATTCAAGCCATAAAACCACCAATAAAATGCACAATTCAGCTCAGATCATTCTGCGTCACCTCAGCCCTATCTGAGCCTCCTAAACCTCGCATTTTTTCTCCCACAAATCAGTCCACAACAGCCATACTACCCAGCCCCCTTCACATGCTTCAAACAGCCCCTAATTTACCCAAACCGAGTCCTAAACAAGTCCTACAATACCCGAGGTCCTAAGGAAGGTTTGGGGGAGACACTTACCTTGAAAAGGCGTGACAACAAGCTGGATGGATGGCCAGAATAGTAGGGCCAGCAGCAGCAGCCGAATAGCGGCGCCGGCGGCCGGGCGAACAAGCGGCTGAGCTGCCGTGGAAGGGTGGTTGGCGGTCGGCCTACTGGGGGCGGCGATGGGTACGTACAAGGCAGGGGAGGATGGCCTGGGGTGGCTCGGTGGTGGCGGGGCTAAACACGGCGGCGAAACAGAAAGAGAGAGGCAGCGGTGGCGGACGACTGGCCGGCGGTGACCAGGCAGCTGGGCGGACTGGTGACCGACCAAGCTGGCTCACGCAAGGGAGGAGAGAGAGAGCTTCGGTGGGTAGGGGTGAGGAGAGAGAGAGAGAGTGAATTATGAGAGAGAGAAAGAGAGAGAAATAGATATTATATGGTACCCCAATAATTGGCCTCTAAAACCCCATCGAAAATTACCATTATACCCCTCTAACTACCCCTCCGATCTAAAGGCCACGGTTCGATCTTATCCAAATCCAACGGCCCACAATCAACCTTATCCAATAATTCAAGGGGCAAAAGAGTAATTACTCATGGGAGGAGAGGGGCATTCATGTCCCTCTAATTTCGGTCAAACAGGAATAATATCAGTCCCCCGACTTAATCCAGTCCTCAAAATTCGTTCGCGGTCCCAAGGGCAAAATGGTCATTTTTCCGGTCCCGAACCGAAATCCATGTTTTTTACAAAAACGGGTGGCCCCAAGGTTGGCCATACCAAAAACGCCATCGGCCGCTAAAAATTATCACTTTCAAAATTCTCGATTCCCGGGCCCGAATTCCAAGAAATGACTAGAATCGAACAATCGCGACTTTAGCTTATCTCTTACTAACGGGTGGCTCATTGAGATTCCGTGCTCTCGACCCGTGATCGACACTAAGTCAAATCACGTTTAAGTTTGCTCGAACCAAGGCGACCTCGATTGTCATATAATTGCGAGGGTCTGTCGCTAGTTTCCTGCGGACACGATCAATCAAATAGATCGGTCTCTGTTGGCTCAAAACATTCCCTCGTCAATCCTTATGGTCGAAGGTCGAACCAAGGTCGAGTTCTTTGGTCGTGCGAACTCAATCCTGTAATGGTCTTACCCCTAAGGTTAGCATCCCGTAAATGTGCGGTTCCGGGTGAGATCTCACTATAAGTGCATTGGCCAAAATATTCATTTCATAAATCCTGGGAAAAGGATCGAAAATTCAGAATGTTACAGCGAAAGCCGCCGCTCTTCGTCATCGCTAGGCCGCCGTCGCTAGGCCGCCTCTTGGAGCCTAGAATTAAGTGAGTATAAGTCTCTAAATCCTAATTAGGCTAAGAAACATTTCTAGATAGGTTAGGTTAATTTAGGGGTTAAATTAGGGTAATTTAGGGGTAGTTAGTGGCTGGATATTGTGGCTACCTATGTGATGGTTTTTGGTGGATTATATTGCTGGTTATGTGGAGATTTAGTGGCCTAGAATGACCGAGGAAGTGGCTGTCCATATCGGGAATTAATTGGACTAAAATCGGTCAATTGGGGTTTAATCGCGAATTCCCGAGCATGCCTTGTTTGGTTGATGTGGTGGCTAATTTATGCTCGTTTGAAATCAATACTATGATGCCATGTTGTGTGTCCTAAAGTGGCCGATTATGGTGTAGCATGGCAGGCCTTGAGTGTGCGAGTTTGTTTCGTACTAATTACATGATTTATGTGCCATGCCGAAATATGTTAAATTGAATTGGTTATTTGAGCATGACTTGGCATAAATTGTTGATGTGCCTAAGTGAAATTGATTGGTCATTGTGCATGGTGTTGTTGCCCGAATGCCGGATTGCATGGCTACGTATTTCGCATGCTCAGCATTGGCTTGAGACGAGACTCGTGCGAATATGCGTGCCTGACATGAGCATGTGATCACCTAATTACCCTGATGCGTTTTACGCGGGGTTCAGATGAAATTGGTTGTGTGCACGCGTGATCATTATGAGTCTTGATGCGTTTTACGCAGGACGATGCCCGGTTCTACCGGAAGACGGCTAACCTGATGCGTTTTACGTGGGTTTTGGTCTGTAAATGGAGATCGGTGTTGCGCCTGATGCGTTTTACGCTGGCTAGAGACACTGGGCCTGATGCGTGTTACGCGGGCCATGAAGTGTTGGTATTAATTGATAAACCTGATGCGTTTTACGCGGGTCGAACTCTAATTGAGAAATGAGCAGTGTGCCGGTGTGCATTATTGAACCAGATCATGAGCATGAACATATTGATGGCATATGTGTGCAAGCATGTGCGCACCGATGATTCGTATGTGAGGCCGGCACTAATAAGTATGAGCATGCGTATGGCGTACGTGTGACTAAGTATGATCGCATATGTGCCATGAGTAGTTTTATGAACTGTCTAACCTGCAGGGTCAATTGTGTGCTTGATCTGGGCCCGAGGGCCTAGGTTAATTGATTATCAAATGTTACTAGTTATTTGTGCTTTGTTTGCCTGTCAGGAGGAAATGTTAGCCTAATTTAGGTTTATGGGGTTTTACTCGCTGAGATTCGTCTCATTGTTGTTAAAACCCAACTTTTCAGACCCTCGGCCCTGAGGATATCAAAAGTTCTGGTACGTTTTGGAATCCCGCATCAGATAGAGAGAGCGGTGACCGAGTACCTCGTAGGGAACGGGGATACGTATATTAGGCATTATACTATAGTATGGGTTGATGTAGGGGAAATGCATTACCAGACCCACGAGTATGTAGCTTGGTGCTTTAGGGACTACTCCGGGAAGTATGGACCTCTTCGGACTTTTGATGTCTCGTTCAACGGGCTGGGCGAAATGGATCCGCAGTGTGCCGACGGGAGACCTGGCGAGCCCCGAAGCTACGGCCGAGGGGAGTTCGAGTTCTGGTACCGGACCTGTCGTCTGGGAGGTGGATGAGCCGGGCCCGATGGATGAGGAGCCAGTGGATTGGGACTCTAACCCGGAGCCTATGGAGGAGGACCCCAAGCAGGAAGGCAAGCCTGAGGAGATGGATTCTGAGGAGGAGCCGGTAGAGGCCGAGTCTGAGCTGGATTCCTTAGACTCCGAGGTCGAGCTATCTGACAGTTCTTCATCTTCTGAGTCCTCGGGATCCGACCCGGACTGGGTTCCATAGGGTTAGCCTTAGCCTCAGTTAGGTCGAGCCAGTACTTTTTTGATTGAAGCCCCACCTTAGGTAGTAGTCTCACCACCTTGCCACCTACCCCTTTTTTGCAGTTAGTGGCCGTCGACCCGTTTTTGGTTCGAGATGTGTATTTTGGTGTAAATGGATAATGTATATGTTTCCCTGGTTAATACAAGTGTATATTTGTTATCCTGTTGTTTGTTGTTCATGCTATCCTTGGTCTGGTGTTTTATTTGTACTGGTGTTTTTACGTTACTTCCGCATGTGCAATGATCTCTGTTTGGGTGTTGGGGTCGGCGACGCGTCCTGGGACGTCACACACTTTCGACCTCGGCAGGGATGCTCGCGCGCCGTAGGGTTCGGGGCGTGACAAGCCCTCTTTCCCCCTAGTTTGGCACTCCCTTGGAGCTTAGGACTTGTGTGAGTGGAAACTCTAAACCCTAATTAGGCTTTTGTGCATTTTAAGCAAGTTTAGGGGTTATTTAGGGTAATTTAGGGGTTGTTTAATGGCTAGTGATTGGGGCTGATGGTGAGATGGTTTTGGTAGCCTAGTGTGATGTTTTAAAAGTGATTTAGAGGCATATAGTGGGCTGTGTTAAGGCTGAGTAGTAGTGGCTCGATTGGACTATATGTTGTTAATTTATGGTCTAAATGTGAATTACTATGTGGGCTATGATTGAACCATGAAGTGGTTGGTTTATGCATGGTTTGAAATTAATTGTGTGACGTTGTGATGTTGTATGGGGTGCTTGATATGGCCGCGAAAGGAGGATACATTGTGGGCCATAGACTCGTGTGATTCAATGACTTAATTGCATGATTTTTGTGCGCCGAATTGTGGTTCAATACCCCGCGTTAAACGCCTCAGGGCTTATGTGACCACACATACACATTCCACCAATTATTATCTGAACCCTGCGTAAACGACGCCTCAGGGCATTTTTAGGTGATCACATGCTCAATGCCATTCGCATAAACTCGCATGATTCACATAACATGCCGTCACTCAATATGCACGAAACCATGGCTATAACATCCAAAACTCAAGGCATCAATTGAATCTACAGTGAGCACTCAATTCACATAACAACATGCTCAATTCACCATTTAATGCAATTCAGCCACGGTCCATAATTTGGCACACCAAAGATCATGCAATTAAGTCATTGAAATCACACAAGTCTATGGCCCACAATGTATTCACCTTTTCATGGCCATATCAAGCACCCCTTGCAACATCACAACATCGCACAATTAATTTAAACCATGCCTAAATCCACCATTTATGGTCCAATCAAAACACCCATGTCAATACACCTTTAAACCATAGACTAGCAATATGTTGTCCATTCAAGCTCACATTATTCAGCCCTTAAACAGACCACTCTAGGCCTCTAAATCACCTTTAAATCATCACACTAGGCCACCAAAATCACCACATGATCAGCCCTAATCACCGGCCCTAAAACAACCCCTAAATTACCCTAAATAACCCATAAACTTGTCTAAAAATGCATCAAAGCCTAATTAGGATTTAGGGTTTCCACTCACCAAGGTCCTAAGCTCCAATGGGTGCCGAACTAGGGGAAAATGGGACGGACGGTCGCTGGATCACGCCGGACCAGCGGGGAACTCCGGCGGCTCCCACGGCGGCGGCGACGGGATGGTGGCTCTTAGATGAGTCGGATGGCGAGGGAGGATGATGGTGATGGTGGTGAGGCGTCGAAATGAAGAGGGGAAAGGTGAGGGTGGCGGTGGCGGTGGCCCGTGAGGCGGTAGGGCGACCGGCGGCGGCCGTCACATGGCCAAAGCGGGGCTGGTTGGTGGTGGTGGTGCCGAAAATGAGAGAGAGAGAGAGAGAGAGAGAGAGAGAGAGAGAGAGAGAGAGAGAGAGAGAGTTTAAACACAAAAGCTTGAGTGGGTTAGGTAACCAACCCCACTAACAATTACAAGACTAACCATTCCATTAACACTCCAATCTAATGGCCAAGATTCAAAGACCCATCAATTCTATCCAAAACCAAGGGCTAGAATTAATTCTAGAACAAAATATCTAGGGTCAAAGTTGGGAATGAGCAAGAGTGATGGGGGCAACATGGTCCATTAGTTTCGGCCACTCTAGGGGCTGAACAAGTCCATTTTAACCTCCAATAATTCGGAATTAATGCATAGGGTTCAAGGGCAAAAAGGTAATTTTTCACTCTCGGTCCAAAATTCAATTTTTCGACCAAACTGATCCCAAATATGATTGGCCACACTAATATGACGTTGTCCTTGAAAATTAGTCGCGTACGTTCGTGAAATTCAACACTCAAGTCCGGATTCAACTCGACGATCAATTTTGCACAAATGCGATTTTAGCGTCTCTTACTAGCGGGCGTCTTTTTAGGGGTTACGCGTATCGACCTAGGGTTACTCGAGTCGTGACGGTCTTGATTTCTAAGAGAACGCGAGGATTTATCACTAGTTCGGAGTAAGTTTAGGATTGTTCGCCACGCGTACTCTCGGCCGTGCGGAATCACCCACGATCCGATCGCACGTTGTTGGCAAACCAAATCCGTCGCCCTCCTTGGATCGGCCCACATTGGCTCAAAATATTCCTTCATCGTTCCTCGGAATCGAAGCTCGATTCACGGTCCAGTTCTTGGGTCCACGTACCATTTTCCTAGTTAGCCATTCCCTATTGGTCAGTATCCCGAGATTGATCAGTTCCGGACGAGACTTACTAAAACGAAATGAGAAATATATATTCATTTCATTGATCCCGAAAGTGGGTCGAATTCCGAATGTTACAGCCGGTATAACTACCGTGTCAAATACACACCACCTTCATGGGCATCCAAAGATGAAAATATCGTGCCTGACGGTTGGGGTGGAATGGATACTATTGAAGCTGACAAAAACATTGTGTCCATGATTACACCACTATTGATTAATCTTGATGAAGTGGATAGGCTTGAGGAAGAGAAGGATCATGTTGAACCAATTACCATTGAGCTCCCAATTGGTCAACTAAAGATTGAAGAGAAAGAGGTTTAGCTTATGATCATCACTTTGCCTCCAAAGGAGAAATTTGATACCAGATGTGTACCATGGGACTACACGCCTAAAGAAGTTGATGCAATAACTAGATCGGGAAGATGTTATGTCCAAAAAGAAGGTGAGCACGAGAAGAAAGGAGTAACTGAAGAAGATGTCAAGCAGTTGTTGTCAATCATGAGGACAAGTGAATATGAAGTAATTGAGCAATTGAGGAAGATGCCCGCACAAATTTCATTATTGGATCTTTTTCAAAACCTCAGAAAGCCACAAAATGGTGCTTATGAAGCTTCTTAATGAAGTACATGTTCCCAAAACGATCAACGAGGTGCAACTAGAAGATTTTGTTGGGGCTATTCTTTTGAAAGATCAGATAGCTTTTTCTAACGAAGATTTTCCAATGGATGGCCGTTCACATAACAAGGCCTTATTTATTGCCGTCAAATGCTGGGGCAAGGAAGTATCCCGCGTGCTGATTGATAATGGCTCCGCGCTTAATTCGTGTCCATTAAGCACGTTGCATCGTCTAGGAATTAATGAAGAGTTCGTCAAGCCTTCAAAGGTGACTGTACGTTCGTTCGATGGGATGAAGAAAGATGTTATCGGTGACATTGAGCTGGAAGTAACTATAGGCCCTGTGCCTTTCCTGATCGATTTTCAAGTGGTAGATATTCCAAGGACTTTCAACCTACTATTGGGGAGGCCTTGGATTTATGTGGCTGGCGCCATTCCTTCTAGTCTTCGTCAAAAAGTTAGATTTGTTATTAATGGTAAAATGATTACCGTGCATGGGGAGACGGACTTCATCACTTACAAAGAAAGTGCCATACCTTATGTCGAACCTGAGATAAAAGAAGAGCCCAGCTATCATTCCTTTGAGATGATTTCTATGATACAAATTCCCGCTGGTAGTGTCATGAAGTCTCCGGAACTTTCGACATCATCTATTATGTCTGGAAAAATATTATACCAATATGGATTCAACCTTGGTGATGGACTTGGGACAAAAGTGCATGGAATTAAAGAACCCATTATCCAATTTGGCACAAAGAAAAAGTATGGGGTGGGGTATGAAGTCATTAGTAATCACCATGGAGGCCGAGGCCAAGGTTAAAAGAATCATGAAGGCCGTGGAAGCCGAGGTGATCGAACCATTAACCCATCAACGTGGAAGGGTAAGGCTAGAGAGTTACCCTATCATCATATTCATATTAGAGAAAACTTTCCTGGGCCTCCCAAACTGCTTTCAAAAGAAAAATTACATGGAGAAGCAGAGTCTATCTTGCTGGGTTTATTTGAAGAGGACGTTATCAGCGTCGTTATAACTGAAGACGAAGACACCTACGCACTGGAGTAGGAAGATTCTTTTGAACCCTTTCCTTATTGTTGCCTTTACAATTTGTCTGTTTCATATTGATGTTGTTTGCAATTTCAATCCAGTTGCAATTTACATTCCTTTTGATATAGATGTAATTGCATTTTTCCATTCAATAAAAGTGTTCAATGTTTTGTTAAGGACGTATGGAAACAAAACCAAACTAATGATGAATATTGCTTTCACACGTGAGGCTTGAGGCTTTGGGTTTCCATATGACTCCTAATTGTGAAAACGGTTTTAAGAGCAAGGATGTCCAAGGATATGAGGATTAGCTCTATTCTCTTGCTCTCTTCAAAACAGATTTCAAAATAATTTTTCAAAATGGTTTTTCATTAAACCCCATGCATCAATTCATTTCATATGCAATTACTAATCATGTTTGTTATATGTCAGGCATGAGCATTCACACATCCATAATAGGTTCGTATGTGACCCAAATCTCTCCAAGGAGATCACTTGTGATATTGAAGTGGATAATGAAGATGAGGAATGGATCAGAAGAGAATAGATCCGTCATGAAGAATCAAAGCCACTCACGTTAGAGAAAACGATTACTGTTAATCTGGATAATAAAGAGAACCTAAAAGAGGTTAAGATTGGAGAAAGTCTTCCTTAGCAGAAGCAGAAAGAATAACAGATTTGCTCAAGGAATATCAAGATATATTCGTATGGTCCTATGCTGACATGCCAGGCCTTGATCCAAGTATAGTTGAACATGCTTTGTCAATTGATCCAAGTATTCCACCAAAGAAGCAAAAATTGAGGCGAACAAAGCCGGAATTAGCAAAGAAAATAGAAGAAGAAGTGATGAAATTACTCAAAGTCAGTTTCATCGAAGTAGTGCCATATCCAGAATGGGTTGCCAACATAGTAACCGTAATGAAGAAAGATGGTCGGGTGCGGGTGTGCGTCGATTATCGCGACCTAAATAAAGCAAGCCCTAAGGATGATTTCCCGCTTCCACATATCGATGTATTAGTGGATAGCACTGCTGGGTTCGAAACATTTTCATTCATGGATGGCTTCTCAGGATATAATCAAATCCTCATGAAGAAAGAGGATAAGGCGAAAACATCCTTCATAACGCCATGGGGCATATTTTGTTATAAGGTGATGCCTTTCGGTCTGAAAAATGCCGGTGCCACATATCAAAGGGCAATGGTAACTCTGTTCCATGACATGATGCACAAAGAAATCGAAGTATATGTGGATGACATGATTGCAAAATCCAAACAAGGAGAAGATCATGTTGAAGTGCTTCACAAATTGTTCGAAAGATTTAGAAAGTACAAGTTGCGACTGAACCCCAATAAGTGTGTATTTGGGGCAAAATCTGGCAAACTGCTAGGATTTGTGGTCAGTAATAAAGGAATCGAAATTGATCCTTCTAAGATCAAAGCAATATATGACTTGAAGACTCCTTCTACGGTAAAAGAAGTGATAAGCTTGTTAGGACGATTAAACTACATTGCCCGTTTCATCCATCAGCTTTCTGAGACTGCTAAACCATTCTTCAAACTGTTGAAGAAAAATGTCAAAGTAAAATGGGATGCAGAATGTCAACAAGTTTTTGACAAGATCAAAGAATATCTGGTATGCCCACCAGTGTTGGGACCCCCAATTCCTGGAGACCCGCTGATCTTATATTTGACGATTCACCATGAGTCGCTAGGAGCGGTGCTTGTATAAAGAAGACCAAATGATGGTAAAGAACAAGCCGTTTATTACTTGAGCAAGAAATTAACAACATTAGAAGTGAATTATCCAGCAGTTGAGAAGACATGCGTTACATTAATTTGGGTATTATACATATTAAAATAGTACACCCTTCGTCACCAAATTTTGCTAGTGACCAAGAATGACCCGATCAAGTATCTTCTTGAGAAATCTTCCTTGGTTGGGAAATTAGCAAAATGGCAAGTCTTGTTATCTGAGTTCGATATCAGAAGTTCATCCTAAAAGTTAGTCAAAGAACGAGCGATAGCAGACATGCTGACAGAAAATTCACAAAATATCACCAGTTCTGAAGAACGACTTGATGATCATATATTAACATTGGTCGATGATAAATGGACCATGTGTTGACACCTAATTTTTAGCTCATTTTTGTCATATTTTCAAAAGTTTCAAAATTAGGTCTAGGGATCTTGGCTAAGCCCGGAAACCTATTTCTAAAACCAAAAAATAATTTTTAAGCATTTTTTTGTATTTTTTCTGAATTTCTTTTAGTCAAAATAAGCAAGAAAATAAAAAGAAGTAAATGGAATCAGAAAATTCCATAAAAATAGTCACTAATCTTCTTTTAAATCCAATTTCATAAATACACTGTCAATTTTAGAAAATCTCAATCGGGTACATGTTTTTCCCAAAATTGGGCAAAATTAAACTCGAATTTAACCAAAAATGAAATTAAATTTTTTCTAGACATTTTTAGGTCATAGTGTCTTCACAACAATTGATTTTGGGACCTTTAAGCTGCGCATGACAACCATTCTGTGCCCGGGAACAGATTCTGCTCAGAAATGATTCTTTTTTATTCTGTGCCCGGTAACTGATTCTGAGCATTTGAAGGCGTTTGATAACTGGCCAAAATTTCTATTCCTGGAATAGAAAAAGAACAGAAATGCGTTTGATAATTGTAGAACTGATTCTATTCCAAAATTTTTTCAAATGCTTTTTAAAACTTGGTATTTACAATTGTCATGGAGCACTTACCAATTATTTTTTTCTTGTAAGTGAAGGAAACATGGTGCACATGATGATATGAATATACCAAGTATTTACATGGTGATGTCCTCATCAGGTCAAAGTGTCCATCAACACAAAGTAGCATCAATTGTTGAGAAATAGAATCTTCGCAGTATATAGAAAAGAAATAAATGAGAAAAAAAAAATCAGGACCATGATGCTGGCAAAGTCAATTTGCCAAAAATTCCCTTCTATCAATTCTTAAGGGGTGGGGCTACTTCCACCCCCATTTTAGATGGAACCACACGTTTTTGTTTTAAGTGAATTTTAATAATGTTTGAGAATTGTCTATGAATGAAATCAGACTCCTTGGTTTAAACAAAAAATTCCAATTGTTTTATCGATTCACACTTTTTGTACAGGACTTAGAATGGTCAATAATCAAGGAAAGAATATTCTGAGGTCATTTCGACCCTTAACTTTGAATGGAAAGTAAGTGAATTTTAATAACGTTATTAATATTTAACTGAGTATCAATGGCATAAGGGTGTTATTGTCACTTTATATAAAAAGGTGGTTTCATCCAAAATGGGGGTAGCAATAGTCCAGCCCTTCTTAGGGAGGTCAAGTTGATTCGATGCTTTGAAAAGAGAACCTCTAAGTAATGCAAGCACTCAGCCGCACAAAAGGAAGCTTAAGGTGCAGCTTGCTTGGCGAAATACGACAATTGTGGTGCAGAGATTCGACTTCGTGCATAAGTGGACAACCTAAAGTTGTTCTGCTCGGGTGATATGTATAAACATATCACTATATATAAAAGAAACGCTATTAAAATTCATCACTTCGTGCATAAGTGTATAGCCTAAAGGTCATACTTAAAATAGTCAGCAAACAAGATAGGCACACAAAAACTCAAGACACATAAGGATCCTTTCCCGTCGTTATATAGTATTTAAAAACAATATTACAAAAGTCGGAAATACAATATCATGGAATCTCGGGCATATTGTTATCCCTTGCCATTTTATTTGCAATACTTTTCCTAAGCATGTTTATCTCAACTGCTTGCTCATGTGATGTATCATCTGCAACCTCCACTTCTGTAGCTCCAAATGGATACTCCGGATCTCCATAATGAAAGAGAACCTGCTGAGGGCCTAATTTACACTAAAGAAAAAAGAATTTAGCAGACAAAACTCATTGGCCAAAAGAGTAAAATACAAGCTACCCAATGTATTTTAAAACATTTATCAGTTGTAGTGGATGTCCCGTGTAAACCCAAGACTCAAATCTTAATTCTTAAGAGCATATCTTATGCTGCTATTGGACTTGAGCCACTGGGTACTAAGGACTTGAATGTTGACGATATCTCCAAGAAATCAGTAGTTGTTGGGACTGTGGACAAAGAAAAAGCAGAAGAGAGGACCCGGAACAAAAACATAAGAAGTATCATCCTCTACTCTCCCTTGCCCAGCGTAAAAGCAGCCACGGTAAGAATCACAAGGAATTGCCTAAGTTTTTATGCTCTTTCTTTCTTTTGGTGTACTGAATCTGCAGTTATCTATACAGGTAGGAGCTCCTAGTTAATATTAAATAAAACTTCAAGTCCTCAACCTATAAAGGCCAAAGTAGAGAAGTTGCTTCTCCAAACTGTCCCTAGAAAAGTTTTGACCTGAACTGTTCTTGGAATTAAGTGAAAACACAAATAATAAGCCAAAATTATATTATAAAGTATGACATATTTGTGTGCATATGTTCATCTTTTTACGAAAGTCACAAAAATAACAATTGCAAGAATCCATATTACCACTAAGTTGAGGCTAGTACTAAAGGCTTGGGCTGAAGTTCCTAAAAGAAAGCTGTTTGTTTCAGCTAAGTAAAGAGCATAATGCCCAACAAACAATACCCATCTTTTCATGGCATGACCCATTTTGCAATTCACATGAAAGCATGGACTCTCAAAATCTCGCACTAGCTTTCCTCCTATTAATTGGCTCTACTCATCAGTACTGAACTCCCCAAAAGGTGAGATTTTCTAGTCATCTAAGAAGTTAAGTCACAAAATTGAAAAATAAACGGACTAGCATTCCAGTCCCTTGATCCAACGATGTTCTTATCAACATATAACTCACTATAAAGATACTTCAGGTACAGCAAGCTTGCTCACTGACAACTAATGAAAAATACACCCAGACAGCAGTGCAAATTAAGTCTGCTTGCCTACACACTAGAATGTTAATACTTCTAATGGTCTTCTTATGTGCATACTGCACAATATAATGCACCTACAGAAGTAATACAGATTGTCCACCATGGATAACCACAAGAAAGGCGGCCTTGGCCCTGCCAACAGTCCACAGGATTATCGGCAATTTCATGAAGTTAACATAGTCTTGTCATACCACATTCCAAGCCAAGGACCATAAGAAAAGCTCACATATCAATGAAACCTTCATTAAAAATGGTTCCTCTTGTTTTCTTTGCTTGGCATAACAAATGGCTCCATGAATCTCCAATTGATAATAATCAGAACTAGAACAATGAAGAGAGAAATCATTTCAATAACAGGTGAGGATTTTACCTTTGTGAATCAACTTGGACAAATTACAGAAAGCAATCGACAGAAGCGTGGAGCTGAATCCAGGCGAAACGAAGTTCTACTCAAATTGATTAATCACCAATCAGCCTGTGTAATCTGATGAACAAAAATAGCAGAACCATTTAACAAATGAAAATCACCACCCCCAATGCAAAAAGGATTGCCGTTGTGAAAAGCAACACGAGACAATTACCAATGACCAATACCATATCACCATAGTTGCATAAAACAACGTCACAAGTTAGAAAAAGAAAAAACTGGGAATGGAACCAATTGTGCAGTCGATGAGGAAAGTTCAGGTTTTGAGGGAAACCCAAGATTACAACACGTAAACGTGAAGTGGGAAGGCGTCAAAAAATGGGAATTTGAGGCCGCAAAATGAATTTGCGGAGATTCAGAGCCACGCAAAATAAACAGAGGCAGGGACATGATGGTGTTCTCACCAATTTGGTGGAGGGATTAGAGTTCACACAAAGGAACAAAATGGTTGAGATGTGACCTGGAGAGGCTAACGCAGGTGAGGATAGTGTTGGCTCGCAAGCGAGCCCTCGCCCAGATCGGCCGTCGCCAAGATGGGCGAGCGCGGCGGAACTCGTTCGAGCGAGCCCTTGCCCAGATCTGCAGCGGCGGCGGCGCTTGGGTAACCGTCGCCGATCAAGGCAAGGGCTCGCGCGACCGAGGGCAGCCGCGCGAGCCCATCTTGGCGACGGCCGAGGCTCGAGCGAGCGCCGCCCTCGCCCAGGTCGGCGATGGCTCTCTCGAGTTCGCGCCGCCGCGTGAGCCCTTACCCAGATCGGCGACGGCTGCCCTAGCGCCGCCGCCGCGACGGCGTCTCTCCATAGTTGCAACTCATCACCAAGAACTCACCTCAAACGAGAAGGAGCAGCCTCGTTGGTGAAGGAGCAGCAGTCGTGAACTCCACGAGTAAAATGAGTTCTGGGCAGGAGAAGAAAACGAAGTTGTTGTTTTTGATTCTTTTTTTTGTTCCAGAATCAAGAAGCTACTTTTTTTTTATTCTTGATTCTGTTCTAAAACTGATTCTGGGAACAATTTTTTACAAAAATGTGCCCAGAATCAAAAAATTAAACAAACACATTTCTGTTCTCAAACTGATTCTGGAAACAAAAGAACAGAATGAAACACTATTTGGCACGTTGTCATGCGCAGCCTTAATTGCATAATGGTCAGTCCAATTTCACAATTTGATGTAAAAATAAAAAATCCCCAAAAATTGATTGAAAATTAAGAATTTTGAACCTAAATTGGGAATCATGCCCAAAATGAAATTTTCGAAATGTGAGATTATCATTTTTAGGGTTAATCAGGGGTGAGTAATGCAATTTTGGCATCAATTTTGCCTGATCAGGTCATTAAGACCTTGAATTGAACAAAACCCTATTAATCCGATATAAAAATGAGAAAATCTTGGGCACAATTATAATGAAAATTGGGGAAAATTATATGTTTGGATTCGGAACATGCTGGGAAATTCAATTTTAGGGTCAAATTTCGAAAATTCGGTCAAAATTAGATTTAATTTGCAATTTTATGCAAAACCGGAACTGCCGGGTCGGGCGGGTCAACCCGACCCGACCCGAACAGTCCTTCTTCCTCGCCCGACTCGGCCAAAACGCAATAAACCCAGAATTTCCCGCGAGTGTGCCTATGACTTTGCCTACTTATCCCGATCAATCTAGCACGTGTTTGATCGAGATGCCAGCTGGAGAATCTCCAGCTGGCACAGGTTAACGACTCCAACCGATTGGGAGTCAGTTTCAACGATTTTTGAGCGGGAAATCGAAGAACAAAAAAGAAGAAAAAAACTGAAGAAGAAAAAGAGAAGGTATTCGAGAAAATTCCCGAGAGAGAGAAGAGAGAGAAAGAGCGAGAAAGAGAGAGAGAGAGTGTTAGAGACGTGTAGAGGATTCAAAGATCGAGTGATCGGTGTTTTCTTCGACGAGAAAACGCCGGCGAATCAGCTCTGATTGTGATCCTCCACGTCCGGCGAGCCGGTGGCGAAGCCAGTCCGCGAAGGTCCGAAAACAAGCCCCGGCCGGCGATTCCAAAGCTACGGTCTTGAAGCCGTGGTGTTAAGGAAGAACTCTGTGACCATCACTGGTCTCGGAACCTCGTCGGATCATCAAACGAAAGCGGTAAAGATCGCTCATTGCCCTATTTTTGAAAAAATTCCAGAACCCAAGTTTTGATGTTCATGCGATTTTCCTTACGATTTTAGACTTGTGAATGTTTGAAGCTAGTTTCTGATCATGTTTTATGTTCCTTGATTGCATTTTGGCCATAAAAACTGCATAAAACCTTCTCGGCCACCATTGCCGAAATTCGCCGGAGCTCGCGAGGTGCTCGCCGGAGTGTCACCATGGCCAATGGCCGTTCAAGTAGGCCTTCCCTAACCTTGTATGATGATTTGATGTCTATTTTGAATGATTTAGACGGCCAAGGAGGTTAGAATTAGGATTAGCAATTCTGGAAATTATAAGTTTAGAAAAGTTTACAAGTTAGGCTATTAGGATCAATTTTTCGCCAGCCGGAGAAGGTCCGACGGCGACCGGAATAGGCTAGATGGAAAATAGAACATATGGGCTTGCTAATGGTATAATTAGAATGACCAAAATGTCACCGGAAGGTCGCCGGCGGTGAGCCCGAACCGGCAGTCTTGAGAACAAAAAAATGCAAATCCATGCACACCAATCGTTTGTTAAAATGCCTAAATGAGGGAAACCCAAAACGGTGCCGTTTTGGCACCGTGCTCGCCGGCGACGGCCGGTTCGGCCGAGGCCGAACCGGTCCGAACCGGTCTGGTCCGGTTCATTCCCCTCGGCACGAGAAAAAAATTCAAAAAATAGAAAAATTCTAAAAAAAATAAATAAATCACAAAAAAATTGAGATTTTCTTAGAAAATTAGGAAAATTTGTAGAAAATTCACAAAAATCATAAAAATCACAGAAAATTCAGAAAAAATTCAAAAATTTTCCGAAAATTCATAAAAATTTCGAAATTTCAGAAAATACAAATAAAAATTTTGAAAATTCTGAAAAATCAATAAAAAAATTGAAAAATTAGAAAATTCACCAAAATTTCCAGAAAGTCATAAAAAATCATTTCTCGATTTAAAAATTTTTCCGAAAAAAAAAATCAATAAAAAAAATCAAAAATTTTGAAAATCCACAGAATGATTAAAAATCATTGTCGCCAGTCATAAAAAGTGAAATTTGGATTTTCCAAAATACCTAAGTGACATAATTTGGAAAATTCCAAATTTAGGGCCAAAACCCCTAAAAACCCCTAAACCCTAAATAATGAAAGGAACAAGCTATTAAAGCTTTGTTAGGGTTTGAGTAGGTTTTCATTTCTAGTGACCAAATTAGGGTTGCTGTGATTGATTTGCCATTGGATGTGCATTTGATTCTTGGATGCTTAATTGTCTGTCTATGATTAGATTAGTGAAGTGACCTTAGGGATCCGTGTGATACGCTAGACATGCCATATCGTTCTTAGATACCGAAAGGGCGTTAATGGTCTCAATTTGGGATCGTTAACGTAACCAAGTCCCTTATCCAGAATCTTTGGTTCGTAGAATTGCGGTATTTCTCCTGTACCTCAATTAGGTTTCTAGTCGACCTACCGTAAATGACTAGTGGCGACTCCAGGTTTAAATTTAGATCAAACAAACCCCGCTATCACGTGAGGTATGGTCTGGGAGAAGCCCGTATAGAAAAATACCTCCATCGTAAAGCACGCGAGAGCGTGGTGCGACAGGCTTGGTGACTCCGCTGGGGAAATCTTAAATTTCTAAGTGGACTTAGGCCTAGATAGAACGATATGCATGCATTTGTGCTCGCAAGGATCCCAGGTACGTTCCACTAATGGCGTATTAAATGGTGATGCAGGTGGGAGGTATAAGGGGTGTAGTCTATGCTTACCTTTGTTTTGCAGGATGGTGTTAGAATTGAAGGTGATTTTGACCAAATTTTTAGAAGTGCCGTTTGGTTATAAATTGTAGTGCTTGCCTTTAAATTACTTTAGCACTACACTTTCCGCACACACTATCCGTGGCCCAACCCCGGCTACATTTAGGATCACCCTTATGAGGTATGTGTTTAGGCAAAACTATGAGCCGATTGCTCATGGGA
Source organism: Syzygium oleosum (assembly GCF_021117445.2). Classification (NCBI taxonomy): domain Eukaryota; kingdom Viridiplantae; phylum Streptophyta; class Magnoliopsida; order Myrtales; family Myrtaceae; genus Syzygium; species Syzygium oleosum. The sequence continues at coordinate 17,212,827 of NW_026607485.1, read as the reverse complement.
TTGTTTAAATACGATACCGATCACCGAGATGGAATAATATTCCATTACTTTAGGCCGATCGCCTATTGGAATGGAATCTCTTGTCCATTAAGGTGGTGACCTTGAGCCCTTAGTATATCCCCACCCTTTTAGGTGTCAAAGCCTCACTTGTTGCATATGACTGTCTTTGTGGTTGGTATACCTAAAACAAGCAAAAATGTGTCGATAAGTAAGTGTCGTTCCACTTCTCTCATCTTTTCAATTATGGAAAGTTAGTTGACACCATTTTGTTAAAAAATGCCCAAATGACAATCAATGTTTGGACAAAATGCCTTTTCATACTAGAATGAATGAATAGGGTGGCATGCTCCATTTGTTCACATTTTTCATTTCTAGATGGAATGTATAGGTCCATGATGATTTTCAATATAATTCAAATAGATTGAATGCTCAAGATGTGACAAATACAATCCCATTTGCCGAAAGTCTATTTTCGATGTATTCGAAGTTGTAAACCATAGGGTAGTACTTTATGGTCAAAATGGAGCATGTCAAAAGGCATTTGCTTTAAACATTGGTTTCATTCACATTTTCAAGTATATGATCTTTTAAGGCATAAATGGATTAGAAGTGGCATTTGTATTACGTCATAAGAATACAAATGTGCTTTACCTCCATTTTGTCCATAAAAGGACATATAATTAAAATAGGGGCATTTAAAATTAATCCATGGTGACTAATAATGAACTTTTTGCATGGTTAGATCGAAATGGGGAAACTAGACATACAAGTCATCCCGGTTCCAAGGAAAGAGCTTTTGGCATGGTGGATGAATATGACTAAAGGCAACAAAGCCTACGTGAGTGAAAGATTGGGATATTTGTTCAAACTCATCAATCTAGAGTACCAAGTGAGCTTGATTCAAGCATTATCCCATTTTTGGGAAGTTACCACCGCCACATTCCAATTAGGCGAGCATGAGATGGTACCTACATTAGAAGAGTATAAGACGACCATTGGGATTGATTTCGAATCAAGAATCGTTGAGCCCCCAATTGGATTGAAACCCACGAGTGTCATAGCCAATTTTTGAACTTGAAGACTCCTCAAGTGGAAAAGTTGATCAAGTCGAACACCGGGAAGTTCCTTTATCCTACTTGGTGGCTAATTACTCCAAATTGCCAAAGGAAACTGGGAGTACTTCCGCGAGAGTCTTCATCCTTGCTTTCTTCGGGTTCATCTTATTCCCTACATCAAAGACCAGATTGAATCCTCTTGTTGCGGTGATTGCTAGGCAAATTTGCCTAAAATGGGATTTCTCCAATATGCTTTTAGCGGAAACCATCATTTCTTTGAACAAATACCAACGTCACCAAAAAGGTGTACTGCAAGCCTCAGGCGGGTTACTTTCTGTATGGTTCATTTCCCATATCCGACCTTGGGAATGTCATATGCGCATTAGAGAGATCGACTTATCTACCAACCTTATTGAGAGGTATTCGAAGCTCCAAGACAAATTGCCAAAATACTCTTTTCATGAGTGGGCAAACTTCATTAGGGCATTGACTCCCGACCAATTCCAATGGAGAATTCAATGGCCAAAAATAGTGACAGCTCAAATCACTTGTCAAGAAGGCAACTTGGTGCCATTGCTTGGATTGAATGGTGGAGCCGCTTATTGCCCACTAAGAGTAGTACGACAATTTGGAATAATTCAACAAGTTCCACCTACTTGGCATCCCGAGGAATTCACATTTGATATACCACAAAAATCCCAATCGGAGAAAGAAAGTAAGGAGTTGCAAATAAAGGTTCAGAAGATCATGTATTCCTTGAAGAAATCAACCAAGCAAATAGTGTAATGGCCCGAAGATTTACAAGGAGAAATGAAGCTCTTCTTGGCATCCAACGAGTACATAGAATGGTTGAAGGATAAAAGACCGATTGATGTCGAACCATATGTACCTTTGAGTATTATTACCCATCTTGATGAGCCATACATTCCGGAGTACATTGTGCCGAGCACGCCAGGTGTCGAGCCGTACGTTCCCGAAGAGGTTACGATTGACGTGGAAGAATGGGAGACACGAGTCAAGGAATATAAAGAGACTGAAGCTACCTTAGCTAGCAAGAGGCTTAGACTTGTTTAAGCTAGTGTTTCCCCATTTTGATGTAAAACATTGTAATATGAATCTTTAAAATTAAAACAATTACTTGATGCATGATTGTTTGATGAAGTTTTAAAACACATTTCGCATAAAAGAAACAATCACCATGGATTACAATTCTTTGAATTGTATGGTTCCTTGAGAAAAACATTGATGAGAAGTTTTATACAAGGCTAAGGCTTGTGTAAAAGTTCTTATCCTTGTTAATCACAAGAAAACATACAATTGAAAGAATATAGGTCTTCATATTCATTTCATCAATTCTAATATCTCGATGGTTTTCATGAAAGCAGGTTGTTTAACAACGGAAGGTAGAAGACCTCGAACTCGCTTGCAAATAAAAATGGCTGAGGAAGAGACTCGCACTCGGTTAGCTGAAGTAGAGAACCAGATGACACAAATGGCTGCCATGATGGCAGAAATGAAGACCTTCATTATAGCTGCGAGGGGATCTTATCCTATAGTTTCAAATCCAGGAGCTGCAAATACCGCTGAGGTACCTGTTGAAGAGACAATAAGAAGTAAAGAATTAATTGAGGAAAATCCTCCAAAATCTGCACCTGAAATGGTGGATTTGGAAGAAGATATTCGGGTTAAAAAGACATCCAAGGATGAAGAGGAGGCCAAACGATTGGCCAAAATTGAAGAATGCCTTGCAAGCCAAGGATATGAGCTTCAAAGATTTGATAGATTATCGCCTTACGCAAAGGTGGTGGTTCCATAAAATTACAAAGAACCGGAGTTCGTGAATAAATATGACGGAACTGGCTATCCTAAAAGCCATTTGAAATATTATCTCCGTAAGATGGCAAGATATTCAGATAATATGCCACTTCTTATCAGTACATTTCAAGATAGCTTTAAGGGAGCACCCTTGGCATGGTATACCGCTCTTGATATAGAAGATTTTACAGAATGGGACCATTTGGCAGGAGAATTCCTTCGCCAATACAAATTCAATGTCGAAGTACTCTCAACCCGGGAGGATTTAGTTAGAACCAAGAAATGAAGAAACGAAGGATTCAGAGCCTACGCTCAAAGATGGAAAGCTGTAGCCTCACAAGTCAAACCGGCTATAAGTGAGGACGAGCTTATTGAACTCTTCTTGAAGTCGTTACCAACTGAGTATTACGACAAGTTGCATATATCGGGCTGCCAAACATTTACCATGCTGGTGAAGGTTGGTGAAAGAATCGAATGGTCATTAAAGGAGAAGAAATCTCAAGAGGCGATAGCACGGAGACCGTATCCTAGAAGAAAGGATAAAGAACCTATACGTGACATGGCTATGGTATCTAGCCCTAACGTTAATCAAGCTTCATTCCCAAAGCAGTCCAATGTCCGTTGGAGAAGTTCAAAGCCATTCGAGCCAAAGAAAAAGCCCGTAAGGCAATTCACCCCGTTGCCACGGCCGTTGTCGAAACTACTACCGATTCTGTTGGAAAGGCATTTGGTGGCCAAAGAAATGCTAAGAGATAATCCTACAAGATTTCCCTGGTACGATGAGTCGAAGACTTGCACATACCACATGGGAGAAAGAGGGCACGGTGTGGACAATTGTACAGTCTTGAAATACAAAGTCCAGCAACTCATAGACAAGAAGATATTAAGCTTTCAAGAGCCAGAGCCAAATGTGCATCAGAACCCTCTTCCTGAGCACAATGTGGTAAATATGGTCCTTACAGAGGAAGAAATAATAAGGCCCGATGAAGAAGATGAATATAAGACCAAATTAAAGTCAGCCCGACAAGGAGATGCTCGCTTTCGCCATGAAGCATTCTTAAAATGGGAGGTTATAGATAACTTGGGAGAAGATTCTGGCAAATACAACTTCCAAGTAAAATATACTCCACCACCGTGGGCTTTTAAAAATGAAATGATTGTGCCCGATGGTTGGGGCGGTATGGACGATGAGCTCAGCAAACAAAAGAAGATTCCTTCCTGTGATGAGGAAGATATATTTGAAGAGCAAAAAGAGAGGATTCGGCAGGGTGTGTCACGCCCCGAACCCCTTCGAGCTTGCGACATCCCGAACCGGTCGAATAGTTACGACGTCCCAGGAACATCGCCGACCCAACCCAAACATCAAAGACACATGCGGAAGCGAATATAAAACCCCTGACTAAAAAAACGACGATGGGGTAGATCATCAACACAGTCAAACAACAACAACATTCATTTATACAATGCCATGGCACCAAACATACAATTATCATATTACAAACATACTTAACAAACGAGCATCTGAAACCACTGACATAACACAAAGATCAGGTGGCTGGGGTAACTTAACTTCACTATAGGTCGACCTATCGAACAAAAGGTTACTGGTCAAACCTATTCTATACAACTCCTAAAATACCCTAGGGAAACCTACTGGTCACCCTCCTCCGCTCTGCTTTAGCGTCCTCTGGCTCAAGGCCCCGGAAAATCACCAGGACCACGATACGGGAAATCGCCTGTAGCTCCACTAGGGCACCATGGTCAGCTCTTCATACTCCAAAAATGGGGAGGCGGGCCTCCTGGGTTTAAGGCTGGGGGTCTGAAATGGTGGTTATACAACTATGAGACAAATCTCAATAAGTGCACAACCCCAAACCCCACATAGGCTTTCACGTACCGCCAGACGAAACACACATAACACACAACGATCAGCCAAACTAACAAACACATACAATCCTACCTGGAATCCATCATACACATCCCTGCATGTTAGATCATAATACAACCCACATTCCACAGTAATGCATCACAACCGCGCGCGTACCTCGATTATAATGCAAAACCCACTTGGGTACGTCCCATACCATGCCGAGCAGTTTTCACCCCATAATCGAGCACTACAATACACGATACAAACCACACTCGTACACGAACTCACACAACGCGTCAACTTTCTCAGTCCTCACTCGTCAAACCAATTTCAACTCATTCTCAACTTTCCACCACTACCGCGCCCGAGTAAAACACATCAGGCCAACGGTCTTCTGACCTCGTCAGGCATCGTCACCCCGTCGGGCCGAGCATTGTCACCTCATCAGGGACGGCATTGTCCCGCGTAAACGAACACGCCTCAGGACGGAATCCTACATTCTCACTTCCTTCTCTATCGCGCCCGCGTAAAACGCATCAGGCTAACGATCTTCTGACCTCGTCAGGTATCATCACCCCGTCAGACCGAGCATCGTCACCTCGTCAGGGACGGCATCGTCCTGCGTAAACGAACACGCCTCAGGACGGAACTTTTCCAATCAATCTTACATTCCCGTACCTTCATTCCACACATTCCACACGTATCACACATACACCACGTCCACAACCAATCTCACGCGACACATATACACAGCAACACACACACAATCTCACACTCCACACCCACTTCGTAAATGCACATCCTCGTCACACGAGCACACCACACAACCACACACACTTAGCACGCGACCTCAATGCGCGATCACATCACCACACCTCACGGCCACACACATGGCACACACGGCCACACATATTCAGCCCAAAACACATTTCCAAATCAGCCAATAATCACAAGCCACACAATCATTCAAACAAACCCATTCAAGCCATATAACTACCAATCAATCACAAAATTCCACCCTAGTCGTTCCGCACCATCACAGCCCTAACCGAGTCCACTAAACCACGCGTTATCATCCACCAAATCAGTCCACAACAACCCAATAACCAGCCTCGGTCTACACTCCAAAACAGTCACCTAAACTACCCGAATCAAGTCCTAAACGTGTCTAACAATACCCGAGATCCTAGGTAACATTTGGGGAAGTCACTTACCCTAGAAAGGAGTGACAACAAGGCTGGATGGGTGGCTGGAATGGCCGGATCAGAAGCAGCAGCCGAACAACAGCAGCGGCGGCGCCGGCGGTCAAGCAGGCGAGCGGTTGCACCACCGTGGACGGGTGGCTGGCGGGCGGCGATCGGGCGGCTGAGGGTGGCGATCTGGTCGTATAGGGCAAGGGAGGACGGCCAGGGGTGGCTCGGTGGGTGGCTGAGCTGAACGGGCCAGGCGAGACATAGAGAGAGAACGGCGAGTGGTGAGGCGCGGCCACCAGGATGAGGCGGCGGCGCGGGCGGCTGGGCTAGGCGGCGACCAGGTGGCGGCGAGCTAGTGGCTGGCCAAGGTAGTTCACGTGCAAGGGAGAGGAGGGAGAGAAGGAACCGATCAGTGGAGGGTGAGGAGAGAGAGTGAAAGAGTGAAAATGAGAGAGATAGAGAGAGAAAATGATATTTAAATGGTGCCCCCAAATAATTGCACTCCAGAAATTACCAAAATACCCCCAATCTACTCCTCCGATCCAATTGCCAAGAATTAATCTTATCCACATCCAACGGCCCACAATTGATCTTATCCAATAATGCAAGGGGCAAAAGAGTAATTAACCATAAAGGGAGAGGGGCATTCTTGTCCTCTTATTTTCGGCCACACAGGGTCTTTCTCAGTCCCCCAACTCAATCCAGTCCTCAAAATTCGTTCGCGGTCCCAGGGACAAAACAGTCATTTTTCCGGTCCCGGACCGAAATCCATTTTTTTACAGAAATGGGTGGCCCCAAGGTTGGCCACACCAAAAACGCCATCGGCCACTAAAAATTGTCACTTTGAAAATTCTCGATTCCCGGGCCCGAATTCCAAGAAATGACTAGAATCGAACAATCGCGACTTTAGCTTATCTCTGGCTAACGGGTGGCTCATTGGAATTACTCGCTCTCGACCCGTGACCGACACTAAGTCAAATCACGTTTAAGTTTGCTCGAACCAAGGCGACCTCGATTGTCATATAATTGCGAGGGTCTGTCACTAGTTCCCTTCGGACACGATCAATCAAATAGATCGGTCTCTGTTGGCCCAAAACATTCCCTCGTCAATCCTTATGGTCAAAGGTCGAACCAAGATCGAGTTCTTTGGTTGTGCGAACTCAATCCCGTAATGGCCTTACCCCTAAGGTTAGCATCCCGTGAATGCGCGGCTCCGGGTGAGATCTCACTATAAGTGCATTGGCCAAAATATTCATTTCATAAATCCAGGGAAAAGGATCGAAAATTGAAAATGTTACAATTCTTCCCCCCTAATAAAAATTTGGTCCTCGAAATTTGCAACTATACTCAGCCATCCAACAAATGGGGGTGATGACGTTTCACTCCTCCTTTCTCCCACTTTATCCCACCGATAATGCTACCGCAATTTCGAGTACATTTTCATACTGCCCGAGTGAATACTATAACTGCTCCTATGTGCTCCCGATGAAATCTCTTCTTATGTTCCAAATCATCGGGCAGGCATATCATCCTCAAAACTTCAAAATTCTATCCTCGGACACTTGGAAGTCCGGTTTCCTCTTAGTACCATCCATCTTTAGAATTTTCTAAATCTCGGGGTCCGTAGGTTGCAACGCCTGCATTTTAATCCGCACTTCCGGTTCAATTCTTAACATTATCATCAGCCGGGAGAGGTGTCCTACCTCGAACCGGAACCCTGAGTCTCGTACTGTCTCTAACAATGCCCATAATCGTATCAAAATCATACATAGTCAAACGAGCCAAATCTATCCTGCTTCCTACACCACCAATAAAGCAAAAGCTTTTTCTAACTCCTCAACCCATTTAGAAGCAACCTCCGAATCTCCTATTCCTTCAAACTTGGGCGGTTTCAATTTCAAAAATTGTTCTACTATCTGATGCATCTGTCGGTTCCTATTTCTATCACCAGCATTCTCATTAACTACAGCAGCTGCAGCCTCAGCAGCTTGGGCGGTCGCATTATCTCGCTCTTGAGCTTGCCTATCCAACATATTCTCAATTCTCTCTAACACCCTAAGAACTCCTTCCATACACGAATCTTCCCCGATTGGGATTTGAGAACTCGACGAGCCTCCTGCTCCTGCACCTCTCCTATTCATTCTCACGAGCTCACGCTATCCTCCTACCTGCTATAATTCTATACGGTAATCAGGGACCTAGGACAACTATACTAGTCCGAGCCCTAGGCACGAAACTCGATAACCAACACTCAACACCCAACACCCAACCATCAAACCAATCACACAACATCAAACCAAGATCACCAAACAACCAACAGGGTTCTCGTACTCACCTTAAGTCTTGCCGCACCTTCGTCCCAATCAACACCATAACCATAACAAACCACTCAGCAACCACAGGCGCGTACTCACAGGACATGCATAATCAATATAAACATGCATTTAATGAAGGGCTCCCTAACTGACTACCCCGAAGCCGTCGCTCCTTATCACTCCAGGTCTCGACCGTACCGGGATCGAGCTAGCCTTGCTCTGATACCAATTCAACACGGGGGATGTCACGCCTCGAACCCCTTCGAGCTCACGACATCCCGCACCGGTCGAATAGTTGCGACGTCCCAGGAACATCGCCGACCCAACCCAAACATCAGAGATACATGCGGAAGTGAATATAAAACCCCTGACTAAAAAGACGACGATGGGGTAGATCATCAAGACAGTCAAACAACAACAACATTCATTTATACAATGCCATGGCACCAAACATACAATTATCATATTACAAACATACTTAACAAACGAGCATCCGAAACCACCGACATAACACAAAGATCAAGTGGCTGGGGTAATTTAACTTCACTATAGGTTGACCTATCGAACAAAAGGTTACTGGTCAGACCTATTCTACACAACCCCTAAAATACCCTAGGGAAACCTACTGGTCACCCTCCTCCGCTCTGCTTCAGCGTCCTCTGGCTCAAGCCCCCAGAAAATCACCTGGACCACGATACGGGAAATCGCCTGCAGCTCCACTAGGGCACCATGGTCAGCTCTTCATACTCCAAAAACGGGGAGGCGAGCCTCCTGGGTTTAAGGTTGAGGGTATGAAATGGTGGTTATACAACTATGAGACGAATCTCAATAAGTGCACAACCCCAAACCCCACATAGGCTTTCACGTACCGCCAGACGAAACACACATAACACACAACGATCAGCCAAACTAACAAACACATATGATCCTACCTGGAATCCATCATACACATCCCTGCATGTTAGATCATAATACAACCCACATTCCATAGTAATGCATCATAACCGCGCGCGTACCTCGATTATAAGGCAAAACCCACTTGGGCACGTCCCATACCATGCCGAGCAGTTTTTACCCCATAATCGAGCACTACAATACGCGATACAACGCGTCAACTTTCTCAGTCCTCACTCGTCAAACCAATTTCAACTCATTCTCAACTTTCTACCACTACCGCGCCCGCGTAAAACGTATCAGGCCAACGGTCTTTTGACCTCGTCAGGCATCGTCACCCTGTTGGGCCGGGCATCGTCACCTCGTCAGGGATGGCATTGTCCCGCGTAAACGAACACGCCTCAGGACGAAATCCTACATTCTCACTTCCATCTCTACCGCGCCCGCGTAAAACGCATCAGGCTAACGGTCTTCTGACCTCGTCAAGCATCGTCACCCCGTCGGGCCGGGCATCGTCACCTCGTCAGGGACGGCATTGTCCCGCGTAAACGAACACGCCTCAGGACGGAACTTTTCCAACCAATCCTACATTTCCGTACCTTCGTTCCATACATTCCACACGTACCACACATACACCACGTCCACACCCAATCTCACGCCACACATATACACAGCCACACACACACAATCTCACACTCCACACCCACTTCGTAAATGCACATCCTCGTCACACGAGCACACCACACAACCACACACACTTAGCACGCGACCTCAATGCGCGATCACATCACCACACCTCACGGCCACACACATGGCACACACGGCCACACTTATTCAGCCCAAAACACATTTCCAAATCAGCCAATAATCACAAGCCACACAATCATTCAAACAAACCCATTCAAGCCATATAACTACCAATCAATCACACAATTCCACCCTAGTCGTTCCGCGCCATCACAGCCCTAACCGAGTCCACTAAACCACACGTTATCATCCACCAAATTAGTCCAGAACAACCCAACAACCAACCTCGGTCTACGCTCCAAAACAGTCACCTAAACTACCCGAATCAAGTCCTAAACGTGTCTAACAATACCCGAGGTCCTAGGTAACATTTGGGGGAGTCACTTACCCTAGAAAGGAGTGACAACAAGGCTAGATGGGTGGCTGGAATGGCCGGATCAGAAGCAGCAGCCGAACAACAGCAGCGGCGGCGCCAGCGATCAAGCAGGCGAGCGGCTGCACCACCGTGGACGGGCGGCTGGCGGGCGGCGATCGGGCGGCTGAGGGTGGCGATCTGGTCGTACAGGGCAGGGGAGGACGGCCAGGGGTGGTTCGGTGGGTGGCTGAGCTGAACGGGCCAAGCGAGATAGAGAGAGAGAACGGCGAGCGGTGAGGCGCGGCCGGAAGGAGGAGATGGTGGCGCGGACGGCTGGGCTGGGCGGCGATCAGGCGGGGGCGAGCTGGTGGCCGGCCAAGGTAGTTCACACGCAAGGGAGAGGAGGGAGAGAGGGAACCGATCGGTGGAGGGTGAAGAGAGATAGTGAGAGAGTGAAAATGAGAGAGATAGAGAAAGAAAATGATATTTAAATGGTGCCCCCCAATAATTGCACTCCAGAAATTACCAAAATACCCCCTATCTACCCCTCCGATCCAATGGCCAAGAATTAATCTTATCCACATCCAACGGCCCGCAATTGATCTTATCCAATAATGCAAGGGGCAAAAGAATAATTAACCATAAAGGGAGAGGGGCATTCTTGTCCTCTTATTTTCGGCCACACAGGGTCTTTCTCAGTCCCCCAACTTAATCCAGTCCTCAAAATTCATTCGCGGTCCCAGGGGCAAAACGGTCATTTTTCCGGTCCCGGATCGAAATCCATTTTTTTACAGAAATAGGTGGCCCCAAGGTTGGCCACACCAAAAACGCCATTAGCCGCTAAAAATTGTCACTTTCAAAATTCTCGATTCCCGGGCCCGAATTCCAAGAAATGACTAGAATCGAACAATCGCGACCTTAGCTTATCTCTAGCTAACGGGTGGCTCATTGGAATTACTCGCTCTCGACCCGTGACCGACACTAAGTCAAATCACGTTTAAGTTTGCTCGAACCAAGGCGACCTCGATTGTCATATAATTGCGAGGGTCTGTCACTAGTTCCCTTCGGACACGATCAATCAAATAGATCGGTCTCTGTTGGCCCAAAACATTCCCTCGTCAATCCTTATGGTCGAAGGTCGAACCAAGGTCGAGTTCTTTGGTCGTGCGAACTCAATCCCGTAATGGCCTTACCCCTAAGGTTAGCATCCCGTGAATGCGCGGTTCCAGGTGAGATCTCACTATAAGTGCATTGGCCAAAATATTCATTTCATAAATCCCGGGAAAAGGATTGAAAATTCAGAATGTTACAGGGTGAATAGCGATTTACCCAAACTTCATTTGAGCAAGGTGACACTGTAGACCTCCTTGGTCAAGACAGTGGAAAATACAACTTCCGTGTTAAGTACACACCTCCACCCTAGGCTTTCAAAGACGAAACTATTGTGCCCAATGGATGGGGAGGAATGGATGAAATCCCAATCAACAAATTAAGTCTTGAGGAGAAAGAAGATCAAGACGAGAAAATGAAAAAAAAAAGCTCGCCAAAGGGACAGGCGATTTGTTCGCAAAGCGCGAAAACGAGGCGAAATTGTGGATTATCTGGGACAAGACAGTGGCCGGTATAACTACCGTGTCAAATACACACCACCTTCATGGGCATCCAAAGAGGAAAATATCGTACCTGACGGTTGGGGTGGAATGGATACTATTGAAGCTGACAAAAGCATGGTGTCCATGATTACACCACTATTGATTAATCTTGATGAAGTGGATAGACTTGACAAAGAGAAGGATCATATTGAACCAATTACCATTGAGCTCTCAATTGGTCAACTAAGATCGAAGAGAAAAAGGTGCAGCTTGTGATCATCACTTTGCCTCCAAAGGAGAAATTTGATACCAAATGTGTACCATGGGATTACACGCCTAAAGAAGTTGATACAATAATCAGATCGGGAAGATGTTATGTCCCAAAAGAAGGTGAGCATGAAAAGAAGGGAGTAACTGAAGAGGATGTCAAGCAGTTGCTGTCAGTCATGAAGACAAGTGAATATGAAGTAATTGAGCAATTGAGGAAGATGCCGATACAGATTTCCTTACTAGATCTTTTCAAGACTTCAGAAAGCCACAAAACGGTGCTTATGAATCTTCTTAATGGGGTGCACGTCCCGGAGACGATTAATGAGGTACAACTGGAAGACTTTGTTGGTGCCATTCTTCTAAAGGATCAGATTGCCTTCTCTGATGAAGATTTCCCAATTGATGGACGTTCCCATAATAAAGCCCTGTATATTGCCGTCAAATGCAGGGGCAAGGAAGTGTCACGGGTGCTGATCGATAATGGTTCTGCACTTAATTTGTTTCCTCTAAACACACTGCATCGCTTGGGGATTAGTGAAGAACTTATCAAACCTTCAAAGGTAACCGTACTTTCGTTCGACGGGATGAAGAAGGATGTTATCGGTGACATCGAGCTAGAAGTAAACATAGGCCCTGTACCTTTTCTGATTAATTTTCAAGTGGTAGACATTCCAAGGACCTTCAACCTACTGCTAGGGAGGCCTTGGATTCATATGGCTGGCGCCATTCCTTCTAGTCTCCATCAAAAGGTTCGATTTGTTATTAACGGTAAAATGATTACCGTACACGGGGAGACAGACTTTGCCACTTACAAGGAAAGTGCCATACCTTATGTCGAGCCGGAGATAAAAGAAGAGCCCAGTTATCATTCCTTCGAAATGATTTCCATGATACAAATTCCTGCTGGTAGTGTCATGAAGACTCCAGAATTTTCGGCATCGTCTATTATGTCTGGAAAAGTGTTATGCCAATATGGATTTAACCATAATGGTGGGCTTAGGACAAAAGCGCAAGGAATTAAAGAACCTATTATCCCATTTGGTACAAAGAAGAAGTATGGAGTGGGGTATGAAGTCATTAGTAATCACCATGGAGGCCGAGGCCAAGGTCAAAAGAATCATAAAGGCCGTGGAAGCCGAGGTGATCGAACCATTAACACATCAACATGGAAGGGTAAGGCTAAAGAGTTACCCTATCATTAGATTCATATCAGAGAAAACTTTCCTGGGCCTCCCAAACTGCTTTCAGAAGAAAATTTACGTGCAAAGACCGAGCCTGACACGCTGGGTTTATTCGAAGAAGACATTATCAATGTCATTATAACTGAGGATGAAGACACCTACACACTGGAGTAGGAAGATTCTTTTGAACTCTTTCCTTATTGTTGCCTTTACAATTTGTCTTTTTCATGTTGATGTTGTTTAAATTCAGTTGCAATTTACATTTCTTTCAACATAGATGTAATTGCATTTTTTCAAATTCAATAAAAGTGTTCAAAGTTTTGTTAAGGACATATGGAAACAAAACCAAACCAATGATGAATATCGCTCTCACACGTGAGGCTTGAGGCTTTGGGTTTCCGTATGACTCCTCATTGCGAAAATGGTTTTAAGAGCAAGGATGTCCAAGGATACAAGGATTAGCTCTATTCTCTTGATCTCTTCAAAACAAATTTCAAAATAATTTTCCAAAAGGTTTTTTCGTTAAACCTCATGCATCAATTCATTTCATATGCAATTACTAATCATGTTTGTTGCATGTCAGGCATGAGCATTCACACACCCATAATAGGTTCATAGGTGACTCAAATCTCTCCAAGGAGATCACTTATGATATTGAGGGGGATAATGAAGATGAGGAATGGATCAGAAGAGAATGGATCCGTCATGAAGAATCAAAGCCACTCACGTTAGAGAAAACAATTACTATTAATCTGGGTGATAAGGAGAACCCCAAAGAGGTTAAGATTGGAGAAAGTCTTCCTTCAGTAGAATCAGAAAGAATTCTCGAGGAATATCACGATATATTCGCATGGTCTTATGCTGACATGCCAGGCCTTGATATGAATATAGTTGAACACGCTTTGCCAATTGATCCAAGTATTCCACCGAAGAAGAAAAAATTAAGGCGAACAAAGCCAAAATTGGCAAAGAAAATAGAAGAAGAAGTGATGAAATTACTCAAGGTCGGTTTCATCGAAGTAGTGCCATATCCAGAATGGGTTGCCAACATAGTACCCGTAATGAAGAAAGATGGTCGGGTGCGAGTATGTGTTGATTATCGCGACCTAAATAAAGCAAGCCCAAAGGATGATTTCCCACTTCCACATATTGATGTATTAGTGGATAGCATTGCTGGGTTCGAAACATTCTCATTCATGGATGGCTTCTCAGGATATAATCAAATCCTCATGAAGAAAGAGGATAAGGCGAAAACGTCCTTCATAACACCATGGGGCATATTTTGTTATAAGGTGATGCCTTTCGGTCTGAAAAATGTTGGTGCCACATATCAAAGGGCAATGGTAACTCTGTTCCATGATATGATGCACAAAGAAATTGAGATATATGTTGATGACATGATTGCAAAATCCAAACAAGGAGAAGACCATGTTGAGGTGCTTCGCAAATTGTTCAAAAGACTCAGAAAATGCAAGTTGCGATTAAACCCTAATAAGTGTGTATTTGGGGCAAAATCTGGCAAATTGCTAGGATTTGTGGTCAGCAATAGAGGAATCGAAATTGATCCTTCCAAGATCAAGGCAATACATGACTTGAAGACTCCTTCTATGGTAAAAGAAGTGAGAAGCTTGTTGGGGCGATTAAACTACATTGCCCGCTTCATCTATCAGCTTTCTGAGATTGCTAAACCATTCTTCAAACTATTGAAGAAAAATGCCAAAGTAAAGTGGGATAAAGAATGTCAACAAGCTTTTGACAAAATCAAAGAATATCTGGTATGCCCACCAGTGTTGGTACCACCAATTCCTAAAGTCCCGCTGATCTTATATTTGACGATTCACCATGAGTCATTAGGAGCGGTGCTTGTACAAAGAAGACCAAATGACGGTATAGAGCAAGCCGTTTATTACTTGAGCAAGAAATTCACAACATCAGAAGTGAATTGCCCTGTAGTTGAGAAGACATGCGTTGCATTAATTTGGGTGTTACACAGATTAAGGCAGTACACCCTTCATCACCAAATTTTGCTAGTGACTGAGAATGATCCGATCAAGTATCTTCTTGAGAAATCCGTCTTGGTCGGGAAATTAACCAAATGGCAAGTCTTGTTATCTGAGTTCGACATCAGGAGTTCATCCCAAAAGTCAATCAAAGGGCGAGCGATAGCAGACATGCTAGCAGAAAATTCGCAAAATATCGCCAATTCTGAAGAACGACTTGATGACCACATATTGACCTTGGTCGATGATAAATGGACCATGTATTTTGAAGGCGCAACCAACCTATCTAGATCAAGAACTGGGGCAGTACTGATCTCCCTAGAAGGCCAACACTATCCAATATCTGCAAAACTGGTATTCTCATGCACCAATAACATCGCTGAATATGAGGCGTGCATTCTCGGCTTACAATTAGCCCTTTCAATGAGGGTAAAAAGGTTGCAAGTATATGGGGATTCCATGCTCATTATATTGCAAACAACTGGGGAATGGAAAACTCGGGATGCAAAGCTGATTCCTTATCACAAATACCTAGAAGGAATGATAGAGGAATTCGAAGAAATAGCATTTAATTATCTTCCAAGAGCTCATAATCATTTTACAGATGCTCTTGCAACCTTATCATCCTTACTCCGAGCTGAAGATGGTATGGATATAAAACCATTGAGAATCAATATTCTCAAACAACCAGCACACTGCATGGTAGTTCAAGCAGAATTTGACAATGAACCATGGTTTCACGATATCAAGAAGTATTTACAAGCAGGAGAATTTCCTGAAGAAAGCCAGTTAGGCGACAAAAAATTTATCAGAAAGATAGCCAACAAGTTCTTTCTCAGTGGATAGGTTCTGTATAAAAAGTCGTTCGATTCGATCCTGTTAAGATGCGTTGATAGCAAAGAAGCTGAACAAATCATGAGAGAAATCCATGAAGGCGAATGTGGTCCGCATATGAATGGCCATCTCTTAGCCCGCAAAATCATGAGATTGGGATATTACTGGATGACGATGGAAACAGATTGCATTCAACATGTGAGGTGTTGTCGCCAATGTCAAGTTTATGGAGACAGAATTAATGCACCGCCGAATGAGCTGCATCAAATGTCAAAACCATGGCCATTTTCAATGTGGGGAATTGACATGATTGGCCCAATTAACCCCAAGGCCTCAAATGGGCATCGCTTTATCTTGGTGGCAAACAAAATACTTCACCAAGTGGATTAAAGCAAATTCATATACAAATGTCACCGCCAAGAATGTAGCAAGATTCATCAAACGGGACATCATTGCTAGTTACAGAATTCCAGAAGCAATCATTACTGACAACGGTTCAAATTTGAACAACAAAATCGTAAATAATTTGCTTGAACACTTCCACATTCGACACTTAAATTCATCTCCATACCGCCCACAAATGAATGGAGCAGTGGAAGCGGCAAATAAGAATATCAAGAAGATATTATCCAAAACAGCTGAGAACTATCGTGACTGGCACGAAAGATTGCCATATGCTCTGATGGCATACCGAACTTCAATCCGAACATCAACTGGGGCAACTCCATTTTCTTTAGTTTATGGGATGGAAGCGATATTACCCATTGAGGTAGAAATTCCTTCATTGAGGATATTATCCCAAATAAAACTCTCAGAAGCCGAATGGAGCCAACAAAGATATGAACAGCTGAACATAATTGATGAGAGAAGATTAAGGGCTATATGTCATGGACAAGCCTACCAGAAAAGAGTTGCTAAATCTTTCAACAGAAAGGTGAAACCAAAACGTTTTGAAATGGATGATCTAGTTGTGAAGAAGGTCATTCCCAATAATTCAGATCCACGTCGGAAATTCACTCCGAATTACGAAGGTCCATACATTGTAGCACTAATTCTTGTAGATATGATAGGAATAGAACTAGCCTATCCTGTAAATGCAGATGCTGTCAAGATTTTCTACCCATGAAATGAAGAAGGACATTCAAGAAAGTTGGCACTAATCATAACATGTACATATCATGCATTTCATAGAACATGTTTGTTCATTTTGCAGGATATGACAAAAGGAAATCTGAGATGACTCAGGGCTTCTAAAATCTTTCAACGGAGTTGAAAAACAAAAGGGAAGTGTCATTCTCAAATTCGATTTTCTCAATGTTGTTTTCTAATAAACTTTTCCCTTTTATCATCCCCAGGGAAACTGAAAGAAAAGATCAAAAGAGATAATCTTTCATGAATGATCACGACAAGATGAACAAGAGGTTGAGATCTCATCAAACCGATCAGGGAAGTATCCCTAACCCATGAGTTTGAGCTCGAACATCTCATTTTCAAATCTCTAGTGGAACAATTAGATCAGAAGCAAAACAATCAAGAGGGATATCGACAAGCCAATCAGGTAAGTATCCCTAACTCATAAATTTGGGTCTCGAAGAGGTTAATTTTATGGAACATAAAACTTCTTTTCCCCAAACGGATTAACATGAAAAGGTTATCTCAAAGAGTTTTGAAATACGCATTCTTTGAGTATAAATTATGCATCAGAATTCCTTAGAAAAGAAGGAAGTTTTGACGAAGGTCATGAAAAATTTCATAGAAAAAAGTTTGGATCAAATCAAATGGAAAGACCTTCAAATGATGAAAGGTAAGCCATATCCAAACACGTCCCCTATACACTCGAGTGAATGGAAGGATGAGTATCAGAATGAGAGAAAACCTCATCTGAAGGAAATAGGGGATATTCGCAATGATTACATGAATTGAAATGATGAAAAGCATATCATTTCACTATCCCAAACACATGATTACCCCTTGCAAACCAAATTTGAGCCTAAATAGTGGAGGAATTTCCCAAAAACAAACATGTTGAGAACCACCCCACACTGGGGCAAATTAGGAGGTTCACGATTGACATTTATGGAGAATAGGATCAAGAAAGATTTTATTGCATACGCTTGCATCAATCTTTCTGTGATAACCTCAGATGAATTTGTATGGAAGCTCACAACATCCCAAAAGGAAGAAGAGCATTTCGTTTCCATATCCCAAACACATTTACCTTTGGCAAAACCCAATTGAGCCTGAATATTCATTTCAGAACCCCAAAGTTGGTGATCATCTCTTTGCACTGGAGCACGAGCATATGATCCACTTTGATAAAATAGAAAGCAAAAGGGCAGAACACAGAGTCCTTAGAATGCAAAAAGATCAAGGACGAAGGAGTCCGGGGTATGAAAAAGCAGTGTGCCTGGTAAAAGCAAGGCCAATGCCCAGAAAAATTAGCAAAGGAAAAGAAAGAAAAGCATTCAAAAGAAAGAATGACAAAAGTCAAGCCAAAAGAAAAGCAAAAGTTGTGAAAATCAAAAGTCACAACAAATCAGTGATTGAAAATCTTAATGAAAGTCTAGGGGACTCTTGTGTTCATGCTAAGAAAAAATCCCTTAGTGGACGAAAGAAAAGGGTGGCGATGCCAAGAAGATCACCAATTTCATAAAAACCCTGAATTCAAAAACAATTGAGCTTTTTTTAGCCTACCCAATACCAACATTATAACCTCTACCCAAAGACTCTTCAGATTGGGATGTTGAGATTAAAAATATGATTTCATGACAAGAAGTCATCACTTAAAGAAGTGTATGCAATATTACCTTGTCTTATCCTCGAGGTTCTCAACTTGTAGACCCGAAGTCAGACATGATGAAATTCTTTTCTTGGCCTTAGAATGCCTATCTTTTGAATAGCCATTGACCAAGCCAACATTACAACCACTTGAAAGACCTTATCGGATCAATTGGATTATATACATTGCGAATATCTCCGAATACCTAAGGATTGGTTAGGAGATATAAAATCAAGGGATATCAGATCAATCCCCTTTCAACCAAATGATGGAAAGACCAAATTCATAGATCGAAACAAATCCTTTCTAATGAAGGTCTTCCGAATGATTAATTCAAGCATTTCTTGAAATTTGCAAGCATTCTGCTCAAATACTTCCTTTAAAAGGAAATTTAATTGCCTGAAATGCATACAAAGAATGCATATTTCAAAATCAGGTTTCAAATAGTTTTGGTCAATTCAAAACCAAGATTTCAAATAGTTTGTGGTAAACTAAAAAGAAAAATCACATTTCAAACAGTTTTGATTAATTTCAAGACCACCTTTCAAAATAGTTTTTGGTCAACTAAAAAAACCATATCAAGGTTAGTGAAAACTTAAAATCACAAAACAGACATTCATTGTTTGAAGTCTTTTTAAAATCTTATTTGGTGAGGAACCATTAGGCAAAATTCAAGTTCCATTGGCAAAGAGCCTTTAGGCAATTTCAAAATCCTACGGGTAAATTACATGGCAGTCCTCCAAAATTTCAAGTCTATTTGGTGAGAAGCCACTAGACAAGACAGATATTCTAAAGCAAATTGCACTTCGTAGCTTCTGAGTAATGATTCTCATGAGTGATTGCGATTTTGCAGCTTTGAATATGGTGATTTTTACAATTTTCTCAAGTGATTGCAGGATTGTAGCTTCGGAGCCATCACCCTTCGAGTGTTCGCAACCTGTAGCTTTGGATGACTTTTTAGGCCTAAAACATGGCCTTGTTATAGTTCTTCTGAGTGATCGCGGATTTGTAGCCTCAGAGAATTGACCCTCTGTAAGTTATCACAAACCGTAGCTTCAAAAAACTATTACACAAATCCTACAGGCGAGGAGCCACTAGGCAAAACAGATATTCTAAAGCAAATTGCACTTCGTATCTTCTGAGTAATGATTCTCATGAGTGATTGCGATTTTGCAGCTTTGAATATGGTGATTTTTATAGTCTTGCCAAGTGTTCACAGGTTGTAGCTTCGGAGCTATCACCCTCCGAGTGTTCGCGGCCTGTAGCTTTGGATGACTTTCTTTGGCCCGAAGAATGGCCTATTCATGGTGATTTTTATGGTCTTGCCAAGTGTTCGCAGGTTTTTAGCTTCGGAGTCATCACCCTCGAGTGTTCGCGACCTGTAGTTTTGGATGACTTTTTAGGCCTAAAACATGGCCTTGTTATAGTTCTTCTGAGTGATCGCGGATTTGTAGCCTCAGAGAATTGACCCTCTGTAAGTGATCACAAACCGTAGCTTCAAAAAACTATTACACAAATTCAATTCCTACTGACGAGGAACCACTAGGCAAACTAAAGTCCTATAGGTGAAGAACCCCTAGGCAAATCCAGGTTCTACTGGTGAGGAACCACTAGGCAAACTAAAGTCCTACAGGCGAGGAGCCCCTAGGTAATTTCAAAGTCTTTAGGTGAGGAACCACTAGGCAAACTAAAGTCCTATAGGTGAGAAATCCCTAGGCAAATTCAGGTTCTACTGGTGAGGAACCACTGAGCAAACTAAAGTCCTATAGGTGAGGAATCCCTAGGCAAATTCAGGTTCTACTGGTGAGGAACCACTAGGCAAATAAAAGTCCTACAGGCGAGGAGCCCCTAGGTAAATTCAAAGTCCTATAGGCGAGAAGCCCCTAGGTAAATTCAAAATCCTACAGGCAATGAGCCCTTAGGTAAATTCACAAGTCCTATAGGTGAGGAACCCCTAGGCAAATTCAGGTTCTACTGGTGAGGAACCACTAGGCAAATAAAAGTCTTACAGGCAAGGAACCCCTAGAAAAATTCAAAATCCTATAGGCGAGAAACCCCTAGGTAAATTCAAAATCTTAGTTAGCAAAGAACCACTAGACAAATATCCAAAGTCTTACCGGTGAAGAATCACTAAGCAAACTCAAGTCCTAAGGCAAAGAGCCTCGGGCGTTCATAATTCGTGAATTCATTCTCAAACCGTAAAATCAGGAAAAAATCATCATAATCATCACTAGCATCCATTCATACCCTTGGATGAGCAACAAAGAAACTATCACAAACAAATAAGTTTCTCTCTCTCTTGAATCATTAAGAACCCTTTCAAAATGTGTTCAAAAAAGAACCTTTGGATTAGATCACGAATCTCAAAAGCAAAGACCCTAATCAGTTGTTGTGAAATTTTCATTTCCATTTTGTTTAGTGAGTTGACTAAAAATTCAAGATGTCACCTTGTCTTTGAGATCAACCTCTAACGAGCTCAATCTCAAAGAGGGGCAGCTGTTAACACCTAATTTTTAGCTCATTTTTGTCATATTTTCAAAAATTTCAAAATTAGATCTAGGGATCTTGGCTAAGCCTGGAAACCTATTTCTAAAACCAAAAAATAATTTTTTAGCATTTTTCTGCATTTTTTCTGAATTTCTTTTAGTCAAAATAAACAAGAAAATCAAGAAAAATAGTAAATGGATCAGAAAATTCCATAAAAATAGTCACTAATCTTCTTTTAAATCCAATTTCATAAATACACTGTCAATTTTAGAAAATCTGAATCAGGTACATGTTTTTCCCAAAATTGGGCAAAATTAAACCCGAATTGAACCAAAAATGAAATTAAATTTTTTCTAGACATTTTTAGGTCATAGTGTCTTCACAACAATTGATTCTGGGACCTTTAATTGCATAATGGTCAGTCCAATTTCATAATTTGATGTAAAAATAAAAAATCCCCAAAAATTGATTGAAAATTAAGAATTTTGAACCTAAATTGGGAATCGTGCCCAAAATGAAATTTTCGAAATGTGAGATTATCTTTTTTAGGGTTAATCAGGGGTGGGTAATGCAATTTTGGCATCAATTTTGCCTGATTAGGTCATTAAGACCTTGAATTGAACAAAACCCTATTAATCCGAATATAAAAATGAGAAAATCTTGGGCACAATTATAATGAAAATTGGGGAAAATTATATGTTTGGATTCGGAACATGCTGGGAAATTCAATTTTAGGGTGAAATTTCGAAAATTCAAGTAAAATTAGATTTAATTTGCAATTTTATGCAAAACCGGAACTGCTGGGTCGGGCGGGTCAACCCGACCCGACCCGAACAGTCCTTCTTCCTCGCCCGACTCGGCCAAAACGCAATAAACCCAGAATTTCCCGCGTGTGTGCCCACGACTTTGCCGACTTATCCCAATCAATCTAGCACGTATTTGATCGAGATGCCAGCCGGAGAATCTCCGGCTGGCACCGGTTAACGACTCTAACCGATTGGGAGTCGGTTTCAACGATTTTTGAGTGGGAAATCGAAGAAAAAAAAAGAAGAAAAAACTGAAGAAGAAAAAGAGAAGGTATTCGAGAAAATTCCCGAGAGAGAGAAGAGAGAGAAAGAGTGAGAAAGAGAGAGAGAGTCTGTTAGAGACGTGTAGAGGATTCAAAGACCGAGTGATCGGTGTTTTCTCCGAAGAGAAAATGCCGGCGAATCGGCTCTGATTGTGATCCTCCATGTCCGGCGAGCCGGTGATGAAGCCAGTCCGCGAAGGTCTGAAAACAAGCCCCGGCCGGCGATTCCAAAGCTGCGGTCTTGAAGCCGAGGTGTTAAGGAAGAACTCTGACCATCACTGGTCTCAGAACCTCGTCGGATCATCAAACGAAAGCGGTAAAGATCGCTCATTGCCCTATTTTTTGAAAAAATTCCAAAACCCAAGTTTTGATGTTCATGCGATTTTCCTTACGATTTTAGACTTGTGAATGTTTGAAGCTAGTTTCTGATCATGCTTTATGTTCCTTGATTGCATTTTGGCCATAAAAACTGCATAAAACCTTCTCATCCACCATTGCCGAAATTCGCTGGAGCTCGCGAGGTGCTCGCCGGAGTGTCACCATGGCCAATGGCCGTTCAAGTAGGCCTTCCCTGACCTTGTATGATGATTTGATGTCTGTTTTGAACGATTTAGATGGCTAAGGCGGTTAGAATTAGGATTAGCAATTCTGGAAATTATAAGTTTAGAAAAGTTTACAAGTTAGGCTATTCGGAACAATTTTTCGCCAGCCGGAAAAGGTCCGACGGCGACCGGAATAGGCTAGATGGAAAATAGAACATATGGGCTTGCTAATGGTATAATCAGAATGACCAAAATGTCACCGGAAGGTCGTTGGCGGTAAGCCCGAACCGGCGGTCTTGAGAACGAAAAAATGCAAATCCATGCACACCAACTGTTTGTTAAAATGCCTAAATGAAGGAAACCCAAAACGGTGCCGTTTTGGCACCGTGCTCGCCGGCGACGGCCTGTTCGGTCTCGGCCGAACCGGGTCGATCCGGTTCATTCCCCTCGGCGGGAGAAAAAAATTCAAAAATAAAAAAATAGAAAAATTCTAAAAAAAATAAAAAATCACAAAAAAAAATTGAGATTTTCTTAGAAAATTAGAAAAATTTGCAGAAAATTCACAAAAATCATAAAAATCACATAAATTTCAGAAAAATTCAAAAATTTTCCGAAAATTCATAAAAATTTCGAAAATTCAGAAAATATAAATAAAAATTTTGAAAATTCTGAAAAATCTATTAAAAAATTGAAAAATTAGAAAATTCACCAAAATTTCCAAAAAGTCATAAAAAATTATTTCTCGGTTTAAAAATTTTTTCGAAAGAAAAAATCAATAAAAAAAATCAAAAATTTTGAAAATCCATAGAATGATTAAAAATCATTGTGGCCAGTCATAAAAAGTGAAATTTGGATTTTCCAAAATGCCTAAGTGGCATAATTTGGAAAAATCCAAATTTAGGGCCAAAACCCCTAAAAAACCCTAAACCCTAAATAATAAAAGGAACAAGCTATTAAAGCTTTGTTAGGGTTTGAGTAGTTTTCATTTCTAGTGACCAAATTAGGGTTACTGTGATTGATTTGCCATTGGATGTGCATTTGATTCTTGGATGCTTAATTGTCTGTCTATGATTAGATTAGTGAAGTGACCTTAGAGATCTGTGTGATACGCTGGACATGCCATATCGTTCTTAGGTATCGAAAGGGCGTTAATGGTCTCAATTTGGGATCGTTAACGTAACCAAGTCCCTTATCCAGGATCTTTGGTTCGTAGGATTGCGGTATTTCTCCCGTACCTCAATTAGGTTTCTAGTCGACCTACCGTAAATGACTAGTGGCGACTCCAAGTTTAAATTTAGATCAAACAAACCCCGCTGTCACGTGAGGTATGGTCTGGGAGAGGCCCGTATAGAAAAATACCTCCATCGTAAAGCACTCGAGAGCGTGGCGCAACACCATGTATTTTGATGGTGCAACCAGCTTATCTGGATCAAGAACTGGGGCAGTGCTAATCTCCCCAGAAAGCCAACATTACCCAGTATATGCAAAACTGGTATTCCCATGCACCAACAACGTCGCTGAATATGAAGCATGTATCCTTGGCCTGCAATTGGCCCTCTCGATGAAGATAAAGAGACTTCAAGTGTATGGAGATTCTATGCTCATCATATTGCAAACAACTGGAGAATGGCAAACTTGTGATGCAAAGCTAATTCCCTATCACAAATACTTAGAAGGAATGATAGAGGAATTCGAAGAAATAACATTTGATTATCTTCCAAGAGCTCAGAATCATTTTGCATATGCTCTTGCAACCTTATCATCCTTACTCCAAGCTGAAGATGGTATGGATATAAAACCATTGAGAATCAATATTCTCGAACAACCAGCACACTGCATGGTAGTTCAAGCAGAATTTGACAATGAACCATGGTTTCATGATATCAAGAAGTACTTACAAGTAGGAGAATTTCCTGAAGAAAGCCAGTCAGGCGACAGAAAATTTATAGAAAGATAGCCAACAAGTTCTTTTTAAGCGGACAGGTTCTTTATAAGAAATCATTCGATTCGATCCTGTTAAGATGCGTTGATAGCAAAGAAGCTGAACAAATCATGAGAGAAATTCATGAAGGCGAATGTGGTCCGTACATGAATGGCTATCTCCTAGCCTGTAAAATCATGAGATTGGGATATTATTGTATGACAATGGAAACAGATTGCATTCAGCATGTGAGGTGTTGTCGCTAATGTCAAGTTTATGGAGACAGAATCAATGCACCGCCGAATGAGCTGCATCAAATGTCAGAACCATGGCCATTTTCAATGTGGGGAATTGACATGATTGGTCCAATTAACCCCAAGGCCTTAAATGGACATCGCTTTATCTTGGTGGCTATTGACTACTTCACCAAGTGGATTGAAGCGAATTCATATACAAATGTCACCGCAAAGAATGTGGCAAAATTCATTAAGCGAGACATCATCGCTAGGTATGGAGTTCCAGAAGCAATCATTACCGACAACGGTTCAAATTTGAATAACAAAATCGTAAATGATCTGCTTGAACACTTTCACATTCGACACTTGAATTCATCTCCATACCTCCCACAAATGAACGGAGCAGTGGAAGCAGCAAACAAGAATATCAAGAAGATATTATCCAAAACAGCTGAGAACTATCGTGACTGGCACGAAAGATTGCCATATGCTCTGATGGCATACCGAACTTCAATTCGAACATCAACTGGGGCAACTCCATTTTCCTTAGTATATGGGATGGAAGCAGTATTATCCGTCGAGGTAGAAATTCCTTCATTAAGGATATTATCTCAATTGAAACTCTCAGAAGCTGAATGGAGCCAACAAAGATGTGAACAACTCAACATGATTGATGAGAGAAGATTAAGGGCTATATGTCATGGACAAGCTTACCAGAAAAGAGTTGCTAAATCTTTCAACAGAAATGTGAAACCATACGTTTTGAAGTGGACGATCTAGTAGTAAAGAAAGTCATTCTCAATAACTCAAATCCACGTGAGAAATTCACTCCGAATTATGAGGGTCCACACATGGTCAAGAAGGTTCTTCCTGGAGGAGCATTGATTCTTGTAGATATGACAGGAAAAGAACTGGCCTATCCTGTAAATGCCGATGCTGTCAAGATTTTCTACCCTTGAAATAAAGATGAACATTCAAGAAAAGATTCGGGTCACTTTAGAACATATGTATATCATGCATATCATGCATGCCATACATTTTATGAACATGTTTATCTGTTTTGCAGAAGAAAGCAAGTTTGAATCTGAACCGGTTGACAATTTCAAAATTCCAAATGGAGTTAGCAAATAGTAGAGGGAAGTATCATTTCCCAATTCTATTTTCTATTGATGTCCTCTAATGTGCTTTCCTTCTTATCATGCCCAGAGAGACAAAGAAAGGGAGCAACAACAGAAGAATACCCAATATAACCAAAGCAAAGGCATGCAAACAAGAGGAATCTGGATAAATTGATCAGACAGGTATCCCTAAATCGTGAGGGCATGTGAGGTCGCCTTTCTAAGAGAAAAATCAAACCTTTTTCTTCCTCAAGCGGAATGATACTAAGGCTGAGCAAAAACAAAACAAAGTGTTTTGCAAAGGAAAATACTTCAAAAATGTTTCAATCAAAGATTTTGAAACACGCTTTCTTTGAAAATGCAATAAGCTTCAAAATTCCCTAAAATGGATAATTTGACAAAAGGCTTTGAAAAATTTCATAGAAAAAGTTTGGATCAAATCAAATAGAAAGACCTTTAGATGATGAAAGGTAAGCCATATCCAAACACGTCCCCTATACACTCGAAGTCAAAGTGTTGAAATAAGTGAGAAAAACTCATCCGAAGGAAATATGGGATATTCGCAATGTTTACATGGATTGAAATGATGAAAGACAATCATTTCACTATCCCAAACACATGCTTATCTTTTGCAAACCAAATTTGAGCCAAAATAGTGGAGAAGTTTTCCTCAAAATAACCCTGTTAAGAACCACCCCACATTGGGGCAAATCAGGAGGTTTGTGGATTGACAGCTATGGAGAATAGGATCAAGAAAGATTTTATTGCATACTCTTTGTTGACACCTAATTTTTAGCTCATTTTTGTCATATTTTAAAAAATTTCAAAATTAGGTCTAGGGATCTTGGCCAAGCCGAGAAACCTATTTCTAAACCAAAAAATAATTTTTTAGCATTTTTCTGTATTTTTCCTGAATTTCTTTTAGTCAAAATAAGCAAGAAAATCAAGAAAAATAGTAAATGGAATCAGAAAATTCCATAAAAATAGTCATTAATCCTCTTTTAAATCTAATTTCATGAATACACTGTCAATTTTAGAAAATCTCAATCGGGTACATGTTTTTCTGAAAATTGGGCAAAATTAAACCCGAATTGAACCAAAAACGAAATTAAATTTTTTCTAGACATTTTTAGGTTATAGTGTCTTCACAACAATTGATTCTGGGACTTTTAATTGCATAATGGTCGGTCCAATTGCACAATTTGATGTAAAAATAAAAAATCCCCACAAATTGATTGAAAATTAAGAATTTTGAACCTAAATTGGGAATTGTGCCCAAAATGAAATTGCCGAAATGTGAGATTATCATTTTTAGGGTTAATCAGGGGTGGGTAATGCAATTTTGGCATCAATTTTTCCTAATCAGGTCATTAAGAACTCGAATTGAACAAAACCCTATTAACTCGAATATAAAAATGAGAAAATCTTGGGCACAATTATAATAAAAATTGGGGAAAACTATATGTTTGGGTTCGGAATATGAAGGGGAACGCAATTTTGAGGTTTAATTTGAAAAATTCGGTAAAAATAAGGTCCAATTTGCATTTTTTTTTTATCAAAACCAGAACTGTCGGGTCGGACGGGTCGACCCGACCCGACCCGAACAGTTCTTCTTTACCCTGTCGGATTGAAACGTGAAAAAACCCAGAAAGGAACATGTTGAACCCAGAAGTTCGCCGACTTATACCGATCAATTGAACACGTTTTTTTCGAGTCGGCCAGCTGGAAAATCTCCGGCTGGCAACGGATAACCATCACAACCGATCGAAAGTTGGTGATAACAACTTTTGAGCGGGAAAAATCACAGAAGAGAAAAATAAGAAAAACTGAAGAACGAACAGAACCTATTCGACATTTTTCCCAAGAGAAGGAGGAGAGAGAAAGAGAGGGAATCGTGCAGAAATCTAGAGAGAGAAAGGGTTGAGAGTCCCCTCACGAGTGCTCGGTGCCGCCGTAGACGCCGGAGCACCGGCGAATCGTGTGTGGCCGTGATTCTCCCCTCGTCGTTCCAGCCAGTCCGGCTGATCGGGAACGTCTGAAACCGGGTGTCGTCCGGTCGATTCAGATCTGATCTAGCTAATCCAGGAGCATCAGAAGGAAGAACAGGTGTCAGGGAACAATCTCCGGGGCTCAGATCACTTCGGAAATTTCATTGAGACGACGAACGAAGCAGGTAAATCTCCTTCGTGGACACGGATTCCTAGAATTTCCAGAATGTGTTTTGGTTCAAACTTGTGCATTTCTTCAGTATTTTGCGATGTTTAATGCTCAAAACATGTTATGACTTCATCTTTATTGTTTGTTTGCATTTTGAATGGTTAAACTTGCATAAACCGAGTCGGTCATGCACGAAAACCATCTCGCCGGAGCTCGGAGGTCCTCGCCGGAGCTTCACCGTGGCCATAGGCTAGTCAAGTTAGCATTCCCTTACCTTGTGTGATGATTTGATACTTGTTTTAATCGAGGTAGACGGCTAGGGCGCTCTGTATTGTGATTTAGGAATTAGAATAGTTAGTTCAAAATAGTTTACAAGTTCAGTTGTTTAGACCGATTTTTTCGCCGGTCGGCGAACATCCACCGGCGTGCCGAATAGGTCAGATTGACAATAGGATGTGAGGACATCACCGTGGTGCAACCAGAATGGCCAAAAGGTCGCCGCAAGGTCGCCGGCGGTGAGCCCGAATGGGCGGTCTCGAGAACTCTAAACCAGAAATTGTGCACACCAACCGTTTGCAAAAATGCCTAAATGAGAATAAGGTAAAACGGCGCCGTTTTCGGCAGGCCGTGCCCGCCAGAGGAGGTGACCGGCGCCGGCGCCGGCGACGGCCGGTTCGATCTCGGCCAAACCGGTCTGAACTGGTCCGGCCCGGTTCATTCCCTTCGGCGAGAAAATGAAAAAATAAAAAAATGTTAAATAAAAAAATAAATAAATTGAAAATTCTGAAAAATCAAGAAAAATTTGAAAAAATTGGAAAATTCATCAAAATTTCCAGAACACCATAAAGATCATTTTCTCGGTTTAAAATTTTTCCGAAAAAAAAAATCAAATTTTTTGAAAATCCACAGAATGATTAAAAATCATTGTGGCCAGTCATTAAAAGTGAAATTTGGATTTTCCAAAATGCCCGAGTGGCATAATTTGGAAAATTCAAAATTTAAGGCCAAAACCCCTAAAAAACCCTAAAAATGAAATGAACAAGCTATTAGAGCTTTGGTTAGGGTTTTGATAAATTTTTCATTTCTAATGACCAAATTAGGGTTGCTGTGATTGATTTACCATTGGATGTGCAATTGATTTTTGGATGCTTAATTATTTGTCCATGATTAGATTAGTGAATTGAACTTAGGGATTCGTGTGACGCACTAGACATGTTATAATCGTTCTTAGGTACCGAAAGGGCATTAACGGTTTCAATTTGGGATCGCTAATGTAACCAAGTCCCTTACCTAGAATCTTTGGTTCGTAGAATTGCTGTACTTCTCCCGTACCATAATTAGGTTTCTAGTCGACCTACCATAAACGACTAGTGGCCACTCCAAGTTTAAATTTAGATCAAATAAACCCCGCTGTCACGTGAAGTATGGCCTGGGAGAGGCCCATATAGAAAAATACTTCCATCAGGAAAGCACGCGAGCGCGTGGCACGACAGGCTTGGCGACTCCACTGGGGAAATCTTAAATTTCTAAGTGGACTTAGGCCTAGATAGAACGATATGCATGTGTTTGTGCTCGCAAGGATCCCAGGTACGTTCCATTAATGATGTGTTAAATGGTGATGCAGGTGGGAGGTATAAGGGGTGTAGTCTATGCTTACCTTTGTTTTGCAGGATGGTGTCGGGATTGAATGTGATTTCGACCAAATTTTAGAAGTGTTGTTCGGTTATAAATTATTGTGCTTTCCTTTAAATTGCTTTAGCACTACACTTTTCGCACACACCACCCGTGGCCCAACCCCGGCTACATTTAGGATCACTCTTAGGAGGTGTGTGTTTAAGCGAAACTATGAGCCGATTGCTCATGGGATCGATTAAATACAATACCGATTACCAAGATGGAATAATATTCCATTACTTTAGGCCGATTGCCTATTGGAATGGAATCCCTTGTCCATTAAGGTGGTTACCTTGAGCCTTTAGTATATCCTCACCCTTTTAGGTGTCAAAACCTCACTTGTTGCATATGCTTGTCTTTGTGGTTGGTATACCTAAAATCAAGCAAAAATGTGTTGGTAAGTAAGTGTCATTCCACTTCTCTCATCTTTTGAATTATGCAAAAATAATTGATATCACTTTGTTGAAAAATGCCCAAATGACAATCAATGTTTGGACAAAATGCCTTTTCATACTAGAATGAATGACTAGGGCGACATGCTCCATTTGGTC
The DNA here is from genome assembly GCF_021117445.2 of Syzygium oleosum. NCBI lineage: Eukaryota > Viridiplantae > Streptophyta > Magnoliopsida > Myrtales > Myrtaceae > Syzygium > Syzygium oleosum. The sequence goes on along the minus strand of NW_026607485.1, from coordinate 17,182,172 downwards.
ACCTTTTACACTTCTAGATGGAATGTATAGGTCCATGATGATTTTCAATGTAATTCAAATAGATTGGATGCTCAAGATGTGACATGTATAATCCCATTTGCCAAAAGTCAATTTTCGATGTATTCGAACTTGTAAACCATAGGGTAGTACTTTATGGTCAAAATGGAGCATGTCAAAAGGCATTTGTTTTAAACATTGGTTTCATTCACATTTTCAAGTATATGCTCTTTTAAGGCATAAATGGATTAGAAGTGGCATTTGTATTACGTCATAAGAATGCAAATGTGCCTTACCTCCATTTTATCCATAAAAGGACATATAATTAAAATGGGGGCATTTAAAATTAATCCATGGTGACTAATAATGAACTTTTTGCATGATTAGATCGAAATGGGGAAACTAGACATACAAGTCATCCCGGTTCCAAGGAAAGAGCTTTTGGCATGGTGGATGAACATGACTAAAGACAACAAAGCCTATGTGAGGGAAAGATTGGGATATTTGTTTAAGCTCATCAATTTAGAGTACCAAGTGAGCTTGATTCAAGCATTATCCCATTTTTGGGAAGTTACCACCGCCACATTCCAATTGGGCGAGCATGAGATGGTACCTACATTGGAAGAGTATAAGGCAACCATGGGGATTGATTTCAAATCAAAAATCGTTGAGCCCCCAATTGGATTGAAACCTACGAGTGTCATAGCCGAATTTTTGAACTTGAAGACTCCTCAAGTGGAAAAGTTGATCAAGTCAAACACCGGGGATTTTCCTTTATCCTACTTGGTAGCTAATTACTCCAAATTGCCAAAGGAAACTGGGAATACTTTCGTAAGAGTCTTCATCCTTGCTTTCTTCGGGTTTGTCTTATTCCCTACATCAAGGACCGGATTAAATCCTCTTGTTGCGGTGATTGCTAGGCAAGCTTGCCTAAAGTAGGATTTTTCTAACATGCTTTTAGCAGAAACCATCATCTCTTTGAACAAATACCAACGTCACCAAAAGGGTGTACTTCAAGCCTCCGCCGGGTTACTTTATGTATGGTTAATTTCCCATAGCTGACCTTGGGAACGTCATATGCGCATTAAAGAGATCGACTCATCTACCAACCCTATTGAGAAGTATTTGAAGCTCCAAGACAAATTGCCAAAATACTCTTTTCATGAGTGGGCAAACTTCATTAGGGCATTGACTCCCGATAAATTCCAATGGAGAATTCAATGGCCAAAGATAGTGACAGCTCAAATTACTTGTCAAGAAGGCAACTTAGTGCCATTGCTTGGATTGAATGGTGGAGCCGCTTATTGCCCATTAAGAGTGGTACGACAATTTGGAATGATTCAACAAGTTCCACCTACTTGGCATCCCGAAGAGTTCACATTTGACATACAACAAAAATCTCAACCGGAGAAAGAAAATAAGGAGTTGCAAATAAAGGTTCAGAAGATCATGTATTCCTTGAAGAAATCAACCAAGCAAATAGTGCAATGGCTTGAAGATTTACAAGGAGAAATGAAGCTTTTCTTGGCATCCAAAGAGTACATAGAATGGTTGAAGGCTAAAAGACTGATTGATGTCGAACTATATGTACCTTTGAGTATCATTACCCATCTTGATGAATCATACATTCCGGAGTACATTGTGCCGAGCACGCCAGGTGTCGAGCCATACGTTCCCGAAGAGGTTACGATTGACGTGGAAGAATGGGAGACACGAGTCAAGGAATATGAAGAGGCTGAAGCTACCTTAGCTAGCAAGAGGCCTAGACTTGTTTAAGCTAGTGTTCCCCCATTTTGATGTAAAGCATTGTAATATGAATCTTCAAAATTAAAACAATTACTTGATGCATGATTGTTTGATGAAGTTTTAAAGCACATTTCGCATAAAAGAAACAATCACCATGGATTACAATTCTTTGAATTGTATGGTTTCTTGAGAAAAAAACATTGATGAGAAGTTTTATACAAGGCTAAGGCTTGTGTAAAAGTTCTTATCCTTGTTAATCACAAGAAAACATACAATTGAAAGAATATAGGTCTTCATATTCATTTCATCAATTCTAATATCTCGATGGTTTTCATGAAAACAGGTTGATTAGCAACGGAAGGCAAAAGAGTCCGAACCTATTTACAAGTTAAAATGGCCAAGGAAGAAACTCGCACTCGATTAGCTGAAGTGGAGAATCAGATGACGCATATGGCTGCCATGATGGCAGAAATGAAAGCCTTCATTATGGTTACGAAGGGATCTTATCCTACAGTCTCAAATTCAAAAGCTGCACTTGAAATAATGGATCTGAAAGAAGACATTTGGGTCAAAAGACATCTAAAGATGAAGAAGAGGCCAAAAGATTGGCCAAAATTGAAGAATGCCTTGCAAGCCAAGGATATGAGCTTCAAAGGTTCACCATATTGGTGAAGGACGGTGAAAGAGTTGAATGGTCGTTAAAAGAAGAGAAATCTCAAGAAATGACAATGCGAAGACCTTATCTTGGAAAGAAGGATAAAGAACCTGTGCGTAACATGGCTATGATGTCTAGCCCCAATGTTAATCAAGCTTCATTTCCAAAACAGTCTAACGTCCCTTGGAGAAATCCAAAACAGTTCAAGCCAAAGAAAAAGCCCGTAAGACAATTCACTCCGTTGCCATGACCCCTGTCAAAGTTACTACCGATGCTATTAGAAAGATATTTGGTGACCAAAGAAGTGCCAAGAGATAATCCTACAAGGTTCTCCTGGTACGATGAGTCGAAGACTTGCACATACCATATGAGAGAAAGAGGACACGATGTGGACAACTGTACAGTTTTGAAATACAAAGTCCAGTAACTCATAGACAAGAAGATACTAAGCTTTCAAGAGCTAGAGCCAAATGTGCATCAGAACCCTCTTCCTGAGCACAATGTGATAAATATGGTCCTTACAGAAGATGAATATGAGGCCAAATTAAAGTTAGTCCGTCAAGGAGATGCTCGCTTTTGCCGTGAAGCAGTATTAAAAGGGGAAATTATAGACAACTTGGGAGAAGATTCTGGCAAATACAACTTCCAAGTAAAGTACACTCCACCACTGTGGGCTTTTAAAGGTGAAGTGATTGTGCCCGATGGTTAGGGCGGTATGGACGATGAGCTCAGCACACAAAATGAGACTCCATCCTGTGACGAGGAGGATCAATTTGAAGAGCAAAAAGAAAGGATTCGGCAGGGTGAAAGGCGATTTACCCAAACTTCATTTGAGCAAGGTAACACTGTAGACCTCCTTGGTCAAGACAGTGGAAAGTACAACTTCCGTGTTAAGTACACACCTCCACCCTGGGCTTTTAAAAATGAAACTATTGTGCCCGATGGATGGGGAGGCATGGATGAAATCACAATCAACAAATTAAGTCTTGAGGAGAAAAAGATCAAGATGAGAAAATGAAGAAAAAGGCTCGCCAAGGAGACAGGCGATTTATTCGCAAAGCACGAAAACGAGGCGAAATTGTGAATTATCTGGGACAAGACGAACAAGAGGTTGGTTGTATCGTTTCAATCAGAAATGAACAATGCTTGAACCAACGTTAACACTGGGTTTTAATTTTACAGGGATCCCGGCAAACCGATCAGGTAAGTATCCCTAACCCATGAATTCGAGCTCAAACATTTCATTTTCAAATCCATAATGGAGCAAATCAATGCAGATGTTTGAAAAAATAATTTTTCTTGAAAAATCAAACCAAAACAATCAAGAGGGATATTGACAAGCCGATCAGGTAAGTATCCCTAACTCGAAAATTTGGGTCTCGAAGAGGTTAATTTTCTGGAAAAATGAAACTTCTTTTCCCCAAGCGAATTAACATGAAAGTTTGTTTCAAAGATTACCTCAAAAGTGCTTTAAATAAAAAGTTTTGAAATACACATTCTTTGAGCGTGCATTACTCATCATAATTCCTTAAAAAGGAAGTTTTGATGAAAGTCATGAAAAATTTCAGAGAAAAAGTTTGGATCAAATAAAATGGAAAGACCTTCAAATAATGAAAGGTAAACCATATCCAAACACGTCCCCTATACACTCGAGTGAATGGAAGGATGAGTATCAGAATGAGAGAAAACCTCATCTAAAGGAAATAGGGGATATTCGCAATGATTACATGAATTGAAATGATGAAAGGCATATCATTTCACTATCCCAAACACATGATTACCCCTTGCAAACCAAATTTGAGCCTAAATAGTGGAGGAATTTCGCAAAAACAACCCTGTTGAGAACCACCCCACACTGGGGCAAATTAGGAGGTTCACGGTTGACATTTATGGAGAATAGGATCAAGAAAGATTTTATTGCATACACTTACATCAATCTTTCTGTGATAACCTCAGATGAATTTGTATGGAAGCTCACAACATCCCAAGAGGAAGAAGAGCATTTCGTTTCCATATCCTAAACACATTATCCTTTGCAAAGCCCAATTGAGCTTGAATATTCATTTCAAAACCCATATTGGTGATCATCTCCTCACATTGGGGCATGATATATGATCCACCTAGATTGACGAAAATAAAAGGGCAGAACACAGAGTCCTTAGAATGCAAAAAAGATCAAGGACGAAAGAATCTGGGGCATGAAAAAGCAGTATGCCTGGTAAAAGCAAAGCTAATGCCCAGAAAAATGAGCAAAAGAAAAAAAAGAAAAGCATTCAAAAGAAAGAATAACAAAAGTCAAGTTAAAAGCAAAGCAAAGGTTGTGCAAAATCAAAGATCACAACAAGCTAGAAGTTGAAAAGAAAAGACCATGATGAGCATCTAAGAGACTCTTGTGGTCATGAAAAGAAAAGATCCCTAGTGGACAAAAGAAAAGGGTGGTGATGTCAAGAAGATCGCCAATTTCATGAAAACCTTGAATTCAAAACAAAACAATTGAGCCTTTTGAGCCTACCCAATACTAACATTACAACCTCTCCCCAAAGACTCTTCAGATTGGGATGTTGAGAGTGAAAATATGATTTCATGACAGAAGCTATCACTTAAAGAAGTGTGTGCAATATTGTCTTATCTTATCCTCCAGGTTCTTAACTTGAAGACCCGAAGTGAGTTGAAAGATGATAAGATCTTTTTCTTGGCCTCAGAATGCCTATCCTTTGAATAGCCATTGACCAAGCCAACATTACAACCATTTGAAAGACCTTATCGGATCAATTGGATTGTATACATTGCGAATATCTCCGAACACCTAAGAATTGGTTAGGAGAGATAAATTGAGAGATATCAGATCAGTCCCCTTTCAATCAAATGAAAGAAAGACCAAATTCATAGATCGAGACAAATCCTTTCTAATAAACGTCTTCTAAATGATCATTCAAAACGTTTCTCGAAAGATTTCGAGTCATTTGCTCAAATACTTCCTTTAAAAGGAAATTTGATTGTCAAAATGCATCGACATGAAGAATGTTGTTTTTTTCAAAACCACGTTTCAAAATAGTTTCTGGTTAACTAAAAAACCATACAAAAGTTTCATTTTGTTAAAATATATATTCTAAAGTAAATTGCACTTCGTAGCTTCTAAGTGATGATTCTCATGAGTGATCGCGATTTTGCAGCTTTGAATATGGTGGTTTTTACAATTTTCTCAAGTGTTCGCAGGTTTGTAGCTTCGGAGCTATCACCCTTCAAGTGTTCGCGACCTGTAGCTTTGGATGACTTTCTTTGGCCCGAAGAATGGCCTATTCATGGTGATTTTTATGGTTTTCTCAAGTGATCGCAGGATTGTAGCTTCAGAGCTATCACCCTCCGAGTGTTCACAACCTGTAGCCTTGGATAACTTTTTTGGCCCAAAGCATGGACCCATCCAAATCCTATTGGCAAGGAGCCTTTGGGCAAGTTCCAAAATCCTACGGGTAAATTACATGGCAGGTCTCCAAAATTTCAAGTTTATTTAGTGAGGAGCCACTAGACAAGACAGGTATTCTAAAGCAAATTGCACTTGGTAACCCCGTGACAAAATCCATCATGACATGTTCCTATTTCCAATGGTCGCAAAAGTCCTCCGGGCTTACAATGCTGCGCCTTTACTTGCTGACAGGTTACACATTTCGCCACATGCTTAGCCACATCCATTTTCATTCCATTCCACCAGTAATGCTGCCGCAGGTTCTGATACATCTTCGTACTGCCCAGATGGATGCTATAATTGCTACGATGGGCTTTCTTCAAAATTTCCTCCTTAAGTTCCATATCGTCGAGCACGCACAATCGTCCACGGAACTTCAAAATCCCGTTCTCGGATACTTGGAAATCCGGTTTTCTCTTGGCGGCGTCTATTTCAACTATCTTCTGAATTTCCACGTACGACACCCTGTCGTCAACGTCTGTTTCTTCATATCTCAGCACATGGGTCGGATCCGGCTCATACTGCTTCAGCATCAACACGTGGAACACGTTATGCACTTAGGACAAGTTAGGTGGTAAGGCGAGTCGATAGGCCAGATCTCCAATCTTCTCCAAAATTTCGAATGGACCGACATATTTCGGGTTTAACTTTCCTTTTTTGCCAAATCGGGATAGTCCTTTCATTGGCGACACTTTAAGAAAAACATAATCTCCAACTTGAAATTCCAAGGGTCACCGTCTCCGATCGGCATAGCTTTTCTGATGACTCTATGCTGTCTTTAACCTTTCCCGAATGATCTCGACTGCCTCAACTGTCTGTTGCACCAATTCTGGACCCGTTATATTCCATTCCCCAACTTCATCCCAACACACTGGCATTCTGCATACTCTATCATACAATGCCTCAAACGATACCATCTGAATACTCTACTGATAGCTGTTATTATAGGCAAACTCGACTAAATGCAACTGCTCTTCCTATTTACCCTGAAAATCCAACACACATGCGCGCAACATGTCTTCCAAAGTCTAAATCCTCCTCTCCGATTGGCCATCCGTCTGTGGATGATAGGCCGTACTAAACTGAAATTTCGTCCTTAAGGCCGTTTGCAGACTTTTCCAAAAGTTGGCGGTAAACCTGGGATCACGGTCCGAAGTGATCGTCACCGGTACTCCATGAAGTCGGACAATCTGTCGTACATACAAATCTGCATACCTTTCCAACTCAAAATCCTTTCGCATCGCCAGGAAGTGCGCTGACTTAGTCAGTCTGTCCACTATTACCCAAATCGAATTGTGCCCTCTCTGACTCCTTGGTAATCCCGTGACAAAGTCCATCGTGACATGTTCCCATTTCCATTCGGAGATTTCCAATGATCGCAGAAGTCCTCCAGGCTTACAATACTGCGCTTTTACTTGCTGACATGTCAGACATTCGCCACATGCTTAGCCACATCCGTTTTCATCCCATTCCACCAGTAATGCTACCGCAGGTTCTGATACATCTTTGTACTGCCCGGATGAATGCTATAATTACTGCAATGAGCTTCCTTCAAAATTTCCTCCTTCAGTTCCACATCGTTGGGCACGCACAATCGTCCACGGAACTTCAAGATCCCGTTCTCGGATACTTGGAAATCCGGTTTTCTCTTGGCGGCATCCATTTCCACAATCTTCTGAATTTCTTGGTCCGTAGATTGCAATGCCTTTATCTTGGTTTGAATTTTCGGTTCGATCCTCAACGCGACAAGTAGATTCGACACACAGCTCACCTCAAACTTAAATTCTGAATCTCTTATCCTTTCCAATAGAGTCCATTCCTTGACCATCATGTGCGCCATACTCGACTTCCGACTTAGCGCATCCGCCACTCGATTAGCCTTTCCAGGGTGATACAAAATGTCGCAATCGTAGTCTTTGAGGAGTTCCATCCAACGACGCTGCCTCATATTCAACTCCTTCTGTGAAAACATATATTTGAGGCTATGATGATCCGTGTAAATTTGAAACTTTTCCCCGCACAAGTAATGCCTCCAAATCTTAAGGGCGAAGATAATCGCAGCCAATTCCAAGTCATGGATCAGATAATTCACTTCGTGCGGTCTCAACTGACGTGACGCATACGCAACTACCCTTCCATATTGCATCAACACACATCCAAGTCCTCTCAACGACGCATCACTATAAACCTCAAATCCTCCTGGTCCTGACGGAATAGTCAACACCGGAGCAGTCGTCAACCTAAGCTTCAGCTCCTGAAAACTCCTCTCACACTTATCGTCCCATTCGAACTTCGTTTCTTTCTTAAGTAACCGTGTTAACGGCATGGCTATTGACGAGAACCCTTCTACAAAATGCCTGTAGTATCCTGCTAAACCCAAGAAACTCCAAATCTCTGTTACTGACGTCGGTCTTGGCCACTTGGTCACTACCTCAATCTTGGTCGGGTCCACTGATATTCCATCTCCAGAAATTATATGTCCAAGAAACGCCACTCGGTTAAGCCAGAACTCGCACTTACTAAACTTGGCGTAGAATGCGTGTTCTCTTAAGGTCCGTAGCACTTCAGTTAGATGTACCTCATGCTCTTCCGGGCTCTTTGAGTATACCAATATATCATCAATGAAGACTATGACGAACCGATCCAAAATCTCCTTAAATACCCGATTCATTAAATCCATAAAGGCAGCGGGGGCATTAGTCAAACCGAAAGGCATCACTGTGAATTCGTAATGCCCATATCTCGTCCGAAAGGCCGTCTTAGGTATATCCTCTTTCCTAATCCTTAACTGATGATACCCTATCCGTAGATCGATCTTAGAAAATACTGAAGCTCCCTGCAACTGATCGAACAGGTCATCAATCCTCGGCAGTGGGTACTTATTCTTGACGGTCACCTCGTTCAACTGCATGTAGTCTATACACAACCTCAATGTCCCATCCTTTTTCCTTACAAACAACACCGGTGCTGCCCATGAAGACGCACTTGGATGGATAAAACCCTTGTCCAACAACTCTTGCATCTGGACCTTTAACTCCGTCAGTTCTGACAGTGACATCCGGTAAGGCGCCTTCGAGATCGGCTCAGTCCCTGGGCCAACTCGATTACGAATTCCACTTCTCTTTCTGGTGGCAAACCCGGCAATTCCTGAGGAAAGACTTCGGGAAAATTGCACACCACGGGTATGTCCTCCAATCTTAGCTCCATAGCCGTCGGATCGACTACGCTTACCAAATATCCTTCACACCCCTCATCTAACAACTTGGTTACCTCAAGCGAAGAAATCCAAGGGATCGAGGTTCCTCCTCGGTTTCCCATAAACTCGAATATAGGATGTCCAATCGGGTTGAATTGGATCACCCTGTTACTACAATCCATCACGACTTTCTGCTTAACTAGCCAATCCATCCCGACAATCATGTCAAAATCGAACATAGTCAATACCGCCAAGTCTATCCTTTCCTCTCTACCCCCAATTACTATCTTACAGTTAGGACACCCTAACGAGACTAACACCCTATCATTTAGCGGAGTCGTTACACAAAGCATGACTTCAAGCATAACCGGTTCAATTCCAGTCAATCTAACAAACTGTTCCGATATAAACGAGTGTGAAGCTCTCGGATCAAACTGTGACATTCTGAATTCGACCCACTTCCAGGATCAATGAAATGAATATGTATTTCTCATTTCGTTTTAGTAAGTCTCACCCGGAACTGATCACTCTTAGGATACTGACCAATAGGGAATGGCTAATTAGGAAAACGGTACGTGGACCCAAGAACTCGACCATGAATCGAGCTTCGATTCCGAGGAACAACGAGGGAATATTTTGGGCCAATGTGAGCCGATCTAAGGAGGGCGACGGATTTGGTTTGCCAACGACGTACGATCGAATCGCGAGTGATTCCGCACAACCGAGAGTACGCGTGGCGAACAATCCTAAACTTACTCCAAACGATCACGACCTCCAGAACTAGTGATAAATCCTCGCGTTCTCTTGAAAATCGAGACCGTCACGACTCGAGTAACTCTAGGTTGATACGCGTAACCCCTAAAAAGCCGCCCGTTAGTAAGAGACGCTAAAATCGCATTTGAGCGAAATTGATCGTTGAGTTGCGCCCGGACTTGAGTGTCGAATTTCACGGACGTATAGGACTAATTTTCAAGGACGACGTCGTATTAGTGTGGCCAATCATATTTGGGATCGGTTTAGTAAAAAAAATTGAATTTTGGACCGGGAACGGAAAATTACCATTTTGCGCCTGAGCCTTATGCATTAATTCCGAATTATTGGAGGTCAAAATGGACTTGTTCAGCCCCAAGAGTGCCGAAATTATTGGACAATTAAGCCTCCATCACTCTTGCTTATTCCCAACTTTGCCCCTAGATATTTTATTCTAGAATTAATCCTAGCCCTTGGTTTTGGATAGAATTGATTAGCCTTTTAATCTTGGCCATTGGATTATATGGGTAGTGGAGTGGGTGGATTGGTCTTTGTTAGTGGGGTTGGTCACCTAATCCCACTCAAGGTTTTGAATAAAACTCTCATATTTTCTCTCTCTCTCCCCATTTCCTCCCCTAATTCCGCCGAAGCTCCCCCTCTCACTCTCTCCACTCTCTTCTCCCCTTGGCCATGAGAAGCCAAATCGCCAGAGCAGCCCAGCAGCGGTCGTGCCGCCACCGCCGGAGCCGCACCCCGCCGTCGGCCGCTCAACCACCTCACGCGCGCCACCACCACCACTCGGCCACCCCATTCCCTCATTCTCCCCTTCTCTCTCTCATTTTCGGCACCACCAGCACCGACCAGCACAGCCTTGGCCGTGTGTTGTCGCCACCGCCGACCGCCCTACCGCCTCACGCACCGTAACCACCCTCACCTTTCCCCTCTCCATTTCCACGCCTCACCACCATCACCATCATCCTACCTCGCTGTCCGACTCAGCCGAGAGCCACCAGCCCGTCGCCGCCGCCGATCGCCGCCATGGGAGCCGCTGGAGTTCCCTGCTGGTCCGGCGTGATCCGGCGACCGTCCAGCCCATTTTCCCCTAGTTCGGCACCCCTTGGAGCTTAGGACCTTGGTGAGTGGAAACCCTAAACCCTAATTAGGCTTTGATGCATTTTTAGACGAGTTTAGGGGTTATTTAGGGTAATTTTAAGGGTCGTTTTAGGGCCGGTGAATAGGGCTGATCATGTGGTGATTTTGGTGGCCTAGTGTGTTGATTTAAAGGTGATTTAGAGGCCTAGAGTGGTCTGTTTAAGGGCTGAATAATGTGAGCTTGAATGGATAATATGTTGCTAGTCTATGGTTTAAAGGTGTATTGCCATGGGTGTTTTGATTGGACCATAAGTGGCGTATTTAGGCATGGTTTAAATTACTTGTGCGACGTTGTGATGTTGCAAGGGGTGCTCGATATGGCCGTGAAAAGGAGAATACATTGTGGGCCATAGACTTGTGTGATTTCAATGACTTAATTGCATGATCTTTGGTGCGCCAAATTATGTATGGTGGCTGAATTACATTAAATGGTGAATTGAGCATGTTGTTATGTGAATTGAGTACTCAATGTAGATTCAATTGATGCCCTGAGTTTTGGATGTTATGGCCATGGTTTTGTGCATATTGAGTGACGGCATATTATGTGAATCATGTGAGTTTGCACGAATGGCCTTGAGCATGTGATCACCTAAAATGCCCTGAGGCGTCGTTTACGCAGGGTTCAGATAATAATTGGTGAAGTGTGTACGTGTGATCACATAAGCCCTGAGGCGTTTAACGCGGGACGATGCTCGGTTTACCGGATGATGGCCAACCTGAGGCGTCGTTCACGCGGGTTGTGTCATGGACTTGAGGCGTATTACGCGAGTCTCGAGCAGTGATGGACCTAATGCGTTTAACGCGGGTTAGAGATTAATTGAGAAATTGGCACGTGTGCGAAGTGTGCATTGAGTGCAAGCATGTGCATGGCAAGTGATTGTGGCCAATTGATATTATGTTGGTGCCATGATTGGTTTTATTGGTGTTATTATTATGTGCCTAATCTGCAGGGTCGATTATATGTTTGATTTGGGCCCGAGGGCCTAAGTTGTTTGAGTACTGGACTGTATGTTTGATGGTTAATTGTTTGGAGGTGCATCTTAGCCTAGTTTAGGTTTGGGGGGCCTACTTACTGAGATTCATTCTCACTGTTGTTAAACCCCAACATTTCAGACCCCCAACCTTGAGGATGGCCGGCATACCACTACGTTTTGGGATCCTGGACCGTATAGAGCGTTCGGTGATCGAGTACCCCGGTTGGAACGGGGAGGCCTATATTAGATTTTACACTATCGTTTGGGTCGACGAGGGCGGGCCACAGCTCAAGGCCCATCCCCACCTTAGTTGGTGTTATCGGGACCGGACCGGCTTTCACAGACCCCTTAGGACTTTCGACGTTCCGTTTGATGTGCTAGGCTAGTGGGACCCGCATGTAGCTGATGGAGAGGTAGTGAGTCCTGATGCCGTGTCCGAAGCGGATTCTGACCCCCGGCCAGTCATCTTTGAGTCCGACATGGATTTCGACCACCAGGAGAAGGAGCCGATGGAGTGGGAGTCCGATCCCGAACCAGAGCCGATGGAGCTGGAGTCAGAGCCGGAGGATGATCCCGAGGAGGAGCCGTTGGAGGTCGAGTCCGAGCCAGAGTCTATGGATTACGAGTTCAAGTCGTCCGATGATTCATCCGAGTCTTCGGGATCTGACCCGGATTAGATATCCTAGGGATTAGCCTAGAGCATAGCTAGGGCCGACACTTTTTGGGAGGAACCCTTTTTAGATATAGTATTTGACCGCCCTGAGCCATGAATCCCTTTTTGATGTTGGTGGCTGCTGACCCATTTTGGTTTATGTATACTTAAGTTTTAACGGATTTGTCCTCATTTTATGAATGTAAGTATGCGTTTATGATATTTGTTGCTACCTTGGTCATGTTTAATTATGTACGGGTGTATGATCGTTTCCGCATGTGTATTGTTCTCTGATTTGGGTTTTGGGTCGGCGATGCGTCCTGGGACGTCGCACTAATTCGACCGAAGAAGCGATACCGTATACCGTAGGGTTCGGGGCGTGACATTAGTGGGGTGGTTCACCTAACCCGCTCAAGGATTTGTGATAAACTCTCTCTCACTCTCTCTCTCCCCTCACTTTCCCCTCTTCGGCTGATCACCACCCTCTCACCCTCTCCATTCTCTCTTCTCCTCTCCTTGCCATGAAGCTAGCCGCCAGAGCAGCCACCAGCCGCGGCCGTGCCGCCCCGTCGGAGCCGAGCACCACCGCCATGCTGGCCTTCGTCCGGCCGGCCCTCACACTACTCGGTCCCCTCCTTCTCTCCTTCTCTCTCTCATCCCCGTCGCCACCACCAACACCGATCGGCCAGCCCTTGGCCGTGTGCAGCCGCACGAGCGCTGCCACCACCGCCGGCCTCGGGACCGCCTCACGCACCACCACCGCCGGCCTCACCCTTCCCCTCTCCTTTTTCCATGCCTCACCACCATCACCGTCACCCCCTCTCTCGTCGTTTGGATCAGCCGCGGGCTACCGGCCCGTCGCTGCCGCCATCCGCCGCCCGTGGGAGCCGCCGGAGCCCTTGCTGGTCTGGCGTGAACCAGCGGCCCTCCAGCCCTCTTTCCCCCTAGTTCGGCACCCCCTTGGAGCTTAAGACTTGTGTGAGTGGAAACCCTAAACCCTAATTAGACTTTTGTGCATTTTAAGCATGTTTAGGGGTTATTTAGGGTAATTTAGGGGTTGTTTAATGGCTAGTGATTGGTAGCCTAGTGTGATGTTTTAAAAGTGATTTAGAGGCATATAGTGGGCTGTGTTAAGGCTGAGTAGTAGTGGCTCGATTGGACTATATGTTGTTAATTTATGGTCTAAATGTGAATTACTATGTGGGCTATGATTGAACCATGAAGTGGCTGGTTTATGCATGGTTTGAAATTAATTGTGTGACGTTGTGATGTTGTATGGGGTGCTTGATATGGCCGTGAAAGGAGGATACATTGTGGGCCATAGACTCGTGTGATTCAATGACTTAATTGCATGATTTTTGTGCGTCGAATTGTGGTTCAATACGCCGCGTTAAACGCCTCAGGGCTTATGTGACCACACATACACATTCCACCAATTATTATCTGAACCCCGCGTAAACGACGCCTCAGGGTATTTTTAGGTGATTACATGCTCAATGCCATTCGCACAAACTCGCATGATTCACATAACATGCACAAAGCCATGGCCATAACATCCAAAACTCAGGGCATCAATTGAATCTACAGTGAGCACTCAATTCACATAACAACATGCTTAATTCACCATTTAATGCAATTCAGCCACGGTCCATAATTTGGCACACCAAAGATCATGCAATTAAGTCATTGAAATCACATAAGTCTATGGCCCACAAGGTATTCTCCTTGTCACGGCCATATCAAGCACCCCTTGCAACATCACAACGTCGCACAATTAATTTAAACCATGCCTAAATCCACCACTTATGGTCCAATCAAAACACCCATGGCAATACAACTTTAAACCATAGACTAGCAACATGTTGTCCATTCAAGCTCACATTATTCAGCCCTTAAACAGACCACTCTAGGCCTCTAAATCACATCACACTAGGCCACCAAAATCACCACATGATCAGCCCTAATCACTGGCCCTAAAACAACCCCCAAATTACCCTAAATAACCCCTAAACTTGTCTAAAAATGCATCAAAGCCTAATTAGGATTTAGGGTTTCCACTCATCAAGGTCCTAAGCTCCAAGGGGTGCCGAACTAGGGGGAAAATGGGCCGGACGGTCGTCGGATCACGTCGGACCAGTAGGGAACTCCAGCGGCTCCCACGGAGGCGATCGGCGGCGGCGACGGGCTGGTGGCTCTCGGCTGAGTCGGACGTCGAGGTAGGATGATGATGATGGTGGTGAGGCGTGGAAATGGAGAGGAGAAAGGTGAGGGTGGCGGGCGGCCGGCGGCGGCGGCGCTTGGGTGGCGGTCACACGGCCAAGGCGGGGCTGGTTGGTGGTGTGGTGCCGAAAATGAGTGAGAAAGAGAGAGAGAGAGAGAGTTTAAACACAAAAGCTTGAGTGGGTTAGGTGACCAACCCCACTAACAATTACAAGACTAACCACTCTATTAACACTCCAATCTAATGGCCAAGATTCAAAGACCCATCAATTCTATCGAAAACCAAGGGCTAGGATTAATTCTAGAACAATATATCTAGGGTCAAAGTTGGGAATGAGCAAGAGTGATGGGGGCAACATGGTCCATTATTTTCGGCCACTCTAGGGGCTGAACAAGTCCATTTTAACCTCCAATAATTCGAAATTAATGCATAGGGTTCAAGGGCAAAAAGGTAATTTTCCACTCCCGGTCCAAAATTCAATGTTTCGACCAAACCAATCCCAAATATGATTGGCCACACTAATATGACGTCGTCCTTGAAAATTAGTCGCGTACGTCCGTGAAATTCGACACTCAAGTCCGGATTCAACTCGACGATCAATTTCGCTCAAATGCGATTTTAGCGTCTCTTACTAACGGGTGGCTTTTTAGGGGTTACGCGTATCGACCTAGGGTTATTCGAGTCGTGACGATCTTGATTTCCAAGAGAACGCGAGGATTTATCACTAGTTCCGGAGGTCGCGATCGTTCGGAGTAAGTTTAGGATTGTTCGGCACGCGTATTCTCGGCCGTGCGGAATCACCCGCGATTCGATCGCACGTCGTTGGCAAACCAAATTTGTCGCCCTCCTTGGATCGGCCCACATTGGCCGAAAATATTCCCTCGTCGTTCCTCAGAATCGAAGCTCGATTCATGGTCGAGTTCTTGGGTCCACGTACCGTTTTCCTAGTTAGCCATTTCCTATTGGTCAGTATCCCGAGAGTGATCAGTTGTCAGCGAAACTTACTAAAACGAAATGAGAAAAACATATTCATTTCATTGATCCTGGAAGTGGGCCGAATTCAAAATGTCACAGCCGGTATAACTACCGTGTCATATACACACCACCTTCATGGGCATCCAAAGATGAAAATATCGTGCCTGACGGTTGGGGTGGAATGGATACTATTGAAGCTGACAAAAGCATTGTATCCATGATTACACCACTATTGATTAATCTTGATGAAGTGGATAGGCTTGGGGAAGAGAAGGATCATGTTGAACCAATTACCATTGAGCTCCCAATTGGTCAACTAAAGATTGAAGAGAAAGAGGTTTAGCCTATGATCATCACTTTGCCTCCAAAGGAGAAATTTGATACCAGATGTGTACCATGGGACTACACGCCTAAAGAAGTTGATGCAATAACTAGATCGGGAAGATGTTATGTCCCAAAAGAAGGTGAGCACGAGAAGAAAGGAGTAACTGAAGAAGATGTCAAGCGCTTGTTGTCGGGCCATCGTGGACAAGTGAATATGAAGTAATTGAGCAATTGAGGAAGATGCCCGCACAAATTTCATTATTGGATATTTTCAAAACCTCAGAAAGCCACAAAATGGTGCTTATGAAGCTTCTTAATGAAGTACATGTTCTCGAAATGATCAACGAGGTGTAACTAGAAGATTTCGTTGGGGCTATTCTTTTGAAAGATCAGATAGCTTTTACTAACGAAGATTTTCCAATGGATGGCCGTTCACATAACAAGGCCTTATATATTGCTGTCAAATGCCGGGGCAAGGAAGTATCCCGCGTGCTGATTGATAATGGCTCCGCGCTTAATTTGTGTCCATTAAGCACGTTGCATCGTCTAGGAATTAATGAAGAGTTCGTCAAGCCTTCAAAGGTGACTGTACGTTCGTTCGATGGGATGAAGAAAGATGTTATCGGTGACATCGAGCTGGAAGTAAATATAGGCCCTGTGCCTTTCCTGATCGATTTTCAAGTGGTAGATATACCAAGGACTTTCAACCTACTATTGGGGAGGCCTTGGATTCATGTGGCTGGCGCCATTCCTTCTAGTCTTCATCAAAAAGTTAGATTTGTTATTAATGGTAAAATGATTATCGTGCACGGGGAGACGGACTTCATCACTTACAAAGAAAGTGCCATACCTTATGTCGAACCTGAGATAAAAGAAGAGCCCAGCTATCATTCCTTTGAGATGATTTCTATGATACAAATTCCCGCTGGTAGTGTCATGAAGTCTCCGGAACTTTCGGCATCGTCTATTATGTCTGGAAAAATATTATGCCAATATGGATTCAACCTTGGTGATGGACTTAGGACAAAAGCGCAAGGAATTAAAGAACCCATTATCCCATTTAGCACAAAGAAAAAGTATGGGGTGGGGTATGAAGTCATTAGTAATCACCATGGAGGCCGAGGCCAAGGTTAAAAGAATCATGAAGGCCGTGGAAGCCGAGGTGATCGAACCATTAACCCATCAACGTGGAAGGGTAAGGCTAGAGAGTTACCCTATCATCATATTCATATCAGAGAAAACTTTCCTGGGCCTCCCAAACTGCTTTCAAAAGAAAATTTACATGCAGAAGCAGAGTCTTTCTTGCTGGGTTTAGTTGAAGAGGACGTTATCAGCGTCATTATAACTGAAGACGAAGACACCTACGCACTGGAGTAGGAAGATTCTTTTGAACCCTTTCCTTATTGTTGCCTTTACAATTTGTCTGTTTCATATTAATGTTGTTTGCAATTTCAATCCAGTTGTAATTTACATTCCTTTCGATATAGATGTAATTGCATTTTTCAATTCAATAAAAGTGTTCAATGTTTTGTTAAGGACGTATGGAAACAAAACCAAACCAATGATGAATATTGCTCTCACACATGAGGCTTGAGGCTTTGGGTTTCCATATGACTCGTAATTGTGAAAACGGTTTTAAGAGCAAGGATGTCTAAGGATATGAGGATTAGCTCTATTCTCTTGATCTCTTCAAAACAGATTTCAAAATAATTTTTCAAAATGGTTTTTCATTAAACCTCATGCATCAATTCATTTCATATGCAATTACTAATCATGTTTATTATACGTTAGGCATGAGCATTCACACATTCATAATAGGTTCGTATGTGACCCAAATCTCTCCGAGGAGATCACTTGTGATATTGAAGTGGATAATGAAGATGAGGAATGGATAAGAAGAGAATGGATCCGTCATGAAGAATCAAAGCCACTCACATTAGAGAAAACGATTACCGTTAATCTAGGTAATAAAGAGAACCCAAAAGAGGTTAAGATTGGAGAAAGTCTTTCCTCAGTAGAAGCAGAAAGAATAACAGATTTGCTCAAGGAATATCAAGATATATTCGCATGGTCCTATGCTGACATGTCGGAATTGGCAAAGAAAATAGAAGAAGAAGTGATGAAATTACTCAAAGTCGGTTTCATCGAAGTAGTGCCATATCTAGAATGGGTTGCCAACATAGTACCCATAATGAAGAAAGATGGTCGGGTGCGGGTGTGCGTCGATTATCGCGACCTAAATAAAGCAAGCCCTAAGGATGATTTCCCGCTTCCACATATCGATGTATTAGTGGATAGCACTGCTGGGTTCGAAACATTTTCATTCTTGGATGGCTTCTCAGGATATAATCAAATCCTCATGAAGAAAGAGGATAAGGCGAAAACATCCTTCACAACGCCATGGGGCATATTTTATTATAAGGTGATGCCTTTCGGCCTCAAAAATGCTGGTGCCACATATCAAAGGGCAATGGTAACTCTGTTCCATGACATGATGCACAAAGAAATCGAAGTATATGTGGATGACATGATTGCAAAATCCAAACAAGGAGAAGATCATGTTGAAGTGCTTCGCAAATTGTTCGAAAGATTTAGAAAGTACAAGTTGCGACTGAACCCCAACAAGTGTGTATTTGAGGCAAAATCTGGCAGACTGCTAGGATTTATGGTCAGTAACAGAGGAATCGAAATTGATCATTCTAAGATCAAGGCAATATATGACTTGAAGACGCCTTCTACGGTAAAAGAAGTGAGAAGCTTGTTGGGGCGATTAAACTACATTGCCCGTTTCATCCATCAGCTTTTTGAGACTGCTAAACCATTCTTCAAATTGTTGAAGAAAAACGTCAAAGTGAAATGGGATGCGGAATGTCAACAAGCTTTTGACAAGATCAAAGAATATCTAGTATGCCCACCAGTGTTGGTACCCCTAATTCCTGGAGTCCCGCTGATCTTATATTTGACGATTCACCATGAGTCGCTAGGAGCGGTGCTTGTACAAAGAAGACCAAATGATGGTAAAGAACAAGCCGTTTATTACTTGAGCAAGAAATTAACAACATCATAAGTGAATTATCCAGCAGTTGAGAAGACATGCGTTACATTAATTTGGGTATTACACAGATTAAGACCGTCCACCCTTCGTCACCAAATTTTGCTAGTGACCGAGAATGACCCGATCAAGTATCTTCTTGAGAAATCTTCCTTGGTTGGGAAATTAGCAAAATGGCAAGTCTTGTTATCTGAGTTCGATATCAGAAGTTCATCCCAAAAGTCAGTCAAAGGACGAGCAATAGCAGACATGCTGGCAGAAAATTCACAGAATATCACCAGTTTTGAAGAACGACTTGATGATCACATATTAACATTGGTCGATGATAAATGGACCATGTATTTTGATGGTGCAACCAACTTATCTGGATCAACAACTGGGGCAGTTCTAATCTCTCCAAAAAGCCAACATTACCCAGTATCTGCAAAACTGGTATTCCTATGCACCAACAACATCGCTGAATATGAAGCATGTATCCTTGGCCTGCAATTGGCCTTCTCGATGAAGATAAGGAGACTTCAAGTGTATGGAGATTCTATGCTCATCATATTGAAAACAACTGGAGAATGGCAAACTCGTGATGCAAAGCTAATTCCCTATCACAAATACTTAGAAGGAATGATGGAGGAATTCGAAGAAATAATATTTGATTATCTTCCAAGAGCTCAGAATCATTTTGTAGATGCTCTTGCAACCTTATCATCCCTACTCCATGTAACATCCTGAATTTCGACCCATTTCCGGGATCAATGAAATAGATATTATTTCTCGTTTAATTTTAGTAAGTCTCTCCCGGAGCTGATCACTCGCGGGATACTAACCAAAAAGGAATGACTCACTAGGAAAACGGTACGTGGACCAAGGACCCGATCGCAAACCGGGCACCGATTCCAAGAAACGACGAGGAAATATTTTGGACCAATGTGGGCCGATCCTAGGAAGGTGACAGATTTAGTTTGGCCAATGACGTATGATCGGATCGCGGGTGATTCCGCACGATCGAGAATACGCGTGGCGAACAAATTCCGAACTTAAACCAAACGATCGCGACCTCCGGAACTAGTGATAATTCCTCGCGTTCTCCCGGTAATCGAGACCGTCACGACTCGAATAACCTTAGGTCGATACGCGTAACCCTTAAACAGCCGCCCGTTAGTGAGAGACCCTAAAATTCTAAATTGAGCAATTTTGATCGCGAAATTGAATCTAGACTTGGACGTCGAATTTCGTGGACGTGCACGACTATTCTGCAAGGATGACGTCATTTTAGTGTGGCCAACTATATTTGGGATCAGTACGGTCGAAAAATGGAAATTCGACCCGAAATCGGAAAATGACGATTTTGCCCCTAGGACTATTTTTGGTATTCCGAATTTTAAGAATTTTTGGAGATTAATTTTAGGGATTAAATCTTGGATAATTATCAGCCCAATAATGCAGAAAATCTTGGACCAAAATGCCCCTCAATTATTGGACTTAGATTAATATTAGCCAAGTGAGAGAGGGGTAGAATGGGAAATAAGAAAAGTTAGTCAAACCCCTTAGACTATTAATTATTTTTGTTTCTCTCTCATTCCTCACCTCACTCTTCCGGCCAACTCTCTCTCTCTCTTCTCTCCCTCACCGAAGCATCCCCCTCCTTTGCTCGGCCGTGAGGAACACCGCCGGAGCCGCTCGCCAGAGCACGCCACCGCCGTCACCGCCTAGCCTCACCGTCATCCCGTCTCATCCTCTCCCTCTCTCTCCCTCATTCGGTGTGAGGAAGACCGCCAGATTAGCCTTTGGCCGCGTGGAAGGAGCCATCGCCGTCGCTCGCCGAGGCCACCGTCCGCCGTCTCGCCACCACCACCCGACCACCTTTTTCTCTCTTTCCCCTGTCCGAATCACCCCCTCTCCCTCTCGGTTGTGTGAGCCGCCTTGGATCGCCGCTCGCCGGACCGTTGCGGAAGCCACCGCGCGTCGCCGTCGCTAAGGCCGCCGGAGGACCAGCTCAGCCGTCCCGTTTTCCCCTTCTGATCAGCTAATTGGAGCTTAGGTGATTAAGTGAGTATTAGTCCCTAAACCCTAATTAGGATAATTAAGCATTTATAGATAGGATTAGGCTTAATTAGGGGTTAATTAGGGTGTTTAAAGGCTGATTAGTGGCATATTGATTAGTGGTTGTTTTGGTGATAATTTGAGAAGCTTAATGAGATAGTTTGAGGCTGATTAATTGCCCTTAATGGATTGGTTTAGTGGCTGTCCTTATAGGATTCAATTGGCCTAGGTTTGGCCAAATTGAGATGTCACTGTGTAATTGTCAAGGTTGTTCGAATTGAATGATTGATTTGATGATGCCATATTGTATGCCTAGTGTGACCGAAAATGGAATAGCATGGCGAGCCTCGAGCGCCTGAATTCATAATAATCTAATCGCGTGAATTATGTATGGAGGTTATGTGCCATGTGAGGTTGATTTGAATTGATTAAATGGATATGCTAATATGTTGATTGGGCATATTGTGATTGAACGTGAGCATGTCTTGGCATTATTGGATCATGTGCCCACGATTGAAATTGAGTGCTCATTATGCATGGCCACGCATTTCACCTGCTGAGCATTGGCTTGAATCATGAGTTGTGCGAATATGCATGCTTGACATAAGTATGTGATCGCCTAATTGCCCTGATGCGTATTACGCGGGGTTCAGATAAAATTGGTTGTGTGCATGTGTGATCACAATAAGTCCTGATGCATTTTAAGCGGGACGGTACCCCGTTCTATCGAAAGACGGCAAGCCTGATGCGTTTTATGCAGGTTTTGGTCCGTATATGGAGATCGGTGTTGCGCCTGATGCGTTTTACACGGGCTAGAGACACCGGGCCTGATGCGTTTTACGCGGGCCATGAATTGTTGGTATTGATTGATAGACCTGATGCGTTTTATGCGGGTCGATCTCTAATTGAGAAATGAGCAATGTGCCAGTGTGTATTACTGAGTCGGAACATGAGTATGTGCATGTGCGTACCGGAGACACGTATGTGAGACATGCACTAATAAGTATGAGCATACGTATGACGTACGTGTGACTAAGTGTGATCGCGTATGTGCCACGAGTATTATTATGAACTGTCTAACCTGCAGGGTTAATTGTGTGATCGATCTGGGCCCGAGGGCCTAGGTCAATTGATTGTTAAATGTTACTGGTTGTATGTGATTGGTGCCTGTCAGGAGGTGCTTGTTAGCCTAGTTTAGGTTTAGGAGGTTTTACTCGCTGAGATTCGTCTCATTGTTGTTTAAACCCAACCTTTCAGACCCCCGGCCTTGAAGATGTCAGAGGTTCCGGTTCGTTTTAGGATTCCACATCATACAGAGAAGACGATGTCCGTGTACCCCGTAGGGAACGGAGAAATGTATATTAGGTATTATACTTTGGTATGGGTTGATGTGGGGAAGACGCATTTTGAGACCCATGAGTACATAGCTTGGTGTTTTAGAGACTACTCCGGGGAGTATGGACCTCTTAGGACTTTTGATGTCCCGTTTAACGGGCTAGGCAAGGTGGACCCGCAGTGTGCCGACGGAGACCTAGCGAGCCCTGATATTATAGCCGAGGGGAGTTTGAGTTCTGGCACCGGACCTGACGTCTGGGAGGTGGATGAGCCAGACCTGATGGACGAGGAGCCGGTGGATTGGGACTCTGACCCGGAACCCATGGAGGAGGACCTCGATCAAGAGGGCGAGCCTGAGCAGATGGATTCCGAGGAGGAGCCAGCAGAGGCCGAGTTCGAGCTGGATTCCCTAGACTCCGAGGTGGAGCTGTCAGACAGTTCTTCATCTTCTGAGTCCTCGGGATCCGACCCGGACTGGGTTCCGTAGGCTTACCCATAGCCTCAAATAGGTCGGGCCACTACCTTTTTGATTGAAGCCCAACCTTAGTTAGTAGTCTAACCACCCGGGCCACTTACCCCTTTTTGTTAGTGGTGGCCGTTGACCGCTTTTAGTTTTGGTGCTCGCTGTAAATGGATATTGTATATGTTTCTCTAGTTAATACAAGTGTATATTTATTTTCCCGTTGTTTGTTGTTGTGCTATCCTTGGTCTCGTGTTGTTTTATCTGTATGGGTGTTTATGTTGCTTCCGCATGTGTCTCGATCTCTGTTTGGGTTTTGGGTCGGCGACGCTCCCTGGGGCATTGCACAAGTTCGACCTCGGCAGGGATGTTGCGCTTCGTAGGGTTCGGGGCGTGACATCCCCGTTTGATTTGGTATCAAAGCAAGGTTAGCTCGGTCCAACTAGGTCGAAGCTTGGAGTGATAGGGAGCGATGACCTTGGGTAGCTAATAGGGAGACCTTGTGTGCTAAGTGTACCTCCTGACTATCTGTGTTTTGATTGAGTGCACATATAAATTGACCCGTAAAATACAGGTGCGGCATAACCTGAGGTAAGTACACATATCTCCTTGGTTGAGGTCTTGTGCTGCTTGTGACTAGCCGCATGCTGAGTGATTGATTGCTATTGTGTTAGTCCCCTGCCTAGGACCTTAGACCGGTTTAGCTTGGTTTAGGTCTCCAATTCCTGAATCGAATTATAGTAGGTAGGTGGATAGTAAGGACTGCAAGGATGAGGAGAAGAGGAAAGGAACCCCAGGGGCAGCCTAGTACAGGAGGCCGAGAGGCTAGAGATCCTTGAATGGAGGAGGTTATTCAGACCCTGCATGAGATAGGAAATATTATGGGTAGGCAGGCTCAGGAAAGGGCCGCCACCATTGCCCAGGCTGCTGAGGCTGCAGCTGCTGCTGCTGTGAATGGAAACAATGCCAATCTAGGGCAGGCTCAGATGGCAGTAAATAGGCAGATGCACCAATTGGTAGAACAGTTTCTGAAGCTGAAACCGCCTAAGTTTAATGGTAGGGGTGACCCCGAGGCTGCACCGCAATGGGTAGAGGAACTAGAGAAAGCCTTGGAGGTATTGGGGTGCACCGAGAATGAGAAGGTGACCCTAGCGATATATCAGCTACAAGATAATGCGAATAATTGGTGGAAAGCCACCAGGAATATAGTATTTCCAGAAGGTGCCGCCCAAACTTGGGCTGCGTTTATCGAGAGTTTTTATGGAAAATATTTCTCTGAGAGTGCCCAAGAAAGGAAGCTAGCGGAGTTTATGCGACTTCACCAAGGGCAGATGACCGTAAACCAATATGAGGCGGAGTTTGCAAGGTTGTCAAAGTTTGCACCTAGGATGGTGGAAAATCCACAGGATAAAGTTCGGAGATTCCAGGACGGGCTGAAGCCGGATCTTCGAAACCAGATGATTTCTTTGGACATCCGAGACTATGGAAGAATGTACGAACGGGCTCAGGCCATAGAGCGAGATCAAGTGGAAAGGGCAGCCGCTTCTGGATCGTGGTTCGCCCATAATAGGGACAACTGCCGCTTCAGGAAGAAGCCGATGGCGGGAAATAGGCGATTCGTCCCATCGGCCAGGAGGAATATTGGGAAGCCGAACCACCCACCAAACCGATTTGGGGCTTGCTTCAAGTGTGGAAGTTTGGAACATCATATAAGAAATTGTCCCCAGCAGCGTCACATAGGACCTTCGATGCATCAGCAACAGCCCAGAATTGGGAATCAAGCCGGGAATCCCCCATCGGTTAATCAAGGTCAACCGCCAGCGCAAGGATGAGTTTATGCGATGGCGCGAAGAGAGGCGGAGGACACGACGGGCGTGGTCACAGGTACGATTTCTCTATGTGATCATGCTGCATATGCATTATTTGACCCGGGGGCGACCCACTCGTTTATTTCGGAGCAATTTGTTAGATTGGTTGTGATTGAGCCTGTTTTACTTGAGACTATGCTATGTGTGATGACCCCATTGAATGATAAAGTGTTAGTGTCGTTGGGGTGTCCTAGCTGTAAGATAGTTATTGGGGGTAGAGAAGAAAGGATTGACTTGGCAGTGTTGGCCATGTTTGATTTTGACGTGATAATTGGAATGGATTGGCTAGTAAGGCAGAAAGCCGTAATGGATTGTGGCAATAGGGTGATCTAGTTTAACCCTGTTGGACATCCTAGATTTGAATTTCAGGGAAACCGAGGAGGAACCTCGATCCCTTGGATTTCCTCGCTCGAAGTGTCTAAGTTGTTGGACGAAGGTTGTGAAGGGTATTTAGTGAATGTGGCTGATCCGACAGTGGCTGAACCTAAGTTGGAAGAGATACATGTAGTGTGCAACTTTCCCGAGGTCTTTCCCCAAGAATTGCCGGGTTTACCACCAGAGCGGGAAGTAGAATTTGTGATAGAATTGGCCCCAGAAACAGAACCGATCTTAAAGGTGCCGTATCGAATGTCCTTATCAGAATTGAAGGAATTGAAAGTCCAGATATAGGAATTATTGGACAAAGGTTTCATTCGTCCTAGTGTCTCCATGGAGAGCGCCAGTCCTGTTTGTAAGGAAGAAGGACGGGACCTTAAGGTTGTGCATAGACTACCGGCAGTTGAACCAGGTGACAATTAAGAATAAGTACCCACTGCCGAGGATTGATGACCTGTTTGACTAGTTGTAAGGAGCCTCAGTGTTCTCTAAGATCGATCTACGGACCGGATATCATCAGTTAAGGATCAGGAAAGAGGATATTCCTAAGACCGCTTTTAGGACGCGGTACGGGCGCTATGAGTTCACAGTGATGCCCTTTGGATTGACCAATGCCCCTGCTGCCTTCATGGATTTAATGAATAGGGTATTCAAGGAGTTCTTGGATCAATTCGTCATAGTCTTCATTGACGATATTCTGGTATATTCGAAGAGCCCCGAGGAGCACGAGGTACATTTGACTGAGGTACTACGGACCTTAAGAGAACACACGCTCTTCGCCAAGTTCAATAAGTGTGAGTTTTGGCTTAACAGAGTAGCGTTCCTTGGACACATAATTTCGGGGGATGGAATTTCTGTGGACCCTACGAAGATTGAGGTAGTAACTAAGTGGCCAAGACCGATGTCAGTAACGGAGATCCGAAGTTTCTTAGGTTTGGCTGGCTATTATCGACGTTTTGTAGAAGGGTTCTCGTCGATAGCCACGCCGTTGATGCGGTTACTTAAAAAGGAAACTAAGTTTGAGTGGGATGATAAGTCCGAGAAAAGTTTTCAAGAATTAAAGCATAGACTGACAACTGCCCCGGTATTGACCATTCCATCTGGACCAGGAGGATTTGAGGTCTACAGCGATGCGTCGCTAAGGGGACTTGGATGTGTATTGATGCAGCATGGAAGGGTAGTTGCATATGCGTCGCGCCAGTTAAGGCCGCATGAGATGAACTATCCGACGCATGATTTAGAGTTGGCAGCGATCGTCTTTGCCCTCAAGATTTGGAGGCACTATTTGTATGGGGAAAAGTTCCAGATTTATTCGAATCATCAGAGCCTCAAGTACCTATTTTCGCAGAAGGATTTAAATATGAGGCAACGCCGATGGATGGAACTTCTTAAGGATTACGACTGCGACATCCTATATCATTCCGGGAAAGCGAATCGAGTAGCGGATGCGCTAAGTCGGAAGTCGAGTATGGCACATATGATGGTCAAAGAGTGGACCTTATTGGAAAGGCTAAGAGACTCAGAGTTTAAATTCGAGGTGAGTCAAATGTCTAACCTGATGGCTGCATTAAGAATTGAACCGGAGATCCAAATCAAGGTTAAGGCACTACAGGTTACGGACCAAGAAATACAAAAGATTGTGGGAATGGATGCCGCTACTAGAAAATCGGATTTCCAAGTGAGCGAGGACGGAGTTTTAAAGTTTCGAGGACAATTATGTGTGCACGATGACGCAGATCTTAAGAAGGAAATTTTAAGTGAAGCTCATCGCAACAATGATAGTATCCACCCAAGCAGTACAAAGATGTACCGGAATCTGCGGCAGCATTATTGGTGGAATGGATTGAAAAAGGATGTGGCCAAGCATGTGGCCAAGTATTTGACGTACCAACAAGTGAAGGCACAGCACTGTAAGCCTGGAGGGCTATTGCGATTGTTAGAGATCCCTGAATGGAAGTGGAAGCACATCACGATGGATTTCGTCACAGGATTGCCAAGGAGCCAGAGAGGACATGATTCCATTTGGGTGATAGTGGATCGACTGACTAAGTCAGCGCACTTTCTGGCAGTGCGAAAGGATTTTGAATTGGAACAGTACGCAGAGATGTATGTTCGACAGATCGTCAGGTTGCATGGAGTACCGGTAACGATCACGTCAGACCGTAATCCGAGGTTTACGGCCAATTTTTGGAAAGGTTTGCAATCAGCCTTAGGAACGAAGTTACAGTTCAATACGGCCTATCATCCACAGACGGATGGCCAGTCTGAAAGGATGATTCAGACCTTAGAGGACATGTTACGTGCTTGTGTATTGAATTTTCAGGGCAAATGGGAAGAGCAGCTACACCTAGTAGAATTTGCCTATAACAATAGTTATCAGCAAAGTATTCAGATGGCACCGTTTGAGGCCTTGTATGGCAGAGCGTGTAGGATGCCAGTGTGTTGGGACGAAGTTGGAGAGCGAAGTATCACAGGCCCAGAATTGGTACAGCAGTAGGTCGAAGCAGTTGAAATTATTCGGGAAAGGTTAAGGACCGCTCAGAGTCGCCAGAAAAGCTATGCCAATCGGAGGCGACGACCCTTAGAGTTTCAAATTGGGGATCATGTGTTTCTCAAGGTGTCGCCTATGAAGGGATTGTCCAGATTTGGTAAGAAAGGAAAACTGAGCCCGAGGTATGTCGGTCCGTTTGAGATTTTGGAGAAGATCGGTGATATGGCTTATCAACTTGCCTTGCCTCCCAACCTGTCCCAAGTACATAATGTATTCCACGTGTCAATGTTGAGAAAGTATGAACCAGATCCGATCCATGTTCTGAGGTACGAAGAAATAGACGTGGACGACAGGGTGTCGTACGTGGAGAGGCCAGAAAGGATCGAGGACAGAAAGGATCGAGTACTACGGAATAAGACGATCCCGATGGTCAAAGTTGTATGGGAGCACCATGGGACAGAGGGTGCCACATGGGAAAGCAAAGAGTCAATGCGACGTCAGCACCCCCATTTGTTTGAATAGATAGGTTTAGATTGCAAATATCGAGGACAAAATTTTTATAAGAGGGGAAGAGTTGTAACATCCTGAATTTCGACCCATTTCCGGGATCAATGAAATAGATATTATTTCTCGTTTAATTTTAGTAAGTCTAGCCCGGAGCTGATCATTCGCGGGATACTAACCAAAAGGGAATGGCTCACTAGGAAAACGGTACGTGGACCAGGGACCCGATCGCGAACCGGGCACCGATTCCGAGAAACGACGAGAAAATATTTTGGACCAATGTGGGCCGATCCTAGGAAGGTGACGGATTTAGTTTGGCCAATGACGTATGATCGGATCGCTGGTGATTCCGCACGACCGAGAATACGCGTGGCGAACAAATTCCGAACTTAAACAAAACGATCGCGACCTCCGGAGCTAGTGATAATTCCTCGTGTTCTCCTGGTAATCGAGACCGTCACGACTCGAATAACCCTAGGTCGATACGCGTAACCCCTAAACAGCCGCCCGTTAGTGAGAGACCCTAAAATTCTAAATTGAGCAATTTTGATCGCGAAATTAGATCCAGACTTGGACGTCGAATTTCGTGGACATGCACGACTATTCTGCAAGGACGACGTCATTTTAGTGTGGCCAACTATATTTGGGATCAATACGGTCGAAAAATGGAAATTCGGCCCGAAATCGGAAAATGACGATTTTGCCCCTAGGGCAATTTTTGGTATTCCGAATTTTAAGAATTTTTGGAGATTAATTTTAGGGATTAAATCTTGGATAATTATCAACCCAATAATGCAGAAAATCTTGGATCAAAATGCCCCTCAATTATTGGACTTAGATTAATATTAGCCAAGTGAGAGAGGGGTAGAATGGGAAATAAGAAAAATTGGTCAAATCCCTTAGACTATTAATTATTTTTGTTTTTCTCTCATTCCTCACCTCACTCTTCCAGCCAACTCTCTCTCTCTTCTCTCCCTCACCGAACCATCCCCCTCCTTTGCTCGGCCGTGAGGAACACCGCCGAGGCCGCTCGCCGGAGCACGCCACCGCCATCACCGCCTAGCCTCACCGTCATCTTGTCTCATCCTCTCTCTCTCCCTCGTTCGGCGTGAGGAAGACCGCCAGATCAGCCTTTGGCCGCGTGGAAGGAGCCATCGCCGCCGCTCGCCGAGGCCACCGTCCGCCATCTCGCCATCTCGCCACCACTACCCGACCACCTTTTTCTCTCTCTCCCCTGTCCGAATCACCCCCTCTCCCTCTCTCGGCCGTGTGAGCCGCCTCGGATCGCCGCTCGCCGGATCGCCGCTCGCCGGACCACTGCCGAAGCCACCGCGCGTCGCCGTCGCTAAGGCCGCCGGAGGACCAGCTCAGCCGGCCCGTTTTCCCCTTCCAATCAGCTAATTGGAGCTTAGGTGATTAAGTGAGTATTAGTCCCTAAACCATAATTAGGCTAATTAAACATTTCTAGATAGGACTAGGCTTAATTAGGGGTTAATTAGGGTGCTTAAAGGCTGATTAGTGGCATATTGATTAGTGGTTGTTTTGGTGATAATTTGAGGAGCTTAATGAGGTAATTTGAGGCTGATTAATTGCCCTTAATGGACTGGTTTAGTGGCTATCCTTATAGGATTCAATTGGCCTAGGTTTGGCCAAATTGAGATGTCACCGTGTAATTGTCAAGGTTGTTCGAATTGAATGATTTAGTGGCTGATTTGTGCTCATTGATGATTGATTTGATGATGCCATATTGTATGCCTAGTGTGACCGAAAATGGAATAGCACGGCGAGCCTCGAGCGCGTGAATTCATAAAAATCTAATCGCGTGAATTATGTATGGAGGTTATGTGCCATGTGAGGTTGATTTGAATTGATTAAATGCACATGCTAATATGTTGATTGGGCATATTGTGATTGAACGTGAGCATGTCTTGGCATTATTGGATCATGTGCCCACGATTGAAATTGAGTGCTCATTATGCATGGCCACGGATTTCGCCTACTGAGCATTGGCTTGAATCGTGAGTTGTGCGAATATGCGTGCTTGACATAAGTATGTGATCGCCTAATTGCCCTGATGCGTATTACGTGAGGTTCAGATAAAATTGGTTGTGTGCATGTATGATCACAATAAGTCCTGATGCGTTTTACGCGGGACGGTACCCGGTTATACCGGAAGACGGCCAGCCTGATACGTTTTACGCGGGTTTTGGTCAGTATATGGAGATCGGTGTTGCGCCTGATGCGTTTTACGCGGGCTAGAGACACCGGGCCTGATGCGTTTTACGCGGGCCATGAAGTGTTGGTATTGATTGATAGACCTGATGCGTTTTACGCGGGTCGATATCTAATTGAGAAATGAGCAATGTGCCAGTGTGTATTACTGAGCCGGAACATGAGTATGTGCATGTGCATACCGGAGACACGTATGTGAGACAGGCACTAATAAGTATGAGCATGCATATGGCGTACGTGTGACTAAGTGTGATCGCGTATGTGCCATGAGCATTATTATGAACAGTCTAACCTGCAGGGTTAATTATGTGATCGATCTGGGCCCGAGGGCCTAGGTCAATTGATTGTTAAATGTTACTGGTTGTACATGATTGTTGCCTGTCAGGAGGTGCATGTTAGCCTAGTTTAGGTTTAGGGGTTTTACACGCTGAGATTTGTCTCATTGTTGTAACATCCCGAATTTCGACCCAAATCCCGGGACCAATGAAATAGATATTATTTCTCATTTAATTTCAGAAAGTCTCGCCCAGAGCTGATCACTCCCGGGATACTAACTAAAAAGGGAATGGCTAACTAGGAAAACGGTACGTGGACCAGGGACCCGATCGCGAACCGGACACCGATTCCAAGAAACGACGAGGAAATATTTTGGGCCAATGTGGGTCAATCCTAGGAAGGTGACGGATTTAGTTTGGCCAACGACGTATGATCGGATCGCGGGTGATTCCGCATGGTCGAGAATACGCGTGGCGAACAAATCCCAAACTTAAACCGAACGATCGCGACCTCCGGAACTAGCGATAAATCCTCGCGTTCTCCCGGTAATCGAGACCGTCACGACTCGAGGAACCCTAGGTCGATACGCATAACCCTTAAATAGCGGCCCGTTAGTGAGAGACCCTAAAATTTGGAATGAGCGATTTTGATTGCGAAATGGGACCTGGACTTGGACATCGAATTTCGTGGACGTACGCGACTATTTTGCGAGGACGACGTCATTTTAGCGTGGCCAATTATATTTGGGATCAGTTCGGTCGAAAAATGGAAAATCGGCCCGAAATCGGAAAATGACAATTTTGCCCCTAGGCCTATTTTTGGTATTCCGAATTTTGGGATTATTGGAAATTATTTGGATAAGATTAACCCCCCCCAATAATTCAGATTTTCATTGCTCATTTGTGCCCCTCCATTATTGGACCTAAATTAAGCTTAGCCAAGTGTTTGTGGGGTAAAGTGGGGATTAAGGAAATGTTGGTCAAACCTCTTAGACCCATTAATGTTCTTGTCTTTCTCTCATTTCTCTCATTTCCATCAGCCAACTCTCTCTCCTTCCTTCCTCTCCCTCACCGAATCCATTCCTCTCTCTTCCTCTCGGCCGGATCAGCCACCGTCGCTGGAGACGCAGCCGCTCGCGCCGGCCGCCGGTCCACCGGTCCGCCGCCGTCCGCCTCGTCTCATCACCACCACCATCCCGTCTCTCTCTCTCTCTCTCTCTCTCTCTCTCTCTCTCTCTCTCTCTCTCTCTCTCTCTCTCTCCCTCGTTCGGCGTGAAGAAGACTGCCGGATCAGCCCCTTCGGCCGTAAGCCGCCGCTCGCCGAACCGCCAATCGCTGTCGCTGCCGGAGCGCCACCGTGAGCCCGGTCGGTCCGCCGTTTCCCCACCGATTCAGCCGCCTCTTTGGAGCTTAGGATTAAGTGAGTAATCACCTCTAAACCCTAATTAGGACAATTATGCACTTCTAGATAGGATTAGGGGTAATTAGAGATTAATTAGGGTAATATAGGGGTAATTAGTGGGCTGAACATAACGGCTGGTGTTGTGTTGATTTGGCGGATTATTATGTTGTTTTGGAGGCGGATTAGAAGTCGAGGACGTGTGGAATAGTGGCTTTCCATCTCGGGTATTAATTGAACTAAGTTTGAACAAAATGGGATTAATTGGCATAATTGCCGTGAGTGTTCGGATTGACAAATTAATGATTGATTTGTGCTTGATTGTGCTCAATTTTATATTTCCATACCGCGTGTTTATGTGGTTAATTGATGCGGTGTGTGATTGGAAATTAATTGGCGGAAATCTTATTGCTCAAGTACGTGAACTATGCACGATGACTTTGTGCCATGTATTGAAATGAATTGCGTAATTAGACATGCTAATATGTTGATTGAGCATATTGTAATTAATGTGGGCATGTCAAATGACTATTTGAGTACGTCGTGGCATTTATTGAACATGGCTTGGCATTGAGTTGATTATGTGCCTGAATTAATAATGGATGCTCATTGTGTATCGTGTGATTGCCCAAGTACCGGGTTGCATGGCAACACATTTCGCATGGTAAACATTGGCTTGAGTTGAGAATTGTGCGAGTATGCGTGCCTGACATGAGCATGTGATCACCTAATTGCCCTGATGCGTTTTACGCGGAGTTTAGATCAAATTTGGCTGTGTGCCGGTGTGATCATTATGTGTCCTGATGCGTTTTACGCGGGACGGTACCCGGTTCTACCGGAAGACGGCCAGCCTGATGCGTTTTACGCGGGTTTTGGTCTGTATATGGAGATCGGTGTTGCACCTGATGCGTTTTACGCGGGCTAGAGACACCGGGCTTGATGCGTTTTACGCGGGCCAGGAAGTGTTGGTATTGATTGATGACCTAATGTGTTTACGCGGGTCGATCCCTAATTGAGAAATGAGCCGTGTGCCAATGTGCATTATTGAGTCAGAGCATGAGTATGTGCATGGGCAAGTGTGTGAGCATGTGCGTACCGGTGATTCGTATGTAAGGTAGGCACTAATGAGTACAAGCATGCGTATGGCGTACGTGTGACTAAGTGTGATCGCGTATGTGCCATGAGGATTTTTATGAACTGTCTAACCTGCAGGGTCAATTGTGTACTCGATCTAAGCCCGAGGGCCTAGTTCAATTGATTGTTATTCATTGCTAGTTGTTGTGATTTGTTGCCTATCAGGAGGTGCATGTTAGCCTAGTTTAGGTTTAGGGGGTTTTACTCGTTGAGATTCGTCTCATTGTTGTAAAACCCAATGTTTCAGACCCCCGGCCCGGAAGATGTCTGAGGCTCCAGTACGTTTTGGGATCCCGCATCATATAGAGAAGACGATGTCTGTGTACTCCATTGGAAACGGGGATATGTATATTAGGTATTATACCTTAGTGTGGGTTGATGTAGGGAAAACCCATTATGAGACCCACGAGTATGTAGCGTGGTGCTTTAGAGACTATGCTGGGGAGTATGAACCTCTCTAGACTTTTGATGTCCCGTTCAACGGGCAGGGCGAGATGGATCTTCAGTGTCTCGATGGAGACCTGGTGGACCC
Organism: Syzygium oleosum; assembly: GCF_021117445.2. NCBI lineage: Eukaryota > Viridiplantae > Streptophyta > Magnoliopsida > Myrtales > Myrtaceae > Syzygium > Syzygium oleosum. The sequence continues at coordinate 17,148,373 of NW_026607485.1, read as the reverse complement.
CGATACTTCAGCAGAGGGGAGTTCGAGTTCTGACGCCGGACCCGTTATTTTTTAGGTTGACGAGTTTGATCCGATGGACATGGAGCCAGCGGACTGGGATCTTGACCCGGAATCGATGAAGCCGGATGAGGAGCCAAAGCCGATAGAGCAGGACCCCGAACTAGAGGGCGAGCCTGAGGAGATGGACTCAGTGGAAGAGCCGGCAGAGGCCGAGTCCGAGTTGGACTCCTTAGATTCTGAGGTGGAGCTGTCTGACAGTTCTTCATCTTCTGAGTCTTCGGGATCCGACCCGGATTGGGTTCCGTAGGGTTAGCATCAGCTTAGATAGGTCGGGCCAGTGCCTTTTTTATCGAAGCCCAACCTTAGGTAGTAGTCTAACCCCGGGCCACTTACCCCTTTTTGTCAATGGTGGCCGTCAACCCGTTTTTGGTTAATGGTGTATATTTTGCTGTAAATGGATAGTGTAAATGTTTCCCTAGTTAATATAAGTGTATATTTGCGATCCTGTTGTTTGTTGTTATGCTATCCTTGGTCTCGTGTTGTTTTATCTGTACGGGTGTTTATGTTGCTTCAGCTTATGTCTTGATCTTTGTGTTGGGTGTTGGGTGTTGGGTCGGCGATGTTCCTGGGACGTCGCAACGTTATTTGACCAAGGTAGGGATGTGGCGCTTCGTAGGGTTCGGGGCGTGACATCCCCGTTTGATTTGGTATCAGAATAATGTCAGCTCGGTCCAATTAGGTCGAAGCTTGGAGTGATAAGGAGCGGTGACCTTGGGTAGCCAGTAGGGAGATCTTGTATGCTAAGTGTACCTCCTGACTGTCTGTGCTTTGATTGAATGCATATGTGAGTTGACCCGTAAAGTGCATGTGTGGCAGGACCTGAGGTAAGTACGTATACCTCCTTGTTTGAGGTTTTGTGCTGTTTGTGACTAGCCGCATGCTGAGTGATTGATTGCTGTTGTGTTAGTTACCTGCCTAGGACCTTAGACCAGTGTAGCTTGGTTTAGGTCTATAATTTCTGAATGAAATTATAGCAGGTAGTTGGGTAGCGAGATCAGTAAAGATGAGGAGACGTGGAAAGGAACCCCAAGGGCAGCCTAGTACATGAGGCCAAGAGGCCAGGGATCCAAGGATGGAGGATGTTATTCAGACCTTGCATGAGATAGGAAATATTATGGGTAGGCAGGCTCAGGAAAGGGCCGCTACCATTGCCCAGGCTGCTGAGGCTGCAGCAGCTGCTGCTGTGCATGGAAGCAATGTTAATCAAGGGTAAGCTTAGATGGCGGTGAATAGACAAATGCATCAGTTGGTAGAACAGTTTTTGAAGCTGAAACCACCTAAGTTTAATGGTAGGGGTGACCCCGAGGTTGCACCGAGATGGGTAGAAGAGCTAGAGAAAGCCTTTGATGTATTGGGGTGCACCGAGACTGAGAAAGTGACCCTGGCAATATATCAGTTGCAAGACAATGCGAATGATTGGTAGAAAGCCACTAGGGATAGAGTGTTTCCAGAAGGTATTGCCTAGACTTGAGCCGCGTTTACCGAGATTTTTTATGGAAAGTATTTCTCGGAGAGTGCTAGGGAAAGAAAGTTAGCAGAGTTTATGAGACTCCGCCAAGGCCAGATGACTATGGATCAATATGAGGCGGAATTTGCTAGATTGTCTAAGTTTGCGCCAAGGATGGTAGAGCATCCAGAAGACAAGGTGCGAAGGTTTCGGGATGGATTGAAAGCCGACATTCGTAGCCAGTTGATACTGGTGAATCTGAGGACTTATGAGGACATTTATGATAGAGCTCAGTCTCTTGAGCAGGATCAGGTAGACAGGGCAATCGCATCTGGATCACGGTTCGCTCAGAATAGGGACAACCGCCGTTTCGGGAAGAAACCGATGGCGGGAAATAGATGATTCGTCCTACCAGCCAGGAGGAACATTGGGAAGCCGAACCACCCACCGAACCGATTTGGGACTTGTTTCAAGTGCGGGAGTTTAGAGCACCAGATCAGAAATTGTCTCCAGCAGCGCCCCTCAGGACCATCAGTGTAATCGCAACAACCCCGGATAGGGAACCAAGCCGGGAATCCCCCACCGGTTAATCAAGGTTGACCGTCAGCGTAAGGAAGGGTTTATACAATGGCGTGCAGAGAGGCGGAGGACACGCCGGGTGTGGTCACATGTACGATTTCTCTATGTGATCATGCTGCTTATGCATTATTTGATCCGGGGCGACCTATTCGTTTATATCAGAGCAGTTTGTTAGACTTATTGGGATTAAGCCTGTTTTTCTTGAGACTGTGCTATGTGTGATGACCCCATTGAATGATAAAGTGTTAGTGTCGTTGGGGTGTCCTAGCTGTAAAAATAGTTATCGGGGGTATGGAAGAAAGGATTGACTTAGCAGTGTTGGCCATGTTTGATTTTGATGTGATAATTGGAATGGATTGACTAGTAAGGCAGAAAGCCGTGATGGATTGTGGCAATAGGGTGATCCAGTTCAATCCTACTGGACTTCCTAGATTTGAATTTCAGGGAAACCGAGGAGGAACCTCGATCCCTTGGATTTCCTCACTCGAAGTGACTAAGTTGTTGGACGAAGGTTGTGAAGGGTATTTAGTGAATGTGGTGGATCCGACACTGGCAGAACCTAAGTTGGAAGAGATAATCATAATACGCAACTTTCCCGAGGTCTTTCCTCAGGAATTGCCGAGTTTGCCACCAGAGCGAGAAGTAGAATTTGTGATAGAATTGGCCCCAGGCACAGAACCGATTTCAAAGGCACCAAATCAGATGTCGTTGTCAGAAATGAAAGAATTGAAAGTCCAGATGCAGGAATTATTAGACAAGGGTTTCATTCGTCCTAGTATGTCTCCATGGGGAGCACCGGTCCTGTTTGTAAGAAAGAAGGACGGGACGTTGAGGTTGTGTATCGATTACCGGCAGTTGAACCAAGTGACAGTTAAGAATAAGTACCCACTGCCGAGGACTGATGATCTGTTTGATCAATTGCAAGGAGCCTTAGTGTTCTCTAAGATCGATCTACGGACCAGATATCATCAATTAAGGATCAGGAAAGAGGATATTCCTAAGACCGCTTTTAGGACGCGGTACGGGCACTATGAGTTCACAGTGATGCCCTTTGGATTGACCAATGCCCCTGTTGCCTTCATGGATTTAATGAACAGAGTGTTCAAGGAATTCCTGGATCGATTTGTCATAGTGTTCATTGACGATATTCTGGTATACTCAAAGAGCTCCGAGGATCAAGAGGTACATTTGACTGAGGTACTACGGACCTTAAGAGAACACGCACTCTACGCTAAGTTTAGTAAGTGCGAGTTCTGGCTTAGCAGAGTAGCGTTCCTTGGACACATAATTTCGGGAGATGGAATTTCTGTGAACCCGATGAAGATTGAGGCAGTAACTAAGTGGCCAAGACCAACCTCAGTAACGGAGATCCGAAGTTTCTTGGGATTGGCTGGCTATTATCGATGTTTTGTAGAAGGATTCTCGTCGATGGCCACGCCGTTGACGCGATTGCTAAAGAAGGAATCTAAGTTCGAATGGGACGATAAATATGAGAAAAGTTTTCAGGAATTGAAGCATAGGCTGACAACTGCCCCGGTATTGACCATTCCGTCTGGACCAGGAGGATTTGAGGTCTACAGCGATGTGTAACTAAGGGGACTTGGATGTGTATTGATGCAGCACAGAAAGGTAGTCGCGTATGGGTTGCGTCAGTTAAGACCGCATGAGATGAACTATCCGACGCATGATTTAGAGTTGGCAGCGATCGTCTTTGCCCTCAAGATTTAGAGGCACTATTTGTACGGGGAAAAGTTCTAGATTTATACGGATCATCAAAGCCTCAAGTACCTATTTTCACAGAAGGAATTAAATATGAGGCAGCGCCGATGGATGGAACTTCTTAAGGACTACGACTGCAACATTCTGTATCACCCGGGAAAACGCGAATCGAGTTGCGGATGCGCTAAGTCGGAAGTCAAGTATGGCGCACATGATGGTCAAGGAGTGGACCTGTTAGAAAGGCTAAGAGACTCAGAGTTTAAGTTCGAAGTGAGTCAGATGTCTAGCCTGATGGCTGCATTGAGAATCGAACCGGAGATCCAGACAAGGATTAAGGCACTTCAGTCTACGGACCAAGAAATACAAAAGATTGTCGGGATGGACACCGCTACTAGAAAACCGGATTTCCAGGTGAGCAAGGATGGAGTTTTAAAGTTCCAAGGATGATTATGTGTACCCGACGACTTGGAGCTTAAGGGGGAGATTTTAAGGGAAGCACATCGCAGTAATTACAGTATCTACCCAGGCATTACGAAAATGTATCAGAATCTACGGCAGCACTTTTGGTGGAATGGACTGAAAAAGGATGTGGCCAAGCATATGGCCAAATGTTTGACGTGCCAACAAGTGAAGGCACAGCACTGTAAGCCTGGAGGGCTATTACGACCTTTAGAGATCCCTGAATGGAAATGGGAGCACATCACAATGGATTTTGTAACGGGACTACTAAGGAGCCAGAGAGGACACGATTCCATTTTGGTGATAGTAGATCGACTGACTAAGTCAGCGCACTTCCTGGCATTGCGAAAGGATTTTGAATTGGAAAGGTACGCAGAGTTGTATGTGCGATAGATCATCAGATTGCATGGAGTACCGGTAACGATCACTTCGGACCGTGATCCGAGATTTACGGCCAACTTTTGGAAAAGTCTGCAAATGGCCTTAGGAACGAAGTTGCAGTTCAACATGGCTTATCATTCGCAGACGGATGGCCAGTCTAAAAGGACGATTCAGATCTTAGAGGACATGCTGCGTGCCTGTGTATTGTACTTCCAGGGCAAATGGAAAAAGCAGCTGCACCCAGTAGAATTCGCCTATAATAATAGTTATCAGCAAAGTATACAGATGATGCCGTTTGAGGCCTTGTATGGTAGGGCGTGCAGGACGCTAGTGTGTTGGGATGAAGTAGGAGAATGAAGTATCACAGGGCCAGAATTGGTACAGCAGTCGGTCGAAGCTGTTGAAATTATTCGGGAAAGATTAAGAGCGGCGTAGTGTCGCTAGAAAAGTTATGCAGATCGGAGACGACGACCTTTGGAGTTTCAGGTTGGAGACCACGTATTTCTAAAGGTGTCGCCTATGAAGGGATTGTCCAGATTTGGCAAGAAAGGAAAACTGAGCCCGAGGTATGTTGGACCATTTGAGATTTTGAAAAAGATTGGTGATATGGCCTACCGACTTGCCTTGCCGCCTAACCTATCGCAAGTACACAATGTATTCCACGTACCGATGTTGAGAAAGTATGAACCAGACCCGACTCACGTTCTAAAGTACGAGGAGGTAGACGTGGACGACAAGGTGTCGTACGTGGAAAGACCTGTAAGGATCGAGGACAGAAGAGAACGAGTGCTAAGGAACAAGACGACCCCGATGGTCAAAGTTGTATGGGAGCACCATGGAACCGAAGGTGCCACTTGGGAAAGTGAAGAGGCAATGCGACGTCAATACCCCAACTTATTTGAGTAGATGGAATTAAATTGCAAATTTCGAGGACGAAATTTTTGTAAGAGGAGAAGAGTTGTAACATCCCGAATTTCGACCCAAATCCCGGGATCAATGAAATAGATATTATTTCTCATTTAATTTTAGAAAGTCTCACCCAGAGCTGATCACTCCCGGGATACTAACCAAAAAGGGAATGGCTAACTAGGAAAACGGTACGTGGACCAGGGACCCGATCGCGAACCGGACACCGATTCCGAGAAATGACGAGGAAATATTTTGGGCCAATGTGGGCTGATCCTAGGAAGGTGACGGATTTAGTTTGGCCAACGACGTATGATCGGATCGCGGGTGATTCCGCACGACCGAGAATACGCGTGGCCAACAAATCCCAAACTTAAACCGAACGATCGCGACCTCCGGAACTAGCGATAAATCCTCGCGTTGTCCTGGTAATCAAGATCGTCACGACTCGAGTAACCCTAGGTCGATAAGCGTAACCCCTAAATAGTCGCCCGTTAGTGAGAGACCCTAAAATTTTGAATTAGCGATTTTGATCGCGAAATGGGACCCAAACTTGGACGTCGAATTTTGTGGACGTACGCGACTATTTTGCAAGGACAACGTCATTTTAGCGTGGCCAAATATATTTGGGATCAATTCGGTCGAAAAATGGAAATTCGGCCCGAAATCGGAAAATGACAATTTTGCCCCTAGGCCTATTTTTGGTATTCCGAATTTTGGGATTTATTGGAAATTATTTGGATAAGATTAACCCCCCCCCCCAATAATTCAGATTTTCATTGGTCATTTGTGCCCCTCCATTATTGGACCTAGATTAAGCTTAGCCAAGTGTTTGTGGGGTAAAGTGGGGATTAAGGGAATGTTCGTCAAACCCTTTAGACCCATTAATGTTCTTGTCTTTCTCTCATTTCTCTCATTTCCATCAGCCAACTCTCTCTCCTTCCTTCCTCTCCCTCACCGAATCCATTCCTCTCTCTTCCTCTCGGCCAGATCAGCCACCGTTGCCGAAGACGCAGACGCTCGCGTCGGCCGCCGGTCCGCCGCCGTCCGCCTCGTCTCGATCACCACCACCATCTCGTCTCTCTCTCTCTCTCTCTCCCTCGTTCGGCGTGAAGGAGACCGCCGGATCAGCCCCCTTTGGCCATGAGCCGCCGCTCGCCGAACCGCCGATCGCAGTCGCCGCAGGAGCGCCGCCGTGAGCCCGCTTGGTCCGCCGTTTCCCCACCGATTCAACCGCCTCTTTGGAGCTTAGGATTAAGTGAGTAATCACCTCTAAACCCTAATTAGGACAATTATGCACTTCTAGATAGGATTAGGGGTAATTAGAGATTAATTAGGGTAATATAGGGGTAATTAGTGGGCTGAACATAACGGCTGGTGTTATGTTGATTTGGCGGATTATTATGCTGTTTTGGAGGCGGATTAGAAGTCGAGGACGTGTGGAATAGTGGCTGTCCATCTTGGGTATTAATTGGACTAAGTTTGAGCAAAATGGGATTAATTGGCATAATTGCCGTGAGTGTTCGGATTGACAAATTAATGGTTGATTTGTGCTTGAGTGTGCTCAATTTTATATTTCCATACCGCGTGTTTATGTGGTTAATTGATGCGGTGTGTGATTGGAAATTAATTGGCGGAAATCTTATTGCTCAAGTACGTGAACTATGCACGTTGACTTTGTGCCATGTAAGATTGAAATGAATTGCGTAATTAGACATGCTAATATGTTGATTGAGCATATTGTAATTAATGTGGGCATGTCAAATGACTATTTGAGTACGTCGTGGCATTTATTGAACATGGCTTGGCATTGAGTTGATTATGTGCCTGAATTAATAATGGATGATCATTGTGTATCGTGTGATTGCCCGAGCACCGGATTGCATGGCCACGCATTTCGCATGGTAAACATTGGCTTGAGTTGAGAATTGTGCGAGTATGCGTGCCTGACATGAGCATGTGATCACCTAATTGCCCTGATGCATTTTACGCGGAGTTCAGATAAAATTTGGCTGTGTGCCTGTGTGATCATTATGAGTCCTGATGTGTTTTACGCGGGACGGTACCCGGTTCTACTGGAAGACGGCCAGCCTGATGCGTTTTACGCGGGTTTTGGTCTGTATATGGAGATCGGTGTTGCGCCTGATGCGTTTTACGCGGGCTAGGGACACCGGGCCTGATGCGTTTTACGCGGGCCAGGAAGTGTTGGTATTGATTGATGACCTGATGCGTTTACGCGGGTCAATCCCTAATTGAGAAATGAGCCATGTGCCAATGTGCATTTTTGAGTCAGAGCATGAGTATGTGCATGGGCAAGTGTGTGAGCATGTGCGTACCGGTGATTCGTATGTGAGGTAGGCACTAATGAGTATAAGCATGCGTATGGCGTACGTGTGACTAAGTGTGATCGCGTATATGCCATGAGGATTTTTCTGAACTGTCTAACCTGCAGGGTCAATTGTGTACTCGATCTAGGCCCAAGGGCCTAGGTCAATTGATTGTTATTCATTGCTAGTTGTTGTGATTTGTTGCCTGTCAGGAGGTGCATGTTAGCGTAGTTTAGGTTTAGGGGGTTTTACTAGCTGAGATTCGTCTCATTGTTGTTAAAACCCAATGTTTCAGACTCCCGGCCCTGAAGATGTCCGAGGCTCTAGTACGTTTTGGGATCCCGCATCATATAGAGAAGACGATGTCTGTGTACTCCATTGGAAACGGGGATATGTATATTAGGTATTATACCTTAATGTGGGTTGATGTAGGGAAAACCCATTATGAGACCCACGAGTATGTAGCGTGGTGCTTTAGAGACTATGCTGGGGAGTATGGACCTCTCCAGACTTTTGATGTCCCATTCAACGGGTAGGGCGAGATGGATCCTTAGTGTCCCGACGGAGATCTGGTGGACCCCGATACTTCAGCCGAGGGGAGTTCGAGTTCTGACGCCGGACCCGTTATTTTTGAGGTTGACGAGTTTGATCCGATGGACATGGAGCCAGCGGACTGGGATCTTGACTTGGAACCAATGGAGCCGGATGAGGAGCCAGAGACAAGAGAGGAGGACCCCGAACCAGAGGGCGAGCCTGAGGAGATGGACTCAGAGGAGGAGCTGGCAAAGGCTGTAACATCCTGAATTTCGACCCATTTCCGGGATACTGACCAATAGGGAATGACTAATTAGGAAAACGATACGTGGACCAGGGACCCAATCGCGAATCGAGCACCGATTCCGAGGAACGACGAGGGAGTGTTTTGGGCCAATGTGGGCTGATCCTAGGATGGTGACGGATTTAGTCAGGCCAATGACGTACGATCGAATCATGGGTGATTCCGCACGCACGAGAGTACGCGTGGTGAACAAATCCCGAACTAAATCCGAACGATCGCGACCTCCAGAACTAACAATAATTCCTCGCGTTCTCCCGGTAATCGAGACCGTCACGACTTGGGTAACCCTATGTCGATACGCGTAACCCCGAAACAGCCGCCCGTTAGTGAGAGACCCTAAAATTGTAATTGAGCAATTTTGATCGCGAAATTGTATCCGAACTTGGACGTCGGATTTCGGGGGCGTACGCAACTATTTTTGCGAGGACGACGTCATTTTAGTGTGGCCAATGATATTTGGGGTCAGTACGGTCGAAAAATGGAAATTCGGCCCGGAATCGGAAAATGACGATTTTGCCCTTAGGTCTATTTTTAGTGTTCCGAATTTTGGGATAATTGTTGGAAATTTTTTTGGGGAAAATAAGTGGATAATATTAGCCCAAATATCTTGGACCAAAATGCCCTTGGATATTTTGGCTTGGGTTTATCTTGACCAAGTAAATGAGGGGCAATATGGGGATTAGGGAAAGTTTGGTCAAATCCCCTTTAAGACCAATAATTCTCTCTCTCACCCCATTATCTCTCCCTCCCCCTCCGACCACTTCGTCCCCTTCTCCTCTCTTCCTCTCGCCGGCCACCCTCCCTCCTCTTTCTCGGCCGAGTTCGCCGATCGCCACCGCCGCCGACCACCGGAGCCGAGAGCCGCCGTGCCACTCGCCGCCTCGCCTTGTCCCATCATCATCATCACCGTCTCGTCTCTCTCTCCCTTCCCCCGTGGCCGCTGACCAGCCTCTCGGCCGCGTGGAAGGAGCCATCGCCGCCGCCCGAGCCCCGCCGCGGAATTCGCCAAAATGCCGCCGCTAGTTCTGCCGCTTGCCGGCGATCAGCCGCCCGTTCCCCCACCGAACCAGCCTTGTTGGAGCTTAGGATTAGTGTGAGTAAACTATCCCTAAACCCTAATTAGGCTTCCAAGCATTTCTAGATAGGTTAGTGTTAGTTTAGAGGTTAATTAGGTTGGAATTAAGCTTGATTAACGGCTGATTGTTGAAGGCTGATTTGGTGATGATTTGGGGAGTTCAATGGAGTGTTTTGAGGATAATTGTTGGCCTAGAGTGAACCAATTCGGTGGCTATCGATAGGGTGAGCAATCGGACTTAGGTGGATTAATGGGGAGCTTAATTGTGAATTGGCCGTGAATGCCGTGTTGTCCGATTGATGATTGATTTGTGTTAATTTAGAGGTCAATTTCATGATGCCATGTTGTATATTTATAGTGGCCGAATATGAGGTGGTATGGAGGGCCTCGGATGTGCGAACTCACGTTGTGTTAATCGCACGATTTAAGTGCCATTGGTGTGCCGGGTTCAATTTGGACTAAATTGACGAATTTGGAGACTTAATGGGTTATTTTGAATTTGATTGATGGCCGAGAATGACCGGAATCGATGGCTGCCCATGTAAGGTTTAATTGGCCTAAGTTTGGACGGACTGGGGTCTAATGAGAATAAATCCCAAGCATGCTTTGTATTGTGTGATTAGTGGCTGATTTGGTGACTAATTGAGAAGTTTAATGAGGTATTTAAGGCTGATTTATTGCCCTAGATGAATCGGTTTAGTGGCTGTCCATATTGGGAATTTACTGGACTAAGTATGGACAAATTGGCATTAAGTTGTGTGATTGCCGGAAATGCCCGGAATAACCTAGATTGGTTGATTTGTGCTAAATTGTATATTGCCATGCCGCGTGTTCGTGTGGCCGATTAGTGCAGTGTTTGATTGGCCAATAATTGGCATGAATTTTATTGCCTAAGCGTGTGATTTGTGAGTGCCAATTGTGTGTGTTGTGCCACATGGTATTAATTGGCCGAGTGCGCATACTATTGCGATTAATTGGGCTTGTCATGGCTGATTGGAATTGAGTAATTCATTGGGCAAGTTGTTGGTAAATTGAGCACGTCATGATGTGATTTGGGCATGTTGAGATGCACGTTGATTTGGCATTATAGGATTATGTGCCTCAGTGGAATTGAATGTTCCTTGTGCATCATGTGATTGCCCGAGAGCGGGACTACATGGCCACCATTTCGTATGCTGAGAATGGGCATGAAACGAAAATTGTGCGAATATGCGGGTCTGACATGAGCATGTGATCACATAAAATACCCTGATGCGTTTTATGCGGGGTTTAGATAAAAACTGGCTGTGTAGATGTGTGATCACTAAGGACCCTGATGCGTTTTATGCGGGGTCGATTCCGTCCTGATGCATTTACGCGGGACGATGACCGGTACGTTCGGAAGACAGCCAGCCTGATGCGTTTACGAGGGTTTTGGTTCGTAAGGATATCGGTGTTATGCCTGATGCGTTTTACGCGGGATAGAGACATCGGGCCGGATGCGCTTTGCGCGGGCCGTGAAGTGTTGTTGGCCTGAAGCGTTTTTACGCGGGTCGGGCCCAAAGCGTTTTTACGTGGGTCGAAATCTAATTGAGAAGTAAGCCGTGTGCCAGTGTGCATTATTAAGCCAAATCATGAGCATGGTAAATGTGTGCCAGAGTGTGTTGGCAGTTGTGCGTATCGGTGAATTATGTGCGATATGGACATTAATGAGTATGAGCATGTGCCTGGCGTACGTGTGAACTAGTGTGTTCGCGTATGTGCCGTGAATATTATTATGGAATACCTAACCTGCAGGGTCATTATGTGCTCGATCTGGGCCCGAGGGCCTAGGTCATTTTATTGGCAATTATTGTTGTTGTGTGTAATTGTTTGCCTGTCAGGAGGTGCATGTTAGCCTCGTTTAGATTTAGGGGGTTTTACTCGCTGAGATTCGTCTCATTGTTGTTAAAACCCAATATTTCAGACCCCAGCCATAAACCCAGGAAATCCACCTCCTCGTTTTGGATCCCCAGTCACGTGGATAATCATCAGGTGGAGTACCCTCTAGGAGACGATCGAGTTTATGTGAAGCACTCGAGCGTGGTTTGGGTTGACGAGGGTGGATTTTACTTGAAGCCCTATTCATACGTGGCGTGGACGTATCGAGATGGTTTAGAGGAGACCGGCCCACTGAAGAGTTTTGACATTCCCTATGATGGCGTTGGTGAGTGGGATCCTTCGGCAATCAAGCCTCCTGATGGCGAGATTGTGGATCCTGAGAAGCCGGATAAGGAGCTGCCCGTGGTGCCCCCAGTGGAGCCGCAGGCTGTTCAGCCGTTGCAAGCGATTTCGCCGGAGTACGAGTCAGAGGACTCGGGAGATGGTCGGGTGGAGGATGACCCCTAGGTGCCACCGGGCTAGATTAGGGGTTGTGTAGAATAGGTCTGACTAGTCGCTTTTTGGAAGATAAGTCGACCTATAGTTAAATCAAGCTAATCCAACCACCTATCCCTTTTTGTTGTATCGGTGGTTTTGGATGCTCGTTCTGGCTGAGTTTGGTTGTAGTGTTGTTTGAACGCTCAGTGCGACAGCAATGTATAAAAGTTTATGTTGATAGTTCATTGTTTCCTTTGATGCTCTACCCTTGGTCTCGTGTTGTTTTATTTGTACGGGTGATTATGTCACTTCCGCATGTGCTTTGATATTTGCATTGGGCGTTGGGTCGGCGACGAGTCCTGGGACGTCGCACTAAATTCGACCTAGGTTGGGATGTTCGCGCTACGTGGGGTATGGGGCGTGACATCCCCTTTTGATTTGGTATCAGATCAAGGTCAGCTCGGTCGAATTCGGTCGAAGCCTGGAGTGATAAGGAGCGACGACCTTGGGTAGCTAGTAGGGAGACCTTGTGTGCTAAGTGTACCTCTTGACTGTCTGTGTTTGATTGAGTGCACTTATGAATTGACCCGTACAGTGCAGGTGCGGCAGGACCTGAGGTAAGTACGTGTACCTCCTTGATTGAGGTCTTGTGTTGTTTGTGCTTAGCCGCATGCTGAGTGGTTGAATGCTGTTATGCTAATTCCCTGCCTAGGGCCTTAGGCCGGTTTAGCTCGGTTTAGGTCTCTAATTCCTGAGTGGAATTATAGCAGGTAGGTGAGTAGTGATAGAAACCTGCAAGGTTGAGCTTGAGAGGTAGATGTGTAGGAGGCCAATCAAGTTTTGAGAGCCAAGCAGCAATGGAACCGTGAGTAGTCAGGATCGTGAGGGCATTTGAGGATATTGGTAATCTTCTAGGTAGGCAGGCTGTTGAAGCCGCTTCAGTTGCTGCTATTGGTGATAATGAAAATCCTGACTGAGGTCAAGGAAATGCGAATAGATAGATGCATCAGTGGGTTAAACAATTCCTGAAATTGAAACCCTTAAGTCTGATGGAAAAAGATGACCATGAGGTTGCGTCACTTTTGGTAGAGAAATTGGAAAAGACTTTTGAGGTATTGGGGTGCGTGGATAAGGAAAATGGGATTCTAGCAGTATACCAGCTGCAATGAAATGCAAGTGATGGATAGAAAGCCACCAGAGGAAGAGTGTTTCCTGCTGGTACCGCTCAGATTTGGGTTGTGTTTGTAGAGGCCTTCAAAGGCAAGTACTACCCCGAGAGGGCACGAGAGCGGAAGTTGGCTGAATTTATGAGGTTTTATCAAGAACAGATGATAGCGAACATGTATGAAGCTGAGTTTGCTAGATTACCCAAGTTTGCCCCTAAAATGGGGGAGGACCTATTGGATAGGGCCCGGAGGTTCCGAGATGGGTTGAAGCCGGACTTCCGTAGTCAGATGAGGTCACTAAATCTGACAGGCTATAATGAGATTTATGAACGGGCCTAAGCAAGTGAACATGAAGTGATAGAAAGGGCTACTGCTTTTGTGATTGGTGATAGAGAAGAAAGGATAGACCTTATGGTTCTGGCAATGTGTGATTTTGATGTAATTGTAGGCATGGATTGATTAGTCAAATAAAATGCCGTGATGGATTGCAGTGGCTGGGTGATTCAGTTTAGTCTGTCTGGACACCCTAGATCCGAGTTTGTAGGGAGTCGAGGAGGAACCTCGATCCCTTGAGTTTTACCAATGTAAGCAACCAAGTTGCTGGATGAGGGTTGTTAAGGTTACCGGGTAAGTGTGGTTGATCCGACGACAGAGGAAGTGCGGCTAGAGGACATAGCGGTGATGTGCAATTTTCCCGATGACTTTCCTCAGGAATTGCCGGGATTGCCACCGAAAAGAGAAGTGGAATCTGTTATTGAGTTGGCCCTGGGATTGAGCCAATCTCGAAGTCGCCTTATAGGATGTCATTGTCAGAATTGAAAGAATTGAAAGTCCAGATGCAGAAATTACTGGACAAGGGTTTCATTCGTCCTAGTGTGTCCCCATGGGGAGCGCCGGTCCTGTTTGTAAGGAAGAAGGACGGGATATTGAGGTGGTGTATCGACTACCGGCAGTTGAATCGGGTGATGATTAAGAATAAGTACCCACTGTCGAGGATTGATGATCTGTTTGATCAAATTGCAAGGAGCCTCAGTGTTCTCTAAGATTGATCTACGGACCAGATACCATCAATTGAGAATCAGAAAATAGGACATACTTAAGACTGCTTTTAGGACGCGGTATGGGCACTATAAGTTTACAGTGATGCCCTTTGGTCTATCTAATACCCTGCTGCCTTTGTGGATCTAATGAAGCAGGTATTTAAGGAGTTTCTAGACCATTTCGTCATAGTGTTCATTGACGATATATGGGTGTATTCGAAAGGCTCGGAAGAACATGAAGCGCATATGACTGAAGTGCTATGGACCTCAAGAGAACACGCACTTTACGCCAAGTTTAGTAAGTGTAAATTTTCGCTTAGTAGAGTGGCGTTCCTTGGACGTATAATGTCGGGAAATGGAATTTCTGTGGATCCGTCAAAGATTGAGGCCGTGATTAAGTGGCCAAGACCGGCATCAATGACGGAGATTCGATGTTTCTTAGGATTGGCCGGTTATTATCGACGTTTGGTAGAAGGGTTCTCGTCGATAGCCACGCTGTTGACGCGATTGCTTAAGAATGAAACTAAGTTCAAGTGGGATGAAAAGTGGGAAAGGAGTTGTCAGGAATTGAAATATAGGCTGACAACTGCCTCGGTTCTGACTATTTCGTCCTAACCAAGAGGATTTGAGGTATATAGCGATGCGTCGCTAAGAGGACTTGGATGTGTATTGATGCAGCACGGAAATGTAGTTGCGTATGCATCGCGCCAGTTGAGGCCGCATGAGATGAACTATCCGACGCATGATTTAGAGTTGACAGCGCCGATGGATAGAACTTCTTAAGGATTTCGACTGCGACATCCTGTATCATCCCGGGAAAGCGAATCGAGTAGCGGATGCGCTAAGTCGGAAGTCGAAGTATGGCGCTTATGATGGTTAAGGAGTAGACCTTGTTGGAAAGGCTAAGAGACAAAAGGTTTGAGTTCGAGGTGAGTCTAATGTCTAATCTAATGACTGCATTGAGAATCGAACCGGAGATCCAAGCAAGGATTAAGGCGTTGCAGTCTACAGACCCTGAGATTCAAAAAAGTCTAGAAATGGATGGCATTAAGAGGAAACCGGACTTCCAAGTGTCCGAGGATGAAATTCTGAAGTTTCGAGGATATTTGTGCGTGCCCGATGAATTGGAGCTTAAGGAAGAGATTTTATTGGAAGCTCATAGGAGCAGTTATAGCATTCAACCGGGCAGCATGGAATTGTATTAGAATTTGCGGCAGCATTATTGGTGGAATGGATTGAAAAAGGATATGGCCAAGCATGTGGCCAAGTGTTTGACGTGCCAACAAGAGAAGGCACAACACTATAAGCCTGGAGAATTATTGTGACCGTTAGAGGTCCCTGAATGAAAATGGGAGCATGTCACAAAGGATGTCGTAATGGGAATACCAAAGAGCCAGAGAGGGCACGATTCCATTTGGGTAATAGTGGATCGATTATCTAAGTTAACGTACTACCTGGCAGTGCGAAAATACTTTGAGTTGAAAAGGTACACAAAGTTGTGTGTGTGATGGATCGTCAGATTACATGGAGTACCGGTAACGATCACTTCGGACCGTGATCCCCGATTTACCGCTAATTTTTGGAAGAGTTTGCAAGCAGCCATGGGAACATAGTCGCAGTTCAGTATGGCCTGTCATCCACAGATGGATGGTCAGTCTGAAAGGACGATCCAAACTTTAGAGGATAGACTGAGATCATGTGTTTCTCAAGGTGTTGCCTATGAAAAGACTGTTCCGATTCGGCAAGAAAGGAAAGCTGAATCCGAGGCATATAGGCCCGTTTGAGATTTTAGAGAAGATTGGAACGTTAGTTTATTGTCTCGTCTTGTCGCCAAAATTGTTGCAAGTTCATGGCGTCTCCCACGTGTCAATGTTGAGGCAGTACGAACTGGATCTGACCCACGTGTTGAGTCATGATGTAATAAACGAGAATGACAAGGTGTCGTACGTGGAGAGACTGGTGTGAATCGAGGACAGGAAGAAACAGGTTTTAAGGGAAAGACAATCCTGATGGTCAGTGTTATTTGGGAGCATCACGGGGCAGAAAGCGCCACTTGGAAAAGCAAGGAAGTAATATGACGTCAGTACCCCCATTTGTTTGAGTAGACGAGTTGGACTGCAAATTTCGAGGACGAAATTTTTATAAGGGGGAAGAGTTATAACATCCTGAATTTCGACCCATTTTCGGGATCAATGATATTGATATTATTCCTCAATTAATTTTAGTGAGTCTCGCTCGGAACGGATCCTTCTCGGGACACTGACCAACAGGGAATGGCTAATTAGGAAAACGGTACATGGACTAGGGACCCGATCACGAATCGAGCACCGATTCCGAGGAACGACGAGGGAGTGTTTTCGACCAATGTGGGCCGATCCTAGGAAGGTGACGGATTTAGTCGGGCCAATGACGTACGATCGAATCGCGGGTGATTCCGCACGGCCGAGAGTACGCGTGGCAAACAAATCCCGAACTAAATCCGAACGATCACGACCTTCGGAACTAGCAATAATTCCTCGCGTTCACCCAGTAATCAAGATCGTCACGACTTGGATAACCCTATGTCGATACGCGTAACCCCTAAACAGTCGCCCGTTAGTGAGAGACCCTAAAATTGTAATTGAGCAATTTTGATCGCAAAATTGGATTCAGACTTGGACGTCGGATTTCAGGGGCGTACGCAACTATTTTTGCGAGGACGACATCATTTTAGTGTGGCCAATGATATTTAGGGTCAGTACGGTCGAAAAATGGAAATTCAGCCCGGAATCGGAAAATGACGATTTTGCCCCTAGGTCTATTTTTAGTGTTCCGAATTTTGGGATAATTGTTGGAAATTATTTTGGGGAAAATAAGTGGATAATATCAGCCTAAATATCTTGGACCAAAATGCCCTTGGATATTTTGGCTTGGGTTTATCTTGACCAAGTAAATGAGGGGCAATATGGGGATTAGAGAAAGTTTGGTCAAATCCCCTTGAAGACCAATAATTCTCTCTCTCTCTCCCCATTATCTCTCCCTCCCCCTCCGGCCACTTCCTCCCCTTCTCCTCTCTTCCTTTCGCCGGCCACCCTCCCTCCTCTCTCTCGGCCGAGTTCGCCAATCGCCACCGCCGCCGACCACCGGAGCCGAGAGCCGCCGTGCCACTCGCCGCCTCGCCTTGTCCCATCATCATCATCACCGTCTCGTCTCTCTCTCCCTTCCCCCTAGACCGCCGGACCAGCCCTTCGGCCGCGTGGAAGGAGCCATCGCCGCCGCCCGAGCCCCGCCGCGGAAGCTGCCGGAACGCCGCCGTTGGTTCTGCAGCTTGCCGATGATCAGCCGCCCGTTCCCCTGTCGAACTAGCCTTGTTGGAGCTTAGGATTAGTGTGAGTAAACTATCCCTAAACCCTAATTAGGCTTCCAAGCATTTCTAGATAGGTTAGTGTTAGTTTAGAGGTTAATTAGGTTGGAATTAAGCTTGATTAATGGCTGATTGTTGGAGGCTGATTTGGTAATGATTTGGGGAGTCCAATAGAGTGTTTTGAGGATAATTGTTGGCCTAGAGTGAACCGATTCGGTGGCTATCCATAGGGTGAGCAATCGAACTTAGGTGGATTAATGCGGAGCATAATTGTGAATTGGCCGTGAATGCCGTGTTGTGCGATTGATGGTTGATCTGTGTTAATTTAGAGGTCAATTTCATGATGCCATGTTGTATATTTATAGTGGCCGATTATGAAGTGGTATGGAGGGCCTCGGATGTGCGAACTCACGTTGTGTTAATCGCACGATTTAAGTGCCATTAGTGTGTCGGGTTCAATTTGGACTAAATTGACGAATTGGGAGACTTAATGGGTTATTTTGAAGTTGATTGATGACCGAGAATGACCGGAATCGATGGTTGCCCATGTAAGGTTTAATTGGCCTAAGTTTGGACGAACTGGGGTCTAATGAGAATAAATCCCGAGCATGCTTCGTATTGTGTGATTAGTGGCTGATTTGGTGACTAATTGAGGAGTTTAATGAGGTATTTAAGGCTGATTTATTGCCCTAGATGAATCGGTTTAGTCGCTGTCCATATTGGGAATTTACTAGACTAAGTGTGGACAAATTGGCATTAAGTTGTGTGATTGCCGGAAATGCCCGGAATAACCTAGATTGGTTGATTTGTGCTCAATTGTATATTGCCATGCCGCGTGTTCGTGTGGCCGATTAGTACAGTGTGTGATTGGCCAATAATTGGCATGAATTTTATTGCCTAAGCGTGTGATTTGTGAGTGCCAATTGTGTGTGTTGTGCCACATGGTATTAATTGGCCGAGTGCGCATATTATTGCGATTAATTGGGCTTGTCGTGGTTGATTGGAATTGAGTAATTCATTGGGCAAGTTGTTGGTAAATTGAGCACGTCATTATGTGATTTGGGCATATTGAGATGCACGTTGATTTGGCATTATAGGATTATGTGCCTCGGTGGAATTGAATGTTCCTTGTGCATCATGTGATTGCCCGAGAGCGGAACTGCATGGCCACGCATTTCGTATGCTGAGAATGGGCATGAGACGAAAATTGTGCGAGTATGCGGGCCTGACATGAGTATGTGATCACATAAAATACCTGATGTGTTTTATGCGGGGTTCAGATAAAAACTGGCTGTGTAGATGTGTGATCACTAAGGGCCCTGATGCGTTTTACGCGGGGTCGATTCCGTCCTGATGCATTTACGCGGGACGATGCCCGGTACGTCCAGAAGACGGCCAGCCTGATGCGTTTACGCGGGTTTTGGTTCGTAAGGAGATCGGTGTTGCGCCTGATACTTTTTACGAGGGCTAGAGACACCGGGCCGGATGCGCTTTGCGCGGGCCGTGAAGTGTTGTTGGCCTGAAACGTTTTTACGCGGGTTGAAATCTAATTGAGAAATAAGCCGTGTGCCAGAGTGCATTATTAAGCCAAATCATGAGCATGGTAAATGTGTGCCAGAGTGTGTTAGCAGTTGTGCGTATCGGTGAATTATGTGCGATATAGACATTAATGAGTATGAGCATGTGCCTGGCGTACGCGTGAACCACTGTGTTCGCGTATGTGCCGTTAATATTATTATGGAATACCTAACCTGGAGGGTCATTGTGTGCTCGATCTGGGCCCGAGGGCCTAGGTCATTTTATTGGCAATTGTTGTTGTTGTGTGTAATTGTTTGCCTGTCAGGAGGTGCTTGTTAGCCTAGTTTAGGTTTAGGGGGTTTACTCGCTGAGATTCGTCTCATTGTTGTTAAAACCCAATATTTCAGACCCCAGCCATGAACCCAGGAAATCCACCTCCTCGTTTTGGGATCCCCAGTCACGTGGATAATCATCAAGTGGAGTACCCTCTAGGAGACAGTCGAGTTTATGTGAAGCACTCGAGCGTGGTTTGGGTTGACGAGGGTGGATTTTACTTGAAGCCCTATTAATACGTGGCGTGGACGTATCGAGATGGTTTAGAGGAGACCGGCCCACTGAGGAGATTTGACATTCCCTATGATGGCATTGGTGAGTGGGATCCTTCGGCAATCAAGCCTCCTGGTGGCAAGATCGTGGATCCCGAGAAGCCGGATAAGGAGCTGCCCGTGGTGCCCCCAGTGGAGCCGCAGGCTATTCAACCGTTGCAAGCGATTTCGCCGAAGTACGAGTCAGAGGACTCAGGAGATGGTCGGGTGGAGGATGACCCCTAGGTGCCACCGGGCTAGATTAGGGGTTGTGTAGATTAGGTTTGACAAGTCGCTTTTTGGAAGATAGGTCGACCTATAGTTAAATCAAGTTAATCCAACCACCTATCCCTTTTTGTTGTATCGGTGGTTTTGGA
Source organism: Syzygium oleosum (assembly GCF_021117445.2). Classification (NCBI taxonomy): domain Eukaryota; kingdom Viridiplantae; phylum Streptophyta; class Magnoliopsida; order Myrtales; family Myrtaceae; genus Syzygium; species Syzygium oleosum. Next base: position 17,128,217 of record NW_026607485.1, on the reverse strand, counting down.
TGCTCGTTCTGGCTGAGTTTGGTTGTAGTACTGTTTGAACGCTCGGTACGACATCAATGTATAAAAGTTTATGTTGATAGTTCATTGTTTCCTTTGATGCTCTACCCTTGGTCTTGTGTTGTTTTATTTGTACGGGTGTTTATATCGCTTCCGCATGTGCTTTGATATTTGCGTTGGGCGTTGGGTCGGCGACGAGTCCTAGGACGTCGCACTAAATTCGACCTAGGTTGGGATGTTCGCGCTACGTGGGGTACGAGGCATGACAGAGGCCGAGTCCGAGTTGGACTCCTTAGATTCTGAGGTGGAGCTGTCTGACAGTTCTTCATCTTCTGAGTCTTCGGGATCCGACCCGGACTGGGTTTCGTAGGGTTAGCATCAGCTTAGATAGGTCGGACCAGTGCCTTTTTGATCGAAGCCCAACCTTAGGTAGTAGTCTAACCCCGGGCCACTTACCCCTTTTTGTCAGTGGTGGCCGTCAACCCGTTTTTGGTTAATGGTGTATATTTTGCTGTAAATGGATAGTGTAAATGTTTCCCTGGTTAATATAAGTGTATATTTGCAATCCTGTTGTTTGTTGTTATGCTATCCTTGGTCTCGTGTTGTTTTATCTGTACGGGTGTTTATGTTGCTTTCGTTTGTGTCTTGATCTCTGTGTTGGGTGTTGGGTCGGCGATGTTCCTGGGACGTCACAACGTTATTTGACCAAGGTAGGGATGTGGCGCTTCGTAGGGTTCGTGGCGTGGCAAAATTGCCGTGAGTGTTCGGATTGACAAATTAATGGTTGATTTGTGTTTGATTGTGCTCAATTTTATATTTCCATACCGCGTGTTTATGTGGTTAATTGATGCGGTGTGTGATTGGAAATTAATTGGCGGAAATCTTATTGCTCAAGTACGTGAACTATGCACGTTGACTTTGTGCCATGTAAGATTGAAATGAATTGCGTAATTAGACATGCTAATATGTTGATTGAGCATATTGTAATTAATGTGGCATGTCAAATGACTATTTGAGTACGTCGTGGCATTTATTGAACATGGCTTGGCATTGAGTTGATTATGTGCCTGAATTAATAATGGATGCTCATTATGTATCGTGTGATTGCCCGAGTACCGGATTGCATGGCCACGCATTTCGCATGGTAAGCATTGGCTTGAGTTGAGAATTGTGCGAGTATGCGTGCTTGACATGAGCATGCGATCACCTAATTGCCCTGATGCGTTTTACGCGGAGTTCAGATAAAATTTGGCTGTGTGCCTGTGTGATCATTATGAGTCCTGATGCGTTTTACGCGGGACGGTACCCGATTCTACCGTAAGACGGCCAGCCTGATGCGTTTTACGCGGGTTTTGGTCTGTATATGGAGATCGGTGTTGCGCCTGATGTGTTTTACGCGGGCTAGAGACACCGGGCCTGATGCGTTTTACGCGGGCCAAGAAGTGTTGGTATTGATTGATGACCTGATGCGTTTACGCGGGTCGATCCATAATTGAGAAATGAACAGTGTGCCAATGTGCATTATTGAGTCAGAGCTTGAGTAAGTGCATGGGCAAGTGTGTGAGCATGTGCGTACCGGTGATTCGTATGTGAGGTAGGCACTAATGAGTACAAGCATGCGTATGGCGTACGTGTGACTAAGTGTGATCGCGTATGTGCCATGAGGATTTTTATGAACTGTCTAACCTGCAGGGTCAATTGTGTACTCGATCTAGGCTCGGGGGCCTAGGTCAATTGATTGTTATTCATTGCTAGTTGTTGTGATTTGTTGCCTGTCAGGAGGTACATGTTATCCTAGTTTAGGTTTAGGGGGTTTTACTCGCTGAGATTCATCTCATTGTTGTTAAAACCCAATGCTTCAGACCCCCGACCCTGAAGATGTCCGAGGCTCCGGTACGTTTTGGGATCCCGCATCATATAGAGAAGACGATGTCCGTGTACCCCATTGGAAATGGAGATATGTATATTAGGTATCATACCTTAGTGTGGGTTGATGTAGGGAAAACCCATTATGAGACCCACGAGTATGTAGCGTGGTGCTTTAAAGACTATGCTAGGGAGTATGGACCTCTCCAGACTTTTGATGTCCCGTTCAACGGGCAGGGCGAGATGGATCCTCAATGTCTCGACGGAGACCTGGTGGACCCCGATACTTCAGCCGAGGGGAGTTTGAGTTCTGACGCCGGACCCGTTGTTTTTGAGGTTGACGAGTTTGATCGGATGGACATGGAGCCAGCGGACTGGGATCTTGACCCGGAACCGATGGAGCCGGATGAGGAGCCAGAGCCGATAGAGCAGGACCTCGAACCAGAGGGCGAGCCTGAGGAGATGGACTTAGAGGAGGAGCCGGCAGAGGCCGAGTCCGAGTTGGACTCCTTAGATTCTGAGGTGAAGCTGTCTGACATTTCTTCATCTTCTTAGTCTTCGGGATTCGACTCGGACTGGGTTCCGTAGGGTTAGCATCAGCTTAGATAGGTCGGGCCAGTGCCTTTTTGATCGAAGCCCCACCTTAGGTAGTACTCGAACCCCGGGCCACTTACCCCTCTTTGTCAGTGGTGGCCGTCAACCCGTTTTTGGTTAATGGTGTATATTTTGCTGTAAATGGATAGTGTAAATATTTCCCTGGTTAATATAAGTGTATATTTGCAATCATGTTGTTTGTTGTTATGCTATCCTTGGTCTCGTGTTGTTTTATCTATACGAGTGCTTATGTTGCTTTCGCTTGTGTCTTGATCTCTGTGTTGGGTCTTGGGTCGGCAATGTTCCTGGGACGTCGCAACGTTATTTGACCAAGGTAGGGATGTGGCGCTTCGTAGGGTTCGTGGCGTGGCAAAATTGCCGTGAGTGTTCGGATTGACAAATTAATGGTTGATTTGTGTTTGATTGTGCTCAATTTTATATTTCCATACCGCGTGTTTATGTGGTTAATTGATGTGGTGTGTGATTGGAAATTAATTGGCGGAAATCTTATTGCTCAAGTACGTGAACTATGCACGTTGACTTTGTGCCATGTAAGATTGAAATGAATTGCGTAATTAGACATGCTAATATGTTGATGGAGCATATTGTAATTAATGTGGCATGTCAAATGACTATTTGAGTACGTCGTGGCATTTATTGAACATGGCTTGGCATTGAGTTGATTATGTGCCTGAATTAATAATGGATGCTCATTGTGTATCGTGTGATTGCCCGAGTACCGGATTGCATGGCCACGCATTTCGCATGGTAAGCATTGGCTTGAGTTGAGAATTGTGCGAGTATGCGTGCTTGACATGAGCATGTGATCACCTAATTGCCCTGATGCGTTTTACGCGGAGTTCAGATAAAATTTGGCTGTGTGCCTGTGTGATCATTATGAGTCCTGATGCGTTCTACGCGGGACGGTACCCGGTTCTACCGTAAGACGGCTAGCCTGATGCGTTTTACGCGGGTTTTGGTCTGTATATGGAGATCGGTATTGCGCCTGATGTGTTTTACGAGGGCTAGAGACACCGGGCCTGATGCGTTTTACGCGGGCCAGGAAGTGTTGGTATTGATTGATGGCCTGATGCGTTTACGCGGGTCGATCCATAATTGAGAAATGAACCGTGTACCAATGTGCATTATTGAGTCAGAGCATGAGTATGTGCATGGGCAAGTGTGTGAGCATGTGCGTACCGGTGATTCGTATGTGAGGTAGACACTAATGAGTACAAGCATGTGTATGGCGTACGTGTGACTAAGTGTGATCGCGTATGTGCCATGAGGATTTTTATGAACTGTCTAACCTGCAGGGTCAATTGTGTACTCGATCTAGGCTCGAGGGCCTAGGTCAATTGATTGTTATTCATTGCTAGTTGTTGTGATTTGTTACCTGTCAGGAGGTGCATGTTATCCTAGTTTAGGTTTATGGGATTTTACTCGCTGAGATTCATCTCATTGTTGTTCAAACCCAATGTTTCATACCCCCGACCCTGAAGATGTCCGAGGCTCCAGTATGTTTTGGGATCCTGCATCATATAGAGAAGACGATGTCCGTGTACCCCATTGGAAATGGGGATATGTATATTAGGTATCATACCTTAGTGTGGGTTGATGTAGGGAAAACCCATTATGAGACCCACGAGTATGTAGCGTGGTGCTTTAGAGACTATGCTAGGGAGTATGGACCTCTCCAGACTTTTGATGTCCCGTTCAACGGGCAAGGTGAGATGGATCCTCAATGTCCCGACGGAGACCTGGTGGACCCCGATACTTCAGCCGAGGGGAGTTCGAGTTCTGACGCCGGACCCATTGTTTTTGAGGTATACGAGTTTGATCGGATGGACATGGAGCCAGCGGACTGGGATCTTGACCCGGAACCGATGGAGCCGGATGAGGAGCCAGAGCCGATAGAGCAGGACCTCGAACCAGAGGGCGAGCCTGAGGAGATGGACTTAGAGGAGGAGCCGGCAGAGGCCGAGTCCGAGTTGGACTCCTTAGATTCTGAGGTGGAGCTGTCTGACATTTCTTCATCTTCAGAGTCTTCGGGATTCGACCCGGACTGGGTTCCGTAGGGTTAGCATCAGCTTAGATAGGTTGGGCCAATACCTTTTTGATCGAAGCCCAACCTTAGGTAGTAGTCTATCCCTGGGCTACTTACCTCTCTTTGTCAGTGGTGGCAGTCAACCCGTTTTTGGTTAATGGTGTATATTTTGCTGTAAATGGATAGTGTAAATGTTTCCCTGGTTAATATAAGTGTATATTTGCAATCCCGTTGTTTGTTGTTATGCTATCCTTAGTCTCGTGTTGTTTTATCTGTACGGGTGTTTATGTTGCTTCCGCTTGTGTCTTGATCTCTGTGTTGGGTGTTGGGTCGGCGATGTTCCTGAGACGTCGCAACGTTATTTGACCAAGGTAGGGATGTAGCGCTTCGTAGGGTTCGGGGCGTGACAGATTACATGGATTGAAATGATGAAAAGCAATCATTTCACTATCCCAAACACATGCTTATCTCTTGCAAACCAAATTTGAGCCAAAATAGTGGAGAAGTTTTCCCCAAAATAACCCTATGAAGAACCACCCCACATTGGGGCAAATTAGGAGGTTTGTGGATTGACAGCTATGGAGAATAGGATCAAGAAAGATTTTATTGCATACTCTTGCATCAATCTTTCTAAGATAACTTCACATGAAGTCATAAGGAAGCTCAAAACATCCCAAGAGGAAGAAGAGCACTTCATTTCTTATACTTAAACACATTACCTTTGGCAAAACCCAATTGAGCCTGAATATTCATTTCAGAGCCCCAAGTTGGTGATCATCTCTTTGCACTGGAGCATGAGTGTGACATTCTAAATTCGACCCACTTCTGGGATCAATGAAATGAATGTGTATTTCTCACTTCGTTTTAGTAAGTCTCGCCCGGAACTGATCACTCTCGGGATACTGACCAATAGGGAATGGCTAACTAAGAAAACGGTACGTGGACCCAAGAACTCGACCATGAATCGATCTTAAATTCCGAGGAACGACGAGGGAATGTTTTGTGCCAATGTGGGCCGATCCAAGGAAGGATTGTGAATCGATTTGCCAATGACGTACGATCGGATTGCGGGTGATTCCGCATGACCGATTGTGCGCGTGACAAACGATTCAAAATTTATTCCGAACGATCACGACCTCCAAAACTAGTGATGGACCCTCACGTTTTCTTGGTAATCAAGGCCACCATGGCTTGAGTAACCCTAGGTCGATACGCGTAACCCCTAAAAAGCCGCCCGTTAGTAAGAGACGCTAAAATCGCAATTGAGCGAAATTGATCGTTGAGTTGAATCCGAACTTGAGTGTCGAATTTCACGGACGTACACGACTAATTTTCAAGGACGACGTCGTATTAGTGTGGCCAATCATATTTGGGATCCGTTTGGTCGAAAAATTGAATTTTGAATCGGGAATGGAAAATTACCATTTTGCCCTTGAACCTTATGCCTTAATTCCGAAATTTGAAGGTTAATATGGACTTATTTAGCCCAAGAGTGATCGAAATTAATGGACACTTTGGCCCCCATCGCTTTTGCTCATTTCCAATTTTACCCCTAGATATTTTGTTATACAAATGATCCTATGTCACGCCCCGAACCCTACGGCACGCGGCATCTCTTCTTCAGCCGAATTTGTACGACGTCCCAGGACGCGTCGCTGACCCAAAACCCCAAATCAGAGAATACTACACATGCGGAAATGATCATACACCCGTACACAATTAAACATGACCAAGGTAGCAACAAATATCACAAACACATACTTACATATATAAAAAGAGAATTTACAATATCCGTTAAAAACATAAGTATACATAAGCCAAAACGGGTCAGCAAGCCACCGTCAACAAAAAGGAATACGTGGCTCGAGGTGGTCAGGTACTATATCTAATAAGGGTTCCTCCCAAAAAGTGTCGGCCCTAAACCACAGCTATGCTCAAGGCTAACCCCTAGGGTATCCAATCCGGGTCGGATTCCGAAGATTCGGATGAATCATCGGACGACTCGAACTCGGAATCCATCGACTCTGGCTCGGACTCGACCTCCAACGGCTTCTCCTCGGGATCATCCTCTGGCTCTGACTCCAGCTTCATCGGCTCCTGTTCGGGATCGGACTCCCACTCCATTGGCTCCTCCTCCTCATGGTCGGAATCCATGTCGGACTCTATGATGAAGGGTCGGGGGTCAGAATTCGCCTCGGACACGGCATCAGGACTCACTACCTCCCCGTCAGCTGCATGCGGGTCCCACTGGCCTAACCCATCATACGGAACGTCGAAAGTCCTAAGGGGTCCATGGAAGCCAGTCTGGTCCCGGTAGCACAAACTAAGATAGGGATGGGCCTCGAGCTGTGGCCCGCCCTCGTCGACCCAAACGATAGTGTAAAACCTAATATAGGCCTCCTCGTTCCAACCGGGGTACTCGATCACTCAACGCTCTATACGGTCCGGGATCCTAAAACGTAGCGGTATATCGGCCATCCTCAAGGTTAGGGGTCTGAAATGTTGGGGTTTAACAACAGTGAAAACGAATCTCAGTAAGTAGGCCCCCTAAACCTAAACTAGGCTAACATGCACCTCCAGACAAGCAACTAACCAAACAAACAGTCCAGTACTCAAATGACTTAGGCCCTCGCGCCTAAATCAAACATATCATTGCCCCTGCAGGTTAGGCAAATAATAATAACACCAAAACCGATAATGGCACATACACACGATCACTTGACCACGAACACTTGCCATTCACATGTCTGCACTCATAAATGCACAATTCGCACACGTGCTAATTTCCAATTAATCTCCGACCCGCGTTAAACGCATCAGGTCCATCTCTGCTTGGGACTCGCGTAATACACCTCATGTTCATGACACAACCCGCGTGAACGACGCCTCAGGTTGGCCATCATCCGGTAATCCGGGCATCGTCCTGTGTAACGTCCTGAATTTCGACCCAATCCCAGGACCAATGAAATGGATATTATTCCTCATTTAAGTTTAGTAAGTCTCGCCTAGAATTGATCACTCTCAGGATACTAATCGATAGGGAATGGCTAACTAGGAAAACGGTACGTGGACCAAGGACCCGATCGCGAATCGGGTACCGATTCCGAGAAACGACGAGGAAATATTTTGGGCCAATATGGGCCGATCCTAGGAGGATAATGGATTCAGTTTGGCCAATGACGTACGATCGGATCGCGGGTGATTTCGCACGACCGAGAGTACGCGTGGCAAATAAATCCCGAACTTAATCTGAACGATCGCGACCTCCGGAACTAGCGATAATTCCTTGCTTTCTCCCGGTAATCGAGGCCGTCACGACTCGAGTAACCCTAGGTCGATACGCGTAACCCCTAAACAGCCGCCCGTTAGTGAGAGACCCTAAAATTTTAAATTGAGCAATTTTGATTGCGAAATTGGATTCGGACTTGGACGTCGAATTTCATGGACATACACGACTATTTTGCGAGGACGGCGTCATTTTAGTGTGGCCAAATATAATTGGGATCAGTACGGTCGAAAAATGGAAATTCGGCCCGAAATCGAAAAATCACGATTTTGCCTCTAAGCCTATTCTTTATATTCCGAATTTTGGGAGTTATTTGGACGATATTTTGGGAATTAAATTGGATAAGATCAGCCCAATAATTCAGATTTTTGAAGTCTAAATTGCCCTTGGATATTTTGGTTTTGGATAATCTTAGCCAAGTGAATGAGGGGCAAAGTGGGGATTAGGAAAAAGTTGGTCAAACCCCTTAGACTAATAAATGTTCTTGTCTCTCCCTCATTCCTCTCACCACTAGCCAACCCCCTCTCCTTCCTCTCTCTCTCCTCTCTTCCCCTCGCCGAATCCCTCTCCTTCCTCTCTCGACCGCGTGATCAGCCTTCGCCAGAGCCGCCACCGCTCGCGCCGCCACTCGCCAAGGCTGCTCGTCCGCCGTCACATCGTCTCGCCTCCACCACCCGACCGACCTGTTCCTTCCCCCTCTCATTTCCATCACCACCGACCAGCACCTTCCCTTCCTTCTCGCAGCCGTTCGGTCCAGCCAAGGGCCGCTGATCGCCGTCGCCGCCGGAGCGCCGCCGTGAGCCTGGTCGGTCCGCCATTCCCCCACCTGTTCGGCTATGTTTGGAGCTTAGGATTAAGTGAGTAAATTATCCCTAAACCCTAATTAGGCTTCCAAGCATTTCTAGATAGGTTAGTGTTAGTTTAGAAGTTAATTAGAGTGAAATTTAGGCTTGATTAGTGGCTGATTGATGGAGGCTATTGATGTGCTGACTATGGGAGTCCATGGTGCTGATTTAGAAGTGGAAAAATGGCCGAGAACGGGCTGAATTGTGGCTGTCCATGTCGGGATTTAATGGGATTAAGATTGGTCAATTTGGGGATTTAATCGCGAATTCCTGAGCATGCTTGGTATGGTTCGATTAGCGATTGATTTGTGCTTGATTGGATGTTAATTTGGTGTTACCATGTCGCGTGCCTAAGTGTGACCGAAAATGGAGTAGTGCGGGCCTCGAGTGTGAGAGTGTGTTATGCTAATTGCATAATTTATGCGTGTCGATTATATGTCATGCAATATTGAAATGAATTGCGTAATTAGACATGCTAGTATGTTGATTGGGCATATTGTAATTAATGTGAGCATTTCAAATGATTATTTGAGTACGTCGTGGCATTTTATTGAGCATGACTTGACATTGATTCGATTATGTGTCTATGCGAATTTGGATGCTCATTGTACATCATGTTGTTGCCCGAGTGCGGGACTGCATGGCCACGCATTTCGCATTCTAAGCATTGGCTTGAGATGAGAATTGTGCGAGTATGCGTGCCTGACATGAGCATGTGATCACCTAATTGCCCGAATGCGTTTTACGCGTTGTTCAGATAAAATTGGTGGTGTGAATGTGTGATTATTATGAGTCCTGATGCGTTTTACGCGGGACAGTACCCGGTTCTACCGGAAGACGGCTAGCCTGATGCGTTTTACGCGGGTTTTGGTCTGTATATGGAGATCGGTGTTGCGCCTGATGCATTTTACGCGGGCTAGAGACACCGGGCTTGATGCGTTTTACGCGGGCCATGAAGTGTTGGTATTGATTGTTAGACCTGATGCGTTTTACGCGGGTCGAATTCTAAATTGAGAAATGAGCAGTGTGCCAGTGTGCATTAATGAGCCAGATTATGAGCATGAGCATACGTATGGCGTACGTTTGACTAAGTGTGATCGCGTATGTGCCATGAGTATTGTTATGAACTGCCTAACCTGTAGGGTTAATTGTGTGCTCGATTTAGGCCCGAGGGCCTAGGTCAATTGATTGTCAAATGTTACTGGTTATGTGTGCTTAGTATGCCTGTCAGGAGGTGCATGTTAGCCTAGTTTAGGTTTAGGGGGTTTTACTCGCTGAGATTCGTCTCATTGTTGTTAAAACCCAATGTTTCAGACCTCCGGCCTTTAAGATGTCAGAGGTTTCGGTACGTTTTGAGATTTCGCATCACATAGAGAAAACGATGAGCGTGTACCCCGTGGGGAACGGGGAAATGTATATTAGGTATTATACTTTGGTATGGGTTGATATGGGGAAATCGCATTTCGAGACCCATGAGTATATAGCCTGGTGTTTTAGAGACTACTCCGGGGAGTATGGACCTCTTCGAACTTTTGATGTCCCGTTTAACTGGCTGGGCGAGGTGGACCCATAGTGTGCTGACGGAGACTTAGTGAGCCCCGAAGCTATGCCCGAGGGGAGTCCGAGTTCTGGCGCCAGACCTGTCGTTTGGAAGGTGGATGAGCCTGACCCGATGGACGAAGAGCCAGTAGATTGGGACTCTGATCCGGAGCCAATGCAGCCGGATGAGGAGCCAAAGCCTACAGAGGAGGACCCCGAGTCGGAGGTCGAGCCTGAGGAGATGGACTCTGAGGAGGAGCCAGCAGAGGCCAAGTCCGAGCTGGATTCCTTAGACTCCGAGGTGGAGCTGCCTGATAGTTCTTCATCTTCTGAGTCCTCGGGATCCGACTGAGACTGGGTTCCGTAGGGTTAGCCGTAGCCTCAGCTAGGTCGGGCCAGTACCTTTTTGATCGGAGCCCCACCTTAGGTAGTAGTCTTACCGCCTAGCCACCTACTCCTTTTTGTAGTTAGTGGCCGTCGATCCGTTTTTGGTTCGTAGTGTATGTTTGGTGTAAATGGATAATGTAAATGTTTCCTTGGTTAATACATGTGTATATTGTTATCCCGTTGTTTGTTGTTGTGCTATCCTTGGTCTCGTGTTGTTTTATTTGTACGGGTGTTTACGTTGCTTCCGTATGTGTCTCGATCTCTATTTGGGTTTTGGGTCGGCAACGCTTCCCGTGGCGTTGCACAAGTTCGGCTAGGGTTGGGATGCTCGCTCGCCGTAGGGTTCGGGGCGTGACATCCTCGTTTGATTTGGTATCAGAGTAAGGTCAGCTTGGTCCAATTTGGTCGAAGCCCGGAGTAATAAGGAGCGATGACCTTGGGTAGCCATTAGGGAGACCTTGTGTGCTAAGTGTACCTCTTGACTGACTGTGATTTGATTGAGTGCGTATGTGAATTGACCCGTAAGGTGCAGGTGCGGCAGGACCTGAAGTAAGTACGTGTATCTTCTTGATTGAAGTCTTGTGCTGTTTGTGCTTAGCCGCATGCTGAGTGATTGAGTTTTGTTGTGTTAAGTTCCCTGCCTAGGACCTTAGTCCGGTTTAGCTTGGTTTAGGTCTCTAATTCCTGAATGGAATTACAGCAAGTAGGCTGGTAGTAAGGACTGTAAAGATGAGGAGAAGAGGAAAGGAAACCCAAGGGCAACCTAGTGCAGTAGGCCAAGAGGCCAGAAATCCAAGAATGGAGGAGGTTATTCAGACCCTGCATGAGATAGGAAATATTATGGGCAGGCAGGCTCAGGAAAGGGCCGCCACCATTGCCCAAGCTGCTGAGGCTGCAGCAGCTGCTGCTGTGAATGGAAACAATGCCAATCAAGGGCAAGCTCAGATGGCGGTAAATAGACAAATGCATCAGTTGGTAGAACAATTCCTGAAGCTGAAACCGCCTAAGTTTAATGGAAGGGGTGTCCCTGAGGCTACACCACGATGGGTAGAGAAGTTAGAGAAGGCCTTTCATGCGTTGGGGTGCACCGAGATTGAGAAAGTAGCATTAGCGGTATATCAGTTGCAAGATAATGCGAATGATTGGTGGAAGGCCACCAGGGACAGAGTGTTTCCGGAAGGTGTCGCCCATACTTGGGCCACGTTTATCGAGAGTTTTTATGGAAAGTATTTCTCAGAGAGTGCCCAAGAAAGAAAGCTGGCAAAATTTATGCGACTTCGCCAAGGACAGATGACCATAGACCGGTATGAGGCGGAGTTTGCGAGGTTGTCAAAGTTTGCACCTAGGATGGTGGAAAATCCGCAGGATAAAGTTCGGAGATTCCGGGACGAACTGAAGCCGGATCTTCGAAGCCAGATGATTTCTTTGGACATCCGAGACTATGGAAGAATGTATGAACGGGCTCAAGCTATAGAGCGAGATCAAATGGAAAGGGCAGCCGCTTCTGGATCGCGGTTTGCCCAGAATAGGGACAACCGCCGCTTCGGGAAGAAGCCGATGGCGGGAAATAGGCGATTCGTCCCACCGGCCAAGAGGAATATTGGGAAGCCGAACCACCCACCGAACCGACCTTGAGCTTCTTTTAAATGTGGGAGTTTGGAGCATGAAATTAGAAATTGTCCCCAGCAGTGCCCCTCAGGACCATCGTTTCAACCGCAACAACCCTGGATAGGGAACCAAGCCGGAAATCCCCCATCGGTTAATCAAGGTCGACCGCCAGTGCAAGGATGAGTTTATGCGATGGCACGAAGAGAGGCGGAGGACACGCCGGGCGTGGTCACAGGTACGATTTCTCTATGTGATCAGGCTACGTATGCATTATTTGATCCGTGGGCGACCTACTCTTTTATATCAGAGCAATTTGTTAGATTGGTTGGGATTGAGACTGTGCTCTGTGTGATGACCCCATTGAATGATAAGGTGTTAGTGTCGTTAGGGTGTCCCGACTGTAAGATAGTGATTGGGGGTAAAGAAGAAAGGATTGACTTGGCAGTGTTGGCCATGTTTGATTTTGATGTGATAATTGGAATGGATTGGCTAGTAAAGCAGAAAGCCGTAATGGATTGCGGTGATAGGGTGATCCAGTTTAATCCTATTGGACATCCTAGATTTGAATTTCAGGGAAACCGAGAAGGAACCTCGATTTCTTAGATTTCCTTGCTCGAAGTGACTAAGCTATTGGATGAAGGATTTGAAGGGTATTTAGTGAATGTGGTCGATCCGACAGTGACGGAACTTAAATTGGAAGAGATACCTGTAGTGTGCAATTTTTCCGAAGTCTTTCCGCAGGAATTGCCGGGATTGCCACCAGAGCGGAAAGTGGAATTTGTGATAGAATTGGCCCTAGAAACAGAACCGATCTCAAAGGCGCCGTATCGAATGTCCTTATCAGAATTGAAGGAATTGAAAGTCCAGATGCAGGAATTATTGGACAAAGGTTTCATTCGTCCTAGCGTGTCTCCATGAGGAGCGCCGGTCCTGTTTGTAAGGAAGAAGGACGGGACCTTAAGGTTGTACATAGACTACCGGCAGTTGAACCAGGTGACAGTTAAGAATAAGTATCCACTACCGAGGATTGATGATCTGTTTGACCAATTGCAAGGAGCCTCAGTGTTCTCTAAGATCGATCTACGGACCGGATATCATCAGTTAAGGATCAGGAAAGAGGATATACCTAAGACTACTTTTCGGACAAGGTACGGGCACTATGAGTTCATAGTGATGCCTTTTGGTCTGACCAATGCCCCTGCTGCCTTCATGGACTTAATGAACAGAGTGTTCAAGGAGTTCTTGGACCGGTTCGCCATAGTGTTCATCGACGACATATTGGTATATTCAAAGAGCCCTAAGGAGCATGAGGTATACCTGACCGAGGTACTACGGACCTTAAGAGAACACGCACTCTACGCCAAGTTCAGTAAGTGTGAGTTTTGGCTTAGCAGAGTAGTGTTCCTTGGACACGTAATCTCGGGAAATGGAATTTCTGTGGACCCGACGAAGATTGAGGCCGTAACTAAGTGGTCAAGGCCGACATCAGTGACGGAGATTCGCAGTTTCTTAGGATTGGCTGGCTATTATCGACGTTTTGTAGAAGGGTTCTCGTCGATAGTCACGCCGTTGACACGACTGCTTAAGAAGGAAACTAAGTTTGAGTGGGATGAAAAGTGTGAAAGGAGTTTTCACGAATTGAAGCATAGGCTGACCACCGCCCCGGTATTGACCATTCAGTCCGGACCAGGAGGATTTGAGGTCTATAGTGACGCGTCATTAAAAGGACTTGGATGTGTATTGATGCAACACGGAAAGGTAGTTGCATATGCGTCACGCCAGTTGAGACCCCATGAGATGAATTATCCGACGCATGATTTAGAGTTGGCAGCGATCGTCTTTGCCCTTAAGATTTGGAGGCATTATTTGTGCGGGAAAAAGTTTCAGATTTACACGGATCATCAGAGCCTCAAGTACCTATTTTCACATAAGGAATTAAATATGAGGCAATATCGATGGATGGAACTTCTTAAGGATTACGACTGCGACATCCTGTATCACCCGGGGAAAGCGAATCGAGTAGCGGATGCGCTAAGTCGGAAGTCAAGTATGGCGTTTATGATGGTTAAGGAGTGGACCTTATTGGAAAGGCTAAGAGATTCAGAGTTTAAGTTTGAGGTGGGTCAGATGTCTAACCTGATGGCTGCAATGAGAATTGAACCGGAGATCCAAACCAAGGTTAAGGCACTTCAGTCTACGGACCAAGAGATCCAAAAGATTATTGGAATGGACGCCGCTACAAGGAAATCAGATTTGCAAGTGAGCGAGGACGGAGTTTTAAGTTCCGAGGACGTTTATGCGTGCCCGACGACTTGGAGCTTAAGGAGGAAATTTTAAGAGAGGCACACCGCAGCAATTATAGTATCCATCCAGGCAGTACGAAGATGTACCAAAATCTACGGCAGTATTATTGGTGGAATGGACTGAAAAAGGATGTGGCCAAGCATGTGGCCAAGTGTTTGACGTGCCAGCAAGTGAAGGCACGGCACTGTAAGCCTGGAGGGCTATTGCGACCTTTAGAGATCCCTGAATGGAAATGGGAGCACATCACCATGGATTTCGTCACGGGATTACCGAGAAGCCAGAGAGGACACGATTCCATCTGGGTGATAGTGGATCGACTAACTAAGTCAACGCACTTCCTGGCAGTGCGAAAAGATTTTGAGTTGGAAAGGTACGCAGAGTTGTATATGAGACAGATCGTCAGATTACATGGGGTACTAGTAACGATCACTTCGGACCGTGATCCGAGATTTACGGCCAATTTTTAGAGAAGTTTACATTCGGCCTTAGGAACAAAGTTGCAGTTCAGTACGGCCTATCATCCACAGACGGAGGCCCAGTCTGAAAGGACAATTCAGACCTTGGAGGACATGTTACATGCCTGTGTATTGGATTTCCAAGGCAAATGGAAAGAGCAGCTACATATAGTGGAGTTCGCATATAATAATAGTTATCAGCAAAGCATTCAGATGGCGCCGTTTGAGGCCTTGTATGGCAGAGCTTGTAGGACGCCAGTTTGTTGGGACGAAGTTGGAGAATGAAGTATCACAGACCCATAATTGGTACATTAGTCGGTCAAAGCAGTTGAAATTATTCGGGAAAGGTTAAGGACCGCTTAAAGTCGCCAGAAAAGCTATGCCGATCGGAGGCGATGACCCTTAGAGTTTCAAATTGGGGATCATGTGTTTCTCAAGGTGTCGCTTAAGAAGGGATTGTCCAGATTTGGCAAGAAAGGAAAACTGAGCCCGAGGTTTATCGGTCCGTTTGAGATTTTGGAGAAGATCGGTGATATGGCTTACCGACTTGCCTTGCCGCCCAACCTGTCCCAAGTTCATAATGTATTCCACGTGTCAATGTTGAGAAAGTATGAACCAGACCCGACCCACGTTCTGAGGTACGAGGAGATAGACGTGGACGACAAGGTGTCGTACGTGGAAAGACCTGTGAGGATCGAGGACAGAAAAGATCGAGTGCTTCGGAATAAGACGATCCCAATGGTCAAGGTCGTGTGGGAGCACCACGGGACGGAAGGTGCCACTTGGGAAAGCGAAGAGGCAATGCGACGTCAGCACCCCCATTTATTTGAGTAGATGAGTTTAGATTGCAAATTTCGAGGACGAAATTTTTGTAAAGGGGGAAGATTTGTAACATCCTGAATTTCGACCCAATCCCGAGATCAATGAAATGGATTGTGAATCGATTTGCCAATGACGTACGATCGGATTGCGGGTGATTCCGCATGACCGATTGTGTGCGTGACAAACGATTCAAAATTTATTCCGAACGATCGCGACCTCCGAAACTAGTGATGGACCCTTACGTTTTCTTAGTAATCAAGGCCACCATGGCTTGAGTAACCCTAGGTCGATACGCGTAACCCCTAAAAAGCTGCCCGTTAGTAAGAGACGCTAAAATCGCAATTGAGCGAAATTGATCGTTGAGTTGAATCCGGACTTGAGTGTCGAATTTCACGGACGTACACCACTAATTTTCAAGGACGATGTCGTATTAGTGTGGCCAATCATATTTGGGATCCGTTTGGTTGAAAAATTGAATTTTGGATCGGGAATGGAAAATTACCATTTTGCCCTTTAACCCTATGCCTTAATTCCGAAATTTGAAGGTTAATATGGACTTATTTAGCCCAAGAGTGACCAAAATTAATGGACACTTTGGCCCCCATCACTTTTGCTCATTCCCAATTTTACCCCTAGATATTTGGTTCTAGAAATGATCCTATGTCACGCCCCGAACCCTACGGCACGTGGCATCCCTTCTTCAGCCGAATTTGTACGACGTCCCAGGACGCGTCGCCGACACAAAACCCCAAATCAAAGAATACTACACATGCAGAAATGATCATACACCCGTACACAATTAAACATGACCAAGGTAGCAACAAATATCACAAACACATACTTACATTTTATAAAAAGAGAATTTACAATATTCGTTAAAAACATAAGTATACATAAGACAAAACGGGTCAGCAAGCCACCGTCAACAAAAAGGAATACGTGGCTCGGGATGGTCAGGTACAATATCTAATAAGGGTTCCTCCCAAAAAGTGTCGGCCCTAAACCCCAGCTATGCTCAAGGCTAACCCCTAGGGTATCCAATCTGGGTCGGATCCCGAAGATTCGAATGAATCATCGGACGATTCGAACTCGGAATCCATCGACTCTGGCTCGAACTCGACATCAAACGGCTTCTCCTCAGGATCATCCTCCGGCTCTGACTCCAGCTCCATCGACTCATGTTCGGGATCGGACTCCCACTCCATTGGCTCCTCCTCCTCATGGTCGGAATTCATGTCGGACTCTATGATGATGGGCCGGGGGTCAGAATTCGCCTCGGACATGGCATCAAGACTCACTACCTCCCAGTCAGCTGCATGCAGGTCCCACTGGCCTAACCCATCAAATGGAACGTCGAAAGTCCTAAGGGGTCCATGGAAGCCAGTCTGGTCCCGGTAGCACCAACTAAGATAAGGATGGGCCTTAAGCTGTGGCCCGCCCTCGTCGACCCAGACGATAGTGTAAAACCTAATATAGGCCTCCTCGTTCCAACTGGGGTACTCGATCACTGAACGCTCTATACGGTCCGGGATCCCAAAACGTAGCGGTATACCGGCCATCCTCAAGGTTAGGGGTCTGAAATGTTGGGATTTAACAACAGTGAGAACGAATCTCAGTAAGTAGGCCCCCTAAACCTAAACTAGGCTAACATGCACCTCCAGACATGTAACTAACCAAACAAGCAGTCCAGTACTCAAATGACTTAGGCCCTCGGGCCTAAATCAAACATATCATTGGCCCTGCAGGTTAGGCAAATAATAATAACACAAAAACCAATAATGGCACATACGCACGATCACTTGGCCACGAACACTTGCCATTCACATGTCTACACTCATAAATGCACAATTCGCACACGTGCTAATTTCCAATTAATCTCCGACCCGCGTTAAACGCATCAGGTCCATCTCTGCTCGGGACTCGCATAATACACCTCAAGTCCATGACACAACCCGCGTGAACGACGCCTCAGGTTGGCCATCATCCGGTAATCCGGGCATCGTCCTGTGTAACATCCTGAATTTCGACCCAATCCCAAGACCAACGAAATGGATATTATTCCTCATTTAATTTTAGTAAGTCTCACCCAGAATTAATCACTCTCGGGATACTAACCGATAAGGAATGGCTAACTAGGAAAACGGTACGTGGACCAGGGACCCGATCGCGAATCGGGCACCGATTCCGAGAAACGACGAGGAAATATTTTGGGCCAATGTGGGCCGATCCTAGGAGGATGACGGATTTAGTTTGGCCAATGACGTACGATCGGATCGCGGGTGATTCCGCACGATCGAGAGTATGCGTGGCGAACAAATCCCGAACTTAATCCGAACGATCGCGACCTCCGGAACTAGCGATAATTCCTTGCTTTCTCCCGGTAATCGAGACCGTCATGACTCGAGTAACCCTAGGTCGATACGCGTAACCCCTAAACAGCCGCCCGTTAGTGAGAGACCCTAAAATTTTAAATTGAGCAATTTTGATTGCGAAATTGAATCCGGACTTGGACGTCGAATTTCGTGGATGTACACGACTATTTTGCGAGGACGACGTCATTTTAGTGTGGCCAAATATAATTGGGATCAGTACGATCGAAAAATGGAAATTCGACCCGAAATCGAAAAATGACGATTTTGCCCCTAAGCCTATTCTTTATATTCCGAATTTTGGGAGTTATTTGGAGGATATTTTGGGAATTAAATTGGATAAGATCAGCCCAATAATTCAGATTTTTGAAGTCTAAATTGCCCTTGGATATTTTGGCTTTGGATAATCTTAGCCAAGTGAATGAGGGGCAAAGTGGGGATTAGGAAAAAGTTGGTCAAACCACTTAGACTAATAAATGTTCTTGTCTCTCTCTCATTCCTCTCACCACCAGCCAATCCCCTCTGCTTCTTCTCTCTCTCTTCTCTCTTCCCCTCGCCGAATCCCCCTCCTTCCTCTCTCGGCCGCGTGATCAGCCTTCGCCGGAGCCGCCATCGCTCGCACCGTTGCTCGCCAAGGCCGCTCGTCCGTCGTCACACCGTCTCGCCTCCACCACCCGATCGACCTATTCCTTCCCCCTCTCATTTCCATCACTACCGACCAGCACCTTCCCCTCCTTCTCGCCGCCGTTCGGTCCAGCCAAGGGCCGCCGATCGCCGTCGCCGCCGGAGAGCTACCGTGAGCCTGGTCGTTCCGCCGTTCCCCTACCTGTTCGGCTGTGTTTGGAGCTTAGGATTAAGTGAGTAAATTATCCCTAAACCCTAATTAGGCTTCCAAGCATTTCTAGATAGGTTAGTGTTAGTTTAGAAGTTAATTCGAGTGAAATTTAGGCTTGATTAGTGGCTGATTGTTGGAGGCTATTGATGGGCTGATTATGAGAGTCCATGGTGCTGATTTAGAAGTGGAAAAATGGCCGAGAACAGGCTGAATTGTGGCTGTCCATGTCGGGATTTAATGGGATTAAGATCGGTCAATTTGGGTGTTTAATCGCGAATTCCCGAGCATGCTTGGTATGGTTCGATTAGCGGTTGATTTGTGCTTGATTGGATGTTAATTTGGTGTTACCATGTCGCGTGCCTAAGTGTGACCGAAAATGGAGGAGTAGTGCAGGCCTCGAGTGTGAGGGTTTGTGTTATGCTAATTGCATAATTTATGCGTGTCGATTATATGTCATGCAAGATTGAAATGAATTGCGTAATTAGACATGCTAGTATGTTGATTGGGCATATTGTAATTAATGTGAGAATGTCAAATGATTATTTGAGTACGTCGTGGCATTTATTGAGCATGACTTGACATTGATTCGATTATGTGTCTATGTGAATTTGGATGGTCATTGTACATCATGTTGTTGCCCGAGTGCGGGATTGCATGACCACGCATTTCGCATGCTAAGCATTGGCTTGAGATGAGAATTATGCGAGTATGCGTGCCTGACATGAGCATGTGATTCCCTAATTGCCCTGATGCGTTTTACGCGAGGTTCAGATAAAATTGGTGGTGTGAATGTGTGATCATTATGAGTCCTGATGCGTTTTACGCGGGATGATACCCGGTTCTACCGGAAGACGGCTAGCCTGATGCATTTTACGCGGGTTTTGGTTTGTATATGGAGATCGGTGTTGCGCTTGATGCGTTTTACGTGGGCTAGAGACACCGGGCCTGATGCGTTTTACGCGGGCCATGAAGTGTTGGTATTGATTGTTAGACCTGATGCGTTTTACGCTGGTCGAATTCTAAATTGAGAAATGAGCAGTGTGCCAGTGTGCAGCAATGAGCCAGATTATGAGCATGAGCATGCGTATGGCGTACGTTTGACTAAGTGTAATCGCGTATGTGCCATGAGTATTGTTATGAATTGCCTAACCTGCAGGGTTAATTGTGTGCTCGATCTGGGCCCGAGGACCTAGGTCAATTGATTATCAAATGTTACTAGTTATGTGTGCTTAGTATGCCTATCAAGAGGTGCATGTTAGCCTAGTTTAGGTTTAGGCGGTTTTACTCGTTTAGATTCGTCTCATTATTGTTAAAACCCAATGTTTCATACCCCTGGCCTTGAAGATGTCAGAGGTTCCGGTACGTTTTGGGATTCCGCATCACATAGAGAAAACGATGAGCGTGTACCCCGTGGGGAACGGGGAAATGTATATTAGGTATTATACTTTGGTATGGGTTGATGTGGGGAAATCGCATTTCGAGACCCATGAGTATATAGCCTGGTGTTTTAGAGACTACTCCGGGGAGCATGGACCTCTTCGGACTTTTGATGTCCCATTTAACGGGCTGGGCGAGGTGGACCCACAGTGTGCTGAAGGAGACTTAGCGAGCCCCGAAGCTACGCCCGAGGGGAGCTCGAGTTTTGACGCCGGACCTGTCGTTTGGGAGGTGGATGAGCCTGACCCAATGGACGAGGAGCCAGTAGATTGGGACTCTGATCCGGAGCTGATGGAGCCGGATAAGGAGCCAGAGCCTATAGAGGAGGACCCCGAGCCGGAAGGCGAGCATGAGGAGATGGACTCTGAAGAAGAGCCAGTAGAGGCCGAGTCCGAGCTGGATTCCCTAGACTCCAAGGTGGAGCTGCCTGACAGTTCTTCATCTTCTGAGTCCTCGGGATCCGACCCAGACTGGGTTCTGTAGGGTTAACCGTAGCCTCAGCTAGGTCGGGCCAGTACCTTTTTTATCGGAGCCCCACCTTAGGTAGTAGTCTCACCGTCTGGCCACCTACCCCTTTTTGCAGTTAGTGGCCGTCGATCCGTTTTTGGTTCGTAGTGTATGTTTGGTGTAAATGGACAATGTAAATGTTTCCCTGGTTAATACAAGTGTATATTGTTATCCCGTTGTTTGTTATTGTGCTATCCTTGGTCTCGTTTTGTTTTATTTGTACGGGTGTTTACGTTGCTTCCGCATATGTCTCGATCTCTATTTGGGTTTTGGGTCGGCAACGCTTCCTGGGGCGTTTCACAAGTTAGGCCATGGTTGGGATGCTCACGCGCCGTAGGGTTCGGGGCGTGACATTGGCCCCAGAAACAGAACCGATCTCAAAGGCGCCGTATCGAATGTCCTTATCGGAACCGAAAGAGTTGAAAGTCCAGATACAGGAATTATTGGACAAAGGTTTCATTCGTCCTAGTGTGTCTCTATGGGGAGCGCCGGTCCTGTTTGTAAGGAAGAAGGACGAGACGTTGAGGTTGTGTATCGACTACCGGCAGTTGTATGGCGCACATGATGGTCAAGGAGTGGACCTTGTTGGAAAGGCTAAGAGACTCAAAGTTTAAGTTCGAGGTGAGCCGGATGTCTAACCTGTTAGCTGCATTGAGAATCGAACCGGAGATCCAAACTAAGATTAAGGCACTACAGTCTACAGATCAAGAGATACAAAAGATTGTTGGAATGGACGCCGCTACAAGAAAATCGAATTTCCAAGTGAGCGAGGACGGAGTTTTAAAGTTCCGAGGACGATTATGCGTGCCCGACGACTTGGAGCTTAAGGAGGAGATTTTAAGGAAGGCACATCGCAACAATTATAGTATCCACCAGGCAGTACAAAGATGTACCAGAATCTGCGGCAGCATTACTGGTGGAATGGATTGAAAAAGGATGTGGCCAAGTGTTTGACGTGCCAGCAAGTGAAGGCACAGCACTGTAAGTCTGGAGGATTGTTGGGACCATTAGAGATTCCTGAATGGAAATGGGAGCACATCACGATGGATTTCGTCACGGGACTATCAAGGAGCCAGATAGGACACGATTCCATTTGGGTGATAGTGGATCGACTGACTAAGTCAGCGCACTTTCTGGCAGTGTGAAAGGATTTTGAGTTGGAAAGGTACGCAGAGTTGTACGTGCGGCAGATCGTCAGATTAGATGGAATACCGGTAATGATCACTTCGGACCGTGATCCGAGATTTACGACCAATTTTTGGGAAAGTCTGCAAACGGCCTTAGGAACGAAGTTGCAGTTCGGTACGGCTTATCATCCACAGACGAATGGCCAATCAGAAAGGACGATCCAGACTTTGGAGGACATGTTGCGTGCCTGTGTATTGGATTTCCAAGGTAAATGGGAAGAGCAACTGCACCTGGTGGAATTTGCCTACAATAGTAGATATGAGCAAAGTATTCAGATGGCACCATTTGAGGCCTTGTATGGCAGAG
Organism: Syzygium oleosum; assembly: GCF_021117445.2. Classification (NCBI taxonomy): domain Eukaryota; kingdom Viridiplantae; phylum Streptophyta; class Magnoliopsida; order Myrtales; family Myrtaceae; genus Syzygium; species Syzygium oleosum. The sequence continues at coordinate 17,105,825 of NW_026607485.1, read as the reverse complement.
CGTGTAGGACGCCGGTGTATAGGGACGAAGTTGGAGAGCGAAGTATCACAGGCCCAGAATTGGTACAATAGTCGGTCGAAGCAGTTGAAATTATTCGGGAAAGATTAAGGACCGCTCAGAGTCGCCATAAAAGCTATGCAGATCGGAGGCGGTGACCTTTGGAATTTCAGGTTGGAGATCATGTATTTCTCAAGGTGTCGCCTATGAAGGGATTGTCCATATTTAGCAAGAAAGGAAAACTGAGCCCGAGATATGTCGATCCATTTGAGATTCTGGAAAAGATTGGAGATATGGCCTACCGACTTGCCTTGCCGCCTAATTTGTCTCAAGTGCACAACGTGTTCCACGTGTCGATGTTGAGAAAGTATGAACCAGACCCGACCCACGTTTTGAGGTACGAGGAAATAGACGTGGACGACAAGGTGTCGTACATGGAGAGGCCAGTAAGGATCGAGGACAGAAAAGATCAAGTGCTCCGGAATAAGATGATCCCGATGGTCAAGGTTCTATGGAGCACTATGGAATGGAAGGTGCCACTTGGGAAAGCGAAGAGGCAATGCGACGTCAGCACCCCCATTTGTTTTAGTAGATGAGTTTAGATTGCAAATTTCGAGGACGAAATTTTTGTAAGGGGTGAAGAGTTGTAACATCCCGAATTTCGACCCATTTCCGGGATCAATGAAATAGATATTATTTCTCGTTTAATTTTAGTAAGTCTCGCCCGGAATTGATCACTCTTGGGATATTAACCGATAGGGAATGGCTAACTAGGAAAACGGTACGTGGACCAGGGACCCGAACGCGAATCGGGCACCGATTCCGAGAAATGACGAGGACATATTTTGGGCCAATGTGAGCCGATCCTAGGAAAGTGACGGATTTAGTTTGGCCAATGACGTACGATCGGATAGCGAGTGATTCCGCACGACCGAGACTACACGTGGCGGGCAAATCCCGAACTTAATCCGAACGATTGCGACCTCCGGAACTAGCGATAATTCCTCGCATTCTCCCGGTAATCGAGACCGTCACGACTCGAGTAACCCTAGGTCGATACGCGTAAACCCTAAACAGCCGCCCGTTAGTGAGAGACCCTAAAATTTTAATTGAGCAATTTTGATCGCGAAATTGGATCCGGACTTGGACGTCGAATTTCATGGATGTACGCGACTATTTTGCGAGGACGACGTCATTTTAGTGTGGCCAACTATATTTGGGATCAGTACGGTCAAAAAATGGAAATTCGGCCCGGAATCGGAAAATTATGATTTTGCCCCTAAGCCTATTTTTAGTATTCCGAATTTTGGGATTTGTTGGAGGGTATTTTGGGGATTAAATCTTGGTCTAATCAGCCCCAATAATTCAGAAAATTTTGGTCTAGAATGCCCCTAGATAATTGTGTTAGGCTTGATCATGGCCATTAGATTAAGGGCAAGATGGGCATTAAAGGAAAGTTGGTCAAACCCCCATTAGTCACACCAATAATTTAGCTCTCCACTCACTCTCTCTCCTTCATTTTCCCTCACCACCTCCGACCACTCCACCCTCCATGCCAACTCTCCTCTCTCCCTTCTCCTTCTTGCTCGGCCGTGAGCAGCCCACGCCAGAGCCACCGTTTAGCCGCGCCGTCGCCCGCCGGGAACGTCGATTGCAGCCAGTCCGTGCGTCCAGCCAACCGCCTCACCATCCAACCATCCCGACCGACTCTCCCCTCTCCTTCCTCTCTTGGTCGCGTGAGCGCCATCCGCCGGACAAGCCGAAGCCGCCGCCGCTCGCCAAGGCCGCTCGTCGGCCGTCTCACCATCACCACCACCAGCCGACCGTCCCGACCTCTCCTCCACCTTTTTTCCTTCCCTTTTGGCCGTGAGGATCAGCCCCCCTTGTCCGCTCGCTATCCACACCGTTCACCGCCGTGTAGGTCGCCGTTCACCGCTGCTTGCGCCGCCGTTCACCGCTGCTTGCGCCGCCGTGAAGCCAGCTCGGTCCGCTCATTTCCCCACTAGTTCAGCCGCCTTTAGAGCCTAGGACTAGTGAGTATTAGTCCCTAAACCCTAATTAGGTTAATTATGTATTTCTAGATAGGTTTAGGGTATTTTAGTGATTAATTAGTGCAATTTAGGGATAATTAGCGGCTGGTTGATTATGGCTGAGGTTGTGGTGATTTGGTTAGCCTAATACGATGATTTGGAGGCGAATTTAATGCCCTAGAGTGGGCTGAGTGTGACCGGCCAATGTGTATTAGATTGGACCGAGTTTGGCTAATTTAGGTTTAACCGTGTAATTGCCGTGACTGCCGTGAATTGGCTTATTTGTGTGGTTTATTGGTTGATTTTGTGATGCCATGTCGCATGCTCACTATGGCCAAATAGTGAGGAAGTATCAGGCCATTAATTATGTGTTTTACATGACTAAGTGCATGTGACTTATATGTCATTATGGGCCGTGATTCAATTGGTATTAAATTGACTAATTGGGCATATCAACTGTAACATCTTGAATTTCGACCCATTTCCAGGATCAATGATATTGATATTATTCCTTGTTTAATTTTAGTAAGTCTCGCCCGGAATTGATCACTCGCGGGATACTAACCGATAGGGAATGGCTAACTAGGAAAACGGTACGTGGACTAGGGACCCGAACGTGAATCGGGCACCGATTCAGAGAAAACGATGAGGAAATATTTTGGACCAGTGTGGGCCGATCCTAGGAAGGTGATGGACTTAGTTTGGCCAATGACGTATGATTGGATCGCGGGTGATTCCGCACGATCGAGAGTACGCGTGGCGAACAAATCCCGAACTTAAACCGAACGATCTCGACCTCCGGAACTAGCGATAAATCCTCGCGTTCTCCCGATAATCGAGACCGTCACGGCTCGAGTAACCCTAGGTCGATACGCGTAACCCCTAAACAGCCGCCCGTTAATGAGAGACCCTAAAATTCTAATTGAACAATTTTGATCGCGGAGTTGGATCCGGACTTGGACGTCGAATTTCGTGGACGTACGCGACTATTTTGCGAGGGCGACGTCATTTTAGTGTGGCCAGCTATATTTGGGATCGGTTCGATCAAAAAAAGGAAATTCGGCCCGGAATCGGAAAATGACGATTTTGCTCCTTAGCCTATCTTTAGTATTCCGAATTTTGGGAATTATGGGAGGTTATTTTGGGGATTAAATCTTGGATATTATCAGCCCAATAATTCAGAAAATTTGATCTAAAATGCCCTTGGATATTTTGGCTTTGGATTAATATCAACCAAGTGAGTGAGGGGTAAATTGGGTATTAGGTAAAGTTTGGTCAAACCACTTTTTTGACCAATAATTCATTCTCTTTCTCCCTCATTCTCCTCACCACCACCGGCCAACTCCCTCTCCTCTCTTCCTTGCCGATTCCCCCTCCTTCTCCCTTGTTTGGCCGTGACCAGCCACGCCGAAGCCGCTTGCCGGAGTGCGCCGCCGCCGTCGCTGTTGTGTCGCTCGTCCGCCTAGCTTCACCATCAACCCGTCTCATCCTCTCTCTCTCTCAGTCTCGTCTCTCTCTCCCTCGTTCGGCGTGAAGACCGCCGAACCAGCCACTTCGGCCGCGTGTGAGGATCACCGCCGGCCGCCGTCCGTTCAAGCCACCACCGTCCACGCCGTCTCACCACCACCACCCCACCTCTCTCTCTCTCCCCTGTTTACCAGCACCACCGACCAGCACCCTTGCTGCCGTCGTGACCGCCAAGGACCGCCGGTCACCGCCGCCGCCGTGCGCCCCCGCGAGGATCGCTGGAGGCCGCCGTAAGACCAGCTCAACCGGCCCGTTTTCCTCTCCCGATCAGCTAGTTGGAGCTTAGGTGATTAAGTGAGTAATTACTCCTAAACCCTAATTAGGATAATTAAGTATCTCTAGATAGAATTAGGGTTAATTAGGGTTTAATTAGGTTGTTTAAGGCTTAATTAGTGGCTGGTTAATTATGGCTGATATTGTGGTGATTTGGTTAGCTTAGTATGATGATTTAGATTTAGAGGAGGATTAGAAGCCTAGAACATGCTGGTTCATGGCTGTCCCCATGGGATTGAATTGGATTAAGTTTAGACAAAATTGGGATTAAATTGTGTAATTGTTGAGAGTGTTTAGATTGGCCGATTAGTGGCTGATTTGTACTTGATTGTGCTCAATTGTATGATGCCGTGTCACGTATTAAGGGTGGCCGAGTAGTGAGGAGGTTAATGGGCCATTAATGGTACAATTTTTCATGACTAAGTGTACGTGATCGAGTGCTGATATTATACCATGTATGATTGATTTGAATTGGTTATTTGGGCATGCTATTGTGTTAGTTGGACACATTGTGACTAAAGTGAGCATGTCGCATTATTATTGAAACACGTCATGGCATTGTTGAGCATGACTTGGCATAATGTGATTATGTGCCTATGTTGTAATTGTGTGCTCATTGTGAAGTACATCGTTGCTCGAATGTCGGATTTCATGGCCACACATTTCGCATGCTAAGCATTGGCTTGAGATGAGAACTATGCGAGTATGTGTGCCTGATATGAGCCTGTGATCACCTAATCGCCCTGATGCGTTTTACGCGGGGTTCATATAAAATTGGTTGTGTGCACGTGTGATCATTATGAGTCCTGATGCGTTTTACGGGGGACGATGCCCGGTTCTACCGGAAGACGGCCAGCTTAATGCGTCTTACGTGGGTTTTGGTTTGTATATGGAGATTGGTGTTGCGCCTGAGGCGTTTTATGCGGGCTAGAGACACCGGGCCTGATGCGTTTTACGCGGGCCATGAAGTATTAGTATTGATTGTTAGACCTGATGCGTTTTATGCGGGTCGAACTTTAATTGAGAAATAAGCCGTGTTCCAGTGTGCATTATTGAACCAGAGCATGAGTATGTGTATGGCGTATGTGTGACTAAGCCTGTTGTATAGTGCCATTATAGTGATTATATTTTGCCTAACCTGCAGGGTCAATCGTATGCTTGATCTGGGTCTCGAGGGCCTAGGTCAATTGATTGTCAGTTATTACTAGCTGTATGTGATTTGTTGCCTGTCAGGAGGTGCATGTTAGCCTACTTTAGGTTTAGGGGGTTTTACTCGCTGAGATTCGTCTCATTGTTGTTAAAACCCAATGTTTCAGACCTCCGACCCTAAAGATGTCAGAAGTTCCAGTACGTTTTGGGATCCCGCTTCAGATAGAGAAAGCGGTGACCGAGTACCCCGTAGGGAATGAGGACAAGTATATTAGGTATTATACTTTAGTATGGGTTGATGTGGGGGGAAACGCATTTCGAGACCCACGAATATATAGCCTGGTGCTTTAGGGACTACTCCGGGGAGTATGGACCTCTTCGGACTTTTGATGTCCCGTTCAACGGGCTGGGCGAGATAGATCTGCAGTTTTCCGACGGAGACCTGGCGAGCCCCGAAGCTACGCTTGAGGAGAGTTCGAGTTCTGGCGACGAACCTGTCGTCTGGGAGGTGGATGAGCCGGACCCGATGGACGAGGAGCCGGTGGATTGGGATGCTGACCCGGATCCGATGGAGCCGGATGAGGAGCCAGAGCCTATGGAGGCGGACCCCGAGCAGGAGGGTGAGCCTGAGGAGATAGATTCTGAGGAGGAGCCGGCAGAGGCCGAGTCCGAGCTGGATTCCTTAGACTCCGAGATCGAGCTGTTTGACAGTTCTTCATCTTCTGAGTCCTCGGCATCCGACCCGGACTGGGTTCCGTAGGGTTAGCCGTAGCCTCATATAGGTCGGGCCAGTACCTTTTTGATCGGAGCCCCACCTTAAGTAGTAGTTTCACAGTCTGGCCACCTACCCCTTTTTGCAACTAGTGGCCGTCGATCCGTTCTTTTTTGTTCGTGGTGTATGTTTGGTGTAAATGGATAATGTAAATGTTTCCTTGGTTAATGCAAGTGTATATTTGTTATCCCGTTGTTTGTTGTTGTGCTATCCTTGGTCTCGTGTTGTTTTATCTGTACGGGTGTTTATGTTGCTTCCGCATGTGTCTCGATCTCTGTTTGGGTTTTGGGTCGGCGACGCTTCCTGGGGCGTTGCACAAGTTCGACCTCGGGCAGGGATGTTGCGCGTCGTAGGATTCGGGGTGTGACATCCCTGTTTGATTTGGTATCAGAGCAAGGTCAGCTCGGTCCAATTCGATCGAAGCCTGAAGTGATAAGGAGCGATGACCTTGGGTAGCCAGTAGGGAGACCTTGTGTACTAAGTGTACCTCCTGACTGTTTGTGTTTTGATTAAGTGCACATATGAATTGACCCGTAAAGTGCAGGTGTGGCAGGACCTGAGGTGAATACGTGTATCTCCTTGGTTGAGGTCTTGTGCTGTTGGTACTTAGCCGCATGCTGAGTGATTGATTGTTGTTGTGTTAGTTCCCTGCCTAGGACCTTAGACCGGTTTAGCTTGGTTTAGGTCTCTAATTCCTGAATGGAATTATAGCAGGTAGGCGGGTAGTAAGAACTGCAGAGATGAGGAGAAGAGGAAAGGAAACCCAAGGGCAACCTAGTGTAGTAGGCCAAGAGGCCAGAGATCCAAGAATGGAGTAGGTTATTCAGACCCTGCATGAGATAGGAAATATTATGGGTAGGCAGGCTCAGGAAAGGGCCGCCACCATTGCCCAGGCTGCTGAGGCTGCAGCAGTTACTGCTGTCAATGGAAATCAAGCCAATCTTGGGCAGGCTCAGATAGCTGGGAATAGGTAGATGCACCAGTTGGTAGAACGGTTCTTGAAGTTGAAACCGCCTAAGTTTAATGGTAGGGGTAACCCCGAGGCTGCACCGTGATGGGTAGAAGAATTAGGGAAAGCCTTCGAGGTATTGGGGTGTACCGAGACTGAGAAAGTGACTCTGGCAGTATATCAGTTACAAGATAATGCGAATGATTGGTGGAAGGCCACCGGGGATAGAGTATTCCCAGAAGGTATCGCCCAAACTTGGGCCGCGTTTACCGAGAGCTTTTATGGAAAGTATTTCTCAGAGAGTGCCCAAGAAAGAAAACTGGCAGAATTTGTGCGACTTCGCCAAGGGCAGATGATAGTGGACCAGTACGAGGCAGAATTCACAAGGCTATCAAAGTTTGCACCTAGAATGGTTGAAAATCCGCACGATAAGGTTCGGAGATTCTGGGACGGATTGAAGTCGGATCTTAAAAGTCAGATGATTTCTTTCAACATCAGAGATTATGGGGAAATGTACGAACGGGCTTAGGCTATAGAGCGAGATCAAATGGAAAGGGCAGCCACTTCTGGATCGCGGTTCGCCCAGAATAGGGACAACCGCCGCTTCGGGAAGAAGTCGATGGCAGGAAATAGGCGATTTGTCCCACCGGCTAAAAGGAACATTGGGAAGCCAAGCCACCAACCGAATCGATTTGGAGCTTGTTTTAAATGTGGTAGTTTGGAGCACCAGATCAGGAATTGTCCCCAGCAGCGCCCCACAGGACCATCGGTTCAACTGTAACAACCCCGGATAGGAAATCAAGCCGGGAATCCCCCACCAGTTAATCAAGGACGATCGCCAGCGCAAGGACGAGTTTATGCGATGGTGCGAAAAGAGGCGGAGGACACGCCGAGCGTGGTCACAGGTACGATTTCTCTATGTGATCATGCTGCTTATGCATTATTTGACCCGGGGGCGACCCACTCGTTTATTTCGGAGCAATTTGTTAGACTGATTGGGATTGAGCCTGTTTTGCTTGAGACTATGTTATGTGTGATGACCCCATTGAATGATAAAGTGTTAGTGTCGTTGGGGTGTCCTAGCTGTAAGATAGTTATCGGGGGTAGGGAAGAAAGGATTGACTTGGCAGTGTTGGCCATGTTTGATTTTGATGTGATAATTGGAATGGATTGGCTAGTAAGGCAGAAAGCCGTAATGGATTGTGGCAATAGGATGATCCAGTTTAATCCAATTGGACATCCTAGATTCGATTTTCAGAGAAACCGAGGAGGAACCCCAATCCCTTGGATTTCCTCGCTCGAGGTGACTAAGTTGTTGGACAAAAGTTATGAAGGGTATTTAGTGAATGTAGTTGATCCGACAGTGACAGAACTTAAGTTGGAAGAGATACCCGTAGTGTGCAACTTTCCCGAGGTCTTTCCTCAGGAATTGCCAGGTTTGCCTCCAGAGCGAGAAGTGGAATTTGTGATAGAATTGGCCCCAGACACAGAACCGATCTTAAAGGCACCGTATCGAATGTCCTTATCAGAATTGAAAGAATTGAAAGTCCAGATGCAGGAATTATTGGACAAGGGTTTCATTCGCCCTAGTGTGTTTCCATGGGGAGCACCGGTCCTGTTTGTAAGGAAGAAGGACGGGACGTTGAGGTTGTGTATCGACTACCGGCAGTTGAACCAGGTGACGATTAAGAATAAGTACCCACTGTCGAGGATTGATGATTTGTTTGACCAATTGCAAGGAGTGTCAGTATTCTCTAAGATCGATCTACGGACGGGGTATCATCAGTTAAGGATCAGGAAAGAGGATATTCCTAAAACTGCTTTTAGGACGAGGTACGGGCACTATGAGTTCACAGTGATGCCCTTCGGATTGACTAATGCCCCTGCTGCCTTCATGGACTTAATGAACAGGGTGTTCAAGGAGTTTTTGGACTGGTTCGTCATAGTGTTTATCGACAACATACTGGTATATTCGAAGAGCTCTGAGGAGCATGAAGTACACCTGACTGAGGTACTACGGAGCTTAAGAGAACACGCACTCTACGCCAAGTTCTAACATCCTGAATTTCGATCCATTTCCGGGATCAATGAAATAGATATTATTTCTCATTTAATTTTAGTAAGTCTCGCCCGGAATTGATCACTCGCGGGATACTAACCAAAAGGGAATGGCTCACTAGGAAAACGGTACATGGACTAGGGACCCGATCGCGAATCGGGCACCGATTCCGAGAAACGATGAGGAAATATTTTGGGCCAATGTGGGCCGATCCTAGGAAGGTGACGGATTTAGTTTGGCCAACGACGAACGATCGGATCGCAGGTGATTCCGCACGACCGAGAGTACGCGTGGCGAACAAATTCCGAACTTAATCCAAACGATCGCGACCTCCGGAACTCGCGTTCTCTCAGTAATCGAGACCGTCACGACTCGAGTAACCCTAGGTCAATACGCGTAACCCCTAAACAGCCGCCCGTTAGTGAGAGACCCTAAAATTTTAAATTGAGCAATTTTGATCGCGAAATTGGATCCGGACTTGGACGTCGAATTTTGTGGGCGTACAAGACTATTTTGCGAGGACGACGTCATTTTAGTATGGCCAAATATAAATGGGATCAGTACGGTCGAAAAATGGAAATTCGGCCCGAAATCGAAAAATGACGATTTTGCCCCTAGGCCTATTTTTGGTATTCCGAATTTTTGGGAGGTTATTTTGGGGATTTATTTGCATAAGACCAACACCAATAATTCTGATTTTTGAAGTCTAAAATGCCCTTGGATATTTTAGCAAGGTTAGATCTCATCCCTTAAAGTGAGGGGCAAGATGGGCATTTTGGAAAGTATGGTCAAACCCCCTTGGACCAATAAATGCTCTTGTCTCTCTCTCATTCCTCTCACCACCAGCCAACTCCCTTCTCCTCTCCTCTCTCCCTCTCGCCGGTTCTTCCTCCCCTCCATTTCCTTTGTTCGGCGTGAGCACCACTGCCACTGGAGGAGCACCGCCGGAGCGCCGTCCAACCATCGACTGCTTGTAACATCCTGAATTTTGACTCATTTCCGGGATCAATAAGATAGATATTATTTCTCATTTAATTTTAGTAAGTCTCGCCCGGAATTGATCAATCGCGGGATACTAAACAAAAGGGAATGGCTAATTAGGAAAACGGTACGTGGACCAGGGACCCGATCGCCAATCGGGCACCGATTCCGAGAAACGATGAGGAAATATTTTAAGCCAACGTGGGCCGATCCTAGGAAGGTGACGGATTTAGTTTGGCCAATCACGTACGATCGGATCGCGGGTGATTCCGCACGACCGAGAGTACGCATAGCGAACAAATCCCGAACTTAAACCGAACGATCGCGACCTCCGGAGCTAGTGACAATTCCTCACGTTCTCCCGGTAATCGAGACCGTCACGACTCGAGTAACCCTAGGTCGATACGCGTAACCCCTAAACAGCCGCCCGATAGTGAGAGACCCTAAAATTCTAAATTGAGCAATTTTGATCGCGAAATTGGATCCGAACTTGGATGTCGAATTTCGGGGTCGTGTACGAATATTTTGCAAGGACGATGTCATTTTAGAGTGGCCAAATATATTTGGGATTAATACGGTCGAAAAATGGAAATTCGGCCCGAAATCGGAAAATGACCATTTTGCCCCTAAGCCCTATTTTTGTATTCCGAATTTTGGGGCTAATTTGGAGAATTTTGGGAGAATATTTAAGGATTAAATTGAGGATAATCTTCAGCCAATAATTCATATTTCTTTGGACTAAAGTGCCCTCAATTATTTGGATAAGATTTAATCCCCACCTTTGGATTGAAGGGCAAGATGGGAACATTGGGAAAGTTGGTCAAAGTCCATTAAATACTCTTGTCTCTCTCTCTTAACTTCCTCATCAAGCCACTCTCTCTTTCCTCTCCCTCTCCACCCGCCGGTTCTCCCTCTCTCTTTCTCCCTCTCTCTCGGTCGCGAGAATGCCTCCCGCCGGTGGAGCGCCGACCGCCGTACCGCCGTCTAGCCGAGCCGCTCGCCAACTCAGCCTCGCCACTACCACCGTCCCATCTCTCTCTCTCACCCTAGTTCGGCGGAGGAACCGCCGGTTTAGCCTTGGCCGTGAACCGCCAGCGTGAGGATCATCGCCGGACCGCCATTTGCCGAGGCCGTTCAGTCAAGCCGAGCCACCACCAACCCGACCTGTTCTCTCCCCTGTTTGAACCATCCCCTCTTCCTCTCTCGGCCGCGTGAGCTGCCTTGGACTGCTGCTCGCCGCCCGCTGGTGGAGAGCCGCCGCGAGCACGCCGGAACGCCGCCGCTAGTTCCGCTGCACGCCGGCGATCAGCCGCCCGTTCCCCGCCGAATTAGCCCTGTTCGGAGCATAATATTAGAGTGAGTATTAACCTCTAAACCCTAATTAGGACTAATTGTGCATTTCTAGATAGGATTAGATGGATTTTAGGGGTAATTAGTGATGGAATGCTATGGCTGATTTGGTGATGAGCCTAATGATTTAATGTGCTGATTTGGGAAGAAATTAATGGCTTAGAGGGGCCGAATTAGTGGCTGTCCGTGTTAGGCTTGATCGGATTGAGTTCGATGAATTTTGAGGTTGATTCGTATTATTGCCGAACATGCCTAGACTAATTTATTAGTAGCCGATTTGTGCTTGGTTGTGTCCAATTTTGTGGTGCCACGTGTGAGTCCTAAAGTGGCTGAGAATGAGGTTGAATGCCGGGCCTTGAGTGTGCGAAATTGTGTTGCACTAATGGCGTGATTTGTGTGCCGTGCCAAATTGTGCTTAATTGAATATTTGGACATGCCGAAAAAATGTTGATTGGTCATATTGTGGCACAAATGGAGCATGTCTTGGCATCATTGATTTATGTACTCATGATTGAAATTGAGTGCCCATTATGCATGGCCTCGCATGTCGCACATTGAATTTGGGCTTGAATCATGAGTTGTGAGAATGCACGTGCCTGATATGAATATTTGATCGCCTAAAATACCCTGATGCGTTTTACGCCGGGTTCAGATAAAACTGGCTGTGTGGATGTGTGATCACTAAGGGCCTGATGCGTTTTACACGGGGTTGATTCCGTTCTAATGCATTTACGCGGGACGATGCCCAGTACGTCCGGAAGACGGCCAGCCTGATGCGTTTACACTGGTTTTGGTCCGTAAGGAGATCAGTGTTGCGCCTGATGCGTTTACGCGGGCTAGAGACACCGGGCCGGATGCGCTTTGCGCGGGCCGTGAAGTGTTGGTGGCCCAAAGCGTTTTTACGCGGGTCGGGCCTAATGCGTTTTTACGCGGGTCGATTAATGATGAGAAATGGACAGTGTGCAAGTGTGCATAGTTAAGCCGGATCATGAGCATGACATATATGTGCCGGAGTGTGTTGACAGTTGTGTGTACCGGTGATTTGTGTGTGAGGGAGGCACCAATGAGTTGAGCATGCGTATGGCGTACATGTGACCAGTGTGTTCGCGTATGTACCGTGAATATTATTATGAAATGCCTAACCTGCAGGGTCGATTGTATGCTCGATCTGGGCCCGAGGGCTTAGGTCAATTGGTTGGCAATTATTATGTGCTGTGTGTATTGGTTGCCTGTCAGGAGGTGCATGTTAGCCTAGTTTAGGTTTAGGGGTTTTTACTCGCTGAGATTCGTCTCATTGTTGTATAAACCCATCTTTTCAAACCCCCGGCCCTGAAGATGGCAGAGGCACCAGTGCGTTTTGGGATCCCCCACCATATAGAGAAGACGATGTCAGTATACCCCTTAGGAAACGGGGAGATGTATATTAGGTACTATACTTTGGTCTGGGTCGACATTGGGGAGACACATTTTGAGACCCATGAGTATGTTGCGTGGTGTTGAAGAGATTATACTGGGGAATATGGGCCTCTTAGGTCTTTTGAGGCCCCGTACAACGGACAGGGTGTGATTGACCCTCAGTGTCCTGACGGAGATGTGGTGAACCCCGGTGCTTCTGCCGAGGAGAGTTCGAGTTCTTATGGCGTTCCTGTCGCATATGAGGTTGACGAGTTTGATCCGATGGACATGGAGCCAGCTGACTGGGATGTAGATCCGGAGCCGATGGATCCAGAGGAGGAGTCGGAGCCCATAGGGAAGGATCATGTGCCCGAGACCGAGCCTGAGGACATGGGCGCAGAGGAGGAGGCCGCGGAGGCAGAGTTTGAGCTGGACTCATTAGATTCCGAGGTGGAGCTGTCCGATAGCTCTTCATCTTCTGAGTCTTCTGGTTCTGACCCGGACTGGGTCCCTTAGGTTAGCCTCAGATTTAGATAGATCAGGTTGTACCTTTTTTATCGAAGCCCAGTCTTAGTCAGTCGTCTAACCCCCCGGGCCACTGTCCCTTTTTTACCATAGTGGCCGTTGATCTATTTTGGTTTCTTGTTTGTATCAGCTGTAAATGGATATTGTATATATTTTCGTGGTAATGCAAATCTATGTTTTTAATCTCACTGGTTTTTGTCGTTGTGCTATCCCTGGTCATGTTGTTTATTGTACGGGTGTATATATATATGTATATACGTCGCTTCCGCATGTGCATTGTTTTGAGTGCTTGGGCGTTGGGTCGGCGACGCGTCTTGGGACGTCGCACCAAATTCGACCTTATCAAGGGATGATGTGCGCCGTGGGGTTTGGGGCGTGACACTGCCTACCTCATCGCATCACCACCACTAGACCGTCACATCCTCTCCTCCCTCTCCCTTCCTCCCTTCGGCCGAGAGCCATAGCCGCCGATCAGCCTCCTTGGGCGTGAGCCGCCGGGACGCTGCCGCCATGAGCCGCCTTGGACCGCCCGTTCCCCCGCCGGTTCAGCCTCTAAGTTGGAGCTTAGGAATTATGAGTATTAGTCCCTAAACCCTAATTAGGCTAATTAAGCATTTCTAGATAGGATTAGGGATGATTAGGGGTTAATTAGGTGATTTAAAGTTTGATTAGTGGGCTGATTTAATTGTGGTGGACTATGAGATGATTTGGGAGCCTTATGTGCTGATTTTGATGTGGCCTAGTGCCCTAGAGTGGGCTGTTCATGGCTAGAAAATTATTGGGATTAATCGGCCTAAGTTCGGAAGTTTAGGGTTTAATTGTGAAATCCTGAATCTGCCGTGTAATTGTCCATTGAGGGGTTGATTCGTGCTTGATTGGGTGTTAATTTGGGATTGCCATGTCGATTGCCTTATGTGACCAAGAATTGATGAGCATGTCGGGCCTCGAGAGTGCGAAGTTATATTGTTCTAATCACGTGAATTGTGTGCGTTGATTATGTGCTATGCAATATTGAAAAGAGTTGCTTTATGGACATGCTAGTATGTTGATTGTGTGTATTGTGATTAATATGAGCATGTCGAATGATTAATTGAGCACGTCGTGGCATTTATTGAGTATGTCCTAGCATTGATTGACTACGTGCCTGAGTTGAAATTGGATGCTCACTGTGCATTGTGTGCTTGCCCGAGTGCGGGATTGTATGGCCATGTATTTCGCATGATTGAACATTGGCCTGATTCGGGAATTGTGCGAGCGTTCGTGCCTGACATGAGCAAGTGATCACTTAATTGCTCTGATGCGTTTTACGCGGGGTTCAGATAAAATTGGTGGTGTGAACATGTGATCATTATGAGTGCTGATGCGTTTTACGTGGGACGGTACCCGGTTCTACCGGAAGACGGCTAGCCTGATGCGTTTTACGCGGGTTTTGGTCCTTATATGGAGATCGGTGTTACGCCTGATGCGTTTTACGCGGGCTAGAGACACTGGGCCTGATGCGTTTTACGCGGGCCATGAAGCGTTCGGATTGATGGATAGACCTGATGCGATTTACGCGGGTCGATCTCTAATTGAGAAATGAGCAATGTGCCAGTGTGTATTACTGAGCATGGTATATGTGTGCTAGCGTGTATTGGCAGTTGTGCGTACTGGTGATTCGTGTGTAAGGTAGGCACTAATGAGTATGAGCATGCGTATGGCGTACGTATGACTAAGCGTGATCGCGTACGTGCCATGAGTATTTTTATGAACTGTCTAACCTGCAGGATCAATTGTGTGCTCGATCTGGACCCGAGGGCCTGGGTCAATTGATTGTCAATTATTGCTAGTTGTTTGTGATTTATTGCCTGTCAGGAGGTGCATGTTAGCCTAGTTTAGGTTTAGGGGGTTTTACTCGCTGAGATTTGTAACATCCCGAATTTCGACCCAAATCCCGGGATCAATGAAATAGATATTATTTCTCATTTAATTTTAGAAAGTCTCGCCTAGAGCTGATCGCTCCCGAGATACTAACCAAAAAGGGAATGGCTAACTAGGAAAACGGTACGTGGACCAGCGACCCGATCGCGAACCGGACACCGGTTCCGAGAAACGACGAGGAAATATTTTGGGCCAATGTGGGCCGATCCTAGGAAGGTGACGGATTTAGTTTGGCCAACGACGTATGATCGGATCGCGAGTGATTCCGCACGACCGAGAATACACATGGCGAACAAATCCCGAACTTAAACCGAACGATCGCAACCTACGGAACTAGCGATAAATCCTCGCGTTCTCCCGGTAATCGAGACCGTCACGACTCTAGTAACCCTAGGTCGATACGCATAACCCCTAAATAGCCGCCCGTTCGTGAGAGACCCTAAAATTTTGAATGAGCGATTTTGATTGCGAAATGGGACCTGGACTTGGACATCAAATTTCGTGGACGTACGCGACTATTTTGCGAGGACGACGTCATTTTAGCGTGGCCAAATATATTTGGGATCAGTTCGGTCGAAAAATGGAAATTCGGCCCGAAATCGAAAAATGACAATTTTGCCCCTAAGCCTATTTTTGGTATTCCGAATTTTGGGATTTATTGGAAATTATTTGGATAAGATTAACCCCCCCAATAATTCAGATTTTCATTGGTCCTTTGTGCCCCTCCATTATTGGACCTAGATTAAGCTTAGCCAAGTGTTTGTGGGGTAAAGTAGGGATTAAGGAAATGTTGATCAAACTCCTTAGACCCATTAATGTTCTTGTCTTTCTCTCATTTCTCTCATTTCCATCAGCCAACTCTCTCTCCTTCCTTCCTCTCCCTCGCCGAATCCATTCCTCTCTCTTCCCCTCGGCCGGATCAGCCACCGTCGCCGGAGACGCAGCCGCTCACGCCGGCCGCCGGTCCGCCGCTCAAGCCGCCGTCCGCCTCGTCTCATCACCACCACCATCCCGTCTCTCTCTCTCTCTCTCTCTCTCTCTCTCTCTCTCTCTCTCTCTCTCCCTCGTTCGGCATGAAGGAGACCGCCGGACCAGCCACCTTTGGCCGTGAGCCGAACTGCCGATCGCCGTCGCCGCCGGAGCGCCGCCATGAGCCCGCTCGGTCCGCCGTTTCCCCACCGATTCAGCCGCCTCTTTGAAGCTTTGGATTAAGTGAGTAATCACCTCTAAACCCTAATTAGGACAATTATGCACTTCTAGATAGGATTAGGGGTAATTAGAGATTAATTAGGGTAATATAGGGGTAATTAGTGGGCTGAACATAACAGCTGGTGTTGTGTTGATTTGGCGGATTATTATGCTATTTTGGAGGGGGATTAGAAGTCGAGGACGTGTGGAATAGTGGCTGTCCATCTCGGGTATTAATTGGACTAAGTTTGAGCAAAATGGGATTAATTGGCATAATTGCCGTGAGTGTTCATATTGACAAATTAATGGTTGATTTGTGCTTGATTGTGCTCAATTTTATATTTCCATACCGCGTGTTTATGTGGTTAATTGATGCGGTGTGTGATTGGAAATTAATTGGCGGAAATCTTATTGCTCAAGTACGTGAACTATGCACGTTGACTTTGTGCCATGTAAGATTGAAATGAATTGTGTAATTAGACATGCTAATATGTTGATTGAGCATATTGTAATTAATGTGGGCATGTCAAATGACTATTTGAGTACATCGTGGCATTTATTGAACATGGCTTGGCATTGAGTTGATTATGTGCCTGAATTAATAATGGATGCTCATTGTGTATCGTGTGATTGCCCGAGTACCGGATTGCATGGCCACGCATTTCGCATGCTAAACATTGGCTTGAGTTGAGAATTGTGCGAGTATGCGTGCCTGACATGAGGATGTGATCACCTAATTGCCCTGATGCGTTTTACGCGGAGTTCAGATAAAATTTGGCTGTGTGCATATGTGATCATTATGAGTCCTGATGCATTTTACGCGGGACAGTACCCGGTTCTATCGGAAGACGGCCAGCCTGATGCATTTTACGCAGATTTTGGTCTATATATGGAGATCGGTGTTGCGCCTGATGCGTTTTACCCGGGCTAGAGACACCGGGCCAGATGCGTTTTACGCGGGCTAGAGACACCGGGCCAGATGCGTTTTACGCGGGCCAGGAAGTATTGGTATTGATTGATGACCTGATGTGTTTTACGCGGGTTAGTATCAGCTTAGATAGGTCGGGCCAGTGCCTTTTTGATCGAAGCCCAACCTTAGGTAGTAGTCTAACCCCGGGCCACTTACCCGTTTTTGTCAGTGGTGGCCGTCAACCTGTCTTTGGTTAATGGTGTATATTTTGCTGTAAATGGATAGTGTAAATATAAGTGTATATTTGCAATCTTGTTGTTTGTTGTTATGCTATCCTTGGTCTCGTGTTGTTTTATCTGTACGGGTATTTATGTTGCTTCCGCTTGTGTCTTGATCTCTGTGTTGGGTATTGGGTCGGCAATGTTCCTGGGACGTCGCAACGTTATTTGACCAAGGTAGGGATGTGGCGCTTCGTAGGGTTCGGGGCGAGACATCCCCATTTGATTTGGTATCAGAGCAAGGTCAGCTCGGTCCAATTAGGTCGAAGCTTGGAGTGGTAAGGAGCGGTGACCTTGGGTAGCCGGTAGGGAGATCTTGTATGCTAAGTGTACCTCCTGACTGTCTGTGCTTTGATTAAATGCATATGTGAGTTGACCCATAAAGTACAGGTGCGGTAGGACCTGAGGTAAGTACGTGTACCTCCTTGTTTGAGGTCTTGTGCTGTTTGTGACTAGCCGCATGCTGAGTGATTGATTGCTGTTGTGTTAGTTACCTGCCTAGGACCTTAAACCGGTTTAGCTTGGTTTAGGTCTCTAATTCCTGAATGGAATTATAGCATGTTGTTGGGTAGTGAGATCAGTAAAGATGAGGAGATGTGGAAAGGAACCCCAAGGGCAGCCTAGTACAGGAGGCCAAGAGGCCAGGGATCCAAGGATGGAGGATGTTATTCAGACCTTGCATGAGATAGGAAATATTATGGGTAGGCAGGCTCAAGAAAGAGCCGCCACCATTGCCCAGGCTGCTGAGGCTGCAGCAACTGTTGCTGCTGTGCATGGAAACAATGTTAATCAAGGGCAAACTCAGATGGCGGTGAATAGACAAATGCATCAGTTGGTAGAATAGTTTCTGAAGCTGAAATTGCCTAAGTTTAATGGTAGGGTGACCCCGAGGCTGCACCGAGATGGGTAGAAGAGCTAGAGAAAGCCTTTGATGTATTGGGGTGCACCGAGACTGTGAAAGTGACCCTGGCAATATATCAGTTGCAAGACAATGCGAATGATTGGTGGAAAGCCACCAGGGATAGAGTGTTTCCAGAAGGTAGTGCCCAGACTTGGGCCGCGTTTACCGAGAGTTTTTATGGAAAGTATTTCTCGAAGAGTGCTAGTCGTAGGCCGTCGGAAATGCTCTGGCAGGGTCTGGAAACTCCGACGAGGTTTAACAATGAAGGCCAACTCGTTTAATGCACATTCAATCCAAGTTTTGCAATCAAACAAAGAGGAACATGCTCATAAACATGTTTTAAACATCCAGAAACTCCAAATCGTAGAAAACATTGCACGATTAGGCATGATTAAGATAAGACTCAATTCTGAAATTTTGCCAAAACAGTGACAAGAAGGATACTTTACCTACTTCATTGAAGGATCAAATGAAGTTTCTGAGGCAAGTGGCGACTGCTGAACTTTTCCTTAGCACTTGAACTCCAAGCTGGTGGCCTCGGCTTCGTCGGAGAACGTCTGGACACGCTGGCTGAGCTTGATTTTCATACGCCTGCGACCAGCCTTTTGCAAACCGTCTCAGGTGAGGAGGCTCACCGTCTAGGCCGATCCGATTCGCCGGCGCTTTTTTAGCCAGAAAAGGGCCGATCGCTCGGTCTTGAGAGCCTCAACTCCCTCTCTCACTAGAAATCTCTCTTTCTCTCTCTCTCTCTCTCTCTCTCTCTCTCTCTATGAAATATCGTCGAACACCTCCTCTGCATTTTGTTCAATTTTTCTTCACTTTTCTTGATCAATTTTCCCGCTCAAAATCCGTTTCCACCAACTTAGAATCGGTTGGAACGATTCTCTGGTGCCAACTAGAGATTCTCCAGCTGGCCAACTTGATTTTCACGTGGTAAATTGATCATATAAAGTCAGCAAAGTCACGGATTCAACTGGATTTTTTCTGGGTTTATTGTGCAATGAGCGAACCGGGCGAAGAGGATGACTAACCCGGTAAGTCCGATTTTGACTAAAAATTCAAATTAAGCCCGATTTCGATCGAATTTTCAAAATTAAATCCCAAAATTGAATTCCTCATAACATTCTAAACCCAAATATGTGATTTTCCCCATTTTTTGATAAAATCATGTCCTAAATTTTTAACTTTTTGTACTCGGGTTATTGGGTCTTTGTTCAATTCAATGCCTTAATGACCTGATTAGGCAAAATTGGTGCCAAAATTGAATTACCCACATCTGATTAACCCTAGAAATGATGGTCTCATGGTTTGACAATTTCGAATTGGACACGATTCTTAATTTGGGCTAAAAATTCCTAATTTTCAATTGAATTTTGGGGTTTTCTAATTTCTTTGTTGAATTGTTCAATTGGACCAACCATTATGTAATTCAAGGTCCCAAAATCATTTGTTGTGAAGATACCATGACTCAAAAATGACTAGAAAAGATCTAATTGCATTTTTTGTTCAATTCGGGTTTGATTTTGCCCAATTTTGGGAAAAACACATGTCCAATTGAGATTTTCCAAAATTGATGATGCATTAGTGAAATTGGATTTAAAAGAAGACTAAGGACTATTTTTATGGAATTTTCTGATTCCATTTGCTATTTTTCTTGATTTTCTCACTCATTTTGACTAAAAGAAATTAAATAAAAATTCAGGAAAATGCTAAAAAAAGTCATTTTTGGTTTAGAAATAGGTTTCTAGGCTTGGCCAAGATTCCTAATCCTAATTTTGAGATTTTTGAAAAAATGAAAAAAAAGAGAGCTAAAAATCAGGTGTCAATAGCTGCCCCTCTTTGAGATTGAGCTCGTTAGAGGTTGATTTCAAAGATAAGATGACACCTGAATTTTGAGTTGACTCAATGAACAAGACAAAATGGAAATTTTACAACAACTGATTGGGGATCCTGCTTTTGAAATTCGTGATCTAATCCAAATGTTTTCTTTTTAGTACACATTTTGAGAGGTTCTTAATGATTGGGGGAGAGAAACTTACCTGTTTGTGAGCATCTCTTTGTTGCTTATCCAAGAGTATGAATTGATGGCGGTGATGATTATGATGATTATTTTGATTTCGTGGTTTAAGGACGAACCCATGAATCATGAACACCTGAGGCTCTTCACCTGAGGATTTGGAAATTTGCCTAGCGATTCCTCACGAGTAGGACTTTAAAATTTGCCTAGTGACTCCTCGTCAGTAGGACTTTGGAAATTACTTAGTGATTCCTCGTCAGTAGGATTTTGAAAATTTGCCTAGCGGTTCCTCACCAGTAGGACTTGAGAAATTTACGTAGTGGTTTCTCACCAGTAGGATTTTGGAAATTTGCCTAGTGGCTCCTCGCTAGTAGGACTTTAGAAATTTGCCTAGTGGCTCCTCGCCAGTAGGTCTTTTGAATTTTTCCTAGTGATTGCTCGTCAGTAGGACTTGAGAAATTTGCATAGTGATTCATCACCAGTAGGACTTTGGAAATTTGCCCAGTATCTCCTCGCTAGTAGGACTTTGGAAATTTGCCTAGTAGCTCCTTGCTAGTAGGACTTTGGAAATTTGCCTAGTGGCTCCTCGCTAGTAGGACTTTAGAAATTTGCCTAGTGGCTTCTCGCCACTAGGACTTTGGAAATTGCCTAGTGACTCCTCGTCAGTAGGATTTTGGAAATTTGCCTAGTGGCTCCTCGCCAGTAGGACTTTGGAAATTGCCCAGTGGCTCCTTGGCAATAGGACTTTGGAAATTGCCTAGTGACTCCTCGTCAGTAGGACTTTGGGAATTTGCCTAGTGATTCCTCACTAGTAGGACTTCGAAAAGAACTTGAACAATGTGTACCTGGGGCTTCTCGCCTGAGGTCTTGATGATTCATCTGGTGACTCCTCGCCAGCAGGATTTGAGAAGGCTTCAAACATTGAGTGTCTTAACCCTGAGTTATGTGATTTTAAGGTTTCACTAATCTTTGTATGGTTTTTAGTTGACCAAAAACTATTTTGAAAAGTGGTTTTGAAATTAATCAAAACTGTTTGAAGTGTGGTTTTTTTTTCTAGCTTACCACAAACTGTTTGAAAACTTGATTTTAAATTGACCAAAAACTTTTGAAACATGACTTGGAAACATGCATTCTTTGCATTAATGCATTTCAGACAATCAAATTTCCTTTTCAAGGAATTATTTGAACAAAGTGTTTACAATCTTTCAAGAAATGCTTGAAATGAACATTTAGAAGACCTTCATTAGAAAGGATTTATCTCAATCTATGAACTTGGTCTTTTCTTTATCTGATTGAAATGAGAATTGTCTGATATCCCTGAATTTTATCTCTCTTAACCAATCCTCAGGTGTTCGGAGATATTCGCAATGTACACAATCCAATTGATCCGATAAGATCTTTCAGAGGACTGTAATGTTGGCTTGGTCAATACTTTTCAAAGGATAGGCATTTTGAGGCCAAGAAAAAGGATTTCATCATAACTTGTTTCAGGTCTACAAGTTAAGAACCACGAGGACAAGACAAGATATTATTGCATACACTTCTTTGAGCGATGACTTCTTGTCATAAGTCATGTTTCTACTCTCAACATCCCAATCTGAAGAGTCTTCGGGGAGGAGATGTATTGTTGGTATTGGGTAGGCTTAAAAAAGGCTCATTTATTTGAATTCAGGGATTTTATGAAATTGGTGATCTTCTTGGCATCACCACCCCTTTCTTCTTTTGTTCATTAGGGATCTTTCTTTTTATGAACATCAGAGTCCCCTAAACGTTCATTACGATCTCTTTTCTTTTGCTCGTTCTCACTTGTTGTGATCTATGATCTCTCATGATCTTGGCTTTGCTTTGTCATGACCTTTTTATTTTGAGCTTTCTTTTGAATTTTCTTTTCTTTTTCATTTTTCTTGGGCATTCGGCCTTGCTTTTACCACGCACACTGCTTTTTCATGCCATTGATTCTTTTGCCTTTGACTTTTTTTTTTCTAAGGACCCTGTGTCATGCCTTTTGTTTCTTATTTATTCAAAATGGATCATATGCTCAAACTCCAGTGTGAAGAGATGATCACGAATTTAGGGTTCTGAAATGAATATTCAGGCTCAATTGGGCTTTGTCAAAGGTAATGTGTTTGGGTATAAGAAATGAAGTGTTCTTCTTCCTCTTGGGATGTCTTGAGCTTCCATATGACTTCATCTGAAGTTATCACAAAAAGATTAATGCAAGAATATGGGCAAAAGAACACTACAAGTGCCATAACTTGTGTACGGCGCTCACTTTGGTGCCATAAGTTTTTTTTGGATCACTTTAGTGCTAAAATTTTTGAAAAACGATCACTTAAGTGCCAACTCCGGTGCCGTACATAATTTTTCGCCGGAAATCCGACGTGGCATTTTTTTTTATTAATTTCTAAAGCTAACGTGGCTCGCCGGAGATTGGCACTTAAGTGATCGTTTTTCAAAAATTTTAGCACTTAAATGATCGTTTTTAAAAAATTTTAGCACTTAAGTGATCGTTTTTCAAAAATTTTAGCACTGAAGTGATCCAAAAAAAACTTATGACACTTAAGTGATCGTTTTTCCTCCGACTTGGCACCAAAGTGATCCGAAAAAAAGTTATGGCACCAAAGTGATCTCCGTACACAAGTTATGGCACTTATAGTATCCTTTTGCCCAAGAATATGCAATAAAATCTTTCTTGATCCTATTCTCCCATGGCTGTCAACCACAAACCTCCTGGTTTGCCCTAATGTGGGGTAGTTCTTAACAGGGTTGTTTTGGAAAAACTTCTCCACTGTTTTGGCTCAAATTTGGTTTGCAAGGAATAAACATGTGTTTGGGATAGTAAAATGACTGCCTTTCATCATTTCAATCCATGTAATCATTGTGAACATTCCCTATTTCCTTTAGATTAGTTTTTTTCTCACTCACTCCTTCACTTTGACTTTGAGTGTATAGGGGACATGTTTGGATACGGCTTACCTTTCATCATTTGATGGTCTTTCCATTCAATTTGATCCAAATTTTTTATTTGAAATTTTTCAAAGCCTTTTGTCAAATTATCCCATTTTAGGGAATTTTGATACTTAATGCATTCTCAAAGAAAGCGTGTTTTAAAACTTTTGATTTGAAATATTTCTGAGGTATTTTCTTTTCAAAACAATATGTTTTGTTTTGCTCAGTCTTAGTGTCATTCCGCTTGGGGAAGAAGAAGTTCGATTTTCTCTTAGAAAGGCAACTTCTTTAACACATGCACTCACGATTTAGGGATACCTATCTGATCAACTTACTAAAATCCCTCTTGTTTGCATGTTTTTGTTTTGGTTCCACTAGGGATTCTTCTTTTGTTACTCTCTTTTCTTTGTCTCCTTGGGGATGATAAAAAAAAGAAAAAAAGCACATTAGGGAATATTCAACGGAAAAATTGAATTGGAAGTGATACTTCCCTTTATTATTTGACAACTTTGTTGTGGATTCTGAAACCATCGACTGGTTCGGACTCCTTTTGCTTTCTTCTGCAAAATAGATAAACATGTTCATGAAATGTGTGGTATGCATGATATGCATGATATGCATGACCTGCTTATGTTCTAAAGTGACCCAAATCTTTTCTTAAATGCTCGTCTTCATTTCATGGGTAGAAAATCTTGACAGCATTTGCATTTACAAGATAGGCCAATTATGTTCCAAACATATCTACAAGAACAATGCTCCTCTAGGAAGGACTTTCTTGACAATGTATGGATCTTCATAATTCGGAGTGAATTTGCCACGAGGATATGAATTATTGAGGATGACTTTCTTCACTACTAAATCCTCTGTTTTGAAATACCTTGGTTTCACTTTTCGGTTAAAGGATTTGACCACTCTTCTCTAATAGGCTTGCCCATGGCATATAGCTTTTAATCTCTTTTCATCGATCATGTTGAGTTGTTCATATCTCTGTTGAATCCACTCAGCTTCTGAAAGCTTCAATTGGATTAGTATCCTTAATGAAGGAATTTCTGCTTCAACATGTAGCACTGCTTCCATTCCATAAACCAAGGAAAACAGGGTTGGCCCAGTTGATGTTTGAATTGAAGTTCGGTATGCCATCAGAGCAAACAGCAACCTTTTATGCCAATCACGATAATTTTTAGCTATCTTGGCCAATATCTTCTTGATATTCTTATTTGCCGCTTCAACTGCTCCATTCATTTGTGGACGATATGGGTATGAGTTCAGATGTCGAATGTAGAAGTGTTCGAGTAAATCATCCATAATCTTGTTGTTTAGATTTGAGTCGTTGTCCGTAATTATTACTTCTGGAACCCCATACCTAGCAATGATGTCCCGCCTAATGAATCTTGCAACATTCTTGGCAGTAACATTCGTGTAGGAGTTTGCTTCAATCCATTTGGTGAAATAGTCAATAGCAACCAGGATAAACCGGTGCCCATTTGAGGCCTTGGGGTTGATTGGACCAATCAAATCAATGCCCCACATTGAAAATGGCCATGGCTCAGACATTTGATGTAGCTCATTTGGTGGTGCATTGATTCTGTCCCCATAAACTTGACATTAATGACAATATTTCACATGTTGAATGCAATATGTTTCCATTGTCATTCAATAATATCCCAACCTCATAATTTTTCGAGCTAGGAGATGTCTATTCATGTGCGGTCCATATTCACCCACATGAATCTCTTTCATGATTTGTTTAGCTTCTGCAACATCCACACATCTTAGTAGGGTTGAATCAAATAATTTTTTGCAGAGGGTTTGACCACTGATGAAGAACTTGTTCCACTGATGAAGAACTTGTTGGCTATCTTCCTTATAAACTTCATGTCACCTGATTGGCTTTCTTCAGGAAATTCTCCCGATTGAAGATACCTTTTGATGTCATAAAACCATGGTTCATTGTCAAACTTTGCTTAGACCATCATGCAATGAGCTGGTTATTCAAGAATATTAATTCTCAATGGTTTTATATCCATACCATCTTCAGCTTGAAGTAAGAATGACAAAGTTGCAAGAGCATCTGCGAAATGATTCTGAGCTTTTGGGAGATAATCGAATGTTACTTCTTTGAATTTTTCTATCATCTCTTCTAAGTATCTGTGATAAGGAATTAGTTTGGCATCTTGAGTTTGCCATTCACCAGTTGTTTACAATATGATGAGCATAGAATCTCCATATACTTGCAACCTCTTTACTTTCATTGAGAGGGTTAATTGCAAGTTGAGAATGCATGCTTCGTATTCAGCGACGTTATTGGTGCATGAAAATATCAGTTTCGCAAATACCAAATAATGTTGGCCTTCTGGGGAGATCAGTACAGTCCCAGTTCCTGATCTAGATAAGTTGGTTGCACCATCAAAATACATGGTCCATTTATTATCGACCAATGTTAATATATGATCATCAAGTTGTTCTTCAGGATTGGCGATATTCTGCAAACTTTCCGCCAATATGTCTGCTATTGCTCATCCTTTGACTGACTTTTGGGATGAACTTCTGATGTTAAATTCAAATAACAAGACTTGCTACTTTGCTAATTTCCCGACCAAGGAGATTTCTCAAGAAGGTACTTGATCGGATCATTCTCAGTCACTAGCAAAATTTGATGATGAAGCGTGTATTGCCTTAATCTGTGCAACACCCAAATCAACGCAACGTACATCTTTTCGATTGCCGGGTAATTCATTTATGATGTTGTGAACTTCTTGCTTAAGTAATAAATGGCTTGTTCTTTACCATCATTTGGTCTCCTTTGTACAAGCACCGCTGCTAACGACTCATTGTGAATCGTCAAATATAAGATCAGCGGAACCCCAGGGATTTGTGGTACCAACACTGGTGAGCATACCAGATATTCTTTGATCTTATCAAAGGCTTGTTGACATTTCGCATCCCACTTCACTTTGGCATTTTTCTTCAATAATTTTAAGAATGGTTTAGCAGTCTCAAAAAGCTGATAGATGAAAGAGCAATGTAGTTTAATTGCCCCAATAGGCTTCTCACTTCTTTTACCATAGAATGAGTCTTTAAGTTGTATATTACCTTGATCTTGGAGGGATCTATTTTGATGCCCCTGCTACTGACCACAAACCCTAGCAGTTTGCCAAATTTTGCCCCAAATACACACTTGTTGGGGTTTAGTCGCAATTTATATTTTCTGAGTCTTTCGAACAACTTGCGAAGCACTTCAACATGATCCTCCCCTTGTTTGGATTTTGCGATCATGTCATCCACATATACTTCGATTTCTTTATGCATCATGTCATGGAACAAAGTTACCATTGCCCTTTGATACGTGGCACCAGCATTTTTCAAACCGAAAGGCATCACCTGGTAACAAAATATGCCCCATGGTGTTATGAAGGATGTCTTCACCTTATCCTCTTTCTTCATGAGGATTTGATTATATCCTGAGAAATCATCCATGAATGAAAATGTTTCGAACCCAACAGTGCTATCCACTAATACATCGATATGTGGAAGCGAGAAATCATCCTTAGAGGTTGCTTTATTTAGATCGCGATAATCAACGCACACCCGTACTCGACCATCTTTCTTCATTACTGGTACTATGTTGGCAACCCATTCTGCATATGGTACTACTTTGATGAAACTGACTTTAAGCAATTTCATAACTTCTTCTTCTATCTTCTTTGCCAAATCCGGCTTCGTTCGCCTAAGTTTTTGCTTCTTTGGCGGAATACTTGGATCGATTGGCAAAGCATGTTCAACTATGCTTGGATCAAGGCCTAGCATGTCAGCATAAGACCATGCGAATATATCTTGATATTCTCTGAGCAAATTTATGATTCTTTCTGCTTCTGCTGAGGGAAGACTTTCTCCAATCTTAACTTCCTTGGGATTCTCTTTATCTCCCAGATTAACAGTGATCATTTTATCTAATGTGAGTGGCTTTGATTTTTCATGACGAATCCATTCCTTTCTGATCCATTTCTCATCCTCGTTATCTTCTTCATTATCGCAAGTGTTCTCCTCGGAAAGATTTAGGCCACATAAGAACCTATTATGGATATGTGAATGCTCATGCTTGACATGTAATAAACATGATTAATAATCGCATACGAAGTAAAATAATGCATGTGGTCTTATGAAAAACCTTTTGGAAATTCATTTTGAAATTCATTTTGAAAGAATATAAAGACAGAGCTAACCTCATATCATCAGACTTCCTTGCTCTTAAAATCATTTTCGCAATGAGGAGCAATATAGAAACCCAAAGCCTCAAGCCTCACGAATGAGGATAATGTTCATCATAGGTTTGGTTTTGTTTTTATATGTCCTTAACAAACATTTGACAACTTTTATTAAATTGAAAGACGTGATTACATCTATATCAATAGGAATGTAAATTGCAACTGAACTAAAATTGCAAATGAAATCATAAGAAATTTGAAACTGTAATCAACAAAATGCAATGGAAAAGGCTGGTAGCAAAAGTTCAAGAGAATTTTCCTACTGCAGTGCGTAAGTATCTTCTGCTTCGGTTATGATGACGTTGATGGTATTCTCTTCGAATAAACCAGGCAGAACAGATTCTTTCTTTGCATGTAAGTCTTCTTCTTGAAGTAGCTTGGAAGGTCTAGGAAAAGTTTCGTTGATATGAATCTGATGATAAGGAAGTTCTTTAGCTTTACCCTTCCATACGGATGGATTAATGATGCGATCACCTCGGCTTCTATAGCCTCCATAGTTCTTTCGACCTCGGCCTTGGCCTCCATGGTGATCTTTAGAGCTATCTGGAATATAACCTACTCCGTATTTCATTCTTGTGGCAAGCGGAGTGATAGGTTCCTTGATTCCTTGGGATTTCAATCCAAGACCATTACCGGGAGTAAATCCATACTGGCATAGCACCCTTCCAGACATAATGGATGATGTTGAGAACTCTGGGGATTTTATAATGCAACGGGCAGGGATTTGCACTATTGAGATCATTTCAAAGGAATGATAGCTTGGTTCTTCTTTCACTTCGGGTTTGACATATGGTATTGCACTCTCTTTGTAAGTGGTGAAATCTATCTCTCCATGTACGGTGATCATCTTGCCATTAATGACGAATCTGACCTTCTGATGGAGACTTGAAGGAATAGCACCAGCCATATAAATCCAAGATCTTCCGAGTAACAAGTTGAAAGTCCTCGGAATATCCACTACTTGGAAGTTAATTAGGAAAGACACAAGGCCTATGTTCACCTCGAGCTTGATATCGCCAATAACGTCTTTTTTCATTCCGTCAAACGAGCGCACAGTTACGTTAGAAGGTTTTATGAGCTCTTCGCTAATCCCCAAGCGATGCAGTGTGCTTAGTGGACACAAATTAAGTGCGAAACCATTATCGATCAGCACATGTGATACCTCTTTGCCCCGGTATTTGACAGCAATATATAGAGCCTTATTATGGGAACGCCCGTCAATTGGAAAATCTTCATCAAAGAAGACAATTTGATCTTTCAAAAGGATAGGTGCCAACAAAGTCTTCCAATTGTACTTCATTAATTGTCTCCGGGACATGTACTTCATTGAAAAACTTCATAGGCACCATTTTGTAGCTTCATGAAGTCTTGAAGAGATCCAATAGAGAAATCTGTGCTGGAATCTTTCTTAACTGTTCAATTACCTCAAATTCGCTCGTCTTCGTGACTGAAAGCAATTGTTTGACATCTTTTTTGGTTACTCCTTTCTTTTCGTGCTCACTTTCTTTCGGGACATATCATCTCCCTGATCGGGTTATGGCATCAACTTCTTTAGGAGAGTAATCCCAAGGCACAAGCCTAGTATCAAACTTTTCTTTTGGAGGAAGAGTGATGATCACAGGCTGTGTTTCTTCTCCTTCAATCTTTAGTTGATCAATGGGAAGTTGGATAGTGATTGGTTCGATAGGACTTTCTTCCTCCTTATATTTATCTACCTCATCAAGCTTGATCAGAAATGGTGTAATCATGGATACCATGCTTCTATTGGCTTCGTCAGCATCTATTCCACCCCAGCCACCAAGTGTGATCATTTCATTCTTGAATGTCCCACGGAGGGGGTGTATATTTGACACGGTAATTATACTGACTACTATCTTGACCCAGGAAATCAACAACTTCACCTTGTCTCTGTGCTTTGCGAGCAACTCGCCTATCACCTTGGCGAGTCTTTTTCTTCTTTTTCTCTTATCGATCTTCATTCTCTTCAAGATTTAGTTGGTTGATCGGGACCTCGTCCATGCCACCCCATCCATCAGGTACAATGTCTTCATTTTTAAATGCCCATGGTGGTGGAGTATATTTGACATGGTAATTATATCTACTGCTATCTTGACCGACTAAGTCTACGGTTTCGCCTTCCCTAGATGATTTCTGGGTGAAACGCCTTTCACCTTGTTGGACTTTTTCTTTCTCCTTTTCATTCTCATCTGTTTCATCTTGAAGCATTTTCTTCTTAGATGAAGCTTTCTCCTTAGGATCGATTTCGTCATCCATACCACCCCAGCCATCAGGCACAATTACTTCAATTTTGAATACCTATTGCGGTGAGGTATATTTCACTTGAAAGTTATACCTTCTGGAGTCTTCTCTCAAGTTACCTACAATCTCGCCTTTTAGGAGCGCTTCTTGACAAAAGTGGGCATCTCCTAATCGAGAAGCTTTAATCTTAACTTCATATTCATCTTCATCGTCAGGCTTGATCATTGTTTCTTCATCTTTGATCATATTTACTGCATTGTGCTCAGAAAGAGGATTTTGATGTACATTTGGCTTGGGCTCTTGGAAGTTCAATATCTTCTTGCCAATGAGCTATTGAACCTTGTACTTTAGAGTGAGACAATTATCTACATCATGTCCCTTTTCTCTCATGTGATAGGTGCAGGTTTTTGATTCATCGTACCAAGGAAGTCTTATAGGATTGTCCCTCGGTACCTCTTTGGCTACCAAATGTCTTTCTAGAAGCATTGGTAATAGTTTTGACAGAGGTCGGGGCAACGGTGTGTATTGCCTCGTGGGCCTTTTCTTTGGCTCGAACTGCCTTGGGTTTTTCCAAGCGATATTTGATTGCTTTGGAAATGATGCTTGTTGAGTATTTGGGCTAGACACCATAGCCACTTCTCGGATGGGTTCTTTGTCTTTTCTCCCGAGGTAAGGCCTTCGTGTTGCTGTTTCTTGAGCCTTCTTCTCTTTCAATCCCTATTCAATTCTCTCGCCTACCTTTGCCAACATGGTGAATGTTTGACAACCTGATACATGAAGCTTATCATAGTACTCAATTGGCAATGATTTTAGAAAGAGTTCAATGAGTTCATCTTCACTTATGGCAGGCTTTACTTGTTAGGCAACAGCTTTCCATCTCTGAGCATAGGCTCTAAACCCTTCATTCTTCCGTTTCTCGGTTCTGACGAGATCTTCTCTAGTTTGGAGTACTTCAATATTAAACTTGTACTGGCGAAGAAATTCTCCCGCCAAATGCTCCCATTCAGTGAAGTCTTCTATGTCGAGGGCGGTGTACCATGCCAGGGCCGCTCCTCTCAAACTGTCTTGAAATGTGCTAATAAGAAGTAACGTGTTATCTGAATATCTCACCATCTTACGGAGATAATATTTCAAATGGCTTTTGGGACAACCAGTACCATCATACTTGTTCACGAATTCCGATTCCTTATACTTTTCTGAAACAATAACTTTTGTATATGGCAAGAACTTGTCGAACCTTTGAAGTTCATAACCTTGACTTGCTAGGCATTCTTCAATTTTGGCCAATCTCTTGGCCTTTTCTTCATCTTTTATTTTGGATATTTTCTTGGTTGGGTTGTCTTCTTTCAAATTTACTACCTCAGGCATAGTTTTTGGAGGGTTCTCTCGAACTGGTTCTTAATTTCTGACTGGGTCTTCAATTGGTGTTTCAGTAGCATTTGAAGTTCCCACATTTGGAGTAGTAGGATAAGATCCTCGAGATGCGAGAATAAAAGCCTTCATTTCTGCTATCATGGCGGCCATCTAGGTCATTTGGTTCTCAACCTCAGCTAGTTGAGTACGAGTTTCTTCTTCCGCCATTCTTATTTGCAAGCGAGTTCGAGGTCTTTTACCTTCCGTTGCTAAATAACCTACTTCACAAAAAGACTCAATGTTAGTATAGTGAAAGAATCATAAAACCCTACATTCTTTCAATTGTATGATTTCTTATGATTAACAAGGATAAGATCTTTTATGCAAGCCTTAGCCTTGCATATAACTTCTTATTGATATCTTTCTCAAGCAATTATATAATTCAAAGAATTGTAATCCATGGTGACTTTTTGCAAAATATACTTTGAAACTTCATTAAACAATTGTTCATTAGGCAATTGTTTCGATTTTGGAAATTTCTATTACAATGCTATACATCAAAATAGGGGAACACTAGCTTAAACAAATCTAGGCTTCTTGCTAACTAAGGTAGCTTCAGCCTCTTCATATTCCTTGGCTCGTGTCTCTCATTCTTCCACGTCGATTACAACCTCTTCGGGAACATACGGCTCTACACCTGGAGTACTTGGCACAATGTGTGACATCCCGAATTTCGGCCCATTTTTGGGATTTATAAAACGCGTAATTTGTCAGTGTGCTTATAGTAAAATCTCGCCCGGGAACTGATCACTCCCGGTTATCATTTTAAATTAGAGATTTCGCTAGAATCGCACTCGATCAAATTTGGCCGTTATTTGGATCCCGAACTTGGCAGTCGATTTCCGGGAGTTTCGGGACAAAATAAATTGGACGGTGTCAATATTATGGTAGCCAACGTTGAGATTGTCAGGAATGATGGAAAAATGGGAGTTTTTGACCACGTGCGAATTTGGACTAGTAGACCTCCCTCGTTATGATTTGGTCTAATTAATTTGGCCTTTGTCCCTTTTTATGTGCGAGGCTTATTTTGGACCCGTAGACCACTTTCGGTTTTTAAATTGGGCCATCGGATCGCGATTAATATTTGAATGTTCAAATATTTCCTTTTATTCTCTCTCTCTCTCTCTCTCTCTCCTTCTCTCTCTCCTCCGCGCACGTCTGCCAACGTCCCCTCAGCTCACCAACTCCCACCTGCTCTCTCTCTCTCTTCTTTTCTTTTCTTTCTTTCTTTTCCTTTCTCTTCTTCTTCTTCCTTCTTCCTTCCCCGAACTCGCCTGGTTCTGGTTCTGCTTCGTTCCTGCTCAGCTTTGCCCGACGCTGCTGCTTCTATTTCTTTTCCTTGCTGCCCGTCGCCGTTCGCCCCAACTCACCGGACCAGCTCGTCGCCGCCCTCCCGCCAGCCGTCGCGCCGTCGCCGACCTGCCCGCGAGGCGCGCGAACAGCAGCTCGCCGCGCCGCCTCGTCGACGCCGCGAGGTCGCCGTGGGCCGCCGTCCCTCTCTCCTCAGCCGGCAGTCCTTCCACCCATAGCCATCTCTCCCCTCTCCTGTTCTTCTTCCTCCCTGACGCCTCCCCTGTTCTGGACGCCCTCGCCGCCGCTCGCCGGAGGAGCTCCGCCGCCGCCGGAGCTGTTCCGCCGCCACCACCGTCGCACCCAGCCTCGCCCAGCCGTCCCACACTCTCTGGCCGTGTCCCTTCCCCTCCCTAAGCCGCGGAATCGTCTAGTTCGTCGCCTTTGTTCGCGTCGTTCGCCGGAGCCGCCGCCGCCGTTACTGTTCCGGCAAGGGACCGCCGCTGCCCAGCCCCTTTTCATCGCGTGTTTGGCCGTTTCAAGCTTAGGACACCCGGTGAGTTTGACCCTAAACCCTAATTAGGCTAATTTACATTTCTAGACGGGATTTAGGGTTTAATTAGGGTGATTTAGGGGTTAAATTGTGGAGGTGATTAGGGGTTGTGATTGTGGTCGATTTGGTGGATTAGTATGATGAACTAATGGAGAATTAGTAACCCGAGAGGCGCGATATATGGGCTGGACAGATTTGGATTGAATCGGCCCGAGTTCGGATTAATTCGGGTTCAATTGGGGATTATAGAGCGCGCCTAGTTTGGTCCACGTGGTGACGGATTTGGATGTTATTTTGGGGAGTTAAATGGAGCGTTTTGAGGATAATTAGTGGCCTAGAGCGACCTGTTGGTGGTTGTCCATATCGGGTTTGAATCGGACAAGGCGCGATCAATTTGGGGGTTAGTTTGTGGAGGCTGTTAAGGGCTGATGTTGTGGCGCATTCGGTGGGTTAGCATGATGTTCTAATCGAGGTTTAGTGGTTTGTGGTGTGCTGGATAGTGGCTGAGCGTCGACGCCTTGGTTCGGGTACAAATTGTGAATTTGGCGGGAGAAACTTGTGATCTAAACGGTGCCTGTTATGGCGGCTGTTTTGGTGGCTGTTCTATGGGGTTAGTGTGATGAATGAATGGAGGTTTAGTAGCCTGAGAAGCGCCGAGTATTGGCCGGACAGATTTGGGTCGGATTAGCCCAAGTTTGGGAAGTTTCGGGTTTAAAATGTGGATTTTAGTGCGCGCCTCATTTGGTCTTCATGGTGGCTGATTTGAGTGATATTTTGGGGAGTCAAATGGAGTGTTTCGAGAACATTTGTTGGCCTAGGACGATTTGTTTGGTGGCTGTCCATACCGGGTTTGGATTGGTCTATGAGCGATCAATTTGGAGGTTAATTGTGTGATTATCGGGAATGTTTAGGTTGGCGGGCTAAGTGGCTGATTTGTACTGGGTTGTGATCAATTTTGTGGTGCCGTGTCACGTGCCTAGTGTGACTAAGAATGGAGTCTCTTACCGGGCCTCGAGTGCGTGAATTGATGTTGACTCAATTGTGTGATTTATGTGCCGTGCAAGAGTGCTTTGAATTGCTTTCATGGTCATGCTAATATGTTGATTGGGCATGTTGATTTATGAAATTGAATATGCGTGGTGCAAATGCGCATGATTGCATCATGATTTGAGTAAGTGGTGCGGTGCAAGTGAATGCCCGAGTGTGAAGTTTATGGTCATGAGTTTGCATCACGAGCATTGGCACGGCATGTGCATTTACAAGTGTGCTCGAGTGACATGTGCATTGTGATCACCTAAAATGCCCTGATGCGTTTAACGCGGGGTTCAGATGAAAAATTGGTGCTTGTGAATGTGTGATCACAATAAACCCTGATGCGTTTTACGCGGGGTAGTGAACCCGTCCTGAGGCGTTTAACGCGGGACGATGCCCGGATTGCCGGAAGACGGCCAACCTGATGCGTTTACGCGGGTTCGGTCCGTATATGGAGATCGGTGTTGCGCCTGATGCGTTTACGCGGGCTAGAGACACTGGGCCTGATGCGTTTACGCGGGCCAGGAAGTGTTGGATAGTGATAGACCTGATGCGTTTTACGCGGGTCGGACCTGATGCGTTTAACGCGGGTCGGAGGAGAAATTGATAAATGGCAAGTATGCTAGAGTGCAAGCGTGCGAAAATGCATTGATGAGGCGTGAGCACGCGTATGAGCACGAGCATAAGCATGACATGCGTTGTGACCAAATGATGTGTACATGTGCTGCGACTGGGTCCTATGTTTTATGCTTGATCTGTAAGTGCCTAACCTGCAGGGCAAGGTGAGTGTTGGATTTGGGCCCGAGGGCCTAAGTCAATTATCATTTGCTTGGTGTGTTGATTTAGTACTCGTCAGGAGGTGCACTTTAGCCTAATTTAGGTTTAGGGAATTACTCGCTGAGATTTATTCTCACTGTTGTTGAAACCCACTTTTTCAGAACCCCAGCCTTGAGGATGGCAGGCGTATTGAAACGTTTTGGGAGGAGCCCCGGCTAGATATAGTGTTTGATCGCCGAGCCACGTACCCGCTTTTGATTTTTGAGTGTGGGCTGTATATGAATATTATATATGTCTCCCGATGTCAAAACACGTGTATATTTATCCGTGCTGGTTGTTGTATGGCTATCCTTGGTCAGGTGTATTTTAATGTACGGGTGGTTTTAATTACTTCCGCATGTGCTTTAAATCTCTGTGTTGGGTGTTGGGTCGGCGACGCGTCCTGGGACGTCGCACACGAATCGACCTTTGCGAGGGATGTGGCGCGCCGAGGAGTGCGGGGCGTGACACAATGTACTCTGGGATATATGGCTCATCGAAATGGGTAGTAACACTCAAGGGTACATATGGTTCGACGTCGATTGGTTGTTTAGTCTTCAACCACTTTATATACTCGTTGGATACCAAGAAGAGTTTCATTTCTCCTTCTAAATCTTCAGGCCATTGCATTGATTTCTTTAAGGAATTCACGATCCTATCAACTCTTATCTGCAACTCTTTATTTTTTTTTTCCGGTAGAGGTTTTTGTGGTATCTCAAATGTTAACTCATCAGGATGCCAAATAGGTGGAACTTGCTGAATCATTCCGAATTGATGTATGACTCTTAGTAGACAATAAGCGGTTCCCTCGCACAATCCAAGCAAAGGCACCAAATTGCCATCTTGGGAAGTAATTTGAGCTTTCGCTATCTTCGGCCATTGATTTCTCCATTGAAACTGATCGGGAGTTAATGCTCTAACGAAGTTTGCCCACTCATGAAAGGAGTATTTTGGCAGTTTGTCTTAAAGTTTCAAATATTTCTCGATAGGGTTGGTAGATGAGTCGATCTCTTGAATGCGCATATGACATTCCCAAGGTCGGATATAGGAAATAAACCACACAGAAAATAACCCAGCTGAGGCTTGAAGTACACCTTTTTGCTGATTTTGGTATTTGTTCAATGAAATGATGGCCTCCGCCAAGAGCATATTGGAGAAGTCCCATTTTAGGCAAGCTTGCCTAGCAATTACTGCAACGAGAGGATTTAATCCAGTCCTTGATGCGGGGATTAAGACGAATCCAAAGAAGGCAAAATTGAAAACCCTCGCGGAAGTATTTCCAGTTTCTTTCGGCAATTTGGAGTAATTGGCCACCAAGTAAGATAAAGGAAACCTCCCGGTATTTGACTTAATCAACTTTTCCACTTGAGGGGTCTTTAAGTTTAAGAATTCGGCTATAACACTCGTGAGTGGTAATCCAATTGGGGGCTCAACGATTCTTGACTCGAAATCAATTATGATGGTTGCCTTATATTCTTCTAGTGTAGGTACCATCTCGTGCTCGCCCAATTGAAATGCGGCGTTGGTAACTTCCCAGAAATGGGATAATGCTTGAATTAAGCTCACTTGGTACTTCAGGTTGATGAGCTTAAATAAATACCCGAGTCTTTCCTTCACGTATGCTTTATTGTCTTTTGTCATATTTACCCACCATGCCAAAAGCTCCTTCCTTGGAATCGGAATGACTTGTATGTCTAGTTTCCCCATTTCAATCTAAAGCACGTAAAAGAAATTGATTATTATTCACCATAGATTACCGATTAATTTTAATGCCTCCATTTCAATTGTATGTCCTTTTAAGGTAAAATGGAGGTAAAGTATACTTGCATACTTAAAAAGTAATGCAAATGTCACTTTAAATCTATTTAAGCCTTAAAAGAGCATATAGTTGAAATCAGGGATGTATTCAATGTTTGGTGCATTTCGTCACACTCCATTTAGACCATAAAGTCCTAAACTATGTTTTACAATTTCGAATACATCGAAATGAATGGATAAACAATTGAATGCCGCGGACCTATACATTTCATCTAAAATGAAAGAATGGTCATAATGGAGTACGACGCCTTAATCATTCATTCTAATATAAAAGGGCATTTAAACTAATCGTTGATCATTATTTAGGCATTTTTTTAAAAAAATGTGCCAACTAGTTTGCAAAATTATAAAAGAAGGAAGTGGAACGATACTTGCTTATCAAAATGTTTCGGTTTAGTTTTAGGTATACCAACCACAAAGACAAGCGAATGCAACCAGTGAGGTTCTGATGCCTAAAAGGGTAAGGTATTCTAAAGGCTTGAGGTCACCACCTTTATGGATAAGGGATTCCATCCCAATAGGCAATCAACCTAAAGTGAAGGAATATTATTCATCTCGGTGATCGGTATTATATTTAAACGATCCTATGAGCAATCGGCTCACAGTTTCGCCTAAACATATACCTCCTAAAGGTAAACCTAATTGTAGCCGGTGTTGGGCCACGGGTGGTGTGTGCTAATGGTGTAGTACCTAAGCTATTCAAATGCATGCATAGCAATTAGTAATCAAACAGCACTTCTAAAATACTCATTTCACATTCATTCCTGACACCATCCTGCAAAACAAAGGTTAACACAGACTGCACCCCTTTATACCTACCATCTACAAAAACATTTAACACAATTGTCAGCGAGACGTACTTGGGATCCTTGCGAGCACAAATCACAAGCGTATCGTTCTATCTAGGCCTAATTCCACTTAGAAAAGGTAACTCTCCAGTGGAGTCGCCAAGCCTGTCGCGCTGCGCTTTTTTTGGATCTTTCGAGGTTTGCGCGCTAAGGAGGTATTTCTGTGCAAGGGTCTCTCCCAGACCATACCTCACGTGACAGCGGATGATAATTTCCTATTTAGTCTAAGTTCTCGATTTTGGAGTCGCCACTAGTCATTGTGGGTAGGTTGACTAGAAACCTAATTGGGGTATGGGAGAAATACCACGATTCTACGAACAAGAGATTCTGAATACGGGGACTTGGTTATGCTAATGATCCCGAATCGAGATCCCTAATGCCCTTTCGGTACCTAAGAACGATACGATATCTAACGTGTCACGCAAGTTTCCAAGGCTTACCCACTAATCCTATCCATTCTAATTGCGGGGAAAATCAATCAAGAATTAAATGCGCAATCAAGGTCAATCAAATCAAACAATCCTCAATTGTCTCTAAAAATGAAATCTAACCAGAACATC
The DNA here is from genome assembly GCF_021117445.2 of Syzygium oleosum. Classification (NCBI taxonomy): domain Eukaryota; kingdom Viridiplantae; phylum Streptophyta; class Magnoliopsida; order Myrtales; family Myrtaceae; genus Syzygium; species Syzygium oleosum. The sequence goes on along the minus strand of NW_026607485.1, from coordinate 17,067,801 downwards.
CAAACCCTAATGAAGCCCTAAAGGCTTGTTCATTTCATGATTTGTGTCTTTTTAGGGCTTTAGGATTTTTTAGGGATTATAACATCTGAATTTGAGATTTTCTAAAAATGCCACTTGGGCACTTCCAAAAATTCAAATTTCACTTTTCAAGGTTGGCCACAATATTTTTGAACCATTCTATAAGTTTTTGAAAATTTTTATTTTTATTTATTTTTATTTTTCGGAATTGAATTTCTGAGAATTTCATTAACCGAGAATTGATTTTTATGAATTTCTAAAAAATTTTGAATTTTTATTGAAATTTTCCAACTTTTAAAATTTTTTCGAAAATTTTTTTGAATTTTTTTCTACTTTTTTTGAATTTTTTTATGTTTCCAATTTTTTCTAATTTTTATTGAATTTTTTGAATTTTTTAGATTTTTATTTATTTAATTTTCCCGCCGAAATGGCGAACCGAACTGGCCCCGGTTTAATTCGGTTCGGCTTGGCCAAATCGGTCCTCGCCTGCACTGGTCATCGGTCGTCTTCTCTAGCGAGAAACGGCGCCGTTTCCGATGTTTCTCTCTTCGACATTTTGCCGAGCACCTGGTGTGCGTGATTCAAGCTTAATCGTTTTCGAGGCCACAACTTCGGATTGATATCCGGCAACCTTCCAATGTGTTCCAAGAGATGGTTTTGGGTTTTGCATCGAGCCTACATCATCCTTTATCAACATCAGCTCACCGATTCGCCGCCGGACCTTCGCCGGTCGGCGAGAATCAAACCTAAAAAGGCTAAACCACAACTATCTTAACATGTTCACCTAACATTCAGATCAACATACCAAACATCCTAGCCGATTTCTAGCGTTCATACATTATTCAAGACATTCACAGAGAATCAGGGACACTAACTTGATCGGCCGTAGGCCGTCGGAAATGCTCCGGTAGGGTCTGGAAACTCTGACGAGGTTTAACAATGGAGGCCGACTCATTTAATGCACATTCAATCCAAGTTTTGCAATCAAACAAAGAGGAACATGCTCAGAAACATGTTTTAAACATCCAGAAACTCAAAATCGTAGAAAACATTGCACGATTAGGCATGATTAAGATAAGACTCAATTCTGGAATTTTGCCAAAACAGTGACAAGAATGATACTTTACCTACTTCGTCGAAGGATCAAATGAAGTTTCCGAGCCAAGTGGCGACTGTTGAACTTTTCCTTGGCACTTGAACTCCAAGCTGGTGGCCTCAGCTTCGTCGGAGAACGTCTGGACACACTGGCTGAGCTTGATTTTCATACGCCTGCGATCAGCCTTTTGCAGACCATCTCAGGTGAGGAGGCTCACTGTCTAGGCCGATTCATCGGCGCTTTTCCAGTCGGAAAAGGGCCGATCGCTTGGTCTTGAGAGCCTCAACTCCCTCTCTCACTAGAAATTTCTCTTTCTCTCTCTATCTTTCTCTCTCTCTCTCTCTCTCTCTCTCTCTCTGGAATATCGTCGAACACCTCCTCTACATTTTGTTCAATTTTTCTTCACTTTTCTTGATCAATTTTCCTGCTCAAAATTCGTTTCCACCGACTTAGAATCGGTTGGAATGATTCTCTGGCGTCAGCTGGAGATTCTCCAACTGGCCAACTTGATTTTCACGTGCTAAATTGATCATATGAAGTCGGCAAAGTCACGGGTTCAACTGGATTTTTTCTGGGTTTATTGTGCAATGAGCGAACCAGGCAAAGGGGATGACTGACCCGGGTCGACCTGATAAGTTCGGTTTTGACTAAAAATTCAAATTAAGCCCAATTTCGATCGAATTTTCAAAATTAAATCCCAAAATTGAATTCCTCATAACATTCTAAACCCAAATATGTGATTTTTCCCATTTTTTGACAAAATCATGTCCTAAATTTTTAACTTTTTGTACTCGGGTTATTGGGTCTTTGTTCAATTCGATGCCTTAATGGCCTGATTAGGAAAAATTGGTGCCAAAATTGAATTACCCACATCTGATTAATCATAGAAATGATGGTCTCATGGTTTGACAATTTCGAATTGGACACGATTCCCAATTTGGGCTCAAAATTCCTAATTTTCTATTGAATTTTGGGGTTTTCTGATTTCTTTTTTGAATTGTTCAATTGGACTGACCATTATGTAATTCAAGGTCCCAAAATCATTTGTTATGAAGATACCATGACTCAAAAATGACTAGAAAAGATCTAATTGCATTTTTGGTTCATTTTGGGTTTGATTTTGCCCAATTTTGGGAAAACACATGCCCGATTGAGATTTTCCAAAATTGATGATGCATTACTGAAATTGGATTTAAAAGAAGACTAAGGAATATTTTTATGGAATTTTCTGATTCCATTTGCTATTTTTCTTGATTTTCCCACTCATCTTGAATAAAAGAAATTAAAGAAAAATTCAGGAAAATACTAAAAAAATCATTTTTGGTTTAAAAATAGGTTTCTAGTCTTGGCCAAGATTCCTAATCTAATTTTGAGATTTTTTAAAAAATGAAAAAAAAAATGAGTTAAAAATCAGGTGTCAACACTTGAGGTTTGGAATAGCCTCTCTAGGGAATAGCTGAGTACCTGCAAAATGAACAAATATACAAAAATGCTATGTACGCATGAGATGCATGATGCAAATGTCCTAAAGTGGCTCAGATTCAATCCAAAAGCTTTTTATTCAAGGAAACTATTTCTTGACGGTGTTAGCATTTATAGGTTTTGGCAACTCTCGGCCATCCATTTCTACAAGAATCAATGCTCCGTCGGGTAATACCTTCTTGATGACATACGGTCCTTCATAATTGGGGGTGAACTTCCCACGATCCAGAATGATGGGTAGGACTTTCCTCAAAACAAGGTCATTGACCTCAAAATGTCTAGGTCGAACCTTACGATTGAATGACTTAGCCACTCGTTTTTGGTAGTTTTGTCCATGGCACAAGGCTTTTACCTTTTTTTCATTAATCATGTTAAGTTGTTCAAATCTTTGTTGAATCCATTCTACTTCAGAAAGCTTTACTTGTGATTAATGAAGGAATTTCCACTTCTATAGGTAAGACTGCTTCCATTCCATACGCTAATGAGAACGATGATGCCCAAGTCGAAGTACGAATAGAAATTCGATAAGCCATTAAATATCTCCTTTTAAAACATGATCACGAATAAAATGATGTTTAATATCGATATGTTTAGCTCTTGAATGCAGAATAAGATTCTTGGTCAGATTAATGGCGCTGGTATTGTCACACTTGATCTCCACAGTTGAGTCTTTGATGTTGAAGTCTCTCAATTGTTGTTTCATCCAAAGGATTTGAGCACAGCAACTTCCAAGTGAGACGTATTCTGCTTCTATTGTTGGAAGACCTACAGTTTGTTGCTTCTTTAAATACCATGAAATAAGCATATGTCTTAGCAATTGACATGTTCCAGAAGTGCTCTTCCGGTCTATCTTGCAACCAGCATAATCAACATCGGAATATCCAATGAGAGTGAAATTTGATCCCTTAAGATACCACAACCAAAGTGTAGGATTGGTGCCAACATATTTGATAATTCGTTTGACTGCAGTAAGATGAGATTCTTTTGGTTCTGACTGAAATCTTGCACACAAACAAACACTAAATAAAATATCTGGTCTTGAAGCAGTTAAATATAAAAGTGAGCCAATCATACTTCTATATAATTTTTTGTCTACTGATTTTCCTTTTTCATCCTTGTCTAGTTTAATGGAATATAACATTGGAGTTTCTGTCTTTTTGCAATTCATCATACCAAACTTTTTCGTAATTTCCCTGGCATACTTTTCTTGACAAAGAAAAGTGCCATTTTTTTGTTTGTTTAACCTGTAATCCAAGGAAGAAAGTTAATTTACCCATCATGCTCATTTCGAATTCACTTTGCATCATTTTAGAAAAATTATTACATAGGTTTTCATCTGTAGAACCAAAAATAATATCATCAATATAGATTTGAACAATTAAAATATCTTTACCTTTTCTTTTGATGAATAGGGTAGTGTCTATATTACCTTTTATGAATTCATTTTGTTCCAGAAAGTAGCTCAGTCTTTCATACCAAGCACGTGGTGCTTGTTTGAGACCATATAATGCTTTCTTGAGAGTATATACCTGATTAGGCTTGTGACAATTTTCAAAACTTGGAGGTTGTTCTACATATACTTCCTCTTTGATGTAGCCATTCAAGAATGTGCTTTTAACGTCCATCTAAAACAGTTTAAAATTACAAAAACAAGCATAAGCTAGTAAAATTCTTATTGCTTCTAACCTGGCCACCGGAGCATACGTTTTATTGTAATCTATTCCTTCCTCTTGTGAATATCCTTTGGCCACAAGTCTTGTTTTATTTCTGACGACTTTTCCTTGATCATCCAGTTTATTTCGAAATACCCATTTTATTCCAATAACTGAGTGATTTTTGGGTCTAGGAACGAGTTCCCATACTTGATTGATCTTAAATTGTAAAAGTTCCTCTTGCATGACTTCAATCCAGCTTTCATCTTTCAAGGCATCTTTGACATTTTTTGGTTCAACTTCAGAAATGAGAGCCAGTGTATTTATGACTTCTTTTGCCTTTGCTCTGGTTTTGATTCCTTCATCTAAATTTCCAATGATGGGGTCTTTGGGATGACTGGATTTTTGCTTCCAGTTTCTGTTGAATCTTCATCGTTTTCATTATTGAGATTTGATGATTCTTCATTGTCTTGTTGGTTTGATAATTCCTAAGCTTCATCAGATCTTTGATTCTGATCATTTTCACTTACCGTCAATTCATCAGATGCTACGTCAGATTCTTCAGATGCTAGATTTTCAGTGTCAGAATCATCTTGTTGAGTCTGAATTGAATCTTCAAACTTGACATTTAATAATTCTTCTACTGTTTGAGTATTTTTATTATATTCTCTGTAAGCCTTGCTTGTTGTTGAGTATCCAAGAAAGATTACTTCGTCTGACTTTTCATCCAACTTACCAACACGATCATTAGGATTTTTAAGAATAAAACATTTACAACCAAATATTCGAAAGTACGAGACATTAATAATTTTACCTTTGAACAATTCATAAGGGGTCTTTTCAAGAATTTATCTTGGAAAGATTCTATTTGAAATATAACAGTCGTTCACACGCTTCAATTAAAAATGTCTTGCGAGTTTTGTTTTCAAATAGAAGAGTTCTAGCCATTTCTTGTAAAGTTCTATTCTTTCTTTCAACTACTCCATTTTAGGGGTGATCGGTTCCCGATCCAATCCGGTTCCAAGGTGGAACCGAGAACCGGACCGAGAGAACTGGTTCCCAATTTTGGGAACTGCGGACCGGACCGATTGATTCTAGGATCAGGAACCGGTCACTTAGAGTTTAGTTTTTTTTTTTTTGGTTAAACACTTAAGGTTTGGTTCCCATTTTACTAATTTTTGTCAATGAAGTTCACTTAGGGTTTAATTCACATTTTACTAATTTTTATCAATGAATTTATGATAATGAAGTTCAATTAGAGTTTAGTTCATATTTTATTAATTTTTTTTAGAAAAAAATAACAAAAAAATATATTAAATAGTCGGTCCAGTCCGGTCCGGTTCCCCCTTGGAACTTGGAACCGGACCGCTCGGAAACCGATTTCGTTTTTAGGAACCAGGAACCGGACCGATAGTCGCTAGAACGGACCAAACCCGTATGTCTGGTCCGGTCCCAGTTTGGGCGATCCAAGTTGCTCACCCCTACTCCATTTTGTTCAGGAGTATAGTGAGGAAAAAGTATGTTGAATACCATTTTCATCACAGAAATTAGAAATATTTTGATTTTTAAATTCTTTTCCATGATCTGATTTAATGCTCGAAATAGTATAACCTTTTTCATTTTGTACCTTTTTGGCAAATTTTGAGAAATATTCAAATGTTTCACTTTTATGAGCCAAAAAGAATACCCAAGTAAATCTTGAAAAATCATCTACAATAACTAAACAGTATTTCTTACCTCCAAGACTTAGAGTTTGAGTAGGTCCAAAAATATCCATATGAAGCAACTGCAAAGCTCGGTTAGTGCTGACATAGTTTATTGATTTAAATGAACTTCTTACCTATTTACCTTTAGAGCAAGCTGAACATAACTCAGTGCTCTTGAATTTTCGTTCTAGCAGTCCTTTGACGAGTTTCTTTGAAGCTATTTGGAAATCAACTTGACACTTATGTGTCAGAGATTCCTATACCACTGATCAGATTCTTCTTTTATGGAAACGAGACATTGCAAGTCGTTAGACTATGTGTCTAGTAGGTAAATGTTTCCATGTCTTCGACCTGTAAATGATTGCTTGTTGTCTTTACTTATCCCAGAACATTTGTTTTCTTGAAAAGTTATTCTGTAACCAATATCACATAATTGACTAATGCCCATCAGATTGAAATTCAAACCGTTAACTAGTGAGACTTCGTTGATGATGAGATTTTCGATTTTGACCGTTCTTTTGCCAATTATTTTTCCTTTGTTGTTGCCTCCAAAGGATACACTTCCTCCTTTAATTCTTTCTAACTGGATATGTCACGCCCCGAACTCCTTCGAGCTCGCGACATCCCTCTTCGATCGAATATTGCAACGTCCAAGGATGTCGCCAACCCCATACACACAGAGATAAAGCACTAGCGGAAGCAAACATACACCCAGACAATATTTAGAAAGGGGTAATAGGGAGAATACACATTCATTACCAAGTCAAATTTATAACATTACATACTATTTACAATAAACATATTGTACACGCATACCGGGCTTCTAAAGTTCACAACACCAACATCAAAAGAGACCAGTAGTCTGGGTATATACTAACTCCAAAAATGGTCACTTTAAAAAAGGGTTACCCTACCCCTAACTAACCCCTACGTCCTCTAGACGGTGTCCACTCTGAGTCCGTCTTCCCAGAACCTGAATCTGACTCCCCCTGATCCACCCGCTCCTCTGAAGACTTAGAATCCGCCTCAATCTCGATCGGCTCATCATCAGAATCGTCTGGAACATCAATCGGCGGCTCTTCCTCCGGTTCTTCCTCTGGCTCTTCTTCCGGTTCCTCCTCGGGCTCTTCTTCAGGTTCTTCTTCAGGCTCCTCTTCTTCGGGCGCCTCCTCAGGCTCTTCTCCTAAATCCACGTCCATCGGATCAACCTCTACTTGTGACTCTTCCGGCTCCGGTTCAGGCTCAGCCACCATGGGTTCGGGTTTTGTAGGTACAGGTTGAGGACCTGACTGTGCGAAGCTAGTGTCGAGGCTGGTCATCTCACCATCAGGAGGACGTATAGCCGATGGATCCCAATCTCCCACTCCATCGAAAGGGACATCAAAACCACGAACCGGATCGAATTCGTCAATATCATCCCGGAAGCACCAGGCTGTATAACTATTGGTTTGCCAAAGGAGTTGTCCTATATCTACCCAGACTACTGTGGTGTGCTAAATCCAAGCCATATTGTCATCTATAGGATACTCTACTACTGCATGATCGGTGTGCATAGGTATGCCAACACGTTGAGGCGGTGGCAGTGGAGGATTCATGGTCCAGGCCGGGGTTCTGAAAATATTAATTTATACAACTATGAGACAAGTCTCAATAAGTCGACAGCCTAAACCCCACTTAGCCTATCACGTACCTCCAGATAAGTCCAAACACAATGCCACTCAATAAACACATAACATGTACACAAATGCACTTACCTAGGCTCTTAGTACACACAATCTGCACGTTAGTCTCAATTCCACAAATTCCAACCACACGCACTTTCCAAACTAATCTCATGCCCAAAAGCAAATGTCGAACATATGGTATTTCCGAACTCCGCATTTCACACTCGTTCATGCACCACCACACCATTTTCATTAAACTTGCCAACGACTCGCGTAAACACGCCTCAGGTCCGATCTCATTTTCACTTGCCACATCACACATCTCACTCTCAATCTCTTTCCACAGCCCGCGTAAACACGCCTCAGGCTCCACATTCCTATCACGACCCGCGTAAACACGCATCAGGCCGGTTCAATTCCCTGCGTAAACATGCCTCAGGGATTAAGTGATCACGCGAACATGCCAACACACCACATTTTATCTGTACCCCGCGTAAACACGCCTCAGGGCTTTTTAGTGATCACGCGCACATCACACGCCTCAAATCTCACACGTTCACATACTCGAACATTAATTAAATGCACTCAAATGCACCCAATTCAACCATCTCAATTTAGCCCACGTAATATACATACAACCATCACATAACATTCCATTTTTCATCACAAAAACCATGACACAACAAGCACAGCTCTACACCACGATTTCACACAATTAAGAGCCGAACCAAATTATACACCCTATGCACCAAACCGAATTTTGCAGCACTTGAATCCACCATACTCAGTCTTCATTTAACTTCTAATTACTCACCAAATCACCATAATTTCGTCCATAATAACTTTCGTCCAAAACAGCCCACAAAACTACACTAAATCGTACCTAAACGAGCCCGTCAATATCCAATATCCTAAATAGAGAATAGGGTGTCACTTACTTGGAAATTCCAAGCAAGAACAACCTAACAAGGGGCGGCAAGGAAGCGGCGGCCATAGCGGTTCGGTGGTTGGACACGCGGTGGACGGCGAGCGAGCGAGCGAGCGGACGGCGATCCGGCACTGCTCTGGCCAATCACATGGCCAAGGGGGAGAGAGAGAGATGGGTCGGCCAAGGGGAAAGGAAAATGAAAGATGATGGTGTAGGCGTGAGAAATGAGAAGAGAAAGTGAAGGAGAGAGAGAGAGAGAGAGAGAGAGAGAGAGAGAGAGAGAGAGAGAGAGAGAGAGAGAGAGAGAGAAAGAGAGAAAAGGATTAATTAGGTGGCACTAATAATTGGTGCACCTAACCCCAAGCCAAAATGACTAAGTTACCCTCCTCTCACACTCTTCATCCAAGGGCCAAGAATGGTCCACACATCACATCAATCATCACATCACAACAATCAAAGGCTAGGATTAAAAGATTCAATCTTATCCACAAAAATATCTAGGGGTAAAGAAGAAAAAAAGAGAAAAAAAAATGGGAGGGGTAAGATGGTCCATCAAATTTGTCCAAAGTAAAAAGGAGGTGAAAATACCAACTTAATCTTCCAAATTTATAAAGCCCTTTACAAAATTCTAGGGGCAAAATTGGTAACCTTCCATTCCCGATCAAATTTTCAAGTTCCGACAAAACCAACAAGCTGAGGTTGGCCACGATGTCGTCCAATCCAATTGTCATGACTTTCGAGAAATTCAGAACCCCAAACATGGATTCAATTTAGTGGTTAGATCGAACCAACGCGACTTGAGCGTATCTCTGACTAACGGGCGGCTCTTGGGCAATACGCGAATTGACCCGTGGTCGACACTAAGTTGAGCCACGTTTAAGATCACTCGAATCATAGCGACTTCGATTGTCATGTAATTGCGAGGATTAATCACTAGTTCCGAGAGGTGTGATCGTTCGGAATAGGTTTAAGATCGTTCCCAATTCATCTCATGGTCGAGCGGAATCACCCGCAACCATTCGTATGACATTGGTGAATCGATCTGTGACCATCCTTGGATCAACCTATGTTGGCCCAAAATATCACCTCGATAATCCTTATGGTTGAAAGTCAGTCCATGATAGAATTTCTTTGGTCTCGCGAACTTAAATCCCTATTTAGCCTTACCCTAAAGGTTAATATCCCAAGAGTGATCAGCTCTGGGCAACGTATAACTACAAGTGCGTTAAAGATATCACTCACTTCATAAATTCCAAGTGGGTCGAAATTCGGGATGTCACAGGATAAATTTCAGAGGATCTCCAGTCATGTGTCTTAAGCAACCACTATCAAGATACTACTTATTCTTTCTTTTCTTTGGTACCTCCAAAAGATAAGTAACTCACTTTTTCTTTGGTACCTATGTTTTCTTGGGTCCTTTTTGGTTAGGATCAATTATTCTCAGAATATCTCTCTGAACAGGTCTCCAAACCTTAGGACAATCACTGTTAAAGTGATTTGAATCACCGCAATTTAAATACTTATGGGAAGTTTGACCATTGTATTTCACAAACTACTTTTGAAAGTGATTTTGATACACAAATTTGGAAGGTCTTTTCTTTAGTCTTTTTTTGACATTTGGAAAATCATTTTTCAATTCAGTATTTTTCTCAAAACCCAAACCTGATTTATTATAATAGGGAACTTGAATTGACAAAGTATGTTGAAGATTTTTCGAACCCATTGAGAATTTCTTGGTTAAATTTGAAATTTCATTTCTCAGAAAATCTTTTTCTTTAGTGCTACGATCAAGACTTTCCTTAGAGATGTATTTCAAATCAGAAATTTCCTTTTTCAGTAAATCATTTTCCTTTTCAAGGAAATCTTTATTTTCCTTGATAAGATTAAATTCTTTTTGCAAAAAATCAATCTTATTCTTTTGCGAAATATCTAGCTATTTTAAAAGATTTTTTTCCTTTTTAAACAATCATTTTCATATGCAATTGACTCATCAATTTCCTTGTTTTGAGTTGCACTTTTTAAAGACAAAATTTCCTTCTTCAAAACAGAGATCTTTTTTAAGGCAATTCTATTAATAGAGACTAACTCATCAATATAATTTGCAACTGCTTCAGGAATATTGGAATTACTTACTTCGTCTTCTTCATCAGAACTTGATTCTGAGTCTAAATTTGCCATCAAACAGATATTGGCAAACTCTCGTTCGCTTTCATCATCTTCTAAATCACTCCATGTTTCAGTTTTGAAAGCCTTCTTATATCGTTCATACTTTCCTTTGTTCTTTTTTACAAGAGGACATTTGGGCTTTATGTGTCCATTCTTTTTGCAGTGGAAACATATCACGTCCTTGTTTTCTTCATCTTTGGCACTTGATTTCTTCTGAAAGTTTAGCTTCTTGGCCTTTGATGACTCAGAATTCTTGAATTGCTTCTTTGACTTATTCATTTTCACTTTCTTTGCCATTTTTCTCAATTTATTGACCATTAGAGCCAACTCTTCATCTTCGTCTTCATCTGAATTTGTATCTGTGTCATCGGAATCAATGTTAGTTTTTAAAGTAATGGACTTTTTACCTTTGGGTTCTTCAGTTTCTAAGAACTTTTTTGTTTCACAGGATTGAAGAGGTCCTATAAGTTCGTCCACCATGAGTGGTTTGATCCCCTGATTTTCTCGAATAGAAACTTTAATGTTGTTCCACTCTTTTGAAAGAGCTCTCAGCAATTTGTTCACTTTCATCGATTCTGAGATGGGATTGTTTTGAAATTCAAGCCCATTTACGATCTTAGTGAATCTGCAATGCATCTCAGAAATTGTTTGATTTTGTTTCTGAGTTAAAGACTCGTACTGCCCAAGGAGAATGCTGAGGTTTGTCTCCTTGACTCTCTCTGTTCCTTCATGAACAAGCTTGAGACGATCCCAAATTTCTTTTGCAATTTTGAGATTTACAATTCATTTATATTCAACACTCGCTAAACCATTGTATATGGCCGTTCTGATCTTTGCATCTAGATGGATCCTTTTGGAAATTTCCTTGGCCGAGAGAGGTAGAGCTTGAGGTCTTATTTGCTCTCTAATTCCTTCGGAAGAAGGTGTCTCATTTTGCCCTTTTGAAATTTCTGGGGATTTTGTTTCGGTTGAAACATTTGCAATGATTCCATGTTCAACGATGTCCCATACATCTTGATCTATTCCCAAGATGAATGTCTTCATCTTGTTTTCGAGACACTGTACTCAGTTCCATTGAAATAAGGCGATCTGTTGTTATGACCTGACTCAGCATTACTAGCCATCAAGAATCGTTAGCTCAGAAGTAAAATAACACTTCAAAAAAATGAGCACTAGGCTCTGATACCAATTGTTACGGCTAGTGATATCACCTAAAGGGGGTGAATAGGTGATTTTATCAAATTGAATGATTTAAACGTGCGGAATGAATGTAGTCGAGGTCAACAACTCATATGATCAATATCAAATGGATGCGTATAACAAACTTGTATATAAGTTGCCATCAGATGATTGCGTCTAACGACTAAGATGATGTTTTAATGAGCTTATTTGATAGATATGTATGCAGTATAATATCAACAATAAGCTCATTAAAACATCATCTTAGTCGTTAGACGCAATCATCTGATGGCAACTTATATACAAGTATGCAGTATAATATGATTGCGTCCAATCTATCCGTTGGACAGTTTTCAGAGGATTGATCTCCAAATCAACCCGTTAGAGAAACTTCCCAAAAGAAGATGCATAGCCGTTAGAAGAAGAACTATTATTTCCAGATGATTTCATCGCCCATACAATCAAATCAAGGTTTCCATAAGTGTAGTTCTTTGTGTTTAAGGAACGATTTTGTAATTGCCAATTAGAATATCTCAAAATATCAATTTGATTGTCCTATATAAACTTGTCAAAAATAACGCTTATCAAATCTGACGAGTAATTCTGAGTCTGATGACAAAGTCCTTTCATCAACTAAATCTGATGACTCAGCATTTACCTGCATCAAATAACTTAAATGTAATTGCGGTCAGTCAAAGATTGTTTTGTCATTCTTCAAAACTAATTGGGGATTTTCCTCAACAGTATCCAATCCTGTTTTCCACGTAATCCTTGTACTTTGGCTCAAGGCTTTCCCACATGGCCACAAGAGCTCTAGGTATGAGGATGACTCGAATATCTGACATATTAATTTTGATTAACCCTAATTTAGAGCATCGAGATTAATCACCACGCGTTATAGAAAGAAATATAACATGAAATTGAAATGATGTAAGTGAAATTACAGTAAAAATATTAAAACGATACAATCAACCTTACCGCGAAGAGAATGGCAAACACATTGACACATTGCATGAGGACGTGAGGTTTGATCCTAAGGGTAGGATTCTAAAGGTTCAAGATCCCCACCTTGATTAGATAAGAAGAGTTTACCCACCGCTACTAACGTCGGTCGGTGCACTTCTTACTAACCAAGATAAGCGATATTAAAGAATGGATTACCACATGAATTCACATGCGGATTCCACTCTTAATATCTCCTAAAGATATCCTAAAAGTGATCCGGGGTTTTAGACCGCAGGACGTGGGTGCATTGTGTCGTGCTAAAGCGGGTAAACATGCGTTTGAATTTAAAGCAAACAACACTTCAATATAATCCAACATACACCGTATACATCCTTTCACCATCTGCAAAATAAAGGGTTGACACACACGCCTCCCCTTATAACTCCCACCTACAAAAAACATTTAACACTTGATTAGCGACTTACCTCATTTTCCACGCAACTTTGACATACAGTCGTTGCTACAAAATGTAGACAAGTGAGATAACAATCAACAAGTTTATTACGGCTTTAATCCACTTAGGTTTGTAACCTAGTCCCTAGTGGAGTCGCCAAGCTTGTCGCGACCTACCTCTCGAGGGCCAAACTCAATGAAGTGGGTTTAGAGGTAAGTGTTCATGAAACGATCCATATGGCACATCAGAAAAGACAGCTTTACCAAAGCGTCGATCTTTTAGTTATCCACACAGTCCGCATGGCACATCATAAAAGACGGCTTACCAAAGCGTCAATCTTTTAGTCATCCATACGGTCCGTTTGGCATATCATAAAAGACGGCTTACCAAAGCATCGATCTTTTGGTCATCCATACGATCCATTAATCATGAACGTGGATTTTCCCTAAATCCATACATCGCGTGACAGTGGATCGATTTTATCTTTTTTAGGAGTTGTCACTAGCCTAGGTCGAGGGTAAGCTAGAATACCCAACCGAAACGCGAAAGTTTCGTTTCGGTTTCTACAAAAACCAAAGATCATGAATTCGAGGACTAGCTTATGTTAATATTTCTATTAACGCCCTTTCGGTACCGTTAAACTTACCATGGTTGTTATCTAAGTTGTCATGCATTTATTTTTTACCATTTTCAAGCTAAAGTCTTAGTCCACTAGGTGATCATGCGTTTTGTCTTTGTGTTTTCATTTAAGATTCTAAACTAATCCTATCTTAGTCTAGAAAAGAAACAAACAAACAATTGTATTGAAAAGTATTGCGTAAAGTAAACAACCAAGGTATTGAAAGAACTAGCTAATTCTAAGTGCAAGAAAGGAAAATCTGCAACTCGTCGAGTGTTTATACAACACATATAAGAAACCTGAGACATATGTCGGGTAATGAATGAATTTTTACTAGAAAATAGATCGGAATGAACATTGATCATCGCCGTATACAAAGAAGAGTCGGAATGGACATCGACCTTCGCCATATTCAAGACCGTCGTCTTTTTGGACCTATTCTAACCCTAATCGAAAACTGAAACTAAAGAAAAAACAACAACGAACAATATGCAATCACAAAGTACACAGTATCACAAATCAATTAAAGATAACAAACAAGGCACAAAGAATTTCAAAGGTGGCCTCGCGGTCGGCCTTTGTTCAAACATGCATCGATACCTTTTATTATTTACCTATGTTCGTTTTAGACACAATTCATGGTTATTAACTACCATTGGTATTCACCAACATCAATTAATGCCATGAATCCCTAAGTCAGGTTCTATGTGTAATCCCAATTTGGACCCACAATCATGCATCGTCCCTAGGCATACATCTAAAAATCACATGCATAGCGATGAATTAAACATATAGGCAAATCGAAAGACCTTGATTCTCATCCAATCACTCAAATTAGTGAACCAACACTGAGTTACTTCATTGAATTCATCACACACCAATCACAAGCACATACGCTAGAAAATCGATAAATTGTGTGCTTAAAACTCATGAAGACATTAAAAAACCGGTTCAGCATGCATTATTTTCTGAAAAAAAATCCTAAAACAAAAGACAATTCATAAAGGAAAAACAAAGAACAGCAAAACAGGGAATTCAAGATGCATTCAATCGAAAAAGGACGCATGATTAAAAAGTTCTGGAAAATTTATGATACATCAAACACACAACAACGAACATTTTTTGTGAAGAAAACTTCCTAAGATAAGCTACACATGAATTTACAAAAATCACAGAACATGAAGAAGTGCATCAGAACATACCATAGGAGCAGATTTTCAGAGCAACCTCATGGAAATTTGGGCATGTTAATGATGTCCAAAAATTCTCAAATTTTGTCACGACCTAGGTCTGGGATTGACAATCAAAGTACATGAAGAACTCATCATCAAAATATTTACCGAAAAATTCACACAAAATCAGCAAATCGCAAACATAAAATTGGCACATTAAGCATTCCGAATTTACAATTTTCCAGATCTCAGGGGAATCTCATAAAAAATAGTAAAGGGGTCTATGGACATGCAAATGAGACAATCTCGGCATCATTAGAAAGCTTAAATTGGGAATCGTGTCCAATTCGAAATTGTCGAACCATGAGACCACCATTTTTAAGGTTAATCATAGGTGGGTAATTCAATTTTGGCACCAATTTTGCCTAATCAGGTCATTAAGACATCAAATTGAACAAAACTCTAATAATCGGAGTATAAAAATTTAAAAATCTTGGACATGATTATGACAAAAATTGGGGAAAATCACATATTTGGGTTCAAAAATGTGATGAGAAATTCAATTTTGGGGTTTAATTTTGAAAATTGGGTCAAAATTGAGTTTAATTTTTTAATTTAGTCAAAACCGAGCTTTCCGAGTCGATCGAGTCAACCCGACCCGAGAACCCTCCTTCTTCGCCCGACTCACCCAAAAGGCAATAAACCCAGAAAAAAAACAATTCAAACCTGCCACTTCACCGACTCAGTCCGATCAATATAGCACGTGTTAAACTCCAATTCTAGCTAGAGAATCTCCAGCTGGAACTTGAGATTTGTTACAATTGATTCGGAGGTTAGTGATAACCAACTTTGGATGGGAAATTGAGCAATAAAACAAGAAAAAACTGATCATTGTGTAATGAACGTGCTCGGTGAAATGCCAGAGAGAGAGAAAGAGAATTCCAGAGAGCAAGAACGAGAGAGATTGAGAAACAAAGGTGTGTTGAGGTCTCGTGAGCCGAGTAATCGGCATTTTCTCGGCGGAAAACGCCGGCGAATCGGTGCCGATCGTGGATCTCCATACCTGGAAATCCAATATTGAAGCTGGCCGTCGGAGCTTGGAAATCTCGATCGGCCGGTGAGTCTAGACCTCATCAAGCAAAGAAGAAGCCATCAGATAGAAGCCTGAGTGTCAAGGAACGATTCTACAGACTTGGAATAGCTCGGAAATTTCATCTGAACCTTGAATGAGACAGGTAAACTATGTTCACGATCTCATTTTTTTACAAAAATTCCAGAACACGACCGAGTTTGATCCCTATTGATTATGTAATTGTTTCTCTGATTTTGAAGTTTTAAGGCTCTGGAATGAGTTTCTAACCATGTTTTGTATTGTTTGACTGCATTTTATGTCATTAAATCAACAAAACCGAGTCGGTCACAATTGATTGAACTTCACTGGAGCTCTGGGAACTTTGCCGGAATGCTCTCTGTGGCTTTGGGCCACTCAAGTTAGTCTGTTCTTACTTTTTTTTATGTTCTAAATGTTATTTTGATCGAGGTAGATGGTTAAGGCGAGTAAGATAGTTACATAGATTCTGGAAATGCAAATCTTAGGTTAATGACAAGTTAGGTTTTTTGACCGGTTTTTTCACCGGCCGGCGAACGTCCTTTGGTGTTCCGAGCATACTAGACTGAAAATAGAACACATGGACTTTACAATGGATCAATCGAAACGGCAAAATAGTCACCGGAAGGTCGTCGGCAACAGGCCCTAACCGATGGCCTCGAAAACATTTAATACAGAATCATGCACACCAAGTTCTCGACAAAATGCCCCAATGAAAAAGGTCAAAAACGGCGCCATTTTGGCGCTGAGCTCGCCGGAGAAGACAACAGGCGATTGGCGCCGGCGAGGCCCGATTCGATCAAGCCGAACTGGGTTGAACCGGGCCGGTCCGGTTCATTTTCCCGGCGGGAAAATTTTAAATAAAAAAAATTCAATAAAAAAAATAAATAAAAATTCAGAAAATCCATAAAAATTCAGAAAATACAAATAAAAAATGTGAAAAAGTTTTAAAAAAAATCTCGAAAATTCGAAAATTCATAAAAATTTTCAGAAATTGATAAAAATCAATTATCGGTTAATGAAATTCTCAGAAATTCAATTTTCGAAAAAAAAATAAAAAATTCCAAAATTTCACGAAATGGTTTAAAAACACTGTGGCCAATCTTGGAAAGTGACATTTGAATTTTTTGAAGTGCCCAAGTGGCATTTTTAGAAAATCTAAAATTCAGGGGTTATAACCCCTAACAAACCCTAAAACCCTAAAAAGACACAAATCATGAAATGAACAAGCCTTTAGGACATCATTAAGATTTTGATGTTTTTTGGGTGCATTTTGGTTTTTAGAGACAATTTAGGATTGTTTGGTTTGATTGGCCTTGATTGCGCATTTAATTCTTGATTGATTTTCCCTGCGATTAGAATGGATAGAATTAGTGGGTAAGCCTCGGAAACTTGCCTGACATGTTAGACATCGTATCGTTCTTAGGTACCGAAAGGGCGTTAGGGATCTCAATTTGGGATCATTAGCGTAATCAAGTTCCCATACTCAGAATCTCTGGTTGGTAGGATTGTGGTATTTTTCCCATACCCCGATTAGATTTCTAGTCAACCTACCAATAATGACTAGTGGCGACTCCAAAATTGTAAACTTAGATCAAATACGAAATTACCATCCCCTGTCACGTGAGGTATGGTCTGGGAGAGACCCTTGCACGGAAATACCTCCTTAGCGCGCAAACCCCGGAAGTCCCAAAAAAAAAAAGAGTGCGGCGCGACAGGCTTGGCGACTCCGCTGGGGATTTACCTTTTTAAGTAGACTTAGGCCTAGATAGAACGATATGCTTGTGTTTTATGCTTACAAGGATCCCAAGTACGTCCCGCTAACGATAGTGTTAAATGGTTTTGCAGACGGGTGATATAAGGAGTGTAGTCTTTGCTAACCCTTGTTTTACAGGATGATGTTGGGATTGAATGTGGTTTGAATGAATTTTAGAAGTGCTGTTTGGTTATTAATTGCTATGCATGTCTTTAAATTGTTTTAGCACTACACCATTAGCACACACCACATGTGGCCCAACCCCGGCTACATTTAGGATTACCCTTAGGAGGTATGTGTTTAGGCGATACTATGAGCCGATTACTCATGGGATCATTTAAATGCAATACCGATCACCGATGTGGAATAATATTTTATTACTTTAGGCAGATTGCCTATTGGAATGGAATCCCTTGTCCATTAAGGTGGTAACCTTGAGCCTTTAGTATATCCTACCCTTTTAGGTGTCAAAACTTCACTGGTTGCATTCACTTGTCTTTGTGGTTGGTATACCTAAAACCAAACAAAAACGTTCTGATAAGCAAGCATCGTTCCATTCCATTTTTTTACAATTATGCAAGTTAGTTGGCACATTTTAAAAAAAAAAGCCTAAATGACATTCAATGCTTGGTCTAAATGCCATTTTCATATTAGAATGCATGATTAGGGTGTCATACTCCATTTGACCATTCTTTCATTTTTAAATGAAATGTATAGGTCCATGGCGAATTTTCCATGTAATTCAAGTGCTTATTCGTTCATTTCAATGTATTCGAAGTTGTAAACCACCGTTTAGGACTTTATGGTCTAAATGGAGTATGGCAGAATGGGCATTTACATGTAACATCCCGAATTTCGACCTATTTCCGGGACCAATAAAGTGTATATTAATTTTCATTTAATTTTAGTGAGTCTCGCCCGGACTTGATCAATCGCGGGATACTAACCCAATGGGAATGGCTAACTACGAAACAGTACGTGTACCGGGGACCCGATTGCGAATTGGGCACCGATTTCGAGAAACGCCGAGGAAATATTTTGGGCCAATGTGGGTCGATCTTAGGAAGGTGGCGGATTCGATTTAGCCAACGATGTACGATCAAATCGCAGGTGATTCCGCAAGACCGAAAGTATGCGTGGCGAACGAATCCCGAATTTAATCCGAACGATCGTGACCTCCGGCACTAGTGATAATTCCTCACGTCCTCCCGAAAATTGAGGCCATCACGACTCGGACAATCCTAGGTCGATACACGTAACCCCTAAACAGCCGCCCGTTAGTGAGAGGCCCTAAAATTCTGAAATGAGCAAATTTGATCGCGAAATTGGACTCGAACTTCGATGTCGAAATTTCGTGGACATTTACGACTATTTTGCGAGGCCGACGTCATTTTTGAGTGGCCACACATATTTGGGGTTGGTACGGTTGAAAAATGGAATTTCGACCCGGGGCCGGAAAATTACAAAAATGCCCCTGTGCCCAATTTTCTCTATTCCGAATTTGGACCAATTTTGGACAATAATTGAGGATTAATTAAGTGGATAATTATTAGGATTTATTGAATTTCTAGTATACCCTTGCATTATTGGATGAGGATAATTGCAGGCCATTAGATCAAGGGTAAAATGGTCAAGATGCCTAGGATTGTGACATGTGGCATCCACTAAGGGGGTATTTGACCAACTTTGACTCTCATTCTCTCTCTCCTTCCCCATTCGGCCACTCCCCCTCTCCCGTTCGCCTCTCCTTCGCCGTTTCCTCCTTCGGCGAACCAACGTCGGAGCCACGCCGGCGCCGGCCACCGCACGCCGTTGCCGCCCAGTCGTGCCACTGCCTTCGCCTCACCTCACCAGCATCATCCTTAGCCGACCATCCCATCTCTCTCTCCTCTTCCTTGGCCTTGAATCGCCGTCCCCGTCGTCGTTCGCCGCCGGGAAGCCGAGCACGCCGGAGCGCCGATCGCCGCCGTTTCGCGCCGCCGTGTACCACCATCACCACCCTCACCCTCGCCTCATCGTCCTTCCCTTGTTCTGGCCGTGAGGACCGCCGGGACAGCCGTGGCCGTGAGGACGCCGGCCAAGCCATCGTCGCCGGAGCAGCCGCAGCCGAGAGGACCGCCGTCCGTACCGAGCGTCGCCGTGTGACTCGCCGAAGCGCCGCCGCCGGTTTCGCCGCTCGACGGCAATCGGCCGCTCGTTCCCGTCAACCCGGTTTAGATTAAGTGAGTATAAATCCCTAAACCCGAATTAGGAGAATTGTGCACTTTTAGATGGTTCGGGTAGATTAGTACAATTTAGGAATAAATTGTGGATTGAGTAGTGCGACCGGATTCACGGTTGATCAATGTGCCGATTTAGAGAATTAAATTGGAAGCCAAAAATGGAATGAATAGTGGCTGTCCACCTTGAGGTATTATCGGACTTTAAAATCGGCAAGTCGAGGACTTAATTGTGTGATTACCGGGTGTGCCCAGATTGATTGCTGATTGGCTGAATTGTGCTTCAGGGTGCTTAGTGGAATATTGCTATGCCGCATGTTCGTATGATCGACTAAGTGCGGGGTGCGTTTGGCCAATGAATGGCATTATACTGCCGTGTGTTCTTTCTGAAATACCAAATTGAGCATGGGCCAAACGGTATTAAATCGGCCAATCGAGTATGTTGATATTATTGTTTAGGCATATTGAATCGTACGTTGATTTGGCCCTCAGATAATTATGTGCCTCTGTGATTTAACACTCATTGTGCATGGCATTATTGCCTAAGTGCGAATATTTTATGGTCGAGCATTCGTATGCTGAGAATGGGCATGAGGCTGAAAAGTGTGCGAGTATGCCTGCTTGATCGGTTTATTGTTGTGGCCTTCGGGTTAGGCCTATGGGTCAGTTTATTGCTGAAAATGGCCTACGGGTCGGGCCCTAAGCGTTTTTACGCGGGTCGAAATATTTGTTGGCCTTCGGGTCGTGGCCTTCGGGTCGGAATAACTGTTGGCTTTCGGGTCGGTTTATAATTGTAAACGAGTTGTATGCCGGAGTGCATTACCTGAGATGATTCATGAGCATGTGTATGGCATACGCGTGATCAGTGTGTGCGTGTATGTGCCGTGAACATTATCATAAATGTCTAACCTGTAGGGTCACTATACGAGTGATCTAGGCTGCGGGCCCAGGTTAATTATTGTGATGTTTGTGGTACACTGTTATGTATGTTTTAATCGCCTGTCAGGAGATGCATGTTAGCCTAGTTTAGTTTTAAGGGTTATTACTTGCTGAGATTCGTCTCACGGTTGTTGGAAATCGACATTTCAGACCCCCGGCAGTAAGGATGGCAGAGGCGCCAATCCGTTTCGGAATTCCCCACTTCATCGAGAAGACTTTTTCCGTACATCCCGTAGGGAACGGGAATATGTACATTAGATACTATACCTTAGTATGGGTAGATGTTGGGGAGTTAGTATCTGAGACCCACGAGTATGTTGCGTGGCGTTATAGAACGTTTAATGGGGAAGAGATCGGACCCCTCCGATCTTTTGATATCCCGTTTAACGGGAAGGGTGAGATTGATCTCCAGTGCCCCGATGGAGACATAGTAGACCCCGGCACCTCAAACGAGGAAAGCATGAGCTCCGATGGCGTTCCTGTGGAGTACGAAGTCGATGAGGTCGAGCCGATGGATATGGGGCCGGATGATGATGAGTTGGACCAGCCGATGGAGGAGGATCCCGAGCCCGAGGCGATGGACGCAGAGGACGAGCCCGAGGAGGCTGAGTCCGAGTTAGACTCGTTGGATTCTGATGAGGAGCTGCCAGACAGTTCTTCTTCATCAGAGTCTTCTGGTTCTGACCCGGACTGGGTCCCCTTGGTTGACCTTAGCCTTAGATAGAACGGCTGCATCTTTTTGACTGAAGCCGTCTTAGCTCAGTAACCTTTGGCCACTGACCCTTTTTGACCTTAGTGGCCGTTGTTTGCTTTTGGTGGTAGTCTGTACTCCTCGTAAATGGATATTGTATCTACTTTTAATAGTAATGAAATGTATGTGTTTTTAATCATATCGATTGTTAGTATTGTGCTATCCTTGGTATTCTTGTTTATTGTACGGGTGTATATATGTATTTATATATGTTGCTTTCGCATGTGTATTGATCTTTGAGCGTTGTACGTTGGGTCGGCGACGCGTCCTGGGACGTCGCAACAGATTCGAACTATTGGGATGCTCGCGCTTCGTGGGATACGGGGCGTGACATCCCCGTTTGATTTGGTATCAAAGCAAGGTTTGCTCGGTCCAATTTGGTCGAAGCCTAGAGTGATAAGGAGCGATGAGACCTTGGGTAGCCAGTAGGGTGACCTTGTATGCTAAATGTACCTCCTGACAGTTGTGTGTTGATTGAGTGTTTATGGATATGACCCGTAAAGTGTAGGTGCGGCAGGACCGGAGGTGAGTATGCGAACTCCTTGGGTGATGTGTTGATTGGCTCTTGTTAGGCCGCATGTTGGTTGTTTGATTGTTGTCTTGATACCTGCCTAGGACTTAGACCGGTATAGTTGGTTTAGGTCTCTAATTCCTGAGTGGAATTATAGCAGGTAGTTGAGTGTCAGAAAGTAGAAAGATGAGTAGAAGAAGGGGAAAGGAACCCCAGGGTCAGTCGAGTACAGGAGACCAAGAGGCCCGAGACCCCAGACTGGAGGACGTTATTTAGACCCTACGTGAGATAAGGAATGTAATGGGTAGGCAGGCTCAGGAAAGGGCTGCCACGATTGCCGAGGCTGCTGAGGTTGCAGCAACTGCTACTATTAATGGGAATCAAGCCCAGGAAGCACAAGCTCAACCAGTGGTGGCGAATAGGCAGATGCACCAGCTGGTAGAGCAGTTTCTTAAGTTAAAACCGCCCAAGTTTACCGGCCGAGGTGACCCCGAAACCGCCCCACGTTGGGTGGAAGAGTTAGAAAAGGCGTTCGATTTACTGGGGTGCACCGAAATCGAGAAGATTACTCTGGCAACCTACCAATTGCAGGACGATGCTAATGACTGGTGGAAAGCCACCAAAGACCGAGTGTTTCCCGAGGGCATAGACCAGACTTGGACTGCATTTGTTGAGAGTTTTTACGGGCAATACTTTTCAGAGAGTGCCCAGGAAAAGAAAATGGCGGAGTTCATGAGACTTCGTCTGGGATCAATGACAGTAGTCCAGTATGAGGTAGAATTTGCGAGACTATCGAGGTTTGCTCCGAGAATGGTGGAAAATCCACTGGACAAGGCTCGAAGATTCCGGGATGGGTTGAAACCGGATCTTTGTACTCAGATGCTCGTGCTGAACATTCGAGATTACAGAAAATTGTATGAACGAGCCCAAACGATGGAACGGGATCAGATGGATAGAGCAGCCGCATCTAGGTTACGGTTTGCTCAAATCGGGACGATTGCCGCTTTGGCAAGAAATCGATGATGGGTAATAGGCGATTTGTTCCACAGCCTAGGAGGAACATCGGGAAGCCTAATCAGCAATCGAACAGATTTGGAGCTTGTTTCAGATGCGGGAGTTTGGAACATCAGGTTAGGAGCTGTCCCCAATAGCGCCCTTTAGGACCCCCGATGCAACAACCACCTAGAGTTGGGAATCAAGCCGGGAATCCCCCACCGGCTATTCAAGGAAGACCTCCCGTGCAAGGAAGGGTCTATGCAATGGCACGCAAAGATGCTGAGGATGCGCCGGGCGTGGTCACAGGTACCATTTCTCTCTGTGATCATGCTGCATATGCGTTATTTGATCCAGGGGCGACCCACTCATTTATTTCAGAGCAATTTGTTAGGTTGGTTGGTATTGAACCAGTATTGCTTGAGAATATGCTTTATGTGTCGACCCCACTGCATGATAGGGTGTTAGTATCGCTGGGGTGTCTTGACTGTAAAATCGTGATTGGGAATAGAGAAGAAAGAATTGACTTGGCTGTATTGGCTATGCATGATTTCGATGTGATCATCGGTATGGATTGGCTGATGAAGCAGAAAGCCGTTATGGATTGCGGTAGTAAGATGATCCAGTTTAACCCAATTGGACATCCTAGGTTCGAATTTCAAGAAAACCGAGGAGGAACCTCGATCCCTTGGATTTCCTCGCTTGAGGTGACTAAGTTGCTCGATGAAGGTTGTGAGGGATATTTGGTGAACGTAATGGATCCGACAGTGGCGGAACCTAAGTTGGAAGAAATACCTGTAGTATGCAATTTTCTCGAGGTCTTTCCTCAGGAATTGTCGGGTTTACCGCCAGATCAGGAAGTGGAATTTGTAATAGAATTGGCCCCAGGTACCGAGCCAATCTCTAAGGCTCCATATCGGATGTCCTTATCAGAGTTGAAAGAGTTGAAGGTCCAGATGCAGGAATTGCTGGATAAGGGGTTTATTCGTCCTAATGCGTCTCCGTGGGGAGCGCCGGTCCTGTTTGTGAGGAAAAAGGACGGGACGTTGAGGTTATGTATAGATTATCGGCAGCTGAACCAGGTGACTGTAAAGAACAAATATCCACTGCCAAGGATCGACGATCTGTTCGATCAGTTGTAGGGAGCTTCGGTGTTCTCCAAGATCGACTTGCGGACTGGGTATCACCGGTTGAGGATCCGGAAGGAGGACATACCCAAGACCGCCTTTAGGATGAGATATGGGCACTACGAGTTTAGAGTGATGCCCTTCGGTCTAACGAATGCTCCTGCAGCTTTCATGGACCTGATGGATAGGGTATTTAAGGAGTTCCTGGACCAGTTCGTCATAGTGTTCATTAACGATATATTAGTGTATTCGAAGAGCCTGGAGGAGCACGAAGTGCATTTGACTGAGGTACTACGGACTTTGAGGGAGCACGCACTTTACGCCAAGTTCAGTAAGTGTGAATTTTGGCTTGGTAAAGTAGCGTTCCTTGGACACATAGTTTCGGGAGACGGAATCTCAGTGGACCCAGCTAAGATCGAGGCAGTACTTAAGTGGCCCAGACCGACGTCCGTGACAGAGATTAGGAGTTTCTTGGGACTGGCTAGCTATTATCGACGTTTCGTGAAAGGATTTTCGTCGATAGCCATGCCGTTGACGTGATTGTTGAAGAAAGAATCTAAGTTTGAATGGGATGATAAGTGTGAACGGAGTTTTCGGGAGCTGAAGCTCAGGCTGACAACCGCCCCAGTTTTGATTATTCCGTCTGGACCCGGAGGGTTTGAAGTCTACAGCGATGCTTCGCTAAGAGGACTTGGTTGTGTATTAATGCAACACGGAAAAGTAGTCGCGTATGCGTCGCGTCAGTTGAGGCCACATGAAATGTACTACCCGACGCACGACTTGGAGTTGGCTGTGATCGTTTTCGCACCGAAGATTTGGAGGCACTATTTGTACGGGGAAAAGTTCCAGATTTATATGGATCATCAGAGCCTCAAGTACTTATTCTCGCAGAAAGAATTAAATATGAGGCAGCGTAGGTGGATGGAGCTTCTGAAGGATTACGATTGCGACATCATGTACCACCCCGGGAAAGCGAACCGAGTAGCGGATGCGCTGAGTCGCAAGTCGAGTATGGCGCACATAATGATCAAAAGGTGGACCTTGCTGGAAAGGCTCAGAGATTCAGAATTTAAATTTGAGTTGAGCCATGTGTCGAACCTGCTGGCTACTTTGAGGATCGAACCGGAAATTCAAACCAAGATTAAGGCACTACAGTCCATGGATTAGGAAATTCAAAAGGTGGTGGAAATGGATGCCGCTACAAGGAAGTTAGATTTCCAAGTGTCGGACGATGGGATTTTGAAATTTCGAGGGCGTTGGTGTGTGCCCGATGATACCGAGCTTAAGGAAGAAATTCTAAGAGAAGCTCACCGCAGCAATTATAGTATCCACCCTAGCAGCACGAAAATGTACCAGAATCTGCGACAGCATTATTGGCGAAATGGAATGAAGACAGACGTGGCTAAACATGTGGCTAAGTATTTGACGTGCCAACAAGTGAAGGCACAACACTGCAAGCCTGGAGGATTGCTGCGACCGTTAGAAATCCCAGAATGGAAGTGGGAACACATCACCATGGATTTCGTGACGGGGCTACCAAGAAGCCAGAGAGGACACGATTCCATATGGGTGATAGTGGATCGACTTACTAAGTCAGCGCACTTCCTGGCAGTGCGAAAAGACTTCGAGTTGGAAAGGTACGCCGAACTATATGTGCGACAGATCGTTCGTCTGTATTGAGTACCGGTGACGATCACTTCGGATCGTGACCCGAGGTTTACAGTTAATTTTTGGAAGAGTTTACAGACGGCCTTGGGAACAAAAGTACAATTCAGTACGGCTTACCATCCACAGACAGATGGTCATTCGGAAAGGACAATTCAGATACTTGAGGACATGTTAAGAGCTTGCGTATTAGATTTTCAAGGCAAATGGGAAGAACAGTTACATCTGGTAGAGTTCGCCTATAATAACAGCTACCAACAGAGTATCCAGATGGCACCGTTTGAGGCCTTGTATGGTAGGGCGTGCAGGACGCCAGTGTGCTGGGACGAAGTAGGTGAGCGAAGTATTACTGGCCCAGAGTTGGTATAGCAGACAGTGGAAGCTGTCGAAATCATTCGAGGAAGGCTGAAGACAGCACAAAGTCGCCAGAAAAGCTACGCTGATCAGAGACGACGACCTTTGGAATTCCAAGTCGGAGATCACGTATTCCTCAAGGTGTCGCCAATAAAAGGGTTATCCCGATTCGGTAAGAAGGGAAAGCTGAGTCCGAGGTTTGTCGAACCGTTTGAAATTCTGGAAAAGATTGGCGATATGGCATATCGACCTGCCTTGCCATCTAACCTATCCCAAGTACATAATGTTTTCCATGTGTCGATGTTGAGGAAGTATGAACCAGACCCGACCCATGTACTAAGGTACGAAGAGATAGATGTGGATGACAGAGTGTCATACGTGGAGAAACCAGTGCGAATCGAAGACAGAAAGTATCGCGTGCTGAGGACCAAAACGATTCCAATGGTCAAGGTCGTATGGGAACACCATGGGATGGAAGGTGCCACGTGGGAAAGTGAAGAGTCCATGCGACGTCAACACCCCCACTTGTTTGAGGAATAGGTGTAGATTGCAAATTTCAAGGACGAAATTTTTGTAAGGGGGGAAGAGTTGTAACATCCCTAATTTTGACCCATTTCCGAGACCAATAAAGTGTATATTAATTCTCATTTAATTTTAGTGAGTCTCGCCCGGACTTGATCAATCGCGGGATACTAACCCAATGGGAATGGCTAACTAGGAATCAGTACGTGGACCGGGAATCCGATTGCGAATTGGGCACCGATTTCGAGAAACGACGAGGAAATATTTTGGGCCAATGTGAGCCGATCTTAGGAAGGTGACGGATTCGATTTAGCCAACGACGTACGATCGGATCGCGGGTGATTCCGCACGACCGAAAGTACGCGTGGCAAACGAATCCCGAATTTAATCCGAACGATCGTGACCTCTGACACTAGTGATAATTCCTCCCGTCCTCCCGAAAATCGAGGCCATCACGACTCGGACAACCCTAGGTCGATACGCGTAACTCATAAACAGCCGCCCGTTAGTGAGAGGCCCTAAAATTCTGAAATGAGCAAATTTGATCGCGAAATAGGACCCGAACTTCGATGTCGAAATTTCGTGGACGTTTACGACTATTTTGCGAGGCCGATGTCATTTTTGAGTGGCCACACATATTTGAGGTTGGTACGGTTGAAAAATGGAATTTCGACCCGGGGCCGAAAAATTACGACAATGCCCCTGTGCCCAATTTTCTCTATTCCGAATTTGGACCAATTTTGGGCAATAATTGAGGATTAATTAAGTGGATAATTATTAGAATTTATTGAATTTCTAGGATAATTACGGGCCATTAGATTAAGGGTAAAATGGTCAAGATGCCTAGGATTGTGACATGTGGCATCCACTAAGGGGGTATTTGACCAACTTTGACTCTCATTCTCTCTCTCCTTCGCCATTCGGCCGCTCCCCCTCTCCCGTTCGCCTCTCCTTTGCCGTTTCCTCCTTCGGCCAACCACCGCCGGAGCCACACCAGCGCCGGCCACCACACGCCATCGTCATTCAGTCGTGCCACCGTCTCCGTCTCACCTCACCACCATCATCCTCAGCCGACCATCCCATCTCTCTCTCCTTTTCCTTGGCCTTGAATAGCTGTCCCCGTTGTCGTTCGCCGCCGGGAAGCCGAGCACGCCGGAGCGCCGATCGCCGCCGTTCCGCACCGCCGTGTACCACCATCACCACCCTCACCTCACCTCACCGTCCTTCCCCTACTCTGGCCGTGAGGACCGCCGGGATAGCCGTGGCCGTGAGGACGCCGGCCAAGCCATCGTCGCCGGAGCAGCCGTAGCCGCAGCCGAGAGGACCGCCGTCCGTACCGAGCGTCGCCGTGTGACTCGCCGGAGCGCCGCCGCCGGTTTCGCCACTCGCCGGCAATCGGCCGCTCGTTCCCGTCAACCCGGTTTAGATTAAGTGAGTATAAATCCCTAAACCCGAATTAGGAGAATTGTGCATTTTTAGACGGTTCGGGTAGATTAGTACAATTTAGGAATAAATTGTGGATTGAGTAGCGCGACCGGATTCACGGTTGATCAATATGCCGATTTAGAGAATTAAATTGGAAGCCAAAAATGGAATGAATAGTGGCTGTCCACCTTGAGGTATTATCGAACTTTAAAATCGGCAAGTCGAGGACTTAATTGTGTAATTACCGGGTGAGCCCGGATTGATTGTTGATTGGCTGAACTGTGCTTCAGGGTGCTTAGTGGAATATTGCTATGCCGCATGTTCGTATGATCGACTAAGTGCGGGGTGCGTTTGGCCAATGAATGGCATTATACTGCCGCGTGTTCTTTCTGAAATACCAAATTGAGTATAGGCCAAATGGTATTAAATCGGTCAATCGAGTATGTTGATATTATTGTTTGGGCATATTGAATCGTACGTTGATTTGGCCATCAGATAATTATGTGCCTCTGTGATTTGACACTCATTGTGCATGGCATTATTGCTTGAGTGCGAATATTTTATGGCTGAGCATTCGTATGCTGAGAATGGGCATGAGGCTGAAAAGTGTGCGAGTATGCCTGCTTGATCGGTTTATTATTGTGGCCTTCAAGTCGGGCCTATGGGTCGGTTTATTGCTGAAAATGGCTTACGGGTCGGGCCCTAAGCGTTTTTATGCGGGTCGAATTATTTGTTGGCCTTCGGGTTGTGGCCTTCGGGCCGGAATAACTGTTGGCCTTCGGGTCGGTTTATAAATGTAAACGAGTTGTATGCCGGAGTGCATTGCCTGAGATGATTCATGAGCATGTGTATGGCGTATGCGTGACCAGTGTGTGTGTGTATGTGCCGTGAACATTATCATAAATATCTAACCTGTAGGGTCACTGTACGAGTGATCTAGGCTGCGGGCCCAGGTTAATTATTGTGATGTTTGTGGTACACTGTTATGTATGTTTTAATCGCCTGTCAGGAGATGCATGTTAGCCTAGTTTAGGTTTAGGGGTTATTACTTGTTGAGATTCGTCTCACGGTTGTTGGAAATCGACATTTCAGACCCCGGCAGTAAGGATGGCAGAGGCGCCAATCCGTTTCGGAATTCCCCACTTCATCGAGAAGACTTTTTCCGTACATCCCGTAGGGAACGGGAATATGTACATTAGATACTATACCTTAGTATGGGTAGATGTTGGGGAGTTAGTATATGAGACCCACGAGTATGTTGCGTGGCGTTATAGAACGTTTAATGGGGAAGAGATCGGACCCCTCCGATCTTTTGATATCCCGTTTAACGGGAAGGGTGAGATTGATCCCCAGTGCCCCGATGGAGACATAGTAGACCCCGGCACCTCAGACGAGGAGAGCATGAGCTCCGATGGCGTTCCTGTGGAGTACGAAGTTGATGAGGTTGAGCCGATGGATATGGGGCCGGATGATGATGAGTTGGAGCAAGCGATAGAGGAAGATCCCGAGCCCGAGGCGATGGACGCAGAGGACGAGCCTGAGGAGGCTGAGTCCAAGTTAGACTCGTTGGATTCTGATGAGGAGATGCCAGACAGTTCTTCTTCGTCAGAGTCTTCTGGTTCTGACCCGGACTGGGTCCCCTAGGTTGACCTTAGCCTTAGATAGAACAGCTGCATCTTTTTTACTGAAGCCGTCTTAGCTCAGTAACCTTTGGCCACTGACCCTTTTTGACCTTAGTGGCCGTTGTTTGCTTTTGGCGGTAGTTTGTACTTCCTGTAAATGGATATTGTATCTACTTTTAATAGTAATGAAATGTATGTGTTTTTAATCATATCGATTTCTAGTATTGTTGTATCCTTAGTATCATTGTTTATTGTACGGGTGTATATATGTATTTATATACGTTGCTTTCGCATGTGTATTGATCTCTGAGCGTTGTACGTTGGGTCGGCGACGCGTCCTAGGACATCGCAATAGATTCGACCTATTGGGATGATCGCACTTCGTGGGGTACGGGGCGTGACATTACATCACACATTGAATTTGTCCATGATTTCAAGTATACGCTCTTTTAAGGTCTAAACGGACTCAAAGTGACATTTGCATTACTTTCTAGACATGCAAGTGTATTTTACCTCCGTCTTACCTCAAAAGGACATATGATTGAAATTGAGGCATTAAAATTGATTCGTAAAACATGGTGATTAATAACAAATCTTTTTGCATAATTAGGCTCAATGGGAAAACTAGACATCCAAGTAATTCTCATTCCTCGGAAGGAGCTCCTTGCTTGGTGGAAAGGCATGTCCAAGGACAACCAAACTTATGTCCAAGAAAGGCTTGGATACCTTCTCGAGCTCATGCATGTAGAACATCAAGTCAGCTTAGTCCAAGTTTTGGCACATTTTTGGGAGGTTTCCACCGCCACATTCCAACTTAGAGAACATGAATTGGTACCAACATTAGAAGACTATCAAGCCGCCATTGGAATTAATTTTAAGCCTAGGGTCGTAGAGCCACCTATTGGACTTAATCCTGAGAGCCTTCTAGCTGAATTCCTTAACCTCAAAACTTCCAAAATTGAAAAGCTAATCAAATCAAATATGGGTAGATTTCCATTATTTTTTCTAGTAGCCAACTTTTCAAAACTTCCTAGGGAAATGGGAAACACTTCAGCTCGGGTATTCATTCTAGCTTTTTTCAGCTTTATTCTATTTCCATGTCTAAAATGGGATTAGACCCTTTAGTCACTTTGATCGCGAGACAAGCGTGTCTTAAGTGGAACTTTTCTAATATGCTTTTTGCCCAAACTGTCATTTCCTTAAACACATACCAAAATCGTGGGAGGGTATCTTTCAAGCTTCTACTGGTCTTTTGTCATTATGGTTCATCTTACACATTCAACCATGGCGTCATTTCATGAACATTCGTGAAATTTGTTCAGTGATAAATCCAATTGAACGATATATTCGTCTCCAAAGCAAATTACCCAAACAATCTTTCTTAGATTGGGCCAATTTCATTGGAGCCCTAACTCCTGATCAAATCCAATGGCGGATCAATTGGCCAAAGATTGACAAGGCGAAGATTACAAGCCGAGAGGGGAATGCGGTACCATTGCTTGGTTTAAGTGGAGGAGCAGCTTATTGCCCTCTAAGGGTTATTAGACAATTCAGGATACTTCAGCAAGTTCCACTAGCATGGAATCCCGAAGAGTTCACCTTTGACATCCCAAGTGGAACTATATCCAAAGAGGAGAAGAATAGTCTTCAACCCAAAATTCACAAGATTATCCTAACTTTGGATAATCCACTTGAACAAATAATCGAGTGGCCAAAAAGCTTGGAAGAAGATATGAAGATTTGCATGGCCTCCAAAGAATACATCAAATGGATAGAAAATAAGAGCCCAATTGATGTCGAGCCATATGTCTCATTGAGCATTGTACCGAATCCTGTAGACGAATATGTCCCAGAATATATTGTTCCAAGCGTGCCTGGAGTAGAACCCTACGTCCCTGAAGATGTCGTGATCAATGTCGAAGAATGGGAATCTCGAGCCAAGAAATGGGAGGAATACCAAAAGGCGGAAGCTACCTTAGCTAGCAAGAAGCCTAGGATTTGATGATTTAGATTCCCATTTGAGTTTAAAATCACGATGTTAAACAATTTCAAAATTTTATATGCAATGATGGGTTGATCACTTTCTAAATATGCATAGATAATTTCATAATATAATTTCAAAACATAAAGGAATCACCATGGATTACAATTCTTTGAATTGTATGATTACTTGAGAAAGACATCGATAAAGAATTTTAAACAAGGCTAAGGCTCGTATGAAATTTCTTATCCTTGGCAATCTCATGAAACCATACAATTAAAAGAATGTAAGGTTTCATGAGCATTTTACAGTACTAACATCGAGTCTTTTTACGGAGTAGGTTTTCTAGCAACAGAAGGCAAAAAACCTCGAACACGCTTACAAGTTAGAATGGAGGAAGAAGAAACCCGTGCTCGACTAGCTGAAGTTGAGAATCAAATTACCCAAATGGCTGCAATGATGGCAGAAATGAAGGCTCTTATTCTCACATCCTGAGGACAGTATCCTACTACTCCAAATGCGGGATCTTCAAACATTGCTGAAACACCAATTAAAGAATCAGTCAGAAACAAGGAACCGGTTCAAGAAAATCCTCCAAAAACTACACCTGAGGTAGTAAATTTGGAAGAAAATGATCCAACCAAGAAGACATCCAAAACAAAGGATGAAGAAGAGGCCAAGAGATTGGCCAAAATTGAAGAGTGCTTAGCAAGTCAAGGCTATGAACTTCAAAGGTTCGACAAGTTCTCGCCGTATGCGAAGGTAGTTGTTCCAGAAAATTATAAAGAACCAGAGTTCGTGAGCAAGTATGATGGCACTGATTGTCTCAAAAGCCATTTGAAGTATTATCTCCGTAAGATGGCGAGATATTCAGATAACATACTACTTCTTATTAGCACATTTCAAGATAGTTTGAGAGGAGCGGCCCTCACATGGTACACAACCCTCGACATAGAAGACTTCACTAAATGGGATCATTTGGCGGGAGAGTTCATTCGCCAGTACAAGTTTAATGTTGAAGTACTCCTAACTCGAGAAGATCTCGTCAGAACCGAGAAACGGAAGAATGAAGGGTTTAGAGCCTATGCTCAGAGATGGAAAGCTGTTACCTCACAAGTAAAGCCTGCCATAAGTGAAGATGAGCTCATTGAGCTCTTTCTAAAATCATTGCCAATTGAGTATTATAATAAGCTTCATGTATCAGACTGTCAAACATTCACTATGTTGGTAAAAGTGGGTGACAGAATTGAATGGGGATTGAAAGAGAAGAAAGCACAAGAAACAACAACACGGAGGCCTTATCTTGGAAGGAAAGACAAAGAGCCCATCTGAGAAGTGGCTATGGTGTCTAGCCCAAATACTCATCAAGCATCATTTTCAAAGCAATCAAATGTCGCTTGGAAAAATCCAAGACAGTTCAAGCCAAAGAAAAGGCCCATGAGGCAATACACACCGTTGCCCTAACCCCTATCAAAGCTATTACCAATGCTTCTAGAAAGGCATTTGGTGGCCAAAGAGGTACCGAGGGATAATCCTACAAGATTTCCTTGGTACGATGAATTAAAAATTTGCACGTATCACATGGGAGAAAGAGGACATGACGTAGATAATTGCCCCACTCTAAAGTATAAGGTTCAACAGCTCATTGACAAAAAGATATTGAACTTCCAATAGCCCGAACCGAATGTGCATCAGAATCCTCTTCCTAAGCACAATACAGTAAACATGATCAAAGACAAAGAAACAATGATCAAGTCTGACGATGAAGATGAATATGAAGTCAAGATTAAAGCTTGTCGATTAGGAGATGCCCGCTTTCGTCAAGAAGCGCTCCTAAAAAACGAGATCGTAGACAATTTGGGAGAAGACTCCGGAAGGTATAACTTCCAAGTGAAATATACCCCACTGCCATAGACATTCAAAAATGAAGTAATTGTGCCTGATGGTTGGGGTGGTATGGATGACGAAATCAATCCTAAGGAGAAAGCTCCATCTAAGAAGGAAATGCTCCAAGATGAAACAGATGAGGATGAAAAGGAGAAAGAAAAGGTCCGACAGGGTGAAAGGCGTTTCACTCAGAAATCATCCAAGAGAGGCGAAACTGTAGACTTACTCGGTCAAGACAACGGTAGATACAATTACCGTATCAAATATACTCCACCACCATAGGCGTTTAAAAATGAAGACATTGTACCTGATGGATGGGGTGACATGGACAAGGTCCCGATCAGCCAACTAAATCTCGAAGAGAATGAAGATCGAGAAGAGAAAAAGAAGAAAAAGACTCGCCGAGGTGATAGGCGATTTGCTCGCAAAGCACGGAGACAAGGTGAAGTTGTTGATTTTCTGGGTCAAGATAGTGATCGGTATAATTATCGTGTCAAATATACACCCCCTCCGTGGGCATTCAAGAATGAAATGATTACACCTGATGGCTGGGGTGGAATGGATGCTAATGAAGCCAATAGAAGCATGGTGTCCATGATCACATCATTTCTGATCAAACTTGATGAGATAGATAAATATAAGGAGGAAGAAGGTCCTGTTGAACCAATCACTATCCAACTTCCCATTGATCAACTAAAGATTGAAGGAGAAGAAACACAGCCTGTGATCATCGTTCTTCCTCCAAAAGAAGAGTTTGATACTAGGTGTGTACATTGGGATTACTCTCCTAAAGAAGTTGATGTCATAACCCGATCAGGGAGATACTATGTCCCGAAAAAAGGTGAGCACGAAAGAAAGGAGTAACTGAAGAAGATGTCAAACAATTGCTTTCAGTCATGAAGACGAGCGAATTTGAGGTAATTGAACAGCTAAGAAAGATGTCGGCATAGATTTCTCTGTTGGATCTCTTTAAGACTTTAGAAAGCCACAAAATGGTGCTTATGAAGCTTCTCAATGAAGTACACGTCCCGGAGACAATTAATGAAGTACAATTGGAAGACTTTGTTGGCACTATTCTTCTGAAAGATCAAATTGCCTTCTCCGATAAAGATTTCCCAATCGATGGACGTTCCTACAATAAGGCTCTTTATATTGCAGTCAAATGTCGAGGCAAAGAGATGTCACGTGTGTTGATCGATAATGGTTTCGCACTTAATTTGTGTCCACTAAGCACACTACATCGCTTGGGAATTAGCGAAGAGATCATCAAACCTTCTAAGGTAGCTGTGCGCTCGTTTGATGGAATGAAGAAAGACGTTATTGGCGATACCGAGCTCGAGGTGAACAAAGGCCCTGTGCCTTTTCTAATTGACTTCCAAGTAGTGGATATTCCGAGAACTTTCAACTTGTTACTCGGAAGACCTTGGATTCATATGACTGGTGCTATTCCTTCAAGTCTCCATCAGAAAGTCAGGTTCATCATCAATGGCAAGATGATCACCATACATGGGGAGACGGATTTCACTACTTACAAAGAGAGTGCAATACCGTATATCGAACCCGAAGTGAAAGAAGAACCAAGCTATCATTCCTTTGAAATGATCTCAATGGTGCAAATCCCTGCCGGCTGCATTATAAAATCCCCAGAGTTCTCAACATCATCCATTATGTCTGGAAGGGTGTTATGCCAGTATGGATTTACTCCCTGTAATGGTCTTGGATTGAAATCCCAAGGAATCAAAGAACCTATCACTCTGCTTGCCACAAGAATGAAACACGGAATAGGTTATATTCCAAATAGCTATAAAGATCACCATGGAGGCAAAGGCCAAGGTCGAAAGAACCATAAAGGCTATGGAAACCGAGGTGATCGCATCATTAATCCATCCGTATGGAAGGGTAAAGCTAAAGAGCTTCCTTATCATCAGATTTACATCAAAGAAACTTTTCCTGGACCTTCCAAGCTACTTCAAGAAGAAGACTTACATGCAGTTGTCGCACCGCGCTTTTTGGAGCTTTCGGGATTTGTGCGCTAAGGAGGTATTTCCGTGTAAGGGTCTCTCCCAACCCATACCTCACGTGACAGTGGAAGGTAATTTCCTATTTAATCTAAATTTGTGATTTTGGAGTCGCTACTAGTCATTATTGATTTTTTTTTTTTTTGGTAAAGGTAAGAGTTTGTATTACTTTTCTGAATCACCAAATACAAGGAAATGACAAGAGAAAACCCCGAATCCCGAATCTACATGAAGTCCGAAAGAGGGGGGGCACTCAACAAGGCAAAAACGAAAAACTAACAACCAACAATGCTAGGTACAAGATAGAGAAACTACACAACCAAATTATGAAAAAATGGAAGGTGAGAGTTCCCAGTTCCTTTGGAGTCGCCTATTTGTAGGTGTGTCGACAATTTTCCCGAGGATAGAGCTTTATCCTTCACCGGCTTGAGCAAGTGTTTGCGGATTCCGGAATAAAGATACTCTTGTTTCTGAAAAGAGAGTTGTTCCGCTCAATCCATATGATGTGACAAAGAGCACCGAAGGAGAATCTAGCGATTCGGTGCCGGAAGGAAGTGCCTCCACAAACTTTGAAGGCCCACGAAAGAAGCTCCAGCCACGGACGATTGCGCCATGGCAGATTGCATTTGGTTGCCCAAAATGAGGCCAGCCTGCTGGTAACAGAACATTCGAAGAAGAGATGGTTGATGGAATCTGGGATAGTACGACAGAAAGCACATAAACCTGATTCAATCCGACGATTCTGCATAAGAAAGACCTGGGTAGGTAGCCGTTTTAATGACACAATCCATAATAAAAAGGAGTGGCGGGGGGTCAAGTGAGAGTCCCATATAAAGGAGTGCCAAGGTGCTGGATTGCCTTTCTTCCTTATGTGGTTCCAGGCCTGGGCCACCGAGAAAGATTCAGTCGGGTTTGGACTCCAGGTAAAGGCTGTCCGGAGTGTCATCATCTAATCTTGGAAGATGATCCATCCATTCCAGGATAGAGTGGAGGGTTGCTTGATGGTTGCCATGTAGAGTGGAAAAAATCCCGAACCGAAAAGTCCCGCGGGATCCGAGATTGGTATATTTCCGTATTGTTGAAAAGTAGGTAGAGGGCCTCTTGTGTGCCAGCAATCATACCAAAAGGATATCGACCGGCCATTGCCAATTTTCCACCGAAAAGTGCAAATTTGAGACTCGCAAGTCGAGAATCTTCTTCCAAGTCCATGAGCAAAAGGTGGGCTTGGGTACAACCCAAAAGTTCTTCTTTAAAAAGTTAGAATGTATCCATTTACACCACATGGATTCCTTATCGGTGAAAAGGATCCATATGTACTTTAGAGTCATGGCTCTATTATATTCAGTAAGCCTTCGTATCCCGAGGCCGCCTTCATCTTTTGGGAGACAGACAACATTCCAAGATACCTTTGCACCTCCCGTTCCTAAGCCAGGACCTTTCCAAAGGAAGCGTCGAAGGATAGCCTCAATGCTATTCAAGACCGATTTGGGGAGGGAGAAAATTGTGGCCCAGTAAACTTGGATGGAGAGTAAAACCGATTGTATGAGCTGTACGCGACCAGCAAACGATAGGAATCTTTGGGTCCAAGAACGGGCTCGTGCCGTTATGGATTCAATGAGGAATTTGCAATCCTCTTTACGCAGCCTAGAAGAGATAATAGGCACACCCAAGTATCGAAAGGGCAGAGACCCTTGTTGAAAACCGATGCATTGAAGAAGAGCACTACGGAGATCGGGATTACCGCCCGAGAGGCACATATTGCTCTTATTAAGATTTGGTCTTAAGCCAGAACAATTTGAGAACAAATCGAGGGATTCCTTTATGAGCTCTAACGATCTCATGTGTCCTTGCGAAAATAAAAGAACATCATCAGCAAAGAACAAATGGGATATACGAGGTTTCTTGCATCGCCAAAACCACTGGAAGTCTGGACTGTCAGTTTTGGACTTGAGGATAGCTGAGAAGATTTCCATAGCTAGGATGAATAGGTACGGCGATAGCGGATCGCCCTGACGTATCCCTCGGCTGCTATGAAAATGGCCATGTAGTTCTCCATTAATGGAGACCGAGAACTTTGCAGTTGAGATGCATGTCATAACCAGCCTAATGAAAAAAGCTGGAAATTTGAAGGCTGTGAGTACCCTTTCTATGAAGTTCCAATCAAGTGTGTCAAAGGCTTTATGAAAATCAACCTTAATGGTAGGTAGACTAGAAACCTAATCGAGGTACGGGAGAAATACCACGATTCTACGAACTAAAGATTCTGAGTACGGGGACTTGGTTACTTTATTGATCCCGAATCGAGATCCCTAACGCCCTTTCGGTATATAAGAACGATACGACGTCTAACGTGTCATGCGAATTTTCGAGGCTTACCCACTAATTCTATACATTCTAATCGCAGGAAAAACCAAACAAGTATTAAATGTACAATCAATGTCAATCAAATCAATCAATCCTAAATGGCCTCCAGCGACCTTTTGGCCACTCTAACTGATCCACGATGAATTCCATATTACCTATTACCAATCTAGCCTAATCGTTGTGCCGTCGAACGTTCGCCGGCCGGCGAAAAATCATTCTAAACAACCTAATTTGTAAACTTGTTCAAACATGAATTTTCCAGAATACAAACCTTGATCCTAATCGCCCTAGCCATCTACGTCGAGTTTAATGGCTATCAAAACATCAAACAAAGTAAGAACAAACTAACTTGAGCGGTCTAAGGCCATAAGGAGCACTTCGGCGAAGTTCTCCGAGCTCCGGTGAGGTAGTTCATGGGTGGCCGACTCGGTTTATGCGTTTTTAATGCCCAAAATGCAATCAAACAACACGAAATATGATCAGGAATTGATTATAAGCTTCAACAAACTCAGATTCACGAAAGAAAATGCATGATCTACAAGATTTAGTTTAAAGTCAATTTCTGGAAATCTGTAAAAACCGAGGTGACGAACGATTTTTACCTGTTCTGTTCGATGATCAAACAATCTCTTCGAGCTAATCCACGATCGTGAAGATGTTCCTCAACTCTCAAGCTTCAAACTGATTGCCTTGGATCCACCGGGGAGACTCCTGACACTCCAATAAGGACTCGGTTTCAGGCTATGGCAACCAGTCGTTCACCGGTCGTCTTAGGTGAGGATACTCACCTCTGGAGACCGATTCGCCGGCGTTTTTTCGGCCAGAAAGACGCCGATCACTCGGTCTCGGGGAGTATCAACTCTACCTTCTCTCGTTTTTTCTTTTTCGCGCTCTTGTTCTCTCTATTTCTCTCTCTAGCATTTCATCGAACACTTTCCCTCCCCATGTTCAGTTTTTTTCTCTTTTCTTCATCAATTTTTCCCGCCCAAAGTTTGTTGGAACCGATTTCCGATCGGTTCGATCGGTTACATGGTGCCAGCTGGAGAATATCCAGCTGGCCAACTCGATTAAAACGTGCTAATTTGATCGGAGAAGTTCGGTCAAGTCGCGAGCACGAGCTGATTTTCCTGGGTTTATTGTGCATTCTGGGCAAATCGGGTGAAGAAGACGGGTCTTCGGGTCGGGTCAGGTCGGGTTGACCCGGTCAACTTGGCAGGCCCGATTTTGACCAAAAGTTCAAATTAACCTCAATTTTGACCAAACTTTCGGAATTAAATCCCAAAATTGAATTCCTCATCATATTCCGAACCCAAATATGTGATTTTCCCGAATTTTTGTTATAATTGTGTTCAAGATTTTCACGTTTTTGTATTCGGGTTAATAGGGTTTCGTTCAATTTGATGTCCTAATGACCTGATTAGGTCAAAATTGATGTCAAAATTGAATTACCCACACCTGATTAACCTTAGAAATGATAACCTCATGATTCGACAATTTCATATTGGGCACGATTCCCAATTTGGGTTCAAAATTCTTATTTTATCAATTAAATTTTGGGGATTTT
Organism: Syzygium oleosum; assembly: GCF_021117445.2. Classification (NCBI taxonomy): domain Eukaryota; kingdom Viridiplantae; phylum Streptophyta; class Magnoliopsida; order Myrtales; family Myrtaceae; genus Syzygium; species Syzygium oleosum. Next base: position 17,027,914 of record NW_026607485.1, on the reverse strand, counting down.
TTATTTTTATGTCAAATTATGCAATTGGACCAACTATTATGCAATTAAAGGTTCCAAAATCATTTGTTGTGAAGACACTATGACTTAAAAATGAGTAGAAAAAATTTAATTGCATTTTTTGTTCAATTTGGATTTAATTTTGCCAAATTTTGGGAAAAACATATACCCGATTGAGATTTTTCAAAATTGACGATCTATTCATGAAATTGGATTTAAAATAAAACTAATGACTATTTTTATGGAATTTTCTGATTCCATTTGCTATTTTTCTTGATTTTTCTCACTTATTTTGATAAAAAGAAATTAAGGAAAAATGCATGAAAATGCTAAAAAATTATATTTTGGTTTAGAAATAGGTGTCTAGGTTTAGCCAAGATTTCTAGTCCTAATTTTGAGATTTTTGAAAATATGAAAAAATTGAGCTAAAAATTAGGTGTTAACAGCTGCCCCTCTTTGAGATTGAGCTCGTTAGAGGTTGATCTCAAAGACAAGGTGACACCTGAATTTTTAGTCGACTCACTAAACAAGATAAGATGGAAATTTCACAATAACTAACTAGGGATCTTGCTTTTGAAATTCGTGATCTAATCCAAAGGTTTTCTTTTGAAGACGTATTTTGAAAGGTTATTAATGATTGAGGGGAGAGAAACTTACCTGTTTGTGAGCGTCTCTTTGCTGTTTGTCCAAGGGCATGAATTGATGGTGGTGATGCTTATGATGATTATTCAAATTTCGTGGTTGAAGGACGAACTCACGAACCATGAACGCCTGAGGCTCTTCGCTTGAGGATTTGGAGACTTGCTAAGTGGTTCCTCACCCGTAGGATTTTGGAAATTACCTAGGGGCTCCTCGCCTGTAGGACTTTGGATTTGCCTAGGGGCTCCTCGCCTGTAGGACTTGAATTTGCCTAGTGGTTCCTCACCAGTAGGACTTTGAATTTGCCTAGGGGCTCCTCGCTTATAGGACTTTGAATTTGCCTAAGGGCTCCTCGCCTGTAGGACTTTGAATTTGCCTAGGGGCTCCTGGCCTGTAGGACTTTGGGAAAACTTCAAACAATGAATGCCTTGACCGTGAGTTGTGTGATTTTGAGGTTTCACTAACCTTTGTATAGTTTTTTAGTTGACTAAAAACTATTTTGAAAAGTAGTTTTGAAATTAATCAAAACTGTTTGAAGCGTGGTTTTCTTAGCTTACCACAAACTGTTTGAAAGCTTGGTTTTAAGTTGACCAAAAACTTTTGAAACCTGGTCTAGAAACATGCATTCTTTGTATTAATGCATTTTGGGCAATCAAATTTCCTTTTCAAGGAATTATTTGAACAAAATGCTTGCAATCTTTCAAGAAATGCTTGAAATGATCGTTTGGAAGACCTTCATTAGAAAAGATTTGTTTCAATCTATGAACTTGGTCTTTTCTTTATTTGATTGAAAGGAGACTTGTCTAATATCCCTCAATTTTATCTCTCTTAACCAATCCTTAGGTATTCGGAGATGTTCGCAATGTATACAATCCAATTGATCCAATAAGGTCTTTCAAAAGGTTGTAATGTTGGCTTGGTCAATGGCTATTTAAAGGATAGGCATTCTGAGGCCAAGAAAAAGAATTTCATCATATCTGACTTCGGGTCTACAAGTTAAGAACATCGAGGATAAGACAAGATATTATCGTATTCACTTCTTTAAGCGATGACTTCTTGTCATAAAGTCATGTTTCTAATCTCAACATCCCAATCTGAAGAGTCTTTGGGGAGAGGTTATATTGTTGGTATTACGTAGGCTCAAAAGGCTCATTTGTTTGAATTCAGGGTTTTTATGAAATTGATGATGTTCTTGGCATCACCACTTTTTTCCTTTTTGCTCACTAGGGATCTTTTTTTTATGAACATCAGAGTCCCCTAAACATTCATTACAATATCTCTTTTTTTTTTGCTTATTCTCACTTGTTGTGATCTATGATCTCTCATGATCTTGACTTTGCTTTGTCATGACTTTGTTGTCATTTTGAGCTTTCTTTTGAACTCTCTTTTTTTTCATTTTTCTTGGGCATTTGGCCTTGCTTTTACCAGGCACACTGCTTTTTCATGCCCCAGACTCTTTTGTCTTTGATCTTTTGAATTATAAGAACTCTGTGTTCTGCCTTTTTGTTTCTTATCTATTAAAGTGGATCATATGCTCATGCTCCAGTGTGAAGAGATGATCACCAATTTGGGTTCTGAAATGAATATTCAGGCTCAATTGGGCTTTGTCAAAGGTAATGTGTTTGGGTATAAGAAATGAAGTGCTCTTCTTCCTCTTAGGATGTCTTGAGCTTCTATATGACTTCATATGAAGTTATCACAGAAAGATTGATACAAGAGTATGCAATAAAATCTTTCTTGGTCCTATTCTCCATAGCTGTCAATCCACAAACCTCCTGATTTGCCCCAATGTGGGATGATTCTTAACAGGGTTGTTTTGGGAAAACTTCTCTACTGTTTTGGCTCAAATTTGATTTACAAGGGATAAGTATGTGTTTGAGATAGTGAAATAACTGCCTTTCATCATTTCAATCCATGTAATCATTGCGAATATCCCCTATTTCCTTCGGATGAGTTTTTTCTTACTCACTCATTTTGACTTTGAGTGTATAAGGGACGTGTGTGGATATGGCTTACCTTTCATCATTTGAAGGTCTTTCCATTCGATTTGATCTAAACTTTTTCTATGAAATTTTTCAAAACTTTTTGTCAAATTATCCATTTTAAGGAATTTTGATGCTTAGTGTATTTTCAAAGACAGCGTGTTTCAAGATTTTTTATTTGAAATATTTCTGAGGTATTTTCCTTTTCAAAACAATCTGTTTTGTTTTGTTCAATTTAGTGTCGTTCCGCTTGGGGAAAAAGAAGTTCGTTTTTCTCTTAAAAAATGCAACTTCTTTAACACACTCCCTCATGATTTGATGATACCTGTCTGATCAACTTAGCAAGATGCCTCTTGTTTGCATGTTTTTGCTTTGGTTCCATTTGGGATTCTTCTTTTGTTGCTCTCTTTTCTTTGTCTTCCTGGGGATGATAAAAAGGAAAGCACATTAGGGAACATCAATGGAAAATAGAATTGGAAGTGTTACTTCCCTCTACTATTTGATAACTCCATTGGGAATTCTGAAATCATCACCTGGTTTGGATTCTTTTTGCTTTCTTCTGCAAAACAAATAAACATGTTCATAAAATGCATGGTATGCATGATATGCATGATATGCACATGTTCTAAAGTGACCCAAATCTTTTCTTGAATGTTCATCTTCATTTCATGGGTAGAAAATCTTGACAGCATCAGCATTTACAAGATAGGCTTATTCTATTCCTGCCATATCTACAAGAATCAATGCTCCTCCAGGAAGAACTTTCTTGACAATGTATGGACCCTCATAATTCAGAGTGAATTTGTCACGAGGATCTGAATTGTTGAAGATGACTTTCTTCACTACTAAATCCTCTATTTTGAAATTCCTCGGTTTCACTTTTTGATTGAAGGATTTAGCCACTCTTTTTTTATAGGCTTGCCCATGGCATATAGCTCTTAATCTCTTTTCATCGATCATGTTGAGTTGTTCATATCTTTGTTGAATCCACTTAGCTTCTGAAAGCTTCAATTTGGATAGTATCCTTAATGAAGGAATTTCTACTTCAACGGGTAGCACTACTTCCATTCCGTAAATCAAGGAAAATGGGGTTGCTCCAGTCGATATTCGAATTGAAGTTCGGTATGCCATCAGAGCATACAGTAACCTTTCGTGCCAATCACGATAATTTTCGGCTGTCTTGGCTATTATCTTCTTGATTTTCTTATTTGTCGCTTCAACTGCTCCATTCATTTGTGGACGATATGGAGATGAGTTCAGATGTCGGATGTGAAAGTGTTCGAGTAAATCATCTACGATCCTGTTATTTAGATTTGAGCCATTGTCCGTAATTATTGCTTCTGGAACTCCATACCTAGTAATGATGTCCCACCTGATGAATTTTGCAACATTCTTGGCAGTAACATTCATGTAGGAGTTTGCTTCAATCCATTTAGTGAAATAGTCAATAGCGACTAGGATAAACCGGTGCCCATTTGAAGGCTTGGGGTTGATCGGACCAATCATATCAATACTCCACATTAAAAATGGCCATGGCTCAGACATTTGATGTAGCTCATTTGACGGTGCATTGATTTTGTCTCCATAAACCTGACATTGATGGTAACATCTCACGTGTTGGATGCAATCTGATTCCATCGTCATCCAATAGTATCCCAACCTCATAATTTTTCGGGCTAGAAGATGTCCATTCATGTGCGGTCCACATTCACCTTCATGAATTTCTTTCATGATTTGTTCGGCTTATGTAGCATCTACACATCTTAATAGGATTGAATCAAATGATTTCTTGTAGAGGGTTTGACCACTGAGGAAGAATTTGTTGGCTATCTTCCTTATAAATTTCCTGTCACCTGGTTGGCTTTCTTCAAGAAATTCTCCTGATTGAAGATATCTTTTGATGTCATGATACCATGGTTCGTTGTCGAACTTTGCTTGGACCATCATGCAATGAGCTGGTTGTTCAAGAATAATGATTCTCAATGATTTTATATCCATACCATCTTCAGCTTGTAGTAAGGATGACAAAGTTGCCAGAGCATCTGAAAAATGATTCTGAGTTCTTGGGAGATAATCGAATATTACTTCTTCGAAACTTCCTATCATCTCTTCTAAATATCTGTGATAAGGAATTAGTTTGGCATCTCGAGTTTGTCATTTACCAGTTGTTTGCAATATGATGAGCATAGAATCTCCATATACTTGCAATCTCTTTACCTTCATCGAAAGGGCTAATTGTAAATCGAGAATGCATGCTTCGTATTCAGCGACGTTATTGGTATATGGAAATACTAGTTTCGCAGATACCGGATAGTGTTGGCCTTTTGGGGAGATTAGTACTGCTCCAGTTCCTGATCTAGATAAGTTGGTTGCACCATCAAAATACATGGTCCATTTATCGTCAACCAGTGTCAATATGTGATCATCAAGTTGTTCTTCAGGACTGGCAATATTCTGCGAATTTTTTGCCAACATGTCTGCCATTGCTCATCCTTTGACTAACTTTTGGGATGAACTTCTGATGTCGAATTCAGATAACAAGACTTGCCACTTTGCCAATTTCCCGACCAAGGAGGATTTCTCAAGAAGGTACTTGATTGGATCATTCTCAGTCACCAGCAAAATTTAGTGATGAAGAGTGTATTGTCTTAATCTGTGTAATACCCAATTTAATGCAACGCATGTCTTCTCGATTGCCGGGTAATTCACCTTTGATGTTGTGAATTTCTTGCTCAAGTAATAAATGGCTTGTTCTTTACCATCATTTGGTCTTCTTTGTACAAGCACCGCTCTAACGACTCATAGTGAATCATCAAATATAAGATCAGCGGAACTCCAGGAATTGGTGGTACCAATACTGGTGGGCATACCATATATTCTTTGATCTTGTCAAAGGCTTGTTGACATTCCGCATCCCACTTTACTTTGGCATTTTTCTTCAACAATTTGAAGAATGGTTTAGCAGTCTCAGAAAGCTGATAGATGAAACGGGCAATGTAGTTTAATCACCCCAGCAATTTGCCAGATTTTGCCCCAAATACACACTTGTTGGGGTTTAATCGGAACTTGTACTTTATAAGTCTCTCGAACAATTTGCGAAGCACCTCAACATGATCTTCTCCTTGTTTGGATTTTGCAATCATATCGTCCACATATACCTCGATTTCTTTGTGCATCATGTCATGGAACAAAGTTTCCATTGCCCTTTGATATGTGGCACCAGCAGTTTTCAAACCGAAAGGCATCACCTTATAACAAAATGTGCCTCATGGTGTTATGAAAGACATTTTCGCCTTATCCTCTTTCTTCATGAGGATTTGATTATATCCTGAGAAACCATCCATGAATGAAAATGTTTCGAACCCAGTAGTGCTATCCACTAATACATCAATATGTGGAAGCGGGAAATCATCCTTAGGGCTTGCTTTACTTAGGTCGCGATAATCAACGCACACCCGTACCCGATCATCTTTCTTCATTACGGGTACTATGTTGGCAACCCATTCTGGATATGGTACTACTTCTATGAAACCAACTTTGAGTAATTTCATCACTTCTTCTTCTATTTTCTTCGCCAATTCCGGCTTTGTTCGCCTCAGTTTTTGCTTCTTTGGTGGAATACTTGGATCAATTGGTAAAGCATGCTCAACTATGCTTGGATCAAGACCTGGCATGTCAGCATAAGACCATGCGAATATATCTTGATATTCCTTGAGCAAATCTGTGATCCTTTCTGCCTCTGTTGAGGGAAGACTTTCTCCAATCTTAACCTCTTTGGGATTCTCTTTATCGCCCAGATTAATAGTGATCGTTTTCTCTAACGTGAGTGGCTTTGATTCCTCATGACGGATCCATTCCCTTCTGATCCATTCCTCATCTTCATTGTTCACTTCAATATCGCAAGTGATCTCCTCGGAAAGATTTGGGTCACATATGAACCTATTATGGATATGCGAATGCTCATGCCTGACATGTAACAAACATGATTAGTAATTTCATACAAAGTAAGTAACGCACGTGATCTTATGAAAACCCTTTTGGAAATTCATTTTGAAATTTATTTTGAAAGAACATAAAGATAGAGCTAGTCCTCATATCATCAAACTTTCTTGCTCTTAAAATCATTTTCGCAATGAGAAGCAGTATAGAAACCCAAAGCCTCAAGCCTCACGAATGAGGATAATGTTCATCATAAGTTTGATTTTGTTTATACATGGCCTTAACAAAACATTTGATCACTTTTATTGAATTGAAAAATGCAATTACATCTACATCAAAAGGAATGTAAATTGTAATTGAACTGAAATTGCAAATGAAATCACAGGAAATTTGAAATTGTAATCAACAAAATGCAATGGAAAAAGCTAGTAGCAAAAGTTCAAGATAATCTTCCTACTCCAGTGCGTAGGTATCTTCTGCTTCGGTTATGATAACGTTGATGGTATTCTCTTCGAATAAACCAGGCAAAATGGATTCTTCCTCTGCATGTAAGTCTTCTTCTTGAAGTAGCTTGGAAGGTCCAGAAAAAGTTTCCTTGATGTGGATCTAATGATAGGGAAGCTCTTTAGCTTTACCCTTCCATATGGATAGATTAATGAGGCAATCACCTCGGCCTCTACAGCCTCCATGGTTCTTTTGACCTCGGCCTTGGCCTCCATAGTGATCTTTAGTAGCATCTGGAATATAACCTACTATGTGCTTATTTCTTGTAGCAAGCAGAGTAATAGGTTCTTTGATCCCTTGGGATTTTGATCCAAGACCATTACCGGGAATAAATCCATACTGGCACAACACTCTTCCAGACATAATGGATGATGTTGAGAACTCCGGGGATTTTATGATGCAACCGGCAGGAATTTGCACCATTGAGATCATTTCGAAGGAATGATAACTTGGTTCTTCTTTCACTTCAGGTTTAACATATGGTATTGCACTCTCTTTGTAGATGGTGAAATCTGTCTCCCCGTGTACGGTAATCATCTTGCCATTAATGACGAACCTGACCTTCTGATGGAGACTTGAAGGAATGGCTTCCGAGTAATAAGTTGAAAGTCCTCGGAATATCCACTACTTGGAAGTCAATTAGAAAAGGCACAGGGCCTATGTTTACCTCAAGCTTGATATCGCCAATAACGTCCTTTTTCATCCCATCAAACGAGCGCACAGTTACCTTAAAAGTTTGATGAGCTCTTCGCTAATCCCCAAGCGATGCAGTGTGCTTAGTGGACACAAATTGAGTGTAGAACCATTATCGATCAGCACCCCTGAAACCTCCTTGCCCCGGCATTTGACAGCGATATACAAAGCCTTATTATGGGAACGCCCGTCAATTGGGAAATCTTCATCGGAGAAGGCAATTTGGTCTTTCAGAAGAATAGTGCCAACAAAATCTTCCAATTGTACTTCATTGATTGTCTCCGAGATGTGCACCTCATTGAGAAACTTCATAAGCTCCATTTTGTGGCTTTCTGAGGTCTTGAAGAGATCCAACAGAGAAATCTGTGTTGGCATCTTCCTTAACTGTTCAATTACCTCAAATTCGCTCGTCTTCATGACCGAAAGCTGTCATGCCGCGCTTTTCTTTTTCTGGGGTTTTCGGGATTTGCGTGCTAAGAAGGTATTTCCGTATAAGGGTTTTTCCCAGACCATACTTCACGTGACAGTGGAAAGTGATTTCTAAATTTGTGATTTTGGAGTCGCCACTAGTCATTATTGGTAGGTAGACTAGAAACCTAATCGAGGTACGGGAGAAATACCACGATTCTACGAACCAGTGATTCTGAGTACAGGGACTTGGTTACGTTATTGATCCCAAATTGAGATCCCTAACGCCCTCTCGGTACCTAAGAACGATATGATGTCTAGCGTGTCATACGAATTTCCGAGACTTATCCACTAATCCTTTCCGTTTTAATCGTAGGAAAAACCAAACAAGTATTAAACGCACAATCAAAATCAATCAAGTCAATCAATCCTAAGTGGTTTCTAAAACGAAAATCAATCAAAACAACCCAAACCCTAATGAAGCTCTAAAAGCTTGTTCATTTCATGATATGCATTTTTTAGGGTTTTAGGGTTTTTTAGGGGTTATAACCCCTGAATTTGGAATTTTCTAAAAATGCCACTTGGACACTTCCAAAAATTCAAATTTCACTTTTCATGGCTGGCCACAACAATTTTGGAACATTCTGTGAATTTTCAAAATTTTTGATTTTTTTTTTTCGGAATTTTTATTAGAACCGAGAATTGATTTTTTATGGTTTTCCGAAATTTTTTATAAATTTTCCAATTTTTCAATTTTTATTGATTTTCCAAATTTTTCAAAATTTTTATTTGTATTTTCCGAATTTTTCAAAATTTTTATGAATTTTCTAAAAAATTTTGGATTTTTCTCAATTTTTTGAAAATTTTTGAATTTCTATGAATTTTCTGTAAATTTTTGAATTTTTATGAAATTTTCTAATTTTCTGATTTTCTAAAAAAAATTCTAATTTTTTTAATGATTTTTGTGATTTTTTATTTTTTTAGAATTTTATGATTTTTTTATTTTTTTTAAGAAATTTTTTAAATTTTCCCGCCGGAGACGAACCGGACCGGCTTGGCCAACGGGGCGTCACTGGTGCCGACGCCGATCACCCCCATCCGGCGGGCACGACGCCATAAACAGCGCCGTTTCGCCCCCCTGTTCATTGGGGCATTGTGCCGAACAGGTGGTGAGCATAAATCTGGACTTGATATTCTCAAGGCCGCCGGTTTGGGTCGATCTCCGGCGACCTTCTGGTGGATTTTTCATCATTTCAATTGTTTGATTATAAAGTCCATATGATCCATTACCAATCTAGCCTAATCGGATGGTCGTCGGACCTCCATCGGCCGGCTAAATCTAGTCTCAAGAACATTAACCTTCACCAGCTAAAACTTGCGTTTTCCATAACCTAAATGACTATCCTACTCGCCCTAGCCATCTAGCTCGCTCAAAACAGGCATCAAAACATCAAACAAGGTAAGAGGTTACTAACTTGAGCGGCCATTTGCCGCGGGTGGCGCTCCGGCGAAGCTCGGGGTTTCCGGCAAGGGGTTTCAATGGTGGCCGACTCGATTTTAATGCATTTTTAACCATTCAAAGTGCAAACAAATAATGAAGATGAAGTCAGAACATGTTTTGAGCACCAATCATAACAAAATCACGAAGAAACACACAAGCTTGAGCTAAAATTCATTCTGGAAATTCTGGAAAACAATGATCATGATCAAAGTTTACCTTCTTCGTCCGATGATTAAACGAAATTGTTGAAATGATTCGCGCCCCAAGGATCGTTCCCTGACACTTGGTCTTCCTCCTGGTGCTCTTGGATTCGCCGGAACAGGTCTGGATTGGCCGGAAAGTGCTCGATTTCAGGCCTTCACGGTCAGCTTCCTTCTGGTTCACCCGAGGAAGAGATCCTCCCTAGACGGTCGATTTGCCGGCGTCGTTCAATCGACTGGCGCCGATCACTCGACCTGGGGATCTTCACTCCTCTCTCTCTCTAGATTTCAAGTTTTTTCCTCTGTTTCTCTCTCTCTTTCTCTCTCTCTCTCTCTCTGTATGGCATTCTGTCGAGCACCTCTCTTGCTCTCGGGTTAGCTTTTTTCGTTTTTTGTTGATCGATTCCCGCCCAAATTCAGTTAAAACCAACTCATAATCGGTTGGGGATGATTATCCGGTGCCAGCTAGATATTTTCCAGCTGGCAAAATCGACTAAAATGTGATAAATTGATCGGGAATGATCGGTGAAGTCACGGGCACGAGCTGATCTTCTGGGTTTAATGTGCATTCTGGCAAACCGGGTGAAGAAGACAACCTACCCGGGTCGGGTCGGGTCGACCCGGCATACCCGGGTTGGTCTAAATTCGTTAATTCGACCCGATTTTGACCCAATTTTCCAAATTTAACCCCAAAATTGAATTCCCCATCATATTCAGAACCCAAATATATAATTTGCCCCAGTTTTTATTATAATTGTGTCCAAGATTTTCTCATTTTTATATTCGGGTTAATAGGGTTTTGTTCAATTTGATGTCCTAATGACCTGATTAGGCAAAATTGATGCCAAAATTGAATTATCCACATCTGATTAACCCTAGAAATGATGGTTTCATATTTCGACAATTTCATATTGGGCACGATTCCTAATTTGGGTTCAAAATTCTTAATTTTCAATCGAATTTTGGGGATTTTTTTTTATTTTTATGTCAAATTGTGCAATTGGACTGACCATTATGCAATTCAAGGTCCCAGAATCATTTGTTGTGAAGACACTATGACTTAAAAATGACTAGAAAAAATTTAATTGCATTTTTTGTTCAATTCGGGTTTAATTTTGCCCAATTTTGGGAAAAACATATACCCGATTCAGATTTTTCAAAACTGACAATGTATTCATGAAATTGGATTTAAAATAAGACTAATGACTATTTTTATGGAATTTTCTAATTCCATTTGCTATTTTTCTTGATTTTCTCGCCTATTTTGACTAAAAGAAATTAAGGAAAAATGCTAAAAAAATTATATTTTGGTTTAGAAATAGGTTTCTAGGCTTGGCCAAGATTCCTACTCCTAATTTTGAAATTTTTAAAAATATGAAAAAAAAAAGAGCTAAAAATTAGGTGTCAACAAAAGCAACTGTTTGACATCTTCTTCGGTTACTCCTTTCTTTTCGTATTCACCCTCTTTCGGGATATTGCATCTCCCTGATCGGGTTATGGCATCGACTTCTTTGGGAGAGTAATCCCATGGTACACACTTAGTGTCAAACTTTTCTTTTGGAGTGAGAGTGATAATCACAGGCTGTGTTTCTTCTTCTTCGATCCTTAACTGATCAATAGGAAGTTGGATAGTGATTGGTTCGACAGGGCCTTCCTCCTCCTTATATTTATCTACCTCATCAAGTTTGATTAGAAATGGTGTAATCATGGATACCATGCTTCTATTGGCTTCGTCAGCATCCATTCCACCCCAGCCATCAGGTGTGATTGTTTCGTTCTTGAATGCCCATTAAGAAGGTGTATATTTGACACGGTAATCATACCGGCCACTATCTTGATCCAGAAAATCAACAATTTCACCTTGTCTTTGTGCTTTTCGAACAAATCGCCTATCACCTCGGCGAGTCTTTTTCTTCCTTTTCTCTTCCGATCTTCATTCTCCTCGAGATTTAATTGGCTGATCGAGACCTCGTCCATGCCACCCCATCCGTCTGGTACATTGTCTTCATTTTTGAATGCCCATGGTGGTGGTGTATATTTGACACTGTAATTGTATTTACCACTGTCTTGACCGAGTAAGTCTACAGTTTCGCCTTCAACTGATAACTTCTGGGTGAAACGCCTTCACCCTGATGGACTTTTTCTTTCTCCTTTTCATCCTGATATATTTCATCTCGAAGCATTTCTTTCTTGGGTAGAGCTTTCTCCTCAGGACTGGTTTCATCGTCCATACCACCCCAGCCATCAGGCACAATTACTTCATTTTTGAATGCCCATGGTGGTAGGGTATATTTCACTTTGAAGTTATATTTTCCGGAGTCTTCTCCCAAGTTGTCTACAATCTCGCCTTTTAGGAGTGCTTCTTGACGAAAGCGAGCATCCCCTAATCGAGAAGCTTTAATCTTGACTTCATATTCATCTTCATCGTCAGACTTGATCACTATTTCTTCACCCTTGATCATGTTTACTGTATTGTGCTCAGGAAGAGGATTCTGATGTACATTCGGCTCGGGCTCTTGGAAATTCAATATCTTCTTGTCAATGAGCTGTTGAACCTTATACTTTAGAGTAGGACAATTATCTACATCATGTCCCATTTCTCCCATGTGATAGGTGTAGATTTTTTATTCATCGTACCAAGAAAATCTCGCAGGATTGTCTCTCGGTACTTCCTTGGCTACCAAATGCCTTTCTAGAAGCATTGGTAATAGCTTTGACAAAGGTCGGGGTAACGGTGTGTATTGCCTCACGGGCCTTTTATTTGGCTCGAATTGCCTTGGGTTTTTCCAAGCGACAGTTGATTGCTTTGGAAATGATGCTTGATGAGTACTTGGGCTTGACACCATAGCCACTTCTCGGATGGGTTCTTTGTCTTTTTTCCCGGGGTAAGGCCTTCGTGCTACTGTTTCTTGAGCCTTATTTTCTTTCAATCCCCATTCAATTCTCTCACCCACTTTTACCAACACGGTGAATGTTTGGCAGCCTGATACATGAAGCTTGTCATAATACTCAGTTGGCAATGATTTTAGAAAGAGCTCAATGAGCTCGTCTTCACTTATGGCGGGCTTTACTTGTGAGGCAACAGCTTTCCATCTCTGAGCATAGTGAACCCCTCATTCTTCCGTTTCTCGGTTCTGATGAGATCCTCTCTAGTTGGGAGCACTTCAACATTAAACTTGTACTGACGAAGAAATTCTCCCGTCAAATGATCCCATTCAGTGAAGTCTTCTATGTCGAGTGCCGTGTACCATGCAAGGGCCGCCCCTCTCAAACTATCTTGAAATGTGCTAATAAGAAGTGGTGTGTTGTCTGAATATCTTGCTATCTTACGGAGATAATACTTCAAATGGCTTTTGGGACAACCAGTGCCATCATACTTGCTCACGAACTCTGGCTCCTTATAGTTTTCTGGAACAACCACCTTTGCGTACGGCGAGAACTTGTCAAACCTTTGGAGGTCATAGCCTTGCCTTGCTAAGCATTCTTCAATTTTGGCCAATCTCTTGGCCTCTTCTTCATCCTTTGTTTTGGATGTCTTCTTGATTTGATCATCCTCTTCCAAATTTACCACCTCAGGCATAGTCTTTGGAGGATTTTCTTGAACCGGTTCTTTGTTTCTGACCAGGTCTTCAATAGGTGTTTCGGTAGCGTTTGAAGCTCCGACATTTGGAGTAGTAGGATAAGATCCTCGAGATGCGAGAATAAAAGCCTTCATTTCCGCCATCATTGCAACCATTTGGGTCATTTGATTCTCGACTTCAACTAGTCGAGCACGGGTTTCTTCTTCCGCCATTCTAACTTGTAATCGAGTCTGAGGTCTTTTACCTTCCGTTGCTAAACAACCTACTTCTGTTCAAAAAGACCCGATATCAGTATAGTAAAATGATCATGAAACCCTACATTCTTTTAATTGTATGGTTTCATGAGATTGTCAAGGATAAGAAATTTCATACAAGCCTTAGCTTTGTATAAAATTCTTCATCAATGTCTTTCTCAAGGAATCATACAATTCAAAGAATTGTAATCCATGGTGATTCTTCACAAAAAATATTTTGAAACTTTATTAAGCAATTGTTCATTAAGCAATTGTTTCAATTTGGAAAATTTTTATTACAATGCTATTCATCAAAATAGGGAAACACTAGCTTAAACAAGTCTAGGCTTCTTGCTAGCTAAGGTAGCTTCAGCTTCTTCATATTCCTTGACTCATGTCTCCCATTCTTCCACATCGATTACAACTTCCTTGGGAACATACGGCTCTACACCTGGCGTGCTCGGCACAATGTACTCTGGGACATACGGCTCATCAGAATGAGTAGTAACACTTAAAGATACATAGGGTTCGACGTCAATTGGTCGCTTAGCTTTCAACCACCTTATATACTCATTGGACGCCAAAAAGAGCTTCATTTCTCCTTCCAAATCTTCCGGAAAGACCACTTATTTGTTCAAATCATTCAAAATGACTCACTTTCTCGGGTAGTAATTTGAACTTTTGTTATCTTCGGCCATTGAATCCTCCATTGAAGCTGGTTGGGAGTTAATGCTTTAATGAAGTTTGTCCACTCATGAAAAGAGTATTTTGGCATTTTGTCTTAGAGTTTAAAATACTTCTCAATAGGGTTGGTAGATGAGTCGATCTCTTGAATGCGCATATAACGTTCCCAAGATCGAGTATGGGAAATAAACCATACAGAAAGTAACCCTACTGAAGCTTGCAGTACACACTTTTGTTGATTTTGGTATTTGTTCAATGAAATGAAGGTCTCCGCCAAGAGCATATTGGAGAAGTCCCATTTTAGGCAAGCTTGCCTAGCAACTACCGCAACAAGAGGATTTAATCCCGTCCTTGATGCGGGAAATAAAACGAATCCGAAGAAGGCCAGAATAAAAACCATCGCAGAAGTATTTCCCGTTTCTTTCGGCAATTTGGAGTAATTGTCCACCAAGTATGATAGAGGAAATCTCCCGGTATTCGATTTGATCAACTTTTCTACTTGAGGGGTCTTCAAGTTTAAAAATTCAGCTATAACACTTGTGGGTTTCAATCCAACTGGGGGCTCAACGGTTCTTGACTAGAAATCAATCCCAATGGTTGTCTTATATTCTTCTAGTGTAGGTACCATCTCGTGCTCGCCCAATTGAAATGTGACAGTGGTAACTTCCCAGAAATGGGATAATGCTTGGATTAGACTCACTTGGTACTCCAGGTTGATGAGCTTGAACAAATACCCGAGCCTCTCTCTTACGTATACTTTGTTGTCCTTTGTCATGTTTACCCACCATGCCAAAAGCTCCTTCCTTGGAATAGGAATGACTTGTATATCCAGTTTCCCCATTTCGATCTAAAGCATGTAAAAGAAAGTGATTATTATTCACCATGGATTACCAATTGATTTTAATGCCTCCATTGCAATCATATGTCCTTTTGAGGTAAAACGGGGGTAAAATACACTTGCATGCCTCGAAAGTAATGCATATATCATTTTGAGTCCGTTTAAACCTTAAAAGAGCATATAGTTGAGATCATGAACAAATTCAATGTGTGATGTAAATGCCCATTCTGTCATACTCCATTTAGACCATAAAGTCCTAAACTATGGTTTGCAACTTCGAACACATTGAAATGAAAGAATGGTCAAATGGAGTATGACGCCTTAATCATGCATTCTAAAATGAAAGGGCATTTAGACCGAGCATTGAACGTCATTTAGGCATTTTTTAAGAATGTACCAATTAATATGCATAATTGTAAAAGAATGGAATGGAACGATACTTGCTTACCATGATATTTTTGTTTGGTTTTAGGTATACCAACCACAAAGACAAGCGAATACAACCAGTGAAGTTTTGACACCTAAAAAGGGTAGGATATGCTAAAGGCTCAAGGTCATCACCTTAAAGGACAAGGGATTCCATTCCAATAGGCAATCGGCCCAAAGTAATGAAATATTATTCCACCTCGGTGATCGGTATTATATTTAAACGATCCCATGAGCAATCGGCCCATATTTTCGCCTAAACACATACCTCCTAAGGGTAATCCTAAATGTAGCCGGGGTTGGGCCACGGGTGGTGTGTGCTAATGATGTAGTGCTAAAACAATTTAAAGACATGCATAGCAATTAATGACCAAACAGCACTTCTAAAATTCATTCAAACCACATTCAATCCCAACACCATCCTGCAAAACAAAGGTCAGTAAAGACAACACCCCTTATACAACCCGCCTGCAAAATCATTTAACACTATCATTAGCGGGACGTACCTGGGATCCTTGCAAGCACAAAACACAAGCACATCGTTCTATCTAGGCCTAAGTCCACTTAGAAAAGGTTCAAACTCCCCAGTGGAGTTGCTAAGCCTGTCGCGCCGCGCTTTTTGGAGCTTTCGGGATTTGCACACTAAGGAGATATTTCCGTGTAAGGGTCTCTCCCAGACCATACCTCACGTGACAGTGGAAGGTAATTTCATATTTAATCTAAATTTGTGATTTTGGAGTCGCCACTAGTCATTATTTGTAGGTAGACTAGAAACCTAATCGAGGTACGGGAGAAATACCACGATTCTACGAACCAGAGATTCTGAGTACAGGGACTTGGTTACGTTATTGATCCCGAATCGAGATCCCTAACGCCCTTTCGGTACCTAAGAACGATACGACGTCTAACGTGTCATCTGAATTTCCAAGGCTTACCCACTAATTCTATCCATTCTAATTGCAGGAAAAATCAAACAAGTATTAAATGTACAATCAATGTCAATCAGATCAATCAATCCTAAATGGTCTCTAAAAATGAAAATCAATCAAAACATCCAAACCCTAATGAAGCTCTAGAAGCTTATTCATGATTTGCACTTTTTAGGGTTTTAGGGTTTTTTATAACTCCTAAATTTGAGATTTTCTAAAAATGCCACTTGGGCACTTCCAAAAATTCAAATATCACTTTCTAAGGTTGGCCACAGTGTTTTTGGACCATTCTGTGAATTTTAAAATTTTTGAATTTTTTTTTCTTTTTTTTCGGAAATTGAATTTTTGAGAATTCTATTAACCGAGCATTAATTTTTTTATGATTTTCCGAAAATTTTTATGAATTTTTGAACTTTCGAATTTTTTAAAACTTTCTGAATTTTTATGAGTTTTCTATATTTTTTTTGGAATTTTTCGAATTTTCTGAATAATTTCTAATTTTTTATGATTTTTCTGATTATGATATTTTTTTGAATTTTTTAGATTTTTTGAATTTTTTATTATTTTCCCGCAAAGAGACGAACCGGACTGGCCCGGTTCAACCCAGTTCGGCCAAGCCGAACCAGGCCTCGTCGGCGCCGGCGCCGATCGTCTTCTCCGTTGGGCGCGGTGCCAAAACGGCACCGTTTCTGGCCTTCATCACTGGGGCATTTCTCCGAGCAGGTGGTGTGCATGAGTCTGGGTTTGATGTTTTCGAGGCCGCCGGCTTGAGCTCGTCGCCGACGAGCCTCCGGCGACCTTTTGGCCATTCTGACTGATCCACGATGGATTCCATATTACCTATTACCAATCTAGCCTAATCGTTGTGCCGTCAGACGTTCGCCGACCGGCGAAAAATCATTCTAAACAACCTAATTTGTAAACTTGTTCAAACATGAATTTTTCATAATACAAACCTTGATCCTAATCGCCCTAGCCATCTACGTCGAGTTTAATGGCTATCAAAACATCAAACAAAGTAAGAACAAACTAACTTGAGCGGTCTAAGGCCATAAGGAGCACTCCGAGGGTTTATGCGTTTTTAATGCCCAAAATGCAATCAAACAACACGAAATATGATTAGGAATTGATTATAAGCATCAACAAACTCAGATTCACGAAAGAAAATGCATGATCTACAAGATTAAGTTTAAAGTCAATTTCTGGAAATTTGTAAAAACCGAGATGACGAACGATTTTTACCTATTCTGTTCGATGATCAAACAATCTCTTCGAGCTGATCCACGATCGTGAAGATGTTCCTCAACTCTCAAGCTTCAAACTGATGGCCTTGGATCCACTGGGGAGGTTCCTGACACTCCAATAAGGACTCGGTTTCAGGCTACGGCGACTAGTTGTTCACCGGTCATCTCAGGTGAGGATACTCACCTCTGGAGACCGTGTCACTGGCATTTTTCCAGTCGGAAAGACGCCGATCACTCAGTCTCGGGGAGTATCAACTCTACCTTCTCTCGTTTTTTCTCTTTCGCGCTCTTGTTCTCTCTCTTTCTCTCTCTGGCATTTCATCGAACACTTCCCCTCGCCATGTTCAGTTTTTTTCTCTTTTCTTCATCGATTTTTCCCGCCCAAAATTTGTTGGAACCGATTTCCGATCGGTTCGATCGGTTACCTAGTGCCAGCTGGAGCAGCTGACCAACTCGATTAAAACGTGCTAATTTGATCAGAGAAGGTCAGTCAAGTCGCGGGCACAAGCTGATTTTCCTGGGTTTATTGTGCATTCTGGGCAAATCGGGTGAAGAAGACGGGTCTTCGAGTCGGGACGGGTTGACCAACCCGACAGGCCCGATTTTGACCAAAAGTTCAAATTAACCTCAATTTTGACCAAACTTTCGGAATTAAATCCCAAAATTGAATTCCTCATCATATTTCGAATCCAAATATGTGATTTTCCCTAATTTTTGTTATAATTGTGTCCAAGGTTTTCACATTTTTGTATTCGGGTTAATAGGGTTTCGTTCAATTTGATATCCTAATGACTTGATTAGGTGAAATTGATGCCAAAATTGAATTACCCACACCTGATTAACCTTAGCAATGATAATCTCATGATTCGACAATTTTATATTGGGCACGATTCCCAATTTGGGTTCAAAATTCTTATTTTTTCAATTAAATTTTGTGGAATTTTTATTTTTATGTCAATTGTGCAATTGGACCGACCATTCTACAATTCAAGGTCCCAAAATCATTTGTTGTGAAGATACTATGACTTAAAAATGACTAGAAAAAATTTAATTGCATTTTTTGTTCAATTTGGGTTTAATTTTGCCCAATTTTGGGAAAAACATATACCCGATTGAGATTTTTCAAAATTGATGATGTATTCATGAAATTGGATTTAAAATAAGACTAATGACTATTTTTATGGAATTTTATGATTCCATTTACTATTTTTCTTGATTTTCTCACTTATTTTGATTAAAAGAAATTAAGGAAAAATGCAGGAAAGTGCTAAAAAATTATATTTTGGTTTAGAAATAGGTTTCTAGGTTTGGCCAAGATTCCTAGTCCTAATTTTGAGATTTTTGAAAATATGAAAAAAATAAGCTAAAAATTAGATGTCAACAGTAGTGGAAGAATCTGTTCAGCCTGGTTTATTCGAAGAGAATACCATCAACATCATCATAACCAAAGTAGAAGATACCTACGCACTGGAGTAGAAAGATTCTCTTGAACTTTTGCTACTAGCCTTTTCCATTACATTTTGTTGATTACAGTTTCAAATTTCTTGTGATTCCATTTGCAATTTTAGTTCAGTTGCAATTTCCATTCTTGTTGATATAGATGTAATCACGTCTTTCAATTCAATAAAAGTGGTCAAATATTTTGTTAAGGACATGTAGAAACAACACCAAACCTATGATGAACATTATCCTCATTCGTGAGGCTTGAGGCTTTGGGTTTCTATATTGCTTCTCATTGCGAAAATTATTTTTTAGAGCAAGGAAGTCTAATGATACGAGGACTAGCTCTGTCTTTATATTCTTTCAAAATAAATTTCAAAATGAATTTTCAGAAGGTTTTTCATAGGACCACATGCATTACTTACTTCGTATGCGATTACTAATCATGTTTGTTACATGTCAGGCATAAGCATTTGCATATCCGTAATAGGTTCTTATGTGGCCCAAATCTTTCTGAGAAGATCGCTTGCAATATTGAAGAAGATAACTAGGATGAGGAATGGGTCAGAAAGGAATGGATTCGTCATGAAGAATCAAAGCCACTCATATTAGAGAAAACGATCACTGTTAATATGGGCGATAAAGAGAATTCCAAAGAAGTTAAGATTGGAGAAAGTCTTCCCTCAGCAGAAATAGAAAGAATCATAGATTTGCTCAGAGAATATCAAGATATATTCGCATGGTCTTATGCTGACATGCCAGGCCTTGATCCGAGCATAGTTGAACATGCTTTGTCAATCTATCCAAGAATTCCGCCAAAGAAGCAAAAACTTAGGCGAACAAAGCCGGATTTGGCAAAGAAAACATAAGAAGAAGTTATGAAATTGCTCAAAGTTGATTTCATCGAAGTAGTACCATATCTAGAATGGGTTGCTAACATAGTACCCGTAATGAAGAAAGATGGTCGAGTACGGGTGTGCGTTGATTATCGCGACCTAAATAAAGCAAGCACTAAAGAGGATTTCCCGCTTTCACATATTGATGTATTAGTGGATAGAACTACTGGGTTCGAAACATTTTCATTCATGGATGGTTTCTCAGGATATAATCAAATACTCATGAAGAAAGAGGATAAGGCGAAGACATCCTTTATAACACCATGGGGCACATTTTGTTACAAGGTGATGCCTTTCGGTTTGAAAAATGCTGGTGCTACATATCAAAGGGCAATGGTAACTTTGTTCCATGATATGATGTATAAAGAAATCGAAATATATGTGGACGACATGATCGCAAAATCTAAACAAAGAGAAGATCATGTTGAAGTGCTTCGCAAGTTGTTCGAAAGACTCAGAAAATACAAGTTACGACTGAACCCCAACAAGTGTGTATTTGGGGCAAAATCTGGCAAACTGCTAGGATTTGTGGTCAGTAGCAGGGACATCGAAATAGATCCCTCCAAAATCAAGGCAATATATGACTTAAAGACTCCTTCTACGATAAAAGAAGCGAGAAGTTTATTGGGGCGATTAAACTACATTGCTCGTTTCATCTATCAACTTTCTAAGACTGCTAAACCATTCTTCAAATTGTTAAAGAAAAATGCCAAAGTGAAGTGGGATGCGGAATGTCAACAAGCCTCTGACAAGATCAAAGAATATCCGGTATGCCCACCAGTGCTGGTAACACCAATCCCTAGGGTTCCGCTGATCTTATATTTGATGATTCACTATGAATCGTTAGGAGCGGTGCTTGTACAAAGAAGACCAAATGATGGTAAAGAATAAGCCATTTATTACTTGAGCAAGAAGTTCACAACATCATAAAGGAATTACACGGCAATCGAAAAGATGTGCATTGCGTTGATTTGGGTGTTACACAGATTAAGGCAATACACCCTCCATCATCAAATTTTGCTAGTGACTGAGAATGATCCGATCAAGTACCTTCTTGAGAAATCTTCCTTGGTCGGGAAATTAGCAAAGTGGCAAGTCTTGTTATCTGAATTTGACATCAGAAGTTCATCCCAAAAGTCAATCAAAGGACAAGCAATAATAGACATGTTGGCGAAAAATTCACATAATATTGCCAATCCTGAAGAATAACTTGATGATCATATATTAACAATGGTCCACGATAAATGGACTATGTATTTTGATAGTGCAACTAATTTATCTGGATCAGGAACTGGAGCAGTACTAATCTCCCCAGAAGGACAACACTATCCGGTATCTGTGAAACTGGTATTTCCATGCATCAATAACGTCGCTGAATACGAAGCATGCATTCTTGGCTTGTAATTAGCCTTCTCAATGAAAGTAAAGAAGTTGCAAGAATATGGAGATTCTATGTTCATCATATTGCAAACAACTGGTGAATGGCAAACTCGAGATGCCAAACTGATTCCTTATCACAGATACTTAGAAGAGAGATAGAAAAATTCGAAGAAGTAACATTCGATTATCTCCCAAGAGCTCAGAATCATTTTGCAGATGCTCTTGCAACTTTGTCATCCTTACTACAAGCTGAAGATGGTATGGATATAAAATCATTAAGAATTAATATTCTTAAACAACCAGCTCATTGCATGATGGTCCAGGCAGAGTTTGATAACGAACCATGGTTTCATGACATCAAAAGATATCTTCAATCGGGAGAATTTCCTGAAGGAAGCCAACCAGGCGACAGAAAATTTATAAGGAAGATAGCCAACAAGTTCTTCCTTAGTGGTCAAACCCTCTATAAGAAATCATTTGATTCAACCCTACTAAGGTGTGTGGATGCTGTAGAAGCTGAACAGATCACGAAAGAGATTCATGAGGGTGAATGTAGACCGCACATGAATAGACATCTTCTAGCCCGAAAGATTATGAGGTTGGGATATTATTGGATGACAATGGAAACAGATTGCATCCAACATGTGAGATGTTATCATCAATGTCAAGTTTATGGATACAGAATTAATGCACCGCCAAATGAGCTACATCAAATACATGAGCCATGGTCATTTTCAATGTGGGGCATTGATATGATTAGTCCAATCAACCCCAAGGCCTCAAATGGGCACCGGTTTATCCTGGTTGCTATTGACTATTTCACTAAATGGATTGAAGCAAACTCCTACACAAATGTTACTGCCTAGAATGTCGCAAGATTCATTAGGCGGGACATCATTACTAGGTATGGGGTTCCAGAAGCAATAATTACGGACAATGGCTCAAATCTAAAGAACAAGATTGTAGATGATTTACTCAAATACTTCCACATCCGACATCTGAACTCATCCCCATATCGTTCACAAATGAATGAAGCAGTTGAAGCGGCAAATAAGAATATCAAGAAGATATTGGCCAAGACAACGGAAAATTATCGTGATTGGCACGAAAGGTTGCCGTATGCTCTGATGGCATACCGAACTTCAATTCGAACATCAACTAGAGCAACCCCATTTTCCTTGGTTTATGGAATGGAAGCAGTGCTACCTGTTGAAGCAGAAATTCCTTCATTAAGAATACTATCCCAATTAAAGCTTTCAGAAACTGAGTGGATTCAACAAAGATATGAACAACTCAACATGATCGATGAAAATAGATTAAGAGCTATATGCCATGGGCAAGCCTATCAGAGAAGGGTGGCTAAATCCTTTAACCGAAAAGTAAAACCAAGGCATTTCAAAACAGAAGATTTAGTAGTGAAGAAAGTCATCTTCAATAATTCAGATCCTCATGGCAAATTCACTCCGAATTATGAAGGTCCATACATTGTCAAGAAAGTCCTTACTGGAGGAGCATTGATTCTTGTAGATATGACTGGAATAGAATTGGCATATCCTGTAAATGCAGATATTGTCAAGATTTTCTACCCATGAAATGAAGACAAACATTCAAGAAGAGATTTGGGTCACTTTAGAACATGTGCATATCATGCATATCATGCATACCACGCATTTCATAAACATGTTTATCTGTTTTGCAAAAGAAAGCTAAAAGAGTCCGAACCAATTGATGATTTCAGAATCCCCAATGAAGTTGTTCAATAATAGAGGGAAGTATCACTTACAATTCAATTTTCCGTTGATAATCCCTAATGTGCTTTTCTTTTTATCATCCCCAGAGAGACAAAGAAAAGGGAGCAACAAAAGAAGAATCCCCAATGGAATCAAATCAAAAACATACAAATAAGAGGGATCTTGGTAAGTTGATTAGACAGATATCCATGTGTTAAAAAAGTTACCTTTCTAAGAGAAAATTGAACTTCTTCTTCCCCAAGCGGAATGACACTAAGACTAAGCAAAACAAAACAGATTGTTTTGAAAAGAAAATACCTCAGAAATATTTCAAATCAAAAGTTTTGAAACACGCTTTCTTTGAGAATGCTTTAAATATCAAAATTCCCTAAAAGGGATAATTTGACAAAAGGTTTTGAAAAAATTTCAAAGAAAAAGTTTGGATTAAATCAAATGAAAGACCTTCAAATGATGAAAGGTGAACCGTATCCAAACACGTCCCCTATACATTCAAAGTCAAAGTGAAGGAGTGAGTGAAAAAAAAACTCATCCAAAGGAAATAGGGGATGTTCGCAATGATTACATGGATTGAAATGATGAAAGGCAGTCATTTTACTATCCAAAACACATGCTTATCCCCTGCAAACCAGATTTGAGTCGAAACAGTAGAGAAGTTTTTCCAAAACAACCTTATTAAGAACCACCCCACATTAGGGCAAACCAGGAGGTTTGTGGTTGACAGCTATGGAGAATAGGATCAAGAAAGATTCTATTGCATACTCTTACATTAATCTTTCTAAGATAACTTCATATGAAGTCATATGAGAGCTCAAGACATCCCAAGAGGAAGAAGAGCACTTCATTTCTTATACCCAAACACATTACCTTTGACAAAGCCCAATTGAGTCTGAATATTCATTTCAGAACCCTAAATTGGTGATCATCTCATCACACTGGAGCATGAACATATGATCCACTTTGAATAAATAAGAAACAATAGGGATGACACAGAGTCCTTAGAAAAAAGTCAAAGGCAAAAGAATTAGGGGCATGAAAAAGCAGTGTGCCTGGTAAAAGTAAGGCCGAATGTCCAAGAAAAATGAGAAAGAAAAAGAGGGTTCAAAAGAAAGCTTGAAATGACAAAAAAAGTCATGACAAAGCAAAGCCAAGATCATGAGAAATCATAGATCACAACAAGTGAGAATGAGCAAAAGAAAAGAGATTGTAATGAACGTTTAGGGGACTCTGATGTTCATAAAAGAAAGATCCCTAATAGACGAAAGAAAAAGGGTGATGATGCCAAGAAGAGCACTAATTTCATTAAAACCATGAATTCAAACAAATGAGCCTTTTGAGCCTACCCAATACCAACAATACAACCTCTCCCCAAAGACTCTTCAGATTGGGATGTTGAGAATAGAAACATGACTTTATGACAAGAAGTCATCGCTTAAAGGAGTGTATGCAATAATTTCTTGTCTTGTCTTAGAGGTTCTTAACTTGTAGACCCGGAGTCAAATATGATGAAATCCTTTTTCTTGACCTCAAAATGCCTATCCTTTGAATAGCCATTGACCAAGCCAACATTACAATCCTCCAAAAGACCTTATCGGATCAATTGGATTGTATACATTGCGAACGTCTCCGAACACCTGAGGATTGGTTAAGAGAGATAAAATTGAAGGATATCAGATAATTCCCATTTCAATCAGACAAAGAAAAGATCAAGTTCATAGATTGAGACAAATCCTTTTTAATAAAGGTCTTCCAAATGATCATTTCAAGCATTTCTTAAAAGATTGCAAACACTTTGTTCAAATAATTCCTTGAAAACGAAATTTGATTGTCTGAAATGCATTAATGTGAAGAATGCATGTTTCCATATCATGTTTCAAAAGTTTTTCGTCAACTTAAAACTAAGTCTTCAAACAGTTTGTGGTAAGCTAAAAAAAACCACACTTTAGACAGTTTTTGATTAATTTCAAAATCACTTTTCAAAATAGTTTTTTATCAACTAAAAGCCATACAAAAGTTAGTGAAACCTTAAAATCACATAACTCATGGTCAAGGCACTCATTGTTTAAAGCCTTCCCAAAGTCCTACAGGCGAGGAGCCCCTAGGCAATTTCCAAAGTCCTATAGGCGAGGAGCCCCTAGGTAATTTCCAAAGTCCTACTGACGAGGAGCCACTAGGCAAATTTTCAAAGTCTTACTGGCGATGAGCCATTAGGCAAATTTTCAAAGACCTACTGGTGAGGAACCACTAGGCAAATTTCTCAAGTCCTACTGGTGAAGAACCACTAGGCAAATTTTCAAAGTCCTACTAACGATGAGTCACTAGGCAATTTTCAAAGTCCTACTGACGAGGAGTCACTAGGTAAATTTTAAAGTCCTACTGGTGAGGAACCAGTAGGCAAATTTCCAAATCCTCGGGCGAGGAGCCTCAGGCGTTCATGATTCGTGGGTTCGTCCTTAAACCACGAAATCAAAATAATCATCATAATCATCACCGCCATCACTTTATACTCTTGGAATAAAACAACAAGATGCTCACAAACAGGTAAGTTTCTCTCTCTCTCTCTCTCTCTCTCTTTTAATCATTAAGAACCTCTTGAAATGTGTCTTGAAAAGAAAACTTTTGGATTAGATCACGAATCTCAAAGGCAGGATCCCTAATCAGTTGTTATGAAATTTCCATTTTGTCTTGTTCATTGAATCAGTTAAAATTCAAGTGTCACCTTGTCTTTGAGATCAACCTCTAACGAGCTCAATCTCAAAGAGGGGCAGCTGTTGACACCTGATTTTTAGCTCATTTTTTTTCATATTTTCAAAAATCTCAAAATTAGGATTAGGAATCTTGGCCAAGCCTAGAAACCTATTTCTAAACCAAAAATATTTTTTTTAGCTTTTTCCTGCATTTTTCTTTAATTTCTTTTAGTCAAAATAAGTGAGAAAATAAAAAAAATAGCAAATTGAATCAGAAAATTCCATAAAAATAGTCATTAGTTTTATTTTAAATTAAATTTCACTAATGTATCATCAATTCTGAAAAATCTCAATCGGGTATATGTTTTTTCCCAAAATTGGGCAAAATCAAACCCGAATTGGACCAAAAATGCAATTAAATTTTTTTTAGTCATTTTTAAGTCATAGTGTATTCACAACAAATGATTCTGGGACCTTGAATTACATAATGGTCGGTCCAATTGCACAATTTGTCAAAGAAATAAAAAATTCTCAAAATTCAATTAAAAATTAGAAATTTTGAGCCCAAATTGGGAATCGTGTCCAATTCGAAATTGTCGAACCATGATACCACCATTTCTAGTGTTAATCATAGGTGGGTAATTCAATTTTGGCACCAATTTTTCCTAATCAGGTCATTAAGACATTGAATTGAACAAAACTCTAATAATCCGAGTATAAAAATTTGAAAATCTTAGACATGATTATGACAAAAATTGGGGAAAATCACATATTTGGATTCAAAATGTGATGAGGAATTCAATTTTGGGGTTTAATTTTGAAAATTGGGTCAAAATTGAGCTTAATTTTCGAATTTAGTCAAAACCGGGCTTTCCGAGTCGACCGGGTCAACCCGACCCGACCCGACCCGAGAACCCTCCTTCTTCGCCCGACTCACCCAAAAGGCAATAAACCCAGAAAAAAATAATTCAAACCCGCCACTTCACTGACTCAGTCTGATCAATATAGCATGTGTTAAACTCCAATTCCAACTGGAGAATCTCCAGCTGGAACCTGAGATTTGTTACAACTAATTCGGAGGTCGGTGATAACCAACTTTAGGCGGGAAATCAAGCAATAAAAATAAGAAAAAACTGATCATTGTGTAAGGAACGTGCTCGGTGAAATGCCAGAGAGAGAGAGAATTCCAAAGAGCAAGAACGAGAGAGATTGAGAAACAAAGGTGTGTTGAGGTCTCGTGGGTCGAGTGATCGGCGTTTTCCCGGCGGAAAACGCCGGCAAATCGGTGCCGATCATGGATCTCCATACCTGGAAATCCAGTATTGAAGCTGGCTGTCGGAGCTTGGAAATCTCGATCGACCGGTGAGTCTAGACCTCATCAAGCAAAGAAGAAGCCATCAGATAGAAGCCTGAGTGTCAAGGAATGATTCTATAGACTTGGAATAGCTCGGAAATTTCATCTGAACCTTGAACGAGACAGGTAAACTATGTTCATGATCTCGTTTTATTACAAATATTCTAGAACACGACCGAGTTTGATCCCTATTGATCATGCGATTGTTTCTCTGATTTTGAAGTTTTGAGGCTCTGGAATGAGTTTCTAACCATGTTTTGTATTGTTTGACTGCATTTTATGTCATTAAATCAACGAAACCGAGTCGGTCACCATTGATTGAACTTCGCCAGAGCTCGAGGAACTTCGCCGGAATGCTCTCTGTGGCTTTGGGCCACTTAAGTTAGTCTGTTCTTACTTTTTTTGATGTTTTGAATGTTATTTTGATCGAGGTAGATGGTCAAGGAGAGTAAGATAGCTACACATAGATTATGGAAATGCAAATCTTAGGTTAGTGATGAGTTAGGTTTTTTGACCGGTTTTTTCGTCGGCCGGCGAACGTCCGCCGGTGTTCTGAGCAAACTAGACTGAAAATAGAACACATGGACTTTACAATAGATCAATCAGAACGGCAAAATAGTCGCCGGAAGGTTGTCGGCGACAGGCCCGAACCGGCAGCCTCGAAAACGTTTAATACATAATCATGCACACCAAGTGCTCGACAAAATGCCCCAATGAAAAAGGTCAAAAACAGCGCCGTTTTGGCGCTGAGCTCACCGGAGAAGACAACTGGCGCCGGCGAGGCCCAATTCGGTCAAGCCAAACCGGGTTGAACCGGGCCGGTCCGGTTCATTTTCCATGCGGGAAAATTTTAAATAAAAAAATTCAATAAAAAAATAAAAAAAAAATTCAAAAAAAATTTGGAAAAAATAAAAATTTTCGGAAAGTTAGAAAATTAAAAAATTTTCAGAAAATCCATAAAAATTCAGAAAATACAAATAAAAAATGTGAAAAATTTTATAAAAAAATCTAGAAAATTCGAAAATTCATAAAAATTTTCAGAAATTCATAAAAATCAATTCTCGGTTAATGAAATTCTCAGAAATTCAATTTCTAAAAAAAATCAAAAATTCCAAAATTTCACTAAATGGTTTAAAAATACTATGGCCAACCTTGGAAAGTGAAATTTGAATTTTTTGAAGTGCCCAAGTGGCATTTTTAAAAAATCTAAAATTCAGGGGTTATAACTCCTAACAAACCCTAAAACCCTAAAAAGACACAAATCATGAAATGAACAAGCCTTTAGGGCTTTATTAGGATTTTTATGTTTTTTGGGTGCATTTCGATTTTTTGAGACAATTTAGGATTGTTTGGTTTGATTGGCCTTGATTGCACATTTAATTCTTGATTGATTTTCCCCACGATTAGAATGAATAGAATTAGTGGGTAAGCCTCGGAAACTTGTATGACACCTTAGACATCGTATCATTCTTAGGTACCGAAAATGCGTTAGGGATCTCAATTTGGGATCATTAGTATAACCAAGTTCCCGTACTCAGAATCTCTGGTTCGTAGAATTGTGGTATTTCTCCCATACTCCGATTAGGTTTCTAGTCAACCTACCAATAACGACTAGTGGTGACTCCAAAATTGTAAACTTAGATCAAATAGGAAATTACCATCTACTATCACATGAGGTATGGTCTGAGAGAGACCCTTGCACGGAAATACCTCCTTAGCGCGCAAACCCCGAAAGTCCCAAAAAAAAAAAGAGCGCAGCACGACAAGTCCTAAAACTTGCAAAAAATGCAATCAAGTCCTAAAACTTGTCAAGTTATTTCAATAGTCATAAAGTTAACACCGTCCAACTAAGCTAATGGAAAATGCTGATGTGTTTTATTTTATTATTTTTTTTAGACACGTGGCAATGATGGGGCGTCCAACAAGCAACACATCAGAAAAAAAAATTAAAAAATATAAATTGAATTAGATAAAAAAAATCTAAAAGTAAAAACAAAAAATAAAGAAGAAGGTGAAGACACACAACTGGCAGCTGTGACCAAGCCCTCGTCAGTGGTCGCCACCACAGCTGCCGGGAAGGGCAGACAGATGTCGCCGACCCTCGCTCAGATTTGGGGCGAGGGTTGCGCCCTCCCCCGGATCGGAGCTTGCGGGCCCTCACCGAGGCCTCATCCGGGGCCGACGAGGGTCGTCGGGCTTTAGGAAGCCCAGGCAACCTTCGTCGGCCCTTCCCAATGGCTATGGCGGTGGCCACCGACAAGGGCTTGGTCACAGCCACCGTGGGTCTTCCCCTTCTTCTTATTCTTCTTTTGTTTTTTATTATTTAGCTTATTTTTTAAATTTAATTTTAATAAAATTAGTATTAAAATTTTATAGAAAATATTACATTAATAAATCAGACGATGTTAATTTTATGACTTAATTGAACCAATTTGATAAGTTTTAGGACTTGATTGCACTTTTTGTAAATTTTGGGACTCAATTGCACTTTCATGACAAGTTTTAGGACTTCCAGTAAACATATCCCTTTATTTTATGGAGTAGCTATCCATTCCTACCTTATTTCATTTATAGTAACTAAGGAAAATAATAATGCACATCATTTTGTACACACGTTACTAAGGTCTTTAATACTTCATGCAACTTTAATTGGCATAACTAGACCTGTCAAAATGGGTACCCATTTATTAACCCAAATTTGCTTAAATGGGTCATCTTAAATTTGAGGTCTAGTTAATGGGTTCTAAAATGAAAAGACCAAAATAAATGGGTTTAAATGGATTATACTATGAACCCATATCCAACCCACTTGAAAACCCTCTCTTTATGTCTTTGGTTGCACGTAGGTGCATCTTCATGACTCCGAAACTTAGGGTGTGAATGAAAACATTTCTCATCCCCGGCCCTATTTCTAGCTAGAAGTAGAAATATCTATTTTTCTCTCTCATAGATGAGTTTCTCAGCAAAAAGTATCATTTGATAACGACACAAAATTTCTATTCCTACCGGTCGGTGAGCTACAGCGGGCAGCCAGCGAGCGACGACGACAGACGGTTGACGAGCGGCGGCGGTCGGTGATGGGCTGTGGCGGACAGCTGGTGAGCGATCGGCGGCGGTGGGCAGTGGCGATGGGCGGCAGGTGACAAGGGTGAGTAATAAAATAGAGTTGTTTTTTCTGTTTCTGTTCCAGATAAGAAAAGTAGAAAATTGTAACTTTTCATTTCTGTTTCAAATCTATTTTTGGGCCAAAATTTGTCGCAGAAATAAAAAAATGAAATTATTTTACCAAACGGATTTTTGTTCCAAACTTGTTCGCTATAACCAAAAACTAGAAAAAGAAGGAAATAGAATGGTTATCATTTGCGCTTAGCAGCCGCAGAGGCCGGACTGGCTCCGGTAGCCCAGAGCGGCTTATCCATCACCGTCACCACTCCGATGATGCTCCAACTCGGCTCTACAAAGGCGACAATTGGCTGGCCACGATTTCGTGCGGCGGCAACAACTCTTTCCCACCCAAATCCTTCTCATCATCACCATCAACATTCTTGTCCCCAAATTCGACAAACTCGCAGTGCCTTTTCGCCATCAACACGAGCACGTTCATCATCGTCATTGGTGGTACTTCGCTGCTAATGAAGAAGAAGCCGGTGGAAATCTGTCCTACGATGTGCTTTGAGACTACACTCAAAGCGCTGTCGAGCTCGTGACGGGTTCTCCGATGTGGGGAACAGACAGCAGTCATTCTGGCAGTTCAGCGACCAGCTTCGCCTCCACACCTCCAGCCTCGCCAACCTTAAAGACTCCAATTTATAAGCTTCATCCTACATGCAAAGTCTCACATGAACTCCTCAGCATTTATTCCATCAAATCCATAACATTGGAGCATATGCCCATCACGTGCATAAATGAATAGGCCATGGACCCTTAAGTGCATGATCATAACTTGTGTACAGTAAACTCTGATTTCCCTGGACAAGCTAGGTCGAACATTTAAGTCGACAAGTCGGTCCAGGTCGAGCTTCAGTGGTCAAGAGTTCTCCAGAACCGAGTCACTTTCCCGTGAGATTTCGGAATGGGCTTCATTAAGTCATGACCCGTGATTGACTCTAAACCATATCGTATAGTCAAAGAAAGCGGGAGGGAAGAGTCTCACGAATCGATGCTTAATTTTGTTGACCGCAGATTTGTATTTTATTCAAACTATGCGATTCAATCATTGCGTGAATGACGGGATCCCAATAGAGATGCTTTTTCTAGTGCCTTACCATTTAAACGTATATAGAATCATGGTGGTATGATTAAAAAAGGAATTTTAATTGGTGTGTTCTAGCTGAAGCTCCCCGCAAGGTCCAATTGGACTCTATTTCGATTTGGTCTCCCACCGTTTGGGGAAATAAATGTAGGCTTTTTATGGTAAGAATGCATAAATTGCGGAAAAAATGGGGACAAACTTTCTAATTAATGTCCTTACCAAAAAAAACAATTTTTTAATTAATGTCCCATTTGTGCTCTTTGAAGATGCTTGCACTGATCGAACGAAGTTTACATAAAATATACAAGCAAAAGGTTGCATGGTTTTACACAAATGAAAGCAAAAATCCACTAATCTCGCGCTAATTTTGCTTTTGCTTCATCCATTACGGGAGCAGTAAAATGAGTCTATACAATCATGCCAAAATACATGAATCCCGCTTTTTGAACTCTTGATGATGTCGCATATCAATTATGAGGCAGCTATTCCTTGAAATGGATCAATTCCATTATAGGACGCACGTGATAAGTAGCATAATCATCTCTGATTGGAAGATACAAATCACATTGCATATCTCTACTAAAGCGAAAAGGAGAAGGAAAGAGGGAACATGCTGAAAGGCATTCAAAGACAAAGCCTATCTAAAACCTTCTATGCAAATCTATTCGGCATGTTGGCGGAACAATGAATATGAACCATAATTCATCTCTGCTTGAAACTAAAATGAGTGAGAGAGAGAGAGAGAGAGAGAGAGAGAGAGAGAGAGAGAGAGAGAGAGAGAGAGAGAGAGAGAGA
Source organism: Syzygium oleosum (assembly GCF_021117445.2). Taxonomy (NCBI): domain Eukaryota; kingdom Viridiplantae; phylum Streptophyta; class Magnoliopsida; order Myrtales; family Myrtaceae; genus Syzygium; species Syzygium oleosum. Next base: position 16,995,564 of record NW_026607485.1, on the reverse strand, counting down.
GAGAGAGAGAGAGAGAGAGAGAGAGAGAGAGAGAGAGAGAGAGTAGGCTTGGCTCCGGGTACGCCACCAACATAAAAGCCAACCTCAGATGAAAGGTCCGAACATGCTTGTGGCATACAGGGAGCCAGGCATAGCCCGACCATATAAAACTCTTACCAACTTCATCTTTGGCGTCTCCTCACGAGGAAATGATACCAAGTTTCTCTTCTAGGGTTTCTCACTCAACAAAATCTGTCAACTTCTATTCCCATTCATTCGAGAATGAGAATCGCTTCCCTTTATATACACAAGACAATATGGCATATTTCTTTTTTGATTTATTTATTTATCAAACCTTCTAAAAAACCATTAAACTGCATGATCGCTTGACTTTTATATGATGATTGAATAATTGACGATGACAAATTCAAAAGAGGACTCCAACTGTGGATCTAATTAGGCCCACCCTCAATTTGCATGCAAATTCTCTCTTTAATCTTGTCTATTTCACTTTTGTGGTGTGATTAGGTGATATTCCAGTTTAATCTAAGCATATTACGTTCATTTCACTTTCTAATTTAGTTGAAAATGTGTTATCCCTCTTAAGCACCCCTTATTTCGCGAAAAATTTTATATATATGAAAAATATTTACTAGGAAAATGATAATAATTTTTGGTGTTTACCTAAAATATGATATTGAGTTGGAAATTATTTTCCACCGTTTAGAAAGGAAAACTTGATTTTATTTTTCTAGAAAGACATGCACCATTTGTGTGATATAAGTGATACCTAGCCATCGGGCTCCCGATCTTCAAAGCTCAGGATTCTTGAGCCTAGCCACGGGAAAACCGAGCACAGGTGTTGGGGACTTGGGCCCGGCTTTGATGGACCTATACCTAGGGACAACAGCCAGGTACCTAGGCACGGCTGCCGAGAACCATGGCACGAGCAGGGACAGGGGCGTGAGAAGTAGCACTGGGCATGGCTGCTAAGAACTTAGGAACAGGTACTAGGTTCCAAGCCTGACCTCTATGTACCCAATCTTGGGCATCGGCAACTTGGGTGCAGGAACCTTGCACTCAAGATGACTATCAGGTACCTAAGCATGGGCACCAAGGTCTTGGGCTCGGCCTCAAGGACTAGGCTTGGCCATCGAGAAATTGAGCCCGCCTTTAGGCGCGTGAGCCGAGTACTCAGGTATGGCCTTCCAAGATCTAGGCACGGGCACTGGGATCTCGAATCCGGCCATTGTGGACTTGGGCTTGGTCTCGATGGACTTAGGCCTAAGCGCTGACGAAGTCCGAGGCCCGTCCTAGGGCCGGCCTCTATGGACCCAGGCTTGGGCGCTAGTGACTTGGGTACAAGATTCAAGTACCTAGGCATGGTCATTGGGGACCCTGGCATGGGCATCAAGGTCTCGAGCATAGCCGCCAAGGACTTGTGCACCAATACCGAGGTCTTGGCCTTGCCTCTGTGGACCCAAGTCTGACCGCCAAGGACTCAGGCATGAGCGTTAGGATTTCCGTGCTCAAGTGCCGAGATCTCTAATCCCAATGCTGATGTATAGCCATATTATGGAAAATCATTTTTGATATATAAAAAAATTATTTTCTTGAATTTAAGTATAAATTTTCCGTTACTTAAGAAAAGATTTACCGTTGAGCCCTTTTTTAATCGACCCAAATGCCGAAAAATGAGAAAAGTATTTTCTAACAAAGAGTATTCCGCGAAACAAATGAAGTACTGAAAATCTTATTTGGAGTTCCATTATGAAATCACGTCAAAGAAATCAATGAACGATTGGGCTTTTATGGCGCAAAGCTTTAACATTTAGCACTGTGGAATTTTGTTTTCATGCCGATTTAATGATTTAATTTACAAAGCATCCTGAATCTCCACGTATGATTCTTGGTAAAGCGTTCAGATCCTCTATGTTCTTTAAAGACCTGATTGTTTGTGCAAACACACAAAAAGTTTCCAAATCCACTTGTGGCATCTTCATTTTATCATCTTGGTATAATCACGATCGTGGGAATAATCAGCGTGCACAATAAGTATACATACATTCGTTTAATGTGGAAAAAATATTATCTCGTTATGACTTAAATTGCTCCATTGTATTTTGATCATATACTTTTCTCCATCAAATTCTCCAGATAATCGTGTTCGTTTGGAAGTGCCAACTAATCACAACTCCTAAAATGTGTTTGGTGATCTGGATTTGAGTTCGAATAGGATCACAAATTATCTTATTCAGTATTTGGTGATGTTCTCCGGACCAGATACATCCGGATAAATACCGGATAAGAAATCTAGCATAGAGGGTGGGATAAACCTAGACTAGATATAAAATTTTAAAATTAACTTAACAATTCCCATGCACCAAGAAAACCCCATCTCAAGCAAGACTCATTGTCCTTGGGTTTCTCACCGGCAGCACCCCACCACCACTATGACGGCTATCCACCTTGACCGTCTCTCACTCCAATAGTCTCGAGTATCCTCGTTGGTGCCCTTTGTTGACACTTGATTTTTAGCTCATTTTCTTTCATATTTTGAAAATTATCAAAATTAGGACTAGGAATCTTGGCCAAGCCTAGAAACCTATTTCTAAACCAAAAAAATAATTTTTTAGCATTTTCCTGCATTTTTTCTTAATTTCTTTTCGTCAAAATAAGTGAGAAAATCAAGAAAAATAGCAAATGGAATCAGAAAATTCCATAAAAATAGTCATTTGTCCTATTTTAAATTCAATTTCATGAATACATCATCAATTTTGAAAAATCTTGATTGGGTATATGTTTTTCCCAAAATTGGGTAAAATTAAACCCGAATTGAACCAAAAATGCAATTAAATTTTTTCTAGTCATTTTTAAGTCATAGTGTCTTCACAACAAATGATTCTGGGACCTTAAATTACATAATAGTTGGTCCAATTGCACAATTTGTCAAAGAAATCAGAAATCCCCAAAATTTAATTGAAAACTAAGAATTTTGAACACAAATTGGGAATCGTGCCTAATATGAAATTGTTGAACCATGAGACCATCATTTCTAGGGTTAATCAGATGTGGGTAATTCAATTTTGGCATCAATTTTGCCTAATCAGGTCATTAGGACATCAAATTGAACAAAACCCTATTAACCTGAATACAAAAATGTGAAAATCTTGGACAAATTTATAACAAAAATTGGGGAAAATCATATATTTGGGTTCGGAATGTGATGAGGAATTCAATTTTGGGGTTTCATTTTAAAAATTGGGTCAAAATTGAGTTTAATTAGCGAATTTAGACCAACCCGGGTCTGCCGGGTCGACCGAGTCAACCCAACCAGACCCGGGTTGTTCATCTCCCCTACCCGACTCATCCAAAGGCACAATAAACCCAGAAAAGCAGTTCGTGCCCGAGACTTGGCTGATGATCTCCGATCAAATTAGCACGTTTTAATCGAGTTAGCCAGCTGGAAATTCTCCAGCTGGCACCAGGTAACCAATATAACATATTGGAAATCGGTTCTAACCGAATGGGGGCGGGAAAAATTGATGAACAAAAAGGAAAAAGGTTGAACATTGCAGAGGAGGAGGTGTTCGACGAATTGCCGAAGAGAGAGAGAGAACCAGGGACGCGAAAGAGAGTTTTTCCAGAGAGAAAGGGAGTTGAGGCTTCTCGGACCGAGTGATCAGCGCTTTTCCGGCCAGAAAAGCGCCGGCGAATCGGCTCAGGTGGTGAAACTCCTCACCTGGAACAGTGGGCCTGAGACTGGTCGACTGAGCCTGAAAATCGAGCTCGGCCGGTGTGTCTAGACGATCTCCGGCGAATCTAGAGTGATCATCTTGAAGCCGAAGTGTCCAGGAAGAGCTTCGTGATTGAGAATTGTCCTGGAAACTTCTTTTGATCATCAAACGAAGAAGGTAAAGTCCCTTACCAATCACGGTTTTCCCAGATTTGAGAAGTGATGAACTTGAGTTCAATCTTGCTAATCGAGCATTTCCTTTCACGAGTATGAGTTTGTCAATGCTCAAAGCATGTTCTGACCTTATTTTCATTGTTTGTTTGCACTATGAATGATCGAAAAATGCATTAAAACCGAGTCGGTCATGTATTTGATCACCTCGCCGGAGCTCGAAGAATCTCGTCGAAGTGCCACCGTGGCCCTAAACCACTCAAGTTAGCATCCCTTAATCTATGTTTGATGTTTTGAATCGTTGTTTTGGTCGATCGAGACGGCTAGGGCGTTAGAATTAGGATTTACATTTTGGAAAAATTTGCCAAAAATAGATGCAAATTAGGTTTTTTTGATTGGTTTTTTCGCCGGCCTGCGAATGTCCGCCGGTGTTCCGAGTAGTCTAAATCGAGAATAGAACACATAGATATAACAATGGTGCAATCGGAATGGCAAAACATTCGCCAGAAGGTCGCCGGAGACAATCACAAACTAGCGGTCTCGAGAACGTATAACACTGAATCATGCCCATAAGGTGTTTGTGAAAATGCCTCAATGAAGAAAATGTTAAAACGGCGCCATTTTGGCTTTGGGCTTGCCGGAGAAAACGACCGGCGACCGGTGCCGGCGACGCCCGATTCGGCCAAGCTGAACCGGGTTGAACCGAGCCGGTCCAGTTCATTTTCCGAGCTGGAATTTTTAAAAAAATAATTAAAAAAAAACTTAAAAAACAGAAAAATTCAAAAAATAATAATAATAAAAGATTAAAAAATATAAAAAAAAATTTGAGAAATTCGAAAAAATTCTAGAAAAATTAGAAAATTCACAAAAAATTAGAAAATTCATAAAAATTCAAAAAATTTTAGAAAATTCATAAAAATTCAGAAAATTCAGAAAATACAAATAAAAAATATGAAAAATCTAGAAAATCAATAAAAATTGAAAAATTCATAAAAATTCTCAGAAAATCATAAAAGTCAATTCTCGGTTAATAAAATTTCCCAAAAAAAAATCAAAAAATCAAAAAAATCAAAAATTTTAAAATTTACAGAATGGTCCAAAAACACCTTGGCCAACCATAAAAAGTGAGATTTGAATTTCCGGAAGTGCCCAAGTAGCATTTTTTGGAAATCCCAAATTTAGGGGTTATAACCCCTAAAAAACCCTAAAACCACAAAAAAATGTAAATCATGAAATGAATAAAGCTTCTAGAGCTTCATTAGGGTTTGGATATTTTGATTAATTTTCATTTTTAGAGACCATTTAGGATTAATTGATTTGATTGACATCGATTGTGCATTTAATGCTTGATTGGTTTTTCCTACAATTAGAATGGATAGAATTAGTGGGTAAGCCTCGGAAATTTGCATGACACGTTAGACACCATATCGTTCTTAGGTACCGAAAAAGCGTTAGGGATCTCGATTCGAGATCAATAACGTAATCAAGTCCCCGTACTCAGAATCTCTAGTTCGTAGAATCGTGGTATTTCTCCCATACCTCGATTAGGTTTCTAGTCTACCTACCAATAATGACTAGTGGCAACTCCAAAATCACAAACTTAGACTAAATAGGAAATTACCATCCACTGTCACGTGAGGTATAGTATGGAAGAGACCCTTACACGGAAATACCTTCTTAGCGCGCAAATCCCGAAAGTCCCAAAAAAGCGCGGCACGATAAGCTTGGCGACTCCGCTAGGGAATTACCTTTTCTAAGTGGACTTAGACCTAGATAGAACGATATGCTTGTGTTTTGTGCTTGCAATGATCCCAGGTACATCCCGCTAACGATAGTGTTAAATGGTTTTGCCGGAGGGTGGTATAAGGGGTGTAGTCTTTGCTAACCCTTATTTTGCAGGATGGTGTCGAGATTGAATGTGGTTTGAATGAATTTTAGAAGTGCTATTTGGTCATTAATTGCTATGCATGTCTTTAAATTGCTTTAGCACTACACCATTAGTACACACCACCTGTGGCCCAACCCCGGCTACATTTAGGATTACCCTTAGGAGATATGTGTTTAGGCGGAACTATGGGCCGATTGCTCATGGGATCGTTTAAATACAATACAGATCACCGAGGTGGAATAATATTCCATAACTTTAGGCCGATTGCCTATTGAAATGGAATCCCTTGTCCATTAAGGTGATGACCTTGAGCCTTTAGCATATCCTACCCTTTTAAGCGTCAAAACTTCACTGGTTGCATTCGCTTGTCTTTGTGGTTGGTATACCTAAAACCAAACAAAAATGTCATGGTAAGCAAGTATCGTTTCATTCCATTCTTTTACAATTATGCATGTTAGTTGGCATATTTTCAAAAAATGCTTAAATGACACTCAATACTTGGTCTAAATGCCCTTTCATTTTAAAATGCATGATTAGGGTGTCATACTCCATTTGACCATTCTTCCGTTTTTAGATGAAATGTATAGGTCCACGGCGGATTTCCCATGTAATTCAAATGCTTATTCGTTCATTTCAATGTATTCGAGGTTGGAAACCATAGTTTAGGGCTTTATGGTCTAAATGGAGTATGACAGAATGGGCATTTACATCACACATTGAATTTGTCCATGATCTCAACTATACGCTCTTTTAAGGTTTAAACGAACTCAAAATGACATTTGCATTACTTTCGAGCCATGCAAGTGTATTTAACCTCCGTCCTACCTTAAAAGGACATATAAATGAAATAGAGGCATTAAAATCAATCGGTAATCCATGGTGAATAATAATCAATTTCTTTTACGTGCTTTAGATCGAAATGGGGAAACTAGACATACAAGTCGTTCCGATTCCAAGGAAGGAGCTTTTGGCATGGTGGGTAAACATGACAAAGGACAACAAAGCATACATAAAGGAAAGGCTCGGATATTTGGTCACGCTCACCAACCTGGAGTACCAAATGAGTCTAATCCAAGCATTATCCCATTTCTGGGAAGTTACCACTGCCACATTTTAATTGGGTGAACACGAGATGGTACCTACACTAGAAGAATACAAGGCGATCATTGGGATTGATTTCGAGTCAAGAACCGTTGCACCCCCAGTTGGATTGAAACCCACAAGTATTATAGCTGAATTTTTAAACTTGAAGACCCTTCAAGTGGAAAAGTTGATCAAGTCGAATACCGGGAGATTTCCTCTATTATACTTGGTGGACAATTACTCCAATTTGCCGAAAGAAATGGGAAATACTTCCGCAAGGATTTTTATTCTTGCCTTCTTTGGATTCGTCTTATTCCCCACATCAAGGACTGGGCTAAGGGCCTATTTGGTTCAACTTTGAAAATGCTACTTGGGGGAATGCAAATACCTTTGGGTGAAAGCTCATTGGGGAAATGCAAATGGTGTTTGGTAAAAATATTTTGTAAAGCTACTTTGGCCAAAATTAAGTGTTTGGTGAATTTTTTTTTGCAAATGCACTTTGAGAATTATCTTATTTATTAAAAAAAAAAAAACAAAACCTACCCATTGCCGGAGCCGGCTGCCGGCGGCCGTCGCCGGAGGTCGCCCGACCCCCGGCGAGCCAGATCCGCCGCCGCCGGCGGTTGCCGAGGCCAGCGACCTCGGCGGGGTCGCACGACCCGAGCGACAGCCGCTGGGTCGCGCGACCTCGGGCCGCCGCCTGGGTCGCGCGACCCAGCGGCCGTCGCCCGAGGTCGCGCGACCCAGCGACGGCCGCCTAGGTCGCGCGACCCAGCGACGGCCGCTGAGGTCGCACGACCCAGGCGACGACCGCCCTGGGTCGTGCGACCCCGCCGAGGGTCGCCCGGCCTCGGCGACCGCCGGCGGAGGTGGATCCGGCTCGCCGGGTTTGCGGGCGACACCCGGCGACCTCGCCGGCCTTTCTGGTGAAGAAGATGAACAGCGCTAAACCCAAAAAAAAAAAAAAAAAAAAGATATGAACAGTAGCATTCGTGGAATGCTGAAAGCCCAAGGCTGGTCCGGACCAGCCTTGGGCTTTCAGCATTTGGAATGCCAGCATTTGGCCAATGCTAGGCCAAATGCTGAACCAAACACTCTAGCATTTTGGGAAGGGGCTTTCGAGGCCCAAAGCCCCTTCCCAAAGCTGAACCAAACACCCCATAAATCCTCTCGTTGCGGTAATTGCAAGTCAAGCTTGCCTAAAATGGGACTTCTCCAATATGCTCTTGGCGGAGACCATCATTTCATTGAACAAATACCAAAATCAACAAAAGGGTATACTTCAAGCTTCAGCGGGGTTACTTTCTGTGTGGTTTATTTCCCATATTCGACCTTGGGAACATTATATGCGCATTCGAGAGATTGACTCATCTACCAATCCTATTGAGAAGTATTTGAAACTCCAAGACAAAATGTCAAAGTACTCTTTTCATGAGTGGGCAAATTTCATTAGAGCATTAACTCCCAACAAGCTTCAATGGAGGATTCAATGGCCGAATATAACGAAAGCTCAAATTACTACCCAAGACGGTAATTTTGTGCCTTTACTAGGATTGAGTGACGGAACTGCTTATTGCCCACTAAGAGTCACACGACAATTCGGAATGGTTCAACAAATTCCACCTATTTGGCATCCTGAGGAGTTCACATTTGAGATACCATAAGAATCTTTACCGGAAAAGAAAAGTAAAGAGCTGCGAGCAAGGGTCGATGGGATCGTGAATTGCTTGAAAAGATCAACCAAACAAATAGTACAATGGCCTAAAGATTTGGAAGGAGAAATGAAGCTCTTTTTGACGTCTAATGAGTATATAAGGTGGTTGAAGGCTAAGCGACCAATTGACGTCGAACCCTATGTGCCTTTGAGTGTTACTACTCATTCTGATGAGCCGTACATCCTAGAGTACATTGTGCCAAGCACGCCAGGTGTATAGCCATATGTTCCCGAGGAGGTTGTAATCAATGTAGAAGAATGGGAGACACGAGTCAAGGAATATGAAGAAGCTGAAGCTACCTTAGCTAGCAAGAAGCCTAGACTTGTTTAAGCTAGTGTTCCCCTATTTTGATGAATATCATTGTAATAAAAATTTTCCAAATTGAAACAATTGCTTAATGAACAATTGCTTAATGAAGTTTCAAAGTATATTTTGTAAAGAATCACCATGGAATACAATTCTTTGAATTGTATGATTCCTTGAGAAAGACATTGATGAAGAATTTTATACAAAGCTAAGGCTTATATGAAATTTCTTATCCTTGACAATCTCATAAAACCATACAATTAAAATAATGTAGGGTTTCATGATCATTTTACTATGCTGATATCGGGTCTTTTTAACAGAAGCAGGTTGTTTAACAACGGAAGGTAAAAGACCTCGAACTCGCTTACAACTTAGAATGGCGGAAGAAGAGACTCGTGCTCGGCTAGTTGAGGTCGAGAATCAAATGACCCAAATGGTTGCAATGATGGCAGAAATGAAGGCTTTTATTCTCGCATCTCGAGGATCTTATCCTGCTACTCTGAATGTGGGAACTTCAAACGCAACCGAAACACCAATTGAAGACCCAGTCAGAAACAAAGAACCGGTTCAAGAGAATCCTCCAAAGACTACGCCTGAGGTGGTAAATTTGGAAGAGGATGATCAAATCAAGAAGACATCCAAAGCAAAGGATGAAGAAGAGGCCAAGAGATTGGCCAAAATTGAAGAATGCTTAGCAAGTCAAGGCTATGAGCTCCAAAGGTTTGACAAGTTCTCGCCGTACGCAAAGGTGGTTGTTCCAGAAAACTATAAGGAGCCAGAGTTCATGAGCAAGTATAATGACACCGGTTGTCCCAAAAGCCATTTGAAGTATTATCTCCGTAAGATGGCAAGATATTCAGACAACACGCCGCTTCTTATTAGCACATTTCAAGATAGTTTGAGAGGGGCGGCCCTTGCATGGTACATAACCCTCGACATAGAAGACTTTACTGAATGGCATTATTTGGCGGGAGAATTTCTTCGCCAGTACAAGTTTAATGTTGAAGTACTCCCAACTAGAGAGGATCTCGTCAGAACCGAGAAACGGAAGAATGAAGGGCTCAGAACCTATGCTCAAAGATGGAAAGCTGTTGCCTCACAAGTAAAGCCCGCCATAAATGAAGACGAGCTCATTGAGCTCTTTCTAAAATCATGCCAACTGAGTATTATGACAAGCTTCATGTATTAGGCTGTCAAACATTCACCATATTGGTAAAAGTAGGTGAGAGAATTGAATGGAGATCGAAAGAAAAGAAGGCTCAAGAAATAGTAGCACGAACGCCTTACCCCGGAAAAAAAAGACAAAGAACCCATCCGAGAAGTGGCTATGGTGTCAAGCCCAAGTACTCATCAAGCATCATTTCCGAAGCAATCAAATATCGCTTGGAAAAACTCAAGGCAATTCGAGCCAAATAAAAGGCCCATGAGGCAATACACACCGTTGCCCCGACCCCTGTCAAAACTATTACCAATGCTTCTAGAAAGGCATTTGGTGGCCAAGGAAGTACCGAGAGACAATCCTACGAGATTTTCTTGGTACGATGAATCAAAAACCTGCACCTATCACATGAGAGAAAGGGGACATGATGTAGATAATTATCCCACTCTAAAGTACAAGGTTCAACAGCTCATTGACAGGAAGATATTGAACTTCCAAGAGCCTGAGCCAAATGTACATCAGAATCCTCTTCCTGAGCACAATACAGTAAACATGATCAAAGATGAAGAAATAGTGATCAAGTCTGACGATGAAGATGAATATGAAGTCAAGATTAAAGCTTCTCGATTAGGGGATGCTCGTTTTCATCAAGAAGCACTCCTAAAAGGTGAGATTGTAGACAACTGGGGAGAAGACTCCGGAAAATATAACTTCCAAGTGAAATCTACCCCCCACCACCATGGGCATTCAAAAATGAAGTAGTTGTGCCTGATGGCTGGAGTGGTATGGACGATGAAACCAATCCTGAGGAGAAAGCTTTACCTAAGAAAGAAATGCTTCAAGTTGAAACAGATCAGGATGAAAAGGAGAAAGAAAAAGTCCGTCAGGGTGAAAGGCGTTTCACCCAGAAATCATCCAAGGAAGCGAAACTGTAGACTTACTCAGTCAAGACAGCAGTAAATACAATTACCGTGTCAAATATACTCCGCCACCATGGGCATTCAAAAAAGAAGACATTGTACCGGACGAATGGGGTGGTATGGACGAGGTCCAATTAGCCAATTAAATCTCGAGGGGAATGAAGATCGAGAAGAGAAAAAGAAGAAAAAGACTCGCCGAGGTGATAGGCGATTTGTTCGAAAAGCACGAAAACAAGGGGAAATTGTTGATTTTCTGGGTCAAGATAATGGCCGGTATAATTACTGTGTTAAATATACACCTCCTTCATAGGCATTTAAGAACGAAATAATCACACCTGATGGCTGGGGTGGAATGGATGCTGACGAAGCCAATAGAAACATGGTATCCATGATTACACCATTTCTAATCAAGCTTGATGAGGTAGATAAATATAAGGAGAAGGAAGGCCCTGTCGAACCAATCACTATCCAACTTCCCATTGATTAGTTAAGGATCGAAGAAGAAGAAACACAGCCTGTGATTATCACTCTTCCTCCAAAAGAAAAGTTTGGCACTAAGTGTGTACCTTGGGATTACTCTCCCAAAGAAGTCGATGCCATAACCCGATTAGGGAGATGCAATGTCCCGAAGGAAAGTAAACACGAAAAGAAAGGAGTAACCGAAGAAGATGTCAAACAGTTGCTTTCGGTCATGAAGACGAGCGAATTTGAGGTAATTGAACAGCTAAGAAAGATGCCGACACATATTTCTTTGTTGGATCTCTTCAAGACTTCAAAAGCCATAAAATGGTGCTTATGAAGCTTCTTAATGAGGTGCACGTCTCGGAGACAATTAATGAAGTACAATTAGAAGACTTTGTTGGCACTATTCTTCTGAAAGACCAAATTGCCTTCTCCGATGAAGATTTCCCAATTGATGGGCGTTCTCATAATAAAGCCCTGTATATTGCCATCAAATGCTGAGGCAAGGAGGTGTCACGGGTGCTGATCGATAATGGTTCTGTACTTAATTTGTGTCCACTAAGCACCTTGCATCTCTTAGGGATTAGCGAAGAGCTCATCAAACCTTTTAAGGTAACTATGCGCTCATTTGGTGGAATGAAGAAGGACGTTATTGGCGATGTCGAGCTCGAGGTGAACATAGGCTCTGTGCCTTTCCTGATTGACTTCCAAGTAGTGGATATTCCGAGAACTTTCAACTTGTTACTCGGAAGGCCTTGGATTCATATGACTGGTGCCATTCCTTCAAGTCTCCATCAGAAGGTCAGGTTTGTCATTAATGGCAAGATGATCACCATACACGGGGAGACGGATTTCACCATGTACAAAGAGAGTGCAATACCATATGTCGAACCCGAAGTGAAAGAAGAACCAAGTTATCATTCCTTCGAAATGATCTCAATGGTGCAAATTCCTGCTGGTTGCATCATAAAATCCCCAGAATTTTCAACACTATCAATTATGTCTGGAAGAGTGTTATGCCAGTATGAATTAGGGGTGTGCAACCGGATCGGGTTTACCCGGGAACCGGACCGGCCCACCCGAAAAATAGGTCCGGGAACCGGTTCCTGTTTGAACCGATCTGGGAACCGGTTCTATTTTTTCGGAACCGGTTGGAACCGGTCCGGTTCTCGGGTCTAAGCGAAAACCCACCCGGACCGGTTTTAGAACTGGTTTTAAGTTACTGTAAAAAAACCCTAGCATTGAGAGTGCGAGTCCCCTTTCTCAATTTGCTCAGTCGCTCCCTCCTCTTCGCGAGTCCCCTTTCTTCTAGTTTTCTCGTCGCCGCGACTGCTCGCCGCTCGTCGCCGCGGCTGCTCGTCGCCGCGGCTTCTCGTCGTCGTGGCTGCTCGCCGCAACCCAGCCGTAGCATCTCGTCGCCGCGGCTGCTCGCCGCAACCCAACTCGTCGCCACGGCCCACAGTTGCTCGCTGCCTAAGTCGCCGTAACGCCGCTCGTTGCCGCTCGTCGCCGAATAAGCTGCAGCTTCATTTTGCTCCTGGGTTTGCTCTCGGCGGTCGCCCTTGAAGCTTACCGGAGGAGGCACAATCACGCGTACGTTCGATCTCGGAAAAGCCCCTCGCTTTTTTTTTATTAATTCTCGAAGTTTTCAGGATATATATATGGTTCTTGATTTGATCGGGAGCCGCGCTTTGTTTTTTGCTCATGAATCTTGTTCTGCTTTTGTCTAGACATCTGGAAGCTCATCCGGTGTTCGAGGATCCGAATTCGTTGAAGAAGGTATCGTTTTGGATTTTTAGGCGTGTTCATCGTACATGGGGGGGATCGGTTTCTCCTTGCATAAAAAAAGATTGATGCTTGGGCAATGGTTCGCTTGTGGGTAATGCACGCCGAGGTTGTGCCTGTGTTTGTGGATTGAGTCAGCCTTAGCAGGAATCAAAGAGATTTTCGATAGGTCAATCGATTGGTGCGACGCGGGCCGAACGGTGAATGGAATGTTCTCGTATTTGAGCTGTGCCACGTATCAGTTTCATCGAAAATGACTTTTGAACTGCACAGAGCTGATAAGGGCTTTGCATTTCCAAAGTCCTTTATGAGATTTTTTTGCTGTTGCAGTCATCTGTTCAATGGAATTGATAATGCCTGCTTACTTTGGGATCTTGGCTGATTTTGTTGAGGTTTTTACTACCTTCAAAAGGCAATTCATAAAGCCTCGCTTAGAATTAGGATTTAATTGCACATTCTGACACGTAATTCAGATCACATTAGTTCAGGCTCCCTCATTTTATCATGGTTAGTTCTTTTGTGTGTTATCCATCCGCCGTGGGTGAATATTTGGTGAACTTTCTTTGTTTGAAACAAATGGACAGGATTATGCATTAGCTAATATAGTTTCATCATTTTCATTTTTACTACTTCGAGAAGCACAGAGCACTTGTGAACATGTCAAGGGGAGCATGTCAATTGCTGGACATGGTGCTTGTGAATTGTTTATTTTGCTCCAAATTTCTGAAACCAGAAAAAAAAAAAAAAACAGGTTATCGGGTAGACCCTAGAACCGGACCGGAAAAACAGGGTAGGTTCCAAAATAGGGTAGGTTCCAAAATAGGGTAGGTTCCAGGTTCCAAAAACTGGGAATCGGTTGTAACAAGGTAGGTTCCAGGTTCCAGGTCTGGACCCTACCCACCCTGGAACCGATCACCCCTAGTATGAATTTATTCACGGTAATGGTCTTGGATCGAAATCCCAAGGGATCAAAGAACCTATTACTCCGCTTGCTACAAGAAGGAAGCACGGAGTAGGTTATATTCCAGATAATACTAAAGATCACCATGGAGGCTATAGAGGCCGAGGTGATCGCCTCATTAATCCATCCATATGGAAGGACAAAGCTAAAGAGCTTCCCTGTCATCATATCCACATCAAGGAAACTTTTCCAGGACCTTCCAAGCTACTTCAAGAAGAAGACTTACATGCAGAGGAAGAATCTATTTTGCCTGGTTTATTCGAAGAGAATACCATCAATGTTATCGTAACCGAAGCGGAAGATACCTACACACTGGAGTAGGAAGATTCTCTTGAACTTTTGCTACAAGCTTTTTCCATTGCATTTTGTTGATTACAATTTCAAATTTCCTGTGATTTCATTTGCAATTTCAGTTCAGTTACAATTTACATTCCTTTTGATGTAGATGTAATTGCATTTTTCAATTCAATAAAAGTGATCAAATCTTTTGTTAAGGACATATAGAAACAACACCAAACCTATGATGAACATTATCCTCATTCATGAGGCTTGAGACTTTGGGTTTCTATACTGCTCCTCATTGTGAAAATGATTTTAAGAGCAAGAAAGTCTGATAATATGAGGACTAGCTCTGTCTTTATATTCTTTCAAAATAAATTTCAAAATGAATTTCCAAAAGGGTTTTCATAAGATCACGTGCGTTACTTACTTTGTATGCAATTACTAATCATATTTGTTACATGTTAGGCATGAGCATTCACATATCCATAATAGGTTCATATGTAACCCAAATCTTTCCGAGGAGATCACTTGCGATATTGAAGTGAACAATGAAGATGAGGAATGGATCAAAAGAGAATGGATCCGTCATGAAGAATCAAAGTCACTCACGTTAGAGAAAACGATCACTGTTAATCTGGGAGATAAAGAAAATCCTAAGGAAGTTAAGATTGGTGAAAGTCTTCCCTCAGCAGAGGCAGAAAAGATCATAGATTTGCTCAAAGAATATCAAGATATATTCGCATGGTCTTATGCTGACATGCCAGGCCTTGATCCAAGCATAGTCGAGCATGCTTTGCCAATTGATCCAAGTATTCCACCAAAGAAGCAAAAAGGCGAATAAAACTGGAATTGGCAAAGAAAATAGAAGAAGAAGTGATGAAATTACTCAAAGTCGGTTTCATCGAAGTAGTACCATATCCAGAATGGATTGCCAACATAGTACCCGTAATGAAGAAAGATGGTCGAGTACGGGTGTGCGTTGATTATCGCGACCTAAATAAAGCAAGCCCTAAGAATGATTTTCCGCTTCCACATATTGATGTATTAGTGGATAGCACTGCTGGGTTGGAAATATTTTCATTTATGGATGGTTTCTCAGGATATAATCAAATCCTCATGAAGAAAGAGGATAAGGCAAAAACGTCCTTCATAACACCATGGGGCACATTTTGTTATAAGGTGATGCCTTTCGGTTTGAAAAATGCTGGTGCCACATATCAAAGGGCAATGGTGACTTTGTTCCATGACATGATGCACAAAGAAATCGAGATATATGTGGACGACATGATTGCAAAATCTAAACAAGGAGAAGATCATGTTGAGGTGCTTCGCAAATTGTTCGAAAGACTTAGAAAGTACAAGTTGCGATTGAACCCTAATAAGTGTATATTTGAGGCAAAATCTAGCAAACTGCTAGGATTTGTGGTCAGTAGCAGGGGCATCGAAATAGATCCTTCCAAGATCAAGGCAATATACGACTTAAAGATTCCTTCTACGGTAAAAGAAGTGAGAAGCTTGTTGGGGCGATTAAACTACATTGCCCGTTTCATCTATCAGCTTTCTGAGACTGCTAAACCATTCTTCAAACTGTTGAAGAAAAATGCCAAAGTAAAGTGGGATGTGGAATGTCAACAAGCCTTTGACAAGATCAAAGAATATCTAGTATGCCCACCAGTGTTGGTACCACCAATTCCTGGAGTTCCGCTGATCTTATATTTGACAATTCACTATGAGTCGTTAGGAGCGGTGCTTGTACAAAGAAGATCAAATGATGGTAAAGAACAAGCCATTTATTACTTGAGCAAGAAGTTCACAACATCATAAATGAATTACCCGGCAGTCGAGAAGACATTCGTTGCATTGATTTGGGTATTACACAGATTAAAACAATACACCCTTCATCACCAAATTTTGCTGGTGACTGAGAATGATCCGATCAAGTACCTTCTTGAGAAATCCTCCTTGGTCGTGAAATTAGCAAAGTGGCAAGTATTGTTATCAGAATTCGACATCAAAAGTTCATCCCAAAAGTCAGTCAAAGGACGAGCGATAGCAGACATGTTGTTAGAAAATTCGCAGAATATTGCCAGCCCTGAAGAACAACTTGATGATCATATATCGACATTGGTCGACGATAAATGGACCATGTATTTTGATGGTGCAACCAACTTATCTGGATCAGGAACTAGGGCAGTATTGATCTCTCCAGAAGGCCAACACTATTCGGTATCTACAAAATTGGTATTTCCATGCACTAATAATGTCGCTGAATATGAAGCATGCATTCTCAGCTTACAATTAGCCTTTTCAAAGAAGGTAAAAAGGTTGCAAGTATATGGAGATTCTATGCTCATCATATTGCAAACAACTGGTGAATGACAAACTCGAGATGCCAAGCTAATTCCTTATCACAGATACTTAGAAGAGATGATAAAAAGTTTCGAAGAAGTAACATTCGATTATCTCCCAAGAACTCAGAATCATTTTGCAGATGCTCTGGCAACTTTGTCATCCTTACTACAAGCTGAAGATGGTATGGATATAAAATCATTGAGAATCAATATTCTTGAACAACCAGCTCATTGCATGATGGTCCAAGAAGAGTTCGACAACGAACCATGATATCATGACATCAAAAGATATCTTCAATCAGGAGAATTTCCTGAAGAAAGCCAACCAGGTGACAAGAAATTTATAAGGAAGATAACCAACAAATTCTTCCTCAGTGGTCAAACTCTCTACAAGAAATCATTTGATTCAACCCTGTTAAGATGTGTGGATGCTCACAAGCTGAACAAATCGTGAAAGAAATTCATGAAGGTTAATGTGGACCGCACATGAATGGACATCTTCTAGCCCGAAAAATTATGAGGTTGGGATACTATTGGATGACAATGGAATCATATTGCATCCAACATGTGAGATGTTGCCATCAATGTCAGGTTTATGGAGACAAAATCAATGCACCGCCAAATGAGCTACGTCAAATGTCTGAACCACGGCCATTTTCAATGTGAGGCATTGATATGATTGGTCCAATCAACCCCAAGGCTTCAAATGGGCACCGGTTTATCCTGGTCGCTATTGACTATTTCACTAAATGGATTGAAGCAAACTCCTACACGAATGTTACTGCCAAGAATGTTGCAAGATTCATCAGGCGGGACATCATTGCTAGGTATGGAGTTCCAGAAGCAATAATTACGGACAATGGCTCAAATCTAAACAACAGGATCGTAGATGATTTACTTGAACACTTCCATGTCCGACATCTGAACTCATCTCCATATCGTCCACAAATGAATGGAGCAGTTGAAGCAGCAAATAAGAATATCAAGAAGATACTGGCCAAGACAGCCAAAAATTATCATGATTGGCATAAAAGGTTACCGTATGCTCTTATGGCATACCGAACTTCAATTCGAACATCAACTGGAGCAACCCCATTTTCATTGATTTACGGAATGGAAGCAGTGCTACCTGTTGAAGCAGAAATTCCTTCATTAAGGATACTATCCCAGTTGAAGCTTTCAGAAGCTGAGTGGATTCAATAAAGGTATGAACAACTCAACATGATCGATGAAAAGAGATTAAGAGCTATATGTCATTGGCAAGCTTATTAGAGAAGCATGGCTAAATCCTTTAATCGAAAAGTGAAATCGAGGAATTTCAAAACAGAGGATTTAGTAGTGAAGAAAGTCATCTTCAATAATTCAGATCCTTGTGGCAAATTCACTCCGAATTATGAGGGTCCATATATTATCAAGAAAGTTCTTCCTGGAGGAGCATTAATTCTTGTAGATATGGCAGGAACAAAATTGGCCTATCATGTAAATGCCGATGCTGTCAAGATTTTCTACCTATGAAATGAAAACGAACATTCAAGAAAAGATTCGGGTCACTTTAGAACATGTGCATATCATGCATACCATGCATTTTATGAACATGTTTATCTGTTTTGCAGAAGAAAGCAAAAAAGAATCCGAACCAGTTGATGATTTCAAAAATCCCAATGGAGTTATCAAATAGTTGAGGGAAGTATCACTTCCAATTCTATTTTCCATTGATGTTCCCTAATGTGCTTTCCTTTTTATCATCCTCAGGAAGACAAAGAAAAGGGAGCAACAAAAGAAGAATCCCCAGTGGAACCAAAGCAAAAACATGCAAACAAGAGGGATCTTGGTGAATTGATCAGACAGGTATCCCTAAATCGTGAGGGCATGCGCTAAAGAGGTTGCCTTTCTAAGAGAAAAATCAAACTTTTTCTTCCCCAAGCGGAATGACACTAAGGCTAAGCAAAACAAAACAAATTTTTTTGAAAAGAAAAATACCTCAGAAATGTTTCAATCAAAAGTTTTGAAACACGCTTTCTTTGAAAATGCACTAAGCATCAAAATTCCCTAAAAGGGATAATTTGACAAAAGGCTTTAAAAAAATTTCATAGAAAAAGTTTGAATCAAATCAAATGGAAAGACCTTCAAATGATGAAAGGTAAGCCATATCCAAACACGTCCCCTATACACTCAAAGTCAAAATAGAGAAGTGAGTGAGAAAAACTCATCCGAAGGAAATAGGGAATGTTCGCAATGATTACATGAATTGAAATGATGAAAGGCAGTCATTTCACTATCCCAAACACATACTTATCCCTTGCCAACCAAATTTGAGCCGAAACGGTGGAGAAGTTTTTTTAAAAACAACCCTGTTAAGAACCACCCCACATTGGGGCAAATTAGGAAAGTTTGTGATTGACAGCTATGGAGAATAGGATCAAGAAAGATTTTATTGCATACTCTTGCATCAATCTTTCTATGACAACTTCAGATGAAGTCATATGGAAACTCAAGACATCCCAAGAGGAAGAAGAGCACTTCATTTCTTATACCCAAACACATTATTTTTGGCAAAGCCCAATTGAACTTTAAAAAATTCATTTCAGAACCCTAAATTGGTGATCATCTCTTCACACTAGAGCATGAGCATATGATCCACTTTAATAGATAAGAAGCAAAAAGGCATGATACAGAGTCCTTAGAATTCAAGAAGGTCAAAGGCAAAAGAATCAGGGGCATGAAAAAGTAGTGTGCCTGGTAAAAGCAAGGCCGATTGCCCAAGAAAAATGAGAAAGAAAAAGAGAGTTCAAAAGAAAGCTCAAAATGACAAAAAAGTCATGACAAAGCAAAGCCAAGATCATGAGAAATCATAGATCACAACAAGTAAGAATAAGCAAAAGAAAAGATATTGTAATGAACGTTTAGAGGACTCTGATGTTCATAAAAGAAAGATCCCTAGTAGAAAAAAGAAGAAAATGGTGGTGATGCCAAGAAGATCACCAATTTCATAAAAACCCTGAATTCAAACAAATGAGCCTTTTGAGCCTACCCAATATCAACAATACAACCTCACCCTAAAGACTCTTCAAATTGGGATGTTGAGAGTAGAAACATGTAGACCCGAAGTCATCACTCAAAGAAGTGTATGCAATAATATCTTGTCTTGTCCTCGACGTTCTTAACTTGTAGACCCGAAGTCAGATATGATAAAAAAAAATTTCTTGGCCTCAGAATGCCTATCCTTTGAATAGCCATTGACCAAGCCAACATTATAGTCCTCCGAAAGACCTTATCGGATCAATTGGATTGTATACCTTGCCAACATCTCTGAACACCTAAGGATTAGTTAAGAGAGATAAAATTGAGGGATATTAGACAAATCCCCTTTCAAAGAAAAGACCAAACTCATAGATTGAGACAAATCCTTTCTAATGAAGGTTTTCCAAACGATCATTCCAAACATTTCTTGAAAGATTGTAAGCATTTTGTTCAAATAATTCCTGGAAAAGGAAATTTGATTGTCTGAAATGCATTAATGCAAATAATGCATGTTTCCAGTCCAGGTTTCAAAAGTTTTTGGTCAACTTAAAATCAAGTTTTCAAACAGTTTGTGGTAAGTTAAGAAAAAAACCACGCTTCAAACAGTTTTGATTAATTTCAAAACCACTTTTCAAAATAGTTTTTGGTCAACTAAAAAACCATACAAAGGTTAGTGAAACCTCAAAATCACATAACTCACAGTCAAGGCATTCATTATTTGAAGTCTTCCCAAAGTCCTACGGGCGAAGAGCCCCTAGGCAAATTCAAGTCCTACAGGCAAGGAGCCCCTAGGCAAATTCAAAGTCTTACAGGCGAGAAGCCCCTAGGCAAATTCAAAGTCCTACAAGCGAGGAGCCCCTAGGCAAATTCAAAGTCCTACAGGCGATGGGCCCCTAGGCAAATTCAAAGTCCTACATGCGAGGAGCCCCTAGGCAAATTCAAAGTCCTACTGGGGAGGAACCACTAGGCAAATTCAAAGTCCTACTGGGGAGGAACCACTAGGCAAATTCAAAGTCCTACTAAGGAAGAGCCCCTAGGCAAATTCAAAGTCCTACAGGCCAGAGGAGCCTCTAGGCAAATTCAAGTCCTGCAGGCGAGGAGCCCCTAGGCAAATTCAAGTCCTGCAGGCGAGGAGCCCCTAGGCAAATTCAAGTCCTACATGCGAAGAGCCCCTAGGCAAATTCAAAGTCCTACAGGCGAGGAGCCCCTAGGCAAATTCAAAGTCCTACTGGTGAGGAACCACTAGGCAAATTCAAAGTCCTACAGGCGAAGAGCCCCTAGGCAAATTCAAAGTCCTACTGGTGAGGAACCACTAGGCAAATTCAAAGTCCTACAGGCGAAGAGCCCCTAGGCAAATTCAAAGTCCTACTGGTGAGGAACCACTAGGCAAATTCAAAGTCATACAGGCGAGGAGTCCCTAGACAAATTCAAAGTCCTACTAGTGAGGAACCACTAGACAAATTCAAAGTCCTACTGGTGAGAAACCACTAGGCAAATTCAAAGTCCTACAGGTGAGGAACCACTAGGCAAATTCAAAGTCCTATAGACGAGGAGCCCCTAGGCAAATTAAAGTCCTACAGGCGAGGAGCCCCTAGGCAAATTCAAAGTCCTATTGGTGAGGAACCACTAGGCAAATTTCCAAATCCTCAGGCGAGGAGCCTCAGGTGTTCATGGTTCGTGGGTTCGTCCTTAAACCATGAAATCAGAATAACCATCATAATCATCACCACCATCAATTCATGCCCTTGGATAAGTAACAAAGAGATGCTCACAAACAGGTAAGTTTCTCTCCCTCAATCATTAAGAACCTTTCAAAATATGTTCAGAAAAGAGAACCTTTGGATTAGATCACGAATTTCAAAAGCAAGATCCCTAATCAGTTGTTGTGAAATTTCCATCTTATCTTGTTCATTGAGTCAGCTGAAAACTCAAGTGTCACCTTGTCTTTGAGATCAACCTCTGACGAGCTCAATCCCAAAGAGGGGCAGTTGTTGACACCTGATTTTTAGCTCATTTTCTTTTATATTTTGAAAAATATCAAAATTAGGACTAGGAATCTTGGCCAAGCCTAGAAACCTATTTCTAAACCAAAAAAAATAATTTTTTAGCATTTTCCTGCATTTTTTCTTATTTTCTTTTAGTCAAAATAAGTGAGAAAATCAAGAAAAATAGCAAATGGAATCAGAAAATTCCATAAAAATAGTCATTTATCCTATTTTAAATTTAATTTCATGAATACATCATCGATTTTGAAAAATCTCAATCGGGTATATGTTTTTCCCAAAATTGGGCAAAATTAAACCTGAATTGAACCAAAAATGTAATTAAATTTTTTCTAATCATTTTTAAGTCATAGTGTCTTCACAACAAATGATTCTGGGACCTTGAATTACATAATGGTCGGTCCAATTGCACAATTTATAAAACAAATCAGAAATCCCCAAAATTTAATTGAAAAATAAGAATTTTGAACCCAAATTGGGAATCGTGCCTAATATGAAATTGTCGAACCATAAGACCATCATTTCTAGGGTTAATTAGATGTGGGTAATTTAATTTTGGCATCAATTTTGCCTAACCAGGTCATTAGGACATCAAATTGAACAAAACCCTATTAACCCGAATAAAAAAATGTGAAAATATTGGACACAATTATAAAAAAATTGGGGAAAATCACATATTTGGGTTCGGAATGTGATGGGGAATTTAATTTTGGGGTTTCATTTTAAAAATTGGGTCAAAATTGAGTTTAATTGGCGAATTTAGACCAACCCGGGTCTGTCGGGTCGACCAGGTCAACCCAACCAGACCCGGGTTGTTCATCTCCCCTACCCGACTCATCCAAAGGCACAATAAACCCAGAAAAGCAGTTCGTGCCCGAGACTTGGCTGATTGTCTCCGATCAAATTAGCACGTTTTAATCGAGTTAGCCAGCTGGAAATTCTCCAGCTGGCGCCAGGTAACCAATATAACATATTGGAAATCGGTTCTAACCGAATGGGGGCGGGAAAAATTGATGAACAAAAAGGAAAAAGGTTGAACATTGCAGAGGAGGAGGTGTTCGACGAATTGCCGAAGAGAGAGAGAGAGAACCAGGGACGCAAGTAATCAAGTCCCCGTACTCAGAATCTCTAGTTCGTAGAATCGTGGTATTTCTCTTATACCTCGATTAGGTTTCTAGTCTGTCTACCAATAATGACTAGTGGCGACTCCAAGATCACAAACTTAGACTAAATAGGAAATTACCATCCGCTGTCACGTGAGGTATGATCTAGGAGAGACCCTTACACAGAAATACCTCCTTAGCGCGCAAATCCCGAAAGTCCCAAAAAAGCGCGGCGCGACACCCTTGCTCACGGCTCACTTGGAAGACTAGGGCTCAGCACCTCATCTGTGGCTCCCTCTATTTCTCAGTCTGTTTTCTAGCCTTTCCACCATCATTGAATCATATCTCGGTTCCTCTCTCTATTTCACCTCCGATTACTCATTCTGGGCCTTCCATTGTTCCTCGATCTCTCTCTTGGTCGACTTTGAACTAAGCGTTCACCAAGCATTTGATGAAACGCCAGAGAGAGATCCTTCTCGCCTTCAGTTCAGAATTTTGCTTAATGGAAGAGTCGCCTTCCTCGATTTCACTCTGTAGCTCGCTCTCCTCTATCACGCTCCCCCGCATTACAGTTGCTCCACTTTCAAATCCTATCTTAGGTTGTACCAAACATATGATGAGATATTTCTACAATCCGAAAAATATTTGGAGGATTTCAAATCCTTCTTTATCTTATCATATCCCAATCCGAATCTAGATGACTAAACTCAACCTTAGATTCCTCACCAAGATGCATATAATGCACGTAGTACGTGTTTTTCCAATTCCTTAATATTCTGTGGCAAAGGAATAAAGGTCTTGAGAGTGGCGCTCCCATTTATATGAAAAGTCTTTTTCTTTTAAAATTTGGAAAAAGTCACACAAAAAATCTCAAAATATACCTACTGTGACACATTTATCCTGAATTTTTTTTGTGACACCAAAACCACCAAACTATGCCCAATGTGACACATTTTCCCTTAACTTTTTTCTTGAGATATAAAAAATCTCAAACTTATACTTATGTGATACATTTACCCTCTATCAGGATTTCGTTTTATTATCTTTTAGTCAAAACAACGTCGTTTTCATTTCACTTAAGCTACGTGGACGCCATTTTTGCTTTTTAGAGTCCATGTAGTCAGATTTTTAACTGTTTAGAATTTTGACAGAGCGTAAATATGTCGCACGGGTACAAATTTGGGATTTTTTGTATCACAGAAAAAAGTTTAGAGTAAATATGTTATAGTATGCATAATTTTAGGGTTTTTGGTGACTTTTACCCTTTAAAATGTAAAATAGTAGGAGCTCGGTAGTGGATCCCACCTTTTTTCTCTTCTTCACCAAGCTTTTGAGCTTAATGGAGGAAGCTCAATTTCAATTAAAATGGAAGAAGTCTGATTTCAAAAATCTGCAACAACACCTTTGGGCTTTCTATTACTAAAAAAAAAGTTTAGTGGAGTATAATCAAAGCTAAAGCTATCAGAAATCAAATTTTATCTTTTATTGATCTCAATTCAAATAATTTGATATTTCCGAAGAGGTTTTTCATCCACTCATCAAGTCATTGCAAATAATAACTTCAATCTTAAATTTTTTCATCACGCACTCGGATCTATGTTTGTAAAGATTTATGAATTTATGAGTTTCACAATTAAACATTTTCGCAAGGAAGTGTGACCAGCGCAGTGCCTGCGAGGGAAGAATAAGATCAAGGATTTGGAGCAAGGAAGAAATGTGCAAAGGTCAAGGAAGGATCTGGAAGGAGGTGTCGGGGAGTTAAACGAAGTTCGCCTAGAAAAGAAATTAAACGAAAGGAAAGATAAAAATTCTAAACTTTGATATGTTGAATATTTTGGTCACTTCACTTACAGCTGCATGGTAAGGTCTACGAAAAAAAATCTACTCTAATACTAGCTGGCTACCCTACGCACTCAGTCAATCCATGGATTTAATGAGTTAATATCATAAAAAACCTCAAACTAATACATGTGATAAATTTATCCTAAATTAATTTTTTTACCACCAAAAATTCTAAACTGGTACACCTGTGACAAATTTATTCTCCGTCGGTTTTACCCTTCATTTGTCACAGGTGTATCAGTTTGAGATTTTTCGTGGTATTAATTCAATTTAACGGAAACTAATTGAAGGTAAATTTGTCATAAATATAGCAGTTTTGGGTTTTTGGTAGTAAAAAAATTAGTTTATGGTAAATTTGTTGAATATATATCAGTTTGGGGTTTTTTCTGGTCAAAAATATAGTTTTTGGTAAATTTGTCACAGGTGTACCAGTTTAGGATTCTTCGTGGTATTAACCCATTTATAAAAAGTGATCGATGTGTCAGCATGCGCTTGTTGCTTCTTAGGCTCCATTTGTTTCACGGAAAACAACTTCCAAAAAAACGTTTTTCGGATTTACCAACGTTCATTTCATGAAAAATAAACTAGTCATGGAAAACATTTTCCACCAATGAAAAAACCCATTCAAAAGTAAGGAAAATGTTTTCCGCTTCATGTCTTCTTTCACCTCATTTTCTTTCAAATAACACATTTTCCTTTTATTTTTATTTTTTCTTTCCTTATTTTATTTTTCATTTTTTTTAAAATCAAGTTTTTAATTTTTTAATTTTATAAATTTTTTGTTTTTTATTTTTTTCCTTTTCTTTCTTTTTTATTTGCTTCTTCCTCGACTGGTTGCTGGTTGTCGCGACATACCCGTCCCAATCGGGAGGATCTAAAATTGATTGGTAAGGTCTGAAGGTATTTGTCGATAGATGTGAACATTAATTGATTCGTTTGAAGGACAAATCAAATAGTTCATTAATCCAAGGACTGAGGTACTTCCAAGTCTCATACCTCATGCGACGAGAATTGTTTAAACTAAGCATTCAATTAGAGTCACCATTAACCATGATCAAGGGTTGGATAGAAATCCTAATCGAGATACGGAAGTGTCGTCTCGATGAGTGCGAAAACTAGAGATTCTAAGGATCAGGGACTTAATTACCCTAGCGATCTAACTAGTGCCATTTCGGTACCTAAACTTGATCGCTCACTAACTAACACACCAGGGTAGCCTATCGAGAAGCCTAAAGCTCGTCCTAACCATGCTAAATATAGAAAAGAACAACCAATATATTAAAGGTGCGCAACCAAATAATCATTAAGAAAATAAACAACCAACGACCTAATTTCGTCTCTAAAAAAAAAGGCAATCAAAAGCCCTAAGGTAAAGTCCTAATGGCATGTTCAAATTTTTGGAAAATTTTTTAATGGTTTTCTCAATTTTTACAAGTTTTTAAACTAAGTCTAGAATGAAATTAACACTAATATATAGTGAAATTAAGCCAAAAACTAATTTCTAAACATTTCCTAATTTGTTTGAATTTTTCTGAAATTTTTAAATTTTTAAATTTTGTAATGTTTTTTATTAATAAAATAAGCATTCCGGACTGGGTCCCCTGACCCAATCCGACCCGGCTATCCGACCCAACTCTCTGATTTGCCCGGGGCCCCCTTTTCCTATTTCTTTTCTAAATTTTTTTCTTCCCTTCTGGACGACTTCTCCCCTACTTCTTCACCGTGAGTGTCTTTCTACGAGTCCACGCCCTCGGCCTCTCTTCGCCTCCGACTATCGGCGCGTGTTGCCACCGCCAACGACCACCGCCAGCCTTACATTCTCACCGCCGGCCATCACAAACCACTGGACCATCGGCTAACTCCGGCCACGAAAAACGACACCAGCGACCAAACGCTAATATCAACTTCCGTTTTTTATATCTCCAAATCTCAACCAAATCTAAAACACTAAATCTATACACACATAAAATACACGAAACGAGGATGGGAAACTGACCACGGCGGCCTCTATCCGCGGGCATCGTCCTGGCGAGAGGAGTGACTCTCCGGAAGGTGCCCGTTCACGGCCGACGACGGGAATAGACAAGCATGCCACAAAATCACACAAAAAAATAGAGGCAGTCACCATTCGACAAACATGAGAATTAACCAAGCATAAAAACCGATTTCTAAGTATCGATTCAGCAAAACTCAATTCGGTTCTTCATTCAAACATTTCGTCGAACAGTTGATTTGCAAGTTGAGATATACGCTCTAGAGTGAGATTCAATGCGATTTTCGGTTCAGTTGTGATTTACAAGGATCTAAACATCCATATTTTGTCACAAGTTCATCTTAGTTTGCAATGAAACGCTGGAAAACTACACGACCAGATTCGACGTTTTAAGCTTAAAAAGTTTCAATGAGATATTTTGTCGAATACGTGAAGTGCAGCCGACAAAAGTAGCCACGGGGTCGATTTTGGCAAGGGTCATGGCCTATTATCGACATATAACGTTAAAAACACTTCACTGAGTATCAAACAAGTGTTAGCCTCTGTCGATGGGGCCAGACGGTCACCGAATAGGCTCGGTATGTCCAGCACCCGAGAAGCAAGGGAGGGGGGAGAAAAACCAGAGCAAGATCCAATGAAGACCCACCTGGTTCGCGACTGACCGAGATGAAGCGCGACAGCTGGAAGGCTCGACGGGACCGACGGTGGCGCAGATGGGCCACCGACGAAGAGCAAAGCTCTCTTCTTTCGGATTCACTCTCAAGCTCCCTCGGCCTCTATCTCTCCCTATTCTTTTGTCGTGAACTTGTGTCGCCTTCTTCCTCTCCAAAGGAAGCAACGCCGGGCTATCAGTAGAGCTGCACAGAGGGGCTCTCCTCGGAGTGGTTCGTCGATGGAGTGGTTCTCGGCCGACAAGTGCAGCAGGGACTCCTGAATGACTCTGCCCTGATCTCCGCCCACCGCTTGGACTTTTGCCTTTGACCAGAAATCTGCCCCTTCCTCTCCTTGGGCAAATGGTCGCGTGATATGTGGTGACGCCAGTGAGGATACTAGACACCAATTTCAGGAAACACGCTGAACTCGTTGAGTGAGCTGAGCATGGCGATGGAAGAACCGACATACGGTGAACCCGCAACGCAGCTAGCAAGAACAAGCGGCCACGGATGGCCGAGCAACAGGGGAACCTACGGCGGAGCTGGGAAGCATTGTTAGATGTATGCCCCAAAGTCATCATGTAATAGTTACATGTTAGGGATTTAAGTTGTATTTTCAATTTTATTATTTATTTAATGGCAATGACGTATTCATTCATTTGTCTAATTATTTAAATATATGAATGATTCCATAAGATCAGTTGTGACTGGACGTATTCTTGAGACGTTAAGAATATGTGTGACAGGTTCATAGTTAGACTGAATCTTTAAATTGTTCCCGGTCGATGGATCATTGAGTGGATATCAATAATCTTGTTGAAATCGGTGTGTTCTTAGCTTCACCGTTAAGTATTGGATATTTAAGGGAATAACGAGTCACGAGTCATTGGGTATTGTGATGCCCGAGTTAGAACATAGGTGCTTGTACCAGACAAGTTCACTGAACGTGACACGCATATAACAATTAGTAACATGGAAGCTTTTAGCGTGGTCAATGCCTAATCGTTCATGCTCTGGTCTTGTGTAAATAATCCTTAGACCTGAGGCACAGTGTTGACTTGTGTGTTGGGTGGCTATGGTTCACAGGTGTGCATATTGCCGATTCGTTGATTTGTCTCTCTACTTGATGGCCATAGTTCGTTCACATACGAAGTTACACGTGTGCGCAAAATGGAATCTATCTCTTTGTTATACACAAGGTACAATAATGATGTCCTATGCAATATAATCTTGACATTGCATGAAAAATCCTTATCCGGGGTTGTAATCGAGAATGAACTGTTCATATCTCATATAAAATGCATGTCAATTAGATTTGTGCATATGATCGAATTGGTGGCTTGACAAATATTCCATGGTCTTTGTTCGATCGGGACATAGTAAGACAGAGGGATTGAATTACACTGTAGCCAAAGTTGACAGGTTCATTATGTAGTTAAAGCATTCACACTGTCTAGGTAGCCATGATATATTGCTAGATGTCAATCATGGCTTGTAAGACCTAGAGGTTGATCGAGACAATCAATTCTCTTGGGAGTACTAATGTGTTAGTGCAAGTCTTACTACCAGCTGAGTGATAAACCTAGGAATGTCACACACCATAACCAATTTAGGATGACATTGTACGGAAGAGACGATATTGCAAATATGTTTGCAATCGAATTGAGTTGGACTGGGATTTAATTTAATTCAATTTTTGTCATGGGCGTGTGTGCATATGATGCTCACAAAATACACATATGCTGATCATGCACTTCTATATATATATATATATATATATATATATATATATATATATATATATGTATATATATATGTTTACATTTATTTATATATATAATAATAATAATAATAAAAAGAGTTAGTGGTGCATGCACACGGTCAGCAATTGACCGTGGGCATCACCCACGATCAGCAACCGTTGCTGGTCGTGTGCTATATGCACACACGATCAGCAACGGTTGCTGATCGTGTGAAGGGTGGCGATCAGCAACCGTTGCTGATCCCACTAATAAAGTGCAATCAGCAACGGTTGCTGAAAAGTGACGATGAAGAAAATAAGTATGCAATTATCATGTGTTCGTGAGAGTTAAGAAAATACATTTTCTCTCTTCCGACGTCGTGACTGAAATATCGAGAGTGCGGAGAATTATCGCCACAAGATTGTTAGCACAATTCTATTGGTGATTATCCGCAAGTTCTTCCTTCCGTTCGTCGTGTAATTGGTGGTGTGTCTGAACTAGAGGTCCGGCGCTTGTGGGGCTCGAACTGAAGAAGATCCGAACCGAAATCGTTTTGGGCATGCTACGAAAGGTAATCCGTTTAACCCCCTATGTTTTTTCGATTTTTTATTGAAACACACGAACAACGCCTTTGGAGATACATGTATGGTTATATCTTTCCGCTGCGTTTATATTTAATTTAACTATGCATGTTCCATAGAAAACCAACAGGCATGGCAGGAAAGGTCGTCAGGTCACGCGGCTTGGACTCGTAAGGGTAGCGGACAGCAGCGGAGTGAGGGTAGCGGGCAGCAGCGGAGTCGGTCACAGCTCGCTCGTAGCCAAAACAATGGGGCGGCGGCTTCACAGTGCAGCACTTTCTCGTTGCGTAACCAGGAGCTCCGCCGTCTTGGATTCACAGGAGTAGAAGTGAGCGGCGACCGTCGAGCAGTGGCTAAGATCGTCGAATCGTCTCCGGCAGGCCCATGGCCGCAGAGGCTGAGTAGCGACCACTCGCGAGAGGGGGGCCACCCCTTCTCAAGGACTGTACCCTCCTGCCCAAACTCTGCTCGACGTTCCTTGTCTCTTCCCTCTATCCCCGGTTTTGCTCTTTTTTTTGTCTTCTCTGTGCCTGTCGCTTATGTGCTTTGTTGTCTCTTCTTGCTCCATGAGTGAGCGTGAGGGAGAGAAAGAGCAAGAAGGGGGCCGAGCCCAAAAAGATAGGAAAAGGAAGAGGAAAGCTTGGGCCTAATTGGGAAAGAAAGAGGACGGGCTCGGCTCGGTCGGGCCAGGTAGAACCAGCCCGGTCCTCTTTTTTTTTAATAACTTGACTATTTCACCCTGTTGTCCCATTTTTACGCTGTATTGGCCCATTTGTATTTCAAGGTACCAATTTACCAGACCGGCAAAAAACCAGGTGTCAACACTGGCCTCGACTTGTGGCAACGCTCGAGCTCGCCTGTGGCCGGCTGTCGGCTGTTGCCATGGCCAGCCAAGGATGAAGGAAAAAAAGAAAAAACAAGAAAAATAATTTAAAATTAAAATAATATAAAAATTCGAATTGTTTGGTAATTTTCCCTAGAAAATTAAATCGGATATCAAATGGCGGAAAATATTTTCCTAGTCATTTTCAAGTCTCGGCCGAACACCGGAAACTATTTTCATTTTTCCGAAAAATGACTTTTCAAAAAAAAAAATCAAAAACGTCACATTTTCCGCAAAACGAACGGAGTCTTAGTCAATATTAGTATCTCCCTCGAAGTGGAAGAAATATTGTCGCGACCTAACCTCGGTGCAGCGTACCACCTAGGGGTTCGGCTAATGGATTATTAAGTTTAAGCCTAACTTGGGCTCTCCCAAGCCCTACCAATTTGCAACTTAAGGTTCAAGTTTTTAATGTGCAAATGATTTTCATTTCGAAGTCGCCACTAATCTATTTATGGTGGGACAATTAGAAACCCAAATAAAGTATCGAGAGATATACTTTATTCCTGCGAACCAGAGATTATGAGTATGGGGACTTAATTACGCTAGATTTCTCTAACGTCCTTTCAATATCTTTTCTTTTCGTAAAAATGTTTGAACAAGTAGTCTGTATCCATTTTATTACTTCCTAAAATGTGGGGTAATCATGCGAGTGCGCAAACCACCAAATTAACACCCAATAATGAAAGCAGTAAATAAATTACTAAACAGGGAGAATAACGTACCTCGAAGCAACGTAAGCATCTGCATTGTTAACTAGAAAATCATATCGACAGTCCTAATATGATTTCTAATTAACAAGCAGTTTACTCATTGTATATATATTTTTTGGGCGTTTTTCTCTTGATTAAATAAAAACTAGCTTACATGCCATGAAGTGCAAAGTATGACCTGCAATTAATTAATCTTAGCATGCGAACTATATGCCATGCGATTAAATGACCTAACTCTAATGATGGGCAAATGACGTATTTTTGGCGTTTTTCAATGAAATTCGGAATTAAAAAATGCCTAAATTAACAGGTAATCTATTCTAGACAAGATAATTTAACCTATTCTAAAGGGGCTTCTTTTTAGTATTTTTTATGAAAATTCGAAATTAGAAATTACCCTAAATAAGCTATCAAGATTAAGATAATATCTAACTTAAACTAGGAAATAAATTACTTTAAATCCTAATTTACATTGGAAAATTATCCTATCTTTCTAGCAAATCTAGGTTATCCTACTCTATTCAAAGCAAGTTATATAGATATATTCTAAACATGCATGCTTTTCTTAAAAAAATTGATTCCAATCCTAATTAATCTTTTTTGGGATTTTCTTTTAAAAGGAAACAAAATCAAACAAACGGATAACCACCACGGTTGAAATCAATCCACATAATCCGCAAGATTTGTTTTGTCATCTTTGAATTAGGGAAACGATATAAACCAATGATCATATCCATGTAGTTATGGATATTGATGGAAGGCTATTCGTTTAAATTTGGGAACAAAATAAAACCTATTATCGTATCTAAATGGTTATGGATAAGATAATGATTTTTGCGTGCCGCCGAGTATCGTATATCATGGTTGAGATCGGATAGTCGTCCAAGCACGTTGTTAAGTTCAAAAAATATCTATTGACCAACCAAAGATAGCAAAATCACTCAAATTAGGAATTTAAATATTTGAAACGATATCGGATAAAGTTTCTTACCTAATTTACGGATAACTTCCAAATGCGAGCTTGACTCCGGATTGAGTTTGCGGATCACGGGACGGCCAACAGCGGCGGACCGGCGACGATGCTCACGGTGTTGTTCCAATAAATCTGCAAAACAAGAACACGGGCCACAGGCGTGAGCATGGGCGTAGGCACAGGCACGAACAAGGGCGCAGCAACGGGCACGGGCGCAGGCACGAACAGGGGCGTAACTACCGGCGTGGACGCCGATGCGGGCACAGACAATGGCCCGACAAGAACTCAGCCAAACGCGGCACAGCAGTAAGGGCACGGTCAAGCACAGCAGTGGGAGCACAGACACGGGTACAGGCGCGGCGGCGAGTACGAGCACGAGCGCAGGATTAGGCATAGGCACAGGCACTAGCACAGTCACAGGCACGGGCGCAGGCACGGTAATGGGCACAGGTGCAGGCATAGGCATGCACACAGGCGTGGACACAAGCGCGACGGTCGGCCGTGGGGAGGCACAACCGGTCTCCTTTGCTCTCTCTCTCTCTCTCTCTCTCTCTCTCTCTCTCTCTCTCTCTCTCTCTCTCTCTCTCTCTCTCTCTCTCTCTCTCTCTCTCTCTCTCTCTCTCTCGCTCGCTCTCACTCTCACTTGTGTTCTCTGAAAATTATGATCGCTCCTCTCTTGATTAAGGGGTAGAAGAACATATTTATAACATAAACCTAGGTTAATTGGCCGGGCTTTTATAGTATAATGGGCTTTAACCTGGGCTTTTCTTCAATTAAAGTCTAATGGGTTGATTTAAGCTCAAATCAAGAAAACCGTGGCCCTTTTACCCTTGAAATTTTCGACCCCTGTCTCCCTAGCTTGGCCGAGTATTGCTTGACAAGTGAACTAGATTCGCGCGACTGACTTTAAGTCCATTCGCCACCGCCGGTCCAATACAATAATGTAGTTAAACTATATGATTCTAAACTATATGTTGTGCAATCTAATTTTAATATTTTTGTTTAGGGGTTAGAGATTAATCCCTAATTTTCTATGTACTGATTATTAAATGGTTAGCCAAAATTTAGGTGTCAACAAATATAAATTAAAAAAATGGATGCTCGGCACGTAAAATTGTAATCTAACGTTTCTTGTCCAGGTTCTAATAGATATTTGAGGAATTGATCCACGAGATCCATGCATTTTATTCATTTACTAGCAAGATAAAGGCACACATGTGTAACAAAAATACATTCTAAAAGAAGTGAAAGCGTTAGTTTAATTAGGAGAAGAATTAGAAAAAATGAGGATGATCAAATTGACCCCGTATTTGGAATCTAGATAAATTGATGGCAGCATGCTGTCAGACTCTTTTTGAACATCACATTGTCAATTATTTAGTCAAACATATGGCTACATATCTGCTTTTTGAGCTGACATTAGCTATACTAAGTATATAAACTAAAGACATCCTAGGGATCTCAATCTTTTTTTCCTTCCCAAAATATCATTAAAGTGCTTATATTATAGATATTGAATCCATGATCAAATGTATAAGTTGATAATTCTATTTAACTTGCCGAAATTTCGCACGTAAATTTTGTATGTCTGGCTTTACATTGTGCTAGTCTTACAAATGCTCATGAGACGGGACATGTTGTCTTTTGTTCTATCTACTAGTTTTGTTTTGTCAAATTTATTCTCTTTGATGGTTTTGCATTCACCAATTTGCCTAGGAAAACTCCAAATAAGGGCATGAAGTGGGGCCATTTTCTCAAAAAATGATCCAGGGTGAATTTTATTTCAAATAAAGGCCTAAATAGCTAATTTAGTCTCAAATAAAGACCCGAGCTTGCCAGCCTACCAAATGTTTGGCAGACATTTTTAGGTGACTAAAACAGGCCAATTTCATCCGAACTTTGCAATTGAATAAAAATGAAGAAAATCCTCGAATTGAATTAAGAATAGGCTTTGCCTTTAATTTTTCACTTTCTTCTTCCTCTGCAGTTGCTTCTCAAGCAAATTGCTCTCGCCCTCTCCTCGCCTAACCCGCGGCTGCTCTGCACCCACTCCTCGCCCAATCAACACGGAGCTGCCGTCTTGAGCCCGAGCTTGGCCCGGCCCCTCACAGTGAGGATAATAACAGTTATATAAAATCTCAATGAGGATTTTTCAAGAATTCAACTATGAAAAGGACTTCCTCAGGGTACGGGAGAAGAAGGGGCAAAACAGGAAGAAGCAACAATGAATGATTTCTTGGCACCGAAATGCATCCTCCTGTTTTCGTTTTACTTACGGGCTTCTTTGGACTAAAGTCTTGCCGACAACACAGAGGCACACTAAAGCATTGGCGGGTCTTCTTTTCTTTGCTTTATTACTTTATTTCTTTTCATCATCACTTTGCTTTTTAACAAAGTAATGAATGACTTCTTTTGGTCAGCAGCATTTGATAAATGATTCCAGACCATAATTTGAAATTTTTTCGAGTGGATTTTTTTCAATGAGATTTTGTAGGATAACACACTTTCATCATTTCACTTGACATATCTTAGGACTTCCTCAGGGTACGGGAGAAGAAGGGGCAAAACAGGAAGAAGCAACAATGAATGATTTCTTGGCACCGAAATGCATCCTCCTGTTTTCGTTTTACTTACGGGCTTCTTTGGACTAAAGTCTTGCCGACAACACAGAGGCACACTAAAGCATTGGCGGGTCTTCTTTTCTTTGCTTTATTACTTTATTTCTTTTCATCATCACTTTGCTTTTTAACAAAGTAATGAATGACTTCTTTTGGTCAGCAGCATTTGATAAATGATTCCAGACCATAATTTGAAATTTTTTCGAGTGGATTTTTTTCAATGAGATTTTGTAGGATAACACACTTTCATCATTTCACTTGACATATCTTACTTAATGGTGCCTTTTGTTTTAATTGCTAGCAATGGATATTATTTTTTCAATTTTGTTAAAAAAGATGTGCCTTTTTACTAAGGTTACATTGCAATAAGGGAGGGGCAACTTGTAATGAATTGTTCTTATTGACCAATCGTAGCAAATTGGCCCAAGACTCTGCATATTCATCCAATCCTAGCTTCTAAGTAGAACGACCTTCAGAGATCTCCATTTGTAATTCTGGCTTCCCAACTTATTCATCTCTGGATGTCACTGCTTTTGCTGCTATACTGTTCAATTTTTTCTTGAAGAGAAGATCAAGTGAGACAATGGAGGGAAGTGCAAAAAGACGTCGCATCTGTGAAAATGATGAAATAGCAAGAGGCACTTCTGGTATTCACACTTCAACAGAAGGTGATGGAAAGGCTATTTCATCAGGATATGACTATGAAGTATTCTTGAGTTTCAGAGGATCAGATACTCGAGCAGGTTTTACCGACTTCCTTTACACTAGTATGATAGATGCGGGAATCCGTGCATATAGGGACAACGAAGAGCTCCGCATTGGGGAAGAGATTGGCCCAGAACTTCTCCAAGCAATTAATCAATCGAAGATCTCAATACCTATCTTTTCGAAAGGTTATGCCTCTAGTGTATGGTGTCTCAAGGAGCTAGTTCAGACGATCGAGTGCCAGAAAACTAGGGGACAAAAAATTATGCCCATCTTTTATGATGTGGCACCTTCCGATGTTCGATACCAAACTGGGGGTTACAGAGAGGCCTTTCTTTCACATGAAAGCAAGAAGCGATGTGATGAAGACACTATGTGTGAGTGGAAGGCTGCTCACAGTGCAGTCGGGGCACTAAAGGGATGGGACCTGCACAGCATGCCCAATAGGTGACTGCTTTTACCATTCCATTTGATGTGCCATATCATTCAAACTTGAAGCATTTCAATTGGTTTCTTTTCTAGATTTGTGTTAGTCTTGTTGAAATTGAATTTTTTGCTATTGAAGTTATTCCGCAGAAATCATGCTAAATAACGGCACAATCCCAAATTTGGTATAAACGTCTTTTTTTTTTTTTCAGTTTAGGTCATTCATTACCCCTTAGTACCAACGTTGATTCATGTACAATGGAATAAATCCTTGAAGAACGCATTTCGAATGGGTCTGAGTTTTAATTTGGTCTAGTCAGGACATAGTTTGGTTCAACACAGTTTTCTAACTCATTTCCTTTTGACCTCCAACAAACACTAGGCGAGAAGGTGAATTCGCAAAAACACTTACCCATAAGGTTTTTAATGAGTTGAAAAAGGCTTATCTGGTGGTTTCAGACTACTTGGTCAATGTCAACCACCATGTCGATCAAATCATGGAAATGATAGGTGTTCAAACAAGTGAAACACAGATTGTAGGAATCCATGGGATGGGTGGCATTGGAAAGACGACCATTGCCAAAATTATCTACAATCAGCTTTCACACAATTTGAGAATTGCTGCTTTCTTCGTGATATCCAAGAAACGTCAAAAGGCAACGGCATTCAATGTATGCAGAATCAACTCGTCTCTGACATCCTCAAGACGAAATGTGTGGATATAAAAAACATTGATGAAGGGACCCAGACAATTAAAGATAGGTTGTCTAACAAAAGAGTCCTCCTCCTCCTCGATGATGTGGAAGAAGAGAATCACATGGATGCACTTGTAGGTGAGCGTAATTGGTTTGATAAAGGGAGCAAACTTATTATTACTACAAGAAAGAAAGATGTTCTTGATGTTCCTGAAGTGGACTGCAATTATGAGGTTAACGGCATGGATCCAGATCAATTTCTTCAACTTTTTAGCAAACATGCCTTCAGAAAAGATTCTCCTTTAGATGAGTATATCAACCAACCCAAGAAGGCGATAGACATCGCCGAAGGTCTTCCATTAGCTCTTGAGGTCATGGGTTCACTTTTAGCTCGCACTAAAAAGGAAAAGTGGGATATCATATTAAAGAAGTTGGAAAGTACTCCTCCTGAGAAAATACAGAGCAAGCTAAAAATAAGTTATGACGCATTAGATGTACGGCAAAAGCATATATTTCTCGATATAGCTTGTCTTTTAATTGGACATGACAAAGACATTGTGGTTCATTTCTGGGATGAATCTAAATTTTTTCCGGAAGAAACCATGGAAGTTTTGCAGAACATGTCTTTGATAAAGATTAAAGAGGATAATAAAGTGTGGATGCATGACCAACTGAGAGACCTCGGAAGAGAAATGGTTCATGAAGAAGTAATATGAAAATAGAGAAGCAAAGTAGGTGTGGAATCCTGAGGAAGCATTGGATTTGCTGATGAGCCATGAGGTTAGATCCCCTCCCCCCCCCCCCTGCAATCAATTTCCAGTTCATTAGGGATTTTTTTTTTCGAAAAAAGCCGGTTACTTGCTGTGTTCCCTAGCACCGTTTTGACCTACTCAACCAAGGTTTTTGCTCTTTTAAGATTAAAGGAATGATGGTACTCAATTCAATCCCTTAAAATAGAGAACTTGAATAGTTGCGTTTCCCTTCAACTTTTTTTGTTTCTTATTTTTTCTTTGGGCAGGACAAAGAAAAAGTTGAAGCTCTTCGTCTCCAGTTTAACTATCAGCAGAATTACTATTTTATCTGTGAGGACTTTGTGGGACTATCAAATCTAAGGTTCCTTGCAGTTGATGGTTCAAAGGGAAATTTTTGTGCACAGGGAAGGCTTCCTTGGCACAAATTGCCATCAAACACTCTTCCAACTGATGTTTTCCAAAATAATTCAGATCTCCTTCCACAATTACGATGGCTTTCTTGGCGTAATTTTCCTCCAATATTTAACATAAAAAGTTTCTCCACGAAGAAAATAGTTATTGTGGATCTATCTGGGAGTGAAGTCACGCATGATTGGAATGGGTGGAGCCACATGAAGGTATTTTAAATGCTAGTTAACATCTATTATTCTGTTTTATAAGATTTAGAGGTTATCTTTGCATGATTTTTCTTTTCACAGGTGATAATAAATTTGAAAGTTCTGAATCTGACCAATTGTTGTTGCTTGGAGAGAACTCCCAACTTCTCTGCTCATGCAAAGTTAAAACGTTTGATCCTTTCGGGCTGTAGCAAATTAGTTGAAATTGATAGGTCGATTTGTCAGTTGAAGTGCTTAGTTTCCTTAGATGTAAGGAAATGTTTGAGTCTTCAGAGGCTGCCAGATGAGCTTGGTGGACTAGAAGCTTTGAAAGAACTCCTGATCGATCGCACTCGAATCGAGGAACTCCCCAATTGCCAAAGAATGAGGAATTTAAGGATTTTCACAAGTTCTCAATGGTTGAAGAGGCTTCCTGATTCAATCGGGAATTGGGAATCATTGACTGAGTTGGATATATCATAAACAAGGATTGAAGAACTACCTGATTCCATTGGAAACTTGAAAAATTTGGAAGTAGTGAAGATGAACAACATCCCGATACGCAAAATACCTTATGCCCTTTAGATGATTGAGAAGCTCAACATAATAGAAGCTGAATGTAAATTCGGAATGCCTTTCCATGTGAAAATTGGCAATTGCATCTACAGAAATCAATCCCTGAGGATCTTGAGATTGAGACGTGCTAAAATATATGTAGTACCAAGACTTCCTGAAAGTCTTATCATTCTAGAATTGCATGCATTGTACATGACATTTCCGGATCTCTCAAACTTGACTAAGTTAAAGGAATTGGATCTGAAGTTTTGGCCACGTCATGATGATGTGAAATCTAGTGGGCTTGTGGAAGATCCGATGCAACAATGGATTGGGAAGTTAAGAGAATTGGAGTCTCTAAAATTGTACTCTGTTTATATGACCACCATACCAGCAGATATTAGTCTCCTTCCTACACTCAAGGCACTTGAACTCGGGTGCCCTAATCCGCATTGCCTCCCGAGGCTTCCCTCAAGTTTATCATCCTTATATTTTTACAAGTGCAAGTCACTTTGTTTGATAAATTTATCAAATTTGAAGAAACTATCATATCTTAATATTTTGAAGTCTCCAATTTCAGAGATTCGAGGCTTTGATTGTTTGGAGAACCTACAAATTTTGAGTATTTGTAAACTTAGACAGGTGGAAATGCTACCTAATCTAAGCAAAACAAAAAAACTAAGAGATCTTACCGTTAAGTTTTGTGGTACTCTGGTTGAGATTCTAGGCGAACTACCACAATCTTTGGAAAGTTTGCGGATTGATTCATGTGAATCTTTACAGAAGTTGCCCGATATGTCAAGCTTGAAAGGACTGCAGATGGTTAAAATAGAAAATTGCATGAAATTAAATGTGGATGCAATTCTTGCCTTCGCTCGAAGAAGTCGGGCGAATTTCTGAAAGAAGTCAGAGAAGTTCAAAGGAATTCTTGAAAGCTCCTTGATCCATGACCACAAATTGTTTCCTCATCTTCAAAGTTTAAGCAAATTGATGTAAGTTATTTCATCTGGCAACCAATGTTTTACTTTTTTGCAATCAAATTCTTTTAAAGATACAAACAAAGAAGTTAGACATGCACATTATTATCACCTTTTTGCGAGTTGATATCTGAAAGCCTAATGAAATCATTGGATTATGATACATCCACGTAACTAGATGTTCTTAATTATGTACAAATATTTGTTTTCTTTTCTGAGTTTGGTTTGGCTTATTTAGCTATATGTTTTCTCTTGATGGTTTGAACTGCTAATTATGTTACCGATCAACTATAGAGTTAAATCAATTTCTAAAAACTCTGCTTGCCAAAAGAGAAATTTTGTTCCTTAAACGGTAAATATGTAGCGGCGTAGTGAATTTGTCAGTTCAGTCAAATATTTGTGAGTTACTAATATATAGCAATTTTACCATTGACAGATCCATTAATAGATTACCACTAGTTTTTAGATTTGACAAGTGGGAGCAAAACTATATGTAAGTTATCCATGAAATAAAAATTTTACCACCCATAGACTCAAATAGTAGGTTACCAATTGTTTTAGATTTTAAAGATGGCACGTATTTCCACCGGTAAATTTTGAATGCTTACATATTTCACTAGTAGTCTCGTTTGTAACTTATGGACGAAATAACCATCTGGCCACAATAAATTCCTAGTACATTGTTAACATTGTTTTGATTTTACAAGTAGCAACGTCTATTAATCCTGTCAGTAGTTAGAAATTATCAATGAAATAATGATTTTATCATCTCACTGCTAGAATTTAACTCTAAGTTGTAAACATAATACCTAGTTGGTAATTTACTACTTTATTGATGGTTGTAAATAGATGACATTGTAGGTGAATTACATCAATTTATCTGACCAACAAGTAGAAGGTTGTACGGTTCTACCATAGTTATTTAGGATTTATGAATCGGTTACAAATTTACTATGAATGGAATATTGTTCCATTTTGAGAAACAAAATGTTAGATGCATCCAGTTAATTAACTCACTCGGGATTTATTTGAGATTTTCTAAATCTATACTTCATGTTCCGTTAATTAGATCTATACCAATATAGACAAAGTTTACAGAGATTTTTCTGTGGTGCAGGATAAAGTTATAGGAAAAAGCTAAAGGATCCTACACTCTGCATTGATACGCTTAAGTTCATTTTATTTTCCAGGGGAAAGGTGTGCTTCTTAGTGGATTTGCAACTGTTATGGAGAAGATATAAAATGAAGAAAGAGGAATGTCACCTGGGTAGCAACATCAATAGTTGGTCAAGCAAAACTTTCGTCTGTGACAGGAGAGGAGAACCATTTAGCTTCTCCAAGGTAGTGTAAATCATCTTAAAGTCAAGGCTGAAGTTTATTGTTATTGGCGTGTTGGACATATGATAAGTCTCGACTTGCGGTCAAATATCATATAAATGGACTTTGTTTTCTCTCCATTATTGTTGTTTGGACGCACAGCAGAAGTCCGATACCTTTGCTCGAAGAGATCACAAGAGTAAGCTTAAGTCCAACCGGTCAACATATCCAGTTAGACCCATCTTTACTCAAAAATTTAAGTCGATGAGTTATGAACTAACTATGATATATTAACTACTCCACACCATATCAATTATTCAATATGAAATTTTATTAACACGTGAGCTCGGTGTTGGGTCTGCTCCCTGCGCAGAAGAGGCTTGATGCTTCACTAGAGAAGATCACTAAGAGAGAGCCTAATCTGAGCATGTCCCACATTCACTCAAAAGCTTAAACCAATAAATTATTGGCCAATTCTCCAAGGTGGGACTTTTCTAACACAATGTGTGATTGTATTTCAATAGTTGCCTACAGCTGCCAAAAATGGTTATGCCTGAGTGATTATCTGTAATGAATACCTCCATTCACTTCAAGTTATACTAGAGGATTCTTTCAAGTTTTAAGATTGACGAGAAGTGCTTAGGGAGACATCTTAAACAACTTCCTTTTTGCCGATTTTTAATGTTGCCAAGAGGAATAAAATTTAAAGAAACTTACAGAACTCTTTCTATGTAGGGAGCTGTGGCTAATTGGGCAGCAGTACAAATGAAGAACGAATAAAGGAAGATGGAGGATGGCATTTAATGTCGATTGCATTCCCTTTCACAATCTTAGGGTGCGTGTATTCATCTGCTAAGAGTCAAAAACATGAAGATTAGTGAGGGGAAGTAGTTGCGTGTTGCTGAAATCATTTAATCTAGGGGTGAGCAGTTCCCAATCAGGTCCGGTCCAACCCATGAACCAGGAACCGGACCGGGAGGACTAGTTCCTAGTTTCTAGAACCGTACCGGCTAGTCTTGGGTAGGGGTGTGCAAAAGAATCGGGACCCGTCCGGACCGCCTGAGATCGCCCGGAACCAGTGGTTCCCAAGGGAACCGATCCGGTTCCCGGTTCCAATTTTTTGGAACCGGTGGGTACCGGTCCGGTTTCCGGTGTGGAACCACCCATCCACCCACCCGGACGGGGCAGGTAATATAATAATAATATTTTTTATTTTTTAATTAAAAAAATCTGACCAAAAAAATTAAAAAAAAAAATAAGAGAGTTGTTGTTTTGTTTGCTTGCTGACTATTGTGAACTTGTGGTAAACTCCCACGTGTGATATATAATATAGGCTACGAATGTATTTAATGGGAAGCTTGTGAAGTTGTGAACTTTGTGACGAATCTTGTTGTGATGTGTAATTGAACTTTGTGGTAAATCTTGTTGTCATTGTTTCTGAGGGTTTTAGGCTCATTCAATTTGTTAGCTTAATGAGAGCCTCTTGAGTCTTGACGCTTGAGCAGGTTGTGTAGAAGTTTGGAAAGTTGTAGAGGGCAGTTTTGCATCAGACCATTTTAGATGGAAGTGCATGACTTCTGCATCAGACTAGTGAAATCAAATGCCAAAGTAGGGGTGTTCTGTGTACACTGAAGATACATCACAGATGTGCATTAAGGTAAGTCAAAGTAGCATGTGGTGAACACAACCCACCAACGAGCAAGAATTAGACCAGTCCATTTTTTGATTTGTCCAAGAAAACTTAGTGGGACTGGTTCCATAGACCCACTCGAGAACCGAACCGGATCGGCGGTCCAGTTCTCGGGTGGGTCCATGGAACCGACGGGCGGCTCTCGGTTCTAATTTTTTTGAACTGGTCCTTAGCGGGCAGTCCACGGTTCCGGGGTGGGAACCGCCCATCCAGACCATGCTCACCCCTAGTCTTGGGACCTCGGACCAGTTCGGTCCAGTTCCAATGGGATCAATATTAAATATTATTTGTGAACCGAAAATCGATTGCTCCGTTTTTTCCTTTGTAGTTCAAATTTGATCCCACAAGGCCATGGAAAAAATTGAAAAAATATATAATATATGAAAAAATTGAACAATCATTTCCAATGGGACCAATATTAAATATTTTTCATATATATATATATATATATATATATATATATATATATATATATATTATATGAAATAATTAGAAAAATATATATTTATCGATCCGGTCCGGTCCGGTTCCTACCCTAAACCCGGGAACCGGACCGCCAGGAAACCAATTCCACTTTTAAAAACCAGGAACCGGACCGATATTCTCGAGAACCAGACCAAACCGATCGGTCCGGTCTGGTCCGGTCCGGTCCGGTCCCGGTTTGCGCGGTCCATCTTGCTCACCCCTAATTCAATCTCTTGAACTCAATGTGAAGTTTCAGTTGAATGGTTGCCCTTTTTCTCAGAGAAATCATGAGACCAGGGTAGAGGGATTTATTTTGCAATTTGGGGCATCACACGTAATGTATTTGGGGGTAAAAGAAATATTTAGTCTTAGTAATGAGTAATGATAGGCACTCACAACACAAGAAACACAAATTGTTCGAATTCTTTGAATGGGTCATGTTAGAGAGACGACTCTACTTATTTAGAGTCAGCTTTCACATAGTTTTGAGCTATGTTACTTTTTTTCTAACATCTGTGAAACTTTATAGCTCAAGGGCATTCATTTCTTACAGAATAACTCATCTCCAATATCCTCAAAGGAAATGGATGGAAATAAAAATATGTTGATGAATGGATCAAGACAATTAAAGATGGTCTATTTAGTAAAAGAGTTCTCGTACTTTTTTAATGATGTTGACCCAAAGAATCAATTGAATGCACTCATGGATAACTTTTATGATAGTTGAGCATTGTTGAATTCTTCAATGCTGAATATCAAGTGTTGAAGGGTCTCGAAATTCTCGGTGCTTTTTATTCATCATTGAAGATAATCTTTTCCATTGGTCACTTGACATGGCTATCGAGACTCTCTCTCGTAAGCACCATAATTGCACAACTATCTTGTCGATTGGAGCTTTTACAAGCCTTGAATACTTGTCTTTGAAAGAATGTCGATGTATAGAGAGGCTACCAGACTCAATTGGCAATCAGCAATCGCTACTTGAGTTGAATATCTCCTACACGTGCATTAGAGAGCTACCAGATTCAATGGGAAATGTGAAAAGTCTGAAAGTAGTGAAAATGAATAATTGTTCCAATTGGAAAGACACCTAGTGCCTTATGGATTCTGTAAAAGCTTGAAGTAATAGATGCAGCACACGGTGAAAGCTTGCAACTGGAAATTCCAAATGATTTGTATCTGGCCATTCGACCAGATGTTTGACCCGTGGGCAATTGTCAACTTGTGGAAGATATCCAATGCCATGGTGAGTTGTGAGATTAAATAAACTGGAGTCTTG
The DNA here is from genome assembly GCF_021117445.2 of Syzygium oleosum. Taxonomy (NCBI): domain Eukaryota; kingdom Viridiplantae; phylum Streptophyta; class Magnoliopsida; order Myrtales; family Myrtaceae; genus Syzygium; species Syzygium oleosum. The sequence continues at coordinate 16,951,184 of NW_026607485.1, read as the reverse complement.
ACCTTGTCATCTCCTATTCTCACCACCTTATCAACAGATAATGGCCAGCTATCTCAACTTAAAAGACTAGAACTGCGGTGCTAATTTGTTGTGCCTTCTAAGGCTTCCCTCAAGTTTATATTATTTACATGTTGAATCATGCTTGGTCGATGAGAACAGCGATGGATCTCTCAAATTTGAAGAGACTGTTAGAACTAAGAATTGGGAAGCCTGTAATAATGGAGATCAAGGCCTTGACTGTTTGGAGAATCTACAAATTCTAGAGCTCTTTGATCTTGAACTACAGGAGAGTTTTCCTGATCTGACTCATTTGAAGAAGTTAAAGTTAGTTGTACTAGATTATTATGGTAATAAGGATTTTGCTCATCCCAAAATACCATAATCTCCAGAAGAATTGTTGATCGAAGGCCTTGCCATCATTAATGTGAGTTGACAGGGTTGAAATACTTCGCAGAGAGGGATAACATGCGTGAGGCCTCTGACAAATTCAACTTCAAGAGGTTTGAAGGATGCGATGTCTGGCATTGCTTAGAAGATTCATCCATTTCTTGAAAAAATTTAGAAGACATGCTCAGCTGAGTTCATTTTCCAATAAGAAATGTGTGTGGTACTTGAAAGGTCCTGCATCCACATCCGTATGTCGTCAAGGAAGCTTTGAAACTTAAACAAATTGCTTATTGCACTATGTTCATCTCAGCAGATATTCGTCGTTGTCTTTCCTAGAATCGATACTTGTTATACTTAGATTACAATAAAACTTGGCAATTGACTTGAAATCCGATGTTCTTGTACCCTTGTATAGTTATTACTGGCTGTTTTTACAACTATTTTCTACCTTTAAGATGGATGGTTGTATAAACTGCTCATGAAATAGCACCGTCGTTTCTTCTTATTTATTTCATGAGTTCGATTTGGTTTAGATATATTACTTCGTGACGGTTTTGGTTGGCTATTTGAGTTACCGACTTACCGGTAAAAGACAAGTCAAAGTGATGCTAGTGTTACTACATTCAAGTGCATTAGTGCATTAATTTTGTCAATTTACACGTTAGTCATTTATGTGAGATCCTCGGAACTTGCTAGTTTATACTTTAAATTTGAACCTATTAACTATGCCTTGTAAGACTTGACTTTGTTATACCATAAATAATGAAGGATATAGTCAAATGCGCAGGTTTTAATCCATGACATAAGCACGTTCATTCACTTTTTGGTTATCATAGTAGTGGAGCTTTAGGTTTCAACATTTATAAGGAGAATCACTAAGCGACAAAAGAGTCCTATACTCCGACGGCTAAGCTCTTTCTCTCGGTAATAAGTAAGAAAAACCTGCGGATTATTTCTATAAAGGTAAGATGTGGCTAACTCAGTTAATGCGTAGAGTTGACCATAGTATATTTTTACCAACGTTTTGGTGTTGTACTCTGGCTTTTACTATAATGTACAAACTCCAGCTTATCATACATTGTCCAGGACTTAGATGGTCTCTTGCAAAAGGTGCTTTGAATGGTCATAATTGGCAATTATGCTTTGACATGATGAAGGAATTTTAGCTTTTCAAGTTTCCACTGATGTTAATTCCTGCATATCAGAAATCGAAGGTAAAAGCTAACATCTCATTCGAAAAGGCCGATCAGATCGTTCTTACATGTTTAAGCCAAGATGATATAAATTGTTTAGCTCCTAAAAATTGACATTTAGCAGAGGTTGCCTGTCGAAATGATGCAAACTTCAGTCAAGGTCATCATTTGTTTCCAAGATGGCTTGATTTATTTGTTAATCTGCATTATGTCCTGCCAGGAAACAGTTGAACTACTTGGTTGTGCCAAGAAATCTTTATGTGCCAATGAGCCAGTAGCAGAAGGTAAGGTCACTGATTGAAAAGTGGTCTTTCTAGACAGTCTTTGTTTCACCTTGTAAAATTGGTTAATTGCCTAAACTTGCAAGTCTTACAGTTCTAGAATTCACATATCTACCAATGCCTGTACAGTTCAACACGAGTTCAACCCCTCACAAAAGGAAGGAAAAAAAGCAGCATGATTCAGCTATGGATAGCTCAGCTCAGCATCTACATATCCTTATTAGGTTCTATCAAGTCAGGTAAACAAAGCCATGGGCCCAAGATTAGATTGACAAGTAAACTTGCAAGCCCATTCATTCAATAGGCATCACAAAGTTGTTTTTACAAGGATGATACATCAAACTTTATGCTATTTACATTCCAAATGAATTTCGGTAGAGATCCTATGCATCTTGCAATGGACATGGACAACGGATCGATGGAATGCATTCATTGAACAAAATTCATCCAGAGCTACCTAATGATCTTTGAGAAATTTGTTACTTTACAGGGTCACCTAGCTGCCACAGTGTAGGTAAGTATTCATTTCCTTAAAAACTCTTTTCATATGAGTAAAAATTCGTAAAGAAAAATCATTTGAAGTGAGAAAGTTCTTAATGCTTCTCCAAGTTCAAGATTCAAAATGAACATATAAGAAACTTGAAAGTCATCATCTTCAAGAGTTTCAAATGATATTCATTAGTTGAAAATTGTTTTTCAATGCATTGTCACATGCATCACAAATCAAAAATCCCCACGGAGGATAGTTTGAGCAAGTGATTTTGACAAAATAAAAGGGAGTGTTAAATATGCCAAGTGAGAGTACTTAGGATGACGAAAGGTAAGCCCTGTCTAAACACGTGGCTTACACGCTATGAGAAATTAAGAAGATTCGCTAAATTTAGGCTCCGTTCGTTTGGCGGAAAATATTCTCCCAGAAAATATTTTCCGTGTTTTCTGGTGTTCGGGGGGCGGAAAACGTTTTTCGTGGGAAAATATTTTCCTTCCCCCCCTCACAAAATAGCCTAAGTCTACGGAAAATGACTTCCGCTTCTTCAAAAGCGGAAATCATTTTCCGGAGCTTCTTCTTCTTCTTCTTCACTAAGGTCGCCGGCCGCCGCCGCTTCGCCGGCCGCCGGCCACAGGCCTGCTGCTGCTGGCTGCTGCCAGCTGGCCGGACGTTGCGCCGCCGCCGATCACCGGCGAAAAATATTTTCCGAAACTTTTTCATATTGATCGCCGAACACCGGAAAATTATGTTCCGGGAAAATATTTTTCAGGAAAATGACTTCCGGGAAAATATTTTCCAAAATGAGAATATTTTTCGCCAAACGAACGGAGCCTTAGTCACTTTTTTTTGTATTTATACGAGAGAAGACAGGATATTGATTACAAGAAATCCTAGGATTATTTCTTATGTTCTTACCCATCGTATCCCTATCCTATTCGGTCTACAAATTCGAGCAACACAATTTTAGCCCAGCATTTTTCACGGGCCAAATGTACAAAAAAAGCACAACCTTTTAATAATGTAATAAATTTAACACATCTTTTCAAACGTAAAAAAAAAAAAAAAACAAGGGACAACGTTTCTCCCTCTATGATAAAAATTACATGATCTAGAATATCGTCCATTCTCATCGTTATCTGGTCCAAGTGTTTTTTTTTTTGGGTCAAAAACTAGTATATTTATTTAATTATAAGAAGTTGGAGGATACATTCCATGGGCTTCAGAACATAGTAAATCCTAAAGACCCTGAGGAGAATAAAAAACCCAATTACTCGGTAAACTATTTCTCCTTTGGGCTTTAGCGACCCAATCAACCACCCTATTGGCTTCTCTACTGATATGGGCCAAATTTAGCTTCAAGTAGGGCTTGCGCAGCTGTTGGGCTTCGCTGATAAGCAGATGGAGCTCCTAACTGATATGTGCTTGATATGCCAGTCGACTTATCAGATCCAAGTGATCTGTTTCAATCTCCAGTTCTTGTCCCGATCGAACAAGAAAGTACTTTAGGGTTTGTACCAAAGCTGTCGCTTCTGCCATTGCCGCCGATGAAGCTTTGATCGATCGAGCGAACCCATACACCAAGCGCCCCTTGTGGTCTCTACAGATAGCAGCAATAGCTCCTTCACTCGTTCCTTCCAGATAAGCACCGTCTATGTTGATTTTTAGTTTTCCTCTATCCGGTGGCCGCCACTGCTGAGAAGGAATTGCTGATAAAGCTTCTTCTTTTTTCTTCCCAGGAAGCCTTCTTGTGCAATTACAAAGCAACGAGTGAGCATTCTCCACCGTACGCTCGGGATCTGGTTTCAATGACCGAAAAATGCCGTTGTTTCTCGCTTTCCAACTCTGCCAGAGGACATTCGCCAACAACTCGAGAGGAATGCAGGTATGTTTGAATTTGGCAAGCCATTCATCAAATGTTGATAGTCCATGAGAGGATATGTGTATTTGCAGAGAAGGATGATCCCATACCTTCTTCGTCCAGACGCACAGGAGGAGGATATGCTCCGCAGTCTCTGGGCTTTGCTTGCAGATGCTACAAATTGGATCAGGTACGATTTGCCTCCTATATAAGTTTTCTCTAGTAGCAAGAGCATTTTGACACGTACTCCACAGAAAAAATTTAATTTTAGGCATTGTGTGGGACTGCCAGATCTTCGTCCATAGGGATCGAGGAGTTTGATAGGATGATGAGGCTAGTGTTGGATTGAATATCGCAGATTCCTCTCTGATTTTGTTGTAAGCACTCTTCACCGTATAATCCCCAGTTTTGGAATTAGTCCACACCATTCTATCTTTTGTATCCTGCGAGCTCAATGGGACTACAGAGATATCGGCCACAATGTCAGGGTCGAAGAGGTCATGTAGCTGTTGTTCCTTCCATTTTACTGCTCTCTTGTCAATCAAATCAGCCACTACTCTAGGATCGTCTTTATTTGCCAATCCCCCGATCAATCCCCTCTTTAACCACCTATCCTCCCTGATTCTGATACTCTCTCCATTCCCTACCATTCATTGGATCGAAGGACTAATGGTTTCTTTACCCATTAAGATGCTTTGCCAGCCCCACGACAGTCTACTCCCTTTGCTTGAATGCCAAAAGTCTCATTCAAGAAAATATAATCCTTTAAGAACCTTGCTCCAAAGAGAGGAATGATTTTGAAATATCCTCCATGCCTGTTTTCCCAACATAGCCTTGTTAAAAGAAGTCAAATCCCGAAAACCAAGGCCTCCATTATCTTTTCTGAATTTCAGAATTTCCCATCTCTTCCAATGCATACCAGCTTGGTCGCTGCCATTTTTCCACCAAAATGCTGCCACTTTCTTCTCAATCGCTTTACAAATAGATACTGGTATCTTGAAGATCGACATAGCATATTGAGGAATGACTTGCACCACTGCTTTAATTAAAATCTCCTTTCCCGCTTTGGAAATCAACTTTTCCTTCCATCCTTCAAGCTTCATATTAACCCTTGCAGTGATCCAAGCAAACATTTGCTTTTTCGTTTCGCCCCAATCAGACGGGATGCCCAAATATTTGCTGGTTTTCTCAATTTCTGGAACTCGCAGTTCGTATGACATTTTCCTTTTTAAACTCCATGGACACTCCCTGCTGAAAAAAAACCCCTGATTTGTTTCTATTAATTGCTTGGTCTGAAGCATAGCAATACTGATTCAAGATAGCTGAAATGTTTTGGCATTCTCTAATGCTTCCTTCTAAAAAGAAAATCGAATCATCCGCAAACAGAAGGTGGGATAAAGTGGGGCAGGATCTATTCATCCGGATCCCTTGAATACTCCCACTCTCCAAAGCACGTTTCAGCATGAAGGATAGACCATTCGCTACTAGAATAAACAAGTACGGGGATAGTGGATCGCCTTGGCGAATGCCTCGCGAAGGTTGGAAATAAGGCTGTGGCTCTCCATTGATTTTGACACTAAAAGTAACTGACGAAACACATTGCATAATCCAATTCACCCATTTTGAGCAGAATCCCATTTTCAACATACTGGCCTCCAAAAAATCCCATTCCACTCTATCGTAAGCCTTTTGCATATCCAGTTTTAGAACCGCCTGAAATTTCTTCTTTCTTTTTCGTAGTCTCAACTGATGGAGCACCTCTTGGATGATTAGGATATTGTCTTGAATCTATCATCCACATACGAAGGCACTCTGTTCTTCTGAAATCAACTCCGGTAGCCACTGCTTGAGTCTATTTGCCATGACTTTAGAAATGATTTTATAGGCAAAGTTACATAAACTAATAGGTCAAAACTGCTCTAGTTTTTTAGGGTTTGGGACTTTTGGGATCAGGGTAATTTGTGTTCTATTAAGCTCAGGGTCGAGGTACCCATATGTAAAGAAATTCTGTATCTTCTTATACATATCGAGCTGGACATCTTCCCAATGACGTTGAAAGAATTGTTTATTCAAACCATCTAGCCCCGGTGCTTTGGTGGAACCTAGCTGGTGAACCGCCATCTTCACTTCCTCCAAGGATAAGTCTGCTATTAAACTGTGGTTTATTTCCTCCCCGACTAAACATGGATAGTTTTCCAATACTGGTTCAAAGTTTCGAGAGCCACAAGAACTGTAAGGTTTTGGAAAAAACTCACTGTCATTTGCTTCTACTGGTTGCTGTCCCGCACCCATTCATTGCTGGAGTTTTTTAACATCGTTATCATGTTTCTTTGTCTCCTTTGAATCGTTGTTGCATGGAAGTATTTTGTATTTTTTTCCCCCCACTTTAACCAGTTTATTCTTGATCTCATTCCCCAGTACATCTCCTCTTGTCGCCAAAGTTTTTCAATCTCCCCATTTAGAGAAGCAATTCACTCTCTTTCACCACCCAAACCTGGGTTACTATTAATGGACATGCGTTCATTTTTCAAGGAGTTTATCTTCCAATGAGCATTGGTGAACTTTTTCCTACTCCATTTTTCCAACTCCCTTGCAACCCTTCTTAATTTTTCCAGCAAATCAGCGTCAGAAGAATGCCAAACATCTCTAATAATATGCCCACATTCAGCATCTTCTAGCCAAAAGGCTTCAAATCTGAATTCTTTTTTCCTCTTGACTAAAATTGGGAATAAAGATATCACAATGGGGCTGTGATCCGAGCCTAAGGCCGGTAATGCTATAACTTCAGCCCTTGGGAAAGTAATCCTCCACTCTATAGTACAAACTGCTCGATCTAGTTTTTCCTTAACATATGCACTCCCCTCTCTATTGTTGGTCCATGTGAACGCACACACTTTACGCTCCAAATCCATCAAGTAACAAGTATCAAGACAATCCCTGAACGCTTGAATTCTGTAGTTTTCAGCCATACGCAATCCAACCTTTTCCCAGTAATAAAGTACTTCATTAAAGTCTCCAACACAAACCCAAGGGAGTTGATTCGCTATGCTGATTTGATACAGTTCAGCCCATAGTTGTAGCCTAGAGTGGAAGTCATTTGGTGCATGGACAAAAGTGATTCGCATTCTCTGTTTGCTTTCCGCAATCTCACATTCAAGATTCACTAGATGCCCGGAGTATGAATCTATTGTGATCGACATAGTTTCATTCCAAAACAAAGCCATTCCCCCCGCTATGCCAACAGGATTTACTATAAAGCACTTTTGGAACTGCAGCCTTCGCTTCAAAAGCTGTACAACTTCTTCTTGATTTTTAGTTTCCATTAAAAACATTAAAGAGGGCCTCTCCTGAGTCACAAGAACTCTCAAGGCTTGATTTGTCAGGGGTGTGCCCAACCCCTGACAATTCCAGCATACAAACTTCATTTGTAACCTAGTTGCTTATTAGCAGTAGCCACCAAAGCCCATATTTTCTCCTCTGAAAGTAACTGAATGGGAGTCTCAAGTAGCTAAGTTTCATCCAAAACAGGCATATTAGAACAGTTCTTTTCATAAGGACTGAATCGTTTCGCTTTTTTACCTACTGGAATCTTCTATCCTCAACTTTTTCTTATGCATTTTCGCAGGTTTTAAAGCTGTGTCAAACTCCCCAATCAGCACAGGGGTTGGGGCCGAGCTGATCATGAAAATCGTCCCCTTCCTTTCAAACAACTCTATGCAAACAAGAATCTGGGTTTGTCCTTACCTTTAGCAGACCAAGCGACCTTCTGTCACCAAGGCCATTGCATCAACAGCCATTTGTGGACTGGCAAAAATTGTCAATACCAAGGACACAGAGAGAAGAAGAAAGAGCTGGTAGGGTTTGTGGGTAATGGGGGAAGGGGTTTAGGGTTTAACAGGGTTTTGGGTCTCTGATGTAAAGGGGAAATGATTTTTCCACGAAGAAGTGGAAAGATCAAAAAAAAAAAAAAAAGGAAAGCGGATTGACATAGGAAAGGGATTAGGGTTAGAAATTTGGATTGAGATTGAAGGGAGCTACCACAAAATAGGGTAGAGAGAAGCTCTCGTGACGAGAGAGAGAAATGGAACCGATTCAGAGAGCTGGCGATTGCAGGCTTGACAACTAATCCACGTGTTAGCATACCCGATTCTCACTGCATTGACAACTAGCAACGGCTAGTAACATATTCTCACCCCCCCAAAAACAGTCCACTTTCATCTCAATATCAATTTCATGGTGCCTCATCAACACTGCAATGACATTATTATCTAAATAAGCGTCAAAATACCCTCTCCCTAAAACGAATATCGAGAATATTTTCCAGAATAATTCTTTCGTATAAGGATTTGGAACTTCTAGTTTTGGACGCAACTAATTGATGCTATTTTTATCACACGGGCCAAAAGTTTCATACTTCTTATGTAATTCATTATTCATTGAGGTAAGAATATATTATCTAAATTTTAAGTCATCGTCACGCCACTTATCATAAATGACTTGCTCTTCTTGGGTCCCAGCCTCAAGAAAGGAGTCTAGCATCTTTTCATCAAGCACATACCTAATTTTCTCTTAATTGAGAACATTTCTCAAATTCCTCATTTAGTCACTAAAATTGGGTCCAATCAAGCAATTCTTGTTAAGTATAGAAGCGAGTGGGTTTGTGATCACCATTTTCAGAGTAATAATATATCTATGCAGAAAATAAAGTGTTAGCCGTTGTCTTTCAAAATAACTATTTCAATTTGGCCTTTAAATGAAATAGATCCTCCCACTAAATTTTTCAAATCCTATACTCCTTAAAATGGGAAAACGGTAATCTTTGTTGGGTAAAGATTACTAGTGGAAATTGGAGTCCCACCGGCCCATAGCCCACCTCACCGGATAGTTATTAGTGTTCTATGAACTTAGTGAGTGAACCAATTCAACACATCATATGCGAGTTTCAATCATAACTTCGGCCTCTAGACCATAAAAGTGTCACCTAACAGTTATTGACATCATTATCATAGTTAAGTCTAGCCCATCATATCATGTAAGTATTGAAAACATAAACAATCCCTTCACCTGACAGTTATTGGAAATCGTTCGGCTCCAACCTCACAGCATCACGTGCATAATGGAGTAGTCCAATATTATGAATGGCAATTGACCCCTATGTATCCATAGCCGGTCAATCAACCACTATAATGTTAGACCAAACCACGACGATGGAAGGCCACGAGTCCGAAACTCATTTCGACTTAATATAATTAATAAGGAGATTTGGATCGTTATTAATGGTCTCATTTTGCACATTAACCGGTTTAACATCCATAACAACATAAACAGAACAAATAAATAGATATCAAAGGCATAAATATTTATCCTACGTGGTGATCATGGAATTATGGCTCAATGAGTCTCGAGCCAATGAGCTCCATTTAGCCAATTTAATGTTTTAATAAAAGAGACATGCTATTCACTTCTTCTTGGATCCTTGAATTCTTCACAAATCAGGCCCATAGAGCTCTCTAGCTTAATGGCTCCTCCTCTCGAAACATTTTGTGACATTCTGAATTTCGACCCATTTTTGGGATTTATAAAACGTGTATTTCGTCAGTGCGCTTATAATAAAATCTCGCCCGGAACTGATCACTCCTGGGTTATTTTTAAATTAGAGATTTCGCTAGAATCGCACTCGATCGAATTTGGCCGTTATTTAGAGCCCGAACTTTGGTGTCGAATTTCTCGGAGTTTCGTGACGAATTTAATTGGACGATGCCGATATTATTGTGGTCAGCGTCGATATTGCCCGGGATAAGTGAAAAGTGAAATTTGGACCGGGTGTGGATTTGGACTAGTAGACCTCCCTCGTAGTGTGTTTTATTTAGCATCTGTGGGCCAAATCCTAATTTTTAATTAGGGTTTTTCGTGGGCCATTAGATCGATTTCGGGTTTGAAGGAAGACCGTCGGATCGCACTTGAGTATTTTATTTGACTTCTCTCTCTCTCCCCCTGCCCGCGCACGTTTCCCCCCCCCCCCCCCCGGTCACGTCCACTCACCCCCCTCTACATGGCAGACGTGTCCCCTCTTTCTCTCTCTTCCTTTTTCTCTTCTTCTTCTTCTTCTTCTTCTTCTTCCTTTTCTCTTCTTCGGCCGCGACTCCTGCTTCTTCTCACCCGCTCGCCTCCCTCTCACCGCCCGGCCACCGCACGCCGTTCGACCCGCCGCCGCACGCCGCCTTCTCGCCGACAAGCCGCCGCCACCTCGACTCCACCCCAACCGAGCCACGCCACTGCCCGTCGCCGGTCTGCGCAAGCCACCGCGAGTACTGCCCTCTACTCGGACCAGCCGCCACCATCGTGCGCCGACGTCGCCGCGCGTCCCACCGCCGCACGCCGCTCGCAGGGACGCTGTCGGTCTAGCCGCTTTTCCCCCTGGCCGACTGCCCTCTTCTCCTTCTCTCTTGTCGCAAGAGCACCAGCTCGCCGCCGCGGCTCAGCGCTGCCCAGCCGTCAGCCGGCCCGTCCTGCCTCGCCGCGCCGCCTCCGTCCGTCGCCGGCCCTGCCGTTTCCGCCACCCGACTCTCCTTCCCCTGTTCTAGCTTCCCTTCCCCTGTTTCACCCGCCAGCCGTCGCCGCGCCCGACAGGCCAGTCACCGCCGTCGCTGCTGGCCACTGCCACCCTCGCCGGCTCACCGCCGCCACCAAGCTCCCCCCTCAGCCGCCGTTGCTGCTGCTGTTCCGACGAGACCTCCTTCTGCCGCTCCATCTCCTATTCCGCCCGTCCCCTGTACTGTTCCTGTTGCCCTGCCGTCCCTCCGACGACGACGCGACTTCTGCTGCCTCTGTCCCAGCCGCTGGCTCGCCGTCTCCACCCTTGCTAGCAGCTCACCATCGCTGCTCAGCCAGGCCAGCCGAGGTGCCAGCCGCACGAGCCGTCGCCGCCGTGAACCGCCGAGTCGCTACTGTGCCGACGCCGCTGCTGCTCCGTTCCGGCAGTCTTGCTGCCCTCCACGCTTGACCGTTCTCGCTTGGGCCCTAGGTAAGCGACCCCCTAAACCTCGTATAAGACTTCAGGTATTTATCGGACTTGTTTAGAGGCTAAATCGTGTGGATTAGGGGCTGGGTATGGCTGATTTTGGTTGCTGGAATTGCGGGCTGATCATGGTTGAAATGTGGGTAGATTGGGGTGATCTAGAGGCTTAATTAGTGGCTGGTTTTAGCGGGTTTTATTGCTGGTTTGTTAGACTAATGTTGGTTAGTTTATGGCTTGGAATGTGAGTCGAATGTGATGAAATGGTGGGCGCGTGTGTGGTTCAATTGTCGCGGCACTTGTGAGTGAATTTTGATGCTTGAGAGTGGGTGATTCGTGTTGGTTTGTGGGCTGTTTGTGTCCGGCTTGAATACTAGAATTGTGAGATATTGTAGTGAGTTTATGACTTGGAAATGGGGCCCTTAAAATGTGTTAGAATGCTAGTTGTGCAATGTGGCGAACTTGTGACGCCTTAAGGAACGAATTTGGTACTCGCATGGATTGATTGGAATGAGTGACGATTAAGTATATTATGGCGTGGTTTGATTACGTAAATGACGTGGGAATTGATTGAATTATGTGGCGTGTGTGTTTGCTTGAACAAGCCCGGATCGATCGGAGGGCTGCCAACCTGTAGGGTGTTGACCTGAGTTGTGAGAAAGGACCTGTGGGGTGTTGACCCGGGTCGTGAGAAAGGTCCTAAGGCGTGTTGACGCGGGACAAAGCTCAGATTGATCGGAGGGCTGACATGTGGGGTGTTGACCCGAGTCATGGAAAGTGGTTGGACACGCATGCGAAATGTGCTTGATTGAATTGGGTGAATATACTTGTGTATGGTGTTCGAACGATAGTGATATGTACATTGGGTGTTATTGCATTATTGTGAATTGACTAATATGCAGAGTTAGCGCATGTTTTGAGGAGAGGTAAGTACGTTCATGTGGATTTTATTTGTCGGTTGTTATATTGCATGTGGAGACTCGTCTGGGTACGCATTGGCCTATGTGGGGTTTAGGTTGTCTGCTTATTGAAATTTATCTCATCCCCCGTTGTTAAACTTTTTTAGGTTTGGAGTGACGGATAGTCGTCACGTGCGGTTCAAAGACCGGGAGTGACCTTGGACATTTGATGCTTCGTTTCATCTTTGGATGCCCCTCTTTTGTATAGTGAAGTAGGCTACCCAACCACTGTTCTCTCTTGATGTTGTGTATTTGTGAATGCTTTAGTGCTATCCCTTGTCATTATCTATCGTCAGGGTTGCTTGAATTTCGCTTCCGCTTACGTACGTCTTTGCGTGTTTCGTATGGGTCGGCAACGCGTCCTGGGACGTCGCGTTCAATACGGCCATCGAAGGGATGTCGCGAGCCTGTTGGGGTTCAGGGCGTGACATCCCCGTTGATTTGGTATCAGAGTAAGGTCAGCTCGATCCAAGTTGGTCGAAACATGGAGTGATAAGGAGCGATGACTTTAGGATAGCTAGTTAGGGAGACTTGTGTGCCATGCGTACCCCAGACTATTTGATGTGATTGCTGAGTGGTGTTATGCAATGACATGTGTAGTGCAGATGCAGCAGGACTTGAGGTAAGTGCACGAATCCTGTTGGTTGTGATTGGGTATTGTTTGTGGTTGGCTGCCTGCTTTATGGATTTGTGTTGTGATTCGTTGCCTAGGGCTTTAGACTGGTATAGTTGGCTTAGGTTTCTAATTCCTGCGTGGAATTATAGCAGGTGAGTATTTGTGAGAACCTGTAAGATGAGCAGTCGAGGTAGAGGTCGAGGTCGAGGTCGAGGTCGAGGTCGAGGTCGTGTGGACCCGCAAGCTAGAATGGCAGAGGATCCCAGGGTGGATGAAATCTGGAGGGCGCTTGAGGAAGCGGGATTATTATTGGGTAGACAGACGGGGGAAAGAAGCGCTATTGTCGTCGCTGCAGATGCCAACGAGATTATTGAGAATAATGGAGATCAGGGGAATAATGTGATTGGTGGAAATCCCGGTCCAATGCGAGTAAATGCGAACAGGCCAATGTCCAAGCTAGTCGAACAGTTTCTGAGGTTGAATGTCACGCCCCGAATCCCATCGAGATGCAACACACTTCTCTGATCGAATAGGGCGATGTCCCAGAGTATCGCCGACCCAATTAAACTTATCAGAGATTTGTCAATCAGCGAAAGCCACCATCAATACCCGGACAATAATAACTGGGGTAATCAGGGAGAATAAACATATTCATTGCTCATTCAAACTTATATAATATTCACAATATACAAACCACCATATACACAAGCACACCCAACTTCTACACTATTAACCACCGACATCAAAAAGGATAGATAGCCTGGGTTTCCCTATCACCAAAAATGGAACACCTCAAAAACCTATTCCAACCCCTAAACCTAGCCCCTACGCCCTCTGCTTGCGTCCACTCCAAGGCTGATTCTTCGTCATCTGATTCTGAATTTCCCTGGACTGTCTGCTCCTCCGAGGACTCCGGCTCGGCCTCGATCTCGATCGGGTGGTTTATGTCACCCGACTCCGCTGGAACCTCGTCCCGCTCCTCCTTGTCTGACTCCTCATCAGACCCATATTTTGGCACAAATTCAGGGCAATCCATTGCTCATACGGGGGTATATACTCCGGTTCCTCTTCAGGCTCAGCAGGCTCATCCTCAGGTTCTACCTCGGGTTCTTCCTCTTCTGGTTCTTCCTATGGGGTCGCCTCGAGATCCACGTCCATCGAATCGTACCCCGCCTACGATTCTTCAGGCTCTGGCTCATGCTCGGCCCCCAAAGGCTCAAGTGCTGCAGGCGCTTGCTACTGTCCGGACTGCGCCAACGGAGTCTCCAAACTAGTCATCTCGCCGTCGGGAGGAGGTATGGCAGATGGGTCCCAGTCCCCAACTCCATCAAAGGGGACGTCATATCCACGGACGGGACCAAACTCATCTATCCCGTCTCAAAAGAACCAAGCGGTGTATGTGTTGGCTTGCCAGAAGGGTAGTCCTACGTCTACCCAAACTACCGTCGAATGCTTAACCCAGGTCATGTTTTCGTCTATAGGGTATTCTACAACGCTATGATCGGTGTGCACTGGTACTCCAAAACGTTCAGGTGGCGGCGGTGGGGGATTTATTGCTCCGGTCGGGGTTCTGAAATTGTTGGTTGAAACAACCATGAGATTACATCTCAATAAGTACACACCCTAAACCCCACCTAGGCTATCACGTACCTCCAGACAACCACAACAATCAATCATACTCAGCCATCACATCACAGACACACAATTATGCTTACCTGGACCTTTCCAGCGTGCAACCTGCACGTTAATCATAACAATACCATTTCCAATCACATGCACGTTCTAATTACAATTCATGCATTCGTTCCGGCCTCAACACAATCTTTCCACCACAACTCGCTAGTGACCCGCGCAATGATACCGCATCAGGTTCACTGCGACCATCTCACACTCAACTCGCCAGTGACCCGCGTAATGGTACCGCCTCAGATACACTGCGACTAACTCATAACAACACTTCAAGGCCCGCGTAATGGTACCGCCTCAGGCCGTGTATCTTGCCCACGTAGTGGTACCGCCTCAGGCTCAACACCCACCACCTACGACACAACCCGCGTAATGGTACCGCCTCAGGTTGGCCGTCCTCCGGTAATACCGGGCATCGTCCCGCGTAGTCGTACCGCCTCAGGACGGATCAGTTCCCCGCGTAAACACGCCTCAGGGATTTAGTGATCACACGAACATACTCGCGTACCATATATTTTATCTGTACCCCGCGTAAACACGCCTCATGGCATTTTAGTGATCACACGCACATCGCACGCCTCAAATCTCACACGTGTACACACTCGGGTATCAATCAATTGCACTTTAATGCACCCAATTTCATCACCACAACTCAGCCACATTACAAACACACAATCAACATACAAATTGCCATATTTCCACTGTAACAGCCCGAATTTCGACTCAATTCCGGAATCAATAAAACGAGTATTATTTCTCATTTCACTTTAGTAAGTCTCGCCCAGAGCTGATCACTCTCGGGATACTGACCAAATGGGAATGGCTAATTAGGAAATACGGTACGTGGACCAGGGACCCGATCACCAGCCTGGCACGGATTTCGAGAAAACGATGAGGAAATACTTTGGGCCAATGTGGGCCGATCGTAGGAAGGTCACGGATGTGATTTGGCCAAGGCCAACGACGTACAATCGGATAGCAGGTGATTCTGTACGACCGAAAGTACGCGTGGCCAACCGATCCTGAACTTGAACCAAACGATCGTAACCTCAGGAACTAGTGGTAATTCCTCTCGTTCTCCCGATAATCGAGACCGTGATGACTCGGATAACCTAAGTCGATACGTGTAACCCCTAAACAGCCGCCCGTTAGTAAGAGACACGGAAAATTGAAATTGAGCAAGTTTTGATCGCGTAATTGGACTCGGACTTCGAGGTCAATTTTCGAGGGCTTAAGAGGCTATTTTTGAGAATCCGACGTCATATTATGTTGGCCACTCACATTTGGGGTTGGCACGGTCGAAAAATGGAAATTCGGCCCGGGACCGGAAAATTACGATTTTGCCCCTAGGCCTATTTTTGGGTATTCCGAATTTTGAGGAGTTTGGAAATTAAATTTGGGGATTAATTGTGGATAAATATCAGCCCCAAAAGATTGGACCAAAACGCCCTTGGATATTTTGGCTTGGATTAATGAGGACCAAGTGTTGTAGGGGCAAAATTGGAATTTGGAAAGTTGGTCAAATTTGACTATTTAGTCAAGACCCACTCTCTCTCTCTCCTCATTCTCTCTCTCCTCTCACGGTTTCTCCCTTTCCCCCCCCCCCCCAAACCGAGAGCTCCCTCCTCTCCTCTCTCCCTCACCGAACCATCTCCCCCTTTTGCTCGGCCGTGAGGATCACCGCCGAAGCCGCTCGCCGGAGCAAGCCGCCACCGCCGTGCCATCGCCGTACGCCGATCGCCGCCGCCGTGAGCCGCCGGCCAGCCGTTCCCCCTTCCCGCTCTAGCCGAGTTAGTCTAGAGTTCGGGTAAGTCACGCCCTAAACTCTATTTAGGATATCGGGTATTAACGGACTCGTTAGACACGGTTTAGGGTAGTTTAGAGGTTGATGGAACTGATTATAGATGGATTAGAGGAGAGCTTGATCCCTTGTTGTGTTCATGATGTTCATGTGGCTGTTGGATGTTAGTTTGGACATGGTGGAATGAGTTTTGGAGGTTGAAACTCGGTAGAAATCAATTAGGGATTGAATCCGTGAGGTTTGGTGTGATTCTCGGATTCGCGGTTACTGTACCCGTCCGGTTTACTATTTTTGTGAAGAATTTTGTGGGCCGAATTTGAGGAAGTTTTCTTCATGAAAGTTGCTCCCAACATCCTGAGGTATAACATATTTTAAATTTGGAATTTTTGGAGGCCATTTGGTACGAAAACCCATTTTCAGACCGTATTGAAACCGCCCGGAACACTGTTCATCCCGACCTTCTTGTCTTTCCGAATTTTTATAAAATTTTCCAGATCTATTTTCAATAAATTTTCTTCACAAAAGTTGTTGATGACTTTTATTTCTATGACATATAAAAATTTCAAAGCTTTTCAAGGTGATTTGGGTGTTGAAAGAAATGTATTTTGAGGACAAAATAGTCTGTTAAAGCGAACTGATTCTTGTCTGATTTCGAAGGACAAAAAGGCATGGTTGCAGATTGAACCGGATTTCGTGTTCTTCATAAGAAATATTTATCAAGATGTTTTTTATGATATATCCAAAATTTAGAATTTTTGGAGTTCGTATATGCAATTGTATGGGTTGTGATTGTTGGTTGATTCTGGATTGTGTCTTGGGCTGAATGTGGCGCGATTGTGTGCCGAGAGTGTGTGGCCATGAGGCGTGATGGTGTGATTGCGCATTGAGTTCGCGTGCCAAGCATGGGTGATCGTGTGGTGTTCATGTGGCGAGAATGTGTATATGTGAAGTGTATGTGAAGTGTGCGATTGTGTGTGGCCGTGTGTATATGTGGCCGTGTGGTATGTGTGGTATGAGTGAAACGAAGGTACGGGAAAGTAGGATTGGTTGGAAAGGTTCCGTCCTGAGGCGTGTTCGTTTACGCGGGACGAGGTGACGATGCCTGGCCCGACGAGGTGACGATGCCTGACGAGGTCAGAAGACCGTTGGCCTGATGCGTTTTACGCGAGCGAGGTAGTGAAGGCAAGTTGAGTGTAGGATTCCGTCCTGAGGCGTGTTCGTTTACGCGGGACGATGCCGTCCCTGACGAGGTGATGATGCCCGGCCCGACGGGGTGACGATGCCTGACGAGGTCAGAAGACCGTTAGCCTGATGCATTTTACGCGGGCGCGGTAGTGGTGGAAAAGTTGGGAATGAGCTGGACTTGGTTTGACGTGTGAGGATTGTGAAAGTTGACACATGGCGTGAGTTAGTGTGCGAGTGTGGTTGTATCGTGTGATGTAGTGCTCGATTATGGGGTAAAAACTACTATGCATGATATGGGACGTGCCCAAGTGGGTTTTGCCTTATAATCGAGGCACGCGCGATTGTGATGCATTGATGCATGTGAATTCATATTACATGCTTTGGTGTTGCGACATGAATGATGCATCATTGTGGCATGTTGGTTGTATTATTATCTGACGTGCAGGGAAGTGTATGAACAATCTCAGGTAGGTTCGCGTGTGATTGTTAGTATGATTGGTTGTTTGTGTCAGGTATGTGTTGTCTGGAGGTACGTGATAGCCTAGGTGGGGTTTAGGGGTGTACTTATTGAGATGTAATCTCATGGTTGTTTCAACCAAACATTTCAGAACCCCGGTCTGAACAATGAACCTTCCGCCATCGCCGCAGCGTTTTGCAATACCATTGCACACCACATTAACGTGGTAGAGTACCCGACAGACGAGCAGGAGACTCAGGAGGATTCAGATTCAGAGGACGAAGAATCAGACTCGGAGTGGACACCAAGTAGAAGGCGTAGGGGCAAGTGTAGGGATTGTGAAATAGGCTTTTGAAGTGTACTATTTTGGTGATAGGATACCCAGGTTATCGATCCTTTTTTATATCGGTGGTATATAGTGTGACGGTGCGGTGTGCTGGTATATATGTGGTTTTGTAAATTGTGGATATTATATAAGTTTGAATGAGAAATGAATAAGTGCATTCTCCCTGATTACCCCAGTTATTATCGTCCGGGTATTGGTGGTTTCCGCTGTTGAAATAAATCTCTGATAAGTTTAATTTGGGTCGGCGATACCCTGGGATGTCGCATCATTCGACCAGAGAAGTGTGTCGCGTGCTCGAAGGGATTCGGGGCGTGACATCCACATCCAAATTTCGGCAAATCAATTCCAGCCCTTCACGACATTTTCACACAATTAATTACCGAAGCAAATATCCAATTTACATACCGCACAACACATCACAGCACACATTTCAGCCACTCACAGCCCGCTTTTGGCCTCTAATTTTCCACCAAAATCTCCCAAATTCATTCCTTAGGCCCGCTAATCAATTTCGCCCCTAAAACTATACTAATCCGCGTCTAATTAAACCCGATTCTACCTCAAATTTGTCCGTCGATATCCGAAGTCCTAAATAAAGTGTAGGGCGCGACTTACCGAACTCTAGACTAACTCGGCTAGAGCGGAAAACGGGCGGCGGTCAACGGTGAGTAGCGGCGAGCGGCTCGGCGGCAAGCGGCAGCACGCGGCGATTCGGGGACGGCGGTGAGTGGGCTGAACGGCGTGCGGCGGCGACGGCCTCCTTGGCCGTGGATCACGGCCACACGAGGGAGAGAGAGAGAGAGAGAGAGAGAGAGAGAGAGAGAGAGAGAGAGACGGCGACGTGAGGGTGAGGGGGTGGCTCGGTTCGGTGATGGGGACGGCGGTGGCACGGTGAACGGCGACGCGGCAAGAAGGAGAGGTGGTCGGTTCGGTGAAGGAGGGAGACAGAGATTGAGCCGAGAGAGAGAGTGAGAGTATGAGGAGAGAGTGTGAGAATTTTGGTCTAAATAGTCAAGGCCAATAATTGAGGGGCTAAATGACCATCATGCCCTTTCCTCACAAACCCAATCAACGGCTTAGATTCAATCTTATCCTGAGATCGACGGCCCAGATCGAATCTTTTCCAAAAATATCCGAGGGCAATTTAGGAATTTCATAAAATTTCAAGGGCAAAATTGTCCAACTCAAAAATTAGGGCAAAATGACCAAAATGCCCTTCTCCTTTAACACTTGCTCTTTATAAACCTCCAAGGGTAAAATGGTCACTTTTCCATTTTCTTGCCGAAATTGAATTTTTCTGAAGGATTCGGGAAAATCCAAAATTGTACGTTCCAACCACAACGTCATCTTAACGTCCCGTCGTGACTTCCTAATTTTCCGATGTCCAATTCGGGCTCTAATTAATAATTGAATTTTATTTAACGAAACTCGAACGTTTCTCAAACTAACGGGCGGCTTTTGGGGAAATTCGCATATTTGACCCGTGACCGATAATAAATCGAGTCACGTGCAAGTTCATTCGGTTCGTGACAACTTCGGTTGTCATGTAATCGTGAGGTTCGATCGCTAGTTCCGTCGGGCACGATCGTTCGGTATAGGTTCTGGATCATTCGTCAATTCATTTCGTGATCAAATGGAATCACTCGTGATCCACTCATATGACAGTGACGAATCGACCCATAACTACCCTAAGATCGGCCTACATTGGCTCAAAATGTCATCTCGACGATTCTATGGTCGAAATCAATTCACGATCGAATTTTCTTTAGTCGCGCGAATTTAAATCTCTAATTAGCCTTTCCCTAATGGTTAGTATCATAGGAATGATCAGTTCCGAGCGAGAACTAACTATAAGTACGTTCATAAAACCAAGCATTTCATAAATCCCAAATGGGCAAATTTCAGGATGTCACATTGAAACCCCCAAAGTTTGATGGGAGAGGCGATTTTGAGGCTGCACCAAGATGGGTGGAAGAGCTAGAAAAGGCTTTCGAAGTGCAGGGGTGCACGGAAGAAGAAAAGGTAACGCTGGCAGTCTACCAGCTTCAGAGCAATGCAAGTGATTGGTGGAGGGCCACCAGAGGTCAAGTATTCCCTGCTGGTACTGCTCTGAATTGGATCATCTTCACCGAGACCTTCAATGGCAAGTACTTCTCGGAAAGCGCCCGAGAGCAGAAACTGGCAGAATTTATGAGACTTCGCCAGGGTCAGATGTCGGTGGACCAGTATGAGGCTGAGTTCGCAAGGCTGTCCAAGTTTGCCCCTAGAATGGTGGAGAACCCAGTGGACAAAGCCAGGAGGTTCCGGGATGGGTTGAAGCCGGACCTTCGCAGTCAGATGATCTCATTGAACTTGAGAGGCTATCATGAGATTTATGAAAGGGCTCAGGCAATTGAGCGAGATCAAACAGATCAGGCTGCCGCTTCTGGATCGCGGTATTCCCCGACTAGGGACAACCGTCAATTTGGGAAAAGAACCATGGCAGGAAATAATCATTTTGTCCCTCCCGTTCAGAGAAATATCGGGAAGCCAAACCGTTATCAGGACACCCTGTGTCGGTTATGTGGAGGGAGACACGGGAATGGACCTTGCCCAAAAAGGGGCGGAGCGTGTTTTATATGTGGCGGAATGGGCCATCAGTTCAGGAGGTGCCCTAATAACAGACAGGCTGGGTCGCCTGCGCTACTGCCACCGCCGCCCCGGAATGGAAATAAGTTCGGAGCTATTCAGCTGGCCAATCAAAATAGGCCGTCGGCCCAAGGACGAGTATATGCAATGGCAAGGAGGGAAGCTGAGGACACGCCTGGCGTGGTCACAGGTACGGTCTCTCTCTGTGATCATGCTGCATATGCTTTATTTGATCCGGGGGCGTCGCATTCGTTTATATCTTAGCAGTTCATTAGACTGTCTAGAATTGAGCCGAAACCGTTTGAAGTTATGCTGTGTGTGACTACACCGTTGAATGATAAAGTGCTGATTGCGTTTGGATGCCCTGATTGTAAGATAGTGATTGGTGATAGGGAAGGAAGGATAGATTTGGCGGTTTTAACTATGCATGACTTTGATGTGATTGTCATAATAGAAAGCCATAATAGACTGTAGTAACAGGGTGATCCAATTCAATCCGGTTGGACATCCTAGATTTGAGTTTGTGGGAAACCGAGGAGGAACCTCAATCCCTTGGATCTCGTTACATGAGGTGACGAAGCTGTTAGATGAAGGATGCCAAGGATTCCTGGCGAATGTAGTTGATTCGACGGCTAGAGAGCCGAGGCTAGAAGACATAGCCGTGGTGCGCAATTCCTCGATGTCTTTCCTCAGGAATTGCCTGGATTGCCACCTGATAGAGAAGTGAAGTTCGTGATTGAGTTAACCCCAGGGACGGAACCGATCTCGAAAGCACCTTATAGGATGTCACTGTCAGAGTTGAAGGAATTAAAGATTCAAATGCAAGAGTTATTGGATAAGGGCTTTATCCGCCCAAGTGCGTCTCCATGGGGAGCGCCAGTGTTGTTCGTGAGGAAGAAAGATGGGTCTTTGAGGTTGTGCATTGACTACAGACGGTTGAATCAGGTGACCATTAAGAATAAGTACCCACTACCCAAGATAGAAGACATGTTTGACCAGTTGCAAGGAGCATCGATATTTTCTAAGATCGACTTGAGGATGGGTTATCACCAACTGAGAATTAAGAAGGAGGACATGCCAAAGACGGCATTTAGGACAAGGTATGGACACTACGAGTTTACGGTGATGCCGTTTGGGTTGACTAACGCCCCTGCAGCCTTTATGGATTTGATGAATAGGGTATTTAAGGAATTTCTGGATCAGTTTGTAATCGTATTCATAGACGATATCCTGGTATATTCGAAGAGTTCCGCCGAGCACGAGTTACACTTGGAAAGAGTTCTACGGACCCTAAGGGAACATGCACTTTACGCTAAATTCAGCAAGTGCGAATTCTGGCTTCATCGAGTGGCGTTCTTAGGACATGTAGTATCCGGGGAAGGAATTGCAGTGGATCCGACAAAGATCGAAGCAGTCACGAATTGGCCGAGGCCGACAACGGTAACCAAGGTTCGGAGATTCTTGGGTCTAGCAGGTTATTACTGTCACACCCCGAACCCGGCGAGCACGCGGACATCCCACGACGATCGTTAAGAGTGCGATGTGCCAGGACGCATTGCCGACCCGATCGATTCACAAACGATCATATGCATGCGGAAGCAAACTATAATACCCTATCAACATCACATAACTTGGGGCAGCCAAGGAGACAGCAGGAATACACATCAACAAAACAACTTTCATGAACACACTGTTAACCCAAGTTCGGTACAATTTACAAGCCCAACCTGAGGGCTACTTGCCACCAATCGCACATGCAGAAGGATTGGGTTAACCTAAACTCCTATATAGCAAGGCATCCAAAAGCGGAAAGTCCATCCCATCCCCACATCGACCCTGTTCTCCGATCCTTACGTGACGTCTATTTGTCACCCCAACCTGAAAATGTTTAACCACGGGGGGTGAGATATCTCAGCAAGTAAGCTCCCCAAACTTCGTTTAAGAGAATACGTTGCCTCCAGATCGTCCTAAACATACAAGTCTACTAAATAAACGTGCCATAATACAATCACAGGCATTCTTACCTGGCTTAGACAGGCATATATGCCACAATGATGCATCAACCATATCACATAACCAAAGCATGTAATAAGAATTCACATGCATCAATGCATCACAGTCGCGCGTGCCTCGATTATAAGGCAAAACCCACTTGGGCACGTCCCATATCATGCCTAACAGTTTTTACCCCATAATCAAGCACTATGCATCACACGTACTCAAATTATTCATGACCCGCATAAACACGCCTCAAGTCCAAAAACTAGCCATCGATCTCTGACCCGCGTAAACACCTCAGGTCCAACAACACTTCTATAGCCCGCGAAAATGAACACGCCTCAGGCTCGGTGTCTCTAGCCCGCGTAAACGAACACGCCTCAGGTGCAACACCGTTCTCCCTTTTTGTAACACGACCCACGTAACACGCATCAGGTTGAACAACACTTCTATAGCCCGCGTAAAAACGCCTCAGGCTCGGTGTCTCTAGCCCGCGTAACACGCCTCAAGCACAACACCGATCTCCCTTTTTACGGCACAACCAGCGTAAAACGCATCAGGTTGACGGTCTTCCGGTAAGACCGGGCATCATCCCGCGTAACATGCCTCAGGACGAGTTCAATACCCCGCGTAAAACGCATCAGGGATTAGGTGATCACACGAGCACACCATCACACCACTTTTTATCTTTGCCCCTCAAGGCTTTTAGTGATCACTCATGTCATGCAATGCATTCACTTCGCGTGTTAATCACACCATATGCTCACATAATGCATGTCAACTCAATCGCAACCTATGATCACCACCAAATCATCCTCGGTCTCGACAACATCAATCATTACAAATCAACCAATCAATCAACATGGACACCGAGTATTCAATATCAAGTCACACGTGCATAAGCACCATTCAGCCACGAAACTGATCAATCCACACGCACATGCCGAATAAGCCACTTCCCCTCAATTAAATCCACAAGCCCTTCCACGCACACGGTCACAATTAGGTAATCACCAACCACCCTCAAATCAACTCGTACAACACACATTCAAGCATCAATTCCAGCCACGAGGGCAGCAACTATTCAACCTCTACACCCCCACAATTCCGCTCATAAAAATGAACATCCATAGAATCAGGGTAAATCTGGGCAGTTTACACAGTGACCGAAATCCCATCAAAATAAATAGTAAACGAACTCCAAAAATTCTAAATTTTGGATATATCATAAAAAAACATCTTGATAAACATTTCTTATGAAGAACACGAAATCCGTTTTAATCTGTAACCATGCCTTTTCGTCCCTCGAAACCAGACCAGAATCAGTTCGCTCTAACAGACTGTTTTGTCCTCAAAATACATTTCTTTCAATACCCAAATCACCTTGAAAAGATTTGAAATTTTTATGTCATAGAAATGAAAATAGCCAACAACTTTTGTGAAGAAAGTTTATTGAAAATAGATCTGGAAAAGTTTATAAAAATTCGGCAAGACAAGAAGGTCGGGATGAACAGTGTTCCGAGCAGTTTTAAGACACTCTGAAAATGGGTTTTCGTACGACCCAAATGGCCTCCAAAAATTCCAAATTTAAAATGTTATACCTCCGGATGTGAGGAAAACCTTTCGTGAAGGACACCACCCCTGATTCAGCCTCCAAAAATCTCCACAAAATTAGTAAATCGGGAGGGTACAGAAAACACAATTTCGAGATTCAACCCAAACTTCAAGGATCCGAGTCCTTGTTGATAACCACCGAACTTCAGCCCTCAAAATTCATTCCACAAGGTTCAAACTACCATGCCACAGCCATTTGAACATCCAAGAACACAATGAAAGATCAATCTCTCCTCTAATCCACCTATAATCACCTCAATCAACCCCTAAACCAGTCCATCCACAACCCATCACCCTAATCAAAGTTTAGAGAGAAACTTACCTTAAACCTAAGCAAGAAAAGCCCAACAAGCAGCAGCAAAGGCCTCGGCAAGGCAGCAACTCCGGCGAGGGGCGGCGGCAACGCACGGCGACTGAACGGCGGCAACGGCGGGCTTGGCCGGTTGGCCACAGTCACGGGAGGAGGGGGAGGAGAGTAATTCGGCCAAGAGGAGAGGGAGAGAGAGGGAGGCATGAGAAAAATGAGGGGTGAGAGAGAGAAAAAAGAGATTAAAAAGGAAGGAAAAAGGCTAGTCTAAGCCTACCCCCGGAAAATTACCATCTTGCCCCTCTCTCTACTTTCCATACGACGGCCATGATTCGATCTTATCCAAAAATCGATGGCCAAGATCAACTCTCACCAAAAATATCCAAGGGTAAAATAGGAATTTCACAAAAAGTGCAGGGGCAAAATCGTCCAAAAATTTATATCTCTAAAGTTAGCATGAAATGACCAAAATGCACTTCTCATTTTACACTTGGTCTTCACAAAATCCCAGGGGCAAAACAGTCATTTTCCACTTCTTGTCAAAATTTCAGTTTTCTGACAAATCCGGACAAATTCGAGGCTGACCACGATAATAACGACGTCGTCCAATTACTCTGTCATGACTTTCAAAATTTTCAACACCCAAACTCAGTCTCTATTTAATGGCCAAACTCAAATAAACGCAACTTGAGCTTATCTCAAACTAACGGGCGACTTTCGGAAAAATTCGTACATTCGACCCGTGGTCGATACTAAATCGAGCCACGTTTAAGTTCACTTGAGCCATGGTGACCTCGATTGTCATGTAATTGCGAGGATCAATCACTAGTTCTAAAGAACGCGATCGTTTGGAATAGGTTTGAGATCGTTCGCTAATTTCGTATTCTGGCAAGGCGGAAACACCTGCGATCCACTTATACAACATTCGCAAATCGATCCATGACCGTCCTTAGATCGGTCTATATTAGCCCAAAATATCACCTCGACAATCCTTATGGTCAAAAGTCAGTGCATGGTCAGGTTCTATGGTCGCATGAATCTGGATCCCTAATTATCCTTTCCCTACTGGTTAGTGTCCCAAGAGTGATCAAGTCTAGGCGAGATTTACTACAAGTGCGTTATTGAAATTATGCATTTCATAAATACCAAGTGGGTCGAAATTTAGAATGTCACAATTACAGATGCTTCGTGGAGAGGTTTTCGGTATTAGCGACACCGTTGACACGGTTACTAAAGAAGGAGATGAGGTTTGAATGGACGGATAAGTGTGAAAGGAGTTTCCAGGAGTTAAAGCAGAGATTGACGACCACGCCAGTGTTGACAATCCCGTCAGGTTCGGGAGGATATGAGATTTACAGTGACGCATCGCTAAGAGGATTGGGATGCGTGCTAATGTAACACGGAAGAGTGTTGGCATACGCATCGCGACAATTGAGACCGCATGAGCTGAATTATCTGACTCACGATTTGGAATTAGCCACGATTATTTTCGCTCTTAAGATTTGGAGACACTACCTATGTGGGGAGAAATTTCAGATTTATACGGACCATCAAAGTTTAAGGTACTTGTTCTCCCAAAAGGAATTGAACATGAAACAGCGCCGTTGGATGGAACTCCTTAAGGACTATAACTGCGAGATTATGTATTATCCCGGAAAAGCTAATAAAGTGGCGGATGCACTGAGCCGGAAATCGAGCATCGCGCATATAATGGTCAAGGAATGAACTCTATTGGAGGGAGTTCAGGATTCGGAGTTTAAGTTTAGAGTGAGTCATGTCTCAAGTCTGCTTGCCGCATTGAGGATTGAACCGGAAATCCAGAGTAAGATTAAGGATTTACAATCGACGGACCCGGAGATTCAGAAGATTCTGGGAATAGATGTCACAAAAAGGAAATCGGATTTTCAAGTATCCGAGGATGGGATTCTGAAGTTCTATGGACGGTTGTGTGTACCCGGTGATGCAGAACTGAAGGAAGAAATTTTGTCAGAAGCTCACCGTAGCAATTACAATATTCACCCGGGCAGTACAAAGATGTATCAGAACTTGCGACAACATTATTGGTGGAACAGCATGAAAGTGGATGTGGCCAAGAACGTGGCCAAGTGTTTAACATGTCAACAAGTGAAGGCGCAACATTGCAAGCCGGGTGGAATGTTGCAGTCATTGGACATCCCTGAATGGAAGTGGGAACACATCACAATGGATTTTGTAATGGGATTACTGAGAAGCCAGAGGGGTCACGATTCGATTTGGGTGGTAGTCGATCGATTGACAAAGTCAACACATTTTCTGCCGGTGCGAAAGGACTTCGCCTTGGAAAGGTATGCGAGATTTACGTGCAACAAATAGTCCGTCTTCACGGAGTGCCAGTGACGATTACCTCAGACCGTGATCCTAAATTTACTGCCGCTTTTTGGAAAAGTCTTCATACAGCATTAGAAACAAAGTTACAGTTTAGCACGGCCTATCACCCCCAAACGGATGGCCAGTCTGAAAGGACGATTCAGACTTTGGAAGATATGTTGCGGGCATGTGTATTGGATTTTAAGAGTAGTTGGGAGGAACAGTTGCATCTGGTCGAGTTTGCCTACAACAATAGCTACCAGCAGAGTATCAGAATGGCACCATTTGAAGCGCTATATGGCAGAGCTTGCAGAACACTGGTTTGTTGGGATGAAGTTGGTGAGAGGAGCATCACGGGTCCCGAGTTGGTTCGGTAGTCAGTCGAAACAGTCAAGGTGATTCGAGACAGGCTTAAGACCGCTCAGAGCCGCCAAAAGAATTATGCGGACCGGAGACGTAGGCCTTTAGAATTCCAAGTGGGGTACCACGTTTTCCTCAAAGTATCACCGATGAGAGGATTGTCACGGTTTGGCAAGAAAGAGAAGTTGAGCCCGAGGTACGTGGGTCCGTTCGAGGTCTTAGAGAGAATTGGCACCTTGGCCTATCGTCTCGCACTACCGCCGAATTTATCCCAAATTCACAATGTGTTCCACGTGTCTATGTTAAGGAAATACGAACCGGATCCGACCCACATGCTGAATTATGAAGAAATAGACGTGGACGATAGAGTGTCGTACGTGAAAAGGCCAGTAAGGATCGAAGACAGAATGGAACGAATGTTGCGGAACAAGACAATTCCGATAATCAAAGTAATTTGGGAGCATCATGGAACCGAAGGTGCGACATGGGAAAGCGAAGAGCCGATGCGACACCAATACCCCCATTTGTTCGAATAATTGGGTTGGGTTGTAAATTTCGAGGACGAAATTTTTGTAAGGGATGAAGAGTTGTGACATTTCGAATTTCGACCCATTTTTTGGATTTATAAAATGTGTATTTCGTCAGTGCGCTTATAATAAAATCTCGCCCGGAACTGATCACTCTTGGGTTATTTTTAAATTAGAGATTTTGCTAGAATCGCACTCGATCGAATTTGGCCGTTATTTAGAGCCCGAACTTTGGTGTTGAATTTCTCGGAGTTTCGTAACGAATTTAATTGGACAGTGTCGATATTATTGTGGCCAGCGTCGATATTGCCCGGGATAAGTGAAAAGTGAAATTTGGACCGGGTGCGGATTTGGACTAGTAGACCTCCCTCGTAGTGTGTTTTATTTAGCGTCTGTGGGCCAAATCCCAATTTTTAATTAGAGTTTTTCGTGGGCCGTTGGATCGATTTCGGGTTTAAACGAGGACCGTCGGATCGCACTTGAGTATTTTATTTGACTTTTCTATCTCTCTCTCTCTCTCTCTCTCTCTCTCTCTCTCTACCCGCGCACGTTTCCCCCCAGCCCCCCTGGTCACGTCCACTCACCCCCCTCTGCATGGCATACCTATCCCCCATTTCTCCCTCTTCCTTTTTCTCTTCTTCTTCTTCTTCTTCTTCTTCTTCTTCTCTTCTTCGGCCGCGACTGCTGCTTCTTCTCACTCGCTCGCCTCCCTCTCACCGCCCGGCCACCGCACGTCGTTCGACCCGCCGCCGCACGCCGCCTTCTCACCGACGAGCCACCACCACCTCGGCTCCACCCCAACCGAGCCACGCCACTGCCCGTTGCCTCGCAACCGCCCGTCGCCGGTCCGCCCAAGCCACCGCGAGTGCTACCCTCTGCCCGACCCAGCCGCCACCGTCGTGCGCCGACATCGCCGCGCATCCCACCGCCGCACGCCACTCGCAGGGCCACCGTCCATCTAGCCGCTTTTTCCCCTGGCCGATTGCCCTCTTCTCCTTCTCTCTTGCCGTGCGAGCACCAGCTCACCGCCGCGTCTGCCGCGGCCCAGCGCTGCCCAACCGTCAGCCGGCCCATCCTGCCTCGCCATGCTGCCTCCAACCGTCGCCGACCCTGCCGTTTTCGCCACCCGACTCCCCTTCCCCTGTTTTGGCTTCCCTTCCCCTGTTTCGGCCGCCAGCCGTTGCCGCGCCCTACCGACCGGTCGCCACCATCGCTGCTGGCCACTGCCGCCCTCGCCGCCGCCACCCAGCTCCCCCCTTAGCCGCCATCGCCGCTGCTATTCCGACGAGACCTCGCTTTGCCGCTCCATCTCCTGTTTCGCCCCTCCCCTGTACTATTCCCGTCAACTTGCCGTCCCTCCGGCAACGACGCGGCTGCTACTGCCTCTGTCTAGGCCGCTGGCTCGCCATCGCCGCCCTTGCTAGCAGCTCACCATCGCTGCTCAACCAGGCCAGCCGAAGTGCCAGCTGCATGAGCCGCCGCCTCGCCGTCACCGCCATGAACCGCCGAACACCCGCTGAGTCGCTACTGTGCCGACGCCGCTGCTACTCCATTCCGACAGTCTTGCTGCCCTCCACGCTTGACCGTTCTCGCTTAGACCCTAGGTAAGCAACCTCCTAAACCTCGTATAGGACTTTGGGTATTTATCGAACTTGTTTAAAGGCTAAATCGTGTGGATTAGGGGCTGGGTATGGCTGATTTTGGTTGCTGGAATTGCGGGCTGATCATGGTTGAAATGTAGGTGGATTAGGGTGATCTAGAAACTTAATTAGTGGCTGGTTTTAGCGGGTTTAATTGCTGGTTTGTTAGACTAATGTTGGTTAGTTTATGGCTTGGAATGTGAGTCGAATGTGATGAAATGGTGGGCGCGTGTGTGGCTGAATTATTGCGGCACTTGTGAGTGAATTTTGATGCTCGAGAGTGGGTGATTCGTGTTGGTTTGTGGGCTGTTTGTGTCCGGCTTGAATACTGGAATTGTGAGCTATTGTAGTGAGTTTATGACTTGGAAATGGGGCCCTTAAAATGTGTTAGAATGCTAGTTGTGCAATGTGGCAAACTTGTGACGCCTTAAGGAACGAATTTGGTACTCGCATGGATTGATTGGAATGGGGATAAGTACAGTGCAAGTACCATAACTTTTGTACGGAGGATACTTAAGTGCCATAACTTTTTTTTGGCTCACTTGAGTACCATAACTTTCAAAAAAATGATCACCTAAGTGCCACTTATGAGCTGATCGTGAGGGCCCGAAACCGCGGCTTTTCCGGCCGAACGGTGACCTTCCCGGCGAAGCGAGCACCACCAGCTTGAAAAGGGGGTGTCGGTGAATCATTCCATGGCCTCCGTTCGTCTCAAAATTTCCGTTTTAGCCTTCATTGACGAAGGTAAAAATGCTTCGTAGTCACACATTTATCGAGCCGATTTGTGTGACTACGAAGAATTTTTATCTTCGTCAACGGAGGCTAAAACAGAAATTTCGAGACGAACGGCAGCCATGGAATGATTCACCGACACCCCCTCTTCAATCTGGTGGTGCTCGCCTCGCCAAGAAGGTCACCGTTTGGCTTGAAAAGCCGCAGTTTCGGGCCCTCACGACCAACCCCTCTGACAAGCTGGTCGTGAGGGCCCGAAACCGCGGCTTTTCCGATCGAACGGTGACCTTCCCAGCGAGGCGAGCACTACCAGCTTGAAGAGGGGGTGTCGGTGAATCATTCCATGGCCTCCGTTCGTCTCGAAATTTCCGTTTTAGCCTCCGTTGATGAAGGTAAAAATGCTTCGTAGTCACACAAATCGGCTCAATAAATTGTGTGACTACGAAACATTTTCACCTTCGTCAACGGAGGCTAAAACGGAAATTTCGAGACGAACGGAGGCCATGGAATGATTCACGGACACCCTCTCTTCAAGCTGGTGGTGCTCGCCTTGCCGGGAAGGTCACCGTTCGATCGGAAAAGCTGCGGTTTCGAGCCCTCACGATCAGCTCGTAAGTGGCACTTAGGTGATCATTTTTTTGAAAGTTATGGTACTCAAGTGAGCCAAAAAAAAGTTATGGCACTTAAGTGTCCTCCGTACAAAAGTTATGGCACTTGCGCCGTACTTACCCCGATTCCAATCAATCCATGCGAGTACCAAATTCGTTCCTTAAGGCGTCACAAGTTTGCCACATTGCACAACTAGCATTCTAACACATTTTAAGGGCCCCATTTCCAAGTCATAAACTCACTACAATAGCTCACAATTCCAGTATTCAAGCCGGACACAAACAGCCCACAAACCAACAATTTTTTGGCGTGTATGTTTGCTTGAACAAGCCCGGATCGATCGAAGGGCTGCCAACCTGTAGGGTGTTGACCCGGGTTGTGAGAAAGGACCTGTGGGGTGTTGACCTGGATCGTGAGAAAGGTCCCGAGGCGTGTTGACGCTGGACAAAACCCGGATTGATCGGAGGGCTGACCTAATGCGTGTTTACGCAGGTCGTGAGAAAGTGAGAAAGGACCTGTGGGATGTTGACCCGGGTCGTGAGAAAGGTCCTGAGGTGTGTTGACGCAGGACAAAGCCCGGATTGATCGGAAGGCTGACCTGTGGGGTGTTGACCCGAGTCATGGAAAGTGGCTGGACACTCATGCGAAATGTGCTTGATTAAATTGGGTGAATGTACTTGTATATGGTGCTCGAACGATAGTGATATGTACATTGGGTGTTATTGCATTATTGTGAATTGACTAATATGCAAAGTTGGCGCATGTTTTGAGGAGAGGTAAGTACGTTCATGTGGATTTTATTTGTCGATTGTTATATTGCATGTAGAGATTCGTCTGGGTACGCATTGGCCTATGTGGGGTTTAGGTTGTCTGCTTATTGAGATTTATCTCATCCCCCGTTGTTAAACATTTTCAGGTTTGGAGTGACGGATAGTCGTCACGTTCGGTTCAGAGACCGGGAGTGACCTTGGACATTTGATGCTTCGTTTCTTCTTTAGATGCCCCTCTTTTGTATAGTGAAGTAGGCTACCCAACCACTGTTCCCTCTTAATGTTGGGTATTTGTGAATGCTATAGTGTTATCCCTTGTCATTATCTATCGTCAGGGTTGCTTGAATTTCGCTTCCGCTTGCGTACGTCTTTGCATGTTTCGTATGGGTCGGCGACGCGTCCTGGGACGTCGCGTTCAATACGGCCATCGAAGGGGTGTCGCGAGCCTGTTGGGGTTCGGGGCGTGACACATTTACATCAACAATTGATTATACTAAACCATACTAAAAATACATTACATGAAAAATAAAAGGAAGGACACAGCCTCCATTTAATAATTACAACCCCAAAAAAATATCTGTAATCATCATACATTCATCCATACATCAATCATATTGATTAGGGATTTTTCCATGATCACCACCCTTCTTCGCGAGCCATAAATTCAAAATTTAAATCTCTAGAAGGCACAAATAAAATTCGGCACTAAATCAAATTCATGGCCAAGCAGCATAAGCCGCGTCAAGAAATCAAAGCCAGTGAAACAAATTTCACGAGCATGATTCCAAGCAGTTACAGTGTTGTCACCTCTAGATTCATGGTCGTGAATAATTTTGGAGAAGACAAATGCAAAATAAAACAAGCTATGGATTTTTTATTCAAAATTGATTTAGTTTTAATTTTTGCTCAATTGATCAAATTTATCATACAAATTAATTAACTTTTATAGGCCACTTAAGAGCAAGCAATTCTCTTAACAAAAGTACATTGGCCATTAGATCACAAAAATACATATGAACCAAAATCAATTAAACGGATGAAAACGCCTAAGGATTGGCTCTGATATCATTGTTAGTGTTTACAGAACATGCATAGCTAAATTATTATATAAATGCAACAGAAAAATAAAATCATACATGTATCTCCAAAAGCGTTGTTCGTGCGTTTCAATCAAAAATCAGAAGATCATAAGGGGTTAAATGGATTACCTCTCGTAGCGTGCCCAAAATAACTTGATTCGGATATTCTTCAGTTCGAGCCCCCACAACCGTCTAGCGTGTCCAAAATGACTTTGTTCATATGTTCTTCAGTTTGAGCCCCACAACCGTTAGACCTCTAGTTCAGACGCACCACCGATCACACGACGAACGGAAGAAAAGACTCGCGGATAATTACCACTATAATTGTGCTAGCAATCTCGTGGCGGCAATTATCCGCACTCTTGATGTTTCAATCACGGCACCAAAAAAGAGAAAAACCTTTTCATCTCTCACGCACACATATTGTACACACTCTTTTTCACAATCACTTCTTATTCAGCAACTTGTGCTGATCACTCTTTCAATGTGCAATCAGCAACAGTTGTTGATTGCCTAATACGCACGATCAACAATTGCTGATCATGCGTGCGTGCACACTGCACACAATCAGCAATGGTTGTTGATCATGTGCGCACACGATCAAGAACTGTTATCGTGTGTGCACACGATCAGCAACTTGCTGCCATGTGCATGCACCCTTTTTTGTAATCATTTTTTTTTATTTTTGAATGATTAAAATTTAAGAGTGCTTAATTAGCATGTATGCACGCACGCCCTTGACCAAATATTAAATTAAATTAAATCTCATATAATTTAATTTCAGCCCGACTCAATTCGATTGTTGCGATTGTAAACATATTTGCAATATTGTCTCTCCCATTCAATGTCGCCCTGAATTGGTCATGGAGTCTGACATCCCTAGGTTCATCACTAAGCTAGTAGTAAGACTTGCATTAACACATTAATACTCCAAGAGGATTGATTGTCCCGATCAACCTCTAAGCCCTATAAGCCATGATTGACATCTAGCAATATGTCATGGCTACCCAAATAGTGTGAATGCTTTAAAAATATAATGAAACTGTCAGCTGTGGCTACAGTGTAATTCAATCCATCTGCCTTACTATGTCTCGGCCGAGGATTTCAATGCAGTGTCATGATTAGATCGCATAAGACATCATTATTGTACCTTGCATGTAACAAGGAGGCAGATTCCATTTTACGCACACGTGTAACTTCATATGTGAATGAACTATGACCATCAAGTACAAAGACGGATCAACGAATCGGCAATATGTGCATCTGTGAACCATAGCCATCCAACACACAAGTCAATACTGTGCCTCAGGTCTGAGAATTATTTACACAAGACCAAAGCATAAACGATTAGACATTGACCACGCTAAAAGCTTCCATATTGCTAATCGTTCTACACATGTCATGTTCAGTGAACTTGTCTGGTACAAACACTTGTGTTCTAACTCGGCATCACAATACCTAATGAGTCGTGACTCATCATTCTATTAAGTATTCAATACTTAATGATGAAGTTAAGAACAGATCTCAACAGGATCATTAATATCCACTCAATGATCCATTAACCGGAAATAATTTAAAGATTCAGTCTAACTGTGAACCCGTCACACATTCTTAACATCTCAAGAATAGGTCCGGTCACAACTAATCTTATGAAATCATTCATATATATAAATAATTGGACAAATGAATGAATGATTGCCATTAAATAAATAATAAAATTGATAGTACAACATAAATCCCTAACATGTAACTACTACATGATTACTTTAGGGCATACATCCAACAATTCCGATAACTGTACTCAACATTAGTGATCATCAACTATTTATGGGGTATTAAATTATCATCCGAGTACTTAAAATTTCACCATGGGGCGGTTGGTAAAAAAATAAAGTTTAGGCAATTATTAGTATGGTAGGTACATAATATCTAAGACGGTTGATTTTATTTATCACGTCCCATTATAGGACGCTTGCAATTGTGTAAGTACATGAAATATGTCTCGGTTTATGGGACACATCATGAATTGTAGATGGGTCATGGGAAAATGTGTGAATCATGTACTGCACTTCGCTTTCAAAACGCTGCTAGTCTTTTCTACCTACAAAATAGCTATCATGTCTATGAGCGCTTTCTTTTCTTTTTTTGGCCCACCAAATTTATTAGGGTGAAAATCAAAATGAGTTTAGAAAAAAAAAATACGTTAAAAAGTCAAATAAAACATCAAGTTATTTAGTGGGGAAATAGGAAACTGCATATCAGGCCATTATAAATCTCGTGTGTACTTTAACATGATTAATGTAGTTTTGTCTTTATTGAATTCATAGCATGTGCCCAATAATTGGACCCCCTTAGTTGTTTTACATTAGGACAAAGTTGTTGCATGCATACCTCAAGTGTATTGATTCTGGTATTAAATTCATGCCTGTTTAATAAAATGTTACTCTTGACCCAAAAAAAAATTAAATGTTTTCTATTTTGGGACGTTGACAGTTATTTCCAAGAATCGTCGCCTATATAAACCCCACCACGCCCCTCTTATTCTAATCCACAAAACCCAAGAAAAAGAAAAGGAACAGAAAAGGATGAGATCACGAGCTTGTTCTGTTTTTCTTCTTCCTCTTCGTCTTCTATTGATGCATGGTCTCTTCTTGCCACTCACAAGCTCAAGAACCACCGTCCACAGAGGCCAATTCCCTCCCTCCTTCTTGTTTGGCACTGCCACCTCCTCTTTCCAGGTTCTCTCTCTCTCTCTCTCTCTCTCTCTCTCTCTCTCTCTCTCTCTCTCTCTCTCTCTCTCTCTCTCTCTCTCTCTAGATGGTCATGCAAGTTAAAGCATTTGACTTAGGTTTTAGAAGCATTGCTTGCTTGCTCATGGGAAGGGATGATGAGCCCTTACAGGGGTGAGCATCGGTCCCAGTTTGAACCGAACCGAACGGGTCAATTTTGGGTGGTTTCCACGGGACTAATCTGGTTCTAAAAGTTTGGAACCATCACTAATCAGTCCGGTTCCTGGTTTCTTGTGCGGAACGGGACCAAACCGGCCTTGAGGAACCAAACCCGGTTCTCTGCTTATTATTGTGTGTGCTTTCTTTTAGATATTGTCATACATTCAGGATAGGTAACAACTGCAAAATTTGAAAATAGTTCTTTTGAATGAATAATGAACATGAGTTTCCATTACCGATAGTTTACATGATGTTTCCTACCAGATGCTTCACGTAGAAATTCATGTGCTTTCTTATAAGTTAAAACAGTGCATGGGATCAAGCATACATCACCGCTGAAGGGTATTTGCAAACTTACATGCCATTCTTGAGCTTAATGTGTCATGAAGACTGTCATCAAGTGGTAAAAGATGGCAATGTGCTTGCAAGAAAGTGGTCAAATCACCAAACAGTCCCCCTAATTTCTGTAACAAAATCCTCCACCTTATTAATAAACTAAACCAACTTACAAATAGAAGAAACCCAAAAGAAACACCCGGCCGATCCTAGACTGACCTTAGAAGCGGATCGGTCGAGTTGGGTCTAGTTCCAGGGTCAATTCCCAATTCTACAAATGGGAAATCGACCTTGACGAGGTAAGTTCCAAGTTTCAAGGTGGGTACCTTGCTTGTATTGTAATACATTTTTTTTTAGGAATAAATGCATTAGAAGTCCTAAAACTTATCACGAAAGTACAATTGATTCCTAAAACTTGTCACAAAGTGGAATTGAGTCCTAAAATTTGTAAAAAGTGCAATCAACGAAAGGACTTGATTGGATTAATTTGATCAGTTTTAGGACTTGATTGCACTTTTCGAAAGTTTAGGACTTAATTGTATTTTCGTGACAAGTTTTAAGATTTAATTGTACTTTTTAAAAGTTTTATGACTAAATTACATTTTCGTGACAAGTTTTAAAATTTCCAATACGTTTATTCTGTTTTTTTATTGGCCTTTCTTTGGTTGTCAATTAGTCCACATTCAAGTGAGTCGATTCTCATACATGGTTGACCAATTAGGGGAGAAACAGGACAAGAAAATCTTTTTTGATTATTAGTAAGATGGTTTGGAGTAAGTTATTGCATGTCGCTGCGTACCATAATCCGCTTCATGATGGCTGACCTTAATTTGCGATCTGAGCATTCTTTCGCCTCTGCCTCCAAACGCTCGTATCTCTTCTATTCTCGAACCATTTGGAGATGTGTCTGCATATGTTCCTTAATTGATAAACTTGCAATTAATCGAATTATGCTCCAACTTTGGCCTTTTTTTTTGTGCTTTTTTTTTGCCTTTTTTTTATTGACTAAGTTCAATCACTTGTTTCTATGCCTACAAATATATATAAATTATCTATGAAGGTTGCTTTTATTATATCCTTTCCCATCATAGGATGCTTGTAATTGGGTAAGTACATGACATGTGCCTGGTTGTAGGGGACATAACATAATTGCAGATGGGAAATGCGTGAATCATGTGGTATACTTCACTTTCGCAACAATAATGGTCTCTTATATAGATAAAACTAGTGATATAAATAAGGGAGAGGAGACCTCTAGTTGTACGTGAACCCTTCTTAATTGCAACCTTCCCCTTGATCTGAGGTGAGAGATTCAATCTCCCTATCTACCAACTATCTCCATTATTTCATGTTCCCAACTTTCTGGCATGTTTTTTCATTGCGTGGTACCTCGATGAGTTTGTGCCAAATAAGTTTCAATTTCTATGTTCTGCCTAGATTGAAGGGGCCTACCGGCAAGGTAACAAAAGCCTCAGCAATTGGGATGTCTTCTCACATATACCAGGTTCTCTTTCAATTTTCTGTTTCTTCTGTATTTATTTATTTTCTACGAAAATAAGTAGGAATATAGGGTCAAGGCTCTAATGAAACCAACACAAGAAAATGAATTCAGATAAAATTAATTTATTTCTTTTCAATAAAAATCAATTGAAAAGCGGAATATTCTGGCCGGTCAAAGCCAAAAAAGCCGAAAATTGCTTTATATTCAGTTTTGAAAAAGCGATGGGCTTTATCTTCCATGCTACTGAATGATATGAACCTTACATATATTTGGAAAATATTATATCAAGTTTTTGTTTTTGAATCGTACCCAGAAAAAAAAAATGAATGCAACTGACTATTTTCGATCATATGTGCTTCAATAAATAAAAAATAAAAAACAGAGATGTCCCATTGATAAGCTTCTCCGACGTGATAAAACTGAAGTCCTAGCCTAGCTAGTAATTTAATCGAACACCGTGTGTATGTTTAACTGACAATTCACTTTCTACAATGGTTAATTTCATCCTATTATATTGTTATAGAAGAAACTAGAGATCTAGCAAAAAGAAATATCCAAATAAGCTTAATATTTTGATATGTAGTTTTCTTTTAATAAATTGGGTTACTACCACGAAAAACCCCAAACTGATACATCTATGACAAATTACCTTAAATTTATTTTTTGACCATTAAAAACCCCAAACTGGTACATCTGTGATAGATTTACCCTAAACTAATTTTTTGACCACCAAAAACTCCAAACTAGTACATTTGTGGCAAATTTACCCTTTATTAAATTGGATTAATATCAAGAAAATCACAAAATGGTACACATGTGACAGACGAAGGGTAAAACCCCAAACCGGTACACCTGTCAACTACCACGTGTCATCCAACTCAGAAATTCGATAGTAAGATTTAATGGAAACTAACAGAGGGTAAAATTGTTACAGGTGCACCAGTTTGTGGCTTTTTGTAGTCAAAAAGTTAGTTTTCGGTAAATTTGTCATAATTGTACCAATTTAGTATTTTTCATGGTATTAACTTTAATAAATTTGTATAGGCTATGAATAAAAACAAGACCAATTTACCTTAACAAATAAATTATAGAAAAACGCAATTTAGAAGATATTATATATTTTTCGAGCTCCTTTATTTATAGCATGACAATGACTTGCTACCGGTGCGAGTCAGAAACTGTCGTAAAAATTAGGAATATTGTATTTGTAATGAAATTTTGCATTATTTATTTATTCTGTTTATTTATTTATTTATTTATGGTTGTTGCTAAAGTCCTCTTTTTATAAATGTCATTGAGCAATCATTGATTGACCAATAGTTTGATACAAGAGATCGTCGGTGGCCAGCTAAGAAAATTAGTTTATTCCATACGTCAGGAAAGATTGCATCATGTACAATATCGGGGTATCGAAGTTGGTTTACTAAACCGATCTTCTTTTTTAACAAAGACAATGCGACGAACTCTTATTATTGACATGACTATATTCTAACAATATCTTTTACATATATGATTAAATATTATGAAAATTACCCAATCGGACCTAAACCTATTAGTATGGATACCAATTCAGTTCTAGACTTTTCAATTTTATCAATTTAGTCTTAAACCTTTGCGCGAGATTCCAATATAGTCTTCCAGTCAATTTTCACCAGAAACCGCTAGTGTGACGGTTTAGTCATCACTGACCATCTCCGGCGAAAATTGGCTAGAAGAATTACATTGGAATTTCATATGAAGGTTTATGACTGAATTGAAAAGTTTATGACTGAATTGACATCCGTACAATATGTTTATAATTTGATTGGATAATTTTCCCATAAAATATCGATGTATGACGAACTTGCCTTTTGATGATCAGGCCAAATAGAAGATGGAAGCAACGCTGATGTGGCGGACGATCACTATAATCTCTTTTTGGTACTTAGACTTTCTCTATCCTCTCATTAAAGCCTCATCAACAGCCCAAGATGTCACAAGACGAGTTGTTGATAATCCAGACTTAACACTAATTTAGCCTGATTCTTATTGTAAATTACAATCTCCTGGATATGTTAACGTGCAACAGGAAGATATAGAGTTGATGCATGATCTCGGGGTGGATGCATACAGATTCTCCATAGCTTGGTCTAGAGTTCTTCCTAGTATGTCATTTTATTTTCATTTTAAGATGATTTCTTTTGGGCTTTGTACAATATATATACTTGATCAGTTGTTGTCAGTTCAACACCATATGGTTGCTCATGTTCTGTTTCACTTTCAACTCCAGAAGGAAGATTTGGGGAGGTCAATTCAGAAGGCATTGAGTTCTACAACAGTATCATTGATGTCCTTCTGGTCAGAGGTACAAGCAAAATGCACCAATCTATTTGACACCAACATTGTAATTTTTGCATTCCCTCTCAGTCTTATCATTCTTCAATTCAAAAGTTGCATTTTTCAGTACCCTCTTGGAGTGAATTTTTACCATTCGTGCATAAACATTGCCTCGGAAAAAGATGAATCACCCATTCTATGTATTTGTAATCTGTTCTTTCGGACAAGGTATAAAGCCGTTTGTGACGTTGAACCATTACGACATTCCACAATTGCTAGAAGACCGGTATGGTTCGTGGTTGAGTTCCGAAATACAGTAAGCGAAATCGTCGCTACCATCCTTTCTAATCTCCATCCATATGACGATCCAATCAATTTCCGTGATTTCACATCATGTGTTTCGAAATTGTTGTAGGCTGGACTTTGGCTACTTTGCACGAGTCTGTTTCGAAGCTTTCGGAGATAGAGTGACATATTGGACCACATTCAACGAGCCTAACGTGTTCATCTATGAAGGTTACGTCTCGGGAACTTACCCGCCCGGCCGGTGCTCCTACCCGTTTGGCAATTGCTCCCACGGCGACTCCGCTCTCGAACCCTACATTGCGACCCACAATCTGGTGTTGTCCCATGCCACGGCCGCTGAAATTTACCGGAAGTATTACCAGGTAAATTAAAGAGCTACGAATTGAATTTTTTTTTTTTTGTGTGCATTAACTGGCTATCTATCACCAATTTTACTATCACCGTCTTGTGTTCAAGAGAGTTAGCATAAATGAACAAGAAAGAACAGAAACGAACCAATTGCCTCTATTAGCTATGAAAGTGAAATCATTAATTTATCTCTTAAATACTTCAAAATTCATGAGAATGAACACAATTAAAGTTTCATCACTTGAAATTCTCATATATCCGGGCCTAGAGGCTCAATTCATATTGTCATGGCGTCATTACAAATCCTACTATTGACACTCTTCTTGTACGTACAAAGTCCTTTTGTTTTCCGCGACGAACTCAAAGATAAACTATGTAATTATTGGTTCTAAACCAAAAAATGTTCATAATCAGGAAAAGCAAGGAGGAATGATTGGGATAGTGATTTCGGCTACATGGTTCGAGCCATACGACGACACTCCAGCCGATCGTCTCGCTGTCTGGCGTTCTTTAGCTTTCTATTTTGCATGGTACATAATTTCTCTCTTACACAAATCCATGTTCTATGGCCACAAAAAGAAATCCATATGCCACTTTTATCAAGAACTT
Organism: Syzygium oleosum; assembly: GCF_021117445.2. NCBI lineage: Eukaryota > Viridiplantae > Streptophyta > Magnoliopsida > Myrtales > Myrtaceae > Syzygium > Syzygium oleosum. The sequence continues at coordinate 16,909,936 of NW_026607485.1, read as the reverse complement.
TCCCCTCTCCATCTTCGTTTCTGCCGAAAATTGCTCATAAATTTCTCTATTGATTACAGGTTTGTAGACCCTTTAGTATATGGAGATTACCCGCCCGAGATGCGTCAAGTCTTAGGATCGAGATTGCCAACGTTTTCGGCGGAGGAGCGGAAGAAACTCCTCGAGGTGAAGTTGGATTTCATCGGAGTAAATCACTACACGACTCTTTATGTGAAAGACTGCATGTTCTCTTCATGCACTTCGCCTTACTCTTTGGGGGACGCATGTGACGTCCCGAATTTCGGCCCATTTTTGGGATTTATAAAACGCGTAATTTGTCAGTGTGCTTATAGTAAAATCTCGCCCGGGAACTGATCACTCCCGGTTATCATTTTAAATTAGAGATTTCGCTAGAATCGCACTCGATCAAATTTGGCCGTTATTTGGATCCCGAACTTGGCAGTCGATTTCCGGGAGTTTCGGGACAAAATAAATTGGACGGTGTCAATATTATGGTAGCCAACGTTGAGATTGTCAGGAATGATGGAAAAATGGGAGTTTTTGACCACGTGCGAATTTGGACTAGTAGACCTCCCTCGTTATGATTTGGTCTAATTAATTTGGCCTTTGTCCCTTTTTATGTGCGAGGCTTATTTTGGACCCGTAGACCACTTTCGGTTTTTAAATTGGGCCATCGGATCGCGATTAATATTTGAATGTTCAAATATTTCCTTTTATTCTCTCTCTCTCCCTCTCTCTCTCTCTCTCTCTCCTTCTCTCTCTCCTCCGCGCACGTCTGCCAACGTCCCCTCAGCTCACCAACTCCCACCTGCTCTCTCTCTCTCTTCTTTTCTTTTCTTTCTTTCTTTTCCTTTCTCTTCTTCTTCTTCCTTCTTCCTTCCCCGAACTCGCCTGGTTCTGGTTCTGCTTCGTTCCTGCTCAGCTTTGCCCGACGCTGCTGCTTCTATTTCTTTTCCTTGCTGCCCGTCGCCGTTCGCCCCTAACTCACCGGACCAGCTCGTCGCCGCCCTCCCGCCAGCCGTCGCGCCGTCGCCGACCTGCCCGCGAGGCGCGCGAACAGCAGCTCGCCGCGCCGCCTCGTCGACGCCGCGAGGTCGCCGTGGGCCGCCGTCCCTCTCTCCTCAGCCGGCAGTCCTTCCACCCATAGCCATCTCTCCCCTCTCCTGTTCTTCTTCCTCCCTGACGCCTCCCCTGTTCTGGACGCCCTCGCCGCCGCTCGCCGGAGGAGCTCCGCCGCCGCCGGAGCTGTTCCGCCGCCACCACCGTCGCACCCAGCCTCGCCCAGCCGTCCCACACTCTCTGGCCGTGTCCCTTCCCCTCCCTAAGCCGCGGAATCGTCTAGTTCGTCGCCTTTGTTCGCGTCGTTCGCCGGAGCCGCCGCCGCCGTTACTGTTCCGGCAAGGGACCGCCGCTGCCCAGCCCCTTTTCATCGCGTGTTTGGCCGTTTCAAGCTTAGGACACCCGGTGAGTTTGACCCTAAACCCTAATTAGGCTAATTTACATTTCTAGACGGGATTTAGGGTTTAATTAGGGTGATTTAGGGGTTAAATTGTGGAGGTGATTAGGGGTTGTGATTGTGGTCGATTTGGTGGATTAGTATGATGAACTAATGGAGAATTAGTAACCCGAGAGGCGCGATATATGGGCTGGACAGATTTGGATTGAATCGGCCCGAGTTCGGATTAATTCGGGTTCAATTGGGGATTATAGAGCGCGCCTAGTTTGGTCCACGTGGTGACGGATTTGGATGTTATTTTGGGGAGTTAAATGGAGCGTTTTGAGGATAATTAGTGGCCTAGAGCGACCTGTTGGTGGTTGTCCATATCGGGTTTGAATCGGACAAGGCGCGATCAATTTGGGGGTTAGTTTGTGGAGGCTGTTAAGGGCTGATGTTGTGGCGCATTCGGTGGGTTAGCATGATGTTCTAATCGAGGTTTAGTGGTTTGTGGTGTGCTGGATAGTGGCTGAGCGTCGACGCCTTGGTTCGGGTACAAATTGTGAATTTGGCGGGAGAAACTTGTGATCTAAACGGTGCCTGTTATGGCGGCTGTTTTGGTGGCTGTTCTATGGGGTTAGTGTGATGAATGAATGGAGGTTTAGTAGCCTGAGAAGCGCCGAGTATTGGCCGGACAGATTTGGGTCGGATTAGCCCAAGTTTGGGAAGTTTCGGGTTTAAAATGTGGATTTTAGTGCGCGCCTCATTTGGTCTTCATGGTGGCTGATTTGAGTGATATTTTGGGGAGTCAAATGGAGTGTTTCGAGAACATTTGTTGGCCTAGGACGATTTGTTCGGTGGCTGTCCATACCGGGTTTGGATTGGTCTATGAGCGATCAATTTGGAGGTTAATTGTGTGATTATCGGGAATGTTTAGGTTGGCGGGCTAAGTGGCTGATTTGTACTGGGTTGTGATCAATTTTGTGGTGCCGTGTCACGTGCCTAGTGTGACTAAGAATGGAGTCTCTTACCGGGCCTCGAGTGCGTGAATTGATGTTGACTCAATTGTGTGAATTATGTGCCGTGCAAGAGTGCTTTGAATTGCTTTCATGGTCATGCTAATATGTTGATTGGGCATGTTGATTTATGAAATTGAATATGCGTGGTGCAAATGCGCATGATTGCATCATGATTTGAGTAAGTGGTGCGGTGCAAGTGAATGCCCGAGTGTGAAGTTTATGGCCATGAGTTTGCATCACGAGCATTGGCACGGCATGTGCATTTACAAGTGTGCTCGAGTGACATGTGCATTGTGATCACCTAAAATGCCCTGATGCGTTTAACGCGGGGTTCAGATGAAAAATTGGTGCTTGTGAATGTGTGATCACAATAAACCCTGATGCGTTTTACGCGGGGTAGTGAACCCGTCCTGAGGCGTTTAACGCGGGACGATGCCCGGATTGCCGGAAGACGGCCAACCTGATGCGTTTACGCGGGTTCGGTCCGTATATGGAGATCGGTGTTGCGCCTGATGCGTTTACGCGGGCTAGAGACACTGGGCCTGATGCGTTTACGCGGGCCAGGAAGTGTTGGATAGTGATAGACCTGATGCGTTTTACGCGGGTCGGACCTGATGCGTTTAACGCGGGTCGGAGGAGAAATTGATAAATGGCAAGTATGCTAGAGTGCAAGCGTGCGAAAATGCATTGATGAGGCGTGAGCACGCGTATGAGCACGAGCATAAGCATGACATGCGTTGTGACCAAATGATGTGTACATGTGCTGCGACTGGGTCCTATGTTTTATGCTTGATCTGTAAGTGCCTAACCTGCAGGGCAAGGTGAGTGTTGGATTTGGGCCCGAGGGCCTAAGTCAATTATCATTTGCTTGGTGTGTTGATTTAGTACTCGTCGGGAGGTGCACTTTAGCCTAATTTAGGTTTAGGGAATTACTCGCGAGATTTATTCTCACTTGTTGTTGAAACCCACTTTTCGAACCCTTGAGGATGGCGGGCGTATTGAAACGTTTTGGGAGGAGCCCCGGCTAGATATAGTGTTTGATCGCCGAGCCACGTACCCGCTTTTGATTTTTGAGTGTGGGCTGTATATGAATATTATATATGTCTCCCGATGTCAAAACACGTGTATATTTATCCGTGCTGGTTGTTGTATGGCTATCCTTGGTCAGGTGTATTTTAATGTACGGGTGGTTTTAATTACTTCCGCATGTGCTTTAAATCTCTGTGTTGGGTGTTGGGTCGGCGACGCGTCCTGGGACGTCGCACACGAATCGACCTTTGCGAGGGATGTGGCGCGCCGAGGAGTGCGGGGCGTGACATCCCCGTTTGATTTGGTATCAGAGCAAGGTCAGCTCGATCCAATTAGGTCGAAGCCTGGAGTGATAAGGAGCGGTGACCTTGGGTAGCCAGTAAGGTGACCTCGTGTGCTATGTGTACCTCCTGACTGCTTGTGTTTGATTGAGTGCTTGTTTTAGTTGACCGTAAAGTGCAGGTGCGGCAGGACCCGAGGTAAGTACGCGAATCTCCTTGGTTGAGATGTTGTGCTGTTGGTGTAAGACCGCATGCTGGTTGCTTAATTGCTGCTGTATATACCTGCCTAGGACCTTAGACCGGTTTAGCTTGGTTTAGGTCTCTAATTCCTGAATGGAATTATAGCAGGAAGGTGAGCGTGCGAGTTGGAAAGATGAGTAGCCAAGGAAGAGGCCGTGGTAGAGGCCGAGGCCGTGGTAGAGGCAGAGGCCGAGGTCGTGAGCAGGACCCTGTAGAACCGCAAGTAAGGGCTGCCGAGGATCCGAGGGTAGATGGAATTTTAAGAGCTCTCGAGGAAGCCGGAATTCTGGGAGGTAGACTAGCCCAAGAGAGAGATGCCACTATAGCTGCTGCTGTTGAGGCCGCCATGGCTGCTGCTGCCAATGGGGCCAATGGGGCCAATGGGAATGATGGAAACGATGGTGATGATGGGAATCAGGGGAATCAGGAGGATCCAATTCCAGCGCCAGTGAATGTGGGCAGGCCGATGTCCAAGTTAGTAGAGCAGTTCTTGAAATTAAAGCCGCCGAAGTTCAATGGTAAGGGTGATCCCGAGGCCGCACCCCGTTGGGTCGAAGGGTTGGAGAAGGCTTTCGAAGTGCTAGGGTGTACCGAGGCCGAAAAGGTGACATTGGCGGTATATCAACTGCAGGACAACGCCGATGATTGGTGGAAGGCCACCAAAGGAAGGGTATTTCCCGAAGGGACCGCCCCGACTTGGACCGTATTTTCTGAGACTTTCCTGGGAAAATTCTTTTCTGAGAGCGCCAGGGAAAGGAAATTGGCAGAATTCATGAGGCTCCGCCAAGGATTGTTGACCGTGGATCAGTACGAGGCGGAATTTGCGAGACTGTCGAGGTTCGCGCCAAGGATGGTGGAACACCCTGAGGATAAGGCGCGAAGGTTTCGGGATAGGCTGAAAGCCGACATTCGCGGCCAGCTGATACCTGTGAATTTAAAGACTTATGAGGACTTATATGAGAGAGCTCAGGCTATTGAGCGAGAGCAAGTAGATAGAGCGGCCGCATCTGGATCGCGGTTCGCCCCGACTAAGGACAACCGCCGTTTTGGGAAGAAACCAATGGCGGGAAACAGGAGGTTCGTCCCACCGATCAGGAAGAACATTGGAAAGCCGAATCCCAGCGAGAACGGGTTTGGGGCTTGCTTCAAATGCGGGAGTATGAACCATCAAATCGGGAGTTGTCCCCGGCGGCGCCGCGGCCCACGATGCAACATCAACCCCGAATTGGGAATCAGGCTGAGAATCTATTGCCGGCTAATGTGAACAGGCCGCCGGCACAAGGACGGGTGTACGCCATGGCGCGAAGAGAAATTGAGAATGCGCCGGGCGTGGTCACAGGTACGATTTCTCTTTGCGGTCATGTCGCGTATGCATTATTTGATCCGGGAGCATCGCATTCGTTTATATCTGCTCAGTTTGTTGAGTTGGCTGGATTAAACCCTGTTTTGCTAGAAGTGCAGTTGTGTGTGACTACGCCGTTAATGGATAAGATATGCATATCGTTAGGATGTCCGGATTGTGAGATAGTGATTGGTGGCGTAGAAAGCAGGATAGACCTAGCGGTTTTGCCAATGTATGATTTTGATTTAATTGTGGGCATGGACTGGTTAGTTAAGCAGAATGCCGTAATGGACTGCAGTAGTAAGGTGATTCGGTTTAGCCCGGCTGGACACCCTAGATTCGAGTTCGTAGGGAGTCGAGGAGGAACCTCGATCCCTTGGGTTTCTTCGGTTGAGGCAACTAAATTGTTGGATGAGGGCTGCCAAGGTTATTTAGCAAGCGTAGTTGATTCTACGGCAGGAGAAGTGCGGCTAGAGGATATAGCAGTGGTGTGCAACTTTCCCGATGTCTTTCCTCAGGAATTGCCGGGATTGCCACCAGAAAGAGAAGTGGAATTCGTTATCGAGTTGGCATCTGGGACTGAGCCAATCTCGAAGCCGCCGTATAGGATGTCGTTGTCGGAATTGAAAGAACTTAAGGTTCAGATGCAAGAATTGCTAGACAAAGGTTTTATCCGACCAAGTGCGTCTCCATGGGGAGCGCCGGTCCTGTCGTCGGGAAAGAAGGATGGGTCGTTGAGGCTATGTATCGACTACCGTCAGAATCAAGTGACGATTAAGAATAAGTATCCTCCCAAGGATAGACGACACTTCGACCGGTTGCGGGAGCCTCGGTATTTTCTAAGATCGACCTAAGGACAGGGTATCATCAGTTAAGGATCCAAAAGGAGGATATCCCAAAGACGGCATTCAGGACGAGGTACGGACACTATGAATTCACGGTGATGCCGTTTGGACTGACGAATGCCCCTGCTGCATTCATGGACTTAATGAACCGGGTATTCAAAGAGTTCTTGGACCAGTTCGTCATTGTCTTCATCGATGATATTCTAGTGTATTCAAAGAGCTCCGAGGAACATGAGGTACATCTGGAAAGAGTTTTACGGACGCTAAGAGAGCACGCATTGTATGCTAAGTTTAGCAAGTGCGAATTTTGGCTGAATCGAGTTGCATTTCTTGGGCATATAATTTCCGGAGAAGGAATCTCCGTGGATCCGGCAAAGATTGAAGCAGTAATGGATTGGCCGAGACCGACGACAGTTACTGAGGTTCGGAGTTTCTTAGGACTGGCGGGATATTATCGGCGATTTGTGGAAGGATTCTCAGCGATAGCCACTCCGCTGACGAAGCTGCTTAAGAAGGAAACGAGGTTTGAATGGACGGAAAAGTGCGAAGAGAGTTTTCAGGAACTGAAGCAGAGATTGACGACGGCGCCAGTGTTGACGATTCCTTCAGGATCGGGCGGGTATGAGATCTATAGCGATGCTTCGCTCAAAGGATTGGGATGTGTGCTAATGCAAAATGGAAGGGTGGTTGCTTATGCATCGAGACAGTTAAGGCCTCATGAGATGAACTACCCGACCCACGACTTGGAACTGGCAGCAATTATTTTCGCACTCAAGATCTGGAGGCACTACTTATGTGGAGAAAGGTTTCAGATCTACACGGACCATCAGAGCCTCAAGTATTTGTTTTCGCAGAAAGAATTGAACATGAGACAGAGACGTTGGATGGAATTATTGAAGGACTATGACTGTGACATATTGTATCATCCCGGGAAGGCCAACCGGGTAGCGGATGCCTTGAGCAGGAAATCGAGCATCGCGCATTTGCTGGTCAAAGAGTGGATTTTATTGGAAGGAGCGCGAGACTCAGAATTTAAATTCGAGGTAGGACACCTCTCCAGTCTGATGGCGACGTTACGGATTGAACCGGAAGTGCAAGCCAAGATTAAGGCGTTGCAGTCTACGGACCCTGAGATTCAGAAGATCCTAGAGATGGATGGCACTAAGAGGAAACCGGACTTCCAAGTGTCCGAGGACGGAATTCTTAAGTTTCGAGGACGGTTATGCGTGCCCGATGATTTGGGACTTAAGGAAGAGATTCTATCGGAAGCTCATAGGAGCAGTTATAGTATTCACCCGGGCAGCACAAAAATGTACCAGAATCTCCGACAACACTATTGGTGGAACGGAATGAAAGCGGATGTGGCCAGGCATGTGGCTAAGTGCTTGACGTGCCAACAAGTGAAGGCACAGCATTGTAAGCCTGGTGGGATGTTGCAGCCGTTGGAAATCCCAGAATGGAAATGGGAGCACATTACAATGGATTTTGTAACAGGACTGCCAAGAAGCCAGAGGGGACACGACTCTATTTGGGTGATAGTGGACAGATTGACCAAGTCAGCGCATTTCCTGGCGGTGCGAAAAGACTTCGAGCTAGAAAGGTTGGCAGAATTATATGTGCGTCAGATAGTTCGCTTTCATGGAGTACCGGTATCAATCACATCGGACCGTGATCCCCGGTTTACTGCAAATTTTTGGAAAAGTCTGCAAGTGGCCATGGGGACTAAGTTGCAATTCAGTACGGCCTATCATCCTCAGACGGACGGCCAGTCTGAAAGGACGATTCAGACATTGGAAGACATGCTGCGAGCATGTGTTTTGGATTTTAAGGGCGGTTGGGAGGAACAGTTGCATTTGGTCGAATTCGCCTACAACAATAGCTACCAGCAGAGTATCAGAATGGCACCATTCGAAGCACTATATGGCAGGGCTTGCAGAACACCGTTGTGTTGGGATGAGGTAGGAGAAAGAAGTATAACGGGTCCAGAGTTGGTTCAGCAGTCAGTGGAAACAGTAAAGACTATCCGGGAAAGGTTGAGAACAGCTCAGAGCCGTCAGAAAAGTTACGCGGATCGAAGGCGTAGACCATTGGAGTTTCAAATTGGCGACCATGTATTTCTTAAGGTCTCGCCGATGAGAGGACTATCTAGGTTTGGCAAGAAAGGGAAACTAAGTCCAAGGTATATAGGCCCGTTCGAGATTTTGGAAAGGATTGGGACGTTGGCCTATCGTCTCGCCTTGCCGCCGAATTTGTCGCAGGTTCATAACGTCTTCCACGTGTCGATGTTGAGGAAATACGAACCGGACCCGACCCACGTGCTAAATCATGAGGTGGTAGACGTGGACGACAGGGTGTCGTACGTGGAAAAGCCAGTGCGAATCGAGGACAGAAAGGAGCAAATTTTGAGAAACAAGACGATCCCGTTAGTCAAAGTTGTCTGGGAACATCACGGGACGGAAGGCGCCACATGGGAAAGCGAGGAAGTGATGCGACACCAATACCCCCCATTTGTTCGAGTAGTCGGTTTGGATTGTAAATTTCGAGGACGAAATTTTTATAAGGGGGGAAGAGTTGTGACATCCCGAATTTCGGCCCATTTTTGGGATTTATAAAACGCGTAATTTGTCAGTGTGCTTATAGTAAAATCTCGCCCGGGAACTGATCACTCCCGGTTATCATTTTAAATTAGAGATTTCGCTAGAATCGCACTCGATCAAATTTGGCCGTTATTTGGATCCCGAACTTGGCAGTCGATTTCCGGGAGTTTCGGGACAAAATAAATTGGACGGTGTCAATATTATGGTAGCCAACGTTGAGATTGTCAGGAATGATGGAAAAATGGGAGTTTTTGACCACGTGCGAATTTGGACTAGTAGACCTCCCTCGTTATGATTTGGTCTAATTAATTTGGCCTTTGTCCCTTTTTATGTGCGAGGCTTATTTTGGACCCGTAGACCACTTTCGGTTTTTAAATTGGGCCATCGGATCGCGATTAATATTTGAATGTTCAAATATTTCCTTTTATTCTCTCTCTCTCCCTCTCTCTCTCTCTCTCCTTCTCTCTCTCCTCCGCGCACGTCTGCCAACGTCCCCTCAGCTCACCAACTCCCACCTGCTCTCTCTCTCTCTTCTTTTCTTTTCTTTCTTTCTTTTCCTTTCTCTTCTTCTTCTTCCTTCTTCCTTCCCCGAACTCGCCTGGTTCTGGTTCTGCTTCGTTCCTGCTCAGCTTTGCCCGACGCTGCTGCTTCTATTTCTTTTCCTTGCTGCCCGTCGCCGTTCGCCCCAACTCACCGGACCAGCTCGTCGCCGCCCTCCCGCCAGCCGTCGCGCCGTCGCCGACCTGCCCGCGAGGCGCGCGAACAGCAGCTCGCCGCGCCGCCTCGTCGACGCCGCGAGGTCGCCGTGGGCCGCCGTCCCTCTCTCCTCAGCCGGCAGTCCTTCCACCCATAGCCATCTCTCCCCTCTCCTGTTCTTCTTCCTCCCTGACGCCTCCCCTGTTCTGGACGCCCTCGCCGCCGCTCGCCGGAGGAGCTCCGCCGCCGCCGGAGCTGTTCCGCCGCCACCACCGTCGCACCCAGCCTCGCCCAGCCGTCCCACACTCTCTGGCCGTGTCCCTTCCCCTCCCTAAGCCGCGGAATCGTCTAGTTCGTCGCCTTTGTTCGCGTCGTTCGCCGGAGCCGCCGCCGCCGTTACTGTTCCGGCAAGGGACCGCCGCTGCCCAGCCCCTTTTCATCGCGTGTTTGGCCGTTTCAAGCTTAGGACACCCGGTGAGTTTGACCCTAAACCCTAATTAGGCTAATTTACATTTCTAGACGGGATTTAGGGTTTAATTAGGGTGATTTAGGGGTTAAATTGTGGAGGTGATTAGGGGTTGTGATTGTGGTCGATTTGGTGGATTAGTATGATGAACTAATGGAGAATTAGTAACCCGAGAGGCGCGATATATGGGCTGGACAGATTTGGATTGAATCGGCCCGAGTTCGGATTAATTCGGGTTCAATTGGGGATTATAGAGCGCGCCTAGTTTGGTCCACGTGGTGACGGATTTGGATGTTATTTTGGGGAGTTAAATGGAGCGTTTTGAGGATAATTAGTGGCCTAGAGCGACCTGTTGGTGGTTGTCCATATCGGGTTTGAATCGGACAAGGCGCGATCAATTTGGGGGTTAGTTTGTGGAGGCTGTTAAGGGCTGATGTTGTGGCGCATTCGGTGGGTTAGCATGATGTTCTAATCGAGGTTTAGTGGTTTGTGGTGTGCTGGATAGTGGCTGAGCGTCGACGCCTTGGTTCGGGTACAAATTGTGAATTTGGCGGGAGAAACTTGTGATCTAAACGGTGCCTGTTATGGCGGCTGTTTTGGTGGCTGTTCTATGGGGTTAGTGTGATGAATGAATGGAGGTTTAGTAGCCTGAGAAGCGCCGAGTATTGGCCGGACAGATTTGGGTCGGATTAGCCCAAGTTTGGGAAGTTTCGGGTTTAAAATGTGGATTTTAGTGCGCGCCTCATTTGGTCTTCATGGTGGCTGATTTGAGTGATATTTTGGGGAGTCAAATGGAGTGTTTCGAGAACATTTGTTGGCCTAGGACGATTTGTTTGGTGGCTGTCCATACCGGGTTTGGATTGGTCTATGAGCGATCAATTTGGAGGTTAATTGTGTGATTATCGGGAATGTTTAGGTTGGCGGGCTAAGTGGCTGATTTGTACTGGGTTGTGATCAATTTTGTGGTGCCGTGTCACGTGCCTAGTGTGACTAAGAATGGAGTCTCTTACCGGGCCTCGAGTGCGTGAATTGATGTTGACTCAATTGTGTGATTTATGTGCCGTGCAAGAGTGCTTTGAATTGCTTTCATGGTCATGCTAATATGTTGATTGGGCATGTTGATTTATGAAATTGAATATGCGTGGTGCAAATGCGCATGATTGCATCATGATTTGAGTAAGTGGTGCGGTGCAAGTGAATGCCCGAGTGTGAAGTTTATGGCCATGAGTTTGCATCACGAGCATTGGCACGGCATGTGCATTTACAAGTGTGCTCGAGTGACATGTGCATTGTGATCACCTAAAATGCCCTGATGCGTTTAACACGGGGTTCAGATGAAAAATTGGTGCTTGTGAATGTGTGATCACAATAAACCCTGATGCGTTTTACGCGGGGTAGTGAACCCGTCCTGAGGCGTTTAACGCGGGACGATGCCCGGATTGCCGGAAGACGGCCAACCTGATGCGTTTACGCGGGTTCGGTCTGTATATGGAGATCGGTGTTGCGCCTGATGCGTTTACGCGGGCTAGAGACACTGGGCCTGATGCGTTTACGCGGGCCAGGAAGTGTTGGATAGTGATAGACCTGATGCGTTTTACGCGGGTCGGACCTGATGCGTTTAACGCGGGTCGGAGGAGAAATTGATAAATGGCAAGTATGCTAGAGTGCAAGCGTGCGAAAATGCATTGATGAGGCGTGAGCACGCGTATGAGCACGAGCATAAGCATGACATGCGTTGTGACCAAATGATGTGTACATGTGCTGCGACTGGGTCCTATGTTTTATGCTTGATCTGTAAGTGCCTAACCTGCAGGGCAAGGTGAGTGTTGGATTTGGGCCCGAGGGCCTAAGTCAATTATCATTTGCTTGGTGTGTTGATTTAGTACTCGTCAGGAGGTGCACTTTAGCCTAATTTAGGTTTAGGGAATTACTCGCTGAGATTTATTCTCACTGTTGTTGAAACCCACTTTTTCAGAACCCCAGCCTTGAGGATGGCAGGCGTATTGAAACGTTTTGGGAGGAGCCCCGGCTAGATATAGTGTTTGATCGCCGAGCCACGTACCCGCTTTTGATTTTTGAGTGTGGGCTGTATATGAATATTATATATGTCTCCCGATGTCAAAACACGTGTATATTTATCCGTGCTGGTTGTTGTATGGCTATCCTTGGTCAGGTGTATTTTAATGTACGGGTGGTTTTAATTACTTCCGCATGTGCTTTAAATCTCTGTGTTGGGTGTTGGGTCGGCGACGCGTCCTGGGACGTCGCACACGAATCGACCTTTGCGAGGGATGTGGCGCGCCGAGGAGTGCGGGGCGTGACAACGCATCCGTGTATCTCACTGGAGAAAAAGACGGAGTTTACATCGGCGAACAGGTAAGAAACATAAGCACATTTGCCCGGACATACATAAATAGAATTTTGCAAAAATTAGAGATATATAATGAACATTTCATCGGATACAAGCAGCTAATGATTATAATTTCATCGTTGAGACCCGCATGGAAGATATGACTTTGAGTCTATTTAGCAGCTCTTTGGCCTTGATTTCAAGTCGATTTCGCAGTCAGGCTTATACGTTTTTCACTAATAGTTGATGATCACATTGCAGACCGCGGCGTCAGCTTTCTTCATCGTTCCGAGGGGCATGGAAGGGATCGTTACATATGTCAAAGAGAGATACAACAACACGCCCATGTTCATTACTGAGAATGGTATTGCGTCACTTAGACAACTCTGAACTGAACTTTCCTTTCTTGGGAAAAGTGTCAAAAAAGTCCTAAACCTTTTACATTGGTGTCAATTTAGTCATAAACCTTTTTTTTGTGCAAATTCAATCATAAACATTTTGCATTTGTGCTAATTCATTCCTTCGACACGTGAATAGCTATTAGCCGGAAAGACTGAATTGGCATCAATACAAAAGGTTTATGACTGAATTGGCACTAATGTATAAGGTTTAGAACTGAATTGGCACCAAAAAAAGGTTTCGGACTGAATTGGCACAAATGCTAAAGGTTTAGGGCTGAATTGGCACCAAAAAAACGTTTAGGACTAAATTGGCACCAATGCAAAAGGTTTAGGACTTTTTTTACACTTTTCTCTTCTTTTCATCATCTAAGTTTACCAAACAAGATGATCAATTGATTCCGTCAACAAAACGAAAAGACTGATTGTTGTTTCGCAGGGTATGCGCAACCTGCAAGTGCGGTCAACGATTCGCTGAACGACACGACAAGAATAGAGTACCACGAGAAGTATCTCGCTGTCTTAAGTGAAGTTGTGAGGTATATCTAGCGTTTCTTCCGGTATCGAATGCCTTCACTATTCCTCAATTTCCATCAAAGTTTCCTAATGATTGAAACACACCAAAATCTCCCA